>NC_142589.1:90474894-92874894 GCF_965207765.1 Zootoca vivipara | reverse complement strand
ATCGCCTCCCCCCCTTTGACGTGCATGGTGGCTACCGTGGCTATCGGAGGCCCCTCCCCTGGTTGGTGCTGCATGCAATGTTCCAGGCAAAAGTCCGATCCAAAAGTGATGCACCTCTGGTGCCAACTGATGGAGGGGTCGTGGCGCGCCAGCCAGCTCATGCCCAAAACGATGGGGGGGTCTGAGATGGTGGTGACGTTGAATGCCAGCGTCTCTGAGTGCCTTCCCACCGTCATTTTCATGGGGGGGGGTTTGATGAGTGATGGCCCCTCCCAGCAGCTCTCTGCCGTCAATGGTCGCCACGTGCAGAGGAAAATCCAGCTGCAGAAGCTGGATCTGGTGCTCTTCTGCAAAGTTTCTCGAGAAGAAGTTCGCTGACGCCCCACTGTCAATTAGGGCGAGGACCGTCAGGGGATAGCCATTTGGGAGCGTGAGCGTCACTTCTAGAACCACTCCTGCTCTGGGAGGGGTGGGCTGGCTCTGCTCCTCTCTGTGCGGGTGGGTGGGCTGGGGCTGTTGTCTGCTGACTGTGCCTGGCTGCTGCCCCTTGTCTCCTGCAGCCAGGCTTTCTCGTTTCCCTGCTGTGGTGCTGCGTCAGTGGGGGAGGGCACAACCATTCCCGCCTTTCCTTGCCACTCCCTGCGATGTGGGCAGTCTCTGACGAGATGCTGGGGGGAGTTGCAGAGAAAGCAATTCCCACCCCTTCCCTCCTTGCGTCTTGGCGCCGCTGGGGTTTGAAAAGCCCGCGCGCGCGCGCTATCAATCTGCATGGGTTCCTGGTCCTGGCTGGCCCCAGGCGTGGCTTGAAAGGGTTGTTGGGGGAGTGGCTTCTCCTGCGACCGTGGGAACCAAGCCCGCTTTGCGCGCGTTGCTTGCTTGTCGCTCCACCGGGATTCCTGTCGCACCCCCACCGCCAGAGCCGCTTTGCTCAGCTGATCCATATTACTGGGCTTTGGACCTCTCGAGAGCTCATCCTTCACCTCCTCATGCAACCCCAAGTAGAACGCCGCTTGCATTGGGGGTGACTCCAGTTCCCACCCCAATCTGTGCACCAGCATGGTGAATTTCGCCCAATACGCGCGAACTGTCATATTTCCTTGGCGTAAATTATGAAGTTCCTCCTTAGTCTGGTCCATATGACTATCGGACGAATACATCGTTTTCAAACCTTCTAGAAATAGTTTGACATTCTTCATGCAAGGATTCTTTGTTGCGATTAACGGTCTTAGCCACTCCCTGGCTGCCCCGGTAAGGTGCTCCACAATAAACGCTACCCTGTGCTCATCATCAGGGAACTCATCGTGGTGCAGCTCAAGAGCATACACAATCTCAGTCTCAAAGCCCTGATATTCCCTCGGGTCTCCATTGAACTTGCTTACTAGGGTCCCGGCTCTCCTTCCTGGCAGCACTTGGACTTGGGGTGCCCCTCCCGCCTTGTTTTTCTCTGCATCCAGCTTGTTTTGGAGGTCTACCGCCACCGCCCTTAATTCCTGCTCTCTTTCCTGTAGCGCTCTCACCTGTTCCGCAAGTTGTAGCCGGTCGTCCTGGACCTTCTTAGTCTCTTCTTTAGCTGCCTTCAATTCCCCCTGCGCCTGCAGCGACAGCTTCTGCAGTTCTTGCTGGGCTTGCTCCGCGATCTGCCGCCATCTCTCCGCCTCTGACACGCTCATCCCGGCAACTCCAAAGTAGCCCAAAAAAGGATTCGGAGGTTGCTGTCACAGTGGCCGGAGTGGGCTACTTCAGAGTAACGACGCTACGCAGCTCTGCATTTTATTCTTTTATTGGTGCTGCGTATTTACAGTGCTGAAGTCATTGCTATTTACACGGAGTGATGTGGTCAGTCGGTTCCAGAACCTCCGAATGGCTTTTGGCGCGTCTTTCTCCAACACAAAAGCTTTGGCAGACCCATCCTCTTTCCCCTCCTCTTTCTGCGTAATTCCGGAGTTGGGGGGATGGGTCTCCCCCCCTTATTCGCCCCTTCCTGTCCCACCTGGGACCCTGGCTCCTCTACCTTGCCTGAGCCTCGGACATGACTTCCTGCTTCCCCATTGGAATCGGAACTCTCTCTGCTTTCCCCTGTGCTCGGGGATGGGCTTGAACTCAGGAGGGGAGGGACTTCGCGATATCCCCTGTCCCTCACAACAACATTAAAATTCAATAATCTATTAAAAAACTTCCCTAAACAGGGCTGCCTTCAGATGTCTCGTAAAAGGCTGGTAGTTGTTTTCTCTTTGACCTCTGGTGGGAGGGGGTTCCACAGGGCGGGTGCCACTACCGAGAAGGCCCCTCTCCCTGGTTCCCTGTAACTTGGCTTCTCGCAGGGAGGGAACCGCCAGAAGGCCCTCAGTGTCCGGGCAGAACAATGGGGGTTCTCCGCTTTGGGATTCCGTACGCCGAGCGATGCCGAAATCTCTGCAAACGGAGAACCCTCCGCCGAAGTCCATTCCCACCCCCCACAGTACCTTGTTGACAACATCCCCAAATGTGAGGTTCGTGAGAGCCATGCCGGTGTAACGCCGCAGGGCCAGGTTGAGGGGGTCGCTGGTCATTCGGTGCATTTCGTAGTCTACCTGGAGCAGTTCGGCAACAGCCTGCAGACCGCCTAGGAAGAAGAAAGGGGAGGCTTCGAACTGCTTCTCTGTTTGACCCCGGACATATTTAAGAGCATCTCTCTCTCTTTTAATGTAAGTTGTTTTCCATTTTGTAATATACATTCACATCACAACACTCCACTTTACCTCCCTGGCTCTTTAGAGCCTGTCGACTTCCTTCCCTCCTGCCTCACAGCTTTCAAAATTAACCTTTCTATCATTGCCTTTTGCATGTTTTCCAATTCTAATTACACTCATTACAAAACAGCTCAAAAATTAAATAAATATAGACAGGTAGAAAATTCCTCCTTACGAGTCTTCAGACAACCCCACTAGTGATGTTAATTGCTTGCAATAATCTTTCAAATATTGACTAAATTTGCTCTAGTCCTTTTGGAATACTTGACCGTGCTGGTTTTGGATTTTTCCCGCCAGCTTCGCCAGTTCTGCAAAGTCCATCATTTTCATCTGCCACTCTTCTTTCGTTGGTACTTCTTCTTGTTTCCCTTTTTGGGCTAAAATAATTCTTGCCGCAGTTGTCGCGTACATAAACAATCTTTTGTCTTCCTTTGGTATCTCTTCACCTGCCGTACCCAGTAAAAAGGCTTCTGGTTTTTTTAACAAAAGTATTTTTAAACATTTGCTTTAACTCATTATATATTGTTTCCCAGAAAGCCTTTACCTCTTTACAAGTCCACCACATGTGGTAGAAGATACCTTCCTTCTTTTTACAGTTCCAGCACTCCTTAGTTCTTGTCTTACACATTTTGGCAAGTTTAGCTGGTGTTAAATACCATCTGTACATCATTTTCCTAACATTTTCTTTAAGTGCACTGCATGCAGTAAAGTTAATACCTTCCAAAGAAAAGCATTCCTATTCCTCCCCTCTTACAGTCCTAGAGTGGGACAGGTGAGAATATTCTCCTATTTTAAATGAAAATTCTCCAATATTCTCATTAATCGAGAATATTCTCCAGAAATTTTTTCTCGATAATATTCTCCAGAAGATTATTCTCGAGAATTTAACATCACTAGAGACAGGACTATAAGAAGGAATCATAGAATCATAGAATCATAGAGTTGGAAGAGACCACAAGGGCCATCCAGTCCAACCCCCTGCCAATCAGGAAACATCATCAAAGCATTCTTGACATATGTCTGTCAAGCCTCTGCTTAAAGACCTCCAAAGAAGGAGACTCCACCACACTCCTTGGCAGCAAATTCCACTCCCGAACAGCTCTTACTGTCAGGAAGTTCTTCCTAATGTTTAGGTGGAATCTTCTTTCTTGTAGTTTGAATCCATTGCTCCGTGTCCGCTTCTCTGGAGCAGCAGAAAACAACCTTTCACCCTCCTCTATATGACATCCTTTTATATATTTGAACATGGCTATCATATCACCCCTTAACCTTCTCTTCTCCAGGCTAAACATACCCAGCTCCCTAAGCCGTTCCTCATAAGGCATCGTTTCCAGGCCTTTGACCATTTTGGTTGCCCTCTTCTGGACACGTTCCAGCTTGTCAGTATCCTTCTTGAACTGTGGTGCCCAGAACTGGACACAGTACTCCAGGTGAGGTCTGACCAGAGCAGAATACAGTGGTACTATTACTTCCCTTGATCTAGATGCTATACTCCTATTGATGCAGCCCAGAATTGCATTGGCTTTTTTAGCTGCTGCATCACACTGTTGACTCATGTCAAGGAGTGATAACAAAAGAAGAGAATTTACCCAAGGTTTTTTTGGGGTAGTCTTGTAGTAAGGTATCATTGGGAAAGTATATATCATTGGGAAATGATATATAATGAATTGAAAAGGGTGTTTAAAATAATGTTTGAAAAACAACAACAACCCAGAAGCTTTTATTTTGGGAATTCTAGGGACCAGAACTACCTAAACTGTATAGAAACTTATTTATGTTTGCGACTACAGCGGCAAGAATGATACTCGCCCAAAAATGGAAAGAAGAAGAAGTCCCAGCAAAGGAAGAACAGATACAGAAAGTTATGGACTACGCAGAAATACGCGAAACTTACCGGAAGAATAAGAAATCAATATAAACTTTTTAAAAAATAAAAGAATGGAAATGGTTTGTTGAATATTTACAGGTTATAAAGTGTAAGCAGATAAGAACATTGGCAGGGTTATTGTAATGACCTGCAGTTTTATAAGAGTATAAATTTAGATGAATAAATGAGCAAATTAAGTTAATTTGGATATGCAGACGACGTTAAAAATGAATTTAAGGAACCGCGCAGGAAGAGGGGGAAGGAAGTCAAGGTTGGAAATGGTAAAATGACTGTAAAATTAGTGAAATGTATAAACCTGAAAAGCATTTTTTTTTTTAAAAAAGGAAGAATTGTAGAGTTGAGGGTGACCCCAAAGGGCATCTAGCTCAACCCCTGGCAAGGCAGAAATCACAGAAAAATGGGGAGAGGGGGCAGAGAGCGAAAGACAAGCAGGACGGGGCAGATATCGGCCACATTTTTTAAAATTTATTTTATGCAGGGAAGAAAATGGCTAGATAGTGACAGGCAGGATTCTATGATGTCATATTTTGTGGGAGGGAAGGAGA
This sequence comes from Zootoca vivipara, assembly GCF_965207765.1. NCBI lineage: Eukaryota > Metazoa > Chordata > Lepidosauria > Squamata > Lacertidae > Zootoca > Zootoca vivipara. The sequence goes on along the minus strand of NC_142589.1, from coordinate 92,869,732 downwards.
ATGAGAGAAACTTAATTTCTGCTTACCCAGCTCGTTCATAGCCCGGCGATAGTCTTCGTCGAAGGAGAGCTTCATGATGGCACACGTGGCTTGGCAGATTTGCGGCTCGATGGGAACGGGCCCTGCCAAGAAAAATGTATATGAGGTGTATTTATAGATAGTTGAGTTCAGAAGGGCAACTCTGCAAAAATTTAACAGCGTAGAGACCTCTCTCAGCTGTAGACTCTGCCTTGCGACTCAGTCAAAGGAACCTATGGATCGCCTGTGGTGCAGAGTCAGGCCATCTCGCTCAGCACTGACTGGCAGAGGCCCTCCAGGGCTTGGGGCAGAAGATGCCCTCCACCTTTCCTGAACCTTCTGCACACCAAGCAGATGCTCTCCCCCTAAGCTATGTCCCCCTCTAAAGATTAAGTAAGATTCCAGTCCTTGCTGCTAAAAGGAAGCCGCTTTCTATGGAGACAAACAGCCACTCCGCCTAGGTCAGTATCACTGACACAGGCCAGCAGAAGCTCCCCAGGGCGAACTCTTTATGAGCAAAAATACAAACTGCACAGGAACGTCAGGCCCCTGCCAGTCCTTGGAAGTAACCTCTGTGCAGTACCCTTTCTGGCCTGCTGCCGTGGTGGCGCTATAGAGCTCGGGCTGACGAACACCCTCTGATGGGACGCGGGTGGCGCTGTGGTCTAAACCACTGAGCCTCTTGGGCTTGCCAATCGGAAGGTCGGCGGTTCGAATCCCCGCGACGGGGGGAGCTCCCGTTGCTCCATCCCAGCTCCTGCCGGCCTAGCAGTTCGAAAGCACGGCAGCGCAAGTAGATAAATAGGTACCACTGCGGTGGGAAGGTAAATGGCGTATCTGTGCGCTCTGGTTTCTGTTGTGTGCCAGAAGCGGTTTAGTTCTGCTGGCCACATGACCCAGAAAGCTGTCTGCGGACAAACGCCGGCTCATCTCGGCCTAAAAGCGAGATGACCGCCACAACCCCACAGTCGCCTTTGACTGGACTTAACCGTCCAGGGGTCAGTTTACTTTTACCTTTTACCCGGACAGCGAGAAGGGGATCTGCAAGACCCAGCTGGTTTTACCTGCTCCCCCCTCGGGGGTCTTTGCTCCCTCCTTGATGTGAGCCTTCAGCCAGTCGCAGCAGGTCTCCGAGTAGGAGCGGATCTGCTCCAAAACGTGCAGCACTCGCATCTCCTTCTTGGCCTGCCCTTCGTCGGGCTGCGAAAAGACGATGTTGTGCAGGGCGGCATTGGCCCGCATGCGGCAGTCTTTCCCGGCGACTCCGGGGCTCTCGGGGGCCTCCGGCTCCCGGTCCGTGTCATGGAGGATCTGGACGAGGAGGGGCAGGCAGCCCGACTTCCGCATGGCCAGGCAGCTCTCCTGGGAGCTGGACATCGCCAGCAGGGTGCGCGACATGTCCTCTTTGTCCCGGGTGGCGAGCATGGAAAGGAGCCAGAATACGACCTCCACCTGCAAAAGGTGGAAAGGGAGAATCGGATGCAGCTGTCAAAGGTATCCAGCCGCCAGTGGGTGCTTGTGTAAAAGCTGTGGACGTGTCAAAAGGTAAGAGAGTAAGATTTAGTCTGGTGGGAGGGAATATTAAGGGAGAGAAGTGTTTTAATAGTTATGTTTGAATTTTTCTGGATAAAGGGTAGAGAATTTTAAGGTACAAATGTAAAAGTGAAGGCTGAAGGGTCAATGTTTAAAAAGAAGCTATAATTTGGAAGAGAGAATGGGAATATAGAATTAGAAACTGCAAGAATGAATATATTATTGAGAACCCAAAAGGGGGGAATGAGGAAGTCCAAAAAGTTTAGAATTGGAGCTGAAGAATGTCTATACATCTTATTGTTATATAATATGTGAAGAATTGTGGGAGATAAGATTTGATGATGTTGTTTTATATAATTTTTCTTTTTCTTTTTTTCTGTATTTTTCTATTTTTATTATTTTTTCTTTTTTCACTTTCTTCTTCTTCTATGTAAAATCCAATAAAAATTACTTTAAAAAAAAAAAGGTAAAAGAGTATCCAGGAACGATGGATAATGAATTGAAAAAAATGTTTGAAAGCAAGTGGGGTTGTTTAAAAAATTATCTGTGTAAATATGGTTCCCAAAGCAATACAGTGGTACCGTGGTTCTCAAGCGCCTTTGTTCCCAAACACCAAAAATCTGGAAGTAAGTGTTCTGGCTTTCGAACATTTCGGAAGTCCAACGGACTTCAAGGTACCACTGTATTTGGCGCTTTTGGTTTTGCTATTTATTTTGTGTTTTTGAGGCTTTTTTCGGTTCATTGGTTTTTGTGTGGAACCCAGTTCAGCTGATTGATTGTGTGACTGCGGAAATGGATAAAAGGCCCCCCCCCCAACAATGACTTATCATCAGAGCAAGTAAGAAATCATTATTTTTTCAATTTTCATCATCTACAATACTGTCTTATTTATTTTATAGTACAGTCCATTGATTATTGCTTTCATTGTATGGATCAATGGTCTCGTTAGAGCGTAAAATTCACGTCCAATTGCTGTTTTAGGGGTTGTTTTCAAAAGTCTGGAACGGATTAATCCATTTTTGGAATGTGACCATCTATATATATAAAAATGTAAAAATCGTGAAAGTGCGTGTTCCACTTTTCTCTGTAACCGCTTGACCGATCGTCCTGAAATTTTGACACAACGATCCAGGCCACTCCCTGAGCGTTGTTAAAAAAAATCCCTCAAATTTCACACCTGGGCAGGTAGAAACCAGCTTTTCCACAAAGTAAAACAGCGCCCTCGAGTGGATTTCATCCCACAGTACACCCCCTCCCTTCCTGTGAAATCTACACCACACCCACAAACCCCGCCTCCACCATGAGATCCACCACTCTCATACATCCATCCGGCAGAGGTGTTGAAGACCAAACCAACTGAAAACACCTTTTCCAGCAACAAGGCCCAACATTGCCAAGTGGAGGTAGGGGCCTGCCTGGGGGGGATGGGGGCCGAATAGGGAGCAGGGATACGTAATGGGTCAGAACAGGGTGGGGGGAGACACAGGGATGAAACCTTCCCTCTCCGCAGTATCTCGCCTCGGCTCAGGGGGACTCTGAGGCTCAGGGGGATCTGAAGGGGGGCTATTACTCTCCATTTCACAGACTAACGCACAGCAACGCATGCAGGGCCAGCTATTGATCCATAAAATGAAAAGCAAGAAACAATGTACTGCAGTCACACAATTAATCAGCCAGTAGCTGAACTGGGTTCCACACAGTCACAAAAACAAAACAAAAAGAGCTCCAAAAAGAAAAACGCAAAATAAATAGCAGAAACAGACAGACCTCAGCATAACACTGAAACTGGAAGTGTAACACTCAAAACAGAGCATTTTCGGCTTCCGAAAAAAAGTTTGCAAACCGGAACACTTACTTCCAGGTTTGCAGTGTTTGGGTTCTGAAATATACTCGGAGTCGAGAGTGAATTTCATGCTCTTTATTCAGCTCATATTCATCAAGGAGGAGAAGAGAAGACGAATGGCTCTTTTCCCAAAACCATCTGCTTATATACATTATTTACACAATGGGCCTTGCGTGATTGGCTACTTCAGGGCTACACCTGTGGGCCAATTATATTGTGGATTGACTTCTGCCTGCAGCCTGATTGGCTGCTCCTACAGGCCAATCAGGTAGCCGATTCACTTCTGCCAGCCGCCTGATTGGCTGCTCCAGCAGGCCAATCAGGTTGCGGATTCACTTCCACCTGGAGTTGGATTGGGTAGCTCCCGCTGATTCTGAATCCTATTGTTCTAGGATTCAGCTCAGTACATAACAGGTTCCAAGTTGTTTGAGAACCAAGTTGCCCCTGTAAAAGCAACTTACCTTGTTGTTGCCTGGGTGATTCCCATCTTCAGGGTGGGTGGGAATCTCAAGGCTACCATCCTCTTCCAGGCCAGAGAGTTTCCCGCAGAGCTGGGGGGAAAGAAAGAATTTAAAATAATATAGTTTTGTTTTGTTTTCTTAAACCAAATCTGCCAGGATTCACCATGCTGGCAGAGAAATCCCCAGCGGGACTGGGATCCCGAAGGGCCAGGGTTCGAATCCCCACTTCAGCCATGCCACAACCTGGGTGGTTTTGGACCAGACTTGCCTACCTCACAGGGTTGTCGAGAGGAACCAAAACTAAAAGAAAATGAAACAGAGAGGAGGAGGAGAGCCACATGCGCCACCTTGAGCTCCCTGGAAGACGGGATGTAAAATTTTAAAAAGAATACTAATAATAATTAATGCAATTGATTGATCAATCAATTATGTTGCAATTTTATGTTGTGGCCAGCCGTGAGATCTATGGATGAAGGGCTGTATACAATTATTATTATTATTATTATTATTATTACATTTGTATATCGGTTAGTAATACAGTAATAATAAATCAACTTGGAGCCAGCCTAGAAGGCTAAAATGTGTGCCTCATTAAGGCATAGAAATGCAGTGAGTAAATATATCCAGTGCTTTTTTTTTCTTAAAAAATGTTTGGGGTACTCTCATTTTGACTCAAGAAAACCATCATTTTATGGTTCAGATCGGGGAGGAATAAATACAGTAAATGGATAAAAGGCAGCCATCGGGGGTAGCAACAGAACTGACGATTATTCCATTAGAATCACAAAATGTTTAGGGGTATGCGTCCCCCCTGCACCCCCCCCCAGGAAAAAAAGCATTGAATATATCAATAAAAAGGGAACATTTCCCCCAGCAACCCTGACACAGAGGTCCAGCTCTGAGGGCCTTCTGGCGGTTCCCGCCATGCGAGAAGTGAGGTTACAGGGAACCAGGCAGAGGGCCTTCTCGGTGGTGGCGCCTGCCCTGTGGAATGCACTCCCTTCAGATGTCAAGGAAATAAATCTGACTTTTAGAAGACATCTGAAGGCAGTCCTGTTTAGGGAAGTTTTTAATGTTGGGAGTTTTATCGTGTTTTTAATATTCTGTTGGAAGCCGCCCAGAGTGTCTGGGGAAACCAGTGGGGTATAAGCAATTAGTAGTAGTAGTAGTAGTAGCAGTAGTAAAGGTAAAGGTAAAGGGACCCCTGACCATTAGGTCCAGTCGTGACCGACTCTGGGGTTACGCGCTCATCTCGCATTATTGGCCGAGGGAGCCGGCGTATAGCTTCCAGGTCATGTGGCCAGCATGACAAAGCCACTTCTGGCGAACCAGAGCAGCACATGGAAACGCCGTTTACCTTCCCGCTGTAGCGGTTCCTATTTATCTACTTGCATTTTGATGTGCTTTCAAACTGCTAGGTTGGCAGGAGCTGGGACCAAGCAATGGGAGCTCAACCCGTCACAGGGATTCGAACCGCCGACCTTCTGATCAGCAAGCCCTAGGCTCAGTGGTTTAACCCACAGCGCCACCTGGGTCCCTATTATGGGATGACATCTCCACAATTCCCCTTTTAAGCCGAGAACAATGAGGACTGGAATCTTGCGTGCACTTGAAGAGTAGGGCCGCGCAGCCCCTCCACCCCCTTAATCCTGATTTCATTTTATTTTACTCTTTGGTGGGACTTCCCAAAAGGAAAGCACACAGCAAAAAATAAATTTTGTGGTAAGGTTAGGATGCACAAAGCCACACAGACCTGGCTTGCATCCCGGGAAATTTTGGTGGCACCGTCGGGAGAAGGCAGCTATTGCCTATCCAAATCTTTTCCCTATTTACACACACAAGTTGGCAGCTGTGCCAAATCTGGTTGCGGCCACCAGGCCAGCCTCCCCCCCCCCCGCTTTGCTGACCTACTTCTCGTTGCCACAGCAACTGCCTCCCTTTTCCCACAGGGACGCCTGAAAAAAGGCCAGGCTGTCCTTTTTCTTCTTCCTCACTTGGGGAAAGAGAAGGGAGAAAGGAACGGGCAGCTTGGTCCCTGGAACGATGCACGAATCCATCCTTATTCTCCCCGAGGCGCAGGACCAAATCACGGCCCTGGCGTTTGCCCTCCGAGGGATGCCCACAAGGACAGGAAAAAGAAGGTTGTAAAAAACCAACAAAAAACCTCTCCTTTTAAACACCCCTCCAGTTTAGCTATAAGCTAAATGAGCTATAGCTTAAAAACTGGATGAACGTTTCCAAAATATAAGATAATAAAACGAATAAAACAGAACCTACATACAGCAACCATGTTTTGTGTTGTGTCGGCTCCTATGATGCAAGTCACGGGCCTCGCCTGCTAGCCTGCTCCCTCAAATATCCCTGGTTTGTTCATTTCTATATAGAGGGTTTTATTTTATTTTGTTTTTATCTTATATTTTGGAAATGTAGGTCCAGTTTTTTCCCCCTTCAATTTTTTGGGGGCCCCCAAGGGAGTGGGGCCCTAAGCTATAGCTTGTTTAGCTTATAAAGTCATAACTCTGGTTACGTTCGCTGCGGGATGCGTACACGACGGGATACGAACGCGCTAAACCTGGAATGGGTTCCTTCGGGTTTGGCGATTCACGCATGTGCAGAAGCGCCGAATGACGTCACGACCATGCGCTGAATCGTGCTACGAGCATGCGCAGATTCAGTGCTTCAGGTTGCGCACTGATCAGGTTGCAAACGGGGGTCCGGAACGGATCCCGTTCGCATCTTAGAGGTACCACTGTAAAATCCGGCCCTGTCTGATCTAGTCGCTTGCAGGAAAGGCTCATTTGATCTGTCTGTCCTGTAGATACGAGGATTCGAATTCACAGGCAGCGGAAGGTCTCCTGCCATTCTCTGCGGGACAAGCTGAGGCTGTCACAGCGTTCGTTCCAGCAAGCGGACATCTCCGCCTGGCTGCCATGATGGCTTAGCATCACCAGCACCAGATCTCTGCCTCGGAGGAAGAGGAAAGGGGTTGCAATGAGACCCACACCACCTCCCTCTGCAACAGACCAGCTTTGGGGCGGGTCTGATGCTGATCATGAACTGAGAAGGTGCAGGGGTCATGGGTGGAGCCAGGATTTATTTATTTATTGGGGGGGGGGACAGGACACCCAGCTGCCACCCTCCTCTGCCCGTCTCCGTCTAGCAGATTTGGAATGAAACAGCGGTTGTTTCAAATCACTTTCTTTGGAGCCCAAAATGCTCAGGAAAATCTGTCCAAATCTTTTTTATTTATTTATTTATTCATCCATTATTATTATTTAGTGAATTTATATACTGCCCTATACCTGCAGGTCTCAGGGCGGTTCACATAAAAAGATCACAGTATATAAAATAAGAATAAAAGCAAGAACCCAGTAATCCCCAGCCACCCCAAAAAAGAGCCACATTTTAAAAGGGTATATAGTATGTCAAACAGATCAGCCAAAGGCCTGGTTAAAAAGGTACAGGGAGAGCATTCCACGGACGGGGAGCCACTGCAGAGAAGGCCCTGTTCTCGTGTTGCCACCCTCTGGACCTCTCGAGGAGGCACAGAAAGGAAGGACTCAGAAGATGATCTCAGGGTAGGTTCATATGGAAAGAGGCAGTGCTTGAGGTCTTGCGGTCCGTCGCCATTTAAGGCTTTATAGGTCAGAACTAGCACTTTGAATTGGGCCCGGAAACTAATTGGCAACCAGTGCAGTGGGACCAGGATTGGTGCAAGATGCTCAAACCATCTTGCTGTCTGATGAACAACCTGGCCGCTGAATTCTGCACAGGCTGAAGTTTCCCGAACCGTCTTCAGAGGCAGCCCTACGTAGAACGCATTGCAGTAATCTAACCTTGAGGTTAGCAGAGCATAGACAACAGTACTAGTCCTTTTATATATTTGAACATGGCTATCATATCACCCCTTAACCTTCTCTTCTCCAGGCTAAACATACCCAGCTCCCTAAGCCATTCCTCATAAGACATCATTTCCAGGCCTTTGACCATTTTGCTTGCCCTCTTGTGGACACGTTCCAGCTTGTCAGTATCCTTCTTGAACTGTGGTGCCCAGAACCGGACACAGTACTCCAGATGATGTATTACCAGAGCAGAATACAGTGGTACTATTACTTCCCTTGATCTAGACGCTATACTCCTATTGATGCAGCCCAGAATTGCATTGGCTTTTTTAGCTGCTGCATCACACTGCTGACTCATGTCAAGTTTGTGGTCTACCAGGACTCCTAGATCCTTGTAGACCACAAACTTGACATGAGTCAACAGTCAATTCAGGGGATCTTTGTCCAATTTGCGGATGGCACCAAACAAGGAGGGGTAGTGATTGTCGCAGAAGACGGAATCAGGGCTCCAGGCATCCTTAACAGGTTGGAGAACTGGGCCAAAACGAACCAACCAAATTTCGACAGGGACAAATGTCAGGTTATGCGCTTAGGTAGAAAGAACCAGCTGCACAAAAAACGAGGGACACCTGGCTCACTAGCAGAACATGTGAAAAGGATATCGGGTTCAACACTGATCTGCACCCCGCCCCCAAGCTCCAAGCCCCCTCACCTGCGGCTCCGATTGCTGGACTTTTTCTTGAGCTTCAATCACCTCTTTGTCGATCTGCTCCAGCCGACACACCCGGATCTGCACAGTTTTTTTAAAAATAAAAAAGAGCAAAACGTCGTATTATTTACCTGCAAGCTCCCTTTAACCCACATCCGCCCACTCGGCCGTTTCAATCTGCAGAACTGGCGCTGTTGTTCCTTATTTGTGAGAAATCAGTCTTTTAGTCTGGCAGCGTCTAATCTTTGGAACTCCCTGCCTATTGATGTTGGGCAGTTCACTGCACTCTTTTCGGATCGTTGCTTAGAAAGGTGTTTAATCTGTTGTTAGCCTGTTGTTATGTTAACTTTCCCAAAGATCTCCAAATAGTTGTTGCTAATTTTCCTTATTAATAATTATCTTTCTTTTTTTGGGGGGGGAGGTAAACCCCTTTGAGTTCTCCCCCCCCCAAAAAAACCCCACACCCACCCACAATCAAGCGGTGTATATTTTTTGTGGAATAAAACAAGTTGCCAGATCCTGCACAGAAGCGTTGTTGTTTTGATTTCTGCTTTGCAGGGGGCTAGACTAGATGACTCATGAGGGCCCCTTCCAATGCTACCAGTCTATATTGTTTTTAACTAGCCACCCAGGGTGGGTGACACTATTAAAACACAATGTTAAAACTGTTCAGAACAACTTCCGTTCATGATAATAAAAGAAAATAAGATAAAAAATTACAATAATTTTATATATTATTATTATGATTATACTATTTAATATTATTAATATTCTAATAATATTAATAATATGCAATGGCTCTTTCAATCCTTCCTACCTATATAAAACTGTCGAGTTGGAAGGGAACACAAGGGTCATTTAGTCCAACCCCCTGCAACACGGGACTCGAACCCATGACCATGAGATTAAGGGTTTCCTGCTCTACTGACTCAGCTTGTTTAGGATGACATGGTCACATCCTGCATTCAGTTTGGGGTGGGTTCATCTAGATGCCCTCTGGAGTGCCCCCTCTTTCCAGCTCAGTAAAGTCCAGTGATTCTACAGCAAACCCCTGATAGTTGGGTCAATAGAGCACAAGACTCTGAATCTCAAACCCCCGCCCCCCCGGTCTAATATCCCTAGCACTGCAGATTGTCGCAAGAGCGCCTGGACTAAAATGGTTGATCAAAAACTTTACTCTGGTGGTTTATCACCACAACAGCTACTCACTTTGGGTTTTAGTAAAACAAACAGTCTAATTTGTCAGCGCCTAAATGATCTCGACGGTCAGAACAACTTGGCCACAATAAGGAAAATGAGTATTTTCCACCTTCCCATTTCGACTCTCTGACACCCTGTCTGCATAACCTAGCAATTCTAAAATATAGACATGCTTTGACTCTCGCAAGATTGAATGTCTTGTCCTCGGCTGGGCTTGAGGGACGATTCCAACAGATTCCACACGAAAAATGTCCCTGTGGAGATGGCAGTCCCGAATCGGTGGCGCATGCCCTTCTGGCTAAAGACTTGAGGAATGAGATGATCCCCCCTCTTTTATTGTCCATTCCGGGTCGCCCAGCCACTGCCCCAGTGTCCTTTCTCCGGGCAGATCAAGAGGAGCAGGGGACAGCAAAGGTGGCAAGGTTTTTAGCTGGAGCAATCAGAAGAAGATCCACCATTTGGATTCAAAACCCAAAAACGTATTTTATATAATTGACATTTTTATTTTTTGTATATCATATTGTTGTTTTATTGCTGTGGCCGATGGCTGACGCAAATGAAGATTCATTCATTCATTCATTCATTCATTCCAACTCTATAATTCTACAATTTTTACGATCCTCACCTGGGCCCTTTGCACCATTTCGTCGGTCGTCCCGAAACGCTCCTCCATAAGGGTGCGGATATGCTGGGCTTCGAATTCGAGCTGCTGGCGGATCAGGTCCATCTGCATCGAAAACTGGACAGTGGAGGGGGGGGAGAGGCCAGGTGAAAAACCCATTTAGGCAAAAACATTGTATTTGTGCCATGTTTTCATTCCTCTCTCTGCAGAATCTCTCTCCCCGCAAGCAGACACACCAGGGACTAGGAACTTGAGAAGAGCTTTGCACTAACCTTGGTCCTGCAAACCCCTCCTACGCCCAGAAGGGGGGCCTGGGCTCCGAAACTCACCGTCTCCACGTGAGGGAGCTCGTCCAGCCTCTTGGAGAGGCTTTGGAGTTGAGTATAGTACCACAATTTCTCCTTCTCCTCTTTTTCAATCTCATTCAATAGAAAACATCTGGGAGAGAGGAAGGACACGAATCAGTGGGAGGACACGAATCAGAAAAGGAAGGTGTGTGACTCCCCACTAAAAAAAAGAACTCTGGGAACTGTGGTTTGTTAAGGGTGCCGGGAATTGTAGCACCATGTGCAAAAAACTATAATTCCCCAAAAAAAATTGGGTGGGGGATGGAGCTTTAAATGTACAGTGTGGGTGCCTCTACACTGCAGTTAGCTAAACTGAAAGCTAGTATAGATCTTAATGGCACATTTTCAATTAGATACGGGAATCTGCGTTGGGTCCATTTAGCCAGTATTGCCTACTCTGACTGGCAGCTTGCACTTCCATCACCCAATCCTGATCCTTTTTTTGAAGTAGGAGAATCCGGGGATCAAAGCTGGAGCCTTTTGCATGCAGAGCAGTTGCCATGCCACCAAGCTGTGCTCCCCCCCTTGCAATTAAAGCGAGGTGCTAGTCCTCATTGTTCTTTACAATGATACCTTGGTTCCCAAACGCCGAAAACCCGGAAGTAAGTGTTCTGGTTTTCAAACGTTTTTCGGAAGCCGAACGTCCGATGCGGCTGTCGGCTATTGTTTCTGGGGCGCCTGCACCAATCAGAAGCCACGCCTTGGTTTCCGAACATTTCGGAAGTCAAATGGACTTCCGGAAAGGATTAAGTTTGGCAGCACTTTTGTTTTTGCTACTTATTTTGTGTTTTTGTTTTTGAGGCTTTTTCGGTTCATTTGTTTTCGTGACTGTGCGGAACCCAGTTCAGCTACTGATTGATTGATTGATTGATTGTGTGACTGCGGAAATGGATAAAAGCCCCCCCTCCAAACAATGACTATCATCAGTGCAGCTAAGGAAAAAATGTAAGTTTAATTTTTATCATCTACAATACTGTCTTATTTATTTTATAGTATACATTGATTATTGCTTTCACTGTCTTATTTATTTGATAGTATACATTGATTATTGCTTTCACTTTATGGATCTCATTAGATAGTAAAATTCACGTTCAATTGCTGTTTTAGGGGTTGTTTTTAAAAGTCTGGAACGGATAAATCTGTTTTGCCTTACTTTCTATGGGAAACCGCGCCTTGGTTTTGGAACGCTCTGGTTTTGGAACAGATTAAGTTTGAGAAACAAGGTACCACTGTATTTATTTATTTATTGAATTCATATACTGCCCTATACCCGGTTTGGGGGGGGGGGTTATCACGGCGGTTCACAGAATAAAATCCAGATATAAAACCACAAAATACATAATAAAAAAACACCACCAGTAGCTCCCTCAACGGCAAGGCTATGATCTCAAAAGGGGAGGCTGGCTCAGTCTGCATTTGTGAATGGAAAAATGAAAGAAATTAACTGAGACAGGGGTGCCCCCCCTCACCTCTCTCCGTCGAGCTCCTCCAGGAGTCGGATCGTGGCCCGGCTGAGGTCCCCCATGCTGTCCTTTCTCTGCAGGGACCCCGGACGCGCAGGGCTCCCTTCGGGACTGTGGTCCTGGCTTATGGGTTCGGGGAGAAGAGCCGGCGGATGGAACTTGAGGTTGTACAAGCTGCTGATGTCCATCTGCAGGGCTGGAGCAGAAGGGAAATGGTAAAGGTAAAGGACCCCTTTAAGTCCAGCCAAAGGCAGCCATAGGGTTGCGGCGCTCATCTCGCTTTCAGGCTGAGGGAGCCAGCGTTTGTCCACAGGCAACTTTCCAGGTCATGTGGCCAGCGGGACTAAGCCGCTTCTGGCGAACCAAAGCAGCGCACGGAAACGTCGTTTTCAAGCATCTTTTACAATAACCCAAATTCTTAGACCTCCATTACGTCCAAAGTCCATCGCTATGCTACAAGTGTTATTCCGGTCCCGCTAACGATTGTTTACAATGGTTTTTAAGATAAATGATTAAAAAATTTTCCCTATTCCGTATTAAAGCTTTGGTCTTCCCAATTTCTGATTCTTCCAGTCGTTTTTTGCCATTTTGGCATAAACCCATCCACTTGGTCTGCCAAGGCTTCTCTGATAGAGACTTTTATTTTCTTTCCACCAGTCCCTTCCCATTCTTGGGGTCCTGAGCCCAGTGAAGGTTATGATCTAAGAGATTATCCTATTACTTAACTGTATAATAATAATAATAATAATACTTATTATTATTATCATTATTATTAATTATCTAATACATTGCTATTTCCTGACGCATCACGATATCAAGTTCTAATTTATCTTGTTTCGTCCATTCTCCAATCAAATGCTTGCATAGCTAACGAACCTTGACTGTTCCTTTGCACATATACCTTGTATCTATCCCATTTTCCCATAAATTTTTGCGTTGAGCTGCCTCTCAAGCAATTTGTTAAGTATGCCGTTTCTGCTAATTCTTGCATTTTACCCTGCCAGTCAATTACTGTGGGAACCTCCTGCCCCTTCCATCCCTTAGCCAGCAGTAATCTGGCAGCCGCTGTTGCATAAAGAAAAATTTCTTTCACTGAGTTCGGGATGTCCTTTCCGACAATACCTCTGGTCTTTTTTGAGAACGTGATTCCCAACATTTTTTTTCAATTCATCATATATTAGGCCCCAAAATATTTTCATCTTCCCACAAAATATTTTAAAAGATTAAAAAGATTAAAATCCACCCACCTTTCAGTTGGTCCAGAACTTCCATCTGCCCCGACGAAACCATCAGCTTGGCCTCCTGTTCCAGTTTCCCCTGGAGGTGTCGCAAGACTTCCTGGAATGGACAAGAAAGGGGAGGGAAAGACGGAGGAAACAGAAAATGGATTGAATGCCTCATTGCAACAAAGTGGAGGGAACATTCTTCCATATGTGGTGGAGCTGTAAAAGAGTAAAAGTGTATTGGGAAATAATTCATAACGAATTGGAAAAAAACCATTTTCCAAAAGAATCCAGAGTCCTTTTTGTTAGGGATGATTCAGGCGGAAATTCCCAGGTGTCAAAAAAGGTTATTTATGTATGCCCCCACGGCGGCCCGTGTTTTGTTAGCCCAAAAATGGAAAACGAGCGAAGAAGGATGGCAATTTAAACTGATGGAATATGCGCAGCTTGCGGACTTAACATACAGAATAAGAGAACAAGAAGAACATATGTTTAAAGAAGATTAGAATATATGGGGAGAATTTGTGTTTATTTGAAAACACTGGCAGCATAAAGATAAATTCAACAGTGTAAATAATTTTGGATGGATGTAATAATGGAATACTGAATGGTTTAGTGTATGTAAAATATGCAGAGATTTACCTTATGTAAAATGAACCATGGAAAGAGAAGAAGGGAATAATAATAATAATAATAATAATAATAATAATAATAATAATAATAATATATTACTAATACCCTCCCCTTTTGGCTGGGTTTCCCCAGCCACTCTGGGCAGCTTCCAACAGGAGATTAAAAATACATTAAAACATCAGTCATTTAAAAACTTCCCTAAACAGGGCTGCCTTGACTGATGCCTGAACAGGAAGTCACTGATATTTTAAGGTTGTTAAATGAGGTTCCCTGCTTATTTAACTTATATGCAGAATTCATCATGCAAAAGGCTGGACTAGATGAATCCCAAACCGGAATTAAGATTGCCGGAAGAAATATCAACAACCTCAGATATGCAGATGACACAACCTTGATGGCAGAAAGCGAGGAGGAATTAAAGAACCTTTTAATGAGGGTGAAAGAGGAGAGCGCAAAATATGGTCTGAAGCTCAACATGAAAAAAACCAAGATCATGGCCACTGGTCCCATCACCTCCTGGCAAATAGAAGGGGAAGAAATGGAGGCAGTGAGAGATTTTACTTTCTTGGGCTCCTTGATCACTGCAGATGGTGACAGCAGTCACGAAATTAAAAGACGCCTGCTTCTTGGGAGAAAAGCAATGACAAACCTAGACAGCATCTTAAAAAGCAGAGACATCACTTTGCCGACAAAGGTCCGTATAGTTAAAGCTATGGTTTTCCCAGTAGTGATGTATGGAAGTGAGAGCTGGACCATAAAGAAGGCTGATCGTCGAAGAATTGATGCTTTTGAATTATGGTGCTGGAGGAGACTCTTGAGAGTCCCATGGACTGCAAGAAGATCAAACCTATCCATTCTTAAGGAAATCAGCCCTGAGTGCTCACTGGAAGGACAGATCGTGAAGCTGAGGCTCCAATACTTTGGCCACCTCATGAGAAGAGAAGAATCCTTGGGAAAGACCCTGATGTTGGGAAAGATTGAGGGCACAAGGAGAAGGGGACGACAGAGGACGAGATGGTTGGACAGTGTTCTCGAAGCTACGAACATGAGTTTGACCAAACTGCGGGAGGCAGTGCAAGACAGGAGTGTCTGGCGTGCTCTGGTCCATGGGGTCACAAAGAGTCGGACACGACTAAACGACTAAACACAACACAAACGAATATTCTAAAATGTAAAACAGAAAATTTAATTAAAATTATGTAAAAGAAAGGAAGGAAAGGAAATGGATTGAATGAGCTATGCTACCTGCACGTGCTCAGAGGGGCCCCTGCCGCCATCTCACGCAGAACTGCCGTTAACCGGTCAAGAGGACAAGTTGAAGCTACATTCCTTCATGAGGACTAGAAACCTGCTCCTTCTATGTATTTGGGAACCTCAAACAGGCTTGAATCCACGTATTGCTGAACCCCAATTCCCCTTTCTTCTGACCACTGGCCATGCAGGCGGCAGAGGCTGTTGGGAGTCCAGCAACATCTGGGAGGCGGCAGTGGCTCTCCACATCCCCGTTCTAGGAATTCTGTGGACGGAGAAATCTCTGGGTGCCCAAGCCACTTCAACAACAGCTTCACAAGACGTTGGAATACAGGAAGCCTCTTTCAACTGAGGCAGATACGGTATACCTGAAGAAGTGTGCATGCACACGAAAGCTCATACCAAGAACAAACTTAGTTGGTCTCTAAGGTGCTACTGAACAATTTGTTTATTATGTATTTTTAAATATATTTTTCTAGTCTTCATTGTTTGGGATTAAATAGGAACCTGTCCACCTCAGGACTGAACCTGGGACCTTTTGCACGCCAAGCAGATTCCCTAGCCGCGAGTTCCGCTCCTTTCCTTAAAATAAAGCAAGATTCTAGTCCTCATTGACCTGAATTAAATAGGCATGGGATCTGAATTAAACAGGAATCTTTCCATCTATCTCAGGATTGAGCCTGGACTGGACCTTCTGCCTACCAAGCACAGTTCCGCTCCTTTCCTTAAAATAAAGCAAGATTCTAGTCCTCATTGACCTGAATTAAATAGGCATAGGATCTGAATTAAACAGGAATCTGTCCATCTATCTCAGGATTGAGCCTGGACTGGACCTTCTGCCTACCAAGCACAGTTCCGCTCCTTTCCTTAAAATAAAGCAAGATTCTAGTCCTCATTGACCTGAATTAAATAGGCATAGGATCTGAATTAAACAGGAATCTGTCCGTCTATCTCAGGATTGAGCCTGGACTGGACCTTCTGCCTACCAAGCACAGTTCCGCTCCTTTCCTTAAAATAAAGCAAGATTCTAGTCCTCATTGACCTGAATTAAATAGGCATAGGATCTGAATTAAACAGGAATCTGTCCATCTATCTCAGGATTGAGCCTGGACTGGACCTTCTGCCTACCAAGCACAGTTCCGCTCCTCTCCTTAAAATAAAGCAAGATTCTAGTCCTCATTGATCTGAGGCTGAGGGCTATTGCTAATACATTGAACACGAGGCTCCCTTTCTTACCTTCATATCCGAAGTCTCATTTTCCAGCTTGGACAGGTGGTTGGAGTTGTCCTCTAGCTCCCTCCGAAGGTGGGTGTTCTCGGTCTTCAACGCCTCCACCTGCCGGACGAGCTGGTCGTAGGAAGCGATGGATGTAGACATCTTCAGCGGCTTCGTCAACTGCAGAGGGGCAGAAACGGACGAGTGAGGGGACTTTTCTACGTTGCGCCGGGAAAACACAAGCATGGAGATTCCCCGTGTCCGGGATGTTTGCGGGTCATAGACAGAAACCTGGCAGGCGTCTCTGCAATCGTGACAGGCCTAACTCTGATAACAAGCGCTGGGAATGCATAGACTTTTGGAAGGGACCCCCGAGGGCTAAGCGTTGTCACCCATCGTGCACAAACCCTCTCGGGATAATAATAATAATAATAATAATAACAATAATTTGTTATTTATACCCCATTCATCTGGCCGGGTTTCCCCAGCCACTCTAGGCAGCTCCCAACAGAATATTAAAAACACGAATAAACATCAAACATTAAAAACTTCCCTAAACAGGGCTGCCTTCAGATGTCTTCTAAAAGTCAGATAGTTGTTTATTTCCTTGACATCTGATGGGAGGGCGTTCCATAGGGTGGGCGCCACCACCGAAAAGGCCCTCTGCCTGGTTCCCTGTAACCTCCCTTCTTGCAGGGAGGGAACCGCCAGAAGGCCCTCGGAGCTGGACCTTAGTGTCCGGGCAGAACGATGGGGATGCAGACGCTCCTTTAAGTCTACTGGGCTGAGCCCATTTTAATGTCATAGTTGAACGTTGTATTGTATTCTCAGTTCCCTCCCCATTGTACCTTTCTTCTAGTTTTTCCATTTCTGCATGCGTCTGTATTGCTTACAACCAGTGCTTTTCTCGGGGGGGGGGGGCTGTACGCAGGGGTATGCATACCCCTAAATATTTTGTGAATCTTTGTACTTTTGTCCATTTATTTTCCCCGATACGAACCATAAAACGGTGGTTTTCTTGAGTCAAAATGAGAGTACCCCTAAACATTTTTTAAAAAAGAAGAAATGCACTGCTTACAACCACTTTTACTGTAATTTGTATGCATTTATGCCTATCGATCTATCATTGTCGGCACTGAATGACAGCATTGTGTTTTAGACATAGCTCCCTCTAACTAGGACCTGGGAGTGACCCTGGGGGGGGCAGCCATTACCTCTTGGCCTAACCTACCCCACAGGGTTGTTGTGCAGACTAAATGAGATGGGGCAAGGGCCAAGTGGTCACCACCTTAAACTCCGTGGAGGAAGAAAGTGAGATAGTAAATCCAATCCGTCAAGATACAAAATGCACCGCAAAGTTGCGTTGCCGGCCTCCGTACATCTCAAGAGACAATGGAGTGCGCCTCGAGGGGTGAAGCCAAACCGCTACGTTAACAGCACCCAAGGGACCTCCCTGGGGCACAAGCCTGGGCTGTGTGTCTGGGGGTCCTGGGCTGCCCAGATGACAAGACACCCCCCCCCCCCCGGCCTCAAAGATGGGGTCCAAAGGAAAGCAGAGCAAGACGTTTGGCACCTGCTTGGCTGCAGGAGTTGCCAGAAGGAGGCAGTCAAGGCGCCACCCAACCGCCTTAGGGACTCCGCTCCAGATTTGTGCAGGGTTTACTCCTGAGCCTTTTCTTCTCCCAAAGATATCCTGCAAAGCAGCAGAGATTTAGGACCAAAGCTTTCCTTCTCCTTAGAGGGGCTCCCTTCCCAGGTGGGAAAGCCCCATCTGCCCCTCACTTTACAGAAACCGCCTCCTTGACCGTTGGACGCACTCGTGGTCTCGTCCGCTCCATCCTGTTTGACCCATCAGCTCCCGTCCGCTCTGTCCTGCTTAACCCATCAGCTCCCCTCCCCTTGTTTAGCCGGCCATTGGAAGGCATTTCCCGGGATTGTGGCTGCTTCTGGGAGGCGCAGGTGAGAGCCGAGTGCAGGGTGGGGACTAAAGGTGAGCAAACTACCCCAGGAGGAACATGACGTGCCCCCCCACCAGAGGTAACTGCCCCTCCCCTTACAGCCCAGGCAGGGTTGGGAATACCCCCTACCCGAATCTGGAGAGCCACTGCCAGTCAAATGGTCAGCCACACTGAGCTAGATTAACAGCACAAAATTCCTATTTGCTTCTCGCTCAGAACCATGAGGACTGGTGTCTTGGGTTATACTTGTGGGGAGGAGACCCCGCTCCGTGGAAGAGGACCTGACTTGCCTTCAGAAGGGCCCAGGGGTGGACACCCCCCACCGTAGCACCTCCAGGAAGGGGGCTGGGAGAGAGCCCTGCCTGAAAGCCTGGGAAACCACTGCCAGTCAGAGCAGCCAGATGGGACTGTTTATTGCAAGCTGGTCAGCCATAGAGTCACCTAGGCAGAAGCATCTTAGACCCTCAGAAATAATAAGGCCCAAACACAAGACCCAGGGGTGGCCCCCTAGTGATGTCACCTGGGCTGTGCCCCACGCCAGACATACACACAGACCCCACTCCTCCCCTTGAGCCCAGCCCAGTTCTTTCTCTTCCTCGCCACTCCCTCCCCTCGCTAATCCCTGGAGATGGAGGTTAATTGGGACAGGGAAGGTGGGAGAAGAAGACGGGGGGGGGGGGAGAGAGAGAGAGAGAGAGTCCATGCAATAATTTGCACCCAGTCCCTGCCGGGCTGAATCCTGCAAGCTGCTTGTACAATCTCCTTACTAATATACGGTGTATATATACAGGTGAAACTCGGAAACTTAGAATATCGTCGAAAAGTGCATTTATTTCAGTAATGCAACTTAAAAGGTGAAACCACTACGGTATATGAGATAGATGCATGACAAGCAAAGCAAGATCTGTCAAGCCTTTATTTGTTGTCATTGCAATTATTTGTCGTTAGGCGGGTCAATTATAAATGGAATGCAATTGATGAAATGTAATAGCGATGTTTATTTTTGTATTATTGTAACTATTTGTTTTATTGCTGTGGAATTTCCAAAAGAAAGCATTTGTAAAAATTAAAAGAAAAAGAAAAAATAATAAGTTGCATTACTGAAATAAATGCACTTTTCGACGATATTCTAATTTTCCAAGTTTCACCTGTATATATATATATATGTTTTAAAATTAAAGGCACATTCCCCCAACCTGGAAATCTAAGCCTGCTCCCTGCCTTTACCTGGAGACCAGGTGAGCGCTGGAGGTCTGTGGACCAAGCAGGTAGATTTGCAAACCCCTCACCTGCTGACTTCTCCCCTTTTCTAAATCGGCGTCCCCACAAATCAATGGCCACAGTCATTTTTTTCACAGAACGGTTCCCCCTTTTGTCTCTCCCTGGCCCACCCCCCTCCATCACCCATCTCAGTCTCCCTTTCATCCCTTTGTCTCCCTGACTCTCTCAGATCCTTCTCTCCCCGCTTCTGGGGGCTCCTCCCCATCTCCCCCCTTCTTTCTCTATCTTCCCCACATCTCTCTCTTACACACAACCACACCTGGGGTCTCTTGGAACACCCCCCCTTCCCCCCCAAAAAAAATCTCCCCAAGGTTATTCTTACGGAAAAGGAGAAACATCAGCGAGACGCCCCAGGAAACAGAGAGAGAGAGAGAGAGCAGAAAGGAGACAATGAAGACCCCCCCCCTGACTCACAAATGCCAGCCGGTCCCTGAGGGACCCTAACCTCTGACCTCAGTCTGTCAATTCTTGCGAATTCCTCCACTCCTTGGTTCCACAGCACCCTTGGGGGTCTTCTCGGGGGTCCCTGTGGGCCTGGGGTCCCCGCAGGCATGCCACATCCCCATTTCTTCTTAAGAAAAGAATTTGCTAATGTTTCGAAACGGTGGGCATTATTAACCGTGGAATAAATGCGAGGGGAGCTGTTTCTCTCCTTCGTGGGGTCCTCGCCTGCCAATGACAAGTCACGTGGTGGGTGTATTGAACCAAATAGCTGTGAGAAGACGCCCCCCCCACCTTTCTCCAATTGCCACCCCGCAATCTCAGCACAAGCCGTACAAGGCAGGGCCGGTTTCCCCGGCCGAGCTCATTCCATCACTTTCAAAGCGTGTCAAGAGCACAGGATTTCTAACTCCTGGATTGATAACAATCTATTATAATTACAATGATGTAACTCGTATACAGAGTTAGATCACGCAGCATCTGAGCGGCAGCATCTCTCCAGGCCTTTAGATCTTGAGTTTCCTTCCTAGCCTTGCTGGGAAACAGTGGCGTAGCTAGCAGGGGGCTGGGGGCCCAGGCACAAAATTTGGAGGGGAGCAACTAGGCAGCCCAGGCTACATGGTTGTCTATTTTCCAGGGACAGTCCTGGATTTACAGAAGCCGTCCCAGTTACTGATTTGATCCTGGAACGTCCCACTTTTTCCTTAGCAGGTCCCTATTTTCATTGGGGAAATGTTGGAGGGGATGGAATAGGATGCCCCTATTTTCACGGGAGAAACGTTGGAGGGGATGGAATAGGACATCCCTCTTTTTACGGGAGAAATGTTGGAGGGGATGGAATAGGACGTCCCTATTTTCACGGGAGAAATGTTGGAGGGGATGGAATAGGACGTCCCTATTTTTACGGGAGAAACCTTGGAGGGGATGGAATAGGACGTCCCTATTTTCATGGGAGAAATATTGGAGGGGATGGAATAGAACATCCCTATTTTCATGGGAGAAACATTGGAGGGGATGGAATAGAACGCCCCTAATTTCATGGGAGAAATATTGGAGGGGATGGAACAGGACGTCCCTATTTTCACGGGAGAAATATTGGAGGGGATGGAATAGGACATCCCTATTTTTACGGGAGAAACCTTGGAGGGGATAAAACAGGACGTAGGACGTCCCTCTTTTTTTGGGAGAAATGCTGGAGGGGATGGAGTTATGCAACCCCAGAGCCAAGGAGATAAGTAACTATACAGCCCTGGATAGGGTTTGTTTTTTTAAAAATGTTTAATGATTTATTATTATTTTATATCTGATTGGGTTGGATGCCGCACAGAGTGGCTGGGGCAACACAGTCAGATGGGCGGGGTATAAATAGTATAATGACAATGACAATAAAAAGAAGAAGAAGAAGAAGACGACGTCCCTATTTTCATCAGAAAAACAACGTTGGAAACTGGGAAATAATATACAGTGGTACCTCGGTTTACGAACACCTCGGTTTACGAACTTTCGGTTTACGAACTATCCTAACCCGGAAGTTAGTAAACCGAAGTACCGGAGGTCTACTGAGCGTCCAATGCCTTCGGGGAGGCCGGACCTTCGCTCCGATGCCTCCTGGAGGCCCGCAGCGAAGGCCCGGCCTCCCCGAAGGCATCGGAGCGAAGGCCAAACCTCCCCAAAGGCATCGGAGCGTCGGATACCTTCGGGGAGGCTGGGCTTCGCTCCGATGCCTTTGCGGAGGCCGGGGAGCGTTTCCGCGACTGGGCTGCAGCCGCGAAAGCGGTCCCCGGCCTCCGCAAAGGCATCAGAGCAAAGCCCCAGCCTCCGGAAGGCATCGGAGCCGGGACTTCGCTCCGATGCCTTTGCGGAGGCCGGGGACCGCTTTCGCGGCTCCCCAGCCTCCGCAAAGGCATCGGAGTGAAGTCCCGGCTCCGATGCCTTCCGGAGGCCGGGGAGCGTTTCCGCGACTGGGCTGTGCAGCCGCGAAAGCAGTCCCCGGCTACCGGAAGCCAGGGACCGCTTTCGCAGCTGCACAGCCCAGTCGCGAAAGTGCTCCCCGGCCTCCGCAAAGGCATCGGAGCGGCTTCGCTCCGATGTCTTTGCGGAGGCCGGGGAGCACTTTCGCGACGCTCCCCAGCCTCCGGAAGGCATCGGAGCCGGGACTTCGCTCTGATGCCTTCCGGAGGCCGGGGAGCGTTTCCGGAGGCCGGGGAGCGGAGCGAAGTCCCGGCTCCGATGCCTTCCGGAGGCTGGGGCTTTGCTCCGATATCTTTGCGGAGGCCGGGGACCGCTTTCGCGGCTGCAGCCCAGTCGCGGAAACGCTCCCCGGCCTCCGCGAAGGCATCGGAGCAAAGCGGTTAATCCGTTCTAGGGGGTGTTTTTCCTCGTCTAGAACGGATTAATCAACTTCCCATTACTTTCAATGGGAAAGTTCACTTCGGTTTACGAACACTTCGGTTTATGAACAGACTTCTAGAACCAATTGTGTTCGTAAACCGAGGTTCCACTGTATAATGAAATGAAAAGGATGATTAAAATAACCTTTTGTAAAAATACCAAAACAAAAAACCCAGAAGCTTCTCTTTTGGGAATTATAGGGATAGAACTACCTAAAATGTATAGAAACCTATTCATGTGTGCGACTACACCGGCAAGAATGTTAATCACCCAAAAATGGAAGGAAAAAGAAATCCCAGCAAAGGAAGAAGGGATACAAAAACTTATGAAATATGCAGAAGTGTGTGAAACTTACTGGAAGAATAAGAAATCAAGATAACAAACTTTGTATAAAAGAATGGAAATGGTTTATTGAATATTTACAGATAAAAACACTGGCAGGATTAAAGTAGATGAATAAATGAGCAAATTAAGTTAATCTGGATATGCAGAAGATATCAAAAATAAATTTAAGGGCCCGCAGAAAGAGGGGGAAGGAAGCTTTGAAATGTCAGAATGGTTGTAAAATCAGTGAAATGTATACACCTGAAAAGCATTATTAAAAATAAATAAATCAGAAACCGGGGCGGCTTCTGTAAATCTGGGACTGTCCCTGGAAAATAGGGACCCTTGGAGGGTCCGAATTGTTCGCCTTCCTCAGAGCAGGCCCATTGGGAATGAATGCCTTCGTTTCAATGGATTTACTCTGAGAAGGACTCAGCTAGGAGATGACACTCGCTGTCAACAGAGTCCAGATTTTAGGCTCGGAGAGGCCTTTACCCCCAGGGCAGCGACAACAGTTTATCTGTGCAAGGATTTCCGAGGGAGAAGGGAGTTTAACCAAAGGCTGTGGCAGCCGCTCTCCGCAAACCAGCGGCCGCAGCAGCCGGGGTGGGGGTCCGCGGCTGCCCACCTCGCGTCTCTAAGCCCACAAATCCATGTGCCTCCGTCCAGCGCCCAGCCAGCACATGGCAGAGCTGTCACACGCGTGTGTGGGCATCATAAGCTGATTCTCCCGAGCTCAGCAGCAGCAGCAGCTACACACGTTTGAACACGTGCCCCTAGAAGGAATTCTCAGGACCACCTCATGCCTGGTCCATTGAGCTCCATGCTGTCCGCACTGACTGGCAGCAGCTCTCCAGAGTTTTGAGCAGGGTGGGGGTGGGGGCGTCCCCAACCCTGCTTGGAGAAGCCAGGGATCGAACCTGCCACCTTCTGCACGCCAGGCGGATGGATACCTTGGTGGCCCTTCCCGCTGAAGTTAAGTCACTAGTCCTCAAGGTTTGGGCGAAAAGGGCTGATTTAAATAGGAAGTTTATGATGTGCTGAGTCCGGCCATTTGGCCTGTTTGCTAGGGACCTGGTGCTTTTAACCAGAAAGGCCCCAAACAAAGGGCGGGTTGCCAAATGAGTCTTGGCTCCAAAAATTAATGGGCATGGAAAATGAGCAGCTAAAGGTAAACTTGTGGGTGCTTAGAAAGCCAACACACACCATGTTCTACGTAGGGCTGCCTCTGAAGACGGTTCGGAAACTTTAGCTGGTGCAGAATTCAGCGGAGCAAGACGGTTTGAGCATTTTACACTATTCCTGGTCCGACTGCACTGGCTACCAATTAGTTTCCGGGCCCAATTCAAAGTGCTGGTTTGGACCTATAAAGCCTTAAACGGCTCAGGACCGCAATATCTCAAGGACCTCCTCTTTCCATATAAACCTACCTGGTCCCTGCAATCAACTTCTGAGGCTCTCCTCCTCCTCCTCCTCGAGAGGTTTGGAGGGTGGCAACATGAGAATGGGGCCTTCTCTGCAGTGGCTCCCCGTCTGTGGAATGCTCTCCCCAGGGAAGTTCACCTGGAGCTTCATTATACAGCTTTAGGGGCCAGGCAAAAACGTTCCTTTTAAACCAGGCCTTTGACCAGGCATCCCCAAACTTCGGCCCTCCAGATGTTTTGGACTACAATTCCCATCTTCCCCGGCCACTGGCCCTGTTAGCTAGGGATCATGGGAGTTGTAGGCTAAAAAATATGGAGGGCCGCACTTTGGGGTGCCTGCCTTTGACTGGTCCGACTTATATCCTGTGGCCTTTTAAAATGTGTTTTTGTGTGTATGTTGGGGGGCGGGGAGGCTATTGGGTTTTATTTATTTTTATTAGGTATTTTGTGGTTTTATATCTTGATTTTATTCTGTGAACCGCCCTGAGACCCCTGGGTATAGGGCGGTATATATATTCTATTATTATTATTATTATTATTAGCCACTGCCCCAGATTTCCAGGTGCATCTCACTGAGCCCAAGTACTGCGATTCCACCTTCTCAAGCGAAGCCTTTCTGTTTAAGACCAGGCCTCCCTCCACAGCCCATCTCCTGTTTTCTCTCTGTCCTGAGCACCGGGCATTCCGAGATAGACTGCACTGGCTTACAGAGGCTCCCCCTGAGCCCCTTGCACTTCGTTGACAGGCTTCCCCTCCTTGAATCTGACCAACCCTTAAAAAACAAAGGGAGCGGGTGAGAGAAAGGAGACGTCTAGGCCCAATTTGCATAATCCCATGTGCCTGATTTCATGCACGGGGGGGGGGGGGAACGACCGGAGCCCAGAAACGGAGAGGAATAGTGAGAGAGAGGCGGAGATGTCCGAAAGAGAGAAGGCGGGGAAACACAAGAGGCGAAAAGGCACACATTTGCCCCTAGAATCTTGTGGCAGTGAGTTCCGCAGGTCTCCCGTTCCGCCTGCCACTGTACCGATTTGCCAACCAATCACCCACACATCGTAGCGTTAGGAGACACGAGGGAATAAACCACACACCTCTCCCCTCTTCCCACTCTCTTTCTCAATTGCTCATAAGCCTCCTCCGCAAACTTCTCGCTCTAACCAAGTCATCCTCCCTCAAAGTGGCAAAAAAAAAAACCCACTCCAAAAAGACATTGTTGAGCCACAGATGTTATTCTCATCTAGCTCAACGGCCTGCAATGCAAGAATAGGCAGCTGTCCTTGACAAGGATCGAACCTGCAACCTTGGCACTATCGGCACAGAGTTCTAACCATGGGGTTCAGCAAGCCAGGGAAGGCCTTGGAAACGAGGCCTTATAAACAAAACTGAAACCCTTTGGTTTTTTGGTTTTTTTAGGTGGTCGCCCTTCAGCCGCCTTGAATCGCCCCCGGGGACCAGTTTTGCAGTATCCCTCCCCTTGTTTAAATTCAAGGGGATGGTTGGGTGAGTGGAATTTGCCCTTTTAAAATCAGAGAGAGAGAGAGAGAGAGAGAGAGAGAGAGAGAGTTGGGAGGTCTCAAAATAAATAAATAAATAAATAACCTTTCCTTTCCTTCCTTCCCCGCCCCCACGGAGACAAAAGGCTAGCTACCTTTCTTCAAAGCCTCATCCATCTTACATTAGAAAGAGAGTCCCTAGTGATTTGTCCCATACAGTGAATAAATCAGAGAGAAATGGTTGTTGTGTTTTTTTTTGAGGGGGGGGGAGAGAGATAGATGGGGAGGAAAGCAACAGAGGGCTGATGCCAGCCAATAGCAGCCCAGAACATGCTCTTGTGTAACCATGGCGACAGCCAATAGCTTCCAAGATGATGGATACACACACACACACACACACACACACACACAGAGAGAGAGAGAGAGAGAGAGAGAGAGAAAGAGAGAGAGAGAATCTCTCTTTCTCTGTCTCCCCCTCCTCCCAATAAATAGATTTGTTCCTGGTATGCCCCATCTTTAAGAATAAACACAGCTGAATTGGATAAGCCAGCCTTCCATTCTGAGCTGGTTTTGACTCGGGAGCTTAGATTTATTTTTATTTTTATAAATGGGGTGGGGGAGGTGGCAGAGAAAATAATGGGTGGCAGACGCCCCCCTGCCCTCACCGCCCAAAATTTTAATCTGCACCAGACATCTAAAGCACACCCAATGCATCGGTTCCCCACCTTTCAAAAGTATCCTGGGAACTGGAGTTTGTTCAGGGCGCTGCAATTTGCCGCTTCCTCCGAGGGGTGGATGGGAAAACTACAGTTCCCTTGGTCCTTTGTGTGCGTAGGGGAGGTCATGTTGATTATATACCGTAAAGCCCACATACACTGCTCGGAGGGGGTTAAGGATAAAATTGCACCCTTAATTTAAAGTGTACAGAAGGTTCAAAAACCATGATAAAACAGACTGAAACATATTAAAGCCCCTATGAACTTTCTAAATGCCTGGGCTTTAAAGGATACGCATTGGGTGTGCACATGATGTGGACTCTATTAAAACCCCTCTCTGCCCTTCTCACTCGCTGCCCTTTATCCATGGAGAAGGTTGGGGGAGAAGAGAGATGGGGAGGGGAGGGGCAGAGAGGAGGTGCACATAGGAATGATTCTTCAACATCAATTTTGCTGGACTGGTCATGGTGTTCGGATGCCTGATGATCGTCTTCCAAAGCAACTGCTCTATTCCAAACTTAAAAATGGAAAGCATAATGCTGGGGGTCAACAAAAGAGTTTAAAGACTCTCTCAAGGCAAATCTTTTTAAAAAAAAGTAATATAAACACCGACAACTGGGAAACACTGGCCTGCGAGCGCTCCAGCTGGAGAACAGTCTTTACCAAAGCTGTCCTGGGATTTGAAGACGCTCAAACTCAGGACGCAAGGGAGAAACGTGCTAAGAGGAAGGCAGACTTGGCAAATCCACACCGGGATCAACTCCCGCCCGGAAACCTATGTCCCCACTGTGGAAGGACGTGTGGATCCAGAATTGGCCTCCACAATCACTTACGGACTCACTGTTAAAACCATGTTCATGAAAGACTATCTTACTTGGCTACGAGGGATTGCCAAAGAAGAAGAGTAAACTTTCCTTCTTTTACATAGTGTATGTGCGAGGTTCCAACCCTCTAAAAGGAAAAAAGAAATGTAGAAAACCAAGATAGTCATTGGAGGTCAAATCTATTTTAAGACTGACTATTCATTATGAATTAATGTCATAAACGCTCCTGGGGAAAGCTTTTGGCTCAAGGCAACTGTCAAGCAACCATTCACACCTCCTCCAGTGCCGGGCAAACTCTAGATCCCAAAGATCTCCCTCAGATCACCCACCCTCCCCACTTCAGTTATTTTAAGCTCTAGGCAAATTAAAGTCATCAACCCCTTTGCGAAGACCACACACAGTCTCCTACTGGGCTGGATTCAGAGTAGACTCATTGGGAGAAAAGCACCCAGGTGAATCCCTTTCAATGGGCCCATCTTGACATTGGGCAGGGACTCACCAATTCCAATAGATAAAACTATTCTTAGCCATCTCACTCCTTGCTTTTTCCTGTAAGACCAATTGCAGTCATTAACAGTCGTCCACAGGTTTACCCCACCTATCAGCCAATCACCCATTCCCACCACCCTTCTGAGTAATACCCCTCCCCACCCTCTGACTATATATAAGGGTCTGGTGACTTCCGTTTCAGTGTATCTGAAGAAGTGTGCATGCACACGAAAGCTCATACCAATGACAATATTAGTTGGTCTCTAAGGTGGGTGGCGCTGTGGGTTAAACCACAGAGCCTAGGGCTTGCCGATCAGAAGGTCGGCGGTTCAAATCCCCGCAACGGGGTGAGCTCCCGTTGTTCCGTCCCAGCTCCTGCCCACCTAGCAGTTCGAAAGCACCTCAAAGTGCAAGTAGATAAACAGGTATCGCTCCGGCAGGAAGGTAAACGGCATTTCCGTGCGCTGCTCTGGTTTGCCAGAAGCGGCTTTGTCATGCTGGCCACATGACCCGGAACCTGTACGCCGGCTCCCTCGGCCAATAATGCGAGATGATCACCGCAACCCCAGAGTCGTCCGCAACTGGACCTAATGGTCACCTTTAAGGTGCTACTGGAAGGATTTTTTTTTTGTATTGACTACCACAGACCAACATGGCTACCTACCTGTAAATATAATATATAGTTAAAAAACAAAAACGGGGTCCCTCTGGGTCCATAAAAACAGGTCAGGGCGAATTTCCATTTGGGTGACTTTTTGCAAGTCCTTCAAAGTCTTACAAAGTTCAAGGGGGGGGGAATAAGCTAGATGCTTTCAGAACCCTGGACAGAGCAGATATCAAAAATCCCTAAGGTTCCCACTTGCACTACAAATTTAAAACGGTCTTGCCCCACTTTGAACAGCCAAGGCTTCCCCCTCAATTAATTCTGGGAATTGTGGTTTGGTCTGGGTGCTGAGAGCGGTTGGGAAATCCCTGTCCCCAAAGTTCCCCTGGAAGAGGGGGATGGATTTTTAAACCACTCTAATGGGTTAAACCACAGAGCCTAGGGCTTGCTGATCAGAAGGTCAGCGGTTCGAATCCCCGCGACGGGGTGAGCTCCCGTTGCTCGGTCCCAGCTCCTGCCCACCTAGCAGTTCGAAAGCACCTCAAAGTGCAAGTAGATAAATAGGGACCGCTCCGGCGGGAAGGTAAACGGCGTTTCCGTGCGCTGCTCTGGTTCGCCAGCAGCAGCTTTGTCATGCTGGCCACATGACCTGGAAGCTGTACGCCGGCTCCCTCGGCCAATAATGCGAGATGAGCGCGCAACCCCAGAGTCGGTCACGACTGGACCTAATGGTCAGGGGTCCCTTTACCTTTACCTAATAACTGACAAGGGCTGTTAGCTCAGGGGCTGGTCAGCTGCCTTGCAGGCAGAAGATCCCAGGTTCGATCCACTCAAAAAAGGACCGATGATGGGATCGTCCCTTCTCTGACCCAAAAGAATCAAAAGGTCTGACTGCGTACAAGGCAGATTCTTGCATGCCAAAGCTCTGGCGAAGAATGAGAGGATTTGGGTTGGAATGGCATTGTGCTATTGTCATTATAATTATTTTTTAACCATTGCAATATAATGACGACGACGACGATTTATTATTTATACCCTGCCCATCTGGTTGGGTTTCTCCAGCCACTTTGGGCGGCTCCCAACAGAACACTAAAAACACGATAAAACATCAAACATTGAAAACTTCCCTAAACAGGGCTGCCTTCAGATGCCTTCTAAAAGTCAGATCGTTGTTTATTTCCTTGACATTTTACGGGAGGGCGTTTCACAGGGCGGGCGCCACCACCAAGAAGGCCCTCTGCCTGGTTCCCTTCCACCTCGCTTCTCGCAAGGAGGGAACTGCCAGAAGGCCCTCGGAGCTGGACCCCGGCGTCCGGGGTGGAGATGCTCCTTCAGGTATACTGGGCCTGGACCATTTAGGGCTTTCAAGGTCAGCATCAACCCTTTGAATTGTGCTTGGAAACATACTGCAAAAGCATCCAGGTTTTGAGATTCAAAAGGATCAAGAGAGACGTCTCGCTTCCCCCCCCACACACACTCCTCCCCCAACCAATAAATAAATTGATATGGGCATTTGTGCTTTACATCTCCCCGCCAAAATGCAGAATTTGGAATTAAGTTTGTGGCTGGGGAGGAGATCGAGTGAACATATTAAACTACAAGCTCAAGGGTCTTAGTTATCAACCCAGATGTTCCGGAGAGATTAACAGCCTGCAGGAGATCCCATCTGCCAGCCTCGGGGCCAAGCTAGCGCCACATATCTATCGTGGCATATTAGATGCAAGAGAAAAACATTGGGAGAGTTAAAAGAAGAAAATCACGAGCGTTAAAATGAAATTGTAAAAGAGGAGGGGTATATTAAACAGAAGGGCATTAAAACAGCAAAGAAAAAGGGTTATCCAACTCAGAGCAGACCTATTGAAATTGACCTGTCTGCCCATTAATTTAAATGGATCTAGGACTGACGTTAGACACTATCGATTGGTTTGCTTTTGCTTTTAGAAATCTGCCTCTGATTTGCTTCTAGATTATTGTTCCCCTCATCAAAGGACCCTGGGAACTGTCGTTTGGTAAGGGTGCCGGGAATTGTAGCTCCATGAGCAGGGAAACTACAATTCCCAGGATTGTGGGGTTTTTTTTATTGCTTTTAAAAAAAAAGGTTAAATGGAAACATTGCATTGCTCAGTGTTAAAGCAATAGTTTGTTAAGCAATGCCTTAACTTCGATCAACATAATCAAATATTTAGGGCTGTGGGGGGTTATTTAAAGCCCCCACAAAAATAAACATATATTGATGGAATGTTTAATTTCTATACCGGCTCTATGGAATAGAAATGTTTCTAAGCGGTGTGCAGAAAACTGAAGTACACACATACACCCGGGAGAGGGAGAGAGATGGAGGAAGGAGGGAAAGAAAGAAAGAAAGAAAGAAAGAAAGAAAGAAAGAAAGAAAGAAAGAAAGAAAGAAAGAAAGAAGAGAGAGGAAGGAAGGAGAGAGAAAGAGAGAAAGAGAGAAAGAGAAAAAAAAAGAGAGAGAGAGAGAGAGAGAGAGAGAGAGAGAGAGAGAGAAAGAAAGAAAGAAAGAAAGAAAGAAAGAAAGAAAGAAAGAAAGAAAGAAAGAAAGAAAGAAGAGAGAGGTATGAAGGAGAGAGAAAGAGAGAGAGAGAGAGAGAGAGAGAAGGAGAGAAAGAGAGAAAGAGAGAAAGAGAGAAAGAGAGAAAGAAAGAAAGAAAGAGAAAGAAGAGAGAGGAAGGTAGGTAGGTAGGTAGGTAGGTAGGAAGGAAGGAAGGAAGGAAGGAAGGAAGGAAGGAAGGAAGGAAGGAAGGAAGGAAGGAAGGAAGGAAGACTTCACCAAGGCTAAATCTAGCCAGTGCTGTTATGATTAGTCATATTCTTTCATTTCAAGGGATCTACTCTTGAGTCCAGAGGGAGGGACCAGATCCAATGGCTTCAAGTGACAAAAAAAGGAGACTCCAACTAAACATTAGGAAAGAACTTTCTGAGGGTAAGGGCCATTCAGCAGTAGACTGGACTCAGAAAGTGGCAGATTGTCCTTTACTGGAATATTTCAAACAGAATTTGGACGGCCAATTCTCATGGAGTCTTTAGCTGTGATTCCTGTACTGCAGGGGGGAAGGACTGGATGGCCTTTGGGGGTCCCTTCCAGCCCCGCCATTCCATGATTCTGTGAAAGTTGGATGGGGGGGGGCAAAGAAAAAGGAAGAGCATCAAAACAAAAGAACTAAGTTAGTGAAGAAACAAAGAGCAGGCGTCATTAAGATGAAAGGAAAGAGAGAGGGGGAACAAGAAGGAGAGAGAAAAAATATCCCAAAGGAATTAAATCTGATCTAATCTGGATCTAGTCTGGATTTATTCAGCTGCTTTATCGTATTATTATTATTATTATTATTATTATTATTATTATTATTATTATTATTATTATTATTCTCCGTTCTACTGGTTTTGGATTGTTGGAAGCTGTCCTGTTGGGTTTTTTTTTTACAGAAATAACTTTTAAAATAAAAAGCAGAAGCAAGTATCTAGATGAGATCTTGTGGGAAAGGAGGAAGGGAATTAAAATGCAAAAGGGGAGAGGGAATTTAAATGAAAGGGAAAGAAAAAGAAGGGAGAGGAGGAAGAAAACAGAAAAAGAGCAAGAATTGAAAAGGAAAAGGACCTGAAAATGGTAAAAAAAAACGCTTTAGTGCCTGAATCTTTTAGGGCCTGGAGATGTTCCAGGGAAAGGGGAGAGGGGCTAGTCTTTCCCCCCCCAATACACTCACACCCTGCAAACCCCCCAGGGGGGTTAAACAAACAGGCTGTTGTTACCAGCTCCTGCTAATTGAAATTTCAGTCAAGATCCAGGGCGCAGGAGGAGATTAAAGGAGGGTAGCCGAGAAAGAGGAAACCCAACTCTGGCAAACAAAGGGGCCCTAGGGAGGAGAGAGAGAGAGGAGGGGGCATCCAAGCCCCCAGAAGCAGCCCCCCTCCCTCTCATGTCCTGCTTAGAGGTAACATATCCCAGTTTGACAGTTGCGAGGCAAGGTCAATGCAATTGCTGGATAGAGCAGAGGAATCAATATATCATCACACCCAGACACGACATGCAAACACGGTGATGCTGGAGAGGGGAGGATCCCCCCCCCCCACAGAGGATGGGGTCACCATGGCAACCGGGCCTGACTGGTACCCAGCTTTGCCTAGATCTCCCCTCCAGAGGAGGAGGGCAGGATGCAGCCAGCCTGCTAGAGGATGGGGAACGGGAGGAGGTCATGGAAATGATGGAAGGAGTAAAACAGACCCCCCCCAGCCCACCCACCCCCCAAAAAACCTATCAAGGAAACAATTCTGTTATTGTTTACAGGGAAGAAGGGGGAAGGTAGAAGGGGTCCCGTCAACCTAGAGTCATAAAAAGGAACAGGGTTGTTGTTGTTTTAATTATAAAAAGTGTGTGTATCTCTCAGTGGCTTCCAAGGGAAAGAATTAATGTACGCCTCTCACGTGCAAAAGGAGGGCGACCGCTGCTTCTCTGCACGAGTCCCTGCTTTGCTCTGGTCAGCCTCTGTGTACAGAGATGGCTCTCTGCGCATGTCCCACATACAAGGGGCTCTTCTTGCCCTGCGGATCCATCTCGCCTTCTCACCAGCCTCTCTGCATGAGTCCCCGGTTCTTTCCTATCCGCCTCCACTGGGGATGAAGTACTCTGTTAAATCTCTCTACTGGGTTATCCTGGAGAGGCGGACACAGAAGAATCTCCACCACAAGAGAAGAGGTGGCCTGTTGCATCTCTGGATGAGCAACTCAGGGCTTTGGATATCTCCCCTTCCAGACCTGCTTCCTACGTCCGAGACCCGCCTGCAGCGGCACGGGGTTGGGCTACTTGGAAGGCGGTTAGCTCTCTGAAAGCAAACCCCTTTTTGTCTTAACACTTGCCTTCCAAATCCTTTCATTTGGAATGCAGAGAATGTCTCCTTCCTGAAACTCTGGGGCACTGCTGCCAATCCGTGCAGGCAAGGCAGAGCTAGATGGGGGATAAGGCAGTCTATTATGATGTTGGCCGCCCTGAGCCCAGCTCTGGCTGGGGAGGGCTGGGTACAAATAAAATATTATTCTTATTATTCTTATTCAGAACCCTCCCTGAATCTGCTGTCTTGTTTTGGAGCACTTGTTCAGAAAGGTTTCTCACAGGCTATTTAACAAAGGCCAGTCTTTTCCAAAGCCAATGCAATTCTGGGCTGCATCAATAGGAGTATAGCATCTAGATCAAGGGAAGTAATAGTACCACTGTATTCTGCTCTGGTCAGACCTCACCTGGAGTATTGTGTCCAGTTCTGGGCACCACAGTTCAAGAAGGATACTGACAAGCTGGAACGTGTCCAGAAGAGGGCAACCAAAATGGTCAAAGGCCTGGAAACGATGCCTTATGAGGAACGGCTTAGGGAGCTGGGTATGTTTAGCCTGGAGAAGAGAAGGTTAAGGGGTGATATGATAGCCATGTTCAAATATATGAAAGGATGTCATATGGAGGAGGGAGAAAGATTGTTTTCTGCTGCTCCAGAGAAGCGGACATGGAGCAATGGATTCAAACTTCAAGAAAGACAATTCCACCTAAACATTAGGAAGAACTTCCTGACAGTAAGAGCTGTTTGGCAGTGGAATTTGCTACCAAGGAGTGTGGTGGAGTCTCCTTCTTTGGAGGTCTTTAAGCAGAGGCTTGACAGGCATATGTCAATAATGCTTTGATGGTGTTTCCTGCTTGGCAGGGGGTTGGACTGGATGGCCCTTGTGGTCTCTTCCAACTCTATGATTCTATGATTCCTGGAAAGAGTAAACACCAGCCTCTCTTTCTCCCCACCCTAAAAGAATAAATAAATCCCACCTCAAAGTTCACGTGAGCACAAAGATGCCCAGTGTCTATGCAGGTAACTCTAACCCTGAGACAAAGGCTTGTCTGAGGGCCTCCTGGCCTATGATCAGCTTTGTAACCAGTGAGATTGCTGTAGGATCTAGTTATCTTTCCGGGGGGCGGGAGGAATGGGAGACAAACCAGTTTCCTTTGGGATGCACCAGATTGTCGTTCCGAACCGAGGGCTCAGAGGTTGACCTAAGAGTCAGCAAGTGCCGAATTCGAATCTTGTCTCTGTCTTGAACTCACAGTGGTTGGGTTGAGGCTTACCTTACAGGGGTGGTTGTTAATACTAATACTAATTTGATTTATACCCCACCCACCTGGCTGGGTTTCCCTAGCCACTCCGGGCGGCTTCCAGCACATATAAAAACATCATAAAGGATTGCTTAAGGATTGTCTCTTTATATCTACTGAATGTAAATGTAAAGAGGCTTTAGCTAAGTGGCAGAGCACCCATGCCAGGTTCCAGACTTGGCACCCCCCCACCTTAAATCTTAGAGAGCTGCTGCCAGTCAGTGTGGGCAATATTGAACTAGATGGAGCCATGGTCTAAAGCAGCGTTCTGTTTATTTCGGCCTTGTAGTTCAAAGCTACGAGGGCCAGAATCTTTCTTTATTTTCAAGGTAAGGTCCGTGGCTCAGTGGCAGAGCACCTGCGTTTGCATGCAGAAGGTCCCAATTGCACCTCAAGTTGGGGCTGGGGAAGAGGTCTCCCTGCCTGAACCCCCTGGACAGCTGCTGCCAGTCAGTGCAGACAGCACTGAGATAGGTGGAACCATGGGGTACCAACTCCGTATAAGGCAATTGATGCAATTCAAAGAGCACACATTGTTATTATTATTATTATTATTGTGCATCAAAGGTCCCCGACTCTGCGTCTTACAACATGCAAAGTCACTCCAACAGCTAAATGGAGCCTCCTGGGTGAGGGCAGTCTACCGCAAAATGCCTGGGATGGCAAACCAGGGGCGTTCCGCTGCCGTCTTTGTTGTCTGCATCGGTTTTTCCAGAGGGCATGTGTCCAACCGCTTTTGGACACAGAACGCTCTATTAGATGGGCTGTTTTTTGGGCTGGATCCAGCAAACCCATTCTGAACGCTCGCTTGTTTGATTTTTCTTTTCTTTTCTTCCAGGGCGTTGGTGTCATTTGGCTAAACTGTCTCTTACGGAGACATTCTTCTTCGGCCCCTCTCTCTTTGCCTTCCCTATGGACGTTAGCCAACCGGCCAAGCCTTTTGGACGGGGCAGTGGGGGTGGAGGGTGGGGTGGGGGAATATGGCGCTCCTTTGGTTTGGACCAACATCAAATCTACACACACACACAGAGACACACACACTGCCTATTGCATCCCCAAATCCCTGCCAACACACCTTTGTCTGGGGTTGTCATCACTAGGCAACAAAAATGCAGAAAAACAGATTCCCGTCCCTCGTCCTTTATGCAGGGAGGGGGTGTTTGTGTGTCTGTATTCTCGACAGATATCTCAACAGCAAGATGGATGGATAAACAGATAGCAAGACAGATGACAGCTAGCCAAAGGAGGTTGCAACAATCAAAGCACAATATTGGCAATAGTTTAAAACACACGCACCAGTGTAACACAACTGAAATGCGATTGTGGCTCTGGGGGACGCAGCAGCGTGAACAAGCCCAGGCTCGGAACCGCAATCTGGACCTTGCAAAATTAACCCGCCAACCGTCCCTGCCACCCCCCACAGCTTGCACCCTACCCAAGCCCCGCATTTTTGGCTCCCGGTTCCCCCAACGATGCAGGGCTGGTCCCTGGTTTCATAAACCCCCAAACTGAGAGACCAGTGGTTGCATTAGAAAAACACACACAAACAAACAAACGCACAGACTGCCGCTTTTTGTTTGCCATCGATGGCTATGGTTTGAGAGCAGAAGAGAGAAAGCACCTTGGAAAAGACAGGTGCACCTCTTAAAAAAGCAAGCCAGCGAAAGGAAAAAGGCAAAGAAGGGGCCTTACCTCATCACCGAAGAAGATTGAATGGAGGAAGGACAGAACCCACATCAAGCCCATGTATTTCTCTGCATTCTTCGCCACCCTTTGGCTGATTCTCCCCTCCCTCCCTCCCTCCCTGCTGGATGCAGATGGGCTTGGCTCATTCTCGCTCTGGCAAGGACGGAGGCGGCAGAGCTCTCAAGCGAGCGCTAGGGAGCAGTGGAGAGCCAGTCCGCTGGGTTGCTAGGGGGAAAAATGTGGCTGAGAGAATATTGCTGGAGCCAAAGTTGGAGGAGGAGGAGGCTGCAAGGCAGTCTGCAAATTTTATTTTTATTTTCAAAATGCCCACCCACCTGTGCCAAATGCATCGCCAGGTGGTTCTGGAAATGTCCCTTTCCTGAAAACTCTGGGGAAGGGCCAGCGGTCAGCATAGATGTTCCGTGGCACTCTGGGGTGTCCAGAATGGCACCCTGGGCGTGCCGCAGGCAACCCTGGCCTCTGTCCCTCTTTCCTTCCCTCCCTCCACTGCTGCCCTCTCGCGTCTCTGCCTCCCAAAGGCTTGCGAGGCCGTTTGTTGCAGCAGCCCTGGCTACAAGCTCCGCAGGCGAATGGTGCCTCTGGGGCCGGCCAGGGGGTGTTTCTCAGGCCCCTGTGGGGCAGTGTGAAGAGGCACCTCTCTTTGGGGCAGAGGGGGGCAGCTCAGAGATCGGGGAAGGGAGCTGCGGCTGCCCAGAGGTCTCCCAAGGAGAGGGGAGAGAAGAGGCTCTGCAGGCAAGGGGTGACATAACTGGGCTCCCAAGCCCCACAGGGGTGCCGCAGAAAGACTGTGTTGCTCTTGCACTCGGATCCTTCTGTGGCGGGGGCTTCATTTGGGGGGCATCTGACCGGCCACAGTGAGAACAGGATGCTGGAATAGAAGGGGCCCCGTTTGGGATCGGCCTTACCCTTTATTTGCCCAATCAACCTTTGAAAAGTCTGCGGAACTGCCGCTGCTGCACCACGAAACGCTGGCTCCACATTTCTAAGGACTCGATCCTGTCGTGTGGCAGCACTTCGACTTTGGAACTCCCTGACTCTTGATGCCGAGCCTTTGGTTTAGGCAAGCCTCCCCAGGAAATCAGCCCTGAGTGCTCACTGGAAGGACAGATCGTGAAGCTGAGGCTCCAAGACTTTGGCCACCTCATGAGAAGAGAAGACTCCCTGGAAAAGACCCTGATGTTGGGAAAGATGGAGGGCACAAGGAGAAGGGGACGACAGAGGACGAGATGGTTGGACAGTGTTCTCGAAGCTACGAACATGAGTTTGACCAAATTGCGGGAGGCAGTGCAAGACAGGAGTGCCTGGTGTGCTCTGGTCCATGGCGTCACGAAGAGTCGGACACGACTAAACGACTAAACAACAACCCCAGATGCTCAGAAAGTCGGTGCGAGTTTTAATCTGCTTTCAGCCCACACGTAGCTTTTTCCAAGGTCTTGTTACTGTTTTATTTTTTCCTAAATGACTTTGTGGGCCTTTTTCTTTTTTAAAACATTCCAGCAGCTTATAAATTTTACGAAACAAATAAAACCGGGCCTATTCCGATGTTGTTCTGGCTGCGAAGCTGGAATTTGCATTTGCCTGCTCAGGGAACTAAACACTTACAGTGGTACCTTGGTTTTCAGAACAGCTTACCGTAGTTTATGAACAACTTGGATGAAGAACACTGCAAGCCCGGAAGGAGGTGTTTTGGTTTGTGAACTTTTGCCTTGGAATAAGAACATGTTTTGCTTCCGGATGAGTGTGTTCCATTTGTAAATTGAGTCCCTCACCGCTATGGGAAAGCACGCCTAGGTTTAAGAACGCTTTGGTTTAAGAACGGACTTCCGGAACGGGATTAAGTTCGTAAACCAAGGTATATCCACTTCAAACTGCAAAGAACAACCCTTCCTTCAGGTGTTGCTTAAAGAAAAAGAAGGCCCTTCCCTCCTCCCCAAAGTATTGAGCACGCCTGCCTTTGTCTCAACTGCTTCAAACCCATTTAGACAGGAATCCCCACCCTTGTGCTGAAGCCGTGGCCTTGTTTATATCAAAATACACCCACAGGAGAGATTTCCTGCTGCCCTTGATCCCAGGAAGGGCAGCTTCAGAGAGTACTTCTGACCGTCTTCATGCCGTTTTGCCCCCTTTAGGAGATAAAACCCAGACCAGCCTCGAGAAACAAATCTACAGCGCCTTTCAGAACCAGAGAGACCCGCCCGCCAGGTGAGCCCTGTGCAGACTTTGCTTTATTCCTTCAATCTCTTTTTAGAGCTAAAGCAGAATAGCTTTTCCTTTTTCTTTTTTAATGTCTCTAGTCCTGGGCTGAGCTCGCCAGTCCTTTCTTCAAAAATGGTACTTGGGCTGAACTGTTTTGAGGGACGGAGCAGCTTTCGTTCTTGCTTTTCAGCCAAAACAGGGGTCATTATTTGTTACAGGTAGGTAGCCGTGTTGGTCTGACGTAGTCGAAACAAAATAAAAAAAATTCCTTCCACTAGCACCTTAGAGACCAACTAAGTTTGTCATTGGTATGAGATTTCGTGTGCATGCACACTTCTTCAGGGATCATTATTCTCTTGCACCCGACATGGTGCGGAGGGGGAAGAACCGCAGAACGCATCCCTCTGCACCCCCTCCAACTGGCCCTAGTAACTCTCCTGAGGCCAAGCCCCACCCCGGATCTGCTTTGCGTCCTCCTTGAGTTTCTCTGCTGGGCTGGAAATGTGTCCTGATCCTGCCTCTGTTTCAACCTGGATGAGGATTTCCCAAACTTGGGTCTCTCCAGCTGCTTTTGGACTACAACTCCCATCATCCCTGCTAGCTAGGGATGAAGAGAATCGTAGTCCAAAACCAGCTGGAGAGACCAGAGTTTGGGACACAACTGATCTGGTCCAACCACTCTGAAATACAGAAATCTTTCACCCAATTTGGGGCTCGAACCCACAACCCGAGGGACCCAGGTGGCGCTGTGGTTAAACCACTGAGCCTAGGGCTTGCTGATCAGAAGGTCGGCGGTTCGAATCCCTGTGACGGGGTGAGCTCCCGTTGCTTGGTCCCAGCTCCTGCCAACCTAGCAGTTCGAAAGCACCTCAAAGTGCAAGTAGATAAATAGGAACCGCTACAGCGGGAAGGTAAACGGCGTTTCCATGTGCTGCTCTGGTTTGCCAGAAGTGGCTTTGTCATGCTGGCCACATGACCTGGAAGCTATACGCCGGCTCCCTCGGCCAATAATGCGAGATGAGCGCGCAACCCCAGAGTCGGTCACGACTGGACCTAATGGTCAGGGGTCCCTTTACCTTTACCCACAACCCAGAAGTCAGGAATCTCATGCTCTACCGGACTGAGCTATCTGCAACAGAAGTCCCTGTTAGGGAGAAAAGAGGACATAAAGAAATATAATAATAATAGATAATAAAGCAATAATTGCAGGGAAGTGGGTGGCGCTGTGGTCTAAACCACTGAGCCTCTTGAGCTTGCCAATCAGAAGGCCGGCGGTTCGAATCCCCGCGACCATAGAGCGCTCCCGTTGTTCTGTCCCAGCTCCTGCCAACCTAGCAGTTCTAAAGCACACCAGCACAAGTAGATAAGTAGGTACCAAGCGGCGGGAAGGTAAACAGTTTCCGCGCACTCTGGTTTCCGTCACGGTGTCCTGTTGCGCTGGAAGCCGTTTCGTTGTGCTGGCCACACAACCCGGAAAGCTGTCTGTGGACAAATGCTGGCTCCCTTGGCCTGAAAATGAGATGAGCACCACAACCCCCTAGTCACCTTTGACTGGGCTTGACCACCCAGGGGCCCTTTACCTTACCTTTATATATTATTTTATGTATGTTGGAAGCCATGAAGAGTGGCTGGGGCAACTCAGATGTGGGGGTATAAATAGCATACCTCTACAGGAATAGCATACCTGAGGTGGGACCCAGGTGGCGCTGTGGTTAAACCACTGAGCCTAGGGCTTGCTGATCAGAAGGTCAGCGGTTCGAATCCCTGTGACGGGGTGAGCTCCCGTTGCTTGGTCCCAGCTCCTGCCAACCTAGCAGTTCGAAAGCACGTCAAAATGCAAGTAGATAAATAGGAACCGCTACAGCGGGAAGGTAAACGGCGTTTCCATG
Organism: Zootoca vivipara; assembly: GCF_965207765.1. Lineage (NCBI taxonomy): Eukaryota > Metazoa > Chordata > Lepidosauria > Squamata > Lacertidae > Zootoca > Zootoca vivipara. The sequence goes on along the minus strand of NC_142589.1, from coordinate 92,829,493 downwards.
TGCTGCTCTGGTTTGCCAGAAGTGGCTTTGTCATGCTGGCCACATGACCTGGAAGCTATACGCCGGCTCCCTCGGCCAATAATGCGAGATGAGCGCGCAACCCCAGAGTCGGTCACGACTGGACCTAATGGTCAGGGGTCCCTTTACCTTTACCTTTACAGGAATAATAATGTGAATAATTTTGATTGCAGTGGAAAGACCCATGGAGACAGAAGTGTTTCTGACCCTCCTGAGTGGCACCAGCGGGCACGTGCCCAGGCTGTGCCGAGCCGGCCTGGCCCTCCTTGCTGCGGTCCGGCTCGGATCCCTGGCCCTGGGTGCGAGAACCCTTTGGCGGGACGAGGCAGGGGACCTGCGCTGCGACACCGGCGCCCGGGGCTGCCTCTTGGCCTGCTTTGACGCCGCCTTCCCGGTCTCCCCCTTCAACCTCTTCCTGCTGCAGATGGCCAGCCTCTTGACCCACGGCACGGCCTGCTCCTGCGTTTTCTGCCCGCCCAGCTGCCAGGGGAAGAGCAGCTGGAGGCCGGGCCCAGGACATGGCAAGAGGTGGCTGCAACAGTTGAATTGGCTCAGCCTCCTGGCCAAGGCGGCCCTGGAAGGGATCTTCCTGGTGGCTTTCCATGGACTCTACGCTCGCTACCCGTCACAACTCCACTGCCCTCCATCCACCTCCTGTCCTGACGGTGTTCTGTGCACCATCCAGCAAGCGAACTGGAAAGATGCATTCAACCTCTTCGTAGCTGGGGCTTCCTGGGCCTCCGTTGCACTGTGCCTCCCCGGGTTGTACACAGCGGCATCCGAAACCTTTCACTGTGCACTGGGCCCAGGGAAGAGTCAACTGGAACGGCCCCTCCTCATCCCAGATATTTGACACCTCCCATCCGGCCAGCACCGACCAGATGTCTGAAGGAGCGTCTCCACTCCCACCGTTCAGCCCGGACACTGAGGTCCAGCTCCAAGGGCCTTCTGGCGGTTCCCTCCCTGCGAGAAGTGAGGTTACAGGGAACCAGGCGGAGGGCCTTTTCCGTGGTGGCCCCCTCCTTGTGGAACGCCCTCCCATCAGAGGTCAAGGAAACGAACAACGATCTGACTTTTAGAAGACATCTGAAGGCAGCCCTGTTTAGGGAAGTTTTTAATGTTTGACGTTTTATTCTGTTTTTAATCTGTTTAGAGGCTTTCCAGAGTGGCTGGGCAAACCCAGCCGGATGGGCGGGGTACAAATAATAAATCATTATTATTACATCACCAGCTTTGACTGGGAGCACCTCTCCACCTGAGAAGGGCCTCTTCTAGCATGGGCCACCTGACCTGGAGATGCTGGGGGCTCCACCTTCTGCATTCAAAGCAGGTGCTTTGCCACTGAGCTATGGCCCTTCTCTTAGAAATATTCCTAGTCCTCCTACTTTCTGAATGGGCTGATTTAAGCAGGACGTCAACTAGCGCCAAGCCAGCCAATTGCACTGTGGAGCTCACTATTGTCCATACTGGATGGAAGCAACGGTTCTCCCGGGTTTCAGGCAGGGGGCCAGCCCTAATTGGAGAAGCCCTCAGGGTCCTTCTCATAGCTGCCAAGTTTTCCCTTTTCTCACGAGGAAGCCTATTCGGCATAAGGGAAAATCCCTTAAAAAAAGGGATAACTTGGCAGCTATGGTCCTTCTGCGGACAAAACCCTACACAAATCTGGAGTGCAGTGCCTTGTACGCCTCTTTCCTGCAACCCAGCTGGTGATGAACATGCTCTGCTTTCCTTTGGTAGAAGAAGAGGAGTTTGGATTTGATATCCCGCTTTATCACTACCTGAAGGAGTCTCAAAGCGGCTAACATTCTCCTTTCCCTTCCTCCTCCACAACAAACACTCTGTGAGGTGAGTGAGGCTGAGAGACTTCAAAGAAGTGTGACTAGCCCAAGGTCACCCAGCAGATGCATGTGGAGGATCGGAGACTTGATCCTGGTTCACCAGATTACGAGTCTACCGCTCTTAACCACAACACCACAGGGTCTTGTTGCCTGGGCAGCCCAGGACTTCCAGACACACTGTCCAGGCTTGTGCCCCTCCTGGGGAGGGGGGGTCACTTCGGTGCTGCTAACCCAGCAGTTTGACTTCAGATGCCAACGGCGACTGCTTTGCAACGCTCCCACGTCAAGATTTAGGCTCTGAATGGAATCTGGGGGTTTTGCACAGCCTTAGGGTCAAGTTGGGGGGGGGGAGGAGAGATTTCTCGCCTGCACAGCCTCGTTCTCCCTTCTCCTTGCCGCCTGGTTGCATGTTGAATATCCTGCCCCCAAATTTTCACAGCTCCAGGTTGCTCTGAGTGAATCCAACCCAATCTGAGATGACCTGGGGCTACTGTGACCCATTCCAAATAGGGAGCTCATCTTTAGCTGCTACAAGTTATCAGTCTTCAGAATTCCACTTTCTCTTCAGGGTCACTTCAAGTTAGTTTTCTGGGCAGGAGGGTGGCTGCATCTTATCTTTAGTCCTCGTGCATCTGGTATGAGCCCCAAGGCACACACCCGCCCTGTCTATATCTATAAAGTGTTGAAAGGCATACAAAAATGCATCTTGAGAAATGTAGTTTTTCCTCAACAACTTCTGCATTTGCCCTCTGCCCTGTATCGGGGAATTATTCATGCCTGGTGTTTTACAATTTTTAATATGCCAAAAGCTGCCCAGAGTTGCTGGGGAATTATTATTATTAACCTAGTCCTCCTAGTTACTGGTGCTTATTTTGTCAAAGATATAGAGCCCCACATTTCTATAGACAGCACAACTCAGAAATTCTACATTGGTGTGGTCAACATGAGAGGAAAAATCCCAGTGTCATGAAGTGAAATCGGGTTTTCTTGTTGCTACTCACCACCGCAAGTGTAATTCAGAGAGCGTAAGAGAAATTGTTCGGGAATGCCCCTTATTCAAAACCAACACAAGCAATATTGTTGGGAAACCCTTTTATTTACACGATAGACACAACTCTTCCCAAATTCCCTTACTTCAGAGGAATGAACCGAGAAGAGTGGGTGGCCCCGATTCCAGGTCGGCCGTGCTTAACGGGCTTGTAAGTGATGGAGAATTCTCCCAAATAGTGGCCAATCATTTCAGGCTGAAAGAGAAAGGAGCAAAACGAGATTTCTTAGCACCCTGGCAATCTTTCTGGGGCTGTGATGAGTAAGGGTTTTTTTTGTTTGTGCATATGAACAGCATCTGCAGGAGAATGCTAACGTTCTGCCTGAATTTTTAAAGGGACAATATGTTTTCTGTTCTTAAATATAGGGCTCTTGGGAGACCTTGGGTCACAAGCAACTAATAAATCGAACAAGAAAGAAATAATGTATTCAATATATTTACGAAGTGCTTTCTGTGAAACGACTCAACCCTTACGCAATTGCAAGCTTAGCTTTGGGTCAAGGATGGTGAAAATGGGAGTAAAACAATCACATCGTAAGAACAGCAAAGTTTGGAGACGGAGGCAGTTAATTCCAAGAGGAATGGCTAGATGGTTGGCAAAATTGCTTTCCTTTACCTGGGGGTTTACTGAACTGCTTAGAATGTTTGTGGGTTTGTTTGCTTTAAAAACCATCAAGTGGTGAATGCATTTTGTTAAATGAAAATAAATGCTGAGAAAAGTAAATGGGTGACAAATGTGGTCCACATTAGACCTTAAAAATCCCTATCAGTCTGTATAGTGAGATCTGAGACTTGGTATTGGGAGTCAAGAGGAGTTTGTGTTGTGCTGACACAGAAAATTGGGCAGTGACTGGCAATGCAATTTCTACAACCGCAGAATTTCCCAATTTTGCTTTTGCAAATCTGGGAGATGCTGATTTTTTAACAAGAGAACACTTTTAACCTTAAAGCCATGTTGACATTACTGCCTTAAGATTAATCAGGCATCAACGTACTAAATTCATTTGATTCTTCAGTTTGCAAGCTCTTTTAATTACAATTTCTGAGAGATTCCAAACTTACGACCCTTGTGGTCTCTTCCAACTCTCCAATTCCGGGCCCAATTCAAAGTGCTGGTCTTGACCAACAAAGCCTTAAACGGCTCAGGACTGCAAGACCTCAAGGACCGCCTCTTTCCATATGAACCTACCCGGACCCTGAAATCATCTTCTGAGGTCCTTCTTCATATTCCGGACCCTGAAATCATCTTCTGAGGCCCTTCTTCATATCCCTCCTCCTCGAGAGGTCCCGAGGGTGGCAACACGAGAGCGGAGCCTTCTCTGCAGTGGCTCCCTGTCTGTGTAACGGTCTCCCTAGCGAAGTTTGCTTGGCGCCTTCATTATACACTTTTAGGTGCCAGGTAAAAAGTTCCCTTTTAACCAGGCCTTTGGTTGATCTGATTTACATCCTGTGTCCCTATAAAATGTGTTTTTGTTTTGTTGGGGGGCTATTGGGTTGTTGTTTTTATTTTTATTATGTATTTTGTGGTTTTATATCTTGATTTTATTCTGTGAACCGCCCTGAGACCCTCGGGTATAGGGCAGTATATAAATTCAATAAACAATAATAATAATAAGAAGAAGCTGTTCCTCCCCAGTCACCAGCCCTTCTCACCTTGATTTCTACCTGGTTGAAGGTCTTCCCATTGTACACGCCAACCATGCTGCCCACCATTTCCGGGAGGATAATCATGTCTCGCAGGTGGGTCTTGACCACCTCTGGTTTCTCCATGGGCAGGGCCTCTTTCTTGGCCTTGCGAAGCCGCTTGAGGAGGGAGTGCTGCTTGCGGCGCAGGCCGCGGTTGAGCCGCCGGCGCTGGCGGGCGCTGTACAGCTGCATCAGCTGCTCGCTGGGAATGGAAAAGGAAAGGTCAGGCAGAAGTTAAGAGCGCCAGTGGGTGAATCCCAGGTGCCCAGAGGGGGTGGGAATCAGAGTAAGGACAGCAGTGTTTGGAATCAGCCAGGTGCATTTCGCACCTGGATCCCAACCACTTGCAACTAACGGAAGATGCCTGGAATCTTCACTACCTGGGAATTCTTGGATCCGGACCATTTTCACACAGTAACACCCCACCCTGTAGAATCCTATCCCTTATATTTTAGCTGCACAGTCAGAATGGATTTCTGGAACCAAAATGCTTTTTTTCCTGTGCAGCCTGAGCAGCAACAGTGAATGACATCATAGTGAATTGTTGTTGCTTGTCTTCACTTACCGCCCCCCCCCCAAGCTGCCCTGCTCACAGTTGCGAAGAATAGTCTTATGTTATGAATGGTCTGTGTCACCATTAAGAAAGAGAGATCAGAAGAGGCCAATATAGATGGGGACTGCCCCTGGATCAAGGGATTTTCCTTCTTTTAAGTTCTCAAAGCTCTTAACCTAAGCTCAAGGTTGTCCTCTGAACTAGCCGGATGTTTGACTGAGAATCAATCACAGTCCATCCTTTGAAAAATAAAGACTTTTGAGCCGTGTTGCCCCCAAATGGACATTCCATTTTGGCGATGGCAACCTTAGTTAAGGAGCCATTTGGTACCTAGATGATATATCTGAGTTTCTAACACTGGAGACATAATTTCCATTTTGCCCCATCCACCAAATTCCACCCCAAAGATGGTCACACACACCCTCCAGAAGACCAGCTAAGCCCCCGAAAAAGGTCTTGGGTTCAGCCCTTTGGCCCTCTTTAAACTAATGAAGCTTTTGCAAAGCTGGCAAGTTATGGGCAACCATTTCCACCAACCGCGGCAGCATCATTCAGCCGACTGTGGACGAGGGGAGATGTAGTACGAACAGGGGACAGGCAGGGTGTAAAGGATGGCAAGGCAAGAGGATTCTCTTACTAGGACATGTCGAGGAGCTGGTCCAGGTCAACACCGCGATAGGTGAACTTCCGGAAAGTACGCTTCTTCTTCTGCTCCACTTCCGCCTGTCCAGGGAGAGGGGGAGAAAAGGCGCTCACATCAGGGAAATACATAAGCCCACTTCATTCTGCCCTCACCCAAAACTCTCCAACACAGAGAACACACCTGTAGTTTTCCTCAACCTGGCATGCCTTGCCAGTTTGAGAGACAGTATAGGGCAGTGGTTAAGAGCGTTGGACTGGAACCTGGAAGACCAGGGTTCACATCTCCCCCTGGAGCTCACTGGGTGAACCCGGGCCAGTCACTGACTCTCAGCCTACCTCACAGGTTTGTTGTGGGGATTAAACAAGGAGGGGGAGAAAGTCATGTAAGTCACAGAGAACGCCCTGGAGGGAAAAAAGTGGGATATAAAATGAAGCTAACATCTAAACCGGCACAGACAAGGCTCCTGACTTGGAAAAGAAACTGCTGGCGCTTAAGGCCTCACTCTGATCATTCTCAGAGGCAATGCCCCACAAAGACCCCAAAGGGCCCGGATGCAGGGACTGAAATGCAGCTGGCTGGCTTGGTTAAGAGTGTGGTGTTGATAATGCCAAGGTTGTGGGTTCAATTCCCATGCGGGTCACCTGCACTGCAGGGGGTGGAACGAGATGGCCCTCAGGGGTCCCTTCCAACTCTACGATTCTATTAAACCCCACAAGCCACTCTACTCATGCTCAGAGGCAGTCTTGTCCTGTATGAACGCCACTAGCACCCACCCCCTATTCTCTGAAGATGGGAGACCTGGACTTCATGACAAAAGTGCTGGGGCTTGCTGGAAATCTGCTCCTATTCAGAGACCATGTTAACACCCCCTCCCGCCCCAATATTTGGACGTTATCTGTGGCTGCCCTGCTTGCCATTCTGCACATACTTGGGAGAAAAAGGCTTTAAATATCTTTAATGTGATTCCTGCATTGCATGGGGTTGGAACGGATCATCAGTCTCCCAACATGTTTGCCATGCAAACATGCGGCAAAAGATTAAGAAATGGATCCTCACGTGCATGTTTAGGTTAAAAGTGAGTGCTGGGTCTGAAAAGGTTGAAGGGCCTGGACTAGCTGTTCCTTGGGGGTCCCTTTCCAGCACTATGATTCCTCTCCCCTCCTGCCATATCTGAAAATGGTCCTTTCTCGTGCTGCCGCCTTGCTCTGGTCACTCTACTCATGCTCAGAGACAGTTTCCTTAAGTATCCCGTGCCCTTTGAAGATAGCTTTGAGAATACAGGCCCTGGAGCTTAAGCCTTGCTGGGCGCTCTACCCATGCTCAGAGACACAGTTTTCTTAAGAGCCTCCTCGCCAGGCACTGGAGCTTAAGCCACACGGGATCAGGCGCTGCCGAGACAGCTATGGTCGTGCCGAGGACCGCCCCCCCCGGCCAGGCTTAATGCTCTCCATCCTTCCCAGGCCTGGGCCTGGGCCTGGGCCTGGGCTACCCTGCTTCTCCATTCATCTCGCCGTCCGCCGGGCTTCCCACCCCGCTCACGCCCTCCTGCCCCCGACGGTATAACCGGGGCCCGACCCCACTCCGCGAACAGCCCAGTCCCGCCGGCCCCCGCCGCCCTCCTCCGGCCGGATGGAGCCGGATTGCGCGGCGCCAAAGAGGCCCGCTTCAGAAACTGCCTACCATCTTCGCCGCAGTCTCCTCCAGGAAAAGGCCGAGATCCCGCGCGGTTCGCTCCTAGTCTCGCGAGAGCCGGCAGCTTCCGGGCACCGAACGGAAGGCCTTTCGTAAGCGCACGCCCACCGCCGGCTTCAAGGGCGCTCGCTTCAGCCCATGGAGCAGGCGAGCGGCTCTGTGCGCATGCGCGAGGTTCTTAAAGGAGCCGCGGGCAGAAATATGTCGGGGTTCTGCAACGTGGCGCCCTCCGCGTGTTTAAAACTGCTGCTGGAACTGCAGCCCAGATATTATTAGGGTGAAGGATGAGTAGTAATTCAAATTAATAAAACAATTAATTACTACTATTAATAACAGCAACACTACTAATACAGTTGGGTCTCCCTGCCTTCCACCCTAGCTTTCCAACAGGCACCAATGATTCCTTTACCACACGCTAACAGCTCCAAGCAAGAGGAGGGGCAGCCTGGCCAATTAGGGGACAGGACAGAGAATCAGCTGTGATTCGTGCATTGCAGGGGATGGACTAGATGGCCCTTGGTGTTCCTTCCAACTCCATGATTCTAGACCCTCCATTTGCTACAGGCGATCTGCTTCCAGCATTCTAAAATGGATATAAAGGGGCAGGTTCAGAAGAACAGCTGCTTGGTATTTCAGACTGGGAAAGATCAGTCTGAAATCAATCCTTTAGTGCAGACAATACTAAACCCCAGGTTCAATCCCATCATGGTGGCAAGAGCATTGGTCTAGAACCCGGGACAGATAAGGGTTCGAACCCAGAGCCCTGGAGCTCGCTGGGTGACCTTAGGCAACTCACTCAATATTTTACGGTTGCTAGAGGAACCCTAGCAGTGGAAACAGAGAATCACATTTGCCACCTTGAGCTCCTTGGGGGACAGGTAACCTATAATTATTGTTGGTATCTGTCTCGAGAGACAATGGAGTGCGCCTCTGGGGGTGTCTATATTAATGCTTGCTTGTCAGTACTTGACATTCGTATGGATCTCATGGCACAGACATGTGAGAATGCATGGGAGCGATTTTAGTTTGATTGGAGGGCATGCTAGAATAGCAAATTTGAGTGCATTGGAGTATTGATGTGTCTTGAGCATGCAAGGCGGGTGTGTGAGTGAAACCGGTCTCTGCGTTTTTTGCTGTAGTTAAATTAAGTTGTGCAAATTGCTGAATAGGGAGCTGGGCATTTAATTGGATCGATTAATTTAATGGGGTGATTGATTGATGTATGGTGGTGGGGAAGAATGAGGTGGTTTTTGTTTGCTTCATTGCCAATCAGGTTTTCGTTTTTTGTTTTTTTTATAAAAAAAGGTGAAATTTATACTTTTTAGCTCATTTTCAATTATTTTGCTTCCTGATCTTTAAAGGATGCTTGGATTTAGTCCTTTACTATGGATTTTCCTTGCATTTTTTGCAGCTGCTTTTTATGTGGCAATGTTTGATACTGACAAGGATGCTCTATTTCGTTACGTTTTACAGAATGTAGAAATTCCCTCCCTTTTCGTTTTGGCATTTGCTGTCTGTTTAATATGTTTTAACCTATGTTGTAAACCGCTTAAGTGTTTTGTTTAACTTGTTGTTGTTGTTTAGTCGTTTAGTCGTGTCCGACTCTTCGTGACCCCATGGACCATAGCACGCCAGGCACTCCTGTCTTGCACTGCCTCCCGTAGTTTGGTCAAACTCATGTTCGTAGCTTCGAGAACACTGTCCAACCATCTTGTCCTCTGTCGTCCCCTTCTCCTAGTGCCCTCAATCTTTCCCAACATCAGGGTCTTTTCCAAGGATTCTTCTCTTCTCATGAGGTGGCCAAAGTATTGGAGCCTCAGCTTCACGATCTGTCCTTCCAGGGAGCACTCAGGGCTGATTTCCTTAAGAATGGATAGGTTTGATCTTCTTGCAGTCCATGGGACTCTCAAGTCTCCTCCAGCACCATAATTCAAAAGCATCAATTCTTCGGCGATCAGCCTTCTTTATGGTCCAGCTCTCACTTCCATACATCACTACTGGGAAAACCATAGCTTTAACTATACGGACCTTTGTCGGCAAGGTGATGTCTCTGCTTTTTAAGATGCTGTCTAGGTTTGTCATTGCTTTTCTCCCAAGAAGCAGGCGTCTTTTAATTTCGTGACTGTTGTCACCATCTGCAGTGATCAAGGAGCCCAAGAAAGTAAAATCTCTCACTGCCTCCATTTCTTCCCCTTCTATTTGCCAGGAGGTGATGGGACCAGTGGCCATGATCTTGGTTTTTTTGATGTTGAGCTTCAGACCATATTTTGCGCTCTCCTCTTTCACCCTCATTAAAAGGTTCTTTAATTCCTCCTCACTTTCTGCCATCAAGGTTGTGTCATCTGCATATCTGAGGTTGTTGATATTTCTTCCAGCAATCTTAATTCCGGCTTGGGATTCATCTAGTCCAGCCTTTCGCATGATGAATTCTGCATATAAGTTAAATAAGCAGGGAGACAATATACAACCTTGTCGTACTCCTTTCCCAATTTTGAACCACTCAGTTGTTCCATATCCAGTTCTAACTGTAGCTTCTTGTCCCACATAGAGATTTCTCAGGAGACAGATGAGGTGATCAGGCACTCCCATTTCTTTAAGAACTTGCCATAGTTTGCTGTGGTCGACACAGTCGAAGGCTTTTGCATAGTCAATGAAGCAGAAGTAGACGTTTTTCTGGAACTCTCTAGCTTTCTCCATAATCCAGCGCATGTTTGCTATTTGGTCTCTGGTTCCTCTGCCCTTTCGAAATCCAGCTTGCACTTCTGGGAGTTCTTGGTCCACATACTGCCTAAGCCTGCCTTGTAGAATTTTAAGCATAACCTTGCTAGCGTGTGAAATGAGCGCAATTGTGCGGTAGTTGGAGCATTCTTTGGCACTGCCCTTCTTTGGAATTGGGATGTAGACTGATCTTTTCCAATTCTCTGGCCATTGCTGAGTTTTCCAAACTTGCTGGCATATTGGGTGTAGCACCTTAACAGCATCATCTTTTAAAATTTTAAATAGTTCAGCTGGAATATCATCACTTCCACTGGCCTCGTTATTAGCAGTGCTAAATAGTTAAATTTGTTTAACTATGAGTGCTATTTAAATGGTCCAAATAAATAAGCCAAACCTCTACGTGAATGGAGCCCAAGTGACCTCCCTGGGAGCAGGTCTCAGCGGCATGTCTGGTTTGGATGTATTTTCATGTATTTTTAACCTTCTGTTGGAAGCCGCCCAGAGTGGCTGGGGAAACCCAGCCAGATGGGCGAGGTAGAAATAATAAATTAATATCATTATTGAGCCTGGATGCTTAGCAGGCAACGACGCAAAAAACTTGGGAAACACCAAAGCTTTGCGAGAGGAATGCACCCACTATTGCAAGAGAAAAAATTCCATAGGAACCATTAAGCACGAGAAAACTGTTTGAGCATGCTGTTCAAGTGCATGGTGTTCAAACACCCACCTGCCCCACGAGTGTATTGGGGGTTAACCAAGCAGGAGGAAAAAGCCCCCGTCTGCTCACTATGCAGCTGGTGGGGTATATTACCTGTGTACATGCTTAGAATTGGGAGGAGGAAGTTTGCTTAAGCTCCCCTAGAAACAGGACTTAAAACTTTGGGGCAGGGGTAGGCAACCTAAGGCCCGTGGGCCGGATGCGGCCCAATTGCCTTCTCAATTCGGCCCACGGACGGTCCAGGAATCAGTGTGTTTTTATACAAGTAGAATGTGTCTTTTTATTTAAAATGCATCTCTGGGTTATTTGCGGGGCCTGCCTGGTGTTTTTACATGAGTAGAATGTGTGCTTTTATTTAAAATGCATCTCTGGGTTATTTGTTGGGCATAGGAATTTGTTCATTTTCCCCTCCAAAATAGTCCGGCCCACCACATGGTCTGAGGGACGGTGGACCGGCCCACAGCTGAAAAAGGTTGCTGGCCCCTGTTCTTGGGCAGAGAGGCATGGAAGCTCCAACCAAGGTGTCCCCCAGAGGGAGGGGGAAATCTAGTTCCAACGTCCTGTTCTCAGTGGCCAAGTGGGTGTCTCAAAGGGAAGCCCAAAGGCAGCAGCAACTCTCCCTACTTGCGATTCCCAGTGACTGGTAATATTGAGGTTTTTTGCTGCCTCTGCTAGAGCCCAACCGTTGTGGCTAGCAGCCGGGAGAGCATGAGACTCTTTGATGTCCGGGTCATGGGTTCAAGCCCCACCTTTGGCAAAAGATTCCTGCATTGCAGGGGGTTGAACTAGATGACCCTAGTGGCCCTTCCAGCTCTGTATTTCTGTGATCTGGCTCCCCAGGTTCTGGTATTCTGAGAAAGGACGATTCCCCCACTCCCCAACCCTCTAGATCTGTTGTATCCGCACTGCAACTCGTTTTTTGTCTCCTCTTATTTGCCTTTTCTCTAAACTGAGATGCCCCAATCTTTCTTCATAAGGGATCGCCTTTATCATTTTGGCTGCCCCCTTTCTGAACCATTTCCTAGGGGTTATGGTGGCCATCTACTCACCCATTTCCCCATACATATAATTTTTTTGTAGAAATCGAGAATCCTGTGCAGCAGCTTCCAAGGCCCTCCGGATGGTTTGCATTGCAGTTTAGAGGTTTTCCTGGTCAAGTGCTTTTATAAATTTTGTTAAAATACACCCACACACCCACCACGGCTTTCATCACACTCACTCAGCACTACTATGGAAGCCAATGGGGGGAGTTGTAGTCCAAAACATTGACTGTGGGATGTGAATTAGGGGAAGCTGGAAGGGGTAGGAAGAAAGCTTCTCCTCTGAACACTTGATCTGAGTGCATCAGCTTTTTAAATGTGATGGAGGCCAGGTCCTCCAAACCGTATCCAAGTGGTACATTAGCAATCACAGAGCTATAACTCTTTTGACAACTTGTTAACCCATTTAGCGTTCACTAATTTTGGTCAATTAGCAGCTCAAATCAACACATGCTTGCGGCCAGTGTTTTAAAGCAGCAAAGCTGAAGATGGTGAAACGGCTTTTTCCGAACCTGGCAGGGAAAAATAAAGTCAGGAAAAGACAGCTTTCGGTTCAGGAATCGAAGAACGGCAAGGGTTGAAGCAGAAACCTTTTGTTATTTCACCAAACCCAGGATGGTGCAAAGTTTTAGGCTGCCTTTTATCACAGGAGGGTGTGTGTAAGGTGACAAAGCGGAACATGGGCTGATTTTTGGTGGCAAGTATGAAAGATCACGGAAATGGCGTTTTCCGTATTGATCAGGCTGCAGCTGCCACTGACCCACCATCTGTGGGGAGAAGGAATACAAAACTGACACAAGAAAAAAAGAGACGGACTTCTCATTAGTGGCTGAAAAACACGCAAGCTTCAGAGCCACACAGAACCTTTCTAGTGGCTGCCAGCTACCAATCCAATTCAACCCAAGCTGGTGTTTCTTGGAGCTTATGAGCTATGGTGAGAAACTCAAGTGTTTTTGGGGGGTGAGGGGGCAGGCAAGGAAAGAAGAAAAGAAAGTAGAGACAGGTTTGTGTTTCTAATCCAAATGTACTTCTCTTTATTCAAACCAGGGGTGATCACTGGTTAGTGCAAAATGCACCATTTATTTTTATTTTATTTTCGCCTGAGGGAAATCTACATCTTTGCAAGGCCTCCATTAACCCCCTTTAAAGAAATCTACATCCCAAAATGGATTATTATTTTTTTAAGAACTGAAGCCCAGATTGAAACGCTGTGCTTCCGAAGTGACCCGCTGCTATTCCCAACAATTCTGCTCTTCCGGACTGTTGTTATCAGCTCAGGAACCAATAACAAAATGACCAACACACAGAGTAGATTCCTTTCTCTTGCGCTTTTTTTTTTTTAACTCCCAGAGTTTCTGGACCAACCACACTAAAAAGGAGGTTGGGAGTTGACCCTCACTTACTTCTAAGCAGTGCTAACGGAAACCCTGTTTTTTTTTCTCTTTTAAATTAAAAAATAAGCCAGCATACATAGTAGAAAATTTCTCTTAAAAATCTCACAATCTGTAAATGTATATATATTTTCTTCTTCTTCTTTAAACATAAAGTTTACAATATATGGTAAAACAAAGGCTCAGGAAAAAAACTCATTTTTCAACAAAAATATAGAGAAAGAAACCTGAAGTTGTTGTTTTTTAATTAAAGCTGAAGACGTTTTTAAAACCCTGTAGTTTGAACCAGTGACACTCTCTTTATTTGTGCTGATGGGTTAAAGAAAGGAAAACAAAAATTAAAAACTGCAGTCCAAACACCACCCACAGCTTCGCTTTGAAAAGCTTCCTCCTCCCCCAACACCCCCTCCCAAGATGTTACGTTTTGTGGTTCCCCCCCCCCCTCCAGCAAAGTAGGTGATTGTCACAAGTTCATATAAGTCTGGGATTCCTGGGTTTCAGCTGGTACCAGATATCCTGCTCTGGACAGAACTCCCTGATTTATAGGTGGGCCGTGCTAGCGTCGGTAAGGGTGGAAACCTTGAACATTATGGTTCTGTCCACGGCCAAAACCACTGCCCCCTGCAGGTGGCCCACTTGAGGGTGGTACGGAAGGGCCTCCATAGGAGGGGGGCTGTTGGCTGGGGTCGGCAAAGCCTTGTCCAAAACCACTCAAATCTTGTCCGTATCCTAGAAGGGAGAGAAGAGAAAAAAAGGAGGGGGGGAGAGTTGGGAGGTGAGCTCCTGACGCACCAAGCAAGGCCGGAACACACCACAATTCTAAATTTACATATTCACAAGAGTGTGCAGGGTCGTATGCACAAAGCACCCTGACCCCACGGAGCTGTTAGTTGGTGCAGTGTCAAGGATTGGGGGGGAAATGAGCAGAGGGAGAACAAGAGACAACCCCACCCCACGGTTTTAAAGCTTCCTACTGCCAGCTCTCCCTCTCTCTCTTTTGTCAAGCCCCCCCCCCCCCGGGAACAACAAGTCCTATCACAGAGGGTTTGAAGCGTCCTAATGTTTTTGTGAGGCTAGTGGATCACCCAAGATGTAGGGATAAGATAGAACAGCAGGAGTCATGGGCGTCTTACCCATAGAGGCTAGTGGCGCGGGGTGCCAAGTTCTGGTGGGCGCCAGGGAAGAGGCGGAGGCTGGACGCGGTGCCTCCCAGCACCAGCTCGCCGCCCTTGCCTGCCTCCGCCATGCTGCGCCCGGAGCCTCTGTCTGCTGTGGCCACCACGGCACAAAGCGGCCACCTGAGCTGGGAGGCACCGCATCCAGCCTCCACCTCTTCCCTGCTGGAGGAGCCACCCTCCAGCCACTGCCCACCTCCTCCAGCCCCACCGGCAGCGCCGTTCTCCCTAAAAAAAGATTGACAACTCTGGGAAACGGGGGGGGGGGGCACCGGCGGGAGCTTTGCACCAAGGCGCCGGATATGCTTAAGGTGGCCCTGGCAGGAGCCCCTTTTGCAAAAAAAACCCCTTTATGGCAAAATAGGTTTTACCAGATCTGCAGTTACTCTTAAAAGCAAACTTGGGGAGAATTTGCTGCCTCAGACCAGGGGTGAAGAACTTCTTCCTTTTCTAGATTGAAGGCCACAACGACTCTTACTCTACTAGCTCGCCAAGCAGAAACAGGTCCTTATCATCACCTGCCCACTAAATCCTTTTAAACTGGGCCTCACACTGACTCCAGTCTAAGTGCCGGCTGAAGTTTACAGCTGGCAGTTAAATCTCTAGCTCGTACAGGCCTCTTGTGAAAAACAGCCCAGATCCCCAATGGCTCAGATTGCACCAAACCAACTGCATTTGGCAGGGTGACGCAGTGATTTTTCCAAGTGTCAGAAGATTCTTATGGGGCAGGTTCTTACACTAAACCTTTATAACCTGAAAGTGAGGTCTGCCTCTCGCCTTCTTTGACAACATTCCAGACAACTCACTCGCACAGGCCTGTGCATATATTGGGGGAACAGGGAAGCCTTGGAAGACTGGACCCGCCTGCTTCTTCCACAAAGAGGAATATCAGTTTTCCTGTTTGTGCAAGCCCTCGCTTCCAATGTTGCTGTGCTCGTGCCAGGAAAAAACCTCATGTGCCAAGATTTCTGTGCAAGTGAGCTGGCTAGAAGCTGGTGTTGCTTTTCTCACGCCTTCCTCATCACTGGGATGGAGAACGTTCTCAAAAAACAAACAAACAAACCCAGAGACTTGGGGTATTTCCCCACACAACTCCTTCTGGGTTTCTTTTTTGAAACAGTTCAAAGAAAGGAGGCATATGGCAGAGGGGTGGGAAGAATTGCCATTCCAGTTTGGAAGGCCCAGGTGCCCTGAAGCAAGCAAAAGCGGACTCAGAACACAGCAAAGACTGGTAACCAAGAGACACCCAATGTGACCAGAATATGGACAGTGGCAGCTAAGAAGCTTAGATTGCTTCAAGAAGTTTTCTGCAGCTCCAGCTTTGCCCTCTTATTTGCAGAGCTAAATAGGGTCGTTAATGCTGCTAATAGCCTAAAGAACAGCCTGTGAAAATCTTTTTGTTTTGTTGTTGTTGTTGTTTAGTCGTTTAGTCGTGTCTGACTCTTCGTGACCCCATGGACCATAGCACGCCAGGCACTCCTGTCTCGCACTGCCTCCCGCAGTTTGGTCAAACTCATGTTCGTAGCTTCGAGAACATGTTCGAGCTTCGAGAACATGTTCGTAGCTTCGAGAACATCTTTTACCTGACCATATCTACAAGACAAAAGTTTCCTAATCACCTCAAAGCATCCATTTAGGAATGCCTACAAGCCAGCAGGGCCCTTTGAAGTGCTACCTTAAAAAAGGTAAAGGTAAAGGACCCTGCGGTGCTCATCTTGCTTTACAGGCCAAGGGAGCTGGCATTTGTCCGCAGACAGTTTTCCCGGGCCGTGTGGCCAGCATGACTAAGCTGCTTCTGGCGCAACGGGACACCCAAACCAGAGCAGCTCACGGAAACGCCGTTTATCTTCCCGCCAGAGCGGTACCTGTTTATCTACTTGCACTTTTGGGCGTGCTTTCGAACTGCTAGGTTGGCAGGAGCTGGGACAGAGCAATGGGAGCTCACCTTGTTGTGGGGATTTGAGCCGTTGACCTTCTGATCGGCAAGCCCAAGAGGCTTTGTGGTTTAGACCACAGCGCCACCCACGTCCCTGGTACCTTAAACGTCATGCCGAAAGGTTAATGGATGTAAAAGATGTCTCTCTGTGCACCAGTGGGGCTTTGAGAGATTAAGGGAGGCGAAAGGCTAAAAATTCACAGCTCTGCACTTCCTCACACGTTCGAGAATCACGTGCTCCTACAAAGCCACAGGTCCATGCGAACTTGGGGCCTTCTGCATGCAAAGCACCGTCTCTATGTCACAGAGCTGATCTCTGCGCCTCCTGTTGAATGCTGAAGCACTTGTGCTCTGGGGGAACACTGAGGCCTACAACATCCCCACCCTAAACGAAAGCCCTTTAAAGCCGTGGCCAACCACCAAATTGCCAGGGAGCAGAAAGGTGTCCCTTTCATGCCTGCTCTCGCCAGGCATGTCCAAATCTTCCCTCCTGTGGAAGCCATGCGTCCTCCCCCATACATTCAAAGAGGTTGGGTGTCTTCCTTGGAACCACCGTACACTCGCTAGAGCTTCTGGATAAGCCTGTAAGGCAAGAGGCTGGTGGATGGGGTGGTACTGGTTAGCCCAACTGCTGAAAGCTTGCAACTAAGAAGGAATGCCCTTTTCTCCTCCCACCTAATCCCTTTTCCTTCTGTGCTGCGTCTTTTAGACTGCAAATCTGAGAGCGGGGCTGGTATTTGTGGGCTGGCTTGGAAGGCTTTATTCAGCTGAAGAGTGGGATAAAAATGATTTCAATAAGCAAGGGTGAATATCCCAAGGCACTTGGCTCATCTTTGCAACAGGAGAGATAGGAAGTAGGTATAGCCACCCATTTTTATCATGAATAGGGAGATTTCACCTCACTCTTTTAAAAAACAACAACACCACAGTACCCTACTCTTATTATTATTATTATTATTAATAATAATAATTTTTGGCCAAAGCTGCATTGTGCCTTGTTTTTATGCAGGATGCCTCCACGCACCACAATTCCATTGTACACCCCCCAAAAAAAAGGAAGAGGGGGAAATGCTCTCTTCAAACACAGCTGAAGGTCCTTGCCCCCGAATTTCTCCCAAGAGATGCCACTCCTTTCCATATGAACACTGCCCAATCGCGGTACTACAAATTAATTAATCCAACACCCCAGGGCAGCGGGGTGGTTTCAACAAGACTGGCAGCTGCTTGAACTAGAGAAACCTTCAGGGGAGGGGCAAATGTCTCTTCTTCTCCCTGCTCCCCAAAGAGGTGACACCCCTGCAAGGAAAAAAAGGTTACTGTTCCCCCACCCCACCCCCTTCCATCCACACAAGAGATCACAAGCAAGAGGATTTGGTGTAAATAGGCTCCACCTACCTAGGGTAACTCACTTCTCAGCCTGACCATAAGTGTGTAAACAAAGAATTGGCCCGAAGCCTGAAGGGTCTTGAGAATAGGTACCCAGGCCTGGCAAGAAATGGAGGAGACCAGGGTGACTAAACCCCCAAGAGAGCCCTGTACAAAACCTACAATTCTCTTGGAAAAGGGGGGCAGAGGAGACTTACCCAAAACGCAGCGCTTCGGGGTCACCCTAGCTGAAAAGAACAATGCTGACCCCCAACAAGGGCGTAGTTAAAGGCCAGAACTGTCCTGGCCATGTCTATACACACACACACACATACCCCACTGGTGGGATCTTAAAAACAGCTAGGCAGCTTTAACGTGATAAAACATGCAGAACAGGGGGAGCTGGAGAAAGGCACATATATGTAAGCAAGGACTCTTTGGAAGTCGTAAATACGGAAGCATCACATTTGGACACGGAACAATGGGCTGTGCAATGCAGCTCTCCGTGCCTGGTAACATACATTTCAAGGAATACTGCCCTATCTTGAGAACTAAGGATTTCTGGAGGGGGAGTTTCTCGGAACACACTGAGGATTTAACACCCTAACTTTATTGTCTTTTATTTTCCCTACATTTCTCCTCCTCTTTCACCCATTTTCTCTCTCAGTGAGCATCCCAAGCAATGCATTAATTGGAAACAAGCTGCAAAAAAACTCCTGAGACAGATTATTTCAGAATACAAAGGAAATAACCCGCAGCTATTAGGATAGAACAGAAGGGGTCACAGCATTTTTTTAAAAAAAAGAACAAAAAGGCTTATTTTAAATACCGACAGCTCCCTTCTTACATCACTGTATCTCAGCCTAATCCTAGTCATTGAAAGCCAAAGGTTGAGGAAGCCCTGGGAATCAGGGGCTTGTGCAAGGATGCAGGCTGCAATGTAGGATGAGGTTTTGGACCAACAGGCTACTGAAAACCAGCTGCTGGGGATGGCAGGAGGGGAGAGTGCCGAAGCACTCAGAAACTGCTTGTGGTTTTGGCTACTGTGAGAATAGGTTGCTGGCTAATGGGCCATTGGCCTAATCCAAAACAGACACGTCTTATGTTCGTCCTCCAAATAGTTCCCCTGAAGACCCTGTTCACAATATGTTTGCTCTGTCAAAAAGCCATCTCCCTCTTTACGGGTTTGACTAAAAGAAGGTCAACTGGGACTGGCTCAGTATTTTGGGGTAGCCTGTTCCTCTCCTTGATACTGGGACAAAAATCTTTCAGTGTAAATGGTTAACTGGAAGCCCTTTTCGCTGTTCCGACAAGAAAATGGATGATGAGGCAAAATTTCCATCCGACAAGCACATGCCATCGTATGCAGATAATTTCAACAAGGTGCTTCCCGGCAGTGTTCAGATTAACAAAGCTTTCTGACACATAGAGATCAAGATGCTTTTATCCCTCTTCTTGATGGCTTCTCAAGGTTTCACTTCAAACACTCGCAGGCATCCTGTTCCTTCCCTCCAAGCCCCAGTTAGAAGCCTTCTAAGTCATTCATTTGACAAAAACAAACAAACCTTCAAATAGCTTTAGCACAGGGCATTCCAAAGTCAAGAGCAGCACCCAATCGTGGGAGGGGGACACAGGAAGCTTGCTGAATCAGTAGGATTTTATGTATTTTTGAAACGTTAACTTGAAGGGTCTGTGGTGAGCAACCCCAATTTCGGGGAAGGTGTTAAAAGAGCCTCTTCTACACCACTCAAACTAAACATGGAATTTTCTACACAACTCCAATAATCGGCTCAACGGATTCTGTACTGGTACAGATGACCTGCGCTCAGAAAGCCTGCTGGGAGGGGGGAAAGTGATCTTAGAGGTCTCATGACCTCTTCCTGCAGCAACCCAAGATTTGGCTATTGAAAGCCTGGAAGTGGACATCTTCTTGTACCAACAACCTCCTTCTACAAAGGAGGAAGGAGAAGGAGGAGAAGGAGATGAACAAGAAGATGACAACAACAACCCCCCTTTGGGGCAGCAGCAAATTAAGAGTACATGGTATGAGAGAGAGGGGGGTGGGGAGAGAGAAGGGTCTGCATAAACTCTGGAAGTGTGGCATTGAGAAAGGAAGTTATTTAGGATCACATGGGCTTAGATAAACTGGTGTCCACGGATCATGAGTCTACATGTAACTGATTAAGTTGAGATGCAGAAGAGACCATGTGTCTCAAGCAACAAAGGCGTAAGATTCTCATTCTTCCTTTGAGAGTTAGGCCCTGGTGTTTCAAAGACAGGTTCAAATGGTACAAGTCCTCAACAAGTTACAGAACAAAATGTGCTCAGCTGGAAGACATAAAAGACTTCTTTCATCAGACTGTGGAATCCTGGAAATTCAGAAGCAAAGCCTACTCTGGAGCCAAGAGGGCAAGATTAAGAATCTCTGAATCTCCTGCAATATTGAAATCTGATAAGACTTTGGTGCAAGAAAATGAGGATTTAAAGCTTCCTGACTATGTATTAATAATAATATTTGGGAGGTGCTGAAACAGAGTCCTATTGAAATTTGAAAAAAAGACCTCCTTATAACTAGAAATTGTACAAAATCTTATTTTGGTGTGGGAATCTGCAAACATATTCCTGCAAATCTCAAGGTGTAGGAGAAGAAAAGACCCAATTTTTGCAGCTGCAATATCCGTAAGGTGCAACTTGAGCTTGCAAATTTGGCTACCCTGAACTTGTTTGAACTCTACGTAGATGCAAAAATGACAAGTCAGACTACCTTTTCAGAGTCCCATTCAAGGCTTAGAAGTCAGGGACTAGTTGCTAAAAGACAAAAAAGGGCCTACTTACATTATATGCCAGAAATTCGTGCAGATTCATAGCCCCCTCCCCTCTACTTCTCAGGGTAACAGCAATGTCAAGACAGCTGAAATTCAAGTGGTTGTTATCAGACTTTCAGTTTATCCTACCCTCCCTCTCGTGGATTGGCACCATGTTCACATGACGCAGCCCTGTCTGATTTCAAGGGCCAGCTTTCACATCACAAGGATGATTGTAGCAAGCCTAAACCCTCCAGAGGCTAATCTATGACAAGGAAACAGCCAGGGCTCCTCCCCACACACTTTCTCCCTTTTTTTTTTAAAGGCAGAAAGAAGAAGACAACCACAACGGATGCTTTGGATACCCTTTGCAAGCAAAATCCCAATCCTGTTCTCGAGCTATCAGGAATGGAACAAAGGGGGCAGGGAGGAGAAGGGAAGCAGGCAAAGCTGGAAGAGGAGTCACACAGATCCCAAGGCCGTCACTTACCAAACTGACTATAGGGGAAATCTGGCTGGGCGGTTGGTGGCTTGCTCATGTCCTGAGTTGGCTGAGATGGCGGTGGCGGAGGGGGGAAAGCGAGTGGTGTTGCCCCAGGAGTGGCAGGTGGCGGAGGAACGCCAGGAGGAGCAAACTGGTCTGGTGGAGGTGGTGGGGCACCGTATCCAAAACCTGAGGAGGCCAGGGGCAGCAGGGAAGGAGGAAGAAAGAGAAGTCACGAAAAGTGTGGGTGGGGAGGCCCACGGAGGAAGCCCCAAGCCGATACCTTACCTGCTCAACTCAAGGCTAGGAAAGGAAATGGGCCTCAAGAAGCTTTCCTCCTCTAATTATTACTCACCCACCAACCAGGGACCAGGAGGCCATGCAAAGGGAAAATTCAAATGGAATCAGTGTTGGGAAGAGGCAGAGCAGCCTTCCCCCAACCCTGGTGCTCTCCAGATTTTCTGGGCTGTATTGGCCAGGGTCAGAGTATCATAGCAGGGGAGGCCCGCACTAGCTGATATTGTGCCAATGATATGCTCCTGGCTTGACCTGCCTTACAGGGTTGTTGTGAGAATAATACAGAATGGGACAGGCGCGTGGGAGGCAGGGAATACACACACACACCACATAGGGGCCCCCTCCCCACCCTGAGCCATGCCGCAAAGTGGTCGGGAATACTCACTGAAGGGCGGAGGGGTCCCATATCCTTGCGGGAAGCCCTGTGGGGGAGCGAATCCTCCTGGAGGGGTTGAGACGATGTACGAGGTAAAAGGCGGTGGTGGTGGTGGAGCTCCTCGACCTGGAGGAGGGGGGCCATACCCACCTGGGAAAGGGGAGGAGCAGCCAATGAGGAGAAGCTTGAGAAGGTGGGGAGATGTTACGCCCTAAGTCGGCTCCATCAAGCTGGGAGCGACCTATGAGGCTTTGGGGGGGGGGGGTTCCTTCAAAATTCATTCCACCAACATCAAGTAGCTTACTGCATTCTGGCACAGGCATTTTCCACCCGGGAAGTACAGCATTTAAGTGGTTCCCTCTACCCCCAGCCCCACAACACGCTGCTTAACTGGGTTAAGGTAAAGGGACCCCTGACCATTAGGGTCCAGTCGTGACTGACTCTGGGGTTGTGGCGCTCATCTCGTGTTATTGGCTGAGGGAGCCGGCGTACAGCTTCTAGGTCATGTGGCCAGCATGACTAAGCCGCTTCTGGAGAACCAGAGCAGCACACGGAAACGCCGTTTACCTTCCCGCTTGGAGTGGTACCTATTTATCTACTTGCACTTTGACATGCTTTCGAACTGCTAGGTTGGCAGGAGCTGGGACCGAGCAATGGGAGCTCACCCTGTCGCAGGGATTCGAACCGCCGACCTTCTGATCAGCAAGCCCTAGGCTCTGTGGTTTAAGCCACAGCGCCACCTGCGTCCCTGCTTAACTGGGTAACTGATCCTCAAATAATAAGACAACAGACATATAGCGTGGATGGTGCTTGAAATGCCTTATTTGCGGAGGCTGAGGGTTGCGGGACTACAACTCCCATCACCCCAGACTGCTAGGGATGATGGGAGCTGGAGTACAATACTGGGAGGGCCCCAGGTCCCCCACTCCTTCTTGCAGGAGAATACCATATTTTCCGGACCATAGCACACACCTTTTTCCTCCTCAAGAGTAAGGGGAAATCTCTGTGCGTTTTATGGACCAAATGCCATGGGTCAAGCAGTGGGATCCCTTGGCTGCCGCTGCAGTCGGGAGCTCAGGGAAGCCTCCACCACCAGAGCCATGGCTCCCCCCCTCCTCCTCACTCTTCCCTGCTCCCACCTAGCGCGCTCTAGCCGGGAGTGGAAGCACCGCAGTGCAGGGCAAAGCAAAGAGAGAGCGAGGCACAGTGCCTCTTGCCCAGCAAAGAGCGAGCGAGAGAAGCGTCTCTCCCTCCGCAGCCCCCCCCCCCCCCCCTGAGCAAGCGGCGACAGAGTGGCTACACGCTGCGCGGGGCTCTCGCTGAAGCAAAGCAAGAGCCCCGCGCAGCGTGTAGCCGCTCTGTCGCCGCTTGCTGGGGGGGGGGGAACGAGAGCTTTGATAGACACAGTGATGTTCTAGCATCACAGCATCACCCACAGACACCCACAAATGTGAGTTATCCCTCTCGCTATTTCTTCCTTCCCTCCCTCTTCCATCCTTAATAAAATACTGGGGGGGGGCAGGTAAGCCCCACATAGAAAGCCCATCCACATGGGGGGGATGACTTTCTCAAATACGGCATTTACCGGTAATTGGGGGGGGGGCAAAAGCACCTATGCTGATATACAGCACCGGTTGTTTATTAAATAGTTTAGTACAACACTTGATTCAGAATATCCCCCCCCCGGTTTTCCACCTCTAAAATCTAAGTGCGTGTTATGGTTCGGTGCGTGTTATGGTCCGCAAGTAGGATTCCAAGGAGCACTGTCCAAAAATACTTCTTACTACCTCATTCGCTCCCACAACATTTGGTCACTCCATATACTTTTAAAGAAGTAGAAAATCAGTAGCAACCAGTCCAGTTTGGGGGCCACATTCTTAAAACTGCCACATGGCAGAATCCTGTTTTCTTGTATGATGTAACTTAAATAAGTATCTACGAAATCAGTATGTGGCATCAAACTCTCATAAAAAGTGAGGCACAGCAGTCTTAACAAACTGCATATTCCTGCCCCCTCCTCCAGCTGCTTAGGAGGTTAAAAATCCTAAATGCACAAACAGGCAGCAGAAATGATTCTCCTCGGGTCACACTCCTTTAGCTTTCGCTGTTAACTGGGCTGTCAAGGGTTACTGCCTACATGAAGTAGTGGCTTGTTTCAAACAATCATTTGGTAGCCCACCCCAGCTCTTCCAAGCCAACCAAGGGGCAGCAGGGTGGAGAAATAATTAAAGAGCACAGCTTTAATCCAGCTGTTCGCAGAGTTCTCAGAGATCCAGCTTTAAACAAAAAAAGAGCGCGAGAGAGAACATTTTCCTTTGCTGTACTGGGAAAATGAAGGTTTAGGGGACCAGGCCTTTAAAAGGCAGGACTTCTTTTTGGCAAATGGAAAAGTTAGTTCACTTCCCCCTCTCCCTCTTCCTCCCCTTCCCACCACCCAATCTTTTCAGGTTGCCAATGTGCAACAAATGACTAACATGAGCTAATGCGGGCTAGCTACATTTGTGGCTGCTTTCGTTTATTATTAGTACAGTCATGCCTTGGGTTCTCTAACAGAATGCGTCCCGGGAGTCCGTTTCAATACCGGAAATGTTCAAAAACCAAGGTGCGGCTTCCGGTTTCCAAAAATCGTTCAAAAATTGGAACACTCACTTCCGGGTTTCGATCATTCAGGAGCCAAGGCACTTGAGATCCAAGGTACGACTGTAGTAATACACCGCCCATCTGACTCGGTTGCCCGGGCAGTTAGGTCTTAGGGTGGGGACCACCTCCATCCTATCCCAGCCTGCATTGCTTCAGGGCTCATCTGCTGGGAGCTGCATCCTGGCAGTGGTGGTCTTGTTTCTGCCACCCCCTTTCCCCTCCTTGACGCTTCCGTGAAATAAGGCAAAGGGTCGTACGGAATTAAAGCTAAGAGTCACACCTATCCCTGCCAACAAAGATAAAACAAATCCCTTTCCTCCGCCTGAGCTCTCCTTGCTTACCCCACCCACCCGGCTCACGCACACAAGCACCCACTCAAGAACCCTGGGAATCCTTGTTCAAGGGGCTTCAAGATACTTGCAAATTTGCAGTTAAAGAGTTCTTGGGAGGAAAACTGTAGAAGCACACTAGAAGCATTAAGCCGATGCTAAAAATTCTGGGTTGCATGCAACAAAACTCTACTCAGTGTAGAACCACTGAAATTAACGGACTTAAGGTCATTCCGTTTCAACGGTTCTACTCCAAGCATGACAGCCCTTTGATTTGCTTTAATTAGGCTTAGGATATTCAATATACAAGGCCTTCAACAACTGTGACATACTTACCAAGTGCTTGTCCAGCTGGTACCCACATACCTAAAGTGGGGGGAGGGAGAGGAAGAGGGAGGGGAAGGGAGAAAAAACACACACACACAAGACTGGTCAAGATACCGACCAGGACAGTGCTCATTTTACAACCTCATCATTTCAGAACTGTGAGAATGTCAAGAAGCGAAGCCTAGCGGGGGAGTTATTTGGGACTCTTCTGAAACACAGCATTTGAAAAACAGCGCCTGAGATGGGACCGCACACTCTTTTAAGTTACAGAGGCCTGCATATTGAGGTGGAGAAAGTATATAAAAGAGGAGTTCCAAACCCGCATTCAGCTGCCGCAAGTAAACCGCTGCCTGCACCTCCTACAGCTGAGACACTCTCATTTCATTGCAGGCAGCATCTGCCGCAAGCTCAAGCTGAAGGAGGGCTGGAGGCAGGGCTTCCAAGAGGCAGAGGAGGAAGATTCTTGACCCCCCTCTGTCTCAAATTGGCTGCCAAGGTCCAGGGGCACTTCAAAACAGCCTGGACCGTGCCTGTTTCAAAGTTATTTCAGCATGGAACTTGGTTTTGGGGGGGGGAGAACCCCCTTTCCAATCACCTGCTCCCTATGAACTTAAGGAGAGGCTGGCTGCTGGACCAGGCCAAAGGGCACCCCATCCTCCTGCCCTCGCCATGGCCCAGCAGATGCCCCAATGGGACGTGAGTGGAGCAGCAGCTTTCCCCTGCCAGCAGCTGGCGCTCAGAGGCCTTTACTGCCTCCAACTATGGAGAACCTGAAGATGCCTGGGGACAGAGGCAGAGCAGGTGCCCTTCTGCACCCTAAACTAGCAAGGGACTGTCAGTATCGGCCTGGAGGAGCTTATTTGCGCACAGAGGAATGAAGGCCAAGCCTGATTTGGCTCAGGAGTGTCCCGCAACCTGCCGGGGTCCAGCAGTGGCAAAGTGGTACCTTGAGGTCCATATCCTTGCTGCCAGGCAGGTGGGGGCTGCCCTGCCCAGCCGTTGGCAGCACTTGGCATGATCCGGCTTCCCCACTGGCTCGTGCCCGTCGGCCCTGGCGTCTGACTCTTGCTATCCCGAGGCTCGGCCCGCTTCACCTCCACCTAAACAAAGAGAGCGAGCTGCTCAGGGTGGGTGGGCTACCTGTTACCTCGCCGCCGCTGCCCCCCCCGCCCCTTTTCACACACACCCTTAAGTTTTAACACTTAAAAAGCAAAAGCTCATATCTTAGCACCTTATGACTTACGGCTAAGAACTTAATAAAAGAATTACAAGCTTTTTTTTCTTTTTTAAAGACCGCTAGATTAGAGGGAAAAAAGTGAGTGTTTCTCGGGTACAATGGGTAGTTCAAGAGGAAGCCGCTCTGAAAGTCTCCCCTCTGAAAGCGGTTAAGGATAAAAGTTGTCCCCGAGCGTGGTTTTTCCTCTTCCGTTATGTTTGCTGATCGGCTTGCTCATGTAACAAGCAGGCAGCGCTGTCTTCTCGACAAACTTTCGCTTTCCGCACACAGCTCTGGTGCTTGGCTTTGCAGGTAAGAAGAATTAAGTTTGCAAGCAAGGTTGAGGGGAACATCATGGAAGAAAGGTACAAAGGCTTTAAGCCAGACCTCTCTCTCTTTTTTCATTTCTTTTTTTTTTGGCAGGGTGGCGATGAGGAAAGTGGTGTAATTTGTGGCCAAACATGCCACACAGCTAAATTGCAATTTCGGCTTTGTTCATACCTGAGAAACACACATTTAGTTTCCAGTTGTTGTTTTTTTAAAAAAGAAATTCCTATTTATAAACTTATTTCTTTTATTATTATTTAGAAGTCTAATGGAAGATAGAGACTTACCTTCCCCAGGCTAATGCTTAAAGAACCTCAATTAACTCAAACAATGTCAGAAGGAATGGATGTGATAAGAGAACCTTACATTACATCTAACAAAAAAGTAAACAAACATGCAGGTAATAAAAAATGGACAGTTGAGTCAATAAGAAGCAAAACCTTCATACTGTGTTAAGTCAGAGGAAAAGCACTTTTGTTTTGTAAATAAATGTGTATGTGTGTGTCACACATAAAGTGAATGCACCCCAGTGCTTTAATGATGTGCCTGGACTACTTAAGGTGGACTTCCTGTCCAAGATAAAATTCACAGCCAGTTTTAAATCCAAATATGAAGCTAATTTTGAAATTTGGCGTGGGGTGGGGTGGCAGAAGATAAATTCTGAATTATTAAGTGAAGCTGAGCAATGGGGTCATTAAAGGGAGAGAGAACAAACTCCCATTTTAAACTTGTGCTAATGTCGGGACGCAGCTAACAATTTGGACATGCTCAGTCACACTTTAATAACTCGGGGATCTTTGCCTCCAAAGAGCCCAGGGCATGGTTTGAAGGCCAAAGGTGCAGCAACCTTACTAAAGCCGAGCAGGTCTTCTCTGTGGTCACTGCCTGGATGGGAGACCACCTGGGAGCCCTGCATACCTTTCCTGAGCTCCCTGGAGGAAAGCCCGGATATAAACGCCATGAAGCAAAACGTATGAAATGTGTGTACTTCAGATTAACTCTGCTTCTGCAAGGCTGCAAAAGTCAGTGCTGATAACGGGCCTCCCAAGTCCCTGAAACATCCCTCCTCTCTTTTTTGTCGACCCAAACCCTCCACTGGGAGGGTGCTGGAAACAAGCAATTTCCCACCCCACTGCCGTCATATGCCCCAAATCCCAAACCTTGAGACAGTTTGGTTGCTCATTAAATATGGCAAAGGGGCCGGGCGGGGAGAATAAGCTTCTGTAATCATTTTCAAAGGGCAGAAGGGAAAGAAGGCAGAGTGGCTTTGCCAACGCTGTTATTTCAGGGGTTTCTCGGGGGGGAGCAGCGCTGAGGAAAGTTCAAAAGCCGCCTTTAACGATGGGGTGGAATTACCAAAATGGCTGGAAACTTGCACTCTACCTGGTCAACAAAAACGTATTTGGCACCCAAACATCAATGGCTCAAAGTCTGCCTTTTCTCCAGCCACTTGGCGAGCAACATGGCATTTATATCGCTGCAATCTCTTCATCTTTGCCGTCTTGAGATTTTGGCTTCAGCTTTGCACAAAGACAAAGATGAGCAGAGACTCTTCTGCGGTGAGGGAGGGATGAAGAGCACGGCTTTTGAAACCGACTCTTATCACCCAGTTCTCTCCTGGGTTCCCAGAACTGGTGCCCACGGCTACAGAATTTGATTAGCAGCTGACGAAACAAGTGAAGCAGTAGCTCCAGTTCCAACTCAGAAGATTTCAGAAATATTTTAAACTGCATAACTAACTTCTGCATTCACTAGGATATCCCGGCAAGACTTTTTGGATAGCAGAAAAATACTGAGCTTTCAAAAAAAACAAAAGCAACTTCTCATTGTGAATTACAAAGCTCGAGAACTGGGAGAGCGTTGGGACTTTTAAAACCCAGGAGTCTATCCTCAAATGTCTGCAGTTTCAACCCAAACTGGAGAGCCACAAACACTTTAGGTTTTGCACGAGAATCTCTTGGTCGCCCTTTCACCTTTATCAGAAGCTGGGACAATTTAGAGGCTGACGCCGCTCTTTGAAACTTAAGCCACTCCTTCCCCTGCCTTGCTTGCTCACGTGAAGCTACGCTGAGAGCCGAGGGACTTAAAAGCAGAGTGAGTTAAGAGAGCAGAGTCAGTTCACCCAGAAGTCTCTCGGGAGTGCTGACAACACAGTATGAAGATGACAACAACCAAAAGGTCACTTAACTGCATCGTGGTTAAAAACGCTATTATAGGTAAAAAGAATATGTGGATTCGTATCCAAGTCTCACAGTAAGTGACCCATTTTTTTTCCTCCCCGGTTTGAACCATTCCTTCACGATGCTTCGGTCAATGTTTTGTTCAAATCTCGCCTTTCAAAGGCTGCTGTGCGCCCCTCCCCTCCCGTCCTCCCCAGCTGGAATATGGAAAAGGCACACACATCTGAAGGAGTGGTAATGGGAAGCTGAGCCTTTGGCAACGTAGAGATTTAACTGGCGTTGCAAATAAATAAATAAATCACCCTCTACAACAGCCCTGCTCCTCCTGCTCGACTTCCACTGGCTTGTTACCATCATACCTCCTTAACAGAAGAACATCTAAAGCAAAACCTCAATGCTGCTTGCCTTAGTTCGTGTGAATGCAGCCAAATGACATGACAAAATCGCAAGTGGGGTCTTCAGCTATTATTTTAACCTGAGCCACCCACAAATGGTCCTCAAATGCTCGTCAGCAGTTTCCAAATTTCTGGGCCTCCACTGCACAAATCGAGAGTGACCTCCCCCCCCCCAACCTGATCCTACAGAGGAGTGTTGTATGGGAAGATGGATGCAGATGAACAAGCTGGCCTGGTTGAGGCACAACCACCTCAGGTCAATAAACGACTGCTTATTGGACAGAGATAAAGTGCTATGCCAGCATCCTTCCTCCTCCCTCTGACAGTTCACTGCCAGGCTTACGCAGTTGAGACTTCCAGGAAACAAGTAGTTTAGCCAACCATGGGAGACTTGCATTAATGCATTCTTCCCTAAGCTGAGGCTGATGGGAGTTGGAGTAGAAAACCTGTGGAGGGTACCAGCTTAAGGAAAAATGTGTTAATGCCCAAAGATATGAGGTAGCAGGAGCATATAAGCACAGCACCTGTTCTTGGACTGCTAAACACTAATTTATTAGACCAAGATCATTGCACTGCCTTTCAGGGGATTTTGTCCACCAATCTTCTCTGCAATAAACTTTCGGGGAAGGCCCAAGAGGCCGAGAAATGCAGTCTGAAAGGTGCTGGTTTAAACCTTCTCAGTGCCAAACTTTGGAAGAAGTTACTCCTTAATCTGTGGAAAATTAAACTCTCTGTTCCAAGATGATGGAGACTCATGGGATAAAACAAGTCACTCAATGAAGCTTCACCTGTGAGGATTCTCTTCCTGTCACCCCTTGTGTCGTCCTCCCCCCAACACTCCCCCCGCCAAGCTCCTCCTATCCGCCAGCCAAATTGCCAGTTGCTCCAAGACTCAGCTTTGTCTTAAGGTAAAATAAAACTACAACTACACACTTTTTTGCCCATGATGTCGTGAAAATGCATGTTGACAGCCTGGTCCACTGATTGTTCGTCCTCGAAAGTAATAAATCCAAAACCTAGCCAACGACGAAGAGTGAATCAAGGTAGCAGGGTGTTGTGACACAAAACAGGATGATGAACAATATTAGGGGCGAACCAAGGGTTCAAGCAAGGGTTTCAGGTGACTTGGGGTAGGGCTTGGCGTGACTTCTCAATGGCAAGATCTTCTGGGGCTAAGGGGTGGTGGGAAAACATGATAGCTCTCTGTTATTTTGGGTGGAAATTTGGCTGACAGAGAATATATTACGGGCAGTACTTCCAGGGGCAACTTGTTTGCCCTGCCAATTAATTTCATGAAAATATATCCGAGAAAATCCCAAACATAGTCCTATGCAGAACACACTGCATCCCCTTGGAAAACTACCAATGGTCAAATCCAGGACCACTATTAGCTGATGCAATTGCAGCCCTTTGCAAAAGCGGCTTTCTAAAATTTTTCAATGAAAACAAAATGCATTTGGGGTGGGAAATGGCGTTGGGGTGGGGACGTTTAATCGTTTTCCCCCTGAAACCCAAGATTTCCCCCTTGGTTTAATTTTCGCTTTGCAGCTAGTGCTGACAGCAGCCATTTATTGCTCTAAAGCGTTCAACAGAAAAAAAGCTACAGTCTCTGTAACAGTTATTTTCTCTCTAAGCTTATCCAACATGGTTGGGTAAGCTCATGGAGCCTTATCGTAGAAAAGGTTCGTACTTAAAAAAGACACAAAGATACAGGCCAAGATAGATCGCAACAGGTCAAAATTCTGCTGCCAGCAACAAGAGCAGGGGCGGGGGGTGGAATCAAATTTAAAATAAATGGATTGTGGGGAACTTTTAAGAGCATCTCCAATACGTAAGAGTATAAATGAAGCCAGGTCCACGATGCAGCAGC
Source organism: Zootoca vivipara (assembly GCF_965207765.1). Lineage (NCBI taxonomy): Eukaryota > Metazoa > Chordata > Lepidosauria > Squamata > Lacertidae > Zootoca > Zootoca vivipara. The sequence continues at coordinate 92,798,427 of NC_142589.1, read as the reverse complement.
CTCTACAAAGAGAGCTGCTCTTTCACTTGTCTGCAGGCAGATGGAAGTCTTGGCAGGGCAGAAGTGGAAAGATGGGCACTTCTGCATCTGAGAGACAAGTGATTCAGAAACTTCCACTATTTAAAATGGAGGAAGGATGTTATCGGGGACAGCTGCCAATCACCTGCGCAGAAGAAAACTGTGCTCTTTTGCTATTCGCTCAAGGTTAGGAAGAAAAATGAGAGGCAAGCAAGAAGATTCAAAGAAAGGAGGACTGCAAACACCAGAAGGGGAAACTAAGCAAAAATTTGAGTGTTTCCCAGAAGCGGGGATCTGCACTTGAGGCAGACCCAGATAAGAGGCGATGGCATCATGGGGGTTGGCAGGGAGGTCTTTTGTGAATAAGAAAGACAGCAACGAAAGGGCAGGTGGAAAACCAAAAAGTTGTCAGGGAGGCAAGTGCTAAAAGAGGCTGTTGGATGAGAACCTCTTCTATAAGAATGTAGTGCAGGTGGACAAGGGGTGAGCAAGCTGAATGATTGACAACAGGATGAGTGGGAAAAGGTTGGTGAAAAGCTCTTGGGCACCTTAGCAGCACCTCAGGACACTGGAAGAAATCTGGGGCGTTAGCTTCACAAGGAGATTTCCCTTGAAGCCCAGGAAGCTTTGCCAAAGAGCAAAATAGGTGCAAAAGGCATAAGGAGACTGAAACACAAGGAGCTTTGAGAAGGGGAAAGCCTAAGGTTTAAGAACTTGTTGCAAGGGGGAAAGTTTGGAATTTTGGGGTGGGAGAAAACAGATGGATGCATCCACCTCAGATATTAAAGGTTGGGGATCAGCTCGGCTGGTTTTTTTTTTGTTTTCTTAATTGTGAACTCTTCCTCCATTAAGAGGGGAGATTGCTATGCTCCAGGACTAGATGAGTAGCCGGCTGCATTCTGAGCCCTGAGTCACAGTCCTGTGGAGATAGGTTTGGCTGATCGCTGCAGCTCTCTCAAGTTCACCCCAGCAAGCTTTGAGAGCTGAACTGCAAGAGAGGAAAGCACCTCAAGGCCAAACACCCCACTTGATCCGCCGCATCACACTGTCATTCAGGAATTTCTCTGTGAGCCCAGAAGACTCAAACAACCAAATACAATGCAAGAGGTTTTGGACTCGTGCAATTTTGCGTTCTGCAGATGTGTAGATTTAGCTGAATGGTGCATGCAATTCAAAGGTGCTCGTAATTTTCAGTAGCAGGCAAGCTAAAAAAAGTAATGACTGTGACGCGTTTCTTGACCTTAAGTGTTACCTCAGTGTTCAGCCACACTGTCAACTCTGCCTTAGTATAAAACTTTGCTTTTCTGCTGGCTTTATCATGAAGCCATTTTCCAAGACAAGATTGCGACAAGAGACATAGGACTTAAAAGCGTAACATTTACAAAGCTGCTATTCATTAAGTAAGCAGCATAACAGACCCCGTCCAAAGACGTGGACCAAATTCCTCTATAGGATGTCTGCATCTTTCCTATCAGTGGTCCTCTCAAATCTATACTTGGTGCTAAGTTGGAAAACTGGTAGGATGCAGTGGCAGCGAGGGGAACCAGTTTATATCATACGTCAGTCATGAAATCACTAGGTGGCTGAAAGGAAGCCAATTAGTATTCAAGTGCACATTCCCCGTCTGTAAAATGGGAATAAGGGGTGGGTGCCCAGTATATGAGTCAAGCTTCCTAACAGCCATACAAATGACTGAGCAGAGATTTTAAGGTGAAAGAAGGAAGTTTAAGATCTTAAGAGGACAAGAGCTTGAGCAGAAAGAGACACCAAGAATTGGGACAAGAGAGTGCGTTTTCCGAGGATACTTTAAGAGAGGAACTAGGACAGCAAGGGAGACTTCACAAGTTATCAATGTGATGCACCCAACAGCAAGCAACACAGGACAGCCTCTGATGAAAGAAGCATTTGCTCCTTGCATCCCCCAGGGGTCTAACCGACACGTTGACACTTGCAGTGAAGTTTACAGCTGTGCAACTGAGTGGAGAAAGCACAGGGTTGCAATGGAAACCGCAGGACAATGCAGACAAAAGCGGTTAAGAGGCAAGCGGTGTAAACGTGAGAGTCATGTCTGCCCGTATTCGGAATAGATGGATCGCTAGTGCAGGTTGCAGAATCATGTCCAGCTGGCTGAAAGCTGGCGGCTGTGAGCCTAGCCGGATCCAATCTGCCACACCAACTTGCCACCCATGTTTGGCATCCAGCGCCGGACACGCTTGTTGCAACATGGGGCCTGTGATGGACTGGGCTGAAACGCCCAGCAGCTCACGCCCTTCAAACCTGCTGGTGGTAGCTTATTGCATATGCGAGGCTTTAAGGCAAAAGACAAAACCTCAGAAGGAAGCCTTCAAAGTTTCCTGCTTCGTCACTGGGAAAGTTGAACTGCGAGAGCTTTAGGGGGTCGTTAGGTTAAAAAATAATAATCACGTTTGGGTTTTGTTTTCATGGTGAGCACAAGGGCGGGAAAGATGGTTCAAAGTAGAGGCAAGGTTCTTTTAATGCCTCTCCCAACTTTAGGGGGCGAGGAGAACCACGCAGGAAGATGCTGCTCTTTACTGTGTCAGTGAGTTTTTCTGTTGAAACAGTGCAAAGCTGTTGCAAAACGAATTAAAAGGCATCAAAATAAGAGAAAAACCGCCCGCCCCCACATATTGAAAACTTAAGTTTACACTCCAAATAAAGACAAAAGCCCGAACCCCTCCTCCATTTGTGGAAATGGCCTGTACCTCTGTGATAATCTATCACCTAGAGAGAAGAAAATCTAAAGAGATATTAATCACAAACAGTTCACAGAGAAAGAGAGAAGAAAAGGAGGGGGGGGAGAAAGAACTTAACATTTACTGTACTTTTACTATGAAACACTTAAATATGCCACTAAGGATGTATGTCTAAATTAAAATAAAAACTAAGACTTAACAGCTTAATCAATATGAAGTGAAGAATTTACATATTGCTTTAAAATAATGGAGTCAACAAGGAAGAGTGGAAAAGTCTAGATGGCAAACTGTTTCCTAGCATGTCTGACATGCTACCGAGTGGGTTAGGTGCAACTCACGCAGATGACGTTTTTGTTTTAAAAACTACTGCCTCTAAGAGCCAACTGAAAAGTGATTGGTGGAATGGAAAGCAAGACAAAACAAGGGCTTGATTGCTGTTGGGGCTGAAGCTGAGAAGGCACTGCTGACTCAGCCTTTCGAGTTTGGGGAGAAACTGCCCACTCACTCAAACTATAAAAGCAGTTACCCCTCAAGGGTAACAGGGGGCTTGCCTGGATCCTCATCTGCAAAACTTTTCAAGCAGCAACTTAAAGAGACGTGGCCTTTGCCCAATGCTTTCAGCTGAAGCCATTTAACAACAAAAAAGGTCAAAGCTGAACATTTGTTCCAATCCTGCAGTTAATGATAACTGCAACCTTGGAAAACAGATTCTAAGAGCCCGTATGCTCTAAAGGGGGGGGCATAGGAGAATGCATAAGCTTAATGACTGCTTCTTTTCACTCCTTTTCCTTTGCCTATTTGTAACAAGCAGCTAAATTCGGGTGTCAACCTTTTTCTTAAAGACACCTTTTGGGGGCATGGGCAGGTAGGGAGGAGACAGAGACGGACATTTACCGCAACACCTGACTTCAAAAAGCAGCAACACACTGGAGGATGGAATTGCATGAATTACATGTAGTAGTTTGTTCAGTGGAATAATTTCCTGAGGCAATGTAAACAATATAGATATATTGTGTGTTGATGTTGTGAAAGTTTGCCATCTGACATAGGGAGAGGATAAAGAAATTTCAAGGACAAACTAGAGTCTCCTTTACCTCGGGGCCGCTGCTTCTCTGCATCATAGATCATTACCACTTCAGTGACCTAGAAAGAGAGAAGGGGAAATTCTACTGATGAAGCTCCCACAGGAGGGTTAACACACGGCAGCAGGATGAGGCCACGCAAAGAAAGCAGAAGCACAATCAGACGCTTGAGGTGCGGCTAGCGATAAGCATCTGATAGGAAACAAGGCAGATTAAGCCGTTGGCAAGGCAAGTACCCTTCCCCAAGCAAAGGCTGAAAGGCAGAAGATCACTCGTGGCTCTTTCTTCTGTCAGGTGTTAATATATAAGTGCAATAAACTTTTTTTAAAAAAACAAATGGATAACTGAGAACGCAAATGCCAAAGTGCAAACCAAAGTCGCAGATCGATAGAGGGCTACCTCCCCGCCCGTCTTTTAAAAATTCACCAAACAAGGTGCAGCTTAATTGTACCAAAGCAGCAGAAAACACTTCTTGCTAGGAATAGGGAGAAAAGCAGGTGGCCCTGGAGAGAGGACGGATGCGTGAGCTGGAGGAACAAACAAGGAACACAGAGCATGTTTTCTAGCCGTCTTAGTAATTGTTTCAAGCAGACAGAACTCCCCAGGGTGGCAGAGTCTGCTCATATAAACAGGTGACCTGAGTTGACCACCCTTTACTAACCTCTGTACCTCGTTTACTTTTTCAAGGGGCAATCTAGAGGCTAGTGCATGATAAGCAAGGGAAAGAGAGCCTCAAATGACAATCAGGGCTCCTAATAAGACATATTTTTCACCCCTGAATAACTGATGCCATTTAATAATGACTCCCCGAAAAACTGATGCAAGATTGTCACGTTTGGATGGCTAAGCAGCTCTCCCTGCAAATACAGAAAATCTCTCAATGTTTCCCCAAACAGTGAACAGGGCACTGCTGGGGCAGTGGGAGATTCTTCGGTAGTGAAGTAATGGGCTGCCCATTCAGATTTCACAATTCTTTACAATTCTGTAGCTTCTGAAATCAATCTTAGCTGTCACTTAAGCCCAGAGATCCCAGAGGCTGTGATTTCAAGAGAACACTTATTTCAAGTGCGCCGCCACCCAGATGTCTGAACTCAGGTGTTTGACCGCAATGCCCAAATCTTTAGATGGTGCAAGAAGTCAGGGAGGCAGGCATATTCCTTCCCAGGCGGTATGGGCTTAAGTTGGCTTGTGCCAAACATCCTGAGAAGTGGGGGAGAGGGAGAGAAGATGGCAGCACTTATAGGCTGGCAGTCTCTTCTCATTCTGTGATTTTCTAAACAAAAGAGAAACGTTTGTCAGCGGAGTTCTTATTTGAGAACCTTGCAAAGATATTTTTTGAGATGTGTGTGTGTGCAGAAAAAGGTTTATATTTGAGCACAGGGGCTGCTATCCCCTTAACAGCCATTGGAACAATGCTACCTTGAGACAGCGTCGTTCCAGGGCATTCTGGAGAAATCGAGCCAGGAGGAACAGTGACAAGTTCCAAGAGCTGCCCAGTCCTCAATATTCAGCCCAGCCACGTTCACAGTCTGCAAATGAGGCCTAATCGACAAATCTATACGGATCAACTTACTGATGGCCTCTTTAGTTAGACAAGGAGATAACAAGAGATGTCACCTAGCTAGGCACAAGGGGAAAGAAACTGCCATCAGCCACAAGCTTGAGGGGCTCTGCTCCCCATTTTACAGGTGCTTATGCTGTCCAGCTCAGCCTGCCTCTGCTGTGGCAGGAGGAGGGCATTTGACGCTCAGAGCCTCTCCCAACTAGCCCCAGGAGGCTGAGCAGCTCACATGGGGAAGCTGAGGCTGAGTTGTTGAAGCAGCCATCAGTGGGAAGGAGAAAATTTATCACCCAGCACCACTCAAGGGCTTTTAGGTAGCATCTGCCCGGATGAGCCACAAATGCCCCCCAGGGAGTATTTTGGGAGCCAAAGGACAACTGCATAATGAAATGGGATACACATGGGTCCGCCCAGGGCGAGTTAAGGTTGGAAAAGACAACTCGTTTGGCAGGATTCAGGTTACCAAGCACGAACGTAGATCTTACTAACATGGGTCAATTCCCTTTTGGGACCTAACCAATTATACCTTGTGCATTGTCCGCCCCGCCTCACCACAAAAAAACCCTCAAACAAACAAGAGCATCACATTTCTGATTCATCTGGGCAAAAGTAGTCATTAGTTGCTGAACAAGTTCAAGTTTACACATTCGCTGTTGGGAAAAGCCAGCTCCCCCTTTTTAATTGTGCATCTCAAGTTGAATTCCAGTCTGCTTCTAAAACTGACCAAACTAAATTTTGCAACCCTGCTCCCCCCCTCAAAGACCTGGGTGGGAAGAGAGCCATTTTTAGCCAGCTGGCTGAAAAAGTGGCTAACTGAGTCCATTAGATTGCAGACCATGTGGAATTCTCGCATGCAGCCCATGGAGGCTCCCCACAGCCCACAGCCACCAGGGTCCCCAGAAAGCTGTGGCCAAGGAACACCCACCCGAGAAGTAGCTAAGCCTGCTGAAAATGAAGGACAGGGTGGTTTAAGATGGGTGCTTGGAGGGGTGCTTCAGGCTACATAAGCTGCCGGGGTTATATATGCACCCCGAGCTGTGTTAGTTCTGCACCACTCAGCACCTCTCCCTCCAGTTACCTGCCAGGCTGTCTAGTGAAAGATTAGGAGCAGGAATGTTTCCAGCACACACAGTGTAGGCCCATGCTTAAAGTGCTTGTGCAGAGGACTGATGCTGAGCAGAGGAAATTCCAGGAATCTGAAGGACTACCAATATTTAACAGAAGCAGGGTACTAGTCCCAATGAGACAGGGTTTTTAATAAAACAAAAACCCAAGCACATGGTAGCTAGGTGAGGTTTTAGAAACCAAAAGGATGGCTGGACAGGCCTGCCCAGGGCTTCAAAGGTTGAGGATGTTTTAATACCCGAGCACAGTTCCTTGCCCACCCTTCCACCTGCGCCTCTCAAATCCATTCTGTTCCAGCACACCCCAGAACCAATTTCCTGGTGCTTCCTAAAGCTGCTGCTGGGACTCCTTAAATTCCTGTGAAAATTTTGGGGTTTGGGAAGGAAGGGAAACTATGAAAAATCAGGACACCTGGGGACTTATTCCAAAGGTAAGATTTGCAGGGGAACAAGGACAGGAATACAGATAACCCTGGTTGGACTTACTCTTATTAAATTCATTACCCACCTTTCAACAGCAGGCCACTCTGCCAGTGCATTAAAATTAGCCCCCCCCCCAATTCAGTACCAGCATAAAACATACCACTATTTACTGTTTTGGAAAACAGTCAGCTCTTTTCCTGGGTGAGCCAGTGAAAGTTTAGAAATGAAAGGTCCACAGAAACCCAAGCCTCTGAGAAAGGGAAGAGTTCTGGGGAAATCGTGCTTCACACCTCATGTGTTATACTGGTAACACTCCAGGCTTAAACCTATGCAAATCTACTGTTGTGATTAAATAGGCTTTTCTTGTATTAACAAAACCCTGTTTTCAAAGCTTGCTGGTACGATTATTCCTTTTCTTTTCAGGCCCTAGGTGCCTGGAGCACAGAGATAAGGGCCAAAGCATGCCCGGAACTGGGAGTCTACCATTCTCTCTCTGCTCCAAACATAAGCAGCTTGTAAATTAAAGTATAAATGCAGGCAACCTATGTCCAAATAATGATGAGTTGTTTGATGACTTACCTGCTTTCGGGGTGGGTGGGAGGGAGAAAGAAGAGGGGTGGGGGTTGGAGGGGGGTGGAGTGAAGAATGTGGCCCACTTGAGAACAAAGCATGAAAACGATATGTGAACAAATTGCACCTTGACCAAAAATAATCAGAGCTACTTCTGTGAATTGGTATTTTCACCACCGACCAGCCCCAATGGAAATCTCTACTCCCTGGCTCTGAGAAAGGATGGTCATCCACTATCATAATAATTTATCAGGTGCAAGAGGAAATTGCTGGACACACGCAACTCAACATATCCCTGCTACATTACACCCTTGCGTTGGATTTTGTCATAAGCCGGGAATGGGGGGGGCATACTTGTCCAAGAGTGAGGAATGGATATAGTTTGATAATAAAATAAAATAAAATAAAATAATAATAATAATAATAGAATAGGGGAACACTGAGCCCCTCACCAGAGGCTCCAGCTTTCAGGTGGGGGGACCCTAGAAACGGTCAGGGCATCAAGGGAGATATCACACTGGCTGGTCAGTCCACGCTGAGAAGACAGAGGGGCAAGAGCAGACTTCATGGCATCAAATTAATTCCAACCAAGGTCTTAGCAGAAAAATTAATTCTGCCACAAAACAGTACAAATACACAAAAGCCATGCTGTCTACATTTTGCAAAAATCAGACATCCTTATGCTGGATCAATGGGACTCCCTCTTTGAGAAGAGGCTAAACCATGGACTCAGGATTCTGAAACCGAACACCTTAGAACCAGGGGCTTTTATGACTAATGCCAAGAAATGCAAGTTGCTTGCTTTTTTTAAAAGGAGCAGCCAGCTACAGGAATATTTCATGTTGCTGAAGCAAAAAATCAAACTGCAGGTGTAAGGGAGGGAATGGAGATGGAGAAGGAGATGGGAGAAAGAAGCTGCTTTCAGGAGACCTGATGCCTGCCATCGCAATAAACTCACCACTCCGAACTTCTTGAAGTATTCCCTGAGCTCTGTCTCGCCACAGTTGTGAGGGATCCCACCAACAAAAATTTTATTAGATTTGTTATCGCTCCTGGATCCTTTCTGCTAAGACAAAAGGGACAGAAATGGTGGCATTAAAACTAGGGTGTATCCTTCAAAGTGATGCTTTGCTCCATGCTTGTGGAAGCGCTGGTCCTTTTGACAGCCAAACAACTTCTGCCTTAAAGGGAGAAGTGCAAAAGGATTCTTTCACATTGGACTTTAAATTCAGAGACGGATCCTAACTTGTCTTGCAGTCTGCAGTTCAGATCCGGCTCAAAGACACACACCCTCCAAACAAACAAAAAACCACACACACACACACACACGGCCAGACTGCCATATGTCAGTATGCATCTCCACTGCAAATGGCAGAGGGAGCGAGGTATATATGAGGCAGCACCAGTGGGGTGGGTGTTGAGAGATATGGTTTTAATGGGTAACGGTAGAGGAGAAGTCCATTCCTCTTACCATTTTTATCAGTCCTCTTATCTGTAGGGGCTTTTGAGCAAATGCTATTGGAGGGCTAGGGCACCTCCCCAACCCCCAATAACTCAACAACTGAAGCGGTGAACAATAGCCAAAGTCTTCCTCTCCTACTGGAAGGAAGTGCTGATGTGTTATGCTACAAATGTGTGTCCAGGTGCTGAAATGAAATATTTGCACGTGGATGGAATCACATCGGACAGAAGGTGAACAATTCAGACATTACCTTTCTTGAAAACCAGCTGCACCTAAAAGGCTCATGCTACTGGAGCAGGCACCTTGAAAAGACTCACCAAGTTAAGTTGCCGTGCGTGAACTGAACTCTGCCTGCGTGTGGAAGTGCTGTTAAGAACACTGTAATCATTTCTTCCCCACCCATGCCTCCTCCATATTAGTGAGATGGGCAGCGATCAAGTACAGCAAACAGGACAAAGGTGAGAAGGGAGGGAAGGATTTGATAGCAAGGGCTGATATCAAGGAAAGCAGAGTTGCAGTACAGGTCCAGAAAAGCTTGGCAGAAAGAGAGGTTGAAGGCATGGCTTGAGAGCACAGGAGGAGAGAGGACATTCTGTGGAGAGCGTAGTTAAAAGCAGGGACAAGGGTGGGAGTGGGAGAATGGAATGGGCCGCTGAGAGCTGACAGGCATGGATGGAGCCAAAAGCAAGGGGACAGTATGCCAGGGAATCTGGAACTTATGTGGGTGGCAAATGGAGACACCTGCAGAAAACCCCAGAGGGCAGATGCGTAGGCAGAACTCTGGAAAAAATCCCCAAGCTGAAGAGATTTACCCTACATGCTCCCAAGGCTGGGTTGCTCCTAACTGACAGGAGGAGCTAACCCAACGGAACCCCTCAGAACCATCTGACTTCACAAATTGAACAAGCACACTAGGACATTCGGTAGGACCCTTCATTGTGGTAGCAATTGCGTTATGGAACTGGCTCCCCAGTGAAGCCAGCTAGGCTACTTAACTACAACAAGGGAGGTCAGGAAATGAAGTTTGACCACTAAGACTTTATGGCTAATGCCTTTCCTGGCCTGTGATAACACTTATGGCTCCTTTCTATCCCCCCTTGAACAATTGCTTTGCGGGGAAGGGATAGACATAATATAAACATCAATAATAAATATTCATTGGGCAAGGAGGCATCTGAACACAACAATGTTCATGTGTCAGTGTTAACATGCCCCACTGCAAGCAGCAGGTATACACATATCAAAACCACAACTCCCCCCCCCCCCCGAGCGCCAGATTGTGAAGATCAGCGGGTTCAGCTGAGCACACTGAAACATGGTTGCTTTCAGCAAGCGGTGACATCTGGCAACCCAGTCCCCAGAGCTTCATTTGTTTTTTGACAGTGCGGCTGAATTTTGCTGCCCTGCTTCCAGCAGGTTAACAAAGCTCCTCGGAATTTGGACATGGGAAACATCAGCAGCTTAGCAAGGGCACTGAGGGATGAAAGAGCAGACAGCAATGCACACCAAAGCGGCTTCCTTACCCATCCCTCCTTTGGTCGGGTTCTCTCTGGCTGCATTCCGCGAGGGGTGCAAGGCTTTGGATCAATCTGTCAAACAAGGGAGAGGGTGAAACAGGAGGCAGGGCAAGCCAGAGTTTTATTTGAAAGGAAAAGAAGACCCGAAGCTGGCTTTGCCCGATGCTGGCATTCAACAAGCAAGCTGAGGGGTGATCAGTAGGTCCTGCCCTCCGGAGGACAGCTGAAACCATCTCTCAAGAAGCCCATAGAGGCAAATCTAACACTGACAGATGTGTACCAACTCAGCACAGTCATCTTCTCTAAAGGCAGCTACTAGGCTATGTAGCAGAAGGAGAGAAGGGATGGCAGGGCCTTTCCATCACTGCACAGCTGAGAGACCGGCAATGTTTGGCTCCTCCTCTCCTTGTACATTCTAGCCAGTTGTTATAAGAAACTGCTAACGAAGAACTTGTGCCCAAGCCTCCTTTGTTCTTCTTCCTCCTCCTCCTCCTCCCCATCCCTTTTCCATGCCATGTCTTTGAAATCCATGAGGGCAGGGACTGATTTGGAAGCTGTCCTAGGAGCCTTTTAGTTTAGTTTTGCTCAAGGGTAGAATAAAAATGCTTTGGATAAATACAGGCAGGCTAGGAAACTCTGAATCAAAGTGGACCTAGCAGTCGCTCCCAGGGCTGGCTGCTTGCCCACTCCTTCCTAGCATGTAAATGGCCACTCGCCTGTGAGCCAGCGCTGGCAAGGACCAGGGCAGCGAGGCTGCTGCAAACTAGAAAGAGAGCTGGGCCTTAATCCCCTTCGGGAAACTGATGGGCCTTCGTGGTACATGCCAGCGGGCAGGCTGTCAAGTACTGCTTTGCTACTCCCAACGCTGGTGGACTGATTCGCAAGCCTGCCTCATTTACGCCACACTTTCATTTTGCAAGAGCATGAAAGCAGCCACCTGCCAGACTTTGCAAATCCAAGAGACAGCAGAACACACAAGGGCATGCTACTTAACTTGGTGTGTCCTGACTCGAGAGATACTTTGGGGTGGTAGCAATTCCAAAAACAGGAAAAGAGGGTTCATCTAGCAGTCAAGGGGAGAGGGGAATCTCACTGTTTACCACCCATGATATCGTGAGCAGATGTTAAGGTATGGGGGACAGCATATAAGAGAAGGGCTGAAAGTTCCCCTAAAAGCTGAGTTCTAGTTAGGTTTGGCCTCAGTTCGGTCACATATGGAAGGATCAATTGCTCAACCAAAGTTTTTAATTATTCAGTCAGTCACAGTCACAGCTGCCTGTTTAGCTTAAGAAATAACTGGAAAAGCAATCACTCCCCCACCCCACCCAAAACTTACATTTCGGCCATCTAATGTGTGAGGCCTGCTGGCCAGGACTGTCCCCACACAGTTGGGATCTTTGAATTTGACGAATCCAAACCCTCGCGACTGATTCGTCGTCTTGTCTTTCATTATAACGCAGTCGACAACTTCCCCATACTGGGAAAAGTAGCTGCGGAGAGTTTCTGTTGAAGAAGCACACATACACACACATACATTTTGTTGAGGAGGATTTGCCGGGAGACAGAACGTGGGCAGAGACGGAAATAAATGCACCCCCACAACACACGGTCTCAAGCTGGCTTCCACCTTTTTGAGAACATAAGGAAAGCGTGCAGGATCAGGCCAACAGACCATCTAGTCCAGCATTCTGTTCTCACAGTGGTGAACCAGAAGCCTGTGGGAAACCCGCAAGAGAATGATGGATTCAGTTTGGATGGCAGACATAGCCCCTGCAGGGCAACCAAAACAAATGCTTGAAGTATTCATTACCTTAAAATGGCTTCCCGGCCATTCAGTGCTTTGAGAAGCAGCAGAACGCTGTTCAGAACAGACTCATAGGGTCCACAGAAGGACAGCTTAATGGTGGAGGCAAGACAGCCAAGGCACAAGGAGCAATTTGTAGTTATAGGGAGGCTCGTTTTAATAAGGCTTGAGGATTTGTACTCTCACTCACTTACCACTGCCCTCCCAGTAGCTCCTCACCCCCATCTCTCAGACAAGCAACCCACCTTGCAGGGTGCATCTGAGGCTACACTGGCCACAGGGAAACCCCAAATGCTTTGGCATGAGGCAGCCCTCTCAAAGCCAAGATACAACGAGAGCAACAGCCCAGAGGTAGGGGACCTGAATTTTAGTAAGATGTGCACGATCAATTTAGAAAATGGTTACCTTGCGTGGTACTCCAGTCAAGGCCACCCACAAACAGCTTTCTGTAATTCAAAGAACACAAAGGTTAGCATCTGCTCTGTGAAAACAAAGGCCCCTTGAAATCTGACAGCCCACAATCTACATTAACGCTCTTCTAGTAAGGTGCTATACCATAATAGGCCTTCAGAGGGGTAGCAGTGTCTGCATGCTTTGTAGACTGTGAATGTGCTCCCACCCAAGAGTTACCTCAACACTTTTACTTACCTTATGAAGCAACATGTCTGAAAAAGCAAAATTTCTTCTTGATCATTACTCCATCACACCATTGCAAAAAGTACAATATTAAGATTGTACGGAGTGCTGGTTTAGATATATACACGGTAGATATATTTTTAAAAGGTGTGCCAATACTTTACAGTCTGAATCTCATTCCACCGAGCTGCCCTTTGAAGAAAGCCTTTGTTCTGCCCCTTTCACCAAGACCAAAACAGAGGTAGCAGTTTGCTAAGGCAACCAAGAAAGGTCACAGCTCAGCTGATATTTCAACTTCGATCTCTCACTAACACCCTATTCACTAGACCACAAAAGCCCTGGAAAGCCATTCTGGCAGGCTGTTTGTTTCCCCTAAATGGATTCAGACAAACCGTTTGTGCCTAAGGAATTGAACTGCATCTCGGGAAGGTATCCAGCAAGTAATTCACTACCAGCAGCAACAACTTTTTGCAAGTGCCCTTTTATTTTCCAGGCGCAGATCTCACAACTGCTGCAGTGCTCAAGCGATCTACTCAACAAGTATGCCTCGCCTATGCCCAACTTAGGGCTTGAACTGCCAGCAGAGGGCCTGGCAGGCTCTCAATCAAGAAAACCTCCTCGATTTTCTAAACAAACTCGCGCCAGCACTAGAACCTTAGGTGCATGGTAACACAACAGTGTAATTTGAACACTAATACTGTCATTTGAGCATGGGAACACTAGGACTGTGGCTCATTAGAGCTTTGAAGCCAATGGAACTATTACAGTGAAACAGCTATTCACTGTACCAACGGTGTGCCATGGGGTAGGGAGAGGCAGAGCCTGGGGTGCTCCAATTCCCACCAGCCCCAGCCATACATGAGAGATGATGGGAGCTGGAGTTTAGCAACACCTGAAGAGTCACAGGCATTTGAGCTTTTTGTGCCCTGTCCCTCTATGCTAGAGATGCACACCTGACCCTCCCTGTGCTGCACAGAAAACTATTTTCAATGTTTTAAACTCCAGCGCCGGAACAGACAAATCTCATCATTGTACCCCACAAGGAGAGTCAATCTTCAGTCTAAGTGCCACATGTAAAAAACAAACAAAAACAACCCCAAAGACATAACTCTAAACGCACACACAATTTGTGGGGACACATATCCCTCCCCCACAATATTAAGGCAAACAGTACCATCCATCAGCAGTGCAAACGGCAACACGCTCTGCTTGCACGCCGTATGGGTGGGAGAGGGACTGTTGGGAAAACACCAACGGCAGAGACAAAGGCTTCCCTCAAAGGTGCAGCAATTCAAGACCCAGGCACCATCAGCTTCCCATCACCTCCAGCCATGGGCGTACCCAGGATCAAAACTAGGGGGGGGCAAGGGGAGGGGCCAAGGCACGGAAGGGGAGGGGCCACAAAGTGGGCGGGAACGGCGAACTCGCGCTCCGCCGGGCTGTGCCCCTCCCTAGAAGCAGGGCTGGTGGGTGGAGGCGGAGGCGGAGCCCAGCCCAGCGGAGCGCGAGTTTGGCGTTCCCGCCCACCGCGCCGCGCCGCGCTCCCTGGTTCCCCGCCGCGCTTGGCCTTGCCAGAGGGCGCGACGGGGAGCTGGAGGGAGGGTGCGGCGCGGCGTGGCACGGCGGGAATGGCGAACTCGTGCTCCGCCGGGCTGTGCTCCGCCTCTGCCCACCAGCCCTGCTTCTAGAGTAGGGCAGCTGCCCTAACTTGCCCCGTGGTGGGTACGCCCTTGCCTCCAGCACCAGGATACAGCTCAGGCTGACAGATGCTAAAAATCCCCCCCTCCTCCAATTAACAAAGTTTACCCCTCAAGGGTATAGAATCATAAAATTGTAGAGTTGGAAGAGAAGCTTTGCCTATTTATCTTGTTCCCCCAAACACTTCTGGGGTGGGAAAGAGAACAGAGCAAGCAATTAACTCTTTGAAATATTTTGTTTACGTCATGTGCAAGGAAAGCACTTGGGGTTTATTGACAAAAGGAAGGGTTGGCAACTTTCGGTATCAACAGGATGCCCAGTTCTGGACAAGAGCAAGCTTTCAGTTCATATTATATTCAGTCTAAGATCCACTATTTGGAGGGAGGTACAGAACAGTGGGTTGGGGGCAGGGGGAGGCAGAATCAGAAATGCCTCTGAGCACATGCTCAGCTAAGGAATTGGTTTTCAGTAACAGAATTGAACTCAGCTGTCACTGGGCTAAGAGGAGGTAAAACCACAAATAGGGGAACAGACCTCCTGGCTGGCAAACAAGTTATTAGTGAATCCCCAAACACAATGGCATGATTAACCCCATAGGTGGGGGAGCCAGGTGTATGGCAGGAGCTGCTGAAAGAAAACTTAAGCACCACAAAAACATCTAATTGTGTGTGTGCTTCTCTAGGGAAGCACGAAGTCTTCAACACAGCACAAACGTGGCTCAAGTTAAAGCAGACTCAAGCCAGACAAAAGAGGGAGGCCAGACTATAGGTCTCTTAAGTGGTCCTCATCAGCCTTCCCTAACCTGGTGCCCTCCAATGTATGGGATACAACCCCAAACAGCCCCAGCCAGCTTGGCTGCATGATGTTGAAGCTGATGGGAGCTGCAGTCCAAAAACACCTGGAGGGCACCAGGTCAGGGAAGGCTGCTCTCCAGGGTCTCAGGCAGATGGGTCTTTCCCCAAATAAGCTGGTACTTATGCTTTTTAAACAAGCAATGTTAGGGACTCAGGTTGGGACCTTCGGAATGCAAAGCGGATGGCCTGCTACTGAGATGTGGTCCCTGCCCAGACATGTTCACCCATTCGGGTAAAGAAGTCAAATGAGCACACTGTTTTTGCCGTAATTATGATAAACATTTCAGCAATAAATTAGGACAGGCTGTATTTTCCAAGCCAGACAGTGTAAAGTTCTTGGGAAGCTGTAATACGGTAAGAGTATGAGCACATGAGGTTCAGCAGAGGGATATGACCATGGCAAAATGACAGGCACACGGGCTGGGATGCAGAGCTATAACACAAATCTTCCCCACTGGCGGGGGTGGGGGGTGGGGAGAGGAGGAGTTATATTGAAAGTGCTATCTATATATATTTTACAAATAAATACTGTATATGAATGTTTAAGAACAAGCATAAAATCCCTTGCTGATCTTAACCTAACAGCTATGTTGTGTTGATTAAGTTGTGGCTGAGAGGATTTGACTCCTCAGCTGGTGCTAAACTACTTTCTCTTTTACTCAGGATTCTAGCTCTCATGGTACAAGATGCTATACACAACCATGCAGACCATGCTTGTAAAATACTCTCGTCTGCAGCCCAGCATTAATTGTGCTTCTCTACTGCTCATTACAGAAGCATCCTTCTCCTCTATCACCAATTATTGTTTCCCAAAAGCATACAGAGAGCAGGTGTAGAAACTCAGTGTTAGAAACTCAGATACCGTGTTTCTCCGAAAATAAGCCATACCCCGAAAATAAGCCATAGTGATAGGCAGTTTAACCTTGTAGGTTAGACTGGACCATACTTTTAAAAAAAGGCATCCCCTGAAAATAAGCCACCGTGGGTTTTTTGCAGGGATTTGAACCGCCAACCTTCCAATCGGCAAGCCCAAGAGGCTCAGTGGTTTAGACCACAGCACCACCCGCGTCCCATCTACAACTCTACAATTCATTCACTAAGGGACAACTCTAGCCTCCACCACCATCACCCAACCCCAGGAAAAGACGAACCAAGCACACCTCCCCACGCAGAGAAGGCAGTTCTTTTTATATCCGTTTCTCTGGGCACCAAGATAAAAGAACTACCCTACCCGATGACTAATGGCTTTGTCTTGTCAATTTGATCCAGAAAACTGGATCTACTCCACAAGTGAGCCACACCCTAAGGATGGTTACCATCAGACAGACAAGACTCACTGGAAGCTAGTTCTAAGTGTCATGGGAGGCTGAGCAACAACAGGTTCTTTGAGGGAAATTTTGCTGCACAGGACACTTATGACAGCATTGTGAACTTCCATCATTGCTGGTATCGCCAAGAAGGTAGAACTGGAACCTAGTGTCTAAGGCTTGCTTTGCATGTAGAGTGACCCAGGCTCGATCCAGGTTGACATCTCCAGTTAAACAGGAGCATGTAAAAGGCCCCTTCTGAGCCCCTAGAAAGTCACTTCCTGTTTGGGTAGAAAACACTGGGCAGGATGGACAAATAGCCTGACCTGGTAAAGGCAGCTTTCAATGCTCCTATGATCTCAAATGCAGGCAGCATAGACAACATCAGAAAGTGGAGGCAGGGGAAAGTATTCTATTACCGTGTTTCTCATATTATAAGACATGTCTTATATTTATTTTTTCCTCAAAAAAACCCACTATGGCTTATTTTCAAGGGATGTCTTATTTTTTTCCTCCTCCTCCTGCCGTGGCCGGCATTGCTGCTGCGCCTATCACTATGTCTTATTTTCGGGGTATGGCTTATATTCCTTGAATGCTTAAAAATCCTGCTATGGCTTATTTTATGGGTATGTCTTAAAATATGAGAAACAGGGTATTATTATTATTATTATTATTATTATTATTATTATTATTGCTGCTGCTTTATCATCAAGTAAGCTTTGCATGAAACAGCTCTAGGTATTAAAACTCAACCCAGCCTCAGGATCATTTCACATGGTGCTGAAGAGCAAATCTTCAGGAGAGTGCAGTGACCCAAAACCTCCACAGCTTTGCACCTAGGAATCAAATAGGAAAATAGGCATAGGAAGCTGCCATATAACAAGTCAAATCATTGGGCCATCTGGCTCAGTATTGTCTTCACCAGGTATCCCCAAACTTTGGCCCTCCAGATGTTTTGGACTACAATTCCCATCTTCCCATCACTGGTCCTGTTAGCTAGGGATCATGGGAGTTGTAGGCCAAAACATCTGGAGGGCCGCAGTTTGGGGATGCCTGGTCTTCACTGACTGGCAGCAGCAGCTCTCCAGGCAGGGGGCATTCACAGCGATACCTGGGGACACTGGTGGAGAATGAACCTGGGGCCTTTTGTGCACAAAGCAGATGTTTGACTGCTGAGCTATATGGCCCCTTCCCACATTTTTTCAGTTTGTGGAATCCAATGAACAGATTGAATTGGACCACTATGGGGAGGGAAGGCAAGCCCTTGCTTAAGATCAGACAAATTCAGGTTTATCTGAGCTCTTGAAATCTACCACTGGGAAAACAGACATCCAACAAAAAGAATTTTCCTCTTTCTTTCTTTTTTTGAACTAGTGCGGAGTTCAGGGCAGCTTTCCGTGCAAATGCATGAATACCGCTCCCAGTGTTTCAGCTCACTTTAATAATATGCAGTGCCCATCAATGGCTGCGCAGAAAGCACAGAATGTGCCTACGGAGGAGGGTTGTCCAGGGACATCAATACTGAGAGATGTCACCTCCACTGTTAGCAAGGCAGGACTCCAGCACTCACCCACAATCTTATCACAAGCTTGGCTGAAGCAGGCATCAAAAGAGATGCCCAATCACAATCCCAACTGCACAGGTCTAATGAATACTTGAGAGGCACCCTATTATTCACCAATGAAAGGGGGAGAGGCAACTTGTGTGGAACTAAGGGCTACACTGGAGGGGTACAGCTTAATTCTTGGATGTCAGGTGTGTGTGACTAAAACAACTTGCATGCAAGAGTTCACATGCTGAAATATAGTCTACTGATGTAGCACACTTGTTCTAGAGGGCTAAGGCAATTTGAGGGTGTTGACACTAGGAATCTTTTCCACATACAAAACGCTTTACCATTCTCATTGACTTGCAAAAATTCGGTAAGGTAGAGAGCATTAAGATTCCCATGTTACAAAAAACTGAGGCTGAGACGTTGCGAGTGGTGCAAGGTCACCCAACAGAAATGAGAATACTGTAAATGACAAACTATGAAACTATGGATATGGGGTTGGTTTTACTTGTCCCTGACCCTGCTCTGGCATGTTCCCATACACATTAAATCCCATTCCCCCCTTTTTACCGAAGGGGCTCGGAGCAGCCAACATTCCATTAAAATTACTGTAACCCTCCTGCCCCAAAGCATATCCTAAGCCAAGCATCTCTCTGCAAGGAGGAGGGACTTTGAAATCTTTTCAGTCTTCCAGCTCCATTGTAAATTATTTCTGGCCACCTTGACAAATATTCACACACACAAAAAAAAGTGTAGGGTTTTCTGAGGTCAAGCAGAGCAGCTGTATGTAAATAAAGTGTGGCTATTTATACACAACTCCATAGATTGCCACAAGCTAAGACAGTTTTGGCCTTTGGCTTTGTGTTAGATGGGATTCTGGTACACTGAGCAAATGCAGAACAAACCGGCACTGCAGCCTGAAGATGGCATGGAGAAATAAATTAATAAACAGACAGACCACTAGAGAAGCAAGCTACCTTGCACCAAACCGTTCCAACAAAACCTCTCATCTTCCGGTGCTCAGTCACTGCCATCTGAACTATTTTACCAGCAGTTCATCTCCCATGCCGTGGGTAACCTGGTTTGCCTGACCCTTGGTTTTAAGCAACACTTTCCTTAATGCTAAAACAAAATGCTACCAACAGCAACAACAACAAGGAACAGGTACTCCTACATACCTAACTGAAAGCCCCAAGGAACAGGGTAGCAAAGCACAGAAAAGCGATCCATATTATTTATAGGCTCTCGCTCCCTTGGATTATTTTGGGCTCTACTGGAAGGTTGAGATAGAAATTTAATAAATAAATAGTTTTAATGGCCATAGAAAATTTTCTCCAGGCTAGATGCATTCCAATTCAGACTGATTTGGTACTAAGCACCACTGAGCTTGTTGCTGAGGAACCATATGTAGGATATGGATGAGCACCCTCTGACTTTTGGTTTTAGGTCCTGCGCCATTTTTATGAATTTGCTGTATGTGAATTTTGTGTAATAAGCACCCAACAAATGCCCCCCTCCTTTTTTGCATTGGGTTGCATCAGATGCAGTGCCAAACCATGGTTTGGCCGCCATGGGTGAATATTAAAGAAGCCTTGGGCTTGTGTGCTCCCTCTCCTCACTCCATGTGCAATGCATGGCATTTCTGTCCCTCCTTTACTTCCAGGAAAGGGTGGAATTACTGCGCACAGTGTGAGGAAGAAGGGCAAGGATGCAGCAGCAGCAGCAGCACAAGGACCTTTTATCAGATTCGGCCAGTATGCAGGCTGCAACCTTACCTGGATGGAGAGAGTTTGGCAACAATTACCCATGCTGTTACCAGAGATGGATGTGGGATTGCCTCTGAAAATGGCCTGAAAGATGCAGTTGGTCAAGAAGCAAAGCACTGCAAGATTAACTGGGGCTGGGCAGTATGATCGTATTATGCCTGTGTTTTGCCAGCTGCCCTGACTCTAGTCTGTTTCTGTGCTCAATTTAAACCTTTAAGGCTCTAAATAACTTCAGACTGAGTGACCTGGAAGGCCACCTTCTCACATACATACCTGCCCACACCTTAAGATCCTCTTTGGAGGGCCTGTTCCAGCTGTCCCTGCTGAATGAAGCAAGGCAGGCAACTACCAAGGAAAGGAGAAGGCACTTTGGTTATGCAATAGCCTTCCCAGGAAGGCTCACCCAGTGGTGTAACATGGGCTGCCAAAGCCCAGGGCAAGGCAAGTATCCTCGGCACTGTCTGTCGATAGGTGGGAACTAAGGGGAAAAGCTCAGCAACCTACCCAAGTGACAGCCGTGGTGCCCTGAGAGCACTGAGCATGGCATAGAGTGGAATGGAGGATTGGTCGGGAGCAGGGTTCTTTCCAAAACCCGTGCTGAGGACATCGGGAGATTTAAATGTGAGAGGGAGGGCACACTATTTTTAAAATTTATTACTACTACTTTATCTTTATTTTGAAATTTTGCACCCCTAAGAATATTTGCGCCGAGAGCAACCGCCCCTGTGGCCCCACCAATGCTACACCGATAGCCACTCGCCTAGTAAAATTTCGTGATCTTTCTGGTGACAGGTGAATATCATTTTTTTCTAACCAGCCCTTTAAAATTACTTAAGTAATTTAGACCTCCGTTTTTTAATGTTGGGGTGCATCAAGCTGTATTGTGTTTATGCTGTTCTTTAATGGTTTCATGTTTTACTTTGTATTTTAATTTTTAAAAAACTTATATACTGTACATCGCCCAGATAACTTTATGTTATGGGATGCCCTGCTAACATAGCAAACAAACAAAATTACGGTAAGTCGGAGGCTCCTTGAAGGCTCTCTCGCTCTCAGAACCAAACCAAGCTGTGCCATTATGCCTGAAATCAGCCCATTCCTATTCCATTATCTTTCCCTTCACCACAGAAGGAAAACAGTTTCCTATGAAACCACAAATAATGAGCAAGCTACAAATAAGCTTACAAATCCAATTTATTAAAACAACACAAATTATTGTGGCCACATTTACTGTGCCACATTCCACAGGATCAGGAAATCAAAGAACCCCATTTGCTATTAGAATTTTATAATGTTGCGAGGACATCCAGAATCGACAGCATCCATAACTCTGAGAATTTTGCTGTTGCTAACTGGCATCAGGATCTAGCACTTGTTATGCCAACAAACAAAGAGCATTCATTGAACCTTTATGAAGGAAGTCTAGAGTAAATCCAGTCCCACTTGCAATGGGTCTACAGGTTGCTTGTCCAGTCACATATACCTTGACCGTCCTAGACCAATAACGGGGAACCTATGGCTCTCCAGATGTTGATGAATTCCCATCATCCCTGACCATTGGCCATGTTGGCTGAGGCAGACTGAGATTGTAGTCTAACATCTGGAGGACCACAGGTTCCCTTCCACTGACATAGGTGGTCTACACTTGGCTATTTTAGTCCTTGTGGCCTTTTAAAAATAAAAGTATTTACTGCATTGTTGCCCGAAGTGGATTTGCACTGGTCATAGGTGACTGCTAAGATCCTTTGGGCGATTCAGATAAAAATTTTCACCTGAGGTTTTGCAGCTTAGTTTAGAAATTTAAAATTCAGCTCAAATGAACAAGACTGATAAAAGCAACTTGTTTCCTGCCACCTTGAGAGGTACTCTGACAATGGTAAGGCAGTATATCTTATCAGTATTTTTCTTTTAAAAATTACTATAGCAGCAACAATGTACCTGATGCTTTACCAAGTAACGAAGACAGGGCCCAACCTCAAGACACTTAAAGCAGAAATGTCAACAGCAGCTTAGCAACACACTACAAGGAAAGAGCTTGCAAGGAATGAATGTCTTTCAAGTGCATTTCAGCTGGGAATATGAATTAGTTTTATGAGGGATGGTGTAAGACTCAAAGAAAAGGTAGACTTTGATGAGAAAATGCATCACAACTCACAGAGCAGAAATCTTCCCAATGAGTAGAACCCAAAGGACGAGCCATTCTTCTTGTCACCTCCCAGAAAGTATTCAGGTGACTGTCTACTTGCAACCCTGACATAATGCTTATACTTTTCCCACCATGCTCATTCTGCATGCCATACTCTTAAGCATGGGCCTGATAGTAGAAGAAACTTCATGACTACATGATCAAGCTGCTTCATATTAAACTAAATGTGAAGCAATGTATGGAGGCATAATCTAAATATTATAGTTGCTGGTTTTAAGCATCTTTTCCATTTTCATCATAGTAAAGGTTCTTCGATTTCAGGCTATATATGCTTACAGTATTTCCTATAGAATGGCAGCTTAGTGAGCTAGGGCTTAGAAATATCCCCCCAGCTTTTCTTCTACATACTGTACTGCAGACATCCTGTTCAACATTTGGAGCACGGTGACTAAGGACGACATATACAAAGACTCAACCAGTGAGCTATTTTGAGGTTATAGATTAAAAGCATGAAATCCCTTAGAAGGCTTTACAAAAGTAACCCCCCCTTCTCCCCCCCTTCAAATTCAGCCATTCCCAGGATGGAAATTGATCTGTGGAAATCTGCCCAGGAACAAGAAATATAAAGGCACGTTGGGCACCCCAGGAGGTCTTATCTGCATTTGGCAGAGAAGTAAAAACAAGATACAAAAGAGAATCTTCTTTTAAGCCTTTATTCCTCCAGTGTGGGCTCCCTCAGCCTCAGAGGCTGAAAGCAAAGCCATGCCTTTGCCAGCCATGCTCAACACAAGAGGGGCAAGCTCCATGCATCATGGGGCAACATTGATGAATCACCAGCGTTTTTGTCCTACCCAGGTTCTCAACCTCCTTCAATTGCAGGAAGGGGACTTAAGAGGCACAAGAGAGACTGTTTTAGGAGCAAAGGTCCAAATATGATGGCTTGTATAGGGTCACAAAGGGATGGGGAGGAGCATGGTTCAGCAACCAAAGTGTGCAGAGGGACCTCAGATAATAATTGGAGCTCTTCACAAGGGATACACAGCAAGGAGCTGCAGCAGTTCCCAACCTGATGACCTTGTGCCCCAGCTGCAGCAGCCAGGTGCAAAGCTGCCAGCTGCTCCACAGCCTTAGATTTGTACTGCCGAGTTAGAAATTCATCACCCAAAAGGCAGCAAACAGGATGTCAAAGGATGGGGGATTGGGGGCATGTGTGTTGTGAGAGGAACCCCAAAGACTCATGTCAGAGGACAACAAATGGCCTGGGCCTCTGAACTGGTTAGGATATGGATATAGGATATGGTTAGGAACTGGATATGAGCCCATAGTCTCACTACAATCTCAATCTATATCCACATATTACCTACTAAGGAGTAATTTAATAGCACCTGAGAAGTGTTATCCCCAACAGTGTTATCACTGTATGAATCACCTTCCTGTGTGTTTTGGAAGAAAAGGAATGGAGCCCAGGAAAGGAACAAGTCTGGTACCTCAATCATATAAAAACATACTGTATTCAGCATACGGTATGCTGAAAGAACCTTTTGCTGCCATGTCTGCCCCAGCATCCAATAATCCAGGAGACAGATCTTTGCGTACCTGCTGTGAGCCTTCTAATACAACCCACCCACTGGGGTCTCAAGGCCCAACAGCAGCCACCTCTCCATTGGAGGTTGTGCTCCAAATCCCCATCCGCATCTGTAAAGTAGCAATCACAGACCAACAGCCCCCTAGAGAGAACCCTCCATGTTTAAAGGCAGGATGGTGCCATATGGGCTTTCTAGAAGCCCCTGGTTCAGTAATGTGGAAATCGGAGCTCTGGGTGCAACAGACCAAGCAGAGCTCTCGTTTTTTCTGAAATCCATTTGTGCACTTAGCTCCCCGCTCCCACCCCATGGCTCTGCTGATATTACCATCCCCCCATGCTCTCTTTCACCTTCTGTGGACTAATGCCCACCCATTACTCATTATTATTTTGAATCCAACCCTCCCCGCCACCCCTAGTTAATAGCTCATCCTATTGGCACAGAGAAAGACTGGGGGGGGGGAAGGCTTTCGTTAGAGATTCTTGCAGCTCCTCTCACAACCCCCCCATGACCCTCTCCCAGGTCCTCAACTTCAACCCCACCCCCAAATAGAGAAGAGTTAAGACCCATTGGCCCACCTTGCCCTGCAGTGCAGAGGGGGTAAGAGAGACAAGGGACGGGGGTACAAAGAAGCATGTGCTGGCCACTGGGTTTCCTTTGGAGATACTCCTGACTGTAGCTGAAAAAGTAGGAAGGTTAACCCAGCTTTCTCCCCCCCCCCTTCCTGAGCTCTAGGGGAGAGAAAGATCCGAAACTCAAGAGAAAGATCCAAAATAAAGGAATAATGATTATTAGGTAGTTGTTTTGCAGCAGCTCTCCTTGCTGATCATTGGGGCAGGTGTGTGTGTGTTTCTTCCTACTAAAACTCCCCCCCCCCATTTATGGCCCTTGTCACAGAGACAGAGAGAGAGAGAGAGAGAGAGAGAGAGAGAGAGAGAGAGAGACACGGGGAAAAGCAGCAAGGAGGGTGGTTGGGAAGGGGGAGAAAGGCTCTTCCCCAGTCAAATCCAAGAAATCCCTCGACATCCAGGATAAATAAGAGAGAGAGGAAAGAAGAGACAGGGGTGAGACCTGTCTTACCCAAATAGTAACAAGATGTGAGTGTGTGGTTTTTTCGGGGGAGTCCTTTTTTCCTTCCCTTACAACAGGGCTACTATGTGGAAACAGAGGAAGAGGGGGTGTCCTCCCCGTGACCCCCACTTCCCCCCCTCGCCCTGCCCCCCACGTGACAGGGCTTTCCCACTTCCCTCCAAGTATACTCTCTTTTTTGGGGGGTGGGGGGCTCCCTCCTCCTTCCCTTACAACAGGGCTACTATGTGGAAACAGAGGAAGGGGTGTCCTCCCCGTGACCCCCAATTCCCCCCTCGTCCTGCCCCCCACGTGACAGGGCCTTCCCACTTCCCTCCAAGTATACTCTTTTTGGGGGTGGGGGGCTCCCTCCTCCTTCCCTTCCCTTCCAACAGGGCTACTACATAGCCCCCTAACCCCGTGACCCCCAATTCCCCCCCTCGTCCTGCCCCCCCACATGACAGGGCCTTCCCACTTCCCCGCTCTTTCTCACCCGATCTCGTCGGCACTCCCCACGCTGTTCATGGCGGGGGCACGAAGGCCCTGGGCCCGGTCGGCTGCCCCTCCGCCTCCTCTCTCGCCGCTGTCTCTTTCTGCTTCCTCCTTCGGCGCTGAGGTGAATCCGAGAGGGGGGGAGGGAGAGGAGGCGGCGGCGGTTGTGGCTGCTGTTGACGCGGCTCCCCCCTTCTTTCCTTCCTTCCTCTCTCTCCTTCCTTCCCTTCTTCCGTTCCTTCCTCTTCGGCTCCGGGCCGCCGCGTCCTCCACCGCCGCCTCTCCTCCTCCTCCTCCTCTCGGGGCTTTTCTATTTTACCTCACACAAGAGGGCCCCGGCGACCAGCAGCAAGCGGGCGTCGCGCGCATGCGCAAGCGGCACGCACGCACACACGCGCGCGCTCTCCCTCCCCCCCCCGCCCCTCTGCCTCCCGTTTCCCTGCGGCCGCCAACCGCCGCTCCCGGCCGGACAGCGCCGCACTGCGCTTGCGCTAAAGCGCGAGGAGTAGGAGGCTGCTTTCTTTTCCTTCCCCCCCTACGCTCCTCCCACTATTCGCCATTGGCTGGTTCTAAACGGGATTTACCGCAGGGGCGGGAGGGGAGACGGGGGTAGCTGAAGTCAGGAAGAGACAGCGCGCACGCGCGTTGTTCATCAAAGTTTTTTCCGCGAAAGGCATTATGGGAGGTGTAGTTTTGAAAAAAATAATAATTAGAATGTAGGCGGGGAAAGCGTCTCGCCTTCTTAAAGGAGGATGGGAAGTGTAGCCTGTAGCCGCTCGCACGCAGATCACGTCTTTGCGCCCGCCTGCGGATCAGGAAGAGGGGGGGTAGAGGAGAAAGGTGCGCATGCGCTGAGGAAACATAGCGTATTTTGCTGCCGGAAGGCTTCATGGGGGTTGTAGTCCGTTGGGTTGAGGGGATGAGAATGGAATAATTATAGGAAAGGTTTTCAGGCCATTTGTGTGGGCGGGGGGGATGTTTTTTTTTAATTAAGAGGATTAAATAGATTATAAATGGGAAGGAAAGAAGACACTCTGTCCATGCTCAGAGACACCTTTTACCCTGAACTCACATGTGCGTGATTGTGCGTGGAAACTAACCTACGGGGGGGGGGTAAAAAATGCATTCATTGCTTGGCTCATTTGGCCTCTGGCTGAGGACAGGTGGCCCTCATAGAGTTGCTCAGAGTGGAATGGGGCCCTCAGGCCGTTTCCTCAGGGCCAGTATAAATTATCTGGTGCATATTGGGGCAAATAGATAAATAAATAAGCAAATAAATTTCACATGGACCACGAATAAGATCTTGAGGGGTCTTGATGGAGACGTCGACCCAAGAAGTGCAGCGGCCGTGACAAAGGCGAATCCCATGCCATCGAGGGCAGAAGGAGCTGAAAATAAAACTGCCAATGCCATGAAAACGTCATCATACTAATCTATGCTACTGTGTCCAGTTCTGGTCGCTTCTTCATGTCAAAAAATGATATTGCAGAGTTTGGGAAAGTTTCAGGAAAGGGCAACAAAGGGGATGGAGGAAAGGTTACAAGCCAGAGAGGCGACCCGATACAGAATTATACATGGCATGCAGAAAGCAGACAGATAAACGTTTTCCTCCCTTGCTAGAACTTGTGGACGTCTGGCGAAACTGGATGTTGGAAGATTCGGGTTGGAGAAAAAGGAAATGCTTCATACAGCAGTACAGAGTGGGACCTGCGGAACTCACTCCTGCAGGAGGCAGTGATAGCTTTAAAAGAGGATTGGAAAAACTAGCAGGGTGTGTGTGTGAAGACTATCAACGGTTACCAGCCACCATGGCAAAGACTGTACAGTATCTTGGGGGGAAGAAGTAAACCCTATGCCAGGGATCAGCAAGTGTTTTCAGCAGGGGGCCAGTCCACTGTCCCTCAGACCTCGTGGGGGACCGGACTATATTTTTCGGGGGTGTGTGTGTGTGAACGAAATCATGTGCCCCACAAATAACCCAGAGCATAGCTGTCAAGTTATCCCCTTTTTTGAAGAAAGGGAAATTCCCTTATGCTGAATAGGCTTCCTCACGAGAAAAGGGAAAACTTGACAGCTATGACCGAGAGATGCATTTTAAATACTGTAAAAGGACACATTCTACCCATGTAAAAACACGCTGATTCCCGGACCACCCGTGGGCCAGATTGAGAAGGCGATTGGGCTGGATCTGGCCCCCGGGCCTTAGTTTGCCTACCCATGCCCTTACACAAATCTAGAGTGGAGTCCCTAAGGCAGTTGGATGGTGCCTTTTACGCCTCCTTCCGGCAACTCCTGCAGCCCAGCTGGTGCCAAACATCTTGCTCTGCTTCCCTTTCGACCCCATCAGTGAAGTCTTGTCCTCTGGGCGTATTGGGACCTCCAGGCTTGCACCCCCGGGGAATTCACTTCGGGGCTGCTAAAGCAGTGGTTTACTTCACACCCCCGGAGTCACACTCAGTTGTCTCTCAAGACAGATGGAGCTCAACGGCAATGAATGGGGTGTGCAGAGGGGGCCCTTTGTGCCTGCCCTGGCGGCGCCATTGATTCCCAGCGGCCTGGATCCAGTGGTTTTCCAAAACCTTGATCTGCCAGGTAGCTGTGAGTGCAGGGCCAGATTTAGGTTTGACGAGGCCCTAAGCTACTGAAGGTCATGGGGGCCCTTTATAGGTCCAGCTGTCCTTTGTCCACAACAAATTGTCGCTGTTTTTGGTGTTGAATACATGCTATATGGTCATTGATGGACCTCATAGGTATCTCAAGCCATTTGCCCATGTTGCCCTGCAACCAGTCCATGAAGAATGTAGGCACCCTATATATAGAAAGGAGAAAACCAGTGATATTTTAGGGAGCAGGCAAGCAGGTGGGGCCCATGACTTACATCACAGGAGCCTACACAACACAAAACACTGTTGCTGGATGTATGTTTTATTTTATTCATTTTTTATCATATATTTTTGAAATGTACATCCAGGTTTTTTCCCCTTTAATTATTTTGGGGGCCCCTCCAAGAGAGTGGGGCCCTAATCTCTAGCTTGTTTAGCTTATACTGTGTACGTAAATCCGGCACTGGATGAGTACATGCAAGAGTTATCCAGCAGGTGTCCCCTCCTTCCTTTCCCATTTGGAAGTGGGCGTTGCAAAATGAGAGGGGGGGTGGCGGAATCACCCTTCCCTTTTCAACTCAGCACTCCTGACATGCACAGTCAGCTGTTTCCCCCTCCCCTTCACCCCCCCACCTTCCCAGCTTCATCTATTTAAAGCCAACTCCTAAAGTGTCCAGGGGGGTTCCTGCTGGGATCTGTTAAATCTCCAGCGCTCTCTCCCTCTCTCCCTCTTTCTCTTTCTCTCTCTCTCTCTCAGCCTCTCCAGACCCAGCCGACATGACTTCCTCCTCCAAAACCGCCCAACCAATTTTTCTGGAAGGGGAGAACTGCAAGCCTTCTTGGAAAGAGGCTGCTGCGGGGTACAACACGACAGACACCCACTTGGAAATCATGGGGAAGCCAGTTATGGAGCGCTGGGAGACCCCTTACATGCATTCCCTTGCCTCTGTGGCCGCTTCGAAAGGTAGGACGGTGCTTTTATGTTTTGTTCCGCTGCATTCCGCTTTCCCCCCTCCCCGTTGAATCCACACAATGACCCTGCGAGGCAGGCCATCCTGGGAGGCAAGGTAGCCCGCTTTAGGGTCTAATATTAAGAATAAGAATTTATTTATACCCCGTCCATCTGGCTGGGTTTCCCCAGCCACTCTGGGCGGCTTCCAGCAGCATATTAAAATACAATAATCTATTAAACATTAAAAGCTTCCCTAAGCAGGGCTGCCTTCAGGTGTCTTCCAAAAGTCAGATAGTTGTTTATTTCCTTGACATCTGGTGGGAGGGCGTTCCACAGGGCGGGTGCCACTATCGAGAAGTCCCTCTGCCTGGTTCCCTGCAACTTTGCTTCTTGCAACGAGGGAACCGCCAGAAGGCCCTCAGTGCTGGACCTCAGTGTCCAGGCAGAAGGATGGGGGTGGAGACGCTCCTTCAGGTATACTGGACCGAGGCCGTTTAGGGCTTTAAAGGTCAGCACCAACACTTTGAAGTGTTGGGAAAGGAACCCTGTGTCTCCCTGGTGCCAGCCTGACCATGCTAAATCGCAATGCTGTGGCCGTTGGAGGTGTGGGGGCAAGTCTACCTCCAAGGGGTGTCGTTGCCGTAGCGCACCAGAGCTCTCAATTCCCCGCTTTCATGGTAGCGGCCAGAACTGGTGGACATTCCACGGAGCTGAATGTTGCGAGATTCGGGAAAGGCAAAAGAAAGGATGGCGCGGGGTTAAACTACGGAACTCCCTGCCACAGGAAGGAGGCAGTAATGCATCCGAATACCAGTTGCCGGAAACCGAAGGAAGGACAAGTTGTTCTTGTGCTTGAATCTTGCTGTCGGCCCCCGTGAGAACAGGATGCTGGGCCAGGGGGGATCCCTTTGGCTTGATCCTGCAGCCAGGATCCCTTTCTGGTTCAACACTGCCAGCCTATCCTAAACTACTCCTTGTCTGAAAGGCTCTGGGTTGTACCCAACTATAACCTCTGCCCCAGGGCAGACCCATTGGAAGGAATGCTCTGAAGTTGGCCATGCCCATTAATTTCAGTGGGTCTCCTCCGAGTAGGGCTACCATTGGTGGCAACGCATTCCCTCTCTGGCTGCACCAACACCCTTATGTTTAAAGCACATTCCG
The DNA here is from genome assembly GCF_965207765.1 of Zootoca vivipara. NCBI lineage: Eukaryota > Metazoa > Chordata > Lepidosauria > Squamata > Lacertidae > Zootoca > Zootoca vivipara. Next base: position 92,768,334 of record NC_142589.1, on the reverse strand, counting down.
CTCCCGCCCGAGGGGAAAAGGAAAACCCCGGGAACTGTAGTTTGCCCTGTAGAGCTACAACTCCCAGCAACCTTTAGCTACCATTCCAGGGATTATTGGACGCGGGCAGAGCAGTGAAGGAATGTGCTTTAACCTTTTCCGCCCCTCACCCCAAGTCTTCCTGGCTGAGACCTCCTTGTGTTGCAGCAGAGTTAAGAATAGCCACATTGCAAACTATCTCCCCTTTTGAAAATAAACGCTTGTCTGTGGGTTCGATTCAGCGGTAGGGCTTTTCCCGACAGCTGCAGGCTGAGATGCAGGATATAAGCCTAGGGGAAGAATGATTCTCTTGGACAGAGCAAAAAATCTAGATTTTTCTTACAGCATCTTTATATGTTAATAGTGAACTCTGGCCTTCTCGTATTTGGCCACAAGGCCAACACACACACACACACTTGCTCCACCCACTTTTGCCTCTGGCAATATTTAAGTTGATGGGCAATGCCATTCAAATGGTGTCCGTATCTTGTGATTGATTATGCGGGGTGGGTTTTACCTAGGCCTCCCCAATATTTTATTCAAATTGGCACCCCTGCTTCCAGACTGAACAGGCAAGTGTTTGAGGGGCAGTCAATTTAGAAGCCAACTTTTAATTTCGTACCAGAGACGTTTTCTTGCTCATACTGCACTTGCTGCCTGCATTGAATTGTAAGTAAACTTTTTGTTTAATAACAGCAACAACGATTTTATTATTTATACCCCCCACGTCTGACTGGGTTTGTTTATCTTCCTTAAAAACGTGTGCTTCATTCTATGCAACGGGGGTGAAGAGGTGGGGGTGGGGGGTCAACAGACCCCAAAGAAAAGGCATTAAAAGCCGCAATTGCCTTATTCCTGCACTTTGACTCTGCTGAAAAGGCTTCGCAGCCCATTCACTTTTTCTATTTCCCACACACACACACGTGGGATAGGAGGTTTAAATGTCCCTCTGCAGATTTAACCCTCCTTGGCCCGCTCAAAGAATCACGGCCGCTAACCGGACCTCCTTGCTCTTTGTGTCCCACTCAGGGGGCCGGGTGCTGGAGGTGGGTTTCGGCATGGCGATCGCCGCCACAAAAATTGAGGAGTTCAACATTGAGGAGCACTGGATCATCGAGTGCAACGAGGGCGTCTTCCAGAGGCTGCAGGAGTGGGCGAAAACACAGCCTCACAAGGTACATCATTTTAACATCCTTAAAACAACAACGACATCAGAACACATCTGCACTGTTGGATTTATCCCAATGCTGCCAACATTTTCAGGTGTACACAATTATCACCCATATATTCAATAAACGTTTTCCAATCTTCTCTAAATGGATGTTCTTCTTGTTCTCTTATTCTATAAGTTAAGTCTGCAAGCTGCACATATTCCTTCAACTCACGTTGCCATTCTTCTTTGGTTGGGACCTCGCTCGTTTTCCATTTGGGGGCTAACAAAACACGGGCCGCAATTGTTGCATGCATAAAGAACTTTTTTGACACCTGGGAATTTCAGTCTGAGTTATCCCCAACAGAAAGGATTCTGGGGTTTTTTTTGGTGGGGGGGAGGAAGGGGGGAGCTGCCTCCGACAGTGGAGGGGGGGGGACACAGACACTGATAGCTTCACCCACCCCCACAAAGCTCTCTGATCCCCGTCTAAAGCCATCCTAGCCATTGGCTGTCGCTACTGGATAGATAATGGGACGCGGGTGGCGCTGTGGGTTAAACCATTGAGCCTAGGGCTCAGAAGGTCGGTGGTTCGAATCCCCGCAACGGGGTGAGCTCCTGTTGCTCAGTCCCTGGGATCGAATCTGTGGATTAACGGCAGTACAGTCGTAACTTGGAAGTCAAACGGAATCCGTTCCGGAAGTCCTCTCGACTTCCAAAACGTTCAGAAACCAAAGCGTGGCTTCCAATTGGCTGCAGGAAGCTCCTGCAGCCAATCAGACGTTCGGCTTCCAAAAATAGTTCGCAAACTGGAACAGTCACTTCCACTTTTGCGAGCGTTTGGGAGCCAAAATGTTCAGGAACTAAGCTGTTCGAAAACCAAGGTACGACTGTATTCAAATTTTAATAATGTTTTCTTGATTCAATTTTAATTCTTCTTTTGAGTCTTCTTTGCTCTCCAACAGCCCCTCTCTGATCCAAAGAACCAAACCAGGTTAAACTGCAAACTGAGAGGCGTTGGGCAAACTTTTCCGAGCCGATTCCCAGCTGCTGAGTCAGTTGCGTGGTCAGTCATTAACCTCCTGTCCTCTTCTCTGGTCCCAAGGTCGTCCCCTTGAAGGGGTTGTGGGAGGACGTTGTCCCTACTCTGCCCGAAGAACATTTCAACGGTAAGCAAGAGACCCGATAAAAAGGTTTCTTCTATCTCTCTCGTGACCCCAGAACTGGTGGGCGTCCAATGAAGCTGAACAGGCTGGGAGATTCAGGACGTGTCAAATAAAGACCTTCTTCACCCTGCACAAACTGTGGAACTCCCTGCCACAGGAGGCAGTCACGGCCAACTTGGATGGCTTTAAAAGGGAATTATGGTAGACAAATTCATGGAGGGGAAAGGCCATCAATGGCTAGGAGCTAGGATGGAAGCTATATTCTCCCTCCATGGTTGTAGGCAGAAATGCTTCTGAATTCCAGAATAAGACGATAGTAAGTCTTTCTGCCTTCCACACAAGAGTCTCTCTGCTGTGATCATATATTAAAGTAAAGGTGAAGGGACCCCTGACCATTAGGTCCAGTCATGACCGACTCTGGAGTTGCGGCACTCATCTCGCTTTACTGGCCGAGGGAGCCGGCGTACAGCTTCCAGGTCATGTGGCCAGCACGACTAAGCTGCTTCTGGTGAACCAGAGGAGCGCACGGAAATACCATTTACCTTCCTGCTGGAGCGGTACCTATTGATCTACTTTCACTTTGATGTGCTTTTGAACCACTAGGTTGGCAGGAGCAGGGACAGAGCAACGGGAGCTCAGCCCATCACGGGGATTTGAACCGCCGAACTTCTGATCGGCAAGCCCTAGGCTATGTGGTTTAGACCACAGCGCCACCCGCGTCCCTATATTAATGTAAAAACCCACAATTCTTTTCTTACTGTGTATCCATTCACACCCAGTTCCCAGTTCCTGTTGTATTTGCTGTACTGTTTTGGGGGGACAGGGGGCAGGCAGGTATGGAGGACTCCCTGGTCCTGAATGGGGTCACTGTGCCCCTGAAGGACCAGGTGCACAGCCTGGGAGTCATTTGGGACTCACAGCTGTCCATGGAGGAACAGGTCAATTCTGTGTCCAGGGCAGCTGTCTACCAGCTCCATCTGGAACGCAGGATGAGACCCTACCTGCCCACAGGCAGTCTCGCCAGAGTGGTGCATGCTCAAGTTATCTCCCGCTTGGACTACTGCAATGCACTCTCCATGGGGCTAACTTTGAAGGTGACCTGGAAACTACAACTAACCCAAAATGCGGCAGCTAGACTGGGGACTGGGAGTGGCCACTGAGACCACAAAACAGCGGTCCTGAAAGACTTACCTTGGCTCCCAGGATGTTTCCAAGCACAATTCAAAGTGTTGGTGCTTACCTTGAAAGCCCTAAACTGCCCAGTAGACCTGAAGGAGCATCTCCACCCCCATCATCCAGCCTAGACAATGAGGTCCGGCTCTGAGGGCTTTCTGGTAGTTCCCTCATTGCGAGAAGCGAGGTTACAGGAAACCAGGCAGAGGGCCTTCTCGGTAGTAGCGCCTGCCGTGTGGAACGCCCTCCCATTAGATGTCAAGGAAATAAACAACTACCGGTACCTGACTTTTAGAAGACATCTGAAGGCAACCCTGCTTAGGGAAGTTTTTAATGTTTGATGTTTTATCGTATTTTTTAATATTCTGTTGGGAGCCACCCAGAGTGGCTGGGGAAACCCAGCCAGATGAGTGGGGTATAAACAACAACAACAACAATTATTATTCCAATTTTTAAAAACCATCCCTTCCACCCAACTCTATGATTTTTATGAACTCCCATCCTCCCTTGCCATCCGCCATGCTTGTTGTGGCTGATGGGAGCTGTAGCTCAGCATTGTCCGGGGCGGGGGGACGGGACAGATGTTTCCCCACCTATGAAATAAAGAAGTCTACCTCTTGCTTTGGGAGGTGCAGGAGACTCCTAAGTTGGCAAAGTAACCTCTTCTGCTTTCCTGTTTCTTTCCCGCAACCTCCAGGAATCCTCTACGACACGTACCCTCTCTCGGCCGAAACCTGGCACACTCACCAGTTCAGCTTCATCAAGGTAAGGCATGAATGACCAAGAGTATTTTTGAGCGCTCCCTGGCAGTTCCTGGGAAGGTAGCAAAAGGGATCGTGGATTTCCCTTTGTTGCTGGTGATTGCAGGCCAAATACTTTGTCCACCTCATGAGAAGAGAAGAATCCTTGGAAAAGACCCTGATGTTGGGAAAGATTGAGGGCACTAGGAGAAGGGGGCGACAGAGGACGAGATGGTTGGACAGTGTTCTCGACGCTACGAACATGGGTTTGACCAAACTGCGGGAGGCAGTGCAAGACAGGAGTGCCTGGCGTGCTCTGGTCCATGGGGTCACGAAGAGTCGGACACGACTAAACGACTAAACAACAACAACAGTTTTGAAAGCCAGGAACTCAGCAGAGCAGCCCCGAATATAGGCTGAAATTAGGGCCAGAATTAGGTTTGATGAGGCCCTTCGCTACTGAAGGCAATGGGGCCCCTTATAGGTCCAGCTGTCCTTTGTCAACAACAAATTGTCACTGTTTTGTGTGTGGAATATATGCTATATGGTAATTTGTGGACCTAATAGGTATCTCAAGCCATTTGCACATAACAAAATATGTATTTTATCCAGGTAATTGTTGAACTGAAATACAATTAAGAAGAAGTATATTTGGTGGGGGGAGGGCAAGAGAGTGGGGCCCTAAGCTATAGCTTGTTTAACGGTAAAGGGACCCAGGTCCAGCTCGCAGACAACTCTGGGCTTGCAGCGCTCATCTCACTTTATTGGCCGAGGGAGCCGGCGTACAGCTTCCGGGTCATGTGGCCAGCATGGCTAAGCCGCTTCTGGCGAACCAGAGCAGCGCAAGGAAACGCCGTTTACCTTCCCACCAGAGCGGTACCTATTTATCTACTTGCAAGAGCTTTAATAAAGATCAGGCTTACTAGCTGCTTTGCTTCTCAATATTTTCTTCTACCGATAGAGAACCTAAAAAAGGACTCTTGGGTACCCCGTAAGGGAAAAGGAGGAGGTTTTTTTTTCTTATAAAACTCCTAACCTCAGATATGGGGATGCAATCAGCAGGGACTCCCAACCCTTCCAGGACAAAAATCCCCAGCAAGGTGTCCTGGGGGGAAAGAGCCCCACAAAGTCTGCCTTAACTCCCATCGCTCTCTCCTCTGCTGCAGGGCCATGCTTACCGCCTTCTGAAGCCCGGAGGGGTCCTCACCTACTGCAACCTGACCTCCTGGGGAGACCTCCTCAAGAACAAGTATTCGGACATCGAGAAGATGTTTCAGGTGAGGGCGAGGGAGGGCAGGCGGAGGCCAGGGAACAAGACCTTTGTGTCCATGTGGATTATAGTCTGGCTCCCGCAAGTAGACCCACCCTGTAGATTTTAACGGCTCTCATCCCCATTCCTCATCCTTAGAATCTGGGGAGATGAGGGATTAAGAAGGGATTCTTAAGGGGCAGGTGGGGCTCATCTACCTGGGAAGGTAGCCCTTCTGAGAGAAGGAAAACTCTGATCCTAAACCTCTCCGCTGCTTTGAGGGATATCTTCATGAGAAGAAAAGGCTCAGGAGTAAATCCCATACAAATCTGGAATGGTGCCCCTAAGGCGGTTGGGTGGCCCCTTGTACGCTTCCTTCGGGCAACTCCTGCTGCCAAGCTGGTGCCAGACGTTTTGCTCTGCTTTTGACACCCATCAGCCAAGCCGAGAGGGGGTCTTGTTGTCTGGGCAGCCCAGGCAGATTGCCCAGGTTTGTGGCCCGGGGAGGTCCCTTCGGTGCTGCAAACGCAGCGGTTTGACTTCACCCCTGGAAGCGCACTCCATTGTCTCTCAAGGCACCAATAACTTGGGCAAACTTGCCAGGCTACAAGTTTGAGGAACAGTGCAGTTGGGACGGGGGAAGATTCGTGTCTTAATGAATTCGCTTTTCTCACTCATTTCGCCATTTGCAACGCTCTTATTGATTTGGTGAGAGGGTTTTAATTTGCTGTCTTAAACCACTGCAGAAGTGTATCTTTGTGGTACCAGTTTCCAATAAGGCTTGCTGTGGAACTCTTGACTAGAGATGGGAAGGCCTGGAAAAAACCTGGGAAAATGGAGGGGGCAGGTCCCCCCCCCCCGGAAAAATGAAAACAAACAAACAAACAAAACCAGTTTGATATTGTCTGAATATTCCCCATAGTTTTTAAAAAAATTTTTCCCAGAAAAAATGGCTTTGGGGGAAAACATGCCCCCCCCATTTCCCCCAGGCCTTCCCATCTTTACTCTTGACTGTGAGTGGATCCAGTCGCAAGGACCCCCCCCCCGCTATAAGCCAGAAATTAGATCGGTATAAGGGGGGGGGAAATCTCTATGGAAAATTGTGTTTTAAAATTCCCTGCGTTGCATGTTTATAGCGCATTCAGATTGCTGGTTCTTTACAACCGCGTGTCTGTGTGGTGGGTTTAAAGGCTCCTCAAGGCACTTTCCTCCTGCATTTTAGGAAACGCAGGTCGAGCACCTGGTGGAGGCCGGATTCAAGAAAGAGAACATCCACATGGCTGTCATGGACCTCGTCCCTCCGTCCGACTGCAGATACTACTCCTTCCCCAAAATGATCACTCCCGCCATCATCAAGTAGAGCTGCCAGCCAGTTCCCCGACCGGTCAGCTCTCCGAGGAAGGGCATGCTGACTGCGACAGGAGCGGCGGAGGTGGTCCCCTCTTTTGTGGCCAAACAGAAGTCGGGGAGGGAGGGGGCCTCTTTTTTTTTAAGCCTCTGGGCACATGGACACGAGCAAGCTGTTCTGTCGGTCAAGAGAATTCTTTTCCACATTGCCTTCTGTGTCTCCTTTCCTCTCTGCCGAATGGCAAACTGGGTGTAGCTCGGCAGCAAAGCACCGCATGCAGAAGGTCCATGGTGGCAGGGCTGCAGAAGACCCTTCTCTGCCTGCAAACCCCACACAGCCCCTGCCGGTCCCTGTAGAAAGATGGGCTCCTGGTTTGACTCGGCATGAGGCCGACTCCTGTTCAAATCTGCCTTTCCATTCAGAACCACTAGGACTAGGACTTTTCACGTGCCGCAGCTCGCCACCTGCATGGACTGCGTAAGGCCCCTGGGTCGATCCACGACATCTCCATGCGGGAGAACGGCTGCCAGCCAGTGTAGACAGTACTAAGCTGGATGGATCAGTAGTTTGGCTACGTATAAGTCACCAGCCTATCTTCTGTTGCTGTAACAGGGCTGCCAGAAGGCTCCAAAGGCAGGCGATTGGTCCATACAGCCTGCTGATGACTACTCTGTCTGGCAGCAGCTCTCCAAACACAGGTTTTTTTTTACAACCCCCTCTCCCACTCTTGCTATCGCAGTTTAACATTTACATCCCAACTTATTGTCCCAGCTCCTGCCAACCTAGCAGTTCTAAAACATGTCAAAGTGCAAGTAGATAAATAGGTACCGCTACAGTGGGAAGGTAAATGGTGTTTCCGTGTGCTGCTCTGGTTCGCCAGAAGCGGCTTTGTCATGCTAGCGACATGACCTGGAAGCTGTACACCGGCTCCCTCAGCCAATAACGCAAGATTAGTGCCACAACCCCAGAGTTGGTCATGACTGGTCCTAATGGTCAGGGGTCCCTTTACCTTTTTATTCCTAACAAGGAGCTCGAGTCGGTGTGCTTAGTTCTCCCCTCCCCTCCCTCATGTAATCTTAACAACAACCCTGAGAAGTAGGTTAGGCAGAGAGCGAGCGACTGGCTCAAAGCCACCAGTAGCAAAATGTGTGAATGGGGTGTGTGTGTGAGAGAGTGTTCTGAGAACCTCAACTTCTGCTTTTAAAAAGAAAACATTCTAGTCCTCATGATGGTAATATGCCTCAAACTTTTGAAGGTGACCCAAAAACTACAACAAATCCAGAATGTGGCAGTTAGACTGGTGACTGGGAGTGGCCACCGAGACCCTATAACACCGGTCCTGAAAGACCTACATTGAGTCCCAGGAAGTTTCCAAGCACAATTCAAAGTGTTGGTGCTGACCTTGAAAGCCCTAAACAGCCTCAGCCCAGTATCCCTGAAGGAGCGTCCCCACCCCCATCAGTCCAACCCAGATATTGAGGTCCAGCTCCGAGGGCCTTCTGGCGGTTCCCTCCCTGCGAGAAGCGAGGTTGCAGGGAACCAGACAGAGGGCCTTCTCGGTGGTGGCGCCCGCCCTGTGGAACTTCAGATGTCAAGGAAATAAACAACTACCCGACTTTTAGAAAACATCTGAAAGCAGCCCTGTTTAGGGAAGTTTTTAATGTTTGATTATTATTGTATTTTAATATTATATTGGGAGCTGCCCAGAGTGGCTGAGGAAACCTGGACAGATGGGCGGGGTATAAATCATAAATGATGATGATGATGATGAACAGTGTGAGACCTCAGAGAGATGCGGGCTTTCGTGCCCCCTCTCTCTCACTAAAAGGAACCTTTAAAAAATTATCTACTCTCCTTATACCACAGCTTAGCTCAGTTGGTTAGAACGTGGTGTTGATAACACCAAGGTTGCAGGTTCAAACCAGACAATCCCCAGGGTCCCTTCTATAATTCTACGATTCCCTTTTACAAAGGGAGAAGATTAAGGGCTGCAGGGAGCACAGGTCCACACCAGCTGCCTTTGAATATCTGAAAGGCTACCAGACTATGCAGCAAGCCTGCCCTTTGCCACTCGAGGGAAGGGCCGTTTTCACCAAGGGGCAGAAATTCCAGGGAGGCAGATTTTTGGCTAAATTATCAGGGCAAGTTCCGTTCAGTGGCGGGGAAGCTGATGTCAGAAAGAGCCAGGGTCTCCTTTGCTGGGGGGGGGGGGATTTGAGCAGGGGGTGTGGCGCAGCTACAAAACTCCTGCATGTTGTGGAAAGCTTTTGGGCTGGATCGCTGGGCCTCCGCCAGTGGGGGACCCGCAAGCAGGATTTCATCGCCAGAGCACCCACCCACCCCATGGCTTGCAGCAACTGCAGGTTCAGATCACCAGTGTCTAAGCAACATCAAGGCAAATCTTTAAAAATGTAGTATAAACACTGACAACTGGGAAACACTGGCCTGCGAGCGCTCCAGTTGGAGAACAGCCTTTACCAAAGGTGTTATGGGCTTTGGAGATGCTCAAACTCAGGGAGAAACGCACTAAGAGGAAGGCACGCTTGGCAAACCCTCACCGGGATCAACTCGCACCCGGAAACCTGTGTCCCCACTGTGGAAGGACGTGTGGATCCGGAATTGGCCTCCACAGTCACTTACGGACTCATTGCTGAAACCGTGTTTATGGAAGACAATCTTACTTGGCCACGAGGGATCGCCAAAAAGAGAGAAGAGACACCTGGAATACTGTGTCCAATTCTGGGTGCCACAATTTAAGAACGATACTGACAACTGGAAGGTGGCTGAGACGATCAAGGGCCTGGAAACCAAGCCTGATGAGGAACGGTTGAGGGAACTGGGTATGTTTAGCCTGGGAAAGAGGAGACTTGAGAGGAGATATGATAGTTATCTTCACTCGATCACTTCCAACCCTTTGATTATTCTGTGAAAAGAGGCAGGCCACCAAACCAATGTACTCTATTTATCTCTCTATATAATTGCAAACGTGTAGAGAAAGCCATGTGCAAAATGCGCTAAACCATGTGCGCCACTGTCGTTTTTGGGCCCGCCAGCCGACGTGCCGTTGCTACTTCCGGTACCAAATCTGGAGTCGCTTTTCTCGCTTGATTTTCCGCTGCAGCTGCAGGATCCCGTAGAGGAGAGCTTCGGCTGTTGGGGGACAACCTGCAAAGAAAGGGGTTCGCAATCAGACCATCACAGGGCACGGGCAAGGCAGCTGTCCAGGCCGGCACCTCCTTGCCCACACCTTGTAATGCATAATGATAATAGAATCGTAGAGTTGGAAGGTACCCCAAGGGTCATCTAGCTAAGCCCCTACGGGAAAACGAAAGCAATAATGATCTGTTATTTATGCTGCCCATCTGACTGGGTTGCCCCGGTGACTGTGAGCGGCTCCCAACAAATTATGAAACATCAAACAATAAAAACCTCCCTAAACAGGGCTGCCTTCAGATGTCTTCTAAAAGTCAGGTAGTTGTTTATTTCCTTGACGTCTGATGGGAGGGTGTTCCACAGGGCAGGGGTCACCACCGAGAAGGCCCTCTATCTGGTTCCCTGCAACCTTGCTTCTGGCAGTGAGAGAACCGCCAGAATGCCCTTGGAGCTGGATCTCAGTGTCCGGGGTGGACAATGGGGGTGGAGACGCTCCTTCAGGTATTCTGGGCCAAAGCTGTTTAGGGCATTAAAGCTCAGCACCAACACTTTGAATTGCACTCGGAAATGTACTGGGAGCCAATGTAGATCTTTCAGGACTGGTGTTATATGGTCTCAGTGGCCACTCCCAGTCCCCAGTCTAGCTGCCGCATTCTGGATTAGTTGTAGTTTCCAGGTCACCTTCAAAGGTAGCCCCACATAGAGAGCATTGCAGTAGTCCAAGCAAGTGGGAGATAACCAGAGCATGTACCACTCTGGCGAGGCAGCCTGCAGTAGGGAGGGTCTCATCTTGCGTACCAGATAGAGCTGGCAGACAGCTGTCCTGGACACAGAATTGACCTGCGCCTCCATGGACAGCTGTAAGTCTAAAAATGACACTGCAAGGAGGCCGGATCTCAAGTCCAGAACCATCACCAGCCACTTTGGACTCCATGTCCTGGGCCGATGGGAGTTGGAGTCTGAAGTGGCTGCAGGCTGGGGAAGAGCAGGCAAGGAGAAGCAGCTAGCAAAATCAGAGAACTGTAGAGTTGGATGGGTCCCCCAAGTGTCATCTAGCCCAACCCCCCCGTGACACACGGCGTCTTGTTTACCTGGGACATAGATGTCCACTGGGACGATCCGGTCACAGCCACGAACCACCGAGTAAGAGTAATGGTAGTAGCCGCCCCCGTTAGCACAGCTGAAAAATAACAGGGGGGAAAAACAAGAGGGCTGTCCAATGTTTTTGGCAACCTAGTATTTACTATTTAAGCCAGCTTTTTGGTTCTGGAAACTCGCCCCCAGTTCCCCCGACCCTATAAAAAATGTTATTCAGAATAGCAGTTTGCACAGCCCAGAAAGGAAGATAACAGTGCGACAAAATTCCAAACAGGAACAGTTGATTGCACGTGTTTGAAATCCAATTTAAACTATTTAAATTTGATGACTTCAACCCAGCGGAAGAACTTTATCCCGTGATACCAGCTTTTCAAAAACCGATTTGCACCTTTGGCACACCCCCCCCCCCCCGCAGAGGTGGTACTGCTGATTTTGGGATATGTCAGTTTAAACGTTTCCCCCTCCACGGAAACGTCAGGGAGTGTGGTTTGCAGGAGGAGGAAAGATTCGGTAGAGACAACAACAAAAGCACATCAAAGCCTAGAGTTCAAATGGAAGTTATAAGCTTGAAAAATGATTAAAAAGTACACCCACTTTCCCCAATGACAATAGGAAGGAAATATTTCCATTTTTCTTTACCTCCCCATGGAGACTACGTAGCGTGGCTCAGGCATCTGGTCATACACCTGTCAAAACAAAGAAGACGACACATTTTGCATTCTGGAGTCAAAATGACTTACGGAGACCTGGATCTGCAAAGCTTAGTAAGTCTGCCATTTTCAAAGTTTATTTTTATTTATTGAATCTGTACCCTTCATCCTACGATCTCAGGGTGATGCACAGGATGGAAATGCAGGATAGAAGCGCAAAATAAATGGTTAAAACAACAACAACAACAACACCACACACACCCAAAAAACACACACATTAAAAATGGCACAGAATATAAAAGGCTTGATTGAAGACAAATGTTTTCACCCAGCGACTGAAGATATATAATGAAGGTGCCAGGCAAACCTCCCTGGGAAGATAATTCTGCAAACGGGGAGCCACTGCAGAAAAGGCCCCGCGCTCAGGTTGTCACCCTCTGTACCTCTCATGGAAGAGTCACACGAAGAAACCTAGCCTACTGTACAAAGGCAAAATTTGCATATGTTGCCCTGCCCACTTTAAACAACAACAACAACATTTTTAAAAAACATAATAAACATTTTTTTAAAAAAACTCAATATCTTATATAGTTGTACCTTGGATCTCAAACGCCTTGGCTCCCAAACATATCGGCTCCCGTACGACCAAAAACCTGTAAGTAAGTGTTCCGGTTTTCAAACTATTTCTTGGAAACCGAACGTCTGTTGGGGGCTTCCGATTGGCTGCAAGAGCTTCCTGCAGCCAATCAGAAGCCGTGCTTTGGTTCACGAATGTTTTGGAAGTCGAACGGATTCCGTGCGACTTCCAAGATACGACTGTACAGATTATAAACAAACCAACAAATCAATAGAAACTAATAATAGTAATAATTGCTTCTGCCCTTTAAATCTTTGTACTCTACCCGAGGGCCGTGTTCCCTTCTGGAGGCCATCATTATTATTAGTTTCTATTGTTTTATTGGTTTATTTATAATCATAGCTGCCAAGTACCCCGTTTTCCCTGGGAAACCCCGTATTTTCTTACCGTTTCCCGCAGGTGTCCCGGATGGCAAAATACCCCGTATTCCCCCGGATTACGGAGCTCCTGCCAGCGGCGATGTTCTTCTGGTGCCGCGCCGAAGTCACTTCTACGCACTTCCAGACATGCGTAGAAGCGACTTCCGGTGCCGCTGTGCCCTTTTCCAAAATGTCTGCAGCGCCAGAAGTCACTTCTACGCACTTCCGGACATGCATAGAAGCGACTTCCGGAGCCGCGGCACTGCTGATCCCGGATTTTTCAATCCAGAACTTGGCACCTATGCTTATAATCTGTATAAGATATTCAGGTTTTTTAAATGTTTGTTTTATTATGCATATTTATATATGCTGTAAGCTGCCCAGAGTGGCTGGGGAAACCCAGCCAGATGGGTGGGATGAGGAAATAATAATAATAATAATAATAGTTACAGGTAGGTAGCCGTATTGGTCTGCCGTCAAAAATAAACAAAAATAGAAAAATTCCTTCCAGTAGCACCTTTGAGACCAACTAAGTTTGTCATTGGCATGAGCTTTTGTGTGCAAAAGGTATTTTTCTATTTTAATAATGATAATGATAATGATAATGATAATAATAATAATAATAATAAAACAGTTTACAGTTATGCCCAAGTTAAAATAACCGCCAGCCCTGACTAAAACATTCAACCAACCCCAACAGAAGCAAAAGAAAGGAACCAAAATTAAAAACATTTGGCCTTTGCCTTTACCCTCTGCTGGCAGGCGGCCCCCGGAAGGGAATACGGCCCTTGGGCCAAACCAAGGTCTCCCGCGGTCCCCAAAAGGGCTGCCCCTCAGACGCCACCCCGCCTACCTTCCGGAGGGCGGGCGCCATCTTGTTGGTGAGCGTTCCCGCCACGATCATGACGTCGGCTTGCCGGGGGCTGGCTCGGAAGACCACCCCGAAGCGGTCCATGTCGTAGCGGGGGGCAGCCATATGCATCATCTCGACAGCACAGCAAGCCAAGCCGAAGGTCATGGGCCACAAGGAGCTCTGCAAACGGAGGAGCAGGGTGGATTTGATTAAAATCAAATCAATTTAAATCACAATTTATTTATTTATTTATTAAAATTATTATAATTGAAATTTTACAACAAGTTTTAGCATCATCCAGTATTCAAATTACATTTTACACTTTCAATTAACCCCCCCCCCCCCGACTTCCCTTTCTGGTTAATAATAATAATAATAATAATAATAATAATAATTTATTATTTATACCCCACCCATCTGGCTGGGTTTCCCCAGCCACTCTGGGCGGCTTCCAACAGAATATTAAAATACAATAATCTATTAAACATTAAAAGCTTCCCTAAACAGGGCTGCCTTCAGATGTATTTCTAATATTATATATTAGAAATACATTGACAGATAATTATGAAATTACTGTGAGGTTTAATAAGCTAACTGTTTATATTTTTTCTGCTGTACTTTATTGGAAGGAGAAAAACAATCATTTCCTTAATAACAATTTAAACAATTTATTTAACTAAAACAATAATATCATACTGTATGTATCCATGTTTGTTAACTGGTGTGGTCAAACGATTTTTTAAAAAACTCCTTAGACTGAGTCTTAGCATACATGAAAAACTTAAAACAAATCCTTATTTCCTGATGAATAGCCTTTGGACTATAATGTAACTTAAACAGAAAACTATCTTTAGAAAGATTTTCCCTCCTAAAGCATTTTATTTTAAAAATTTGATTTGAATTAAATATATATATATATAATTTAAATAAAAAAATCTGATTTAAATAAACAAAATCCTATTTATTTATTTATTTTAAAAAACCATTAATTTTTATCCACCCTGGAACTAAGTCTCCAGCAGCAAGTAAACAAATTAATAATACTTCTCCCAAAGGTGCCAACTCACCCGCCGAGCCCAATTGATCAAGTCGTCTAGCTTGGTGATGACGTACTCCCCCCGGCTGCTGGGAAGGTACGACTTCTTCTGAACGATGGTGCTGGCGCTCTTCTGCTGAAGCTGAGCCGAACTACGGAGGCAAGGAGACCATCAGAGCGCCGTTCCCTGCTGAGGAATCGCAGGGGGTTGGTCTAGATGAGCCCCTTAGCACCCTCAAGGAGTTCAGTTTCGTGGCTCTTGTTATTGAAAAATCCGGGATCAGCAGCGGAGCGACACCGGAAGTAGCTTCTACGAATGTCTGGACATGCGAAGAAGCGACTTCCGGTGCCGCTCTGCCCGATTTTTGAAAATCCAGGGGAATTACGGGATATTTCGCCATTCGGGAACAACAGCGGGAAACGGCTTTGAAAACGGGGATTTCCCTTGAAAAACGGGAGGCTTGGCAGGTATGGTTATCACTCCAGGTCGCGAGAGCAGCCTTGCTGGTTTCTGAACGGAGTCCTGTATGAGCAAGAGCTGGGTGCAAATTATGGCACCCAGTGCCGGATTTAGGTTTGATGAGTCCCTAAGCCAGGCTTAGGCAAACTCCAGCCCTCCTAGTATTTTGAGACTACAATTCCCATCATCCCTGACCACTGGTCCTGCTAGCTAGGGATGGTGGGAATTGTAGTTCCAAAACATCTGGAGGGACAGAGTTTGCCTGTGCCTGCCCTAAGCTACTGAAGGTAATGGGGCCCTTTATAGGTCCAGCTGTCCTTTGTCCACAACAAATTGTAGCTGTTATTCATGTGGCAGGCAGGGCCGTCTTAAGCACCTCTGGCGCCGTGGTGCGACGGATCCCTTCGCTGCCCCCCACTGCCCCGTTTTCCAGTGCGGCGGGCGGCCAGGCTCAGCAAACAGCATGGCTGCCGAGGGCGCTGCTGCGCGCCGGGCGGGCTTAGCGCACAGCGCTGCTGCCGAGGGCGTTGCTGCGAGGTGGAGCGGCCGGCCGGCCGGCGGGTGACCACAGCTGAGAGACGCCCCCCCCCCGGCAGGCCGGCGTCATGGCACCCTGCGCTACCCAGCCTGGCCATAGGGCCGGCCCTGGAGGCAGGCTAAGTTGAGAGGTGGGCGACTGGCCCGAGGTCCCCACTGAGCTCGAGGAGAGGCGATTGGAAGCGAGGTCTCCTTGGCCCACGGCGGCTCTCAAAGCTCCTTTCCACCTGCCCCATGGAATCCCCCCAGGCTGCCCAGCAAAGAGGGGGTATGCGGGGTTCGGCCTACCTGTCTGTGCTGTCTGTCACGGGCGTCTGATGGAGCGGGCGAGCTGGTGCGCTGGACGCTGCGAGCGGCCTGTTCGGGGAGAGTGAGAAGTCGTGGGTTTCAAAGTGGGGCTCGTGAACAGCACTCAAAATCAGCATCCCACCCAGTTACTCCTTTAGTGGGGCCAGAACCTACCGCTCTTCTGCGCAATTCTTTTTATAGGGTATCTTCCCCCAGGAGCCACTGGCCTACACAGTTACTTGAGAGTACGCCTCAAACAACTTGCTATTTTCCACCTTCCCATTTCAACTCTCTGGCACCTATCTGCATAACCTAGCAATTCTGAAATATAGACACACATTTACTCTTGCAAGATTGAATGTCTTGCCCTCGGCTGTATTTGAGGGACGATTCCAACAGATTCCACACAAAAAACATCCCTGTGGAGATGGCAGTCCTGAATCGGTGGCGCATGCCCTTCTGGCTTGCACTCTTGATAAAGACTTGATGAATGAGATTATCACCCCTCTTTTATTGTCCATTCCGGGTCGCCCAGCCACTGCGCCAGTGTCCTTTCTCTGGGCAGATCAAGAGGAGCAGGGGACAGCAAAGGTGGCAAGGTTTTTTAGCTGGGGTAATCAGAGTAAGATCCACTATTTGACCACTGATTCAAAACCCTAAAATGTATTTTATATAGCTGACTTTTTATTTCTATTCTTTGTATATCGTATTGGTGTTTTATTGCTATGGCCGATGGCGGACGCAAATGAAGATTCATTTATTCAACTTGCTTCAGAGTCGGCCCGTAGAGCGTTGCAGGGTTAGCTTCGCTTAGGGAACAGAAATGAAACGTCTATAACCGGAAGCACCTCTTACTTTTAGGGCTCAGAACGATTTACGTCCTGCAAACAATTGCTGTGCCCAATATCATCCTGTTCAGAGGCGACCTACTGGAACCAATGGGCACAGCTAACTTACGTATTTAAATACCAGTGGGTTTACTCTGAGTAGAACTTAGCGGGATTTGAAACCCCACCACCACCTCCCACCATTTACCAAATGACCGAAAACGGGATCGCTTTGCATGTTTAGTTAATCTTCGCTCCAAAATTGGGTTATTAAGCGGTATATAAAGTGCCGAAATAATCAAACATTTGGGCTCTCTGTTCTCCGAGAGAGTGAGAAGTGCCTTGGGCACGCTTACCTCCAAAGGGACAGGCCACGCGGGGCGACGCGGGAAGCTGGAAAGAAAACCACAGCGTTGAAGGTGAGAAAGCGCACAATTCGAGTCTCTCTCAGAGCTACAAAGCTAAGCGACTGGTTGGCAACGAGGGGCCGGCACTCTTGGCTCCTCGCAGCACCCAGTTAGTAATGGACACTCCTCAATTCTCACCTCCCCAGGCAGAATGTTTCTTTGTCCTTGAATCACAGAATCGTAAGTTTGTATAGCTGGAAGGGATCCCAAGGGTCATCTATCCCAACCCCCGGCAATGCAGGAATAATCTTCCTGCCAAACTTGCCAGCCTCTCCTACACACACACTCACACTTTATTAAATTTTCTGTTTTACAATTTAAAGTACTCATTTTTCCATCCTTAACATATCCATGACTTCCTTTCTTCTCCTTCCATGGTTCATTATACATTTCAAAAATCCCTGCATCTTTTACAAAAGCTATACCATTCAGTATTCCATTATTCCATCCATCAAAACTTATACTGTTGAATTTATCTTAATGCTGCCCATGTTTTCAGCTATACAGTTATTTCCCATATATTCAATAAACGTTTTCCAATCTTCTCTAAACCTATGTTCCTCTTGTTCTCTTATTCTATATGTTAGGTCCGCAAGCTGCACATATTCCTTCAACTCAGGTTGCCATGCTTCTTCTTCGCTCATTTTCCATTTTGGAGCTAATAACCTTTTTTGACACCTGGCAATTTCCGTCTGAATTATCCCCAACAAAAAGGACTCTGGGTTTTTTGTTTTTTTTTGAAAAGTACAGTGGTACCTCGATTTACGAACTTAATCCATTCCGTAAGTCCTTTCTTAAACGAAGACCGTTCTTAATCCGAGAAGTATATAAACAGTGAAATAATTATTAAACTCTAACTTAAAATGATTTTTTTATTCATAACAAACATTGCCATTTTTGGCAGTAACAAAAGTTCCTTTAGAAACATAATTTACAAAGGCTCATAATCTAGTCTCTAGAACAGGCATCCCCAAACTTCGGCCCTCCAGATGTTTTGGACTACAATTCCCATCTTCCCTGACCACTGGTCCTGTTAGCTAGGGATCATGGGAGTTGTAGGCCAAAACATCTGGAGGGCCGCAGTTTGGGGATGCCTGCTCAAACTTGCTATAACATGAAATAATAATAGGTGATATATGATGCAAACTACTACTATTATTATAAACAGCTTAATTAATAAGAAATTAAGTGTTATAACCTGTACAATGCAATTGTAGTTAATACAAGCAGGTGGGGCCCATGACTTACATCCTAGAAGCCAACACAACACAAAACACTGTTGCTGTATGTAGGTTTTATTTTATTTGTTTTTTATCTTATGGTTTGGAAATGTACATCCAGTTTTTTCCCTTTGGGCCCCCATGAGAGTGGGGCCCTAAGCTATAGCTTGTTTTGCTTATATGTAAATCCGGCACTGATTGGGGGACAGATCCAGCCTCCGGGCGCTGTGCCCAAGCACCTGTTCCAGTTGCCTTTGGCTGACAACACCTGCCACTTTCCAGTCACCCGAGGGACCATCTCCAGCTTCCTAGCACAAGGCTCATATTACCAAGAACCATAACAGAGGACGCTGTTTGTTAGCCTCCCTATTTGCTCTTCCGAGATCTGGGGGCAAAGGACTCTCGACAGCCCAGACGTCTTTCTGGGTGCAGCCCCCCTACCCCCTAAAATCAGCGCAAAGCATCTGGGAGACAAATTCTTTTTAAATGAGCCCCGCCTCAGAGTTGTCTCTCTCCGCCCCTCCCTCCAAGAAAACCCTTTTATACAGCTTAAGCAGCTGCTTCGACCTGTGGGAACTGGATTCAAATCCTCCCACTCAGCTGTGAAGCTCGGTGGGCGACCTGGGGGTGTAGTCACTGCTTCTCAACCTAACCTACTTCACAGGGTT
Organism: Zootoca vivipara; assembly: GCF_965207765.1. NCBI lineage: Eukaryota > Metazoa > Chordata > Lepidosauria > Squamata > Lacertidae > Zootoca > Zootoca vivipara. The sequence goes on along the minus strand of NC_142589.1, from coordinate 92,749,297 downwards.
GTTGTGAGGGATGAAATGGGAGGGGGCGGGAAAAACTCTTTACGCCACCTCAAGCTTTTCGGAGGATATAAGAGACGAGAAATAAATGTAATAATCATAATACAGTGGACGCTCGGGTTGCAATTGTGATCCGTGCGGGAGGCACGTTCGCAACCTGCAGCGCTGCGTCTGCAAATGCACGGGTCGCGATTTCGTGCTTCTGCGCATGCGCAAAGGGCGATTTAGCATTTCTGTGCAAGCGTGCGTGCCGAAACCCAGAAATAACCCGTTCCGGTACTTCCGGGTTTGGCACGGTGCACAACCCAAAAACACGCAACCTGAAGCGTCTTTAACCCGAGGTATGACTGTAATAAGCATCTTCCTGTCCTAATTCCTCAATTGCAATTGCTGTGGGTTTTTACTGGTAATTTAGACTATTACTTGCATGGAAATGGATATTCTGATTTCAACGGCAATCCACCTTATTTCGTAATGTGTGTCATTGGAATTGGAAAACGTACAAAACACAATGATATAAAGGTTAATTTTGAAAGCCGTGAGGGAGGGACGTTGGCAGGCTCTAAAGAGCCAGGGAGTCCCATGAGAGTCCCATGGACTGCAAGAAGATCAAACCTATCCATTCTGAAGGAAATCAGCCCTGAGTGCTCACTGGAAGGACAGATCCTGAAGCTGAGGCTCCAATACTTTGGCCACCTCATGAGAAGAGAAGACTCCCTGGAAAAGACCCTGATGTTGGGAAAGATTGAGGGCACTAGGAGAAGGGGACGACAGAGGACGAGATGGTTGGACAGTGTTCTCGAAGCTACGAACATGAGTTTGACCAAACTGCGGGAGGCAGTGCAAGACAGGAGTGCCTGGCATGCTCTGGTCCATGGGGTCACGAAGAGTCGGACACGACGACTAAACAACAATAAAGAGCCAGGGATGTAAAGCAGGGTGTTATGATGTGAACATATATTATAAAATGGAAAATAAATAAAATTTATATACAATAATAATAATAATAATAATAATAAAGCAAATTCCAAGCTCCTGGCTCTCGAGGTCCTGAGCCCCCCAAAAGGGATTTGCTTGGCCTCCTTACCTATTGTGCCCCCCATAAAGTGGGGAGGGGGGGGACGTCTGGTCCCTTGAGCCTCCCTGCCGGCCTGGGTGGGTCAGCCAGCGCGGGAAGCCCACCCCCCCCAAAATACCCCCAGCCCCCTCCAGCCCAGCCCCCACCTCACCTGCCAGAGTCGCCATTTCTGCAGCCCTTCAAGCCACCTTCTCCCTCCCTGGGCGGAGCCAGGCGGGTGATCCTCCCTAAGCGCTCCGGGTGGGGAACCGACGCTGCCGACGCCACAGTTCCGCCCTGCCAGGGTTCCGCTTCCGGCTCCTGGAGGCGCCTGCTGCTGCTGCTGCTCCAGGCTTTTCTAGCTTCAAAAGCAGCCCTTTGAAATCAGTGTATCTGAAGAAGTGTGCATGCACACGAAAGCTCATACCAAAATATAAACTTAGTTGGTCTTTAAGGTGCTACTGAAGGAATTTTTTTATTTTGCTTCGACTCAGACCAACACGGCTACCTACCTGTAACTTTGAAATCAAGTTACAGGTGGGTAGCCGTGTTGGTCTGACGTAGTCGAAACAACAACAACAACAAAATTCCTTCCAGTAGCACCTTAGAGACCAACATGAAATCAAGATATAGTAACAAACTGGCTTTGGGAAGTTGTTTACTGCTACTACTACTACTACTACTACTATTACTGTATTATTATTATTATTATTATTTGCATTTTAAAAAGTTACACAGAAAGCAAGAATTAAACATTACCTCCAAATGCTCAAAAAGAAAAAGAAAAATACCAAAAAAAGGAAAAATGTAAGAAGAAAGGGAAAAGAGAAAAAAGATAAATAAAAAAACCGAAAAAGAATTAGGCAAGTGCACAAAACAAAAATAAAAAGGTGCTTAAAATAACTGCTTCCTGCTTTGTTGCCGGCGCGGCCATCTTGATTTGGGGCAGAGGCTCCCTTGCCCTTTCCTGCAGATCTTTATAGCGTCCTAGTTTTCTATCCACCGATCCATATTCCTACCAATCTCCCTTGATGCAATCTCGCGCGTCCCAGCTTGCAAACGAGGCATGCATTATTATTTAATTTTTGCAAAAAAAATTTAAAAATTTAAAAGGAGAGATAAAAAAGGGTTTCCCACCGCGTCCCTGGGTGGGCTCGAACCACCAACCTTTCGGTTAACAGCCGAACGCGCTAACCGATTGCGCCACAGAGACCCAGCTGCCTCCCTCGCTGCCACCGCCGCTCTTAGGAAGGAGGAAGGCGGAACCACATTACACATCCCAAAAGCAACAATTGCCAGCTTCCCTTCTGTGTGCAAGGTCAAAGGAAGGTTTTTTTTAATTGTTCCTACGAACCAGAGGAGGCCAGCTAGCCTAAATCATTATTGATATTATTATCATTTTTTTAAAAAAATAATGTTTTATTGATTTCCCAAAAATAACCAAAAATAAAAATACAAAAACAAAACAAAACAAATTGACTTCCCACTAGTCTAATCCCTTCCCTGGTTCCATTATTTGTCAACATACTGCATGTCCATTGTTAAATTTATAACATATTTAAATCACCTATTATCCATTCATTGTAAAACTGCAAGTACTTTAAAAACCCTGCTAATGTAGTAGTGTGCACTGCTTCTGTATATAAGCAAAAACATCTTCCATTCTTCCGTAAATTCATTGTCGTCTCTGTCTCTTAATTTCACTGTCAGTTTTGCCGATATTATCTTTAATATCTTATTTTTATTGCCACAAACCACACAAGTTGATCCGCCCATTGTCTTTTTATTCCCATAAACAAGAGCCTGTCATTTATCATTATTCCCCATGAAACAGAGGAGCCTAACTGGCCTATATTATTATTATTATTTCCATAGGCCAGAGCAAGTCATTCATTATTTACTACTTACAGGTAGGTAGCCGTGTTGGTCTGAGTCGAAGCAAAAATAAAAAAATTCCTTCAGTAGCACCTTAAAGACCAACTAAGTTTATATTTTGGTATGAGCTTTCGTGTGCATGCACACTTCTGAAGAAGTGTATCTGAATTATACACTTACTACTGATTATGAATTATAAATTCATTATAAATTATACACTTACTACTGATTATGAATCGCCCAATTAGCCTGCTGATTTATATAGCTAATGTTGGCAGCAATGATAGCTGGTGGGTCTGCTTTGATTGATGCAATTCCTAAAACTGTTGATATTTTATGGGCTTTCGGTCGTTTTGCCTACATGTCAAATAGTTTGATCTTGTTCCGGCTCCCTCTACCTTGCCCTCCTTCTGGTAGAAAAAGCTGTCTATAATAAATATTTGAAATAAGCCACTGTAAATCGATGGTTGCAATCTCAATGCAGCACCCATGAATGGGCAGGTCTTTGCCCCAAGAAGCTTACAGTTAATCTATCTAGGCCAGCATGTTAATTATTTCGTTACCACATTAGTATCCCTCCTTTTTCTGTCAAGGACATGGTTCTCCCCCTTCCTGTTTGACCGTCATTAACAACCCTACAAGGTGGGATAGGCTGAGAGACAGTGAATGGCAAGGTCACCCAGTGAGAGTCAGGGCTGAGGGAGGATTCGAATATGGGTCTCTCAGCTCATAGCCTGACACTCTGCTACAGACAGGGCCGGATTTCAGTTTGATGAGGCCCTAAGCTACTGAAGGTAATGGGGCGCTTTATATGTCCAGCCGTTCTTTGTCAACAACAAATTGTCGCTGGTTTTTTGTGTGTTTAATATATGCTATATGGTCATTGATGGACCTAATAGGTATCTCAAGCCATTTGCCCATGGTGCCCTGCAACCAGTCCATGCAGAATGTAGGCACCCTATATATAGAAAGGAGCAAACCAGGGATATTTTAGGGAGCAGACTAGCAGGCGGGGCCCATGACTTACATCATAGGAGCCGGCACAACACAAAACACTGTTACTGTATGTAGGTTTTATTTGTTTTCTATATTTTGGAAATGTACATCCAGGTTTTTTCCCTTTAAATTTTTTTGGGCCCCCCAAGAGAGTGGGGCCCTAAGCTATAGCTTGTTTAGCTTATACATAAATCCGGCACTGGGTACAGAACTGCATTTATTGATTACATGCTGTATTTCTCGTTTAGTTGGCCTGCTAAGCATTTGTGTTGGAACTTGTGGAATATAAACTGCAACTCGAGTGAGAAACGGCTCAAAATCTTACACTGAACGCTGGGACGTCACTTCAACAGAAAAAATCACGCACAATGAGCCAAGATTTCGACAAGGACCCCTCCAAATGCTTTTTATATGATTTGGCACTCTTTTATTACACACACAAGAGAACTGTTTTCTTGTTTTATATACATTACAGAGCCTCCAAGTGTCCCTGTTTTCCAGGGACCAGTGATCAGGCCAGTGGCCCATCAAGTTCAACATGCTTTTTCTCACAGTAGCCAAACAGATTCCTATGGCAAACCCACAAAAGCACCAGAGCAAACTTGGGTCTCCAGCTGTTTTTGGACTACAACTCCCATCATCTCCTGCTATCTAGAAATGATGGGAGTTGTAGTCCAAAAAACAGCTGGGGACCCAAGTTTGGGAAACTGGCCTAGACAGACCCCTGGCCTGACCCGGAGCTGAAATAATAATAATATAATAATTTATTATTTATACACCGCCCATCTGGCTGGGTTTCCCCAGCCACTCTGGGCGGCTTCCAACAGAAAAATAAAACACAGTGATCTATTAAACATTAAAAGCCTCCCTAAACAGGGCTGCCTTCAGATGTCTTCTAAAAGTCTGGTAGTTGTTTTTCTCTTTGACATCTGATGGGAGGGCGTTCCACAGGGCGGGTGCCACTATCGAGAAGGCCCTCTGTCTAGTTCCCTGCAACTTGGCTTCTCGCAATGAGGGAACCGCCAGAAGGGGAGAGACAAGGTTTAGATGCCAGAAATTAAACCGGGACCTGCTTTTTTGTGTTATCGCTACGCCCCTTGCTGGCTTTCTCTACCAGCTCTCCTCTCAGAAGCCCAGAGAAGCGATTTATGATTATTTCCAAGCTGCAAACTTCCAGGACGCAACGCTATCTGTGTCCCTTGTTGCTGTTTTGCAAAAAATAGAGAAAGAAACCCTCTCTATATATATTTTTAAAAAAATAAACTATTGAGAAAACAGCTCATTGCTTGCTCTGTCCTACTTTGTGATTCTTCCAAAGGACACAAGACCCCAGTCTGCTGTGATTTGAGAAATTTTATTGTTTGAGTAAAAAGAAGAAGAGAATTTTGCACAAAAAGCCATAAGAGATGGAGCAAGGATGAAATGATTCGATACGGGTGGAAGAATTGATAAGGCTGGTTTAGCTCTCGTGAAATCAATCATACCTGCGCCAACTGGAATTTAAAATTTTAAAATTCATTACGGGATTGGGGGATGGAAGACTGTGAACCTAACCGAGGTGATTCCTGGCTGTGTTAGCGACGCACCTCCAGCTTTTGAAACCTTTGCCAAAAGCAGGGCGAATGGGATTTTAGGCGACGACAGCGGAATGTACAGCAAAGTTTTTCCTCTTCGGGATCCAGAGAAGCCTCTGGAGGCCATTGAAAAGGGGGAGAGGGGTAAAAGCGTTTCCTATGAACAATGAACGCACTCATTTTCGCTTTTGCTTCTGGCGTTAAGTGAGATGTGGAGGTCCGCCAGGAGCAGAAGCCGGCAGGGCAGACATCCGTTCAAAATGTTTTGGGCTACAACTCCCATCAGCCTGGGGCTGTAGTTCAAAACATTTGGTTTGGTTGACACCAGGGGAGTAAGTCCTCTCTCAAACCGCTCCCAGTTCCTCCATGAGCTGTCACCCAGGGTGTACCAAACACCGATATATAATTTATTTTTGGGCTGCTCTTGAGGCAGAGAGAGAGAAGGGGGGGGGGTTGTTTCACGGCCACAAAAGTCCAATTTGCTCTGACGGGATGGTTGTGGTTCAGGAATCGCACCTACTTCTTGCAGTATATTTGAAACACATATACATACATATATTTATATATTTAAAAAATAAAGGCTCTCGTGTCCTATACAGAATACACACTTCCTATTTTGTGTCACAAGTCTGACGTAGAACTTGTTCTGTGCCCTCTGGTGGGGGGGGGGGAAGGCTTTACAGGCTGGCTTCTGGAGGAGGCCTCTTGCTCTGCAGATTCTTCCTTCTCTTCGCTTCTAGGATTTCTTCCTCGAAGATTTCTTTTTCCCTGAAAGGATAAAGAGACAGAAAGTGGGGGTGTGTGTGGAAAGGGGATACAACAAATTCTAAGCTCATGGATGCAAAAAATAATACAGTAATGTGTGGAGCTGGGAAGTGAACGGAGGCCCGTCTTCAATACCACAGCAACAGCGGACTAAATTTCGCTAAAGACGAGGACATTTGGAATTAAATAATAATAACAATAATAATTTATTATTTATACCCCACCCATCTGGCTGGGTTTCCCCGGCCACTCTGGGTGGCTCCCAACAGAACATTAAGACACAATAATCTATTAAACATTAAAAACTTCCCTAAACAGGGCTGCCTTCAGAGGTCTTCAAAAAGTCAAATAGCTGTTTATTTCCTTGACATGTGATGGGAGGGCGCCACCACCGAGAAGGCCCTTTGCCGGGTTCCCTGTAACCTCACTTCTCGTAGGGAGGGAACCGCCAGAAGGCCCTGGGAGATGGACCTCAGTGTCTGGGCTGGACGATGAGGGTGGAGATGCTCCTTCAGGGATAAAGGGCCGTTGAGGGCTTTCAAGGTCAGCACCAACACTTTGAATTGTGCTCGGAAATGTCACGTTATAAACGGAAAGGAAAGTGTCGATTCAGAGATTTAGTAGAGTCAAGTCGCCTTTAGTCTCTGTTTTATGCAAAACAGCTAAAGCACATGGGGGTTCAGAACGCACCCCCCCCCCCGCGTATGTGGGGAGTTCCCTGTATACATTTTACAATGCCTTGTTATCGTGCTGCTGTTTCTTTACCTGAATTGCTCTGACCCTCAGATGCATTTGTGGACAACTCATGGAGTGTATGATTAAGCCAGGCACCCCCAAACTTGGCCCTCCAAATGTTTTGGGACTACAGTTCCCATCATCCCCGACCACTGCTTGTTAGCTAGGGATGATGGGAATTGTAGTCCCAAAACATCTGGAGGGCCAAGTTTGGGGGTGTCTGGATTAAGCCAACTGGGGATGCAGGGTGGAGCTGTGGTCTAAACCACAGAGCCTTTTGGGCTTGCCGATCAGGGTCGGTGGTTCGAATCCCCGCGACGGGGTGAGCTCCCGTTGCTCTGTCCCAGCTCCTGCCAAGCTAACAGTTTGAAAGCACGCCAGTGCAAGCAGATAAATAGGAACTGCTGCGGTGGGAAGGTAAACAGCGTTTCCGTGCGCTCCAGTTTCCATCACGGTGTCCCGTTGCACCAGAAGCGGTTTAGTCCTGCTGGCCACATGACCTGGAAAGCTGTCTGCGAAGAAAGCCAGCTCCCTCGGTCTGAAAGCGAGATGAGCTCCGCAACCCCATAGTTGCCTTTGACTGGACTTAACCCTCCAGGGCACCCCCCTTCCCTTTTTTTTGCAAATTTCCCCAAAGCCGTTATGGATAAGAAGCGACTGAAGGAGGTACCTTTGGCTCACCAGAGGCCCTCTCAAATATATCTCTTCCGCTTTCTTGTAGTCAATATGGTCCACAGCTGAAATGGCATAGATGATGGCCTGGGGGCGGAGAGAAATAAAATTTGCAAACATGTTTCACATGTTCATGGAGGAAGGGTTCTGGAATGCAAAGGAAGGGCCGCGGCTCAGTGGTTAGAGCACTTCCTTTGCATGCACAAGGTTTGACCTCCAGGTAGGGCTGAGACCCTGGAGAGCCGCTGCCAGCCAGTGTAGGCAATATTGACCGAGGGCCTCACTGGCCGTATGTAAGATCGGCGCCTTATTCAAAATGGTCAGGGCTAGAATCTTAGTTGGTCTTTAGGGGGAGAACCGCAGCTTAGTGGCGTGGCACTTAGCATCCCAGGTCCGATCCATGGCAGCATTTCCAGGGAATCCCAGAGAGCTGCTGCTGCCAGCCATTGCCGGTAGCACCAGTTCAGATGGGCCAACGGCATTGGAGGCAGCTCGTGTCCCAACTCCTTAAAAAAAAGGCCGTGATTTACCTCGGGGAACAAGACGTCCAAGATGAACTTGATACTGTCCATGCTCACTTTGGGCAGGACCTTGGGGTCTGCCTCTTGGTAAACCCCTCGCAGGTAGTCGAGAACGAGTTCCAGCTGGTGGTCGTCCTCAAGGTAAACCTCCATGCAGGGCAGGTACGGCCGGTCGACAAAGAAGTCGTTCAGCCAGCGCGACGGCTTCTTGCTCCTTAGGATGGAGCGGAGGTGGTCGTCCGCCCCCTTGGACTTCACTATGAACTCAACAATGCGCTCATTGGCCTTGTCCCGGGCGGCACGGGCACGATCCGGGAGGACTTTCTTGGGGGGCTTAGTAGGCGACGGCTCAGATGGCAACTCGCCCGGGTCCGCTTCCTCTGGGTCCGCTTCCTCTGGGTCTGCTAACTCTGGGGCTGCTTCCTCCGTCTCTGGAAAGGTCTCCTGCGGCGGTTCATGGAGGATGCCTGTTCGGACACAGTAGCCTCGGGGAGAGGAAAGCAGACGGCAATGTCACGGTTTCTGCGGGAAGGCACAGAAAGGAGCCCGCCTTTCTCCCAGAAAACACAGGCAAAGATTCATTCATTCCTTTAGGAAACTTAATCAAATTTATGATTTATACCCTGCCCATCTCGGGCTGGGTTTCCCCAGCCACTTTGGGCGGCCCCCAACAGAATATTAAGACAAGATAAAACATCAAAAACTTCCCTAAACAGGGCTGCCTTCAGAGGTCTTCGAAAAGTCAAATAGCTGTTTATTTCCTTGACATGTGATTGGAGGGTGCAACCACCGAGAAGGCCCTCTGCCTGGTTCCCTGTAACCTCACTTCTCATAGGGAGGGAACCGCCAGAAGGCCCTGGGAGTTGGAGCTCAGTGTCCGGGCTGGACGATGGGGGTGGAGACGCTCCCTCAGGGCGGTTCAAAAAATAAATAAATCACAATATATAAAATGAAAATAAAAATACAATAACGCCCCCCCCCAAAGAGCCACATTTTAAAAGGGTATGGAGTATTGATCAGGTCAACCAAAGGCCAGGTTAAAAAGGAACGTTTTAGCCTGGCGCCTAAAGGTGTATAGTGAAGGCGCCAGGCGAACGTCCCTGGGGAGAGCATGCCACAGACGGGGAGACACCCTACGGACCTCTCTGGACCTCTCGAGGAGGAGGCACACAAAGGAGGGCCAAATATTATGTTCCTTCCTCCCCATCCCAGGTTGGAGGCCACTTTTAAATCCGTATTTTTCTTGCCACATTACCTATGAAGCTGTCCAACAAGGCAGAACACAAACCCTCCTCACAGCAGATACAGTGGTACTTTGGTTCTCAAACCCCTTGGTACTCAAATCAACTTGGAACCCAAACACTGCAAACCCGGAAGGAAGTGTTCTGGTTTGCGAACTTTCTTCAGAAGCCAAACACGGTCTGTTTTGAGTGCCACACTTCTGTTTTGAGTATTACGCTGAGGTCTGTTTTTGCTATTTATTTTGCGTTTTTGCGGCTCTTTTTTGTCTCCTCCTGCAGAAGGGGTGGGGATGTGGGCCAAGGACATTTGCATAACCCCTCGTCTAAAGTGGGAGGAGCAAGCCATCACCCCGCCCCTGACTAACCAGCTTTGGTTGGTGTTGCCTTCCGGGAAGGAGGGGATAGAAAGATAGATTTTGGGAAGGTTGATCTGGAATGGGTGCTGACTTTCAGAGCCTCACCCTCAGAGGTGTTGCCCATTTCTGTAGTAATGGAAACCTTTGCTAACCTTCGGCAAAAGCTGACCTCTGCCAGGTGGCTGCAAACCACCCAAGAACAAAAACAGGTAAGAGGGGACCAGACTCCCTGATTTAGACCCGGGCTTATTTGATTTTGTTCCTTCTTTAGGAAACTTAATCAAAACAGCGTGTTTTAATAGGCAATGAACTACTCACTCATCTCGTGGGCGTAATACTCCAGGAAGGACCCCGTGAAAGATTCGCAGCCTGGGGACGGGGAGAGAAGAGGAAGGTTTCTCGACTAAATCCCATTTTGGAGATTTCAAGTTATGTCATGGTGTCACAGAGCTTTGTTCCCTCCGCAGAAGCCAAGCATGGATTCAAAAGCAAGCCTTGAGTGGTCTTGCGTTAGGTGAGCTTCTGCACTGTCTCTTTGTCACACTCTGGCGTTACCAAAAGCCACCAGGTCCCCCTTTACAGTCTCCCTTGCAATATGTGGTTCTGATGGCTTATGCAGAGGCTTTGTTTTTTTATATTCATACTGTATATATTTTCTTCTGATGGTTCTTTGTATGGTTTCATCATGGCCTTTGGGCTGGTACAGTGGTACCTTGTACGTAATCCATTCTGGAAGACCATTCGACTTCCGAAACGTTTGACAACCAAGGCGCAAAGGGCTGGGCTGCAAGATCAATTGGGAAAATGGAAAAACACGCAGCGGAACCCGTTCCGAATTCCAAGGTGTGTTCGAAAACGGAAGCAATTACTTCCAGGTTTCCGGCATTCGAAAACCAAAACGTTTGGCTTCTGAGACGCTCGGAAACCGAGGTACCACTGTACAATAAACTCTTATTTACTTACTGACAGCCACAAGGCTATTCAGTGAGGGAGGGGGGGGGAGGGAAGAGAGATGGGTCTGTCATGCCGCTTCATTGGCTCTGCTGAGAGAGTATCTGCTTCCATCTCCTCCTCCCCTTGAACTCCCCATACCTGGCCATTACAAGAAGCAGTGTGTGAGAGCTTGCTTTCTTCCTCCTCCCTCCCAGCTTCCCTTTCCTTGTGTGTGGCGCCTCCGAGACCGATTTTGCACAATCAAGAGATATAGGAGGCTTTATGAAACAAATTAAAAGAAATAAAAAGAAAGACATGGAGCTGTAGAGAGGAAGAAAGAGAATACAGAGTTCTTTTGCTGCTGGAAAGAGAGGACACTCCTCACCCCCCATCCCCACTCCGCTGGCTAAGCTTACCTACTCGAACTAGGTAGTCTGTTATCAACGTGATGCACCAGTCGATATCCTGAGGGTGGGTCTCTTTGGCTCTGGCCTGGGGGCAAAATCATAGCAAAATGGAAAAGAAACAGAACATTATCACCCCTGGGGAACAACCAATGCTTTTTGTGGGAGACACAAATGCAGAGCGGAAACCAAGGATGACACCCCCCCCCCAGAAGCTCACACCTTTTCCATTGAAAACTTACTATGAGTTTTCCCTTCTCCTTGCATTCGTAATGCTTCAGGTTTCTGAAAGAGGTGGAGAAGCTGCAAGAGGAAAACGGAGGGAAAGGGATACGACAGATTAGCAAGTCAAAAAATCTTACTGACGGCCCACAAGAACACTGATGGATAGATACTGGAGAGAAGCAAAGGGTTTTAGTCAGTGGTTCCCAAACTTTTGTTGGGGGGGCTCTCCCCTTTTGGTTCTCTAAAAATCATCCCCAGCAGTCCCTGCCCTACGCCACACAAAGCGTGATTCAAAGTCGCGGTTTGCACGACCCTCCTAAGGAAGATGATAACACAAGAACATTCAAAACGGCAAAAATAATTGCACATTTATTCAAAATCCAAGGGAAACCTACTCAGTTTAATTAATTCAACAAATCACTGAAATTGATCCAGAGATGCCAGCTTTTCAAAGTCTGGCAGTCGTTTACACCTCCCGTGCCCCCCTCCCCCTTAGTGTTCCCTAAAGGTTGGTAACAAATTTCTTTGGGAACACTCCAAAATGGTACATAATGTAATTCAGGAGGAAGTACTTTTTTTGGGGGGGGGTGACGACACAAAAATATTCATCTAGCAAGCAAAGACTTTGCAAGACAAACCGCAGCTATAACATCCCATCATATACGGCTATGTTAACTTTTTCTCTTATATTGACAATTTTCAGACTCTCAATTTCAGTACTTGCGCAAACTTTTGAGATCTGAACTGGGTAAAAGAGGGTTGGGGTAGGATGGTCATTTTGCCATTTTGTAACTGTTCAACACATCACTATTAACATTTAATACAATTACAGTGGTACCTTAGTTCCCAAACACCGAAAACCCAGAAGTGTTCCGGTTTTCAAACGTTTTTCGGAAGCTGAACGTCCGATGCGGCTGTCGGCTATTGTTTCTGGGGTGCCTGCACCAATCAGAAGCCACGCCTTGGTTTTCAAACACTTTGGAAGTCAAACAGACTACCGAAGTCAAATCAAGGTACCACTGTATTTTAGAAATAAAGTAGCAAGAGGAGAGCACAAAATATGGTCCGAAGCTCAACATAAAAAAAATTAAGATCATGGCCACTGGTACCATCACCTCCTGGCAAATAGAAGGGGAAGAAATGGAGGCAGTGAGAGATTTTACTTTCTTGGGCTCCTTGATCACTGCAGATGGTGACAGCAGTCATGAAATTAAAAGACGCCTGCTTCTTGGGAGAAAAGCAATGACAAACCTAGACAGCATCTTAAAAAGCAGAGACATCACCTTGCCTACAAAGGTCCGTATAGTTAAAGCTATGGTTTTCCTAGTAGTGATGTATGGAAGTGAGAGCTGGACCATAAAGAAGGCTGATCGCCAAAGAATTGATGCTTTTGAATTATGGTGCTGGAGGAGACTCTTGGACTTGAGAGTCCCATGGACTGCAAGAAGATCAAACCTCTCCATTCTGAAGGAAATCAGCCCTGAGTGCTCACTGGAAGCACAGATCCTGAAGCTGAGGCTCCAAGACTTTGGCCACCTCATGAGAAGAGAAGACTCCCTGGAAAAGACCCTGATGTTGGGAAAGATTGAGGGCACTAGGAGAAGGGGACGACAGAGGACGAGATGGTTGGACAGTGTTCTCGAAGCTACTAACATGAGTCTGACCAAACTGCGGGAGGCAGTGCAAGACAGGAGTGCCTGACACGACTAAATGACAAGTCCAAAAATTATTTATTCAGCAACGGTTGAGAAGGGTTTCAAATTCAGATCTACACACGCACCCAGCACTCCTTGCTGAGAAAGGAGAGCAGAAATAAGATGCTTTTTCTGCCGTTGCCGGCAGGAGCAGTTTAGAGAAAGCTCTGTGAACATGCTGGGCATCAGAGCAGCTCAGCCAGTGGGTGATCAGAAGCCAGACCAGGACTGCATTTAAGCTGTACTTACCCCTTGGAATTCATGCCCAAGGTGTCCTGGATGAGGATGACGTTGGCCTTCCTGGCTTTCTGCTGCACTCTTTTCACCTGCCGGGAAGAGAAAACCCCTGTTCAATGCCTACCCCATCCCCTTGGAGGAAGGGCGGGAGAACAGCCCCCTTCCACAAAGATGCAACAAGACAGAACGTTTTTATTCTCACCACTGCAGGCCAAAAGGGTTGTCTTGCCATCTTGCACCAAACCAGCATCCCGGCTTTGATGGTACAGGGCTCTAAAGGCAGAACGGAAACAGAGGTTGGAGGGTTAAGGCAGTGTGGTGCAGTGGTTAGAGTATCGGACTAGGACCTGGGAGACCAGAGTTCGGAACTCCACTGGGCCGTGGGGCTTGCCAGGTGCGAACATGGGGATCAGCCACGGCCTCTCAGGCTGGCCTACCTCACAGGGTTGTCGTGAGGATTAAACAATGTGCACCATCTTGTGCTCAGTGGGGAGAAAGGTGTGCCCTAAGAAGAAACACACCCACCCCTTCATATGTGTGCCTCTTGTATGAAATTATCCCAGCCATACCTCTTGAGATCCTTTAACTAAAGTGGCATCTCCCAAACTTGGGAGCTGTAGTTTGGGAAACAATGAACTAGGGCAGGCATAGGCAAACTCTGCCCTCCAGATGTTTTGGGACTACAATTCCCATCATCCCTGACCTGTTAGCTAGGGATCATGGAAATTGTAGTCCCAAAACATCTGGAGGGCTGAGTTTGCCTATGCCTGAACTAGAGGAATGTTGGCAATCAGGTATGGGGACTTGTCAAAGAGTATATTCCACGCCACTGAGTTGTGGCTCCTTTCCTCCGAGGTGGCATACAAACGTAATATAATAATATAATAATAATATAAGTAAGACATTTGGGAAGAAAAAAGAAGAACCAGACGCGTGCAGGGCTGCACAGTCAAAGCTGCATGAGATTCTGGGGTCCTACACAGAATTAGTAACCATGATCGCAAAACAAAGGAATAAGGATGAGTTAAAGATAAGAGAAGACTGGAGGTGTTATGGAGATTATCTCAGGGTACAATTTACAATTTAACCTACAAGTAGGAGTTAACTGATGAGCTGCAGATAAACATCAAAAAAGGGAAGACTTGAAACGACAACGGGTTGAAATATCAGATCAAGATTTCCCCGGAATGCCACAGAGAGATGGATGGGGATGTCTTAGGAAAAGAGATGTGATGGATACTGTTCAATGTAGGGAAGCGGGTGGCGCTGTGGATTAAACCACTGTGCCGCTTGGGCTTGCTGATCAAAAGGTTGGCAGTTCGAATCCCCACGATGGGGTGAGCTCCCGTTGTTCGGTCCCAGCTTCTGCCAACCTAGCAGTTCGAAAGCATACAGTGCAAGCAAGTAGATAAATAGGTACTGCTCCGGCAGGAAGGTAAACGGCGTTTCCATGTGCTGCTCTGGTTCTGCCAGAAGCAGCTCAGTCATGCTGGCCACATGACCCGGAAAAACTGTCTGCGGAAGCGGACAAACGCCTGCTCCCTCGGCCTTTAAAGTGGGATGAACGCCGCAACCTCAGAGTCGTTCGCGACTGGACTTAATTGTCAGGAGTCCCTTTACCTTTGCTGTTCAGTGTATGTATAGAAACAGTTAAAATTGCATAAGTAAAAGTTTTGTCGACAAAAGAGATTCTGTGATCCTCCCAGGGGATTCTATAGAGGGTTCTGACTGGTTCTCAGGAAGTGTGGAGTAGTGGGTACAGATTGCTGCACTAGGACCTCCAACAGATTCCACATGAAAAACGCTTACGTCCCTGTGGAGACGGCAGTCCTGAATCGGTGGCGCATGCCCTTCTGGCTTGCACTCTTTATAAAGACTTGAGGAATGAGATTATCACCCTCTTTTATTGCCCATTCCGGGTCGCCCAGCCACTGCCCCAGTGTCCTTTCTCTTGGCCGATCAAGATGAGCAAGTGACAGCAAAGGTTGCAAGGTTTTTAGCTGGGGCAATCAGGATCAGATCCACCATTTGACTATTGATTCAAAACCCCAAAATGTATGTTATATAATTGACTTTTTATTTCTATTCTTTGTATATTGTATTGTTGCTTTATTGCTATGGCCAATGGCTGACGCAAATAAAGATTCATTCATTCATTGTTGGACTAGGACCTGAGAAAGACCACGGTTCAAATCCCCGTTCAGCCACATGAAGCTCTCTAGCCAATCACAATCTTACAGCCTGACCTACCTCACAGGGTTGGCGGCCAAAGGCCAAATGCTCCCCAGGGCCTGCTTTAAAAGGTTAAGATTGGGCTCGTAAAAATGCCGGTGTGGCTGGGGCATGCCGAAAGATGGAGAACAGGCCTCACCTGGGCGCAAGAGGATGCTTGGGAGTTCCTCGTCCTCATCGTCCCTGGAAGCCGGGCTGTGACTGTACCTCCCGATGGGGCTAAGCCGCAGGGAAGAGGCAGGTGCGAATCCTGTCAAAGGAAAAAGTGTCAATCAATTTCAGCTTTTACTACAGAGTACTGAGATCTTTCCCCTCTCCTTTTTCTTAAAAAAAATATCCTGCTGCTTTAGTGGGGAGAGGGAGACAACCACTTGTGCATTGCAAGGTGCACACAGGAGGTGCAGAGTCAGGAAGAATTGTGGGGCGGGAGCTGCCCTGCCCCCCTGGCCTGAGAGATAGCTCAGTTGGTAGAGCATGAGACTCTTAATCTCAGGGTTGTGGGTTCGAGTCCACCCTGGGCAAAAGATTACTGCTTTGCAGGGGATTGGAGTAGAGGACGCTCATGGCCCCTTCCAACTCTACAATTCTTTGATTCTAGGATTGACACCATTCCAACACATAAACACCTTCCTCCATCCTGCCAAAGCACACAAGCTACCTTCTTCATCTTCAAAATCCTGAAGCTGGAACTGTTTCACGTTGATGGCCGCATCCTGCCTTTGCCCCGCCTTGCCTCCCGAAAGAGACTCATCTGCAGAGTTCGAGTCCCCTGGACGACTCCTTCCTCTGTTCCGCGCCCGGGTTCTTTTCTGCCGCGTTCCCTTCGGGCGCCTGCTGCCGTTGGGGCCTCTGCCGTATCTCCTGGGTGGAGTTCCCCCTTCCTCTCCCCTGGCTGGATCAGCTGAAACGCATCCGGTGGGGGAGCCCAGCAGTTTCTTCCGCACCCTGGGCTCCACGCCTGACTTTGCGAACCTGGGCCGGTGCTTTTGAGAGGCGGCCGCTGGGGTGCTCGTTCTGTTTGGCGATGGGAAGCAGTTGCCCTTGCCAGACTTGCCCTGAGATTGGCAGCGCCCCTCATCCCTCTCCTTAAAGGACCGCAGCTGCCTCCGGCTTGCATCAGATTTGGGCAACGGTTCCTGCTGTTTCTGGGGAGTTACGGTCGCTGCTGCTTCAGAAAAGGAGCAGTGCTGGCCAGCCGGGAGGTGCTGCGGTTTAGAGATGGGAGATGCCTTGGAGCCAAGGCAACACTCAGCGGTACTCTCCCTGCTGTCTCCCTCGTGTGAGTCCCTTGGAGACTGGAGCTGGCGACACTTAGCCGGACGCTCCAGGGACGCTCCGGCGGGGGTGTCCTTTCGGGGTGACGCTTTGCCTTTCCGCTCCTTGGGCGAGATGGAGTGTCCGCTCAGGATATCCAGGGCCTGCCGCAGAGCATGCCGGTAGATCAGCTCATCTATGGCTTCGCGGTTTTTTTTCTTGCTCTGACCTGTTGAGATGCGTCGAAATGACTCAGAAGCTGAGTTTGCCCTCAACTACCCCCACCCCCACCAGCCCTGTGTCATTGCTTCCACTGCATTCCCCCCCCCCCCCAGTTTTCTTCCTTGACTTTGCCGGCCACCCTTTGCACCTCAGTTGTCGAACGTGTTTCGGAAGTCAAGCAGTCTTCCGGAACTGATTACGTTCGACAACCAAGGTACCACTGTATATAATCTTCTGAATATTTTTTGGTGGCAGGCGAGAAAGTTTCTCTTCAACCAGGCCTTGGGCTGATTAATATTATACAGCCTTTTAAATGTGTTTTGGGAGGGAGGGGATATTGTTTTGTTGTTTCTGCTTTAAATATTATTAATATTAATATTATTAATAATAATAATTTATTTATAACCTGCCCATCTGTCTGGGTTTCCCCAGCCACTCTAGGCTGTTTCCAACAGAATATTAAAATACAATAATCTATTCAACATTAAAAGCTTCCCTAAACAGGGCTGCCTTCAGATGTCTTCTAAAAGTTTCACTTGTGTTGTTAACTGCCCCGAGATATTTTTATGAAGGGTGGTACAGTGGAACCTTGGTTCTCAAATGGCTTAGCTGACAAACAAATTGGAACCTGAACGCCACAAACTCGGGAGGTAAATGCTTTGGTTTGTGAACTTTTTTCGGAAGCCGCACGTCCAATGCCGCTGTCAGCTATTGTTCCCGGGGCGCCTGCGCCAATCGGAAACTGCGCTGTGGTTTTTGAACTTCCGGGACGTAGCACGTTCAAGAACCAAGGTACCACTGTATATAAATCTAATAAATCATCACCATCGTTATCAAATAATTCTGGATCGCAGTCGCTGGAAGACATGGGAGGAGAGAAGGCTCTTGTGCTCAGGATGTGCCATGGGGGTTACCTCTTGAGGCGTCAGGTTGGCCACCTAACCGAGAGGCGATGCTGATGATGTCCTCCTCCTGCAAAGGTTTGACATCTGCGTGGCGCACAACAGCCCTTTTAAGAAGTGAGAGAAAGCGGTTAAACACTCCCACCATAAGGTAAAAGTAAAGGACTCCTGGACGGTTAAGTCCAGTCAAAGGAGACTATGGGGTTGCGGCGCTCATCTTGCTTTCAGGCCGAGGGAGCCGGCATTTGTCCACAGACAGCTTTCCAGCTCATGTGGCCAGCAGAACTAAACCGCATCTGGCGCACACCGTGACGGAAATCTGAGCGCACAGAAATGCCGTTTACCTTCCCGCCGCAGCGGTATCTATTTATCTACTCTCACTGGCGTGCTTTCAAACTGCTAGGTTTGCAGGAGCTGGGGCAGAGCAATGGGAGCTCATCCCGTCACGGGGATTCGAATCGCCGACCTTCCGACTGGCAAGCCCAAGAGGCTCAGTGGTTTAGACCACAGCGCCACCCGGGTCTCTAGCCCCACCATACCGTGGTCTCATCGAGCAGCGTCAACTGCAACAAGGGAGCTTGAGATACTCGACGTGCAACTTAACTGTTTGTTCAGACAGAGGATTTCAACCCGAAGCGTTCTCGGCTTGCTCTTCGGATCTGGTCGTCTTTTGGAAGTCCGGCCGGCAGACAAAACCTGAAAGATGCAGGAATGCAATGTACGCTTGTGAGATTTCTGAACGTTAAGGTCCCACAGGGCGGGCCTCAACGAAACAGAATGGTGTAAAGAAAAAGACGTGGGTCCCACTAATAATAATAATAACAAAGGTAATCTTATCACTTGAAATAGTAGAGTGAACGTCTAATTCTGCAACAGTGATGGGGGTCACAGAATCGTGCCTATGCGTCTGTTTGAAAATTTTAGTGTTTTTTTTTTTAAAAAAGTGATCCTGGAAGTGTTGTGGGTATCCAGGCCTAATGTGCAAGCGAAAATATATGTTGTCTTCTTTTTCTTTCCGCTATTGTCATCACCGTTTCCATTTGCGCCCAAGCTAATTTCAACTCCATTGCAGGGAACTGTAGGATACAGTTCGTTTAATGCCCCGGTGCTGATATTTTATTAGGAGGTAAGCAACATTTATTTGTGGGGAACTTACTTCCAAATAAATGTTCTTAGGATTTCAGTCTTAATGTTTTTCTCTTACTCCTTTCCTTTTCTGTGAACCGACCTGAGACCTCTGGGTATAGGGCGGTATATAAATTCAATTAATAATAATGATGATGATGATGATAATAATAATAATACAGATATTTATTTATTGAATTATAACCTGCCCTTCCTCCTGAAAGAGCCCCGGTTGGCAGGGGGTTTCCTGCTTGGCAGGGGGTTGGACTGGATGGCCCTTGTGGTCTCTTCCAACTCTATGATTCTATGAAAAGCAGGTTCAGCAATCCGCAACATGGCCTGCGCCTCTTGGTGCAATTACTCAACAACCTGAACTATTTCCCGCAATCCCGCTTTGAAAGAAAAGGTGCCCTTTCCTTCTCCTTTGTTTTCGAACCGTTCTGAAGCATCTGTGTTTCTGGCTAATATAAACCGTCATCGTTTATGTCCCAGCTTTTCTCCAAGGAGCTCAAGGCGGTGTAAACTGTTCTCCCCCTTCCTCTTTGCAACAGCCCGTGAGGAAGGTCAGGCAGAGGGAGACTGAGGCAGAGGACCACTGTGGTCAGCCAGTGAGCTGAGTCGGAAGAAATGAAACACAGTCTCGTAGTCCGACACTCTAACCACTACACCACACCACATGAAATAAATAAAAAAATCCTTCCAGTAGCACCTTAGAGACCAACTAAGTTTGTCATTGGTATGAGCTTTCATGTGCATGCACACTTTTTCAGATACCACACCACACTGTTATGAAATAGGGCTGCAAGTTTCCTCCCCGAGATGATCCACATGCAAAAGACGTCTTATTTAATCTCCTTTTTGGCTCTGAGCATCCTAGGAACTTGCCACTTCTTTCTTTCTTTCTTTCTTTCTTTCTTTCTTTCTTTCTTTCTTTCTTTCTTTCTTTTTCTTTTGAAGGCCAGGGGCATATTCTGCATTTATAATAATAACAGCAGAAGCTCCCAGGGCAGATTACAGCAACATAAAATACTGCTTTAAATACATTTTAAAACAAATTGTAACCACAACTTAAAGCAGGTGACCCTTGGGGGCCCTTTTCCAACTCTATGATTCTAAAGGTGAAACTCGGAAAATTACGATTTATTTCAGTAATGCAACTTAAAAGGTGAAACCAGTATATGAGATTCTTAGAATTTTGAAGTGTCAGGCATAGCTCTAGTGGCTTTAGCCCAAACGTAGCAGAGTTTTCCTGCACAGCGCAGAAGCTACCGTGTTTCCCCATTTTTAATACATAGTCAAAAAGTAAGCCAGGGCAGGGTTTTTAAGCATTTGAGACATATAAGGCATACCCTGAAAATAAGCCATACTTCAGTGCCACGCGGAGCAAGACCACCAAGTGCCCCAGCCAGCTAGTGGGACCCAGCACGGCGGCCGCTACAGGAGGTGGAAGCTTGCCCGGTCGGGTCAGTGCCTGGAAGCGGCTGCGCAGCAGCCGATAAAGCGTGCAGCAGCCGCACGGAGCACCGAGGGCACAAGCCAGCAGGACCCAGCTCCTGCAATGCTGGCCGCGGCAGGAGGAGGAAGCCTGCCGGGTCAGGTTGGCGCCCGGAAGCGGCAGCGACTGCAGCGCTAACAAAGCGCGAAGCAGCGCCGCACGGAGCACCTAGGGCACGAGCGGCAGGAGGAAAGAGAGAGAGGCTCATTACTTGCGGCACTTTAAGAGAAACGATCTCCACATTCCGAGCCTCCATTTGCGCGTGCGGGCGTGTTAAAGCCCCAATCGGTTCACTCCCCGCTTCCTCATCGCCATCCCTCCCTTTCACACATTGCCTCGGCCCCGCAGACCCCTCCCTGGGCATCTTCCCCTAAGTGCGGTGCTGCTTCGTGCTTTGTCAACGCTGCAGCCACCGCCGCTTCCGACAAAGCGCAAAGCAGCACCGCACTCTGTGTGTGTGTGTGTGCGCACGTCCGTCTCTGTGCGCGCGCACGTCTCTCTCTCCCCTTGCGTCTCTCTCTGTCTCTCCGTCTCTGTGCGCACGCACGTCTCTCTCTCCCCTTGCGTCTCTCTCTGTTTCTCTCTGTGTGCGTGCGCGTCTCTCTCTCTCTCTCTGTGTGTGTTTGCGCGCGCGTCTCCCCCCCCCGTGTGCACGTCTGTCTCTCTGTGTTTGCGCGCGCGTATCTCTCTCTCTCCCCCCCCCGTGTGCACATCTCTCTCTCTCTCTCTCTCTCTCTCTCTCTCTCTCTCTCTCTCTCTCATGCTTTTGGAAGCATAAAGTGGCTCCAGTTGGGTGTACATTTGCCCAATGGGGAAGGTAATGGTATCTTCCTGGGCAATGCTGCTTACAGATGTTCTATGGCCATAGGGTGGTTCAGAATGGCTTCACCTTCTGGCTTTTTAAAAAACTGACATCCCCTCCCCGTCTCGTTTTGCCAACAGACCCACTGCAAATCTGGAGGAGGAGTGGCTCTGGTGGGCTCTGAATAATCTCTCTCTCTCTCCCTTTCTCCTGGAGGAGGATCTGGTGTGTAGGACTTACAAACCTTCAGAGACCCAGCTCTTGGGGGGGGGGGCTTTTGGACACCACGCTTTGCCTCCCCTCTGATTGGGAACATTCTGGCATCGCAGGAGGTGGCCAAGCGGGTGGTGTCACTTCCGCGCCGCCCCCCGCAAGACTTGGCAATAAGATATAGTGATAGGCGCAGTTCTGGAGGGCACCAAGGAAGAGGCGAGGCTGGACACTGCGCCTCCGAGCAACAGCTCCAGCCCCGCCGGCAGCACCCTTAAGACAGCCCTGGATAAATGTACTGTAGATTGCTTTACCATACCGGTACTTATGTGGTAATAAAAAAAAATAAGACACCACCTGAAAATAAGCCACCGTGTGTTTTTTTGAGGAAAAAAAGTTATAAGACGGTGTCTTAAAAAAGGGGAAACACGGTAGTTGAGGTGGAAATGACTAGTCTGCTAGGTGCAGAATAACTATTTACAGGATTTATTAAAAGAAAATAAAAGCAGCAGAGTTTCTGCATACAAAGCAAAGCAAAATAAATCCCCCCCCCTCTCTCTCTCCAACCATACGCAGCACACCTACTCCTAACAACCAACAAGAAACAACTGTGCTAGCATTCCTAGATAACAGAGTTCAGTGCTGGTCGTTAACCAATCAGAGAGTAGTTTCCAGGCCAGGCAGACCATGGCTTTCTGCCAAGAGTAAATTGACACTGCCTTGAGTTAATTGTATGAAGCAAGAATCTGTAAGTTTCCTATGAGAACCAATTAACAGAAACTGAACAGAGATACCGTAGATGCATGACATGCAAAGCAAGATCTGCCAAGCCTTTATTTGTTGTTAGGCGGCTCAATTATAAATGGAATGGAATTAATGAAATGTAATAGCAATGTTTATTTTTGTATTATTGTAACTATTTGTTTTATTACTGTTGAATTTCCAAAAGAAAACATTTGTAAAAATTAAAATAAAAATAAAAAAATAATAAGTTGCATTACTGAAATAAATGCACTTTTCGACGATATTCTAATTTTTCGAGTTTCACCTGTATGCTTCTAAGATTCTAGGTCCTAAAACTACATATCTCAAGTCCACGGCCCAGTCAGCCATGAAGCTCACTGGGTGGCCTTGGGCCAGTCACCATCTCTGAGCAGCCTAACCTACCTCACCCGGTTGTTGCGGGGATGAAATGGGGAGAACCATGCACACTAACCTTGAGATCCTTGGAAGGTAAAGGTGGTATACAAACATAATAAATAAAAAGAAAGAGGCTGTTTTTACCCGTTTCTGTTTTTAAAATGCTGTTTTACTGTTGTTATAAGAAAAACTGCTCCCTTTCCCTTATGGGGTATTCCGGAGCCCGTATAGAGTCCTTAAGTGGGTTCCCTATTGGTATGAGAAAATAACAGAGGCCAACCAGAGAAAATTGAGAAGCAAAGCGTCTTGTAAGCCTGATCTTTATTAAACGAACTGTTGCAACAGGGTCCCCAGTCACCACACGGAGGAGGAGGAACCCAGAACAATGGTGCGCAAGCCCTTATACTGTATAGACTTTTGAAACTGCCCACCCCATAGCCCAAGACCACCCTCCAAAACATCATACATACATCACAGAAGGAGCTGGTCTGCAACAGAAATCCTGTCTGCCAGGATACCTGATAATGGTCACTGATTGCATTTCCTGAGCAACCTGGGCATTCTTTTGTGATGGTTAATACTTTAGCTCCTGAATCCAGGTCGCAGGCTCACCCTATTCATACACAAGTACGCCCTTAAGACAGGATTTGCAAGCAAAAAGACAATGGGAAGGCCTTCCCCATTTGCCTCCCGTACCGCAGAGGAATATTTGAGGTCATTGGCAGAGTCAAAATGGCTTTGGGACATGTGGTTCATATATTTAGATATGTGTGCATTCATGAGTATCTATTCTATATCTAAGACCTTAAAATTCTTATAACAGTGTTTTGCACGTGCACACAAACACACACACACAGTGTAGTTTAGAAACACCTTTAAATAAATAAATAGGCTTTGGCTGAGGGGCCACAGGAAGCTGTTTGGGTCCCGATCCAAGTGGGGAGGGAGGCCTGCTGGTGGGACAGCCCATCAATGCTGCCAGAGACCCCCGGTTATGCCTCGGGGTGGGTGGGTGGGTGGGGATACCACCGGTGCCGTCGGCTGTGCACCAAGAGGATCCTAAACTTCCTCCAACATCCCAGTATGGCATAGCTATCACCTTCCCTTAGAGGTCCCGAGCTGTTAAAATCAATATCACCTTTGCAGGCCACCACCGCTTCCTCCACACGCAAAGGATGTACTTTGCCTTCGTCATGGTTGCCATTCATGGAGGATAGCGGGAAAGCGAGGATTTGAGGTGAGGGCTGGTGACTGCCAGGGTTCAAGGATCTGAAAAGACAAAATATCCCATCACTGCATCTTCGCTCGTAAAATGGCGATTCCTGCAATGCAGCGGCTAGGCAACGCTTTGAGTCTCTTCCGACTCTCCAATTCTGTGAAAAGCAGCCTTGTCCAATAGAGCAGTGTTTCCCAACCAGTGTGCCTCCAGATGTTTTGGGACTACTACTCCCATCATCCCTAGCTAGCAAGACCAGTGGTCAGGAATGATGGGAGTTGTAGTCCCAAAACATCTGGAGGCACACTGGTTGGGAAACACTGCAATAGAGAACCTAAGAAGAGTATATGTGGATGGTATAGGTTCTGCAAAATATCAGGAGTATGTAAAATGAACCATGGAAAGAGAAGAAGGGAAGTCGTTATCTTAAGGATGTAAAAATGAGTAGTTTAAAATGGTAAAACAGAAAATTTAATAAAAACTCCCGCTCTCTCTCTCCACACACACACACACACATACCGTGTTTCCCCCTTTTTAAGACGTAGTCATTATATAAGCCATAGCAGGATTTCTAAGCAATTGCGCGATACAAGCCATACCCCGAAAATAAGACATACTGATAGACCCTTCACCCACTAGCAATAACCCCCCTCCCGCCAGCCAACTCCCCCCTTAAAAATCTCTCCCCATTTTGCTGTCGCTCCACAGACACGTATTTCCTTTAAAAGCTTGTAAAAATGCACCGAACAGCCGTAGCTGCTGGCTGCCGAAGCCTTGTGATTTCCCTTCCCCGTTTCTGAGAGCATTTTTTTAAATAAAAAGATCCAAAAATAATTTTTTTAGCCAAGCTGTGTAAGCTCTACTTGGTGAAGGGGAGATAAGTGGGGTGGGGAGGAGATGAAGGCACGAGGAAGAAAAGAGGGGCGATTGAAGAATGCAAAGGCTGTTTTCCCTTTTAGGGAGAGACCTCCGTGCGCGCGTCTGTCTCTCTCCCCCCCCCTGCGTCTCTCTCTCTCTCTCTCTCTCTCTCTCTCACACACACACACACACACACACACAGCCCACCTCTCGCTTCCCCCCACCTTTCCCTAAATTCCCTTCCATTCAATGCACGTTGATTTCCTCTTAACGGGAATCTCCGGTGTCTGATTGTTGTCTCATTGCTTTTACCGGGCATAAAGCAGCCTTTTAAAAATCCTGCTGCAGTTTTCTTTCTACCTTATGCTGCTTGGTTGTCTGTGGAGCTGCCCCTTTAAGGATTTGTAAGCAGTCTGGATCGCAGTCCTTGCCTTGGGGACTTTTTTTTATTTATTAAGGACTTTTTCCTTCGCTGTTTGCAAGCTGCTAAAAGGAGCTGCTAAACGCTGCTTTACACAAAAGTTAAACTGCCGGTCCTAACAACACGTGCTTCCTCACCTCGCTGGCTCAATTGCTTCTCAATTGCTACCATTTACCAAGTCAGCAATCTTAATTGCTGCTTAGCTGGCTTCTTTGTTCTCAGCAGGTAGCTTCTTTGCTATCAGTGATAGCACTGCAAAGTGCTATGTTGTTGGAACTTCAGACAGTCTTGCAGTCTTGGGCAGCTGGCTGGTAGAGATCCTTACTTGCTTTAGGTATAGGCTACTGCTAGGACTGTATCACACAGATAGATTCCATTATACTGGTTTAGATTTAAGAAGCTCCAGTGTAGCAGATTGCTATTAAGTGAGTCCCCACCTTGGAGGAGAGAGAGAGCAGCCCTTTGCGAACATCCCAGGGCCGGGGAGAGAGGGCTGCACCAGGGACGCACACACCTCCCTTCCCTCAGACTCGTAATAAAAATACCAGTAAGACATCCCACCAAAAATAAGCCACCCTGTGGTTTTTTGAGAAAAAAAAGTAATAAGACGGTGTCTTAAAAAGGGGGAAACACGGTATATATATACAGTGGTCCCTCTGGATGCGAACGGGATCCGTTCCGGAGCCCCATACTCATCCAGAGCAATACTTAACCTGAAGCGCTGAATCTGCGCATGCTCGTCGCGCGATTCGGTGCTTCTGCACATGACATCATTCGGTGTGTCTGCACATGCGCGAATCGCCGAACCTGGAACTAGCCTGTTCTGGCACTTCCGGGTTTTGGCGAGTTCGTAACCCGTGTTGTAAGCAACCCGCAGCATTCATATCTAGAGGTATGACTGTACACATAAATATATGTATATAAACATAAATCTCCATTGCAACAGGTGGGCCACATATTTATTATTCGGAGAGGGGGCATCCATTATGAAAGACTTGTGCACGCTCCCTCTAACAAAAAAAGGGGGCACCCCCCGCACTGAAAAGAAGGGGTGTTGTAAAATATGACATGGGGGGAGGGGGGCAAAGGAGCCACAAGGGGGCCAGGGGGGGGGGTCAGAAGTAAGTTCAAAATTGTGGGTTCAAAAGATAATTGAAAAAACCCCACCCCCCCAAATAACAAGGGGAAGCTTTTTCTCCTTGTAAATAGCATTTTGGGGGGGTTGCTGTTGAGGGGGGGAGGACGCAAACTGCCATTCCCTTTAAAGTGGGGTACTTTCCCCCACCTTAATACTAAATCTAAATAATTAGAATAATAAGAATAATAATCAGGGAGGGGATTTGAGGCCCCTTCACCCCATTTTCTTTGAGCCCCCCCCACCCCGTTTTCTTGATACAGGTAACTCAGCCATCCCATTATGGGGGTGAGATTGGCTGGGGGAGAAGAGAGGCATATTATGGGATAGGGAAGCCTCATTTCCTGGAACCACCCTCCCAAAAGGGAGGACTAATAATAATAATAATAACAATAGGTTTTCCTGACCAACAGCTCCCTCCTGGCAAATTCATTTTAAACTATTGTTATTATTGCATTAATTACCTCAGGCCTCTCACATCGAGGCAGGGAAATAGGGAGGCGGGATTCGAACCTGCCACGCCTCGGGACCGTCTAGATTTTGGGAGGCGGGTTCCGTCCTCCCTCTTGGTCGTTAACGCGAGGATGACAGGCCACGCCCCTCTTCCCTCCTACTTACTCTGTTCGTTGCCGCTGATGGGAGACTCTTTGCTCCGCCCCGCCTCCCCTCTCTCTGTCCAGCCAATGAGGGATTGATTCATCCACCCTCCCACTTCCCACGGAACCCAAATTACCTCACCAAACCGCCTCGACTCCCGCGAGATGAGCGAGCGCCAATCAGAACGCTGTAGAGGGGGAGTAGTTTAGGGGGTCGCCATGGCGGCGGCTTGTTTTGCGTGCAAATGCGGAACTTACGGGGAGGGCGAAACCAATCAGGTTTCTTTTCTCCCTTTAGCCCTCTCGCCAATCAAGAAGAAGAATGTGACGTCACTCGCCGGCGCGCGGGGGGGGCCGTTCCCCTTTCCAGGTCCGCCCCTCGACGTCTGTGCGATTTGCGCTTGCGCTTTCCACCCTCCCATGCCCTTCCTCGCGCGAGGAGGCTATTTTTTCCCAACGGTCGTCCGCGCGTGCTTTGAAAGGGAGTGGAGAAGCATCAGCCAATCGGAGCGCCGTTCGGCTCTGCCGCCGCTTCCAATTGGGCACGGCCTCTCCGTTCCGCATCGTCATCATTATACCTTCCCGCCTTTTTCGCTCTCTGAGGAAACGCATTTACCCTACCTTTGAAGGTGACCCGGATACTACCAACTAATCCAGAATGCGGCAGCCAGACTGGGGACTGGGAGCAGCTGCCGAGACCAGTCCTGAAAGACTTAAATTGGCTCCCAGTACTTTACCGAGCACAATTCAAAGGGCTGGTGCTGACTTCTAACGCCCTAAACGGCCCTGTATCCTTGGAGGAGCGTCTCCACCCCCATCGCTCAGCCCGGACACGGAGGTCCAGCTCTAAGGGTCTTCTCTCACTGTGAGAAGTTGAAAATACAGGGAACCAGGCAGAGGGCCTTCTTGGTGGTGGCGCCCTCCCTGTGTCACGCCCTCACGTCAGATGTCAAGAAGATAAACAATGATCTGACCTTCCACAGATCCCTGAAGGTGGGAGGTTTTCAGTGGTTGGGTCTCACTTTATATTTTGTTAGAAACCGCCCAGAGTGGCTGGGGCAACCTAGTCAGTCCCATAGGTGGAGTACAAATAATAATAATAAAAAACCTTATTATTATCACTATTAACTATTACAACAGAAGTTCTTTGTGTAGTTGAGAGGGTTGCAAGGACCAAGTAAAAAAATCAGGGTGACCTCTGGCTTCAATATGCTGTTAGCAATGCCCCCGGATCATCCCCTGACCATTGGGGCTGATGGAAGTTGACACTCCTGAATAATAATAATAATAATAGTATACCCTGTCATTTTCCCTGTCAGGGACTCAGGATGGCTTACAGATAAACATAAGAACAGTTGAAAACAGGGAATAATGAAAGAATAACTAAACATGGATAGAATAAAAAATTATATATAGGCATATCCATATATGTACACACACACACGGGGTGAGTCCTATAAAAGAGGCCCCGTGGATAACAGAGTACACATGTTCCACGGGGCCTCTTAAAAGACTCACACTGTAATGCATATGAAGAATTACAATTTAAAACAGCATGGCATCAGCCCTTTTGTTAAAAGCATTCAGGTCCCCAAAGCCTGTTGCAAAAAAGAAGGCCTTCACCTGCCGGCAGAAGGAGAGAGGTAGTATGGCATCTCCAGGCAGGGAGTTCCAAAGTTGCCTGGGAGCTGTCACCATCAAGAATGCCCTCCCCAGCTTCTCCAACAAGTGTACATTGTGAGGGTGATGGGACTAAGAAAAGGGCCTCTTCTGAAGATCTCAGAGCCTGGGCAGGTTCATATGAGGGAATGTAGCCTTTCATTTAGCCTGTGTAGGGCTTTCCAACACTTTGAATTATATAGGATTGGAGTGTGTGTGTGTGTGTGTTCACTATCCGCCACCCTATCCTGGGCACGCAGTCACACGGAATACCATTACGAAACAGAAAACATTTTATCCCTTCCATGGAGGGCTTGGCCACAGGCATTGAACTCCCATTGCACCTGCCCCCACCTCCTAAATGTGGGCATTCTGGTGTGCCTGCATGCATACAGGTGCGACGAAAGTCCCTCTCACTTTCCGTCTTATAACTCTGACCTCTCAATTATTAAAAGCACTGATAGGGATTTCTGAGGTAAATCAAACCTCCCACTTATCCCTCTAGCCTTTCTTTAAACCCTCTACACTTGTGGGTTTTCAAAAATAAAAGAGAGTCCTCTTCCAGCCTAAACGTGACCAGGTACCTATATAGACTTGGGGCTATAAATAAGACTGTTCCTATGTGCACTCAGATAAGGGTTTCCCTTCACTAGAAACACCCTTACTGTAAAGCTAGCCTCCTTCCTGAGGTAACTTTATTATCACTCAGAACGTGTCTCCTCCTTTAGCCCCCCCTTTCTTGGTGCACTCTCAGCCACAAACTAACCTTTCTCCTCTAAAAGGCAGTTTTGACAGTTTAAAAGAGTTCCCCACCACCTGGGTTCCTGGGTACCTTAGCTGGAAAATGAAATAGACGATTACTAATGTGACACTTTAAAGATGGATATTTATTGGCTTGAATCTTAATGGTTGCTTTCTGGTAACATTGGTACGAACTTAATTTCACAGGTAACGTTTCTTAGTAATCAAATAACAGAATACCTATCAACTAAACTATTATTATTATTACTTCATCTACTCTAAGTCTACCTTCTCCAAAACCACCCAAGCTCCCCACACAGAAAACCCTCAACCGCCAACTAACTGCTGCACATCAAATTTTTTAAAACCTCAGCAGTCCCTCCTCCAGCAGAATGTTGCTGCCAGTCACCAGGGAGACTGGGTTAACCTTTCAAGTGGCCTGCTTGGAGAAACAAAATACAACAGAACCTTTCTTTAAAAACAAACAAACACGTCTGTTATGTACTGAGCTGAATCCTAGAACAATAGGATTCAGAATCAGCAGGAGCTACCCAATCCAACTCCAGGTGGAAGTGAATCCGCAACCTGATTGGCCTGCTGGAGCAGCCAATCAGGCGGCTGGCAGAAGTGAATCTGCTACCTGATTGGCCTGTAGGAGCAGCCAATCAGGCTGCAGGCAGAAGTCAATCCACAATATAATTGGCCCACAGGTGTAGCCCTGAAGTAGCCAATCACGCAAGGCCCATTGTGTAAATAATGTATATAAGCAGATGGTTTTGGGAAAAGAGCCATTCGTCTTCTCTTCTTCTCCTTGATGAATATGAGCTGAATAAAGAGCATGAAATTCACTCTCGACTCCGAGTATATTTCACTGGCGACGAGGATGGGATCCTGCTGAGCTGACCGCCACCACGCACTGCACCGCAGCACCGCCACCTGCTGCACCGCTGCATCGCACCGTGCATCCAGGCTTCAGCTCCAGGACCCAAGGAACCCAGAATGGCAACCGACAGCAGCTTCTTGCCATTCAAACCAGCATCAGGAGACTGGGAAGGGTACGCCGCCCGTTTCAACTTCCTCCTGCAAGCGAAAGAAGTCACCAACGATGCCATGAAGAGGGCGACATTCTTCAGCGTCTGTGGAGAGGAGACGTTTGAAATCGCCCGGGCTCTCCTTGCACCTAGTGATGTCGCTACCGTCTCTTACAAAACAATAATGGAACGGCTGAAGGAGCACTTTTCACCACAGCCCTCGGTGGTAGCTTGCCGAAATGCCTTCTACGCAAAGCGGCAAGCCCCGGGGGAAACCATAACTGGGTTTGTGACCTCCCTCCGCCAAGCCGCCCGGTTATGCAACTTCTCAGAGTTGGAGAACATGCTTCGTGACCGCCTCGTCGGTGGCCTGAGGGACGAGATGTTGCAACGACGCCTCTACGCCAAAAAAGACCTCACGTTCCAGATTGCTCTGGAGGAAGCCCTGGCAACCGAAGCCGCCGAGAGGTCAACGCAAGAGGCACGACCGGCCCCGCCATCCCAACCGAGGGTCTACCACGAAGACCTCACTGACGAATCCGAATCTGACAGGGAGGAAGTACACCGAGTACAGCGGCGCACTCAAGCAGCACACACACCACAGCAGCCTCGACGAGAAGGAGGGAACTGTGCAAGCTGCGGGGAGAACCACGAGAGGAGGACCTGTCGTTTCCGCAACGCAGAGTGCAGGCAGTGCAGAAAATTGGGACACATCGCCCGGGTGTGTCGGGCTCGACTCACCCGTCGACAAGCATCAGATGACCGACCCAGGAGCCCCAGGTCACACGGCACCATGCACCAAGGCAACTCGACGGAGATCACGCACTACCAGGTATTCCAGTTGCCCCATCCCAGCACAGAGAAAATTTATATAGAGGTACAGATAGAGGGAGCCCCATGCCGCATGGAGCTGGACACGGGTTCAACTCTATCCATAATCTCGGCCCGAACATTAAGGGAACTGTGCCCTAATGGGGGTCCCAAACTAAGGCCGGCCCCATTCACCCTCTGGGACTTCCAGAAACGTAAGGTCCCTACAATGGGGGTGGGGACCTTCAGGGTGCAATATCGAGGGCGAAAGCAACAATTGGACTTGCTGGTAGTTAAGGGCCCCTACGTTAGCTTACTGGGACTGGCATGGTTTGGACCTCTGGGGCTAGCCGTTACCGGGGTGAACCGCACTAGCTTACAAGTGGACGTGGACGCCATATGCAAAGAGTTCCCAGGGGTTTTCGATGGGGCATTGGGACGATATACAGGACCCCCCATTGCCCTACAGCTAGACCCCGCTGTACGACCCATCAGGCACAAGGCTCGCCGGGTCCCGTTCGCCCTGAAACCCCGCATAGACGAGTAATTGGACCGGCTCGTGGAGCAAGGAGTGCTGGAGCCGGTGCCCAACGCCCCCTGGGAAACTCCAATTGTCACACCCGTCAAGCCTAACGGTTCGGTCCGCATCTGTGCAGACTACAAATGCACCATAAACAAGGCTCTCACGGCCCATGCATACCCAGTGCCAGTGGTCAGCCATGTCCTCGCCACCCTGGCTGGGTCAAAAATCTTTGGCAAACTGGACTTGGCCCAAGCGTATCAACAGTTGCCTGTGGACGAAGCCACAGCAGAGGCTCAGACGATTGTGACGCACAGAGGGGCATTCAGAGTAAAGCGGCTGCAATTTGGCGTTAGCGTGGCACCAGGCATATTCCAGAATCTAATGGACTCCCTCCTTAAAGGGATTCCTGGCGTCACCCCCTTCTTCGATGATGTACTGATCGCCGGGCCCACACCAGAGGAATTTGAGGACCGCCTCCGCTCCGTCCTGCACCGTTTCCAGACGGCGGGCCTCAAGGTGAAGCGGGAAAAGTGTTTACTGGGAGTGCCGCAGGTGGACTTTCTGGGATTTAAGGTGGACGCAGAAGGGGTCCATCCAACCGGTGACAAGGTACGGGCCATTTGTGAGGCCCCAGCGCCCAAGAGCAAGCCCGAACTTCAGTCATTCTTGGGACTATTGAACTTTTACCATGCCTTCCTTCCCCATAAGGCAGCGGTAGCGGAGCCCCTACACAGACTCCTAGATAAAAGGGCCCCTTGGGTGTGGGGCCAGCGACAAAGGGCCGCATTCCAGGCAGTCAAGGACTTGCTCGTCTCGAACTCGGTCTTGGCACACTTCGACGAGAGGCTGCCAGTGGTGCTGGCATGCGACGCCTCTCCCTATGGCATCGGCGCTGTCCTGGGACACCAACTCCCGGATGGAAGAGAGGTGCCGGTGGCATACTTCTCCCAGACGCTTGCTGCAGCCGAACGAAACTACTCACAGATTGACAAGGAGGGTCTGGCAATCGTGAAGGGCGTAAAAAAATTCCATGATTTCTTATACGGGCGGCCCTTTACCATAGTGACTGACCACAAGCCGTTGCTTGGCCTGTTTGCCCCCGAGAAGCAGACCCCCCAAGTGTTGTCTCCACGTGTCCTCAGGTGGTCAATTTTCCTTGCCGGCTACCAGTATGCACTAATCCACCGCCCTGGGAAGGCGATGGGCCACGCAGACGCACTCAGCAGGCTACCACTACCAGAAACAGGCCCCGACCCAGCGCCTGCGCAAGAGGTTATGACCCTGGAGCTGCTTCCCGACCGACCCATTCAGGCACAAGAAGTTGCGCACCATTCCACAAAAGATAGGGTCATCTCCCGGGTCCTGGACTGGGTGTGGCGAGGATGGCCCAGCAGCAGCCCCGGGCCAGAATTCGCTGGCTACACAAACCGCAAACATGAACTGTCGGCCCACAAGGGGTGCCTGTTATGGGGAAGCAGGGTTGTTGTTCCCCAGCCCCTCCGCAAAAGGGTCCTCACAGCCCTACACGAGACACACCCAGGGGTAGTGAGGATGAAGGCCCTTGCCAGGAGTTATGTGTGGTGGCCGGGGATTGACAGAGAGATAGAGGCCTGGGTCCAACACTGCCAGACCTGCCAAGAATCCCGCCCGGATCCCCCAAGGGCCCCAGTCCAGCCCTGGGAGTCCGCCCGACATCCATGGTCACGCTTGCACGTGGACTTCGCTGGCCCCTTCCAGGGAAAAACATTCTTCATAGTGGTGGATTCCTACACCAAATGGCTGGAGGTCGCACTGGTACCGTCCACTTCTACGGCGGCAGCCATCCGGGTACTACGTAAGCTGTTTGCAACCCACGGGCTCCCTGACACCCTCGTCTCGGACAATGGAACCGCATTCACGTCAGAGGAGTTCCAGACCTTCACAGCGCAGAACGCCATCCGCCACATCCGCTCAGCACCATTCCACCCTGCCACCAATGGCCAAGCGGAGCGCATGGTGCGGACCACCAAGGACAGCCTCCGCCGCATAACACAAGGGGACTGGGAATACCGCCTTGCCGCATTTCTTCTAGCACAGCACAGCACCCCAAGCACAACGACGGGCCGGAGCCCAGCTGAACTACTCATGGGCCGGCGCCTTGCAACTAGACTGGACCGACTTCACCCCGACAGAGCTCAGGATGAGGTAGTGGTGGGGAAAGGCAGGAACCCCCGGACATTTGTGGCCCAGGACCCAGTGTATGCAAAGAATTTTGGGGCAGGCCCAGCATGGGTACCCGCCACAGTCACCAAGGTGACCGGTCCCGTGTCGTACGAGGTACTAACGGAAGGGGGGCAATGTTGGCGCCGCCACTGCGACCAGCTACGGCGACGATTCCCAGGAGGAACCCGGGAGGAGAGCGGGACAGAGGGGTCCCAAGGGGACAGCAGGGCAGTGAGGCCTGTAGAGCGAGAGGGGTGGGCAGGGGAAGCAGAAGCAGTAGGCACAGAGGGGCGCCCCGAGGCTGGAAGGACACCGGAACCAGAGTCACAACCGAGTGGTTCAGTGGCGCCAGACCAGACAGCCCCGGCACAGCCAGCAGCCTCGGAACACGAGCCAGAACCAGAACCCCTGACCAAGGAACACCCCAGGCCACAACGCACACGGAGGCGGCCAGCAGACCTTGGGGACTACGAATGCAACTTCCCGGGCAGGACTGGAACTTAGAGGGGAGGGGTGTTATGTACTGAGCTGAATCCTAGAACAATAGGATTCAGAATCAGCAGGAGCTACCCAATCCAACTCCAGGTGGAAGTGAATCCGCAACCTGATTGGCCTGCTGGAGCAGCCAATCAGGCGGCTGGCAGAAGTGAATCTGCTACCTGATTGGCCTGTAGGAGCAGCCAATCAGGCTGCAGGCAGAAGTCAATCCACAATATAATTGGCCCACAGGTGTAGCCCTGAAGTAGCCAATCACGCAAGGCCCATTGTGTAAATAATGTATATAAGCAGATGGTTTTGGGAAAAGAGCCATTCGTCTTCTCTTCTTCTCCTTGATGAATATGAGCTGAATAAAGAGCATGAAATTCACTCTCGACTCCGAGTATATTTCAACGTCAATGTAGCCTTTCATTTAGCCTGTGTAGGGCTTTCCAACACTTTGAATTATATAGGATTGGAGTGTGTGTGTGTGTGTGTTCACTATCCGCCACCCTATCCTGGGCACGCAGTTACACGGAATACCATTACGAAACAGAAAACATTTCATCCCTTCCATGGAGGGCTTGGCCACAGGCATTGAACTCCCATTGCACCTGCCCCCACCTCCTAAATGTGGGCATTCTGGTGTGCCTGCATGCATATAGGCCACTCATGCGTGAGTGGCCGGCTCAGCTGGAAATGTTCCCCCCTCTGGCCATGCACCCTCCAAGCTAAAAGAAAGAAAGAAAAAAGGCCAGGCTTCTGAAATTCTCTGGCATTCCCCCTCCCCGCCCGGAGAAAACAGGCATGCTTTCCAAGGTGTGCAATTGGGGGGGGGCAGAATTCTCCTCTGTGTGATGTCGTAAGTTAAGATTTAAAAGGGATATGTACAAAAAATGGAAAAAGGGGAAACCACCAGAGAGGAATTCAAACAAATAGCCAGCATGTGTACAGACAAAGTCAGAAAAGCTAAAGCACAGAATGAACTCAGGCTTGCTAGAGAGGTTAAAAGCAACAAAAAGGGCTTTTATGGGTATGTCCGTAGCAAAAGGAAGAACAAGGAAACAGTGGGATCACTTAGAGGAGAAGATGGTGAAATGCGAACAGGGGACAGAAAGAGCAGAACTCCTCAGTGCCTTCTTTGCCTCAGTCTTCTCCAAAAAAAAGAAAACAATGCCTGACCTGAAGAATATGGAGCAGATGATTCAGCAGGGGAAACACAGCCCAGAACAAGTAAGGAGGTACAGTGGTACCTCGACTTAAGAACGACTCGACAACCAAATTTTTCGACTTACGGGTGGGGGTAATGGCCGCGTGCTTACACATGTCCCAACATCCGAAAGGAAACCGCGGCGGTTTTAGATAGGGATTTTTCGACCTATGAATTTTTAGATAGGGTTGCTTCGACTTACGAATTTTTCCGTTTCCAATGCATTCCTACCGGTATGAGAAATCACATTTCCAATCGCATTTTTCGACTTATGAATTTTTCGACCTACGAAGGTGCCTTCGGAATGGATTAAATTTTTAAGTCGAGGCACCACTGTAGTACAATAATACTTGGCTAGTTTAGATATATTCAAGTCTCCAGGGCCAGATGAACTACAGTACATCCAAGACAAGAGTATTAAAAGAACTGGCAGATGTGATTTCAGAACCACTGGCAGTAATCTTTAAGAATTCCTGGAGAACAGGCAAAGTCCCAGCAGACTGGAGGAGGGCAAATGTTGTCCCTATTTTCAAAAAGGGGGAAAGAGAGGACCCAAACAATTACTGCCCAGTCAGCCTGACATCAATACCAGGAAAGATTCTAGAGCAGATCATTAAGCAAATGATCCGTGAGCACCTAGAAAGAAACTCTGTGATCACTAAAAGTCAGCATGGGTTTCTGAAAAATAGGTCATGTCAGACTAATCTGATCTCATTTTTTGACAGAATTACAAGCCTGGTAGATGAAGGTAACGCTGTGGATGTAGCCTATCTTGATTTCAGCAAGGCCTTTGACAAGGTGCCCCATGATATTCTTGTAAAGAAGCTGGTAAAATG
Organism: Zootoca vivipara; assembly: GCF_965207765.1. NCBI lineage: Eukaryota > Metazoa > Chordata > Lepidosauria > Squamata > Lacertidae > Zootoca > Zootoca vivipara. Next base: position 92,712,918 of record NC_142589.1, on the reverse strand, counting down.
TGGGCTAGACAATGCTACCATTCAGTGGATTTGTAACTGGCTGACTGACCGAACCCAAAGGGTGCTCATCAATGGCTCCTCTTCATCCTGGAGAGAAGTGACTAGTGGGGTGCCACAGGGTTCTGTCTTGGGCCCAGTCTTATTCAACATCTTTATCAATGACTTGAGTGATGGGCTTGAGGGCATCCTGATCAAGTTTGCAGATGACACCAAATTGGGAGGGGTGGCTAATACCCCAGAGGACAGGATCACACTTCAAAATGACCCTAACAGATTACTCAACTGGGCCAAAGCAAACAAAATGAATTTTAACGGGGAGAAATGTAAAGTACTACACTTGGGCAAAAAAAAATGAAAGGCACAAATACAGGATGGGTGACACCTGGCTTGAGAGCAGTACATGTGAAAAGGATCTAGGAGTCTTGGTAGACCACAAACTTGACATGAGTCAACAGTGTGATGCAGCAGCTAAAAAAGCCAATGCAATTCTGGGTTGCATCAATATGAGTATAGCATCTAGTTCAAGGGAAGTAATAGTACCACTGTATTCTGCTCTGGTCAGACCTCACCTGGAGTACTGTGTCCAGTTCTGGGCACCACAGTCCAAGAAGGATACTGACAAGATACTTCTGGAACGTGTCCAGAAGAGGGCAACGAAAATGATCAAAGGCCTGGAAACGATGCCTTATGAGGAACGGCTTAGGGAGCTGGGTATGTTTAGCTGGAGAAGAGAAGGTTAAGGGGTGATATGATAGCCATGTTCAAATATATAAAAGGATGTCATATAGAGGAGGGAGAAAGGTTGTTTTCTGCTGCTCACGGAGCAATGGATTCAAACTACAAGAAAGAAGATTCCACCTAAATATTAGGAAGAACTTCCTGACAGTAAGAGCTGTTCGGCAGTGGAATTTGCTGCCAAGGAGTGTGGTGGAGTCTCCTTCTTTGGAGGTCTTTAAGCAGAGGCTTGACAGGCATATGTCAAGAATGCTTTGATGGTGTTTCCTGCTTGGCAGGGGGTTGGACTGGATGGCCCTTGTGGTCTCTTCCAACTCTATGATTCTATGATTCTATAATCAAGAACTTGTCTGGTGGCTGATAGCCAAAGAAACAGCAGCCATCAACGTGGTGGGGTTTGAGTTTTATACAGCTCTGAAAAAGCTTGCTGACCCCTGGACAGCCTATATTTCCAGGCTTTATTTTGCTGCATATTTTGTGATTTAAAATCTCTGTTGGAGTACTTACCCCAAATTTGGATCTTGGCATCCAGGGAATTCTCCTTTCTATACCTGCTTTCCCCTTGAACCAACAGGTTCACTTTTAAATGAGGACGGAACTGAATTTCTCCCTAACATCCCTAACATCCTAGCCGGGGCTGATGGAAATTGCAGTCCAAAACATCTAGAGACGGTTGGCATATATTGATTATTTACACACTTGTCCCATCCCAGATAACTCTGAGTGCGGCCAATCATTTGGAAACCTGCTACAGTACTTTCAAACAACAAGCAATACAATCTCAAAACCGACACATCGGGTGTGGAGGCATTGGGTTGTGTGTGTTCCATAATACATTCAAAGGCAGCTTTGGGGCAAAAATATCCTCTGCCTGTTCAGGCTTACAGCTATTTGTTTTAGGACAGAAGGTCTGCCGCTCAAGCGTGGCCTCAAGTCAACCCAATATGGTTTCCCCATTTATTGAGCTCTTGGGAAGAGGGGGCATCCGAGGTAGGGACTGAGAGGGTTTCCCTTTGTCCTTTCCTGAATTATTTCTGTTCTGTGCCTCAAATGTTTGGCTGCTGGTTTCACTTGAGACAGTTATAGAATGAATTCTGAAACGAGCTTGATTTAGAGCAGGGGTCGGCAAGCTTTTTCAGCAGGGGGCCGGTGAACTGTCCCTCAGACCTTGTGGGGGCTGGAGTATATTTTGAAAAAAAAAAATGAATTCCTATGCCCCACAAATAACCCAGAGATGCATTTTAAATAAAAGGACACATTCTACTCATGTAAAAACATGCTGGTTCCCGGACCGGCCTTAGTTTGGGGACCCCTGATTTAAAGCCTGACTTATAGTCACGCTGGCTGGGGCTAATGCAAGCTGCTGTCCAGAAGACCTGAAAGGCCCTAAAGTTGATCTAGATTGACATTTTAATGCTCTAATGCAATGTTTACATGCAAGAATATCAGCGACGTGGTGCCTTTTTGAAAAGAACCAGTCTCAAAGATTCATACCCAATAATTACAGATATATTTTATTGACAGCTGTATGCTTCCGTATGTACCTATAACACCAAAAGGGTCACAAATGTGTTGAATTGCTAAGTTATTACAAGAGGCTAGTTTGAAACACCCACATTTCTAAAACTCACAACTGTTTCTTTCAGAGCTATTTTGTCTCCCACCGAACCACTGTGATTTCAACAGCATAATGCAGAACTACGTGTTTCCATGAGTAAAGAAGTTCTGAAGGTAAATCAGGAACATCTACAACACACTCTCTCTATTTTTATGTACATGTTATTATCATTCCCAGCCCCCATCAACACAGAATCACTCATTCCTTCTATTTCCGATGCTCTGGTGTGTCAGTGCTGATGCTTATGTAACCAAAATGACACAGCCAATGTGCAACAGGGAGATAGTGACAGGTTCACTGAGCTCCAGGGGTTTACATTACAGAAGTACAAAAATATGGTAAAAAGCCCTGAAAACCTTGGGATGGGGAAAAACTCAAAAGCGTTCTAATGAGGATGAGTGAGTGCTGATTGTTCTCAGTGTCCAGAGAATGCTCACTGCTGGGGGGAGGGGGAGAAAAAGAAATAAAATCAGGTAGGAGAGGAATTGGAATGGCTGGCTGGCAAAGTAAGCAGGAGGATTCCACATTTGATTGCAGGTTTGCTCTCAGGAAACAGCTTGCTGTCATTCGTGCTGTGGTTTCCGGGACAGGCTGCAAGCAAACTTGACATCTTTCTTTCCTAGTCTTGTACACGGATGTACAATTTGTCAACCGGGAAAACGGGATTCATTTTCTCCGCTTCTAGTTTAGCGCATGCTGAATAGCATTTGCATGCCAGGTTGACCCCAGCCAGATAGGTTAAAAATGGGGTCCTCTTGTTTTTTTTGGAGGCCTCCCTGGATGTCCTTTTTATTATATTCATGATGATTTGTGCTCGTGATAGTATCGTGATGGTTTTTACACCACCCGGCTTCCAGTATCGCAAAAAGTTTTGGAATGGATTAATGCCTTCATTTCCAATCATGTCCCGTATCCGAAACCCTGTAACTTTTCGTACCACAAAACCTGCCCCTCCGGATGGCAATGATGCAGTAACACTGGGGAAACATCACTGAACAGCTGTGGAATGATGTGTGAATGGTCCAGTATCAATGCAGTATAGTGTGTCATTATGCCAATGACATGTTACAGAAATACACCTGCAATAAAGAAATAACCCACACCCGTCTGTAGGGCTCCGAAATTGTAAACCATGCCGCACTAATGAAACAAACCACCAGAGAGTTGAACAATACAAGCGTGATAACAGCAGCTGCTCTCTGACTTCCAAATAAAAAAGTCTTATTTTCTCTCTATACATTTTAAAACATATGAAGTCTTTAGTGACAGATGGCTCCACTGTCAGCCCTTTCAAGAGATGAAGATCTCCAAGACTTTGTGAATGTCTTTTCTTCTTTGATTTTTGTAAATTTTCCTTTAGCCCTTTTCTTCTGGAATCCTAAATTTCAGCCAAAAGAAAAGACTGAACTCAAAGATCTAGAATGTCAGTTCCGCCTCCCCCCATTTTTGCATTAATAAAACTTTTCTTGGAAGGTTTATATCTAAAATTTGCAAGGGGGGGATGCACATTTGTATTGTTTTGGGGGGAGGTCTTAACGTCTATGGGTTGAGTAGACCCATTGAAACTGACCGACCTCTGTGAGTCATGTAAGTTAATTTCAATGACTCATATCTTGAGTATTACTGATGTTTGATACAACCCTATGCCCATCGGTGGTGGTATGTGAACAACATCTCCTGAATTTACAACCAGAATAAATTCCCCCCAGATGTCTCCATGTGAGGATCAAAGAGCAAGCAAGTGATGGTAAGGAAATATATTTACAGTGCAGTCCTGTGTATGTTTGCTCAGAAGCAAGTCTCACTGTATGCAGCCTGTCAGCAGATTCACACCATAAATTTAAAGCACACAGCTTTCCCCAAAGAACCCCAGAATCGTGGTTTAAAAGTGCTGAGAACTGTAGCTCCCTGAATTGGAAATTACAGTTCCCAGGCTTTAGAAACTAACCATGGGCTGAACAAGCCCAATTGAATTAAATGGAACTTGCTTCTGAGCAGGCATGTATAGCCTGTTATCAGATACATACTTTCCCAGGAGAAAGCGCATGCGAACACAGTGGAGCTTAACAACTGAGTAACTATGCATAGAATCACAGCCTTTAAGGTGCCTGTTTCTAAAAAATACCCAGGAAAACAAGAGGTAAAGGTAACCCTGTAACAGATGTTGGGCTCCGACTCCCAGCAGCCAGCATGGCCAGTGGTCAGGGAAGATGGGAGTTGTGGTCTGAGAACACCTGGAGGGCAGCAGGCGGACTGCCTCAGCCACACACACACAGCAATTTCCAACCCTCGCTTCCCTTACATCGGTTGCGCACCTTTTAAAAACTTTGTGCGCAATTAGTTTTCTTAAAATCTGCGCCTCTAAAATGCACACGGTTAAAGTGGAAAACATTGTTTGTCTTCACAAGCCCTTTGATAAGTATGTCCTGATGGGGTGCATATATTAACCAGAATAAGGCTCTTCCTTACATCCTTTTGTACATGTAGCTAAAGACAATGGGATTATATTTTTTTGCAGGTTTAAACATTTTCTTCTATTCCCCACCACCACCTTTCTCCCAACAAGCTTAAGTTGCCATGCATGGTTCTGTCCTCTCGATTTTATCTTCACAGTACCCTTGTGGGGTAGTTTAGTTGTGTGAGTGTCCCAGCGGAGTGGAGATTTAAGCTTGGGTCTTCCCTCTTCCCATACAGACTCCCTTGTAGTGTTACGTCCCATGTTGTTGTTTAGTCGTTTAGTCGTGTCTGACTCTTCGTGACCCCATGGACCATAGCACGCCAGGCACTCCTGTCTTGGATCAATGCCTTGTCGTGGCGAAGGGGCTTGAATAACTCAGAGAAGCTATGAGCTATGCCATGCAGGGCCACTCAAGATGGACAGGTCATAATGGAGAGTTTTGACCAAATGTGATCCACCTAGAGAAGGAACTGGCAAGCCACTCCAGTATCCCTGCCACGAAAACTCCATGGACAAAGACAACAGGCATATAAAAGTTACGTTCCATAGGTCCCTCAAATTCATTTTCATTAAACACCCTTGTCGGTTTCCTTCACTCCACTGCTAGCTCCTTGCCGATTTCTTATTCACAAACTTGTTGACAATGTAAGTAAAAGTTGCTAGAAATCCAAATTGCCTCAACAGTGTAAGCAAACACGCTCACCGACACCACCCCAAATTTAAATGGCTTTTTTTCAGTGTCCCAGAGCACCTAAAAGACAATATAGGGAAAACATCATTCTCACCCAACGCAGCAGCCACGTCTACCAATATTTTCGTACAGGTTAGGGATGGCTGCTCTCCGCGTCAAACCAAGGCCATTATAACCAGTGGACATGAGCGTTAGCCCTTGGATTCCAGGCGATGTTTCATAGCAAAAGGTTGCATTGATAGACCTAAGTTTTGGGTTTCAACCAAAATACTGTGTCGGTAGTCTGTTCCGCTCAGAAGTCTTTAATATGTGCGTTCTTTCATTCAGACACTTGCGGAAGAATATTGCCATGTATTTGCAAATGCTTCTGGGAAGGTTAAGTGGCGGTTAAAGGGGTGTTTTAGTCGCTTTTCAAAGAGTGCAGAGGGCGTTTTCAAATACAGTGGTACCTTGGTTCTCAAACGCCTTGGTACTCAAACAACTTGGAACCCAAACTCTGCAAACCTGGAAGTAAGTGTTCTGGTTTGTGAACTTTTTTCGGAAGTCAAACGTGCTCCATTTTGAGTGCCACACTTCCGTTTTGAGTGTTACACTGAGGTCTGTCTGTTTTTGCTATTTTGCATTTTTGTGGCTCTTTTTTGTTTTGTTTTTGTGACTGTGTGGAACCCAGTTCAGCTACTGATGGTTTGATTGTGTGACTGCAGTACATTGTTTATTGCTTTCATTTTATGGGTTGATGGTCTCGTTGGATAGTAAAATTCACGTTAAATTGTTGTTTTAGGGGATGTTTTTAAAAGTCTGGAACGGATTAATCCGTTCTGCATTACTTTCTATGGGAAAGCGTGCCTTGGTTTTGGAACGCTTTGGTTTTGGAACGGACTTCTGGAACGGATTAAGTTTGAGAAGCAAGGTACCACTGTAATCATGATCACTCTAGCAGTGAAACCAGCCACAATATCACCCTCTCGGCAAGGCCAATTGTTCAGGTGTGGATTTTGATAAGGTGGTAATGACCCAGTGGCCTTGGCACACACAAACACACAAATTTGTACATGCTTTCTGATGGCTACCAGCCACAATGGCTTTTGTTCCTCTTCCACTGTTGGAGGCAGTATGTCTCTGAACAGCGGCTGCTGGTAGTCAGAAGTTGGGAGATTTGCTGTTAGTGCTGCTGCTGCATTCAGGTCCTGCTTTACCGGGAGGGGGGGGGCCGCATCAAGTCGGCCACCGTGAAGAAAGGATGCGGGACTAGATGGGTCTGATGCTTTGGCCCGATCCGGCAGGCTCTTCTCATGCTCCCACAGTTGTGAAACATTGTGGGGATTTTTATGAGGCAGCATAACTGCTGTTTCTCACAAATGCCTCGAGGTATGGAAATTATCACACAGAACCAAGTCCGGCAATTGTGGAGGGTGTTCAGAGGAACGGTGGCATTCTTTTCTGAAGTCAAATGACTGGCTGCTAGCTAGAATTGCTATGTTGGAGGCAGCCCAGCTCTGAACGCCCTGTTGCTGGGACTCGCAAGTGGGGAACAGTTGCTTTTGCGTTCTGGCCCTGGTCATGGTCTCACTTCGCCTTGCAGGACTTTGGCTTGGATCCAGCAGCCAGGTTGTTTGTGGTTCCATTTATACAAAACTGTACAATCCCGACAAACAGAAGGAGCAAATTCCTCCTGTGAAGAAGCTAGGAACCAATGCTTCCATGTGTTGAACTGCCATTCAATAAAACGTCTTCTGTAGTTTTGTTTTTTAATGGGAAGATTATTTTTGCTGTTGCCCCAAGTCAGATTGACAAATTATAGTGATCTCCATCTACTTCTGCCTCCAATATTAAAATTGGAAGCTTCTTGGGGCAGAAGTTCCTGCCTCCTTGTGATACTCTGTCAAATACACATTCTGATGGCGCTGCAGACGTCATCTCAACTATTTACTTTGAAAAGGCTGTTTCAAAGGTTCAGAGGGCTGCACTTTCAGGAGAGGGGAGATCAGAGGTTGTGAAAAAGTCCTGTGACAATAGGTTAAGAGGACTAGTTATGCTTAGCTTAGAGTTGTGGAATTGTAGAGTTGGAAATGATCCCAAGGGTCATCTAGTCCAGCCCCCTGCAGTGCACGAAGAAGAGTTTGCAGATAAGGAGGATAAGTAGAGGATACAGTGGCTGTTGCGTCCGTGTCCTGTTCTCTGGCTTGCCACGGGCTTGGCCAGTGTGAAAACAGGATCCTGGACTAGATGGGGCACTGGCCTGATTCAGCAAGACCCTTATTGTTCTTCTGGCCCTCTTCAAATCACCAAAGGGCTGTCAGCAAAAAAACCGAACTCTCTGTGATTAAGAGGGTAGGGCAGACATTCTAGGATGGCAGATTCTGAATGAATATTACTGGGGGGAAATGTATTGATGGTTAAGAGTCATTCCATTGGAACTAGAAGGGTGATGGGAGGGCAGTCAAAGGCAAGACCTGTTAGGGGAGGGGGCGAAATGCTCTCTAGATTCACTGCACAGAGTCGTATTCACACAACCGGTTTGCTGGCTGTTACGTTGTTGTCTTAAGTTGTATTTTTGGGGACTCTGATGTAAGAAAATGGGGGGGGGGGGGAAACACTATCCGTATAAGACGAGCCCAGATTTTGAACATTATTTTAGAGTTTAAAAAACCAAAATCTTATACATGGAAAAGTATGGTAATTTACTTCCTGTGTCTAGGTATGCCTCCTGATCACTTGGAGGTATTTAATGAACAGACACTCAGGCAGAGATGTTACACACACCCTTTCCCAATGATGGATAATCTGCGTCAGAAGTCGCTGAACGATTCAGTACAGTGGCAAAACAGAATGGCCTGACTGGACAGGAAGTAAGCCGCAAACAGCCTGTGACCAAACTAGTGCCCTCCAGACATTTGGGCTGCAATTCCCATCAGCCCCAGCTGGCACGGCCATATGATGCTAGGGCTGATGGCAGTTGTCGTCCAAAACACTTGAAGGGCACCAGATTGGCAAAGGCCAGCCTAGAACATGCAGAGACACAACTGGGAAGCCTCTTCTGAGAGCAGATAATTCTGTTGTGTCTCTGCAGTGGGAGTGACTGAATACTGTGGTCACACGCCAATGCAGGGAAAAACGAAGAAGAGAGAGAACAGATTCACCTGCCCTTGGAAGGAGACAAGGCTTTGCCCTAGCAGGGAACCACTGAGATAAACGGGAGGCAACCTGCCCCCTCACTCTTGAGTTTTACCAGGGAAACTTTGAGGCTCCCTGGAGCATTATCTAATTAATTAAACGTATGAATTTATTTTATGAACTGAACTTGGGATATGTGGAAATCTTAAAGTTGAGGATACACTTCTGGAGAAAGCCTGTAACTCAAGTGTTAAGAGAGCAACAGCTTTGTCTCTGGAACAATCCCCAGCATTTATAAGAGGGTCATCTGAGACCCCTGCAGAGACAATGTGGGACTCGATGGACCAAGGTTTGTGACCTGCAATAAGGCAGCTTAAGATATTCCTGGCGGGGTGAGGACGCACTGCAAGGAGGTTATACATCATGGAGGGTAGGGATTACCAATGGCTACGAGCCATGAAGTCCTATGTCCATCGTCGGAGACAGTACGTCTCCAAATACCAGTCACTGGTTTTCTTTAACAGCATGAAGAAAGTGGACAGGAAAATACCATCTTCTTCTCATAATGTTGTTGTTGTTGTTTAGTTGTTTAGTCGTGTCCGACTCTTCGTGACCCCATGGACCATTCTCATAATACTAGAATCGAATTTCGGTCACCCATTGAAGCTGGATGTCAGGGCCGTCCCTTCCCAGAGCAACAACGAAGATGCCAGGGAAGAAGGGGGACTGGCTATGGGGAGTAGAGGCTTGATTCCTGCCCACACTGAGAGTGATGAAAGCCTCTCGTGTCCTGGAATGCAGGGTATAAATTCACAAAAGAGCACAAGGCAGACTGAGCCTGCTTCAGAGGAACTGCTGCTGTTAGATTCGGCTCAAGAAGAGGAGGGGCAGGTTGTCCCCAAGTCTCATCCGGAGAAGATTGAGCCTTGAGGGCCCGGACTGAAACTACTGTGTAAATACTAAATAAATCTCAGGGTAATAAACCTGCCAGCTTGAGAGAGACATCATAAATCCTGACACTGAAGGTTGAAAGACTCAGGGCAGAGAAGAGGCAGGACCTCTTCACACTGCAGACCATTAAACTATGGAATTTGCTCCCACCGGATGTAGCGGTGACCACCAGCTTTAAAAGGGGGTTAAGCAATTCACAGAAGATAGGTCTATTAGGGGCTATGAGCCACGATGGCTATGTTCTACCTGCCCCGTTGGGGGCAAAGTGCCTCTGAAGACTTAAGTCGCTGGGAATCACAAATGGGAAAGTGCGCTGCTGCAATTCTTGTTTGCAGGCATTCCATCAGCGCATGTGGATCACCATGAAAACAGGACACTGGATTAGATGTCCCCACTCTGGCTTGATCCGGCTGCAAGGCTCTTCTGATGGTCTTAGTTTAAAAGCCCGTCTCAAGTTTTCTTCCTTTGATAGCCTCTTTCCGCTAAAGAGCCATTGGTTGGGAGAGGGATTTTAAAAATACGTTCCGGAAAGAGGAAATTGTCGGAAAATTGTGGGGCAGGGGGCGGAATAACTGCCACAGACGACAAACTGCTCTCCAACACACAGCACCCTTTGTAAGCAAAGCTACACACTACCACACCACTGCCTCCTAACACCTGCCAGCTTTCAAGGTATGTTGCTCCTTCGTCGTCTGAGAACGCCGTCTGAAAACGTGTCAAGTGGCTTTGTTTATTTATTTCCATCCTTCCTTCTTCATCTTTTTTGTCTTCTTGTTTTGGTCTATCTGCTGCGGTGATGAGGACAGACTTCCCTCCCCACCCTTCCGACATCTGGCAGGAGCAAAGCAACCAGGCTTGCTCGGGCCTAACTTTTGCCACTGGAGCCGTTGAGTGCTGCAGCCGTGGCTCCGTGGCTCTCATCAAGGTTCTCTGAGGCAGCTGGAGTAGGATCTGCCGCCCCGCTGGTCCTGGAGGGCGTCTTCTTGTAAGCGTTGTCCTCGAGGAGGAGGCCACTCCTAGCTCCTTGCACCAGCCCCGGTTCCTTGGGGGCATCTTGGTGCCGTCCGTTCCTGGAGCTGTCATGGTGGCCATGATTGCCAAGTCGGCTAGATGCTACCACAGCTTTCATCGCAGCCTGTGTAAGACACGTTGAGAAGAGGGGAATCGATTTTTTAAAATATTACCACCAGTTATCGATCCATAGCTTAATATTAGTACAGTCATACTTTGGTTCTCGAACGGAATCTGTTCTGGAAGTCCATTCGACTCCTGAAACTGTTCAAAAACCAAGGCACAGCTTCCGATTGGCTGCAGGAGCTTCCTGCACTCAAGTGGACGTTTGGCTTCCAAAAAAAGTTCACAAACTGGAACACTCACTTCCGGGTTCGCGCCGTTTGGGAGCCAAAACATTGGAGTCACAAGGCATTCGAGAACCAAGGCACAACTAGTATCAATGCTAGTATATTTACCTAAGAACAATCAGTTATATCCAGTGTACCCCATCTGCACTACCCGTTTAAAGTGGATTGAAATCCCCTTCCTTGCATCTTCCACCCTGTTGCCTCGCCTCTTTTCTTATTGGGTTAGTCAGGAATCACAAGGGGGATGCAAACCTCAATTTCTCCTTTAAGGAACACATTCTCTCTTTCCTGGGGTCCACAGTCAAACCTCGGTTGTCGGACGTAATCCATTCCAGAAGCCCGTTTGGCTTCTGAAACGTTTGACAACTGAGGCGTGGCTTTCGATGGGTTGCAAGAGCTTCTTGCACTCAAGTGGAAGCTGCGTCGGATGTTTGGGTTCCAAGAAACATTTGAAAACAAGAGCATTTACTTCCAGGTTTTTGGTGAAACGTTTGAAAATGGAGCTGTTCGAGAACCAAGCTTTGACTCTACATTCAAAAGCAGTGGCATACTGCTTTAAACAGGCATATACTTCCTGAGAACTGAATAGTTTACCAAGGGTGCTGAGACCCTCCTGGCCCCCTCACAGAGCTGCATCTCCCAGGGTACTCTGGAGGAGAGGGAACAATTGTTAAACTACTCTGGAAAGTATAACTCCATGGGAGGGAGAGTGACCTTAGCAGCGAGGCTTGAAAGCTTGAATGAATCTTTATTTGCGTCAGCCATCGGCCATAGCAATAAAACAACAATAGGATATACAAAGAATAGAAATAAAAAAATCAATTATATAAAATACATTTTAGGGTACTGAATCAATAGTCAAATAGTGGATCTTAGTCTGATTGCCCCAGCTAAAAACCTTGCCACCTTTGCTGTCACCTGCTCATTTTGATCTGCCAAGAGAAAGGACACTGTGGCAGTGGCTGGGCAACCCGGGATGGACAATAAAAGAGGGGTGATAACCTCATTCCTCAAGTCTTTACAAAGAATGCAGGCCAGAAGGGCAGGCACCACCAATTCGGGACTGCCATCTTCCCAGGGACGTTAGCAACGAGGTTAAAAACTGCAACGCCTACCGTGTTTCCCCTTTTTTAAGACACCGTCTTATAACTTTTTTTCCTCAAAAAAACACACGGTGGCTTATTTTCAGGTGGTGTCTTATTTTTTTTTATTACCACATAAGTACCGGTATGGTAAAGCAATCTACAGTACATTTATCCAGGGCTGTCTTAAGGGTGCTGCCGGCGGGGCTGGAGCTGTTGCTCGGAGGCGCAGTGTCCAGCCTCGCCTCTTCCTTGGTGCCCTCCAGAACTGCGCCTATCACTATATCTTATTGCCAAGTCTTGCGGGGGGCGGCGCGGAAGTGACACCACCCGCTTGGCCACCTCCTGCGATGCCAGAATGTTCCCAATCAGAGGGGAGGCAAAGCGTGGTGTCCAAAAGCCCCCCCCCAAGAGCTGGGTCTCTGAAGGTTTGTAAGTCCTACACACCAGATCCTCCTCCAGGAGAAAGGGAGAGAGAGAGAGATTATTCAGAGCCCACCAGAGCCACTCCTCCTCCAGATTTGCAGTGGGTCTGTTGGCAAAACGAGACGGGGAGGGGATGTCAGTTTTTTAAAAAGCCAGAAGGTGAAGCCATTCTGAACCACCCTATGGCCATAGAACATCTGTAAGCAGCATTGCCCAGGAAGATACCATTACCTTCCCCATTGGGCAAATGTACACCCAACTGGAGCCACTTTATGCTTCCAAAAGCATGAGAGAGAGAGAGAGAGAGAGAGAGAGAGAGAGAGAGAGATGTGCACACGGGGGGGGGAGAGAGAGAGATACGCGCGCGCAAACACAGAGAGACAGACGTGCACACGGGGGGGGGAGACGCGCGCGCAAACACACACAGAGAGAGAGAGAGAGACGCGCACGCACACAGAGAGAAACAGAGAGAGACGCAAGGGGAGAGAGAGACGTGCGTGCGCACAGAGACGGAGAGACAGAGAGAGACGCAAGGGGAGAGAGAGACGTGCGCGCGCACAGAGACGGACGTGCGCACACACACACACACAGAGTGCGGTGCTGCTTTGCGCTTTGTCGGAAGCGGCGGTGGCTGCAGCGTTGACAAAGCACGAAGCAGCACCGCACTTAGGGGAAGATGCCCAGGGAGGGGTCTGCGGGGCCGAGGCAATGTGTGAAAGGGAGGGATGGCGATGAGGAAGCGGGGAGTGAACCGATTGGGGCTTTAACACGCCCGCACGCGCAAATGGAGGCTCGGAATGTGGAGATCGTTTCTCTTAAAGTGCCGCAAGTAATGAGCCTCTCTCTCTTTCCTCCTGCCGCTCGTGCCCTAGGTGCTCCGTGCGGCGCTGCTTCGCGCTTTGTTAGCGCTGCAGTCGCTGCCGCTTCCGGGCGCCAACCTGACCCGGCAGGCTTCCTCCTCCTGCCGCGGCCAGCATTGCAGGAGCTGGGTCCTGCTGGCTTGTGCCCTCGGTGCTCCGTGCGGCTGCTGCACGCTTTATCGGCTGCTGCGCAGCCGCTTCCAGGCACTGACCCGACCGGGCAAGCTTCCACCTCCTGTAGCGGCCGCCGTGCTGGGTCCCACTAGCTGGCTGGGGCACTTGGTGGTCTTGCTCCGCGTGGCACTGAAGTATGGCTTATTTTCAGGGTATGCCTTATATGTCTCAAATGCTTAAAAACCCTGCCCTGGCTTACTTTTTGACTATGTATTAAAAATGGGGAAACACGGTACCAAGTTAAAAAAGCTACCAGCCACCATATTCTGTGGCAAGTTTCTCTTGTTTATGTGCTTGTAACAAAAGAAGAGGAGTAAGACTGCAGCGCTTGCATGTACATAGTGGCTGTGTTTTAGAGACTGCCGCTCCTTGGCTTCAGCTCATTGCCTCCATCCCTATGCCAGCTCCGCTGCGGCTCTTTGTGCCATTACCTTCAGCTTGCGCCTCGCATTGAACTCCTGCAGCTTCTTCTGCGTGCTGTCCATGTGGGCGAACTTGGCGGCTTTGCCGGTCACCCAAGGATGCTCCAGAGCCTGTTGCACCGTGAGCCTCTTCTGGGGATCCAGAACGATCAGTTTCTGAACCTGGAAAAGACCAGCGAGGACAGGGTGGGTGACGAGGCCTGGATGTCTTGATTCTGCTCGGAGGCTTGGATGCTTGACATTATTATTATTATTATTATTATTATTATTATTATTATTATTATTATTATTATTATCCCCATGCCACCTTGAGGTCATTGGAGAAAAAAGTGGGAGAAAAATAAAGCGATTCATAATACAGTCGTACCTTGGATCTCAAACGCTCCCGAACAAATCGGCTCCCGAACGATTGAAACCGGAAGTGAGTGTTCCGGTTTGCGAACGTTCTTTTGGAAGCCGAACGTCCGACAGGCTTCTGTGGCTTACGATTGGCTGCAGGAGCTTCCTGCAGCCAATCAGAAGCTGTGCTTTGGTTTTTGAAAGTTTTGGAAGTCAATCGGATTTCTGGAACGGATTCCGTTCAACTTCCAAGGTACGACTGTACAATGAAATATACACAGAACAACTGTGTATTCAGTTAAAGCATTGGCTTGCATAAATGCTATTGTAAATGATATAGAGCACTTTAAACCAGCAGCAGCAACACACACACACACACACACACACACACACACACACACACACACGTAAATCCAATACAGATGCCAACTGGGACCGAAACCTCCCCCCTTTTTTAGGCTTGTTGAGAGAGGAAGGTGTTCAAGAGGAACTGAAAAGATAACAGGGAAGACGCCTGTCTGGTATGTAATGGGAGGGCTTTCCAAATGATAGGTGTTGCCATGTCTGAAGGCCCCCAAAGGGTGTGACAGTGGGCCTTATTGCCCAGTTGTCTTCTCCCAACTTCCATTTGGCTCAGGATACCCCAAATATTTACAATTTGACCTTAGGAGACTGCTGTGGTGTGGTTTTGTTTTATTTTTTTGCACGAGTTGGCTAAAACTGGGAACAACTGGAGGAAGGAAGTGTAGAGAGCCTGGGAACCAGAGGGCTCAGTTTTGCTCAGAGTAGACCTAAGTTATTCATGCCCGCTCATTTCAGTGGGCCTGCTCTGAGGACGACCATTTGATAAAGCCCAGATTTATTTATTTTATTTCACATAAGTTATACACCACTTGATTGTAAAAAAAAAACCCAACACACCCCAAACCTCAAAATGGTTTATAAAAAGAACTAAACAACAAAATTAGCGGTTGGAAAAACCACAGTTAAAACCAATTATTTAAAGCATTAAAAAACAAACAAACAATGAATGATAAATGATAAACTAAAAATCAATCACAAGCAAAAAAACCAAACAAAAGCAGATTAAAACATGTCAACAATCTCCATGTCTGGATAGGTTTGCCTAACCAAAATTGACCAGGTGCTGGAAAGAGTACAGGGAGTTCCAATGTTTATGTGCTGGCATGCTAAAAGATTTATTTCTTAGAAATGTAGGATAGGAGTTTTCAGGGCCAGTTTTAGGTTGGATGAGGCCCTAAGCTACTGAAGGTAATGGGGCCCTTTATATGTCCAGCAGTCCTTTGTCAACAACAAATTGTCGCTGTTTTTCGTGTTGAATATATGCTATATGTTCATTGATGGAGCTAATAGGTATCTAAAGCCATTTGCCCATGTTGCCATGCAACCAGTCCATGCAGAATGTAGGCACCCTATATATAGAAAGGAGCAAACCAGGGATATTTGAGGGAGCAGGCTAGCAGGTGGGGCCCATGACTTACATCCTAGGAGCCTACACAACACAAAACAAAACACTGTCACTGTATGTAGGTTTATTTTACTCGTTTTTTTAATCTTATATTATATGTACATCCAGTTTTTTTTCCTTTAAATTTTTTTTGGGCCCCCAAGAGAGTGGGGCCCTAAGCTATAGCTTGTTTAGCTTATATGTCAATCCGGCACTGGGTATTTTGTCGCACCTGGAACAATTCTGCAGAATGATGCAGAAAAGTGCACATATATGGAGTACGGCAATTCCGCAGGTAAACCGTCCCCAAGCTGTATTAGGGGCAGTATTAGGGTTTTACTTTATTTACTACGTATTCGCTCCTCTGAAGATGTCCATCCTGGATGCCTGGCACTAACGGGGAATGTGTGTGTGTTTTTGTTTGTGTGCACAAACTCAAGTATTGCTGATGCAAGCTGTGTGGGTATGTAATCCACTGAGAGCAGTCAAGTACAACATTCCTTGTTTTGCTAGAGTGGACATGCAGGGGAATGTTTGGTCCAGCCAGTCGAAACGTCCTATTTCTCCTGGCCTGGCATCCTTCCTCTTGCATGTGACTTGTGGGTGTGCATGACCTTTCCAGACCTGGTAAAAGGCCAAGGCATGCTTCTTCTCTCTCTCTTTTCCATCTTCCTTTCGTCCTGCGAACTTCCCAGACTGCTAACTGCAAACTTCCCAGACTGCAAACTGGGTTAAACCTGTTTGTATATGCTTGTAACTTTAAGCCTTAAGCCTGCCTTCAGGGACCACACTGTGCTCTGTCTGATCGTGAGTAAACTTTCTTTTTATTGCTTATGAATATTTATTTATTGCTTATGTGGTCTCTTTATTCTTTAGGAGGGATTCAAGGGGCCTTACCAGGAAAGTATTAGAATACATTTCAACCTGGACAAGCCAGATTGAATTGCGTATTGTCTTAAGAAACTCATACAAGCTTGCAACCAGTTTTCTGCTGTGTAAAGGGGAATGCGCTTTGCTAAGTAAAGGAACTTGCTGACGCAAGTTAGGAAGGATATTAATAAACAATAGATCCTCTCCTGACACCCTGAACATTCCCACAAGCTGGCTCCTCTGTCTGGGTAGGGCTCAAAGCAACTCACCAAATCCTTGGCGTTGAGAGACACTTCATCCCACCATGGAGACACGAACTCATAGTCACAGTTTAGGATCCTGCTGTACATATATTGGTCTCCTCTCGGGTCAAAGAAAGGCTCAAAGCCGCAAAGCCTGGGGAATGTTTTTTAAAAAACAGAATAATAATAATAATAATAGTAACAACAACAACAACAACAACACCTGTAAATAGTTTACATAAAATATTGAGGTGATGATAAACGGATGCACACAGGCCGACGTGTGTTGCGGTTACCCTCAAATTAATAAAGCCCACAAATACCTGAGGAGTCTGCCCGCTATGTCTCTCTGTGAGTTACTGATCTGGGAAGAGGAAGTGATTGCTAAACCACATGATTTCAGCAGGCGCGCACACACAAAAGAATAACTGTGGCTCCAGAACTGTGCCACCACCACCACCCCACAAAATACTGAAGTGCAACTGAGCGATCCATCAATCTACTGACAAAACCTGTGTGATTGATCAACTAAGGTTTCATTAATTGGGCACCAGTCCTTGCAGAATCCTAACCCTCTGAAGATTCCTCTGGTGAAGTAATGGATCTGACATTTGAGGGGGGCAGCATGTGTTTCAAGTTTATGCTTCCTTTGCTGCAACATAGGCTTAAAATAAAAGGACCCCTGGACAGTTAAGTCCAGTCAAAGGAGACTTCAGGGTTGCAGCACCCATCTTGCTTTCAGGCCGAGGGAGCCAGCGTTTGTCCACAGAGAGTTTTCCGGGTCATGTGGCCAGCAGGACTAAACCGTTTCTGGCACAACGGCACACCGTGATGGAAACCAGAGTGCATGGAAACACCATTTACCTTCCCACCACAGCAGTGCCTATATGTCTACTTGCACTGGCGTGCTTTCGAACTACTAGGTTGGCAGAAGCTGGGACAGAGCAATGGGAGCTCACACCGCCGCAGGGATTTGAAGAACCGCCAACCTTCTGATCAGCAAGCCCAAAAGGCTCAGTGGTTTAGACCACAGCACCACCTGCGTCCCTTAAAACACCCCCACCCACCCACCCACCTGCTGCTTTGCTGTCCTCAGCATCAGTGTCTATTCAGTTGGGGGTGGGTGGGGGGAAAAATAATCATCTGCTCGCTGCAGAAATGTTTAAGCAAAAAGCCTCAGGGCTGCATTTACTTTCAACTTGGCTAGAGAATTTGTGTGTGTGTTTGTAAATCCTAACAAGCCAAACCAATGGAAACCCAACATATTTTGACAGGCTGTGACCGCCATCTGTTTCATTTAGGTCAATGAAAACAGCGGCAGCGGGCAGGAGAGAGAAAGGAGGTCAAGCCTTCCTTTGTCATGGTCGCTGCGAGGGATGGTACGGAAAGTGGCTAACCTTACTCTTGCTACATCCGTCACCCAGATCCCTCTGGGCTTTGATGCTTGCAGTTCTTGGGGGCGGGGCGGGATTCATGTCAGAGTACTGCCTTAGTGAACTTCTCTCCCCCCACACAAATAACAACGCGTCCTCCAAGCTCCCTCCCCTCAGCTGTTCACATCAGCACAGCTTCATTCATGTCAGGTTCGTTTTCTGTTTGTGTACATGCCATAGGGGCATCGTGTGGGATGTGATCCATGAGAGGCAGTCAAGAACAACATTCCTTGAAATGCTAGAGAAGACATGTGAGGGAATGTTTGGTCCAGCCAGTTGAAACTTCCTGTTCCTCCTGGTTGAAGCACCCTTCCTTTTGCATGTGATAGAAGGTGGGTGTGACCTAACCTGTCCAGGTAACAAAAGGATGAGTTACGCAGCAAACCTCCCTCTTTTTGAATTCCTTCTTCATTTGACCAGCTCTTATCTCTCAGCTAGCAGAAGCACTGGGATTTCCCCCCCATATGGGGTAGATCCACATGTACATATTTGTAACTAAGTCTGCCTTCAGGAATCCAACTGTGAACTGATGTGAGTCAACTTCATTTATTGACTTTGAATAAGATTGTTGCGTCTTTATTCTTTTAAGAGGGATTCAAGGGAACTTACGGTACCAGGAAAGTACAATTCAATCTGAAGACAGACAGAGTTGTATAATAGTGAGAGGCTCACACGAGCCTGCAACCAGCTATCTGCTGTGCATGTAAAAAGGGGAATGTAACTCTGCTAAGCAAAGGAACTTGCTAGTGCAAGTTAGGAAGGATATTAATAAACAATATATCCCCTCCTGCCACCCTGAGCATTCCCACACATCAGTGGGGCGGTGGGATGTATTTATCCCCATTCAAACGTGCTCGCACCTTGGCGAGAGGTGACTTAGAAATGGCTTAAGGGCTCCAGTAAGTGGGGAGCTGCCTTGCCTTGAGAATCAAGGAATCGTAGAACAGTAGAGTTGGAAGGGACCTTGTGGATCATCTAGTCCAGTGCAGGAATATGCAGCTGTCTCATATGGGTATCGAACCTGCAACCTTAGCACTAGCAGCACCACGCTCCAACCCAATGAGCTATGAAGCAACACATCGATCCATAGCATTTTATAACAAAGTATGGGATGCGTATGCATTTTGGATTAATGCCGTGTGAACACAGATTAAAAATTCCACTTTGGGAATGCAGTGAGCACCCAGCAAACAGGAGGGTGGAGCGCAGCTTGGGTGTACCTAGCTACAAGGACTCTTAATTTCAGGATTGTGGGTTCAAGCAGGGGGGTTGGAGACCTTTGTGGTCCCTTCCGACTCTATGAATCTATGACTGTGATATTTCTTCTTGGTGGAGGACAGAGAGGGGTGTTCCGGTGTATTTATGCAGAAACCAGCCCACTGTTATGGGAGGTAAAATTCGCATCCATCGCCCTGCCCACTTTTGCCTCTGGCCCCACGTACCACTGGCATGCAGCCCCCCCCCCACATTTCCCAAGAAGGGAACGTGGCCCTCGGGCTGAAAGATGGGCTCCCTACCTTTGTACTACACACCATCGTATGGTGGTGGAGAACTCCAATAGCAGACATTTGGAGATACAGTGGTACCTTGGTTCTCGAACTTAATCCGTTCCGGGAGTCTGTTCGAAAACCAAGGTGCGGCTTCCGATTGGCTGCGGGAAGCCACGTCGGATGTTCGGCTTCCGAAAAACAGTCCCAAACACCGGAACACCCGCTTCCGGGTTTGCGGCGTTCGGGAGCCAATTTGTTTGGAAGCTAAACCATTCAAGTACCGAGGTACCACTGTAGAGGCAAAGGCATTTTGCCTGTTGGGCCTGTGTACGGATGAAGCTCGAAGGAGGGGAGAGGAAGGAGGAATCGTGATGTGTCAAAGCGTTTTAACGTTACTCACAATATATATGTGATGACACCGACAGACCACATATCCACTTCTGGACCGTAGGGAGAACCATGGAGAATCTCGGGTGCTGGAGGCGTTGGAATAGTGAAATAAAAATTTGAAAAAAGTGAGGAGCACAGACAGCTAGCATATGCATCATCCTTCGCCCACCCGTTCCCTTCTCTCTTTCTCTCTCTCTCTCTCTCTGCTCCTTCGCGCTCCGCCATGCTTTCACACCTGCCACAGTTAGTTTGTGGGAGGCAAGTGTGAGGCGTTGACAGGCTGCATCTTTTGGAAGCTGCCGAGGAGGCAGAGGCAACAGCAGCAGTGGGGCATATTCTTAATTTACCACTTATTCCCCAGTGAGTTGCATGTTTGTGTGATGCTTGCAGGTGGCGGCGGGGAGAGATTTCGAAAGGGTGAGAAAGACTTAGCTCTTGATGGAGGAGGAGGAAGGAAAAAGCTCACAAGGTCAGGCACAGATCTTTGCAGGGCTGGAAGGATCTGTCCAATTCAGTTTTCCCGTCTTAAATTCAATCCTTGCAGTGTGATCTGCGAATTTGTGCCGTGTCCCCTCTCAAGTCTTCTCCAGGAGAAACATCCCCAACCCCCCTCAACCATTCCTCATAAAGCTTGGTTCCCAGACCATTTATCATCTTGGTCTCCCTCCTCTGCGAACGTTCCAACTTGCCAATAATAATAATAATAATAATAATAATAATAATAATAATAATTTTTTACAGAGGTACCTCAGGTTAAGAACTTAATTTGTTCTGGAGGTCTGTTCTTAACCTGAAACTGTTCTTAACCTGAGGTACCACTTTAGCTAATAGGGCCTCCCACTGCCGCCGCACCGCCACCATACAATTTCTGTTCTCATCCTGAAGCAAAGTTCTTAACTTGAGGTACTATTTCTGGGTTAGTGGAGTCTGTAACCTGAAGCGTCTGTAACGCGAGGTACCACTGTATTTATACCCCGCTCATCTGGCAGGGTTTCCCCAGCCACTCTGGACAGCTCCCAACAGAATATTGAAAACATCACACATTAAAAACTTCCCTAAACAGGGCTGCCTTCAAATGTCTTCTAGAATTCAGATAGTTGCTTATTTCCTTGACATCTGATGGGAGGGCGTTCCACAGGGTGGGCGCCACCACCAAGAAGGCCCTCCGCCTGGTTCCCTGTAACTTTGCTTCTCGCAGTGAGGAAATGTCCTTCTAAAACTGTGGTGCCCAGAACTGGACACAGGACTCCAGGTGGGGGGGGGGGTCCTGACAAATTTAATATTTATTAAATTTATATACTGCCCTTCGTCGTAAGATCTCAGGGTGGTTCACGGAATAAAATGCAGGATAAAACAAGGAAATAATTAAAGCAAAACAGCAAAACAATGCCATTATTACAGTATTATTATTACGGTATTATTTTCTATCCTGCCCTTCATTTTTGCTTTAATAATAATGGCATTGTTTTGCTGTTTTGTTTTAATTATCTCCTTGTTTTTATCTGGTTTTACCTTGTTTTATTCCAGGCTGATAGGTGTGGGGGCTCTATTATGCCCTCTCTTTTGGCACAGAGTTCTAGTTTCGACATCCCCTAAACTAGCTGGACCCCCCCCCCGCTTTTCCTCTTTTGCCCACTCACCACAGTATCCGGGGGTGCCACACACTGTCTTCATCGTGTCCTGCTCATCCACAATCTTGGACAATCCAAAATCACCTGGTGCAAAATGGAGAGGGAGGGACATATTTCAAAGGCGACCCCGTTAAAACAAATGGGACGAGCTCTGTCGCCCCCATCTTTCTCACTAGGATGGCTGCACCCAGGTTAGATGTGGCCAAAGGAAGCGCAGCCTCTCAAAAGATCCAGAAATTCCAGAATGGTGTTTTCCCCAAACTTGGGTCTCCAGCTGTTTTTAGACTACAACTCGCATCATCCCTAGCTAGCAGGGCCAGTGGCCAGGAATGATGGGAATTGTAGTCCAAAAACTGCTGAAGAACAAAATTTTGGGAAACACTGATCCAGACTCCTCTGGCTTTCTTAGATGCCGAGAGTTGGCATGGGGGCCAGAAGGAAAAATTATGAGACAAAACAGAACATTTGCCTGGGACATCATTTTGGAGGTGGTGGTGTGGGGGACATACCTATTTTGAGAGGAGCATCTGGAGAGAGATCTGCGTAGAGGAGATTCTCTGGTTTCAGGTCACGGTGGACCACGCCATTTGCATGCAAATACTGCAGAAGAGAACAAGGGGAAAGGTGAAAATACCCTCCAGGTGGTGTTATTTTAATTGTTTTTATTCAATATTTCCTTGGGTTACATGCATCATTCCTATTTTCAGATCATAAAGTCATTTCTACAGATCAGCTATACAGTGGTACCTTGGTTCCCGAATGGCTTGGCTCCCGAACGAATCGGCTCCTGAAACCCGGAAGTGAGTGTTCCGGTTTGCAAACGTTTTTTGGAAGCTGAACGTCCAATGTGGCTTCTGATTGAGTGCAGGAAGCTCCTGCAGCCAATTGGAAGCTGCATCTCGGTTTTCAGACCGTTTTGGGAGTCGAATGGACTCCCGGAACGGATTAAGTTCGAGAACCAAGGTACCACTGTATATTTGTTGTGAGACATTTATGTTGTACTGTATACAGTATAAGGTTGGGGGGGGGAGGAGAGGGGGTCGTAAAATTTCATTATTTCATGTAGCATATGTGTGAGGTTTTTGTGTCAGCATCACATGGGTAGGTTCTTTTTCTATTCATTTATTAGTTTTCATTGGCAGTGAGAAAGGTTGGGGGTCCAGGTCATGGTTGGTTGTCTTCAGTGGACTGCAGTGAATTTTGTTTGCGTGTGATGTGTGAGTGTATGTGTGTAAGGAGTTGTTGGGTCTAGTTAGCCACATCGCTGGTGGTGGTGTCAAATAATAATATTAAAAATAAATAATAATATACCCCACCCACCTGGCTGGGTTTCCCCAGCCACTCTGGGCGGCTTCCAACAAAATATTAAAATGATCACAGTCCGGTGTTTTCCATGATTGTTTTGCCTCCACCCTGACCATATCTGTGGTTATCCCCCCCCCCCCAACCCATAAGGCACTCCTGCAGAGTCAGATTGCCCAGTGCTGGGATTGACAAAGCACTTCTGAGGGTTTTTTCGGGACTATTGCGCCTTTTATTAGAACATTCTGATTTGCAGCTTCCATTTTCTTTTCAAGGGAGCTGGAGTATCATTGATTAGTTGCACCTTAATTAGTCAGTTCTCATTCACTGTGGCGGGGCAGAGAGGAACTTAAATTTAACTGTTTTGCTTTCTCTTCCTTTTTTTTTAAAAAAGTTAAATAACCTTATTTTGCTGTTTTTTAATTTAAAAAAAGCAAAACAAGAAACTGGTAATTACAGATGCACACACAGGGAACACGAACTGACCAATTAAAGGGCAGTCCCTCAGTTATCCTGCAGCTTTGAACAGAAAACAATTAGAGACAGAAGCTGTAATGAGGAAGCTTTTAATTAAAGTTACATGTGACTTCTGCTGAATGCAACTTCCTCCTGAATATACATTACAGCAGGATCGACCCCCGCAACTTTAATTATCAGCTTCCTCATGACAGCTTCAGCCTGTAATTGCTTGCCAACCTCCTACCATGTCCCTTTACATCTTATCCAACCCCCCTAAAATCTCCTTCTTGCCCACCCATATTCTCCCAACTCCTCTGTGTTGTCCCTCCACCCCAGCTTTTCTTCAAAGCTCCGCTATTTGAATTTCAAAACTTGCCTTCTCTTTTGCTCCCGTCCCTCACCCCGACTTCATGGAAATTCCACGCAAAGTGCCATGTGGAACCTAATGTTTAAATTCTGCTTCTGGCCGATTGTTAAAACATGAAAGCAGCCTTAGAGGCTTGGCTTTGGGAAATCACCACCTACTGTAAGGACTAGAAACTTGGTGGTTGGTTGGTTTTAAATGAAAACTGGAGTCGGGTTAACATAAGCCCTGCTGGATCAAGCCAGAAGCCCATCTAGAGTCTAGACCAACATCCTGTCTTCACAGTGACCAACCAGATGCCCAATGGGAAGCCGACAGGCAGGATCTGAGCGCAGTAGTACTTTCCACACATTTGAGGTTCCCAGCAACTGGTGTTCAGAGACATCGCGGAGGGAGAACACGGAAATATCAGGGCAACGGGTTTTAACGTGGGAGATGATCCGTGACAGTTGTCAAAATCCACCCAAACTGATACAAGATGAACTTTGCTTTCATTTTTGCCCCCTAGAGTCCGTCAGCCATTTCTACGATTAACTCAGCTTGTAGGCTGCTTTAATTTTTGTTTTCCTTTTTTTTCATTTTATAATAAGACATACAAGAAAAACAAAAACAATACAGAACACAAAATGATAAAAATAGCATTGAAACATTTTAACAAAATACAAACAAACATATCAATATTTCGTAACCTCATATTTTGCTTAACATTGTCTTGAGGACTTCCTCAAATCCCACCCTTCTGATTTTCATTTACAATTGTTTTTATCCTTAGCAGTTTTCATATATCCAAATTTCATCCATTATCATGTACACCAATTCTTATTTTAAGCTATTCATATTTCTAAAACATTCTTCTCTTTTTTCTTTTATTGTCCACCTTCTCCTATCCCCCCATCCCCAGGCCTCCTCCTTGCCATGAGAAGGTCCCAGAATGAACAGACAGCTGGAGGTGGTCCTTTTTATAATTAGACTTCTCCCTACCTCCCCCTCTGAACCGCCCCCCCTTTAATCTTTTGCTGCTAGGGGGCTATCATCCTGCCTGTGCAGAAAGGTGGAGTCGTAATCTCCGCAGAGCATTTACATGGGATACTGTCCTTTAGGAGTTCCCTTGCCTCATTAAAAACCAAAAAGAAAGGAAGAAAAATAAATACCCTTGGTTTCCATGGAAACAGTCTCACACTGACCTTTAATAAAGAGGAAAGGGTGACCTAGCTAATATTCTCTGTATGTAGATATATGGGCATGTGCCCATATATAGATAAGATTCTCTCTCACACATGTAATCAGTGCTTTTTTTTCCTGGGGGGTACATGGGGTACACATAACCCTGAACATTTTGTGAATCTTTGTACTTTTGTCCATTTACTATATTTATTTTCCCCCAAATTGAACTACAAAATGGTGATTTTCTTGAGTCAAAATGAGAGTACCTCTAAACTTTTTTTAAAAAAGAGAAAAAAATGCACTACATGTAATATATGTACATAGTATACATGTGGTCAACGTTAGTCCTACTCAGAGTAGACACTTGAAAATTATGTCTGTTCGGAGTAGGACTTAGTCACACACAACCCAGAAAATAGACATTCAGGCATATAGGTGAAGGACCCCTGGGCGGTTAAGTCCAGTCAACGGCGACTATGGGGTTGTGGTGCTCATCTTACTTTCAGGCCGTTTGTCCGCAGACATCTTTCCGGGTCACGTGGCCAGCAGGACTAAACCACTTCTGGCGGAACGGGACTCTGAGATGGAAACTGAAGTGCACAGAAACACTGTTTACCTTCCCACCACAGCGGTACCTATTTATCTACTTGCACTGGCGTGCTTTCGAACTGCTAGGTTGGCAGGAGCTAGGACAGAGCAATGGGAGCGCACCCTGTCACGCGGATTCGAGCTGCTGACCTTCCGATTGGCAAGCCCAAGAGGGTTGGTGGTTTAGACCACAGCACATATATATCTTTACAAAGACACGCATGACTCCTCTTGAACTTCTGGGCTCGGGTTTTATAGAGCCTACGGGGTCAGCTGACCTCTCCTAAAGGTCAGCTGAACTCTGGTGTGGAAGGTAGCTTAGTGCTGATTGCCCAGGTGAGACGGGTCCTTACCAGGTGTGTGTTTGTGTGCCAGCAGCGATGTGGGTGGCGCTGTGGTCTAAACCACTGAGCCTATTAGGCTTGCCAGTCGGAAGGTCAATGGTTCGAATCCCAGCGATGGAGTGAGCTCCTGTTGCTCTGTCCCAGGTCCTGCCAACCTAGCAGTTCGAAAGCACGCCAGTGCAAGTAGATAAATAGGTACAGCTGCTGCGGGAAGGTAAACGGTGTTTCCATGTGCTCTGGTTTCCGCCACGGTGTCCCATTGCGCCAGAAGTGGTTTAGTCTTGCTGGCCACATGACCCGGAAAGCTGTCTGCGGACAAATGCCGGCTCAGCCTGAAAGTGAGATGAGT
Source organism: Zootoca vivipara (assembly GCF_965207765.1). Lineage (NCBI taxonomy): Eukaryota > Metazoa > Chordata > Lepidosauria > Squamata > Lacertidae > Zootoca > Zootoca vivipara. The sequence goes on along the minus strand of NC_142589.1, from coordinate 92,686,593 downwards.
GCCGCAACCCTGTAGTCGCCTTTGACTGGACTTAACTGTCCAGGGGACCTTTACCTTTTACCTTTTGTGTGCCAGCTATTAACCCTCACAAGACTAACTTGTCCTGCCCTACAGTAAATACCCCCCCCTCTCCCTCTTCCCCCCTTTTGTTCTGCCTGGTGGTCCCTTGGCAGCCGCTTTCTCTGGCTCCTCTCACCCAAACAAACAACAGATGCCGCGCAAATTGTGTTACCAGCCTAGGGAGCTGCTGGTGCCAATCTTAATTTCACAGGTTGCCGATTGCAAGAGATTGGAAAGACGAGGAGCTTTAAAAGATAGTGACAGTTAATAAAAATGAAATAAAGCACACGCACACACCAGCGAGGCAGGAGGTGGCCATTTCACTCACGTAGGAAGGTATGAGAAAGCAACAGCGCAGCTTTGCAAGGATTAGCATAAATGGAACTTTTGTGGAAGTTGCCAAATTTTGGTCTGCTCCGCATCCGGGGATTGTGTGGCGTGGGGGCCTAAGGCTGTTGAACACATTATCGGCTAGATTGTTCCTTTTCTCAGTTTAGAGCAAAGCTGGTTTGGGGGAGAAAGCCGTCTCGAAATGCACGGTGTGCGCACTTGAGCGACTTCCAATGCAGCAAGGTTGTTCCTCCGCTCTGTGATTTGAGACTCGAATTGCTGCACAGACCAGAAAAAGGGAGTTGGTGTTTCCACCCATTGCCCACTCCCTGATTTGTTTCCCCGCACCGAACTCTGGTTCCCTGAAGCATAAGATTACCAGACAGTTACTGGGACAGTCCCCGGATTTACAAATCAGTCCCCTGACAAAATCCTATCATTCCTATTGAAGTTGAAAAGTGTCTCCAGATTCATTGAAAAAGATCTGGTAACCTTACTGAAGCAGCCGTCCGAGCGTGTGCTCTCATCTGAGCATGCTCAGTGGCTGCCTGAAAGAGACACACCTCAGCTTAACTGCAGCTTCCGTTTCCCATTCAGATGGAAGCTGGTTTGCAGGAAAATACGCATTGAACAGGAATATCTCTCAGGAATCTGCAGGGTACAGATTGATTGCAGCTAACATCATTGTGGGTACTCAGCTTCCAACGTCAGTGGGGGAAGCGTATTGGAGCAAGAGTATGTACATATAACACCGGTCCTGAAAGACCTACAGTGGCTCCCAGGACATTTCCAAGCACAATTCAAAGTGTTGGTGCTGACCTTGAAAGCCCTAAACGGCCTCGGTCCAGTATACCTGAAGGAGCGTCTCCACCCCCATCGTTCTGCCTGGACCCTGAGGTCCAGCTCCAAGGGCCTTCTGGTGGTTCCCTCCCTGCAAGAAGAGAGGTTACAGGGAACCAGGCGGAGGGCCTTCTTGGTGGTGGCGCCCACCCTGTGGAACGCCCTCCCATCAGATGTCAAGGAAATAAACAACGACCTGACTTTTAGGAGCCATCTGAAGGCAGCCCTGTTTAGGGAAGCTTTTAATATTTGATGAATTATTGTATTTTAATATTTTGTTGGAAGCCGCCCAGAGTGGCTGGGGAATTTAATCATCATCATCATCATCATCATCTGGTGTACGGCGTTGCAGCCAGTCAGCTGAGCCTCAACCGTTTCCTGCGTAGGGGGAGGTACGCTGCCTACCCCCCAACCCACGTCACAGCCGGCCACGTCATCTGTGCTGGGGATAGCCCCAGCCAATCTGCAGCCAGGGTGGGTGTGGCTGCGGGCCATTTAATTTCAGCGCGGCCAGCCAGCTCCCTCTCCCTTGCCTTTTCGTCGGATCACGCTACCCATCCACCCTCTTTTTATGCTTTGCTCTGATATGACCTTGCCATGGTAGTTGTTGGTCGCCACTTGGCAAATTGGCACCAGCCATTGGGTTTTCACCTACCTAGTAGCAATTGTCACAACTTTTGTGAGTTACAGGTAGGTAGCCGTGTTGCTCTGACGTAGTTGAAACAAAAAATAATTAAATTTCCTTCCAGTAGCACCTTAGAGACCAACTAAGTTTGTCATAGGTGTGAGCTTTCATGTGCATGCACACTTTTTCAGGTCTCTAATGTGCTACTGGAAGGATTTTTTGGTTTCAACTTTTGTGAGGTTAGGCATTGGGTTAGCCTTTGTTTGGTTGTTGCCTCGCCTGCCCCTTTTCAGTAAGGGTATCCTGTTAAAGGGATCTGGGATGTGAATACTGGGCGTGGGCTAGGGCCATATCACAGTCCCTACGGAGACCCCTCAGGGTGGTGCCACCATCTGACGTAAGTTATAGGGCACCCCTTTTGAGTGGTTTACCCTTCCGTGGACTTCCTGCAGGAGTCAATATATAGCCTAGCTTTGCCCAATGCGTAAGCCAAACTGCTCACATCTGTAACCAAAATGCACACGAAAGCTCATACCAATGACAAACTTAGTTGGTCTCTAAGGTGCTACTGGAAGGAATTTTTTTGATTTGTAACCAGTAACGTTGTGGCCTATTTGAACCCATAAACCAAATATTCTGTGTCTGTGTTGATTTATTGTTCTCCTGGGAACTTTGTGGCTCGGGTGCCTTGGCATGCAATGTGCACACAGCCATGGTAATTCCTAAGAAACAGCAGGATAAGTATAGATCGTGGTGAATGTGTGCGGTGCTCCCTAAGCCAGTGGTGCAAACAGGGATTGAGTGCACAGTCTAATACTCCAAGGAGACCGCTGAAATCAATGAACTCTGCTATAACACAGCCATTGCTGACTCTGAGGAAGACTCAGTTGAGAGACAACCAGGGACTCTGGAACAGATGCGGGGGGGACGGGGACTGGATTTTGGAGAGAGAGGGGGGAAAACCCAAACAGGAGAGAAGGATGACTTACGGAAACAGCTTCCAGGATCTGCTTCACCACATGAGCTGCATCTTTTTCGCTGTAGAAACCCCGTTCAACGATCCTGAAAGAGGGCAGAGGAGGGCACAAAGTGTTGGGTTCAAAAGTTGCCGTGTTTTCACTTTGCCACTAGCTACTCTACCTAACAAATCTTTTCAAATGGCCTTTATCGTTTATTTGAAAGACGTATACCGCACGGTGACAAAGCAGCTTATAGATAAATGGGAGAACAGAGGAATAAAGGTGTTTTCTCTGAGCTAAAAAGACCCAAATGCTGCAGCCGTTCCTCCTAGGGGAGCAACTTTGTCACCCAGTGAGCTTCATAGCTGAGTGGGAGGATTTGAACCCAGGGCTTCAGAACCTGATCCTCTTAACTATAGGTTGCAGTTGGTCTGAATTTATGTTTGGTTCCAGTGGGAAGAGCAAAAGGAGATGTGAATATATGGGGACATATTCCTCCACATCATCCTCAAGGCGATGCATTGATTTCTGTGGGCCCATTGAACTTATTTTATTCATTTCATAAAATTCATTCCCTACTTGAGCGGTTTACAAAGGATAACACAGTAAAATGACTCTCATTGAGTTCAACCGGTGCAGCCATGGTACCTCTGCATAGAGTTCGTTTTGCTAACTGTCAAACAACATTTTATTTTTTTTAAAAAAACACAGTTTTTGTATATGAGACCAGATTGTCTCTGCTCATGTGCAAAGTGCACATTGAAAAATGAAGCCCTTTGCACACTTGGAGCAATAAAGAAGACGGGCTGCAGATAACTGGGCATTTGAAAGGACAAGCTTTCTGGCACTGGAGTGAGCAGAACTTTTTTTTAGTGAGTGTGATGGAGGGAAAGAAAGCGGATTGCAGGGAATCTGCAGCGGGAATTGACAGTGATGGTTGAGAAAGGCTGGCATAAAGTACTGTATTCCTCAACGCCCCCCTCTCTATTCCAACACACACACACACACACACACACACACACACACACACACACACACACAAATAAAGCACACAGCTTCTCTGCAGGTCGCTCTGACACAAATTATCATCCTTTCCCCTTCCTCGATGCTATTTGTCACCTTTTATTAAGAACCTGCCAGTTCGGCAGAGGGCTTCTTGCTGGTTACCTGTCAAAGAGCTCGCCACCTGTCACCAGCTCAAGGATGAGGGTGATCTGCGAGGTAGTCTCAAAGATCTCTTTGAGTTTGATCTAAAAATAAAAAGAGATAAAGGAGGTTGAGCAGGGGGGGGGGAATGGTGTTTTAACTTTGAGACAAGCTGGTCTCCAAATTACGAAAAAGCAACTCACAAACCCACACAAGACAAGGACTGTAACTCAGTGGGGAAAGCACCTGCTTTGCATACATTAGATCCCAGGTTCGATCTCTAGCCTCTCCATGTAGAATAATAAAATTGTAGAGTTGGAAGGGACCCCGGGGGGTCATCTAGCCCAACCCCCCTGCAATGCAAGAATAGGCAGCTGCCCCATACAGGAATTGAACCTGCAACCTTGGCGTTATCTTCACCACGCTCCAACCAACTGAGCTGTGCATGTAACGTAGGGAAATGTCCCCATCTGAAATCCACCTAGCTCAGTCAGTGTGGAAACTACTGAGCTAGATGGACCTGGTGGTACAAGCACAGCCTCCTGGGTTTCTCTCTAGATCTGTCATATTCAGAACCATCTCCTGGTAGGCTGGGGGAAGATTCCAGCCTGAGATCTGCTGGTAGCCACTGCAGAAAACACTCAGCTACGTGGAACAGGGGTCTGACACAGTATGCTTGTGAAACATGGACCACTTGAAAACGCCATCTCCAACTCCTTGGAAGAGTCCATCAATGGCATCTCTGAAAATTTTTACAGATCACTTGGGAAGACAGGTGCATTAATGCAAGTGTACTGGAAGAAGCAAAGACACCAGTGTCAAAGCGATAATTCTTCAACATCAATTTTGTTGGACTGGCCATGTTGTGTGGATGCCTGATTATCGTCTTCCAAAGCGACTCCTCTATTCCGAACTTAAGAATTGAAAGCGTAATGCCGGCGATCAACAAAAGAGGTTTAAAGACTCTTACAAGGCAAATCTAAAAAAAGTAGTATAAACACTGGCAACTGGGAAACACTGGCCTGTGAGCGCTCCAGCTGGAGAACAGCCTTTCTCAAAGGTGTTGTGGACTTTAAAGACGCTCAAACTCAGGACGCAAGGGAGAAACACACTAAGAGGAAGGCACGCTTGGCAAACCCTCACCAGGATCAACTCCTGCCCAGAAACCTATGTCCCCACTGTGAAAGGACGCGGGGATCCAGAATTGGCCTCCACAGCCACTTATAAACCCACTGTTAAAACTGTGTTTATGGAAGACAATCTTACTCAGCTATGAGGGATCACAGAAGAAGAAGAAGGAGGAGGAGGAGGAACAGGGTTTGACTCAGTAAAAAGTTCCTACATACTCTTCTCAACACAGGCATCCCGCCTCCATATATGTGGGGGTTTGATTCTGGGCCACCATGCGCCCAAGTGAAATCACATAAAGTGGGGGACACCCTCCAAAAAGCCTCTAAATGCCTGTTCTTTCCCGCTCCCCAGCTCTCCCCCCTCGTTCTCTCCACACAATTCTCTCTTCAGCTAAAATTGAAGCTCTGGAGCCAGACGGAGGCTGGAGGATGCATAGGAAAGCGAATGTTGCTGCTGTTTCGCTACCCCACACCTCAGCTGTTAGGCGGATAGGCCAAGCAGCCCAAACAAAGCCCCCCTGTGCCTCGGGTCCCTTTGGGGCTTCCTCCGCCTTCACAGATGTCATCTTCGGGCTCCAGGGAGAGTCTCAGTACGAGGGCAAGGGTTCCCCCCCCCAAGAGTTTTTCTGAAGGACTGTGAGCTCCTTGCAGAGTTCACAATTAGCTAACTGATTGTTGTTCTCTGGTAGCAAACATGTGAGGATTGTAGCCTGGGATCGTGTGAATGGTATTGGGTTGCAATCTCCATTTTGAAAGGAGTTGCCTTTGGTTATATATACAGTGTGTGTGTGTGTGTGTGTGTGTGTGTGTGTGTGTGTGTGTGTAAAATTGTCCATTTAATATTATACATTCACATCATCATTATCCACCCTGGCTCTTTAGAGCCTATTGACTTCCTTTTATGCCCGCCTCATGGCTTTCAAAATTAACCTTTATATCATTGCATTTTGTACCTTTTCCAATTCTAATGACACTCCTTACAATACGGCTCAAGATTTAAATAAATATAGAAAGACAGGAAATTTCTCATTACAAGTCTTCAGACAACCCTGCTACTGCTGTCAAATGCTTACAATAATCTTTCAGATATCGTATAAATTTATTCCAGTCCTTTTGGAATACTTGATCATGCTGGTTTCGAATTTTCCCCGCCAGCTTCACCAATTCTGCAAAGTCCATCATCTTCATCTGCCACTCTTCTTTCGTCGGTACTTCTTCTTGTTTCCATTTTTGGGCTAAAATAATTCTTGCCGCAGTTGTTGCATGCATAAACAGTCTTTTCTCTTCCCTTGGTATCTCTTCACCCACTATACCCAGTAAAAAGGCTCCTGGTTTTTTAAAGTATTTTTAAACATTTTCTTTGGTTCTTTGCCTCCCAAACTTAATGGAGTGAAGATGCAAATGGAAGTCGTCTCTGAACCACACAGAACAATGCCAGTAAATGGCTCTCCTGAACGGAGTGCCAACAGCCTGGAGGCTGAAAAGCAGGCTGGAGAGAGAGAGAGAGAGAGAGAGAGAGAGGCCTTTGTTTATAGGTCTGTTTGGATTATTTCATATTTTGTAAGATGACGACGACGACAAAATCCTTTATCAAATGGACAAACTGAGGAGCAATGCAGAATCAATTTGCATCGAGTTTTTATTTTCGGAACGAAACCAGTTTTTGGAAGGAGCGCTTTTCAGTGGTTGTTTGCTGGCTGAGCCAAAGAAACAGGATCTCAGTGTGCAACTGAATGTTGGATATAATGTATGTACTCAACCAGAGGGGAATTCATTCTGCTTGCGTTTTAATGGGGACCTGCTTAGGGCTGCAGCCCTGACCTCACTTACTTCTAAAGTCGCAGTTCCAGAAACAAAGTAAATAATGAAATAATTATCAATGGATTCCTGCCTTTGGAATACACACACACACACACACACACACAAACAGTGGCACCTTGGTTTTCAAACAGATTAGTTCACGAACAACTTGGAACCCGAATGCTGCAAAACCCAAAGTAGGTGTTCTGGTTGTCACACTTTTTTTCGGAAGCCGAAAGTTCTGTTTTGCGTCCCCCTGTGTTTCCTGTTGTGCTGCTAATTTGTGCCCCCCCCCTGTAATTCAAGCCTTCCGCTTCTGATTGCAGTGTTCTAAGGTGATATTTGGAGCTTTAATTTGGTGCTTTTGTTTTGCTATTTATTTTGGGGGTTTTTTTGAGGCTTTTCCAGGTACGTAATTTGTTTTAGTGACTGTGTGGATCCCAGTTCAGCTACTGATTGATTACTTGATTGCTTGTGTGACTGTGGAAATGGATAAAAGCCCCCCATCCAAACAATTGCTATCATCAGTGTAGGTAAGAAATTTTTTTAATTTTCATTTTTATCATCTACAATAAAAGGTAAAGGTAAAGGGACCCCTGACCATTAGGTCCAGTCGTGACCGACTCTGGGGTTGCGCGCTCATCTCGCATTATTGGCCGAGGGAGCCGGCGTATAGCTTCCAGGTCATGTGGCCAGCATGACAAAGCCGCTTCTGGCAAACCAGAGCATCACATGGAAACACCGTTTACCTTCCCGCTGTAGCGGTTCCTATTTATCTACTTGCATTTTGACGTGCTTTCGAACTGCTAGGTTGGCAGGAGCTGGGACCAAGCAACAGGAGCTCACCCCGTCACAGGGATTCGAACCGCCGGCCTTCTGATCAGCAAGCCCTAGGCTCAGTGGTTTAACCACAGCGCCACCTGGGTCCCTTTATCTACATCTACAATACTGTAGATTGTACTACATCTACAATACTTTATCTTCATCTACAATACTGTCTTATTTATTTTATAGTACAGTACATTGATTATTGCTGTCATTTTATGGATCAATGGTCTGGTTAGATAGTAAAATTCATGTTAATTTGCTGTTTTAGGGGTTTTAAAAGTCTGGAACAGATTTTTCTGCCTATAAGACACCCCCATGTATAAGACGCCCCCTATTTTTGGGGACTCTAAGGGGAAAAGGGGGGGAGATCTATCTGTGTTTAAGATGCCCCCAAATTTTGGACATTATATTTTAGGAAAAAACCCTAGTCTTATACATAGAACAATATGATAATCCGTTTTGCATTCCTTTCTATGGGGAAGTGTGCCTTGGTTTTGGAACGCTTTGGTTTTGGAACAGACTTCCGGAATGGATTAAGTTTGAGAACCAAGGTACCACTCTCTCTCTCTCTCTCTCTCTCTCTCTCTCTCTCTCTCTCTGTGTGTGTGTGTGTGTATAGACACCCACACCCACACCCCACACCTTTCCAGCAAAGGAGATTTCCTGCTTGCATTCTTAACAGCAGCACAGCACACCTGGAATTAGAGGGTTGTGAGTGCGTTTTTTCCCTCCCCTCCAGGAAAAGGGGGGGGGAGACTTGCAAATGTGTTAAAAAAGAGAGAGAGAAGAAAACAAGAAAATGTCACGGTTTCTTTATACTTTTGGTGACACCGCACATTTCATGGCACTTTCATGATTAAAACCGCAGCTGCTTGGGAGGCTGCTGGAAAGATCCTGCCGTGTAAGTGACGCTGGAAGAAGAAGGAAGAGGCTTAATGCTCCCCCCCTTCCCTTAATACGTGGCGGCGCAATCTCTTATTAACTTCAGAAGTTTACAATCCTATTATCGCTCCCTATCAGCCGCCTGCAAGCAGGGGAGGCTGGAGATAGGAGTCGCAAAAGGGTAAATAACAGAAATGGAATTCCATATATATATATATGAACAAACATCTGACTGAACAAAGAAGCTTGCAAATGTGAGGGGTGCATGTGGAAATCCTAAACCACCACCCCCTGAAACTGTTGGTTATTAGAGCAAAAAATTAGGTCAACAAAAGCTTGGAATAATGGCTGTTTGTCCTTCAAGTTGCTGTTATGCTTGTTTTGTTCTGGTTTTTAAATATATATATATATTGTTTGACTGTTTATTTTATTAGGATGCAGCTGCCTTCAGCCCCTGCTAAAAACCTGTTCAGTAAGGCAAGCCTACGCAGATACATAAAGCCAGCAGGTTTTAATACATACCGTACTACCGTATTGCCCCAAATATAAGCCGTACCCTGTCTAGGTTTGTCATTGCTTTTCTCCCAAGAAGCAGGCGTCTTTTAATTTCGTGACTGCTGTCACCATCTGCCGTGATCAAGGAGCCCAAGAAAGTAAAATCTCTCACTGCCTCCATTTCTTCCCCTTCCATTTGCCAGGAGGTGATGGGACCAGTGGCCATGATCTTGGTTTTTTTGATGTTGAGCTTCAGACCATATTTTGCGCTCTCCTCTTTCACCCTCATTAAAAGGTTCTTTAATTCCTCCTCACTTTCTGCCATCAAGGTTGTGTCATCTGCATATCTGAGGTTGTTGATATTTCTTCCGGCAATCTTAATTCCGGCTTGGGATTCATCTAGTATGTTGAAATATACCTTCCCCAAAAACCGGAAGCGTTTTTGCTTGGGTTGAGAAGAGATTACAAAAGTAGACCAAAGACTATTTATGTGTGCGACCACTGCAGCAAGAATTCTGTTAGCCCAATGGTGGAAATCACAAGAATTACCAACAATTGAGGAGTGGCAGATGAAGATGATGGAGTATGTGGAATTAGCCAAACCGACTGAGGATCCAGAACCAAGGTGACCAGAAATTCCAGAGAGATTGGAGTAAATTTATTGAGTACCCGAGAGACCATTGCAAAAATGTGAAGACACTAGCAGGGTTGATATGAATCCTGCAACACAATATAAAAATAGTATCTGACCATGGATAATAAAAGGACTTGCTATGTATTGAAGGACAGAAACTGACAGCAGAAATGCGTATACAATCTATTAGGAAATTAGAAACCAGTTGAAGGGAGGAAGGGAAGTCACGAGCCCGGCGGAGCAAATGCTTTAGAATGGCTATTATAATGTTGTTACATTTTATGTTTTTGCTTTATTAATGAAAATAATGATTATATATATATATATATATATATATATATATATATATATATATATATAATTTTCATTATTTTCATTAATAAAGCAAAAACATAAAATTAAAACATATATTAAAACCTGGAGCGTTTACTTCTGGGTTTTCAATGTTCGGGAGCCGAAACGTTCCAAAACGGAGGCATTCGGGATCTGAGGTTTGACTGTATTGTAGAGTTGGAAAAGGTTCCATCAAGAAGAATTTAGGGTGGTGTGGCCTGTTCCCCCGTACAGGGCTCCGAAGTGAAGGGGTGCAAAATTGAGAAGATCAGTGACTGAGAAGATCCATTCAGGGGCGCCAAGTTCTGGCCTTGCACACGGGTGCCATGTTACGAAAGATTGCCCTAGTCTGCCCCTGGGTGGCATAGCTGCCAAGTTTTCCCTTTTCTCGTGAGGAAGCCTATTAAGCATAAGGGGAAATCCCTTAAAAAAAGGGATAACTTGGCAGCTATGCTGGGTGGAGCGACTCCGCTGTCAGGAAAGGGTGCAGCATGTGGAACTTTCCAGTTTACAGAAAAGGTGAGTGACACGATAGAAGTTTATAGAATTTTCTGGACATGGAGGAAGCGGGCAGAGAAAAGTTTCCCTCTCCCATAACTCTAGAACACGTGGACATTCAATGAAAGGCAGATAAAAGAAAGTCATTTTTCACACGGCACTGAGTGAAACGATGGGAACTCGCGGCCACAGAGGCCTGATGGCCACCAACCTGGATGGTTTAAAAAGAGGATTAGACAAAGTCATGGAGGAGACGGCAATTGGTGGCTACTAGCCTTGTTGCCTATGTGCTGCCTAAGTGGCTGCAGGCAGCATATCTTCTGAATTGTCGTCTTTGGTGATCCCTCGTAGACGAGTAAGATTCTCTTCCATAAACACAGTGAGTCCGTAAGTGACCGTGGAGGCTAATTCTGGATCCACACGTCCTTCCACAGTGGGGACATAGGTTTCTGGGCAGGAGTGGATCCCGGTGAGGGTTTGCCAAGCATGCCTTCCAGGGCAGTCTAGAGCAGGTCGCGCGCCCTGGCGCTGAGGGATGGAGATTGCTCCGGCACCCCCGCAGGGCGCAGCATGGTTTCCGCGTTGCTTCGTTGCGTGGTGCCCTGCCTACCGGCCCGGCGCCCTGGTGCACCGCGCCACCGGGGGTCTACCTAGAGCCGGCCCTGATGCCTTCCTCTTACCATGTTTCTCCCTTGCGTCCTGAGTTTGAGCATCTTCAAAGCCCAGGACACCTTTGGGAAAGACTGTTCTCCAACTGGAGTGCTTGCAGGCCAGTGTTTCCTAGTTGTCGGTGTTTATACTACATTTTTTTAGATTTTAGAATTTTTTTAGCTTCTGAATACCAGTTGCTGGAAACCACAGGAGCAGAAAGGGCTGCTATACTTGGCTCCTGCTTGCTGGCTTCCCACGGGCATCTGGCTGGCCATTACGAGAGACCAGGATGCTGGACTTGGCCTGTTCCACCGGTCTCTTTCACTCACTGGTTCAGATGCTCAGACCTGTACCTCCAGAACTGTTGACAGCTTTCCCCCTTTCAAGGAATTAACTTCTCTTTTACAGAGCAACATCCAATTCTTAGAAGGATACGATCTCGCAACTCGGCAGACTTCCATAATGTGCCACGGAAGCCCAATATGTGGGGATGTTATTTGAATCGTCACGCTTTGCAGCTTAAAGGCAACCTATTAGGGATTATAAGGAGAGTGTCCTGGGGGATTATCCCACATCCAGCAGCTGAAAAGCTCTGTGGATGTTGATGGTGATACGGCCCAGGTGCCCCCGTGGGATGCCTAGCTGATTTTAGAGACAGTCTTTGTGTACAGGATTTACCAGCCAGTCACGAAGGACACTGACCCTCCGGTTGCAAGGAGCCCCAAATCACAGCCTTTCAAAAGGCAGCATTAAGCATCCGGGAAGCGCTGTCTGAAATTGAGCTTCAGTTGCTGTGCTCTACGTGGGGCTACCTTTGGTGACCCAGAAACTGCAACTAATGCGGCAGCTAGACTGGTGACGGAACAGCCACCGAGACCATATAACACCGGTCCTGAAAGACCTACACTGGCTCCCAGGACGTTTCCTAGCACAATTCAAAGTGTTGGTGCTGATCTTGAAAGCCCTAAATGGCCCTATAGACCTGAAGGAACGTCTCCAGCCCCATTGTCCAGCCCAGACAATGCCTCCAAGGGCCTTCTGGTGGTTCCCTGCCTGCAAGAAGAGAGAGGTTACAGGGAACCAGGCAGAGGGCCTTCTCGGTGGTGGCGCCCGCCCTGTGGAATGCCCTCCCATCAGATGTCAAGGAAATAAACAACTACTGTATCTGACTTTTAGAAGACATCTGAAAGCAGCCCTTTTTAGGGAAGTTTTTAATGTTTGATGTTTTATCGTGTTTTTAATATTCTGTTGGGAGCCGCCCAGGGCAGCTGGGGAAACCCAGCCTGATGGGCGGGGTATAAATACTGTATGTTGCTGCTGCTGCTGCTGCTGCTGCTGTTATGCCACAGCCCTCCGTCTTGCCAGGTTCAGAAAAGGGCATGGAGAGGCTCTCCTATTGGAAAAGGCTTTTAAGGCTCCATCTCGATCGCCCAAGCCTTTAGGGTCCAAACCTTTAGTGTGGTAGGCCCCTGACCTGCGGAACTCTCTCCCACCCCCCAGGTCATTCACACTCTTACACACCCGTTCTCTCCCAAACACCATGCACTTTTCACCAACTCTGCTCAACTTACAATATTCGGATGCGACAGCCTCAGCAGCACACCGATTTCGGTCCTGACGATTTTCTTGTCGATCTGAAAGCGAAGAATAGAGTGCAACTCAAGGACCCCCCACCATTCCCCCCGAAATTGAATTTCTGATTGCACTGCTTCGTTAATGCTTTTTTAACATATTTTCTTTCCGGGTGCTTTAATGCCCAATCTCTTTGTTACTGTGTCTTTTAATCACGTATGGAATTTCCACCTGTAAAGTGCTTGGAAACCATATTGACCATATGAATGGTATATAACTAATAATACCTCATACAGTGGTGCCTCGCTAGACAAACGCCCTGTAAGACGAATTTTTCGCTTAACGAAAGGATTTTCGAGCAGAGGTTGCTTCGCTAGACGAATTCATTTTATGAAAAATTCGACTAGCGAATCGCGGTTTCCCATAGGAATGCATTGAAATTCAATTAATGCGTTCCGTTCCGGCAAAAAATAATTTATAAAATAAAAAAATAAAAAATTTCAATGCATTCCTATGGGATTCGCTAGACAAATTTTTCGTTATAAGAATTGACCCGTGGAATGAATTAAATTTGTCTAGCGAGGCACCACTGTATATGCCTGCTCGGCCGCTTCAGTCGGAGGATCTGGCACTCTTACAGCTGCCACATAAGGTATTGTTGTTGTTTTTTGTAATAATTGTTTTTCTTTTATTATCGTTGCAATTATATCCCACCTTTTCCTCAAGGTAGCCAATGTGGTTGTACCCCACACCAACCCTGCAAGGTAGGTACGGCCAGGCTGAGAGACAGCAACTGGCCCAAGGTCACTCAGTGGCCTCATGGCCTACTGGGAGGATTTGAACCCTGGTTTCTCCCAGGTCCCAGGACCACTTCCTTATCCTCCTTTTTCTATGCCTTGGAAAAATCACAGCTGAGATTGGAACACTGCTGAGTTGGAAAGTGAAGGTTTGCTGAAATCCGTATGCAGTCATTTATTATACAGTGGGACCTTGCTTCTCAAACGCCTTGGTTCCCAAATGCCAAAAACCCGGAAGTAAGTGTTCCAGTTTTCGAACGTTTTTCGGAAGCCAAATGTCTGATGCGGCTGTCGACTATTGTTTTCGGGGCGCCTGCACCAATCAGAAGCCGTGCCTTGGTTTCCGAACATTTCAGAAGTTAAACTGACTTCTGGAATGGATTAAGTTTGGCACTTTTGTTTTTGCTATTTATTTTGCGTTTTGTGGCTTTTCCAGTTAATTTGTTTTTGTGACTGTGTGGAACCCAGTTCAGCTATTGATTGATTGATTGTGTGACTGCAGAAATGGATAAAAGCCCCCCATCCAAACAATCACTATCATCAGTGCAGGTAAGGAAAACAATATTTTTAATTTTTATCATCTACAATACTGTCTTATTTATTTTATAGTATAGTACATTGAGTATTGCTTTAATTTTATGGATCAGTGGTCTCATTAGATAGTAAAATTCATGTTAAATTGCTGTTTTAGGAGTTGCTTTTAAAAGTCTGAAACAGATTTATCCATTTTGCATTACTTTCTACGGGAAAGCGCGCCTTGGTTTTGGAACGCTTTGGTTTTGGAACGGACTTCCGGAACGGATTAAGTTTGAGAACCAAGGTAAGACTGTATTAAGATACTGGCCTACTATGAGTTTATTCATATCCCACTCACCCCCCGAAAAAAATAGGGCAACACACACAGTTCTCCACTCCCCCAACATTTTATCCTAAAAATGACCCTGCAAGGTAGCTAAGGCTAAGAGATGGTGACTGGCCTGAGATCACCCAGTGACCTTCAAGTGTAGATTTGAACCCAGGTCTCCCTTCTCTTAGACCAGGCGTCGGTAAGGTTATCCGGCCTTGGACTGGATCGTTCCCATGGACGGGCACAGCGCAACACTGGAAATGGCGCCTGCGCATGTCTGCAGTGCTGGAAATTGCTTCTGCAGCTGTGCAGCTGCCGAAAATCGTGCCTGTGCAGAAGCGATTTATGGCGTCTGGGCATGCACAGACGTGATTTCCGGTGTCTGCGCAGGCCCCATTTCCGGCGCCGCTCGGTGAGTCCCCATGCCGCGCTGCGCCAGTTTAGCGTAGTGTGAAGGGGGCTTGGCGAGCGGGCAGCTCAGTTCACGGGCAGCCCGTGGGCCAAATAAACGGCCTTTGTGGGCCGCATCCGGCCAATAGACCCGAGGTTGCTGACCCCTGTCTTAGACCCTGTTTGTCCCACTCTGACCTCGGGGTGGGGTGGGGAATCCCTGCAAAGAACAAGCAGCCTCATCTAATCTTTCCTCATTTGGAGAGAGATGGGATTAGCACTTACCGTTTTCTTCAATATTTTGGCAGCATATTGGATGTTACTTCCTTTCTCCTCACAACTGTACACCACCGACGTGGCTCCCCTAAAGAAACGGGGGACAGAGAGAGGTGATCACACATTCCCCCCCAAAAAAGAATGTATATGCAGAATGATTTTTTCTTTTTCTTTCTTTCTTTTTTTAACATAAGCAATAGATCCTGTTCCCAATGGGTGAAATGACCAACCAGGGAATGGTCAGAAGCCACATCGAGGTGTTTATTTATATTCATTTATTTTATAAAAATTTATATACCACTTGATCGTAGGGGAAGAAAAACCCTCAAATTAATTAACAATAAAACTGAAGCCATCCAACTTGGTGGCTATCACTTCCTCCTGTGGCAGTAAGTTCCACAGGTTAGCATTGGGTTGCATGAAGAGAGGCTTTCTTTTATCTGCCCTTGAATCTTCCAACCTTCGGCTTCATCCGCAAGTTCTATAGTGTTATGAGAGAGGGAGGAAAACTTTCCTCTACCCACTTCTTCCATGCCAGGCATAATTTTACAGGTGTCGATGTCAAGTCACACTTACCC
Source organism: Zootoca vivipara (assembly GCF_965207765.1). Lineage (NCBI taxonomy): Eukaryota > Metazoa > Chordata > Lepidosauria > Squamata > Lacertidae > Zootoca > Zootoca vivipara. The sequence continues at coordinate 92,670,922 of NC_142589.1, read as the reverse complement.
CAACAAGCACGTTTTGACTCATGTAAACGTTTGTGGAAAGCACATTCCACTAACATGCATTTTCAGTGCACACTTTCCCCCTTATACACTGGCACCTTGGTTCTCAAACTTAATCCGTTCTGGAAGTCCGTTCCAAAACCACAGCGTTCCACAACTGAGGCACGCTTCCCCATAGAAAGCAATGCAAAATGGATTAATCAGCTCCAGAATTTTAAAAACAACCCTTTAAACAGCAATTTAACATGGATTTTACTATTTAACGAGACCATCGATCCATAAAATGGAAAATCACTAAACAATGTACTGCAGTCACACAATCAATCCATCAGTAGCTGAACTGGGTTCCACACAGTCACAAAAACAAAACAAAAAAAGAGCCGCAAAAACACAAAATAAATAGCGAAAACAGACAGACCTCAGCATAGCACTCAAAACGGAGCACGTTCAGCTTCCAAAAAAAGTTCGCAAGCCGGAACACTTGCTTCCAGGTTTGCAGTGTTTGGGTTACAAGTTATTTGAGAACCAAGGCGTTTGAGAACCAAGGTACCACTGTATGTGCATTTGGAGAACTACACCGCCAAATTCAAATTTTGACCCAGCAAACTTTTTGGGGAGGGGGCGGCACTAGGATGGGGAAGTTTGGCCTTTCCTGGGATTGTGGAACCACACAACTGGTTGCAGAAGGGACTTAGAGACCAGCCCCCAGTCCTCATGCGTGCTTCTGGCTTGACTTTGCTAAAACAGTTTTTAATTAAAAACCGCAATGCTAAAGAAGCTCTAAACCTTTAAGCGGCTTTGGAGCCCGAAAGGGACCCCGTCTGGCCCAGGCCTGGGGACTTTACAGCCTCCGTCCCTCCCGAGCAGATTGGCAAATTTGTGTTTACGTGGAGATTACATGCTGATCAGCACAGGCTGACAAGAAATGCTTCGGGGGGGGGGGAGCGAAGCGGCTCGTGCATCGCACTGCCTGGGAGTTGGCTTCCTGAGGTGCAGCCAGGGACACCTGCATATCCACCAAAATAATAATAATAATAATAATAATAATAATAATAATAATAATGTTGTTTAGTCGTTTAGTCGTGTCCGACTCTTCATGACCCCATGGACCAGAGCACGCCAGGCACTCCTGTCTTGCACTGCCTCCCGCAGTTTGGTCAAAACTTCATTAATTTATACCCCGCCCATCTGGCTGGATTTCCCCAGCCACTCTGGGCAGCTCCCAACAGAATTAAAAGCACAATAAAACACTAAACATTAAAAACTTCCCTAAACAGGGCTGCCTTCAGATGTCTTCTAAAAGTCAGGTAGTTGTTTTATTTCCTTGAGATCTGATGATTTATGTATGATGATAAACGTTAAAAGTGAAAATGAATCAAAAAATGTTTTAGAAAAGATCATAGCTTGGTAATTATTTATTGTAACTTATGAGTGAATTTCTGTTTCTGTTTCATTATTTGCCGATGTCTTGAGAGTTAACTCTATTGCACACTACCGTACCCCAGTGGATTCTTGGATATTTCTTTATTTGATATAAGCTGTTCCATTTTAAAGTTCAGACTTTTTTGTATCGGATCAGATTATTATAAGGTGTGTGGTCTTCGTTGTACGTTTTGTTGCTGCAAACCGCCTTGCAGCAATATAGAAAAGGCAACATGCAAATTAAAAGTGAAATGGAAATGGTAGGAAACAGCCGCTCTTGACATCCAGCAGGATGGTGGAAATTGCGGCGTCTCTGGAATCTGTACCAGATATACTTCCTCTCACTAATAATAGCCTGGTTTTGGCAACTGTTCCACCGAACCTCATTATCTGCAGCAGCAGGTGGATGGGAAAGTAAAATTAGCTGTGTTCACTTTGCCCCTTCCCTCCCCAGATCCTTTGCAATTTCCTCCTGCCCACATCTCTGTAAATTTCCAGCAACATAAGCAAAATTCACTTTGACGTCAGATGCTGACAAAATGCCCGAAACTCCATCTTTGGTGGAGAAGGAGCAACAGGAGCTTTCCTGGTTCTGAGCCAGGCCACTGGCCCAGCTAGCTCAGCATTGTCTGAACTGATTGGTAGGCTGTGGTCATTTCCAAAACAAATACAGTGGTACCTTGGTTGTCAAACTTAATCCGTTCTGGGAGGCCATTCGAGTGCCGGAACCATTCGAAAACCAAGGCATGGCTTCCGATTGGCTGCGGGAGCTTCCTGCGCTAAAGCGAAAGCCACATTGGATGTTCGGCTTCTGAAAAACTTCCACAAACCGGAACACTTACGTCCGGGTTTGCGGCGTTCGGGAGCCGATTTGTTTGGGAGCCGACCCGTTTGATAACCAAGGTACCACTGTACAGCAACAGCCCAGTCCTCATGATTCGGAATAAAGGGCTGATTTAAATAGGAACATAGGAGAAGCTCAAGGCAGGATTTAGGTTTGATGAGGCCCTCAGCTACTGAAGGTAATGGGGCCCTTTATAGGTCCAGCTGTCCTTTGTCAACAACAAATTGTTGCTGTTTTTTTTTGTTGAATATACGCTATATGGTAATTTATGGACCTAATAGGTATCTCAAGCCATTTGCGCATGTTGCCATGCAACCAATCCATGCAGAATGTAGGCACCCTATATATAGAAAGGAGCAAACCAGTGATATTTTAGGGAGCAGGCTTGCAGGTGGGGTCCATTTCTTACATCATAGGAGCCTACACAACACAAAACACTGTGGCTGGATGTAGGTTTTATTTTATTTGTTTTCTATCTTATATTTTGGAAATGTATATCCAGTTGTTTTTTTCTTTAATTTTTTGGGGGGCCCCACTGGGCCCTATGCTATAGCTTGTTTAGCTTATACGTAAATCTGGCACTGCCTCCAACATTCGCTGGTAAAATTCAGGATGTGGGCTTGCACCTCCTTCCCCAAGCCTGATAAGTGTTTGCCCAGCTTTGGGAAGGAGGCAGTAGAGCTCTGACAGGGTGCGAGAGCCCTCCCGCCGGATGGGCTTTGGGAAGGAGCCAGGAGCATTCCAGGATTGCCTCAGAGCCTCGTGCCTTCTTCCTGGAGTCCAGAAAGTGCTTGCCTTCTTCCACCGCCCCTTCCTCGGGCCCCATGAAATCGCGGTGCCCTGGGACAAAGGCAGATCCCGGGACGCCTTCAGGGGAAGCATCCCGTTTAAACCAGGGAGTTTGGAAGGTTTGCATTAGTTCAACGAGCTCACTAACTGGCAGCGGATCTGCCACGGAACTCCTGGCATTTTCAAAATAAAGCAAGCTTCTGGTCCTCATGTCCGACTATAGATTTTGGAAAGTTGCTTATTCACATGATGCATTTGAGCAGCTCTTAGCACGTTGCACAAAATGTAATGTGACTGATCCTGCGATCGAGGGAAATGTTTTTGTCTTTTTTTGGATACAGTTGAACACGATTTTGAATCCAAACAGCAGCCAGAACCTTTTGAAGCTGCACTTATTCTGACCACTGGCTGTTGGTTTTTTTGTTTCTTAGAATTTTGATCCAGGCCACGAATTCAGAATAGCAGGCTGATTTAATCAGAGAAAGGGTTCTACCTCCACACTCCTCTTTAATCTCACAACAATCCTGCAAGGTAGGAGATCTCAGAGATTAGGACCAGTCCAACATCACTTGGCAAGCCTCATGGCTGGGCAGGACTTTGAACCCGACTCTCTCAATTCCTAGCCTGACCCTCTAACTCAATTGTTCCCTAACTTTTTTGCCTCCATGGGCTCCATAAATTCATCCCCACTCACACCCTACCCTATAAAAAAACATTCAGGATAGTGCTTTTGCACAACCCACTAAGGACAGCAAAATTCCAAACAGTAACAATTAATAGCACATTAATTCAGATTTTTAAAGTCTGATTTACACCTCCAACGCTCCTCTGCTGCTCCCAAGCCTCTTAGTGTCCAACGAGGTAATTCCACTGCCTTCCAGGGGGCAGTACTGCTCACTTTGGTTACATCTACTTTAACCATTACACCACACTGTCCGTGCAGACACATTTTCATGCATTACGCTGAGAATCACCTGACATATTCTCCCTGCGCATGGAAAGTTATAAAGGGGGGTAAAAAAAATAAGACGAAGAAGATAGGTAAGTTGAAATTCTTGTAGGATGTGATCCATGAGAGGCAGTCAAGTACAACATTCCTTGTAATGCTAGAGAAGACATGCGAGGGATTGTTTGGTCCAGCCAGTCGAAACTTCCTGTTCCTCCTGGCTGAAGCTCCCTGCCTTTTGCATGTGATAGGTGGGCGTGACCTTACCTGACCAGGTAACAAAAGGATGAGTCACGCAACACACCTCCCTCTCTTTTTGACTTCCTTCTTCGCTTGACCAGCTTTTAGCTAGGACTGCTCTGCTAGCTCTCAGCTGGCAGAAGCACTGGGATTATTCCCCCATATGGGGTAGATCCACATGTACATATTTGTAACCAAGTCTGCCTTCAGGGATCCAACTGTGAACTGATGATGCGAGTCAACTTCTTTTATTGACTTTGAATAAGATTGTGGCGTCTTTATTCTTTTAAGAGGGATTCAAGGGAACTTACCAGGAACGTACAATTGAGTCTGAGACACACTGAGTTGTATAAAATAGTGAGAGGCTCACACGAGCCTGCAACCAGCTATCTGCTGTGCATATTAAAAAAGGGGGAAGTAACTCTGCTACATAAAGGAACTTGCTAGTGCAAGTTAGGAAGGATATTAATAAACAATATATCCTCTTCTGCCACCCTGAACATTCCTACAATTCTTTGGAAGCTGAATTTTGCAAGCAGAGCAACCTTGCACATTGTGAATGGGGGGCTGGAGCCGGGACTATAGAGGAGTGGCATGCTTAAGGAAGGGCGTTTGCAGAATTGCAGATAAACTCTTAAGTGAAGGTGTCTGTTCTTCTCTCACTCCCATGAGCCAGATGGGAAATTAACAAAGGCAAAGGTGTCTGTTCAATTTGGCTGAGCATGCACCAAGGAGGCGGTGGCAAGACTGAAAGGAAGGCAATGAAACAGTGAAATGAAATCTGCTTTTTCTCCCTCCCGCCCTGGGAGAGGCAGAGAGAGAGAGAGAGAGACTCTATGTCCCTAATTAAGGATTTACCCAACGGCTCTGTTACAGCCACTGCACTGATCAGGATTAATATCCCCCAAATATAAGCGTTTTAAAAACACATCTCAATGTGTATTTACTAAAAGAGCAGGCCGGGAGCTTCTGAAAGACCCAACGCATTTACCGCCACCGCCGCTTGAATGTTCACCAAGTGATTAAACACCACCCAAGGAAACTAAAAATCCTGCTAAACATCATTACTATCTGTGTTGTGTAGTGGTTAGACTGTCAGGCTATGACCTGAGAGAGACCAGTGTTCAAATCTCTCTACTCAGCCATGAATATCCCAGGGTGTGGCTTTAGGTGTGGCAAGCCTCTCAGACTCACCTGTCTTGCAGGGTTGTGGATAAAAATGGCAAGAGGGTGCATGCTCTTCGAATTAATGAAAAAAGCGAGCAAGAGTTGTTTTATGATTTGTTATTGTCAGTTCAAAGCAGGCCTTGGCAGCTCTGCCGGGGTGTGAGACATCCGCCCAGGCGTGTTTCTGGTGACAGGCATGCGCATCCAGAGGTGCAGAATGCGAACCAGTGCTTCTTGACTGCTGAGCGCAATGGGATTGACTCCTATGCAGAGTTTTGCAGCCTTAGTTGTGAAAATCAAAGGGGAGGAGAATGCTACAAGCACTCCATGAATATTGTGTACAGCATGAGCTTCAACCTAATTAATTATGCTAAGACCAAGATTATGGTCTTCTCCGTCCGACCAAAATTTCACTCGTGGTCAATTAATCGTACTACATTGGAGGAGTTTAACCGTTTCAAATATCTGGGACAAGTACCGGTAATTCGATCAAATAGGTCCTTTCTGGCTCATAGAGAGTATATAACAACAAATGCATCTAAAGCAGCCATGATGATTAGATCGCTATATGCTAAGAATCAGGCTCAATCAGTGAAAGTTGCCTTGAGACTGTTTCAAATGAAAGTCCTTCCCCTCCTGTTGGTGGGCATTTCCCTGGGTACCCATAGGAATTTTCTCAGATTGGAATCTATCCAATCACGATTTCTTAGAGCCATCCTTAGGATACCCCCTTCTGTAGCAGGTGTGGTCACAAGATTAGAGGTTAGTTGGCAAGCATTCTGGTATGTGGCCTTGAAGGCAAAACTCTGACTATGGCTTAAGCTATGTTTTAACCTGGTGGGCATGGCCCCCTTGATATTGAGGGATGATTTCCAATCGTCGTGGGAAAAGGAGATCATAAATGAAGTGCAGGCCTGTGGATTGTTTAAATTGACAGCATTGACATGGGTCTAAATGTATATCCTATTTCTTATTGTCGGTTTAAGTTTAAAGTTCCTTTAGATGTTTGATGTTTTAATTTTTGTATGGATAAATGTTTATTTCTGACTGACGGTCAAAGAAAGTCTGATTGATTGGAAAGAATTAAGACAATTTCAGACACATGCGGCCCTCCAGACCTTGCTGCCTGGCCCTCAAAACTCTCCCAGGCCACAGCCCTCACCAACCCTGTCTGCTCCCCTCCTTGAATATTTTTGCCTGACTGGAAATGTGGCCTTGGAGATTTGATTGTGCCTCTTGCTTGCCTGGATAGAGAGGATGTGTGTGTGTGTGTGTGTGTGTGTGTGTGTGTGTGTGTGTGTGTGTGTGTCTGAGTGTGTTTAGAACCCAGGCTACCCCGCAAGGGTCAAGCTGGCTTCCACCAGCCTGCCCACGTTTCCCTCTGGCCCCGTCGGGCTGAAAGGGGCTCCTGGTAGCTTGATTTTCAGCCAGGATACTGCAGTTGGAGGCAGCCAGATAGAGGCAGTGAGATATTTTACTTTCTTGGGCTCCTTGATCACTGCAGATGGTGACAGCAGTCACGAAATTAAAAGACGCCTGCTTCTTGGGAGCAAAGCAATGACAAACCTAGACAGCATCTTAAAAAGCAGAGACATCACCTTGCCGACAAAGGTCCCAGTAGTGATGTATGGAAGTGAGAGCTGGACCATAAAGAAGGCTGATCGCTGAAGAATTGATGCTTTTGAATTATGGTGCTGGAGGAGACTCTTGAGCGTCCCATGGACTGCAAGAAGATCAAACCTATCCATTCTTAAGGAAATCAGCCCTGAGTGCTCACTGGAAGGACAGATCGTGAAGCTGAGGCTCCAATAGTTTGGCCGCCTCATGAGAAGAGAAGACTCCCTGGAAAAGACCCTGATGTTGGGAAATATGGAGGGCACTAGGAGAAGGGGACGACAGAGGATGAGATGCTTGGACAGTGTTCTCGAAGCTACGAACACGAGTTTGACCAAACTGCGGGAGGCAGTGGAAGACAGGAGTGCCTGGCCTGCTATGGTCCATGGGGTCACGAAGAGTCGGACACGACTAAACAACAAAAGCGCAGTTGGTAGAGCGTGAGACTCTGAATCTCAGGGTCGCGGGTTCAAGTCCCACACTAGGTGAAAGATGCCTGCATTGCATCCCTACAGAAGGAAGGAGCCACCAATAAGATGGGTAAAAACTAATTACTGGTAGTGAACTATGCAGGACATATTGGGCAATTTGATTCCCCCCAAATAGAGGGATATTGTTCTTCTTTAAAAAAGGGAAATGTTTAATGCATATTTTTAAAGGGTTGTTAATAGATTTATACAATAATAATAATAATAATAATAATAATAATAATAATAATAATAATAATATATTATTTATACCCCGCTCATCTGGCCGGGTCTCCCCCGCCACTCTGGGCGGCTTCCAACACACATCAAAATACATTAAAATATCACAGACTAAAAACTTCCCTAAACAGGGCTGCCTTTAGGTATTTTCTAAATGTCAGGTAGTTGTTTATCTCTCTGACTTCTAATGGGAGGGCGTTCCACAGGGCGGGTGCCACTATAGAGAAGGCCCTCTGCCTGGTTCCCTGTAGCTTTGCTTCTCGCAGTGAGGGAACCGCCAGAAGGCCCTCACGCTGGATCTCAGTGTCTGGGCTGAACAATGGGGGTGGAGACACTCCTTCAGGTATACAGGACTGAGGCCGTTTAGGGCTTTAAAGGTCAGCACCAACACTTTGAATTGTGCTCGGAAATGTACTGGGAGCCAATGTAGATCTCTCAGGACCGGTGTTATGTGGTCCTGGCGGCCGCTCCCAGTCACCAGTCTGGCTGCCGCATTCTGGATTAATTGTAGTTTCCGGGTCACCTTCAAAGGGAGCCCCACGTTGAGCGCATTGCAGTAGTCCAAGCGGGAGATAACCAGAGCATGCACCACTCTGGCCAGACAGTCCGTGGGCAGATAGCGTCTCATCCTGCGTACCAGATGGAGCTGATAAACAGCTGCCCTGGACACGGAGTTGACCTGCACCTCCATGGACAGCTGTGAGTCCAAAATGACTCCCAGGCTGCGCACCTGGTCCCTCAGGGGCACAGTTATCCCATTCAGGACCAGGGAGTCCCCCACACCTGCCCGCCCCCTGTCCCCAAAAAACAGTACGGTACTTCAGTCTTGTCAGGATTCAACCTCAATCTGTTAACCGCCATCCATCCTCCAACCGCCTCCAGGCACTCACACAGGACATTCACCGCCCTCACTGGTTCTGATTTAAAAGAGAGGTAGAGCTGGGTGTCATCCACATACTGATGAACACCCAGCCCAAACCCCCTGATGATCTCTCCCAGCGGCTTCATATAGATATTAAAAAGCATGGGGGAGAGCACGGAACCCTGAGACACCCCACAAGTGAGAGCCCAGTGGTCTGAACACACATCCCCCACCACCACTTTCTGAACACGGCCCAGAAGGAAGGAGCGGAACCACTGTCTAACAGTGCCCGCAGCTCCCAGCCCCTCTAGACAGTCCAGAAGGATGTTATGGTCAATGGTGTCAAAGGCCACTGAGAGATCCAGCAGAACTAGGAAATAGCTCTCACCTTTGTCCCTAGCCCGCCGGAGATCATCAACCAGTGCGACCAAGGCAGTTTCAGTCTCATGATGAGGCCTGAATCCCGATTGGAAGGGATCCAAATGGTCCGCTTCTTCCAGGCGTGCCTGGAGTTGTTCAGCAACTACTCGCTCAATCACCTTGCCCAAGAATGGTAGAACTTTCAGATGCCACTTGTACAAATAAGGTTTTAAGATTGGACTATTAAGAATATAAGGCTCTAGGAACATGCATGAATAAGGTAATACAATGGAACCAAGGCGGGGGAGTGGAGGGAAGTCCATCTAGTTAAGATTTATGATATGAATTGCTAGAATGGATTTGTTTTGTTTTTATATTGTTGTTTTTTGAATTTTGATAAATTGTTATCAAGGGTGGGGGGAAAGATTGCATTCCAGGGGGTTGGACTAGATGACCCTCGTGGTCCCTCCTAACCCTACAAATCAACGACCCTCTGAAAACTTGTTACATCTTTTCAATGTGCCGTCAGGTAGTTTTCAGTTCTGGGCTTCAGGGCAGCTCCCCCCCCATTTGCTTCCTCTTTTGACAGGATTAATTCACTAGCTTCAAAATGTGCCCAGGCAGCCCTGCTGTCTTTAGGCCTCCCTCCTGCCGCTGAGTGGGGCAGGAGGTGGGGGAGAAGGACCCCCACCCACCCAGAGAGCCCCCCCCCCCCGTTAACTGCATGAGTAATTCAGTTGAATCCTGCCTGGATCCCGTTATTCCTTTTGTCTTCCCACAAGTAAAAGGTTAAAATCTCCCTTTAAAACTATGGTTGGGGGTAGCTGGCATTCCCCCAAGCAAGGCCACCCCCTCCAGCAGCCTCTCCCCCCTACTACTGCTATGTCCTGGCCCAAAGTCCGTACGTGAAATTAACACACATTCTCTGCCCCATTTCCCAATGGGAAAGCTTCACTTTGTTGGGCCATCGAATTTTGTACTACAGGGTCCTTGGGGCAGGGCCGTAGCTCATGGTTAGAGTACGCGACTTCATACCCTCCAACGTTTCTCTGATGAAAATAGGGTCAGCCTATTCCATCATAATTATAATATTATTTTTATTTATACCCTGCCTTCAGATGTCTTCTAAAGGTTGTATAGTTATTTATGTCCTTGACTTGGGGGGGGGGTCGCATAACTCCATACCCTCCCACATTTCTCCAATGAAAACAGGGACGTCCTATTTATTTCATCCCCTCCCACATTTCTCCCTTATTCGGGAGCTGATTTGTTGGGGAGCCGACCCGTTTGATAACCAAGGTATCACTGTACAGCAACAGCCCAGTCCTCGTGATTGGGATTAAAGGGGATTTAAATAGGAACATGCTTGGTCCCAGCTCCTGCCAACCTAGCAGTTCGAAAGCACGTCAAAATGCAAGTAGATAAATAGGAACCGCTACAGCGGGAAGGTAAACGGCGTTTCCATGTGCTGCTCTGGTTCGCCAGAAGCGGCTTTGTCATGCTGGCCACATGACCTGGAAGCTATACGCCGGCTCCCTCGGCCAATAATGCGAGATGAGCGCGCAACCCCAGAGTCGGTCACGACTGGACCTAATGGTCAGGGGGTCCCTTTACCTTTTTAAATAGGAACATAGGAGAAGCTCAAGGCAGGATTTAGGTTTGATGAGGCCCTCAGCTACTGAAGGTAATGGGGCCCTTTATAGGTCCAGCTGTCCTTTGTCAACAACAAATTGTCGCTGTTTTTTGTGTTGAATATATGCTATATGCTATATTTATGGACCTAATAGGTATCTCAAGCCATTTGCGCATGTTGCCATGCAACCAATCCATGCAGAATGTAGGCACCCTATATATAGAAAGGAGCAAACCAGTGATATTTTAGGGAGCAGGCTAGCAGGCAGGGCCCATGACTTACATCCTAGGAGCCTACACAACACAAAACACTGTTGCCGTATATAGGTTTTATTTTATTTGTTTTTTTATCTTATATTTTGGAAATGTACATCCAGTTTTTCCCCTTTAATTTTTTTGAGGGCCCCCCAAGAGAGTGGGGCCCAAAGCTACAGCTTGTTTAGCTTATATATCAATCCGGCATTGGGAGCCGGCAAAAACATTCCTCTTCAACCAGGTCTTGGGATGATTAATATTCTGGAGGGGAGGGTTATTTATTGGTTTGCTTTGTTTTCGTTCTTGTTTTTATTCTGCACTTTGTGTTTTTATGCTTTGAACCGCCCTGAGATCTTTAGATGAAGGGTGATATGCAAAATAATAATAATAATAATAATAATAATAATAATAATAATAATAATAATAATAAGTAGAGCAGTGACTCAGTTTAAGGCACCTGTTAAAACTAGCCCTTTATTCGGAAACATGAGGACTGGAATCTTGCTTCTCTTTTAGGGGAAAGGCTGCAGCTCAGTGGCAGAGCAGCTGCTATGCCTGCAGAAGTTCTGGGTACAATCCCCAGTGGCGTCTCGTAGCAAAGTTGGGAAAAGTGATCCACCTGAGACCCTGCAGAGCTGCTGCCCACCAGTGTAGACAGTATGGAGCTAGATGGACCAATAGCCTGATTCAGTATAAGGCGTGTTACGCTTCAACTTAAAACCAGTCCTGTATTCAAATCTATGAGGCCTGGAATCTTACAGTGAGTTTCCAAACAGCAAAGCAACTCACACGGCAGGGCTGCAGCTTAGTGCTTGAACACCTGCGTTGGACGCAGAAGGTCTCGGGTGCAATTCCCAGCATTTCCACGTAAGCCTGCCCAAAATTCCGGACAGCTACTGCTAGCCAGTGTAGACAGTACTGAGCTAGATGGACCAGTGATCTTCAGCATAAGATGGCTTCCCACCCGCTTGGGGCTCTCCAAAGTGTCATGCATGCTGCTGCTGCTGCTGCTGCTGCTGCTGCTAATGATAATAATAATAATAATAATAATAATAATAATAATAATAATAAAACAGCTGGAAGGAATTATAGATGCCACCCCTTACCTGCCAAGTTCCGGGCCCATGATGTAGAAATCCTCAAGGATTGCATCCCTGCGGGATCCCTCGATCCAGAACTCATCCTCTAGAGGCTTTGAGGTGGGCATCTTTGGGGCAGAGGTGAGGGTCCTTTCCGGAGATGAGGCTGGTTTTTCGCTTGGCCTTCTTCCCCCCTCCTCTCTTAAAACATCGCAGATGGGCAGGCGGGGAGGGAGAGGCGGAGATGGGAAAGCAATTTCCAGGATTATCCTGGGAGGATCAGAATAAACGTCCTCAAATCTCCTTCCTCTGCTTCCAGCTCCACGCAAGAGGGTGGCAGGTGGGCCTCTGCTCCGCTCCTCTGCCAGCTGGATGGAGCCCCTTGGGCCGCCTCACACGCTCCTTGCACACTGCTTACTTCCTGTTGCACGCTCGTTTTGCACGAGGCCCCCAGCTGCCTCCTGCAAAAAAGGGTGAGCGAGTCTTTGCCTTTAGAGATACACCTTGAGGGTCAGGTTTTGGGGTGTCTGAGAATCGCTGCACTCTCACCCATGCCAGTGTTGGCCACCTCCAGTTAAGGTGACGGGGTGTCTTCTGCTTCTTGACAAAGTTTCCTTTTTCTACATCCTGGGGATCACCTTGAGGAATAATAATAATAATAATAATAATAATAATAATAATAATAATAATCACCAACCTGGAAGAGTAGGACGAGTCAAGTTATTCCTATTCCTCAGGCTGCTGTCCGAAACCACCCTCCCTCCAGGCCATTGCAAATATTTTTAGGTGTGTGTGTGGGGGGGGTTTAACCCAGAGAGGAACGCTCTCTCTCTCCCCCCCACTCCAGTTTCAATTTACTGCTTTAAATCCAGGATTGCTCCTAGGGTTGGCGTGGGAATCCGTGTTTTGCCAGGTATCCAAGAAAAAGATACGGCCCTTGTTTGCTCCTGTCCAATAATTATAATAGTTACAACAACAGTGTCTATATTTGGGAAATAAACCCCACAATATCAGCATGCAGATGCCGGCAGTTTTCCAAACCTGGGCTTCAGCCTTCCTTTTGGTGAGGTCCAAGTTTCACATTGTGGAGTGCAATTTCTCCCTCCGGAGCGGTCCTCCGCTCCTGCTCTGGTGGAGGATGCTCGAGGATGCTCGGAGACCACGCCCTGGAGAGACAACATCCCGGTGACCTCTATTTGAGAAAGTGTGGCTTGCCAGCTTCAGCCTCCCAAACTCGGCTCGCTCCTGCCACCCAAAGGCGCCTGTGTTTCATTGCCACTTCCTCCAGCACTCCAAAGCAGATGCCTCAACTTTATAAACTCATTTCGTATCCAGCCAAGTTGGGGGATCATGGAATCGTAGCATTGTAGAGGTGGAAGGGACCCCATGGATCAGCTAGTCCAACCCCCTGCAATGCAGGAATCTTTCACCCAATGTTGGACTCGAACCCACGACCCTGAGATTAAGAGTCTCGTGCTCAGGAATGATGCCGAAAGAGGTCAAGCCTAGAGACAGATGCTGTCTAAGCTATGCGGTTACAGCCGCAAGACTATTAATAGCAAAAAATTGGAAGGCTGTTCACGTCCCGACAAAAGAAGAATGGCAAGAAAAATTATTTAATTATTATAATTTGGCTAAAAAATATGAGGAAATTAAAGGTATCAAGAAGGAGGAAATTGAAAATAGTTGGAAAAAATTTACAGATTATATTAAAACAAGGGTAGTAAATTCCAATTTTATCTCCACTAATTAAGGTTCAGTTATAGGTATTAGGTATGGAGTGGAACGATGAGAAGAAATAGACGATAGAAAGTATGATGTATGTATATAATAAAAAGGAAAAATGTTGATGGTAGAATAAGGTATGTAGAATATGGTTATCTTGGTAGAATAAAAGGATAAGTTCGGATTAGGCTGAGAAGTCAAAGGGTAAGGGGAAACAGCGAGGGAGGGGGAAGGGGGGAGGGGGAAGCTATCTTTATTTCAGAGAAATGAAGTTAGTCAAATGTAATACCTGTAATATTTGTTATAATCATTTTTATGGTGAAGTTTATTTTATTCTGTGATAAATGTTGTATAATGTAATAAAGTTTAATTTTAATTAAAAAAAGAGAGTCTCGTGCTCTACCAACTGAGCTATTTACAGTTTGCTTGTGAAACATGGAGCAGTTATAAACAGCAACTCTGCTTTATACTTCTTGACAGCCCAGCCCATCTAGTGAAATATGGACCACTTATAAATGCCATCTCCAAGTCCTCGAAAGATCCCATCAACGGCATCTCTGGAAAATTTACACGTCACTTGGAAAAACAGGCGAACTAAGTGTACTGGAAGAAGCAAAGATCCCCATTCCCCAGTGTCGAAGCGATGATTCTTCAACGTCACCTTCGTTGGACTGGTCATAGTGTTCGGGTGCCCGATTATCTTCTTCCAAAGCAACTACAGTACTCTATTCCGAACTTTAAAATGGAAAGCGTAACACTGGCGTTCAACAAAAGACTCTCTCAAGGCAAATCTAAACAAATGTAGTATAAACATCGGCAACTGGGAAACACTGGCCTGCGAGCGCTCCAGTTGGAGAACAGCCTTTCCCAAAGGTCTCCTGGGCTTTGAATACACTCGAACTCAGGACACAAGGAAGAAACGTGCTAAGAGGAAGGCACGCTTGGCAAACCCTCACCGGGATCAACTCCCGCCCGGAAACCTGTGTCCCCACTGTGGAAGGATGTGGGGATCCAGAATTGGCCTCCACGGTCACTTATGGATTCACTGTTAAAACCGTGTTTATGGAAGACAATCTTACTCGCCTACGAGGGATTGCCAAAGAGAGCAGGTTTCAGTCCAAAGGAAGGGGCTAAAATGTGCCCCCCTAGGCCTCTCCACTGCCCTCACAACTCTCCCCTTACTGGCCCTTCTTTATATCCTCCTTGAGTGTTTTTGCCTGGCTGGGATAGGCCTGTGTGGCACAGTCTTTGGAGAGTCAGACTAGGACCCTGGAGACCAGGGTTTGAACCCCCCACTCGTGCATGAAGCTCACTGGATATGACCTTGGGGGGCTGGCTACTGACTCTCAGCTTAACCTACCTCACAGGGTTGTTGTGTGGATTGGATGAGGAGGGGGAGAGCCATGTATATGCCACCCTGGTGCTCCTTGGACAAAAAGGTGGGGCAGGAATGCAACAAAACAAATGTGCCCTTGAAACTATTTCTCGCCTGCATGGAGGACAGAGAGCACGATGAAATTAGCCTACTGTAAATTCACATTCGTTGCTCCTTCCACTGTGCCCCTGGCCCTGCCAACGACAACTATGTGCCCCCCACCCTTGGACCAAGTCCCATTCAGAGGCTGCAATCATGCAGGAGTTTTCTTGCTGCTCCTCTGTTAAGCTCTGCATGATATTTGAGCTTTTGCATGATGTAAAAGCCTTCTGAGTTGGAGGCCGTTAATGCTTCCTTGCAGAAGTTAGTTCCATAATGCTTCAGCTATGTGCCATGTGGATGTAAAACCATATAAAGAGCCTGCAAGGCCAGGCCAATTGCCCATCTGGTCCAGCACCCTCTTTTCACAGCTGCTGTTGCTGCTGCTGTTTGTTTATAACCTGCCCATCTGACTGGGTTTCCCCAGCCACTCTGGGCAGCTCCCAACAAAATATTAATAAAGATTAAAAAGCGATAAAACTTCAAACATTAAAAACTTCCTTATACAGGACTGCCTTCAGATGTCTTCTAAAAGTCAGATACAGTAGTTATTTATTATTATTAAAAGGGATCGAAGCTTTCTTCCTTAGAGAATTGCTTTTTGCTCTATGAATTGTCCGACACCCAGCTTTTTCGGATGTGCCCCTGAGCTCAGGTGCTGTGGCAAATCCTACTCAGTTCGCATTCACAGCCGAGTCTATTAAATTTTGTGAAGCGATAGGCCAACCTTCAAAGTTCACACTCATTCAAATTTTCCAGTGCATTTCTCCAACCGATCAGTATTTACACAGAATGCATGTTTAGAGGAAATGTGCTTGCTTGCATGCTCTGTGGCCGCCCCAGCTCCTGGCACCCAGCACCCCCCGGCCAGCCCCAGAGGCACCATTTGCCTGCGGAGCTTGTAGCTAGGGCTGTGGCAACAGTCACACAAGCCTTTGGGAGGCAGAGATGCAAGAGAGCATCAGAGGAGGTAGGGAAGGAAAGAGGGACAGAGGCAACCCCCAGGGTGCCACGGCACATGGGTTGAAAACCACTGCTGTAAGGGAAGGAGAGACCAGCGACCTTTGCCCAGCCCTGGAGGTATATGCAAGTCCTTATATTCTGCTGGGCAGCTGCTGTCGTAGGTAATGGCCACAGGGCGGGGCTATTGGCCTCTTTATCAGTATCACTGTGGCTTTTTCTGATGGGTTTCATTCCGTGTTCTTATTTGTAGCCTGCTTTTCTGTATGGATACTAATTAAAGCGGCTCATGGCAAAAGTGAAACATGGAAAATTCCAAGCTGATGGACTACGCCGAGATGGCAAAGCTGACCAGGAAACTCAGAAACAAGAGGATAAAAACCTTATAAAAGAATGGGGGGGGGGGGGAGAATATAAGTTATTTAGGAGACCACTGTAAGCAGACGGAAACAAGAGCAGGATTTTGATTCACTTGTAGTGTAAAAAATCACTATGGACAACATGGTTTGATGTAAAAACTGGAGTACGGATGAATATGCAGGTGTACTGTAGATGTTTAAAATGAGACCCCATGGAGGGGAAGGGAGGAAGTTTTGAGATTCGGAGAATCTCTTTATACAGTTATGTTTTTACTAGTTTGTGTTTATTTACACTTTGCATTTGTAAAACCAAAGAAAAATGACTTCATTTTTAAAAAATGGTGATTCTTTTAAAAAAATTATTATTAAAATCCTATGCTGCCCTTCATCCGAGGATCACAGGGTGAGCACAATTCAAAGTGTTGGTGTTGACCTTGAAAGCCCTAAACGGCCTCGGCCCAGAATACCTGAAGGAGCGTCTCCACCCCCATCGTCCAGCCCGCCCGGACACCAGGGACCAGCTCCGAGGGTCTTCTGGCGGTTTCCTCCCTGCGAGAAGTGGTGGTGCCCGTCCTGTGGAACGCCCTCCCATCAGATGTCAAGGAAATAAACAGCGATCTGACTTTTAGGAGACAACTGAAGGCAGCCCTGTTTAGGGAAGCTTTTAAAGTTTGATGAATTATTGTATTTTTATATTTTGCTGGAAGCCACCCAGAGTGGCTGGGGAAACCCAGCCGGATGGGCGGAGTATAAATATATCATCACCATCACCATCATCATCATAATCATCTATGGTTCCAGACCTCATGACTCTGAACCAAAGACTGATTTTAAAAAGGAACACTAGAAGCTGCTTTTTCCCGAGCCACAGCCTTGCTGCATCACTGACTGCCCAACACTGAGTGGCGACAGATCTCCAGGATTTCAGAAAAGGGCTGCCTTCCCAGCCTTACCTGGGGACTGAACCTGAGACCTTCTGCAGGCAAAGCAGAAGCTCCACCACTTAGCTATGGGTCTTTCCCCAAAGTGAAGGCCTCTCTTTTAAGAACAGCACGGCACATCTTCCTTTGTTTTGCATTAAAAACCTTTCTAAAGGAGTAAAGAGGTGAAGGTGTTAAACCTTCCAGCGGGGAAAGGAATTTTAACATCAAGACGCAGCAGATCACAGGTTAAAGGCGCCTGGATTTTATCTTCTCCCTTCATTTAAAAAGATGTTGGAAGGCAGACGAGGGAGAGAGAGAAGGATGGGGGTGCATGATGGAGGGCTGAACCCTCAAACTTTGGAATCGGGTGCGAAGCCTTCAGAACGAGGGGAAAGCAATGTCTTAAAAGGAGGCACTCGGAGACCCAGATTGATGCAAAATCTCACTATCTTCAAGCCTCATTTCCAAAGTGTAACTGACAAAAGGGTCAGCAAAACTGCCTGTCTTGTCCCCCACTCCCCCCCAAAAAAACCTGCTTCCTTCTCTGTAGGTTGGCAAAGGGATTGCTGGTTGGCCCCAATAGGCCTGATTTGGTATAACCCAATACCCTATACCCCTATTCACATTCCCCGCCCCCCAACCATAAGAACTGGGATCTTGCTTTATTTTAAAGGAAAATATTCAGTGGTAGAGTACAGATTTTGAATGCAGATGGCGCCAGTTTCAGTTTGCCCATGGGGGTGGGATGCACTATAGGGTCTCCAAGGAGTCTGCCTGCCTCCTCCCACTTAGCTGTCCTACCGGGGGGGGGGGAAGGCAGAGGGTGGGTTGTTTGGGTAGCACGGAGCCTGCGCGCGCCCAAGCCACCTTGTCTCTCCCAGGAGAGACGCGTGGCTCGGGCATGCTGCAGGCCCCGTGGTGAGTGCCACCTGGCATTTTGTCACCCCCCTCAGTGGTGACACCCGGGGTGGTCCGACCCACCGTCCCCCTTCCTCCGCCCCTGTGGAGGATGCTGAACTAGATGGGCCCCCTTTGGCCCAACCCAGCTGCCGGGTTCTTCTATGGAGCCTCCAACTCCAGAGGCAGTCTATCTGAACTCCTAGATTCTTTGGGGTATTATGTTCTTAAACAGATTCGTAATCTGATGTGGGTATAAGGTCTGCATCCTATATTTTGGGGCAGGGTCCAGCTGTGCCGTCGTGCCGTAAAAGACTCCAGTCTTTTAAGCTTGCGTCCGTCCGTCTTAACCCGGCACTGCTCTGGCCCTCAGCGCTTTGGGGCCCATGGCACGTCTCTTAATCTGGCCCAGCCCACCTGTCCCCCAGTGCTCAGGAGACCAGGCAGAGAAGCTGGCTCTGAGCGCCGTATCTGTCGCAGTATGTAAAAGACGGTGTTAGAATTCTCCACCAGCCCAAGGACATTCTTCTGCCTCTGGGATCATCCATTTGCAGGCTCCCAGAAGGCAGGCGATGTCCTTGCACCGACGAGGAATTCTAACACGGTCTTTCTCTTGTACCTACAAGGTAGGAAATTAGCGATCCAGCAGGGGCAAGCGAATGAGGTCGTGCCTCGCCATGGGTTCCTCTGACGGCGTTCTGGATATTGAATATGCGAAATGCGTGCTAATGGGATTTTAATAACACGCTCCATTTCTTCCGGCTGGTTAGCGAGCGAGGAGTCAGACCTCTCCTTCCACTCCTCCATCTGGATTCGACCCTTCCAACTGATTGGGGTGGGGTCTCCGAGACTCTTGGATCTGGGGGCAATATTCGGCTTCCCGAATTGTCAGACTTGTCCCCTGGCAAAGGGCAGCACAACAAAATTCCCACCCCCTTCCCTTTTTTTTGCGGGGCTGGGAACTTGAATCTGGCTCCCTCGACACCACGGTTCTCCCCAGATCTGGCTCGCAGATGACAACGCTTTGGCTCTCAGCCACCGGTGTTCACCGAGCTGTGAAAAGGGAGGGGAGGGGAAGACTGATTATCTCATGGAATCGTAGATTGATAGAGTTGGAAGGGAACCAAAGTGCCATCTAGTCCAGTCGCCTGCAATGCAGGAACATCATGTGGGGGTTCAGGGACAGAGAAGAAGGAAGAAGGAATGAATGAATCAACAATAAATAAAACAATAAATATGCTATACAAAGAATAGAAATAAAAAGTCAATTATATAAAATACATGTAGTTACAGGTAGGTAGCCGTGTTGGTCTGAGTCGAAGCAAAATAAAAAAATTCCTTCAGTAGCACCTTAAAGACCAACTAAGTTTATATTTTGGTATGAGCTTTCGTGTGCATGCACACTTCTTCAGATATACATATAAAATACATTTTAGAGTTCTGAATCAATAGTTAAATAATGGACCTTATTCTGATTGCCCCAGCTAAAAAACCTTGCCACCTTTGCTATCACCTGCTCCTCTTGATCTGCCCAGAGAAAGGACACTGGGGCAGTGGCTGGGCGACCCGGAATGGGCAATAAAAGACGGGTGATGACCTCACTCCTCAAGTCTTTATCAAGAGCGCAAGCCAGAAGGGCATGTGCCACTGATTCGGGACTGCCATCTCCACAGGGTCATAAGTGTTTTTCGGGTGGAATTTTTTGGAATCATCCCTCAGGTGCAGCCAAGGGCAATACATTCAATCTTGCAAGAGTAAAAGCGTGTCTATATTTTGGAATTGCTAGGTTATGCAGATAAGGTGCCAGAGAGTCAAAATGGGAAAGTGGAAAACAGTCATACCATGGGCAAAATTTCCTTATTGTAGCCAAGTTGTTATGATGCTCAGATTGCTTCACTTTCCCATGTAAAAGAAAGATTGCAGTCATTTGGAGCAAGGTTGTTGCTCACCGACGGCAGCTGGAGGTTAACAAGACCGGACTCGTCTGCAGCACAACTGGTGTGTGGTGGCTTGGACCTGAGAGCCATGCTGAGGTTGGCACCCAGAACCCGCCGCCCTCTGCTTGGCTGACTCTGGTTCTCTGGCCTGCGGTCTGCCTGCCGAGGTTGGACACTGAGTCCCCACTGGAAAGAAGCCGAGATGCATAAAAGGCTTCCTGCTTGGGTTTGCCCACAAGCAGGATTTGAGCACAGGAGGCCTCTCCCATCCTGTGTCTCCTAGCAATTGGCATTCAGAAGTCCCATGCCTGAAACCCAGGAGGGCCACTGCCAGTCAGTGTAGGAAGCACTGAGCTAGGCAGACCAGTGTGGCTCAGTACAAGGCAGCTTCCTACGTTCCCTTAATTCAGAACAATGAGGACTAGAATCTTACTTTATTTTTAGGGGAAGAACCATTGCTCGGTGAGAGAGCACCTGCTTTGAACACAGGAGGTCCCAGGTTCAATCCCCCTAGCATCTCTAGGTAGGGCTAGGAATGCCTCGCCCTCCACCTGAAACTCTAGAGAGCTGCAGTGTAGACAATGCTGAGCTGGGCGGATCAATGGTCTTGACTTGCTAAAAGGCAGCTTCCTATGTTCCTATTATAAGCCTTTCCCTCCCCCAGGAAGGACTGGGTTTCAGGCAAGTTAACTTCGGGCCTGAGCAACTCAGACCAGTTCAGAAGAACCATTGCTTCCAAAAATGCAGCACAGGAACCAGAGAGGGCAGTGGTAGGATGGGGAAAAGGTAGCCAATTCCATGTTTGCAGACCCACTCGTCTGTGTCCTCTGTTTAAACATATTTATTTATTTACTGTGGATAAAACACTGAGCTCAGTGGATGCTGGAGATGAAAGAGTGATAAATAATCATTATCCTACCATCTCCCTCTCCCTCTCCCTCTCTCCCCCCCTCTCTCCTTTCTCTTTCTCCCTCCTTCTCTCCCACCCCTCTCCTCTTCCTTCCAGCTCAGAGAAACTGGATGCAAATCCAGCCGTCCCACCAGCCCCCTCCCGAAATCTCAGGAACATAACAGGGACACCAGAAGGACATGAGACAGAGTCAATGTATTCCATTTTCCAGGGGAAAAAGAGATATGAAACGAAAGCCAAGCAAGGCGCTCTGTTTGAAAGAAGTCATCGGCAGTCAGGAGACATCAAGGAAGCCTGGAATTGTCTCAGATATGAGGGAAAAAAATATTCTAATAGAGATACTTTCTGAGAATCCTGGATGGCTTATTTTCTTTGCCTTGTTTTTAATGTGGGGGACTTTGGTTCACTGTTTCCTTTCGGATGAGATCTTCTGCCCTCCACACTCGCCAGCCCAGTCTTCATCGCCACAAAGATGCATTTATTTCTCTGCAGCCCACTCAACCATCTAGCTTTCTAAGCACCATCTAATAAGACCCTGTGGATTAAACCAAATGGATTGGGATCCTGCGGAGTCTTCCTCAAAGTAGAAACCCCCATTAAAATTGCCAGGACTACGTAGTCACATCCATTACAATCGTACCTCAGAAGTCAAACGCCTTGCGAGTCGGACGTTTTGGCTCCTGAACGCCGCAAACCCGGAAGTGAGTGTTCTGGTTTGTGAATGTTCTTTTGGAACCTGAATGACCGGCGTGGCTTCTGCAGCTTCCAATTGGCTTCAGGAGATTCCTGCAGCCAATCGGAAACCGTGCCTTGGTTTCCGAATGTTTTGGAAGTCAAACAGACGTCTGGGATGGATTCTTTTCGATTCTGTTCGACTTCAAAGGTATCCAAACCTTTCTGGGCAACCACCTCCTTGGTCCCATAAACTCATCCCTGTGCCCCCTACCTTAGAAAAAAGCATTATTCATAATAGACTTAACAGGTCTGAGCTTGGAATAAGGCATCTTTATACAGTTTTTATACGTATGGCTGTGATTCCTGCATTGAACGAGATGATCCTTGAGGTTCCTTCCAACTCTACATTTCAATGATTCTATATACCAGGGGTGGCCAACTCCCAAGAGACTGTGATCTACTCACAGAGTTAAAAACTGGCAATGATCAATCAGTAGCTGAACTGGGTCCCACACAGTCACAAAAACTAATGAACCGATAAAGCCTCAAAAACAGAAAATAAAGAGCAAAAACAAAAGCCCCAAACTTAATCCGTTCCGGAAGTCCGTTTCACTTCCGAAATGTTCGAAAACCAGGGCGCAGCTTCTGATTGGCTCAAGTGCCCCGGAAACAATAGCTGACAGCTGTGTCGGATGTTCAGCTTCTGAAAAACGTTAAAAAACTAGAACACTTACTTCTGGATTTTCGGGGTTTGAAAACCAAGGCATTTGAGAACCAAGGTACCACGCCTTTCTGCGCAGCTTTGTCCAATGTACGTTTTATTGCACAGCAGTGATCCTTAATGCAACGTATTTTTGCACGCTGTTCCCACTAATGTGTGCATCTTAGCACATGCTTTCCCCTACCATATGTAACTTCCTTTCTATTCCTATCTTGGCTCGAGAACTGCAATGCAAAATCTAGAGAGGTGCAGATTTTTGCAGGACAGCTGTGTTCCAGTTGGCACACTGTTTCTGGAAGCATGGATTTCCTTTTTAAACCGAACCAAATTTCTCCCTTTCCTCAGGGGCAGCCGGATCTCCATTGAGAGGTTCCCATAAATTTTTTGGGGGGCCAACACTAAGAAGACCCTTTTCACAGCTGTCATTTTGAGGACCAATCTGCAAGGTCGAACAAATTGCTTCAGAAGGGAAGAGGTGTGTGAATATTGTAGCTTGATTACAGAGATCGTTGGTTGTCCATCTGGTAACAAAAAGAAACCAAGACTTTAGTGTTAACAGCCTAGTCCTGTGGAATATTCTTCCAACAGGAGCCTTCTGTGCCAACTTTTCAACCCCTACTGAAAACTTATTTATTCTGCTAGGCTCGTGCAAGCAATGAAGAACGTATCCTTCCAGAACAGTTAACCGATATCTGATTATATTTTTGTTTATAAGTTGTTGTTTTTTTGTATGGCTTTATGTGCAGTTGTTGTGAACTGCCCTGATCATTCTTGGATATTTATTTATTTCGTAAAACTTGCACACCCCTTGATTGTGAAGCAAACATACAAGCAAATCTCAAAGCAGTTTACAAAAGAAAAAGGATAAAACCATTTACCAATAATAAAGATGAACAGCAATGACCTAAGACTAGTGTTATACTAGTTGTACCTCGGTTCTCAAACTTAATCCGTTCTGGGAGTCCGTTCGACTCCCAAACTGGTTCAAAAACCAAGGCGCGGCTTCTGATTGGCTGCGGGAGCTTCCTGTGCTCAAACGGAAGCCGCATCAGACGTTCGGCTTCTGAAAAACGTTCGCAAACTGGAACACTCACTTCTGGGTTTGTGGTGTTCAGGAGCCAAGCCGTTTGGGAACCAAGCTACCACTGTATTATATGTGTGTGTGTGTGTGTGTGTGTGTGTGTGTGTGTGTGTGTGTGTGTGTATGATATGTGTGCATATATATAATCAATGAAAACAAACAGAGGGATTTCCAATGCATTTTAATTAGGACATCTTGCATTTTCAATCCCCCTAAAAATGGGGGAAAGCTTTAAAACTGTGGTTAAATCTCTTGCGACGGGGATGCCAGCTTCACTTGCCGGGCTGGCTGAACGAACGTGGGCAGGTAGGTCACGTTGCGGGACGGTGCGAGGTGCAAAGCAATGTCCTCGGCTGCCTCGAGCTTGCGCAATTCGATGAGTCCATCGCCCGCTGAAGCCAGCGAGCTGGCGATGAGCTGAGCGGCTTTTGCGTCACCTTCGGCGGAGAGGACCGCTGCGGCTTTCAACTGCTCGGCCTTCTCCACCATGAATCTGGCCTTCTCTGCTTCCTGCTGGGCCACCTGCTTCATTTCGACAGCCTCCACAAACTCCTTCCCGAATGTCAGGTGCGTCAAGGAAACGTCATCCAGGATGAGGCCAAAGGGGGCTGCTCTTTCCGCCAGCTCTTCGCTGACCTGCCGGGAGACTAGCTCCCTCTGGGTGATCAGCTCGCCGGCGTCAAAACGAGCCACCACCGACTTCAGGATCTCTGTCGTGATGGAAGGTAGTACCCTCTCGTCGTAGTCCTCGCCCACCGTGGTGTAGATCCAGGGAAGCTGCGCCACCACCGGCCTGAACAAGATCCTCAGGGTGATGTCCACATTCTGTAGATCTTTGCTCCCTGTGACGACTGGGATGTTGCGCGGGCGAGAGCGGCAGTCGAAGATGACTGGTTTCTGCACCCAGGGGACAAGGAAGTGGCTCCCTTCTCCCACCACAACGTCCTGGACACCCCGGAACCGGTCAAAGATGACGGCTTTGTGTCCCGCGTCCACGGTGTAAACAACAGAGTTGACGATGCCACCGGCAACCGCCAGCCCCAGACCTAGTCTGCTCATGGTCTCAAAGATCTTGGCAGCCATTGGGCTCTTCATAAACCCCACATTTCACGGCTCCCGGTGACCTGAACTCCACGTGAGCGCTCAGCCAAGCCTCCCGGTCCTTCTGTGTTCACATACAATCTTTGCCCTCTTGCCCACGGGCCGCGATGCCCGATGGAATCGGCAGCCCTTCCAATCGCAGTGGTAAAGGGGCGAAGGAAAGTGGCGCATGCCCAGAGCCATGTGCACCAAATCTCGAACCCGCATGTCAGGGTCTCTTTTGGGGGCTCTCAGGGGTTGACAGTCTTGTGACACCACCGGGGCCTGCCTTATGATGTCGCCGCACCATGACAGCGCCAAGCCCTGTTTGTGATGCCGCAACTGGAAAAAAGGACAGGACATGGCGCTGATTGGAAGTGGGGCAGCGTGGCCAACCTGGAACTTTTGCAGGCACAGACAGTATGGGAAGAGAGAATCGCATGTTGTGACCGCTCTGACAGCGTCAAGAGCACCAACCATCATGGATGTGCAATAATTTTAGAAAGGATATCTGGGAGGGATTATATGTTCTTCCACAACTGTCAGAGGCAGTCTGCGTCTAAACCACTGAGCCTCTTGGGCTTGGCAATGGGAAGGTTGGCAGTTCGAATCCCCACAACGGGGTAAGCTCCCGTTGCTCCGTCCCAGCTCCTGCCAACCTAGCAGTTTGAAAGCACGCCAGTGCAAGTAGATAAATAGGCACCACTGTGGCGGGAAGGTAACCGGTGTTTCCATCCGCTCTGGTTTCTGTCACGGTGTCCTGTTGCGCCAGAAGCGGTTTAGTTCTGCTGGCCACATGACCCGGAAAGCTGTCTGTGGACAAACGCCGGCCCCCTCAGCCTGAAAGCGAGATGAGCACCGCAACCCCATAGTTACCTTTGACTGGACTTAACCGTCCAGGGGTCCTTTCCCTTTTTACCTTTTACATCTGAGTAACAGTTGCTGGGGTCACACATGGGCAGAGTGGCTCAGGTCCTGCTTGAGGCATCTGGTTGGCCTTTGTGAGGAGAGGATGCTGGACTAGAAAGACCATTGGCCTAATCCAGCACACTCGTCTTATGTTCTTGTGGAACCTCCAGGTTCAGAGGCAGTCTATCTAGGTTCCTAGGCTCTATGGGGCATTTGGCCACTGTGAGAAGATGACGGTAGGCTCAATGAGTCCCTTTTGGCCGGTTTCCACTTCAGGGCTCTTTCGACATTCCGGCGTTCTTTCAACTCAATCTGTCCGAGTGTCCAGCCAGTTCCGCTTTTCGCTTTGTCGAGACTGGGGAATCGCCCTTTTCAAATCAAGACGCTTAGCTTTCCGTTTGTTTGCTTCTCTGACTTGAAAAGAGGAAGGAAATTAATAATTTTGTTCTCTCATTATGCTGGAATGAAATCTTACCCTGTCTCCCCGAAAATAAGACATGCCCATAAAATAAGCCGTAGCAGGATTTCTAAGCATTTGCACAATATAAGTCATACCCCCGAAAATAAGACATAGTGATAGGCACAGTTCTGGAGGGCACCAAGGAAGAGGAGAGGCTGGACACATATTAAAAAATAAGACATCCCTTGAATATAAGCCATAGTGTGTCTTCTTGAGGGAAAATAAATATAAGACAGTGCCTTATTTTCAGGGAAACACAGTATTTTAAACGGGAACGGAATTAACTTCCTGGGACTACTTTAGATCCGTGGAGGGGGGGGGAAACCTGATGACCTCCCTTCCTTTTGTACACTTAAAAAATAATAAAGCACGTATATTTAATTTCTCCACTGCCATGCTCTTTCTAGAAATACAGAAAAGGGGAATTAAAGTATTTGGAAATCTCCACTCTCCATCTCTCTCTCTCTCTCTCTCTCCATTCATGTCATTCCCTCAGCACCAAATCCTTTCTAATAGCAGACCTCTGACGCCCATCATGCTTTCTGGAAAACGTAGAGCTTCTAAATATATAACTTTATCGGCGGAGAAAATCCATTCTTTTATAACCCAGAGCAAAATGCTAACTAAGGCCCTCTTCAACTTTCTTACTAGCAGCCAAGAGGGTTTGAGGCATGCATTATCCTGGAGCCTTCTGAGACCAGAACGTGTTCAAATGCTCAAGGGTTGTGTAGGCCTGAGACATAATGGCCCTTCCAGTTTTGTATGCCCCATTCGGTGGCCACGAATGAGGGGCACTGTTGACTTGGTTTGATTTCTTTTGGGGTAGGTGGCAGTGGTATTTCTACAAAAAGCTCCGGGCCACAATTCTACAAATTGTGCTCCGAGCCTGTGCAAAACCATAGTCGATAGCGGCTTAGCTTTGATCCACAGGCACCGGGGAATTAAAAAATGGCGGCCATCAGCATAAGGAACATCCTTCCACAGTGGGGACATAGGTTTCCGGGCAGGAGTTGATCACGGTGTGGATTTGCCAAGCGTGCCTTCCTCTTAGCACGTTTCTCCCTTGCGTCCTGAGTTCGAGTGTCTTCAAAGCCCAGGAGACCTTTGGGAAAGGCTGTTCTCCAGCTGGAGCGCTCGCAGGCCAGTGTTTCCCAGTTGTCAGTGTTTATACTACATTTTTAAAGATTTGCATTGAGAGAGTCTTTAACCTCTTTTGTTGACCACCAACATTGCGCTTTCCATTTTAAAGTTTGGAATAGAGTATTTGCTTTGGAAGACGATCATCAGGCATCCACACAACATGACGAAGTTGATGTTGAAGAACATCGCTTTGACATGGGTGATCTTTGCTTCTTCCAGAACGCCGGCATTAGTTCGCCTGTCTTCCCAAGTGATGTGTAACATTTTTCGGAGACAAAGTTGATAGAATCTTTTGAGGAGTTGGAGATGGTCACACAGCCCCTGGCATCACCCTCTCTGAAAAACCTATAGTGAGTGACTAAGTGAGAGAGCTTGCATGTTGAAAGGCACACTTGGTCTAGAAGCCAAGCCTTCTGAGGAGTGGTTGAAGGAGCTGGGTATGTTTAGCCTGGAAAAGAAGAGAATGAGAGGAGATAGGAGAGCCATCTTCAAAGATCTGAAGGGCTGTGACACGGAAGAGGGAACCAGCTTTTCTCCTGCTCCGGAGGGTAGGACTCGAACCCATGGCTTCAAGCAGCAAGAAAGGAGATTCCGACTCAACATCAGGAAGAGCTTTCTGACAGTAAGAGCTGTTTGACCGTGGGATGGAAGGTGGTGGACTCTCCTTCCTTGGAGATTTCCAAGCAGAGGTTCCATGACCATCTGTCATGGATGCTTTAGCCGAGATGGCCCCATTGCAGGGGGTTGGACTGGATGACCCTTGGGGTCATCCAACTCTACGATTCTATGAATCTGTGACTTGGGAGTGGTAGCTCAAAACAGCCATGCTGGCTGGGGCTTATGGGGGATGCAGTGTAAAGGCAAGACTGCCCTAAGGCTTTCCTGTGAGCAGAGCACCATTGCTGTAACCACTGCACCATGCTCCCTCTTCCTGCCACGGTCTCGCCTTCTGCCACTGCCTCCTGCCTGACTTTCCCTCTCTCGTTTCCCCCTAGAAGTGAGTTGTCTCGCCTGTGACTGAAACACACTTTGGAACTGTCAGCCGCCCCGGCAGAGAGCCCTCGTTAGCATTTCGCTCCAGGTAAAAGAATGGATTTTCTCTGCTGATAAATTCATATATTTATAAGCTCTATGTTTGCTGAAAACATGAGAGAGAAAGAGAGAGAGTGGGGAGGAAGGCTGGCATCTTGGAGAGCAGGAGGCAGAATGGTGCTTTTTTATTTTTATTTTATTTTCCGTCTCAGAGATTAAAGGTAGACTCCTGTCCCCCTGGCACCAGAGTATTTATGCTGGCTGATGTCTCCTTCCCAGGAAAGAGAACTCGGGGTCGCGGCGGATAGTTTTATCAAAATGTCAGCTCAGTGTGCATTGGCAGTTGGGGGGAAGAAGAGAGAGAGAGAGCAGAATTCCATGTTAGGGATTATTAGAAACAACTCCATACAAATCTGACGTACGGACGTATTTCAGAACGCCATAGACGGACTTGGATGTCCCATCTCACCGAGGACCAGAAAGCGCTTTCGAGACAGTGGTCTAAACCACTGAGCCTCTTGGGCTTGCTGATCAGAAGGTTGACGGTTCGAATCCTTGTCACGGAGCGAGCTCCTATTGCTCCGTCCCAGCTCCTGCCAACCTAGCAGTTCAAAAGCATGCCAGTGCAAGTAGATAAATAGGCACCGCTGTGGCAGGAAGGTAAATGGCATTTCCGTGCGCTCTGGTTTCCGTCACAGTGTCCCGTTGCGCCAGAAGCGCCAGCTCCCTCGGCCTGAAAGCGAGATGAGCGCCACAACCCCAGAATCGTCTTTGACTGGACTTAACCGTCCAGGAGATCCTTTACCTTTACCGTATCCAATGTTAGCCAAACTGTGAGAGTAGATCCACTGAAATTAACTGGCCTGGCTACTTTAGGCTCAAGAATTTCTGTAGAATTTTGTTGGGTTATTCCTGCCTTGCAGGGGGGTTGATCTAGGTGACCCAATGCATTTCCAACTCTAATATTATTGGATTCTAACTCTCAGGGAACCAAAATGATCGAGGCGATGGTGGATCGGGCCAGCTTCTTGGAAAGGGAAAGGCGAAAGCATTCACAGCTTTTAAAAGCCAAATATAAAATCATAGAATTGTAGAGTTTGATGGGGTCCAAAGGATCATCTATTCCAACCCCCTGCTATACCGCAACAATATGGTAGAAGGTGGACATCTGGAGCTCCTGTTGACTTCCTTATTTAAAGTTAATTGGATCGTTTTTGTGCTCAGTTTTATAGGACACCTTTTCACCCTAATGGTGTTTGAGGGGAAAAGGTGCAAAATAAATATATTAATATTAATATAAATGCAAGTTTCTCTCCCCTTGTGGGAAAAGGACGTAATCCCACTGGCCTGATCCCAATTCTTCCTACCCCGACAATGCCCTTTCGCTTTGAGGTTTTTAAGTTAAAAGAAGAAGAAGCGGGAAATCTGATGACAGTTCTTCCACATCACATGTCGATTGCTCGGCCCTTAATTTAGAAAACAAAAAAAAGATAAATTACAGGGGGTGGTATGTGTACGATACCACAGACATTTATAAAAAGGATGGCAGTGTGGAGCGATTGTGCATACAAGGGAGAAGGGGATTTTATTTTGGTCCTCTTTCATAGACTCAAAAAACTTGGAGGCTGGGAATTTAGGAACCTGGGGAGCTGTCTTCTCCTGCGTCAGACCCTTTGGGGTTCATCTAGCTCAATATTGTCTACACTGACCGGCAGCAATCGCTGCCCAGGGTTTACAGACAGGGAGTCTCTCCCAAATGTAGCTGGAGATGCCAGCAGGGATGGAAGCTTCATGCAAATTGTGTGCTGCGCCACTGAGCGATAATATTTCGCTAGATTAAAGCAAGATTCTAGTCCTCATGGTTTTAAATAAAGGGCTCATTTAAGTAGGAACTTAGGGATATGCCTTATGCACGTAAGAACGGCAGCAGAAAATATGGAAGCCAAACATCAGGAGGGGGTCAAACACACACACACGGTGCGTCTGGAATTAGGGGGAAGCATTCCTGCATTGCAGGGGGTTTGGGCTAAATGACCCTTGGGTACCTTTCCAACGCTACAGTTCTATGATTCTAAGCTTTTAAAAAGCAAAGGTCTTTAAAGCTGTGGACCAGAAAGCACAGAGGGAGCCAGACGGGCACCATCCGAAAGTGATGCCAACAAATATGGACGCCACAATGTAGTCCATCAAACTTCATTATGGTCAGTGGCCAATATTCAGAAAGAAACTTTCTACAAATTTATAAAATAATTTCATCGGGCTTTTATCCTTTTCCGCAGTCACACAATCAATCAATCAATCAGTAGCTGAACTGAGTTCCACTCAGTCACAAAAACAAATGAACCGAAAAAGCCTCAAAAACAAAATAGCAAAAACAAAAGCGCCAAACTTAATCCATCCCGGAAGTCCGTTTGACTTCCAAAATGTTCGAAAACCAAGGCACAGCTTCTGATTGGTGCAGGCACCCTGGAAACAATAACCGACAACCGCATCGGATGTTTGGCTTCCGAAAAACGTTCAAAACCCGGAACACTTAATTCCAGGTTTTCAGCGTTTGAGAACCAAGGTAAGGTAAAGGTAAAGGGACCCCTGACCATTAGGTCCAGTCGTGACCGACTCTGGGGTTGCGGCACTCATCTCGCGTTATTGGCCGAGGGAGCCAGCGTACAGCTTCTGGGTCATGTGGCCAGCATGACAAAGCTGCTTCTGGCGAACCAGAGCAGCACATGGAAATGCCGTGTACCTTCCCGTGGGAGCAGTACCTATTTATCTACTTGCATTTTGATGTGCTTTCGAACTGCTAGGTGGGCAGGAGCAGGGACAGAGCAACAGGAGCTCACCCTGTTGCAGGGATTCAAACCGCCAACCTTCTGATCAGCAAGCCCTAGACTCTGTGGTTTAACCCACAGCACCGCCTGGGTCAAATATATACCACTGTGCAAATATATAAAATAATTTGATCGGGTACCAGTGTAAGGATGTCTTGCATCCGCAGCTAACCTTGCCCCAGCAAAGGGATGGCTTTGCACTGTAGACAAGGCTGCCGAACCCCACCCTGCTGGTGGAGGGTTCTCCTCTGCCGCTTGTTCAGGTTCTTCCTTGCAAGAGCGGGAAGTGTAGTAAGAGTGGTTAGCGTGTCAGACTAAGACTTGGGAGACACTGGGGTTCAAGTCCTCCCATTCAACCAGGGCCGGATTGAGGTTTGATGAGGCCCTAAGCTACTCAGCAAGGTAATGGGGCCCTTTATATGTCCAGCTGTCCTTTTTTCAACAGCAAATTGTTGCTGTTTTTGTTGTTGAATATATGCTATATGGTAATTGATGGACCTAATAGGTATCTCAATCCATTTGCGCATGTTGCCCTGCAACCAGTCCATGCAGAATGTAGGCACCCTATATATAGAAATGAAGAAACCCGTGATATTTTAGGGAGCAGGCTAGCAGGCGGGGCCCATTTCTCACATCATAGGAGCCTACACAACACGAAACACTGTTGCTGTATGTAGGTTCTATTTTATTTGTTTTCTATCTTATATTTTGGAAATGTACATCCAGTTTTTTCCGCTTTAATTTTTTTGGGGCCCCCAAGAGAGTGGGGCCCTAAGCTGCAGCTTGTTTAGCTTATACAGTACGTAAATCCGGCACTGTGTGACTGACGTGACTGAACCAGAAGAAGCTCGCTGGGTGAGTCACTACCTCTCAGCCTAGCCTACCTCTCAGGGTTGTTGTAGGGTTTAAATGGGGAGGGGGAAAGCCACGTACCCCACCTTGAGCTCCTTGGGGGGGAAAGGTAAAGGTATGTACGCAATAAATCAATAACTTCTATTTTGGCGCCTGCTAAAATTATTTCAGGCAAGCCTCCCCAGATGTTTAGAAAGCTGGCACAATTTTAATGTGTTGTCCTTATTTACTTTTTTCAAATCATTGTTGTTCATTTTCCTTATTGATAATTTTATTGTTTTATCTTTTTTGGGGGGGGTAAACTGGTGGGGGTTTTTTGGGGGAAAAATTATACATTCCAGGCAGTGTGTAGATTTTATGAAATCAACAAATAAATAATAAGTTTTCCTCTCCGGGGCTTGTTTTTGCAGCCCTTGAATTTAAAATAGAGGGAGGGGGTGCAAAATAGCAGCTGCGCTGGTAAAAAAAAAATGGGGTGGGGGCATCCTAACCAGTGCTTTTTTATGGGGGGTACACAGGGGTACACATACCCCTAAACATTTTGTGAATCTTTGTACTTTTGTCCATTTACTGTCTTTATTTTTCCCAATTTGGATTACAAAACAGTGATTTTAGGGGGGGGGAGAAAGGCCCTGATCCTAACATTTTCCTAACTCTCCCCGAAATCCACCCCCCCTCTCTTTATCTTGCTTGGAAAAGGGGAAAAGTCTGCAGCAACCGCAAGAGAGCAAAGTGAAATTCTGGACTGTCAAAGGAGGAGGGGGGGGCATGCGGATGAGACGGGGGGGGGAGTATGTTAAGGATCTAAAGGCTTGGAATTAGAAGAATCGGAGCGAAGGGGAGGGGAGTCAAAAGAGAGTGCAAAGGGTGGGGGGGGGGTTAGAAGGGAAAGACAACAGAAGTGGGAGACCATGGGGACTTCCTGAGAGGGTCTTAGAAATTCAAAGCAGCCTTGCATAGACTCAAAAGCTCTGTCATTCAGAGCTCCAGGACAAGAGATCACCGAGCCTGGAACCAGAACAATGCCAAATTGTTCCGGGAAGGTGGGAAAATCCCGGGTCTCAACGCTCTCCGCTCAGACCAGCGGTTCCGCTAGTCAAACAAGCGTTCCACTTGAATCGATTCTGGACACCGTGTTAGCATAATCCGGCCCCCCCTCCACCCACACCCGGCCCCCCGTCTCGCTATGACAACTTGAAGGAGAATTCGGGGAAGGCCGGTGAGTGACAGCCGACGCCGCGCTGACAAGGCGAGAAGATGGGGGAGGGTGGTGGATTGGACGCTTGTGTCTTTTTTGGTTTTAAAATATAAATAAAAAACGCATCGTTTTGTCGTTTTTGGAAATTCCGAATTTTTCTTCTGCAACTTTTCTTCCCTGCTGCAAAAATTCATCTGTCACTGCAACAGCCACTGCTGCGGCAAGGCTGAGCGGCCGGCGGTTGCAAAACGGCGGCTTACTTCATGGTCTCCTTCTGCTCTCTCAGCATGGATAGGCCTCAACATCCCCCCCCAAAAAGCCGGTCACTCCTCTCTCAGCACAATCCCCACACTCCCCCCCACACACACCAGGATTTACCCGCTGTTTGACAGGCGCGAATGAGAATCGGCATTTTACGCCTGCCGTGGGGAGGCGAGGAGTGCATATCCGGGTGCTGCCCCCCCGTGTGGGAAACCGGCCTTGTCCCCTGCCAATCTTCCGCCGGCGCCGAGTGCGGCATAGGCCGGAAAGACATGTACCACTCGTGTAAATGGAGGAGAGGCAGCATTGTCTGCGGCCCAGAGGTCAAGAGGCCCCCTGCTTGACAACATGTTGATGGTACCTTGGAGAAGCGAGGGGGTCACACCCCACTGTTTCACCAAGACGCACGGAGAAGGCTGTGCCGCACATCCCCAGAGCCTCATCTGCCTCCCCAAAACGAGGAGTGTAGAACGGGTCAAAGAGGTCCCAGGTTTAATCCCTCACAGGTAGATCTGGGATTGTCTCTTCCTCTTCTTCTTCTTCTTCTTCTTCTTCTTCTTCTTCTTCTTCTTCTTCTTCTTCTTCTTCTTCTTCTTCTTCTTCTTCTTCTTCTTCTTTCCCTTGTAGCCGCGTAAGATTGTCTTCCATAAACACAGTTTTAACAATGAGTCCGTAAGTGACTGCGGAGGCCAGTTCTGGATGCACACATCCTTCCACAGTGGGGACATAGGTCTCCGGGCGGGAGTTGATCACGTTGATCACAACATGACCAGTCCAACGAACTTGATGTTGAAGAATCATTGCTTCGACACTGGTGATCTTTGCTTCTTCCAGTACAGTGGTATTAGTTCGACTGTCTTCCCAAGTGATGTATTGTTTTTAACACTCGATTGGGAGCCGCCCAGAGTGGCTAGGGAAACTCAGCCAGATGGGTGGGGTATAAATAATAAATTATTAAGTTATTATTAAGTTATTATTATTATTATTATTATTATTATTATTATTATTATTATTATGTGTAAAAAAAATCAGAGACACCGTTGATGGAATCTTTCGAGGAGTTGGAGATGGTGTTTATAAGTGGTCCATGTTTCACAAGCACATAGTAAGGTTGGTAGTACAATAGCTTTTTGGTTTCCCTGCATTTTGGTTTCCCTGCAAATGTCCTGGTCCTCAAACACTCTGCGCTTAAATCGGGAGAAAGCTGCACTCGCAGAGCTCATGCGATGCTGAATTTCGGCATCAATGTCGGCCCTTGTGAAAAGAGAACTGCCCAGGTAGGAGAAGTGATCAACATTTTCCAACATTACACCATTGAGTTGGATTTGTGGCACTGCAGAGGTGTTGTTTTGTACTTGTTGGTGCAGCACTTTGGTTTTTGGGATGTTGAGCGATAGGCCAAGCTTTTCATAAGCCTCTGCGAAGATATTTAGGATGGTTTGGAGGTAATCCTCTGAGCATGCACACATGACGTTGTCATCAGCGTACTGAAGCTCTAGGACGGACGTAATGATATTGACAAGCTGCAATGTGTGCAGAGAAGGGCAATGGTCAAGGCTCAAGGGTCTGGAGGCCAAGCCTTATGAGGAACGAAAATTGGGGCTGCTTCACCCAGAGAAGACAGAAAGGTGGCACGATAACCATCTTCAAATATTTGTTATTTGTTGGAAATGTAAGGAGAAGGAAGGCACCTTTTGCCACATGTGGTGGAACTGTAAAGTGTTAAAGGAATTCTGGGAGATGATATATCATGAGTTGAAAAAAATGTTTGAAATGGCTTTGTTAAAAAAACAGAAGCTTTTTTTGTAGGTGCAGAGATACTGAAAGAACTGAAAAGACTGTTTATGTACGCTACAACAGCTGTAAGGGTGTTGCTCACCCAGAGTTGGAAAGACACCAAGATACCTACGACTGGCAGATGAAACTATTGGAATATACAGAGATGGCAAGGCTAACTGGGAAAATCTGAAATCAGGAGGATCAAAACACCAGCAGAGAATGGGATAAATATAGACTGGATCTGAAAGACCACTGTAAACACTTGACTCTTTGGCAGGTTTTAAATAACTCTTGCAATAATACATAGACTTTGGATATAATGGAGGACTGTAAACTGGATGGACTTATAATATGCAGTTGGAAAAGTTTTTCAATGAACCCATAGAGGGGAGGAGGGGAGTCCTAGGATTCAAAAGAATCTTCTGTGAATATTTGCAAGAATGTTTTTCTTTGAATGAATTTTATATACAGTGGTACTTTGGTACTCAAACAACTTGGAACCCAAACACTACAAACCCGGAAGTAAGTGTTCCGGTTTGTGAACTTTTTTCGGAAGCCGAACATGCTCCGTTTTGAGTGTTACACTGAGGTCTGTCTGTTTTTGCTGTTTATTTTGCGTTTTTGTTTTTGCGGTTTTTTTGTTTTGTTTTTGTGACTGGGTGGAACGCAGTCTGGCTACTGATGGAATGACTGTGTGACTACAGTACGTTGTTTATTGCTTTCCTTTTATGGATCGGCAGTCTCGTTAGATAGTAAAATCCATGTTCAATTGCTGCTTTAGGGGTTGTTTTTAAAAGCCTAGAATGGATTAATCCATTTTGCATTCCTTTCTATGGGAAAGCGCACCTTGGTTTGGAACGCTGTGGTTTTGGAACGGACTTCCAGAACGGATTAAGTTTGAGAACCAAGGTACCACTGTGTGTGTGTGTGTGTGTGTGTACATAATATTTGAAGGGCTGTCACATGGAAGATAGAGCAAGCTTGTTTTCTTCTGCTCTGGAGGGAAGGACCCAAACCAACGGATTCAAATGACAACAAAGGAGATGCCGAGTAAACTTTAGGAAGGATTTTCCGACAGCAAAAGCTGTTTGACAGGCGGGTGGGCTCCCTGAAAAGGTGGCAGACTGGAGGCTGTTGAACAGAGTTGGATTGGAGATGCAGCTAGATTATTTAGCTGTGGTAAATAGATGATGATGATGATAATAATAATAATAATAATAATAATAATAATAATAATAATTTATATCCCACCCTCTCCAGCCAAGACCAGGCTCAGGGCGGCTAACACCGGATAAAGAACAATCGATTAAAATACAGCTTAGAAACAAGATTAAATACAACATTAAAATACAGCCTCATTTCAATAGAAACTCAAATCAAAAACTGTTTGGGAAAGAAAATGTTAAATCTTCACCAAGGCCGACTATCCAGACTGGTCCTATGTGGGCAAAAAAAAAAAAAAAAAAGCCAGGGAAGTCCCCAAATATGAGTTCTATCACAGGAGGAAAAAGGAAAGAGTGGGAGGGGATCAAGTGGATTCCAGGCCAAAGGCCAGGTGGAAACAACTCTGTCTTACAGGCCCTGCAGAAAGAAATCAGACCCCGCAGGGCCCTGGTCTCATGAGACAGAGCGTTCCACCAGGGTGGAGCCAGTGTTGGAAAGGCCCCGGCTTTGGTTGAGGCTAATCTGACTTCCTTAGGGCCTGGGACTTCTAGGGTGTTGCTATTTATGGACCTTAAGGTCCTCCGCGGGGCATACCGGGAGAGGTGTTCCCGTAGGTACAAGGGTCCTAGGCTGCGAAGATGACCCTCTCGAGGTCCTTTCCATCTCTGTCATTATGTGATTCTGTGCCTGAGAACCGCTTCGTATTTAGATCACCCCTTTATTCAGAACGAGGAGGACCAGAACCTTGGTTGTTGGTTTTTTAAGGGAAGGGACAAAGCTCACTGCCTTGGATGTAAAAGGTCCCAAGCTCAACCGGCAGCATCTCCAGTTAGAACTGGGAATGCCCCCCACCTGCAAACCTGAAGAGCTGTTGCCAGTCAGGGTAATAATAATAATAATAATAATAATAATAATAATAATAATAATAATAATTTATACACCACCCATCTGGCTGGGTTTTCAATAACCTTCAGAGTTCCCATATGTTACTGTTTGCTACTTCTCAAAACTGTTTGCCAGCCATTGAACCCTGAAACAATTCTTCGG
Source organism: Zootoca vivipara (assembly GCF_965207765.1). Classification (NCBI taxonomy): domain Eukaryota; kingdom Metazoa; phylum Chordata; class Lepidosauria; order Squamata; family Lacertidae; genus Zootoca; species Zootoca vivipara. Next base: position 92,633,596 of record NC_142589.1, on the reverse strand, counting down.
AACCCTCAGTTTTGTCTCCTTTGATTCCTTCAGATTTTTGGGGTGTGTGTGTGTGTGAAAATACAAAGATCTGTGGGTTTTTTAATTTAAAAAACCCATGTAGTAACCAGTCATCATCTGCAGGGGGTGCAGTTTCCATGCATTGAGGAACAAGGTCCCAATTGGCAGGGCAGGGGAAAAGCAGATCGCTGTTCTGTGGAGCAATTAAGCAGAGGTTAAGGAATTATTGTGAACAATTTAAATTAACGACCTTAATAAAGGTGAGTGGACCTGGTGAGATCAAACATTGCTTTTTAAACAAAAAAACAAAAAACAAAACCCAGAGAATTTTCTTTAAAGTGCCTGGCAAATTATTATTCCCCACCCCACCCCAAACTCTGCAATGTGAAGCTTTGATTTCCACCCTGCTCTCATTCCGTTCCATTTCATTCTGCACATTAAGGCTCAAAATATGAAATCTATTAATTGGACTGATTTAACCAATCCATCTATTGATGGCATATTGCGGCTGTGGTCGTATGGGGAGAAAACTCTACCGAAGTTGTGGGGCTTACCTCTGAGTAAAAGCAAGGATTGCACAGTATGGCTGAAGGAAGCCCTGCTTTCAAATCCCATGGAGCTCAATGGAACTTGTTTCCTGAGTAGACATACTTGGCATCATTAGGAAAGGGACTGGGGGGGGGGGAGAGGCCAGTATCATATTGTCATTATAAAAATCTCGGGTGCTGCAGCGTTTGGAAGAAGAAAATCAGAAAAGGTCAGTCAAAATGATCTAAGGGGATGAAGAAAGTCCCCATGAAGAAATATTGCAGTGTCTGGAACTTATTTAGAATTGTAGAATTGGGTGGCGATTAAAGAACATCATGTGAAAATGATGTAGAGATGGTATCTAACTCCAGTGAAAGTAGCAAAAATGTACAAAACAAAGGAAAGTCAGTGTTGGAAATGTAAAACGGCAGAAGCGACATTTTTTCCATATGTGGTGGGATTGTAAAATTGGAAGGAAACATTGGGAAATGATTTATAATGAAATGAAGAAGATGTTTAAAATAACTTTTGTTTAAAAATAAAAACCCAGAAGCTTTCCTACTAGGTATTACCGGAGTGGATTTACCAAGATCAGTAAAGAACTTACTTATGTATGCAACTACGGCCGCATGAATATTATTAGCACATCATTGGAAAGAAGAAGGTTGGAAAGTTAAATGAAAGGAATAAGCTGAAATGGCAAAATTGACAATGAAACTAAGAGGAAGAGACGATAATGAATTTAAGGAAGATTGGAAGGTGTCTATTGCATATATTCAAAAGCAATGTACTCAGGTTAATATATTGGCAGGGTTTTAATACTACTTGTAATTTAATTTTGAATGGACAATAAGTAATACAATGGTTTATAACTTTACAATGGACATGAAATATGTCGATAAACAATGGAACCAAGGAAGGGACTAGAGGGAAGTCAATTTGTTTTGTTTTTATATTGTTATTGTTTTATTTTTGTTATTTTTGGAAAATTAATAAAATGTTATATATGTGTGTGTATAAAATGAGAAGAGAAGACTCCCTGGAAAAGACCCTGATGTTGGGAAAGATTGAGGGCACTAGGAGAAGGGGACGACAGAGGACGAGATGGTTGGACAGTGTTCTCGAAGCTACGAACATGAGTTTGACCAAACTGTGGGAGGCAGTGGAAGACAGGAGTGTCTGGCGTGCTATGGTCCATGGGGTCACGAAGAGTCGGACACGACTAAATGACTAAACAACAACAACATATAAAATGTTATATACATACTCTCTCTCTCTCTCACTGTGTGTGTGTATGTATGTATATATATATATATATATATATATATATATATATATATATATATATGGTCCATGTTGGTGGATATCCACTTTTCACCCAAACCGCTTGACCAATTGGGTTGAAATTTTGACATAACATTCCAGACCAATGTGGGCGTGTTTGCATACACTTATATTACATAGATGTGACACCTATCACAGGTAAAACATCTGTATCTGAAGAAGTGTGCATGCACACGAAAGCTCATACCAAAATATAAACTTTAAGGTCTTTAAGTTGGTCTTTAAGGTGCTACTGAAGGAATTTTTTTATTTTGCTTCGACTCAGACCAACACGGCTACCTACCTGTAACAGGTAAAACATGATTTTTTGGGGGAAACACGGTGCCCTCCAGTGGACGTCAAAGGAACTTACACCTCACCTGCTGCCATTGGCTGCATACTAGCAGTGACATCAGAACAGAACATTCCAACCAACTGAATATGGGCCTTTAACAGAAAACAACACCAATGTGGGGGAACCAGCCAGGCCGCAGGGGTTTGGGGTGATGGGTGCTCTCACGTGGAAGTAAGATGGTGTCACACACAGGAACTCTGAAGGTGAGGGGACTCTGAAGGTCCATTTAACAGACTGAGCCACAGCAACGCATGGCCGGGACAGCTGTAAAACAGAATTGTAGAGTTGGAAGGAATCCCCAAGGATCGTCTCGTCCAACCCCATGCAAGGCAGGAATCGGCACAGGAATTTGGTTGGAAAAAAGCGAGGAAGAGAGGATGTGATAGTGTGAAATGACGCCCCGGCATGCAGAAATTGGAGAGAGAGAAGCTCCTCTCCCTTTATTATAACTCTAGAACTCCTGGACATGTTGGAAGACTTGGGGCAGGGGAAAGAAAGTCCTTCTTCACACAGGGCATTGCTGAACAGTGCAGCTCGCGTCCGATTTGGGTGGCTTTAGAAGAGGGCAACATCAACTTCATTGGACTGGTCATGTGCGGGTGCCTGATTATCGTCTTCCAAAGCAACCCCTCTATTCCAACTTAAAAATGGAAAGCGTAATGCTGGCAGTCAACAAAAGAGGTTCAAAGACTCTCTCAAGGCAAATCTAAAAAAATGTAGTATAAACACAGACAACTGGGAGAAGAAGAAGAAGAAGAAGAAGAAGAAGAAGAAGAAGAAGAAGAAGAAGAAGAAGAAGAAGAAGAAGAAGAAGAAGAAGAAGAAGAAGAAGAAGAAGAAGAAGAAGAAGAAGAAGAAGAAGAAGAAGAAGAAGAAGAAGAAGAAGAAGAAGAAGAAGAAGAAGAAGAAGAAGAAGAAGAAGAAGAAGAAGAAGACAAACATAACGGAAGGCAGCCATGCTCCTGAATGCCAGTTTCATTCAGAACCACAAGAAGGTCTTGTGTTTGAATCCTGCTTGCCAGTTTCCCACAGGCCACTGTGAGAACAGGATGCTGGACTTAGAAGGGTCGCCAGCCTGATCTAGCAGGCTCCTTTTACGTTTGACATACGGCTGCCCTTCTTTTAAAATCTGCTAAGACTCTAGTCCTCATTGTTCCGAACAGAGAAGCCCAGGGGGCTGAATCACCCCCATTCCTGTCCTAATAAATCATAGCAACAAAATCACCCTTCCCTCTTTGCTTGGCTTTCTCCAGTGGTTACCTCTGCGGCTAATTTCCTGCCGAGCACTTGAAGAGAACGGTTTCCTAATTGCTTCATCTCTCGCGTGTCTTGCTCGGTGGCAAGAAGGAAGAGAAGGAGAAAGGAGATGGAATCCTTCTATTATAACTCATCATGTCGGAGACCCTCCCTTCCTTTGTCGCGGCCTATTATCGCCACGTCGTCTTTCGCTCCCTCTTCTCCCTTCTCAATTTGCCCTGCTCCTGTCCCAGGTTCCGCTCGCTCGCTCCGGAACGACTAATTAGAAAACGGGCCCTGTCTCGGAAACCCTCGGCCGCAAACTACAAGCGCCTCGTAGTGAGGGGAGAGGGAAAAAAAATCAATTTTACAGTTACAGGAGCAGAATGAATGGAGGTGGCGCGTTAAGAACGGGCAGAACAGGCGTGAGGGAGAAAGAGATACGCTGCTGGCGTGCCGAGTGCGCTAAGAGGGGGCAGCTGTGCAGAATCTGATAAGCCAGGAGACATTGGCGCAGCCAGGCACAGGCCAGCCCTATCGTGAGGCAAAGTGAGCCGGCTGCCTCGGGTGGTGGTGGCGGCAGCAGCCTGTTCCCACTCAAAGTGGCATCCCGAAAAGAATTATGGGAGCTGTAGTTTGTTAAGGGTCCTGATCGCCTCCCAGAGCTATAATTTCCAGATTGGCTTAACAATCAATCCCCTTCACTGGAAACTCTTTTACACATGCCCTCCCCTCCTTTTATTCTTTTCCAAAGACTTTCCTCGCAAGGTAGATTTCCCTCTGAAAGTTGGCCTATACAGTGGTACCTTGGTTCTTGAACTTAATCCATTCCGGAAGTCTGTTCGACTCCCAAAACAGTTCGGAAACCAAGGTGTGGCTTCCGATTGGCTTCTGGAGCTTCCTGCACTCAATCGGAAGCCGCATTGGATGTTCGGCTTCTGAAAAGCATTCACAAACCGGAACACTCACTTCTGGGTTTGCAGCATTCAGCCGATTTGTTTGACAGGTACCACTGTATTTACATCTGTTCGAAGTCCACTTAATCACACAGATTCATTTCAGTGGGTTCTACTGCGAGTAAAGGTAAAATGTAAAGGACCCCAGGACTAAACCGCTTCTGGCGCAACGGGACACTGAGATGGAAACCAGAGCAGCGCATGGAATTTTTCTCTTTGCACTGGCGTGCTTTCAAACTGCTAGGTTGGCAGGTCTAAACCGCCGAGCCTCTTGGGCTTGCCGATTGGAAGGTCAGTGGTTCGAATCCCCGCGACGGAGTGAGCTCCCGTTGCTCCATCCCAGCTCCTGCCAACCTGGCAGTTTGAAAGCACTCCAGTGCAAGTAGATAAATAGGTACCGCTGTGGCGGGAAGGTAAACGGTGTTTCCTCAATTCCTCCTTTTAGCTGTCAGGGTTGATTCTACCAACTCTGGCTTTTCCCCAGTTCCCTCTCGACATGTGGGTGAGTGCACTTTAATTTTGGCTTAGGGCTGATCTCAGGAGTGGGGGGAGACGTGACAAGAGCAGGTGACGCCCACAACACTCACTCAAACATCCAGAGAAGCCCATGGACCTAGATATAGGTTGGTGCCTCCTGTTCCAGAACAGTGGAAGTGAATTATGGGGAGGAAAACCCTCAGCTCTGACCCACGGCTTTTTATCTCCAAATGCATCTAGTCCAGCGATTACTTGGGATGGAGGAGAGATTTGATTCAGCAGGCATTTAAAGCCGAATCGATGAAATTTGCACTTCCTGAAGCAACCCACAAGCCTGAATGCAGCCGGCCTCCCAAATCTGTTCATCTGCCACTTTTTTTGCAGTTCCTCAGCCAAGTAACATTTCCAAAAACGCATATGGCGAGGGCAAAGTCTGCCTAAAAGTGAAAACATTTATAAAAAAGAATAATGTACAAATGTGCATAATGCTGGGGGAAATTGCTTTGCAAAAATGCGCACCATTGTCAAAACCTGCAAACAACCACAGCAACATGCTGTTGAATTTGCTGAAAATGCCGGGGATTGTTATGTTTTGTTAAAAAGAAAACTAGCAAATTGCTGCAAAACGTGGAAAACAGATTGAAGGTTGGAAAAACGAGACTCTTTCCATTACACAATTATGAATAATTATTTTTTCATTAATTATTATGTGGCCGTTTAAAGTGCACTTTTGATAGCCCCCCCAGCTGCAACCACAGATGTTCCCTGGCTAGCTGAAAAGCATTTGGGGGTGGATTTGGGTTGCCAACACCTCCCCATCATCCGAACTAAGTTCCACTGTTCCGACTGCGGCTCTGAAGCCATAACTCTCCCGTTGTTTTTTTTGCTGACAGCGGAAAGGCAGAGTTTCCCCTGAGGGATGAGATACAAATGCTTCTGGGACGCCCAGTCCATAAGAAAGAGAGATTCTCCCGCCCTCAGCACTCGCTCCCTCTTCCCTCCCCACGATGGATGGTGGCTGCGTTGCCTAGTGAGTGCTTAGAGAACTTCCTAATGTACTTGCTGGCTTGATTGATTTCCTGGAGCATCTATCCTCTCTGGCTCTCCGTAGTGCCAACAGAGAAGCCGTAAATCTGGGCCGGCAAGACAGCGCACTTTTGCGGGGCCTGCCGCTGATGCCCCGCGGAAACAACAGCAAGTCTTTTGCAAGCACATGCGCACATCAGAAGAGCTCAGGGACGGATTGAGGTTTGATGAGGCCCTAAGCTACTGAAGGTAATGGGGCCCTTTCTATGTCCAGCTGTCCTTTGTCAACAACAAATTGATGCTGTTTTTCAGTTGAATATATGCTGTATGGTAATTTATGGACCTAATAGGTATTTCAAGCCATTTGCCCATGTTGCCATGCAACCAGTCCATGCAAAATGCAGGTACCCTATATATAGAAAGGAGCAAACCAGGGATATTTTAGGGAGCAGGCTAGCAGGCGGCGCCCATGACTTACATCATAGGAGCCTACACAACACAAAACACTGTTGCTGTATGGCGTACCCCCAGAAAAAAAGCACTGATAAGCCAGATGGGAGACTCCCAAAAGAATATTAAAAACACGATAAAACATCAAAACTTCCTTAAACAGGGCTGCCTTCAGATGTTTTCTAAAAGTCAGATAGTTGTTTATTTCCTGGACATCTGATGGGAGGGCGTTCCACAGGGAGGGTGCCACCACCAAGAATGCCCTGTGCCTGGTTCCCTGTAACCTCACTTCTCGCAGGGAGGGAACTGCCAGAAGGCCCTCAGAGCTGGACCTCTGTGTCCAGGCTGGAGGATGGGGGTGGAAACGCTTTTTCAGGTATACTGGACAGAGGCCATTTAGGGCTTTCAAGGTCAGCACCAGCCCTTTGAATTGTGCTCGGAAAAGTACTGGGAGCCAATGTAGATCTTTCAGGACTGGTGTTATATGGTCTTGGCAGCCGCTCCCAGTCACCAGTCTGGCTGCTGCATTCTGGATTAGTTGTAGTTTCCCGGTCACCTTCAAAAGTAGCCCCACGGAGAGCACATTGCCATAATCAGATGTTGGAAGGGACCCCCAAGGGTCATCCAGTCCAACCCCCTGCGATGCAGGAATCTTTCGCCCCACTGACAACCACCCTGAGCTATGTTACAGCAGATCACCTGTTTGGGATGCCGAAGGTCTTAGGTTTCCATCCAGGTACGGCTAGGGAAGACTCCCTGTCTGAAATCAGTGCAGGCAATATCCACGGTCCGACTTGGTAAAACGCAGCTTCCTAAATCCTTCTATTCCAATGTGCCGATGGTCTCCTGGGACCGCCGACAGACACGCGGCGCTGGCTTCCCAGCTCTGTCCTCTTGGCAAGGTGTCACCCTTTTCATCTAGCTATCCCGTAATGAGTCCTTTCTTTCGCTTCTCCTTCCTCGTAATTGGAAGGGAGGGGGCAGGCATCCTTGAATCATCCTTTTCTCCGTGACCCTATTGCTGCCCCTCTCCCCATTCCCTCTCTCCTTGGAAATGGTTCTTCCATCTCTTCCCCAAACCCCTTAATTATTCCAGGTTCTGAAATCTCCATTCCCACCTGGGGGAGGGGGGCAATTATCCAAGATCTGGTTGCTCAGAGCTGTAATTCGCAACTTTACCCTTCTGGGTTCAATCAACCGGGCTCTGGGAATGGGAAATGAATTTGTGTCTCTCTGTGTGTGCGTGCGCAATGAAAGCAACAACAGACTTGCATTAAAACCAGGGGTGCTTCCAGAATATTTGTCTGCTGACGATTCACATCCGTTTGTTTTCAAGGAGATTAGAAGATGCGGCCTACTTGTTTGTTGATCTCCTAAAGTTTATACGCTGCTTGATTGTAAAACAACCACAGCAGCAGCAAGGAAGTTTACATAAAAAGGGGACAAAAAAATAAAATTAGCAAGAAGAAAAATTAACAGCAATCATTTAAGGCATTCTAAAAGTTATAATAGACTAGAAACATATTAAAACTCTCGTCAATTTTCTAAACATCTGAGTGGGCTTGTCCTAACAGAAATATATTTAGTAGTGGTAGTAGTAGTAATAATAATAATAATTATTATTATTTTATTTTTACCCCACCCATCTGGCTGGGTTTCCTCATCCACTCTGGGCAGCTCCCAGCAGAATATTAAAAACATGATAAAACATCAACCATTAAAAATTTCCCTAAACAGGGCTGCCTTCAGATGTCTTCTGGTGGTTCCCTCACTGCGAGAAACGAAGTTACAGGGAACCAGGCAGAGGGCCTTCTCGCTGGTGGTGCCCGCCCTGTGGAACGCCCACCCACCAGATGTCAAGGAGATAAACAACAATCTGACTTTTAGAAGACATCTGAAGGCAGCCCTGTTTAGGGAAGTTTTTAATGTTTGATAATTTATTGTGTTTTTCATATTCTGTTGGGAGCTGCCAACAGAATGATGTATGATGATGATGAAAGAGGGAGCAAGCTTGTTTTCTCCTGCTCCAGAGGGGACTCAAACCAATGGATTCCAAACAAGAAAGGAGATCCCGAAACCCAGCCAGATGGGTGGGGTATAAATTATTATTATTATTATTATTATTATTATTATTATTATTATTATTATTATTCTAAAAGTCTGGAGGCGCGGCTTCCGATTGGCTGCACTCCATTGGAAGCTACGTTGGACGCTTGGCTTCCGAAAAACGTTCTCAAACCAAAGCACCCACTTCTGGTTCTGCGGCGTTTGGGAGCCAATTTGTTCAGCAACTAAGCTGTTCGGGAAGCAAGGTCCCACTGTAGTTGTTTATTTCCTTGACATCTGATGGGAGGGCGTTCCACAGGACGGGTGCCACCACCGAGAAGGCCCTCTGCCTGGTTCCCTGTCACTTGGCTTCTCACAGCGAGGGAACTGCCAGAAGGCCCTTGGAGCTGGACTTCAGCTGGACGATGGAGGTGGAGATGCTCCTTCTGTGCCAAGACCATTTAGGGCTTTAAAGGTCAGCAGCAACACTTTGAATTGTGCCCAGAAATGTACTGGGAGCCAATGTAGGTCTTTCAAAACGGTGTTATGTGGTCTCGGCTGATATCTGTTGCCTGTTTGATATCAATAGGCAGGGAGTTCCAAAGTGCAGCTGCGCTAAAAGACTAATTTCTTACAAATGTGGCATCAGATGGAAGTTGTTAGGTATATTAGACGATGTTGGCTGTTTACTATTCATTCATTGTTTACAGGGAGATTACAGGGAGATTAGAGATGTTGTATCAAAGCACACCTTGTCCCACACATTGTAGTTGCCTTTCCTGTGACTTTCCTTTCCACCCAAAGGTTTGGACCTCCTGTGATCAACTGTGGTCATTCGGCACATTTCCAAACAGATTTATTGTCAGTCTCCTTCTTGATGCTTCAACAGTCACAGCTTCCCCCAAAGAATCACGAGAGCTGTGGTTTGCTCCTCACAGAGCTATAGTTCCCAGCACCCTTCATTCCAACTGCCTGCATTGCAAGAATCACAGCTCACCGAAACGCAGCTGTCCTTCCAAAATCCTCACTTCCCCAAACTTTGCAGTGCCAAGTTAATGTTTACAAAAAATGCACCAAATGAGGGGAAATAGGCTTGCCAAACTGTGTGCATTCATCAAAATCGCCTTTAAAAATAGGTTTATTCGGAGGAATTTGAACGGAGAGGGTGACGAATTTTCTAACCACTGCAGAAATGTGGAGAGCTGAATTTAAGACTGGAAAAATCACAGAATTGTAGAGTTGGAAGGGACCACGAGGGTCATCTAGTCCAACCCCCTGCAATGCAGGATTTTTTCACCCAACGCAGGACTCAAACCCACAACCCTGAGATTAAGAGTCTAATGCTCTATCCACTGAGCTATGGAGAAACACTGCAAAGATTAGAATGCCTTATATGAATCTATGGAGCAACAGCATTTGGAATATTGTGTACAGTTCTGGTCCATGTCTATTGCAGAGTTGGGAAAGGTTCAGAAAAGAACAGCCAAAACGATCAAGAAAATGGGAGTGATTCCCTTGTGAAGAAAGCTTGCAATGTTTGGGACTTCTTAGTCTAGAGAATTGATGCTTTTGAATTGTGGTGCTGGAGGAGACTCTTGAGAGTCCCATGGACTGCAAGAAGATCAAACCTATCAATTCTGAAGGAAATCAGCCCTGAGTGCTCACTGGAAGGACAGATCGTGAAGCTGAGGCTCCAATACTTTGGCCACCTCATGAGAAGAGAAGACTCCCTGGAAAAGACCCTGATGTTGGGAAAGATTGAGGGCACAAGGAGAAGGGGCCGACAGAGGACGAGATGGTTGGACAGTGTTCTCGAGGCTAACAGCATGGGTCTGACCAAACTACGGGAGGCGGTGCAGGACAGGAGTGCCTGGCGTGCTATGGTCCATGGGGTCACGAAGAGTCGGACACGACTAAACGACTAAACAACAACAGTCTAGAGAAAAGATGAATATGAAGTGACATGATAAAGTTTATATAGTTACTAGCTGGCCCTGCCACGCGTTGCTGTGGGTTATTTGTGTGATTTCCCCTACCCTGTGCCGATTCGTGACGTATCCCTGTGATTCCCCCACTCCACCCCTCACCCCCCGGCTTATCCTTATGATTCCCCCCTCATCCCCCTCCCTAATCCCTGTGAATCCCCCAACTCTGTCGTGATCCATGACCTATTATGCCCCCTCTTCCCCCCACCCCCGGCTTATCCCTGTGATTTACCTCCTCTCCTCCGTCCAACCCCCCTCCCCAGGTTATCCCTGTGACCCTTCATTTTGCACACAATCATTCTCCCAATGTGTGTGTTCTGTAAAATTTTGCCCTGTCCCAACCCTGACTCCCCTACCCACGTGTGTTATGTGAAATAACCTTTATTCTACCCAAAGGCACGGCCCTGTAAAAGGCCCATATTCAGTTGATTCTTTGCTGCCTATTCGTCCCACCCCCCACCCAGGCAGGCCCTTAAATCCACTCAGCCTAGTCTGCAAACCTGAGGCGAGATACTGTGGAGAGGGCAGGTTTCACCCCTGTGTCTCTCCCCACCCTGTTCTAACCCATTACTTATCCCTGCCCCCTATTCTGCCCCCACCCCACCCCAGGCAGGCACCTACCTGCACTTGGCAATGTTGGGCCTTGTTGCTGCAAAAGGCCTGTTTTCAGTTGGTTGCTGTGGAATTTTGTGATGTCATCTGGTGGCGCGGCTTTCAAGGCAGCAGTGGGCGATCTGCCTTTCTATTGGATGCTGCTGGAGTCTTTAGAGCTTCTGCTGGTGACGTCTAATTTGGGCGCCACTTTTTTAGTGTTTAATCATTATTTTAGGTATGAAAGGTTTGCTTTTTTTTTGGAAATTTTTTTTTTATGCCAGATCCCTCACTGATGGGCATGGAACGTTGTGGCCAAATTTGTTACATTACAGTTCAGCAGTTACGGAGAAAGGCTGTGACCTCTGCGCGTGTAATGCCTACATTTTTATATATATAGATGCATGGCATGGAGAAAGTGGGTAGAGAAAAGTTGTCCCCCCCCCCCCCGTAACACTAGAACTTGCGGACATGCAGTGATGCTGAAAGTTGGAAGATTCAGGACAGATAAAATAAAGCACTATGGGCACAGTTAAACTAGGGAACTCCCGGCCGCAGGAGGCAGTGATGGGCGCCAACTTGGATAGCTTGGATGGCGGCTGCTAGACTGGTGACTGGGTCCACCTCAAAAGAAATTGTGGCGTGAAATGCGGCTAAAATCCACACTTCGCCGAATTTTGAAATGCAATTCTCCAACTAAAAACTGCAGACATCGGGGGAAGGTGTGTGTGTGTGTGTGTGTGTGTGAGAGAGAGAGAGAGAGAGAGAGAGAGAGAGAGAGAGAGAGAGAGAGAGAGAGAGAGAGAGAGAGAGAAAATGCACATATTTGTGAAAATAGCACGTGCGCACATACACACATATTACATTTGGAAAAAACTGTTTGCAAATTAAGTGTCATTGCATACAAAACACTGGCAAACTCAGCATAGATCTAAGGCAGCCCTGTCCATTCGTTTTAGGGGGTCTACTCATGAGGAAGGTGGAACCTCAGATACAACCCAAGGTCCCTTAAATAAGGAACGAGAGCGAAAGCAAGCATGCTACATATCTGACAGTGATCCGTGTCTGGTTTATGTTGCAGCGATGTACCCAAAACGGCTCTCTGTTGTTAGGTGACAACACAGATGACAAAGACATTTGACACCCCCCCCCAATAATATAAAAGTGTGGGGGGATGACAAGGAGCAATTAGAAAGTGGCAGAGCAAAGGGAACACACAGAGAAAGCAGTTGACTGTTTACATAGATCTCCTAAACCTAAAGGAAAGCTGGCAGAATATTTTAAAAAAGGAATATCCCACAGACTCGTCTTGTTGTCTCAAAGGCAGTGTCTGTTTTGTGAGCAAGTGGTTGGAGTGTTGGACTAGGACCTTGGAAGACTAGACTTGGACATGAAGCCCACTGGGCCAGTCATTTATCATGCTATTTATCATTTCTATTTATCACTATTTATGATTTCACCTTGGGCCAGTCACTGCCTCTCAGCCTAGCCTACCTCGCAGAGTTGTGGTGGGGATTAAAGGAGGAGGGGGGGGGAACTCTGTTCACCACCAGATCTCCTTAATAAAATTCAGTGGCACCTTGGTTCTCAAACACCTTGGTTCCCATATGCTTTGGTTCTCAAGCTCCGAACCCCCGGAAGTAAGTGTTCTGGTTTTTGAACTATTTTTGGAAGCCGAAAGTCCGATGCGGCTGCCGGCTATTGTTTCCGGGGCACCTGCACCAATCAGAAGGCACCTGCCTTGGTTTTCAAAAATTTCGGAAGTCAAATGGACTTCCAGAACGGATTAAGTTTGGTGCTTTTGTTTTTGCTATTTATTTTGAGTTTTTGTTTTTGAGGCTTTTTCGGTTAAATTGGTTTTGTGACTGGGCGGAACCCAGTTCAGCTACTGATTGATTGATTATGCGGAAATGAATAAAAGCCCCCCTACAAAGAAATAATAATAATTTTCATTTTTATCATCTACAATACTGTCTTACTTATTTTATAGTACAGTACATCGATTATTGCTTTCATTTTATCAATCAATGGTCTCATTAGATAGTAAAATCCATGTTAAAATTGCTGTTTTAGGGTTGTTTTTAAAAGTCTGGAACGGATCAATCCATTTTGCATTACTTTCTATCGGAAAGTGTGCCTTGGTCTTGGAACGCTTTGGTCTAGGAACAGACTTCCGGAATGGATTAAGTTTGAGAATCAAGGTACCATATTTTTACATGCATATGGTGATTTGGAAGTTTAGGAGAATGCTCTAAAATGCCAGCAGGCTTTCCAAATTGATGGAGAATTGAGGACAGGCCCATCGCGATCTCTTAGTCCCAAGTGGACTTTGACTGGCCCAGATGTGAGACCCGCCTCTGACTGACAGTGGGGATTCGAACCCAGGTCTCCCAGGTCCTAGACCTAGACCAACTCTCTTACCACCGCACCACCTCCTTCTTTATAGGAAGGTGGGGCATAGGGTTGGCCAGAAATACCGTCGTTATTGAAAAAGATTCTTGCATTCTGCTGCTTTGCAGCACTCGTGGAAATTGATAAAATGAGCGCCTCCTTCCCAATGTTTTCAGACTCCAGGACCCATCAAGTCCAGAAACCAGGATGGCCCTTAGTCATGGTTGATGGGCACTGGAGTCCAGCAACATCAGGTTAGCCCTGGAGTTTCATCTAGTGTCCAGATCAAGGGATGTGATAGTCCCTTGGTCAGACCCTACCCGGAGTCTTTTGTCCAGTTCTGGGCACCCCAGTTTAAGGGAGATATTGGAAGGCGTGCAGAGGAGAGCGACCAGGATGATGAAGGATCTGGAAGCCAAGCCTGATGAGGAACGGTGGAGACACTTGGGCATGTTTAGCCTGGGGAAGAGGAGGCTAGGAGGAGACATCTTCAAATATCTCAAGGGCTATCACATGGGGTGGGTGTGGGGGACTCCCTGGTCCTGAATGGGGTCACTCTACCCCTGAAGGACCAGGTGGGCAGCCTGGAAGTCATTTTGGACTCACAACTGTCCATGGAGGCGCAGGTCAATTCTGTGTCCAGGCCGGCTGTCTCCCAGCTCCATCTGGTACGCAGGATGAGACCCTCCCTGCCCACAGACTGTCTGGTTACCTCCCACTTGGACTACTGTCATGCGCTCTACGTGGGGCTGCCTTTGAAGGTGACCCGGAAACTACAACTAATTCGGAATGCGGCAGCTAAACTGGTGACTGGGAGCAGCTGCCGAGACCATATAACACCGGTCCTAAAAGACCTACATTGGCTCCCAGTACTTTTCCGAGCACAATTCAAAGGGCTGGTGCTGACCTTGAAAGCCCTGAATGGCCTCTGTCCAGTATACCTGAAAAAGCGTTTCCACCCCCATCCTCCAGCCTGGACACAGAGGTCCAGCTCTGAGGACCTTCTGGCAGTCCCCTCCCTGCGAGAAGTGAGGTTACAGGGAACCAGGCAGAGGGCCTTCTCGGTGGTGATGCCCACCCTGTGGAACGCCCACCCACCAGATGTCAAGGAGATAAACAACTATGTGACTTTTAGAAGACATCTGAAGGCAGCCCTGTTTAGGGAAGTTTTTAATGTTTGATAATTTATTGTGTTTTTAATATTCTGTTGGGAGCTGCCAACAGAATGATTGATGATGATGATGATGATGATGATGATGAAAGAAGGAGCAAGCCTGTTTTCTCCTGCTCCAGAGGGGACTCAAACCAATGGATTCCAAACAAGAAAGGAGATCCCGACTGAAAATTGGGAAGAACTTTTTGTCGCTGAGAGCCATTCAACAGTGGAACTGACAACCTCAAAAGGTCTCTCCTTCCTTGCAGGCTTTTAAGCAGAGGTTGGATGGCCAACTTATTAGGGATTCCGTAGCAGTGATTCCAGCATTACGTGGGGTTGGGTTAGATGACCCTTGGGGGTCCTTTCCAAGTCCATGATTCTGCGATTCTGTCACTCAGGTAAAGGAAACTGGCCTGGGCACCTTCCAGCTGGGATGCTGAACCCCCAGGGACCTGGGGCTTGGAAGGGCAAGGGGGGGGGGCGCAGCTTGAGCCTCACCAAAGGGACATTGCTCATTGGAGGCCACTCAAATATTTGATGATTCTTGACGTTCTGCCCTCGGCAAGGGAATATGCCACCGCCTTGGAGGTTGGTGGTAAGAAGGTGGTGCCTGAGCATGCAAAAGGGCCGATTAATTATTGAATAACTCGCATACGAAGGATAAGAAAGAAGCTGTATAAATGCATATTATTACGACGTAATTAGTGCCATATATTTTCCATCTCTGTCTCTCTCTCTCCCTCCCCCCAAGCCTCTCCCTCCCATCTCTCTAACATGCAGAAACAGCCCAATGTGTACAGGAAACCGGGTTTTTGTGGGGGGGGGGTCCCAAGAATCTTTGGATCTGCATAAATTTCCCTCTTCCCTGCTCCGATCCTATAAGCACTTTCCATCTCTGTCATCTGCGTATCTATATTTGTAATCTCTCAACCCCCACACCATTTCTCATTTCTCTCCCTCTCTCTGTCATCTTCATCTTCTCCTAGGCATTTTATGGGCCCTTTTATGACATTACATGGCAGAGGCGGTTTTTGACGGGGACTGGATTTAGGAAGTGGTCGGGCTGAGGCATGCCAGGGAGGCATTGGCAGAGGCAAAGGGGCTTTTTAAATACCCATTTCTGGTGGTGTGGACAGGAAAGGAGGCCTTGGCAGAGCCAAAAAGGGCTCTTGAACCCTCCAGCCCTGGTAGCGTGAGCAGGAAGATAATTTTTTGCATAGCCAAAGGGCTCTCTAGACATGGGTGGCGCTGTGGTCTAAACCTCTGAGCCTCTTGGGCTTGCCGATCGGAAGGTCGGCAGTTTGAATCCCTGCGACGGGGGGAGCTCCCGTTGTTCGGTCCCAGCTCCTGCTAACCTAGCAGTTTGAAAGCATGCCAGTGCAAGTAGATAAATAGGTACCGCTCTTACAGGAAGGTAAATGGCGTTTCCGTGCACTCTGGTTTCTGTCATGGTGTCCCGTTGCACCAGAAGCGGTTTAGTCCTGCCGGCGACATGACCCGGAAAGCTATCTGTGGACAAACGCCGGCTCCCTCGGCCTAAAAGCGAGATGAGCGCCGCAACCCCATAGTCACCTTTGACTGGACTTAACCGTCCAGGGGTCCTTTACCTTTACCTAGTTCTACATCTCCTGTAGTGCAACCAGGAAGAGAGGCTTTTGCAAACCCAAGAGTCCGTCATCTCCTGCAGAGTCAGCAGAAGAAGCCTTTGACTGAGACAAAAGGCTCTTCAATTCCTCGCCTTTCATCTCAGCGGCACAAACCAACAGGGTCTGAGCAGCCAGCTCCAGCTCACTCATAGGGTGTGGTGAGGCTGTTGGCTCAGGCGGCAGCATCCAGACAACCAGGAGACAGCTCTGAGGAGCGTGCTTCTTGCTGCCTCCTGCGCTCACGGGCTGCCTGCCCACCATTCACCATGTGGGCCATGTGAGCGTGTGGCACTGTGGTCTAAACCACAGAGCCTCTTGGGCTTGCCGATCAGAAGGTCGGCAGTTTGAATTCCCACAACCGTAGTGAGCTCCCGTTCCAGCTCCTGCCAACCTAGCAGTTCGAAAGCATGCCAGTGCAAGTACATAAATAGGTACTGTACTGCCGTGGCAGGAAGGTAAATGGTGTTTCCGTGCGCTCTGGTTTTGTCACGGTGTCCTGTTGCACCAGAAGCGGTTTAGTCCTGCTGGCCACATGACCCGGAAAGCTGTCTGTGGACAAACGCTGGCTCCCTTGGCCTGAAAGCGAGATGAGCGCCGCAACCCCAGAGTTGCCTTTGACTGTACTTAACCATCCAGGGGTTCTTTCCCTTTTTACTAGTTAGTGCCCTAGTCTAGATTGAGGTGGGGAGACCCAGGTTCAGATTCTCAGTAAATTCATTTTGGTTCCTGAAATTCATTCTGATTGGGCACCATCCTGGCTCCAGGGCATCTTCACTTGGTTGCAAGTGGCTAATATTCAGGTGACGCGGGTGGCGCTGCGGTTTAAACCACTGAGCCTCTTGGGTTTGCCGATTGGAAGGTTGGTGGTTCGAATCCCTGCGGTGGAGTGAGCTCCCGTTGCTCTGTCCCAGCTCCTGCCAACCTAGCAGTTTGAAAGCATGCCAGCAGTACCTAAGAGTCTCACGCTCTGCCGACTGAGCTATACATGAGGGTGTTTGCTCCATAGCCAAAAAGAGGAGGCAGAAGCCTGGGGTTGGAATGCGGCCCTCCATATTTCCCTCTCTGGCCCCCAGAACTCTCTCCAGGCCACACCCCTCCCCAGCCCTGCTTGGATGTCTCCTTACGTTCCATTATGTTTCTTGCCTGCCTGCGTGGGATACAGAGAAGGGTGTGTTTGCAGGGCCATCTTAAGCACCCCTGGTGCCGTGGTGCGACGGATCCCTCCGGCGCCCCCCTGCCCCGTTTCCCAGCACGATTGGCGGGCGGGCTCAGCGCGCAGCGCTACTGCTGAGGGCGCTGCTGCGCGGAAGAGCAGCCGGCGGGCGAGCGCAGCTGCGATGCGCCCCCTAGCGGGCTGGCGCCATGGCGCCCTGCGCCACCCAGCCTGGCCGTAGGGCCGGCCCTGTGTGTTTGTGTTAGCCTACTGCATTAAGGTGAAATTTACATGTGTTGCCCCACCCACTTTTGCCTATGGCTCCGCCCACCATGGCTCAGCTGGTCCAGAAGGGAATGTGGCCCTCAGCCTGGAAACGTTTCCCCAATAAAATGCAGATAGAAGCAGTGAAACTCTTCTCACCGCTTGATGCCTTTTCCTGTTGTGGAGCCTTATCTTTGGAACTCCTTGCCTCCAGATATTTTCATGTTGCACCTCTCCAAGGAATGTTGTCTCAAGATTGCTCCATCTCCGCAAGGCTCCTCTGATCCGACTGTGTCCCCCCCCCCCCCCGGTCTCTTATCACCTTCTTTCCTGTGTAAGCCTACAGGTAGGGGCTTTGTTGCTGTTTTGTGTGTTATGCTGTACAGTGGCTTGTCGTTTACTTGAGGAGTTTAAGGAAATAATAGCAATAATAATAATACATCAGAATAGCATTGGAACTCTGTTTTGTGTGCGGTTTCAAAGCAGAGCTTGGATGGCCCTCTGTCAGGGAAGCTGCAGTTGAGATTCTGGCATTGCAGTGGGTTGGACTGGACGATTCTATGGGTCTATGATTCCGTGGTTGCTGTGAACAGAGATTGCAGATATAGGCAAGGGGGCGCACCATGGCTGACCCCAAAGAATCTTGTTAGTAAGGATATCCCAAAACACAACGGCTGCGGCTCGAATATTGGTGGCTAAGGGCTGGAAGGAAGGAGTTCCAACAATAACAGACTGGCAGAATAAAATGCAAGAATTCGCTGAAATGGTTCAATTAACGAGGCAATTCGAAACAAAAAATCATGGAGAATTGGGAAAGGTATAAGATATACGTTCAAAAATCTACTATAAAAGAATGGGGAAAATTCATACGTCATCTAAGAGACCACTGCAAGCAGGCAGAAACATTGGCCAGATTTTGATTCCACTTGTAGTGTGACAATTATCATGGAAAATATGGATTGATGTAATAGTTAGAGTTTGGAGAAGATGCAGTTTTAAATTATCAAAACGGGACTCCAGGGAAGGGGTAGGGTGGGGTGGTTGGAGTCCAGAGGTTCAGGGAATCTCTTTATATGGATATGTAATTAAAATTTTAAATATAATTTTGTATTCTAATTGCCAAATAAGAATTATTTTTAAAGAAAGAAAACTTTGTGGAGGCTACTAGCCACAATGTCTATTTCCCCCTTCCAGTGTTAGACCTTCAAATACCAGTTGCTGGGAAACACAAGTGCAGAAGGAAAGGTTTTTTGTTTTTTTAAACCCAGCCTACCTTTAGGGGAGGTTGTGCAAATATACCCTTGGGCAAAGCATTGCATGGAAATTTGTTTTAATTTAATTGATTGATTGTTGTGTTTCAGTCTGTTTCCTTTGTTTTTAAATAATAAAGTTTTTTTAAAGGAAATTTGTTTTAATTCTTTAATTTAACACACTAGGATGTGGGTGGGCAGGGTTTCTTGGGGGGTGGGGGTGGCAGGCAGCTAGGAGCTGAAAGGCTACGGGTTAGTCCAGTGTTAGGTCTACTCACTGGAGTTAAAGAACATGATTAACCAAGATCCATTCATCCCAGTGGGTCTACTTTTGAGTCTAATTTCACTGGAAAACCCATAAGAATCCACTCCTTCCAGTTTCGGCCAACCTAGTCTCTTTACCGTCCTCAGCCTTCCCATCTGCATTATGGGGACAATGATGTGAGCTGCCTCACAGGGCTGTTGTGAGGAAGAGCCACGCTCCGAGGGATTTTAGAACACCCTTAGGAGAGGAATAGAGGGCTGCATCTTTACTTAACATTCCCAGGAGACGGTGAGAATATCTCACCAGCCCCTGCCCAGCTAAAGCTGTTGTCTTTTTTGTGTGCACAAAGCTTTGTGGTAATTTTAATCAAAGAGGGGTTAAAAATATAAAACAGAAAGTAGTTTTTGAGAAAAGCCACTTCCCAAGGAATAAGTGCAGCTGGGCTTACTTCTGAGTAGACGTGCAATGGATTTGCACTGCAAAAGTAAGTGTTGAGTCTGCTGTGCAAATCTGTTGCACGTTCACTGGAAAAACAAGTCCCAGTTGATCTCCCATTTTATAAATTGCAAATCCGCAAATTGCAAACTGGCCTTTACTGTTCGTGTCCTCTCGTTACCGTTTTGGCCTCGTTTTTTAAAATTTATTTGCGGGCTTTGTTGTTCTTAGCCGATTTTTAAAAATTATCTTGCTTTGCGAACCGCCCCGGAAGGCGGTTAATTAACCAGTGGCAATAATAAATAAATAAATAAGTAAACAAGCGTCGACAGCAACAGCAACAGTGGGCTCGCAGCCACTGAAGGCCTCAACTTGAACAGGTCCATTGGTTTCCACTGTGTCTACTCTGAGTAGGGAAAGCTGGCTGGCTGGAAGTCAATCATCATTATCTGCAAGCAAGTTGAAGACAAAGGAATGAAGACACCCCCCCATATAAAACAAGCAACCCCCTTTTTCTCCACCACCCATTAGCAGCCAGTCTTATTTTTGGAGAGATCACCACTTTAAAGAAAGCTTTGGATTCCTGGGTTGCACCTGAAAGGGAAAAATCTCTTTCCAGCTGCTGCATTGACTTCTTGCAAAGATTTTTTTTTTTAAAAAAATGCCCCCCCCCCCCTATTTCCACGCTCCTTCCTTCTGGGCCGTTTCCCCCCCCCTCCTCATTCTCCTTCCTCTCTCTCTCTCTCTCCTCAAGAGAGCTGAAATTGACTTTAAAAAAAAAGATCTCCAGGAAAAAGGAAACCCACATGGCATTGGTGGGGGTGTGGCTGAGCATCACCGGCCAACCAACCTTGAGACTTGGGGGCCCCGCCCCTGTTGAGTGTTTGGGGGGGGGAGAGACATTGCTGGGGAAAGGGGGAGAGAGAGAGGGAGAGAAGGAGGGAGGGAGGCGGTTACTTTAGGCTGACCGGCCAAGTGGTAACAATGTTTCTGTATCAAGAGTAGGGGGGGGGGGCAGAAAGGAAGGCAGGTCTCTCTTTTCTTTCTTTTTGCAAAAGGAAAAAAAAAGGCATTGAAGGCAAAAAAGGGGGATTAAAATAAAGCAGAAAGGGAGAGAGAGAGTGAGTGAGAGAGCGTGCAGCGGTAAGGCTTAAAAGAATCCACAGAGGTGGGGAAAAGAACCTTTTTAAAATATATATATACACAGAGGGATTTTTTGTTTGTTTTTGGTGCCACCAGGAAAATAATAACACCTCAAGGTGGGGGCAAGCATGTTTTATTCAGGAAATAAAATGATTAAATGCATGCATTGAAATGTTGAAAGAAAATGAAATCTTGCAAATTTTGTGTGTGTGTGTGTGTGTGTTGGGAGGGGGAGGCATTTGGTATAGTGTTTTTTTTGCATTTTTGGAGGGGGGATGAGGGAGAAGAGGGGGGAGGTGTTGTTTGAAGGCCTCCCCCAACTTGCAATTTTAATGCCTTCCCCCCCTTTTTTCCCCTTCTTACCAGTTGCAAGGAAAGCTTAGATGGCACAATAAAAAGGGGGTGTGTGGTTGAGTGAAAAGGGGAAGGAAAGTAAGATTCCCCCCTTTTCTTTTCATTCTTTCTCATGAGAGAGAGTGCAAGATTTCACTTCATGCTTTTTGCAAGGGGACGAGCCACTCCCTCTCCACCTCACCGCAAAACTTTGTGTTATTTACATCTTCCTTCCTTCCTTCCTTCCTTCTTCCATTTCTTCAGGAAAAGACAACACGGGGGTCTCATCTATTACAAACAGAAGCAGAAGAATCACAAGGCATCTTTTCTCTGCTTTGAAAAAACAACAACCCAAACCCGGGAGCAAGTTTTAAGTCCTCGTTCTTTGGGGGCGATTCCTCCCCCCCCCACTTTCTGCAAGAAATTCATCTCATCTTTTCAGGCAATTTGCAGGAGGAAAGCCCCCGACAAGGTTTTTATTTCATTTCATGTATTATTATTATTTTAAACTTCTTTTTGGAAACCAGGAATTTGTTTTGAATGCAAAGTTGTCGGTTGGTTGCCTTTTTATTTATTTTTTCAAATGATATGCTAGGATGGGCAGCTCTCCATAGACGAGCGAGCATCTCAAAGTTTGCTTGCTGACTCCACAGCAATTCCCCCCCCCCGAAGAGTGGGGAGATTCTGGATCAGTTGTACGACATGCCGAGGTTCCCTGCTGTAACCTCTCAGCCGCCGTCTGCTTCCTCCAGTATTTTTGAGCCCAAGTTATCCAGTTTCTTAGAGATGGAACCTCTCGCCTCCCTGCTCCCTTTATGAAGAGTTTGAGAGAGCTGGAAGTAACCGAGACCCTGGGACCCGAAAGTTGCAGCGATGTCTTTTTAGGGAGTGTGGGGTCTGGAAGACCCACGCCACACCCTATCTGTTCCTAGATAACACATATCTCTTGTTATCTATTAATAAGCCTTCTGTTGCAAAAGCAAATTCTGATCGCCCCCAACACCACCCCTACCAATGCGCACTTGCAAAGCGCTGATTTGCAGTATATTTTGGCTACCAGGACGCTTGACTACACCCGCCACCTTTCACGAGAAAGGAAGGACCATTCTGCCAGCCAGAGCTATTGGGATTCTCCACCATGGAATGAATTAGGGATGTGCGTGTGATAGTTTGCAGAGAGAGAGAGAGATAAAGAGAAGTGAAAGGAGGAGGAGGAAAGACACAGGAAAAAGTCTGGACTGTCCAGGGGAGACCTAACATCCCCGAAAAAGGCACTCACTCGCACACCGAAAGAGCTATCCGTCAGAAAGCGCGCGTGCAAAGTGCAATGACCTGGTTGCTTTTTTCCTAAACACACAAACACACAGAGAAAAAAGCCCACAGCTTTTCGGGGAACAAAAGAAAGAAAGGGAGAAGAGGAGGAAGAAAGTGGAGGAGAAGTGGGGTACGATGCCGAGTTTGGAGGTAGCTGCGTTGCTGGTGACCCTGGTTGGGGTTTGCGTGTGGACGGACGACAGCAGCAAAATTATCTCAGATCGCTATGCGGTGTACTGGAACAAAAGCAATCCCAGGTAGGATGGAGGGGAGCCAGGAGGAGGGACCCCCCCCCCGGTCTTATTGCATGTTTTAGACCTCAGGGAGTGTTGCCCTGTTCGCTTTTGGGTGTGCATGTTTTGGGGTAGCGGCGGCTGTAGCCCAAAAGGGATGATGTACACAAGGCGCTGTTATAGTCCGTGCATTATTATTATTTTTTGTCCATATATTTTTGGGTTGGAAGATTTGGGAGGAATGGGGAAACTTCTGTTTAGAAGGGGGGGATAAATTTCACAGGCTGATAATCGGGGAATCTTTTATCTTCTCAAATGAGCCTTTCTTTGCCCCAAAATTATGATTATGTAAAAGGAAGCCCAGTCTTGCCAATGATGTCACTGTAGGAAGGAGGAAAGGTTTTTAAAAGTGTGGATTTATTATTATTATTATCCTGTCTGTCTGTTGTTCAAAGTCATAGCCAGGAAAATCAGGGTTTTCACAAACGGTCTGGAGGAAGTTTGACTCACAAGTGTGTCTCTCTCTCTCTCTGTGTGGTACATAATTCCATAGAAATCAGACGAAGGTCTCGAAAGCAAAACTTCCCAGCAGAAAGAGGGTTGCTATATCTCTGTGTGAGATGCCCTTCTTTTTAAACTCCCACCGCGCTCCTGTGTACTGAATTGCATCTAGGTTGTTGAGACAAACTCATGTTCAGAGTAGACACAAGTTCTGGGTTTGCACCCATTGTGAGGTCCTGCTCAGAACATACCCATTGAACTTAATGGATGCAACTAACTGCAGTTCAGTAATTTCAAAGGAGCAGAACTTAGTTGGATACAACCCTCTGCAATTAATTCTTTGCTAAGTGGAAAGTGGTCCCCCCCCTCCCAGTTTCCTGTGAGAATGCCCTATTGAACTCAATGGGGCTTATTGCTGATCTGTCTCTCTATGAATGATGATATTGTTGGCCTCTTTAGGATAACCGATATGCCACTTATTTGTCAAACTTTTGGGTACATGGCTGGGCTTACTTTGCCTTGTTTGTCTTGAGGCTGAGGTTCGGAGTGCATGTACCTACATAGCAGGGCTGTTTGAATATTTCCATCTATCTGTTTTCCCGTTTTTTTCAAGGCTTAAATTTGAGAAGTTTCGCTGTGATCTGTGTTGCCTCCCCCCCTTCCAAGCCAGATATAAAAAACAATTGAGGCGGCTGTGGTGGGGTTAGAGAAATATATTTTTTCTTAACAGCTGTTTTACGTTTGGAATCTGAACCACCAAAGAGTGGTGGCGGGGTGTGTGTGTGTGTGTGTGTGTGTGTGTGTGTTTTTTGAAGGGGGGGGGGAATCATTCTTCCAGAAGTCAATTCTAGGAAGTTGTAATTCTGGGCAGCGAAGAGGAACAAAATGATAACAGTTTTCAGCAGAACTGCAGACTGTAAAATCAATTACGCGTCACTTACAGGGTTGCATCTTGTCAAATTAAAACACCAGTTCTCTCTCTCTCTCTCTCTCTCTCTCTCTCTCTCTCTCTCTCTCTCTCTCTCTCTCTCTCTCTTACACACACACACACACACACACACACACACACACACACACTGGAGAGGAGACAGTTCTTTACCTGTTTCCTTGTGTTCCCCCCCCCCCAACCTCTAGTTTTGCTGGACAAACTATATCTTGCACAAGGACTACTCCTTGAAGAATCTTGGAAGGGAAATAAAAGGGTTTTTTTATAAATAAAATAAAATAAAAATAAAGTAAGCAACACCCATTTCCAAACTGGCTTGCGGCCACAGACTTCATGGGGATACTTTTAAGTTGCTTCGAAAGCTGGGCGACTCTCTCTATGGAGCGCTGAAAGGTTAGCGAAGCTGATCTTGGCTTCATAAGGTTTTCTCTTATATGGTGGCGAAGTAGGTTAGCTTCCCCCCTCCATCCATCCTTTGGCTGCTTTCTAAAGATTTATTGGGCAAGGGAGTCCACGACCTACAGCCTTGGTCGTGAACTTCAGGTACGTCCCGGCCGCCTTTTGGATTTGGTTTCTGGGTCAATCTTGGTGTGCTGCACCCATTTTGGTACCCCCAAAGTGGAAGGGCACCCCCCCCCACCTTCCAGATCTTATAATATGAACATGAATTAGAGCGATCAGCTGGGAGAGAGAGGGCCGTGCGGCTCTTTCGAGGAAAATAAAAACGCCTCTTTCTCTGTCCACTGTAAGTGTGTGGTTCCAGAAATGGATGGTTCCTCCTCTCTTCTCAAGAGCTCGTAACGGCTTTCTGAAGTCTCAAGCAGTTGAGAACAGGCTGCTTGGACCACATCCAAAATTCTGATGGCGCATCGTGACCGACAGGGTCCCCCCTTCCACCTCCTCCCCAAAACCCCACAGCCTCTTCCTTAAATGTTGCAGATAATTTTTTTTTTTATTTAAAAGATAGCAAAAAACAACCCCACACCTCCTTTTGTTTTGAAATCCTCCTGAAATTAAAGGAGAAAGAGCTGTGAGAAAACGTGAGTTGCTTCTTATTGTTTCTTATCACTTTTTTTCATGCGCAGCTTCGAAATGTTGGCGGTGTTCGTATCCTCCCCCCCCCCCCAATTTAAAGCTTAAAAATCCTGGGCAACCCTCTTTCCTTATGCACTTTTAGACAAGATGTGGCACACACACACACACACACACACACACACCACTTCCCCAGGTGTGTTAAATAGGCCAGTTACTGGAGTTTGCTCCACTGAACTCTTTTTGATTTATATGTAATTTTTCTAAATAGAAAGCTTCGGCCGTTTTTGCCCAGAATGGTATTGAATTATTTGTGGGTGCAAAATTTTGAGAGTCCGGGGGCACCTTCTCTGCTTGGAGGCCTTGACGCTTCTTCCCGTTCCTTTGCTCGAAGGCACCAGGAAAGATGGGCATTGTTGCAGGGCCCACTCAGCTCCTTGCTGAATGGGCAGCAAACAAAACAGAATAAATCTGTTTGCAAATGCAAAAAAACGAACCTTTCCGGTTTGTGCAGAAACCTGGGGAAAACGTGGCGAAACGCAGAATAAAAATATTTGCCCGGTGCCCAGCTTTCAGAGAAAATCACCCACGCACCCCGTTTTTATCCATATATACCCACATCTCTGTGGAAAAGAATCCCCCCCCTCCGGTCCCCACTCTCGCTTTGAGAAAGCTCCAAGGGGAACCTTTAATAGCAAAATGACTCTCTCTCTCCCCCCTCCCTCTCCCCGTGTCCCCCACCCCCTAGCCCGTTTCCTGCCATTATGAATGAGGGTCTTCATTCTGGAGATGAAATGTTTTAAAATTTGAGGAGAATTCGTGACCTCTTTTCAATGAGGACCTCTGTAGCGGGTTCGCCAGGCCGACTCGGCCTCCCTAAATCCGGCTTCCTGAATTACTGACCGGCTGGGTCGGGTCTGGTACGAAACACATCCGGGGCTTCCCATAACCCAGCAGGCATCTGTGGGGTCTCCTTCTCCCACAACCAGGAGGTGCCAGGCTGTTTCAAGCCCCATCGAGACAATACCCTGTTTCTACGCTCTTCTTCCATTGCTCACCTAGCATTTTGGGGTGACTCTGGTTTTGGGGGTCGCAACCTCCAACTTTCACAGGGATTGTATTTCCCTGGGTGATTTTCATTTCTGCAATGGGCTCCACATCTTCCCTTTTCTTCAACTCTTTGTCATTAATATATATGTGCGGGATTGATCCAAACAAGGACCAGTAGTCCTTCCTTCAGACCACAATAGATACACCGTCTGTTTTCGTGTGGTGTTAAGATTTCTTGCCGCAAAGCTGAAAATCCTTTGGGGCGGCAGTGGTTGTGTGTGTGTGTGTGTGTGTGTGATATTTGCATGTATGATTTCCTGTATGATTTCCTGTCCAATCGCTATGATGATTCCTTGGCTTAACAAGAACCGTTGTGTCCTTATCAACCTTGAGATTGCCTCTCTCCTAAGGCCCACGATGCAGGGCTCTGTCCGACCCAAATCCTACTCGGAGTAGACTCATTGAACTGAACGGACCTCTAAGACAACCAGCTCCCTTGATTTCCATGGATTTGCTCTCTGAGTTATGACTTAGCGTCGAATACAATCCGTAGCTTTTAAGAAACGGAGACTTATTTGGGCCACTATCCTAATTTGTCGTCTTTCCCTGTCACGAACAAATTAATGTTTAGCACGGCAGCAGTAATACCTGCGGGTTAGTGTATGTGTGTTCTGGATCTAAACCTTTTTTTAAAAAAGCAGGAATATGGAAATGAGGAATGGAAGGAAGCCAGTGGATTTTAGCCACCTGAAACCAGCAGTGGTCATACCTAGTGTGAACTTGTCCTACCAGGGGTCAGCAAACTTCTTCAGCAGGGGGCCGGTCCACTGCCCCTCAGACCTTGTGGGGGGCCGAACTATATTTTGAGAAAATAATAATGAACAAATTCCTATGCCCCACAAATATCCCAGAGATGCATTTTAAATAAAAACACACATTCTACTCACGTGAAAACACCAGGCAGGCCCCACAAATAACCCAGAGATGCATTTTAAATAAAAAGGACACATTCTACTCATGTAAAAACATGCTGATTCCCGGACCGTCGGTGGGCCGGATTTAGAAGGCAATTGGGCCGGATCTGGCCCCCGGGCCTTAGTTTGCATACCCATGTCCTAAACTGTTGTAGTCCCCCCTCTCTTCTGTTTCTGCTACTTTTGGTATGAATTTGCATCTTGCACAGTTGCTCAGTTTGGTTTCAGATCAGTGGCGTTTGCACAGGAAATCCCAAGGTTCCTCTGTGGTTTTTTTTTTTTACTGTCTTCTCCTCTGCTAGCCAAAACCCCTGCAAACACCCCCTTCCTCAATTATTACTTCTTTGAGGTGGCAGTGGGGGAGAGACAAAACAGGTGTGATTCTTGACATTGACTGTCACAAGATCCGGCCAACAATGCTGCGAATCTTATAGGGCGTGAGATGAGGGAATGGGTCTGCTGTGGCCTAAAGTCCAGTGGCCTGAAAGGGTCCATTGCCTGGGCAGCTGGCCCCACATGGGAAGAGCGGATCCCAAGGGGTGTGGGATCCACCCGAGGACAATGTGGCATTGGCCTGCAACGTGGAGCAATAAAAGGTCACCCTCTGCCTTCGAATAACACCGGTTAGCCCATATTTCCTTTTTAGGACAGTGATTCTCACTACTGAAAGATTTCAAGGACTTAAAAAAAATAAAATCCATGGAACATGAGGGAAGAAGACCCAGTTTTCTCAGTACTGACCCAGCACAGATTGGCAAAATATATGCACACACAAAGTTGGTAATTCTGGTCTGGGAGATCTATCCATCACACACCAGCAGTTGTCTCACAATAAAAAAAATGAGGAATCTGAATGCATGTAATGGATGCCATCGGATGGCATCTTATCCCTCTCTTTGTGAGATGGGGAATTCAAAACAATAAACCTTGCATGCTTATATGTGTGCTTATCTATATCTCTTTGCTCATCCCATCCTCCCCATTTTATCCCTGCCATCTGGAAGCCAACATTTCCATCCCAGGGCACATGTGACTCACCCGGTAAAAAAATGAGAGAGAGAGGGATGCCCTCCTTGATAATTGCGTCTAAATTAAAAATCAATTGTAAATTGAGACGCGGGAAGCAGTCTCCCCTTCCGAACGCAATTTTAGATCACCCGCAGGCATCCTTGATATCTTCGACCTGCCGTCGTGTTTTATGTGGTTGCTGTGGGTCTGAAGAACGTGGGGAGATGTTTATTAAATATGTCTCTGTGTCGGCTGTTGATTGAAATCACAGCGGGAGGGACGGGTTAGGTACATGGGCTGGGACGGAGGCACTTTTCTGGGTTTGAATGAAGGGGTGTGGTTGTGTCTCTCTCTCTCTGTGTGTGTGTAGGGCATGGTGTTTCCACCCCCCCAAACCCCCCAAAACAAAGCTGAGACGGAATCGAAGGCCGAGCATCTCCTAGACCCGTCTCCGAAGACGGCCGCCATGTTTATATTCCGGAACTTGGAAAGAGACTAGTTTCCATATTGGTTTTTGTGTGCCTCACGGAGAATACATCAGTGCCACAAACATAGTGGAATTGTTGGTTGGTGGGGGGGTACTGAGGTGGGAGGAGGGCGGGAATCGCCTCACTGGAACTACAAAAGTTGACCGGCGGCAGGCAGTGAATCTCATGCTTTATATCACAGGGCGCCACAATTGGTTTTCTTTTCTTAGATGGCTTTGCCATCAGAAAGGCACCCAAAAGGGCGTGTGGATTTACAGTCCCAATATTTTTGTAGGATTTCACCAGGAGTTCCTGCCTTTCGCTTGTCTTCTTCCCCTCACCTCTCGAAACTCTTTATTTTAATCTTTCCATCTAATGATTAGGACGTAATACTTCCTTGGTGCTTGGAGCCTAATTCTCCATTAAGCTGATATTCTGAGGTGGATCCATTGTATCATCACCACCAGAGGGTCAAAAAAACTTTGGCGGAGTCACACACACACACATATCAATCATCATGTGTGTTTTTTTAAAAAAGTGCGTTGATAAAATCATTGCTTTTGCGGTGTGTGTGTCCGCGTGTGTGTGGATATGTGTGAAAGAGAAAAGTTTTTTTAAAAACAGCCCTGTTCTGAGAAGGGGGTGACGATTCCGCCAGAAGCCCGAGCAAATTCCAGTTCTTCGTGCCGGCATGATTGGATAAATCATTTCCAATGTAACAGAGGCAAAGATTTGTTTCTCGGCTACATCCTACCTGCAACGGTGTAATGGGCAGTTTTGGAGTAATTCCGGAATGACAGTTTTCCTGCCGACAAATGTAATTCCTGAAAAAGGCCCCCACATTTATATATATCAATCTCTGTGGAAGGGGGGGGGGGAGAGAGATAGAGTGAGAGAGACGGGTAAATGGCCGGCTATTTTCTCTCTCGATTGTCAACCCAGGTACATCCCATTATTTCATCTTCCTTTGCCCCCCTGGCCTGTATTTAGCCACACAAGTGTTTTCTTTCCTCCAATTTTTATTATCATCATTATTATATATATATATTTTCTTTATATAAAAAAACCTTTGGCGTGACTGCCAGTCGCCTCTGGTTGTAAACATGTGGTCGTCGACTCCACGCTTGTCCACAAAGAAGTTCTTGAGGAGCAGCAGAGGGGGGGGGGAACATTTGCCTCTCCTGGGTTTGGGATGGTGCAACAGCTTGGCCATGTGGATGAGACTCGCTGGGTTTTCCTGCGGGCAATTTCATGATCTGTATCCTTGATGGGATCTACCTGAAGCTGCTCTTCTTGAGAGGGAGATGGGAAGCTTTCTGCATAGCGACTGGCTTGTGGGCTTTCCAGGGCTGTTCGTGGTTGGAACCAGAATGCAGATGTTTATAGACAGATGTTCAGCCTGACCTGGGAAACGTGGGCCCGAGGAGCTGGTTTGGGGGCTGACCCCATTGTGTCCAGCTAAAATTCCTCATTTAGACGTCCTAAATAGGAACGTGGGAAGGCTGCGTGACTGGGAGCGGCCGCCGAGACCACATAGCACCGGTCCTGAAAGACCTACATTGGCTCCCAGTTTCCGAGCACAATTCAAAGGGTTGGTGCTAACCTTGAAAGCCCTAAACGGCCTCAGCCCAGTATACCTGAAGGAGCGTCTCCACCCCCATTGATCTGCCCGAACGCTGATGTCCAGCTCCAAGGGTCTTCCTTCCCTGCAAGAAGCAAGGTTACAGGGAACCAGGCAGAGGGCCTTTTCGGTGGTGGCGCCCGCCCTGTGGAACGGCCTCTCATCAGATGTCAAGGAAATAAACAGCTATCTGACATTTAGAAGACATCTGAAGGCAGCCCTGTTTAGGGAAGTTTTTAATGACTGATGTTTTAATGTATTTTTAATCTTTTGATGGAAGCTGCTCAGAGGGGCTGGGGAAACCCAGCCAGATGGGTGGGGTATTATTATTATTATTAGTTAATTCCAATTTTATATTTATTTATTTTTTATTTATTTATTACTGCCTCCAACCGATTCAGTACGGCAAGGGCTCTCCAGGGTTTCAGGAAGGAAGCATTTCCATCCCTACCTGCCAGGTTGTGATTCCTGCATTGCAGGAGGTTGGACTAGATGACTCTTGGGTCCCCCCCCCAGCTCTACAATCCTGTGATTCTACACCACGAGGGATCGAACCAGGGACCTTTTGCTTGCAAAGCTGGTGCTCAGTCACCAAGCCACAGCCCTAGGAGGGACAACATCCCTTTGTGCTTTTCTCTGGGTCAGTTCGGACTTGAGGCGTTCAGGCCAGCCCACGAAGATCCACACAGGTGAGACCCAGCTCACCTGCTCTCCTTCCTCTTCCCAAACTAATGGCCTTGCACATTTGGGACTGCTTGAAAACGAAGTGTGTAAGGGCATCTTTCAACGGCTCCTCCTTGGACCAAAGTCCAACCTGACTGCCCCAAATGCTGGTTGCCAGCGGCGAGACCTGCTGTCGCTCTGGGTCCAACTTGGGGCATGTGAGTGGCCGCTGGGAGGGCAGAGAGCTGGGCTACGAGGGGGCCAGGCTTCTTGGATGTTCTCCACTGCCTTAATGGGCATGGCCGAAATCTGAATCCGATATCCCGACGAGCTTTGAGGCAGAGACATCTTCATGTTCTCCAAAGCCTCTTCCATGAGGTGCCTGCAATCTCTCTATGGCTTGGTGATACCTCCCCCCCCCCCGGACGTATGGCAAGGTCCCCTTCCCTCATCGGCAGGGCAAGCTGGTCTGCCGCATTCGTTGAACGGTTGTCCGCGCCGTCACAAGGTACCGCCTGGCACAACCCCGTAGGTTGAAGATCTTGGTCCATGTGGTGTAGGAGGAGGGTGAAGGCATTGGTGACGCAGCTCAGATTTGTTATTTGGAGTGGCCTGAAGTGAGGGCCACAACAACTCCCAAACTTTCCCCCAATGACTTTCAAATATGGATGCTTCCCCCACTTCCAGGTTCCCTCCACTGGTTGGTTTTTTTTGTCTGCGTGCTTTTGAGATATCTCCTCTTTCTCACGTCTTGGCTATCTGGACACAGTTCTGCCGTTCTCGTGGATGTATCCTTCAACAAATAAATAAATTGTTCTTTTGCGGATTCTCGCTTCCCCTCCTCCGGGGACAGTCCGTGTTACCGCCTTTTCCATCCCAGAATCTCCTGCAGGAATGCATTCACCCCCAGCCTTGTACACAAATCTTCCCATAATAAAACAGACTCAGGCAGAACTGGATTTCCTCCCACCCCCCCACAGAAGGTCTCTCCCTCTGCCTCCCTTCTCCTCACCCTCTTTTTTCTTAACCTTGTGCTTTTTGGGATAGGGTTATGCACCTTTAAAAAGAAAGAATAAGTTCTCGTCTCAAAATCCCTTCAAACGTTTCCTTGGCCTG
Organism: Zootoca vivipara; assembly: GCF_965207765.1. NCBI lineage: Eukaryota > Metazoa > Chordata > Lepidosauria > Squamata > Lacertidae > Zootoca > Zootoca vivipara. The sequence continues at coordinate 92,601,662 of NC_142589.1, read as the reverse complement.
TCCCCCCCTTTTCCAAACCGTTAAATCCTCTTAGTGCCTCTCCGAGGTGGATAGGCCGCGCGGTTAATAAACGGCAGATGCAAACAAGGTCCAATTTCTCTGACGAGTTTTTGTGTGTGTGTGTTTGCCCCCCCCCACTCTCTCTGGGGAGCACAATTCCTTTCCCCACAGGTTATTCATTTGGCATCCAGATGCCGTCTCCGTGCTGAATTCGAAATGAAGGAGAAGCTTCATGCTGCTTTGCGGAATAAAGATGGGACTTTTCCCCAGGATTGCAACCCCCCCCCAAAAAAAGAACCTTTAAAAAGCTTTATTTCAAGTTCAACCTACTTGAAGAAAGCTCCATAGGCCAAACGATTGGGTCCGCTTGCAAAAAAACAAAAACCCAGCCCATTCCTGTCAGTTTCCCACCCATGTTTGTTCCACCTTGGTTCAGTTATATCCGCGCCACGTGCATCTTAATAGATATATTTCAAAATGCCTATGGTTTCTGTGCATTTTGAAAGCAGTGGGTCGTACGGGGGCACCCCAGTTTCTAAAGGTTGGGTGCATAGTTGGCTAAGTCTATAGGTATGCACAGCTCAGGTTGGCGCCGCGGGAAATGCAAACCATGTCGTAGCTTTTGTTGCCGTTGTCGTGATGTGTACATAAAACTATTCGTATAGCTCACCAGCGTGGATACATCCAGTTGCCCAACACGTTTCGCGGAAATACGCCATATGTAGCGCATATATGGAACGCCCATGTGCACAAAAAATATATATGTCATAGATATTGCACACATTCCATACACTGAATGTGTGTGTGTGTAGCATTTTTAATCTGCTGAGTAGGTTGGAAATCTCTAAGGGGTAATACACTATTTTGTATACCGTATGTATGCCGACACATACACAAACTTTTTTTGTCGTGTATCGTTTCATTCTGGTGGTCTCTCATAGAAAGGCTGGCATAAAAGCTGCAAGCCTGTTTGCATGTGATACAAAATGATGTAAAAATGTGTCTACAGCATGGGTAGGCAAACTAAGGCCCGGGGGCTGGATCCAACCCAATCGCCTTCTAAATCCGGCCCGCGGACAGTCCGGGAATCAACATGTTTTTACATGAGTAGAACGTGTCCTTTTATTTAAAATGCATCTCTGGGTTGTTTGTGGGGCCTGCCTGGTGTTTTTACATGAGTAGAATATGTGCTTTTATTTAAAATGCATCTCTGGGTTTTTGGTGGGGCATAGGAATTCGTTCATTCCCCCCCCCCCAAAAAATAGTCTGGCCCAACAAGGTCTGAGGGGCAGAGGACCGGCCACCTGCTGAGAAAGTTTGCTGACCCCTGGTCTACAGCTCCCTCCCTCCCTCCCTCCCTCCCTCCCTCCCTCCCTCCCTCCCTCCCTCCCTTCCTTCCTTCCTTCCTTCCTTCCTTCCTTCCTTCCTTCCTTCCTTCCTTCCTTCCTTCCTTCCTTCCACGCTGAGGTTCCAGGGCAAGTTACAATGTTAAAAAACTTTAAAACAACTTGCAATCACGGAAATAAGACCCTCAAAGGCTGGGATAAAGAGATGTGTCTTCAGGAAGCTGTAGAATGAAGGCGCGAGGCACACCTTTGTGAGGAGGGAGTCCCACAGCTTAGGGGCTACCACAGAGAAGGACCTCTCCTCTCCTGGGCTGCTGCCCCCCCAAAAAAAACTTCTGATGGTGGAGGAACTACCAAGAGCGCTCCCTCCGCTGACCTCAGCACTTTAAGAGAGTCCATAGGACAGTACTTCAGATATTTGCAAATATATATATATATATATATATACCATGCAAGAAAAATCACACCAGAATTGACTAGGTAGGAACAGACCATACACCAATGCATACTTTTATAGGCATGCACACAAATATTGTATATTTGCTTGTCTTCTTCTTTGGCGATCCCTCATAGCCGAGTAAGATTGTCTTCCATAAACACGGTTTTAACAATGAGTCCATAAGTGACTGTGGAGGCCAATTCTGGATCCACACGTCCTTCCACAGTGGGGACATTGGTTTCCGGGCGGGAGTTGATCGCGGTGAGGGTTTGCCAAGTGTGCCTTCCTCTTAGTACGTTTCTCCCTTGCGTCCTGAGTTTGAGTGTCTTCAAATACTTGCTTGTAGCTGATGTGTTGCACTATAATAATAATAATAATAATAATAATAATAATAATAATAATAATAATAATAATCTATTTATACCCTGCCCATCTGGCTGGGTTTCCCCAGCCACTCTGGGCAGTTCCCAGCAGAATATTAAAAACATGATAAAAGATCAAACGTTAAAAACTTCCCCAAACAGGGCTGTCTTCAGATGTCTTCTAAAAGTCAGGTAGTTGCTTATTTCCTTGACATCTGATGGGAGGGCGTTCCACAGGGCAGGTGCCACCACCGAGAAGGCCCTCTGCCTGGTTCCCTGTAACCTACGTTCTCACACGGAAGGAACCACCAGGAGGCCCTAGAAGCTGGACCTCCGTGTCCAGGCTGGACGATGGGGGTGGAGACGCTCCCTCTAGCAGATCTACGCAGGAACATATCCTATATTCTTTACAGGGTGTATCCCCTGTCCTTGAAGAGCTTGGCTCTAAATTTTGACAGCACGGACAGGGGTGAAATTTGTGGTGGGGATTTCCCTGAAGTTTATTTTAGAAGGGGTGTGTGTGTGCGGCGGATACAGAAACAGTAGCCAGAGGTCTTCGACCTCCGTTGTTAGAAGCAGTCAATGCTTCTGAGTGCTAGGGAATCACAAATGGGGAGAGTTGCTTCTCCTGAACTCGGGTCCTGCTTGGAGTGGACTGGACTGGGTGGGCCTTCCTTGGGCCAGATCCAGCTGTTGGGATCTTATGCCGGTGTGAGGGAGCAAGGACAATTGCTGTCTGCATAAGCTTCATTTATGGGTTGGGATCAGGACTGCGGAATACGCTTAAAGGTTTTCTGGATAAGAGTTAAAGGTGCTAAGAGACGTTTGGACAAAGGTGGCCCCGTTTTGGCGTTTTTATATAAGCTTCTTTCATCTCTCTTTCCCCCCTATTTTTATATCTATCATCTATCTGTCTGTCTGTCTATCTAACATCTATCTATCATCTATCTATAACTTATCTATCAATCAATCATCTATCTACCTACCTACCTACCTACCTACCTACATCTATCTAGTTTGAATCCAACCAAGTTTTATTTTCAGCAGACCTATTGAAATTACCATACACAGATGAGTTGGGTCTATTAATTTCAATAGGTCTATCTAGACAACTCTTCCTGCTGGGCAGCTGGAAAAAAATGATTTTAGAGCATAGCCAGCTGAATTCTACTCAGGAGTAGACAATTTGATATGAACAGGCAGAACTGAGTTGCACTCTATGGTTTCAATTCATCTGCTAGGGATGGTAGTAATATTTTTTATTCCATTGCCTTCAAAACTGGCCCCGTCTCTGTTGCCCTAGCCCATGGGTAGGCAAACTAAGACCCGGGGGCCGGATCCAGCCCAATCGCCTTCTAAATCTGGCCCGCGGACAGTCCGGGAATCAGCATGTTTTTACATGAGTAGAATGTGTCCTTTTATTTAAAATGCATCTCTGGGTTATTTGTGGGGCCTGCCTGGTGTTTTTACATGAGCAGAATGTGTGCTTTTATTTAAAATGGATCTCTGGGTTATTTGTGGGGCATAGGAATACGTTCATTTCCCCCCCAAAAATATAGTCTGGCCCCCCACAAGGTCTGAGGGACAGTGCACCGGCCCCCTGCTGAAAACGTTTGCTGACCTCTGCGCCTAGCCTATACTTCTACAGCTGCACCTTATCCCTAAATCTTTTGGGGGGGCCCTTATGGCCCCCACTATACCACAGACACCACTTCCCACTTACTGTAGCTCAGGTTTATTTTAAGCTCTGTTTTACGATGCCCACCAGTGCAATTGGATGGTCCCCCGCCTCAGCCAGCCGTCGGAATATGTCGCCTGTAATATTCATGTTATTCATTTCTCTGTCTTGTGGTGGTGCACGGCTGGGAGACTTTTGAGTTTATAGGTTAGCGGGGGGCGTTTCGATCCCTGGCAAACACCCCCTCCATCCACCCAGAGAAAGATCTGCTTTAGTGTAAGGTTTTGATTTTTGATCCCCCCCTTTTTCGCCTGCTCCATCGTGAGAGCGCTCAGGGGATTTAGCAATATCCTCCCCACGTGTCCAAAAAAATAAAATAAATAAAATAAAATAAGAGAGAAGAAGCTGAGCTAGAATATCCTTGCCCCTCACTTTTAACCAGACCTGTTTTTTGACGTCCAAGGACGAGGCGAAAATACAACCAAGTGTAGTTTCCTTTAGTTCCAACTGCCGTAAGCCTTTTCTTTCTCTGCTCCCAAGTAATAATTGCTGAAATATTTTTGGGGGATCCAAATATCTGCTTCTGGCCTTTTTTTATTTTTTTATTGAATATTATTTCGGTTATTTCTCGCTTTTCAAATTTTGTTCTATAGCAAACCCCCTCCTCGTTTTGTTGCAGCCAAGCTTAATTTCCACGTACTTTTTACGCAGGAGCAAACCCATTGAATGCAGCTGGGCTTGCTTTGGAGTAACGGTAAAGATGTACACCGCGTCAGCATCAGCATCATATTATTATTATTATTATTAGCAATAATATTTGAACTTTCCCCTCCTTTCTGGGATATAGAAGATAGAAGCCCTGATGGAAGGTAAAAGATAACTAGCCACAAACCCCACTGTCTCCCCCCCCCCCCCCGGAGCTTTCGGTCTCGATTTGGCAAATGGAAATCCCTCAAAAGGAAAACAGCGAGGGTTATTTATGCTGGGTGATCAGGAAGTGTCTTTTTAAAATTGTTGGCTCGTGGCCATGTTGGGTCTACAGAGCGAGAGGCGTGAATGAGACACGGGAGGCAATATTTACTACAAGGAAAACTAGATTGTTAATAATGATGATGATGATGATGATGATGATGATGATGATGATGATGATAATGATGTACTGTGTCAACAAACTGCACACTCTTTTTTAAAAGGTCCAGGCAGAAACATTGACATTGCTGTGACTTCTAAGATGTTTGCTCCAAACGAATAATAATAATAATAATACCTTTTGCATTCCTTTCTCTGTGTGTGATATTCACGAGAGCCACTCCACGGTGGGACGTTTTGGGCCACCATCTCGTGGCACCTGAGGAAAGGGGTTTGGTTCGGAAACCCCCTCTAGAAACCCACCTTTATTTGTTCCGTAAAATATATACAGCGCTTGATTGTTTGAGAAACAAAACTAAACACCTCAAAGTGGTTTACAAAAAGAAAGAAGGACGAAGCAATAAAATGGCATAGCTGCCAAGTTTTCCCTTTTCTCGCGAGGAAGCCTATTCGGCATAAGGGAATTTCCCTTAAAAAAAAGGGAGAACTTGGCAGCTATGTAAAATGGTGACTTTGAAAAATGAACAGCGGCAAAATTTAAGACATTTGCAAAGTTCAAATAAGGAAAAGAGCACAGAGAAGGCACCTGCCCCCGTATCAATAGGCAAGGTGTTCCAAAGTCTAGCCACTTTAAAATAAGAAGTTCTTTGTAAACGCTTTGACCGGGGAGACGGTCTCCGGTTGCTAACCCTATATTTATTTCGGGGTGGTGGTGTGTTGAAACATTGTTCTGTAGTACAGGCCAGGTCCCCCCCCCCGATTAAAATCTCTGGGTGGTGGATGGACACCTTTGGGGAGCATGGATGATAATGCAATTGCATGTGCCCTAATGCGCTGGATGCAGATTCTCCCCACTGCATCCGCTGAGGTCTCTTTTTGATCTGTTTGTAATATATAATTACAGGATAGGACTTCTTTATTTTTCTCAAATATATTGGCATTGGGGGGGGGAGGGGCCCTTCTTGGCTTTCCGTCCTGTGCTGAGGAGGGCCATGCAAATATTAAACGAATAAAACCAGTTGGCAGGGATCTTCTCGCAATCTGCAGCAACGGAGTCTTGCAGCATGATCTAAACCGGTGTGTGTATTTTCTGTGGAGGGTACGCATCTGTCTTGGAAGCAGAATTTTAGGAGTTCTGGAACAGGACAAATCCTAAAGCTGGGAAATATTTTCTTCTGCCTGAAAATGCAGCTGTTACTAGGTAACCAGGTAACACTACACAATTTGGCTTTTAAAAAATAAAAATAAAAATTTACCCACCCCTCTTCTGAAACGTCTACATTTCTCCCTTTATTTCTGTTCTCTCTTGTGAGCAAGTGAGTTGTGCAATTTTCACTTAGCGCTAGAGGCGGAGCCCAGTGATGACTGGATTTTACCAGCCAAAGATTTTTAGCTTTCTCTTTCTGCGTATAACCGGAAGACTACGTAGCACCTTGCTAGGCATAAGCCAATGCGCTGAGAAATCCTGTGCACCTTTGCTCAGAAGCGAGATCCTTTATGTTCCAGCTATAGCGTGCAAATGTTGCAACCTTGTAGACTGGACTCTTGTGTAATTTTAAAGGGTGCACTAAAGTGCCACACACACAGGAAGTTCTAGGTTGAATTGTTTTCATCATCTCCAGACAGTTGGAAAAGGTTTTGTGGCTATCACATCAAACTAGTCCCCCCCCCCACCTGCTTTCATCCCACCATGCTGAAGAGTTCTGGATAACATAAAAACATCCTCCTTATCCCGTGACGTTGTTTTTTTAAAAAAACAGTTTTTATTAAGTTTTACAGTTTATATTCATCAGAATCATCATTATCACAAAAAAAGTGAAAGCCAACCTTCCTCACCCCCCCCCCATGACTTCCCTCAGCCTCCTTTTCTGGGTCTTTAAATATTTGCTTCTCCTGCTTATTTTATTCCACCTTAATTTTGTAATATTTCAACCGAATATTCTTATCATTTTTATACCATTTTTTAATTTAAAAAATTGCATCTTACACCTTGCTGTTTTCCCAATTATTGCACCTTAACTTTTACGCTTGTTTTCTTAATTGTAAGTGTTTACTCAAACCGTGCTAGTGAGTCCACTTCTTTGCAGTGTTTCTGTAAGTACGCCATAAACGGTTCCCAATCTTTTTTAAAGTCTCTATTCTCCTTGTCTCTGAGTTTTCCCGTGAGCTTTGCCATTTCAGCGTATTCCATCAGTTTTGCTTGCCATTCTTCTTTCGATGGTGTCTTATCATCTTTCCATTTTGGGCTAGTTATATCCTAGCCGCTGTTGTCGCATTCATAAATAACTTCTTCCACAATTTTGGCAAGTCTTGACCTATGATACCAAGCAAGAAAGTTTCTGGTTTTTTAACAAATGTTGCCTAAACAATTTTTTTTCCATATCATTGTAAATAATTTCCAAATAGCTTTAGTTACTTTACAATTCCAACACATGTGATAAAACATGCCTTCCTTATCTCGTGACATTTTGAGTTTAGTCCAAATTTAGTGGCACCTTGGAAGCCAGACACCTTGAAACTCGCACGTTTTGGCTCCAGAACGATTGGAAATTGGAAATGAGTGTCCCGTTTTCCGAACAATTTTCAGAAGCCAGGCGTGTTCTGCGACTTTGGAAGCCGCGCTTTGGTTCCCGAATGGTTTTGGGAGTCGAACGGAAGTCGAATGGACTCCTGGAACAGATTAAATTCTAGAACTGAGGTACGACTGTATTGTCCAATTGTGAGCTTCCAACGGGTAGCTTGTTGGTTCCCCCCCACAATTCCCCCCTTTTGCAATGTAAAAAGGTAAAGGTAAAGGACGCCTGACGGTTAAGTCTAGTCACAGACGGCTGCGGTTGCGGCGCTCATCTCACTTTACAGGCAGAGGGAGCCTGCGTTTGTCTGCAGACAGTTTTTCTGGCGAAACCAGAGCAGCGCATGGAAACGCCATTTACCTTCCCGCCGGAGCGGTACCTATTTATCTACTTGCACTTTTGGGCTGGCTTTGTTGTTTTTCATTTGGTTAATAGCTGTGCACAAGTCTCCCCAATTTGGAGATCCCGCAAGCTCATCTCTAACTTGTTTTTGCGGAATTTGTGAGAGGACCTCAGCAGCTACGGGGGAGTTGCAGTTAAGGAGATGTTGGTAATGTTCTTTCCAGCTCAGTGCAATAGCTTCATCTTTTAGAAGTTTGTTACCGTCTGCTGAGTGTAGGGGGCATATGCCATGATTTATTGGCCCATAGATGGTCTTTGTGGCTTTAAAGAAACTCTGTGCATCATGAGTGTCGTCTAAGTGCTGGATCTCTTGAGCTTTTTTTTTTTACCCACCAGGTGTTTTTTAATTCTCTGGTTCTTCTTTGAACCTCAGTCTTAGCGTTGGCCGAGGTTCCCCCCCCCCAGTTGCACAGTTTCTGTCTCTTTGCCAGATCTGAAAGGCCTTCCTTTTCTTGTCAATCATTTGTCCAATCTCACTGTCATTCTCATCAAACCAGTCCTGGCGCTTCTTGGTTTTGTATCCAAATCCAAGAGAGAGATTTCGAGAAGAAACCAAATAGAATCTTGAAGAGATTTTGTTACTCCTGTCAAGTTAGCCGCCTCCCCATCATACTGCTGACCACAGGAACCTGCATTGGGCCAGACATTCTGCTTGCAAAGAGGGGTTTATCTGATCTGGGGACCAGGTTTTGTGACCTGGCAACTCCAGAGGCAAATACGAGCTCTGTTTGTGGATTCCACATCTCACGCCCTCCTTTCTTTCTGTGTGGGTTTGTGGCTGCTTACGCTACCAGCAAAATAAAAATAAATAAATAAATAACACCCCGCTCCTCACACGGCAGCAAGCAACGGCTTTGTCAACAGAAAGAGATACCCATCTTGTCTATTACAGAATCCTTGGCAAAAAAAATTTGTCAGATAAACCCGTGCACATTTATTTACGATGTCCTAATCCTACCTTTCCCCCAGAAGAGCTGAGGACCGCAAGCGTGTCTTCCTCTCCTTTCCATATTTATCATGACAGCAACCCTACAAGGTGGGCTGCGGTGAGGAATTTATGAGCGGCTCAAGTTTTGACTCCGGGGATGTATATTCTCTGGTTTCTCAAAAAGGAAAATGAAAAGGAAATACAAACATTCCACAATCTTAAGCGCAGTTCTCCACATTTCCACATCAGGTTTTTTGTTTTTTTAAGTCCTCATGAAAATTCATTTCCCCTAATAGCCCTAATTTTTGTTTATTTTGCTCGGTAAACACATTTGCACAGAGCAACTCCCCCAATATGATTCATTTTTGTATGTCGTCTTCACGAATGTGTGCATTTTTATGCACACTTTGCTCTGGGATATGTGTTTTCGGATGCTTTTTTCATTGTTAAAATTTATACACCGCTCAATATGAAGAAGAAGAAGAAGAAGCCTTTGATTCTCTCTGTGCTCACCTCCTTGCTGTTGTTTCCTCTCCTTTCACGAGCAGGATCAGCCCAAAGGGGCTCATCCAGCCCAGCATCCTGTTCTCACAGTGGCCAACCAGGTGACTGGGAGAAACCCGCAAGCAGGATTCAAACACGAGTCCTTCCCCCCCCCCTGTGGTTTCCAACAGCTGGTCTTCAGAAGCATTGCTGCCTTCTTGTGGAAGAACATAGCCTCCATCGTGGCTAGTGGCCATTGATAGCCTTCTCCTGCCCCAGGGATTTGTCCGATCCTCTTTTAAAGCTGTCCAAGTTAGTGGCCATCACTGCCTCCTGTGGCAGGGAGTTCCGTAGTTTAATTATGCCAAGGGGGATTCATCGCCATGCTTTCTTCCTGCCTAGACCTCCTGATTAGATGGGAATCACAGTCCTCACGGGCAGGGCCAGATTTAGGTTTGATGAGGCCCTAAGCTACTGTAGGGAATGGGGCACTTTCTATGTCCAGCTGTCCTTTGTCAACAACAAATGGTCACTGTTTTTTTGTGTTGAATATATGCTAGATGTTCAATGATGGACCTCATAGGTATCTCAAGCCATTTGCCCATGTTGCCCTGCAGAATGTAGGCCCTCTATATATAGAAAGGCGCAAACCAGTGGTACAGTGGTACCTTGGTTTACGAACTTAATATATTCCGGAAGTCCGTTCTTAAACCAAAGCGTTCTTAAACCACCCATAGCAGCGGGGGACTCAATTTACAAATGGAACACACTCAACAAGAAGTGGAATATGTTCTTATTCCAAGGCAAAGTTCACAAACCAAAACACCTACTTCCAGGTTTGCAGTGTTCTTAATCCAAGTTTCGGAAGTGTTGAATTCCGGCGAATTCCCTTAAATAAAGCTGAACAACTTTTGTGCCCGGGTTCTCGCTTTTTGAAACATGGCAACCCTATGTGAGTTATCTGTTTATCTCTGTGGCACCTTTAAAACGCAACAGGGCGCTGCAGCTGTCTCCCAGTTAAAGGTAAAGGGTAAAAGGACCCCTGATCATTAGGTCCAGTCGCGGACGACTCTGGGGTTGTGCCGCTCATCTCACATTATTGGCCGAGGGAGCCAGCGTACAGCTTCCGGGTCACGTGGCCAGCATGACTAAGTCGCTTCTGGCGAACCAGAGCAGTGCACAGAAACACCGTTTACCTTCCCACCGGAGTGGTACCTATTTATCCACTTGCACTTTGACATGCTTTTGAACTGCTAGGTTGGCAGGAGCTGGGATCGAGCAACGGGAACTCACCCCGTCACGGGGATTCAAACCCCTGACCTGATCGGCAAGCTCTAGGCTCTGTGGTTTAGACCACAGCACCACCCACGTCCCTCTTCCAGTTAGGGATGGGCTTATCACATGCAATTCAAAAATTCCAGGTAGAAATTTTGTAACGCAAAGGGTTGTTTGTATTGGAGTCCATTAAAGTTGCCAGGCCAATGGATGGGGGCCTGGAGGTCAGCACCCAGAAGTATGAGGCTGGTTTTTTTTTTAAATGTGTATGTAATTCAGGTATGTAACTAAACCAGATACTTTCAGCACCTAGCAGAGACTGGTTCAGTCTGGAATCTCTGTCAAGGAACTGGCGATGGATGGATTTGTACAGTTCCTGTTTCCCCAGTCTTCAGTCTGGTTTGCTACATTTCCACCCTAGAGGGTGACTTTTATTTTATTTGAAAAATAGCCCTTGCAGACGTTTGCCAGCGTTGCAGCATGGGCCTCTCCTAACTGTCTAGCAACTTTCCCCGATGTGCATTTTTGTGTATTATTTTTCACAAATGCGCACATTTGCACATGCTTCCTCCTCCTCGTATATGATTGTTTGAGTACAGTGGTACCTTGGTTCTCAAACGCCTTGCTACTCAAACAACTTGGAACCTAAACACTGCAAACCCGGAAGTAAGTGTTCCGGTTTGCGAACTTTTTTCAGAAGCCGTACATGCTGCGTTTAGAGTGTTACGCTTCCGTTTAGAGCAGGGGTGTCAAACTCAAATTCATTGGGGGCCGCATCAGCACTTTGGTCACCCTCAAAGGGCCGGTTATATCTGTAGGACTATGCGAAGGGAAACGGCAGGCGGGCAGGCGCCCCCTTTCGGGCCCGGAGGTGCGAGGGCGCAGAGCGCCTTTCTCCTGCGTTGTGGGAACTTGCGCGGAGCGCGAGAAGCGCGCGCGGAGTTGGCACTCGTACTGCTGCGGCGGACAGGGCCGTCTTAAGCATATCTGGCGCCATGGTGCAAAGATCCCTCCGGCGCCCGCCCCCCCTTCCCAGAGTTGTTGACCCTTTTAGGGAGCTGACACCACTTACATATTATCTCTGCTCTAGGCCTCTGCTCTAGGCCTCTAGAGCAGGAGATGTTATAATTTTGGCATCTGTTGAAGGAGTCACAAGCAAATGGTAGGGAGGAGGGAAGGCGCTGAGTTCGGTCCTGCCTCCTCCTTTTCAGCTGCACCACCAGTTCTTTTAATTCTCTGAGTCCAGCTAGCAAAACGAAATGAATGATGCTGATATATCTGCTTGGGGTTGGTTTTTTTTTTGAGGGCTCAGGCCGCAGGCAGGCCGGGAGAAGGAGTCGGCAGGACTCGGGAGAAGTAGACTTGGCTGGCAGAGTCGGGAGAAGACTGTCCACGGGAGCGTCGGGAGTGTCAGCCCCTGCCCCCTCCCACACCGCGCGGCTGACTGTGGTGGACTCCGGGCTCCGGCGGGCGCCTCGCGGCCGTCTGGTGGGCGCCGAACGACTCCCGACGTTCGGGAGAGACCTTTGAGCAGCCGCGCTGTGCGGCTGCCGGAGTCCTTTGAGCAGCCGCGCTCGCGTTGGCGCATGCGCAAAGGACTCCCGAACGTCGGGAGCGTCAGCGCCTGCCCCCTCCCACACAGCGCAGCTGACTGTGGTGGCGGGCGCCTCAGGCTCGGGCGCAACTGCCTGCTGCCGCGGGTGCCGGACGACTGCCGCGGGTGCAGCGGCTCGGCGCCTCTGGCAGCCCGGCGCCATGGTGCATTGCGCCACCCGGCCCTGCCTACGGGCCGGCCCTGGCGGCGGAGGCAGAGGCGGCGTCTCCCGGCTGCACATCCGAGCCAAGCGCTCGCCGCTCGCTCGCTCCCCCTCCCCTAGCGCTGCGCTCCTCCTGCTCGCCTGGCTGCTGCTGATACCGCCCTCCCTCGCCGTCTCCCGCATCAAACTTCAGGAGCCGGAAAAAAGCCTTGCCGCGCACACAGCAAAACGTGCCCAGCAGCTGCGGCGGGCGCCCCCGACCCACGAGGCCCCACATCCCGCCTTACCTGCGGGGAGTTTTTCCAGCCCCGCGCCGCTGCCGGGGCTCGGGCAAGGCTCGCTGGCGCTCCGCTCACTGCCTCATATCCAATATGGCTTGATCGGCCCAGGCGCATGCGCCTGCCATCTCCCTCCCCGCTCCCCTCCCCTCGCTCCGGAGGCTTTTTGGGCTTTTTGGGGCTTTTTGCTCACAATGCACTCCCGCGCGCCGAGACAGGAGTCCGCGGAAGGGCTCAGTCTGACCCTCCCCCCTTCAGTGGCTATGCGGGCCACATGACGAGGTCTCGCGGGCCAGATTTGGCCCGCGGGCCTTGTGTTTGACACCCGTGTTTTAGAGTGTTACTATGAGGTCTGTCTGTTTTTGCTATTTATTTTGAGTTTCTGTTTTTGCTGCTCTTTTTGTTTTGTTTTTGTGACTGTGTGGAACCCAGTTCGGCTACTGTTGGATTGATTGTGTGACTGCAGTACATTGTTTATTACTTTCATTTTATGGATTGATGGTCTCGTTCGATAGCAAAATTCATGTTAAATTGCTGTTTTAGGGGGTTGTTTTTAAAAGTCTGGAAAGGATTAATCCGTTTTGCATTACTTTCTATGGGAAAACGAGTCTTGGTTTTGGAACGGACTTCCAAATGTCCAAAATTTGGGGGTGTCTTAGACACAGATAGATCGCCCCCCATTTTCTTAAATCGGAGTCTCCCAAAACAGGGGGTGTCTTAGACATGGGGGTGTCTTATGGATGGAAGAATACGGTAGTTTAAAAAGTGCATATGATTTATCGATCCCTGGTCTGTTGGCTTCAATGCATCTTCCCTCCTTCCGCCTTGAGGGCTTCTGATTCGGGGCAGAAAGGCAGGATTTTAAAACAATCCCTTTAAAAGTGAAAGAAACACACATACAAAATCTGCTCTGCCGGCAGCCTGTAAGCTGGCGAGCGGGGAGGGTAGATACGGTCATTCGCAATAACATTACGAAAAACTCACAAGAGCGAAATCAGCAACGATTGAGCTTTATTTTCCCAATGGGAGTGTTTTAAACTGGCCCAGTTTCACTGAGGCCTTAGGTCCCATCCCCCCCTGCAAAAAATGGTCCTGTTCCTCCAACCGGGTAGCTGGATTACAAATGAAATATTTCACCTGGCTGTTGAGCAAACAAGCGAGTGGTGGGATCAGAGGCTGTTTCTCGTTGGACCCCCGGACCGCAAAATCCGGGACCCCCCTTTTCCGTGATTTCGTGAGCCTTTATTGCTCAGCGCAGAATTTTAAAAAAATAAATAAATTCTGTGCCCTCCCCCAAACACGCAACCTGCTCCCTCCTGCCTTGTTGATGCAGCTGTTCTGCTCAAGTGCTCCCTGCCGTCAGAGAGCTAATTATCACTTAATGAGTCTCCAAACTGCCAAACGAGAGACCTGAACGCAGGGTCGGTGTGTGTATATACCTGCCGGTTGGGGGGGGGGCGGCGCAAGGATCATGTTGAGGATTGGGGAGGGAAGAAAGGCTCAGATGCCTTGCTGGCGGAGCTTTTGTTGCCGAGTCCTACCTGAAGAAGCGCCGTTCTCACAATATGTTAATTTCAGTGTATTCTCTGCCCCCAATTCGTGTGAACACCAGTTGGTTGCAGAACTGCATTGCTAAATTCAGACAAGGGCACGTGTCAGAGGAAGGCTGCGTTTTGATTCTCGCGCTGTTTTAGAAAGGGCAAATTTGATAAATGAGAACCCTATCGAGTTTCTTCTCGTCCATACTCTTGAGAGCTTTTGAGAGCTCTCCTCTGTTTTAACTCTTACGGGGGCTTTTTGTTGTTGTTTCTGAGATGTGGTTCAACATGCTATATAGAAGGGGAACCAAATGCTTGAGTTGTACAACTCAAAAGCCTATCTGTGTGGGATCTGAAACACATCCAGACCTATTTAATAGTTAGCATTCCTGTTTGCTAAAAGATGTGAACACCCCTGGCCCCACCCATTCCATCATGCCACACCCTTATTCACTGCAACTATCTTCTTGCACTGCCAAAAGGTAGATTGTAAGTCTCTTGGGGCAGAGAGCTATCTTTCTTTTTGTGTGCCTGTGTGATTTTCACACCTTGAGACTTGAGCGTATAGGGCGGTATTATGAGCATCCCCACCACCGTAAATAATTTGACGGACAATGTGGACAATGATGGAGCAATAGTATCACCATTATATAACCCCAAACCTTTACAGTGGTACCTTGGTTCTCAAACTTAATCCGTTCCAGAAGTCCGTTCCAAACCAAAGCGTTCCAAAACCAAGGCAAAATGGATTAATCCAAAACCAACGCAAAATGGATTAATCCTTTTCAGACTTTTAAAAACAACCCTTAAAACAGCAATTTAACATGAATTTTACTACCTAACGAGACCATTGAGCCATAAAATGGGCAGCGGTGTCCAAACTTTTTTCAAAGAGGGCCGGATTTGATGAAGTGAAGGGCTGTGAGGGCCGACCAAAAGGCTGACTAAAGTTGTGGAGCTTCTTTTAGGCCCCCGAAACGGGCTTTCAACATGCCTGAACGAAAGCAATAAACAATGTACTGCAGTCACACAATCAATCCATCAGTAGCTGAACTGCGTTCCACACAGCTACAAAAACAAAAAGAGCCACAAACAACAACACGCAAAATACATAGCAAAAACAGACAGACCTCAGTGTAACACTCAAAACAGAAGCGTGGCACACAAAACGGAGCACGTTCGGCTTCTGGAAAAAGTTCGCAAACCAAAACACTTACTACCGGGTTTGCAGTGTTTGGGTTCCAAGTTGTTTGAGTACCAAGGCGTTTGAAAACCAAGATACCACTGTATTGGTAAACAACAATGTTATCAATAACAGTGTGCTCTCTCTCTCTCTCTCTCCACCCCCTCTCTTGCTAATGAAACTGTCCCACTCGCACAGTGACTTTACAGGATGTGACCCATGTTTGGGATGCAGCAACCTGTCATGTGTAGACCAACGGCTGCAGCAACATCCTGTTTACCTTTGACATCTGTAGAAGCAAGAAGTGAAATATCTAAACCACAGAGCCTAGGGCTTGCCGATCAGAAGGTCGGTGGTTCGAATCCCCGCGATGGGGTGAGCTCCCGTTGTTGAGTCCCTGCTCCTGCCAACCTAGCAGTTTGAAAGCACGTCAGAGTGCAAGTAGATAAATAGGTACCGCTCTGGGGGGAAGGTAAAGGGCGTTTCTGTGCGCTGCTCTGGTTCGCCAGCAGCTGCTTAGTCATGCTGGCCACATGACCCAGAAGCTGTACGCCGGCTCCCTCTGCCAGTAAAGCGAGATGAGCGCCGCGACCCCAGAGTCGTTCGCAACTGGACTTAATGGTCAGGGGTTTCTTTACCCTTTAGCAATCTTTAGAGGGGAGAAGGATTTGACACTCCTCTCCCCCTCAATTTTCTAATCGTTAAATGTTTTCTCAGTTTTTGAGAACTGTGTGTTACTATATTGGGGAACCTCATGGGGAAGGGGAATCCTGCAAATGGAATAAAAATTTATAAGAACAATTTCCTTTTTTAAAAAAAAAAAGTATTACAGCAAAAGCCACCGGAAGAAAAAAGGTTACATTGGCTGCGCATAGCGAAAACAGATATTCACACCCATGTTCCATGATCTGGTTATCTCCCACTTGGACTACTGCAATGCGCTCTACGTGGGGCTACCCCATGGCCTTGGCCCAGAATACCTGAAGGAGCATCTCCACCCCCATTGTTCAGCCCAGACACCGGGGTCCATCTCCCGAGGGCCTTCTGGTGGTTCCCTCCCTGCGAGAAGTGAGGTTGCAGGGAACCAGGCAGAGGGCCTTCTTGGTGGTGGCGCCCTCCCTGTGGAACGCCCTCCCATCAGATGTCAAGGAAAGAAACAAGTACCTGACTTTTAGAAGACATCTGAAGGCAACCCTGTTTAGGGAAGTTTTTAATATCTGATGTTTTATAGCTTTTTTATTCAATTCTGTTGGGAGCTGCCCAATTCTGGGAAATCCAGCCAGATGGGTGGGGTAATTAATAATAATAATAATAATAATAATAATAATAATAATAATAATAATAATAAGTTGTTTTTGTTGTTGTTTCCTGAGATTTTATGTGCACAAAGCAACTCAGTTTGATGGGCTGCTTATAAATAATAAAAATTATTGTTATTACTACTACTACTATTATTATTATTATTAACCACTGAAATAAGGCCCTTCCCTTTACTAAATCTAAAGGGGCAATTATTTTTATGGATTGCCCCGTTCCAGCGTAGAATTCTTGTATGATTTGACAGCATATGGGATATTTCTTAAAAGATCTTGCAAATAGGCCAAACAAATGCTTTTTTGTTCAGTGCCATGAAACGTGCCATGGCCATTCTTTAATCAGAGCTGCTTTAAGGAAGAACAGTTCGGAGGCCAGAAATGGGTGCTTTCTTCTGTCGTTACCCGCAGAACGTGGCAGGACATTACAGGGAATTCTTCCGCGTTTGATCATCTTTGTCGCTCTGTCCTGCTTACATTTTTAAAGAGGGAAAATGTTGACGAGAGACCATTAGCCCCGTCAGAACGTCACTCAACTCCTCTTCCCTGGGAAAACTAGAAGTCAAATGCATTTAATTTTGATGTGGTTTCAAAATAAGTTCTGCTCGGAGAAACCCTCTTAGGCCACATTTGAACTCAAATGAATGTGTAAAGTACAGTGGTATCTTGGTTCTCAAACGCCTTGGTTCCCAAATGCTGTAAACCCAGAAGCAAGCATTCTGGCTTTCGAATGTTTTTCGGAAGCCAGAAGTCCGATGCGGCTGTTGGCTATTGTTTCCAGGGCGCCTGCACCAATCAGAAGCCGCGCCTTGGTTTTCGATCATTTCGGAAGTCAATCAGACTTCCAAAATGGATTAAGTTTAGCGCTTTTTTTTTTTGCTCTTTATTTTGCGTTTTTGTTTTTGAGGCTTTTTTGGTTCATTTGTTTTTGTGACTGTGTGGAACCTAGTTCAGCTACTGATTGATTGTATGACTGCGGAAATGGATAAAAGCCCCCCATCCAAACAATGAATACCATCAGTGCAAGTAAAATAATAATAATTTTAATTTTTATCATCTACAATACTGTCTTATTTATTTTATAGAGCAGTACATTGATTATTGCTTTCATATTATTATTATTATTATTATTATTATTATTATTATTATTAATTTATACCCCGCCCATCTGGCTGGGTTTCCCCAGCCACTCTGGGCGGCTTCCAACAAAAAAATGAAATAAAATAATCTATTAAACATTAAAAGCCTCCCTAAACAGGGCTGCCTTCAGATGTCTTCTAAAAATCTGGTACCGGTAGCTGTTTTTCTCTTTGACATCTGATGGGAGGGCGTTCCACAGGACGGGTGCCACTACCAAGAAGGCCCCCTGCCTGGTTCCCTGTAACTTTATGGATCAATGGTCTCGTTAGATAGTAAAATTCATGTTCAATTGCTGTTTTACATGAGGCTTGAACCCGTGACCCTGCGATGAAGAGACAGAGGATGTAAGCATAGGTTTGCATGTGTTAGGGTTGTCCTGTGGGTTCTGACATCCTTTCTGGGCCATGACATCCACCTGGGTTCCAGGTCATGACACTGAGGTTAACCACACATGTAAAGCACTATGATGCTGCTTGAAATGGTCACGGTTTTCCCCAAAGGATTCTGGGAGCTGTGGTTTGTTAAGGGCGCCGAGAGTTGGCAGGAGGGTCCGATTCCCCTCTGTGAACTACAGTTCCCAGTGTGGTTTAACAGCCAGCCCCTCTTCCCAAGGAACTCTGGGAATTGTAGCTCTGGGAGGGAGGGAGGGTCTTCTAACAGCTTGGTGTCCTAAACCAGCGACACCTCCCAGAATCCTTTGGAGGGAAGCCATAATGCGAGAATATGGCCTTTGGCTTCCTAAGGTAGCCGTAACTATGAACTTCAATGGGTCTACTTTGAGTATGTATGCCAATAGGTCCAAGCTGACCAGAATGGACGAGGCCAGGCAGGGTCAACAGAAACCACGCTCTTGTTCTCGTGGGCCGGCTTCTCGTTTCGTGGCGGGCCGCCCGGCTCGCGGTGGATTTTGCCTCTTCATGTGTCAGGCTGAGGGGTGGGAAGGGGGCATGCCTTGGCAGACCCATAAAAAAGGCTCTGCCCTCAAGGGAGTCCGGAATCCGCCCCCTAGCTTCCTCCGCCGGCCACCCGCGCCCTACTCCGATTGAAGTCACCCGCTGTGGCTCCGTGGGGGCAGGCAGGCGGATCCGAACCTTCAGAAGTTTGGTTGGGAAGGAAAAAGTCAACGTGACACTTGGGGGGAGAGAAAGGAAGGCAGGGTTCACTGGAATTTTAATTAAGATGGGAGGTGACTGGCCCTCCGTGATCTCAATACCAGCAGCGCATGCGATTCCTTCTCTCTGGTCTAAGTTATCCAGATTTCTCCTGACCTGCATGGTGGTGCAAATAATTTAGGAACAAATGCACAGAATCTACCCACCCCACATAATCTGCCTGCCTACCAACCCTGCTATCTCTCTTTCTTTGCCATATTCCAGACTCTCTCTCATCTCAAACTCTTCTTCGCTTAACAGGCAGACCCAATACATACGTGTGTGTTTTAAAATATATACATTTTTCCCCACCCTTTTCATTATGCACCTTTAGGCGCCAGGCAAAAATGTTTCCTTTTTAACCAAGCCTTTGGTTGATTTGATTGACATCCTATGCCCTTTTAAAATGTGGTTTTGGGGGGGGCGGGTGGTGTTATTGGGTTGTTGTTGTTTTATTTTGATAATATCTTTTGCGGTTTCATATTCTCATCTTGTTCTGCGAAGCGCCCTGAGACCTTTGGGTATAGGGCAGTATACAAATAAAAAGTTAAGCAGGGGCGTAGCTCAGTGGCAGAGCATGCAGTCGGTCCCAGATTCAATAGCCGTTGGTGTCTCCAGGTAGGTCTGAGAGACGCCCTCCGTCCGAAACCCTGGACAGCCACTGCTCGTTAGTGTGGACAAAAAGATGGATCGGTCTGTGACTCAGTGTAAGGCAGATTCCGGGGCGTCCAGACAGAAGGACGTCAACCCCAAGGAAGGAGTGTAAATCTATTACCCGTCCAAGGAGAGTTGGGTGGTGGGATTGAGGAATATGCCTCATCGCCAAGTCAGTCTGGGTGACGTTCCGTGGCATCCTTTGTCAAACATCGGGGAGGGTGTGTGTGTGTGTGTGTGTGTGTGTGTCGCCGTGTCGAAACGGCTGGACCCCGGCCCCCCGTCCAGTTTGGGAATTCGCCTGCAAAGTGAAGGGGGAGCGAGCCGACAGATGTCAAACATGCCCCCCTTTGGCCCTGGGGTGCAAAAGGTCCGGGATCTTCCTTTTTCCTCCTTGCTTGCTAATATTGATTACCTGGAGGGGATGGAAATGCGCCTTCCTTATTACAGAGAGGGACGCGGCAAGGTTGTATTAAATGAATCCTTGATTTGTAGATCAACCTGGCTTGGAGGAAACTAGAGCAGCCTTTCGGGATGTTAAGAGAGGGAAAGGAGGGCGGGAGGGAGGGAGGGGGGAGAGCCAGCCGCGTTTGATCTTTCGCTCCGTTTTGCCAACAGCATCTTAATGAACCTGGCCCTACGAGAGCCATTGGCCTAGGCTTCGTCGTCTTCCATGTTACCGCCGTCGCCAACCTCCGTCTCTTCAGGGCTGCTGGGATAATCTTGTCTTCACCCCATGCTCATGTTAACCACTCCTTTGAAGCCACAGCACCCCGGGGGTGTCAATGAACCAATGTTGACATTGAGGACAGAGCGAGAGAGAGAGGGATGCTGATCTATATTAATCAAGTTGCTTCCTTTTTTTTTTAAGCAGAAGCTGCATAAAGAAAAGTTAGCGCAAGGTGGCATTTTGCATCTGAGCTGTTGCGCATGGACACAGGTCAATGTTTTCCAGTCGGGTCCTTGGCGGACGCCATTGCAGTTTCGGTAAATGATGTTGGCGGGCACCGTTGTTTTGACCACAATTCCGATCGGGGAATGTTACCCGATCTTCGGAAGGGGAGTTTATGTATGCAGCTTTTTAAAGTTTCCCCACTGAAACGCTTCCTGTTCAGCCTCTCCCCCAAAACAGGAAGCTTCCATTTTATGCCATTCTCTCTCTTCTCGCGATGGGTGGGGTTGCCTTCATTTTTTAGGGCAGAGTTACTGTTTAAAAAAGAATGTCACGCCATGTCCCTATCATTCCAAAAACCTTTTTTTAAGGGGGGGGCAACTCTTCAGTTAACCCCCCTGTGCTGCATACCCAGCGTACCTTGGGTTTTAAACCACCATAGTCCAAGCAAAGATCTTGACACCCAAATGATCAACCCATGTGTTTCTTTCTCTGAAATATTGCTGCACTCTCTTTCCCACTGAATAGTCTACGAGGAGGCTGACGTTGCAAAACCGTGGAGTTGAAATGGCCACAACTGTGTTACGATCAGTGCCGGATTGACGTATAAGCTGAACAAGCTCTAGCTTAGGGTCCCACTCTCTTGGGGCCCCCCAAAAAATTTAAAGGAGAAAAAAACCTGGATATACATTTCCAAAATATAAGATAAAAAAACAAATAAAATAAAACTTACATACGTCAACAGTGGTTTCTGTTGTGTAGGCTCTTAGGATGTAAATCAGGGGTAGGCAACCTAAGGCCCTGGGGCCGGATCCGGCCCAATCGCCTTCTCAATCTGGCCCGTGGATGGTCCGGGAATCAGTGTGTTTTTACATGAGTAGAATGTGTCCTTTTATTTAAAATTATTATTATTTTTATTATTTATTATTTATACCCCGCCCATCTGGCTGGGTTTCCCCGGCCAAAATGCATCTCTGGGTTATTTGTGGGGCCTGCTTGGTGTTTTTAAATGAGTAGAATGTGTGCTTTTATTTAAAATGCATCTCTGGGTTATTAGTGGGGCATAGGAATTTGTTCATCCCCCCTCCAAAAAAAAAAAATACAGTCCGGCCCACAACATGGTTTGAGGGACGGTGGACTGGCCCACAGCTGAAGAAGGTTGCTGACCCCTGATGTAAATCATGGGCCCCACCTGCTAGCCTGCTCCCTAAAATATCACAGGTTTGCCTATTTCTATATACAGTGGTACCTCGGTTTATGTACACAATTGGTTCCGGAAGTCTGTACTTAACCTGAAGCGTACTTAACCTGAAGTGAACTTAACCTGAAGCGAACGTTCCCATTGAAAGTAATAGAAAGTGGATTAATCCGTTCCAGACGATCCGCGGAGTACTTAAACTGAAGCATACTTAACCTGAAGCGAACTTTCCCATTGAAAGTAATGGAAAGTGGATTAATCCGTTCCAGACGGGTCGGCGGAGTACTTAAACTGAAAGTACTCAAACCGAAGCGTACTTAAACCGAGGTATGACTGTATCGGGTGCCTACATTCTACAAGTGCAAATGGCTTTAGATACCTATTAGATCCATATAGCATATATTCAACACAAAAAAGTGACAATTTGTTGTTGACAAAGGACAGCTGGACTGCTTAGGGCCTCATCAAACCTAAATCTGGCCCTGGTTGTGATCAACAATAGGATTTTAGGGATGGCAATAGGATTTTTGCTCTGAAACCCCTACTCATTTTGAGAGGTGTTCTCCCTCATGTTAGGTCTGTTGCAGGAGAACCAACCTATGGCACCTCACAGGCAAAGCAAATTATTTTTATGGCCTCATGCTTTTGCAGGCTGCAGTCCATGAATGCTCGTGTCGTACTACATTCTCGGGATTTCCTAACTGAATGAGGAAAACCTTTAAACAAATAACTTCATAAAACTGTGTGGCCCTGCTACAAAAAAAAAAGAAAAGAAAAGAAAGAAAAGAAAAACAACAGTTGCCGCAATATTTTTAGTTTTAAAATAAAGACACAGGTCCGTGGCTCACTGGCTACCTATATGTGCGTTTTGCAAATACAGGGTAGAGATATACAGCTGTACATCTTGCATATTTCCAGGCAATGAATGCTTGAAGAGAACTTTTTATTTGGGCAAAGAATTCTCTTGAAATCTAAGCTGCCCGTTGCGTGACTTTGCAGGCAAGCTGCGTGTTGCAGATGAAATTTCAGGGGGCTGGGGCTGGTTCACATCTGTACCCGAGGCATGTTGAACTGAAACGAGAGAACAATGTGCATTTTATCTAGGTATGATCTCCTTAAAATATGTTCCGGCAGGGTACGGTACATTTAGTTTAGTGGCCTCCTCGGCTCGTACTCCAAGGAACAATTTCTTCTTTGGCTTGGTACGGAAACATATTTCGTAGAATTTTGGTAGAAAGGCGGAAAGTGGGGACATTTGAGTCATTTTATCGTGTTTTTAAAATATTTTGGCTTTAGAACAGCCTAGCAGATTCCGTTCCCCCGATTCCTGTGAGAAAACAGAAGGGGTGCTCAGCCTGCGAAGGTGAATATTCTCCTTGCCTTGGGGAGAACGATCCCCGTTTATTAGCTCGTTTGAGAATGGGATGCTGCTTTGCATTGGCTTAAACAATGATTGAGGAAGGGGAGATATATAGCCTGGATTTTCCTAGAGAGAGCCTGAAAACTATTCAGCCAAGCAGTTGTATCTTCCCCTTGCCCTCCCTGAAAAGGATGGTTTTACACCAAAATTTCATTGCAGTGAGACAAAGCGATTGAACTATCGCTGACGTCAAGCAGTAGGGCTGTGGGGCCTGACAGAAGGGCTAGTCTCTCCCCTCCGTTTGGATGCTAGGCGGGAAATGAAAACCTAGCGGGACTGTGGGTTGAGTCTTGTGGGTCGCTCCTGGGATCTCCTCCTCTGATCTCCCCCCTCTCCATCCCCCGAGGGATGAGCCACAAGGTTGCGCCTGGATGCACCGAGGTCTCTGGCAGGCGATCGGAGCCTCGTAATAGACACAGCAAACACAATGGTAGCAAAAAGCAAAGGTGGGCTGCAGCAGACGGTGCCTGGAGAGGGGAGGGATTACTTAGTGGTAGAGTTGCTTGCATGGCTCATGGGGTCCCCGTCTTGCTGGGATGATGTGGGTGGAGAGTGTGAAGTTATTGTAGTTATGAAGGGGAGATGAAGGCCTAATAGACTCTTGCACCTTTGGCTGGGGAAATAGGGATATAGCCTTTAGAATATCGGGATTATGAAGAGGACAATTCAGCTGCCGGGCATCAGACTTAAAAAAGATGCTTTGCCTCCTTTCTGGAATTTATTCTTTCAGTCAGCTCCCTTTTTGCAGATGGGCAATTTTATCTTCTTCTTCTTCCTCCTCCTCTTCCTCCTCCTCTTCTTCTTCTTCTATCCCTCGTAGCCGAGTAAGATTGTCTTCCATAAACACGGTTCTAGCAATGAGTCCGTAAGTGACTGTGGAGGCCAATTCTGGATCCACACATCCTTCCACAGTGGGGACATTGGTTTCCGGGCAGAAATCCACGGTGCAGATTTGCCAAGTGTGCCTTCCTCTTAGCATGTTTCCCCCTTGCATCCCGAGTTTGAGTGTCTTCAAAGTCCTCAATGCCTTTGGGAAAGGCTGTTCTCCAACTGGAGCGCTCGCAAGCCAGTGTTTCCCAATCGCCGGTGTTTATACTACATTTTTAAAGATTTGCCTTGAGACAGTCTTAATAATAATAATAATAATAATAATAATAATAATAATAATAATTTATTATTTATACCCCGCCCATTATTTATACCCCGCGGCTTCCAACAGAAATACAGTATTAAAATACGTTAATTTCTTAACGATTAAAAGCTTCCCTAAACAGGGCTGCCTCTTTTGTTGACCACCAGCATTATACTTTCCATTTTTAAGTTCGGAATGGAGGAGTTGCTTTGGAAGGAACAGACCCTCCAAGTGTCCCTGTTTTACAGGGGCAGCCCCAGATTTACAGAAGCTGTCCCACTTTCTGATCTCACCCCGCTTTCCCTTAGGGCGCCCCTATTTTCACCGGAGAAATGTCGGAGGGCATGGAGTTATGCGACTCCCGAGCCAGGGAGATAAGTAACTCTAACAACCTTCAGAAGGCATCTGAAAGCAGCCCTGTAGGGGGAAGTTGTTTTGTAATGTTTCATTGTGTTTTTATATCTGTCCGAAGCCGCCCAGAGTGGCTGGGGCAACTGAGTCAGGTGGGCGGGGTGCAAATAATAAAATGATTGCTATTATTATTACGGAATCGAACGTCCCTGTTTTCATTGGAGAAGCGTTGTTGGAGGCTATGTCGGACAAGTCACCCATGTGGGGTTGCTTTGAGACGTTTTCTTTTTGACTGAATAAATGCAAGCAATAATAACGATCGGGTGGGACACCAAGAGGGCATGATGGCCGCCTTCGAGGCAGTCACCACTTTCATACCGGCCGAGGTGGATCGGAAGGGGTGCATTTGTCTGATGAAGCAGGCAATTTTTCTGAAGCTCGCAGCAATAGGGGAAGCCCCGCCGGTTCATTCGTGTCCCTCCACTTCCCCTTGGCGTGCTCATTCGGCTTATTATCTCGTGGTTGGATCGAGGTTTCCGACGAGGGTGGGTCCTCTCGTTCCGGTTGCATGCCTTGGCAAGGCAAGGGGCTCGCGACAGTTTTGTCTCTCCTCGATTCGGAAAGGAAATTGCGTGCGGGAGCGTGTAGGTGGGAGGGAAAGGCAGTGCACCTCAGGAATTTTTGGTGTATATGAGAGTTTTGGTACACAGCTGGAGGAGCTGATGGGTCTCGTGTGTGTGATAGAGAAGGGGAAACAGTTGGAATGAAGAGAACTGGGGTTTCTTTCTTGTAAGTCTGTATGATAAGCATGGAGGGAGCTATACCTGGATCCACTCCCTCCACGTAGGCCAGCGGTTCCCGACCCTGTCAGATCATCTGAAAATTGCTGAGGGTCTTGGCGAGGGACCACTCGATTATTCCCGACTGCTGCAGCAATTACAATGTGCCGGGCTCACTGCTGCATAATATTTACTCGCCTCTTCCATTCCTCATATTGTGTTTCACCGTATTGTGTTGCATTTTGTCTTCCATTAGATTTCAGACCGTAACGAAATAAATTTCCTTGTGTTTGCAAGAAATCTGTATTTCAATGAGGCAGCACCGGCGGAACTCCCTGCCTATTGACACGAGGCGCCTGCTAAAGACAGTTTTGTTTACTCAGATCTGCAGAATGCCGATGTGTGCTTTAATCTGGTTTTCAGTTTATTGCCAAACTTAATTTTTAACATGTTCTT
Organism: Zootoca vivipara; assembly: GCF_965207765.1. Taxonomy (NCBI): domain Eukaryota; kingdom Metazoa; phylum Chordata; class Lepidosauria; order Squamata; family Lacertidae; genus Zootoca; species Zootoca vivipara. The sequence goes on along the minus strand of NC_142589.1, from coordinate 92,575,845 downwards.
TTTAAGTAGCTGTTTTCATCTGATAATTTTATCGCTTTATTCTCTCCGTAAACTGCTTTGAGGTTGTTGTTTTTTAACGATCGAGTGGTGTGCAAATTTTCCGAAATCAATAAAGCGGAAGACAATTGGGGAAATGAAGAAGTGGGAGAATGGAAATCGATATGTGTGGACATGTCGGAGATCACCTGAATTAAGCTTGTGGGTCCCACAATTTGGGGAGCCCTGATCTAGGCAGTTGTTACCTTCCTGACTTCGCTGCATAAAGAGAGAGCCTCAATTATCTTTAAGACAAACACAAATGGGGCCACTGCACCCCACTTTGCCTATTTGGGGGCTATTACACCTCCTAGTGAAAACTCGGACATCCTAAAACCCCTGTTCTCAACCTAAGGCCCACTGGCTAAGCCATGGGTAGGCAACCTAGGGCCCGGGGGTTGGATGTGGCCCCATCACTTTCTAAATCCGGCCCACGGACAGTCTGGGAATCAGCGTGTTTTTACATGAGTAGAATGTGTCCTTTTATTTAAAATGCATCTCTGGGTTATTTGTGGGGGCTGCCTGGTGTTTTTACATGAGTAGAATGTGTGCTTTTATTTGAAATGCATCTCTGGGTTATTTGTGGGGCATAGGAATTCATTCATTCCACCCCCCACAAAAAAAATTATAGTCCGGCCCCCCACAAGGTCTGAGGGACAGTGGACCGGCCCCCTGCTGAAAATTTTTGCTGACCCTTGGGCTAAGCCCTCGGCCCCTGTTGTACATTGGCAACCCAGCCACCTTCTGTATCTGCCATACAGATGCCGCCCACCCTCTCTGTGATAATTAAGACAATTTAATCAAGTGTTTTATCTCACATTGAGATGGGGTGCACTCCGAGGTGCGGCTCAAGAAGCCAACAATGGCTTATTATCTGGACGAGGCATTTGGTGAAGGCCATCGGGACGGTGCACCCCTCTCCGAAAGGCAATGAATAAATTGGTGAAACCGACCGAGCCTCCATATATATATATATATATATATATATATATATATATATATATCCTAGGACGGAGAATTATGCCATTGCCATCCCCAATCGAGAAAGGCAGGTGGGACTTACGCAATAACTCCCAGTATTATTAAGAATGTTAATATTAATGTGCGGAGATTAATAAGTTAATCATGGGAAAAAAATGAAACGTTATTAAAATGAAATCTGCAGTAATGCAGTTGGTTCTGCTGGATATATAATTGCACACACACACGCAATGTGTGTGTGTGTGTGTGTGTGTGTGTGTGTGTGTGTGTGTGTGTGCCTATGTTTGGCCATGAATCTGGATATTGCTTTGAGCATATTTTGGACTTGGATAACGTGGAAGATGTAGTATTTCAGTTCAATTTTGGTGAAACTGGAAGAGAATCTGCATATGGTGGGTGGGTGGGGGGAGAAGGAACTGGGGGAAGCACGATATCCCCCAAATCATAAGCTGTGGGCTGTAGCTAACATTTGCCCTCCTCAGTGTAGACCCACTGAAAGGAAAGTAGATGGTTTGCTTAGTTTGAGTCGCGGCCTCCCAGTTTCTGTGTGTGTTTTAAAAGTTCACAAGCCACTTGTGTAGGATTCCTCCCCTCTGTTGTTTTATATTTTATTTCAGAGATGGACACAAATAACATTTGCACTAATAAATGTATTTCAAGCCTTGATCTCCCCCCAATTCTCATTCCCATCGTATATAAAATAGGACCACCTCTTGAACAAGTTTGAATTGTAGGCGTTCCTGTTCCTGTTGCAGACCTAATCTGTCCATTTCTGCTAATTCAAAGGTCTTCAGAAGCCATCCCCATATAGCTGGAAGACAGGGGTCTTTTCATTTTCTCACGTTGACTATGATTAACAAGTTTCTTCTTCTTCTTCTTCTTCTTCTTCTTCTTCTTCTTCTTCTTCTTCTTCTTCTTCTTCTTCTTCTTCTTCTTCTTCTTCTTCTTCTTCTTCTTCTTCTTCTTCTTCTTCTTCTTCTTCCTAAATCCACACATAGTTTTGTCTGCAAGTCATCTGACGGGGTGCATTTCTGCACACATTTTTTTGCCTAATCTGCACATTTTTGCAAGCCGTTCCCGCAAACGCAATGCATTTCTTGCGCATCGTTTTCACTCAGAAACTCATATCTGTGTGCACTTTTCACTAATAGATGCATTTTGGGGTTTCTGTGTGTGGTGGAGACTGCCATCTCAAAGGCTTCCTCCCGACAGAAGTCAATCAATCAATCAGTCAATCCAGACATTCATACCTTATATATTAGACCTGTTTTAGCTAAATTCCCAGGCAGGCCTGATAATTTTTACGCTTTCCTATTTTTATCAGAGTCCACTAAATGAAATTGAAATCCAAGTGGCAAAATTGTCCTCATCAACATGTATTAGGGAAGTTTTTAATGTCTGATGTTTTATTGTGTTTTTAATATCCTGTTGGCAGCCGCCCAGAGTGGCTGGGGAGGCCCGGCCAGATGGGTGGGTGTAAGTAAATAATAATAATAATAATAATAATAATAATAATAATAATAATATTAGCAACCAGATGAGCAAATTTTCGTACCAACCACATTGGACAACTTCTTCTAACGAGACAACACAAGCACCTTATCCTAGCTCTTTGCCATGCTGTCAAATCCAAGTGTCTGGGTTTTTTTAAATTGTAATTTAGTGGTTGATCTGTGATTGATTGATCAACGCTGGTCGTGATCAGGGGAGGCCATTGAAATGAAAGGACATGGCTTTGATCAGTACGTTTCAGTAGGTGGAATTTGGTCGGATACAGCCCAGCATTTGGAGGAGGGCGGATTTCTAAAGATCACGCCATTTCGGTCTGCGAATCCACTAGTATAATGAATTTCTCCCTCCATTCCTATACAGAGGACCCAGTCATCTACTTGACCCAACAATAGTTTCTCGTGATGGTCTGGTGGCATCTCAGCCTTCCAAGGTTCCCCTGCAGTTCTGGTGTGTTTCCATCACTGTGCAAGAGCTTTCCCCACCTGGTGTGGTGTAGTGGTTAAGAGCGGTAGACTCGTAATCTGGTGAACCGGGTTCGCTTCCCTGCTCCTCCACATGCAGCTGCTGGGTGACCTTGGGCTAGTCACACTTCTCTGAAGTCTCTCAGCCCCACTCACCTCACAGAGTGTTTGTTGTGGGGGAGGAAGGGAAAGGAGAATATTAGCTGATTTGAGACTCCTAAAGGAGTCTCCATTAGGTCCAGTCGCGGACAACTCTGGGGTTGCGGCGCTCATCTCACTTTACTGGCCAAGGGAGCCGGCGTACAGCTTCTGGGTCATGTGGCCAGTTGACTTGCTTTTGATTTGCTAGGTTGGCAGGAGCAGGGACCAAGCAACGGGAGCTCACCCCGTCGTGGGGATTTGAACCGCTGACCTTCTGATTGGTAAGCCTTCTTCTTCTTCTCGGTTTCTGAAGACTCCCTCCCCGCCGACGCTCGCCCTGTGCTAACCGGGTTTCGAAAGCCAGGGTTGCATTAGTAACCCGACCGCAACTGTTTGTTCCTCCCTTTCTCTCCCTTCTTTAAAACACGCACGCACGCACGCGAAACCCTTAAGAATGCGTGGCGGATGGTTTAATCTCACGATGGATCTGGCTGAGCATCTTATAAAGGCAATGCGTCTGGCGATGTCCCCTCTCCGGATGAGCAGTTACAGGGTGGAGGTGGACGAGAAGCAGTTGGTGGCTGTGCATTCGAGTACGTGTGTGTGTGGGAGAGAGAGAGAGAGAGAGTCTGGATGCATCCATTAACCTCACTCCGAGTCTGAGGGTAAGGAGCCCTCTTTCCTGCCCCACTGACTCCTGAGCAGTGCCAGATATACGTATAAGCTAAACAAGCTATACCTTAGGACCCCACTCTCTTGGGGGCCCCCCAAAAAAATTAAAGGGAAAAAAACACCTGGATGTACCTTTCCAAAATATAAGATAAAAAACAAATAAAATGAAACCCACATACAGCAACCATGTTTTGTGCTGTGTAGGCTCCTATGATGTAAGTCATTGGTCCTGCCTGCTAGCCTGCTCCCTAAAATACAGTGGTACCTTGGTTTAAGAACAGTTTAGTTTATGAACAACTTGGATTAAGAACGCTGCAAACCTGGAAGGAGGTGTTTTGGTTTGTGAACTTTGCCTTGGAATAAGAACATGTTCCGCTTCCTGTTGAGTGTGTTCCATTTGTTAAATGAGTCCCCCGCTGCTAAGGGAAGGCGTGCCTTGGTTTAAGAACGCTTTGGTTTATTGCTTTCATTTTACGGATCAATGGTCACGTTAGATAGTAAAATTCATATTCAATCGCTGTTTTAGGGGTTGTTTTTAAAAGTCAGGAATGGATTGATCTGTTTTGCATTACTTTCTATGGGAATGCGCACCTTGGTTTTGGAACACTTTGGTTTTGGAACAGACTTCCGGAATGGAATAAGTTTGCGAACTTAGGTACTATTGTACAACATTGCCAGATTCTGCACAGCAGTGCTCAAAATTCATCGGAAGATGACCTGTGCCACAAACTAGATATAATGAGCACTCGTATCAGAATGCTCTGTAGACTGATAGCTATAATCTTATATATACAGTGGTACCTCGGGTTACAGACACTTCAGGTTACAGACGCTTCAGGTTACAGACTCTGCTAACTCAGCAGTAGTAGCTCAGGCTAAGAACTTTGCTTCAGGATGAGAACAGAAATCGTGCAAAGGCGACAGGTCAGCAGCAGGGAACTCCAGAAAATATTATATGATTTGGCATAATATTCGGTTTAATTGATATGTATTTGTATAATTCGAAATAATGAATGTGATATAATCGTGTTTTAATTGGAAAATTAATAAAAAATAGATTATAAGTTCTTAACCTGAGGCACCAAACCTTTTACACTCTTTCACTCTTGTCTACTTTTCCTAACCCTTCTTTTAGACTTTCTTAGCTTCTTTCTGATTCTTATAGACTTTTATATATATTATCTGTTTTAACTCCTCTTTGTTGTTGTTGTTATTATTATTATTATTATTATTATTACTACTACTACTACAGTGGTACCTCAAGTTACATACGCCTCAGGTTACAAACGCTTCAGGTTACAAACTCTGCTAACCTGGAAGAGTTACCTCAAGTTGAGAACTTCGGCCCAGGATGAGAACGGAAATCGTGCGCCGGCGGCACAGCGGCAGCAAAAGGCCCCATTAGCGAAAGGACGCCTCTAGTTAAGAACAGTTTCGGGTTAAGAACGGACCTCCAGAACGAAATAAGTTCTTAACTAGAGGTACCACTGTATATAAGTGCAAGGAAAAATGCTTAAAACTCTTGAGAAGCGACACGGTGTCAAACTCCCTTATTACACTCATTCAACTTCTCAAAATCAGGGACAGGATAGAAAATCAGTTACTTAGAGTAGACCTATTGACTAACTTAGCTACACTTATTAATTACGCCGTCTTGAGCCGTCTGCAGAATTGTCTCTAAAGCAGCGTTCAGAAATTTCCTTCCTTTCACAATCCCACTTGTTTTCATTATTAAAGACATCATTCATTTCATTATTCATTTGTGTGTGTGCTTTTTTTTAAAAAAAAACCTCTGCTCGTCTTTTCGTTATCCTTTCATTAAATTTGCATTTGTTTCATTACCTTTTGAATTCATTCCTGTTTTCCGTGTCTTGTCTTCCATTTGCTCGGCACTGTTGATTTGGCCCAGTTGATTTGGGCCCCCCCAAATATCCCAAAAGCTTCCTTGAATAATGAAATAAAATAATTAATGGCAAGCCTCCTTCTCTTAAAGGAGTGATCAATGGGTCCGAATCATGAAAACAAACTCCTTTAAGTTGCAAGTTGTTTAAAACTGATTTTAATGCTGTGTTTTGATGTTGTGACATGCCCCAGGACCTTAGAAAGAAGGGCAGGTAAATGATGAGGATGATCAATATTTTATTTATTGCTTAAACAAATGCCACACTCTTAAATACCCCAAATGGTTGCCATAACTGTTGGGAAAGGATGTTTGACTCCAACTCCCATCAGCCCCCGCCAGCTGATGCTCAGGGATTATGGGAGTTGTAGTCTAGCAACATCGGGGTGGCTTCCCAGAAATGATGGGTGTCACATAATCGAGAGGAAACTGTCCTGGCCACTCCTGGCATGAAACTAAATGATTTGTGCTAAGGCTGCAGGCCTGTCATCAAACTCAACATGGCTTCCTTCTCTGTGGACACGAGCGGGTTGGTTTTCTTACCCAAATCAGTGGGGCTAGATATAAGTCATGATTAATTTTGCCTTACCAATGTCAAGCCCGCCTAAACTGGACTAACTTTGCTTGGACCCAACCTTCTACAGTGGTACCTTGGTTGCCAAACGCAATCCGTTCCGGGAGGCCGTTTGACTCCCGGAACCATTCGGAAACCAAGTCGTGGCTTCCAACGGGCTGCGGGAGCTTCCTGCGCTCAAGCGGAAGCCGCGTCGGACGTTCGGCTTCCGAAAAACGTTCACAAACTGGAACACTCACTTCCGGGTTTGCAGCATTTGGGAGCCGATTTGTTTGGGAGCCAAGCCATTCGACAACCAAGGTACCACTGTACTTTTTTTTCTGAGCTGTGTGGGCAACTATTCCCCTTTGGGGGGCCACATTCCCACTGGAAGAATCTGTTAGGGGCCACATACAGGTGTGACGTGGGCCAAAGGTGGACATTGTTACCTTCTTTCCTCTTTTTCAGTCGCCCCTTCTCTCTCTCTCAGCCGTCTTTCCTCTTTCTAACTCACCCCTTTCCTCCCTCTCTGCCACCCCATTATTCTCTCTCCCTACCCCCCCTCCTTGCTACCTGCGTGAAATTAGGCTGCGGGGCCGCAGGTTGCCCACCCCTGTTCTCGAGTGCCAGCTTATTAGCCAAGCTGGCTTGGGAGAGGTGTCGGGTGAGTTAGACGAGATGCCCAGAGCTCCTGGAGCTTTTAATAGAAAATGGAATTATGGCAGAGATTAGATCAGCTCCACCTCTGGAAATTCCCCCATCGCTGCAACTCTTAACGGGGCGTCAGGAAGTGGGAAAGGGGTGGGGGGGAGATCCTGTTCTCTTGTGCTTCCAATCTGCGCCGCCTTGTGTTAAATTAAGTAATAAATAGACTTTGACCGTCATCCCCAGAGTTGGCGTTTAAATGAACATCATTGCACACGAGTTGCTCCTGGGATGTTAATTCATTCTTTCGAAACCCAAGAAGTGAAAAATTTCCCAGAGGATTCCCCCCCCCCGCCCCCTCTGGGTTGAGAGGTAGCTAATTTTTTGCAAAAATAGAAAGAAGAAGAAGAAAATCTTGGGGGTTGCTTAAGAATTGTCTTGCTGGACCAAACCATCGCTTTGTCTCCCAACGGCAGCCCCTCCCATTAAAACAGGGCAGAGATGGAGGACTTGTAGCCCCTTCCCAAGAGGTTGAAGGAACTGCTAACTCCCATCAGGCCCAACAGCCAGCATGCACAGTGGTCAGGGATGTTGGCAACTAGAGTCTGGCCCCATGTGTCCTGCCACCCGAGGATAGAGACACTGGCCCCCCTCTGTTCCCTGAAACATCTGGCACTTTGAGATAGACAATGACTGAACATGGAGGTTCCACGGGAGTTCTGTGTCAGGTGTTAAAATTCTGAATCATGGTGAGAGTAATCATAAAGCAGGGGTCAGCAAACTTTTTCAGCAGGGGGCCAGTCCACTGTCCCTCAGACCTTGTGCAGGGGCCAGACTATATATACCGGTATATTTTAAAAATGAATGAATTCCTATGCCCCACAAATAACCCAGAGATACATTTTAAATAAAAGGACACACTCTCCTTTCTGGGCTGCATCAATAGGAGTATAGCATCTAGATCAAGGGAAGTAATAGTACCACTGTATTCTGCTCTGGTCAGACCTCACCTGGAGTACTGTGTCCAGTTCTGGGCACCACAGTTCAAGAAGGATACTGACAAGCTGGAACGTGTCCAGAGGAGGGCAATGAAAATGGTCAAAGGCCTGGAAACGATGCCTTATGAGGAACGGCTTAGGGAGCTGGGTATGTTTAGCCTGGAGAAGAGAAGGTTAAGGGGTGATATGATAGCCATGTTCAAATATATAAAAGGATGTCATATAGAGGAGGGAGAAAGGTTGTTTTCTGCTGCTCCAGAGAAGCGGACACGGAGCAATGGATTCAAACTACAAGAAAGAAGATTCCACCTAAACATTAGGAAGAACTTCCTGACAGTAAGAGCTGTTCGGCAGTGGAATTTGCTGCCAAGGAGTGTGGTGGAGTCTCCTTCTTTGGAGGTCTTTAAGCAGAGGCTTGACAGGCATATGTCAAGAATGCTTTGATGGTGTTTCCTGCTCGGCAGGGGGTTGGACTGGATGGCCCTTGTGGTCTCTTCCAACTCTATGATTCTATTCTATGATTCCTCATGTAAAAACATGCTGATTCCCAGACCGTCCGCGGGCCGAATTGAGAAGGCAATTGGGCCGGATCCGGCCCCTGGGCCTTAGTTTGCCTACCCATGTCATAAAATATAGGTGGGCAGCTCCATTAGGAACCTGGGCCGCCGCCTGAAACCAAGTCGGGCAATTGGTCCATCTCAGTGTTGGCTGGCAGCTGCTGTCCAGGGCTTCAGGGCAGGAGTCTTCCCAGGATCTACCAGGAGAAGCCACTGCCTTCTGCAGACAAAGCAGGTGCTCAGCCCCTAAACATAAAGTGAGATTTGAGTCCCCCGTGTTTTGAACAATGGGCTGAATTAGATGAGACGCTAGAAAGCTCTCCTATTCTAGGTTTATCTATCTACATGGCATTTGGGGGGCTGAACCTGGGACTTTAAAACCATGTCCACCAACACTGAGCTATAGCTTTCCCCCTAAAAGTGAAGCAAGATTCCAGTCTTGCTTACTCCATAGTAGGTAATAGAGCAACCGGCTCAGTATCAAGTTCTATGGGGCTTGACTTTCTTCTCCTAAAGGGAGACCAGGTTGGCGAATTGAAAAGAGCTGGCTAGGTTTAGCCTGGAGAAGAGGAGAGAATTTAGCTCTGTGCTCAAAGTTGTGGGTTGCATGCTTAAAATTTAGGCCTCTGCAATTGTGGTTTGCACCATTGATACCTGGGCTTGCCCAACGAAAGAATGAAACTAAATTCTAAAACAAAACTCGCCACTGCCATGGTCCTCAGAGAAACAGAGGAATTTTGAGGAATTGGGATGTTCCTCAAAGCTGAGCACAGTGTTGGTCCCCCAAAGTGAAATGCTATTGAGACTCAGTCCTCGTCAGCCTTGTTTTGCGCCCTCCTTGGGTGTTTTTGCCTGCCTGGCATGTGTCCTCAATCTCTGATCATGTCCTGTTTGTCTGGATGGAGGATAAAGAGGGAACCTACAGTACAGATGTTTCCCTTTTTGCTTCTGGTCCTGCCCAGCACTAGCATCTGGCTGGGGGTTGCCATGTCAGGGACATCCTGGACTCTGAGATTTCAGGGCCCAAACCTGAGACCTGGGGCAGTCTGTAATGAGTAGCTCGGAGATGCCACAGGAGAAGCACCCTGGTGTTACAGGATCATGCTGGTCAGTGATCACAATTCAAAATTGGAGTCAACTGTGAATTAGCAAAAATGCAGTCTTCACAGACTTGGCTGAGTGTCAGGCCTAATGAGCAGAGCAGCTCATTCCTGGTGGTCTTCATGAAAGTCAAGTTGCCGAGACTGAAAGTCCCCACCTCCCCACAGCCGTCTAAGCCCCCTCCTCTCCAGTGTTTCCCCACCAAGCAATCAGAGACTATGCCGTGTGCAGCCAACCTCTCCAGTGCCCTCTTCAAGCCTCTTCTGGTCCTGGGAGACAAGCAGAGAAGGAGAGCTTGTCACAGCAGAAGCAGGAGACACCCATGACTTTTTACCAGCTGGACTCACCTCTGCCTCTTGGCCTCCCTCTTCCTCTCCTGCTTCAGCCTCTGCCTCCGATTCTGGACTTCTCTCTGCCACTGACTCTCCCCGCTCACTAAGACCTGTTGCCTCTTCATCTTCTGACACCTCCTCCTCCCAGCCTTCTCCCTCTGACCACCCATCATCGTCCCACCACTTCTTCTCGGGCTCCGAGCCTTCTTCCTTGCTTCCAACCAGTACATGACACCTGGTGATGTCCATCCCTGGAGATGGAGGTTAATTGGGACACTGCTGGGCTGAAGCATGCCAGTGGTACCCCGGTTTCTGTCTTGATCCTTGAAGGTCCGGTTTTCCTTAGTACGTTTCCATCGGAGAACATTTGAAGGGTATGATAGGACACCCCTGTTTTCATTGGAGGGTATGGAGTTATATGTCCCCCCCCCCCAGCCAAGGAGATAAATAAGTAGAAGACATCTGAAGGCAGCCCTGCATAGGGAAGATTTTTTTTAGTGTTTAATGTTTTATTATGTTTATATACGTATGTTGGAAGCCGCCTAGAGTGACTGGGGCAACCCAGTCAGATGGGTATAATAATAATAATAATAATAATAATAATAATAATAATAATAAGAAGAAGAAGAAGAAGAAGAAGAAGAACAATAATATATTTATTTTTTAGGGTGTCTCTATTTTCATCAGCAAAACATTGGAGGATATGCAAAATAGATTGGAACAGGCATAGGCAAATTCGGCCCTCCAGACGTTTTGGGACTACAACTCCCATCATCCCTAGCTAACAGGACCAGTGGTCAGGGATGATGGGAGTTGTAGTCTCCAAACATCTGGAGGGCCGAGTTTGCCTATGCCTGGGTTGGAACATATTTAAATTGAAACAAACAAACCAGAAAATTTCCACATTCTATAAGAAACGACGAAAAACAAGACAGAGCACCCTTTTGACATCAAAACAAGCATTTAAATCTGCTGCAGATATACGAGAGAGTTTGAAACTGCAAAGCATAGCCAATAAAATACCCTGGGAACGTTATGAAATAAAATATTCCAGGTAAAATAATAACCAGCTAAAAAGCGTGTATTCTACATTGTATGTGAGATACATGTACCTATATCTTTTATTATTATTATTATTATTATTATTATTAGATCTCCCACCCACATGGGGATCCAAGCCCTTCTCCTGCTACCTGGAAGGGGGCAGGCAAAGCCAGAGACTACCCGTCCTCTTGCGGCCCCTGGAAGGGAATGCGGCCCTTGGGCTGCAAAGGGTTCCTTGCCCCGGACATTCCCCTGAACCAATCTCTCTCTTTTCCTGTTTCCCATCTTGCTGGACTCCGGGAGTCGCCTGTTCCCAGGGAAAGGAGCCGAGGGCCTGCGATCGGCATCTGTTCCCCAGATGTCTGCTGCTCCGCGGTTGTTGATTTAAATGCTCCCATTTCAAACACCTCATTGTCCTTGCCTTACGACTTGGTGGAGCGGGAGGAGAAGGAGTTGCGGGGGGGGGGGGGGCTGTGTCAGTGGTGGTGGGGAAAATGGTCCTCCTTTGCAACGCAGCACAACTCAAACTCAACACAGCGCAACTCAACAAACCAAAGGCCAAAGCAAAATCAGACAAGAGGGCCCAAGCTCAGTGGGAGAGTGTCTGCTTTGCAAGCAGAAAATCCCAGGTTTGATCCCTGGTGTCTCCAGGGCAGAGAGAGAGAGAGAGAGAGAGATGCTTGCTGCCAGTCAGTATGACCAATCCTGACCAAACGGACCAAGGATCTTCACCTGCACAAGGCAGCTTCCGGCGTTCCTATTTAAACCACCCCTTTATTCATTATCCTGTTACTATTGTTGTTGTTGAGTTGTTTAGTCGTGTCCGACTCTTCATGACCCCATGGACCATAGCACGCCAGGCACTCCTGTCTTGCACTGCCTCCCGCAGTTTGGTCACACTCATGTTCGTAGCTTCGAGAACACTGTCCAACCATCTCGTCCTCTGTCATCCCCTTCTCCTTGTGCCCTCCATCTTTCCCAACATCAGGGTCTTTTCCAGGGAGTCTTCTCTTCTCATGAGGTGGCCAAAGTCTTGGAGCCTCAGCTTCAGGATCTGTCCTTCCAGTGAGCACTCAGGGCTGATTTCCTTCAGAATGGAGAGGTTTGATCTTCTCACAGTCCATGGGACTCTCAAGAGTCTCCTCCGGCACCATAATTCAAAAGCATCAATTCTTCGGCAATCAGCCTTCTTTATGGTCCAGCTCTAACTTCCATACATCCCTATGGGGAAAACCATAGCTTGAACTATACGGACCTTTGTAGGCAAGGTGATGTCTCTGCTTTTTAAGATGCTGTCTAGGTTTGTCATTGCTTTTCTCCCAAGAAGCAGGCGTCTTTTAATTTCGTGACTGCTGTCACCATCTGCAGTGATCAAGGAGCCCAAGAAAGTAAAATCTCTCACTGCCTCCATTTCTTCCCCTTCTATTTGCCAGGAGGTGATGGGACCAGTGGTCCTGTTACTACTATTATTTATTAAATTTATCATCCCAAGACCCCAGGGTGGCTCCCAGCATAAAAATGCAGAATTAAAACCACGAAGTGCATAATAAAAACATGAACAGCAACAATAACAAACCAGTAACATTGGAGACATTGGTCAGACCCTAAGTGTACAAGCAAGCCCTTTTTTCCAAGGGGTGGAAGGCTGATTAAGCCCCACTGTGTTCTTTTATATTTTGTTGGAAGCCGCCCAGAGTGGCTGGGGCAACCCAGTAAGATGGGTGGGGTATGAGTAGTTTGTTGTTGTTGTTGTTGTTCTTGAGTCAGATGGGCAGGGTACAAGTAGTTTGTTGTTGTTGAGTCAGAAGGGCGGAGTACAAGCAGTTGTTTTTGTCGCTGTTGTTGTGTACAAGTAGTTTGTTGTTGTTGTTGTTGCTGCTGTTGTTGCTGTTTTGTTGTTGAGTCAGATGGGCAGGCTACAATACTTTGTTGTTGTTGCTGCTGCTGCTGTTTACAAGTAGTTTGTTGTTGTTCTGTACAAGTAGTTTGTTGTTGTTTTGTTGTTGAATCAGATGGGCGGGGTACAAGTAGGTTGTTGTTGTTGTTGTTTACAAGTTGTTTGTTGTTGTTGTTGAGTCATATGGGCGGGGTACAAGTAGTTTGTAGTTGTTGCTGCTGTTGTGGTTGTGTTGTTGTGGTTGTTGTTGTTGTTGCTGCTGCTCCTGCTGCTGCTGTTGCTGCTGAGTCAGATGGGTGGGGTACAAGTAGCCGCTTCTTCTTCTTCGTCTTTTTCTTCTTCTTCTTCTTCTTCTTCTTCTTCTTCTTCTTCTTCTTCTTCTTCTTCTTCTTCTTCTTCTTCTTCTTCTTCTTCATTGGGCTACTTGCTAGGAATGCTCTGCTATGGCTCTGCAGACAGAGTTAGTCATGCTTCTGAATAAAGGTAAAAATACCCATTGCTGGAACTGTAGGAGGGGAGATTTGCTCTCGTGCTCAGATCCTGCTTGTGGGTATCCTGTGGAGGCATCTGGTTGGCCACTGTGAGAACAGCATGCTGGACCAGGCGGGCCCCCTTTGGCCTGATCCAGTAGCCAGCCTCTTCTCATGCCCTTAGACTGCCTCTGGACCCAAAGATTACCCATCTGGATTCCTAGGCTCTTTGGGGATATTTGGCCAATCTAAGGACAGGACGCTGGACTAGGAAAGTTTTTCCTCCCTTTCTCATAGCATTGGAACTCAAGGACATCCAAGGAAGCTCAACGTTGGAAGATTCAGGAGAAATTATTATTATTAGAGTTTTTATACAGTCGTATCCTGGTTGTCGAACGCCTTGGTACTCTGACGTTTTGGCTCCCGAACGCTGCAAACCTGGAAGTAAGTGTTCCGGCTTGTGAACGTTTTTCAGAAGCCGAACATCTGGAGCCTCGGTTTTGGAACAGTTTCAGGAGTCAAACGGACTCCCAGAACAGATTAAGTTCGAGAACCAAGGTACCACTGTACCACCCTATACCCGGAGTTCTCAGGGCGGTTCACAGAAAAGATCACAACATATATACAGTAGTCAAACCTCGGTTTTCGAACATTTCAGCTGCTGAAGGTTTTGGACGCCGAAAACCCGGAAGTGAATGCTTCCATTTTTGAACACACCTTGGAAGTCAAATGGCTTCCGAGGCGCGTTTTTCCTCCTCCCCCCCCCATTGAACTTGCTGAAAGCCCTTTGTTCTTCGGTTTTTGAATGTTTCAGAAGTCAAAAGGATTTACATTTGAAAACCGAGGTTCCACTGTAATCAGAATAAAAGCAACAACCCAAGAACACACCCCTCCCTGTAGAAAAGAGCCACATTTTAAAAGGGGTATGGTATGTCAAACAGATCAGCCAAAGGCCTGGTTAAAAAGTAATGTTTTTGCCTGGTGCCTAAAGGTGTATAATGAAGGCACCAGGTGAACCTCCCTGGGGAGAGCATTCCCACAAATGGGGAGCCACTGCAGAGAAGGCCCCGTTCTCACGTTGCCACTCTCTGGACCTCTCGAGGAGGAGCCACATGAAGGAGGGCCTGAGAAGATGATCTCGGGGTCCAGGTGGGTTCATATGGGAGGAGGCGGTCCTTGAGGTATTGCGGTCCTGAGCCGTTTAAGGCTTTATAGGTCAAACTATAGTTGAACTATGGAACTCCCTGCCACAGGAGGCCGCCCACTTGGATGTCTTTAAATGAGGATTAGACAAATGGGGGAAGAGAGGGCTATGGATGGCTGCTAGTCAGGATGGCGTTGCTCTGCCTCCACGGACAGAAGCAGTGACGCTCCTGAATCCGAGGTGCTGGAAATTACAGGAGGGGAGAGGGATCTTGTGTTTCAATCCTGCTTGCGGGTTTCCCATTGGGGCATCTGGTCGGCCGCTGTGAGAACAAGTGAGAACAAGAAGCTCTTCTTAGCTTTGCCTATTTAATTTTTGACCCACATCCAAAAACAGAGATTCTATGAACATCTCTTCTGTAGATTCATGCAGCAGAGGGGGGGATTGCTATGTCTGTGTGTCTCCCCCCTGTATTATTCTTTTTTTAAAACAAAACTTTCCTGAAGTGTTTTAATATTTGTTTCACCTTATAAATCAACCCACCCCTGACTGGCTTGTAAAGGGAAAAAAAAGGAACAGGATTTATGAGCCCAGGTGTAACGGCACCGAGATGAACTTAGCTGTTGGTGACCGGACTGTTTTAATGTTTTTCTAATGATGGCACCACCGGGGTGATTTGGTTTAAAGCAAAGAGATCTGCTCTGGCTATAAATCTTCCCTCCAAATGGGCACGGCTGGTTTGGGAACATGTGGAAGGAATAGGAATAAGAGCCTGGTGGGGCAGGCTGAATCCAGACCGAAACGGATTGAATTCAGAAAGGATGTCTGGCTTTCGACTTAGCGCTGGTTTTTCCCCTGACGGAAGCTGGTAAAAAGACCGAGACTTGAAGCCAGTGCAGGGCAGGTAATCCAGTTTCAGGCAAGTCTGCCATCTCGGCTTCAACTATCCTTCAAGATCCCGGATAAAGTCTTTGTGGGGGTCTATGGATGCCTGCCAGTTTTCCCACTTCGGTAGAAAGAAAATGGCCAGATCTTCCCTCCTCCTGCTTTAGAGAGGAGGTGGTGGTGGCGGAATATCTCCCTTAATGTCACAAGAGGCCCGTTTTCAACTTCATTGCGATTCCCCGAGCAATGGAAGGATGTGAAAACGCAACCCTGAAGGTTTAAACCCGAGCTGCCTGATAACTTGGATCTAAACTCTCGGAGCTTGCAGGAAATTGGAGCTGAGCTGTCTAAAGGCTCAGGTTTGGCAAGCTTCCTTGGGTTAATTCCCCATTAGCTGCTTCACAAGAGTCCTTTGTTAGCAAGTTAACCAGGACCCAGGGATGTATGTGTGTATCTATATCTTATCATCTGTGATTTTGATCTAATCTTGGGTCTGAAGTGTAGCAGTGTGAAGCGAATGCAGAAAGGAATTGTGCTGGTCCTGTTCCTTGCAGTTTCTTTCTCACACTGCCTTCCTCGCCTCCCAGTAGAACATCAGAAGAGCACCATGGCTGGATCAGGCCTTTCCCTGCCAACACAGACACACCACCACCAACCCCACAATTCTGTTCGGGAGCCACACTTTGAGGCATTTGGGTAAGTTTAGCCTGGAGAAAAGAAGACTGATGAGGGGTGATTGGGAAGCTATCTTCAACTACAGTGGTACCTTGGTTCTCGAACTTAATCCATTCCGGGAGTCCTTTCCGACTCCCGAAACCGTTCGGAAACCAAGGCACAGCTTCCAATGGGCTGCAGGAGCTTTCTGCGCTCAAGCGGAAGCAGCGTCGGACGTTCGGCTTCTGAAAAACGTCCGCAAACAGGAACACACACGTCTGGGTTTGCAGCGTTCGGGAGCCGATTTGTTCGGCAACAAAGCTGTTTGGGAGCCAAGGTTTGACTGTATCTGAAAGACTGTCAGGTGGAGGGTGGAGCAAGATTGTTTTCTCCTCCTCTAGTGGGTAGGATCGAATGGATCCAAACGACAAGAAAGGAGATGCCAGCTCAATACAGCTCAGCCTGTACAGCATGAGACTCTCAATCTCAGGGTCATGGGTTCGAACTCTACGTTGGCAACAGATTCCTGCATTCCAGGGGGTTGAACTAGGTGATCCTTCTGGTGCCTTCCAACTCTACAATTCCATGAACCTAGGTAAAGGTAAAGGTAAAGGACCCCTGGACGGTTATGTCCAGTCAAAGGGGGTTGCGGTGCTCATCTCGCTTTCAGACCGAGGGAGCCAGCGTTTGTCCACAGACAGCTTTCCGGGTCACATGGCCAGCAGGACTAAACCGCTTCCAGCACAACGGACACCGTGACGGAAGCCAGAGTGCACGGAAACACCGTTTACCTCCCTACCTATTTATTTACTTGTGCTGGCGTGCTTTCGAACTGCTAGGTTGGCAGGAGCTGGGACAGAGCAATGGGAGCTCACCCGGTTGCGGGATTCGAACCGCTGACCTTCTGATCGGCAAGCCCAAGAGGCTCAGTGGTTTAGACCACAGTGCCGCCTGCATCCCTGAAGGTATGTGGAATTACCTGGGAGAGCAGTGGGGCAGACTCCTCAGAAAGTGGTGGGCTCTCCATTCATTTGAGGGGGTCTCCCATCTGTCAGGGTTTTTTTAAAGCAGTGATTCCTGCATTGCAAGGGGGTTGTGCTACAAACAACTTGCAACTACAAGCAACTGGTACTCAGAGACATTAACTGCCTCCAACAGTAAACACTGAGGCGAGCAGCACTGATAACAACAACAACAACAACAACAACAACAATTTATTATTTATACCCTGCCCATCTGGCTGGGTTTCCCCAGCCACTCTGAGTGGCTTCCAACAGAAGATTAAAAATACATTAAAAACTTCCCTAAGCAGGGCTCCCTTCTGATGCCTTCTAAAAGTCAGGTAGTGGTTTATTTCCTTGACATCTGATGGGAGGGCGTTCCACAGGGCAGGCACCACCACCGAGAAGGCCTCTGCCTGGTTCCCTGTAACCTGGCTTCTTGCAATGAGGGAACCACCAGAAGACCCTCGGAGCTGGACCTCAGTGTCCAGGACGGACGATGGGGACAGAGATGCTCCTTCAGGTATACTGGGCCATTTAGGGCTTTCAAGGTCAGCACCAACACTTTGAATTGTGCTCAGAAACGCCCTAGGAGCCAATGAGGTCTTTCGGGACCAGTGTTATGTGATCTTGGTGGCCACTCCCAGACACCAGTCTAGGTGCCGCATTCTGGATTACAGTGGTACCTCTACTTACGAATAACTCTACTTACGAATGTTTCTACTTACGAATGGAGCTCCATCCGCCATCTTGGATGTGGTTTAGATAGGATTTTTTCTACTTACGAATTTTTAGATAGGGTTACAACTTACGATTTTTTTCTCCCAATGCATTCCTATGGGTTTCGACTTTTTTCCACTTACAAATGTGCGTTCGGAACGCATTAAATTCGTAAGTAGAGGTACCACTGTAGTTGTAGTTTCTTTGCCCTCCTCCACTGTGAATTCATCTCATCCAATTTTAAAACCATCCATGATGGGCGGCTTGAGAATCGGGATGGGGCAGGAACCCTGAGGGATTTCTACAAGAAACTCTGACGATGCTATCAAAAACAGGTCCTCCTTAAATCCTTCTCTACCCCCCCCCCTAAAAAAACAACCCAGGCAATTTCCAGCTTTAGTGGTGTGACTAGCTGAGCAACTTGAAAGTAATCCGATTGGAATCTGTGAGCCAGGGCTGCTTTCGCACTGCGTTGGGGGGAAATGGGGCGTTCAGCAAACAATTAAAAAGCCATTGTGTCCCAGGGTGGTGCAAAAACTGGCGGAAATTGCAGACTCCCTGCCCCCCCTGAACAGGTGTAAGCGAGCATAATTCTCCTGGGGTCGCTCCCATTATGTCAAGCGGCTCCTCCGAGAAACCCCTTTTTGTCTTTTCCACCGGATGCGAGGAGAATTTGTTGGGTCTGCATTCTAAAGAGAACTGAGCTAATCTGCCTGTCCCGGATTAGGGAGCAGTTTGGAATGCCCTTTATCGATCTGCTGCAGAATTCTGCAAGGCATACCACCAGCACCCGCCAAAAGAAAAAGAAAAAATGCGTACAGGAGACCTGTATATTTGCGTGCATGAATTAGTGAAGAGAACATGCAAATAAATGGACGGCTTCCTGTGAAAATTCCTTGCATAAATGTGCCTATTAGACAAAACCACGTTCAAAGATTTGTATGTTGACAGATAAGGGAGCGCAACTCATGTGGAGATGCAGAAAACTTTTTTTAGGAGCAATTTGAGAAAAATGGACATATCTATCTAACCCTAGACAGGGTCCCTGTTTGGGGGGGAAGGCATGAGGATCCCCTTTGTGGAAGAGAGGGCTGATCTATGACCGTAATAAAGATTTGATTTGATTTGATTTGATATGTTCCCTTTGCGAGTCACCCCAAACAATTCTATAAGGGGGCACTGTCGATTGTGGGTTTATTTTAATTTAACTGTTTTCTTTTTTATTTATTTGAACAAGAGCGATCCGCTGCTTGATTGCAAGAAAACCTCCGAGCATTTTTTTCAGAACTATAAACTAAAACACTGAAATTCTGGATTGAAAAACAGGTATTTAGAAACGTTCAAAAGAGATTGAAATGGACAGTTTCAGAAAGAGAGAGCTAAAACGCCACTGGCATGTGTTTCTCCAGAATGTGATCCTCTGGAAGGAAAAGTTATTCCTCTTCTGATACATGTCTTTAATTTGGCATTTGCAGGGGGTTGGACTAGATGACCCTGGGGAACCCATCCCACTTTGCAGTTCATTTGTGCTCCAGGTTTAGTCAGCCTAGGAGAGCCTCTGTTATGTCATACTCCTCCTGCCCTGTTCCTTAATCTTAATGAAACAGGCAGAGCCATACAGGTAACCCCTTTGATGTGCCAGCCCCCCCCCCAAACATACAGTCAAACCTTGGTTGTTGAACGTAATCCATTCCGGAAGCCTGTCCAGCTTCCGAAACATTTGACAACCGAGGATTGGCTTCCGATGGCTGCAAGAGCTCCCTGCGCTCAATCGGAAGCCACGTCAGACATTCAAAACCCGGAGCATTTACTTTCGGGTGTTCGGCATTCGGGAGCCAAAACGTTCCAAAATGGAGCTGTTCAAGAGCCGAGGTTTAACTGTACAGGTATTGGGCTTTCAAGGTTAAACACCAACACCCTGAGATGAGTTCGGAAACAGACTTGTAAGCAGCGGGGATGGCGCCAGATCAGTTGGTTCAGATGTGACCTTCATTAATAGATGCCCAGTTGCATTTTACACCAATTTACAGGGCCTGAACAGTCTTCAAGGGCAGCCCCGCAGCCAGCGTGTTACAGTAGTCAAATCAGAACTTAACTAGGATGTGGCTATTCATAGCAAGCCCTGCTGATTCTAGATAGGATTGCAACTAGTGGACCTGACCTGATTCCATCTTCTGCTCCCAAACTGTGACCTTAGTCGTGGGGTGTGTGGTTCTCAAACTTACAGTGGTACCTCGACTTACGAAGACGATCCGTTCCACGGCGCTCTTCATAAGTCGAGGTTTTCGGGTGTCAAAGCGCCCGTTCTGCACATGCGCGAAGCACGATTCTGTAAGTCGAAGCATTCGTATGTCGAGGTACCACTGTAATCTGTTCCGGAAGTCCGTTCCAAAACCAAAGCGTTCCAAAACCAAGGTGCGCTTTCCCATAGAAAGCAATGCAAAACGGATTAATCCGTTCCAGACATTTAAAAACAACCGCTCAAACAGCAATTGAACATGGATTTTACTATCTAACGAGACCATTGATCCATAAA
Source organism: Zootoca vivipara (assembly GCF_965207765.1). Classification (NCBI taxonomy): domain Eukaryota; kingdom Metazoa; phylum Chordata; class Lepidosauria; order Squamata; family Lacertidae; genus Zootoca; species Zootoca vivipara. Next base: position 92,555,605 of record NC_142589.1, on the reverse strand, counting down.
ATGAAAGCAATAATCAATGTACTGTACTATAAAATAAGTAAGGCAGTCTTGTAGATGATAAAAATTAAAATTAAATCTTTTTCATATCTGCACTGATGACAGTCATTGTTTGGATGGGGGGCTTTTATCCATTTCCGCAGTCACACAATCCATCAATCAGTAGCTGAACTGGGTTCCACACAGTCAAGAAAACAAATCAACCGAAAAAGCCTCTCAAAATAAAGAGCAAAACCCAAAACGCCAAACTTAATCCATTCCGGAAGTTCGTTTGACTTCCGAAATGTTTGAAAACCAAGGTGCGGCTTCTGATTGGTGCAGGCGTCCCAGAAACAATAGCCAACAGCCGCACTGGACATTCAGCTTCCGAAAAACGTTCGCAAACTGGAACACTCCCGGGTTTTTGGCGTTTGGGAACCAAGGTACCACTATAGATAAAAACCCTTTAGGCTCTTCTGATCTTCCTAAAACCTGGCAACGTCCCTCTTGAGCATACACAGAGCATCTTCTCTGTAGGTGCAGCCAATTAGTCTGGGCTGGGGAGGGAGGCGAGTTCGAGGTTCTCCTCCCCACCCCCTAAACCGATCTGGACATGTCTCCCGACGTTGTCTGTCTCCTGGGGAGGAGGGGAAAGGGAGGGCAGGAGAACCCCCAAAAACAACATGAGGCATGTTTTTATAGCTGTTAGTCGATGGGACTTTATGATACCGCAGCTGAGCAATTGCTGGCTATTTTCTGGATCAATGCGGTATGATTGAGAAACCGGCTGTTTGTCCTGCCGCCGGCTCCCCAAACTGCAATTGTGGGCTCTGAGTGCCGATGTGCACGTGTGCTTTTAAAAAACAAAATAAAATGGAGGGGATATCGGGAAGGGCCATAATTCGGCGGTAGAGACACTTGTTTGGCACACAGAAAACTTGCAGTTCAACCTCTGTCATCTTCACTTGTATTAAGTTGTGAGGTACAGTGGTACCTCGGTTTATGAACACAATTGGTTCCGGAAATCTGTTCATAAACTGAAGTGAATTTTCCCATTGACAGTAATGGAAAGTGGATTAATCCGTTCCAGACGGGTCCGCGAAGTACTCAACCTGAAGCGTACTTAACCCGAAGCATGGGTGTAATTGGTTCCGGAAGTCTGTTCATAAACTGAAGCGTTCATAAACTGAAGCGAACTTTCCCATTGAAAGTAATGGAAAGTGAATTAATCCGTTCCAGATGGGTCCGCGGCGTTCGTAAACCAAAAATTCATAAACCGAGGTGTTCATAAACTGAGGTTCCCCTGTAGTGTGTTGTAGTGGTTAGAGTTTTGGAATGCCAGGAGAAACCGGGGTTCGAAATAAGTCAGCCATGAAGCTCACTGGGTGACCCTGATTTGGTCGCATTGCCTCTCAGCCTAACCAATCTTGCAGGATTGTTGTAGAGATTGACTGAAGAGAGGGAGAACCACGTCAAGCCACCCCAAACTCCTTTGGGGGGGGGGGGAAAGAGCCGGGATATAAAAATGCAAAACAACAACAACAACCCTACATAAATAATAAAAGGAACAGTTCTTAGGTGATGGGAAATGCCTGCCTGTGCTGGAGTTTGGGAAGTGCTGGTGCCAGTCAGAGCAAGCAGCACTGGGTTAAATGGAGAAATAGTTTGACCTGGTTTAAGGCAGCTTTTTAAAGAAGAGCTCTGCTGGGTCAGATGAGAAGGACCCACCTCAGGGGTTGCCATCCCCGTGCCCACGGGAGCCATCGTGCCCATGTCAGACTTCAGTGGCACCCCTCCCCCGGACAGGGGCCACCTGCATTGAGCTTTTTAAAATAATCACCACCACCACCCGGGATGCGGGTGGCGCTGTGGGTTAAACCACATAACCTAGGGCTTGCCGATCAGAAGGTCGGCAGTTCGAATCCCCGCGACAGGGTGAGCTCCCGTTATTCGGTCCCAGCTCCTGCCAACCTAGCAGTTTGAAAGCACGTCAAAGTGCAAGTAGATAAATAGGTACGTTCCGGCGGGAAGGTAAATGGCGTTTCCGTGCACTGTTCTGGTTTGCCAGAGGCAGCTTAGTCATGCTGGCCACATGACCCAGAAGCTGTACGCTGGCTCTCTCAGCCAGTAAAGCGAGATGAGTGCCGCAACCCCAGAGTCGTCCGTGGAAAAACGGTCAGGGGTCCCTTTACCTTCTACCACCAGCACCACCCCTGGAAAATTAGGCATCATTTCAGTGCTAATTTCTCCCAATAAACGACATTTTAAAAATTTGGAAGATGCCTTTCTCTGCTCTCTGAGTAACCACAAGCTCCTCTGACTCTCCCGCTATATAAACCATAGCGTTCTGTGATACTGGTAACCGGGGAACAGGAGACAACAACTAGTTTTTGTGGAGTCGGCGTGCCGGTCGATGGATGGGTCAAATATTGTTAATTGATGGCCTGTTACTCGCCTGCAATCAAATAACTGTCAAATATAAGATGAGGCTTTGTGTAGGTGTCAACTTAGCTCAGACACATGTGAGGGTTTTTTATTTGGGGTAGTTTCCTCCTGCCCCCCCCACCTTTGCAATTTGTGCTACTTTGGGGAGCTAGAAGAGGACCAGAAGCTTGTAGCTTTAATTAAAAGCCCCCCCCCCCATTTCAACCATGCCATGGCAATTGAAGAGATATGTTCTTTAAACCATTGCACTGCTATTCCGAAGTATCCTTGGCTGAACCACACGGGGGCCGAAGGCTCAGAACCCAGCCAGAATTAAGCCCATTTAAAAACACCTGTGCTGGAATTTTAGTGGGAAACTCTAGGCTCACCCAGACACTCGTTGACTGCAGAGAGCGACTTTCCGAACCCTCCATTAATTCTCTGTTGTCCTCCAAATCGCTGCCTTCCAACGCTATAACCCTCCCTCAATCCAGATTTCCTCCTACGAGGGACAGCCCCAAAAAAGAGAGGGCAGGAGGAGAAAATACATGTTTATAAAATTTTATATGTTTGCATTTATACTCCGTGCCATTCCTCTAGAGAGCTCCAGGAGCTGCACAGGGGTTTTATCCTCACGACGACAGCCCTGTGAGGTAGGCTGAGATAAAGTCGATGGATGAACTATGATCACCCAGGGGGTTTCATGGCTGAACGGGAAGATATGAGAATTTCGTACGGACGGTGGAGAAATTAATGGCGGCACAAGGAGTTTACTGTCCACTTTAAATGGCAGCATCGCTGAGGCCCTCTCTCTTGTCTGCTGGAATGAACGGGACTTTTAATGCCCACTGGATTGCCTTCATTTAAAGCAAAATTGGGCAGTTGATCAGTTGCCCAGTTGAGAACCACAATGACTGTGGAATATGGGCCACTTATAAACGCCATCTCCAACTCATCGGAAGATTCCATCAACGGTGTCTCTGAAAATTTTTTACACATCACTTGGGAAGGCAGGTGAACTAAGGCCAGTGCATTGGAAGAAGCAAAGATCACCAGTGCCGAAGCAATGATTCTGAAACATCAACTTCGTTGGACTGGTCATGTTGTGCGGGTGCCTGATTATTGTCTTCCAAAGCAACTACTCTATTCCGAACTTAAAAATGGAAAGTGTAATGCTGGTGGTCAACAAAAGAGGTTCAAAATGTAGTATAAACACCGACAACTGGGAAACACTGGCCTGCGAGCTCTCCAGTTGGAGAACAGCCTTGACCAAAGGTGTCTCGAACTCAGGACGCAAGGGAGAAACGTGCTAAGAGGAAGGCACGCTTGGCAAACCCTCACCGAGATCAACTCCTGCCCGAAAACCTATGTCCCCACTGTGGAAGGACATGTGGATCCAGAATTGGCCTCTTACGGACTCAAGGTTAAAACCATGTTCATGGAAGACAAAGAAGAAGAGTCTACAATTCCATGATTCGATGTGGGACAGCAGAACACCCTACTTCCACTGAAAAACAAAAGAGGCCTGGTTTGTTTATCCATGGGAGGCAGATGGCAGCCCCTCTATAGTAACACCTCCTAGCCCATTAGGAAAGGGGGACATTTCCTCTCCTTCGATTGAAGCCACATGCGCTCTCCGACAGAAGGGCTGCTCTCCTCAGCCGCCGTAACCCATAATGATAAGTCCTCCGGCTCCCTCCCATTCGAGAAGCAGAGCTTGATCAGAACCAGGCGGTGTTGGGTGGTGGGAAAATCCCGACCAGTATCTTTACGAGAGGGGTGTTTGTGTGTGTGTGTGTGTGTGTGTGTGTGTGTACAGGCCGAAAAAGAGGAAGAAAAGCAGAGAGGGCGAAAGTTGCAGAGGACAGCAAGGGTTTTAGCGGCGAGCAAACAGATTTGCAAGCCGGGGCGGTGGTCAAAAAAGTCTCCCCCCTCCCAGTCCCCAAACAGCAGCCAGGGTTAGCATGGCGTGCCTTGTCAAAGACTGTAAATAACCCTGACCAATTTTTTTTGGGGGGAAGCCATATTGAGCTTGTTTGAACCCTTTTAGCTCGCACGAGATTTCCCTCCCTGAGCAGGGCAACCTGCCAAAGCCTGGAATACCGATGATCCAGATTATTGAGAAATCCCCCCTTCTTCTTTTTTACTTCTCTGGGCAGGGAGCGGTGAGCATCCATGCATATGCAGAGTTTCAGAGTTGGGGGTGGGGGTGGGGGGTGGGAGTGATCCCAGAGCGTCGCATCTGACCTGACAGGTATCTTTGGCGCAATTATTCGGAATGCCTTGGAAAGTGACGTGGGGAGAGGATTAAGGGAGAGGGGGTAATAATGGGGGGTGGGATTATCCGTGCCGCCCTCCTGCCTTCCCCACCCCACTCCCGAGGGCAGCCCAACACGGCTCTGTGCCAACGCAGAGGACCTCGGATGAGTGATGCACACACACACAGAGAGAGAGAGACACCCGTCCTCGCCAGTGGGCAGCCGGCCGTGACTTCCGAACTTCCCTCCTGCCCCCTCCCTTTCTCCAGAGCTCCATAGCCAGCGGAGCAAGTCGCTATTGTCCCAGGATCAAAAGGCCAGGGGACAGTGGTGCGAGACGGCGAGGAATCAAACCTGCCTAGGCCAACTCTTGGGGGTCTCTCCTTCAACTGTGGAATCTACCTCCGCCGCCACCCCCCCCCCGGAAGAGGCCTCCAATCCCTGCTCTCCTGACGCTGCCATTACAAAGACCGGGGGGGGGGCGGCAAGGGGAAGTATCAGTTAGCGTTGGACGTGAGCCCAGAAAACCATGACCGGCTTGAAGGCAGCCGTGAAATATTTGGAGAGGGCGGCCAGCTACGGCAGGGCTGAGTTATGGTTAAGAAGAGCCACAGAGCCCTGCTGGATCAACAGCCCATTGAGCCCAGCATCCTGTTCTCATAGGGGCTGGCCAGGTGCCCGAGGGAGCCCCCAAGCAGGTTCTCTCCCCTCTTGTGGTTTCCAGCAACTGGTATTTGCTGCCTCCGACTGCCGAAGCAGCTTCTGTGGTTCGTTTCCATCCACAGACTTCGCCTCCATTAATCCTTCTAAGGATGGAAGCCGCAGCCTGCAGGATGAGGCCAAAGGGAGCCCATCTCCTGCTCTGTCCTCTTGTTCTCACAGTGGCCAACCAGATGCCGTTGAACAGGAGCACAAGAACAACTCTCCCCTCTTGGTGTTTCTGGCAACTGGGATTCAGAGAGGCAGAACTTCTTCTTCTTTGCCGATCTCTTGTAGCTGAGTAAGCTCGATCGATCGATCGAGCAATAGACAGACAGGTCCCATCATCCCCGACCGCTGGTCCTGTTAGCTAGGGATGATGGGAGTTGTAGTCTGACAAGCTGGAACGTGTCCAGAGGAGGGCAACCAAAATGGTCAAAGGCCTGGAAACGATGCCTTATGAGGAACGGCTTAGGGAGCTGGGTATGTTTAGCCTGGAGAAGGGAAGGTTAAGGGGTGATATGATAGCCATGTTCAAATATATAAAAGGATGTCATATAGAGGAGGGTGAAAGGTTGTTTTCTGCTGCTCCAGAGAAGCGGACACGGAGCAATGGATTCAAACTTCAAGAAAGAAGATTCCACCTAAACATTAGGAAGAACTTCCTTACAGTAAGAGCTGTTCGGCAGTGGAATCTGCTACCAAGGAGTGTGGTGGAGTCTCCTTCTTTGGAAGTCTTTAAGCAGAGTGTGAGGGACAGAGGATATCGCGAAGTCCCTCCCCTCCTGAGTTCAAGCCCATCCCCGAGCACAGGGGAAAGCAGAGGGAGTTCCGACTCCAGTGGGGAAGCAGGAAGTCGTGTCCGAGGCTCAGGCAAGGTAGCGGAGCCAGGGTCCCAGGTGGGACAGGAAGGGGCAAATAAGGGGGGGAGACCCATCCCCCCAACTCCGGAATTACGCAGAAAGAGGAGAGGAAAGAGGATGGGTCTGCCAAAGCTTTTGTGTTGGAGAAAGACGCGCCAAAAGCCATTCGGAGGTTCTGAACCCGACTGAACACAGAGCTCCGTGTAAATAGCAATGACTTCAGCACTGTAAATACGCAGCACCAATAAAAGAATAAAATGCAGAGCTGGGTAGAGTCGTTACTCTGAAGTAGTCCGCTTCAGCCACTGTGACACAGAGGCTTGACAGGCATATGTCAAGAATGCTTTGATGGTGTTTCCTGCTTGGCAGGGGGTTGGACTGGATGGCCCTTGTGGTCTCTTCCAACTCTATGATTCTATGATTCTAGTCCAAAAACAGCTAGAGGGCCAAGTTTGGCCAACACTGGCCTAAGGGGATGCTCGTCTTGTATGAGTCATCTTCACACAGGTGCTGAGAAGGTCTAAATGGCTCTGAAAGGATTTGATTTGATTTGGCTCTGAAAGGATTAACCGGGACGGCTTTCTGCATAGCTGTTAATAAGACTCTGGCCCTTCTCCAGCCTTGGGGACTACACTGGACCTTTCCCAACCTTGACATTCTCAAATATTAACTGGTGTGTTTTCAAATATAGGTATAGATATTCATCTGCCACGCAGGAGTTGTGTCACAAGGCCTCCTCCTGACCTCTCACTGTAAGACTGATTTAGGGGCCATGGGAACTATGGTTGTTAGGGGCCATGGGAACTCTATTTTATTTGGGGGCCATGGGAATGTGGGTTGATTTAGGACCACCTTTCTCAAACTTGGGTCCCTAAATGCTGAGGGGACTCCCAACTCCCACCTCCCCTAGCTACCAGGACCAGTGGTCAGGAATGACGGGAGTTGTCATCCAACAACATCTGGGGACCCACGTTTGAGAACTCCTGCCAGATGATCCCATCTCAAGTCCTACCAGAGTAATCTGGGTCACAGGAGCATCCCCAGCCCTGATGATGGTTCACAAGGACGTTTCAAAATTTCACTTTGCCTGTGAACAGTCTATGCTGAATGGCACACGTCAAATGCCTGTAAGGAGCTCACCGGAAATCTGGATAAAGAGCTCTATTTAAAAAAAATGTACACATATTTGCTTATCAATGTGGGGGGAGGAAAGCTAAGTGGGGGTTCAGAAGCCCTCCTCTCTACCAATCTTACTCAGCCGGCTTGTCCTCTAGCCCAGGTTCTGGGATTAGGGCTGACCCAAATATTATTTTGAGGCCGAAAATGGTGATTGGGGAGCACAGATACTTCCCGGGAAGTCAGCTGAGAGCGAGGGCAAGGCTTCCTAGATTATCTGCAAAGGTGAACCCAGCCCCTCACATATCATATGACCCAGAGGGGGTTGTCAATAATGCTATGTAGCCCAACGGGTCCAGCTTCTCTGAGGGCAGTTGTGGAGAGCAGATAGATTTTCAGAAGCAGCCTGTGTTTTCTCCCACCAAAAAGGTCCCAACAAGCACTGAGTTTCCGGACTTGAGCCCTGCCTATTTGCAAACCCGTCCGTGCGGTCTTAGGGACTAGAACCTTAGGGTCTTTTTTTATTCTTAAAGAACAATGGGTTCCAGACTCGCGAGGCGGAATTGTGGGCTGTACGATGGCGCCAGGTCACCTGAGCATGAAAACTCTTGCAAAAGCTCTGTGTGTGCTCTCTGCAAATTCCCTTTTCTCTCCAGTTTGCCATGTACCCTTCAGGCTGTCTAAGAATTGCAGCTGCTCTGTCGTTCCTCTTCTCTCTCTCTTCCTCTGTTTAAACTCCCTTCTTCTACTTGAAGAGAAGTGTGCGAGAGAGAGGGGAAGGGGGGTGTCGTTGGGAGGGGGGGGAGACGCATTTTAACCTTCTGCCTGGAACCAATTAAAAAGGTCTTTCCGCAGAGACGAAAGTACTCTGCCACCTTTGTATACGGAGCGAGCAGGCGGAAGAAAAAGGGAAAAAGGGAGCTTTTGAAGCCAGAGAAGAGCTGTATCCGTTGGGATACCTCCAGGCCTTTCAAAGCTGGGTTTAGCTTCACCCCCCCTTTCTTCCCCCCTTTTTTTCCTAAAAAAAATATTTTGGGTTTTTAAATAGCCAAATTAAAGGGCCCCCCGCTTGCTGGCTTTGCAAGTTTGCAAACTTAGAAGATTAGCCGTGCGGGCCGGGGGGAACCACAGGGAAATGCAACAGAGATCATCAGATCTGGGCCAAATTCAGGCAAGGACTATCATCACCCTGTCGAAGGAGACAGAGGCATGGGGCATATAGAAAATGCTGCGTAGCAACCCAGTGTCACTTAAAATATAATTTTTTTTAAGTGGGGTCGGCAGAGGAAGAGAAAGGATTTTATGCAGGGATGGGTGGGGAATATGATTCCCCTTTAAAGGGGAACTTTTAAAGGATGTGGGTGGCGCCGTGGTCTAAACCATAGAGCTTAGGGCTTGCCGATCAGAAGGTCAGCGGTTCGAATCCCTGCAATGGGGCAAGCTCCCGTTGCTCGGTCCCTGCTCCTGCCCACCTAGCAGTTCGAAAGCACATCAAAGTGCAAGTAGATAAATAGGTACCGCTCTAGCGGGAAGGTAAACGGTGTTTCCGTGCGCTGCTCTGGTTCGCCAGAAGCGGCTTTGTCATGCTGGCCACATGACCTGGAAGCTGTACGCCGGCTCCCTCGGCCGGTAAAGCGAGATGAGCGCTGCAACCCCAGAGTCGTCCGCGACTGGACCTAATATAGTCAGGGGTCCCTTTACCTTACCTGATTTGCAGTTTCCAAAAATATATGCGGATTGGAACGTAGCCAACCTTTGGAATTCGCCTTTCTCTGAATTTTCACAATGCAGTCCTCCAGCCAAGGAACCCACACACACAAAATGCATACGCTTTTTTCATTTCTTTTAATGGAAACTGATGTGGAGAAATGTGGAGAATTGAATATAAAGTTGGAAACATGGAGAACTGAAATGGACAGTTTCTCATGTTCCTCGCTGTGGAAGGCGTTCCACAGAACGGACACCACTGCAGCACATTACATAGTACAAAAAACAATAACCTCACCACATACTGTAAAAGTAAGATCAAACACAAAAAGATTTATTCCTATTTATTTATTAATTTTTTTAAAATATCACTGTTCATTTTTAAAAAGTCCAAGTGTTTCACAACGACAGCACATATGAAACCATATTAAAAAGTCAAAAGCAGACATCCAACAACTATTTTGGAAAGATGCATTCTTCATTGCCCGATGGAACGGGGACGTTTTCAGGCGGCATTTAAAAGTTGAAACTGAGGATGACAAACTTGGTAATGTCAGGAAAAGGGCTTACTCACAAGGAGACTGGCACGTTCCCTGTTTCCTGGGCGATTGTTTGGGAGCTTCCGAGTCTTCCTCAGCCCCCGGACTTCCAGTGATTGATGTGGGAGTACATCAACACACTCTTAGCATCCGCAGGTACTTGCACAGTTGCGTAACAGGCCACAGCAACTCAGCACTCTGGCTAAGCTGGTTTATTTACACATAAACAGACACGGAGCACGGAACATGGCTCCCTCTCTCTCTAGTATCATCCAGCAAAGAAAAAGAACAAAGGAACAACAGTTCCACTTAGGAACACAGTAAGACAAACATCCTGTCTACGTCACTTCCCACCCTGGGGAATCAAAACACATTCCCAGTCATGTGATAGACAACAAGCCCATGACTGACTGCACACGGGGGATGAATCTCCCAACAGGTAAAGTGTGAGCGACAAGGCCAAGTCTACAATGTCACAATGATTACTCCCTGGGCTCTATCCTCATAGCGACCCTGCGAAGTATATATATCTGGCAGATCTATATGGTATATATTGTCAGCCAATTGGCTCTGAATACATTTCCGAGCACCATTCAAACTGTTGGTGCTGACCTTGAAAGCCCTGAATGGCCTTGGCTCAGTATACCTGAAGGAGCGTCTCTGTCCCCATCGTTCAGCCTGGACACCGGGGTCCAGCTCCGAGGGCCTTCTGGCGGTTTCCTTCTTGTGAGAAGTGAGGTTACAGGGAACCAGGCAGAGGGCCTTCTCGGTGGTGGCGCCTGCCCTGTGGAACGCCCTCCCACCAGATATAAGGACATAAACAACTACCTTGACTTTTAGAAGACAAATGAAGGCAGCCCTGTTTAGGGAAGTTTTTAATGTCTGTTTTTTTTTAATATTCTGTTGGGAGCTGCCCAGAGGGGCTGGGGAATCCCAGGCAGATGGGTGGGGTATAAGTAATAAATTATTTTTATAATGAGCTTCACAGCTGAATGGGGATTTGAATGTTGGTCTTTCTGTACTTTGTCCGATGCCAGCTCAACCTCCCTGAACCCACACTTCCTGGGACTGGTGAGAGCAGTGGGCTTCCATTGCCTCCACCCCACCAGCTTCCATCATCGTTGTGATTCCATTGCATTCCTGAATTGCAGGGGGTTGGACTGGATGACCATTGGGGTCCCTTCCAATTCTATGATTCCAGGATTTCGTGCCGGGTCTGTGGGAAGGGAAACCGAGTCGACCCCGAGCAGAACCCTTTCTCGGGCGGGCTCCCCTTTGCTCCCTTGCCCGCTGGCAAATCTCCTTGAACTCCACGGCCGGGACGGACGACTGGCTGCCTTCAAAGATGTTATTGATGTTCCTTTTGTGGGGTGGGGAGCTGCCGTCCCCTCGGCGCTCCCATGCCGCCTCTTTCAGAGCCCCATGAAAAGGGACAATGGGGAGGAAGGATTTAAGGTGGCTTCTCGGCCCAGACCCGAATCTCAAAACGTTCAGCAGAGTGATGGGGCTGGAATCTGAGCAAGGCATGGGGCTTATTTATCTCCTTGCAAATGTCTGGGCGATGGGGAGGGGGTTCCACGCTGAGAAAAGGCCCGCCACTTCACTGCCCCCCCGAGCCCGAGCCCTTTTTTATGCCACCTCTGTCCCTTCACTCCCCTCTCTCAAAATATTGCGCATTTTCCTACGGTATAATTCTGGAAGGCGGCACCTGTGAATTATGCATGAGCCCCTCACTGCTTTTGCACAAAGATCCCGGGGCTGCTGGGGGGGTCTGTGCCGACCGCGTCCTGAGGAACGGCCCCCTCCGCCCCCACACTTGAAATCCAGCCCATTGTTTGCACGGTGGATGGAATTTCAGTATATATAAAATATAGGGTATGCTAATGCAGTGCCTGTGGGCCCCCCCATACCCCCATAGAGATCTTTCCTGCTTCCTGGTTGCCCCCTCCCTTCTGAAATCAGGGTTGAAAGAAACATGTTTATTATAACCAACAGGAAAGGCTGCAGTGTGTGCTTGGTTTTTTGGGGTGTGTGTGTGTTTGAAGCACCTCCACAGCAGTCCCTCCAGTCTATAAAAAGGTTGGCTTTCCTCTATAGACATCTTGGTGGGATCCTGATTGGAGATAGCAGGATTGGTCCAGTTTGCTTCTCTCCGTTTTTTCCGTATTTTTTCAAAAAGAAGACCTCGTGAAAATTCATCAACCTTTCAATGCGATTTTTTGTAAATATGCACTTTTGGCGTACACATTTTTTGCACGCAGTTTCACTTGGTGAAAATGTATTTTGGTGTGTTATTTTTGCCAGCGTCTTCATCCTTACATACATTTTCACCTAAAGTACACATGTTGGGTCGGTTGGGGAACCGTGTTGCAAAATTCAGAGGCGTGTGAATTTCAATAGAATGTTGTGTTTCACTTTGTACACTGTTTGGGAAAGTATGAATTTTACAGATTCAGCTTAAAATGCGTACTCAATCAAATCTCTCCTCCATCCCTAGTCCTGATAAGACTGCAGGTCAAAAGTGGGTTCAGCATCCAGAGTAGACCTACTGAATTGAAGGACACCCCCGACTGGGATATCTCAGTCTGGAGAGCATGGGACTCTTGATGTCAGGGTTGTGGGTTCAAGCCCCACATAGGGCAAAATATTCCCAGATTGCAGGGGGTGGGCTAGATGACCCTCAGGGGCCCTTCCAATTCTATGATTCTGTTTATTTTCCTTACTCCACCCCCGGTTGAGCTCTCCAGCCTCGAAAAAAGGCTCGAAAGGCATTGAAAACAAAACTGCCATTACCATGGATGCCATTATGCAAATCTGTGGTGCAACCACATTTGGAGTTCTGCGTATGGAATTCTGCGTTGTCTCACCTCAAACAGGATATTGGGAAGATTTCAGAAAACGACCGCTTCTTAGTTTAGAGCAGTGGTTTTCAACACATGTGTCGTGGCACCCTGGGGTGCCTTGAATGATGGTCAGGGGTGCCGAGGGCAACACTGGCCTCTGTTCCTCTTTCCTTCGCTCCCTCCTCTGGTGCCTTCTTGCGTCTCTGCCTCCCAAAGGCTTGCATGGCTGTTTGTTGCAGCAGCCCTGGCTGCAAGCTCCGCAGGCGAATGGTGCCTCTGGGGCTGGCCAGGGGGTGCTGGGTGCCAGGAGTAAGCAAGCAAGTGGGCGAGGGAGCCCAGCCGGCCAGTCCAGAAGCCCTTGCTGTTGGGAATGGACAGACAAGTCCCAGGCCTCTGTGGGGCAGTGTGAGGAAGCACCTCTCTTTGGGGCAGGTAGGGGGCAGCTCAGAGACCAGTGCCTGCCTGCAGGACTCCCCAGAGGAGAAGAGAAGAGAGGAGAGGAGAGGAGGCTGAGGGAACACTGCACAAGGGAGGGTGTTCAAAAAAGGGGTGAGGGGCTGCCAGCTTTGCAGGCAAGGGGGGGACATAACTGGGCTCCCAAGCCCCACAGAAGTGCCTCAGAAAGAATGTAGTTGGTCAAGGTGAGGTAAAAAGGCAAGGTCAAGGACCCCTGGACGGTTGAGTCCAGTGAAAGGCACCTATGGGGTTGCGGCGCTCATCTCGTTTTCAGGCCGAGGGAGCCAGCGTTTGTCCGCAGACAGCTTTCCCGCCGCAGCGGTACCTATTTATCTACTTACACTGGTGTGCTTTCAAACTGCTAAGTTGGCAGGAGCTGGGATGGAGCAACGGGAGCACACCCCGTCGCGGGGATTCGAAACGCCGACCTTCCGATCGGCAAGCCCAAGAGTTGGTCAAAGGAGCCGAGGACTCGAAAAAGTTGAAAACCACTGGTTTAGAGAAAAGCTGAGCAAGAGGAGACACAAGTTATTGAAATTTACAAAATGATGTGCAGCATGGGGGAAGCAGATAGAGAAATGTTTTCTCTCTGTTTTAGAACACTAGAACTTATGGGCATCCAATGAATGTTGGAAGATTCAGGACAGGTAACAGGAAGTCATTCTCCATGCAGTTAAACTATGGCAGCGATGGCCACCGACTCAGAAGTCTTTCAAAAAGGATTGAACAAATTTATTATTATTATTATTATTATTATTATTATTATTATTATTTATCCCCCGCTCATCTGGCTGGGTTTCCCCCGCCACTCCGGGCGGCTTCCAACAAATACCAAAATACATTAAAATATCACAGATTAAAAGCTTCCCTAAACAGGGCTGCCTTGAGATGCCTTCTAAAGGTCTGGTAATTGTTTTCCTCTTTGACATCCGGTGGGAGGGCGTTCCACAGGGCAGGTGCCACTACCGAGAAGGCCCTCTGCCTGGTTCCCTGTAGCTTTGCTTCTCGCAGTGAGGCAACCGTCAGAAGGCCAGAAGGCCCTCGCCGCTGGATCTCAGTGTCCGGGTTGAACAATGGGGGTGGAGACGCTCCTTCAGGTATATAGGACCGAGGCCGTTTAGGGCTTTCAAGGTCAGCCTAGAAAAGAGGAGACTGAGAGCCATCTTCCAATCTCTCAAGGGGCTGTCCCACGAAAGATGGAGCAAGCTTGCTTCCTCCTGCTCCGGAGGGCAGGACCCGAACCCGTGGCTTCAACTTACGGGAAAGGAGATTCCAACCAAACACCAGGAAGGGGGTGAGAGCTCTTCAACAGTGGAGTGGACTTTCCTTCCTTGGAGGTTTTTAAACCAAGATTGGAGGCCCATCTGCCAGAGATCCTTTAGAAGTGATTCCTGCATTGCAGGGGGTTTCGCCAGGTGACCTTTGGGGTGCCTTCAAACTCTGCAGTTTTATGATTCTACTAGTGTATTTCAGCCCGTTCAATAACGGGCGCTAGAACATCCTGGGGTTTGGAGAAGCGCTTGCGCAGCGCTTCTCCGAACCCTGGGACCTGTCCTTACTGTCGGCGGCAGGGGGACAGGAACGGAGGAGGAGAAAGCGCTGCTTTCTCCTCCTCCGTTCCTCTCTCCCAGCCGCCGACAGCAAGGAGACATCCTGGGGTTTGGAGAAGCGCTTGCGCAGCGCTTCTCCGAACCCTGGGACCTGTCCTTACTGTCGGCGGCAGGGGGACAGGAACGGAGGAGGAGAAAGCGCTGCTTTCTCCTCCTCCGTTCCTCTCTCCCAGCCGCCGACAGCAAGGAGACATCCTGGGGTTTGGAGAAGCGCTTGTGCAGCGCTTCTCCGAACCCTGGGACCTGTCCTTGCTGTCGGCGGCAGGGGGACAGGAACGGAGGAGGAGAAAGCGCTGCTTTCTCCTCCTCCGTTCCTCTCTCCCAGCCGCCGACAGCAAGGAGACATCCTGGGGTTTGGAGAAGCGCTTGCGCAGCGCTTCTCCGAACCCTGGGACCTGTCCTTACTGTCGGCGGCAGGGGGACAGGAACGGAGGAGGAGAAAGCGCTGCTTTCTCCTCCTCCGTTCCTCTCTCCCAGCCGCCGACAGGAAGCAGACATCCCGGGGTTCGGAGAAGCGCTTGCGCAGCGCTTCTCCGAACCCTGGGACCTGTCCTTGCTGTCGGCGGCAGGGGGACAGGAACGGAGGAGGA
The DNA here is from genome assembly GCF_965207765.1 of Zootoca vivipara. Lineage (NCBI taxonomy): Eukaryota > Metazoa > Chordata > Lepidosauria > Squamata > Lacertidae > Zootoca > Zootoca vivipara. The sequence goes on along the minus strand of NC_142589.1, from coordinate 92,540,524 downwards.
GAAAGCGCTGCTTTCTCCTCCTCCGTTCCTCTCTCCCAGCCGCCGACAGCAAGGAGACATCCTGGGGTTTGGAGAAGCGCTTGCGCAGCGCTTCTCCGAACCCTGGGACCTGTCCTTACTGTCGGCGGCAGGGGGACAGGAACGGAGGAGGAGAAAGCGCTGCTTTCTCCTCCTCCGTTCCTCTCTCCCAGCCGCCGACAGCAAGGAGACATCCTGGGGTTTGGAGAAGCGCTTGTGCAGCGCTTCTCCGAACCCTGGGACCTGTCCTTGCTGTCGGCGGCAGGGGGACAGGAACGGAGGAGGAGAAAGCGCTGCTTTCTCCTCCTCCGTTCCTCTCTCCCAGCCGCCGACAGCAAGGAGACATCCTGGGGTTTGGAGAAGCGCTTGCGCAGCGCTTCTCCGAACCCTGGGACCTGTCCTTACTGTCGGCGGCAGGGGGACAGGAACGGAGGAGGAGAAAGCGCTGCTTTCTCCTCCTCCGTTCCTCTCTCCCAGCCGCCGACAGGAAGCAGACATCCCGGGGTTCGGAGAAGCGCTTGCGCAGCGCTTCTCCGAACCCTGGGACCCGTCCTTACTGTCGGCGGCAGGGGGACAGGAACGGAGGAGGAGAAAGCGCTGCTTTCTCCTCCTCCGTTCCTCTCTCCCAGCCGCCGACAGGAAGCAGACATCCCGGGGTTCGGAGAAGCGCTTGCGCAGCGCTTCTCCGAACCCTGGGACCCGTCCTTACTGTCGGCGGCAGGGGGACAGGAACGGAGGAGGAGAAAGCGGCGCTTTCTCCTCCTTCCTTCCTCTCCCCCAGCCGCCGACAGGAAGGACGCGCGCACTCTCCCCCCCCCCGCCTCCTCCAACCGCCGCTCCTCACGGCCAGGGAGGGTTGTGAGGAGGCCTTCGCCGGCCTCCACCCCGGCGGGAGCGGCGGTTGGAGGAGGCAGAGTGGGGGGAGAGTGCGCGCGCGCAGTCTCTGCTGTCCAATCCCTGTATCCCTGGGGCACATGCGCAGTGACCCAGGGACACACGGGACATCTGGACGCAGGGACAACATGGACATTATTATATAGGATGATTCCTTGCACCACACACACAACTCTTCCCTCCCCCCTTTCTTGTCTCTCGCTGTCAAGGGCACCAGATACCTCCTGGGGCCGCAAGGAAGAGACCTCCTCGCTCTGTTGCCTTCCAGACCCGCCACTTAAACTTGTTTCAGGAGTCAGAGGGCTGACTTTAATTGTTTTCCCGTTCTATCGATCCCTGCCCTCTTTTTCTCCCCTCTTCCTCCTCCTCCTTAGAATCAATGGGCCTTTTCAATTTGGGGACAGAGAAAAGGGTGGAGGTTGGCTGAAGAATTACTTTTTTTTTTTAACGAAGAGAGCGAAAGGGGTGGTGGTGGGGTGGAAATATCCCTCCAGTCTTTGAAAGATTTCTGATATCGATCAGCCGGGAGAGAGAAGCAGCAACCTTGTCGGAGATCAATTAACCAAATCATTAGCCGTGGTCAAAGAGGAGAAATATAAGTCTTGTTTGCGCTTTGGAGAAAGTTAAGAGGGAAGGGGATTCACGGTGGTTCTCCTGCTCGGGAGGAAGCCATGCTGAGTCTGGCGGGGCTGACCCCCCAAGTGGGGAGAAAGGTCTGCCCAGTTCCCAAACCAATATCCCAACCGAAATTACATACCGGTAGGTATTTATTTATTACCTGCAGATGGGATCCTTGAGATCCCAAGGGGCTCCAAGTGTCATGCCCAGCTCTCTTCTCACCCCTCGTTTTATCTCACAACAACCCTGTGAGGTAGGCTAGGCTGAGAGACTGACTGACCCCCGGGGTCGCCCCACGTGCTTCATCGCTGGGTGGGACAGATTCAAACTCTGATCTCCCAGGTCCTTAGCCTGATACTCTAACCCAGGCATGGGCAAACTCCGGCCCTCCAGATGTTTGAGACTACACTTCCCATCATCCCTAGCTAACAGGACCAGTGGTCAGGGATGGGATGATGGGAATTGTAGTCCCAAACATCTGGAGGGCCGGAGTTTGCCTATGCCTGCTCTAACCACTGCGCCAACACTGGCTCTCAAACTCCTCCAAACAGACCCATGTTTATGTGCCGTTTCCTCCAATATATGCATTTTTCGTTGTTTCGCAAAGCCGTTTCTCATAATATAATGCATCTTTGATGTGCTATTTGCACTCATACATACTTTTGGTGAGGAGGGGGAGCAGACTTGACCCCGGTTCAAGTGTTTCTGTACACACAAGGAATGGCACAGCAAAATTCGGATGAGTGCGATTTCCGAAGGACGGCCTCGTTCTCCATGGTACGTTCTTTTGGGTAGGGCAGATTTACCCGCCCCTCCCTAGCACATGCGCAAAGGCCTGGGGATTACAAAGCACCCTAAGGAGGCCAGAAGGAAGGAGTGGGGCCAGCATAGATCTTGGATTCGAAATGTGACACTCTCCCGCCCTAGTCTCAGAAATCCTTTTTCTCTCTCCAAGATTTGTTGCTTGGAAGCCTAGGCAGGGCAATGAAGTGAGCTAGGGTGAAGGGGGGGGAAGCCCCAAAGACCCCCCCCCAAAAAAACGGAGAGGTGGGATTGGGCACCGGGTTCACACCGAACCAGTAGCTATCGAAAGGGCAAGGGAGCCTTGCACAGCGATTGAATCTGGAGACTGTCAGACCGGCGAAGCGAGGAATTATTTTGCGCCGGGACATTCTGAGCACAGATGCCCACAGGATTACAGGGGAAGGGGGAAAGCAGGTGGCCTGCTAAACCAGAGAAGAGAGTAAGAATGCAAAAAATGTCAGGGCCACAGAGATTATTCAGGCCATGCTCACAACAGCCTTGCGAAGTAGGCATGGGAGAAGGAAGCTGGGATGAGTTCAGTCCCTGTGAGTGGAAAGGCTCATGTCTGAGGATCTGAACCTCCCTCTCCCCAGTGCTGGGATGAATCTGCCAGTTTTGTTTGTCTCTCTCATATGTTGTTGTTGTTATTGTTATTATTATTCTTAAATTTGCCTCGCTTCTACATATTTGGAAGGGAGGCAGTGTGGTTTAGTGGCTAGAGCAGCAGAGTAGGGCCTGAGAGATGCCAGGGTTCGAATCCCCCACTCGCTCTTGAAGTTCACTGGGCGACGTTGGGGAACAAGCCCTTGCCTCTCAGCCCTGACCTACCTCGCAGGGCTCTTGTGGGGATTAAACGAAGAGGGCAGAAACCAAGCCCGCCACCTCGAGCTCCTTGGAGGAAGAAAAAAGTGGACTATAAATACAAAAGCAGAGGTTGGGTGCTGTCAGGCTTCGGTAAATAAGAAGATCAAACGAAAGGAACGTCTTACCAATTAGATTCCTTCATAATCACGGGGTGAGAAAAACGAACATGTCTATCTAGAATGGTGGTGCTCCCAATTATGGCTCACTTTCCCCTCCCTCCATCCCTATTAATCTACATCAATCCTATGTCTTGTAATCTGGACTTTCTGTTCTGACACTTCCTGAGCTCTCCGTGTCTTTGGGGAAGGGGGGTGAATGCTGTCCTGAAACTGTGAATCTGTTAACCCTCTCTCTGCTAGCGTTCATTCTGCTAGCTGTTTTCCCGTCCAATATTTCCCAGCTTCTGCCTTCTGAACTATGCCCCTCTGCAAACCACTCTTCCGAATCTATACTGCCCTCCTGCTTCCTGGGAAGATTCAGGATCAGGAAGAAGGGCTGGCTCCCACCAATCTTCTGCAGTATAGCCCTCCTCAGCACGGTCCCTGGCATCTGGCCAGATGCTGTAGCCATCATTGAAAGCTGTCTAGGCCTCTTGAGGAGCCTTTATGGAAGATGTGCAGTTCCTTCGGAAGAACCTAGAACTACAAGGCCAGTTCCAGATTACTTGGTATACGCTGTGCGTCTGTAAAAACCTTGCTGAAATGGGCAGATGATCTGAAGGAAACTGCATGCGCCTCCGCTCCAGAATTGTGGCCCCAAATCCTCTCGGGGAAACTAATTTGGGATGAGTGGGATCTGAGTGGAATTTTGTAATGATGAAGGAGAGGGCCGCAGATCTGCTCTGCATGCAGATGGCATATTCGAATAGGACTGGGAATACCCCCTGCCTGAAACGATGGAGAGCAGCTGCCAGTCAGTGTAAACTGTACTGAGCAAGGGGGATCAGTGGCCTGGCTTGGTAGAAAGCCGCTTCCGCTTCTTGGGTATCAGTTAAAGTCAGAACCATGAGGAAGGAAAGCTTAATTTTAAGTGACAGGACATAGCTCAGCGGTAGAGCAGGAAGAAGTCCCTGGGTTCAGTAACCGATGGCATCTTCAGGTAGGGATGGAAGAGAGACTCATAGAGTCATAGAATTGTAGAGTTGGAAGGGACTGCAAGGGTGGCGCTGTGGTCTAAACCACTGAGCCTCTTGGGCTCGTTGATCAGAAGGTTGGCGGTTCGAATCCCCGCGACGGAGTGAGCTCCTGTTGCTCCGTCCCAGCTCCTGCCAACCTAGCAGTTTGAAAGCACGCCAAGGCACAGTAGATAAATAGGTACTGCTGCGGTGGGAAGGTAAACGGCGTTTCTGTGCGCTTTGGTTTCCGTCACGGTGTCCCGTTGTGCCAGAAGCGGTTTAGTCCTGCTGGCCACATGACCTGAAAAGCTGTCTGCGGACAAACGCTGGCTCCCTTGGCCTGAAAGTGAGATGAGCGCTGCAACCCCATAGCCGCCTTTGACTGGACTTAACTGTCCAGGGGTCCTTTGCTTTTGCCTTCCAAGGGTCATCTAGTCCAACCCCCTGCAGTACAGGAATATTGTTGTCTGACACGGGGCTCGAACCCACGATCCTGGGATTGAGATGAGCCCTTGTTGCCCGTCAGCATGGGCAAGACTGAAACCAGATTAACCAATGGGTGGGATGAGGCAAGCTCCCATGATCCTCAGGCAGGTAAATTCACCTCCTCCTCTTGAAGGATTTGCATTAAACCAGGGGTCAGCAAACTTTTTCAGTAGGGGGCCAGTCCACTGTCTCTCAGACCTTCTGGAGGGCCAGACTATTTTGAGAAGGGGGGGGGGGAATGAACGAATTCCTATGCCCCACAAATAACCCAGAGATGCATTTTAAATAAAAGGACACATTCTACTCATGTAAAAACACGCTGATTCCCGGACCGTCCGTGGGCTGGATCTAGAAGGCGATTGGGTCGGATCCGGCCCCTCGGCCTTAGTTTGCTTACCCATGCATTAAACAAACAGGAGCGCCTCTTCCTTTGATTCTGTGCTTCCCTTCCACGCGGAAAGTCCGTCGCAGAAGCCTGCCAGGCTTTGATTCCCTTCTCCTCCTCCTCCTTGAACCGGATCTTGCAAACCTTAAGCCTGCCCCGGGAAAGAGAAACTGGGGCACTTCGGCAGAGCCGTCCCGGAGACGAGCGAAATAAATTACCTGCCTCTCCCTCTCGCTTCCTCTCTGTTTAAGCCTGGTTAATAGCAAAGTGTCCCCTGGTTTTAAGCCCAAATGGCATTTCCACCCCCCCTCCTCCTCTCGGAGTTACAATAACTGAGCTATTACCCGCCCTATTGATGCTCTCGCCGTGCCGAACGGACTGGCTCATCCCAAGCCGGCCGCCGAAAGCTCCTTCAGTCAATATCAGTTCTATTTTTCATTACTCCCTGGAAATGTGGCGCTTGGAAGCTCATCCGTCATTCAATTACACCCCGGTTCAGGCCTATCATACACGTGTCATAAAGTTCCTCAGATCTGAACCGCTGTTAATTTTCTGCGCCGTCCCGAGGGGGTGCCCGGGACGTGATCGGAAAGTAACGAGGCGAGCAGAGGGCATGCTGGGTAAGGGGGAGGCAACTGGGGAGTTGAGCGGCACTCGGGCTGGAGTGGTACACACACACGGAGAGAGAGAGAGAGACTGTGTGCATAGGAAAAACTCGGCTCCAAACCAAAGCGCCGTTCATTGTCGTCACCATGTCTTCACCTCTGCAAATTCGCCGCGTCAACACGACGGATGGGATCGCTTTAGGGCAGCCACAGGCACCCACTTGCACCACTAAACGTTTTCATTTTCGCCAGAGCCCTTGTAAGATCCTAGGAAGAACGAGGCCTGTCTCGTCCGGCATCCCTTTTTGATGGTGGCTCCTAGCCACAGCAGCTCGGCTTGGCCTCCCTGGCCGGAGGCAGCAACGCCTCTGATTGCCAGTTGCCGGAAACTGCAGGAGGGGAGATTTGCTCTCGCACTCAAGCCTTCCTTGTGGGTCTCCCGCTGGAGTAACTGGCCTGCCCTTGTTAGAACAGGATGCTGGGCTGGATGGGCCACTGGCTACATTCAGCCGTGCTCTTCTTAGGGTCTTGTGTTAAATAACGGAGGGAGAAGAGAACTTCTTTTTCTTCTTTGGCAAACCCTCGTGGCCAAGTAAGATTGTCTTCCATAAACACGGTTTTCACAGGGAGTCTGTAAGTGGCTGCGGAGGTCAATTCTGGATCCACACGTCCTTCTACAATGGGGACATAGGTTTCCGGGCGGGAGTTGATCCCGGTGAGGGTTTGCCAAGCGTGCCTTCCTCTTAGCACATTTCTCCCCTGCATCCTGAGTTTGAGCGTGTTCAAAGTCCATGACACCTTTGGGAAAGGCTGTTCTCCAACTGGAGCGCTTCTAGGCCGGTGTTTCCCAGTTGCTGGTGTTCATACTACATTTTTTAAGATTTGCCTTGAGAGAGTCTTTGAACCTCTTTTGCAGACCGCCAGCATTAAGCTTTCCATTTTTAAGTTCAGAATAGAGGAGTTGCTTTGGAAGGTGCATCCGCACAACATGACCAGTCCAACAAAGTTGATGTTGAATAATCTTTGCTTCAACACTGGTGATCTTTGCTTCTTCCAGTACACTGGCCTTAGTTCACCTGTCTTCCCAAGTGATGTGTAGAAATTTTTGGAGACACTGTTAGTGGAATCTTCCGAGGAGTTGGCGTTTATAAGTGATACACGTTTCACTAGATGGGCTGCCTTTGGCTCTTCTGAAGTTTGTAATGTCAGGAAGTGTAAAGCAGAGATGGGGAGAATTGTCCATTGGACACCAACTCCCACCAGCCCCTTCCGTTGGCCAGTGGCCAAGGATGTTGGGCCACAGAGTCAAGCTACATCCAGCGGGTGCTTGGTTATGGGAGGCTGGTGTAGGCTGGTGTTCTTCAAACCTAGGTCCCAATATGTTGTTGGACTACGATTCCCATCAAGCCCAGCCTGCTTAGCCAACAGCAAGGGCTGATCAGAATTGCAGCCCAACAGCATCCGGGGGACCTAATATTGAAGAACGCTGGTCTGGAACAGTGTTCCCCAAACTCGGGTTTTCAGCTGTTTTTTAGACTACAGTTCCCATCATCCCTGGCCTGGTACCTAGGGATGATGGGAGTTGTAGTCCAAAAACAGCTGGAGACCCGAGTTTGAGAAATACTGGTCTGTAGGATCTAGACTTAGGACTGCACTTGATATATTTTATCTGGTGGCGGAGATGGCAGCCATTTGCAACCAGGGCCAGATTATTGAGCAGATGAAGAAAGGTTTCGAACACATAATTTTATGTGTTTTAGAAACGTGGCGCTGATGTGATTTGCAAATTTCCTCCCCCCCCTAAATATTTACCGCTTCATTGGACCCTTCCCAGTGGCCTGGTCCGACTCCACGGATTTTCATAATGTGGAATGTGGCTCCAGTTGATGAAGATGCTCCCCAGTCCATTACATTAATAACTACAGTTATAAAAAATTGGGGTTATATCATGCTTTGAGTTGTAAGGGAAAAGGGGGAAAGTGGTCTGCAAGAAGGAAGGGGGGATGGGAGGCACTGTGCCTTAGAGAAAGACTAGTGGGGTGTCCTTTTAAGCAACACATACATACAGGGGTCAGCAAACTTTTTCAGCAGGGGGCCGGTCCACTGTCCCTCAGACCTTGTGGGGGGCCGGACTATATTTTGAAGGTGGGGGGGGGGGATGAACGAATTCCTAAGCCCCACAAATAACCCAGAGATGCATTTTAAATGAAAGGGACACATTCTACTCATGTAAAAACACGCTGATTCCCGGACCGGATTGAGAAGGTGATTGGGCCGTATCCGGCCCCCAGGCCTTAGGTTGCCTGCCCCTGCATAAGATGGTGGCCCTAACCCTAATCCTAACCCTAACCCACTCATTGGTTCCGGAACCTTCTCCTTGCTCGATGCAAGTTTTCTCTCTCTTAAAAAAAGAAACATTCCCGGCCAAGGAACCTGGAAGGGGGTAGCGTGGTTGGGACCAGGAGTTAGGCCTCTGTTGCCATGCCAACCTACCCCAAGCCCTGGAGTAAGCCATGGGTGACTCGTGCCCATTCATTTCAATGGGTCTACTCTGAGAAGTAATTAGTTGGAACCAGTAGCTGGTTGGAGAAGGATGAATTTCAAAGAATAGCCCACTTGTCTCTGTTCGAGAAGTCTGACTTAAGCAGTTTCTCTTTAAAATGCAAACAACAGTGAATTTTCTCTCCCCGCAGCCGCCCCCTCCCCAGAAGGCCTGGTTGTTTCCAGGGAGGATTTAGGTTTGATGAGGCCCTAAGCTACTGAAGGTAATGGGGCCCTTTCTATGTCCAGCTGTCCTTTGTCAACAACAAATTGTCACCGTTTTTGTGTGTTGAATATATGCTTTATGGTCATTTATGGACCTGATAAGTATCTCAAGCCATTTGCACATGTTGCCCTGCAACCAGTGCATGCAGAATCTAGGCACCCTATATGTAGGTAAAGGGACCCCTGACTATTAGGTCCAGTAGTGACCGCCTCTGGGGTTGCAGCGCTCATCTCGCGTTATTGGCCGAGGGAGCTGGCGTACAGCTTCTGGGTCATGTGGCCAGCATGACTAAGCCGCTTCTGGCAAACCAGAGCAGCACAAGGAAACGCCGTTTACCTTCCCGCAGTAGCGGTACCTATTTATCTACTTGCACTTTGACGTGCTTTCAAACTGCTGGGTTGGCAGGAGCTGGGACCGAGCAACGGGAGCTCACCCCATCGCGGGGATTCGAACCGACGACCTTCTGATCGGGAAGCCCTAGGCTCTGTGGTTTAACAGCACCACCCGTGTCCCCTATATAGGAAGGAGCAAACCAGGGATATTTTAGGGAGCAGGCGGGGCCCATGACTTACATCTGGGGGCAGCAACCTTTTTCAGCCATGGGCCGGTCCACCATCCCTCAGACCATGTGGTGGGCTGGACTATATTTTGGGGGGCGGGAATGAACGAATTCCTATGCCCCACAAATAACCGAGAGATGCATTTTAAATAAAAGGACACATTCTACTCATGTAAAAACACGCTGATTCCCAGACCGTCCGTGGGCCGGATTGAGAAGGCGATTGGGCCCTATCTGGCCCACAGGCCTTAGGTTGCCTACCCCTGACTTACATCATAGGAGCCTGCACAAGAAAACACTGTTGCTGTATGCATGTCTTATTTTATTTGTTTTTTATCTTATATTTTGGAAATGTACATCCAGGTTTTCTTTCCCTTTAAATTTTTTGGGGGGAGTCGGGCCCTAAGCTATTGCTTGTTTCACTTATACGTAAATCCGGCACTGGGTTGTTTCATGCCCAAGAATGCTATTCATATTGCTCTGACCTCCAGCAACAGCTAACTTGGACTTAAAGCACCGTTTTTTGACTGCAGATCATCAGAGAGAGAGAGAGAGAGAGAGCGCTTAAAAGGCTGCAATTGAAATCTAGGCCCGCACCGTTCCACCCTGGATCTCGCACTGCAGACCCCTGAGGCATAATGGCAGCCTATTGGAAAAGTGCGAGTGAACTTAAATGGATTTTCTGTGTTAACAAAGACCCATCATCCAGTTATATATCTGCTCCCGCCGTGGAGCGGATGCAAAGCTAGTGGTCTGCCTGTCTGGGCTGCTTTAAATAACGCGGGGCACCAGATGGAGCGAAAGGGCAGGGGGGGAATCCAAGATATCTCAGCTGGTATCGAAAGATGTTATGCTGACCGCGTATGGGAGATGCTCGGAAGAACATGGGCCATATAAACCTTTGCTCACCTCTCTCTCTCTCAAGTCTGTGAGTGTTGCTGAATTAAGAAGTGTTAGGAGAATCAAGAACAAAAGAAAGAGCATTTTTTTAAAAAGAAATTTGCGTGTCAATATTTTAACAGAATGAGTTTTACACACAAGTATTCCCACCGAAATTAATGCCCCAAATTTAGCCATTCATGCGGCCCAGAGAACCTCAGTGATTCCATACACCTGGAAAACAAGGTGGATAAATCTCGTTTGGAAAAATCTCAGATAAATCTCGTTTGGATAAATCTTACCAATCTTGCAGTTCCCTGTGTTCCGGACAGATTGCAAGGGGTTGTGATCCAAGGGAGACAGGATCTTGGGTGATGCCCTTGCACAGAGCAAGCACTGAGGCTTCAGAGCTCTTTCCCAAAGTGGCTGGTACCATGCGTTCAGCGTAAGATTTTCTTTCGGGGGTATTTCCCATTGAGTTGCAGTTACTGTTTGAGCTGCCAAGATCATATATAAGACCAATTATTTTGGCAATATATCTCTGTTGATGTCATCAGAAATATTCAGCAATGTTAATTATGTACAAGAAGCAACAGTTTCTTTTGTAACATTTATCATTACCTGGTGAAATAATTAATTGCTGGGCAGGGGAACACATAGCGTCTGCTTGTGTTCTATGGTCCATCAGCCATGGGGATCAGTTGGGGTGTGCATGTGGGACAGAGCAACTAGGAGTCCCCCAGATGGATGGGAAACTCTGATGGAGTCTGATTGCTAGAATCGAATATCCAGAGAGCCACACCACTAAATGAGGGGGGGGGGGACCCAAGGAGCTGTCTTATACCACCAAGTCAGACAATTGGTCCATCACATTCAAGGGATGTGGGTCGCACTCTGGTCTGAACCACTGAGCCTCTTGGGCTTGCTAACCAGAAGGCTGGTGGTTCGAATCCCCGCAATGGGGTGAGCTCCCGTTGCTCTGTCCCAGCTCCTGCCAACCTAGCAGTTTGAAAGCACGCCAGTGCAAGTAGATAAATAGGTACCACTGCGGCGGGAAAGTAAACGGCGTTTCCGCGCGCTCTGGTTTCCGCCAGAAGCGGTTTAGTCCTGCTGGCCACATGACCCAGAAAGCTGTCTGCGGACAAACGCCGGCTCCCTCGGCCTGAAAGCGAGATGGGCACCGCAACCCCATAGTCGCCTTTGGAGTCCTTGACCATTTAACTTTACCCATCTCACTCAATATTGCCCCCACGCTGGATGGCAGGGAATCCCCAGTGTTTCAGCTAGTAGATGTTCCCAGCTCTGCCTGAAGATGCCGTCATCAAGCAGCGCAAAAATAAGGAATCCACTGTATGGGAACATACAGAAATAGAAACAAACGGGATCAGTCCAGCATACAAAGACACAACATATGCCAAGTACAGCCATACCTTGGAAGTCATACGGAATCTGTTCCGGAAGTCCGTTCAGCTTCCATAACATTCGGAAACCAAAGCACGGCCTCCAGTTGGAAGCCCCGTCGGATGTTCGGCTTCCAAAAGAACATTTGAAAACCGGAACACTCACTTCCGGGTTTCAGTTGTTTGGGAGCCAATTTGTTTGGGAGCCAAGGCATTTGAGATCCAAGGTATGATTGTATGGGTCAGACTTCAGTTGCCAAATGGCAAACAATTGTATGTCGGTGTCACTGTGCTTTTTCTGGAGATAATGTCACAGATGCCAGATGGGATCTGGAACACTTTGCATGCAAAGCATTGTGCTCTATCGCTGAGCTGCAGCCCTTAAGTTAAAACAGAATAAGCTTCCGGTCCTCGTGATTATGAAGAAGGATGGGGCTCCAGGGGCAGAGCCGAGCAAGACCCGCCTCCTGAGACCCTGAGGAGCCACTACCAATCAGAGGACATGACTCAAGGAGCAGAAGGGGTAGCAGTCTGACCTGGCCAATGATCACGGCGGGGGCAGGTTCGGAGGAAGGGGGTGCCTGGGTGCGAGCCGCCTCGGGTGTCACCACTGAGGGCGGTGACAAAATGCTGGGCGGCACTCACCGCGGGGCCTGTGAGAGACACGGCAGCTTGGGCGTGCGGAGGCTCTGTGCTGCCCAAACGGTCCGCCTGTTGCTTCCCCCCCCCCAGCTGTAGGGCGGCAGAGTGGGAGGAGAGAGGCAGACACCAGAGGCCCTGCGGTGCGCACCACCAGGCGCCCGAGCAACTTCCTCCATCGCTGGGTGGCGGAATAGTGGAGTTCTAAGCTCTCTTCGGATTCAGGCCATGACGCTTAGGTAGAATCAGGTAGCTGGAAGGGGTATCGAGGTGATGAAGGAGCTGGAGTTGGGGATGTTTGGCCCGGAGAAGAAAGCTCTCTGTGTATCTGAAGGGCCGTCATGTGGAAGATGGAGCGAGCTTCTCAGGAGGGTGGGGCCCAAACCATTGGATTCAAGTTGCAAGAAAGCAGATTCTGGCTCGGCATTAGGAATGACTTTCTGATGGTTCTTTGGCAGTGGAGCAGACTTGCTTGGAAGCTGGTGGAGTCTCCTTCCTGGGGGGGTTTTAAACAGAGCCGGGTGGTCATCTGTCAGAGATTCTTTAGCTGTGATTGCTACATTGCAGGGGGTCCCTTCCAGCTCTGCAGTTCTGTGATTCTAACCCCTGCCCAATGCAAAAGCCCAGAGAGGTAGTAGTAGTAGTGGTAATTTATTATTTATACCCCGTCCATCTGGCTGGGTTCCCCCAGCCACTCTGGGCGGCTGCCAACAGAATACTGTATTAATAAAAAAGCGACAACAGGGCTCCCTTCAGATGCCTTCTAAAAGTCAGGTAGTTGTTTATTTCCTTGACATCTGGTGGGAGGGCATTCCACAGGGCGGGCGCCACCACCAAGAAGGCCCTCTGCCTGGTTCCCTGTATGTAACCTCACTTCTCTCATTGAGGGAACGCCCAGAAGGCCCTCGGAGCTGGACCTCCGTGTCCATGCTGGACGATGAGGATGGAGATGCTCCTTCGGGTACACAGGATTGAGGCCACGTAGGGCTTTGAAGGTCAGCACCAACACTTTGAATGGTGCTCGGAATTGTGTATGGACTTCTCAAGTTTACCAAGAGGGCAGTGAGTCAGATGGAGGCTCGGAGTCTTTGTGGGCACCTGGGTGAGTCCTGAATGCCACCCTCACTTTACCCCCTTACATTCCCACTTGACCTTTTCGATCTGTGGAACAAGTTCCGAAACCCACACTTTGGAACTCCCTGCCGATTGACACCAGTCAGGCCCCTTCGCTTGTATCCTTTTCACTACCTGCTGAAAACATTTCCATTTAGCCAAGCCTATCTCAACTTGTAAGCATTTATCTGCATTTCATTTCTTCTTAGCTGTTGTTGATTTCAATAATCTTTCAGATACTTTTTCAAGGTCTGCGTTTAACTTGGGGGGAAAAGGTTTTAGTTTCTATTTCTGCAAATGGCTTGGCGGTTTTCCTACAATCGAGCCAACCCGGCCTCTTCCTAAATACCTCCAGCCCACCACTTCTTGGGGAAACCTGTCCCACAGCTCAGCAGCCTTTACCTGCGCCACCAAGAAAAGACTGTGCCACCCCACAACCTCCCAGCCAGCCTTGTCTTAAAAAGCAGAGCATCTCACCAGGTTCGACGTTCCCTGCTCACTTCGACCTGTTCATCAATTCATCTATTAACTCCCATTGACTTAAACCCGGAGAACCAAAGCGATATTCCAGGCCTCAGAGCCCTTATTTCGTTTTATTTTTTTATTTTGCGCCGAGGAGATTATCGGCGTGATTGCAGAGCTCCGGGTTCCTTTCTCGCGCGCCGTTCCCTGCTGATCAAATTACGGAGGAATGCTTTTGACAGCAGATTTGGAAAGAAGAAGAAGGTGGGGCGGGGAGAGAGAGAAAGAAAGAACGAGGGAAAATAATATATCAAAAAATACATATATCTCCCATTTTTTTGTGTCTTAGATTTCCTTTGAATTACGGCTTTACTAGTTGACACAATTATCTGCGGCCCCCCGCCCTGCCTGCCCCCTCTTCCCGAAAGCGGTGCCCAAGTGTGACCAAGCGCGGCCCCCCAACCCGGCTTCAGAACAGATATCAATAATAATGATGATGGTTGATAATGAGAAACGCGTACCCACGCCAAGTAAACGAAAGTGATTTTTTAAAAACTAAAAAATAGGAATGTGGAATCCCCCCAGCGCGCAAGAATTGGTGCTGATGACTGGCTGTGCCGCCTGTAATGGGAGCGGTGTGCCCGTATCGCATCCTCCCAACACGGACTTATTCCGAGAGCAAATAATTTACTCCAGGGAAAGAGAGAGAGGGAAAGAGACGCAAATTGAATTTATCTCTCGCTTGCCAGATAAGTAGGGGTTGGGGGTTGGGGGTGGTGCGGAAATCAAGTTGCATCAAATCTCTGCAAATCGACACCTTCTCTTGCCTTTTGTACACTCGGTTTTAGAAGTGTGTATTTTGTCCATCTCTGAAAGCTTTGCGGCAGCCTTTGACTCCCTCCCTCCCTCCCTTCTTTCCTAAATGGGTTACCGTTCAGTTCAGTTCCTAAGCTTATTGTTCCAGCCAAAGGCCATGACAAATCTGTAGCACTACTTTTTTAAAAATAATACTAATACAGAACGTACATCCATAATACAGTCGTACCTCGGAAGCCGAACGGAATCTGTTCTGGAAGTCCGTTCGACTTCCAAAACGTTTGGAAACCAAGGTGTGCCTTCCGATTGGCTGCAGGAAGCTCCTACAGCCAATCAGAAGCCGTGTCGGACGTTCAGGTTCCAAAGAGCGTTTGCAAACCGGAACACTCACTTCCGGGTTTGCGGCGTTTGGGAGCCAAAACGTTCAAGTCGCAAGGCGCAAGGCGTTCGTCAACCAAGGTACGACTGTGTATCGCAAAACATCTGTGATGTAAGAGAGAAGAGAATTGTTATAGTTGTCTCTGTGTATTGTCTTAAAAGTAGCTTTAAACACACACACACACACACACACACACACACACACATACACCCCTCTATCCCACCTTTCCTCTGAGGTAATGGAGGTAGAATAGCTGGCTCTCTTACTTTATCCTCACAACAGCCCTGCGAGGTGGGTTGTACTGCTGGTGGATGAACCCAGGGTCATAGGGCTGCTTGGCTGGACGGGGCTTTGCCTCATGCAACACCCCCTCATGCAATGCGCAATGCAACTAAACCACCCCTGACAGGTGGGCTACCCAGCCTCAGCTTTAGAAAGAGCCCACTGCCTCCCAAGGTCTTATGTTCCCATTGCCCAGCTGCTCTTCCTGCTAGAGAGCTCCTCCAAGTGTATTGTACTGCCAACCTTGCTGTGTGCTTGTGAAACATGGACCACTTATAAACGCCATCTCCAACTCCTCGGAAGATTCCATCAACGGTGTCTCCGAAATTTTTTACACATAACTTGGGAAGACAGGCGAACTAATGCCAATGTCCTGGAAGAAGCAAAGATCACCACTGTTGAAGCAATGATTCTTCAACCTCAACTTCGTTGGACTGGTCATGTCGTGCCGATGCCTGATGATCGTCTTCCAAAGCAACTACTCTATTCCAAACTTTAAAATGGAAAGTGTAATGGTGATGGTCAACAAAATAGGCTTAAAGACTCTCTCAAGGCAAATCTTTAAAAAATGTAGTATAAACACCGAGAACTGGGGAACACTGGCCTGCGAGCGCTCCAGTTGGAGAACAGCCTTTGCCAAAGGTGTTGAGGGCTTTGAATACACTCGAACTCAGGACACAAGGGAGAAACGTGCTAAGAGGAAGGCACACTTGGCAAACCCTCACCGGAATCAACTCCTGCCCAGAAACCTATGTCCCCACTGTGGAAGGATGTGGGGATCCAGAATTGGCCTCCACAGTCACTTACGGACTCACTTTCAAAGAAGAAGGAGGAATGATTAGCCAAAATCTGGTTCCCTACAATTTCTGCTTTCCTGACCTATAGTGTTTTGGCCAGCTGAGGATGGCTACTAGACACAAAGGTTCTGCTGTGCCTCCACGGTTGCTGGAAACTGCAAAAGAGGAGAGGGATCTTGTGTTCGAATCCTGTTTGGGCCAGATCCAGCAGGCTTTTCTTATCTTCTTATGATTTGAACCCAAGTCTCCGCATTTCAAGACCATCAAGATAATGCCAACATTACCAGTGGAGACAGGGCACGCAGTTCGATAGCACAAGAAACAGTGATGGCCACGAACTCAAATGCTTTAAAAAGACGACTAGACAGATTCATTGAGCAGTGGAAGGTGAGACCCCGCCTGGAGTCCTGTGCCCAGTTCTGGGCACCACGATTTAAGAAGGAGGTTGACAAGCTGGAATGTGTGCAGAGGAGGGCGGCCAAGATGATCAAGGGTCTGGAAACCAAGCCTGATGAGGAATGGTTGAAGGAGCTGAGGCTGTTAAGGGCAGGCATAGGCAAACCAGGCCCTCCAGATGTTTTGGGACTACAATTCCCATCATCCCTGACCACTGGTCCTGTTAGCTAGGGATGATGGGAGTTGTAGTCCCAAAACATTTGGGGGGCCGAGTTTGCCTATGCCTGGTTTAGGGGATATGGTAGCCATCTTTTGATATCTGAAGGGCTTTTCCATGGGGTAGGTGACCCACATGGTGCCCACTGAGCTCCCCTATGGGAGAGACCGCCTCTCCTCTTCTTCTAGGGAAGGAGGGTGTAGCAAACATGTGCCCCACCCAAGGAAGGGAAAGGGAATACTTATCATGGCACCCAGCATTCCTTCTCAGAAGATATCCAATTCTCCCCTACATTAATTCCTTTTAAGCAGGTCAGGGGAAGACCCCAGGCCTTTGGGGTGGTGGTGAATGAATGAAATCTTTATTATGGCCAAAGGCCCACAATATAATCTTATGCAACACAATGTACAAAAACACTGGGCAGGGCAGGATAAAATAAAACAGAAATAAATAAAGTAATGAAAATCAATACATATATACAGATATAATTTGCATAAATTCCTTGGCTAAAATAGATGGAACAGTACATTTGTTTCAACAAATTTCCACTATAAATCGGGTAATAGAACAGATTATCAATAATCATGAAGTAAACCATGAGAGAACTGCAACCAAATATCTTGCTACTAGCAGGGTTCTGCTCGAGTCACTGTCTTGGAGCAGATATGTTAACTGAGACTCCGAGTTCTCAGTCAAACTTTCTGTTATTAAGGGAAGTAGAAATCTGGTCTGGGCATCCGTGTGCAAGGGACAACAGAATCATATATGGTGAAGAGATTCTATAGTTTTGTTATCACATGCACATAATGCTGAAATTTGTCTTTTAGTAAACCTATTGCCCATAACGTTGGATGGAAAAACATTGGGGGGTGGGGTGAATGTGGCCCTCTGGGATTCTCTATCTGGCCCCCAGAATTCTCTCCAGCTGCTCCCTTCTTAAGCATCCTTGAAACTCTGATCATGCCCCTTACTTGCCTGGATGGAGGATAGAGAAGGGGGTGGGGTCTGTGCAGAAACCAGCCTACAGAAAAAAATTGCATTCATTTCTCTGTCCACCTCTGGCCCCACACGCCATTGGCATTCGGCCCCCAGAAGGCTGGCCAGAAGGGAATGCGGCCCTCAGGTTAGAAAACATTTCCCCTTCCTGCTTTTAGGCGTCGGCTCAAGTGGGTGCCTCTTTTCTGGGGCCTGTGGCGCCGGACTAGGAAGTTTTAGACTGGCTGAGTACTGTTTTGTGACTCCTGTTTTTTTTGTTATTGTAAATCCAGGGCCGGCTCTAGGTAGACCCCCAGTGGCACGGTGCGAAGCCGTGCGGAAACCATGCTGCGCCCTGCGAGGGCGGGGGCGCGGGAGCGATCTCCGCCCCTCAGCGCCAGGACACGCAACCTGCTGGAGACTGCCCTGTGTAAAGCAGGGGGGCGCCAGCTTGTCTGGGCACATGGGTGCATTTGGATAAACTGTTTGGGGCATGGCGAACTCCTACTGCGAGCCAGTCCATTCTGTTGGCTACGGTAGACTGCTCCTTTTGAGGCTCGTTTCAGTGGGGTGAAGACCCTGTGTTGGGTCTCTATAGGAGCCTGAGCACTTGTGGGCATCATGTTGGCACCCCCTGTTTTAGTATTTCTGATGTACAGTCGTACCTTGAAAGCCAAACGCCTTGGCACTTGGATGTTTTGGCTCCTGAACGCCGCAAATCTGGGAGTGAGTGTTCTGGTTTGCGAATGTTCTTTTAGAACCTGAACGTCTGGCGTGGCTTCCGATTGGCTGCAGGAGCTTCCTGCAGCCAATCAGAAGCCGCACCTTGGTTCCTGAACGTTTTGGAAGTCGAACGGACTTCTGGAATGGTTTCTGCTTGGCATCCAAGGTACGACTGTATATCATTTTTAATTGCTATTGTAATAATGCACTAATTGATGGCAGGGGGCGGACCTCTAAGTGGTTTACAGGAAAAAATAAAACCATTAAATGGTTAGTGAAAACAACCGAAACAACTATCCCAAACCTTTTAATAAAAAATTAAAACCACCAACAAACTAAAATCACAGCAGAATTCTAGATATCTTGGTAAGGTAAAGGTAAAGGGACCCCTGACCATTAGGTCCAGTTGTGACCGACTCTGGGGTTACGCGCTCATCTCGCATTATTGGCCGAGGGAGCCGGCGTATAGCTTCCAGGTCATGTGGCCAGCATGACAAAGCCACTTCTGGTGAACCAGAGCAGCACACGGAAACACCGTTTACCTTCCCGCTGTAGCAGTTCCTATTTATCTACTTGCATTTTGACGTGCTTTCGAACTGCTAGGTTGGCAGGAGCTGGGACCGAGCAACGGGAGCTCACCCCGTCACAGGGATTCGAACCGCTGACCTTCTGATCAGCAAGCCCTAGGCTCAGTGGTTTAACTCACAGCGCCACCTGGGTCCCTAGATAGCTTTGTCTAAAGAACAAATGTGCGGCCGAGGGAGTGAGGCAATCTCACAGGTATACTGGTCCCAAGTTGATGAGGGCTCTGCATACTAACAGCAATGTCTTGAACTCAGTCTAGTAGCAAATCGGCAACCGGCGCACATCTCTGAGCACAGGTGCTGACAAGGCCTCACCTGCAGCTTCTGGCTCAGTTGCAAGGGAAGCCCCACAGAGCGCATCTTGCTGTAGTCCAGCCTTGAAGTAACCAGTACACAAACTTTTATGGCCAAGTTCTCCTGCTCTCATTTCTGAACAATTGGCATTCAACTCTGTTGTTTCCTGTGGGGTGGGGTGGGGTGGGGGTGGGGTGTTTGTTTATGTGTGGATAATAGAATTTTAAAGTTGCAAGGGCCACAAGGGTCATCTAGTCCAAGCCCCTGCAATGCAGGAATTTTTTGCCCAACCTGGGGCTCAAACCCGCGACCCTGAGATTAAGAGTCTCCTGTTTTCTCTATATATTCACATATTGTTGCTTTACGGCCTTTGCCTTGATTTATAACCATTTTATACTTGGTCACATTCTTCCTTTGGAAGCCTTTCAGCTGACAAGCAAAATATCAGTCCGAGTTAATTCATTATCATTGTCGCCTACGTTAGTGTAGAGTTAAGGGACTAAACCACTGAGCCTCTTGGGCTTCCCAATGGGAAGGTCAGCGGTTTGAATCCCTGCAACGGGACGGGCTTCCCTTGCTCTGTCCCAGGTCCTGCCAACCTAGCAGTTCGAAAGCACGCCGGGGCAAGTAGATACCAGTAAATGGGTACTGCTGCGGCGGGAAGGTAAAGGGCGTTTCTGTGCGCTCTGGTTTCCGTCACGGTGTCCCATTGCGCCAGAAGCGGTTTAGTCCTGCTGGCCACATGACCCGGAAAGCTGTCTGCGGAACCCCAAAGTCGCATTTGACTGGACATAATTGTCCAGGGGTCCTTTACCTTAGTCCAGAGTTAGACCCATTGAAATGAATGCTGCTAAATGAGTCGTGCCCATTCATTTCAATGGCTGCACTCCGAATATGTCTAACTTGCCATAACTGACTCCTGTGGGTTGTCTCTGGGTAGGACTAAGGCTGGAAATACCCCACGATCAGCCGGTATCCGCAAGTACCAGCTTATCAGTGGCAAGTCACCTTTGGCAGGCAGGAAAACCTGCCCTGCTCCTCTTGCCCGCAGGGCAGGATTGATTGATGCAGGTTGGGTTAAACTGGGGGAGTGGGGTGGCAGGGACGAGGCAGGACCCCCAATTTCCCGACCTCTTTTCCTTCCTTGTCGACTTTAACCTGCCAGTTTGCAAACATGCCACCCGTCGCCCGGGAGGATAGCAAAGGTCTCTTTTATGTGCAAATGAACACGAGAGGCGCGTCCCACCCCCCCTTTCCCCACTCTGTGCACTTTTTCTTTTTCTATTTTTCCAAGAGGGGGGGGGAGAAATCTTTGACAGAGAATGTGCTCTGTTTACATAACTCAGGGCCTTGGTCCTCTGGAGATGGGCTCTGACAGAGTTGGCAGGAGATGTTAGGAAAGATCTTACATTTACTGATCTTTGTTTAGCCAGCGGCGTTGAGAGGCAGCCGGGGGAACAGAGGGTGCAGGGAGGTGGGGGGGGGGAATTGGCTCCTGGCTCTAATGTGTTTGGGGGCGAGGGGGGAGATACCGAAGGAAGAGTGAGGGGAAATGAAGGCACATGCCCTCCACCCCCCACCCCACAGACCCGTTGCTGGAGGAAAATGCATGTTCGCGCTGACCATTGTCGGGTTTTGCAAAACGCCCCACAAACCATCTCTTTTAGGTTGGGCCACCTTATTTATTTATGGAAATGGTGGCTGTTGCAGCCCTTTCTGACAGTAAGCCAATGAGCTTGCTGTCTAAAAATAGATACAGAGGAAGTCGGGCAGGGAGAGGAAGGGGCAGGGGGGGTGCCTCTTATAAGAGGTGGCCGTTTCAATTCTGTGTCCTCGTGATCCCCTGATAGTTGACACCTGGGAACAAGGAGCAAAATTGACCAGCCCTGTATTGGAAAACACCGCAGGGTTTTGGTTGCGATGGGGCCTCCAGGTGCGATTGGCTGACTTGCCGTGACATCACAGAGAGGGAGGCCTTTTTGACATGACAGGGGGGTTAAAATATGCAGTGGTTTCAATCCCCATCATCGTGACCTGGTTAATGTGGGATTGTGGGAATAAGGCACATATCTGAAAGTGAGCGGCCTGTTTTCCGGCGTGGTAGAGGATTCAGTTGTGATTCCTGCTGCAATTGGATGACTTTCCGTGACATCACAGAGAATAAGGCCTTTTTGGCAGGAGGGAAGGGTTACCAGGGGTCAGCAAACTTTTTCAGCAGGGGGCCGGTCCACTGTCCCTCAGACCTTGTGGGGGGCCGGATTATATTTTGAAGGGGGGGAAATGAACAAATTCCGATGCCCCACAAAAAACCCAGAGATGCATTTTTAATAAAAGCACACATTCTACACATGTAAAAACACCACCAGAGATGCATTTTAAATAAAAGGACACATTCTACTTATGTAAAAACACGCTGATTCCCAGACTGTCCGCGGGCCGGATTTAGAAGGTGATTGGGCCGGATCCGGCCCCCGGGCCTTGGTTTGCTTATTTTAACGTCATCATGAACGAGTGATAGGTCGCGATCTGATCCAAGGTGGGTCACAACAAGAGCATGACCACCGTGCAAATATATGGCCAAAGATGAAGAAATGAGTCCTCAAATTCATGTTTGGTTTTTAAAGCGGGTTCTGGGTTGGAAAAAGTTGGAAGATCCCTCTGCTAAAGGATTTACTTGTAATGGAGCTTCCTGCTGCGATTGGCTGACTTGCTATGACATCACAGACAGCATGGCCCCATTTTTTGGCATGTGGACAAGCTGCTTACGTTCTTATGACTGAAGCTTCCCTTTCCAGTCACCTGGAAGCTGTTCTGAGTCACCATAGGCAAATAAGCGAGCGGCTATTGAAAAGCAGAATTTCCCCTACTTGCTGAATCGCCTTAACGCTTCTGCAAGCTACGATTTTCAGGAGGCTGCTGGGGGGAAGGAGAAAATGACTTAATACCCAGCGGAGTCAGGCTTGCGGGTTTCATCGAGAGCATCATTCGCCCTCCCCCAGCCCGTAACTCGAGAACAGGGCCACATCCGGTGGCCAAATGCTCCTCATTGGCATTCTGCAGACCTTCGGGTGGCCCGGCCTTCCTGTGGCTGCAAATCAGCCGCAGACGGCAGGCAGCTGGAGTCAGTGCCCCGGCCTCCACGTCGCCCCGCTGGCTTCCTTGTCCTCCCCTGCTGAGCGGACAGGTGGCCGGCGAGCCGCCTGCCGGGGGGGGGGCACTGAAACCTTGCCACGTGGAATCCGGCGACTCCCACCAAGCGCTCTGCGGTTTCCAGGAATTGCAGCCGGGAGCTTGGCACTGAGCTGTTAACACAGCCGGGGGGCTTGCGATGCCTGAGCTGTTACAGGCGCAGGCTGTTTGCTTGCAAATGATGCCGGTTCCCAAATAAATCTCCCCTCGCATTCTCCCTCCCATGGGTCAGGGATGGGCAACCTGTGACACACACACCCCAAAAAAAAAGTCAGCTTGGCCAGGGATGCTGGGAGATGTGGTTTAGGAACATCTGTAAGGACACAGGTGGCTGGTATGAATGTTTTAATACAGTGGTACCTTGGTTCTCTGACTTAATCCATTCTGGGAGTCCTTTCCGACTCCCGAAACGGTCGAAAACCAAGGCGTGGCTTCCGATTGGCTGCAGAAGCTTCCTGCACTCAATCGGAAGCCACGTCAGACGTCTGGCTTCCGAAAAACGTTTGCAAACCGGAACACTCACTTCTGGGTTTGTGGTGTTCGGAAGCCGCTTTGTTCGGGAACCAAGGCCTTTGAGATCCAAGGTACGGCTGTACTATTTGATGCTCTACATCAGGGGTGTCCAGCTTCCAAGAGACTGCGATCTACTCCCACTATAAATAAACTGGCAGTGATCAACCCAAAGGTAGAGTCAGTGTGTCTCGATCAACTGGTGGTGTTTCCTCCGAGGACCTTGAGGTGGCGTGTGTGGTCCTCCTCTCTAACCCCCCCCCCCAATCTGCCCCCTGTGGGGTAGGTGAGAGGTGAGAGGCTGGGACTGGCCCCCAAGGTCACCCAGGCCTAGTGGGAGGATTTGAATCCAAGCCCTAATCCAATACACTGTTACCATCACTGTCTCTCCATATCAGTGAAAAGTTGGAGGTGGGAGGGGGAATTCTGTTCACCTTTGGCTTCCCGTTTCTAGGCCTGAATGTTGCGCCGCCTTCACAACTCGACCCTTTCCTGTGAGGAAACCATCAGAGCTGGAAACTTTGCATGTTTGAAATGCACCTGACAAAATCACAGTATCCCCACCCCCACCCCTTCCACCCCAAAGAGCTACGTCCGGCACAGATGTCAGTGTGGGTTAGAGAAATGACCGGCTGTGTTAACATGTGCCCGCTTAGGACATCTCATTAGCGGCGATTATTGATTAGTCTCAGCGCTAGGCTAACGAGCTCCCGTGTTAATGAGGGCGGAACGGTGCAAATTGCAGCATCGAGCACAAGTCCCAGGGAAGGCCGGCGGCTCGCACCTCCGAGAGGGTCGGCTGCTCAGCCTGAGAAGGAGTGGAAATGAAAACGTCCCTTTTCGTTTCTCTCTCTCATCTCCAGCACCGCTCTGTGAGCTGTCACCCGTCCGCATTTTAGCATGCATTTCTCTCTCGATGTGCACGTTAAATCTTACTCAGAGTAGACCCATCAAAATTGATGGGCGTAATTCACGGGGGGGGGGGGCTGACTTCAACAGGTCTTGGACAGAACATGCAAGTTTGCATGCAACTTCGTTCTTCCCCCTGCCCCTAGCATAATTTTTCTGAACATAACACTCTATGTGTGTGTTAATTTCACAAACAATTGCATTTTTACACACTCTTTCCCCTTATACATGGATATCTGCGCACGGTTTTCGGTTTGGAGAATTGCACCGCAAAATGGGGAATTTCCAGGGTCAGCGGCTGTGTGTTCTTTTGGGGAGGGCTGAGATGGACATTAAAATGTGAGCCAGATTTCTATGCTTTTTGCCTAACGTTTTCCTAGATCTCGTATCTTGAGACTGTATCAGATCAGTTGGAGGCGGTGCCGGATTTACGTATAAGCTAAACAAGCTAGAGTTTAGGGCCCCACTCTCTTGGGACCCCTCAAAAAATGTAAAGGAAAGAAACCTGGATGTACATTTCCAAAATATAAGAGAGAAAAACAAATAAAATAAAACCTACATACGGCAACAGTGTTTTGTGTTGTGTAGGCTCCTATGATGTAAGTCATGGCCCCCGCCTGCTTGCCTGCTCCCTAAAATATCCCTGGTTTGCTCCTTTCTATATACCGGTATAGGGTGCCTACATTCTGCATGGACTGGTTGCATGGCTACATGTGCAAATGGCTTGAGATACCTGTTAGGTCCATAAATGACCACATAGCATAGATTCAACACAAAAAAACAGCGACAATTTGTTATTGACAAAGGACAGCTGAACTTATAAAGGGCCCCATTACCTTCAGTAGCTGAGGGCCTCGTCAAACCTTCATAGGGCCCTGGTTGGAGTCCCAAACAGCCATGCTAGCAGGGGCGACAGTGACAGATCGGCTTGGGGGTCAGTTTCAGGAAACGGATTACTCTTGCTCCATCGCCGCCACCCCTGAAATTTGCTATGATGTTCCTGCAGGAACTCCTTAAATATTTGCCATAGAGTTTGCTAAGGTGTTGCCGTCTATGTCCTGCTACAGACACACAGAGTGAGTGAGGGCTGTGGATTTGGGGTTGTGAAATGGCCAAATGGAACACCCGTGTTTGACCTGTCAGTGTTGTGTACAGTGGTACCTCAGGTTACAAACACTTCAGGTTACAGACGCTTCAGGTTACAGACTCCGCTAACCCAGCAGTAGTACCTCGGGTTAAGAACTTTACTTCAGGATGAGAACAGAAATCGTGTGGGTGGCAGTGCGGTGGCAGCGGGAGGCCCCATTAGCTAAAGTGGTGTCTCAGGTTAAGAACAGTTTCAGGTTAATAACGGACCTCCGGAACGAATTAAGTTCTTAACTTGAGGTACCACTGTAGTGGTTAATGTGTTGGACAAGGGGAGACCAGGGTTCGAATCCTCCCGCTCAGTGACCAAGCTCACTGGATGACCTTGGGAGGGCTAGTCGCTGCACTTCTCACACCTGACCTACCTTGCAGGGTTGTTGTGATGAAACAACGGGAGAACCAGGTACGCTGCGCTGTATTAAAATAACACCTTGGTGCCCTTTGGGTGATTTTCGCCCCGTATCTGAGGCTCGGCAAACTCAACGCCACCAAGGCAATTTCCAGAACCTGATAAGAAGTCAAGAATTGCAAAAAAGGGGGGGGTCCCGGATGCCTCCCCCATTGGCTGTGGTGGGGGGGAGCAGTCAGCCGTTCCTCCATCTAAGTGCTCTCAAGACAACGCACTTATCTGATAAGATGTGCCCTCAACCGTACATATTAATTTGGAGTTAGAATGATGATGGCAAAGCTGGGGGGGGGAGTGGAGAATTTGGGGGGGGGGAATGGCCCCGAGCACAGAAGGCAGGCAGCCGGCCAAAGTGACTTGCAGGAAACTCCCTCGCCGGTTTTGAAAGGCACCTTTTTCTTCTGCTAGCCCCGGGGCCAGGCTGAGATTTTTCGTGGAAGCGCTAAATTGGAAGGGTCATGTAGTCAAACCCCCAGCGATGCAGGAATCACAGGTGATTGGAGGTGGGTGGGGGTGAAGGACAAGGCCCCCTCTTGATCTTCTGTATTCAGAAATTGGTCTGATTGGAGAGTCACTTCTGTGTGGGTGAGGGGCTGGCCTCCTTTCCCACCTGGCCTCAAGGCAGTGGTGTAGCAAGGTTAGGTGGTTCCCGGTACGGAAAATTTATTGTCACCCACACCCACCCACACCCACCCACACCCCACATTGAAATTTATTTATTTTTTTCCTGCAAAAATGGTTTGACTTTATTCCATTTCTTTCTGCAGAGCCAAAGTTGTTGAGCTTTTTGGGGGGAGCTGTGGTCTAAACCACTGAGCCTAGGGCTTGCCGATCAGAAGGTCGGCGGTTCGTATCCCTGCGACAGAGTGAGCTCCCGTTGCTCGGTCCCTGCTTTTGCCAACCTAGCAGTTTGAAAGCACGTCAAGGTGCAAGTAGATAAATAGGTACCGCTCCAGCGGGAAGGTAAACGGCGTTTCCATGCACTGCTCTGGTTCGCCAGAAGCGGCTTAGTCATGCTGGCCACATGACCCGGAAGCTGTACGCCGGCTCCCTGAGCCAATAAAGTGAGATGACCACCGCAACTCCAGAGTCGTTCGTGACTGGACTTAACTGTCAGGGGTCCTTTACCTTTTAAAGTTGTTGAGCTTTTTGGGGGGAGATCACATGGTCTGCCACCTGCCCTACAGCTGAGGGAGAGCCGCAGCGGGAAAGCCTGTGAGCGCCAAAGCCACAGCGTCTCTCGCAGACGTTGAGTGCCGCACATCATTTGTCACCCCCCTCAGAGGTGGCACCCGGGGCGAACTGCAGTGAGCTCCCAGTGAGCTCCAGATGGCATACATGGTTCTTCCCCCCTCCCCACATTAAATCCTTGCAACAACCCTGCAAAGTAGGTTAAGCTGAGAGGCAGAGACCGGCCCCCAAAGTCATGGATGAGTGGGGATTCCTAGCTTGACACTCTAACCACTATGCCACACTGCTAGTTTATGGGGTATGGGGCAAACCACCTCTCCCTCTTCCTTCCTTCCTTCCCTCCCTCTCACACAAGCATCTGTTCTCCAACTGCCCTTGCCCACTCACAGAATCATATAATTGCAGAGTTGGAAGGGACCCCTAGGTTCATATAGTCCACCCCCCTGCAATGCAAGAATCTTTCGCCCAATGTGGGGCTCGAACCCACGGCCCTAGGATTAAGGGTCTCATGCTCTACCAACTGAGCTATCCCAAATCAGTCCTGCTTAATTCAACCCAGAATCTTACTTTGTGGTGTTTTGGGTTTTTGTTTTTTTTAAAGGAAAGCCCATAGGCCAGTGTTAGGGATGCCATATTTCGAAAAGTAAACACTGGGACACCCCAAAATCATTCTGCCACCTTTCGGAAAATTCCCCCAGGTGTCAATTCCGCCTTTGAAATCCTGGTGATGTCCGGGGAAATCCAGGCGTATGGCAGCCCTTATAGTGAATCGGGCCATTGGTCCTTCTAACTCTATATTGTCTACACAGACCAGCAGCAGCTCTCTGTGTGTAATGAAGGCGCCAGGCAAACTTCAATGGGGAGAGTGTTCCACAGACGGGGAGCCACTGCAGAGAAGGCCCCGTTCTCATCTTGCCACCCTCCAGACCTCTCAAGGAGGAGGCACACGAAGGAAGGACTCAGAAGATGATATCAGGGTCCAGGTAGGTTCATTTGGGTGCTGGAGGAGACTCTTGAGAGTCCCATGGACTGCAAGAAGATCAAACCTCTCCATTCTGAAGGAAATCAGCCCTGAGTGCTCCCTGGAAGGACAGATCGTGAAGCTGAGGCTCCAATACTTTGGCCACCTCATGAGAAGAGAAGAATCCTTGGAAAAGACCTTGATGTTGGGAAAGATGGAGGGCACTAGGAGAAGGGGACGACAGAGGACGAGATGGTTGGACAGTGTTCTCGAAGCTACGAACATGAGTTTGACCAAACTGCGGGAGGCAGTGGAAGACAGGAGTGCCTGGCGTGCTCTGGTCCATGGGGTCACGAAGAGTCGGACACGACTAAACAAGGTTCATTTGGGAAGAGGCGGTCCTTGGGGTATTACGGTCTTGAGCCGTTTAAGGCTTTATAGGTCAAAACCAGCACTTTGAATTGGGCCTGGAAACTAATCGGTTTAGACACACACCCCTTCTTCTACACCAGCTTAGGTGGGGGGTTGATGGAAGAGGCCAGAGTGTCACTGGACCATTGCCACCCTCCTTCTGGGTTGTGAAGGGCAACAGGCAGAGACAGAGTTGCGAAGTGGAAAAAGCTAGTTCCCATGCCAAGCAAGGAGCATGCCAGGCCGACCCTTCCAGCAAGCCAGGCGAGGGAGTGCAGACACAAACCCCACCATCGCTTGGCCGGCACCTGCCATTTTGCTTTCCCCCAGAATCCACTGGGGCAGCACCATGCCATGACGTTCACCTCGTTCCGAGGGGGTATCCTGTGATGGGGAATACAGTGGAATCTCGGTTCTCAGATGTCTCCATTGACAAACGTTTCCGAACCCGAACGCCGAAAACCCGGTCTTCAAGCGATTTTCGGAAGCCGAACATGCCACCCTGAGACCAAGCATCCCATGCTCTAATGACTGAGCTGTCCAAGCATCCTTATATTTGGGGCGGCAAATGCCTCCACCAATTTGTGGGGTGTGTGGCGGCTGCCACGCATCCGGTTGCTTCTCCCAGGTTTGGGAGGGGTGAGGTGATGGAAGCCACCCTGAGCCCCCCGGCTCTTGTCTACGGTGATTCCCCGAAGCTCAGCTGTCAGGAGCCATCCTCTTTGCCACGGAGAATCTCCCAGCTGCCGGCGCGAGGCCTGTCAAGTCGCATTAAGGCCATGCCAGCCTCCCTTTCTATAGGGGTCCGTCAGACGCATTATGGATAACTGTAATGGAGGTGCAGAATATGAAGCCAAGGATCAGAGTTTCAGAGCGGAGATAAATATTGATATTAAGGTTGTCAGAGCCGGCGGGGTGGCGCTCCGCGCTGGACGGGAAATCGCCTGGCCTTGTCTTTCAGGCTTCCACACACACCCACACACCCACACACCATCCCATCTGTCGAAACGTCACCCAAATGGATATCTGCTCCCCCACACACACCCTCACCAACCACACACACAAACAAACGCACAGGCCGCTTCTCCTGTTACACACCTGGCTGGAATTTATGTCTTGAATCTCTGACTTGATCCTGGGACTCCCTCTGGATGGACCACCTTTGCTTGTGGGAGAAAACGTTGGCCTCTAAATCGGTATAGTGGTACCTTGGTTCTCAAACTTAATCCGTTCCGGAAGTCCATTCCAAAACCAAAGCATTCCAAAACCAAGGCGCACTTTCCCATAGAAAGTAATGCAAAACGGATCAATCCATCGCAGACTTTTAAAAACAACCTCTAAAACAGCAATTTAACCTGAATTTTGCTATCTAACGAGACCATTGGTGCATAAAATGAAAGCAATAATCAATGTGCTGTACTATAAAATAAATAAGACAGTATTGCAGATGATAGAAATTAAAATTAATTTTTTCCCCTTACCTGCACTGATGATAGTCATTGCTTGGATGGGGGGCTTTTATCCATTTCCGCAGTCACACAATCAATCAATCAGTAGCTGAACTGGGTTCCACACAGTCACGAAAACAAATGAACCGAAGAAGTCTCAAAAACAAAAATGCAAAATAAATGCAAAACAAAAGTGCCAAACTTAATCCGTTCTGGAAGTCCGTTTGACTTGCCGACAAAGGTCCATATAGTTAAAGCTATGGTTTTCCCAGTAGTGATGTATGGAAGTGAGAGCTGGACCATAAAGAAGGCTGATCGCCGAAGAATTGATGCTTTTGAATTGTGGTGCTGGAGGAGACTCTTGAGAGTCCCATGGACTGCAAGAAGATCAAACCTATCCATTCTGAAGGAAATCAGCCCTGAGTGCTCACTGGAAGGACAGATCCTGAAGCTGAGGCTCCAATACTTTGGCCACCTCATGAGAAGAGAAGACTCCCTGGAAAAGACCCTGATGTTGGGAAAGATTGAGGGCACAAGGAGAAGGGGACGACAGAGGACGAGGTGGTTGGACAGTGTTCTCGAAGCTACGAACATGAGTCGGACCAAACTGCAGGAGGCAGTGGAAGACAGGAGTGCCTGGCGTGCTCTGGTCCATGGGGTCACAAAGAGTCGGACATGACTAAACGACTTAAACAAAAGCAGGAGGATTCGAACCAGGGCCCCCCTGTGCCAACTCCAGTGCTCTTAACCCCTGTGTTACCCTGACTTTCCCTCCTAACTTGCACGTCACCAAACGGTGGAGAAAAGAATAGGTGGCTTAGCGTTAACTTTGCAAATTGAAACTTCCGAGGCGCTCCATCAAACCACTCTCCTTTCTTTAGGACACTTAATCTTTAAATCAGACCCGAGCAGGAGAAAGGACTGAACTCTGTAAACCAAGGCACCTCAAACTAGCTGCCCTCCTTCCCATTCGCCCTCCTGCCAAAGACCAAAAACCAGCTCAAAAGTCTCCTTTTCCCAAATCACAGCAAACACACACCAAACCGCAAATGTGTGTCGGAATGAATTGTGCAAAATTCATTAAACGTCTCCCGATTTGGGCCATTTGCATAATGCATTCCAATTGCTAGATTTGGGGGAGGTTTCTTCTGGGGATCGCAGGGATTTCTTTTCATTCTCCCGAGCTTAAGACGGCCCCCCCCCAAATTCCCCAAACTTAAATAATATCATCTTCCCGTTCCTCGCCTGCTTTTTGTCTTCCCCGCTCATTTCTGTTGACAATCCCCTAATACCATTTGATTCAAGGGGTTTATGATATATTTTTATAGCAATTCATTGGTTTCCTGACCTCTTTTAAAACAGCCTCTGCTTCTACCCCCCTCTCTCCTCTGCTTCTACCCCCCTCTCTCCTCCTCAACACACACACACAATTTTAAATGCAAATTTTCTCTGTCCCTGAAGAAATTTCTTGATACCGGCATGGATTTTAATTCCTCCTCCTTAAAAAACACACACACACACACCATAAAACTTAACTCCTTTGTCGTTCCCTCTGTTAAAGAAAGAGCTGTCATGCTTTTAAACTTGTCTCCGCCCCCCCAAACCTCCTGGAGGCCACATTCCCTTGCAAAATATATTGGGGGGGGCCAGTGGGCAGGACAAATGTTAAAAGCACACCCACCCTCTGCCATTTAGTCAAGTGAGAGTTATAGTCACAATTGAGTGGCTGGGGGAACCCGGCCAGATGGGCGGGGTATAAATAATAAATTATTATTAAATTATTATAATTGAAGGACACATTCTCTGGAGGAGATTTGACCTGATCTATGGCTACTGGTCCCATCACCTCCTGGCAAATAGAAGGGGAAGAAATGGAGGCAGTGAGAGATTTTACTTTCTTGGGCTCCATGATCACTGCAGATGGTGACAGCAGTCATGAAATTAAAAGACGCCTGCTTCTTGGGAGAAAAGCAATGAGAAACCTAGACAGCATCTTACAAAGCAGAGACGTCACCTTGCCGACAAAGGTCCGTATAGTTAAAGCTCTGGTTTTCCCAGTAGTGATGTATGGAAGTGAGAGCTGGACCATAAAGAAGGCTGATCGCCGAAGAACGGACGCTTTTGAATTACGGTGCTGGAGGAGACTCTTGAGAGTCCCATGGACTGCAAGAAGATCAAACCTATCCATTCTTAAGGAAATCAGCCCTGAGTGCTCACTGGAAGGACAGATCGTGAAGCTGAGGCTCCAATAGTTTGGCCGCCTCATGAGAAGAGAAGACTCCCTGGAAAAGACCCTGATGTTGGGAAATATGGAGGGCACAAGAAGAAGGGGACGACAGAGGACGAGATGGTTGGACAGTGTTCTCGAAGCCACCAACATGAGTCTGACCAAACTGCGGGAGGCAGTGGAAGACAGGAGTGCGTAAACAGCAACAATGGCTTCCCTATGCCCATCTATCCCTGGGGGGAATTTGATGTTCTGTCTCACAGAACATTTGCCCATCGAGGGCCACATTCTGGGTGCCACAATTTAAGGAGCAGATTGACAAGCTGGAAGATGTGTGGAGGAGAACAACTAAGATGATCCAGCCTCTTTGGGCTTTAAATGTACGGTGTGACTGTGGGTTACTGCGGCAGGTCAGGAGACCACACAGCAGAGCTTTCTCAAACCCTGGCACCTGAAACCTTTCAGCTGGCAACTGAACTCGCCTCCCTCTGCATTCCTCCACTCTCAAAATCCTCTCTTCCTTTCCACCTCTTTCCCCCTTCTTCCCAATCCAGCGTTTTATTCTTTTATTAGCCTCTTCGACATCTCACGTTCCCATCACCCGTTGTTGTTATTGTTTTTCGCCCCACCATCAAGCAACCTCATTAACACAGATCAAAAGGAGCCGTTAATGATTTATAAAGGTGCGGCAGTTTGGAGAAATTAAATAATTTAGGCCACGGGTGGGTGTGGGTGGGTGTGAGTGAGTGCATGTGTGTGTCCCCAAAGGCAGTTCCTTACGGCGCAGGAATTGCAGGCGCCGAATCGTTTCCCTGCTGGGGAGCCATCCCCCCCCCATCCTGGTTCTGCTGGATTGGCCCGCCTCCCCCCCCCCGGGACTATTGTGCAAATAAAAGGAGAGGGTGCCAAGTTGATTGACAGGGAGACTGGCCAACCACGAGGATTGGTTGGAAGCTTGAGCAAACTGCTTTCAGGTGGCAAGGGGAGCATTGCATGCCTTCTGTGGACAGTTGATACCCATGACTCTTTGAGATATCACTGTCCATTTATTCACCTGTGCCTCATTTTCCAGGACGTGGGTGGCACTGTGGTCTAAACCACTGAGCCTCTTGGGCTTGCTGATCAGAAGGTCGGCGGTTCGAATCCCTGTGACGGGGTGAGCTCCCGTTGCTTGGTCCCAGCTCCTGCCAACCTAGCAGTTCGAAAGCACGCCAAAGTGCAAGTAGATAAATAGGATACAGCTGTGACAGGAAAGTAAATAGTGTTTTCGTGCGCCCTGGTTTCCGTCACGGTGTCCCATTTGTACCAGAAGCGGTTTAGTCCTGCTGGCCACATGACCCGGAAATCTGTCTGCGGACAAACGCCGGCTCCCCCAGCCTGAAAGCGAGATGAGCGCCACAACCCCATAATCGCCTTTGACAGGACTTAACCGTCCAGGGGTCCTCCTTTACCATTTTTTTAACCTTCACTGCATTTCCCACAAATGCATCTCTGTTCAAAGCAACATGCACTCAAAAATAGCCTACATTAGGAGTGAGGTGGGTTTTATAACCCAAGGGTCGGATTTCCTTTGGGGTGGCAGCGAATGCTAG
Organism: Zootoca vivipara; assembly: GCF_965207765.1. NCBI lineage: Eukaryota > Metazoa > Chordata > Lepidosauria > Squamata > Lacertidae > Zootoca > Zootoca vivipara. Next base: position 92,507,464 of record NC_142589.1, on the reverse strand, counting down.
TGCTGGGGGGGGGGGGGCAGAGGAGAAAGTGGGCATGGCTGCCAGTGCAAATTTCACCGTTTTGCGGCAGGCTTGTGTCAACACACCCGCTCTCTACCCTCATCCAGACAAGAAAGGGGCATGATCAGAGTTGGAATCAGAATTATGATGCAAGCTGAGACGTTGAGACCTTTGCTTTTTCCAATCCTGGTGTTATTTTTCCCTCCCGACCGAAGGAGCCTAAAACCAAAGTGCTTCTGCATGGGGTGCAGTCCTCCTTAAGAGGCTGAGGCCCCTCTTTTGGGATTACAGTGGTGCCTCGCTAGACAAATTTAATTCGTTCCACGGTTCAATTCTTATAACGCAAAATTTGTCTAGTGAATCCCATAGGAATGCATTGAATATTTATTTATTTTGTCCATAGGAACACATTTATTCAATTTCAATGCATTCCTATGGGAAGCCGCGATTCGCTAGACAAATTTTTCGTAAAATGAATTCGTCTAGCGAGGCAACCTCCGCTCGAAAAATCCTTTCGTTAAGCGAAAAATTCGTCTTGCAGGGCATTCGTCTAGCGAGGCACCACTGTATAAATTCCTATTACAACAGAGAACACAACCGTTTGCAACAATGCAGAGCTGGGAGTATCAGTGCGGACTTCCTCTCACAGAGTGCTGTTGACTTTGTTATGCCATTGGGGACTTTTGGGACCACAGGCAGTGACTTCCTGTTCCACAGATAGGGACTTCCTGCCTCATTGCTAGTGACTTCCTCTTATGCTGTGGGGGACTTCCTGCGTCACAGCTGGTGACTTCCTGTTCTGCAGATAGGGACTTCCTGCCTCATCGCTAGTGAGTTCCTCTTACACTGCGGACTTCCTGTCTCACAGCTGGTGACTTCCTGTTCTGCAGATAGGGACTTCCTGCCTCATCACTAGTGACTTCCTCTTATGCTGTGGGGGACTTCCTGTCTCACAGCTGGTGACTTCCTGTTCTGCAGATAGGGACTTCCTGCCTCATCACTAGTGACTTCCTCTTATGCTGTGGGGGACTTCCTGTCTCACAGCTGGTGACTTCCTGTTCTGCCGATAGGGACTTCCTGCCTCATAGCCAGTGACTTCCTCTTACACTCTTCCTGCCTCAGGGCTCACACATCACATTTTACCACACTGACTCTCTGAACCAGTGGAAATGGAGGCACAGAGGGCGGGAAATGGCGCCCCCTGCCTGCCCAAAACATCACAAACTTTGTAGAACTGCTACTGCTTCTTGTTCTTCCTTCACATTCAGCTTTCACCCAGGAGCTGCTTAACTTTGCCATTGCCCAGGAGAGACCAGGGTTCAAATCCTCCCACTTGGGCCTGAAGCTCACTGGGGGCCAGTTGCTGCCTTTCAGCCTAACCCACCTCGCAGGGTTGTCGTTGGCAAGAAACGAGGAGGACCACCTGGGAGAGAGGAAAACATTGGATACCAGCGGGATAAATATATAAATAAATAAATTGTGGACAAGTTTAAAAGGGGGGCTTCCTCTCTCTGGGAAATAGAAGAACAATTTCCCCCTTCCACCCTCTCCGTCCTGATCTCTCTCTCTCTCCCCCCCCCACCACCTCGGTGGTTCCATTCACTTCAAGCTGTAGGCCTAATTCTCTCCAGCCCATTCCCGCCAGCAGTCGGAAAATAGCATTTCAGCAGGGGATTCGGAAGCACTTACGGCCGCCGCAGAGAAACGTAAGGAACCTCTGCAAGCCGGGGGAATAATAATGATGCCACTTCTCTCGCCCCCACCCCCACCCCAGTGCACACACATCCCCCCCTTCTTCATATCCCACCCTCCACTCATTCAGGCAGTTTTCCTACGAGGATCGCTCATCGGCTTCGTGGATGCCGTAAGAATCGGCAGCTCCTTGAGGGATGCCACCCCTTTCCTGCCATCTGATGCATCTTGGGGGGGCAAGGGGCAAGAGATGTGTGCAAATTGCAAAATCATCAGAGGTGCCCAAATAAATGAGGTTTGCCCCTGCTACGCCCCTCCCCAAAGTCTCTCCAAAGCTACATTTTGGTGTTTCCCAACCTTTTGGTCTCCAGCTGTTTTGGGGCTATGACTCCCATCACCCCTAGCTAGGAAGACCAGAGGTCAGGGATGATGGGAATTCTAGTCTGAAAGCAGCTGGAGACGCAAGGCTGGGAAACACTGCTCTAGGGAACGGACGAGCAAAACACTTTCCAGAATCACGCCAACCTCCTTGCAATGCGGTCCAGCACCCAGAAGTTTGGGAGCACAGTTCTCATCAGCCCCTGAAAGCCTAGCTGTGTGAGGCTGGGGTTGGTGGGAGTTGTAGTTCAGAACATCTGCTGGGCTGAGTTATAGACAGTGGTACCTTGGTTCTCAAACTTAATCCGTTCCGGAAGTCTGTTCCAAAACCAAAGCATTCCAAAACCAAGACCCACGCAAAACAGATCAATCTGTTCCAGACGTTTAAAAACAACCAATTGAACATGAATTTTACTATCTAATGAGACCATTGATCCATAAAATGAAAGCAACAATCAATGTACTGTCCTATAAAATAAATAAGTAGATGATAAAAATTAAAATTCTTTTTTTCCCCTTACCTGCACTGATGATAGTCATTGTTTGGATGGAGGGCTTTTATCCATTTCCGCAGTCACACAATCCATCAATCAGTTGCAGTCCCGGAAGCAATACCAGACAGACGTACGGCTTCTGAAAAACATTAGGAAACTGCAACTCTTACTTCCGGGTTTTCAGCGTTTGGGAACCAAGTTGTTTGAGTACCAAGGCGTTTGAGAACCAAGGTACCACTGTACCATGTTCCCCTCAGTGTGAAAAATCTTCCCCACCTCAATTTCAAACAAGGAACAGGAAGGTGGAAAGGAGGATTACTTTTAATCCATTTTAACCACCAACCATCTGCATTCAGGATTCTGGTTCCAACCCCAAACCTGCCCCAGAAATGAGGCATCCGAAATGGTCTTAACAAAAGACTGGCCAAATCTGTGCTATTCTAATGGCTGGGTACATATTTCCCCCTCTTTGAATATTTATGCGAATTTAGGGATCATCTTTATCCACGCTTCTCATATTTCACTTTGTGGAGCTGTTAAAACAGGACTCATTTCAATAAATAAAAAGACCTAAAGCCTTTCTTATTTTTTTATTTTAAAAGGAGAGGGAGGAAAGAAAGAGGAAACCTAAATGAGATTGCAAAGCACTTTCCAACTTAGGGGAGAAATCCGTTCCAAAATGACGCTCCAAGTCAATATACGGCTAATTGAAAGATTTATTTTGCAGGCCGTGCTGAACACAATATGGACTTTTGCCAGTTGCTGGGGCTTACACACACACACACACACACACACACACACAGACACAGCGCATATTAACATCACACCCAGACAATCGAGTTTAGCTTTACACAGGAATAGGGATCCAGCTTTCCCCGCAACAGCCAGCTTGCTGTCCAGGGAGGGCAGGGGAGAAAAGGAGAAAGTGATTGGAAAATGAGCTTAAAAATGCACTCTGTGTGAAGTCCTTTCTGCCAGCTGCCGGCAGCTGACCGGGCTGGGGGATTAATGGAGAGGATGGTCTTAGCATCAGCAAAACATTTGGCTTCCGAAACCTGGCCTTATGGGGATTGGTTCCATCGGCACACCAGTCCTGGGGGGGGGGGGTCACTCCGCTCATGAGTCTGCATTTTTGCCTTTTCTTTCAGGGTGTTAAGATTTTGTTCCTGGAGCGTTGCAAGAGTCAAGGGTTCAGGTTTCGCCCCCGGCTTCCTGGAAGTTAGATTTCTAGAACGAGGAAAAGGTGTATTTTGTCTTTAATTTCTAAGTGCATCGTTCTGGATCCTCTGCAAACATTTCCACAGCCAAGGCAGTGCCAGTTTACGTATAAGCTAAACAAGCTATAGCTCAGGGCCCCACTGTCTTGGGGGCCCAAAAAAAATTTAAAGGGAAAAAACTGGATGTACGTTTCCAAAATATGAGAGAAAAAACAAATAAAATAAAAACCTACATACAGCAACAGTGTTTTCTGTTGTCATGTATGTCATGGGCCCCGTCTGCTAGCCTGCTCCCTAAGATATCACTGGTTTGCTCCTTTCTATATATAGGGTGCCTACATTCTGCATGGACTGGTTGCATGGCTGCATGTGCAAATGGCTTGAGATCCCTATTAGGTCCATAAATTACCATATAGCATATATTCAACACAAAAACCAGCGACAATTTGTTGATGACCAAGGACAGCTGGACATATAAAGGGCCCCATTCCCCTTCAGTAGCTTAGGGCCTCATCAAACCTAAAACCGGCTCTGCGCACAACGGAGCTGTTTCAGGGCCAACTGATGCGATGGTCATTTGGGGTGTGTAGTGGCCTATTTTGCAATGGACTATCCTCTCTCCAAGGAGCAGCCGGCCAGACAGCAGCCTATGGCTGGTTTGCAGACCATTTCTATTTAAATGACTGCCATTCTACCTACATTTGCCCCACTGCAATCAATCAGTGCCTTCCCATTTTTTGAAAGTGGGCTTCCTTCTGGGTCTCCTCCCCCCCCCCCCCCAGCGATATTTGGTGATGCGGTAGTGCCTGGCGTCCGCAAGACAGGTGTTGCAAGTCTGTGAAAGTTTTCAGGATTGCAGTTCCTTCTCCTCCTGGTGCAACAGCCAAGAAGTATGTGTTAATGTGGAGGTTGTGAGCGGGGAATGGGAAGCACCCCCATCTGAACATATTGCGTAGGAGCCTGGGAAGCTATGAGCTTTCTCCTAAAAATAAAGTACGGTCCCAGTCCTCATGATTCAGAATATTGGGGTGGTTTTAAAGAAAAACAGGAAGATTCCTTGTAGCCAGTGGGCAGGATCAAGCCAGAGTAAATCACACCATGCAAGTCAGAGTTAACGCTTTATTAACAAGAACACGATCTTCACAGAATTTCAATTGTAGGTCTTGCCCCACAGATCAGTTGCCAAGAATGAAAGTCCCTGCCACCCCACAGCCATCTGAGTCCCCTCTTCTCTGGGGTTTCCCCCAAGCAATCGGAGACTGTGCCTTCATTCAGCCAACCTCTCCTCTGCTTTCATGCCTCTTCTGGTTCTGGGGCACCAACATTTCTACTTTCTATAAACCAATATTTTCTTCAATCCTCAAACCCAGATTTCATAAGCTCATTTGCTTTTTCATGTTAAAAGTCTGTGGGAGCTGACGTTTGCGAAGGGTGTTGAGGGTTGTTAGCAGACCCCCTCTATTCCCCTCCCAGAGCTATGGTTCCCAGAGTGTTTTAACAATCAATTCCTCTTCCCAAGCAACTTGGATGAGTTTGCGGGGTATTGGTACTGCCAATAATCAACTGCCAATTGAACAAGTTGCTCATCTTGTATTAAGGGAATTAGCTTGAGAGCATCGTAAGAGGGTGACATTCTTACAAATCAGCCTCAATCCAGAGGTTGCAAGGTACAGTACAAGACTCACCTTTTGGGGTTCATCGCAAAAGTTCCCCGCTCTCCCCGAAGGTCGTCGGTTATGAGGAAGGCAGCCCAGCGTAGACGCCATTATTATGGCAAAGCGTCAGCTGTTCCTTGAACCGTGGCAGAATTAAATCAAGCAGCCTCTACAAACTGAGGGCCATTTCAGAAGACATTTCAAACAATTTGGATTGGAGATGGGATATATTTATTTTCTCGGGGTATTTTTTAAAACAAGAACAACCCAAGAAGAAGAATCTGGAGAGTAGGTTTTGAACGAGGAGTCCTGAGAGATACCCGCTGCAACGGGAAATGTTCTTAAGAATACCTTTTTTACATGTGCAGGAGAGGATATCTGAGCGCTCGAATTTTGGAAGCTGGAATGCACTCACAAAGCTGTCCCTGTAGGAAAGTTAATGCCTGGCCTTGATTTGATCAGGAAGCTGTCAGATAAAGGAGGAGATGCCAGAGGTTGTGTTTAGCGGGGTTTGGGGGGGACGGAAGGTGAGGCGCCCACATACCCCCCCTGCCAGCCACCCCCAAACACATGTTGGGTAGATCTAATATTGTATGCCGCTGGATTTGGAACACTGCATACAGTTCTGGACACCTCACCTCCAAAAGGATACTGTAGAGTTGGGATGTGGGTGGCACTGTGGTCTAAACCACTGAGCCTCTTGGGCTTGCCGATCGGAAGGTCAGCGGTTTGGATTCCCACGACGGAGTGAGCTCCCGTTGCTCTGTCCCAGCTCCTGCCAATCTAGCAGTTGGAAAAGCACGCCAGTGCAAATAGATAAGTAGGTACCACTGCGGCGGGAAGGTAAATGGCATTTCCGTGCGTTCTAGTTTCCGTCACGGTGTCCCATTGTGCCAGAAGCAATTTAGTCCTGCTGGCCATATGACCCGGAAAGCAGTCTGGGGACAAATGCCGGCTCCTTCGGCCTGAAAGCGAGATGAGCGCCGCAACTCCAAAGTCACCTTTGACTTGAGTTAACCATCCAGGGCTCCTTTACCTTTACTGTGGAGTTGGGAACGGTTCAAAAAAGAAGAACCCAGATGATCAAGGGGGTGGAACAACTCCCCTTTGAGGAAAGTTCAGGAAAAAGTTAAGACATGAGCAAAGTTTGTGAAATTATAAACCTTGAGCTGCTAAATAGCTCAGATCTGAGATCGACTCAGATCTAAAATAAAAAAATTCTTTCAGTAGCACCTTAAAGACCAACTAAGTTTTTATTTTGGTATGAGCTTTCGTGTGCATGCACACTTCTTCAGATACACGAAAGCTCATACCAAAATAAAAACTTAGTTGGTCTTTAAGGTGCTACTGAAAGAATTTTTTTATTTTACTTCGATCCAGACCAACACGGCTACCTACCTGTAACCGACTCAGATCTGTTTCCCATATACCAGAGCTACATAGCATCTGAGAAGTATCCACACTGATTGTGATGGACCTGCGTGCTGTCATGAAACGAACATTTTGAACACTGGCTAGCCATACTTGAGTTGCTAGGCAGCTCAGATCTCATATCTACCAAGGCCCGTTTCCCATATACAGTACAGTCGTACCTCAGCTCCTGAACGCTTTGGGAGTTGAACGTTCTGGCTCCCAAACAATCTAAAACCAGTTTTGGAACATTTTTTGGAAGCCGAATGTCCGGTGCGGCTTCCGCTATTGTTTTCGGCACACCTGCGCAATCGGAAACCAATCGGAAGCCGCGCCTTGGTTTCCGAATGTCTCGGAAGTTGAACGGACTTCCAGAACGGATTCAGCTCGACTTCCGAGGTACGTCTGAGCTACGTGGCAGCTCAGATTCCTGGAATGACTTCGCATGCTGTCAAGCAATCAGCGTTCAAAAGTTCCCATGGCATGCCCTCTGCCAAACCTGAGCTGCCACGTAGTTCAGCTCCAAGGTACGAGCGATCCTTCCTATACATTAAATATGAGCTGGATGGCACCTCAGCACGTATCCAAGCGGTCTGAAGTTAGCTCGCAAAGCAGCAAGCGAGGGCCAGCGGTTTCTTTTGGCTCTGTGCCCTCCTGTGCCAGACAGAGATGACCTCAGCTGCCCATCGCAGCGGAGCAGGTGGAAGGGGTGCTGACGGGATTGATGGTGTAATTTAAGCGATCAATATTTAGAAAGCACTCTGCGATTCTCTGGGGTGGGGAAGCCAGGGGGCTGGGCATTATTTATTAACAACCAGGACACGCCGTTTGCATCCAGCAGCAGGCACCTGGGTTTGAGAGTCGCGGCATGGCTTCCGCATTGGGCGACACAGCCGCTCAGACCCAACAGCCGTGGCAAGTTTAGAGGAAAGGAGATTCGGAGGAGACACGGTAGACGTTTATAAAATGTTTCGCGGCATGGAGGCCGTCGAAAGAGAGGCGTTTTCCTCCTGTCTCTCATGACGCAAGAACTCTTGCTCATGCGATGAAGCTGAATGTTAAAAGACACAAGGCTGAACTATGGAACTCCCTGCTGCAGGAGGCAGTGGCGGCCGCCAACCTGGCCCTGGACGACTTTAAAAGAGGGTTAGGCAAATTCACAGAGGAGGAGAGGGTTGTCGAGGGCTACTAGCCTTCTAGGCGGCGGTCGCTGGAAACCGCACGAGGGGAGAGAGATTTTGCGCGTGAATCCCACTTGCAGATTTTGCTTGGCAACGTCTGGTGAGAAAAGGATGCTGGTCTAGCTGGGCCTGGAGCCAGCAGGCCCTCCTTCTGTTCTTAAGACATTTCAGAAGGGTGCAAGAGGGTGCTTGGCAGATTAACTACCAGATAAGGGCCACTGCTGTTGTTTTCGCAGGTAAAAAAACCAGGAACATCCACAGCCATCAGGACTGTAACTCAGGGGGCCAAGCATCTTTTCTGCATGCAGCAGGTCGCAGTGCGGCTTATATTCGCGACCTTACGGTATGCAGCCAGGAGTGCAGGGCTTGCGGTTTGGGGTTTGGTCTACCTCATGGGTAGGCAAACTAAGGCCCTGGGGCTGGATCTGGCTCAATCACCTTCTAAATCCGGCCCGCAGATGATCCGGGAATCAGTGTGTTTTTACATGAGTAGAATGTGCTTTTATTTAAAAGGCATCTCTGGGTTATTTGTGGGGCATAGGAATTTGTTCATCCACCCCCCAAAAAGTCCACCCCCCCAATAAGGTCTGAGGACAGTGGCGCGGCCCCCTGCTGAAAAAGTTTGCTGACCCCTGGTCTACATCCATCGAGGGGAGAGGCCACCCCTAAAAAGCCTCTGCGCCCATTCTTGACAGAGCGGCTCTTGTGGTTGACCGAAAGGGACTGAAAAGGGTTTTCCTAACTGGGCCGTGGAGAGCATCCTCATCGTGGGAAGGCGGTTGTGGGGGGAGAAATATAGATACAAAAATAAAAACCTTGGCAACAACCTGTGATTAGAGAGCACTTTGCACCAAAAAAAGAGAAAGAGAGACAGACGGGGAAGGGGGGGAAGAGATTGTCGGTCCCCCCCCCGCCTTCCTTGTTCATTTCAGTAACATAGATTTCGAGCCATTTAACAGGCTTTAACAGCCGTTAATCGCCTTTGCCTCTGCCAAGCCCAGAAGCAAAGAGATGGGCACTGCCGCCTTCGGATGCCCATTTACCTTTTCCTCCGTTTGGAAACTCTCCCTCCTCTTTCTCCCGCCTTGCAATTTGACCGTCGCTCTTCATTCTTTTCTCTCGGTTGGCTCCCAAAGGGGCAGCTGACGTCTGGAGCAGCTGAAAGCATAACTCGTTGGGGGCGGGAGAGCGCAATAAGTGCCTTGGGAGGGGGACTCTTTCCGAGCTTCGCTTCGCATTTCAAGCCAGGCTGAGTCAAACCACCGCTGTGTCTCGCTCAGTGTTGCCGACACCGGCAGGCAGCTGCTCTCGAGGGTTTTTCAGACGGAGATGCCCTTGGGGATTGGACGTGGTAGCTCCTGCCACCTAAGCAGAGCACAGAATCATAGAATTGCAGCGTCGGGAGGGTCATCCAGTCCAACCCCCTAGGATTTCGATTGGCGTGACGAAGCGTTTGCCTGGTCCCGCCTGTCATGGCCTTTCCCTTGCAGCCTTCGGGGTTCCAGACAGCAGTGCACTGTGGGGGGTTGGACCAGTACATCTCTGAGCACAATTCAAAGTGTTGGTGCTGACCTTGAAAGCCCTAAATGGCCTCTGCCCAGGATACTTGAAGGAGCGTCTCCACCCCCATCGTCCAGCCCGGACACCGAGGTTCAGCTCCGAGGGCCTTCTGGCGGTTCCCTCCCTGCGAGAAGTGAGGTTGCAGCGAACCAGGTAGCGGACCTTCTCGGTGGTGGCACCCGCTCTGTGGAACACCCTTCTATCAGATGCCAAGGAGATAAACAACCACCTGACTTTTGGAAGACACCTGAAGGCAGCCCTGTTTAGGGAAGGTTTTAATGTTTGACGTTCTGTTGTGTTTTTATTATTCTGTTGGGAGATGGGCAGGGTATAAAGGATGATGATGATGATGACAACACTCAGGGTCCCTCCCAACTTTTCTGTGATTCTATGAGCTCCTCCAAGATCTGTCCCATCTCCTTTCCCATTGGCCTTTCCCAACTGTCTGTCAACAGTCCATGGCAGCTGGGCATGGTGGGGAGGGGCCTTTATTTTTGGAGGAGGGCACCGGAAAACGGCTCCTTGGGCTGTTGCTTTTAAAGGTCTGCTGTGCTTCAGCAAACCCGAGCCTGGCGAGGCCTCCCTCCTTCGCCTTAATAGCCCCCGCTCTGGATCTGAGCCCCTCGGCGCTCACCACCTGCCCTCGCTAAAGGGAGTGCGGTTTTCTCTATGTGTGCGTTTTCCTTTTAGATGCTTGCGGCGGGAGGTGTGGGCATATGGAACGGACCTGACCTTCGCTGCCAAAAGATCTCTCTCAACTCCCCAAAGAGACAAGAAGCCTTTAATTTTTAATAACAATTAATGTACTCGGAGGGAGGAGGCGAGTTCGAGGTGGGGGCCAGGAGGCCAACTGAACCGTTGAGTCAGAGCTTGTGCATTAAGGCAGCAGCAGTCTGGGGGTGCTGGGGGTTTTGGAAACAGGGGTGTGTCTCTGTGCTTCCCCACATTGGTCCGGCTACAACTTTCCGACTAGATTACTGCAATGCATTAAATGTGGGTCTGCCTTGGAAAGAGCAGGTACATCGAGCCCTGCTGTCGCTTGAGGCTCAAGTGCCTTCCATCATCTTCAGCTGGTGGCCCAGCTATGCCCCTATCTGGACAGGGATGGCCTCTGGCGACGGTTCAGAAACTTCAGCCGGTGCAGAATTCAGCAGCCAGGTCACTCACCGGACAGCAAGACGGTTTGAGCATCTTGCACCGATCCTGGTGCGACTGCACTGGCTACCAACACCTCAGGGGCCACTTCTCCCCGTAGGAACAGACCTGGACCCTGCGATCCTCATCTGAGGCCCTTCTTCGTGTGCCTCCTCGAGAAGACCGGAGGGTGGCAGCATGAGAGCAGGGCCTTTTCCATGGTGGCTCCCTGCTTGCAGAATCCTCTCCCCAAAGAGGCTCACCTGGCCTCATCATTACATAGTTTTTGGCAGCCAGCAAAAAGCTCTCTTTTGTCTTTAAATTCTTTGTAGCCTTCTTCAGTGGGTGGGGATGTCCTGCTTTTTAGAAATACAGTCATAGCTCGGAACTCAAACACCTTGCAAGTCAAATGCTTTGGCTGCCGAACACCACAAACCTGGAAGTTGGTAAAAAGGCACTTTTCTCCCCCTGTGGTGGGGTTGTCCACGCGATGTTCATATTCTGGACAATGGTTTTTCACAAAACAAGCAAAACACTCAAAACTTTCCCTTCCAACTTCACCGCACCGTTTCCTACTAAATCCACAATTTAGTAGTTCACCTCTCAGGAACGCTTGACACAAACACGGGTGGCTGCCGGAGCTACGGTTGCCCCCAAATGGAAAAGCTTGCAGGGCATTTTGCTTGGGTTTAAAAATATGTGGAGTTGAGCATGAGCTGAAACAATCATCCACATATTAGGTGTTGCCCAAGGCTAGGAGCTCTCTGTTGTGTTGTGGGATTTTATCATACATACAACATATACAAAATAAAAAAAATTCCTTCCAGTAGCACCTTAAAGACCAACTAAGTTTTTATTTTGGTATGAGCTTTCATGTGCATGGACACTTCTAGTTGGTCTTTAAGGTGCTGCTGGAAGGATTTGTTTGTTTGTTTGTTTCGACTACGTCAGACCAACACGGCTACCTACCTGTATCTACAACATATACAGACACACAGGACCTCCTCCAACATGAAATTTGGCTTTCCTGATCGTCTTCAGTAAGGGACGCAGCAGGTGGCGCTGTGGGTTAAACCACTGAGCCTAGGGCTTGCCGATCAGAAGGTCGGTGGTTCGAATCCCCGCGATGGAGTGAGCTCCCGTTGCTCAGTCCCAGCTCCTGCCCACCTAGCAGTTTGAAAGTACGTCAAGTGCAAGTAGATAAATAGGGACCGCTACAGCGGGAAGGTAAACGCCGTTGTTTTGGTTTGCCGGAAGCGACTTAGTCATGCTGGCCACATGACCCAGAAACTGTATGCCGGCTCCCTTGGCCAGTAAAGCGAGATGAGCGCCACAACCCCAGAGTCGTCCGCGACTGGATCCCTTTACCTTTACCTTTAATTAATCGTCCTCAGTATTTTACCAACCTGATATTAAGTCTCTCCTGGATGTACCCTGCTGCCTTTTTGTACTAATATATATATATATATATATATATATATATATATATATATATATATATGTATGATATACATATATATATATGATTTGTTTGATTTACTTCAATAAGTTGTGATTGCTGCATTGCATGGGGTTGGACTATATGACTCATGGGAACCCTTCCAACTGTACAATTCTTTCTCTGTGTGTGTGTGTGTGTATATGTCCATGCATACACAGGGAGAGCACTAATCAACACTGTCATGCAATCACAACGAACATTGATTCCACACTTGCACAGTTAGCCCCAGGCTGCTCAAGATGAACTCCCAAATTTATTTATTACTATTTATTTCTCAGATTTATTGGGTGCTTTTCTTACCGAGGGAACCCGGAGCGAGTTGTAGTATACGAACAAACACACACTGAAAGCAGCGTAAAAGAAATACAAAGGGGGGGGGGTATTACAATTGTACCTCGGAAGTCGAACGAAATCCGTTCCGGAAATCCATTCGACTTCCAAAACACTTGGAAACCAAAGCCCCGTCGGACTTGCAAACCGGACCGCCCACTTATGGGTTTGTGGCGTTTGGGAGCCAAAACGTTCAAGAACTGAGCTGTTCAAAAACCAAGGTACGACTGTATTTGAAATTCAGATTTGCTCCCAGATCGGTGACTTCACGCACAAAATGTCCTCTGAGGACAGTTATTGTGATAGTGACTCGTTCTAAAAGAAGGCTGGCTATTAAATCAAGAGGAACACACCCGCTTTTGATTTGGAGAACAATAATGGAGATCTCTACACTATCTTTTTTTCCTTTTTTGCATTTTTGTACAGACTTCTGGGCTAAAGAATTCCGCATTTTGAATGATAGCTGCATTTCGGCGTACATAATTTGTTCAGGAAGTACGGTACGTCAAAAGCTAAAGTTAAACCAAAGCCTCTCCTCTCGCTATATGGATGGATCAGGGCTGCCAGTGTGGCTGAACCAAGAAGTAAGATTCGCTTAAGAAATCACAGCTCTTTTTTTGTGGCGTCCTCAGCAGATCCTGTGTATGTTTTACTCGGAATAAGCTCCCACTGTGATGCAGTGAGTCTTTCCCCCAAGAAACGAGGAGCCATATATATCTTCTTGTACATCGGCGACAGATAACCTTGTCCCACCTTCCCAAGGCACCTGATCGTGGTGGGTGTGGACCAACCCAAAAGTGGGCGGGGACGACCCTGAAAAGGGGCGGGGCCGAATCCTTCTGGTTGCCCAGAAAGGCTAGTACTGATTATTCTGCCTCTCGAGATGCTTCTTATGCTGTTAATCCAGGCTGTTTCAGAAAGTGTCAGGATGCAATGTAAGCAAGGATCTGTTGGAATCTGGATCTGCAAAGCTTCTTTGGTGGTGGTGGTGGGAGCGGAGAGGGTTGGCTCAGCTCAGTAGAAGGCAGCTTCCCTTTTAACAGCAAGAACGTTGTGGACTAGAATCCTGGGGCTGAAACTGCCTTGGTCGCACTGGTCTCTGGCGGGCTAGGGACAAGGGTGAAAGCTGTTTCCTGCTGGATCTCTCAGCGGCTTTTGATACCATTGACCATAACATCCTTCTGGACCATCTAGAGGGGCTGGGAGCTGGGGGGCACTGTTATACAGTGGTTCCGCTCCTTTCTCTGGGGCCGTGTCCCGAAAGTGGTGTTGGGGGATGAGTGTTCAGACCCCTGGGCTGTCACTTGTGGGGTGCCTCAGGGCTCCGTCCTCTCCCCCATGCTTTTTAACATCTACCAGTATATGAAGCCACTGGGAGAAATCATCAGGGGGGTTGGGCTGGGTGTTCATCAGTATGCGGATGATACCCAGCTCTACCTCTCTTTCAAATCAGAACCAGTGGAAGCGGTGAAGGTCCTGTGTGAGTGTCTGGAGGTGGTTGGAGGATGTATGGTGGCTAACGGATTGAGGTTGAATCCTGACAAGGCAGAAGTACTGTTTTGGGGGACAGGGGGCAGGCTGGTGTGGAGGACTCCCTGGTCCTGAAGGACCAGGTGCGCAGCCTAGGGCTCATTTTGGACTCACAGCTGTCCATGGAGGCACAAGTCAGTTCTGTGTCCAGGGCAGCTGTCTACCAGCTCCATCTGGTACGCAGGATGAGACCCCTCCCTGCCCGCAGACTGTCTCACCAGAGTGGTGGTTATCTCCCGCTTGGACTACTGCCATGCGCTCTACGTGGGGCTACCTTTGAAGGATCTGCTGCAATATAATGCCTTAACAGTAGAGCCATAGCTCAGCGCTTAGAGCACCTGCCCTTCAGAAAACTCTGCCCAAGGAAGCTTCCTTTTACACCCGTCCTTCATTCATGTATCATAAGGACCGGGACCTAGTTTTGCTGCTGCCAGCCTGTGCAGCCAACACCAAGCCAGGTGGAGCAGCGATCTGGCTTTGCAATCAGGTCAGATTTCCGTTGTTGCTGGGGCTGCTTTGCATGCCAGCATTATCGCAGATCTGTTGGCTCTTCCTCACTCCACCCCCCTTTCCCCACACCATCACTGAGAGGATAAGGACACGTCCAAGTCATTCTGCCTCGCTCCAGCCCAGCCCAGGAGCAACATCAATTGCTATGCAAGCCTTCCAGCACCCCAGGAAACTGTGAGGTAATTATTTCTAGCTCTTTCCAACAGTGAAGGTGTAATTACCATAGCCTCAACAGCTCAGGCTAAACGCTCGTGAAAATGTGTATACACACACACACCATCAACAAGCAAAGAATCACCAGGGTTGTAATCTCTCTGCGGGTCGGACTCCAGCAACGGAAGGAGACTCTAATTGTTTTCGAGGACTGAGCCAACCAGCAGATTCCACGCATGCCAAAAAGTCGCGCCTGCAAGGGCCCTTTTCACCCCAAAGCATGAGGGTTTGCGCCAGACCAAGAGCATGGGTAGGCAAACTAAGGCCCGGGGGCCAGATCCGGCCCAATCGCCATCTCAATCTGGTCCGGGAAATAAAAAAATTCCTTCAGTAGCACCTTAAAGACCAACTAAGTTTTTATTTTGGTATGAGCTTTCGTGTGCATGCACACTTCTTCAGATACAGTGAAATGGAAGTTTCCAGGCACTTATGTAGAGAAGGGGTGGGGAGGGGTGGGGATGGGGAGGGGGGATCACTCAGAAGGGTGGTGGAAATGGGTGGTTGACTGACTGATAGCTGTTGATGACCGTAAACGACTGCAAATGGTTTTGCATGAAAAAGCAAGGGTTGAGATGGCTGAAGATCGCTTATCATGTATAATGAGATAAGAACCCAATATCTCTGTTCAAACCAGGTCCCTCCATGGTTTTGAGCTTGGTGATAAGTTGCAATTCAGCAACTTCTCTTTCCAGTCTATTTCTGAAATTCTTTTGTAGTAAGACAGCTACTTTGAGATCTTGTATAGAATGTCCTGGGAGATTGAAGTGTTCTCCTACTGGTTTTTCTGTCTTCTGGTTCCTGATGTCAGATTTATGTCCATTTATCCTTTGGCGTAGGGTTTGGCCTGTTTGTCCAATGCCAACAGTGCCCTTCAGCTCTCTATATTGGTTTGAACAGAGATATCGGGTTCTTATCTCATTATACATGATAAGCGATCTTCAGCCATCTCAACCCTTGCTTTTTCATGCAAAACCATTTGCAGTCGTTTGCGGTCATCAACAGCTATCAGTCAGTCAATCACCCATTTCCACCACCCTTCTGAGTGATCCCCCCTCCCCATCCCCACCCCTCCCCACCCCTTCTCTACATAAGTGCCTGGAAACTTCCATTTCACTGTATCTGAAGAAGTGTGCATGCACACGAAAGCTCATACCAAAATAAAAACTTAGTTGGTCTTTAAGGTGCTACTGAAGGAATTTTTTTATTTTACTTCGATCCAGACCAACACGGCTACCTGGTCCGGGAATCAGCATGTTTTTACATGAGTAGAATGTATTTAAAATGCATCTCTGGGTTATTTGTGGGGCATAGGAATTCGTTCGTTTTTCTTCTTCTTCTTTTTTTCAAAATATAGTCTGCCCCCCCCCACAAGGTCTGAGGGACGGTGGACCGGCCCCCTGCTGAAAAAGTTTGCTGACCCCTGACCAAGAGCATAGGGTCGGAGCTGGAAGAGGGGGGCCTTGGAGCTCATCTTGCCAACCCCCCCCCCCCCGCAGTATGATGCAGGATGGAGCTACAACATCCCTGACAGGCAGGCTGCCTCCAATACCGGCTCCCCCCCCCCTCACGCCCCCTCAGTCTGCTTTGGTCAGCTGTGGAACTGGCCACTTACAGCTGCCACGCATTATGCCTTCCACATTTCTGGATCTTCCATTGCGGCAGCTATTAAACTTTGGAACTCCCTGCCTATTGAGACCTTCACTGTACTCTTTGCGGCGCCTGCTAAAAACCTTTTTTCGTTTACGCAAGCCCACTCAGCTGGTGCAAGTTTTGATCTGTTTCTTGTTCATTCAACTTTTCAAAAGTCTAAAATTATCGTTAATTTTACTTACTGGTTACTTTTTAAAATCTTTCTCTCTTTTTTTGGCAACCCACTCTGCAAATTTTTGGTTGGTTTTTTTTTTAAAAAAATTACAATCAAGGGGTGTATAAATGTTATGAGATGAGTAAATAAATTAAAAATACCTCCAGCGAGAGAGAAAAAAACCCCACTTCCTGAGTCTATGTTCCTCTGTCCAAGTGCCTTCTAATTTTTTAGCCAGAATCTGCTGTAGTTGTGCCCTTCGGAGCAATGAAGAGCGAGTCTCCTCTGTCTTCTGATATTTGAAGACCATTGGAAACACCTCCTCTTCTCCTCCTTTTCTCTTCTCTGGGCTAAGGATACCTGGCTCGTCCAAGCACTCACCGTAGGATGTGTTTTCCAGGACTGGCAAAATGAAACAAATTTCGATGCAACAGACATTTAGCTGCGGAACTCCCTGCCACCAGATGTGGAGAAGGCCATTGGCACTAACCAGGGCCGGATTTAGGTTTGATGAGGCCCTAAGCTACTAAAGGTGATAAACTCTGGGGTTGCGGCGCTCATCTCGCTCTATAGGCCGAGGGAGCCGGCATTTGTCCGCAGACAGCTTCCGGGTCATGTGGCCAGCATGACAAAGCTGCTTCTGGCAAACCAGAGCAGTGCACGGAAACGTCGTTTACCTTCCCGCCGGAGCGGTTCCTATTTATCTACTTGCACTTTGAGGTGCTTTCGAACTGCTAGGTGGGCAGGAGCTGGGACCGAGCAACGGGAGCTCACCCTGTCGCAGGAATTCGAACCGCCAACCTTCTGATCAGCAAGCCCTAGACTCTGTGGTTTAACTCACAGCGCCACGTGGGTCCCTCACTAAAGGTGATAGGGACCTTTAGATGTCCAGCTGTCCTTTGTCAGCAACAAATGGTCGCTGTTTTTTGTGTTGAATATATGCTATATGGTAATTTATAGACCTCAAGCCATTTGCACACACAGAATGTAGGCACCCTATATATAGAGAGGAGCAAAGCAGTGATATTTTAGGGAGCAGGCTAGCAGGCGGGGCCCATGACTTACATCATAGGAGCCTACATAACACAAAACACTGTTGATGTATATAGGTTTTATTTTATTTGTTTTTTATCTTATATTTTGGAAATGTACATCCAGTTGTTGTTTTCCCTTAAAAATTTTTTGGGGGCCCCAAAAGAGCGGGGCCCTAAGCGACAGCTTTTTTAGCTTATACGTAAATCCGGCACTGGCACTAACCCGGGACAGGGAACCTGTACCTCTCTGTACGTTGTTGGGCTCTAATAATGGTCAGGGTGCAGCCATGAAGCTCAGCATAACCTACCTCACAGGGTTGTTGTTGTTGTTGTTGGGAGGAGGAGAACCAGGTTGCCATGTTGACCTCCTGGGAGGAACAGAAGGATATAAATGTAATAAAATGAAATAAATAAATAGTTGCGAGGATAAAATCTGTGGATGGGGAATTATGTAACTCTCTATGTGCTGCTTGGACGAAAGACGAGACATAAACAGAGCACCAAAGCATTGTGGTAGCAAAGATTTAAAACGTGGAAGTAAGTGTTCCGGTTTGCGAACTTTTTTCGGAATCCAAACGTGCTCCGTTTTGAGTGTTACGCTTCCGATTTGAGTGTTACACTGAGGTCTGTCTGTTTTTTTGCTATTTATTTTGCGTTTTCGTGGCACTTTTTGTTTTGTTTTTGTGACTGTGTGGAAGAACCCAGTCCAGCTACTCATTGATTGATTGATTGATTGTGTGGCTGCAGTACATTGTTTATTGCTTTTTTTATGGATCAATGGTCTCGTTCGATAGTAAAATTCATGTTAAATTGCTGTTTTAGGGGTTGTTTTTAAAAGTCTGGAACGGATTAATCCATTTCCCCTTGCTTTCTGTGGGAAAGCGCACCTTGGTTTTGGAACGCTTTGGTTTTGGAACAGATTTCCGGAACAGATTAAGTTTGAGAACCAAGGTACCACTGTATTAGCAAGAACAGGATTTGTGCAGACTTGGCAGAGAGTCAGGCCTAATGGGCGCAGCAGTTCATCCCCAGTAGGTCTTTCATAAAAATCAGTTGCCAAGACAATCACCTTCACATTCAGGTTTCTCAGAATCCCTGGACTCCCCCCCCCCTTTCTCTGGTTTTTATTGCCAATCCCTTTTTCTCCAGCATATCCCCCCCCCCCCCGCAATTTGTTATATCTATTATTAACTTTTCCATTATATTTTGTCTTTTACAAGTATTACTCTAATCCTGCCAAAGTTTTTAGCTGTTTACAATGTTCTCTTAAATAAACTATAGATTTCTCCCATTTTTCCCCAAAGTTCTTCTCGTCCTGGTCTCTGATTCTCCCGGTCAGTTTCGCCATTTTGGCATAAGTCCACCACCTTCATCGGCCATTCTTCTCTGGTTGAAACTTTGTCTTCTCCCCATCTCTGGGCCAGTAGTATTCTTGCCGCTGTCGTCGCATGCATGAATAGTCTTTTCTGCTCTTTCAGGATCTCTGTACCTAAAATGCCTAGCAAAAAAAGCCTCTATTTTTTCCCACAAATGTTATTTCAAACTCCCCCCCCCAACTCGTTATATATCATTTCCCAGAATGCCTTTGTTACCTTGCACGTCCACTGCTAAGTCCCCACTTTTCTGGGCTTTTTCGTGAGCTATTGGAGACTGTGCCTGGATGAAGACAACCTCTCCTCTGCCCTTTTCAGGCCTCTCCTGGTTCTGGGAGGAGGGGGGAGGGGAGCTGGTTGCAGTAGGAGAAGGAGACCCCCCATGCCTCTTCACCAACAGGACTCCTCTCTGCCTTTTGGCCTGCCTCTTCTCCAGCCTCTGATTCTGGACTGCTCTCTGCCACATACTCTCCCCACTCACTAAGCCTCTCCTCCTTCCTGAGGGGGAGGAGTCGTGAACGGGAACTGGCTCCCGCATCAGCAAGGGGGCGTTTCGGCCCCTTGCCTTTGCTGTCCCTGCTGCCGTGCCACGCCTCCCACAGCCAGCCAATAGGGCTGGCTCAGGGGCAGGGTTTAGCTGCACTTAAAAGCAATGACAAACCTAGACAGCATCTTAAAAAGCAGAGACATCCCCTTGCCGACAAAGGTCTGTATAGTTAAAGCTATGGTTTTCCCATTAGTGATGTATGGAAGTGAGAGCTGGACCATAAAGAAGGCTGATCGCCGAAGAATTGATGCTTTTGAATTATGGTGCTGGAGGAGACTCTTGAGAGTCCCATGGACTGCAAGAAGATCAAACCTATCCATTCTGAAGGAAATCCCGTCGCGGGGATTCAAACCACCGACCTTCTGATCAGCAAGCCCAAGAGGCTCCATGGTTTAGACTGCAGTGCCACCCGAATCCCTTAACCAGTGCCATGACATCTAGCAAAATTGGCCATTTCTGAATCAGTAATGCTACACAGGAGGATTCTACAGTGCAGACGGAACACTGGGCTTTCTAGGAACAGAAATCCTAGAATGAGTCAGAGCCGAGTTGGGATTTTTGAAATTATTTTATTTTTAGGAAGATGTTTTGAATGCTCCTCGTTGCCAGTAGCCGAACCCTTGCAGCAGCCAGGAAGACATCTTTCCTCTCACTTTCCATGCCATCTCCGTCTCCTGCCCTGCTGTGGCTCCATCTTGTTGTGTCTGACGGGATTTTGCGCTTTATTATTTTATTTTATTTTATTTTTGCACAAAGACAGCAAATTAGCACCACGCGACGTGGAGCCTGTTGAAGCCCCACTCGTTTTAATTACAGCGGCTTGGCTGTCCCGCCGAGGGAATTACAGCAGCCCAGCGGGGACCTTGCCAGGTGGCGCCTTCTTAAAACTCTGTTGACATTTTACGAAGGGAATGGCTTTAAATGATGACAAATTAACAGGCGTCTCGCCAAAGCTGGCTGCGTGCGCTGTCTGCCACGAAAAGCCCCGATTCCCCCCAGCGGAAGACATCGAGTCAGGACATCCCTACCCAAGTGTCAGTCAAATGAGTCCCCCAAAGGGCATTTATCCTCAAAGTGGCAAATCAGATGCCCCAAAGTGAAGCCCCCAAGCAAGACTCGGGCACGAGAGCAACACTCTCCCCTCCAGAGGTTTCCAGCAACTGGTTGTCATTGGCATTTGTCCGCTTCGAGAGACAATGGAGTGCGTCTCTGGGGGTGAAGTCGAACTGCATCAAAGTGACCTCTCCGGGGCGCAAGCCTAGGCAGCATGTTTGGAGGTCCTGGGCTGCCCGGACTAAAAGACCCCCCTCTCAACCTCGCTAATGGGGTTCAAAGGAAAGCAGAGCAAGACATTTGGCAACAGCTTGGCACATGGGCGTAGGCAGGGGGCAGGGGGGCAGGGGGGGCAGTTGCCCCCCCCTAGAAGCAGGGCCGCTGGTGGCCAGCCTGCTCCGCTGCCCCCCGCCGCCCGGTGCCATCTCCCTTCTCCCTTGCTGGCTGTGGGGCGGGTGGAGGGAAAGCCAGCTTTCCCTCCACCCGCCCCGGCGATTGCGGAGGGGGAGGAGGGTGTCGGAGCAGCCCATTTTCAGGCTGATCCTGGTGCCCCCTCGCCCCTGAACGACCATGGCTTTCCTTGCCCCACTGTGGCCCCTCCCCCGTGCCTTGGCCCCCCTTGCCCCCCCTGATTTTGATCCTGGCTACGTCCCTGGCTTGGCAGCTGGAGCTGCCGGAAGGGGGCAGACAAGGTGCCATCCAATCACTCTGGATTTGTGTAGGGTTTTCTTTTGAAATCCCACAAGGCAGTGGAGGTTTAGGGTCAGAGCTTTCCTTCTCCTAGATGGGCTCCCTTCCCAGGTGGACGAACCCCACCTGCCCCTCACTTCCCTCTACAGCATGCGCAGAAACCGCCTTCTTGACCGCCGGACCCCCTCTTGGTCCCGTCTGCTCCAGCCTGTCTCATCTTCCGGAGCCTGTCTTCGCATGCAGAGAAATCCATGACTCATGGAGGATTTGAGACCCATCGCCTTCCCTCATCTGGTTTAGCCAGCCAGGGGAGGCGGGTGGCACTGTGGTCTAAACCACTGAGCCTTTGGGGCTTGCTGATCGGAAGGTCGGCGGTTCGAATCCCCGCGACGGGGTGAGCTCCCGTTACTCCGTTCCAGCTCCCGCCAAACCTAGCAGTTCGAAAGCACGCCAGCGCAAGTAGATAAATAGGTATCGCTGCAGTGAGAAGGTAAATGGCATTTCCGTGCGCCCTGGTTTCTGTCACGGTGTCCCGTTGCGCCAGAAGCAGTTTAGTCCTGCTGGCCACATGACCCAGAAAGCCGTGTATGGACAAACGCCGGCTCCCTCTGCCTGAAAGCGAGATGAGCGCCGCAACCCTCTTTGACTGCACTTAGCCATCCAGGGGTCCTTTACCTTTACCTTTACCTAGCCAGTCAAAGCTGATTCCCGGGATTGCGGCCACTGCTGTCACCTGCTGACAGCTTCCAGGAGCCCCAGGTGGGAGCTGAGTGCAGGGTGGGGGACCAAAGGTGAGCAAACGACCCCAGAAGGAGTTTGGTGTGTCCCCACCAGATGTGCTGCCCCTCCCCTAACACCCCATGTTTGATGTTTTGTTCTGTTTTTAATCTGTTGGGAGCCGCCCAGAGCACTTACAGGTGGTACCTCAGTTCTCGAGCGCCATCCATTCCGGAAGCCCCTCTGGCTTCCGAAACATTCGTAAACCGAGGCGCGGCTTCCTGTTGTAAGCCGCACCTCACGTTCGGGTTCCGAAAAATGTCCGAAAATGGAAGCATTTACTTCTGGGTTTTCGGCGTTCGGGAACCGGAATGTACGACAACGGAGGCATTCGGGAACCGAGGTATCTGTCAGGGGACCACCAGGGGTCAGCGGAGAGTCCAGGAAGTGGGGACAGGGGCTCTCCGGTGCAGTAGGAGCCCAGGATGAAGAGTCCGCAGAAGGTGCTGCTGACCCTCAGGAAGTGGCGCAGAACCTTGAGGATGCTGAGAGGGAAAGGTTCCCAGAGGGAAGCGTTGGAGGGTCGGACCAGAGCGCTCAGGAGGGGGAGGTGCCAGAGGAGACAGCACCGGCTCCCCAGCTGGGCAGTTCCAGTGGGGAGGTTTCTCCACCAGCCCCATCACCCCAACAGCGGAGGGGGGAAAAGAGGCGTGCAGAGAGGGGGAGATTCCGAACGCCTAGCGTGTTCTGTTGGCGAAAGTCACGAAGGGCGGTGCTTCCGGATTCTGATTCGGGATAGAACGGTCATGCTTCTTGTTGCTCTATCTTGTACATATGTATATAATGTTGTTGTATAGTTGTTTAGTCGTGTCTGACTCTTCGTGACCCCATGGACCAGAGCACACCAGGCCCTCCTGTCTTCCACTGCCTCCTGCAGTTTGGTCAGACTCATGTTCGTAGCTTCGAGAACACTGTCCAACCATCTCGTCTTCTGTCGTCCCCTTCTCCTTGCGCCTTCCATCTTTCCCAACATCAGGGTCTTTTCCAAGGATTCTTCTCTTCTCATGAGGTGGCCAAAGTATTGAAGCCTCAGTTTCACGATCTGTCCTTCCAGTGAGCACCCAGGGTTGATTTCCTTCAGATGTATATAATAGAACTCAGTAAAAACCAGCCACAGAGTTTGGAGCAGATTACTCGTGAGGAAGCAACCAGCACCATTAGTATTTGTGGTATACCACTATCCGTCCGCAGACCTTAGGGCAGATCACTACATCAAATTACAATACCAAAACCACAAAATACATAGTAGGAATAGGGACAACAACAAAGTAATAATCTCCCCCTCCTATATTTAAAAGGGCATCTAGAATCAAGTGGTGTATAGATTTTAGGCAAACAAACAGTATATATACATATGCACATGAGAAACCTATACTAATCTGGAGCAGATCGGGAAGGTGTTTGTTTAAGGTTGAAGTAGCAATAATAAAAGACTCTGGTCCGTGATCGTCACAGTGTGAGTTTTTCCAAGGAGCCTTTAAGCGCCTGCACATCTCATTACTCGCGTCGTAAGTCCTGGGATCACACGGCGAAACAAACTAATTAATGCAAAAGGTTCGGGTGTTTCCTGCGCCCTCCATCTCCCCGTATCTGTTGTGGCAACTCTGGCCCCCGGCAAGGTAACTTTTGAAAAATGCAAAATGAACACCTCCCCCCTCCCCGCCCCTGCTCACCGCCAACCCTTCACACATAGACACAGAAGACCGGCTCTCCAGTCTTGGAGACAAAACACCTCCACTGCCCTCCATGCAAATGTGGCCAACATCACAAACCGCAGCCCCCCCCCCCCCGCCTGTTTCCCTTGGAAGAGAATTGATTGATTTGCATTAAAGGCAAAATACTAGAGGAACGGGCAAACAGGCATTAGGAGTCCGTCCCCCCCCCCATAACAATGCAGGTCTCTTGAGGGAACAGGACAACGGATAATGTTTATGCGTTAGAAGGATAAGTGACACGAGGCAGAACCCCGAAATCAAAGCTGGCTGAGCCCATCTGGGACATCCTTTCCTCTTGCCTCGTCCTTTGCGGGGCTAGCAAACACCGTTGATGGGGGACTAGATGTCGCACGGAAAAATCTGGGGCTTTCGGTGGCTACTAGCCAGGATGGCTCTACCAATGTCAGTGAACTGCAAGAAGCAAAGATCACCCGTGTCGAAGAGGTGATTCTTCAACATCGTCAACTTCGTTGGACTGGTCACGTTGTTGGGATGCCTGATTGTCGCCTTCCAAAGCAGCTCCTCTATTCCGAACTTAAAAATGGAAAGCGCAATGCTGGCAGTCCACAAAAGAGGTTCAAAGACTCTCTCAAGGCAAATCTTAAACAAAATGTAGTAAAAACACTGACAAATGGGAAACACTGGCCTGCGAGCACTCCAGTTGGAGAACAGCCTTGACCAAAGGTGTCCTGGGCTTTGAAGACGCTCGAACTCAGGACGCAAGGGAGAAACGTGCTAAGGCACGCTTGGCAAACCCTCACCAGGATCAACACCTGCCCAGAAACCTATGTCCCCACTGTGGAAGGACGTGGGGATCCAGAATTGGCCTGCACAGTCAGTTACAGACTCACTGTTAAAACCGTGTTCATGGAAGACAATCTTACTCGGCTACGAGGGATTGCCAAAGAAGAAGAAGAAGCTCTGTTTCCATGGCTGGAGGCAGCAATGCTTCTGAATACCAGGAAGGGAGAGTGCTCTTGTGCTCAGATCTAATTGGCCACTGGGAGAAGAGGACGCTGGGCCATGGGTCTGGCCCAGTAGTACTTGTCTCAAGTTCCGATGGAACCTCCAGGTCTATCTTGATTCCTAGGTTCTTTGGGGTATCTGGCCTCTGGGAGAAAAGGATGCTGGACTAGATAGGGACCCAGGTGGCGCTGTGGGTTAAACCACTGAGCCTAGGGCTTGCTGATCAGAAGGTCAGCGGTTCGAATCCCTGTGACAGGGTGAGCTCCCATTGCTTGGTCCCTGCTCCTTCCAACCTAGCAGTTTGAAAGCACATCAAAATACAAGTAGATAAATAGGAACCGCTACAGCGGGAAGGTAAACGGTGTTTCCATGTGCTGCTCTGGTTTGCCAGAAACGGCTTTGTCATGCTGGCCACATGACCTGGAAGCTATACGCCGGCTTCCTCGGCCAATAATGCGAGATGAGCGCGCAACCCCAGAGTTGGTCACGACTGGACCTAATGGTCAGGGGTCCCTTTACCTTTACCTAAACTTTTCTTATGTCCTTGTGCATGCCAAGCCTGAAGAGTCCTTGCAGCTGGGAAGAAGGCAGTGAGGATGGGAAGTGGCCTCCTAAACAACCACTAGACCTGAGCAGGGGTGGGCAAGGCTTTGGGCCCTTGGGGGGGCTGACTATGGTGGTTGGGGGCACACACAGACACACAGGTGTGCCACGAGCTCAAGGGCACCTCCCCCGAAAAAATAAAACCTGTGGAACTGGCTCTGAAATCAGCACAACCAATATATTGCAAATTGTTAGCAGAGATGGGAGAGACAGTGTTTCTGGGACCTTGCAGAGCTGCGGCCTGCCAAGGAGGGAAGCCAGGTGCCCAGGGAACTTTAAGCTGCTAGTCCTCATGGTTGCAGACGGACACTTGACATTTCCAAAGGCAGGACGGAGGAAGAGAGAAGGCTGGAGAGCCTGTTCGCGTCTCCCCGTGATTAGCAAAAAGCCAGACAACTTATGCGAAAGCGGAGGAGAAGAAGTGTCAGAATAAATTATGCAAAGCAAGTGAAATCATGCAGATTTGCTTCGTTCTCATTAAATAAATTAATTTAATCAAATTAATTGTGCCCATTTGCTTAATAGCTTTCAAATGAGCCCCGTCGCCTTAGCAGAGCATGCCAAGGGTCCTCTCGGATCAGGCCAGGATCCCACCTAGGCTTCGGAGCCCCCCATCAGATGCCCCTGGGAAGCCGAGAAGGCCTTCCTGAGTTCCTTGTCTCCAGCAAATGCCATTTATGATAGACTGCTCCTGTATGAGGAGGTTCCATTTCACTCTCCTAATAGACCTCTCTGAGAGGAGGATCGAACCAGAGGCCAGCCTGGTTCAGCGGCCAGTCAAATGCCTCCAGGAAAGTTTCCTGGAGGGGCATGAAGGCAGCTGCCCTCTCCCCCCCCCCAGGGTTCCTCTACAATTCTATGATTCTATGTAGGGATGGACAGAGCAACCTCAGCTTCCCTCTTCCATTGTCTCTGACACCCTGCTGCTATTCTGTCCTGTGCCAATGTTGTGAAAGAACATACAGGAAGTTTGCATTTAAATTCCGTACATCGCTCCCTGCATTCAGCCCTGGTTCTTACTCACTCCCCCCTCCCCTCAAATCACTTTTACAGTGGTACCTTGGTTGTCAAACTGAATCCATTCCGGAAGTCCATTCCAAAACCAAAGCGTTCCAAAACCAAGGCACGCTTTCCCATAGAAAGCAATGCAAAACGGATGAATCCGTTCCAGACTTTTAAAAAGAACCCCTAAAACAGACATTTCTGGATGCCAACAGCTGGAACCTGCAGAGGGGGGGGGGGAGAGAGAGCTGCTCTCGCACTCAGGTCCTCCTTGTGACCTTCCTATCAGAGCATCTCGCTCTTCTCTGTGAGAACAGGAAACTGGTCCCAGATCAACCACTGGCCTGATCCAGCCGTTCTGAGGTTCTTTGCTTGCAATTGCAAAGAGAAGGTGGTGGTCCTGGGGGGGGGGCTTGTTAGTGGGTTGGGGCGTGGGCCCTGGGCACATGCCCACCTGTGCCGACCTGTGCGTTCTGCACATGCACCGGAAGGAATTGTTCTCTTGGCCCATCTGTTCCAAACATGCAGAGAGGGGGAGAGAGGGAGAGGGGGAGAGAGAGAGAGAGAGAGAGAAGCACACAAAATAAAATGTAGGTTGCCGCAGCGGAGAGGCAGTCCTCTCTGACGAAGGCCCTCGGAGCTCTGAGACCTTTCAAGAGCTCCTGATGAGTGGGACCCTAATGGCGAGGCGCGTGGTTGAAGGAGACCTAGTCGGGCCTTTCCCCCCTGGAGAGAGATAAACGCCATAGAGTGCTCTCCGCCAGCCTTGAGTAATGATATCATTAGCAGGTGGAAGCTGGGAGAGCATTGAGCTTGAGAGGCTGGAGAGAGAGAGGAGAGGGCGGATAGCTAGAGAAAACCAGAGAGGCTCGCTCTCAACTCTTAATGCAGATTCAGGGGCTTGAGGCCGGGCTGGACAGCTTTCCCGGTGAAACTTCAGCCTGCTCCGCACACAGGCTGGGATTTTGGGTGGGTTGGGATAATAACGCTCCCCCTAATGGGAAACCAGCCAACAGGATTCGAGCACAAGGACCCGGCAGCTTCCTTGGTTCACAGAATCATCGAATTGTTGAGTTGAAAGGATCATCTAATCCAACCCCCTGCAAGGCAGGAAAATGTAGCTGTTCCGTTCAGGAATCGAACCTGCCACCTTTGCATTATTAGCACCACGCTCTAAGCAATGGAGGTATCCAGGCAGGTTCCTAAATCAAACAAAAATTCTTCCTTTGGAAAGCTGATTCTTTCAATCCACCCTTTTTTCCAATCGACTTTTTTTCTCTCTCAAGAGGACTAGAACCCTGTTTCGTTTTCAAGGGAGAGCATTTGCTTTCCACACAGAAGGCTCAAAGTTCAGTCCCTGATTGTTGTTGTTTACATTTATATACCATCCTATACCTGGGGGTCTCAGGGCAGTTCACAGAATAAAATCAAGATATCAAACCACAAAATACATAGTAAAAATAAAAGCAACAACCCAATAGCCCACCCCTTAAAAATAACCCCACATATTTTAAAAGGGCATAGATGTCAATCAGATCAACCAAAGGCCTGGTTGAAGAGGAACATTTTTGCCTGGCACCTAAAGGTGTATAACAGGGGTCCCCAGACTTACCCGGCTTTTGGCCGGTGCCCGCTGCGCCGATCGCTTACTGGTGCGGTGGCGCGCTTCCAGGTTGGAAAAAGTGCCGAAAATTGTTTGTGTGCATGCGTATGGGCCTCTCCCGACCCGGAACTGCACCGGAAATGACCTCTTCTGGGTCGGGAGAGGCCCATACGCATGCGCACAAACAATTTTCGGCACTTTTTTCGACTTTTTTCGGCGGCAGGGGTCGTCGCGGGCTGGATTGGGAGGCCAATTGGGCCGCATCTGGCCCGCGGGCCATAGTCTGGGGACCCCTGGTGTATAATGAAGGCACCAGGCGAACTTCTCTGGGGAGAGCATTCCACAGACGGGGAGCCACTGCAGATAAGGCCCCGTTCTCGTGTTGCCACCCTCAGGACCTCTCAAGGAGGAGGCACACAAACAACAACAACAATCTTTATTACGGTCCATAGACCCATCAATTCGTTACCAAGCGATACACAGCTGGGACACCCACACAAAGGAGGGCCTCAGAAGATGATCTCGAGGTCCAGGTAGGTTTATACGGAAAGAGGCGGTCCTTGAGGAATTGCGGTCTATTTAAGGCTTTATAGGTCAAAACCAGCAATTTGAATTGGGCCCGGAAACTAATTGGTAGCCAGTGCAGTTGGACCAGGATCGGTGCAATGTGCTCAGACCGTCTTGCTGTCTGGTGAGCAACCTGGCCGCTGAATTCTGCACTGGCTGAAGTTTCCGAACTGTCTGCAGAGGCAGCCCTACGTAGAATGCATTGCAGTTATACATGGCATCTGCAGATAGAGCTGCCCGAAACCCTGGCAGCTGCTGCCAGTCAGTGTAGACAGTACTGAGCTGGTCCGCCTGGGCATCAGGCTGGGCAACCAGTACGTTTCCAAGCACGATTCAAAGTGTTGGTGCTGACCTTTAAAGCCCTCCACGGCCTCGGGCCCAGTATACCTGAAGGAGCGTCTCCACCCCCATCGTTCTGCCCGGACACAGAGGTCCAGCTCTGAGGGCCTTCTGGCAGTTCCCTCCCTGCACAAAGCAAGGTTACAGGGAACCAGGCAGAGGCAATGGTGGAGGAAGAGGAGTGCTGGGGGAGGACACCGCCCCCGGCAGCGCAATCCCAGTGGGATGCCACACCCCCAGGACACATGCCAGCCCCACCCACACCTGCTCTCCGCCCCCCTGGTGCTGGAGCATGAAGCTCCGCCACTGGGCAGAGGGCCTTCTCAGTAGTGGCGCCCGCCCTGTGGAACACCCTCCAAACAACTACCAGACTCTTAGAAGACATCTGAAGGCAGCCCTGTTTAGGGAAGCATTTATTGTTTGACGGGATATTGTATTTTAATATTCTGTAGGATGGGCGGGGTATAAATAATTTTTATTATTATTATTATTCCTCGGTTCCCAACCAAACCTGAATTCTCCCCCAAGATCTCGGCAGGGCCGAGCCTTGGCCCTGGAGTCGCCAGCTTCGCAGAACCAAGAGCCGTCCTCTCCTCTCGCGGCCTCTTCCACCCGCCCTCCCTCCCGCCTGCCTGCTCACTCCTGCATGCGCCGCGGTTGCATTACGCACCCAGCGGTGCGCTCTCGTCTTGTAGGTGGGCCACAGATCTGGGGGGAAGCGGCCCCGCCCTCTCATGCTCAATTGCCACTTCTCGGCTCAGTGGGAAGCTGCTCGCTGCGGCCGTCTCCATTTAAATGGAGATGTGGTCACGTTTTCTGCTGGGCAAGGAAACAGCTCATGGAGAGTTATAGATCTGTTTGGATGTATGTATGCATTGCGAAAGGTAATGCGTTTCCGCTTCTGGATGCTGGAAGGCGGGGGGGGGGGGTTGAGGGTCAGAGAACCCCTGGGGGCCCCACAGAGTCTTTCCCCTCTCCATTGGCGCACAGATGTGTTGGGGGCACAGGAATGAGAAACTTTCGGGGGGGGGGGGGGAGAAGGTATGCAAACCTTGGAACCACACAGGATTCCTTTTTTTAAAGACAGTGATCCCCTCTTCATTTCAATGTATAATCTTTTTCATTAAGTTTTGCATTGCACATTTAAATTCAAACATTAAACATCACCACCCTCCCATCAAAAGTTAAGGAGATAAATAACTATATGACTTTTAGGAGACATCTGAAGGCAGCCCTGTGTGAGCAACTTTTAAATGTGTGATGTACTGTGTTTTATATTTTGTTAGAAACCGCCCAGAGTGGCTGTCGCAACCCTTTCAGATGGGCGGCATATAAACAATAAAATTATTGTTGTTGTTGTTTAGTCGTTTAGTCATGTCCGACTCTTTGTGACCCCATGGACCAGAGCATGCCAGGCACTCCTGTCTTGCACTGCCTCCCGCAGTTTGGTCAAACTCATGTTCGTAGCTTCGAGAACACTGTCCAACCATCTCGTCCTCTGTCATCCCCTTCTCCTAGTGCCCTCCATCTTTCCCAACATCAGGGTCTTTTCCAGGGAGTCTTCTCTTCTCATGAGGTGGCCAAAGTCTTGGAGCCTCAGCTTCAGGATCTGTCCTTCCAGTGAGCACTCAGGGCTGATTTCCTTAAGAATGGATAGGTTTGATCTTCTAGCAGTCCATGGGACTCTCAAGAGTCTCCTCCAGCACCATAATTCAAAAGCATCAATTCTTCGGCGATCAGCCTTCTTTATGGTCCAGCTCTCACTTCCATACATCACTACTGGGAAAACCATAGCTTCGACTATACGGACCTTTGTAGGCAAGGTGATGTCTCTGCTTTTTTAAAAACAAATTTTTAAAAAGCAGAGCTTCTGATTGGTACAAGCGCCCCGGAAACAATCGCTGACAGCCACACTGGACATTCAGCTTCCAAAATAGGTTTGAAAACCGGAATACTTACTTCCGGGGTTTTCGGGGTTTGGGAGCCAAAATGTTGGAGTACCAAGGCATTTGAGAACCGAGGTTCCACTATACCGGCTCCTGGAAGCCACAGCAGAGGAGGGTGCCTTTGCGCTCATGTTCCGATCGCTGGCATTTGTTTGGCCCCAGTGAGAACATGATGCCAGACTCGATGGGCCACTGCACTGATCCAGCAAGCTTTTATTAGGTTCTCATGGACTCTAAGCTGATGAGAAGAGGTTTCGTGGCTGCCTCGTCCAGGAGGGGAGAGAGAGAGAGAGAGCAGAAGGCTGGGGTTTAGTGGGAAACCACAAAATGTATCCCCCCCCCCGATTCTCTGTTCATCTAAACCTTGCCCTTTGCTGACCACAGGTGTGCAAGTTTGCTGGTACCCAGCAGCGAGTGATGGGTGTTTGGGGCTGGACCTCGAAATCCACCTTATTTTTTGTGCGGTCGGCGGTTCGAATCCTCGCGACGGGGTGAGCTCCCGTTGCTCCGTCCCAGCTCCTCCCAACCTAGCAGTTCAAAAACATGCCGTCGCAAGTAGATAAATAGGTTGTGGGAAGGTAAACGGCGTTTCCGTGTGCTCTGGTTTCCGCCATGTGCCAGAAACGGTTCAATCCTGCTGGCCACATGACCCAGAAAGCTGCCTGCAGACAAACGCTGGCTCCCTTGGCCTGAAAGCGAGATGAGCACCGCAAGCCCAAAGTCGCCTTTGACTGGACTTAATCATCTAGGGGTCCTTTACCTTTATTACCTTATTTTTAGTCTCTTTCCCCCTTAAATCCTCTCCCTGCCTCCTCCTTCCTTTCTCTTTTTTCCTGCCACCCCCTTCACCCCTTCTCTTCTTGCCATCTCACCTGTCCCCCCCCCGTTGCCCCCTCTCTCCCAGCCACCTTTTCCTTCTTAATTGCCCCTCGTCTCCTTCCCACCCACATGAAATCAAGCCAAGCGCCACGCTTGGGCCCCCCTAGGGATACAGACCCCTACCCCACCCCTCGATCTATGGGAACAGAGTCTATTGGAGGGAGAGAAGGGGCTCATCCAAGCAATGCCTTTTTCGGGGACGACAGTCATCGGGACGCAGAGGGTGGGAAGAAGTTGGGGGGGGGGACGGACGTTAGATGAGATCAGCCAAAGAAGGCGGGGAGAAACGGCAGTCTCAGAAAGCAATTAGTTATGGGGTCTTAAGGAGCCCGGTGCACCCCCTTCTGAATCTGAGATACCATCGCCTGATTTTCCTGCTTTGACTA
The DNA here is from genome assembly GCF_965207765.1 of Zootoca vivipara. Lineage (NCBI taxonomy): Eukaryota > Metazoa > Chordata > Lepidosauria > Squamata > Lacertidae > Zootoca > Zootoca vivipara. The sequence goes on along the minus strand of NC_142589.1, from coordinate 92,475,375 downwards.
AGCCCCTAATCTCCCAGATAATCTGTCTCAAAAAATGCAAAATACATATATATATATATATATATAGAGAGAGAGAGAGAGAGAGAGAGAGAGAGAGAGAGAGAGAGAGAGAGCGCTAGAGTTGGCCTGTGAATATAACACCTGAGGGGGCGCTGAAACGATTTCCCCCCTCACACTACTTTACTAATCACCTACTGTTGCCAGTTTATTAATTTTAAGAGGTGCTCGGTTTAATCTTGTAAAAAGGTAATGGGAAGAGGCAAGATTAGGCCGACCACGTGGATGTTTTGGGCACTCGGGGCTTCGCCGCAAGAGGCAAGCTGTCTTGTAGATATCACGTGGAATGTTAGAGCTGGAAGGGCTCCCTGAGGGTCATCTAGTCCAGCCCAAGAATTTGCAGCTGCCGAACCTGCAAACTTGGCGTTGCCTGCGCCGTGCTCTAATCAACAGAGCTGTCCGGCTATCGGCAGCATGGCAGCGGGCAGGAATTGCCAGAAGGTGCTTGAGCCTCAGGGCACCCCAAAATCCACCAGCTGTGAATTTCTCCCATCATGGCAGGGTTTCAAATGTGGATTTTCCGGCTCCTAAGTGGGAATGGTACACTGAGAAATATTTCGTTAAACGAATTCTGAATGCTGTTCTGCACGCGTCAGGGTGGTTCGCAGTGGCAGGGCAGCTGCTTTGAGTGCAGAAGGCCCCAGGTTCAGCCCCCAGCAGCATCTACAGGTATAGACTGATGGGAAGCCTGGAGAGCATCTGTTGCCAGCCAATTCTGAGCTAGGAGCAAACCAGTGACATTTTAGGGAGCAGGCTAGAAGGCGAGGTCCATGACTTACATCACAGGAGCCTACACAACACAAAACACTGTTGCTGTATGTAGGTTTTGTTTTATTTGTTTTCTATCTTATATTTTGGAAATGTACATCCAGTTTTTTTTTCCTTTAATTTTTTTGGGGGGCCCCCAATAGAGTGGGGCCCAAAGCTATAGCTTCTTTAGCTTATACTTAAATCCAGCACTGGTACCACTGTACTGAATTGACATGCAAACTGAGGACCTCAAAAGACCTGATTGCCCATTTCCTCCCAAGAGGAGGGGAAGTGACACAAGGCTAAGCCTTGCAGGACAGCTTACTCTATGGCATTAACCCTTTCATGCATTTATTAGACTCAAGCATCCAGGTTATATGATGCTGCCGACGTTCTAGGATTTTCTGTTCCTATGAGTCCGTTAACCTCTGCTTTGCCCTCCCGCCGCAGGTTCCACCAGGGCGACTACACAGTGGAGGTGAGCATCAACGACTACCTGGACATCTACTGCCCTCATTACGAGCTCCCGTTCCCCATGGACCACATGGAGAGATACATCCTCTACATGGTCAACTACGAGGGCCATGACTCCTGCGACCACCGCCAGAATGGCTTCAAGCGCTGGGAGTGCAACCGGCCCGACTCTCCCAATGGGCCGCTGAAGTTCTCCGAGAAGTTCCAGCTCTTCACCCCATTTTCGCTGGGCTTTGAATTCCGACCGGGGCATGAGTATTACTACATATGTAAGTACTGGGGACCTGGGGTGGCGCTGCGCTCTAAATCACGGAGCCTCTTGGGCTTGCCGATCGGAAGGTTGGCGGTTCGAATCCCCGTGACGGAGTGAGCTCCCATTGCTCCGTCCCAGCTCTTGCCAACCTAGCAGTTCGAAAGCACGCCAGGGCAAGTAGATAAATAGGTACCGCTCCGGCAGGAAGGTAAACGGTGTTTCCGTGCACTCTGGTTTCCGTCCCAGTGTCCTGTTGTGCCAGAAGTGGTTTAGTCCTGCTGACCACATGACCCGGAAAAAGCTCTCTGCGGACAAACGCTGGCCCCCTCGGCCTGAAAGCGAGATGAGCACCGCAACCCCATAGTCGCCTTTGACTGAACTTAACCGTCCAGGGGTCCTTTACCTTTTACCTTTTAACTACTGGGGATGGTTAGAAATGCAAAGGTTTCTTTATCAGTTGACTGACATTCAGTACCCTTTTAAAAGGGGGGGGTATTGGGTAGTTAATCGTTTTATAAAATGAGGCGCGGCATGTAGAAAGCAGGAAGAAAACTTTTCCTCCCCCCTGTCATAAACGCTAGAACTTGTGGACATAAATATTGAGAAATTCGGGGAAAACAAAGGAAATGTGGGGCTACCTTTGAAGATGACCCGGAAACTACAACTAATCCAGAATGCGGCAGCTAGACTGGTGACTGGGAGTGGCCGCTGAGACCACATAACACCGGTCCTGAAAGACCTACATTGGCGCCCAGTACGTTTCCGAGCACAATTCAAATTGTTGGTGCTGACCTTTAAAGCTCTAAACGGCCTCGGTCCAGTATACCTGAAGGAGCGTCTCCACCCCCATCATTCTGCCCGGACACTGAGGTCCAGCGCCAAGGGCCTTCTGGCGGTTCCCTCGTTACAAGAAGCCAAGTTACAGGGAACCAGGCAGAGGGCCTTCTCGGTGGTGGCACCCACCCTGTGGAATACCCTTCCACCAGAGGTCAAAGAGAACAACAATTACCAGACCTTTAGAAGGTATCTTAAGGCAGCCCTGTTTAGGGAAGCTTTTAATGTTTGATGGATTTCTGTATTTTAATATTTTGTTGGAAGCCGCCCAGAGTGGCTGGAGGAACCAGGCCAGATGGGTGGGGTATAAATTTATTATTATTATTATTATTATTATTCATAGTTCTGCCACTCTAGGCAGCTTCCAACAAAAGATTAAAAATACATTAAGACATCATTAAAAACTTCCCTAAACAGGGCTGCCTTCAGATGTCTTCTGAAAGTCAGATAGTTGTTTATTTCTTTGACATCTGATGGGAGGGAGTTTCACACGGCGGGAGCCACCTGGTTCCCTGTAACTTCGCTTCTTGCAGGGAGGGAGCCGCCAGAAGGCCCTGGGAGCTGGACCTCGGTGTCCGGGCTGGACGATGGGGGTGGAGACGCTCCTTCAGGTATACAGGGCCATTTAGGGCTTTCAAGGTCAGCCCCAACACTCTGAATTATGCTTGGAAACGTCCTGGGAGCCAATGTAGGTATTTCAGGACCAGTCTTATATGGTCCCGGCGGCCGCTCCCAGTCCCCAGTCTAGCTGCCGCATTATGGATTAGTTGTGGTTTCCGAGTCACCTTCAAAGGTAGCCCCATGTAGAGAGCATTGCAGTTGTCCAAGCGGGAGATACCCAGAGCATGCACCACTTTGGTGAGACAGTCTGCAAGGCAGGGAGGGTCTCATCCTGCGTACCAGATGGAGCTGGTAGACAGCTGCCCTGGACACAGAACTGACCTGCGCCTCCATGGACAGCTGTGAATGCTTCTGAATGTTCGCTGCTACAAACCACGGTGGGGGGGGAGAGTTGTTATGGGGCTCAGAACCTGCTTGTGGGCTTTCCTTGGGGGAATGTTGTTGGCCACCCATGCTGGACGGGCCCGATCCACCAGGTCTCCTTACATTTGCCGAGCTCTTCCTCTGAGCTGCATTTCGAAAATAAAGCAAAAATAAGCAGTGACCATAGCCAATTTAAGCGTCCTGATTACACCGTCGATCCTAAACGAAATCAATCTCAGGGACCGGTTTAATTAGCCGGCGTGACTCTATTTAACCTCAGTCGGCGGCTCGGGAGCGCCGAACACCCAAAGACCCAGCTGGTGGGGCCACATTCCAGAGATAATAATGAAAATAAACCAATGAGAGAGAAAGAGAGAGAGACAGAGAGAGAGAGAGAGAGAGAGAGAGAGAGAGACAGAGAGAGAAGCCCCTTTGCAACTCATCTGTTTCCCCCTTGCAATTGCGCCCGTCACGGCAGCTGGGGGAGGGGAGGGTGGAGGGACAGCAGCACCAAAGATGATTCTGTTCCCAGACCATGTTTCAGCTTGTAAATGATTTGAACTCGGCCCTCCCGCCGGGGCCTGTGGCCCGGCTCGGCTACCAGGGAGGGAAAATAATCAAACGCTCGAAATTAGCTTCCCGGACCACCCATTAAGAAAGCCCCTGATTTAAGAGTCTTCATTAATCTTGATTTTCTTTTCTTTTCTTTCTTTTTGTAAAGAAGGAAAGGAAACAATGGCGCGAGAGGGAGGATCCTGGCTTTGGTCAGCAAGAAACCTGGCCCTGAAAAAGCTTCTGGTGACTTGCTGTACCTGGGGAGTTTGGGACGCGGGTGGCACTGTGGTCTAAACCGCCAAGCCTCTTGGGCTTGCCGATCGGAAGGTTGGCGGTTCAAAACCCCGCGTCGGGGTGAGCTGGGGTATCTGTGGTTTCTCCTGCTTGCACTGCTGTGACATCAGAGCATCTGAGCCAATAGGAGCCAAGGAAGCCTATGTTTTCCCCTCGCCACAGAGGCCTGCTTGACATCACAGCAGCTAAGCTAATAACCGTCAGAGGGGATGCAACAATGCTTAACGCAGGCCTACTGGTGCCCATAGGGACTGGATGGGATGGGGGGCGTGGTGCCCATAGGAAAGGGGTGCACTGCAGAGCCTCTGTTGCCCTACAGCTGGGGGGGAGGTAGTGGGTGGACAGCATGGAACTTGTGGGTGCCCGAGACTTGTGGCATGGGCGTGCTGCAGGCCCCGCGGTGAGTGCCGCCCGCCATTTTGTCACTACCCCTTAGTGGGGACGCCCGGGGCAGACCGCACTTACCGTACCCCCCCTTGCTACGCCCCTGAGTGAAGGTCCAGGGGAGATGATATGAAATTATGCCTGGCATGGAGGAAGCGGAATGCAAGAACTCATGGACACCCAACGAAGCTGAACATTGGAAGATTCGGGGCAGATGAAAGGAAATCCTTCACGGAGCTCAGATTTACCATAAGCTGTGGAACTCCCTGCCACAAGAGGCAGGGATGGCCACCCACTTGGATGGCTTTAAAAGCAGGTTGGACAAGGTTTTCAACGGCCACTGGGTCACGACGCTGGACTAGTTGGGCCTCCCCTTTGGCCTGATCCAACAGGGCTCTCTTGTGACACAAGCCTTCTGTGACATCACAGCAGCTAAGCCAATAGCATCCAGAGAGGCTGTGGTTATTCCTACCTCCAGCAGCAGCAGCAGCAGTCTCCCTCAAGGCTCTCTTTGTGTGTGTTTTGCGATTTCCCTCACCTAGAGAGGTCCATGCAGATCTCCGTTTTGCAACCGGGCCCCCGGCAAGGAAAGAGATTCGGGCCCCTTTGCGCTGTCAATTTCAAGGTCAGCGCCGCGAAAAGGGGAAACTTAACATCACACGGCCCACTCCCGAGCCAACTCTTGAACCAGAAAGTTCCCCCTCACTGCAATCAGTAAAGAAATGTTAAAATAATAATAACATTATTAATTAAAATCCACGACCCCAAAGCACTTCATGATAGCAAGCCCTCTCTCTCTCCCTCGGTCCGGAAGCGGGCAGGCGGAATTTATCTTTCTCAATATTTTCCTCCTCTCCTACTCTAAAGCATCTGTTTTCCAACTTCCTTAATTTGCTCCTTTTATCTATATTAAATTACCATTTTCTCTCGTCGCACGCGGCTCCCACCCCCCCCTTTCTCCCTGTGTAAAATGTCACTTGCAAAATAACTACATTTACTACGACACGCTCTCTCTCTCTCTCTCTGTCCCTCTCTCTCTCTCTCTCTCTCTTTTTTAATGTCGTTAGGGAAAGATTACACAGGAGTAAATAGTGGAACTCATCACGGCGAAAGCCGGTTAGAATTCATGTCATGTGGAACATTACAAATTATGCTTCTTTGAGGGCACTGTATTTAGCAGACATGAAAGAACGAGCCCTACCTCCTTCTGTAGCTTGCAAATTGGAATTCTATTAACCTTCCAGGAATCTAGATGAGCGTCCTGGCTGTGCTTTGCAGTTCTAGGTCAAGGTTAAACAACAGTTTTGGGGGCCACAAGTGGGTCGCTTTTTGGCTTTTGAGATGTTCATTGCAGAGGGGCTGGGGGAGGGCGTTAGAGAGAGAGTCCTACCCAGAATTGGAGGACCGGGGAGGTTGACGGACAGTGCCAGATTGACGTATAAGCTAATCAAGCTATAGCTTAGTGCCCCACTCTCTTGGGGCCCCCCCAAAAAAAATTAAAGGGGGAAAAAACCCTGGATGTACATTTCCAAAATATAAGATAAAAAATAAAAATAAAATAAAACCTACATCCAGCAACAGTGTTTTGTGTTGTGTAGGCTCCTAGGATGTAAGTCATGGGCCCCGCCTGCTAGCCTGCTCCCTAAAATATCCCTGGTTTGCTCCTTTCTACATACAGGGTGCCTACATTCTGCATGGACTGGTTGCAGGGCAACATGGGCAAATGGCTTGAGATCCCTATCAGGTCCATAAATGACCATATAGCATACAGTGGTACCTCGACGTACGAACGACTTGACAACCGAATTTTTCGACTTGCGAATGGGGCAAATGGCCGCGCGCTTACGAATTACTCGACATGCGAACGGAAACCACAGCGGCTTTAGATAGGGTTTTTTCGACTTACGAATTTTTAGAAGGGGTAGCTTTGACTTACGAATTTCTCCATTTCCAATGCATCTCTATGGGAAATCGCGTTTCCAATGGCGCTTTTCGACTTACGAATTTTTCGACCTACGAAGGTGCCTTCGGAACGGATTAAATTCGTAAGTCGAGGCACCACTGTATATTCAACACACACAAAACGGTGACAATTTGTTGTTGACAGCTGGACATAGAAAGGGCCCCATTCCCTTCAGTAACTTAGGGCCTCAAGAAACCTAAATCCGGCCCTGGTGATGGATAGCGAACAATATGGGCTGGGGCTATAGAACCATAAAATTGTCAAGTTGGGAGGATCCCCAACGGTCATCTAGTCCAACCCCCTGCAATGCAGGAATCTCAGCTCAAGCATCCATGGCAGACCCAACCTCTGCTTAGAAACCTCCAAGGAAGGAGAGTCCACCACAGTCGAACAGAAAGTTCTTCCTGATATTTAGTCGGAATCTCCCTTTCTTGCAACTTGAAGCCATGGGTTCGAGTTCTGCCCTCTGGAGCAGGAGAAAGCAACCTTGCTCCACTTTCCTTTAAAAATTAAAAAAAAAGGTTTTTCAAGTTGAAATTTTTACAGAGATATATCAAACATGAATCATGAAAACAAGATTCCAAGGAATCTCCTGGACTTCTATCCTCCCCTTTGTGGGTCCTATTATGAATCATTTCCTCCTGCACCTTTTATGATAGTCCAAATATTTTACATCTCCACTGTGTCTAGAATTCAACCATTAAACTACAAGTGATATTCCAGCCCTACTAACGGTTTTAATTGTTTACAGTGGTCTTTAAGATAAGTCATAAACGTTCCTCATTCCTTATTAAAATTTTGGTCTTCCTGATTTCTGATTCTTTCCCGGTCATTTTAGCCATTTTGGCACAAATCTATCAATTTCATCTGCCATTCTTCTCTGGTAGGGAATTTTATATTCTTTCCACCTCTGGGACAATGACATCCATGCAGCCGTGGTCACATGCATAAATAGTGGTGCCTCGCTAGGCGAATTTAATTGGTCCCACGAGTCATTTCGTATAGCGACAAATTCGTTTTGCGAAGTGGCTCCAATAGGAGCGCATTGAAGTGTGGTTTCCCATAGGGTGCCTCGCAAGACGGGGGGGGGGAGAGATTTCGTCTTGTGAGGCACCCTATGGGACGAAAAAAATTGTCTTGCGAAGCACGCCATAGGAACCTTCGTCTCGTGAGTCTCCATTGAAATCGTTTTTCGTCTTGTGAGGCATTCGTCTTGTGAGTTTTTCGTCTTGTGAGGCATTCGTCTAGCAAGGTAGCACTGTAGTCTTACCTGCTCCCTTGGGATTTTGGCACCTAGAATTCCTAAAAGGCAGGCATCTTGCTCCACTTTCCACATGCCAGCCCTTCAGATATTATTTGGCTATCCTATCTCTTCTCATTACAGGTAGGTAGCCGTGTTGGTCTGGGTTGAAGTAAAATAAAAAAAATTCCTTCAGTAGCACCTTAAAGACCAACTAAGTTTTTATTTTGGTATGAGCTTTCGTGTGCATGCACACTTCTTCAGATACATTTGAAACAGAAGCGTCAGACCCTTATATATATACAGAGGGTGGTGGGGGTGGGTGGGGGTGGGTGATGGGCTGATGGGAGTGGTAAACCTGTAGATGGCTGTTAACGATGGGAGTGGTAAACCTGTAGATGGCTGTCAGTCATCAGTCGTTAACAGCCATCCACAGGTTTACCACTCCCATCAGCCCATCACCCATTCCCACCCACCCCCACCACCCTCTGTATATATGTAAGGGTCTGACACTTCTGTTTCAAATGTATCTGAAGAAGTGTGCATGCACACGAAAGCTCATACCAAAATAAAAACTTAGTTGGTCTTTAAGGTGCTACTGAAGGAATTTTTTTTATTTTACTATCTCTTCTCAGTCTCCAAACCTATGTCCTTCGCAGTCTCCACTTTCACACTCCACCCAGGCAAGCAAGTCCATCCATCAGGGTCCAAGGGCACACCTCTCTTTTTAAAAATATTCTTTTATTAATTTTCCATATTTTATTAATATTTTAAATTAATTATTCCATTCCTCAGTAATAATATTATTAATTATCAATCTTGCCATTTGCTTAGAATGCCTCTTACAAATGTCATTCCAAAGTTCATCTGCTCTAGGGCCTTCAACATAAAGGCACATGAAACATTGTCAAAAGCTTTTTCCACATCAATAAGCATCAATGCTGCCTGTCTATCATTTCTCACTTCCAAATATTCAATGATATTTATTATCTTTCTAATATTTTCTTTCATTTGTCGACCTGGGGGGAATCCTGTTTGATATCGATGGGTTATTTCTAATAGTAGACCTTTTCATTCTCCTTGTAAAATATTTGCAAATATTTCATAATCGCAATTTAATAATGAAATGGGTCTATAATTTTTCACTTCCAATCTATCTACCTCTTGCTTTGGAATTAAAGTAATGTATGCCTCTTCCCAGGTCTTTGGTATTTTCCCAAGGGCACAAGGCAAAAACTCTCAGGAGAGTGCAATGCAGGATGAGTAGGGGCTGTGGCCTTTGGATAAGAACTGTGGACTGGAGAGAAGGGTACTGCTTGTCGGGTTTATATTTTCTTTATTATATTTCAGATGCCACCTTTTCCCAAAAAACTTTCAAAGCACTGTACAGGCTTCTCCTCCCCATTTTATCCTCACACCAACCCTGCGAGGTAGTTCTGGTTACAGGTAGGTAGCCGTGTTGGTCTGGATCGAAGTAAAATAAAAAAATTCCTTCAGTAGCACCTTAAAGACCAACTAAGTTTTTATTTTGGTATGAGCTTTCGTGTGCATGCACACTTCTTCAGAAGAAGTGTGCCTGCGAGGTAGGTTAGCCACAAAGCTCACCGGGTGACCGGGGGGAGCCAATCACTAACCTTTCAGCCTTCACCTACCTTGCAGGGTTGTTGTAGGGGCATAGCTGCCAAGTTCTCCCTTTGTTTAAGGGAAATTCCCTAATGCTGAATAGGCTTCCTCGTGAGAAAAGGGAAAACTTGGCAGCTATGTGTAGGGGTTAAAATGGGGAGAGGAACAAAGGGAGGGCATAAATGTAATACAATAAATTTAGGTTAGGCTGTGAGACACTGACTGGTCCCCAGGATTTGAAGAGGGTCCCGAGGGCCGTATAAAGCAACTTGGAGCCCTGCATCTGGCCCCTGAGCCCGGGTTCTCCCACCAATGACTCCCACCAATGACTGATGCAGTTAAAACAAAAACCACCATCATTCTTCTTGGCAGCAGGAGCTCTGCACACACTCAGAGGCACTCTGAGTTCGTCGACAAAAAATGGGACAAAAAATCGTCGACAAAAAATGGGTAGAATGGGAGACGGTTTTCTTGGCAAGGAAGACACAGGTGAGTTCATAAAAATTGCCTGTTCGTGTGCGGGGAGACCTTGATTCAGTCGTGTTTTCTGACCCCCACCCCAGCCCCCAGTCTAACTGCAATGTTTAATCAGTTGGCCAATGTAACAGTGCCGGGGGCGGGGGTGCCAGTCTGAAATTAGGTTTGGAAATTAAAACAGAAATTCCAAAAGAATAAAGGAATGCAACAAGGGAAATCCATTTACCCTTTTTCTTTTCTCTCTCTCCCTCTCGTTTTAATGTTATGCAGACTTAAGGATCTGCGAGTTATTTGTGTTGGAAATGTGTGCTTGGCCCTCTCGCCAGCTCCTCGCACCCAGAGCGGTTTCCAAAAGGAAGCCCGCCCCCAATTTAAATAAATCCAGCATATGGATAATCCTATTGCATGCTAATAGAGGAGCTTCGGTGCTCCGAGCACCAAGCCTCCTGCAAAGGGAAGTTTTGTAAAATGCACAGTGCGATGGGTGGAGGAAGAGAGCAGCAGAGAAAAGCTCCCCCCCCCCCCCGTCTCTCGCAATACTAGAACTCGGGGAACGTCCGAGGAAGTTGAGGGCTGGAAGATTCAGGGCAGGTAAATAATAATAATAATAATAATAATAATAATAATAATAATAATAATAATAATAAATAATACTTTTTTATTTATACCCCGCCTTCTCCAGACAAGGCCGGGCTCAGAACGGCTGACACTAGATATAAAACAACTGATTAAAATACAACTTAAGAACAAGACTAAATACATTAAAATTAAAATTAAAAATAAAGGGAATGGGAAAATGGGGGAGGGGGTCAGGTTGGCTCCAGGCCAAATGCCAGGCGGAACAACTCTATCTTACAGGCCCTGCGGAAGAAAATCAGGAGACAGAGCGTTCCTCCAGGTCGGGGCCAGTGTTGAGAAGGCCCTGTTTCTAGTTGAGGCTAATCTGATTTCCTACGGGCCCGGGACCTCTAAGGTGTTAGTATTTATGGACCTTAAGGTCCTCCGCAGTGCATACCAGGAGAGATGGTCCCGTAAGTACAAGGGTCCTAGGCCATGAAGGGCTTTAAAGGTCAAAACCAGCACCTTAAATCTGACCCTGTAGCCAATGCAGCTGGTAAAGCACTGGGTGAATATGCTCCCATGGCAGGGACCCTGGGAGGAGACTCGCTGCAGCATTCTGCACCCGCTGGAGTTTCTGGGACAGCTTCAAGGGCAGCCCCACGTAGCGCGAATTACAGCAGTCAAGCCTGGAGGTGACCGTCGCATGGATCACTGTGGCTTGGTCGGGGCGGGAAAGGAAAAGGACTTCTTCACATGGCACAGACTTAAACTGCGGAACTCACCGCTGCAGGAGGCAGCAACGGCCACCGACTTAAATTGCTTTAAAAGAGGATTAGACAATTTACAGAATAGGAGGCTAGCAATGGCTATTAGCCAGGACCAGAGGCAGAAATGTTATTGAGCTTTTTGCATCCCACCCACCCCACCCCACCCCCACACACAAAGTTGTTGAGCTTTTCCACAATTTTGCAAATTCGCAAAAGCAAAAGGAGTTTTTGAGCCCGAAGCAACGCTGCCAAAATGAGCTGCCATACGTCCGGATTTTCCCGGACTTTAAAAAGCGATTTCAGCCAGGGCACTGCTTCCGACACCAGTATTCCGCATAGGTCTGGGAAATTCCAGACGTATGGCAACCCTAACAAAAACTAACTTTCTGGGTGGGGGTGGAAGCAAAGTCCACAGCTTTCCAACCTCCAAAACAGCCCAATGTGGTCGAAAGATGCCTGCAGCTCTGAGCGCTGGAGAGAAAGGGCTTCGTGGAGAACGGTTCAGGGGTTTATTTGTGAAATATAATGGAGTATCCTGGGAGAGGGTTTCAGCCAGCCAGCCAGCCAGCCAGCCAGAAATCAGGAATCGCTGCCCATTTTGTTTCTCCCTTTTTAAAAGGTTTCTCGGCGTGTCCCCCTTTCTCACTCGGGGCCTCGCACCGGGAGACAGGTGCCCCCCCTCTCCCCGTGGCAGGATATGCAGATGGAGGGGGTGTGGCTATGCAAACGAGGGCATTCTCCACCCTTGAATGGCTTCCCATTGAGGAGAGCTCCACAAAAGGTGACATCAGCGTGCCATTGTTGGGTTTTCTTGTCCCGGAGACAATATCGCTCCTCTGAGCCCCCCCCCCCCCGGGGTTGGGAGTGTGTAGATGAGAAGCGATGGGAAGAGAGGGAGGCGGGGAGGGGAATTAAAACGAAGCTCTCGACATTGTTCCCATCAATATCTCAGCAAGCCTCTGGGAACAATATTGAAATCCCCTGGGAACAGGGCTGCCATGGAACGTCAGCTCCGCAGAAGCCGGCCCTCTGTTCAGAAATGAGGTCCTTCATTGACATCTTTTAAGGACGCAACTATTTTCATTTATTCAGAATACTCTTTACGCCCCGCCGCCACCCCCTGAGGAGATCGGGCCGACACGCATTTAAATCAAAAAAATGGTTTTTTTTAAAACCCAAGCAAACGAAGCGTAGCACCATGGATAGAATTTCCCAGAGATCATAATAAGTTTTTAAACTACCCTGAACCTGGCGCTGTTGCACTGCCGCATAAATCCCTGTTCTGCATCTGCAAGAAAACGATGTACACTTTGGAACTCCCTGCAACTTGACATCGGCCAGGAACCTGCACTGAACTCTTTTGCACGTGCTAAAAACATGTTTTAAAGACAAAATGCCAGCGTGTTTTTAGTTTACTGCTGGTTTTAATTCTTTGAATATTTAAACACACACACACACAGTCTTTTGTTTTATTCTTTTTTTAACTTTATTGCAAAACAATTTACATATAACAACACAAAGACAATACCTCAGTGACAACTAAACATTCACTAACAACACATCGTCTAACATCACACACACTTTTGACTACCGATTCACCTCGCTGTGCTTTCTGCATAGTCTTAACCTTTACGCATTTCCTGTCATATCTGTTACATATCCAGAAAATTTTATGCATTTATAGTTTTCCTTCATATTCAAGATTCAATCCAGATTTGTCAGGGGATTTGCATTTTCACAATATTGTTTTAGATATATTCCTTAAATGTTAGCCATTCTTTACACGTTTTCTGGTCTGAGTTTCCTCTTATTCTCCCAGTTTTTTTCGCAAGTTCCAAGTATTCTATCATCTTCACCTGCCAGTCAAGCTTTGTAGAAATTGAGTCACATCTCCAGTTTTTTGCTACTAAAATTCTAGCCGCCGTAGTTGCATACATAAAGATGGTTCTAAAGATTTTTTTGGATTTCAGTGGACATAACGCCTAACAAAAAGGCTTCTGGTTTTGTTTTGCTTTTTGGAGGGAGAATTTAAAGATCTTTTTGAGTTTGTTGTCTATTATATCCCAAAATTCTTGTATCCTCACACAGTCCCACCATAAGTGCGTGAAAGTACCCTCCCCATTTCTTTTTGTTTTATTCTTTTGGTAAACCGCTTTGATTTCTTCCTTTCCTTTTACTATCAAGTGTATGTAATTTTAAAAAACAAGCAAACAAGGAACCCTATGCGAATCTCCGAGACCCAAAATAGACGCACCTCCCCTCCTTTAACTCATGGATGTGTTTTCTGGCCAGGGTATCGACTTCTGGTGGGTTTTGCCAGAGCTTGGCTGTGGAAACAGATCAAGATCCTTTTGCTAAACCTCCAACCCTGATTTTTTTAGTTTTTGGATTCACAATAACAGCGCTCAAAGACCTTGGGCAGCGGACAGGGTGCTGGCACCCCGAGGGGTCCCAAAACAGAGGGGGACACCTCACAATTCCTCTGGCCTTGCCATGCCCCGGGGCATTGTAGGAAATAAGTTGACTACGCAGCATTCCTCGGAAGGGAGCCCGCCATTTGTGCCTGGCCTTCTTGGACTAGAGAGCCAGCCCTAAGAAGAGAATAATGATAGGGTGCAAAATGGTGTTCACACCCATATTTTGGCCGCCGCCATTTCTATTTTCTCATAATTCCTCATCACGAGGGAGGGAACGTTTCTCCCCATCCCTTCCCAGCGGGAAAGTGGGGCCACGAGCTTTTTTAAAAAGGGGACCTGCCGTTCCTCACCCCACCCCACCCCACCCCAAAGTGCCCCAGGTGGACACAGCATCTGTGGGGATTTTGGAGGGATGAAAATGCCAAGTAGCTTTTCCACAGTATTCCCTCTTTGTCCAGCTCCACTGCAAAAAATAAAGTCCCAAAAGTAGCAAAAAGCTCAGATATGAAAACAAATAGGACTTTAGCCAACGCATATCAAAACACACACCCATTTTTTTATTTAAAATTTTGCTCCATTAAAAAACACACCAATAATGACAAAGGGGGTGGTTCTTGAAAGCTGAAAAACCAGCTGTGCGGTTTCTGAAGGAATCGTCGTATTTTTTTTATTGCTTCCTGGCTACTTTTTTTTGCATCAAACATCACACTGTATTTCCCCCTCACAAACAGATGTGATTTTAGCAAGCAGAGAAGTGGGGAAATGGCACACGATTCCTGCATTTTCCTGGTTCAGAAAATCCACACACCACTCTTTGTTAATTCCTGGACGAAGATACGGGTTGTGAACAGAAGAAGCGGTTTAGAAACTTGAAAATGTTGTCCAGAAAGCACAAAACCTACATGTTGTTTGCTTTGGTGAAAATATTATCTTGTCCTTTTTAAAAAAAAAAAAAAAAATGAGAACACCAATCATTAGATCCCCATCCAAGCACTTAATGTGTGTATCTGTAAATAGAAAGATATTGCAAAAATCCAAACGTTATCCAAGCCTCGCAGCAAATATATCCTTTCAAAAGGCTCCCCCTTCCTGGGAATTTCCAGCTCACTTGTTTTCGTCCTTCTGGTTGCAAGAGGTGGATAAGTCTCTTTATTTGATCAAATCAAATCTTCATTGTTTTCAACAACGACAAGCATTTAAGAAGCAAAAACATTTTTGGTTAGACAAGCCTGCCCAAATGTTAAGTCAATGTGAGGTGTTTTTTTTTTTTAAGCTTATTGTTATTTCAACCTCGAGAATTATTGTTCTATCTTTTTTGTAAACCGCTTTGGAGTTTGCCTGTATTTTTACAATCCAGAGGAGCCTATTACTTCGTTGCAGAGGGTTGGGTTCCTTCCAACTCTGCGATTTTTATGATTCTAGATAAGTTTTACGAAATGAAGCAAATAAAAACCCAGAACACATTCTCCAATGAAATGAAATAAAGGAGGATGGAGCAAATTGAAATTAAGCGTTACCGAGTCCCGTCGCAAACTCCAAGAAGGAAACTTTCAAGAGGCATGAGGTCAGTTCCTGCTGGGTTTTGCTAATGCAGTTCTTCGTGATATAACTATTTTAAAAATCTGATTCTTCATTTATTAATGCATCTCCATTCAGAAGGAGCATTCAGGACAGGGCAGGAGAAGCAGATGAGTTGAGGGCAGCGCCTGGATCTACAGTTCCCCCGGATAAGCAATGCTCTTAAATCGGTGTCTGAATGCGGTGTTAACACGAATTTTCGCTGACCCCACCGAGGAAAGGGAAACCTCGGCCTTTTCTTCAAACAGGATGTCCCCCGCCTGGCTCCTGAGTCGGGACTGTCAAGGCTGATCCATTTCAGGGACAGACGGAAAATCCACCTTGTCAAATCACGGCCTCCCTAAAAGCGCTTTTCACATGCACCTCTTCCCCCCCCCCCCTCAGCCGAACTGCCCATCCTAATCCGGGGCAATTTCATGCCTCGAAGAGTTCCCACCCACCACCCCTGAGCTTTTAATTGCAAACTTTTTGCTCTTTCTCTCCGACCGACCCAGCCTCCTCCTCCTCCTCTCTTAGCCCGCTTCTCCCGACTTATCTGCCGTCGGAAGCGTATCATTTGGCTTGTCAGGTTTTTATTGGGGGAAATCCGAACATGTCCAAGGATGTTCAGCAGAGAAAAGCGTCCCGCTTGGGGGTCGGACAACTTTTGACATCAGTTTGATCAAAGTTGCAGTATTAAAAGCAGGACCTTTTGTGTGGGGGTGGTTCCCCCCTCCCCCCCATCAGCCGGCTAAAGGAACAGAGGAAGCACCTTGGAGATTGTTAAGCTTCTTAGCAGGGGCTGGGCAACATCTGTGGGTCAAACGGCAATTGGCGCGAGGTCCTTCCCATGGGGGGGGGTTACATCTGGTAGGCCGCTGTGAAAACAGGACACTGGACTCAGCCTTGACCCAACAGCCTATGTGTGGGAATGTTAAGGATAGTAGGAAAGTGCCAGATTTACATATAAGCTAAACAAGCTATAGCTTATTAAAGGAAAAAAAACCTGAGTGTACATTTCCACAATATAAGAAACAAATAAAATAAAACCTACATACAGCAACCGTGTTTTGTGTTGCGTAGGCTCCTATGATGTAAGTCATAGGCCCCGCCGGCTAGCCTGCTCCCTAAAATATCACTGGTTTGCTCATTTCTATATATAGGGTGCCTACATTCTGCATGTGCAAATGGCTTTAGATAGCTTTTAGGTCCATAAATTACCATATAGCATATATTCAGCACAAAAAACCAGCAACAATTTGTTGTTGACAAAGGACAGCTGGACATAGAAAGGCCCCCATTATCTTCAGTAGCTGAGGGCCTCATCAAACCCAAATCCAGCCCTGGGTGGGTGGGATTCGAACCCAAGGCTCCAAGGCCTTAGTCTGAGACTCTAACCACTACATTGCGCCAATACACGTTGGCAATGAATGAGTCACGTCGCAGCCACACTCAACGGTATAGTTCTCATAGATGCAATGTGGATATTATGTGGCACCTTTGGGGATGCGGGTGGCGCTGTGGTCTGAACCACTGAGCTTCTTGGGCTTGCCGATCGGAAGGTCACCGGTTCGAATCCCCGCGACGGGGTGAGCTCCCATTGCTCTGTCCCAGCTCCTGCCAACCTAGCAGTTCAAAAGCACGTCAAAGTGCAAGTAGATTAATAGGTACCGCTCCAGCGGGAAGGTAAACGGCATTTCCATGCACTGTTCTGGATTGCCAGAAGCGGCTTTGCCATGCTGGCCACATGACGTGGAAGCTGTATGCCGCCTCCCTCGGCCAGTAAAGCGAGATGAGCGGCGCAACCCCAGAGTCGTTCGCAACTGGACCTAATGGTGAGGGGTCCCTTTACCTTTAGGGACCCAGGTGGCGCTGTGGTTAAACCACTGAGCCTAGGGCTTGCTGATCAGAAGGTCAGCGGTTCGAATCCCTGTGACGGGGTGAGTTCCCATTGCTTGGTCCCAGCTCCTGCCAACCTAGCAGTTCGAAAGCACGTCAAAATGCAAGTAGATAAATAGGAACCGCTACAGCGGGAAGGTAAACGGCGTTTCCATGTGATGCTCTGGTTTGCCAGAAGCGGCTTTGTCATGCTGGCCACATGACCTGGAAGCTATACGCCGGCTCCCTCGGCCAATAATGCGAGATGAGCGCGCAACCCCAGAGTCGGTCACGACTGGACCTAATGGTCAGGGGTCCCTTTACCTTTACAAGGACCTTGAACCCGACTCGGTAGTAGATGCAGTCTGGCTCCTGCCGTTTCCCCCAGCCAGGGCGTCTGAACCAGGTCCGAGGGCAGCCCCACCAAGAGTGCATTACAGTAGTCCAGCCTCAAAGTTACCAACACATGGATTGCAATAGCAAAGTTGTCTCTGTCCGGGGGTGGCTGTAGCTGGTGAGCCAGGCAGAGCTGCTCAAAGGGAGCCTGCTGGAAATGGCTAACTTGGGTCCATGAATTTCAAGAGGCTGGCTCTTGAGTAGGGCCTCTGTTGGAGACAGCCCTACATGAATTGCCCAACGAGGGCAGCCTGCCCTGAAACATGGGTTATTTGAGCAAAATGAAAAGGGGGGGGGGGACAGCCGACCCCTTGCACAGTGCGTGTTCATGGTGCAAAATTCAGGAAGGAAGGCAAAGCCCGAGAATATTGGTGTCATTTTGGGGATTAGGATTCTGAAACGGAGCAGGGATTTGTGAATAGGGGCTTCAGAAATAACCCTATAAATCTGCCCTCCGGCATTTTGGAAATGTGTAAAATCGAAACTTTACGTAGAACACATATGGGTGTTTTGGTGACGATGTTTCTCTCTCTCCTCTCTCTCCACCCCTTTTGTCTCTTGCAGCGGCGACGCCACCAAACTTGGTCGACAAACCCTGCTTAAAGCTGAAGGTTTACGTGCGGCCAACAAGTAAGTGACGTCAGAGGACCCCGGAAAGATCCTCTGCCGATTCCAGGGTGCAAATCTGCACACAAAGACATGTGCTCTCACACATACCCATCTGGGATTCGTGATTCAGGGATCGGGTCTCTGCGAATCCCAGCCAGGGCAGGATTCGTGGCTCAGAAACCATGTCAAAATACATTCTGAAACTCGCCATTTGAGAAAAAACACTTTTCAGAGCACTTTTTTAGGGGGTGGGGTGGGCGACGCAGTTAAGAAATGCAGGGTTTCGTCTATTTTTACTATTAACTTTATATACTGGCTCTCTGTTGGGGGAGCTGTGAAGGAGGCTCACTCAGCAAGACTCTCCCCTATGTTTGTAGAGGACGGGTCTTAGGGTGGCTGTCACACCTGAGCACTTTCTGAGAATCATAGAATTGTAGAGTTGGAAGGGACCTCTTGAGTTTTCTAGTCCAACCCCTTGCAATGCAGGAATCTGAGCTAAAGCATCCAGGACAGACGGCTATCCAACCTCTGCTTAAAAACCTCCAAGGAAGGAGAGTCCGCCACCTCCCGAGGGAGAACGTTCCGCTAGCTCTTACTGCCAGAAAGTTATTCCTGATGTATTTAGTTGGAAAGTCCTTTCTCGTAACTTGAATCCATCGGTTCGAGTCTTTTCCTCTCGAAAACAAGCTTGCTCCATCTTCCACCTGACAGCCTATTGGAAGATGGCTGTCGTATCCCCTTCTCAGTCTCTAAACATACCCAGCTCCTTCAACCGTTCCTCATCAGGCTTGGCTTCCAGACCCTTGATCATCTTGGTCGCCCTCCTCTGCACACCTTCCAGCTTGTCAATCTCCTCCTTAAATTGTGGCGCCCAGAACTGGACACAGGATTCCAGGTGTGGTCTTATCATGGCAGAACAGAGTGGGACTTATGACTTCCCTTGATCTGGACACTAGACTTCTATTGATACAGCCTAGAATAGAGTTAGCCTTTTTTGCTGCTGCATCACATGGTTGACTTGCACTGTATCCCCTGAATATTCTTCTGGTTTTTGCTATTGTTGTTGTACAGTGGTACCTTGGTTCTCAAACTTAATCCGTTCCGGAAATTCCGTTCCAAAACCAAAGCGTTCCAAAGCCAAGGCGCGCTTTCCCATAGAAAGCAATGCAAAATGGATTAATCCGTTCTAGACTTTTCAAAACAACCCCTAAAACAGCAATTTAACAGGAATTTTACTCTCTAACGAGACCGTTGATCCTTTGAATGAAAGCAATAATCAATGTACTGTGCTATAAAATAAATAAGACAGTATTGTAGGTGATAAAAATAAAAATAAAAATTCTTACCTGCACTGATGATAGTCACAAAAACAAGTTAACCGAAAAAGCCTCAAAAACAAACACGCAAAATAAAAAGCAAAAACAGAAGCGCCAAACTTAATCTGTTCCAGATGTCTGTTTGACTTCCAGAATCATCGAAAACCAAGGCGCAGCTTCTGATTGGTGCGGAAAACGTTCGGAAACCAGAACACCTACTTCTGGGTTTTCGGCATTTGAGAAGCAAGGTACCACTGTATGTTCATAGTAATGGCGACGATGCAAAACCTTTTCCAGGGAAACTGGAAGAACAAGCCTTTCCTTCCGCATGTTGTTCCTGTGAGATCAAATCAGTCAAAGGCCTATTAGACCCCGGCCCCAAGCTGCACTGACCTTCATCCCTCTCTTTCTAAACCCACTTCAACTGCTGGCTTTCTTGGCGGCGAATGAAATGCCAAGCTCAGGGGGTGCTTTTTGGCCCAAGCCAATAGCACCCGCGCGGCACTCAGATCTCCGACAAATTATCTTCGGTTCTGCTTCGGGGCTGGAAGAAAGGGGGAAATAAAATAAATCTAGATGGATGCCTGCTTGGTACGTAAGCCCACAGGGCTGCTTTTGTTTTCGCAGAGGGGAGAAAAAAAGAGAGCAAATTATTTTAGGGTTGTTGCTTTTCTCCTTCCCTCTTTTCTTTTTCGTAAAAAGCCCAGCCTCCAGCTCTGTGTACAGGGGTGGTTCCCTCCCCCCCCCCACTTCACCCGAATCAAATAGGCGCAGTTGTTGTGAAGAAAAAAGAAAACACAAATTAATAATTTTCTTCTCCTGTTAACGTATAATTAGTATTTGGCCACAGCTCTTCCCAGGGAGCAGGTAAAAAAAAAGAGTCAGAAATGTCAGAGTCTAAAGGGATATTGTAGGGGCTTGTTTTTTTCCTTTCCTTGTTTCATGTGTGTGTGATGTGAGGCAGCTTTTAAAGAAAACAAGAACGCTTTGCTAATGAAAGAATAAATGGCTTTTTTTAAAAAAAAATAAAACAAAAACGGGTGATTATGGGCTGCTAGGCATGTCAGTTTCTCGTTGATTTCCCACCCTTAAATTTAAGTCGCCACATCAGTTTGTGAATTTTTTTGCTATAAGAAGCCAGCGTTTTTCTGCAAATTTACCCTAAGCTACATCTAATTGCATGCAGTTTCACTAACTGGCACATTTTTGCAAAGCGGTTTTCTGACAGGGTCTGATGGGAACTAGAGTCCAAAACTTTCGGAGGGCACCAGGTTCGGAGAGGCTGAGATATGGGGTCGCCGCTTTAGGGAACCAAATGTCCTATAGGACTCCAAACTATCTGGCCATAAGCTGAATTGATCTCAGAGAGACATACCTTGGTCTAGACCTGCGTAGGACCTCACTGTAGGGCTGCTGCCTGGAACCCATTTACGAAGGAATACATCCCATTGGAAGTTGTTGTTATTATTATTATTATTATTATTATTATTATTATTATTATTATTATTATTATATTTATAACCTGCCCATCTGGCTAGGTTTCCCCAGCCACTCTGGGTGGCTCCCAGGAGATTAAAAACAGAATAAAACATCAAAAATTAAAAACTTCCCTAAACAGGGCTGCCTTCGGATGTCTTCTAAAAGTCAGATGGTTGTTTATTTCCTTGACATCTGACGGGAAGGCATTCCACATGGAGGGCGCCGCCACCGAGAAGGCCCTCTGCCTGGTTCCCTATATTTTCGCTTCTCACAGGGAGGGAACCGCCAGAAGGTCCTCAGAGCTGGACCTCAGTGTCCGGGCTGAACGATGGGGGTGGAGACACTCCTTCAGGTATACTGGGCTGAGGCCGTTTAGGGCTTTCAAGGTCAGCACCAACACTTTGAATTGTGCTTGGAAACATACTGGGAGCCAATGTAG
The DNA here is from genome assembly GCF_965207765.1 of Zootoca vivipara. Lineage (NCBI taxonomy): Eukaryota > Metazoa > Chordata > Lepidosauria > Squamata > Lacertidae > Zootoca > Zootoca vivipara. The sequence goes on along the minus strand of NC_142589.1, from coordinate 92,454,068 downwards.
GTCTTTCAGGACTGGTGTAATAGGGTCTCGGCGGCCTCTCCTAGTCCCCAGTCTAGCTGCCACATTCTGGATTAGTTGTACTTTCAAAGGTAGCCCCATGTAGAGCGCATTGCAGTAGTCCAAGCGGGAGATAACCAGAGCATGCACCACTCTGCGGGCAGGGAGGGTCTCATCCTGCGTAGCAGATGGAGCTGGGAGACTGCTGCCCTGGATACAATATCTGTGTGCCCTGGACATTGACCTGCAGCTCCATGGATGGCTGTGGGTCCAAAATGACTCCCAGGCTGAGCACCTGGTCCTTCAGGGGCACAGTTACCCCATTCAGGACCAGGAAGTCCTCCACACCTGCCCATCCCCTGTCCCCCCCCCAAAGCAGTCCTTCTGTCTTGTCAGGATTCAACCTCAATCTGTTAGCCGCCATCCATCCTCCAACCGCCTCCAGGCACTCACACAGAATCTTCATTGCATAGCTTAGCAGCGGTCTTTCTTGTTTGCTGAAGGTCCCAGGTTTATAGAGTCACAGAATTGTAGAGTTGGAAGGGACCCTGAGGGTCATACAGTCCAACCCCCTTGAAATGCAGGAATCTTTCACCCAATGTGGGGCTTGAACCCACGACCCTGAGATTAAGAGCCTGGTGAGGATAGTGAGGATGCCAGCAAGCTGAAACTTGTGCAGAGGAGCGCAAGCAAGATGATCAAGAGTCTGGAAACCAAGCCGTATGAAAGAGCTGAATGTGTTTAGTTTGGAAAAGAGGAGATGGGGGGAGATGTGATATCTTAAGGGCTGTCACAGGGAGGATGGACCAAGCTTGGTTTCACCTGCTCTGGAGGTCTGGATTCGAACCAAGGGCTTCAAGCTGCAAGAAAGGAGATTCCGACTAAACACCAGGAAGAACTTTCTGACGGCAAGAGCTGTTTGACAGGGGAATGGAGGTGGCAGACTCTTAATCCCTTGGAGGTTTTTAAGCAGAGGTTGGATGGCCATCTGTCATGGATGCTATGGCTGGGATTCCTGCATTGCAGGGGGCTGGACTAGATGACCATTGGGGTTCCCTTCCAACTCTACAATTCTGTCATTCTATGCTCTACCAACTGAGCTATTTATGCTCCCTGCATATCCTTCCCTCTTCGGTGATTATGACAAGCATTTTGCTCGTAATAATCCTGGATGGGGAAGGGGGGGGCGATGGAGCTGAATGCAGAACACAAAGGGGAATTAGCATCTGTGGATATTGTTGTTCCTTCCCTCGCTTTCTTCCCTTCCCTCCTCCCCTGGCTATGATCCTGCAAAAACCACCCTTAATCCCGTCATAAACTTTAAAAGACGAGGCAAGCCGGGGGAACAGCGTCGAAAACAGCTTTCGCTGTAATTTAGCCAACAAGCTTCTGCGCCACCGGCTGATTAGGGGCCTTTTGCAGACAGGATTATCGGACGGGCGAGAAGCAATCGCCCTTTGACCCCCTCGACCGCAGGCAGGGCCAAGAAACCAAACACACGAGGCTTCCCCCCACCACAACCCACCCCGCCACCAGCCCCCAAGAGGCGTCCTTGGCGCTGGAAGAGGTTGGCAGAGCTCCGAGGGCTGGCCGGGGTCCATTGAGCAAAAAAATAAATAAAAATGCCTCCCGTTTATTTTGAAATGGAGAGAGGTGGAGAGGCAGCCAAAAGGCGGCTTGCGAGCTTGTTGACACGCTGCCCTTTCCCTCCGGGTCCCGACCCTCTTCCTTTCTGCACACCCACGCTGCCCACGAGAGGAAGCTGGCAACCTTGGCAGCTGGGCTGGGGCCAGGAGAGGAAGCCATGAGATGCAGATGGAGCTAGGTTGCAGAAATGGACCGTCCAGCAAAGAGCCCAGCTGCTGGATGAGGCCAAAGGGAGCCCCCTCTAGTCCAGTGTTCTGTTCTCGCAGTGACTGGCCGGATGCCCTGAGCGCAACAGGGTGTCTCGCCTCCTGCGGGAATCTCTCCAGCAAGTAGCACTCGGTAGCATCGCTGCCTCCCAAAAGCACCGAGCAAAAGGAAGTCCTTCTTTGCACGGCGCATTGTTAAATTACGGAATTTTCTCCACATCAGGCAGTGAGCGCCACAAACAATCATCTGAGGCTCTTCTTCATGTGCCTCCTCAATAATAATAATAATAATAATAATAATAATAATTTTTTTCGCGACCCTTCCCCTCTGCAGGGAGGTGGGACCAATTTGGATGGTCCGCCCCCGCCACTTAATGGATCCAAATGGTTTCCAGAGAGTGAGATGCTTTATCCCATGTTGATGGCCTTTCAGCCGATTCCCTGGTGGCCCGCTGGAATGTGGAGTTAACCAGGGCTATTGACTGTTTGGCTCCGAAGTGCCCTCTCCAATTGCATGGAGCCCGGACAGCCCCGTGGTTTTCCACGGATCTGAGGGTGATGAAACAATCGCTGAAACGGCTAGAGCACCAGTGGCGGAAAACTCATTCTGAAGCTGACCGGACACGGGTTAGAGCTCAATGTCGAGCCTACCAAGTGGCGGCAGCGATGGCGAAGAAGGCTTTCTTCACCGCCTCTATTGCCTCTGCAGAAAACAGCAGCAGGAGACTTTTTCAGGTGGTTCGCAATTTAGCAGAACCACCTGCTCCATCGGAGCTCAGTATGGGCCACATGATCTCATGCATTGATTTTGCAAAGTTTTTTGCAGATAAAGTCGCTCAGATTTGAGAAGAGGTAGACTCCACCATGGGGACCCAGGTGGCGCTGTGGGTTAAACCACTGAGCCTAGGGCTTGCTGATCAGAAGGTCGGCGGTTCGAATCCCTGTGACGGGGTGAGCTCCCGTTGCTTGGTCCCAGCTCCTGCCAACCTAGCAGTTCGAAAGCACGTCAAAATGCAAGTAGATAAATAGGAACCGCTACAGCGGGAAGGTAATCGGTGTTTCCATGTGCTGCTCTGGTTTGCCAGAAGCGGCTTTGTCATGCTGGCCACATGACCTGGAAGCTATACGCCGGCTCCCTCGGCCAATAATGCGAGATGAGCGCGCAACCCCAGAGTCGGTCACGACTGGACCTAATGGTCAGGGGTCCCTTTACCTTTACCTTTACCTTAGACTCCACCATGGGAGCAGGGCCGGGGCGGGGGAGTGCTAGAGTCCTGTCTAGTCAAGTTGTGTGGGATCAATTCCAATCTGTTACATCCAAGGATGCTTGGACGAGGGAAACCAACCACCGGTCTCCTTGATCCTTGCCCATACTGGCTTATAAAACCTCCTCCAGACACTCACACAGGACCTTCACCGCCTTCACTGGTTCTGATTTGAAAGAGAGGTAGAGTTGGGTATCATCCGCATATTGATGGACACCCAGCCCAAACCCCCTGATGATCTCTCCCAGCGGCTGCATGTAGATGTTGAAAAGCATGGGGGAGAGGACAGAGCCCTGAGGCACCCCACAAGTGAGAGCCCAGGGGTCTGAACACTTAATCCCCCACCACCACTTTCTGAACACGGCCCAGGAGGAAGGAGCGGAACCACTTTATGACAGTGCCCCCAGCTCCCAACCCCTCTAGACAGTCCAGAAGGATGTTATGGTCGATGGTGTCAAAAGCCGCTGAGAGATCCAGCAGAACTAGGAAACAGCTCTCACCTTTGTCCCTAGCCCGCCGGAGATCATCAACCAGTGCGACCAAGGCAGTTTCAGTCCCATGATGAGGCCTGAAGCCCGACTGGAAGGGATCCAAATGGTCCGCTTCTTCCAGGCGTGCCTGGAGTTGTTCAGCAACCACTCGCTCAACCACCTTGCCCAAGAATGGAAGATTTGAGACTGGGCGATAGTTGGCCATATTGGCCGCATCTAAAGATGGTTTTTTAAGAAGCAGTTTAATAACTGCCTCTTTCAGCGGGTCTGGGAAGGCTCCATCACAGAGAGAAGCATTCACCAACCCGCAAAGCCCATCGCCCAGCCCAGGATGGGCAAGGATCAGGGAGACAGGTGGTTGGTTTCACTCGTCCTAGCAGCCTGTCCACATCCTCAGAGGTAACAGATTGGAATTGATCTCGCACAACTGGACTAGACAGGACTCTAGCACTCTCCCGCCCCGGCCCTGCTCTCACGATGGAGTCGACCTCTTCCCAAATCTGATCGATTTTATCTGCAAAAAACTTTGCAAAATCATTGCAGTTATTAAACCACTTCTTAAAAAAACATATTTGAGTTGAAAGATTGAAAAATGAAGAACAGAGCTATAAAACCTGCATGTAAAAAGGGGTTCACAGGGGTCAAAATAGCGAAGTAAAGAATATTGACATGATCTGATTTATATGTATAATAAAGGAATACCTAATCATGTAAAAAGTGGCTGGAAGTTCTAGCCCTTGTTGAAAACTCAAATTATGCCTCATTTTCTCCTTTATAGCTCTTTTCCAGGGTGAGTGGTGCCAAGCGTTAAGTGTGAGATTTGGGGCTGTTGTGATTACCGTCAGGGCTGCCAAGGTCATACAGGAGACCAATTCTAATGACACCATTGGTGTCATCAAACATATTGTGTAACATTAACTCTGGACAACGAGCGATGACTTCCTTTAGTAATATTTATCTTGTCTGTCGGAATTCCCAGTTCCAAACATCTCACACCGAGTTACATTCCCACCGCAAATGATAATACGTACCAGATTTTGTCACAAATTGTGTCTGATTATTTGCTCTGTTCTGTTCCGGTTATTTCTTGTTTGTAAGCCACTTTGGGATTCATTTGAATGAAAACCGGCATAGAAATTTCCAGCAATCCATCAAAAAAAAAATCATCTGTTTCTGTTCGCAAAAAGTTCCGTTTGTCACTTCCGGCATCAACATGATGGTGATGATTCGCCAAAAGACACTGGTGTTTTACTGAGCATCTCTTCTAATAGATTATAGGGATGCAGGTGGCGCTGTGGTCTAAACCACTGAGCCTCTTGGGCTTGCCGATCGGAAGGTCGGCAGTTCGAATCCCTGCGACAGAGCGAGCTGCTGTTTCTCTGTCCCAGCTCCTGCCAACCTAGGAGTTCGAAAGCACGTCAAAGTGCAAGTAGATAAATAGGGGAAGGTAAACGGCGTTTCCGTGTGCTGCTCTGGTTCTCCAGAAGCGGCTTTGTCATGCTGGCCACATGACCCGGAAGCTGTATGCCAGCTCCCTCGGCCAGTAAAGCAAGATGAGTGCCGCAATCCCAGAGTCGTCCACGACTGGACCTAATGGTCAGGGGTCCCTTTAGCTTTACCTTTATTACTTAATATACTTCAAACCAATACAGTGGTACCTCGGTTTATGAACACAATTGGTTCCGGAAGTCTGTTCATAAACTGAAGCGTTCGTAAACTGAAGCGAACTTTCCCATTGAAAGTAATGAAAAGTGGATTAATCCGTTCCAGACAGGTCCGCGGAGTACTGTTCCGGAAGTCTGTTCATAAACTGAAGTGTTCTTAAACTGAAGCGAACTTTCCCATTGAAAGTAATGGAAAGTTAATTAATCCGTTCCAGATGGGTCCGCGGCGTTCATAAACTGAAAATTCGTAAACCCAGGTGTTCGTGAACCGAGGTTCCCCTGTACTGGTGTTTTTTGCACATTATATCTTCCATATTGGGTTGAATTCCTTTCCAATTTATTGTATTGTTGACTTCCTTCTACCTCATTATTGTTTTCTCTGTTGAAGTTTTGATCCTCCTGATTTCTGATTTCCCCAGTTAATCATGCCATCTCTGCGTAGTCCAATAGTTTCATCTGCCGGTCCGCCCTCATCTTGTCATCTTTCCAACATCCTTGCAGCTGTTATGTAGCGTACATAAACAGTCTTTTTCTGTTCCTTCAGTATCTCTGCACCTATCATTCCTAACAAGAAGCCTTTTGGTTTTTTAAACAAAGGTCATTTTAAACATTTTCTTTCAACTCATTATATATCATCTCCTAGAATTCCTTTCTCATTTTACAGTTCCACCACATGTGGGAAAAGGTGCCTTCCATCTCTTTACATTTCCAACCAACATTTGAACTTGCCCCGTACATTTTCGCTTATTTACTGGGAGTTAAATACCAGCGGTACATCATTCGCTCTCTCTTTCCCTTCTTATACCCCCCTCTTTTGTTTCCTCGCAGATGATTCTCTCTACGAATCTCCAGAGCCGATATTTACCAGCAATAACTCCTGCCACAGCTTCCGGGTCCCAGAGACTTTCTTCGTGGTGGTGGTGGTCCCGGTTTTCTGGACTATCCTGACGTCCTAGCCCTGCTAGGTGAGGACCGAAGAGGAAGAAAACTGGAGCTCTTTTCAGCAGCCGCTGGGGGGGGGGAACAAGGGGGGAAGATTGAGAGAGAGAGAGAGAGGTCGTGAACGAAGAATGGAGAGAGGACTAGCGGCAATGACTTTGTTCAGTTTTGTGTGGGGAGGGAAGGATATGTAGTCAATGGATCTCTGAACTGCGGTCTCAGCCACAGACGAGCTTGCGGATCAGGGACACACCTAAGACAGCCAGGTGGACAGACCCTGCCTCCATTTCCCAAGGTCAAGCCACTGTTGCGGTTTACGACCAGACCCCCGCTACACCCCATCAGATCTGGGACGGCGGAAGGATCAGTGAGATACCTGGACAGAGAGGACAAGAGACCGGTTTCTGAAAGCCTGCGACGGGAGGCAAGCAGGTTCTGTGCTTCCAAGACACTCCGCGGGCCGTTTTCGTCTGGCCGGGATACAACCCCATTGGGGGGGGATTCCTGTTTTCCCTCTCCCCACCACCACCTCCACCCCATGGGGTTTTCTTTTCAAAATTTCTAGACCAAATATAGTCTCCTTCCTTGTACACACCTCTGTTCCTCCCCCCCCCCCAGCTTCATTTTTTTGTGCCGGTCTTTTTTCTGCAACTGGAACCGAAAAAGACATCGCAGTGAGGAGCAGGTGCTTCGCCCTTCTGTTTCCCCCCTTCCTCTCTGCGGTCCATTGGACAAAGGCGGGCAACCCGTTTAATCGCGGTGGCCAGATTTCCTGACTCGCTAAACGCACACACCAGGGCGGGCAGCTAGGATCGGGGGCCTGAGAGCCAAAGGGGAATCGCAGCCGCCGCCAGCGGCCCAAACCATACAGAGGAGCCACACAGAGGACTAGAGTCCTGCTCTGCCCAAATCAGCCTTTGCTTTAGACCCTCCCCCCTTTCTGTTAACTATTGTTGGTGCAGCGGACCCACTGCCATCTGGACACAGCAGGCAAAACCAACGCCTCGCATGTTGCGTAAGACGTCGCCAGTCTATGGGGGAAGGAGATGTTCTGCCCAAAGAGAAGGACTCTGGATCTGACACGATGGCTGGGCAAGGGGTATCGGAACCGTTTCTAGTGCTGAGGGAGGGTTGCTTTTAAACCCTGCAAGGAGTCAGGGGAAGGCAGGGAGGAGACCCGCGCGTGGTACAGCCAACTACGTATGGCACAACTGGATGAGCGATGGAGGTTGTCTTGTCCACAGAGCATCATCCGCAAGTGTTTGGCAATAGGCACTGGGGGCACAGAGAGCCCAAGAGTGACAGAGTGTTTGGGGTGGGCAGCCCTGCTCCCTGCTCTGCACTCACCTGCGTTGTCCAGCGAAAATTGCCCATGGCCCTCCGGTCAAAATCCCCCAGAGGGAGGTCCCCACTCCAAACAGTGGGCATCCAATGTGGATTTTTAGTAAGACCCTCCACCCCACATTTGAGCCCAGCTGGTATCAAGAGCGGTTCTCATGGCACTTAGGAAAGGACATCTATACAGTCATATCTCGGTTCCCAAACGGCTCCGTTTCGGCTCCCAAACGCTGACAATCCGGAAGTAAACGCTCCGTTTTTTTGGGAAGCCGGATGTCTGGCGCAGCTTCCGTTTGAGTGCAGGAAGCTCTTGCAACCAATCGGAAGCTGCGCCTCAGTTGTCAAACGGTTTCGGAATTCGAACGGGCTTCCAGAACAGATTAGGTCTGACTGTATTGGGTTTTAAAGACCACAATCACACCATCAGTCGGCAACTGAACTGGGTTCCCCACAGACTCAAAAACAAAAATGCAAAATAAACAGCAAAAACAAAAGCGCCAAACTTAATCCGTTCCGGAAGTCCGTTTGACTTCCGAAATGTTCGAAAACCAAGGCGCGGCTTCTGATTGGTGCAGGTGCCCCGGAAACAATAGCCGACAGCCGCGTCAGATATTCGGCTTCCGAAAAGCATTTGAAAGCCGGAACACTTGCTTCCGGGTTTTCGGAATTTGAGAACCAAAGCGTTTGAGAACCAAGGCGTTTGAAAACCAAGGGGTATGTGTGTGTGTGTGTGGTGTCCCTTTAAGCAAAATTCAAAACAACAACAACAAAACAATCACGAACCATTAAAGTCCTGGAACTATTGCTGCAGTTCAAATTGGTGCTAAATTTCCACAGTCAGTAAGGATAATGTTGACATCTATACCTTGTGAGTCTCTTAACTGTAGATAATATTGTTTAGCCAGGAGGTTGGAGGGGGGGGAGAGAGAAGTGACAGGACTACAGGCCAATTGCCAGGGGGCTACGCAGGCTGGGTTTGACCCCCCCAGGCTCTCCTCGCTTGACCCCAGATGTGCCATACATGAGAATAGCACAAGAATCCCATAATGACCCCCGTTTGCATGGCCGCTGTTGGGAAGTCAGGAAGGGACAGATCCACTGGTCTGTTTTAACGGCTAAGGAGAGGAAAGGAGGTTTTTGACCCCTAAAAATGTGTCTTATTATCCAAATTCTTGGTTCCTCCTCCCCCCGAAAAAAAGAAACAGGATTCTCCACCCCATCATGGAACTGTAGCAAGAATACTTCATCTCTCGAGACTGCCTCCCCGGTGCTTCATCATCTTTCGAAGGATATCTTCCCCCCCTCCCGTTCTCGCCAGGCAGGGGGCGAGGGGGTGGACACCCCCACCAAACAGCAAATAAATAAAAAACACCACCCAACTCCATTCTGTCTTTCTCTGAGCCAAGGGACTTGTTTGGGACAGCTGTTCTACTCCTGTACATATTGCCACCAGGCACAATACTGTGATTATGAATTATTATGAATTATTATTATTATTATTATTTTTAATGCCTCTTTGCCGAGAATGAATGGTTTTGATGGACGGGTTTTTTTGTTATTATTTTAAGTTTTGGTTTCCTTGGGGAGGGTGGGGAAAATGTTGTTTGTTTGTTTTTTTATTTTAAAAAACAGAAACCTAAAATTCTTTCCTTTTTTTTAAAAAAAGAAAAACCTGCAATAATCTCTCGACGATCAAAAAATGTTTTTCAAATGACCTGCTCCAGCCTTCGCTTCTTCCTCATTCAGTCCTTTGTAAACCATGCCGAGTTGCGTTTCTCAGAAACAAATCCACACACACACACACACACAAGATGCATTTATAAAAATGGGTTCTTATTTGAACCGCCGTGTTCTCCTTTTAAAAAATAAATAGGGGGAGGAGGCCAGATTTTTTATACAGCGAGAGAAAATGTTTCACTGGTTTTCCTCCAGATGAAACTGCAGGATGGAAAAGAGCGGGTCGTGGCCAACCAACATATACTCGAGTTGACCCATTGAAACTAACAGACCTTTTCTAAAAGTTTTATTTATTTATTAAGATTTCCCCGGCAAAATTACAACCACAGAAGATACACATTGAATCTTCTGCTTTGACTTATTGAAAATGAACAGACTTTAAGTTAGATGTCTCTGTTGGTTTCAGTAGATCTACCCCCAAGGAACTGTCCGTTCCAGTTTCTCGCAGGCAAGGAAAATGGGAAGGTGCCTTAACGCTGAGTCAGCCCACATGGGCTGGCAGCAGCTGTCCAGAGTTTCAAGCAGGGGCTACACAGCCTTACCCTTAAAAGTAAAACAAGTGTCTAGTCCTCATGACTCTGAAAAAAAGAGATGCTTTCAAACGGGAAGAAAATTGGGTTTGAATTGGAACGGAAGAAGCTGAGTCAGACCAATGGGCCCTCGAGTTCATTACTGCCTGCACAGACTGGCAGCATCTCTCCCCAATCTCAGGCAGGGAGGGATCTCTTGCAGGTGCCTCCGAGAGATTGGAACAGGGGGACACTCTGCATGCCAAGCAGGTGCTCTGGCACCAAGCTAGAGCCCTTCCCCGATGTGGGCCTGGTGAAAGGAAGCCCTCCTTTGCACAATGCACAGTTAACCTGCAGAACGCCCTCCCACAGGAGGCTATGATGGCCACCCAACCTGCATTGCTTCGAAAGAGGATGAGATGAGATAGCGGAGGGGCAGAGGGCTGTCGACGGCTAGTAGCCACAATGGGTATGCCCTCTTTCTGGAAACCACCAAGGGGAGAGTGTTGCTCTTTCGCTCAGGTCCTCCTTGCCGGTTTCCCTTTTGGCCACGGTGAGAACAAGTTATAATAATATAGTAATAATAATAATAATTTATTATTTATACCCCGCCCATATGGCTGGGTTTCCCCAGCCACTCTGGGTGGCTTCCAACAAAACATTAAAATACAATAATCTATTAAACATTAAAAGCTTCCCTAAACAGGGCTGCCTTCAGATGTCTCCTAAAAGGCTGGTAGTTGTTTTCTCTTTGACATCTGGTGGGAGGGCGTTCCACAGGGCAGGTGCCACCACCGAGAAGGCCCTCTGCCTGGTTCCCTGTAACTTGGCTTCTCGTAGCGAGGGAACCGGCAGAAGACCCTAAGAGCTGGACCCCGGTGTCCGGGCAGAACGATGGGGGTGGAGATGCTCCTTCAGGTATACTGGACCGAGGCCGTTTAGGGCTTAAAAGGTCAGCACCAACACTTTGAATTGTGCTCTTCTGGCAGCCTTTTTCGACGGAAACGTTGGCAGCCCAACTCAAGAGGGAGGCATGCATTGAAGGCCTCGGGCATCGATCTCGTCTGATTCCTTGAAAGAGAGAAAAAAGACCTGGGGTGTTAAAAAGGAAATCCCAGCAACAAGAGGATGTTGGGACTCCTTACAAGGCCGGCAGTTCTCAAATCGAAGCGGCATTTCTGCAGATCGCAGCAAAAGCCCCCCCCCATTTTTCATTCAAGGAATCAGGAATCTGGGGGTCAAATCCTGGCTGCGTTCCTGTGCCCCCAACACAGCCTCGGCTCCTTTCCTCTTGGCCCTCCCCGACTTGGCACCCTACAACTCTCGTCAGCTCCCCTCAGGAGGCTGCTAGGAGTTGTAGCTCAGAATGTCTAGAGCAGTGGAGACGGCGCCGCTGCCCAAATTGGGGCGGTGTAATGGTTAGCACATTGGGAATGGGACCTGCAAGAGAGACTAGGGTTTGAATCCCCACTCGGCCAGGAAGCTCGCTGGATGCAACCCAAGGCGGGGGGGGGGGGGGTAGTGCAGTCGCCATCTTTCGGCCTGAACCTACCTCGCAGGGTTGTTGTGAGGATAAAATGGGGAGGAGAAGAATGTACACCTTGAGATCTCCTTGGAGGAAAAAGGGGCTGTTTAAATGTAATCGAGAAGAAAGCAACAGTGTGTCAGCCACTTCCGCCAGGTTCGGGCTGAGCTGTCGTCTCGCAGCCTGGCCTTCGACCTTCGGTTTTATATACACATATATACATAGAATTATATATATTATACTAATGCAACTGTGTACTTTGTGTATGATGGACCATGCTGGAGAACAAAGGGAAATCTGAAAGTAATCATTCCTTTTAAAAAAAATCAAACCCATCTTTACTATTCTTTTAAAAAAAAATATCAGTTCAAAAGTTTTCTTTGTCGTCGTTGTGGCAGAAACCAGCCATTCCTTTTCCCGTCTGGGAATGAATGAGGGAGAGTTTCTGACATCATTTCCTCTTTTGTGCTCTCTCTCGCTCAACTCGACTTCTCCCGGTCTTGTTGACACGCCACCTTCCATCCCAGACATTGTGCTGATGGTAAAAACAAAACACTTCTTTCCCCCCACAACCCTCCACACACACACAGAAAAAAAAAGATTTTAAAAAATCCCCACGACCTTCTTTGGATTCTGTATTTTTTTATAATAAAAACTCGAAAAAAACGACAGACGTTGTTCTCGGGATGCTTTTTTTCGGAAACTGTGCCTTTGCAAATCACAGCGCCGGACTTCTCTGGGTCGCCTAACCAGCGTTCAGTTCTGTGCATAGCTGCCAAGTTTTCCCTTTTCTCGCGAGGAAGCCTATTCAGCATGAGGGAAAATCCCTGTAAAAAAGGGATAACTTGGCAGCTATGGTTCTGTGATCATCATATGGCTCTCTCCCCTTCAGGTCCAGTTTGTTTAAAAACCAATAACACTTTGAAGTCAGACCACCTTTGGAATCCTGTGTCCAGTTCTGGGAACCACAATTAAAGAAGGATGTTGACAAGCTGAAAGATGGGCAGAGGAGGGCGACCAAGATGATCAAGGGTCTGGAAACCAAGCCTGATGAGGAAGGGTTGAAGGAACTGGGTATGTTTAGTCTGGAAAAGAGATGGAGAGGAGATACAATAGCCACCTTCCAATATCTATTTGAGATTCCTGCATTGCAGGGGGTTGGACTAGATGACCCTCGGGGATACCTTCCAACTCTGCGATTCTATGATTCTATGAAATAGCCCTATGGGCAATGCAGATGCTCCCCAGCTCAATGAATCTTCGGGGTGGGGGGTGGAGTTCACATCTGAAGTAGGTTTAGGGTTACTGTTTAGAGCAGGCATGGCCAAACGTGGCCCTCCAAATTGTAGTTTTGGGACTACAATTCCCATCATCCCTGACCACTGGTCCTGTGAGCTAGGGATGGTGGGAGTTGTAGTCCCAAAGCATCTGGAGGGCCAGGTTTGGCCATGCCTGGTTTAGAGCCAACAGTAAAGCAAGATTCTGGTCCTCATGGTTCTGAGCAGAGAGTTGATTTGAACTGGAACATTCCTCTAGGAAAGACTCACAAAGCTTGAAAGTCCAACTGACCCACCTCACTTCTATGTTTTCTGGTCCTTGCTTATGAGGACCATCCCATAAACTTTTGGAAGAGGAGCAGGCCGGGCTCCGCAATGCCCTCCTCAAAAAAACTGCTGGCGATGGTCGTCTCCGGCCCCCAATGCCTTCCTCTTCTCCTTTGTCTTATTCTTAATGATGCTTAAGGAATTTTAATAGTTGTCTTGAAACAGCTCCAAACCTCTTGTCGGGTCTCAGCCCCCCCCCCTAAATGGGGGCTACGGGGAGGAGGAGGAAATAATAAAACGCGGCGATTAGGATTGTGCTACAGTTGGCAAGAGTTAAAGACTTGAGAGCAGGCTCGTCGTCTGCCAAATCCTTCCTGGTGGAATTCCTTGGGTTTTTTCCTCCTTTTTCAAAAAAAGAAAACCACGGGGAAAGGCTGCCTTTTCAAATCCTTCTCCACCACTGCTACCCACCCCCCAAAGTGCTTTTTTCAAAAAATATATTTTGAAAATGTTTACGTGAGCGCACACGACCCGACTTCGTTTCCATCATTTGAATGGGGGGATATGTGCCTAATTAGGAGAGCTAGACACAATGAGCCGTTCATTAACATTGCATCGCGCGGTTGAGCTGGGTCTCCGAAGTTTGGCCACATCGGCTAATTTCATTTGGCTCTTTAAAAAGAAGAACCAGAAGAATTAGGGCAGCTGTCATGCCAAGAATTGCATGTGTGTGTGTGGTGTGTGTGTGTGTGTGTGTGTGTGTGTGTGAGAGAGAGAGAGAGAGAGAGAGAGAGAGAGAGAGAGCGCAGTAGATGGGAATAAATTCAGCTCAGTTTGCAAACTTGCGCTTCCAGTTTCTCCCTGCAAATTGAATAAATAAATGGTCCAAATTTCAAGGTCTCTCTTTACGAACCGGTGGCTTCAAGTTACAAGAAAGGAGATTCCGACTAAACGTACATGAAATGTACTCGGAGTCGAGAGTGAATTTCATGCTCTTTATTCAGCTCATAGTCATCAAGGAGAAGAGGAGAAGAAGAATGGCTCTTTTCCCAAAACCATCTGCTTATATACATTATTTACACAATGGGCCTTGCGTGATTGGCTACTTCAGGGCTACACCTGTGGGCCAATTATATTGTGGATTGACTTCTGCCTGCAGCCTGATTGGCTGCTCCTACAGGCCAATCAGGTAGCAGATTCACTTCTGCCAGCCGCCTGATTGGCTGCTCCAGCAGGCCAATCAGGTTGCGGATTCACTTCCACCTGGAGTTGGATTGGGTAGCTCCCGCTGATTCTGAATCCTATTGTTCTAGGATTCAGCTCAGTACATAACAGTACAGAAAATCTTTGTGGCAATAAGAGCTGTTTGACAGCGGAACGGTCTCCCTCGGGAGGTTGTGGACTCTCTACTTCCTTGGAGGTTTTTAAGCAGAGGTTGGATGGACATCTGTCATGGATGCTTGAGCTGAGATTCCTGGCATTTGCAGGGGGTCAGACTGGATGACCCCCGGGCTCCCTTCCAACTCTACGATTCTATGATCTTAAGTTCAGGTCTCCACATTTCACATCAGTGGGCAAATTGAAGAAAAAGGCATCCCCATCAACATTTGTGTATCGCCGAGACAAGTGTGTCTGAAAATTCAGTGTCCCCTCCACTTTTTTCCCAAATTGGGAGATCGTGGTTCTCTCAATCTACATTTTGTCCCCTCAACAACCCTGTGAGGTAGGTTACCTGGAGAAGAGATGGAGACTGGCTCAAGGTCACCCCCTGAGCTTTGTGGATGAGCAAAGATTAGTACCCTGGTCTCTCGTGTGAAAATAAGGTCCAATTATGCATAATATCTAAGGGAAATTTATTGTGAAAATGTGTATAACAACAACAACAACAACAACAACAACAACAACAACAACAACAATGAATTATTTGTACCCCACCCATCTGGCTGGGTTTCCCCAACCACTCTGGGCGGCTTCCAACAAAGATTTAAAATACATTAACATGTCACACATTAAAAACTTCCCTGAACAGAGCTGCCTTCAGATGTCTTCTAAATGTCAGGTAGCTATTTATCTCTTTGACATCTGGTGGGAGGGCGTTCCACAGGGCGGGTGCCACCACTGAGAAGGCCCTCTGTCTGGTTCCCTGTAGCTTTGCCCTCGGAGCTGGACCTCAGTGTCTGGGCTGAATGATGGGGGTGGAGACGCTCCTTCAGGTATACTGGGCCAAGGCTGTTTAGGACTTTAAAGGTCAGCACCAACACTTTGAATTGTGCTTGGAAACGTACTGAGAGCCAATGTAGGTCTTTCAGGACCAGTGTTATATGGTTTCGGCGGCCGCCCCCAGTCCCCAGTCTAGCTGCCGCATTCTGAATGAGTTGTAGTTTCCTGGTCACCTTCAAAAGGCAGCCCCATGTAGAGCGCATTGCAGTAGTCCAAGCGGGAGATAACTAGAGCATTCACCACTCTGGCAAGACAGTCTGCGGGCAGGGAGGTCTCAGCCTGCGTACCAGATGGAGCTGGTAGACAACTGCCCTGGATACAGAATTGACCTGTGCCTCCATTGACATCTGTGAGTTCAAAATGACTCCCAGGCTGCACACCTGGTCCTTCAGGGGCACAGTTACCTCATTCAGAACCAGGGAATCCTCCACACCTGCCCGCCTCCTGTCCCCCACGAACAGTACTTCTGTCTTGTCAGGATTCAGCCTCAATCTGTTAGCCGCCATCCATCCTCCAACCGCCTCCAGGCACTCACACAGGACCTTCACTGGTTCTGATTTGAAAGAGAGGTAGAGCTGGGTATCATCCGCATACTGATGGACACCCAGCCCAAACCCCCTGATGATCTCTCCCAGCGGCTGCATGTAGATGTTGGAAAGCATGGGGGAGAGGACAGAGCCCTGAAGCACCCCACAAGTGAGAGCCCAGGGGTCTGAACACTCATCCCCCACCACCACTTTCTGAACACGGCCCAGGAGGAAGGAGCGGAACCACTGCATGACAGTGCCCCCAGCTCCCAACCCCTAGACGGTCCAGAAGGATGTTATGGTCGATGGTGTCAAAGGCCGCTGAGAGATCCAGCAGGACTAGGAAACAGCTCTCACCTTTGTCCCTAGCCTGCCGGAGATCATCAACCAGTGCGACCAAGGCAGTTTCAGTCTCATGATGAGGCCTGAATCCCGATTGGAAGGGATCCAAGTGGTCCGCTTCTTCCAGGCGTGCCTGGAGTTGTTCAGCAACCAACCGCTCAATCACCTTGCCCAAGAATGGACGATTTGAGACTGGGCGACAGCATACTGGTAGCGGTTAGAGCACGGTACTAGGACGCAGGAGACCAGAGTTCAAATCCGCACTGGGCTGTGAAGCTCACCGCGTGACCTTGGGCAGCAGCCCACCTCGCAAGGTGGGTGTGAGGTTTTTATTTTCCCCATCAAGCAGGTGTGTAGATTTCCTGTAACTGAATAATTAAATGTGAGAGAGGGGGATGAATCATGACCGCCACCTTGAGCTCCTAGCAGGAAAGGCGGGGGTGCCAATAATCAATCAATCAATCAATCAATCAATGATTTAGCTTTTTTCACTGTCCCTAGAATCCTAGACTTGTGGAGCTGGAAGGATTAGGTAGCCCAAGTCCCTGCATTGCAGAAATCGCAGCTGAAATGAAATTGGCGTCTTAGTCTCTCCCAACCTTCTGCAGGCAGGAACACCACAATGAGAGTAGCATAGCTGAGGTTGTCTTTGCCTTGTGCAAAAATTCAGAATGGAAAGGAGTTGCAGGAGGGTGGCTGGGTGTGACAGAATGACGGAAGCAGCCCCCTCCAGGAAACCCGAGCAGGGAATTCAGAACTATGAAATCGACGGAGAGATGCGGCCGGGAAGAATTTCATGAAGTTTCCCCCAGCTGACAGCAAGTTATTAAATGATAAGGCAGGGAGGACCACGAGATCTTGGCCACGAGCCTAATTGCTGGTGGGGGGGCAGGGACAAGATCTCACAGCCTGCAGGGACAAAAGTCTCGTAGCGGCAAACTCGGCTCAAGAAGGGGGAAGGAGTGTTTCGCCCCTTGAGCGTTCCCTAACCGGGTGCCCACGAGCTCTTTCGGAGCTGGAACAGACTCCTGCAAGAGGCGGCAGGGCCCGAAGCAGGGAAATAAAATGACAAAAAAGTGGTTTCCGACTAAACCTTAGGTGTCACGTGATTCTAGTTCCGCATTAATAAGAAACTGACCTTTTAGTGTGTCGCCAGTCGCACTTCGGAACTCCCCGCCTATTGACACCCGGCAGCAAAGTTTCTCTCTACTCCATGGTACGCAAAATAAGATCTGGCCCAATCGCCTTCTAAATCCGGCCCGCGGACGGTCCAGGAATCAGCGTGTTTTTACATGAGTAGAATGTGTCGTTTTCTTTAAAATGCACCTCTGGGTTATTTGTGGGGCCTGCCTGGTGTTTTTACATGAGTAGAATGTGTGCCTTTATTTATTTTCCCCCAGAATATAGTCCGCCCCCCCCCCCAAGGTCTGAAGGACAGTGGACCGGCCTCCTGCTGAAAAGGTTTGCTGACCCCTGCAGTCTACTGTTTCCAGTGTCTGCTAAAAACATTTTAATTTAGGCAAACCTGCCCGGGATACTGACATGTATTTGAATCTGGTTCTAAGCTTATCATTGTTTTTATATACAGTGGTACCTAAATCCGTTCCGGAAGTCCCTTCCAAAACCAAAGTGTTTCAAAACCAAGGTATGCTTTCCCATAGAAAGTAATGCAAAACGGATTAATCCGTTCCAGACTTTTTTTTAAAAAAAACCCTAAATCAGCAATTTAACATTAATTTTACTATCTAACAAGACCATTGATCCATAAAATGAAAGCAATAATCAATGTACTGTACTATAAAATAAGACGGTATTGTAGATGATAAAAATGAAAATTTATTTCCCCCCCTTCTTCCCTGCACTTATAATAGTGATTGTTTGGATGGGGGGTTTTTATCCATTTCCGCAGTCACACAATCAATCAAGCAGTAGCTGAACTGGGTTCCACACAGTCACAAAAACGAATTATCCGAAAAAGCCTCAAAAACAAAACGCAAAATAAATAGCAAAAACAAAAGCATCAAACTCAATCCATTCTGGAAGTCTGTTTGACTTCCGAAATGTTTGAAAACCAAGGTGCGGCTTCTGATTTGCGCAGGTGCCCCGGAAACAATAGCCGACAGCCGCACTGGACGCTTGGCTTCCGAAAAACGTTTGAAAACCGGAACGCTTACTTCCAGGTTTTGGCGTTTGGGAACCAAGGCGTTTGAGAACCAAGGTACCACTGTATTTGTAAAAATAATTTTAAAACAGCTGTCTTTAGTTGCGAGTTCTTCAATGGTTGTTTTATCATTTGATTCTTTTTCGTAACCTGCTCTGCGGCTTATCAAGCAGGGTTTATGAAATAAATAACTAAACAAATAAAAATGGGGCATGAGATCGAGTCACGGCCTCGTTCAAGTTGCAGGGGGTTGAGCTAGATGACCCTTCGGTCCCCTCCTAACTCCACAATTCTATGAAACACAAGGAAGAGTAAGTCTAGCAGAAAGTTGTCTCTGAGGAGCCGGGAGCACTTTCCCCTCTCTTTCGCTTTCTTAATTCATTAAACGAGCTATTAAAATAGCATGAAAAGCCTGCTTTGGAGATGATCTTTAACCCCTGCAAAGTGAACACCTGCCAAATTTGGGGCTGGGGGGGTCCCTCTTTAAAATATTCAACTCCTTTCCAGGTAATTCATTCTTTTCTCCCCCCCCCCCAAAGAAAATTCATCCTACCCCCCTTTAGGACAACAACGATTAAAATTTTGGGATTAGCTGTCAAAGAAAGCTGGGATTAAACTCTTTACGCAGCGGAGGGAAAGAGATTAGCGGCCGTCACGAGAGTCGGAGGATGATGGATTGTCATACGGAAAAGCTGGGCGTTGACGGGGCCCAGCGTTCCGACATGAAAGGCGCTATTGTTTCGTCAAAGAGATGATCCGGATTGGGGAGGACATGAGAAGCTTCACAAAGCAAAATAAATACAATATACTTGCCCGTGGCGCTCCTTCGAGAATGGAGAGGGGAAGGGGCTAAGAATATGCAGGAAATTACAGGAGAGGAGCCAGGGACGACGACGGCAAACAACAACAACAACAACAACAACAACAACATATTACTTATACCCCGCCCCATCTGGCTGGGTTTCCCCACCTGCTCTGGGCAGCTCCCAACAGAATATTAAAAACACGATAAAACATCAAAGATTAAAAACTTCCCTAAACAGGGCTGCCTTCAGATGTCTTCTAAAAGTCAGGTAGTTTTTTATTTCCTTGACATCTGACGGGAGGGCGTTCCACAGGGTGGGCGCCACCACCAAGAAGGCCCTCTGCCTGGTTCCCTGTAGCTTTGCTTCTCGCAGGGAGGAAACCACCAGAAGGCCCTTGGAGCTGGACCTCAGTGTCCGGGCAGAACAATGGGGGTGGAGACGCTCCTTCAGGTATACTAGGTCGAGGCCTAGTCAGCACCAACACTTTGAATTGTGCTCAGAAACATCCTGGGAGCTAATGTAGGTTTTTCAAGACCGGTGTTATATGATCCCGGGAGCCACTCCCAGTCACCAGTCTGCCGCATTCTGGATTAGTTGTCATTTCTGGGTCACCTTCCAAGGTAGCCCCATGGAGAGCGCATTGCAGTAGTCCAAGCAGGAGATAACCAGAGCATGCACCACTCTGGCAAGACAGTCTGCGGGCAGGGAGGGTTTCACCCGGCGTACCTGGTCCTTCAGGGGCACAGTTACCCCATTCATAGACCTGAAGAGCGTGAAGGGACACCCTGTGTCATCTAGTCCAACCTTCTGCAATGCTAAAGGATCCCACCTGAGTTGGATGCAGAGGAATGGTGGCAGGAATCCAGGAAGAAGTCTCAGAGCCCAGGGAGTGGTGGTGGGACAACGGTGAATAGTCAGAGGGAGAAGAGGGAGCAGACAGGGAAAAGTAGGTGTTGGGAGCTGAAGAGGTAACAGGGTTTAGTGAGAGGAGAGAGTTGGGGGCAGAGAGAAGTCCAGAATCAGAAGAGGAGGGAGGCCAAGAGGCAGAGGCTTGTGAAGAGGCACAGGTGTCTCCCTCTCCTCTCATATTGCCTCCCAGAACCAGAAGGGGCATGAAAAGGGCGTAGGAGAGGTTAGCTTCATGTGGGCGTAGTTTCAGATTGCTTGGAGGGAAAGCCCTGGAAAAGAGGGGACTTGGCTGTGGGGTTGGCAGGGGCTTTTAATATCATGTCGCAAGGCCTACTAGGGGCGAGCTGCTGTGCTCATCAGGCTTGACACTCTGCCAAGTCTGTGCAGACCACTTTCTTGCTAATGAAGAGTTAACTCCAGCTTTGAGCAGTGTGGTTGACTGCCGGCTGGCTCCTGACACTGAGCTCTGTTTTAAAACCTCGCAGGAAGGAGATTCCGCCACCTTCCAAGGTTGTCTGTCTCAACGCCTCTTAGGGACCAGCCCAAGCCCCAAGTTATGGTGGGCTATCGGGGTATTGGGACAAAATGGGGTGCATCTACCTATCGAAATCCTTTCCAGAATGCAGAACGAGCAGCGTTTAGCTGGCGAGCCTTGGCTAGAGAGAAGACTTTGCCCGTTGCAATCCCACATACAGAGAGAGGCGAAAGTTGTTCATTGTAGGAATGCTTAGCTCCATTACGGCCTCGCCCCGAAATTTCAAATCCCCTCCAAGTGGATCCCAAGGATTTTCGTTCGTTTTTTGCATCGACCCACTCATGTTGTGTTAGCCCCCGCAAACGGAGTGATTTATCCTTAAACCGGGTGCTATAGGTATCCCCACAAAACCCAACATTGTCCGATTTCTTCTCTGCCCATTTTCTCCATGCCATGCATGCAAATTTTATAAACTTTACATTGTGTGTGTGTGTGTGTGGCGCCGGATTTACATATAAGCTAAACAAGCTATAGCTCAGGGCCCCATTCTCTTGGGCGCCCCCCAAAAATTTAAAGGGGAAAAAACCTGGATATACGTTTCCAAAATGCAGTATAAGATTAAAAAAAACAAGTACAAGTTCTGGGCCCCACAGTTCAAGAAGGATACTGACAAGCTGGAACGTGTCCAGAAGAGGGCAACCAAAATGGTCAAAGGCCTGGAAACGATGCCTTACGAGGAACGGCTTAGCGAGCTGGGTATGTTTAGCCTGGAGAAGAGAAGGTTAAGGGGTGATATGATAGCCATGTTCAAATATATAAAAGGATGTTATATAGAGGAGGGAGGGAGGTTGTTTTCTGCTGCTCCAGAGAAGCGGACACGGAGCAATGGATTCAAACTACAAGAAAGAAGATTCCACCTCAACATTAGGAAGAACTTCCTGACAGTAAGAGCTGTTCGGCAGTGGAATTTGCTACCAAGGAGTGTGGTGGAGTCTCCTTCTTTGGAGGTCCTTAAGCAGAGGCTTGACAGGCATATGTCAAGAATGCTTTGATGGTGTTTCCTGCTTGGCAGGGGGTTGGACTGGATGGCCCTTGTGGTCTCTTCCAACTCTATGATTCTATGATTCTAAGTAAAATAAAACCTACACACAGCAACAGTGTTTTGTGTTGTATAGGCTCCTATGATGTAAGTCATGGGCCCCGCCTGCTTGCCTGCTCCCTAAAATATCCCTGGTTTGCTCCTTTCTATATATAGGGTGCCTACATTCTGCATGGACTGGTTGCAGGGCAACATGGGCAAATGGCTTGAGGTCCCTATGAGGTCCATAAATGATCATATATTCAACACACACAGAACAGTGAGAATTTGTTGTTGACAAAGGACAGGTGGACATATAAAGGGCCCCATTACCTTCAGTACCGGTAGCTGAGGGCCTCATCAAACCTAAATCTGGCCGTGTGTGTGTGTGTGTGTGTGTGTGTGTGTGAGAAAGAGAGAGAGAGAGAGAGAGAGAGAGAGAGAGAGAGAGGAGGAGGTTATAAGACTTTCTGCCTCCAGAGATGCTGGTCTGTTGCCCTTCCTGTTGAAGCAAACCACAGCCCTGGAGGTTTCCCACCTGTCTTTAATAAAGCAAAATTGAAAATTTTTTGAACGGACTCATCCATCACACAGATTCATGGCAGGGCAGGGGGGGGGAGAGAGAGAGAGAGAGAGAGAGAGAGCTCCTGCTTTCATCTGCCAGTGAAACGTGGCTGTAGAAGAAAGGTGGAAGGCAACACAGCAGTGAGTGAAGGAGAGGAATTGATAGAGACAACACGACAGAATTTGTCTTTGGGGAATTAGAAACCCTCCCCCCCACAAAAACAGCACACCCCTTTGGCTCAAATACTCATGGGCTATGAAAGTAAAGGAGTTGGCCATTTGGGGCAGGGTGGGCAAAATTGGAACGCAACCAACACAGAGTTGCGACAGGGTTGCCCCCGGGATGGAGACCGTTTTTGATATCCCGGGAGGGAACAATGTGCCTCTCCCCCCCCCTTGGGACAATGGGTCAGGTTGTCATCCCCAAACACACCAGATGATGCCAATGGCTCGTCCTGTTCCCGCAGTGGAACCTCGGGGTGGACAGAGTGCTCCGCAATGATCCAGACGTTCTGGTGGAAGGAGCAAAGAAACGGGATTGATCTTGAACCCTTCACATAGCCTCGTAGAATTGGGGAGTTGGGGGGACACCCAACGGTCATCTAGTCCAACCCCCCCTCCTCCAACAAGGCAGGAATCCTGGTGGAATTGTAGCTGGCGGTCTCACTATCACAGAGAAAACGCACAAGGTGCAATAAGGACTCTGCACCTGCATTATCTAA
Organism: Zootoca vivipara; assembly: GCF_965207765.1. NCBI lineage: Eukaryota > Metazoa > Chordata > Lepidosauria > Squamata > Lacertidae > Zootoca > Zootoca vivipara. The sequence goes on along the minus strand of NC_142589.1, from coordinate 92,431,402 downwards.
TTGTTCTCGGACCACGAGGGAAGTGCGACTGGCTGGCCGACCAGGTCGGGAAGATGGGAACGAAGTAACGACAGTGGCGAGGAAGTAAGGAGGAAATTGACTCATCCCGATGCAAGCTTTCCCCCTCTCATTAACGGACCCTGTCTCAGCTCATTGCTAATTGCCACGATTAGTTTTCCGCTGACCGGCTGTTAGGCGCTTATCCGGAGCTGCCTTGTTTTTCTCTGCTTATGATTGAAAATCAATAAAGGAGAAAATTGCAAAATGCATATTGGGGGGGGGGCTGGAGTAGTGGTGGCCGAACCTTGGCGGGGGGGGAAGAGAACAGGGGGGAGCCATGTCCTTACGTTTTATTGCGCTCAGACGTCAGATTTATCAATGGCTCGAAGGTCATAATCCTTCTGTAAATTTGCACCCACAAAGCTTAACGTGTTTCAACAGAAGCTTTATTTGTTCACTGTGTTTTTCTATTGCACCTTTTCTCTCCAAGGAGCTCAAGGGTCTAGGCCCCCTTCAGTTGATCCCCACAACAACCTTGCGAGGTAGGCTAAGCCGAGAGCTGTGGCGGCCAGTGCCGGATTTACGTATAAGCTAAACAAGCTATAGTTTAGGGCCCCGTTCTCTTGGGAGGCCCCCAAAAAATTTAAGGTAAAAAAAAACTGGATGTACATTTCCAAAATATAAGATAAAAAAACAAGTAAAATAAACCTTACATACAGCAACAGTGTTTTGTGTTGCGTGGGCTCCTAGGATGTAAGTCATGGGCCCCGCCTGCTAGCCTGCTCCATAAAATATCCCTGGTTTGCTCCTTTCTATATATAGGGTGCCTCCATTCTGCATGGACTGGTTGCAGGGCAACATGGGCAAATGGCTTTCGATACCTATGAGGTCCATAAATGACCATATAGCACATATTCAACACAAAAAACAGCGACAATTTGTTGTGGACAAAGGACAGCTGGACATATAATGTGCCCCGTTACCTTCAGTAGCTTAGGGCCTCATCAAACCTAAATCCGACCCTGGTGGCGGCTTGCGCCCAAGGTGAGCTTTGTGGCCGAGTGGGGAGGGGCGGGATTCGAACCCTGGTCTCTCCCAAGTTCTGATCCAATGTGCAAACCACATTTGCCGCAGGAGAAAAATGTGGCCTGTGGTCCAAAATGGGCTCCTAGTCTCTTTTCCCAGGCCAGGCTGCACACAAATTGACCACGTTCTACCAGCGTGTGTTCTAAAAGAGGCAGCTCTCTGCCCTCAATAAGCCTACAATCTCAACCACGGCTTATGAAACCCTTCTGGGTTTCCTGATCACGTTTCCAGAGCCAGAAAGTGACGCTTGAAAGGGACCTGGCCTTTTCGTTCCCGGGATGCCTACGTCAACAGACACGAGCGTAGTTTGAATAATATAATTGTAGAGGTGGAAGGGACCCAGGGGTCCTCTAGTCTTGCAATGCAGGAATCTTTTGCCCAACGTGGGGCTCGAACCCACAACCCTGAGATTAAGAGCCTTGTGCTCTGCTGACTGAGCTATCCTGCCTGCCTAGGATACCATTCAGTATCTTATGTCCTTTTCTCTCTTCGTACATCGCCAATGTCCATTCACAAAATGTGTCAAAAAAGCACCCTTGACCGCCAGGTTCCTTGGGAGAGTTCTGTCAACAGGCTGGTTTTTTAAAACCAATGCACCATAGGCTGCATAGAAGCCTTCAGGATAGCTCTGTCAGTAGAGCAAGAGGCCCTTCTTCTCAGGGCCGTGAGTTCAAATCCCACGTTGGGCGAAAGATTCCTGCGGACTATATTTGGGAGGGGGGGGAATGAACAAATTCTTTTGCCACAAATAACCCAGAGGTGCATTTTAAATAAAAGCACACATTCTACTCATGTAAAAACATGCTGATTCCCGGACCGTCTGCGGGCTGGATTTCGAAGGCAATTGGGCCAGATCTGGCCCCCTGGCCTTAGTTTGCCTACCCATGTTCTAGTAGCAGGTGGTTCCCCAGACTTGCTTGCCTGAACTAAAGTTCAATACGGATAAGACAGAGAGGTTCTAGTCCAGGGGTCAGCAAACTTTTTCAGCAGGGGGCCGGTCCACTGTCCCTCAGACCTTGTGGGGGGGCGGACTATATTTTGAAAAAGAAAAAATGAACGAATTCCTATGCCCCACAAATAACGCAGAGGTGCATTTTAAATAAAAGCACGCATTCTACTCATGTAAAAACACACTGATTCCCGGACCATCTGCGGGCCAGATTTAGAAGGTGATTGGGCCGGATCCAGGCCCTGGGCCTTAGTTTGCCTATCCATGGGCTAGATGACCTGTGAGGTCCCTTCCAACTACATTTCTAGGCTGTACCAACAAAAGTCTAGTTTCCAGATCAAGCGAAGTCGTAGCAGCTTTGATCTGTTTGGCCCCCTGTGAGCATCTGTTTGGCCCCTGTGAGAACAGGATGCTGGGCTAAAATAGGCCCCCGGCATGATATAGCGGGCTCCTCAGAAGGGGACACTCAGAGGGGACGCTCCCTTTCCACCGTGGAGAACCAGAAGAGGGGGGATTATTTTGTTCCTTAAAATCAGAAATTCAAAACGGGGAGTGCGGGGGACGCTCCATTCTCACCACGGGGAAGCAGAAGTGGAAATTGGGAAGTCCAAAATCCCGGGGAGAAATTTGGTTGCAGGAAAAAGAAAGCGGTTTTTTGGGGGGGGGGGGAGTTAGAGAGCATTTTTCAGAGACCTCTCCAAAACAGTGGCACACACGTCGGACGCTTTTAAGCATGGGGAGATGGCTTTTGGCAGACAAAGCTCCCGCTTTCTTTTTTGCCTAAGAGGGTTCCCCCCCCCTTTTCCACCCAATCAAGCCGTGATGAGATCAGTGGGTTTGTTAGGGTGTTGGGGGACGGAGGGAGGAAGGAGAGAGAAAGAGAGAAGATGGGGTCGGGGGGGGGGGGGAGAGAGAGAGAGAATATTGCTTCCTTTCTGTTCACCCTCCTCCCTTCCAAAACAGCTCACAGCATCAATGGTTCTTTCCCTCTGTAGTGAGATAAATAGATGTTTGATATTCAATCAGTCGTGTTGAGGGGGCAAAATGGGCTTTTGGCTGCCTGGGAAGCCAAAAAAACAATTGGGAAAGGAGAAGGGGGGGTGGAAGCAAAAGGCCACGTATTAGCATATGTTCATAGCAGATGTAGAGGGCAAGGAATACACGGGAAAAGGGGGGTGGGGGGTAAAATCCTGCCTGTGTCTGAAGAGGACAGTTTATTATCATCGCCACGTACCCGAGCGCTAGTTTCTCGCAGGTTCTTCCAGAAAACGTTTCCCCTTCTTCTAGGGTTGACAGGCTGAGAAAGAGAGTTTGACGTCATATCTAGCAGGGCAGGTATAGAGAGAGATGTAGAGCCTAGTGGGTAGAGCTCTTGCTGAGACACTCCAACATTTCTCAGATGAAAATAACAACAATAATATTTTTTTATTTATATCCCGCCTATCTGGCTGGGTTTCCCCAGCCACTCTGGGCGGCTTGCAACATACAAAAAACAACAAAACAAAACATCAAACGTTAAAAAAACACGATATCCTACACAAGCAGCAAACAAACCAATAATAGCAACAATAAAAAACAGTTTACGGTTGTGCCCAAATTAAAGGAACCGCCAACCCCAACTAAACATGTAAAAGGTAAAGGACCCCTGGCCGGTTAAGTCCAGTCAAAGGTGACTCTGGGGTTGCGACGCTCATCTCGCTTTTAGGCCGAGGGAGCTGGCGTTTGTCCGCAGACAGCTTTCTGGGTCACGTGGCCAGCAGCACTAAACTGCTTCTGGCACAACGGGACACCATGACAGAAACTAGAGCGCACGGAAACGCCGTTTAGCTTCCTGCCACAGTGGTACCTATTTATCTACTTGCACTGGGGTGCTTTTCTCAGTAAAACACCAATGTCTTTTGGTGGATCATGGACTGCAAGAAGATCAAACCTCTCCATTCTGAAGGAAATCATCCCTGAGTTCTTACTGGAAGGACAGATCCTGAAGCTGAGGCTCCAATACAGTGGTACCTCGCAAGACGAAATTAATTCGTCCTAGGAGTCGTTTCGTATTGCGAAAATTTTGTCTTGCCAAGCGCGGTTTCCCATAGGAATGCACTGAAATTTAATTAATGCGTTCCTATGGGCAAAAAAAAGGCGCCGACTCACCCGCCACGGCCAGAAGTCTTTAAGGCTCTGGGGAGGGGGAAGCAGGAGAAGGGCCAGGGGTGTCCTCCTGCCGCAGCCTCCGCTCCTTCAGGCACCACCGCTGTTGCCGCCAAGGGCCTCCTGCCAGATCTCCGAGGGAGAGAAGCGGCCCGTGCTTGCCCGCCAGCCCGCCGGGGAGGAGCCGCGGAGGCCGCCATGACCGCCTAGGAGGCAGAAGCGGTGGCCGTGGACGTCACCCCCAGCCGTGGCAGCGGATTCCTAAAGGTAAGTGGCGGCGGCTTCCCTTCCCGTCACGAGGCTGCTTCGTCTTGCGAAGCACGGCCATAGACGACTTCGTTTTGCGAGTCTTGGGAAAAAAATCACAAAACGCTTTCGTCTTGTGATATTTTTGTTGTGCGAGGCGTTCGTCTAGCGAGGTGCCACTGTACTTTGGCCACCTCATGAGAAGAGAAGACTCCCTGGAAAAGACCCTGATGTTGGGAAAGATGGAGGGCACAAGGAGAAGGGGAAGACAGAGGACGAGATGGTTGGACAGTGTTCTTGAAGCCACCAACATGAGTTTTACCAAACTGCGGGAGGCAGTGGAAGACAGGAGTGCCTGGCGTGCTCTGGTCCATGGGGTCACGAAGAGGCAGACACGACTAAACGACTAAATAACAACATGAAAAGCACAGGACAACTTATTGCCTGTAAAGCCAGCCAGCCAGCCAGAATAACATACAGAAACAATTACGTCCATAAAAACATTTGGGGGGCGGGGGCGGAATTGCACGCATAAAAAGAGTTTCAAATCCTGAGCATGTACTGACTTAGAAAGCCTGTTGATAGAGGAAAGTATTCACTGCGTGCTGGAAAGACAATAATTTTGAGCCATAAGCCACGCAGACCAGAAAATGATCGCGATGGACACGAGACGGTTCTTAACTGCTGAAACAAGACAGGTGAGACGAGGAGGACGTCTCTGGGAAAGCGCATGAGTGAGACATTACTTGCCTCTCTCTGGCTTCCAGCCTGACCAGTTGTGTTAGGGGCTTCACCTCCCCCTTTCCCCCACCATCTCCCCAAAATATGCTCCGGACAGTCAGGAAAACTCCCAGAATGGTGCGCAGAAAGGAGAAGAGAGCAGATATAGGGAGGCCATTGGGCCACAGAGAAAGAGCCCCATTCTTACAAGCTTGCAGCTCCAGCCCCACATCTCCACCAGTGCCGGATTTAGGTAAAGGGACCCCTGACCATTAGGTCCAGTCACGGACGACTCTGGGGTTGCGGCGCTCATCTCGCTTTATTGGCCGAGGGAGCCGGCGTACAGCTTCCGGGTTATGTGGCCAGCATGACTAAGCCGCGTCTGGCAAACCAGAGCAGAGTACGGAAATGCCGCTTACCTTCCCACCAGAGCGGTACCTATTTATCTACTTGCACTTTGACGTGCTAGGTGGGCAGGAGCTGGGACTGAGCAACGGGAGCTCACCCCGTCGCAGGGATTCAAACCGCCAACCTTCTGATCAGCAAGCCCTAGGTTCTGTGGTTTAACCCACAGCACCACCCGCGTGCCGGATTTACATATAAGCTAAACAAGCTATAGCTTAGGTTCCCACTCTTGAGGGCCCCCAAAAAATTAAAGGGAAAAAAACCTGGATGTACATTTCCAAAATCTATATTTATAAAAGTAAACTGGGCATGTGTGTTCCTCTCCGATGTTCAACAAAACCGCTTGACCGATTGCATTCATATTTTGACAGAAAGTCAAATGTGACTGGAATAGCAAGCTCAGACCGTTTTCAAAGATAGATGACACACCTGTGCATCGTAAAACCCCAAAATCCCCATGTTCAAAAACACACAACTCACCCTAAAGTGCATGCTGGGAAATAGAATCAGGATACCTTGCACAACAGTGGCCTCTAGCGGCGGCTACACTGGTACTGCAGGTAGGAAAGCTTCCCACTCCACAACAGCTCCTTTGCAGACTAGGCTGAGTAGAGGTGGGGGCTCCCCTGGGTGGGGCTGGGGGAGGAGGGGGCCGGAAAGGTCATGGATCAGGACAGAGTGGGGCCAATCACAGGGATTAGCCACGGGGGTGGGGGGAGGAGTCTGAAGGGGGACTCTGAGGACCCATGTAACAGACTAATCCACAGCAACGTGTGGCAAGGCCAGCTAGTATAAGATAAAAAACAAAATAAAACCTACATAAAGCAACAGTGTTTTGTGTTGTGTAGGCTCCTGTGATGTAAGTCATGGACCCCGCCTGCTAGCCTGCTCCCTAAAGTATCACTGGTTTGCTCCTTTCTATATATAGGGTGCCTACATTCTGCATGGACTGGTTGCATGGCAACATACACAAATGGCTTGAGATACCTATTAGGTCCATCATTTACCATATAGCATATATTCAACACAAAAAACAGTGACAATTTGTTGTTGACAAAGGACAGCTGGGCATATAAAAGGCCCCATTACATTCAGTACCTTAGGGCCTAAATCCGGCCCTGATCTCCACCCCATATCTTGGTGCCAAAAAAAAAATCAAAGTTTGGAGCAAGTGCTCGGGTGAGAGAACCCCAGCAGAGATTTAAAATTACAAAATACTCAGCAAAGCAGAGCGTGAAAATGTAAGCTGCTCAAACATGCCTTCCAAGTGAGTTCCAAAAATCTTCCTTCAGAGTAGGAAAGGATCACACGCTTGCTAAGTTAAAAAACGTGTTTACTTACAAACTGTCCAAAGGTCAGATTCATGTGCTTTTCCATACAGCGTTGAGAAAAGTTGCACAGGCAGTAAAATGTGGCTAGGTCGAGAGTGGATGGCGAGAGGCATGCAGTCGAGTTGGAGCAGACCTCTTTGCATGCTGAGCTTCTCAGGTAGACTGGGCGGTGGGGTGGGAACAATAGGCTGGATTACCTATTTCCTCCCAAGGGAAGGGAAGTGACATAGCTAAACCTGGCAGGACAGCTCACTCTGTGGTATTAACCCCTTCGTGCATTAATTAGACTTAAAACATGTTGGTTACCCCTCACAATACATCCTTCCGACTCTACAATTCTATCATTCTATTATTATTTTTTGGGGGGGGAGGGAGAGTGTCATTTTTCCAGCACAGGAACCCGAGCAGAAGAGCCCTCCTGATTTTCACCCGTGCTCAAAACATTCCTTGGGACAGGGAGCAGAGTCCAGCGTTTTATCACCGATCCTGGGAATCCAAGGAGATGGTTATGGGGTTGTGTGTGAGTGTGTGTGTGTGTGCGTGTGTGTTTGCAGGGAAATAAACTGAGCATTTGTGACTCCCGTCTTTGCCTTGGCTGCTAAAAGCACGGATTTGCCCCCCCAGCCCCACCGAGGAAATATAATAAATGAAGCACTTTGCAGAACATAACAGCAAACCTTATTGATCCGACAAAAGCCTTAGTCTCTTTCAAGCAGCATTCGGGCTTCTCAATTAGTTAATTACCGATATGTCAGCAGTGCAGGGAGCTTTTAAAGGTGGGGGGGGGCTTTTAAATGGTGGGGGTCTTTACAATGAAGAGGGTTGGGATCCACACACTTATTTCCTTGCAAATCCACATTTTTTAAAACGCTTCTGTTTCTAAATACTCTGCCATGTTTTCTCTCTGTGTTTAGGTGTGTGGGAAGAGATGTTGTTGTTGTTGTTGTTGTTGTTGTTGTTGTTTATATGCAACCCATCTGACTGGGTCACCCCAACCACTCTGGATGACTTCGAACAATTATACGCCTACAGTGAAACATCCTGTAAAGATTAGGGAGTAGAAATGCAAAATACTATTAGTAGTGGTGTTCTTGTAATTATTACAGTCATACGGTACCTCATGTTGCGTCCACTGCGGGTTGCGTTTTTTCCTGTTATGAACGTGGAGGACCCGGAAGTGTTTTGCCACGCGCGCATGCGCAGAAGCGTTCTGTGCACTTCATGCATGTGCAGAAGTGCTCTATCGCGCTTCCGCACATGCGCAAAAGCACTGCTCAGGTTGCGGACTTTTCGGGGTGCGAACAGCACCCCGGAACAGATCGGGTCTGCAACCCAAGGTACCACTGTACAGCCGTATCTTGGTTTTCGAACAGCTTAGTTCTTGAACGCTTTGGCCCCCGAACGCCACAAACCCGGAAGTGAGTGTTCCAGTTTGTGAACTATTTTTGGAAGCCGAACGTTCAGCGGGGATTCCAATTGGCTGCAGGATCCAGTCGTGCAGGAGCAGGGATTTGAACCGCCGACCTTCTGATCAGTAGGCCCAAGGGGCTGTGGTTTAGACCACAGCACCACCCACACGGTGTGGGAGAATGTGGATGCAGGAATGTTTTCCTCCCTCTCTCGGAACATTTGAACTCCTGGGCATCTGGCAAGGTGGAATCTTCCAAGGTTCTTCGCTCCGTTAAACTGCGGAACTCACTGGTGCGAGAGGCATGGATTGGCCCAATTCATGGAGGAAGGGGCTGTCGGGGGCTCTGCCATCTCCCCCGCCCCCCATCTCTCATAACATGGATCATCTGGTCCAACCCCAGGCAATGCAGGAATACACAGATGTCAATAATAATAATAATAATAATAATAATAATAATAATAATAATAATAAAGTATTTATACCTTGCCCATCTGTCTGGGTTTCCCCAGCCACTCTGGGCGGCTTCCAACAAATATTTTTAAAAAACATTAAAACATCAGTCATTAAAAACTTCCCTAAACAGGGCTGCCTTCAGATGTCTTCTGATGGGTGGACGTTCCGCAGGGCGGGTGCCACCACCGAGAAGGCCCTCTGCCTGGTTCCCTGCAACCTCACTTCTCGCAGGGAGGGAACCGCCAGAAGACCCTCGGTGCTGGACCTCAGTGTCCGGGCTGAACGATGGGGGTGGAGACGCTCCTTCAGGTATACTGGGCTGAAGCCGTTTTGGGCTTTCAAGGTCAACACCAACACTTTGAATTGTGCTCAGAAACGTACTGGGAGCCAATGGAGGTCTTTCAAGACCGGTGTTATGTGGTCTCAGTGGCCACTCCCAGTCCCTAGTCTAGCTGCCGCATTCTGGATTAGTTGTAGTTTCCGGGTCACCTTCAAAGGTAGCCCCAGGGAGAGCGCATTGCAGTAGTCCAAGCGGGAGATAACCAGAGCATGCACCACTCTGGCAAGACAGTCCAATTCGGGGATCAAACCTGCCACCCAAGGAAACCGGATATTGGAAGGACTCTGTATTCCGAGCGAGACTCAGGGACTTTGCACTGACTGCCACTTGTTAGCTGCTGCTCTGTGGCGAGGGATTTTGGCAAGAGGCGTCCGGGAGCCATTCTTCAAACTATTTTCTCCCTCAAATTGGCTCGGGGGCTCTCTGCGGTGATCTCCCTAGACTCCGAAGAACAACTGTTTCCATCCAGCTTTAATTACGAATTAAACTAAAGCTCTGTCCTTATTAGGGCCTAGCGGAGATTTCTCTCTCTTTCTTTCTCTCTTTCTTTCTTTTGGAGGGGGGAGGGTTTGGGGGGGGGTGGAATAAGGAATTCGAAATGCAACTCGCAAAGCTCAGAATGCTAATTTGCTCAGAGACCAGCTACGGTCTCCCGGCTGCGGTGTGAATAAAACTGGGGAGACTCAGAAGCAGAGGGCTGGAGGGGAGTGGGAATTATCCTGGTAATAACTTAATTACTTTTGTTCCTGGAAGTAGTCTTAAAGTCCAGGCTATTCGCCATCGGCGATGGCAGGCACAAAGCATGATCTGTGGGACCGGAGAGGCGTACGGATGACAAGTCATGGTTTGCATTTTGCGGGGGAGGAGTTTCTAGTCCTCATGAGGGAGCAGACACATTGCATAAGATGAAGCGGCGCTCTTCATCCAGCCATCTCTGCCTTCCGTCTTCCTGGTCATTTCGAAGGGATTCCTTTTGTCTGTCCTGAGTCCTGAGTCCTCTCCTTCGTTCAATTCTAGCATTAGGAGGAAGTGAGGGGTGTATCACATGTGGTGGGGGAGCAAGATGGTGAAACAATTTTGGACAATGATACATGAGGAGCTTAAAAGGATTTTTAGAATTCCAATCTTGAAGAAACCAGAGGCTTTTTCAATTATTATTAAGTTTAGTTTCGAATGACATCCCTAAGAACAACAGGAATGTAATTCTTTATGCAACCGCGGCAGCCAGAATTGTACTGGTGAAAAACTGGAAATCTGACAAATTAGTAGAATGGAGAATAAAGATGTTTGAATTTGCGGAGATGGCACAATTAACAGCATCAATCAGAGGATGTTCTAATCAAGCAATTAAGGAAGAATGGAATTGTGTTAAGGAATACGTGGTGAAAGTGGGTGCTAGAGTCTGAACATTAATATGGTCTAACTTAATAGCCGCAATCAGAAGGTCGGCGGTTCGAATCCCTGCAACGGGATGAACTCCCGTTGCTTGGTCCCAGCTCCTGCCAACCTAGCAGTTCGAAAGCACGTCAAAGTGCAAGCAGATAAATAGGTACCACTCCAGCGGGAAGATAAACAGCGTTTCCATGCGCTGCTCTGGTTCGCCAGAAGCAGCTTTGTCATGCTGGCCACATGACCCGGAACCTGTCTGCGGACAAACGCCGGCTCCCTTGGCCTATAGAGCGAGATGAGCGCCGCAACCCCAGAGTCGGACACGACTGGACCTGATGGTCAGGGGCCCCTTTACCCTTTACCTAAAATGAAATTTAGTAGGAATGATAGGATAAATAAATAAATAGATATAGTGAACAACACAACAATAATAAATAGTACAGTAGGTAAAAGAAGATCAGACACGGATAGAGGGAAGCATGAGAGAAGGGGGAAAGGTCTTTTTATTTTTTCTTTAGGTTTGTTTGAATATATTGAATATATATTGTTTGTTTTGAACGGTTGGTTTTTTTTTCTATTTTGTAATACTTAAATTTTTAAATAAAGCTTTTAAAAAAGAAAGAGAGAGAAAGAAAGAAAGGAGGGAGGAAGCGAGGGAAGGTTCCAATTATCCCTTTCCTGGTACTCAAACTTATCCAAAAAAAAAAAATTCAAATTTACACACACCAGCTTCTTTCCTCCAAGGAGATCAACGTGGCACAAGTAATTCTTTTTCCTCGCCCCCCTCCTCCCATTATATCCCCACAACAACCCTGTGAGGTAGGCTAGGCTAAGAGGCAGTCTCCCAAGGTCACCCAGCGAGCTTCATGGCTGAGTGGGGATTCGAACTCTGGTCTTTCCCCCAAGTCCCATTCTGACACTCAAACCCTCACACCACCACTGGCACACTGCTGGTGAAAATAAGGTCCAGAAATACTGGAATCTGCAAACATATGTGCATCTTTGAGCCAGTGTACTGTAGCGTATGTGCATTTTATGAAATGAATGAATCAATGATTTGGAGGGGGGTTGACATGTGCATTGCCTTGAGCCCCTTACAGGGAACGTGGGGTGCAAATGCAACAGTTAATTACGACAAGTAAATAATCTATAGTATTAGGTAAAGGTAAAGGACTCCTGGGCGGTTAAGTCCAGTCAAAGGCGGCTATGGGGTTGCGGCACTCATCTCGGTTTCAGGCCGAGAGAGCCAGCGTTTGTCCGCAGACAGCTTTCCGGGTCATGTGGCCAGCAGGACTAAACCACTTGCGTGGCGAAACCCCGACCTTCCCCGAATGAATAAGACACAAGACACAGTGATTTAAGGTTAATGGGCATAAAAGGCCACAATTTTATTGATTACGGGTTGTAGAGAGGTATTGGCATTAGGCATTGGATCTAACCGACTATACCCGACTCCAGCCTGTCGTGCTGTCAGTCTGTGAAGGGTTAACCACCATCGGGTGAGTCCTGCGATGCGAATCCACTAGGAACTCACCCTGGGGCCACTGGTAAAGGGCGTGCCTTTGGCCCTCGCCTCACGTGAAAGGATCGTGGTAGCCCGCAACCTCCCTCTCCGGCGATGCCGGAAGGGCCTTTCTGGCACAATGGGACACCATGACGGAAACCAGAGCGCACGGAAACGCCGTTTAGCTTCCCGCCATAGCGGTACCTATTTATCTACTTGCACTGGCGTGCTTTCGAACAGCTAGGTTGGCAGGAGCTGGGACAGAACAATGGGAGCTCACTCCGTCACGGGGATTCGAACCGCCGACCTTCCAATCGGCAAGCCTAAGAGGCTCAGTGGTTTAACCCACAGCGCCACCAGCATGCTCAGTAAAACACCGATGTCTTTTGGCGAATCATCATCATCATGTTGATGCCGGAATGTGACAAACGGAACTTTTCGCGAACAAAAACAGATGAATTTTTTTTTTTATGGATGGCTGGATATTTCTATGCCGGTTTTCATTCAAATGAATCCCAAAGTGGCTTACAAACAAGAAATAACCGGAACAGAACAGAACAAATAATCAGACACAATTTGTGACAAAATCTGGTACGTATTATCATTTGCGGTGGGAAATGTAACTCGGTGTGAGATTTTTGGAACTGGGAATTCCGACAGACAAGATAAATATTACTAAAGGAAGTCATCGCTCGTCGTCCGGAGTTAATGTTACATAATATGTTTGATGACACCAATGTTGTCATTAGAATTGGTCTCCTGTATGACCTTGGCAGCCCTGACGGTAATCACAACTCGGTGGAAAACAGCCCCAAATCTCACACTTAACGCTTGGCACCACTCACCCTGGAAAAGAGCTATAAAGGAGAAAATGAGGCATAATTTGAGTTTTCAACAAGGGCTAGAACTTCCAGCCACTTTTTACATGATTTGGCATTCCTTTATTATACATATAAATCAGATCATGCCAATATTCTTTACTTCGCTATTTTGACCCCCGTGAACCCCTTTTTACATGCAGGTTTTATAGCTCTGTTCTTCGTTTTTCAATCTTTCATCCATTGCCGTAACTGTCCTCCGTAACTGGTTGATAAGCATCATTTTAAGAAATCTACCAGCAACAACAATGAGAAGGTAAAAAAACCCTGTGCTGCTAAATATATAAAAACTGGGATCTGACACCTTGAAATCTAGGTTCCTGGTGCCGTAATGTTAAACGATCGTCCTTGTTGCACACGGCTAGATCCATTTGAAAGTGGGCAGCTCCAGCATGCACACATGTGTGCATGTCTGGAAGTGCACAGCACAAAGGCACACGCCTGCCCCTGTTCTCTCCTCCCCCCCCCCGCCGCCTGCGAGCCCCCTAGCCTCTTTGTCAATTCACTTCACTCGCAGGCGCAAATGGGTTTAAACTACCTTAAGTGTTTCAGCGGGGAAGAGCCTCTGGCTGCGTAACGATGTATTACCACAGCATTACGAGTGAAGGATCAATCGTAATCCCTCGGTTCAAAAATAGGATTATTTAAAATAAAACATGCCAACACACACACACACACACACACACACACGCCTCTCCTCCCGACAACAACCAGGGTTAGAGGAAGACTTCTTACGAATGTTAAGAATAACCTGTCGAATCGGGCCAACGGAGGCCCATCCGGCCAGCACCGCCTTATCACAGTGGCCAAATCCCCCATTGTACCTAGGAATTGAGATAGACTGCCCCTGGGACTGGAGGCTCCACTAACTCGGTGGGTAGACCCATAGAATTGTGGGGTTGGAAGGAGTTCTGACCTCCTGCAATGCATGGCCCTCAGCTGAAGCATCTACAACAGATGGCCATCTTAATCTCGGCGTCGTAGGTCTGAGCCCCACATGGGACAAAAGAGCCCTGCTTCATAGGGGGTTGGACTAGTTGACCCTCGGGGTCCCTTCCAACTCTGCAGTTCTGTGATCCTAAGAGCCTGCTGGATCAGGTCAAAGGGAGACCAACTGCTTCAGAAGCCACCCGCATCCCTATAATCTGTTCGAAGGGATGCTCAGTAAAACACCAATGTCTTTTGGCTGTTGTCGGGAGGAGGTGTGCATGTGTGTGTTGTTGGCGCATGTTTTGTCTGAAACATTCCTGTTTAAATCATCCTTGTGGAGCCTCCAGGTCCAGGGGCAGTCTATAAACGCCATCTCTAACTCCTCGGAAGATTCCATTAACGGTGTCTCCGAAAATGTTTACACATCACTTGGGAAGACAGGCAAACTAATGCCAGTGTAAACAAAATAAAAAAATTCCTTCCAGTAGCACCTCATACCAATGACAAACTTAGTTGGTCTCTAAGGTGCTAATGGAAGGAATTTTTTAATTTTGTTTCGACTACGGCAGACCAACACAGCTACCTACCTGTAACTAAGCAAAGATCACCCGTGTCAAAGCGATGATTCTTCAACATCAGCTTCGTTGGACTGGTCATGTTGGGATGCCTCAAGAAAAGAGGTTCAAAGACTCTCTCAAGGCAAATCTTTAAAAATGTAGTATAAACCAGGCACGTCCAACAGGTAGATCGTGATCTGCCAGTAGATCACTGGACATCTGGTAGATCACTGGTAGATCAGTGGCTCCCCCCAAAGAAGCTGAACAACTTTGGCTCCCTTAAAAAAAGCTCATCATTTTGGCCCTTCACCCCCCAAAAACGGGCCTTCCCTCCTCCCTAAAAGAAGCTCAACAAGTTTGACTTGAACCCCCCCATAACAGGGCTTTCCTTCCTAAAAAAAAAGTTCAAAAACTTTGACCTGAACCCCCTAAAAGGGGGTAGATCACTGCTAGTCTTTAACTCTGTGAGTAGACTGCAGTCTCTTGGGATTTGGCCCCCCCGGTATAAACACCGACAACTGGGAAACACTGGCCTGCAAGTGCTCCAATTGGAGAACAGCCTTTGCCCAAGGTGTCGTGGGTTTTGAAGATGCTCGAACTCAGGACACAAGCGAGAAATGTACCAAGAGGAAGGCACGCTTGGCAAATCCACACCGTGATCAACTCCTGCCCAGAAACCTATGTCCCCACTGTGGAAGGATTGTGGATCCAGAACTGGCCTCCACAGTCTCTTACGGACTCACTGTTAAGACTGTGTTTATGGAAGACCATCTTACTCGGCTACGAGGGATCGGCAAAGAAGAAGAAGATCGTGATCCCGAAGTTCGATGGGGTGTTTGGCTACTGTGAGGACAAGACGCTGGGCCAGATGTGCTTCCTTGGACCCGATCCAGCAGCTAGGCTTTCCTCGCCTTCGTAGAAGGTCCGTCGCTGCTAAAGCAACACTGAAACATAGCTCAGCAGCCTGAGCTCAGCAGCTATAGCCTTCTCAAACTGGGGGCAAAGGAACACCCCCACCCACCCACCCCGATTCTCGGGTGCTTGACCTGCTGAACACTCAAATCTCTCGCGGAAGAGAGGGTCTGAAGCTGCCTTCACAAAGGTGGGTTTCCTTGTGTGCAAAGTTCCGAGTTAATAAACAGAAATTGACATTGAGGCTTTGAGAAAGGAGGAGAAAGTCAGTGAGGTGTATATGAGAGAGAGAGAGAGAGAGAGAGAGAGAGAGAGAGAGAGAGAGAGAGAGAGAGAGAGAGAGAGAGAGAGAGAGAGATGCAGGCCGGCCGCCGCAGTAAAGGGGAGGCAGCGAATTAAGAGATCGAGTGAAGCTGAAATGGGATTTGGGGCAGATGTAGAATATCATAACAGGATTTCTTCTCCCGCAAATGAGGGCCCCTGCCTCTCCGAATCAGTGATCTCGGTATTAGCTGTTCCATTTGATTTCATCTCCCGGTGCATATTTCCATTATCCGAATCCTAAAAAGTCATCTTCACCAATCAATACCAGAGGGAAGGGAATTGGGGGGGGAGGTATTTCCTGATTGATCAGCAGATGGAATAATGCCGGGCGAGTCAAGCTGGTTATATTTCCCCCCCCCCAAAAAAACTGGAGGAACAGCCTTGCTGTGTTGGCCAATATCCCACCTTGTCCAGCATCCTGCTCTCACAGGGACCATCCTGTGGGAAAACCTGCAAGCAGGATTCGAACACAAGAGCCCTCTTGCCTCCCGTGGTTTCCAGCGACAGGCTGGCTCCTGAAGAATGACGTCTGTCCAATGCTTTTCTTCTGGGGGGACTGTATTTATTTTTCCCAATTTGAAATATAAAAGGGTGATTTTCTTGAGTCAAAAGGTAAAGGTAAAGGGCCCCTGACCATCAGGTCCAGTCGTGTCCGACTCTGGGGTTGCGGCGCTCATCTCGCTCTCTAGGCCGAGGGAGCCAACGTTTGTCCGCGGACAGCTTCCGGGTCATGTGGGCAGCATGACTAAGCCGCTTCTGGCGAACCAGAGCAGCGCACGGAAACGCCGTTTACCTTCCCGACGGAGCGGTACCTATTTATCTACTTGCACTTTGACGTGCTTTCGAACTGCTAGGTGGGCAGGAGCTGGGACCGAACAATGGGAGCTCACCCCGTCGCGGGGATTCGAACTGCCAACCTTCCGATTGGCAAGCCATAGGCTCTGTGGTTTAGCCCACAGCGCCACCCGCGTCCCTCTGAGTCGAAATGAGAGTACCCTTAAACATTTTTTTCAGGGGGAAAAAAGCATTGCTTCTGTCACTCACACCAGCAACTTTTCCATAAGGCATCACAATGTCAGAAAACAGGGACTGAAACAGGGTTGGAAAATTGGAACGGTTAATTGGAACGGATTCCTCAAGTGTCATGCGAGCAACTGGGTCGAACTCTGCCTCCATGCATTGCCTTCTGCCTCTGTGAGTCATGTGAACTAGAAACCTGCCGTTGGATTTATTTATTTTTAACGTGGAGCTGGGCATCTAGGCAAGGGCAGGGGATGTCCTAGGATGTCCCCTAATGAGACAGACCCCCAGCCCAGCCCAGCCTCGGCAGCAGAGACTGTGCTGGAGGCGAGGGCTCTGCGAAGGAGCCCACGTTTTAGTATTCTTGTCGAGAGGGCAGCTCTCTGTTTTTTTATTTTCTCGCTTTGCAACCATTAGGAGCGCTCGGTCCGCCGACAGAAAAAGATGCCCCAGGACCCCCGAACGATAAGGATGATTATTCAGTCATGAAAGGAGAAAATGGATTTGCACAAAATCACCGTTCTGGCAAAGCGACAAAGACCAGGGGTGCCTCCTCGCCGCAGATTAAAACATGCAATTGAGCCGAACTCCTTGTGGTGTCTCGGGATTCATTCCCCACTTAATTTCCTAGCCTGAGTCCCATTTCACATCGTAGCACATCGCCCGCATTGTCCTCCGGGGGTCAAATCCAACTAGGGGCGGGGTGGGGGCGGTCATACTTCTGCTATGCCCTCGCCCACGACCCTGCGAGGTAGGCTGGGGGAGAGCGGGGGAACTTTGCCAGGAGGCTGTTCGATGAGATCTGATCTGGAGGGCTGGTAGGGCCTGTTGTTTGGTTCTGTGGGGTGCGGGGGTACACATCAGTTTGGGGCGAAGGTCTCGCCCCCTTCGGTGGGCACCATAAAAGTGAGTGGGGGGGGTTTCTTTGGGCTGACTGAGACAGCAGCATTTGGAGACTGCCCATTAGGGCCCCGCCAAGCTCAGTCTGCCCTCAACTGCGCCCCACACATCTGCCTTTTTTTTACACCCAGGGGGTGGCCCTGCTGCTCAGCTCCCTCCTCTTCCGTAGCCTCAATGCTGGGCTTGTAGAACTCAGTAGGGAGGAGGAGGAGGGCAAAAGGAGAATGAGCTGTCTCCGCCTCTCATTGGCACTGACTCCACCTCACGTCTGCTCTGGCTCCGCCTCTCATCGGCACTGACTCCTCCTCATGTTTGCTCTGGCTCCGCCTCTCATTGGCACTGACTCCACCTCACGTTTGCTCTGGCTCCGCCTCTCATTGGCACTGACTCAATCTCACGTTTGCTCTGGCTCCGCCTCTCATCGGCACTGACTCCTCCTCACGTTTGCTCTGGCTCCGCCTTTTATTGGCACTGACTCCACCTCACGTTTGCTCTGGCTCCGCCTCTTATTGGCACTGACTCAATCTCACGTTTGCTCTGGCTCCGCCTCTTATTGGCACTGACTCCACCTCATGTTTGCTCTGGCTCCGCCTCTCATTGGCACTGACTCCTCCTCATGTTTGCTCTGGCTCCGCCTCTCATTGGCACTGACTCCTCCTCATGTTTGCTCTGGCTCCGCCTCTCATTGGCACTGACTCCATCTCACGTTTGCTCTGGCTCTGCCTCTCATTGGCACTGACTCCACCTCACGTTTGCTCTGGCTCTGCCTCTCATTGGCACTGACTCCACCTCACGTTTGCTCTGGCTCCGCCTCTCATTGGCACTGACTCCTCCTCATGTTTGCTCTGGCTCCGCCTCTCATTGGCACTGACTCCATCTCACGTTTGCTCTGGCTCCGCCTCTCATTGGCACTGACTCCATCTCACGTTTGCTCTGGCTCCGCCTCTCATCGGCACTGACTCCACCTCACGTTTGCTCTGGCTCTGCCTCTCATTGGCACTGACTCCACCTCACGTTTGCTCTGGCTCCGCCTCTCATCGGCACTGACTCCACCTCATGTTTGCTCTGGCTCCGCCTCTCATTGGCACTGACTCCACCTCCACCTTATACTGCTAGGGGGGGGCCTAAATTTGAGAGGCAGACACACAAACCTCCTGGCTGCCTACAGCACCACCTAGTGGCCAATAGCCACACACCCCCAATAAAAGCCCCAGGGATGGCACAGTGGGGCTGGTATGGAAGAGGACCCAGAAACTTCCTTCTGTTTCTGATTGGTCCTAAAACAACACTGTCCTTGGAGCCCCAGGTGACCTCGGTCACTAGGAGGGCCACCCAGCACCCCAAAAATGACTTGGCCATAATCCCCCATCCTCTGGCGCATGGGTAGGTAAACTAAGGCCCGGGGGCCAGAACCGGATCTGGCCCAATTGCCATCTAAATCCGGCCCCCCAGATGGTCCGGGAATCAGCGTGTTTTTACATAGGTAGAATGTGCCCTTTTATTTAAAATGCATCTCTGGGTTCTTTGTGGGGCATAGGAATTTGTTCGTTTTTTCCCCCCTTCCAAAATATAGCCCGACCACCCACAAGGTCTGAGTGGACCGGCCCCCTGCTGAAAATGTTTGCTGACCGCTAGGACTCAGGCAACTGCCTGGCTTCCCTTTCCATTTCTTATACAGTATTCCGGGTTTCTTTTATTTTATGTTTATTTGACATTTGAACATGTTCCAAACCTCTTTGAGGTTTTTCTCTCCTTTAAAGTAAAAAAGCCGTACAGAAATGAAATTATTGTTAATAATAAAAAATCACATTTATATATATATAAAGGGCTCCCAGGCATTGTGTTTTGGCAACTGTCACCTGGGCTTAAGACGCCGTTAGACTTTGCCGCTCCCGCACCCCCACCCAGGAATTGTTTCCCACTGCAGTGCCCCCCCCCCCGAATTGCCTCTGTCCAGGGCCGTCTTTCCCATAGGGCTTAGTGGTGCATCACGCCAGCGTCTCAGGGGCTTTGCCGGCAGCCTCCCCTTGCCCTGCCCGCCTGGCAGCTGCGTCCCACCAACCATAAGGCTGGTGGGCATGCAGCTTCCCTCCCAAGCCTCTGCGGGGATCGCTCTCCCTCAGCGGCATGCAGGAGAGTTGCGCCCCCCCCCCCATGACTGGCAGTGCGCAACATGGTAATTTGGGGGCACTGGATAGATATTTGCACCCCGGCGCCGCATCTGCTAAAGCCTCTGTCCCAGAATATCTCCCTTCCCCGGGAAATGGGGGGCCGTTCTTGCAGCCACCCGAGCCAGGTCACCCCCATCCCGTTCGGCCAAAATGGAGCGGAAGGGGGTGGGGGTGGTGAGGAGGCCGGCCTTCGCCCCCCTGCGGCATGGTGGGGGCCGGCGCGCCACCTGCCTGCCGCGATGCTTTCTGCCTGCGGTGCTTTCGATCCTCGCGGTTCTCATTCTGGACGCGGGCCGCCCTGGCTTCCTTGCAATTTCCCCTCCCCGCCGGACTGACTTTGAATACAGTTCATATTTCTCTCTCGTAATCTCCTCTTCTTAGTTTTAATCCTCCTGGCTTCGGCGACTCCACTGGCATCGGGGTTTTTTTCCTTGCCCCCCGCTTCCTCGCTCGCTCGCCCACCGTCCCAGACAAATTACCCTTAATAATGTTTTGAAGGCCATGACACCTTGGGATGTTGTCCTCCCCCCCCCCCATCTCTCTCTCTCTCTCTGTCTCTTTCTGCCTCCCCCCCCCCTTTTCAGTCTTCTGTGTGAAAAGAGAATGTTGAATATAGCACTTATCTCCCATTGAGGAGTGGGGACAAGTTGCTAATCCTTTAATAACGTCACGTCGGAAACCTCATTGGCTGGAGGCTCGTCCCTCGAATGAATTCCTAAAAGCTTCACGTCGCTTGCCAAAGACTAGGGGCTGCCCACCGAAACCCTTTCTCCCCCCGCTGAACTCCAGAGTTCACATATACAGTGGTACCTTGGTTCTCAAACGCCTTGGTTCCCAAACGCCAAAAACCTAGAAGTAAATGTTCCGGTTTTCGAACATTTTTCAGAAGCCGAATGTCCGATGCGGTTGTCGGCTATTGTTTCCGGGGTGCCTGCACCAATCAGAAGCCGCGCCTTGGTTTCCAAACATTTTGGAAGTCGGACGGACTTCTGGGACGTGTTAAGTTTGGCGCTTTTGTTTTTGCTGTTTATTTTGCGTTTTTGTTTTTGAGGCTTTTTCGGATCATTTGTTAAAAAAATTAATTTTTATTTTTTATCATCTACAATACTGTCTTATTTATTTTACATTACGGTACATTGATTGCTGCTTTCATTTTATAGATCCACGGTCTCATTAGATAGCAAAATTCATGTTAAATTGCTGTTTTAGGGGATGTTTTTAAAAGTCTGGAACAGGTTAATCCGTTTTGCATTACTTTCTATGGGAAAGCACGCCCTGGTTTTGGAACGCTTTGGTTTTGGAACGGACTTCCGGAACTGATTACGTTTGAGAACCAAGGTACTACTGTTCACACACAACACTGCTTGGTCTATCGGTATTATTCTGCCGGGCCATTTCTACACAGCTGGTGCTGGGGAACGGTGACCCCCTTTGCTCGGAAATGCGTTGACGCAACTCTGCATCACGAAGCTGGGCTTCCCACGAGGTGCTTAGAGGGAGGTAGAGCTCGTCTTCCTGAATCTCAGTTGGAAAGCAGGTTTCTAGTCCTCATGGATTGCAACATGGGCGTACCCAGGATCAAAACTAGGGGGGGGCAAGGGGAGGGGCCAAGGCACGGAAGGGGAGGGGCCACAAAGTGGGCGGGAACAGCGAACTCGCGCTCCGCCGGGCTGTGCCCCTCCCTAGCAGCAGGGCTGGTGGGCGGAGGCGGAGCCCAGCCCAGCGGAGCGCGAGTTCAGCGTTCCTGCCCGCCGCGCCGCGCTCTCTGGTTCCCCGCCGCGCTTGGCCTTGCCAGAGGGCGCGACGGGGAGCTGGAGGGAGGGCGCAGCGCGGCGGGCGGGAACGGCGAACTCGCGCTCCGCCGGGCTGTGCCCCTCCCTAGCAGCAGGGCTGGTGGGCGGAGGCGGAGTCCAGCCCAGCGGAGCGCGAGTTCGGCGTTCCCGCCCACCGCGCCGCGCTCCCTGGTTCCCCGCCGCGCTTGGCCTTGCCTGAGGGCGCGCCGGGGAGCTGGAGGGAGGGTGCGGTGCGGCGGGAATGGCGAACTCGCGCTCCGCCGGGCTGTGCTCCGCCTCTGCCCACCAGCCCTGCTTCTAGAGTAGGGCAGCTGCCCTAACTTGCCGCATGGTGGGTACGCCCTTGGATTGCAAGGTTACTTTGGGAAAGCTCCCTTCTTTGGCTGAATTACGTTTACTGGGGCAGCGAGGAAGAGTCCTCTAGAACAGGCCTTGCCAACCTTTTATTTTTTTTTAAGGCCTGTAAGCACTTCTGCTTGGTAAAAGTCAGATCCAACAGAATATTAATTTAAAAAGTGATAAAATATCTGACAGGGCTGCCTTCAGATGTCTTCTAAAAGTCAGGTAGTGGTTTATTTCCTTGACATCTGATGGGAGGGCGTTCCACAGGACGGGCGCCACCACCGAGAAGGCCCTCTGCCTGGTTCCCTGTAACCTGGCTTCTCGCAGAGAGGGAACGCCCAGAAGGCCCTCGGAGCTGGACCTCCATGTCCGTGCTGGACGATGAGGATGGAGACGCTCCTTCAGGTACACAGGACTGAAGCCACGTAGGGCTTTGAAGGTCAGCACCAACACTTTGAATGGTGCTCGGAATTGTGTATGGACTTCTCAAGTTTACCAAGAGGGCAGTGAGTCAGATGGAGGCTCGGAGTCTTTGTGGGCACCTGGGTGAGTCCTGAATGCCACCCTCACTTTACCCCCTTACATTCCCACTCGACCTCTGCGATCTGTGGAACAAGTTTTGAAACCCACACTTTGGAAACTCCCTGCCGATTGACACCAGCCAGGCCCCTTCGCTTGTATCCTTTTCGCTACCTGCTGAAAACATTTCCATTTCCAAGCCCATCTCGACTTGTAAACATTTATCTGCATTTCATTTCTTCTTAGCTGTTGTCGATTTCAATAATCTTCCGGATATTTTTTCAAGGCCTGCGTTTAACTTGGAAAAAAATTAATAGTTTCAGTTTGTATTTCTGCAAACGGCTTAGAGGTTTTCCTACAATCGAGCTGTATGTCTCAGTCACTAGAGCATGAGACTCTTAATCTCAGGGCCGTGGATTCGATTCCCATTTTTTGGGCGAAAGATTCCTGCTAGGTGAAGCTCAAGGTCTCTTCCAACCACAATTCTAGGACCCTTTCCTGTCGCAGAATCGAGCTGCGAGACGGCCATCCTCGGTTTTGATCCACAATCCACTCTATTCTGCATTTCATCCAGAGACACCGAGACTCCAATCGCCCCCCAAAGTGTGGAAAGCCATCGTGTTATTTTTCAATCCTCCGGGAGCTTTCCCATTCCGCTCACCACCAATGCCTGGGAAAGTTCTGCGGCGGAATAGACAGGAACGGTTTCTCTTCAACTCCGCTCTTCTTCAGCACAACCTTGGGTTAGCCGTGACAGGCCGAAAACGCGACTTAATTTCTTCCTCCACCCCACCCCACCCCAAAACATCCCTCCTGCTTTTGATTTATAGGTCCCTGGAGTTGCCTCCAAGACATAAACAAACTTGGTACTCTCCAGCCGCAGCCCTCCAGCCTAGCTGGCTGTCTCCAAAATAATATACAACCGGGCCTTTCTCTTTCCTCGACGCTGTTAGCATTAGTAACCCTACATATTTTATAAAAACCTCCTCCCCGTGATCTTCAAACAATAAATCATTTTAACTAGGGACGCCTCTCTTCCTGCCTATAGCCAGCTCCCCACCCTCAACCTTTTGTTTTCAGTGCAAGATAGGGGGTTGGGAAGAATGAAAAATAGACCAAACCACACGGGGAGCACTCCTACCCGTTTAGCATCCTCTTTGCCAGACTGGCTGATATCACAAATGGTCGTGGACCTCAGCTGCATACAGGTGCGGTGCGCTGAAGTCGGCCGCTACAACTAGGAGTTGGCGGGTTTTTATTTTAAAAGAGATAAGAACATTAACGGGACATGGGTGGCGCTGTGGGTTAAACCACAGAGCCTAGGGCTTGCCGATCAGAAGGTTGGCAGTTCGAATCCCCGCGACGGGGTGAGCTCCTGTTGCTCTGTCCCCCGCATCCCTATTACGGCATAAAAAAGGTAAAGGGACCCCTGACCATTAGGTCCAGTCGTGACCGACTCTGGGGTTGCGCGCTCATCTCGCATTATTGGCCGAGGGAGCCGGCGTACAGCTTCCAGGTCATGTGGCCAGCATGACAAAGCCGCTTCTGGTGAAACCAGAGCAGCACACGGAAACGCCGTTTACCTTCTCGCTTGGAGCGGTTCCTATTTATCTACTTGCACTTTGACGTGCTTTCGAACTGCTAGGTTGGCAGGAGATTACGGCATAGGACAGCCCTATTTTCATTGGAGAAATGTTGGAGGGTACGCACATCTGCAAGGACTTGGTCGTTTATAGTGTGGCAGCGTTGACACTTTGGAACTCCCTGCCAATTGATATCACCTTTGCTTTTTTATTTTCAGCGCCTGCCGAACACATTCTTATTTAACCAAGCCTGCCCAGGTGTTTAAAAAGCTTGTATGGGTTTTACTTGCATACTCTCTTATTGTTTTAGTTTTCTGAATTGTTTTAAATTGCGACAATTTTTTTTTAAGCAATAATGGTATTGTTTTGTTTTTTGTAAACCACTCTGAGGTTTCCCCCCCTCTAAAATCAAGCGGTATATCTTCGCGAAACAAACAAATCACAAGGTCTAAAAATAAAGATGCAAAAAATTCATATCAATAACAGAGAAGTTAAACAGCTCCAAAAATTAAAATATGAACCCCGACCGAAAAACAGACAAAGCAAAGCAATACCCCACCAGGTTTGATGGCACATCATTCATAGGAGTGTAAGAACAGCTAAGGTGCAGGATGAGGCCGTTGAATAAGCTGGCTTCCATTTCCCTCTTCTGCCTTCCAGCAACAGGTCAGAACAGTGTCCTTTGGCTATTCATTAGCCAAGAATCCAATCCACGCCTCTCTTGTTACTTCCTGGTAGCTGGGGAAATCTGGGAAGCGGGGGGCACGTTCGGAAGGTCGGCAGTTCAAATCCCCACGGCGGAGCAAGCTCCCCGTTGCTCCATCCCAGCTCCTGCCAACCTTGCAGTTTGAAAGCACACCAGTGCGAGTAGATAAATAGGTACCGCTGCAGCGGAAAGCTAAACAGTGTTCCCGTGCGCTCTGGTTTCCGTCACGGTGTCCCGTTGCGCCAAAAGCGATTTAGTCCTGCTGGCCACATGACCCGGAAAGCTGTCTGTGGACAAACGCCAGCTCCCTCGGCCTGAAAGCACATGAGCGCCACAACCCCATAGTCGCCTTTGACTGGAGGTCCTGCTGGGGAAATGCTTTGCCTGTAGTCTAGAATTTTGTTGTTTTTCCTTTTAGAAGATCGGCCACACGAAAGGCTTCTGGACAGAAACACTCCGTACGAATATTCCCGATTAACAAACGAGCCGTTTGCCACAAACCTTTATCATTAGCTAGGGGTAAGAAACCCCTTTATGGGGGGGGGAGGTGTCTGGGGTTGCTACGGAGGGGCTTGCTCAAACTATCCTTTTGTTATCAGCAAAACACGGCAGATCTGAGCACCCCTTTTTCTCCCTTCTCCCACCCTGTCCCCCCTCCCCTTTGTGTTTTCTTTCGCTCCTTGGAGAACAGATGGGCTTAAAAGCAGGGGGGACGGCTCTCTCACGGGCCTCCGTCTCTTTTACACGCCGCACTGTGCAACATTCATAAGGAACATGCTGGAGCCAGTGGTCCGAATGTAATACAGGCTACCTACAGAGAAAGACAATCACGGAAGGCGAATTGAGAGCAGGCCGGGTCTCTGCGGTTTGGGGACGAGGTTCTCCCTATTACAACTCTCTGGCTAAGGCAGGGGAAAGGTGCCGTAATCCGGCATCTCAGGGGTTATGGGGGTTGATGCAAATTAAATTCCTTTTTCTCCTTTCTCTCCTCCGCCCCGCCCTCCATCTGCCCAAACCGAAGGGCTGAAAGGGGCGATTGAAAGCCTTCGAGAGTCTCTTAAAGTATTCCGGGCGGTTCACCTCGGGGCTGAAAGCACAGAGGTGAAGGAAACAGGGCCGCGAAACTTCGGCAAACTGAGATTTCCATAAGGAAACCAACAGTAGCATGTCAATGTGAAACCAGTACAGTTGGAAGGGACTCCAGGTGTCATCTAGTCCAACCCCCTGCAATGAGGGCAACTTATTCGCCCGGCGTGGGACTTGAACCCACGACCCTGGGAATGAGAGCCTTGTGATAGGCCAGCTGTGCTGGTGAAAGAAAGAGGAAAGGTGTGCCTGGCCTTCCAGGGCAGGCCTCCCCTCGCTGCCAAAAGACAGCCACGGAAGGCGTAACGGGCTAGGACCTGGGAGAGACCCAGGTTCAGATCCCCTCACTCGGACATGAGGGTCACTGAGAGAGACCTTGCGGGAAAGTCTTCCCCTCTCCCCTCCAATGAAGCTGAATGTTAGAAGATTCAGGATGGATAAAAGAAAGTAGGCTGTTTTTATACAGGAGGCAGTGATGGCCCTCAAGTTGCATGGTTTTAAAAGAGGAGGAGGAGGAGAGGACTATCGATGGCTCCTAGTCATAGAATCATAGAGCTGGAAGAGACCACAAGGGCCATCCAGTCCAACCCCCTGCCAAGCAGGAAACACCATTAAAGCATTCTTGACATATGCCTGTCAAGCCTCTGCTTAAAGACCTCCAAAGAAGGAGACTCCACCACACTCCTTGGTAGCAAATTCCACTGCCGAACAGCTCTTACTGTCAGGAAGTTCTTCCTAATGTTTAGGTGGAATCTTCTTTCTTGAAGTTTGAATCCATTGCTCCGTGTCCGCTTCTCTGGAGCAGGAGAAAACAACCTTTCTCCCTCCTCTATATGACATCCTTTTATATATTTGAACGTGGCTATCATATCACCCCTTAACCTTCTCTTCTCCAGGCTAAACATACCCAGCTCCCTAAGCCGTTCCTCATAAGGCAAAGGGTCAGGGGGGTGGTAGTAGTAGTAGTAGTAGTAGTAGTAGTAGTAGTGGTTTATTTATACCCCACCCATCTGTCTGGGTTTCCCTAGCCACTCTGGGCGGCTCCCAACAGAATATTATTAATAATGATAATAAATTGATAAAACATCAAACATTAAAAACTTCCCTAAACAGGGCTGCCTTCAGATGTCTTCTAAAAGTCAGATACAGTAGTTGTTTCTCTCCTTGACATCTGACAGGAGGGCGTTCCACAGGGCGGGTGCCACCACCGAGAAGGCCCTCTGCCTGGTTCCCTGTAACTTGGCTTCTTCCAGCGAGGGAACTGCCAGAAGGCCCTCGGAGCTGGACCTCAGTGTCCGGGCAGAACGATGGGGGTGGAGACGCTCCTTCAGGTATACCGGCCTGAGACCATTTAGGGCTTTAAAGGTCAGCATGAACACTTTGAATTGTGCTCGGAAACGTACTGGGAGCCAATGTAGGTCTTTCAGGACTGGTGTTCTATGGTCCCGGCGGTCACTCCCAGTCCCCAGTCTAGCTGCCACATTCTGGATTAGTTGTACTTTCAAAGGTAGCCCCACGTAGACCGCATTGCAGTAGTCCAAGCGGGAGATAACCAGAGCATGCACCACTCTGGCGAGACAGTCTGCGGGCAGCGAGGGTCTCATCCTGCGTACCAGATGGAGCTGCGAGACAGCTGCCCTGGACACAGAATTGACCTGCACCTCCATGGACAGCTGTGAGTCCAAAATGACTCCCAGGCTGCACACCTGGTCCTTCGGGGGCACGGTTACCCCATTCAGGGCCAGGGAGTCCCCCCCTACACACACACCTACAGTCCTCGGGCAGGGAGGGTCTCAGCCTGCGTACCAGATGGAGCTGTTAGACAGCTCCATGGCTATGCAACCTTAGTCAGAAGCAGCAATGCTGCTGAACACCAGTTGCCTGAAACCTTTGGGAGCTGCTGCCAGCCCGTGCAGACAGTGCTGAGGTAGTTGCCCCGGCTTGGCGTGAGGCATCTCCTCGCATTGCCTCTGCAAGCACCTAGGAGCTGTGAAGGGGAGAGGAACCTTTCTGCAAGGACGGCTGGCGAAGCCTCCCTGGAGACGCAGCAGGGAGCTGCGAGCAAAGGAACGCTCTCTTGTTTCTGGTGGCTGGCACACACAAAAATACCAAAACAATTCTGCACCTCGGAGGTTGCGGAAAGCGGGGAGGGAGGGGGGGTAGAGAAGAGAGAAAAGATTTCCTTTGACACAGCTCTTCAAAAGCTCTCGGGGTCTCCTGGGACACCGTCCACCCCGCCGGGTGGAAACGAACCCAGAGAAGGAGGAGACCCTCCTCGGATTCCGTTCCTTCGTCCTTCCAAGGGACCTTCACCTTGTCCACACCTGAAGACCACTTCAGACGGGCTTGCCTCTGCCGCTGCCTGGTGATAGTTGCAAAACAGAGGGAGGCATGGCTGCATGAACACGCCGTTCGCAAATGCAAAATAATATTTCTGTGGTGCCCCGCGCCGGATTTACTTATAAGCAAAACAAGCTATAGCTTAGGGCCCCACTCCCTTGTTGTTGTTGTTGTTTAGTCGTTTAGTCGTGTCTGACTCTTCACGACCCCATGGACCAGAGCACGCCAGGCACTCCTGTCTTCCACTGCCTCCCGCAGTTTGGTCAAACTCATGTTCGTAGCTTCGAGAACACTGTCCAACCATCTTGTCCTCTGTCGTCCCCTTCTCCTAAAATTAAAGGGGGGAAAACAGGATGTACATTTCCAAAATATAAGATAAAAAAACAAATAAAATAAAACCTACATACAGCAACAGTGTTTTGTTTTGCATAGGCTCCTATGGTGTAAGTTATGGGCCCCGCTTGCTCGCCTGCTCCCTAAGTTTTTACTGGTTTCAGGCCCAGCTCTACCGGTAGGGGTATTCTCGGTGGCGCGGGGGGCCAGGGCACTGGGCCGGCAGGAGGGCGCTGTGCGGCGAAGATGTGCGGAAGCCGTGCTGCGTGCTGCGCCCGCCCACCAGGGCGGGGGTGCAGGAGCGATCTTCACGCCACGGCGCCCGACCGGCTTGAGACGGCCCTGACTGGTTTGCTCCTTTCTATATATAGCATGGGTCACCAACCTTTTTTTGGTGGTGGGCCGGACTGTGCACGTGGGAGCACGAGCATTTGGTGGAGGGGGCTTCTCTCTCTCCCCCAGCCCCTCCCCTCCCCCTGCCTACCTCCGCTGCTGCTCAAAGAATGTGTCTTTGAGATAGATAGTTGCTAAGGTCCGTATAGTCGAAGCTATGGTTTTCCCCGTAGTGATGGATGGAAGTGAGAGCTGGACCATCAAGAAGGCTGGTCGCCGAAGAATTGATGCTTTTGAATTATGGTGCTGGAGGAGACTCTTGAGAGTCCCATGGACTGCAAGAAGATCAAACCTCTCCATTCTGAAGGAAATCAGCCCTGAGTGCTCACTGGAAGGACAGATCCTGAAGCTGAGGCTCCAAGACTTGGGCCACCTCATGAGAAGAGAAGACTCCCTGGAAAAGACCCTGATGTTGGGAAAGATTGAGGGCACTAGGAGAAGGGGACGACAGAGGACGAGATGGTTGGACAGTGTTCTCGAAGCTACGAACATGAGTTTGACCAAACTGCGGGAGGCAGTGCAAGACAGGAGTGCCTGGCGTGCTCTGGTCCATGGGGTCACGAAGAGTCGGACACGACTAAACGACTAAACGACAACAGCTTACCACTGTCTTCACTGGCTGGCAGCAGCTCTCCAGGGTTTAGATATGGAGTCCCCATCCCTCACCCTACCAGGAGACCTTCAGCATGCAAAGCAGCTGCTCCCCCCCAAAAAAACCTCTGGTCCTTTCCCTAAAAGATAACATGAGGTTCTAGCCCTCATGATCGGCTGTTTGGATATCTGAATCCATGAGTGTGTATAGCGAGGTTTGGGTGTTCATTCCTTATGTTTGGATAAGTGAATCTTCATTCACTTCTGAGGGTTTGGATAGCAGGACCAGTGCGTGTGTGTGAACCCGCTCTATTCTCCTAGCCGTAAACCCCTTGAAATGTTTTAAATCCTGCCTTTTTCAACCTTGGTCTTCCACCACAGGGCTTCACTGCCTGACGTGGGAATGGGAAGGACGGAAATGGGGAAATGTCCGGAATTTGCAGATTTGCCGGTCCCTGGTCCTGGGAGTCTCTCTCTCTCTCTGCCTCAGGTCCTTGGGGGGCACAGCAGAGCCCCTACTTTTGGGCAGGATGCGGGAGGAGACGAGAGGCAGCAAGAGCTCGGAAGGAGAGGAAGAGAACGAGTGAAAACAAATCTGGCTTTGGAAACCGAGCGCCTGATGCAAGCCTCTTCCTCACGAGTCAGCACATCTCCACTTCCCTGTGCGGTTCGGAGACAGTTCCGCTGACTCGCGCGATATGGATAATATTTTTTTTGCCAGGTTCCCCCCTCGCCCCCGTCACAGAACAGCCATCTCTTTGCAGACATGCTAGGAGAAGTTATCTCTTCCTCCCCTTTATGTCTCATTAACGGAATCAGTTATCGCCTTGCTCTGAAGGTTCGGTTTAAGCCCCAGAACAACCCTTTCCTCCTGTCAGGAGGGCTCGGAGGATGTGACAAGAGGAGGAACGGAGCCCTGCGGCCCCTGTCCCCAGTATGCGCACAAGGGAATAAGGGTGCCACGGAGCATGTGCAGAGTGCCCACACATATACACTGGGATCAGAGAACAGAGGGGTTCCAGGTCAAAAGGGGCCTCTTCCAAGCAGGCACGACTCTCGAACTCAGGGGCAGGTCATGTGCTCCTCTCAGACCCTGAGATTCTGCTGGACTACAATGCCCATCATCCATGACCTCTGGCTCTGACTTGGCGCCCATCTCAATACAAGGACTTTTAAAATATAGACGTAGATATCAGTTCTTCTTCTTTTTTTTGTGTGTTATATTCGTAGATCTGTTTTCTCAGAATTTCCTCAGGATTTCTTACAAATAGACAGAATGAGGATTAAGAGTGCTGGTTCCACAGATCAAAGTGATCAAGGAGCCAATTATGGATCCCGCAAGTGACTTGGGCACGGTTTCGTCCTTTTTTCCCTTTTCTTTCGCGCGTGACGGGTCCAAACTCCCCATTCTAAACCCGGCACGAGGGTCCCTGAGCGGAGGGCGGTTGTGTTTTGGCGCCGCAGGGATGTGGGCCGCCATTTTGAATTGAGATGGCCG
This sequence comes from Zootoca vivipara, assembly GCF_965207765.1. Taxonomy (NCBI): domain Eukaryota; kingdom Metazoa; phylum Chordata; class Lepidosauria; order Squamata; family Lacertidae; genus Zootoca; species Zootoca vivipara. The sequence goes on along the minus strand of NC_142589.1, from coordinate 92,400,547 downwards.
ACCCAAACGCAGCTTCGACGCGCCTTCGCCCAATTTGGCGTGATGGTTACAGATGAGGTTCCACCGAGCTGGAAGCGGAAGAGGCTGATTTGGGGCGCGGGCAGATTGAAGCTCCCCCCCACACACAAAACTCACAAATTAAACCACCCATTTAAAAGAAAACCGCAATTCGGCGCAGTTTCTTCCAATTCCCAGGTGCTCCCTGCTGGTGAAATAATGATATTTTAAAAAATTAATGATTATTTTTAATTTTAAAAGCCAACAATTTAGGCCACTCTATGGTTCGGCCCCCTCCTGTTCTCTTCCCAATTTGGAAAGTCATCTCCAATATGGGTTTAGCAACGGGGCATCTGCTTGGCATTCCTTCAAATTCACCCCTCTGTGTATGGAGTGCAGTGGTAGCTTGGTTCTCAAACACCAAAAACTCGAAAGTAAGTGTTCTGGTTTTCGAATGTTTTTCAGAAGCCAAACGTCTGATGTGACTGTCGGCTATTGTTTCCGGGGCACCTGCGCCAACCAGAAGCCGCACCTTGGTTTCCAAACATTTCGGAAGTCAAATGGATTAAGTCTGGTGCTTTTGTTTTTGCTGTTTATTTTGCGTTTTTCTTTTTGAGGCTTTTCCGCTTCATTTGTTTTTGTGACTGTGTGGATCCCAGTTCAGCTACTGATTGATTGATTGATTGTGTGACTGCGGAAATGGATAAAAGCCCCCCATCCAAACAATGATTATCATAGAATCATAGAATCATAGAGTTGGAAGAGACCACAAGGGCCATCCAGTCCAACCCCCTGCCGAGCAGGAAACACCATCAAAGCATTCTTGACATATGCCTGTCAAGCCTCTGCTTAAAGACCTCCAAAGAAGGAGACTCCATCACACTCCTTGGTAGCAAATTCCACTGCCGAACAGCTCTTACTGTCAGGAAGTTCTTCCTAATGTTTAGGTGGAATCTTCTTTATTGTAGTTTGAATCCATTGCTCCGTGTCCGCTTCTCTGGAGCAGCAGAAAACAACCTTTCTCCCTCCTCTATATGACATCCTTTTATATATTTGAACATGGCTATCATATCACCTCTTAACCTTCTCTTCTCCAGGCTAAACATACCCAGCTCCCTAAGCCATTCCTCATAAGGCATCGTTTCCAGGCCTTTGACCATTTTGGTTGCCCTCTTCTGGACACGTTCCAGCTTGTCAGTGTCCTTCTTGAACTGTGGTGCCCAGAACTGGACACAGTACTCCAGGTGAGGTCTGACCAGAGCAGAATACAGTGGTACTATTACTTCCCTTGATCTAGATGCTATACTCCTATTGATGCAGCCCAGAATTGCATTGGCTTTTTTAGCTGCTGCATCACACTGTTGACTCATGTCAAGTTTGTGGTCTACCAAGGCTCCTAGATCCTTTTCACATGAAAAGGTAAGTGCAGTGCAGGTAAGAAAAAAAATTAATTATCATCTACAATACCGTCTTATTTATTTTATAGTACTGTACAATTCTTTCACTTTGTGGATCAACGGTCTCGTTAGATAGTAAAAGTTATGTTAAAGTGCTGTTTTAGGAGTTGTTTTTAAAAGTCTGGAACGGATTAATCCGTTTTGCATGGCTTTCTATGGGAAAGCACGCCTTGGTTTTGGAACGCTTTGGTTCTGGAACGGACTTCCGGAACGGGTTAAGTTTGAGAACCAAGGTACCACTGTATTTATTTATTTGTTTAGTTGTTTGCTACCATCGCACTCTCTCTCTCTCTCTCTCTCTCTCTCTCTCATTTCTGCTTCTAATTCACACACAAACACACCGGCCTAATCTGTAACTCTCCGTGTCCACCTCTCTCTTAAACCAAATCCAACTTCATGCATGAAAACTGCAGGATATATAGGCGCATTCTGAGTTAAATCCTCATCTGGAATATAAAAAAAAAACAGAGGAGAAGGCTTCATTTAGCTTGAAAGAGATGCTTTTGCATGTCTGCTAGAGCCTGCAGAAACCTCTCTCTTCCCACCCCACCCCCCTTTCAAACCCCAGCTTCCAAGCAAGTTTATAGTTTTTAATTAAAAGCCAAAATATCCGATAATAACCTTCCGGAGATTTATTTAAAAATTAAATCTATTATGAAGGGCTTTGGAAATAGATGTAAGACCGATGAGGGGACAATTGCAGGATTAGAGAATCAAAACTCATCGCTTCCCGCATTACTCTCCCCCCCCCACACCTCCCCAGACCTTACAGCAAAGAAAACTGGATGGATATATATATATTTATTTTTGCAAAAGCATCCGACTAGAGAAGCGGGGGGGGGGGCGGCGCACAGCCAAGAAAAGGTCCCGGAAGAGGTTACGGAGCTGGAAATTACCTTTTCGTTACAAAAAGAAGAAGAAGAAGAAGAAGGGAGGGGTGAAGAGATGACCGTGTAAGGATGATAATTTGCGGAGAAAGGGGGGTGGGGATGGAAACAGCTCATTTTGCTGTCAGATTATTTTCGGAGGAAGTAATTTGTTGTTGATTCTGGTATCTCTTTCTAAAGAAGCCAGGCTGACTTTTTAAACTTTTGGGGATTGAGAAAAACACACTTTCCCGGGGGTGGGGTGGGGTGTTCCTTTGCATATGCAAATCGGTTTCCACAATCACCTGGAAAGGGCTTTGATGCGCATCTCCCCAAATTGGATCGATTTCCTGCTCCAGGGACCGGATGTGGCCCTCCAGGCCTCTCTGGGCGGCCCTCGGTGCTCTCCTGTAGACCACGCCCCCTCGCTGGTCCTCCCTTTGTGTTTTTATGCCTGTCCTTGAATTCCGATAACAGCTTCCGTTTGCCTGGAGGGAGGGTTTGCGAGTTGAAGCTCGCCTATTGCGGCAAGGTATAAATGGCATCCCTTGACACGGCCACTTTTCCCCTCTGGCCCCGCCCACGATTGGCATACGGCCCCCAGGCGGTTGACCACAACGTGGTCTCCGGGGTTGGCATATCTGCAGAGCCACAGAACGGAAACCGTCAGGTAAGGGGATGCCAGGGATATGTAATAACACCATAAGGCGCTGCTGGACGAGGGCAGGGGCCCATCTCGTCCAGTATCCCGCTCTCACAGGGGCCGCAATGAGAAACCGCGGGCGGGATTCGCACACAGGAGCCCTCTGCCCTCGTGTGAACTTCCAGCAACCGGTGTTCAGAAGCCTCTGACAGAGCATAGCCATTGTGGCTTGTGGCCAGCAACCGGCCCTTCCTCCAATCTCCTCTGAAGCGATCCTGCAGCAGTGAGTTCCGCAGTTCAGCTGCATGAAGGAGGACCTTCTATGACCTGTTCAGCTTTGTTGGCTGTCGCCACTTCTAACGTTACAAGAGAGGGAGAGAGAAAACTTTCCTTTGTTATCCGAATGCATCGTTTCGTAAGTTTCTACCACGTCAGTTCTTTGTCGCCTTTTCCCTAAACTGGAAAGCCCCAAACAGGGGAGTCAGCCCAGGTGATCTGGGGGAGGGGCTGACAGGTGACCGAACCCTGCCCTGGAAGGATTTCCTCTTTATTCCGCCTGATTTATTTATTTATTTATTTATTTATTTATTTATTTATTTATTTATGCCCCGCCCGTCTGGCTGGGTCTCCCCAGCCACTCTGGGCAGCTCCCAACAGAATATTGAAAACATCAAACATTAAAAACTTCCCTAAACAGGGCTGCCTTCAGATGTCTTCTGAAATTCAGATAGTTCTTTATTTCCTTGCCATCTGATGGGAGGGCGTTCCACAGGGCGGGCGCCACCACCGAGAAGGCCCTCTTCCCGGTTCCCTGTGACCTCACTTCTCGCAAGGAGGGAACCGCCAGAAGGCCCCCGGAGCTGGACCTCAGTGTCCGGGCTGGACGATGGGGGTGGAGATGCTCCTTCAGGTACACAGGGCTGAGGCCATTTAGAGCTTTCAAGGTCAAAACCAACACTTTGAATTGTGCTCGGAAACGTCCTGGGAGCCAATGTAGGTCTTTCAAGACCGGTGTTATACAGTCTTGGCAGCCGCTCCCAGTCCCCAGTCTAGTTGCTGCATTCTGCATTAGTTGTGGTTTCCGGATCACCTTCCAAGGTAGCCCCACGTAGAGCACTTAGCAGTAGTCCAAGCAGCAGATAACCAGAGCATGGACCACTCTGGAGAGACAGTCTGTAGGCAGGGAGGGTCTCATCCTGCGTACCAAATGGAGCTGCGAGACAGCTGCCCTGGACACAGAATTGACCTGCGCCTCCATGGACAGCTGTGAGTCCAAAATGACCCTCAGGCTGCGCACCTGGTCCTTCGGGAGCACAGTGACCCCATTCAGGGCCAGGGAGTCCTGTATGTCGCTCCAAACCTTGGTGCCAAATAAACGACAGATTTTTCTCTCTCGCACAGACACACAAACATCCTTTTAAATAATAAATATCCAGAGGGGTGTGTTTCTTTGTAGGTCCTCCCCACAGATGGAACAGGGAAGTGGGGAGAAGGCCTCACTCTGAAAGAAAGTCACAGGCATAACAACAAAAATCTCAGTCAGAAAAGTCCAAATCAGTTCTGATTTTCCAAAGTTTGGCAGTTTCCAAGTAAGAGGGGAGGAGGCTGTGATTTCGCAAAGCCAGGAGTTCACAAACGTCCAAAATTTGGCGTCTAGAATGAATGTGACTGAATGTTTTTGATGGCATCGATGAAGATGTATTGTCGAAAGAATTATGTATGATATTGGCAGCTCAAATACGGGATCGCAACTCAGTAGAAAACAGTCCAAGATCTGAGAATGGGCACTTGATACCATGCACTCTGGAATAGAGTTGTAATGGAGAAAACCACGGGTAATTTGAGATTTTGACTGGGACTAGGCCTTCCAGGCATCTTTTATAATATGATTCGGCATACAACAGAGCCATCCTTTTCATGACAACTCTCCCCTTCAGCTTTGCAAATCTGGAGCTAGACCTGATAATACATACAGTGGTACCTCGGGTTAAGAACTTAATTCGTTTATTATTCGAGAGAAAGAAGATTCCACCTAAACATTAGGAAGAACTTCCTGACAGTAAGAGCTGTTCGGCAGTGGAATTTGCTGCCAAGGAGTGTGGTGGAGTCTCCTTCTTTGGAGGTCTTTAAGCAGAGGCTTGACAGGCATATGTCAAGAATGCTTTGATGGTATTTCCTGCTTGGCAGGGGGTTGGACTGGATGGCCCTTGTAGTCTCTTCCAACTCTATGATTCTATGAAGAACTTAATTCGTTCTGGAGGTCCGTTCTTAACCAGAAACTGTTCTTAACCTGAGGTACCACTTTAGCTAATGGGATATCCCGGTGCTGCCGCACCGCCGCCGCACGATTTCTGTTCTCATCCTGAAGCAAAGTTCTTAACCCAAGGTACTATTTCTGGGTTAGCAGAGTCTGTAACCTGAAGCGTCTGTAACCTGAAGCGTCTGTAACCCGAGGTACCACTGTAAAAGCAATGCTGATACAATCGTACCTCGTTAAGTCGAACGGAATCCGTTCTGGAAGTCCATTCGACTTCCAAAACATTCGGAAACCAAAGCGCAGCTTCTGATTGGCTGCAGGAAGCTCCTACAGCTCCGATCGGAAGTCGCGGAAGCCCAGTCGGACGTTCGGGTTCCAAAGAACGTTTGCAAACTGGAACAGTCACTTCCTGGTTTGCGGCATTCGGGAGCCAAAACATCCGAGAACCAAGGCATTCGGGATCCAAGGCACGACTGTATTCTCTTCTTGGACTTTGCTATTTTAACTAATGCACCGTTGTATTCATGGGCCTGTTGTCTTGCTTTGCAACTTTCAGTTTTAGAATGGTTCTCTCTGTTTTACATCACGAAACGAAACGGGGATAAATAAAAATCTTTACGAAAGGGGATGGGAGGAAAATGCCAGATCAAACATGCCAGGGGAAAAAAGGCTATTGTGAACAAAGAAAACAAAATTCCATGCAACCATACCATTTCTGTAATAAACGTAATGTTTAAATAATATTCGCAAACTGAAAATTTGCGAATATTATTTAAACATTTAAGTTTATTACAGAAATTGCACGGTTGCATGTTATTTCGTTTTCTATGTTCACAATTGGTTTGTTAATAGGGATTATTCTCATTGTTCAATGATATTGTTGGCCGGAGTTCTTGGTCCGATTCTTATTGGTTAGGGGGGGAAAGGCTGGCCGTTTGGCGAGCGAGATGTCGAGAAGGCTGCGGTTTTGCGAAAGCCAGGAGTTCACAAATGTCCCCGGCGTGTGTGTGTGTGTGTTTCTCTGGAAAGTCTCCGTAACATGAAAGCCTGTGGCAGATTTAAGGCCAGATTGGCAGCTGGTGCCGAAGTCCTGTGGCCAGGGAACGTGGCGGGTCACGGAGGAGGTCAGAGGATGAAGGAGCGGCGGTCAAGAGTTTGCGCTTGCGCCCTGAAGGGGACGGCTTGGGCTGGCAAGAGGTGCGGGGGGTCAGGTCTTTTGGGGTGGGGAGAGGCTTGCCAACAAAGCCCAGGAAGAGAGGCGGGGGCAGTAGAGTAAGGAAGGAAGATAAAACAAACAGCAAGCAGCGGTTTGGGGATAAATTCTAGGTCGAAAACGGCAGGATTTACAAGGCAAACACAATGATGGAGATACTGGTGGAGGCCTCTCCCAGCACGAGGGCCACTTTCCCCTGGAGGGTGATCTCCTGGGGGCCGCCAGCTGGTGGTGGTAGGGGCTAGGCATCGTTGTGGGTGGAGCCACTCTGATCTTGGTGGAATTCCAACCATGGGGGGAAATAACGGGAAGTTTTCGCACATGAAATAACCGGAAGTTTTTGCACGCAAGGGCACGTCTCGGTTAGGTCGAAGATGCTCCCGGGAGGGTGTGAAGTCTTGCTTGCAACAGGGTGTGGCCTGAAAATAGGGGTGTGGTCTAGGAAGGACCTGACCCAGGGGAAAGCCCACAGCCCAGATGGAGAGGGTGGTGGGCCCACAGGCACCAAGTTGAGCAGCCCTGGAGGAGGGCTGGGTGACAGGAGTCCGCAGATGGGAGAGGGGGAGGCAGAAGCGTGAGGCCGGCTGTGGATCGGGCAACGAAGGCTGCAGGCGGGTCAGGATCCGGACGGGTCAGGATCAAGCTAAAAAAAGGCCCATCTAGTGCAAAACTGTGAGGAATTGGGTAGAACCGGGATTGATGTTGGTCTGAAGCTCAACATAAAAAAAAAACACCAAGATCATGGCCACTGGTCCCATCACCTCCTGGCAAATAGAAGGGGAAGAAATGGAGGCAGTGAGAGATTTTACTTTCCTGGGCTCCTTGATCACTGCAGATGGTGACAGCAGTCACGAAATTAAAAGACGCCCGCTTCTTGGGAGAAAAGCAATGACAAACCTAGACAGCATCTTAAAAAGCAGAGACATCACCTTGCTGACAAAGGTCCTATAGTTAAAGCTATGGTTTTCCCAGTAGTGATGTATGGAAGTGAGAGCTGGACCATAAAGAAGGCTGATCGCTGAAGAATGGATGCTTTTGAATTATGGTGCTGGAGGAGACTCTTGAGAGTCCCATGGACTGCAAGAAGATCAAACCTATGCATTCTGAAGGAAATCAGCCCTGAGTGCTCACTTGAAGGACAGATCGTGAAGCTGAGGCTCCAAGACTTTGGCCACCTCATGAGAAGAGAAGACTCCCTGGAAAAGACCCTGATGTTGGGAAAGATGGAGGGCACTAGGAGAAGGGGACGACAGAGGACGAGATGGTTGGACAGTGTTCTCGAAGTTACCAACATGAGTCTGACCAAACTGCGGGAGGCAGTGGAAGACAGGAGTGCCTGGCGTGCTCTGGTTCATGGGGTCACCAAGAGTCGGACGCGACTAAAGGATTAAACAACAACCACCGGGATCTTTTGATTTACATCTCCGTGATTAATAGGGACTAGAGACTTGGTTGTTATTTTAAAAAGAAGGGAGACCGGGCATCTGGACTGGACAAGCAGCATCCAAGTTGCTGAGCCAGTCTGGACTTTCGCGGCTAGCAAGTTGGTGTCCATTCTTTGGAGATGGCTGCTGGGCAATCGCTATGGGGAGCCTGAGATTCTTCTCGGGTGCCTCATCCTTCGCCCTGAAACGAGCTGGCCTTGGGGTCTGGGTTCCTTTTAAAAGAAAAGGAGAAAGAGAGGGATCGGTGGAAGATAATGTATTGTGCATGCCAGGTGTGTAGCGACTGGCTGTGTGCGTGCACTCTAGACATGCTCAGAGGCACTATTATTTATTGTGATCCGAAAATGATCTTAGCTATGATAGATGGAGAGGAAGGGGAAGAGCAAGAGCGAGGGCCCATATGCCCCAGAATCCCCTTCCCCCCTCCTCTATAATAATAAGAATAATGAATGAATGAATGAATGATTCTTCATTTGCATCAGCCATTGGCCACAGCAATAAAACAATAATACGATATACAAAGAATAGAAATAAAAAGTCAGTTATATAAAATACATTTTAGGGTTTTTAATCAATAGCGGATCTTATTCTGATTGCCCCGCCTTTGCTGTCACCTGCTCATCTTGATCTGCCAAGAGAAAGGACACTGTGTCAATGGCTGGGCGACCCAGAATGGAGAATAAAAGAGGGGTGATAATCTCATTCCTCAAGTCTTTATAAAGAGTGCAAGCCAGAAGGGCATGCGCCACCAATTTGGTACTACTACTACTACTAATCATACCTGCCAAGTTCCTGTCAGAGAAATAAGGGACCGGACCGGAAGTAGCAGACCGGAAGTTGCACTGCAGCCATTTTGGAACTGGGCAGAGCTGCATCAAAAGTCGCTTCTGAGCATGGTCTGCCCAGTTCCAAAATGGCCGCCGTGCCAGAATAAACCAGGAAAAAACAAAAAAAATCTGTTTTTTAAGCTGGGAACAGCTGGGAAAACGGGGGTTTCCCGGGGAATACGGGAGACTTGGCAGCTATGCTACTACTAATAATAATTTATTATTTATACCCTGCCCATCTGGCTGGGTTTCCCCAGCCACTCTGGGTGGCTTCCAACAATATATTAAAAATACAATAAAGCATCAAACATTAAAAACTTTCCTGTACAGGGCTGCCTTCAGATGCCTTCTAAATGTCAGGTAGCTGATTTTTTCCCTTGACATCTGATGGGAGGGTGTTCCACAGGGCAGGTGCCACCACCGAGAAGGCCCTCTATGGGGACATTCTGTGGGAAGGAGCCCAAAGGCATAAGAAGGGGTTAAAGGAACTGGGGCATCAACGACCGGCATCCTATTCTCACAGGGCCCTACTATTGCTCCACCCACTTTTCATTTGACCCCGCCCCTGCTGGCATGATGCTCAATACCGCCCCGTTAGCCCCGCCCCTCTCCTCCTGACCAGCGAGTCGTCAGGGTGGAGCTTCCTGTGCAGCCTAGCTGGGCATTTTTTCAACTTCCTCTCACTTCGCAGGCGGCGCTGCCCCCTAGTGGCAGGAGGGTGACACCACTTGATAAAGGAGGCAAAGAACCACAACCCCAAAGCCGAGGAGAAGTTTCACAAATGAGGACTAGAAGCTTGAAGTGTGTTTTAGGGAGCCGGCATAGAGATATGGGGAATGGGCGTACGTTGAGGAGAGAGGAGGAAAAAAGACGGAGAGAAAGGAAGAGGTTTCAGAAAATCCCTCAATAAATCCTACCCAGCGCGGGGAGTTTACGAGCATTTCACGGCGATTAGCCCTAGAAGAAGAGACCTAATTAATTTTAACAACAGGAGAGCATTACAAGCCCTTTAAGCCCCCGACTCTTCAGAGGCTGTCCGCAGAATTTCAAAAACCATCCCTCATCACCAATACGAGCAACCTTAAACCTTAAAAAAACAAAACAAAATAATTTACTGGAAGTCTAAAAGGCTGCAGGTAAACATGCAGAGCGCCGTAGGCCGGGTTCAAAATAGCAGAAGCAATAGACCAGGAGGAATCTATGATTGCCAACTTTCCCTCCTGGGCTCTGCTCCCCCAGTAGGGCATGTGATTTTACGGAGCGAACCTTATTTTTTGCAAAGTTTTTGCACAGTTTTGGGTGTGAGGAAATCAAATCTGCTATTATTTTTGTGATTGGACGCCATTTCGCTTGGTAAGACTACATTTGATGAAGAAGTGCATAAACTGCTTTCGGGGAAACCAAAGCGTTTTAATTCTACCTTCTGAAAATGTCAGGTAATGGTAAATAATAATAATAACAACAGGACAAGTACTTGGCAATCACTTTTAATGATTGCTATGCAATTTTACAAACATTTTACATACCAGGGAAAACTAAATTATATTAATTGAACCAAAATAAACTTTGAATTCCCAAGTCGTGTTACAGCTTTTTAGCACCCCTTGTTTTTGAAAAATCCAACACGTCAAGGGGATTTTTTAACGTTTTTATTGACGGCTTACCTCAAGACTGGGGGAACCTCACAGGAAGCCACATGTGGCCCCCAGAATGTTCCCCAGCTGCACCCACTCTGCCAAAGCCACGCCCCTCGCCGGCCTCTGCAGCCTCCTTGGGTATTTCCGGCTGGTTGGAAATGCGCTCTCTGGTGGAGGGTAGAGGAATCCATGGAGCGACTGCGTTTGGGATGCTGTGTACCGTTCAGGTCTCCTCATTTCTGAAAGGGTATCGAGGAGCAGGGAAAGGGCAGCACAACCTATCAACGCGATGGAGTGAATCCCCTACAAGGAAAGGTGGTGGCATTTGGGACTTTCAGAGAAAAAGCAAGGAAGAGGAGACGGGATAGATTATAAAATCTATCAGCCCGGACACTGAGGTCCCGCTCCGTGGGCCTTCTGGCGGTTCCCTCCCTGCGAGAAGTCAGGTTACAGGGAACCAGGGAGAGGGCCTTCTCGGTGGTGGTGCCAGCCCTGTGGAACACCCTGCCGTCAGATGTCAAAGAGATAAAGAACTACCTGACTTTCAGAAGACATCTGAAGGCAACCCTGTTTAGGGAAGTTTTTAATGTCTGATGTTTTATCGTCTTTTTAATATTCTGTTGGAATATTCCCCAGAGTGGCTGGAGAAACCCAGCCTGGTGGGTGGGGTATAAGTAACAAGTTGTTGTTGTTGTTGTTGTTGTTGTTGTTGTTGTTTGTCGTCGTCGTCCCTGGCTCCTCTCCAGTAATTTCCTGTTGTTGTTGTTTTCTTCCCTCTCTCGTGCACACAAGGATGCGTGGACATGCAACGAAGCTGAGTGACAGCCCGTCTTTGGGAGTTTACTGGGGGAGCGGGTGGAATACCGGGATATACCATGAACCCCACTGGGGGTGACCTGGGGCCAGTCACTGCCTCTCATCGGAGCCCGCCTCGCAGGGTTGTTGTGAGGATTAAATGAGGACGGGAAGGAGAACCTTGTACACAATACCTTGAGTTCCTTGCGTTTGTGGCAGGGGAGGGGAGCGGATTATGAATGCAGATAACAACAAATACTATTATTATAATTGGAAAGGGGTGAGTGTGTGTGTGTGTGTGTGTGTGTGTGTTAATCACCAGCCCCCAAATTTTTGTTTGCCCTTGATTTCAGCATTTCCCAAAGACTCCTTTAAAGAAAAGGATTCCGCCAGCATGGGATAGATTAATGCAATACTGCCCCCTCCTGGACTGCTTGGAATAAGGCACTATTTCCCAGTTACAGTACCTCTCTTCCGCTTAAAAAATTTCCCTCTGGTTGTTGTTGTTGTTGTTGTTGTTGTTGTTGTTTTTGGCAGTGGGGCTCTTACATTAAGCATTTGCCGTAGTCTGGATCCACTGCTTGTCTCCAACTTGCTTTTCCATGGTATCTTCATAATGTCAAAACTCTCTCTGGATTTCCCTGGGGTTAGGGAATGTGGGAGGCTGCGTTATTCCAGAGGTCAGGAAACTCAGGACCAGTGCCGGATTTATGTATAAGTTCAACAAGCTACAGCTTAGGGCCCCACTCTCCTGGGGGGGGGGCAAAAAAATTCAAGGAAAAAAACAGCTGGGTGTACATTTCCAAAATATAAAATAAAAAAACAAATAAAATAAAACCGACATCCAGCCACAGTGTTTTGTGTTGTGTCGGCTCCTATGATGTAAGTCATGGGCCCCGCTTGCTAGCCTGCTCCCTAAAATATCACTGGTTTGCTCCTTTCTATATATAGGGTGCCTACATTCTGCATGGACTGGTTGCAGGGCAACATGGGCAAATGGCTTGAGATACCTATTAGGTCCATAAATGACAATACAGTGGTACCTCGGTTTATGAACACAATTGGTTCCGGAAGTCTGTTCATAAACTGAAGCGTTCATAAACTGAAGCGAACTTTCCCATTGAAAGTAATGGAAAGTGAATTAATCCGTTCCAGATGTGTCCACGGCATTTGTATACCGAAAATTCATAAATTCCACTGTATAGCGTATATTCAACAAAAAAACAGCGACAATTTGTTGTGGGCAAAGGACAGCTGGACATATAAAGGACCCCATTACCTTCAGTAGCTTACTGAATCCTCAATCCAGCCCTGCTCAGGACTCTCTGACCAGACCATGCTCCTTCCTCAGCCAGGTTCAGAAAAGGGCAGCAGAAATTATCAAGGGGAGGGAACGACTCCCCTGTCAAGAAAGTTTGGGGCTTTTTCGTCCAAAGAGAAGTTTATAAAACGATCTGTGGCCGTAGAGAAAGCGGGCAAAGTGTTTTCTCCTCTCATAACACGGGGAACTGTGGAACATCCAAGGATGCTAAACACTGGAAGATTCAGGAGAGATCAAAGCAGCTTGTTAAACTGCGGAACTCCCTGGTGTAAGATAGAGAAAGCTTTCTGGAAAATGACTTATCATGAACCGGTGGAAAAAAGTTGGAAGGTATAAAAATAATAAGAATAATTTATTATTTATACCCCGCCCATCTGCCCTGGAAGGATTTCCTCTTTGTTCCGCCTGATCAATGTATGTCACTCCAAACCTTGGTGCATAATAATAATAATAATAATAATAATAATAATAATAATTTATTATTTATACCCCACCCATCTGGTTGGGTTTCCTGAGCCACTCTGGGCAGCTCCCAACAATATATTAAAAATACATTAAAACACCAGTCATTAAAAACCTCCCTAAACAGGGCTGCCTTCAGATGTCTTCTAAAAGTTAGTTGTTTATTTCCTTGACATCTGACGGGAGGGCGTTCCACAGGGCAGGCGCCACCACCGAGAAGGCCCTCTGCCTGGTTCCCTGTTACCTCACTTGTCGCAGAAGGGTAGAGACACTCCTTCAGGTCTACTGGGCTGAGGCTTTCAAGGTCAGCACCAACATTTTGAACTGTGCTCGGAATTTATATTTTATAAAGAGACTAGTAGCTTTTCTTCTAGGTCTTTTTGGGTTTTGTGACTGTGACTGTTTTGAACCCAGTCCGGCTACTGATGGATTGATTGTGTGACTGCAGTACATTGTTTACTGCTTTTTCATTTTATGGATCGATGGTCTCGTTAGATAGTAAAATTCATCTTGAATTGCCGTTCTAGGGGTTGTTTTCGAAAGCCTGGAACGGATCGGTCCGTTTTACATTGCTCTCTATGGGAAAGCGCGCCTTGGTTTCAGAACGCTTTGGTTTCGGAACGGACTTCCGGAACGGATTAAGTTTGAGAATCAAGCTGTCACTGTAAACAGGTACATGGAACCTGTCGATCATTTGCCGCCCAGGTTTTGAGCAATTTGCCGGGCAGAATAAAGAGGTTTTCGAACAGTTTGGGGAGTCGAACGGACTTCTGGAATGGATTAAGTTTGAGAACCAAGGTACCGCTGTAACTGCCTCACAGGGGGGGGGCAAAGCGATGCCCATTCTGCCACCACCTCCCAAGCCACGCAAAGGAAAAAAGGAAAGGAGGGGGGGAAACACCCCTATCCTGTCAAGACTCTGCTTTAAAATATCGCCACTCATCTCCATCGGAGTTGTTTTTCGTTTGAGGGGTTGCCAGTCAGCCGCTGTCAGGCTGTCAGATATGACACAAGGCTCTCCTGCCTTGATTCCGCTGTTGCAATTCAAAGTGGATTAACCCCTCCACTGCAGCTTCTTGCTGAGTGAGCAGGGCCCATTCAGGTATTATTCCCCCCCCCAAAAAAATACACACCTCCCAAGTTCTCGCAAACCTCCTTGCTTCACTTGGGTGAGTTTCCATTTTACGCGGTTTACTCTTCCGCTCCGCTGGCAAATCTTCAAGGGTGGTGGTTTTTTTTGCAGGGGGGGTGGAGGTCTCACATCAGTTCCTCAAAAACAATATTTAAAAACTCCCCAAAAACCTCTACCATTCGGGGGTGGGGGTGGGGGGTTGGAGAGAGAAGTTCTGCTGCAAAAAAAATGTTTTATGCTACAACACCCCACTGCAACTATTGAGGAGGGTGTTTTAATTCTTTCTGTTTGTTGCCGTGTTGTGTATTTTTGTGTTCCTTTGAACTTTTGTCCATTAGCTGTATTTCCCCCCAATTTGAACTACAAAATGGTGATTTTTGGAGTCAAAATGAGAGTACCCCTAAACGTTGTTGTTGTTGTTTTGAAAAAGAAAGCAGTGTGTGTGTGTGTGTGTGTGTGTGTGTGTGTGTCCCACAATAAAAACCCCAGTTCTGCATCCCTGATGTGAGAATTACTGATTAGGACGTTAGTTTCCATTCTGCCCCTTCATCTGAGGACCACAGAAACACAAAAATACACAACACGGCAACAAACAGAAACAATCCTGAAAGACTTCCATTGGCTCCCAGGACGTCTCCGAACACAATTCAAAGTGTTGATGCTGACCTTGAAAGCCCTAAACGGCCTCGGTCCTGTATACCTGAGGCAGCGTCTCCACCCCCATCGTCCATCCTGGACACTGAGGTCCAGCTCCGAGGGTCTTCTAGCCGCTCCCTCCCTGCGAGAAGTGAGGTAACAGGGAACCAGGCAGAAGGCCTTCTCGGTGGTGGCACCCACCCTGTGGAACGCCCTCCCCAAAGCAAGACGCTAGTCCTCATGAGCCTGATTTCAACAGCTGGTTGTCTCCTGCTTGGACTACTGCCATGCACTCTCTGTGGGGCTACCTTTGAAGGTGACCCCGGAAACTACAACTAATCCAGAATGCGGCAGCTAGACTAGTGACTGGGAGCGGCTGCCGAGACCATATAACACCGGTCCTGAAATACCTTAATTGGCTCCCAGTACATTTTGAGCACAATTCAAAGTGTCGGTGCTGACCTTGAAAGCCCTCAATGGCCCAGTAGACCTGAAGGAGCGTCTCCACCCCCATCATTCAGCACGGACACGGAGGTCCAGCTCCGAGGGCCTTCTGGCGGTTCCCTCCCTGCGAGAAGTGAGGTTACAGGGAACCAGGCAGAGGGCCTTCTCGGTGGTGGCACCCACCCTGTGGAACGCCCTCCTATCAGATGTCAAGGAAATAAACAACTATCTGACTTTTAGAAGATGTCTGAAGGCAGCCCTGTTTAGGGAAGTTTTAAGTGTTTGGTGTTTTAAATATTCTGTAGGGAGCAGCCCAGAGTGGCTGGGAAAACCCAGCCACATGGGCAAGGTATAAATAAATTAGTATTAGTATTATTTTGATGCAGCCTAGAATTGCATTCACTTTTCTTGCTGCTGCATCACACTGTGGGCTCATGTTAACCTTGTGGTCTTCTGAGACCCTTAGATCCTGCTGCCAAGCCAGGTGTTCCCCATCCTATATGTCTGCATTTGGTTATTGCCGCCCAAGTGCAGAACCTGACATTTGTCCCTCTTGAAATTCATTTCGTTAGTTTGGGTCCAGCTCTCCGAGCTGTTAAGGCTGTTAAAAGCAATTTAAATTAAAAGCCTTTGCGGATGATTTGGTTTTGACTTTACAAGAACCAGAAATCAGTGCAGTTCAAGCACTGAATTTGATCCAAGAATATGGAAGTGTCGCAGGTTTTAAGTTGAAATAAGGGTAAAACCAAAGTGTTGCATATAAACTAAACACCAGAGGAAAGAAATTATTTAAAAGAGGCCACTGGTTTGTCTTTTGTGAAAAAGGTGAAATACCTGGGTGTGAATTTGTCATCGAAAAATTTGAATTTGTAAAGGTTTGGAATGAGATTAAGCGAGATCTAGACAGATGGTCAGATTTAAAATTGTCCTCGTCAGGACGTATTTCGGTAGTAAAGATGAATGTATTGCCAAAAATGTTATTTTTGTTCCAAACATTGCCAATTATTGATAAAATGGAGTGTTTTAAGGAATGGCAAAAGGTATTATTGAAATTTATATGGCAGGGGAAGAAACCCAGAATTAAACATAAGCTTTTAACAGATAGCAAAGATAGAGGGGGCTTCTCCCTGCCAGAGTTGAGAATTTATTATGAAGCAGCCACCTTTTGCTGGTTGAAGGATTGGTTTTTAATGGAGAATACAGATGTATTGGATCTGGAAGGGTATGACAATGTATTTGGATGGCATGCTTATTTATGGTATGATAAGGTCAAAGGTCATAAAGGTTTCAAAAATCATATAATCAGAAAGTCATTGTTCAATGTGTGGAATAGATATAAAGATTTATTAGAAAGGAAAACACCCAAATGGATTTCACCTCTAGAGGTGTAGGTTCAAAAAAAGTTAAATATGGAAACCAGGTGGCCAAAATATAGAGATATTTTGATAGAAGGAGGAGGCCAGTTTAAGCTAAAAACATATGAGCAGTTAAAAAGCAATTTGGATGACTGGCTCCAATATCATCAGTTAAATGAGTTGTTTAAGATTGATAAGAAAAATGGTTTCTTATCAGAAAAATCCAAGTTGGAGACAGAATTATTAGAACCAAAGACAAAAAATCTTTCCAGGATGTATAATTTGTTGTTAGAGTGGCATACGAAAGATGAACAAACAAAGAAAGTTATGATAGATTGGGCAAAAGATGTGGGACATAATATTATGATGGAGGACTGGGAAAGGTTATGGAAAAAGAATGTGGAATTTACTGCGTGTACTATTTTAAGAGAGAATATTATGAAAATGATGTACAGATGGTATTTGACACCAGTAAAGTTGGCTAAGATTTACCATAACCAAGATAACAAATGCTGGAAATGTAAGAAGGTGGAAGGGACATTTTATCATATGTGGTGGACCTGCCCATTAGTTAAGGAATTCTGGGAAAAGATTTATAATGAGTTGAAAAATAGTGTTGAAGAACACTTTTATTAAGAAACCAGAATCCTTTCTACTGGGCATAATAGGTAAAGAAATTCCTAAGAAAGATGTCAATCTATTTTTGTATGCCACAACTGCAGCTAGAATATTGATAGCAAAGAACTGGAAAACACAGAAGATACCAACGGTGGAAGAAGGGCAAATGAAGATGTTGGACTATATGGAGCTTGCCGAGCTGACTGGGAGACCACGTGACCAGGGAGAAGAGACGGTGGAAGAGGAATGGAAGAAGTTTAGAATTTATTTTTAAAAGCATTGTAGAATTGAAGTAGGAAGAGAATTATAAGTAATTGTGAAGTTGCAGGTTTGAAAAATAAGTGAAATTTAATTTAAAAAATCCTTCAGTAGCACCTTAAAGACCAACTAAGTTTATATTTTGGTATGAGCTTTCGTGTGCATGCACACTTGTATCTGAAGAAGTGTGCATGCACACGAAAGCTCATACCAAAATAAAAACTTAGTTGGTCTTTAAGGTGCTACTGAAGGAATTTTTTTATTTTACTTTGACCCAGACCAACACGGCTACCTACCTGTAAAGTGAAATTTATTTTGAATTAGGTGTGGAATGATATAATGAGATATAGATTAAGAAATAGAAGACGTAATTAGGTTAAGGAAATTAAGATTTAGAATTTGCCAAAAATCATTTGCAGTGAGCCGCTAGAAGAGGGACTCGAGGAAGTCCTATTTTAAAATGTGATGAATTATTGTATTTTTCTTTTTTTTATTAAAATGTTTGTCTTTATTTTTATTTTTAATACCTCTTTTCCTTTTTTGTGTTGCTAAGAGAATTATGATGGGATAATTGTGGATAGATTTATGTACGCGAATTATTGTAAAATTTAATAAAAATTATTTATTTAAAAAAAATGAATTCATTCTTCCATCCTTCCTAACTTGGTGTCACTTGCAGATTTGGCAAGTGCCCCTGAGAATGTGTCTTTGAGATAGATAGTTGCTAGATCAGGCCTCCCCAAACTCGGCCCTCCAGATGTTTTGGGACTACAACTCCCATCATCCCTAGCTAACAGGACCAGTGGTCAGGGATGATGGGAATTGTAGTCCCAAAACATCTGGAGGGCCACGTTTGGGGGGTGCCTGTGCTAGATCATGGGTAGGCAAACTAAGGCCTGTGGGCCAGATCCGGCCCAATCACCTTTTAAATCTGGCCCGTGGATGGTCCGTGAATCAGCATGTTTTTACATGAGTAGAATGTGCCCTTTTATTTAAAAGGCATCTCTGGGTTATTTGTGGGGCTTAGGAATTCGTTCATTATCATTTTTATTTTTCAAAATATAGTCCGGCCCCCCACAAGGTCTGAGTGACAGTGGACCGGCCCCCTGCCGAAAAGGTTTGCTGAGCCCTGTGCTACGGTAGATAGATAACAATAGGTCTCTGCATCTAGAAAGCTAACCATCAAGGCAGATACTGGACCAGAACTCTTCTCCCAGGGAGATACCCAGCCCATAGCATTGGGTGCGTCACAGAGCGAGGCAAGCCTCTGAGTCTCCAGCTTCCAGCATCAGCCGTATATGTAAAACTCTGTCTATCGTTCCTTTTACCTTACAAGGTGATGTTGCTTGCCTCCATTTGTCTCCACGGCAACAGAGCAGCCTCTTTGGTAATGTAAATGGTGGTACTTAACTAGCCAGCCAAGACCTTAGCAAGGCAACTGCTTTACAGTGGTACCTTGGTTCTCAAATGCTTCACTACTCGAACGCCTTGGTTCCCAAACACCGAAAACCCGGGAGTAAGTGTTCCGGTTTGCGGACATTTTTCGGAAGCCGAATGTCCGATGCGGCTGCCGGCTATTGTTTCCGGGGCGCCTGCACCAATCAGAAGCAGCGCCTTGGTTTTCAAACATTTCGGAAGTCAACGGATTCAGTTGGGCACTTTTGTTTTCGAGGCTTCTTCGGTTCATTTGTTTTTTCGACTGTGCGGAACCCAGTTCAGCTACCGATTGATTGATTGTGTGACTGCGGAAATGGATAAAAGCCCCCCCCCCATCCAAACAATGACTATCATCAGTGCAGATAAGGGGGGGGGATAATTATTTTAATTTTTATCATCCGCAATACTGTCTTATTTATTTTATAGTACAGTACATTGTTTATTGCTTTCATTTCATGGATCAATGGTCTCGTTAGATAGTAAAATTCATGTTGAATTGGTGTTTTAGGAGTTGTTTTTAAAAGTTTGGAAAGGATCGATCCGCTTTGCATTACTTTCTATGGGAAAGAAGCGCGCCTTGGTTTCGGAACGCTTTGGTTTTGGAACGGACTTCCAGAACGGATCAACTTTGAGAACCAAGGTACCACTGTACTTGGTTCAGCAGGTTCTCTCTTGCAGGTACTAAGCCCACAGATGCAGGGTCGTAATTTTGGAAGGGACCAAGAAGTACAATCCAAACCCCATAATTTTGCACTCCTCCTGGCTTGTCAATACCCTTCTGAAACTGTGGTGCCCAGAACTGGACACAGTATTCCAGATGTAGTCTGACCAAGGCAGAATAGAGCAAGACTATGACTTCCCTTGATCTGGACGCTAGACTTCTGTTGACGTAACTTAGAAACAAACCAATAAGTGAATAAGTGAAGCCCCATATTTAAAAAAAATCCCAAACTCGCGGCTGGGGAGAGGCGTGGGCCTTCTGGTCATTTATTTCATTCGATTGCTGCTTTTCTCATTAGGAAGGACGCTTTTCTGTCACATTCCAAACTGCATTGGATGGATGAAAGGGCAATGGATGCAAGTTTTAGCTTTGCGCAATCAGCTGGCTGGTTTCAACACACACTCGCCCACCTCCCTCTCTGCCCCACTTCCGGGAAAGCAGGATCCGAGTTCGAGGAGATTGCAAAGCTTTAAAAGTGCTCTGTACGTGCTTGAAATCTACAGTCTGCACATCACGAGGAGCAGGCTTCCTGATAGAGACTGTGCCCGCAGGAGACTATCTCCTGCAGAGCTCAGTGATTGATTGGGTACCTAAGCATTTAAATCTTAGCATTTATATAGCTTTTTCCTTGCCGCCGCCACCGCAAGATGCAGCGCTCTTCTTATACATTCTCTGATTGCAAAGTTTGCAACGATAGAATTGTAAAAGCGGAGAGGGGCGTTAGAGGCCATCCGAACCCAACCCGCCATTCCATGCAGGAATCCTGCGAATGTCAGCGCCCCAACAGGCGGGCCATGAGTCCTCTGCTTAACCGCCCCCAGCGAAGGAAAGCCATCTGGCCCACAAGGCAGTACAGTGGTACCTTGGTTGTCGAACTTAATCCATTACGGGAGTCCGTTCGACTCCCGAAATGGTTCGAAAACCAAGGCGCGGCTTCCGATTGGCTGCAGAAGCTTCCAGCACTCAATTGGAAACTGCATCAGACGTTCGACTCCCGAAAAACGTCTGCAAACCGGAACACTCACTTGTGTTCGGGAGCCAAGATGTTTGCCAACCAAGGTACCACTGTATTCCAACAGCTGTTACCTTCGATAACACATTGGTACTTTTATCCCTACAACAGTCTTGCGAGGTAGGCTAAGCCTAGCATTTTAGCCATGCTCAGTTCAAAGCTTTCTATCAGCCCAGCCTGGCAAGGCACCCCTCACTTTGGGATTATTTGTTCATAATCTCTCGTTTTAATTCCACTAGATCATTATTTTCTTTTTGTTTTGCTTTGTTGGTTTTTTTTTTCCAGGAATAAATTTACGACCGTTTAAATTCAGAGGCCTGCTAGCACCACCCTTCCTTCGACACACACACACCCAAACATACACCGTGTTTTAAATGTTGCCCCCAAAAGAAGAAAACTCCCTCCGGCCTTCATTAAACCTTACAGTCCTGACATTATATGCAATAATGGAATCATTAAACAGAAAATATTGTATTCCTGACGCATCCGCCGGGGACCTGCCCATTTTTCCTTGTCTAAATATAACAGCATCGTTCTTAGGCAAAGAGCTGCTTCCGATCCCGCGGGGCTTCATTATATTTTCACGGGCCGGATTTGGAATAGAGTGTCTCCTCCTGGCTCATGTGCCCCTGATTCCCTTCCTCGTCCTCAGGTGGAAAGTCAAATAGGGCAAGTGGGGGGGGGCAAGCATAATAATAATAATAATAATAATAATAATAATAATAATAATAATAGCAACAACAACTGACACCTCACCTATCTGTCTGGGTTGCCTGAGCCACTCCAACGCTCAGCATCAGAGCATCTAGGAAATGCAAGACTGGCTCGTTTGGTTAGATCCTGCTGGTCACTTGCAAAAGCACACAGCTCCTATGGGGAGAGCTTCTTCTTTCGCACTCGTGTCCTGCTGGTGGACTTCCCAACGGGGCACCTTGTTGGCCACTGTTGTGAGAACAGGATGTGGGCCCAAATGCAGCCCTCTCCTGAAGTCCATACGTGAGCCCAATGCCATGAATGTCCATTTTCCTTTAAAGGAAAAAACCCCAAGTTTCTAGTCCTTATTAATGGAGGAGATATACAGCCAGGCATGCAGGCAGGATTCTACCCAATTCCTCACTAAGAAGTCCGCCAGATCCTACTGGGGGGGGGCTTGCCTTTGAGGGCACCTGACCAGCTTTCTGATTCCACATAAGCTCCGCCTCTACTGGGTGGGGCATGTCCTCTAAGGGGAGGGGCTACGACATAGCGCACAAAGTCACCCCACCCCTTCTGCCGCGCTAGGGCACCCTTTCCTCTTCAAAAAAAAATGTCTTTATTTAAAAGTGGGGAAGAGGATTTTTGTGGACGGTGTTTCTGGGGCTCCCAGCCTTGAATTATTTTGCTGCAGGTTCTCTGGCCCAGAAAGGAGCAGAAGCATGAAGCAGAATATAATAGCAGTTTAGCCTCTCAGCCGGGAAGTTATTTGACTCTAATAACCTTTTACCTTTGTGCAATTCCACTTTGCGGGGGGAGATGAAAAAGTGTTAGTGGCCCGGTGGGGTTGGGGGGGGGTTGGAATCCTAGCCGGGTGCGTTTTTCCGAAGCTCCGACTTCACAGGCTCATTACGACACCGCTGCAGGATCTGGGCCCCCCGGGACCGGGTGCGAAAGAACGGCAGGCTCTGGTTCCTATGGCGACCGGGAGGCTGTGGATGTCTCTGCCTGGGGCTGTACTTTGGGTAGCAGCAGATCAAATACGGCCGGGGGGTGGCGGCGGGGTGTGTGTGTGGAAAACGACATGTGAATATTCGATATTCGCAGGCGAAAGTGTGATGGAAATGAAATGGCTTGAATTAAGTAAGACATGTCACGCTTCCCCCATAAAATAACGAGAACTCTCGTTTCTCGCCCGCCTGGCACTACAGTTCCTGGCACCCAGTGTGAACTATGGTTCCTGGGCGGCTCTGGCGGAAGCCACAGGATTTTTTAACGTAGGGTGTGGGTTTGGCCCCCGTCTCTGTCGCACAGTGCCAATGAACTGTAGTTCCCCCCCATCTCACAGAGCTACAATTCCCAGCACCTGCTGCAAACTTTGGTTCTTTTTTTAATAAAAAAAATATTTTCCAATATTTTTAAATAGAACGACATTTCCCATTCATTATGACACCAAATTCATTACCTTCAGTTCATGTTCATTACCTTCATGTTCAAATATATAAAAGGATGTCATATAGAGGAGGGAGAAAGGTTGTTTTCTGCTGCTCCAGAGAAGCGGACACGGAGCAATGGACTCAAACTTCAAGAAAGAAGATTCCACCTCAACATTAGGAAGAACTTCCTGACAGTAAGAGCTGTTCGGCAGTGGAATTTGCTGCCAAGGAGTGTGGTGGAGTCTCCTTCTTTGGAGGTCTTTAAGCAGAGGCTTGGCGGGCATATGTCAAGAATGCTTTGATGGTGTTTCCTGCTTGGCAGGGGGTTGGACTGGATGGCCCTTGTGGTCTCTTCCAACTCTATGATTCAGTAGCTTAGGGCCTCATCAAACCTAAATCTGACCCCGCGCAGCAGCAAACATCTTAGCAGTTAATCAACCTGCAACCAGTCCACTGCAGGTTGATTAATCTACACACCCAAACAAGCAACGCTTTTAAGAGTTTGGAGTCGTTTTCTTTCCAGGGGAATTGTGTGCACATCTTCTGGCGGCTTCTACGGCACAAACTGGGGAGGGTGGGGTCGCTGACTTTCTCTATTCGGTTACACGCTTGCACAAAAGCACACACTTAAAGAGCACCCACTAGGGAGCACAGCCGCGAAGAGGGCAGCTCTTCAATCTCCCGGCTGGCCTTTGACAACCTGTCTCTTCCCAGCTTTTAGCTACGCAAGGCCCGATTGCTAATGGAGCAATAACCCTGCGGAGCCCCCACAATTACCCTGACACTAATTTCTGACCGCGTTCGTGGGGGGTCATTTCGATCTGCGCTTTTGACAGGGAGAAAGGAAATTCTGCGGAGGAAGAAAAGAAGCGTGTGTCTTGCTCTCTTGGGGCGGAGATGTATATACCTTTTGCCATTTTTTTGTTTTTTAAAAAGGTTAAAAGTAAGGCTTTGGTGTGGAAAGGGGGCGTTAAGAAATTCAGACCAGCTCCATCTTTCTGCAGAAAGATGCTTTAAAAATATAATAAAAGCAGCTCTTTCCCTTTCTAACCCTCACTCACTCACTTTTTCTTTCCTGTCTTTTTTAATGACAGAAATCTCCCCTGACCTCATTAGGGTAATTAGTGCAAACCTTTTGAAGCTGGGAGAATAAGCTTTGAGCCTAGGGGGAAAGGGGCAAGCACAGCCTGGGTTTATTTTAAAAAAATAACAGACACAGGGTTGAATGGGAAGTGTGTGCTTGTGAGTGTTCTGTGTGTTAGGGACCCGAGGGTCATCTAGTCCAACCCCGCTTGCAATGCTAGGGAGAAAGCCCCCTCGGATGTCGTTTTTCCCTCCGAGCTTTGGAAGACTCAGGGACAGATGAAATGAAGTCGTTCTTCACACGGTTCATCGTGATATCCTGTGGAACTCCCTGCCACAGGAAGCAGCTAGAAGGCTGTAAAAGAGGCTTGTTGAATTCATAGAGGAGCCGAGATGTATAAGACAAGAAATCAGGAATGTTGGGCATAAAACTTTTCCAATATGCAGTAACTGCAGCGAGAATATTAATTGCACAAAAATGGAAACAAGAAGAATTACTGACAAAAGAAGAATGGACAGTGAAATTGAAAGCCCTAAATGGCCTCGGCCCTGTATACCTGAAGGAGCGTCTCCACCCCCATCGCTCTGCCTGGACACTGAGATCCAGCGCCAAGGGTCTTCTGGCAGTTCCCTCGTTGCAAGAAGCCAAGTTGCAGGGAACCAGGCAGAGGGCCTTCTCAGTGGTGGCACCCACCCTGTGGAACGCCCTCCCACCAGAGGTCAAAGAGAACAATTACCAGACCTTTAGAAGGCATCTCAAGGCAGCCCTGTTTAATCTGTGATATTTTAATGTATTTTGGTATTTGTTGGAAGCCGCCCAGAGTGGTGGGGGAAACCCAGCCAGATGGGTGGGGTATTAATAATAATAATAATAATAATAATAATAATAATAATAATGGATATGCGGAATTGGACAAGATGACAGGAAGAATCTGAGAACAGGGGGACCAGAATTGGACTATTTGAAAGACAGTTGCATTCAATGTTGGTAGGATTGCAAGAAGCTTTGTAAGCTATACAGGCGAAACTCAGAAAATTAGAATATCGTCAAAAAGTGCATTTATTTCAGTAATGCAACTTAGAAGATAGATGCATGACATGCAAAGCAAGATATGTCAAGCCGTTATCTTGCTTTGCAAGATAATTGACCCATTAGGCGGGTCGATTATAAATGAAATGTAATTAATGAAATGTAATAGCAATGTTTATTTTTGTATTATTGTAACATTATAGTCCAAAGGCTATTCATCAGGAAATAAGGATTAGTTTTAAGTTTTTCATGTGTGCTGAAACTCAGTCAAAGTTGGTTTTGAAGGAAATTGTTAAGGAAATGATCATTTTTCTCCTTCCAAAAAGTGCAGCAGAAAAGTTGTCCAAATATAAAGTTAGCTTATTAAACCTCACAATAATTTCATAATTATCTATGCATTTCTAATAGTATAACCAAATCAGTAATTTTTGATACAACTGTAAAAACTACTCTGAAAATTTATTATTCCAAAAACGAAACCTCCATCTGGTTGTAAATATTTAGATTATACCAGCAGGAATGTCTTTCTGTAAAAAGAAAAATGATATAAATTGAGTCTTACTGACTAGTGATGTAAATAGTGATTTAAATAGATTTAATTTAAATCTATTCCACCCTGCTCGGGGTCCCTTCCAATGTTAGGTTTCTATGGCTATGATGCGGGTGGCACTGTGGGTTAAACCACTGAGCCTAGGGCTTGCTGATCAGAAGGTTGGTGGTTCGAATCCCTGCAATGGGGTGAGCTCCCATTGCTCGGTCCCTGCTCCTGCCAACCTAGCAGTTTGAAAGCACATCAAAGTGCAAGTAGATAAATAGGGACCGCTACAGCGGGAAGGTAAACAGCGTTTCCATGTGCTGCTCTGGTTCCCCCGCAGCGGCTTTGTCATGCTGGCCACATGACCTGGAAGCTGTCTGCGGACAAATGCTGGCTCCCTCGGCCAATAACGCGAGATGAGAGCCGCAACCCCAGAGTCGTCCGTGACTGGAACTAATGGTCAGGGGTCCCTTTACCTTTACCTTTTATGGCTGTGACAGAAAACATATTTATCTGTTTGTACATTTACCGTATTTTTCGTTCCATAAGATGTGCTTTTTTTCCTCCTAAAAAGTAAGAGGAACTGTCTGTGTGTCTTATGGAGCGAATGTGTGGTCCCTGGAGCCGAATTGCCCAGGGGCTAAAGGCAGAACCTGCTTTTTTTTTTAAGAAAGAGCTAAAGGCTAAGAAGAGGGAATGAGCTGAAAGGAACAAACTCAGCAGCTGATTGCAAGAGATTGGGGAGGGAGATAAGAGAGCTAGCTCCCTTGCCTAGGCCTTAATTGTTGTCTGCAGAGGGAGACATATGACTGGCTGATTAGATTATCTTTCTGGAAACTGTAGAAATGGGTCCCTTTCCTTTCCTATAGAAGAAGCTGCAGAACTGTGAGTTGAACCCCATAAAAACAGGATTTTTTTCCCTTTGCAAGGAAACTCAGCAACTTTGAGCTGATCCTTAAAAAATGGAGCTTTCCCACAACTCTGAGCTGACCCCCCCATGGGGCTTTCCCCCTTTGCAAAAAAGGGTGCACATCTTTGAGCTGATCCTTTAAAAAATGGAGCTTTCCCCCTTTGCAAAAAAGCTTCCTGAAATATTTAATTTGGGGGGGGCAAAGGCACCTAGGCCTCTAGGAGTTGGCTGCTATGACTAGGACAATTCAAGAAAGAAAGAAAAAAAATCTTGTTTTCCTCCTCTAAAAACTAGGTGCATCCTATGGAGCGAAAAATACGGTATATCCTGCCTCTTGCTCCGAGAAGCTCAAAGTGGCCAGTGTGGCTGCTCCCTCCCTCCCTTCCCACCCTCTTTTTGCCATCACAACAACCCTGCAAGGTAGGCGAGACTGAGAAGCAGCGGCAAGCCCCCAGGTCAAGCAGTGAGCTCGTGAGGATTTGAACCCTGGACTTTCCCAGGTCCTAGCCCAGCACTCTTAACCACTATGCCATGCTCCAAAGCTCAAGCAGAGGTTTTGCAGCCTCTGTGGGAGCAGAGACACACACACACACCGCAATAACCTGCCACAGTCCTCACGGGCAAGGGACTTTCATGACACCCTTTCGCCCAGCAACACTGTGGTCTGCAATGGAAAAAATGTCCCCCACATCCTTGGGTTGGCACCTCCATCTAGTGACTGTTCATAAGGAAGCAAAAGGCAAAGGGAGGTTCCCTGCCACTGGCTTAAAGAGGGCACAAAAAACCGTCCCAAGGTCCCCTCTGTCACACTTGTTTTTTAATAGCAAATTTTGAAGCAGAGAAATGCAGGTGAGGATGGAATGTTTATTACACATTGGCCGGAAGGATGGTTTTTCCAGAACTACCAAAAGAGAGAAAATAACATCCCCGCAGAGTTTTAATAAAATAATTTTTCTCATATTTGTTTTTAAAACTGAAATGTTCAGGTTTGGAACAAAAAACAACAACTGCACAAGTTATCTTCCCAGAATTGTTTTACCAGGCCCCTCCATACACAAACACGCACAAACACAAATCGAGAGGCAAGCTCCGATTTCGTTCTGACAATCCCGTTTCTAATATATTGCCTTGCCTTATGGGTCCCCAAGGAAAGGAGATGGGTTTCGACACAAAGACACCTGTGACCCACCAATAAAGCCGTATTTTCTTGCCGACTCTTTGCCCCATTTGGAAAACCTTTGGGTTATTACGGCCAATGTCAATCCTGCCCAAAGTAGGCAAAATGTCATTTATGAGCATTGGTCAACTCTGAGCAGGGATGTATTTACAAACAGGCTGTTTGTAGCATACAATGCCACACACAAAAAGGAAGGAACTGCAAATCATTTAGGGAAAGGCTGACCGAGATTGACTTCCTGGGGTGAGGAAGGAAAGGGGGGGAATTATCCTTCCTTCTCATCAGTAGCACGGAAGGGAAAAAACCGATGACTTTAAATAACCACAGTTCCCCCGTTTTAGCCTGACCTGCGGCACAACCTACACCATTAGGCGATATCGTCACGGAGGGGGCAGTTCTGTCAAAATGGCATTTCCTGGCTGCCGTTTTCCTTCGCCAGCGAACGTGCTTTCTCCAATTGCTGAGCAATCCGTTGCAACGCTGCGAAAGAGCAGCCATGCCTCCTGCTGTAAGCGGCCAACGGATGAGCCCAAGGTTGGGTGTAAACAAAACAGAAACGAAACAAAAACAACGGGTCTGGAACCTTTAGGACATCCAAGTGCAGGTGGTTCACCCCCCGGCTACACTGACCGGGTGATGGGAGCTGGGGTCCAACGACGTCAGGCCAGCCACTGCTCCCTCGCCCCGGAACACAAAAGCACCTTTCAAAATTCCTTAAGCGCCAGCACTGGGTTTTTAGGCACCCCTGAGTTGCCCCCAGTTCTTGCTGGGACTGTATCGCTCAGCATTTCAAAAGCAAGTTTGTGGGACGCAGTTGCAGGTTTTCCTGCTTGGTGGTGGAGAGGGGTGAGCTGGTGGCGGGGAAAGGGGGAGGGGCTTAAATAGTGGTGATCTCGTTCCAGTTTGCCACATCTGGACCCAAGGAGAGCAGCTGCAGCAAAGCTTGCTGATCGTCCCCTCCTCCTCAAGGAGAGAAAATTCCCGGCCCCCAAGCTGCGTCAGATCGTCAACGTTGTACCAGCGACGGCAACCCTACCCCCAGGCTGGAATTCCGATCTGAACCTCTTGTCCTGACTGTTCTTAGGAATGTGAAAGGAACCCGGCCCCGGACGGCTTTGTGGTTTGATCTCCAGAGTCACTACATTCATCTCGTCGGCCGCGGGGCAAAGAGGGGAGGCCAGCTCTCCTCTCCAAAAGCCCCGGGAAGGAAGGTTGCGTGGGGCTCAGCAGCATCCGAAGTGGCTCCAGATAACAGGTTTTTTTTTAAAGTAACAGTTTAAAAAAAGAAACAACAGAAAGGGAATTGATAAAAGTGGCTTCCAATGGTCGCTCTCCACCTCCGCTGGTCACGTCTGGTCACTTCAGGCCGTTGGTCCTGTCATCACCTAGAAAACGAAAGCAAAATTAAAGGGAACCTGCCAGTTGCTCTGGGGACTCAGCTATACAGCTGCAAAAATAACATTTTAAGTGCATCATACAAATGTGACACTAGGTGACGATGGTGAGCTAATGGCAAATTCAGTATATATTTTAAAACCTTTTTAAATGCATTTTCACAGCGTTTTTAATCTATGTCTAGATTCAGCCTAGGATACCGATGCAGCTAATGTCCCTGGGGCTTTTTGGAGGTTCCCTCGTTGCAAGAAGCAGCAGGGAACCAGGCAGAGGGCCTTCTCGGTGGTGGCGCCCGCCCTGTGGAACACCCTCCCATCAAATAAAAAAATATTATTATTATTAAGGAGATAAAGAACTACGCAACTTTTAGAAGACATCTGAAGGCAGCCCTACATCAGGAATTTTTTTTTATATGTTTGGCGCTTTATTATGTTTTTATTATGTGCTGGAAGCCGCCCAGAATAGCTGGGGGAACCCAGCCAGATGGGCGGGGTATAAATAATAAAATTAGTAGTAGTAATAGTATATTATTATTATTATTATTCCATACAAACTTCCACACAAACTGGATGGAACTACCTCCCATTAGAAAACCCATTAGGTGCAACAGTAAAAGTTTTATATCTGCACCATAAATGCCTTTCTAAACTCCCCCCCCCCCAAAAAAAAATCAGCTGTGGTGACAATCGGGATAATTTTTAAACAGAGAAGAAAGGCAGCATTGCTCGCAAAAAGTTATCTTGGCCATTTTGTGGATGAATTATTATTATTTAAGAGTGTTGGCTTTCAGAAAGTTTCCTTGACCGGAGGTGAGTATTCTTTGCCAGCTAGCTATCTACAAGACAGTGCCTAGCTTAACTAGGCAATGGTTCACTCTCTTCTGACCATTGAGCATAAAGGAACTGGAAAACTAGGCTAGGAGCAGCTTATCTCTTTTGGCGCGAGGGTACATTCACCCTCTGGGGGCTACCACTTCTTGCAACCTCTTCTCGTTACAAGGGTTGCTCCAATCCCCTGACAAGTCTGCCAAATACATGTATATATATACATACATAATTTTATTTGCAGGCCGCCATCCCATGCTCAAGGCAGCTTACTGAGGAATGAAAAAGAAATACACAATTGCAACGTCACGAAAGTGGCGATGAGCAATAAATAAAACGTCAAAAACACGCAACCAAATCAAACAATTTCCACATGCATCACGATAAGATGTAAAGATAAAAAGTTAATATAAACAACAACCCCCAGTACCCTGCCCAAACAATACCCCTTCCCAAGAGTGCCGAGGACCGCAGCACTAATATCTGCGCCGGCCTTTGTGAGCTTGAATATACACCCACCAGATGAACACGCCCCATAGAAGCAGGGGGTGTTAAATACATCCTTGACTGTTCAACCTTGATATAATCCTGCAAGGGTCATTTGTACTCGCCACTCACCGTCTCAGATTGCGCGTTTCAAACAGGGTATCTTCGTCGCTCTCGAGGGAGGCCATCTCCATGGGGTCTTCCGAGTTGGAAAGGAGCCCGTACTTTTTCCGCGGAGGTTTCCTCGTCCTGCAAAAAAATGGCCTGCGTTCAGCTACGGTTGTGCTCATTATGGGCTGTGTGTGACATTAAGCAAGCCCAGAGCAGACCCGTAGAAATTTGCGGAGGTGGGCGGCTTAGCGACATTTCATTTCAGCGGGTCTACTCTTCGGTTAAACTTAACTGGGTTACAACCCGGTAGCAGTCATCTCCAAGCCAAACCTATCAGCCCAGGGGGTGGGTGGCAATGGAGTCATTTACAAGGATAAAGGTAGGATCATCCTCGCTGCATCTCTAGAAGAAAACTGCAGCATGTCTGAGGTGGAACATGGAAGCCTCTGCTTAAACAACATTCAATCAATCTCCCAGCCTTCTTTTCTGCAAAACAGAGATCATGCTGACCATGCAAAACAAGGCTTGGGGGGGGGGGCATTTTTCCAGCCAGAGGGGATTGCATTCCATTCTGAGCAAATTTCCAGTGGTGGGAGATGCCAGAGGCAAAAAGTGGGCAAAAGGACACAAACTTTACCTTTGCCGAGCAGGCTAGTTTGTGCTCTACAGTAAATGAAGAGAATGCTGTCCCTGACTCTAACCCTGTACAGTATCTGGCACTGGAACTCTCACCAGCTCTGCTTTAAATCCCCCCTCCTTCCTTCAATGCCCTCAAACTCTGAACTTTCCTTTTCCCAGATGGGAGGATGGCCAGGCTGTTCTGAATATGTGTAGAGACCAGCCTAGTGCACAAAAGGCAAAATTCGCATTCATTACTCTGTCCGGCTTATCCCCCCGCAGGGGCCCAGAAGAAAATGCGGCTTCGGGGCTCAAAAAGATCTCCCCCCTGCACATGGGTGAACACTCTCAGTCAGCTGGAAACAGCAAGAGTATACCACACAACCTGTTGAAGGCAGGTGGGTCAATTTTCTGACCCGAGGGCCACATCCCCTTCTGGGCAACCTCCTGGGGAACACATGTGCCAAAAATGTGGGCCGGGTGATTGCTACATTTAAATTTCTTTTTACGCTAAGCCAGTTTCCGTGCGCCCCTGGAACATACAGCCCTTCCCTCCAGGTGAGCAAAGAATCCTGGAATCACAGAGCTGGAAGGGTACCCCCGAAGGTCATCTAGCCCAAGCCCCTCCACAAGGTAGGAATGTGTTTCCCCAGACTTGAACTCATGACCCAGAGGCGGAAAGTCTCACACTATGCCGCCAGAGCTATCCCAGGGTTTTAAAGAGCAATAACATAGTTGGTGATAATAAGCAACGCAGAAAATGAAAAAGGTGGGGAGTGGGCGTGGCTTCGTGGAAAGGTTCTGAGGGCCGGGTGAAGAGGCCTGGGGGCCGCATCCGGGTCCCGAGCCGGAAGTGCCTTCGTTTTGAAGGGGGGAATTGCGAAAAGAGCGGGGGGCGGCCCTCCTCCTCCTCACCGCAGCGCTCGGCCCCCGAGGTAGTAGAGGAGGCCGATGCCGGCCATGCCGGCGATGACATAGAGCGCCCGGTGAAGCGCCGGCATATGCAGGCCAAGCAGCCCAGAAGACGACGACGAAGAGGACCTGGATGTCGCCGTCGGCGCCGCCTCCGTAGCCGCGGTGTCCCCGGCCGGAGAGGTCTTGTTGCCCGCCGCCGTGAGAGTTAGGAGCGCCGCTGCCGCCGCCACCCAGATGAGCCTCGCCGCCGCCGCCATCCGGGGCTCCGCGGTACGGGTAGGCCGCACCGGAAATGGCGGCGGGGAAGCGGTGCAGCGACGGACCGGCTTCCGGTAGGCCGACAATAGAGTTTCGGGGGAGCGTCTAGAGTTGCGCTCCTCAGCCCTGCGCTCTTACGCTGCTCCTGGTTTGTCGAAATAAAATTAAGGGAGCCCGGAAGAGACTGTAGAACGTGTCGCTCTCAGTTTACCCCTGACCCCCATTTTCCTATCACTCTGGACCCGAGATAGGAAAACGAGGCTTCTTCCCTCGGGGAAAGGCCGAGCAGAAGCTGGGATTTGCTTTAAGTTTAGCGGCGAAACCGGGAGAAGTAAAACAATACCAGTGTCTTGTCGGGGGTGGGGTGGGACTACAGTTCCCATGTGGCATAGGGCGGGCGACGGCGCCCGCGAGGAGTTCGGCAGCCGCCGCTGTGCCTGACGGGAAATGCAGTCCTGGTGCTCGTAATGCATTGTGGGTGGCAGCAGTGCCTGGGAAGAATGAAGGAAGAGGCGGCCTTTTGAAGATCCGCTTCCGGTTTGGTGCCTTCTGGGAAATGGAGTCTGGAATTGGTGGCTTTTTCTGAGCTGCCTATGGGGAGGCGCGGTGCCTTCTGGGAAGCGCCGGCTCAGGTTTCTGCTCCGCGCGTTGCATGCCGGGAGCTGTAGTCTCAGGCCTCTTCCCGGCGCCTTTCTGCCCCGCTCTTCGTCTCCGCTGTGCCCTTGGCGTCGCCATGCTCCCTCTCGCCCGCTTCCTCGCCCGCAGCGCCTGGGCCCTGGGCTCCCGGGGCCACGCCAGGCACTATGCTGAGGCCGCCGCTGCCGGGCAGGCCCAGATGGCCTTCACCTTCGCCTCGCCCTCCCAGGTAGTCGCCATGGCAACCAAAGTGAGGGGGGAGGATTTTGGGGGACGACGACTACCCCCCCTTCTTTAAAGACTGGCCTTTAAATGGTTAACTTGCAGTGGGGGGGGAGCCTGTGGGACCAGCAGCTAGTACGTGACAAGCTGCCAAGTTGCTAGTCCACAAGGTCACTTCATTGGAAGGGGGAAGGAGTTCAAAGGGTTAATTTGAGGAGGGGGGGTCTAGTACAGTATGTGGCTCGTCAGCCTGCTGCAAGTTGCTAGTCACAAGGTCGCTCATGACTTCATTTGTTTATTTTATAGGATTTGCATAATAATAATTTATTATTATTATTTTGAATAACTATTCGCTCCTTTCAAAAAGATGAAAAGGAGGGAGATTTTAAAAGGTTACTATGGGGAGGAGTTGTTGGCCTGCAGAACCACCAGGTTAATGTGGTTTAGCCTGGGCAAGGCACTAGTCCACAAGGTTGCCGGGTTGAAAGGGGGGGAGAGATTTAAAGGGTTAACTTGGAGGGCCAGGGGAACCCCTGGGTATATAGCCTTGTTGCTAGTCCGAGAGGTGTGTGTGCATGTGTGGTTTAAAGATATAAAAGCATCAAAGAAGTTTGCTCTGGTTCCTGTTTAAGAATTCAGTTCATCACTAAAATATGTCGCTTTCAATGCTTTGAAACTGGAACCTTGGAAACAGAGCATATTTGGTGGTTCTGTACTTCTGGATTGTTTCGATGACATCCTGTATTTATTCATTTGTCCTTTTATCACATCTTCTGTGTTAATTGTGCACTTAAACATAACAACATATATATACAGGTGAAACTCTGCAAATTAGAATATTGTCAAAAAGTGCATTTATTTCAGTAATGCAACTTATTATTTTTTATTTTTCTTTTACAAATGCTTTCTTTTGGAAATTCCACAGTAATAAAACAAATAGTTACAATAATACAAAAAAACATCGCTATTATATTTCATTAATTACATTCCATCCCACCATAACGACATATCTTGCTTTGCATGTCATGCATCTATCTCATATATTGGTTTCACCTTTTAAGTAGCATTACTGAAATAAATGCACTTTTCGACGATATTCTCATTTGCCGAGTTTCACCTGTATCTTTGAAATAAGTCAACAAAATTAACTTGCCGGAAGCTACTGGAAAGGTAAACCCGTATAAAGTGTGTGTTTTGCAGCCAAAGAGTCTTTGTGGAGCCTTTTAAAAATAGAGAGGGAGGGCTAAATGTTGGGGAAGGTGTTGAGAAAGGGCAAGCTGAGGGGTGGGGGTGGGGAGGCTGTGGAACATCCAGCAACATGATCCAGTACCAACCTGCCGAAGCTGACTAAAAGGCAGAGCTGTATAAATACGCTGGAACGCTGAATGCAGAAAAGTAGCTTCTTGAAATGATCAGCAAGCTCAGGTGAGTCTGTAAAGGACCCCTCTGCTTCTTCTTCTCACACGTTCCGTACCCCCTTTTTCAGGTTTTCTACAATGGGGCCAACGTGAAGCAAGTTGACGTCCCCACGCTGAGTGGGTCCTTCGGTATCTTGGCCTCCCACGTCCCCACCTTGCAAGTCCTGAGGCCCGGAGTCGTGACGGTCTTTGCTGAGGACGGCTCTTCCACGAAATACTTCAGTGCGTTTGGGAACTGGGGCAAGGTTGCGGGAGGCGGTTTTGGGTGACGTGGGCGTCCTTTGCAGCAAGACCCGCAGTGAACCTTTGGGGCCACAAACCGAGTTAGAAACTCAGATATATAAGCCAATATAAACCTGGGTTGCTTCAATGGAATATCTAGGCACCATAATTTTTAAGATGAAATTTATTATTATTATTATTACTGGTGTAATTCAGCCCGTTGAATAAACGGGCACTAGAACATCCCAGAGTTCGGAGAAGCGCTTCCGCAGCGCTTCTCTGCACCCCGGGACCTGTCCTTGTTGTCGGCGGCAGGGGGACAGGAACGAAGGAGGATAAAGCAGCCCTTTCTCCTCCTTCCTTCCTCTCCCCCAGCCGCCGATAGGAAGGAGACATCCCGGGGTTCGGAGAAGCACTTGCGCAGCGCTTCTCCGAACCCCAGGACCTGTCCTTGCTGGACGCACACACGTGCGTTCTCTCTCCCCCACCCCCCGCCGCCAACGCTCAGTCCGGCTGGGAGCAGCGGTTGGCGGCTGCAGGGAAACGGTAGGTGGGGGGTGGGGAGTGTGTGTGTGTGTGTGTGTGTGTGTGCGTGCAGTCTCTGCATCCAATCCCTGTGTCCGTGGGGCACATGCGCAGTAGCGCGGACACAGGGACACAGGGAATCTGGACGCAGAGACACTTGCACATTATTATATAGGATTATTATTATTTTCAGTTCTATACCACCTTGTATTTTAAAGGGGGGGGCTCTAAGCAGTTGACAACACCTTAAATCATCAAATAAAACCACCCAGAATAAAACATATTAGAGCTTCAATGAAAATATTTCAGGTCCTTCTCTATGGGACATTTTGCTTTCCCCCTATTTATTTATTTACCTGCTTAATTTATAGAGCTTGCCCCATCACAGAAGGACTCTAGGAAGCCAGGGTGGTGTAGTGGTTAGAGCAGGCATCCCCAACCTTTGGCCCTCCAGGTGTTTTGGGCTACAATTCCCATCATCCCTGACCACTGGTCCTGTTAGCTAGGGATCATGGGAGTTGTAGGCCAAAACATCTGGAGGGCCGCAGGTTGAGGGTGCCTGAGTTAGAGTGTTGGACTGGGACCTGGGAGATGAGGGTTCGAATCCCCACTCCGTCATGAAGTTCATGAGGTGACCTTGCAGGGTTGTTGAATTAAGTTGAGGGGGTTCAACGATGTTCTCCTTGGGGAAAAAAGTGGGAGATAAAGGCAACAAATAAGCTCTTCTGCTGAGCTGCTTAAGAAAGCTAGAGGAACCAGCCAGCCAGATGGAGAGGTCAGTTGCCAATTTGGCATCCAGAGATCTCCACATGGTTGCAATCATACCTGCTCCAGTCCCTGGCATATGACTAATTTCTAACACTGGCCACAAAGTCAATAATGAAGTTGAAACCCTATATTGTGGGGTGCAGAGGTGGGCAGTCTGCTTTAAAGTTAAAGTACTGTATATTCCTGCGTATAAGACGACCATTTAACCCAGGAAAATCTTTTCAAAAGTCAGGGGTCGTCTTATATGCTGGGTCGTATTTCTTATATGGCGAGTATATCCCAAACTCTATATTTTAACTGGGAATGTTGGGGGTCGTCTTATACGCCCAGTCGCCTTATACGCGGGTATGTGACTAGTACCCAGGAGACAAGGCTTCAAACTCCCCATATTTATACGCCGCCTATCTGGCTGGGTTTCGTCAGCCACTCTGGGCGTCTTCCAACAGAATATTAAAATGCAATAATCTATTCAACATTAAAAGCTTCCCTAAACAGGGCTGCCTTCAGATGTCTTCTAAAAGCCTGGAAGTTGTTTTTCTCTTTGACATCTGGTGGGAGGGCGTTCCACAGGGCAGGTGCCACTACCGAGAAGGCCCTCTGCCTGGTTCCCTGTAACTTGGCTTCTCGCAGTGAGGGAACCGCCAGAAGGTTCTCGGCGCTGGACCTCAGTGTCTGGGTGGAACGATGGGAGTGAAGATGCTGCTTCAGGTAAACTTGACTCTGAAACTCACTGGATGTCGTGGCTTGGGTCAGCCACTAATCTACCTTGCAGGGTTGTTGTGAAGAGGAAATGGGAAGGGGGAGAAGCATGTGCACAATCTTTCGAGTTCCTTGGAGGAAATGGAAGGAATAAAGCAGGCACCCCCAAACTTCGGCCCTCCAGATGTTTTGGACTACAATTCCCATAATCCCTGACCACTGGTCCTCTTAGGATCATGGGAGTTGTAGGCCAAAACATCTGGAGGGCCGCAGTTTGGGGATGTCTGGAATAAAGAATGGTTCATGGCCCTGTTCTCAGCTCATTCTTTTGTTTGTGTGTCCCCCACCTGCTTTTCGACTTCCTTGAAATTTTGCAGTTAGTAGCGGTTCCATCACAGTGAACGCAGACTCCTCGGTCCAGCTGCTTGCTGAGGAAGTGGCAATGTTGGATCAGCTGGATGCTGCGGTGAGTGGCGTGCCTGCCCTCTCCTCTCTTTCCTCTCCCCCCCCCCCCAGAGACTTCCTTGCATACCTATCTGGGCCTGCAGGAGCCTGTCCTTGAAATCCCTAAAAATATCAGAAGTCTGCTCCACGGTCATGCAGAGATTGTGCTAATTTGAAAACACTTGGCATTTTTTCTGTCCAGCGTGTGGCATCTGCTCCCCATCTGTAGCCCAATTTTGTGCTGGCCCAGGATGTCTGCCATTTTTAGAAGAGATTTTAAAGGTTTTATCACTTTGACACCTTAGTTCGAAGTAAACCCTGCGGATGTGAGCTTAATCAGTAACATAAATGGCGTTTCCATGCGCTCTGGCACTTATCGGAGTGTCCCATTGCGCCAGAAGCTGCTTAGCCCTGCTGGCCACACGACCCAGAAAGCTGTCTGCTGACAAACACCGGCTCCCTCGGCCCGAAAGTGAGATGAGTGCCGCAACCCCAGAGTCGCCTTGGGCTGGACTTTAACCATCCAGGGGTCCTTTACCTTTTAATCTGTAACGTAAAATATTTTCCAAGTTTGTTTCAACACTGTGGGGATGGCTGTATGCAAGACTTATTGTGAATGCATTGCTTTTTTGAAAATTTCAGTAGAGTTTGTAGTAAAAGAATACTTTATTATAAAGTAACGGTCCAGTAGGAAAGGTGGAATAAAATAAAGAAAAAAAAACAGGGTTCACAGCCGTTATTTCAGAAAACATAACTGCATTCTCAAGAGAGAGCACATTGAATTAGATGTTGCTACAGAAAGAGACCCAGTGCAGAGAGAATGCAAAACACATTATGAACACAGAAGGAAGATCTACGTGCATCGGGAATTGCCATCCATGTGATTAGCCTGTCATATGCCTGCCAAACAGAGGCAAAGCCTATAGATGCCCTTTATTGAAAAGTTGCCGCACTTTTCTGTCTATAAGATACCCCCATGTATAAGAAGCCGTCTATTTTGGGGGACTCAAATTTAATAGAATCATAGAATCATAGAGTTGGAAGAGACCACAAGGGCCATCCAGTCCAACCCCCTGCCAAGCAGGAAACACCACCAAAGCATTCTTGACATATGTCTGTCAAGCCTCCGCTTAAAGGTAAAGGGACCCCTGACCATTAGGTCCAGTCGTGACCGACTCTGGGGTTGTGCGCTCATCTCACATTATTGGCCAAGGGAGCCGGCGTATAGCTTCCAGGTCATGTGGCCAGCATGACAAAGCCGCTTCTGGCAAACCAGAGCAGCACATGGAAGCGCCGTTTACCTTCCCGCTATAGCGGTTCCTATTTATCTACTTGCATTTTGATGTGCTTTCGAACTGCTAGGTTGGCAGGAGCTGGGACCAAGCAACGGGAGCTCACCCCGTCACAGGGATTCGAACCGCCAACCTTCTGATCGGCAAGCCCTAGGCTCAGTGGTTTAGCCCACAGCGCCACCTGGGGACTCCACCACACTCCTTGGTAGCAAATTCCACTGCCGAACAGCTCTTACTGTCAGGAAGTTCTTCCTAATGTTCAGGTGGAATCTTCTTTCTTGTAGTTTGAATCCATTGCTCCGTGTCCGCTTCTCTGGAGCAGCAGAAAACAATCTTTCTCCCTCCTCTATATGGCATCCTTTTATATATTTGAACATGGCTAATAAAATGGGAGGGAGATGGCACAGAGTTGTTGAGCTTTTTTTGCGGAGGATTACGCAGGGTTGTTGAGCAACCCTCACTTTTTAGCATGATTTTTTAAAAGAAAAAAAACATAGTCTTATACACAGAAAAGTACGGTAGTTTCTCTGAAATGAGAACAAACATTCCCATATGTAACCGAATCATTTAAAGAAAAACCCAGAGACAACTTCCAGCCCTAGGATATGTTCAGACAATAGTATTTTGTCCCCCACCCCACCCCAAAACGTCCTCCCCGGCAACTGTCACGTCGTACCTTTTTCCTCTTCCGGGTCTGATCCTGATAACTTTTATTCCCCCCTGCTGTTCGCAGACAGCCAAGTCGAACCTGGAGAAGGCCTTGTCAGCGCTGGCGTCTGCCTCCGATGAAGCGGCAAAGGCGGAAGCGCAGATCAGCGTGGAAGCCAACGAGGCGATCGTGAAAGCTTTGGAGTGAAAAGGGTAAGCCGCCTCTCCGCCGGGAATCACTCCAGCTTCTCTGCGTCACAGAGTCAGACCCACGGGCCCACCATCTCCAGCTTAGTTTAGCTGAGCGGTGGCAATCGGCCCAAGGCCGCCCAGTGAGCTTCGTGGCCAAGCAGGGATCAAAAACCTCAGTCTCCTCAGTCCCACACTCTAACCATTGCACCATGCTTTCCCAGGACCCCAGTTCCTGGCACTAAGGGTGGTTCAAAGCGGTGAGAGAGAGGAGGAGAGATTTGTTGCTTCAGACAGATTCCTGCCGCTAGGTGGCACACCAGGGCTGGCGGACAAACAGAGGCAAAATATTATCTGGTGAGCTTTCGAGCTCCCCTTCCTAAGCCAGGGTGCATTCATTGGCCATTCTGTGACTTTGCTTCTGTGCCGCTCAGCTGGCATCTTCCTTTTTTGCCTTCCATCCTGAAAAGGGAAATGATTGCTTCCCTTCTTTTTTGCATCGGGCGAGGCCCCCAGTGGGAGAAAGGCCACTCTTTCCCCAACTATTTGTGTCAAGGAGGACCAAAAGACTTCCGCTCTAGCCCCTGCCCACTGAGCTGCCTACTTGCTCTCGCTTTCTCCCATGCCCACCCGACGTACCCCAGGGTAATTCCCATCACGCAGGGAAGGCTCTCCAGCTCTTAGCTGTTGCTCCACCCACCATGCGGACTGGATCACAGAGGCTAGGAAGTGACTTCCTAGATGGCCTTTGCTGGCCCCGTCAGCCGAACCGTGCGGTTCGCGGGTCCTCCTGTGCGCCATGTGCAATTCATCCCCAGCCAGCGGCAACTCGCAGCGAATGGTCCTTATGGGGCAGGGGGAGCTCAGCAAGGCAGCCCGTCTAGGAGAAGGAGGACTCTGACCCCGAGATTCCTCTGCCTTTGCAGCTATACTCATTTGCAAGAGAGGCTTTGGGGGGGTAAACTCTGAGGAACAATCTGTACCCGCCGCCGAGGATTTTAAAGTGGTATGACAGTGCTTTAGATGTGTCATGCAGATGTAACCTTGGCCTCTATTGACACCTTTGGTCCATAGCTGCCAAGTCTCCCGTATTCCCTGGGAAACCCCCGTTTTTCCAGCTGTTCCCAGCCGAAAAAAGTTTTTCCCCGGTTTATTCTGGCGCGGCGGCCATTTTGGAACTGGGCGGAGCATGCTCAGAAGCGACTTTTGATGCTGCTCTGCCCATTTTGTTCCAAAATGGCTGCAGCGCGGCTTCTGGTGCGGCGGCCATTTTGGAACAGGGCAGAGCAGCATCAAAAGTAGCTTCGCCCAGTTCCAAAATGGCGGCAGCGCTACTTCCGGTCTGCTACTTCCGGTCCAGTCCCTTATTTCTCAGGCCGGAACTTGCCAGCTATGCTTTGGTCTTACTACTACTACTACTACTACTAATAATAATAATAATAATAATAATAAATTTATTATTTATACCCCGCCCATCTGGCCGGTCCTCCCCAGACACTCTGGGTGGCTTCTAACAGGATATTAAAAACACAATAAAACATCAAACATTAAAAACTTCCCTAAACAGGGCTGCCTTCAGGGGTCATCTAAAAGTCAGATAGTTGTTTATTTCCTCAGCATCTGGTGGGAGGGCGTTCCAAGGGCGGGTGCCACTACCAAGAAGGCCCTCTGCCTGGTTCCCTGTAGCTTTGCTTCTCGTAGTGAGGGAACTGCCAGAAGGCCCTCGGCGCTGGATCTCAGTGTCCGGGCTGAACAATGGGGGTGGAGACACTCCTTCAGGTCTACTGGGCCAAGGTCGTTTAGGGCTTTCAAGGTCAGCACCAACACTTTGAATTGTCCTTGGAAACCTACTGGGAGCCAATGAGGTTTTTCAGGACTGATGTTATATACAGGGACGTCCAACTCCCAAGAGACTGTGATCTACTTCCAGAAAAAAAACTAGCAGTGATTTACCCGGGGGGGGGGAGCAGGGCAAGCCAGAGTTGTTAAGCTTCTTTTAGGGGAGAAAGCCAAAGTTGTTGAGCTTTTTTAGTTGCGTGAAGAAAGGACAACAGAGGGAGGGGATGCCAAATACCTCGCTCTGCTTTCCTTTGGACCATATCAATGAGGCTGAGATGGAGGTCTTGTCGTCTGGGCAGCCCAGGACCTCCAGACACACAGCCCAGGCTTGTGCCCCGGAGGGGTCACTTCAGTGCTGCAAATTCAGCATCCACTTGGCTTCTCCTTGTCTGCCTGCCAGGGATTCCTGCATTGCAGGCGGTTGGAGTGATTGAGCCTTGGGGTTCCCATCCAATGCTTGTGATTCTATCGTTTTCTCTGTTTCTCTGTTGCAGGAATATCCCGCTGCTTTCTGGAAATGGCCCTGTCTCTCTTTTCCTCTGGACCTCCTTCTCTTGTCCATGCAGATGGTTTGGGTAAACCCCATCAGTTTAGTTTTTGACCAATTAAAAACGGGTGGAAAAATCTGTGAAAGGCCCCTCCGCACCTTTGTCTTTTACTTGTTTACATTCTTGCCTGTGCACCTGCTTCAGTTTAAAGCCCTTGTTAGCTCCGTTGGTAGATCACGAGACTCTTAATCCCGGGGTTGCGGGTTCGAGTCTCACATTCCTGCGTTGCCGTGGGTTGGGCCAGATGACCTGCATGGTACCTTCCAACTCTACAATTCTACGGTTCCATAAATCAGGAAGGAGAGGAGCTTCCCCCTCAGAGCTGCCCCCTCCAGTCGCCCCACAAAATCCTCTGAAAATGCCAGCGAGCCTAATCCCCAAGGTGCTTAATTCCCAGGTGAGCCTTAAAGGCCAGCTAAGCTGCTCATCCTTGGCAGGTGGGGAGGCTGTGGGGTGAGTGGCTGTTGGGGTCCAGGGAAGGGTGGGAAGCATCACTTTGAGAGCGTTTTAAGGCAGGAACCGGCCTGGGATTTAGGGAGAGCTCAGAGACAGGAGGAGATAGGCCAGGATATTCACAGTGGCGGAGTTTTGGGCTCTCGGATACCACCGCCGACATTTGACACTCGGGGCGGAAGTTTTCTAGGATGCAGATCACATCTGCGGTTGCTTTTGAACTAACATTGCATTTTCATTGCCGTAACCCGCCCTGGAAAGCTGTGTTGCTTTCCCTGCCCCTCCAGCAGCCCCGTCTGCTTCTCTCGCTTGCTCACCCAGGTGTGTTATTTGGCCGGCAAATGATCCAGCTCCCCTGCTTTGGCATCGATCCTGTTCCCAAAGTTGTGCCACAATAGGAGACTTTCACATGCCACTTTCTGAAGGAGTCCGTTCCGTTTAGCCACTAAGCTGTTGCTGTGCTGGGTGCTGATTTCGTGGGTTTATTATTCCTTACCCCCCCCCCCACACACACACACCTTCACTGTGACGTGGAAGTTGCCAGGCTCGATGCCAAAGCAGGGGAGCTTGATCATTTGCCAGCCAAATAACACACCTGGGTGAGTAAGCGAGAGAAACAAACTCCCCTTCATTTTTTTTTGAGAGGTTGGACAGCCACCAGTCATGGATGCTTTAGTTGAGATTGGGGGTTGGACTGGATGACCCCTGGGGGTCCCTTCCAGCTCTACGATTCTGCAGCTGGTAGCCATTAAGAAGAGCTTGGCTGCTGGATCGGGCCAAAGTGGGGGAGGCCTGTCTAGTCCAGCATCCTGCACAAAGGCAGCCACTCTCCCCTCCTGCGGTTTCTGGAGATTGCCATTCGGGACCTTGCTTTGACACCTGGGGCAAGCTCCAAGCCCCCTTCTGAAAAGCGCTGCTTCCCCCCCTCACCACCCTTCCACTGGTTGGAGAGAGCAGGTAGTCTTCGAATCTCAACCAGACCCAGGACCCCACGCCTTAAGCCCCAACAGGAATCATGGTGCCCACTTCTTAACCCCTTGCCCCACCTGTCTGTGTGCTGCTAGGCCTAGGGGGGGCAGTCTGCGTCCGTCCTGGGCCTTGATGCATCCCGGTTGTGCGCTGGACGAGAGTCGTGGTCAGACGCATTCTGGGCACCGTTCATTCGCCTGTTCCTCACTTGTGCGCCATATCGCCGGCCGTGTCCATCGTCGTCCTCTGAACCCGTTCCAATTAACATATGAACATAAGGAGAGTCTGCTGCATCAGGCCAGTGGTCCATCTATTCCAGCATCCTGTTCTCACAGGAGCCAACCCAATTCCCCAGTTTTGAAGCCTGCAGGCCGGATTACCCTCCTGCGGTTTCCAGGAACTGGGGTTCAGAATCATCACTGCCTCCGACTGGGGAGGCAGAGCACAGAGCCCCACATTGGTCAAGAGATTCCTGCATCTCCAGAGAGGAGAGCCATCGCCGTAGCTGCCTTGCCAATACAGTGGTACCTTGGTACTCGAATGGATTGGCTCCCGAACAAATCGGCTCC
Organism: Zootoca vivipara; assembly: GCF_965207765.1. NCBI lineage: Eukaryota > Metazoa > Chordata > Lepidosauria > Squamata > Lacertidae > Zootoca > Zootoca vivipara. The sequence continues at coordinate 92,357,102 of NC_142589.1, read as the reverse complement.
CGAACGCCACAAACCCAGAAGTGAGTGTTCCGGTTTGGAAACGTTTTTCGAAAGCCGAAAGTCCAGTGCGGCTTGTGCTTGAGTGCAGGAGGCTCCCGCAGCCGATCGGAAGCCGCACCTTGGTTTCCAAATGGTTTCAGGAGTCAGAACGGACTCTCGGAACGGATTAAGTTTGAGAACCAAGGTACCACTGTACTCTTATCCAGCTCCGCGACTACCAATTTATTAATTTTTTTTTAATGGATTTTTAAAAAATGTTCTTAGCTGTTCCGATTGGATCCGTAAGCCGTCCATCTTGAGTCTCTGTCACAGGGGGAAAGACACACACACACACACACCCCGTAACAAGGGAGCTTGGGAGTTGTAGTTCTGCAAATCAGGCTCCCCACACCCACTCAGGTTTCTCTGGGCGGCATCTAGGGGGCCTTAAGCTCTGTCTCCAAGCCACCTGGAAGCCCCTATCCTCTTTCATACCCACCCATTCTCAAGCTGCAGCGTTTCCCAGCCTGGGGCCCATCGCCCAACTTGTTTCTCTTTCAGAATAAAAATAACCCTTGCGCCACGCCGAATTTTTCAGTGCAAAGGAATGTATTGGGAAGCAAAAAAGGAAGCAACAAGTAGCCGCGCATAGAACATGACTGCATTGCGATACCATCCTTGCACTAGGCATCGCTTTTTCCCGTTTCGGAAAAAGCACCTATCCATATTCTGCAGATAAAATTAAAAATCGCTTTGATTTGAGACTGCGCTACACTGAAATGCTTCTTTAATTGCCCTTGAATCTTCCTGCCAAGCTTGCTACCCATTCCTGCCACACCCTTTGAGAACCACTGACCTAGAATCATAGATGGCCAGGAATCATAGATGCATTGCAGGAATCGGTGCATCCCTCCCCCCCCCCGGTCTATAGGGTTTAAACGGTGGACTTTCTGTGTGAAAATGCATACAGGTGTAGTTCAGGGGTTTTTAATCAGCTTGTCCCTGGCACCGCATTTAACTACTTAATTACGGAGCGGCGTTGTAAAGAGTTGTGGACTAGGAACTTTGCTTGCAAGGCTGTTTTAGGACCTCTTTCCCCACGCAGCCTAGCTCCCGGCTACTGCTAGATTTCACGATCCAATAAGGCTGGTGCTTGTTAAATGTTGCTTAAGAGCTGCTAGGCTGAGTCAGGCCGCATGGGAAGCTGCAGCATATGGTTGCTCAATATTTCCTTCACTGACCGGCAGCGATGGCTCCCAGGGTTTCAAATTGGGAGCTTTTCCGCCCCGGCCTTAACCTACAAAGCAAACTCCATGCAGCCTTTTCCTTGGAAAAACAAAGCAAGATCTCGCATCTTGGGCAAAAGAAAAGGTCTTGGGCAAAAGAACCTCTGCTCTGCCGGTGAGCTACACTTCTTCCCCTAAAGCTTCATACAAGATCCAAGGCCGCCTGGTTCTGAATTCAGGGCTGATTTAAACTGGAAAATAATAATAAACACAACCAGTGCTTTTTCTGGGGGTAGGCAAGTGTGCTCAATACCGGCACCCTTTTTTCTAGAAGAAAAGCACTGATGGTAATAATATTTATCTGACAGGGTTGCTCCAGTAATTCTGGGCAGCTTCCAGCCAAATAATAATAATAATAAAAGACTCTTTATCTCAGGGCCGTGGGTTTGAGCGCCACATTGGACAAAAGGATCCCTGCATTGCAGGGGGTTGTACTAGAGGACAGCTCTACAACACTATTGCTCTGCCTTAAAAACTTCCCTGTACAAATGTCTGGGGGGGGGGGGGAATCATCTTCTTGACATCTGACAGGAGGGCTTTCCACAGGGAAGGTGCCACTACCAAGAAGGCCCTCTGCCTAGTTCCCTGTAACTTTGCTTCTCGCAGGGAGGGAACCGCCAGAAGGCCCTCGGAGCTGGACCTCCATGTCCGGGGTGAATGATGGGGGTGGAGACTCTCCTTTAGGTATACTGGGCTGAGGCCGTTTAGGGCTTTCAAGGTCAGCACCAACACTTTGAATTGTGCTCGGAAACGTCCTGGGAGCCTTTAGGACCAGTGTTATATGTCTAGCAGCCGCAATCTGGATTAGCTGCAGTTTCCAGGTCATCTTCAAAGGTAGCCCCACGGAGAGTGCATTGCAGTAGTCCAAGCGGGAGATAACCAGAGCATGCACTACTCTGGCCAGACAGTCTGCAGGCAGGAAGGGTCTTGCGTACCAGATGGAGCTGGTAGACAGCTGCCTTGGACAAAGAATTGACCTGTGTCTCCATGGACAGCGGTGAGTCCAAAATGACCCCCAGGCTGCTCACCTGGTCCTTCAGGGGCACAATGACCCCATTCAGGACCAGGTAGTCCCCCACACCTGTCGCCCCCCCCCCCAGTGAAACACCCCTTCTGTCTTGGGATTCAACCCCAATACCAACAGACTGAGGCAGAGACCATTACATCTCCCTTGCTCAGTGTTACCTGCCCTGACTGGCAGCAACGTCTCTTCACCATGCCAGGCCGGGGGACCTCTCCAGCCCTACCCATGGGACATTCCTGCCTGCAAAGCTACCGGCCTGGCCTTCAAAGTGCCCATTTTGCAGGCGGGTGAACCGAGGCCATGCACCTTGAGCACGCTGGGAAGCTAGCCAAGGGCCTCCCATCCTCCGGGCTCTTCCCCCCCCCTCCTCCTCTTCCACCTGCCCGTGATCCAAACACGGCTCTTTGCCTTCTCTCCTCCCTCCTGGGGCCCGACGATGCCGTGACGCCTTCCCCACGTCAGCCCAGGCTTGGTGTGAGTTATTTTGAGCCTTCGCCACCCAGGATGTCGCCTTTGCTGCGTTCTGTGCCAAGCAGTTCCCCCACTCCCCCCCAAGCAACTCTCTTTTTATCACAAGTGATCAAAAAATAGATTCTCTGGCGATAAAAGACACACACACAGAAAAAAAGCTTCCTTGCTTTAAAGTTTATTAATAGCCTCTGAATGGTTATTGGAAGCTCTGAGGCCGCTTCCTTCTCCCTCCCTCCTCTCACTTCCACCCCAAACTAAGGAAGAAAAAAAACAGAGAGAAAAAACCCAGCTATCCGCTCTGGCCTTTTCCCTCTTCTTTAAAGGTCAGGTGCTGCAGCATGCAATGGAGCCAGGATCGGAGCTGGTACTAATTTAAGCATCTGCAGGAATAACCAGCAGCAGACCCCGTCTTCCGAGCCCCTTCCTTCCTCTCGAGTCTCTCTGACCCCCCCACCCACCAAAGAAAAGCACCCTTTTTCTCCCCACCCCTTGTGCTTCCCACACGCAGGTCTTGACGCAGGCAAGGAGGGGAGGGGGGGTGGCACTCCTTAATTTGGCATCTTTTTGCTGTCAATGTGTTTTGGGTTTTTTATTTTTTTAAAAAAACAACAAAGCCATAAGCTGGCCAAACCATAAGGGTAGAAGGGAAAAACCTGGTTTTCCTAAACTTAGAAGGGAGGTTCTTAAATTCTGCGTCTCTCCTCTGCAATTTAAAGAAACTGGCGGCCCAGGGCGGGGTTGGACTAAATGAGCACTTGGGCTCCCTGTTACAGTTCCGTGAACCACAGATTCTGCACCTTGGTATTGCAAAGCTGCCGGAGAAAGATTCCCGGCCGCCCTCCCTCCTTGACATGCTACATTTCCAGGAGCGAGGATTTTCCTACCCACAATGCCACGTGAAATAATTTGTTTGTTCGATCCATAAAATTCATACAAAAAAACCCGACAACAACGACCCTCAAAGCAGTTTGCAAAAACATGAAACCGTAAAAATCAAGATCACATGAAATTATATTCAGTGCGTACTTCTGCGTTCAAAAGCTAGGGTTTCTGCCCAGCCTCCTTGATGTGCTATGTTTCCAGGAGCAAGGATTCTCCCCTCCCTCTCCACATGGAAGAATTTGCGTGTGCCCCCCACCCCGACCTCAGTTCTGCCGCCGTGGGGGGGGGGGGAGTTCTGAATGGGGTTACATCTACCTAAAGTTGTTTTCTATGGATATCCCACCTTTTATATCCTACGAGGAGCTCAAATCTTTTTAGAATCATTGGATCAGGGTTGAAAGGGGGTCCCAAGGGTCATCTAGTTCAATCTGCCCGGGGCCGTCAAACCGCCAACCTTCTAGTTAACAAAATGACAAACTTTGGGGGCCTCGCCTGCCTGTTTTCCCTATCCCTCCTTTCCTCTAGAACCATGGCGCGGTTCTCAGTGCTTGCCCCTCATGTTATTCTCACAACAACCCTGCAAGGTAGGTCAGGCTGAAAGAGAGGCGGTGACTGCCCCCCCCCCAAGGACACCCAGCGAGCTTCATGTCACGGCCGAGCGGGAGAATTCGAACACTGGACTCTCCTAGTCCTCATTCAACCTCCACGACAGCCCCCAGGTTGGGCTGGGCCAAGAGGTGCAGCAAACCGCCTCCCGGGGTTGCAGCCGAGTGGGAGGATTCGAAGCTTGGTCTGTCTCCCAGTTCAACCTAGCAGTCCAACCCCCGGCAAAAGTGCTGGACGAGAAGGAGTGTCTATGGAGGGGGGAGACCCTCCTCATAGCTGGGATAGCTCAGCTGGCGGAACGGTGAGACTCTTAATCTCAGGGTCGTGGGTTCGAGATTTCTGCATTGCAGGGGTCAGATTGGATGACCTCTGGGTGTACAATCCTACGATTCTAGGTCAGTGGTTCTCAAAATTGATGTGGCAAGATACTTCCCTTGCCAAGGGGGTTAGAGCCCTGAGAGAAGCCCTGATCCAGATAAATCCTCTGCCCCACAGAGCCCCACACCAGGCGTATGTTTCCAGGAATCAGGTCCCCACCCCACCCCCACCCTCCCCACACTTCAGCTGATCTAAGATGGCTTTTCTCCGGCTAATGAGGTATGAAGTTTGGAATGTGGGCGGCTTGGCAAGGGGGGAGGGAGGCCGGATGGGGCTTGGAAGCAGCAGCAGCAGCTTCTTCCAAGCCCCACACGCACAAGGACACCCCTCTCCTTCTCCTTTTAAGGCTTCGTCTCCCTGCCTCTCTGGCTTGGCCTCTCTCCTCTGCAGAGAAGGAGACACCAGCCCATCATCCTTGGGGGGGGGGGGCTGGCAAACTCACGTTTGCGCAGGAATGCGTCTGTGTGCATTGCGGGCAGGGAGGGGGAGCGCTTGGCCCGGGATGTCACAGGGTGGGCTGGGATTTCGGCTTCCTGGCCGCTGGACAAAACAGGAGGCTTTTGGGTGGGGAGCTGAGAGACCGGGAAGGGGGGGAGAGAGAGAGCTGTACACATCTGCGGGTTTTTGATGTGGTCTGGGGTGTGGGCAAGCAAATGCAGCAGGAGATGACCTGAGCAGATCGGAGAACTGGGCCCAAGTTAAGAAGATAAATTTCAGGAGGAACAAATTGTCAGGTTCTGCACTTATTCAGGAAGAACCAGATGCACAAATATAAGATGGGGGCACACCTGGCTTACTAGCAAGACGTTTGAAAAGGACCCGGGGGTCTCGGTGGGTCACGAGCTGAACACGAGCCCACAGGGTAATGCAGCAGCGGAAAAAAGCAAACGCTATTCTAGGCTGCATCAACAGAAGTCCAAGTGTCCAGATCAAGGGAAGTCATAGTCCCAATTTATCCTGCCTGGGTCAGACCACCTTTGGAATACTGCATCCAGTTCTGGGCACCACATTGGAAAGAGGATGTTGACAAGCTGGAAGAAGGTGGGCAGAGGAGGGCGACCGAGATGATCACGGGTCTCGAAGTCGAGCCTGATGAGGAACGGTTGAGGGAGCTGGGTACTTTTAGCCTGCCAAAGAGGAGACTGATAACCAGATATCTAAAGGGCTGTCACATGGAAGATCGAGCAAGATTGTTTTCTTCTGTGTTGGAGGGCAGGACTCGAACCCATGGCTTCAAGTTGCAGGAAAAGCGATTCAGACAAAAGACCAGGAAGAACTTCCTGATTGCAAGAGCTGTTTGACAGTGCAGCAAACTCACAGAATCGTAGGGGAACGGTCTCCCTTGGGAGGTTTTCAAGCATGGTCATCTGCCATGGGTGCTTTGGCTAAGTTTCCTGCATTTGTGGGGGGGTCAGACTGGATGACCCTCGGGCTCCCTTCCAACTCTACGATTCTATGATCTTAAGTTCAGGTCTCCCCATTTCACATCGGTGTGCAAATTGGTCAGAAGCAAAAAGCACCCGCACACTCCTCTCAAACCTTGATCCAGGAAAAAACATCGGCAGGGTTGTAGAGTTGGATGGGACCCGGGCGGTCATCTAGCCCAACCCCCTGCAAGGCGGGCATATGCAGCTGGATCGGACCTACAACCTTTGGCTCTAACCAGCAACACGCTCTAACCAACTAAGCTACCCGCATCCTAGCCAAGCCAAAGCATAGAGTCTGTATCCTGGCTACGGAGAGTCTGTGGCCTGGGGAGGGTTCCTGGGGCCGGGGGAGGGGTCCCAAGGGCCACATTTGGCCGAATTTTGCCCTAGGTCAAACTTGCTCAGGTCCAAGCAGGAAAGCCAACCTTGCAGGCCCTCTGAAGGACATTTCCCACCCACCCCCTTCCTCCTCTTCCTCCTCCTCCGTTTTGTTATTCCCAGCTTTTAATGAGTAACCCTCGGCTTTGCTAATTGTTCCGATCGCGCAACTTCCCACTGCCCCTCTCCTCTGCCCGCAGTTTCCCCGCGGGGGTGGAAAGGACATTATCCTGCGCCCTGTTGCCCCCGCTCGGGTGGGTGCCCTTGGGCTTAGGTAACCTTTACCCCACCGGGGCTCCTGCAGCCTCTGGCTAGAACCGGCTTTTCGGCCTCAGTCCGCCTGTGTGTTTTGTCGGACAAAAGGAAGAGGTGGCGGCTCGTGCGTAAAAGCAGATCCCGTGACCGCAAAGTCACCCTTTCGCATTCTTTCTCGGGGCATTTTCCCTGCTGATCTGTGTGGGCCTGGTTGTCCCCCAACCTCACCCTCCAACTCACCCAGTAGATTGTGCTTGAAAAGCAGAGCTGGGCGTTGTTGTTTTTTTGCACCTCTTTCTGGCCTCGCAAGACGCCATGGAAGAGGTCATGGAAGAATCTTCGTTATGCCTGCATCGCATGCCTGGGGGTTGGTCTAGATGAGCCCTGGGGACCCTTTCCAACTCCACAATCCTACGATTCTATATAGCTGTGGTTCCTACATTCCAGCTCAGTGATTCTCTGGGATAGCTCAGTCGGTAGAGCATGAGACTCTTAATCACAGGGTTGTGGGTTCAAGCCCCACCTTGGGCAAAAGAAAATTCTGCATCACAGGGGGTTCCGACTAGATGACCCGCGTGGTCCCTTTCCAACTTCAAAATTACCGGTACAGTATATGGTTCTATGGTTCTGTACCTTCCAGAGTCTTACAGGGCGAAGCCAGCCCTCCGTAGCTTCACTTTCCAGATGTTGCGAATTCCCCCGCAAAATTGGCCCGTTTTCATAGAATTGTGGAGTTGGATGGGATCCCCCAAAGGCCATCTAGCCCAACCCTCTGAAATGAAGGAATCTCAGCTCAAGCATCCATGACAGATGGCCACCCAACCTCTGCTTAAAAACCTCCCAAGGAAGGAGAGGCCACCACTGTCAAAATGCCAAACTTTAAGTTGCTCCTAATTTTCAGCCGAAATCTCGCTTTTTGGTCATTTGAATCTATTGGATTGGGCCCTGCCCTCTGGGGCAGCAAGAAACAATCTTGCTCTTCAGATATTTGAAGATGGGCATCATATCACCTCTCGATCTTCTCGTCTTCAGGCGAAACACACACCCCAAAAAGAAAGGAAAGCAAATAAGATTTCTGCCCGTCTGGAGTACGACATTTTGGGGCTTCCCTTCTGCCTGTTGAAACATCGCAGGGTTGTTGCTCTGCCCCCACCCACCAAATATCCCAGTCCTATGTCCTTAATCTTTTGGGTCATTTTTCAAAAATAAAAAAGAGGAAACAGGCAGGAATCCAACCGGTGCAGCTTTCCTGGACACACCTCAATGTTTTTCGGGGAGTCGCCGTTTGAATCCCTGCCTGTTGCACAGACGGGAAGGACATAGGAGCCTTGGGAAGGGGGGAAAACAAGGACATTAAAATGCTCTCTGCATAAGCCCAGAGGAACTTTCTATTGTACAGTGTGCTTCATACTGACCCAGGCTTGTATTCCGGTCCTAAAATAGAGGCTTTATAGGCCCCGTGCGGGACAGAGCATGAACCTATTAATCTCAGGGTTGTGGGTTCAGGCCCCACATTGAGCATTGCAGGGAGTTGCACTAGATGACCCTCGGGCCCCTTCCAATTCTGTGATTCCAACCAGCGTTCCCCGAAGGGCCAGGCCGGATCGTGGGACCCGCCGGGCCGGGCGAGGGCAGTCTCTGAAGTTGCCGCCCGCCTGGGTGTGTCGAGCGTGGCGCCCTGCTGGCGTGGCGTTGGTAGCGGCTGGCAGGGCCGTGCCCAGCCGGTACCAGGCGCGAGGGAGTGGGAATCGGAGCACACCCGGCGCGGATCCCTCATTAAGAGAAGGAGCAGGGGGGGGGGTCAGATCGGGCCCCAGATATGGCAGGCGGAGACGCGCAGCCGACGCCACTTGCGCAGGGCCCTCCGGGGGCCTACCTCGAGGGGAGGGCGTGTGGAGGCGCATGGCGGAGGCGCAAATGGCAGGCTTTGGAGGAGAGAAATAGGAGAGAGGCGGAGGGGAGCATCTCTGCTGTGGCCTCTCCTTTCTTGACAGCCTGCGCATGGAGTATTTGGCCACGGGCCAGGTTCCCACAGAGGCATCCTGCGCTGGCGGCGGTTGCCTCGGCAACTGGCCGGCTGCCACATTCGGGAGTGCGCAGGAGGGAGGCAAGGAGGGAGGCTGGCCCCAGGTGTGCACAGTGGAAACTGAGGGGGGAGGCGCAGCCATGCACTTGTGGGGGAGAAACGGCGCCCCCGGGCGCAGGGAGGAATGCGCATTCGAGGACAGGGCTCTGGCCAGGGAGGGTGGTTGCGCATCTCGAAGAGAGAGGTGCCGGGGAGGGAAAGGTGCGCATAGCAGGAACGCATTGATTCGTTGCTATTTATTCCGCGGAATTGTAGCATCGTCAGAGTGCGAAGGGACCACAGGGGTCCTTTAGCGCAACCCCCTTTGCGGGGTTCACGGCAGCACATACACGGGCTTCCCCCTTCTCGTGCGATGCCCACAACAGCCCCGCGGGGCGGGTCGTGGGCTGAGGGGCCAGCGAGAGAAAAGGGCAGGTGACAGAAAGCCCTCCTTCATAGTTGAACCGCGGAACTCCCTGCCGCAGGAGGCAGCGACGGCTTGATGGGCCATTGGCATTCTCGTGCGCAGAGGCCCTTTTACATATTTAGGTCTGCTTCCTTGCGCATGCCGAATTAACGTGCGAACATAGCAAAGCTATAGGAAAGGCGCCACAGTGTTAGAGCGAGACCTGCATTGTAGTCGGAAGCCTGCTGTGCAGGCACGCCCCAAAATAAGACTTGACCGCAGCAGAGCATGGGTTCGATTTCCGGCAGGTGGCACAGGGGAAACCCTGCCTAGTTGCTGCTGCCAGTCAGTGCAGGTGTGGGTCTGTCTCGGCAGAAGGCAGCTCCCTGTTTAAATCAGCCCTTTGTTATCAACCATGAGGACTAGACTCTTGATTTGAGGGATGGGTCGTAGAGGCGTCGCACTCACTTTGCAAAACGTCCCAGCCCAAAACCCCGGAGAGCTGCTGCCAGTCAGGGCGGCCGATATTAGATGGACTGTCTGCATATGTCAGCTTCCTTCATGAGGACTAGAACCTTTTGTTTTCATGGGAAGGACAGCGACGGGGTGCCAGCTTTGCACAGGGAGGGTCCAGGCCTGGGGGCAGCACCTCCAAGGAAGGCTGGCAACGCCTCCACCAGCCACCCTGTACAGCTGCTGCCCATCAGCGTTGGCATCACTGAACTAGGCACACCCCAAGAGGTATAGGTCAGCTTCTCAGGGCAAGCAGAGCCTCGGCAACCGCTCTCGAGTGTGCACATGCTCACACCCCAACGCCTCTCTGGAGCTTCCAGCCCAAACTGGCAGCCGGCCGCCGGGCCAGCAACGGGTTTAGGCGGATCCTGTTCCCTGCAGGCAGGATGCCAAGGCTGTTCATTTTACAGCCAGTTCATTTTCTCTTTTCCTCTCCTTCCACCTCCCCCACGCAGCCTCTTCTGGCAGTCCAAGAGGGCCGACCGAAAGGGTTTGGGGGCAGGCGGGGTTGTGGGGCAGCCAGTAGAAGTGCCATATAACCGCCTTGGCGCAGGATATCTTTCTGCTACAAAGGCCACAAAACCTTCCTCCTCTCTGGCCATCAGCAGATATAAATAGACAGCCGTAAAGGGCAGCCTGCAGTCCCTGACCTCAACTCTCCCCCCCACCCCCACCCCAAGATTCCCCTCTGGGGGAGGGCTTGAAAGGGGCCTTTGTATTCTCCGAGCCAAAATATCCTCACTCCCTCTCCTCCAAACAGGGTTTCCTCTTTTTTCCCCAGCCAGGGTTTCTGCAAAGGCCGTTGTCGCTCTGTTGCCTTGGTGGCAAAGAGGGTGCTACGGGTCACGTGCAGAGTTCCTTTCCCGTTCACAGGTTCGAAACTCAGGCAAAGTCGTCGCTTCAATTCAGAAAGGTGCCCAGCATCCAAATGTTGACGAAGACACATTCTTCTTTGGCGATCCCTCATAGCCGAGTGAGATTGTCTTCCATAAACACGGTTTTAACAGTGAGTCCATAAGTGACTGTGGAGGCCAATTCTGGATCCACACGTCCTTCCACAGTGAGGGCATAGGTTTCCGGGCAGGAGCTGATCCCGGTGAGGGTTTGCCAAGCGTGCCTTCCTCTTAGCACGTTTCTCCCTTGTGTCCTGAGTTCGAGTGTCTTCAAAGCCCACGACACCTTTGGTAAAGGCTGTTCTCCAATTGGGGCGCTCGCAGGCCATTGTTTCCCAACCCTCGCTAGACATCCCAAAAAGTATTCAGACCCACCGAGAATCGACGGGCACACAGGCAAATTGCTTCCCAAGACGCAGATTAAATTCATGTCCTACCTTCCCTGCAAAGACCTCAAAGGGGCGGTGCGTGGTTTCTTCCTGCACCCCAGTTTCTTGCCCTCGCGACCACCCTGTGAAGTGATTCAGGCCAAGAGGTTGCCCGGTGAGGGATGGCCTTTTGTGTGCTCGCTCCCAGCTGGCATGGTGTTTCCTGCTTGGCAGGGGGTTGGACTGGATGGCCCTTGTGGTCTCTTCCAACTCTATGATTCTATGATTCTATGCTCACAAACCCACTCGGGCTCATTTCCACACCCAAGGAAAAGGCCAGTTTAAACAGGGCGCTCACTGCCTTATGCTGAGCCATCTAGCTCCGTATTGCCTGCACTGACTGGTAGCAGCGAATCTCCAGGGTTTCTGCCTCAGAGTCTCTATCCCTACCCGGAGACGCCAGCAGGAATTGGACCTGGGACTTGAGGCATGCAAAGCAGTTAGTTGCCCTACCGCCAAGCTGTAACTCTTCCCTGAGCCAAAAGCAAGGTTCTGGTCCTCATGGTGCGCACAATTTAAACAGGAGTCCAGGAGGCTTAGCATGACTGGCACCAGCCCCTCCGGAAAGGGAATCTCTCCCGGTCCCACCTGGAAACACCGGGGGGCCTTCTGCACTCAACGCAAGTGCAGAGGAAGGTTCTAGCGCTCATTGTTGCAGAGGAAACAGGAGCTCGCTATGGCTTGCACGGACTGGCAGCAGCTCTCCCATTTCCAGACAAAGGGAGCTTTCTCCAAGATGCCAGCGAGGGTTGGAGGTGGGGCATTCTGCACGCCAAGCAGATGCTCCCTCTCCCCTTTCTCCCCCCCCCTTTTGCTCTGCCCTCTCCCTTCCGAGGCCCTTCTGCCTAACAACAGGGTGTGGGTGCTGCCGGCTGAGCCCTGAACAGCTGCCGCCCAGTAGGAACTGGCTGGGAGAGACTTGGTGCTCCCCACCCATTTAACCCGTGCCCTGCCTCTCTCTCTCTCCCCCTCCCCCACCCTCCAACGCCTCCTGCTCCAACTCGCCCCTCCGTGGGTGCTGCTCGGGGAGACGGGGTGTGCCTCTTGCAAGGCGCCCGCCCCCTGACAATTCACATTCCCACCCACCCCCACACAAAAAAGAGAGAGAAAACCAGCTGGCTGAGTCACTTGACTCCCATTCCTAGAATTTCTCCTCCAGGAACAAAAGGAGAGCGTTGAGAAGGTAGGGACAACCCAGTCAGATGGACAGGGTACCTACGGCTACTACTACTACTACTACTACTACTAATAATAATAAAGCTCTTTTCTGGGGGTACGCAGGGGTACGCATCCCTTAAAGTCATAGAATCCTAGAATCGTAGAGTTGGAAGAGACCACAAGGGCCATCCAGTCCAACCCCCTGCCGAGCAGGAAACACCATCAAAGCATTCTTGACATATGCCTGTCAAGCCTCTGCTTAAAGACCTCCAAAGAAGGAGACTCCACCACACTCCTTGGTAGCAAATTCCACTGTCAAACAGCAAAGTTTTTCCTAATGTTGAGGTGGAATCTTCTTTCTTGAAGTTTGAATCCATTGCTCCGTGTCCGCTTCTCTGGAGCAGCAGAAAACAACCTTTCTCCCTCCTCTATATGACATCCTTTTATATATTTGAACATGGCTATCATATCACCCCTTAACCTTCTCTTCTCCAGCTAAACATACCCAGCTCCCTAAGCCGTTCCTCATAAGGCATTGTTTCGAGGCCTTTGACCATTTTGGTTGCCCTCTTCTGGACACGTTCCAGCTTGTCAGTATCCTTCTTGAACTGTGGTGCCCAGAACTGGACACAGTACTCCAGGTGAGGTCTGACCAGAGCAGAATACAGTGGTACTATTACTTCCCTAGATCTAGATGCTATACTCCTATTGATGCAGCACAAAATTGCATTGGCTTTTTAGCTGCTGCATCACACTGTTGACTCATGTCAAGTTTGTGGTCTACCAAGACTCCTAGATCCTTTTCACATGTACTGCTCTCAAGCCAGGTGTCACCCATCCTGTATTTGTGCCATTCTTTTTTTTTTTTGCCCAAGTGTAGTCCATTTACTGTACAGTATTCATTTCCCCCGATTTGAACTGTAAAATGGCGATTTTCAGCCCAATGGCCCACCCAGTCCAGGCCTCGCAATGGCTAAGCAGGCGGCAGGACTCGAACCCACGGCTTCCAAGTTGCAAGAAAGGAGATTCCGGTATCAGGAAGGACCGGAACGGTCTCCCCCCTCGGTTCCTTGTAAATCAGAGACCTGCGTGTATTAAGTCACGCTGAGGCCCACCCCACCCCGTGTTTACTCTAGAGAAGCCCCCCCCCCACTCCAGCTCGCTCTTCCTGCCAGGAACCCACAGCAGGCCTGAAGGACCATTTCCCCAGATCAGCACATCCTGCTTTGCCTTCTGCCGGATGTCTAGCCATTGTTTGGCTCGGCGGATGGGCTGCCGGGGGGGGGGGGGAGAGAGAAGCATCCGAGGGGGACAGGCAGCCTAGGGGTGGAGATCCGTCACCGGGAGGTCAAGGCGCTCCTGCCGGGATGGAGAGAGGTGGCATGGCTTTGGGTTCGAGAAGCGCGGGGACCACCCTCACCTTCCTGAGTCTCGGGCAGCGTGAGAAACTCAGATATAGAAGCCCATCGCCAAATAGCACCTTAGACCTGGGTTACGGTTGGCACCATGGAATAGCTAGATGCCTTTTTTCTTTAACAATGAAATTTATTATTGTTGTTACTGTTATTACTGTTATTATTATTATTAATATTACTATTGTTGAAGGGACCCAGGTGGCGCTGTGGGTTAAACCACAGAGTCTAGGGCTTGCTGATCAGAAGGTCGGCGGTTCGAATCCCTACAACGGGGTGAGCTCCCGTTGCTCGGTCCCAGCTCCTGCCCACCTAGCAGTTCGAAAGCACATCAAAGTGCAAGTAGATAAATAGGTACCCCTCTGGCGGGAAGGTAAACGGCGTTTCCGTCCGCTGCTCTGGTTCGCCAGAAGCAGCTTTATCATGCTGGCCACATGACCCGGAAGCTGTCTGCGGACAAACGCCGGCTCCCTCGGCCTATAGAGCGAGATGACCGCAACCCCAGAGTCGGACACGACTGGACCTGATGGTTAGGGGCCCCTTTACCTTTATTTCTATTGTTATTATTATTCATTTCATGTCATTTCTATATTTTAAAGGGGAAAAATCCGAAAGCAGTTGCCAACACGTTAGAACATGGGTAGGTAAACTAAGACCCCCCGGGGGCCGGATCCGGCCCAATTGCCTTCTCAATCCGGCCCAGGGAACACGGTCCAGGAATCAATGTGTTTTTACATGAGTAGAATGTGTCCCTTTATTTAAAATGCATCTCTGGGTTATTTGTGGGGCAGAGGAATTTGTTCATTTTTTATTTTTTATTTTCAAAATATAGTCCGCCGTCCGCCCCCCAAGGTCTGAGGCACAGTGCACCGGCCCCCTGCTGAAAAAGTTTCCTGACCCCCTGCACAGTTAGTACGTCACATAAAACCATCCGGAATGAAAGAAAGAAAAATATTTCAGATCCTCCTCTAAGGGTTATTTTGCTTTCTCCCTATTTATTTGCCTATAGAGATGCCCCATAGCAGGAGGACTCTAGGAAGGCAGGGTAGCGTAGTGGTTAGAGTGGCGGACTAGGACCTGGGAGATCAGGGTTCGAATCCCCACTGCCATGAAGCTCACAGGGGTGACCTGCGCGAGTTAGTCGCAGCCTCTCGTGCAGGGTTGTTGTAGGGATTAAGTGAGGGGGTGTGTGAAAAAGGTGGGAGATCAATGCAACAAATAAGCTCTTCTGCTGGCCTGCTTAAGGAAGCTGGAGGGCCCAGCCAGATGGAGAGGTCAGTCGCTATCCTGGCACCCAGAGATCTCCACGTTGGACCCGTGCCAGTCGCAAAACGCGCCTTGTGCATGGGGTATTTCCAGCAGTGGTCTCGAGATTTCTTGATTTGCCATTGGGGGAGCATCTGAGCCTCTGGCCTGCCGCCCACCCTTTCCCTTCCCCCCTCGCCCTCTCTGCCAGACCTCCCTCGCAGGGCTGTTGTGTAGATGACGCTTGGATTGGGGCGTTGCTCCTGCGAGGGGATGCTAGAAGCAGCACCATCATTTGGGAATAGGAGCATAAGGAGAGCCCGAATGCTGGATCACGCCAGGGGCCCATCGACTGCAACGTCCTGTTCTCACGGCGGCCAACCAGACGCAGGCTAGATTCGAACGCAGGAGCCATCTCCTCCCCCTCTGAATTTGCCCCGTCCAGGTGGGTGGCACTCTGCACGCTGCCACGCGAGAATGCGCAGTTATTTCGCGGGCATCCAGAACGGGGCTTGGGAGTCCCCAGAATGGACGAAACAGCCCCCTCCGGCTTCGAATCCATGGAGAGGGTCCCTGCGTCATAATTTCTCCGAATTTACAAATATCATACGCATTTCTTTTGGTGACGGCTATGCGGGCAGTTCTCCCCATGGAGGCCTTTCCCACAAATGGACACCCTCCTCCATTTCTTCCTTGACTTTCCTGTGTCCACTTTGTATTTTTCCTGGGGTTTGAGGTGTCCGCCCTGCAAGGTCTCGGCCTTCATTTCTTCCTCTCTCTCTCTCTCTCTCTCTCTCTCTCGGTTACATGTTCTAGCAAGCTTTTCCCCCCCATTGTTTGAAGAGGAGGAAGGAGGCGAGAGACCCACCTACCCCGCTAAACTCTGGGGTGAGGCAATCGGGCGGTGGGGAGAGCGAGCGCCATGGAAGTTGCCAAACATTGAGTTTATCCAAGACGTACACACCCCTCTTCTTTCCCTCGCCCCTGTCTCTGCCCACACGCTTCCATCATGCCTCCTCTCCTGGCTTCTGCCCTCTCAGCTAAAAAGCCCCAAACGCCGCAACTTTTCGAGGCGTAGACTCCTAATCTCCAGGTCACGGGTTTCGGACCCACCCTGGGCGAAAGATTCCTGCCTTGCAGGGGTGGGGTTGGGCTAGATGGACCGCAGGGTCCCTTCCGACTCCTACAATGCTATGATTCTAGGATCTCCCCCCGTAGAGGTTGCTCTTTGCCAAACTCTACAATATCCTCTCTCTTTTTTTGAGAGTATTTGCGTCGCAAGAGGAACAGGGAGCTGGTCACTCCAGCTGACAGCAAAAGCCATCAGGGCTGAATTGCTTTGTGTGCAGGTTCAATACCCTATAAAGGTAAAGGATGAAGGGACCCCTGACCATTAGGTCCAGTCGCGGACGACTCTGGGCTTGCAGCGCTCATCTCGCTTTACTGGCCGAGGGAGCCAGCGTACAGCTTCCAGGTCATGTGGCCAGCATGATTAAGCCACTTCTGGCAAACCAGAGCAGCGCACGGAAACGCCGTTTACCTTCCCGCCAGAGCAGGACCTACTTATCTACTTGCACTTTGACGTGCTTTCAAACTGCAAGGTTGGCAGGAGCAGCGACCGAACAACAGGAGCTCATCCTGACGCGGGGATTCGAACCACCAACCTTCTGATCGGCAAGCCCTAGGCTCTGTGGTTTAGACCACAGCACCACCCAGATCATGAGGTCTAGAATACCGTTTAGTTTCTTAGCAAAAGGAGCATCGCTCACTAGGGTTGCCACACGGGATTTCAACGGCGAAATTAGCGTCGGGGGGGATTATGAATTACGAAAAATCGGCAAAATGTTCAGGTTGTTGCCAACTGAACAAGGAAATGTGTGTCGGTGTACCAGACTCTGCCTTTTTGGGGGGAGGGGGGGCGCGACTTCTCAATAAAAGCTCAACAACTTTGAGGTAGATCTTTGATCTGTTTTATCTTTGTTTTGTGGTTCTCTTCCGTAGGCTATCTTGAAAATCTAGATGAATAAAATGTAATTTTTATTTTTGTTAAAAGAGGTTGATTCCCCCCCCCCAAAAAAAGAGCGGCTCAACAACTTTTGCGTTCAGATTTTTACTTCTTGAAATATGGCAACCCTATCAGTGACAGGACACCTGCTTGGCATGCAGAAGGTCCCAGGTCTGATCCCCAACGGAGTCAGTCTCCAGGTTGAGTTAGATGACCCTCGCGGTCCTTTCCAACTCTGTAATTCTGTGACTCTCCTGAGCGCTATGGCCTGACTCAGCGGACTCGAACCGCCAACCTTCTGGTTAGCAGCCAAATGCCACTCTGTGTTTTCACCGCGCACCAAGGAAATATCAGCGGAAGCCCGCCATTCTTCCCATCTCCCACAGGGTTCAACATAAATTAAATAAAAAAATATTTCCTCAGCTGCATGCGGTTCACGTCGTAGAGGAAAAAGCGAGGCCTGAGACGATGAGTGTGTACCTTTGTGAAAACTCGACGTGCCCCTTAGAACTGTGTCCAGAATTCAAAGAAGCAAGTTCAAGAACTGTTTCCTTTCGCCTCTCTTTCCCCTCCTGCTCGCCAGCGGCCATTCCTCAGATAGACAGTGCTTGTACATGGGCGCTCTCCCGAGAGGTGGTTTCTCTGAGCTCCTGCAGGTGTAAATAGACCTCAATCACCCTCAGAAACGCATCTCAATGATCTTGGAGTGGGCAGGCGCATTCCGAGACAAGGCAGGGCCAGGAGGGTTTTTAATCTTCCGGCGCGTTTGCACCCCACAGCTGTGGGGGCGGAAGGAGGAGCCGCGGTTGCAGATTTGGTCCCAGGGCAGGCAAATATTCTGCCTCCCTGAATCTTGAGAATCGCTTCCCGGCTGGCTGGCTGGCTAGGTCAAACAGACTGCCTGGAGCCCTCCAGGACAGCTAAAAAGGGAAGCCCTCCTTAACGCGGATAAACTGCGGAACTCACCGCCACATGAGGCAGGGATGGGCCGCGCACCTGGATGGCTTTTCATAGAGGACTGGGCTAATTTATGGAAGAAGGGAGGGGGCTATTGGTGGCTACCAGCCGAAATATCTATGTTCTGCCATCCACATTGTCAGTTGCCGGAAATCATAGAATCATAGAGTTGGAAGAGACCACAAGGGTCATCCAGTCCAACCCCCCGCCAAGCAGGAAACACCATCAAAGCATTCTTGACATATGGCTGTCAAGCCTCTGCTTAAAGACTCCACCACACTCCTTGGTAGCAAATTCCACTGTCGAACAGCTCTTACTGTCAGGAAGTTCTTCCTAATGTTTAGGTGGAATCTTCTTTCTTGTAGTTTGAATCCATTGCTCCGTGTCCGCTTCTCTGGAGCAGCAGAAAACAACCTTTCTCCCTCCTCTATATGACATCCTTTGATATATTTGAACATGGCTATCATATCACCCCTTAACCTTCTCTTCTCCAGGCTAAACATACCCAGCTCCCTAAGCCGTTCCTCATAAGGCATCGTTTCCAGGCCTTTGACCATTTTGGTTGCCCTCCTCTGGACACGTTCCAGCTTGTCAGTATCCTTCTTGAACTGTGGCAGAAGAGAGTGCGCCACTGTGAGAACAGGATGCTGGGCTTAGATGGTCTCCTTAGGCCTGATCCAAGCAGGCTTTTTTCCTCACACTCTTATGGAACCGGCAGGTCCAGAGGCAGTCTATCTTGATTCCTAGGGTTTTTTTTGGGGGGGGGGGTAATTTGGCTAGCAGGCTCTTCTTAAGCCCAGGGGTCAGCAAACTTTTTCAGTAGGGGGCCGGTCCACTGTCCCTCAGACCTTGTGGGGAGCTGGACTATATTTTGAAGGGGGGGGATGAACGAATTCCTATGCCCCACAAATAACCCAGAGATGCATTTTAAATAAAAAGCACACATTCTACTCATGTAAAAACACGCTGATTCCCTGACCGTCTGTGGGCCGGATTTTGAAGGCGATTGGGCCGGATCTGGCCCCCGGGCCTTAGTTTGCCTACCCATGTCTTAAGCTTTCGTGTGCGGATGGCAGCTCCCACCTGGGCAGCGAGACAGGTTGGCAAAGGCCGCATGAGGTTTGTTGGTGGGGAGAGGGGGGCACCCATGTGGTCAGTAGCCTGTCCTGGGTGGGGCCGCGCTCCCTCTGCAGGCCTGCGGTCTTGGGTTGCCATTTGAACCACCTCTGTCACTCAACGCCGCATTGGGAGCCAGGACAGCACCATTTATCAGCCTCTGATGTAGCCCCGGAGGTGCAGCAGATAAATAAAATTCCTGCGTCCATCTGTAGAGGAACAGCATTTCTCCTCCTCCACGAATTTGTCCTCCTGCAGCAGTGAGTTCCACAGTTTAACTAGAAGGGTTAACTTTCATTTGTCCTTAATCTTCCAGCATTCTGCTTCGTTGGCTATCCAGGAGTTCTAGTGCTAGCAGGGAAGGTGGGAAACTTTCCTCTTTCCACTTCCCCGATCCATTTCTTTTTCTCGCCCTTTTCCCGGGTCGGCGAGGGCCGTCCCAGTCCACCTTCCCAAAACACACCGCGAAAAGAATCTCTTAGAACACCGGTTCTGAGAGATCTGCATTGGCTCCCGGTACGTTTCTGAGCACAATTCAGAGTGTTGGTGCTGACCTTTCAAGCCCTCAACACCCTTGGTCCAGTAGACCTGAAGGAGCGTCTCCACCCCCACCGCTCAGCCCGGACACTGAGGTCCAGCGCCAAGGGCCTTCTGGCGGTTCCCTCCCTGCGAGAAGTGAAGCTACAGGCAACCAGGCAGAGGGCCTTCTCGGTGGTGGCACCCGCCCTGTAGAACGCCCTCCCATCAGATGTCAAGGAAATAAACCTTTAGAACCTTTAGAAGCTTAGAGATATCTGACCTTTAGAAGACATCTGAAGGCAGCTCTGTTTAGGGAAATTTTTAATGCTTGATATTTTACTGTGTTTTTAGTGTTCTGTTGGGAGCTGCCCAGAGTGTCTGGGGAAACCCAGCCAGATGGGCGGGGTAGAAATAATTTATTATTATTATTATTATTATTATTATTATTATTATTATTATTATTATTATTATATCAGTCCCACACTTTCTGCATATGCACAAGCCTCTCTCGGAGCCACATACTGAAGCCTGCTTTCCCACTCTGCACATGCTCAAAAGCATCCCAGCCTGTCGCCTTCCTGCCCTCTCGAGAGCAGCTCTGACATCAAAAGGCAGCTCCCTGGATCTCAGCCAAACACCTTCAAGGTGCAATCGATGAAACATCTTCCTCTCCCACCCACCCACCCACCCGGGCGAGATGACTAGATTCGCACGTGAACGGTGGCATATCAATGCTGGGAATAATTGGCATCTTACAAGACGCCAGCCTTATCCGTCATCTACTCCTTTGGGACAGGAGAAGGCGTGAAATCTCGCTTTGGCAAATACCCTGAGGAAGTATGTTCCACTGATTAATTGCTCTGGGTTCTTCAGTTTGTTTTTTTTCCTTCCTCCGCCCCGCTGGTCCAGAACCGCCTTGTTAAATGACTCAACCTCTACACATGTTCCTCCACTTTGCTAAATGCTCTGAATGACAGAAGCACAACCGACTTCCTGGTGTCTTGTACGGCCCTCCCCTGTCCGGCTAATGGAGTATGTTGGGCAGGAAAAACAAACTTGTTGACTCCGAGATTGCCCTGAAGCTTTCCAGCAGGGAGGAGAAGGAGGCCGGTGGTGTTTTGCAATGTTTACGCCTTTTGTCCTGAGCTGACAGCTCATGTTTTGCAAAGCTTATGCCTTGCCTTGAGCTAGCAAAGTTTATTTGTTTAGTGTATGGGTCTCAAACCCTCCAGAATGTCTCCAGTGGAAGAGGCTGGTGATGTTTTGCAATGTTTATGCCTTTTGTCCTGAGCTAGCAGCTCATGTTTTGCAAAGCTTATGCTAACAAAGGTTTTTTTTAAAATGTAGGGGTCTCTTTTTTGTTGACAATTCTTAATTAAATTTTCTGTTTTACAATGTAAAGTATTCATTTTTACATCCTTAAGATATCCATGATTTCTCTTCTTCTCTTTCCATGGTTCATTTTACATGTCATAAATCCCTGCATATTTTGCAAAAACCACACCATTTGGTATTCCATTATTGCATCCATCAAAACTTATTTACACTGTTGCATTTATTTTAATGCTTGCCAGCATTTTCAGCCCATATATTCAATAAACTTTTTCCAATCTTCTCTAAACGTATGTTCTTCTTGTTCTCGTATTCCAGGCATCCCCAAACTGCGGCCCTCCAGATGTTTTGGCCTACAACTCCCATGATCCCTAGTTAAGAGGACCAGTGGTCAGGGATGATGGGAATTGTAGTCCAAAACATCTGGAGGGCCAAAGTTTGGGGATGCCTGTCATATTCTATATGTTAGGTCTGCGCATATTCCATCAGTTTAAGTTGCCATTCTTCTTTGGTTGGGACCTCACTCGTTTTCCATTTTTGGGCTAACAAAACACGGGCCGCAGTAGTAGCATACATAAATAACCTTTTTTGACACCTGGGAATTTCGGTCTGAATTATCCCCAACAGAAAGGACTCTGGGTTTTTTTTGGGAGAAGTACTTTTATACAGTTTTTTTTTCTCCAATTCATTATGGATCATTTCCCAATAATCTTTTACCCTTTTACAAGTCCACCAGTTTTTTTTAATGTGTGGGTCTCAAACCCTCCCTAAGTCAGGGACTTCCCCTGCACGGCTCAGCGGATTGAGCGGACGGTCAAGGAGGCGGTTTCTGTAAAGTGAGGGGCAGGTGGGGCTTGTCCACCTGGGAAGGGAGCCTGTCTAGGAGAAGGAAAGCTCTGGTCCTAAATCTCTGCTGCCTTGCCGGACATCTTCGGGAGAAGAAAGGCTCAGGATTAAACTCTCCACAAATCTGGAGTGGAGTCCCTAAGGCGGTTGGATTGCTCCTTGTCCGCCTCCTTCCAGCAACTCCTGCAGCCCAGCTGGTGCCGAACGTCTTGCTCTGCTTTCCTTTAGACCCCATCACAGAGGTTGAAAGGGGGGTCTTGTCATCCGGGCAGCCCAGGACTTCCAGACACACTGGAGAGGTCCGAGGCTTGCGCCCAGGGCCGGTGCTAGGGCTTTTTGCGCCCTAGGCAAAATCACCTTCTGGCGCCCCCTGGCGTCATGCCCCACGCGTCATGCCCCACGCACAACGCCTCTGACGCCTCTGCGTCCCCTCCATAGGCGGGAGGAGCGCGAGCGCGCGCCGTGGGAGGGTGGCGGTGGCGCGGGGGTTTTGCGGGGCAGGCTGGCCAGCGCCCCCTCCATTTTCGCGCCCTAGGCAACTGCCTAATTCACCTAAATGGACGCACCGGCCCTGCTTGCGCCCCGGAGAGGTCACTTTGGTGCTGCAAACACAGCAATTTTGACTTCACCCCCGGAGGCGCACTCTGTTGTTTCTCACAACGGACAGATGGCAAGAAAATTTGTGAACCGCCCTTCATCTGGAGATCTCGGGGCCGGTCACAGCATAAAAAGAGGAGATAGAAACGCAAAATGCATAATAAAAACGAGAACTAGACAAGCTCATAGCCTCGATCCCACAAACCCTTTTGAAGAGGAACATGCCTAAATTTGTCTAATGAAGGCACCCTGGGGAGAGCATTCCACAAACGGAGCCACCGCAGAAAAGGCCCTGTTTTGTGTTGCTGCCCTCTGGATCTCTTGTGAAGGAGGCACATGAAGGAGGGCACCGGATGACGATTTCAGGGTCCGGGTCAGTTCATATGGGGAGAGGTGGTCATAGAGGTATTGCAGTTCTCAGCCACTCTGTCAATTCTTCCTTCCTTTTTTCTCTGTCGAATTTTACACCTCATTGGTTATTTCCGTTAGAATAATAACCAACATGTATTATGGTAAATACACTGAAACAACACATGATTAAAAGAGAGGACCTCATTACGTTCCAGCTGGTGGAGCACGAGACTCTTAATCCCCGGGTTGCAGGTTCGAGCCCCATTTTGGGTCACTGATTCCTGCATTTCAGGGGGTTGGACTAGATGACCCTCAGGGTCCCATCTGCCTCTACAGTTCTGTGATTCTATAACAAAAACAGCAGGTTACCGATTAAATAATTAAGCTAGTGCTTTTTTAAAAGAGAAAAAGGTTCCCCCGGCCATTAAAAGAGAACTTGGCAAATAGGGGGGTGGGGTGGGAGGGGTGGAGTTCAGCCATCATTCGTTTATTAGTTCATTCGTTTGTTTTTTAATTGGATTTATACTCTACATCTTCCTCAAAGGAGGCCAGGTTGGCACCATGGCCATGTTCTACAAAGTTTTATGCCTTTCTCTTGGGCGATCAGCTCACATTTTGTCCGGTTCTTGGTATTGAGCTAGCAGCTGATGTCTTGCAGAGGTTACCCACTTCCAGCCAACAGCTGACGTCTTGCAAAGTAATTAATATTTTTATTTTTATTTTTTTATTTTACCCCACCCCCATCTGGCTGGGTTTCTCCAGCCACTCTGGGCGGCTTCCAACAAAAGATTAAAAATACATTAAAATATCAGTCATTAAAAACTTCCCTAAACAGGGCTGCCTTCAGACGTCCTCTAAATGTCAGGTGCTGTAGTTGTTTATTTCTTTGACATCTGAAGGGAGGGCATTCCACAGGGCGGGCGCCACCACCGAGAAGGCCCTCTGCCTGGTTCCCTGCAACCTCACTTCTTGCAGGGAGGGAACCGCCAGAAGGCCCTCGGAGACGGACCCCGGTGTCCGGGTTGAACATTGGGGCTGGAGACGCTCCTTCTTTCCTTTGCATTCCCCTGGAGCTAAGGAGTCTTGGCAACAAAACCCGTTTTCCCAAGGAGCAAGCAGCTGCGGGCACTCGGTGGGCCCCTAGAGGCTCACGCCCGGAGCGAATGCCCGATGTGTGCGCCCAGCTAACGGACAAAGGGAAGCCTCCTTGGAACAAAGTGTTCTCCGCGTGACTCAGGGAAGCGGAGCTGCCCGGACAGGAAGAAAGAGCGAGAGCTGCGTCTCCCACAGACCTTGACTTCCAGCGTGTGAGACCCGCTCTGGTGACTCAGACTCCAGCAGGGCGAGCGAGCGGTCGAGGAGGCCAAGAGGCTTGCCAAGCAAGGCACGGCGTGTGACAGCCTCCCGAAAATATGATGTTAATTGCAAGGACTCCTCCAGGAGAACTGCCAAATGGTTCTGTTTTTCCATTTCGTTTTCCCTTGGTGGCGTGGGATCTCGGAAGGGATCTGCTCACCTGGACAAGCCCACCTGGACTGCTCTGGAAGTCTCTTCTTCCTGCTTCTCTGTCTCCTGCCTCCTCACCTTCGTTCTTTTTTATTTATTTATTTATACATACATACATACCCAGCCCCTCTGGCTGGCTTTCCCCAGCCACTCTGAGTGGCTTCCAACAAAAGATTAAAAATACATTAAAACAGCAGTCATTAGAATCATAGAATCATAGAATCGTAGAGTTGGAAGAGACCACAAGGGCCATCCAGTCCAACCGCCTGCTGAGCAGGAAACACCATCAAAGCATTCTTGAAATATGCCTGTCAAGCCTCTGCTTAAAGACCTCCAAAGAAGGAGACTCCACCACACTCCTTGGTAGCAAATTCCACTGCCGGACAGCTCTTACTGTCAGGAAGTTCTTCCTAATGTTTAGGTGGAATCTTCTTTCTTGTAGTTGGAATCCATTGCTCCGTGTCCGCTTCTCTGGAGCAGCAGAAAACAACCTTTCACCCTCCTCTATATGACATCCTTTTATATATTTGAACATGGCTATCATATCACCCCTTAACCTTCTCTTCTCCAGGCTAAACATACCCAGCTCCCTAAGCCGTTCTTCATAAGGCATCGTTTCCAGGCCTTTGACCATTTTGCTTGCCCTCCTCTGGACACATTCCAGCTTGTCAGTATCCTTCTTGAACTGTGGTGCCCAGAACTGGACACAGTACTCCAGGTGAGGTCTGACCAGAGCAGAATACAGTGGTACTATTATTTCCCTAGATCTAGACGCTAGACTCCTATTGATGCATTAAAAACTTCCCTAAACAGGGCTGCCTTCAGATACCTTCTAAAAGTCAGTTAGTTGCTTATTTCCCTGACATATGACAGCAGGGCATTCCACAGGGTGGGTGCCACTACCGAGAAGGCCCTCTGCCTGGTTCCCTGTAACCTCACTTCCTGCAGGGAGGGAACCACCGGAAGACCCTCAGAGCTGGACCTCAGTGTCCAGGCTGGACGATGGGGGTGGAGATGCTCCTTCAGGTATACCAGGCCAAGGCCGTTGAGGGCTTTCAAGGTCAGCACCAACACTTTGAATTGTGCTCGGAAATGTACTGGGAGCCAATGTAGGTCTTTCAAGATCAGCGTTCTGTGGTCTCGGCGGCCGCTCCCAGTTGCCGCACCAAATCCAACATCATACCCTTTTCACGAGTAATATATCTCAGGGGGTAGGCTACTCCCAGAAGCCTCAGCGGCCGGCTTGACCGATGACCAAAGGGTGATGGGAGCTGGGAGCTCTGCTTTGAAACCTCCAAGGAAGGAGAGACCACCACCCTCTGATGACACCAGCAGGTTTTGGGGGGCGACCGCATCTCCTCCCCTTCTCCTCTCCCTTGTGTTTAATTGTAGATTGTAGGCTCCTCGGGGCAGGGACCCCTCGCATGCCGAATTTTGCCAGGTGGCAAGCAACGCTCAGAAATACACTGGAGTAAAAATAAATAAATTTGCATTGGGGGGAGGAGGAGGCAGGAGGGAAAGACCCATGGTTAAGTTTAGTTTATTGCTGGGGTGGGGGACCCCAGGCCCCTAACTCAAACCTTCTAGGTCTCGCTGTCCCCAGGCCACGCCCCCTGCCTGCAGACCACGCCCCTCGCTGCTTTGAACCCTGAGCAGCTAGGTCCCCGATCCACCTCATCAACAGTTTTAGAGACAGGATATCTCAGAATTCCAGTGGGATTTGTGGGGGTGGGGGTAAACAGTGGAAAGTGCTCCCCACTGGTTTCTGGGGTGGGGGTGTCGATGTAGACCCCCCACCCTGCCTAGCCTCAGGCAAGATGTAAAAAAGAAAAAAGGAGGGTCTTTGTTTCTTGAATGGATGTTAAATCCTGGTTTTTTTGTTCTCCTTTTAAAGGTGCTTAATTGATGTTTTGCATCGATTTGCATCTTTTGTTTTGCAAGGACGGGGCATCCCCCTCCAAGGCAGAAAGGTGATTTAGGCATTTGTAAAATAATAAAACAGAGTAGGGCTTGCATTCTTCTGGGTTTGCTCAACAGGTCCTCCCTTGGGGGTGGGCGACTGCTGGACCTCTCTGCTCCCTGCACACACACACACACCCCTCACCAGAAGCCCACCAAGG
Source organism: Zootoca vivipara (assembly GCF_965207765.1). Taxonomy (NCBI): domain Eukaryota; kingdom Metazoa; phylum Chordata; class Lepidosauria; order Squamata; family Lacertidae; genus Zootoca; species Zootoca vivipara. The sequence continues at coordinate 92,330,947 of NC_142589.1, read as the reverse complement.
CCCTGCCCCGAATAAAATTAAAGGAAAGAATGTCAAAAGAGCCTTGGGGCAGGATCAGGCCAAAGGGGGGCACATCTAGTCAACAGCATCCTGTTCTCAGCAGGCCAGCACTTGAATCTGGGGGTGTTTGCAGCTTGGTGAGGGCCCTTGCTTTGAATGCAGAGTGCTCAAGGTCCCATAGAACCATAGAGCTGGTGGATGGGACCTCCAGCGGTCATCTAGTCCAACCCCTGGCAACGCAGGAATCTCCCGTAACTGGCTATAATAAAATGTATAAACTAATGCAGAATGAGTACAGAAATTCTTATTATTATATACACAAAAGCAAACTATGTCAAAGGCGAGGGTACAGTCCCAAAACTTAAAGTGTTAATGCCAGTGAACCCACGAGCGTCTGGTCTGCGCCTGCTGCGCCTCTTTTCTTGGGGTACTCCTCCAATATCTTATTTGTTTGGACTGCAATCTTCATTAACACTTTAAGTTTTGGGACTGTACCCTCGCCTTTGACATAGTTTGCTTTTGTGTATATAATAATAAGAATTTCTGTACTCATTCTGCATTAGTTTATACATTTTATTATAGCCAGTTACGGTAGTGTATGGTTTGAAGGTATTCGTAACGGAGGTCTACATTGTAGCTTGGTAACGCAGGAATCTCAGCTAAAGAATCCCTAACGGATGGCCACCCAACCTCTGCTTAAAAACCTCCAAGGAAGGAGAGCCCCCCCCCCAACCCACCCTTAGGCCTCGCCTCCCCCCACAACATTTCTGGGGGTGAGTCTGCCTGCCTGCCTGCCTGCCTGTCTCCTCTCCCGCCCCCCTCCCCAGCCTGCTGTTCTGCCCCCTCTGCTCCCCCCCCAATGACTTGAGACACTGCAATTCTTCACCCTGGTTTTTCCACCCTCTCCTCCGAAATAATGGCCCTCATTATCTCAATTTCACAGGATCAGAAAGGCAAGGCCTCAAAGCAGGAAGAGATTCCTGGAGGCACCCGTCAAGGGCCGAAAATAGAAACAAGGCGGCCGGGATTCCTTTAACCACTGCACCACACTTCCTGGGTGCCCGGCGATGGGGCGGGTGGCTCATCAGGGCTCCGATCGCTGCAAACAGGGAGCTGGGTCAGGAATGGGGTTGGAGGCTGGGAAGTGACTCAAAGTTTGTGCCTCTTGCACAACATAGATTCCTGGGGCATGTCTACTCAGAAGGGCGCAAGCTTCCTAGTCCTCAAGCTTCAAAATATGTGTTTGGGGTGCAGGCAGGGACCCAGACACAACCGGGTGGGAGGCAGAGAAAGGCAGATTTCCTTCCTCTTTTCTAAGCTCTCTGAAGACCCCATCTAGCCAGCTTCTGAAGACCAGTTGCTGGAGACCTCAGGAGGGGAGATTGTTGTTATATTAATCCTGTTTGCAGACCCTCCGAAGTGTCTCTATTTCCCAGGGACAGCCCCCAGTTTACAGAAGCCGCCCCGGTTTGTGATTTGATCCTGCTTTTTCCTTAGAACGTCCCTATTTTCATCAGGGAAATGTTAGAGGGTCTGGAGTCATGCGACACAACCATCAGATGTCAAGGAAATAAACAACTATCAGACTTTTAGAAGACATCTGAAGGCAACCCTGTTTAGGGAAGTTCTTAGAATCATAGAATCGTAGAGTTGGAAGAGACCACAAGGGCCATCCAGTCCAACCCCCTGCCGAGCAGGAAACACCATCAAAGCATTCTTGACATATGCCTGTCAAGCCTCTGCTTAAAGACCTCCAAAGAAGGAGACTCCACCACACTCCTTGGTAGCAAATTCCACTGCCGAACAGCTCTTACTGTCAGGAAGTTCTTCCTAATGTTTAGGTGGAATCTTCTTTCTTGTAGTTTGAATCCATTGCTCCGTGTCCGCTTCTCTGGAGCAGCAGAAAACAACCTTTCTCCCTCCTCTATATGACATCCTTTTATATATTTGAACATGGCTATCATATCACCCCTTAACCTTCTCTTCTCCAGGCTAAACATACCCAGCTCCCTAAGCCGTTCCTCATAATCTTTAATCTTTGATATTTTATTGTGCTTTTATTTCTGTTGGGAGCCACCCAGGGTGGCTGGGGAAACCCAGCCAGATGGGCAGGGTATAAATAAATATATTATTATTATTATTATTATTATTATTATTATTATTATTATTGCCAAGAGCCTAAGAAGAGCCTTCTGGATCAGGCCAAATGGGGCCCACCATTTCAGGATTTACAAAAGAGGCATTTAGTCGGCCACTGCGATAGCAAGATGCTGATCTTGCTATTGCGGTGGCCCGACCAGATGCCTCTTCCGTAAATCCCACAACCAGGATCCGAGCACAAGAGCAACTCCCCCCCCCACACCGCCCAGTGGTTTTCCAGCAACTGGCATTCCAAAACATTTCTGCCTTCAACCATTGGTGGCCATCCCTGCCTCCTGTGGAAGGAAGTTCCGCAGTTCAACAACAACAACCCACTGAGTGATTCCCTGGCCGACGTCCCGAGAATATTAAGAAAACATGTGTGCGCCAAACACACACACACACACTCACACAAAGGCATGTTTTGTGTGTGTGTGTGTGTGCAAGAGAGAGAGATTTCTCAGCTCCTCAGGGCTGGGCGGGCCATGTTGCATTCCTGGCCACGCTCCAAGTGGGAGATCGCCTGGCCTTGCAACTACTCCCTGGCGTGGGAATGCGGAGGCTGTGATCCTGCCCCCATGTTCCTGCATGACAGTCATGGCACGTCACGGCCTCTGGGGGCCACACCTTTCGGGGGCGGAGCGTTTACCCACCAGGACATCTGACTCAAGGTCATGCCATCCCATCGGGCTTAATCACCGCCTGCTCATCCTGCAACCTTTCCTTCGGGTTCCGCACAGTCAGCCAGCGTGTGTGTGTTTTTCTGCAACCTAAGCACCCTCCTGCCCCTTCCCCAAAGCCAGGCCATCAGAGGAGGGTTTTAAGGACTTAGGACTCTGCGCCCTTTCCCGTCACCCTCCGAGCTCTACCCAAAAGGCAAACAAGTTAGGTCACGTGGTTCAATATTTGCCGTTTGGACTCCCAAGGTGCATTGGTTAAAAGGGGCATTTGTGGGAGGCTGTTGCAAGGGCTGAGTTGCTGGATTAGTCCAGAGAGAGAGAGAGAGGGAGGGAGAAAATCATAGAATCGTAGAGTTGGAAGAGACCACAAGGGCCATCCAGTCCAACCCCCTGCCGAGCAGGAAACACCATCAAAGCATTCTTGACATATGCTGTCAAGCCTCTGCTTAAAGACCTCCAAAGAAGGAGACTCCACCACACTCCTTGGCAGCAAATTCCACTGCCGAACAGCTCTTACTGTCAGGAAGTTCTTCCTAATGTTGAGGTGGAATCTTCTTTCTTGTAGAGAGAGAGCAGGTTCATAGCTTGAGGGTCCTCCTGGATCCTTTGCTGTCGCTCGAGGCTCAGGTGGCCTCAGTGGCCCGGAGTGACTTCCATCAGCTTCGGCTGGTGGCCCAGCTACACCCCTATCTGGACAGGGGTGGCCTAACTACTGCTGTCTGTGCTCTTGTAACCTCAAGGTTAGATTACTGCAATGCGTTCTATGTAGGGCTGCCCCTGAAGACGGTTCGGAAACTTCAGCCGGTGCAGAATTCATCAGCCAGGTTGCTTACTGGGTGGCAAGACGGTTTGAGCATATTGCACCGATCCTGGCCCGACTGCACTGGCGACCAAATAGTTTCCGGGCCCAATTCAAAGTGCTGTTTTTTTGACCTATAAAGCCTTAAATGGCGACGGACCGCAAGACCTCAAGCACTGCCTCTTTCCATATGAACCTACCCTGAGATCATCTTCTGAGTCCTTCCTTTCTGTGCCTCCTCGAGAGGTCCAGAGGGTGGCAACACGAGAACAGGGCCTTCTCTGCAGTGGCTCCCTGTCTCTGGAATGCTCTCCCTAGGGAAGTTCGCCTGGCGCCTTCACTATACACCTCTAGGTGCCAGGCAAAAATGTTCCTTTTTAACCAGGCCTATGGCTGACCTGATCAACACCCTATACCCTTTAAAATGTGGCTCTTTTGGGGGGGGGTTATTGGATTATTGTTTTTATTTTTATTTTATGTCTTTTTTTGTGAACTGCCCTGAGACCTCCAGGTATAGGGCGGTATATAAATTGAATGAATGAATGAATTTACTTTTGATCCAGCATTGCAAATCCTGGTCAGCTCCTTCCCTTTGACAAAACGCCTAAGCATCTGTCCCGAACTTCTGGCCCCATAGCAGCAACTCATAGAATCATAGAGTTGGAAGAGACCACAAGGGCCATCCAGTCCAACCCCCTGCCAAGCAGGAAACACCATCAAAGCATTCCTGACAGATGGCTGTCAAGCCTCTGCTTAAAGACCTCCAAAGAAGGAGGCTCCACCACAATCCTTGGTAGCAAATTCCACTGCCGAACAGCTCTTACTGTCAGGAAGTTCTTCCTAATGTTTAGGTGGAATCTTCTTTCTTGAAGTTTGAATCCATTGCTCCGTGTCCGCTTCTCTGGAGCAGCAGAAAACAACCTTTCTCCCTCCTCTATATGACATCCTTTTATATATTTGAACATGGCTATCATATCACCCCTTAACCTTCTCCTTCTATTCTCTAGGCTAAATATACCCAGCTCCCTATGCCGTTCCTCATAAGGCATCGTTTCCAGGCCTTTGACCATTTTGGTTGCCCTCCTCTGGACACGTTCCAGCTTGTCAGTATCCTTCTTGAACTGCGGTGCCCAGAACTGGACACAGTATTCCAGGTGAGGTCTGACCAGAGCAGAATACAGAGGTACTATTACTTCCCTAGATCTAGGTCTTGCAAAGCTGACCTCTTGGCTTGCTGCAATCAGCATTCACCCCCACTGTGGCAGCCTAATATTAAAACAGCCGGCAGCCCTCTGCCGGGATCCTGTGATTCATCCAGTCCTCCGGGGAGCTGGCGCTGAGGTTATTCGTGGGCACAGGGAGGGCTCTCTCGAATCCTTTCGCGTCTCTCTGGGCGTTCTAGGATCTGAGGCTGGTTTTGGAGGAAAGGAGCCTCGTGCCAAGGAAGAGCGGGATGCCAGAGCCGGGAGCATCTGCCATTCCCGATCATTCCAGGCCAAACAAGCCCAGCTAGACAAACAGAACCATCTGCCGCGAGTCTAGAAACCCTGGCTCGCAACAACTTGCTGGCTGCGGGGTTTCAGCCGGCGCTGGGAAAAGGAAGAGGCTGGGATTTCTGGGTTTCTGGGTTTGCAGCAGGAGGGAGGGGGGAACCTCCTGTTGCCCAAGGGCCGCATTCCCTCCTGGGCAACCTTCTGAGGGCCACCTGGCAGTGGTGGGCGGATCCAGAGGCAAAAGCAGGGTGGGGAAAACCCAACGTAAAGCTGGGTTCGACAGGGGGACGGGACTGACTGCCTCGGAAAGCAGCCGCCTCTCCTTCACCGGCGATCTTGATGCCAAGGATTCTACATTGCCGGGGTTGGGCTGGATGACCTTTGGGGTCCCCTTCCAGTTCCAGTTTCTGCACGCACGCAAACCTCTCCATCCCCCTCCCTTTGGCGCAGGGTTCAAAAAGAGCACATCCCAGCCGAGCAAAAAACACTTGGGGCGGGGTGCAAAGCAGGCCGAGGAGTGTGGCCTGGGGAGAGTTTCAAGGGCCAAATAGAGCGGCATGGGGGACCCATTTGGGGAGGCTCTAGGCCTAGGCCTCAGGACGTGGGTGACGCTGTGGGTTAAACCACTGAGCCTAGGGCGTGCCGATCAGAAGGTCAGTGGTCCGAATCCCCGCGACGGGGTGAGCTCCCGTTGCTCGGTCCCTGCTCCTGCCATGGCTTTGGGTTCGAGAAGCGCGGGGACCACCCTCACCTTCCTGAGTCTCGGGCAGCGTGAGAAACTCAGATATAGAAGCCCATCGCCGAATAGCACCTTAGACCTGGGTTACGGTTGCCACCATGGAATAGCTAGATGCCTTTTTTCTTTAACAATGAAATTTATTATTGTTGTTACTGTTATTACTGTTATTATTATTGTTGTTGTTGTTGTTGTTGTTGTTGTTGTTGTTGAAGGGACCCAGGTGGCGCTGTGGGTTAAACCACAGAGTCTAGGGCTTGCTGATCAGAAGGTCGGCGGTTCGAATCCCTGCAACGGGGTGAGCTCCCGTTGCTCGGTCCCAGCTCCTGCCCACCTAGCAGTTCAAAACCACATCAAAGTGCAAATAGATAAATAGGAGCCACTCTGGCGGAAAGGTAAACAGCGTTTCCGTGCGCTGCTCTGGTTTGCCAGAAGCGGCTTCGTCATGCTGGCCCTATGACCCGGAAGCTGTACGCCGGCTCCCTCGGCCAGTAAAGCGGGTCCCTTTAGCCTTTACCTTAGGTCTCAGGTTCCCGACCTGTGAATTATAGGTGGCTGGCTAATATCAAGCCATAGTATTGGTTGGGATATAGCTATTGTTGTGACGTGGGGTTTGTGATTTCAGCTCTCTTGACAAAACATGCTGGAGACAGTTCTCTAGTAACAGCTCTTTATTAAAGTGAACAAGACTGAAGACTGAGGAGAGGAAAGCTACATTTATAGGGACAGGGGACTAGCTAGGAAGGGATACATTTTGGAGGGAACAATATCAAGCAATCACAGTGCTGCCTTTTGGAGGAAACCAATAAGACAGAGGATCCAAACACAGCAGCTTAAATGAACCAATAGTAGCTGTACCCTCTGGAACCAAAAGGCAGTTACTTTATCCTAATGCAAATACAGACAATAATAATACAGATATAAAATCCTTTGACTCAATACACAACACCCCTCCCCCCCTAGTGAGCACAGCAGACGTAATCCCTCAGGTACTGTGGGGTCCTACAACTTCTACCTGATCTCCTGACAACAGGTGTTGCAGGTTCTGGATTGGGTGTTACCTGTGGTGGAGGGGCTGCTATAGGGGTTTCATCAGGAACAGATGGAGTCCCAGACATCTCAGGGTCCCCGACCTGTACCTCGTCATCATGAGGACTAGCAGACCCTGGTTCATTTGCTGAAGCCCCTGGTGACTGTACCTCTGGACCATTTTCACTCTGGTCTTGCAGCTGTGCGTCATTAGCCAGGGATGAATTATCTGACTCCTCCCTGCTGAGCGCCCGGCGCCTCAGCTGATCTATATGTCTCTTCCAAACTTGCCCATTTTCCAAGGTCACATAATAGGACACAGGTCCACTAGCCCGGGTGATCACACCGGCCACCCACCGCGGACCTCGTGAATAGTTCCTCACCCAGACCAGATCTTCAGGGGCGAGATACCTTGTTGTGTCAGTCTCAGCCTGGGGGGTTGCTCTTGAATTACGGTTTGGCATTTTATCTGGGTGGACATAATCCAGCACCGTTACCAGTCTTCTACCTAAGAGCAGCTCGGCTGGCGACTTGCCCGTCGCAGTACACGGCGTCGCATGCTGCAAAAATAACATTCGCGCAATGCGAGCCGACCAGTTACCCTCCATTAAGCGCGCAATGGATTCTTTGGCTGTTCTTACCATGCGCTCAGCCTGCCCATTGGAGGATGGGTGAAAGGGCGCGGATGTGACCCCTCTTATAAAGTTATCAGCCAAGAATGCCCTGAATTCTTGGGATACAAAAGCTGCCCCATTATCTGATACAATGGTCTCAGGTAACCCGTGGGTAGCAAACAGCTGCCTCAACACCTTGATTACGGCAGCTGATGCCATGCTAGGGACCATCGCCACTTCTAACCATTTGGAATATGCATCAACGATAACCAAAAAGACCTTCCCTTGGAATGGCCCAGCAAAATCTATGTGCAGCCGGCTCCAGGGAGTCCTGGACTGCTCCCACCAGTGGACTGGTGCTCTGGCCACTTCTGGCCGCACCTCTTGGCATGCCTTGCATGTTCGTACCCATTGTTCTATGTTCTGGTCCATTCCAGGCCACCACACATAACATCGGGCTAGCGACTTCATCCTGACCATTCCCGGGTGTCCCATGTGAAGCGTCTCAAGAACCCTGTTTCTCAGTGGTGCTGGGATTATCACCCTATCTCCCCATAGGAGACAACCCTTATGCATGGACAATTCGTGCTGCCTTGTCGCATAAGGCCTGAATTTTTCTTCATGCGGACCACCTGGCCACCCCCTCCCCACCCAAGTGAGCACACGGGAGAGAACAGCATCTTTCCTAGTTTTCTCAGCATCATAATGTGCTCCGCCGGAGCAGGATCCTCATTGCTCCCGCCAGGAAGGGGCAATCGACTCAGCGCATCAGCATGGCACAACTGTTTCCCCGGCACATGGGTCAAGGTGTACTGGAACCCATTCAGGAATATTGACCAACGCAACATTCTGGGGGAGAGAATTTGTGGCGTTTGTTTGTTTGGGTTGAACAACCCTAACAGTGGTTTGTGGTCCGTTTCAATGGAGAAATGGCGACCGTACAAATAATCATAGAACCTTTTGATTCCGGACACAATAGCCAGTGCCTCTTTATCAATTTGAGCATAGTTGCGCTCTGTGGGCGACAACGTACGGGAATAGAAAGAGATGGGCTTTTCCGACCCATCCGGTTCCCTATGACTCAGCACAGCCCCCAGACCGTATTGAGAGGCATCACATGCCAGGACCAGCGGCTTTGACTCATCATAATGAGCAAGGACGCTCCTGCTACTCAGCATTCCTCGCAAGGAGTCAAAAGCCTTCTGCTGCTCCCGCCCCCATCGCCACACATTCTTTTTCTGCAATAGTCTATGTAATGGTTCAGCTACCGAAGCTTTCTGGGGTAAGAACGAATGATAAAAGTTAATAAGTCCCAGGAATGACTGCAACTCCGTCTTGTTCTGTGGTCGTGGTGCCTCGATGATGGCCTTAATCTTAGCATCTGTGGGGTGGATGCCTGATGCATCAATTTTAAACCCCAAGAAATCCACAGTTGGCACCCCAAAACTGCATTTTTCTTTTTTCAGTTGCAACCCCACCTCCTTGAACTTGAGCAACACTGCACGGACACGCGCAACCAGTTCCTGTGGGTCTTTTCCAGCAATCAAAACATCATCAAAAAATGGCAAGACCCCCGGCAGACCTCTTAACAGGCGTTCCATGAGCCCTTGAAAAATCCCTGGGGCCACACAAACTCCGAACTGTAATCTGTTAACTCTGAACGCCCCTTTATGTGTGACAATAGTCTGTGCTTCCGCTGATTGTGGGGTTACTGGCAGCTGTTGGTAAGCTTGTGCCAGGTCAATTTTGGCGAACACCTTGCCCCCAGCCAGTTTAGCCAACAGATGTGATACGACTGGAATGGGGTATGAGTTTCCCCTGAGTGCCTTATTGATAGTACATTTGTAATCTGCACATATCCTGACTTCCCCATTTGCTTTAAGGGGTGTGACGATTGGAGTCTCCCACTTAGCAGAGTCCACGGGTGAGAGAACTCCTTGCTTGACCAATTTATCCAGCTCTGCCTCGATCTTGGGTTGCAGTGCAAATGGCACTCGCCTTGGTTTGAGTCGGACTGGAGCCACCCCGGGGTCCAACTCGAAGTCAACTGGGGGCCCTTTATAACAACCCAGTTTTCCATTAAAGAGACCAGCAAATTCCTTGCATAATACCTCACTCATCTCAGGGCAGGTTTGGATTGAATTAAGCCCTGAGATACTCAGTCCCAGGGCAGGGAACCAGTCAGTGCCCAGGAGACTGGGGCGACTGCCCTTCGCAATCACCAGTTTGAGTACAGCCTGTTTGTCCCGGAACTGTACTCTCACGGCACACATTCCCATAACATGGATGCGGCCTGCTGAGTACGACTGCAAGGTTGCCGGAAAGGGCTCCAGAGGGGGCAACTTACCCCTGGGGAAGAATGTCTTCGCGGTCTGGTCCGACACGATGGTGAATGCGGATCCGGAGTCCACCTCCATGTCGCACTGCTGACCCTCAATCTTCACCTTGACGTGTGCCTTGCCTTGCGCTGGAAACTGCACGGCCCTCCCGTTGATCTCCGTTACGTAGTGGCAGTCCTTTAGAAAACGAGTTGCTGTGGGCGGTCTGCGATGCTCCAGTCTAGGTGCTCCTGTCGCTCCCGACGCCGCCGATCTACAGACCCTGGCGATGTGACCCGTCTTTCCGCACGTCCGGCAGATAGCATCTCTGAAACGACAACTCTTCCTTTCATGGTTTCCGCCACAACCTGGGCAACTGCCTCGGCGATCTCTGTGCACTGTGCAGGCCTGACGCACCGACTCGACCCCACGGACTGGGCTCTGGCTCGGAGTAGCCTCTAGCTCGTCCATGGCATGCGCAACTTCTATCTGTGGCTTAGTGGCCTTGCGACTGGCATCAAGCTCCTCTCTTTCATAATTCTCCGTGGCGGTGGCCTCTTTCAAGGCTGAAGCAAGGGTAACCTCTTCTTTAGCCACGATGCGTCTTCTGGCTTTCTTGCTGCTCAGACCACCAATAAACCGATCCAGGAGAGTCTCTTCCAGATTTTGGAAGCCGCAGTGCTGAGCGAGCTTCCGGAGTTCAGCCAGAAATGTGGATACAGACTCCCCAGCATGCTGCTGCCTCTTATGGAACTCCATCCGCCGGGCCATCTTGGTCTCAGTAGGCGCCAAGTGGCTTGTTAGGCAGGCAAGAATATCTTTGAGAGATGTCTCACTCAGCTTCGCTGGAGCAAGTAATGCCTTGGCCAGCTTGAAGGTCTCGGGCCCACAGTAGCTCAGGAATGTGGCCCTTCTTTTGCTGGCATCGGTGATCCCTTGAGCCACTGCAAAGAACTCGAAGCGTTCGACGTAGTCTTCCCAGGTGTGGGGCTCTGATGGCTGGAAGGGCTCCAATACCCTTGGACTCTCCATTGTCCTAGCGGGCAGGGTCGTCTTCTCAGCTGGCCAGTGAGTCTTGTTCTCAGCTGCAATCCGGACTCTGAGGCAGGGTTGTGTTTAACCGCTCCTCAGCATTCCGGATCCCACCTTCGTCGCCAGTTGTTGTGACGTGGGGTTTGTGATTTCAGCTCTCTTGACAAAACATGCTGGAGACAGTTCTCTAGTAACAGCTCTTTATTAAAGTGAACAAGACTGAAGACTGAGGAGAGGAAAGCTACATTTATAGGGACAGGGGACTAGCTAGGAAGGGATACATTTTGGAGGGAACAATATCAAGCAATCACAGTGCTGCCTTTTGGAGGAAACCAATAAGACAGAGGATCCAAACACAGCAGCTTAAATGAACCAATAGTAGCTGTACCCTCTGGAACCAAAAGGCAGTTACTTTATCCTAATGCAAATACAGACAATAATAATACAGATATAAAATCCTTTGACTCAATACACAACAGCTATGAATGATAAATTAACACGTGCCGTTAAGGTAAGATGGGGAACATGCAGGAGAAATGATTTTGAGGAAACATGGAAGATGTTTGTAGAAATTGTACTGTTAAAACGGAAAGGGGTCAAACCATCTCAAGAGGTGTTGAAATTTTGGGAGGTTGGATAGTTACAATGGAATGGTCTCATTGGTGGGGGGGCCCCACATTTTTATTCTTAATTATTTATTATCATCACTTTGTCAAAAAATAAAATAAAACCCATAGGATTTTTTTTTTCATCTTGCCCAGAGTTGTTATCCGTGACCTGCCAGTAGGGTCTCGGGCAGCCAGGAAAGGATCCTTCTTCCCACTATATACCACAAGTGGTACCGGTAATAATGCGGTTGCGTTGGGGAACAGCTAATAGAATCGTAGAGTTAAAGAATTGAAAGGGAACCTCAAGAGTCATCTAGACCAACCCCCTGCAATGCAGGATTCACAGCTGAGAGGAAGAATGTGAGAATGCTCGGGTATAAACCCAGCTTGAATCCACCAGGAATGCACGGTTGTCATGTGAGAGGTTCGCTCAAAACTCCTGTCTGGAGGGGCCCTTGTTGTTGTTGTTGTTTAGTCGTTTAGTCGTGTCCGACTCTTCGTGACCCCATGGACCAGAGCACGCCAGGCACTCCTGTCTTGCACTGCCTCCCGCAGTTTGGTCAAACTCATGTTCGTAGCTTCGAGAACACTGTCCAACCATCTCTTCCTCTGTCGTCCCCTTCTCCTTGTGCCCTCCATCTTTCCCAGCATCAGGGTCTTTTCCAGGGAGTCTTCTCTTCTCATGAGGTGGCCAAAGTATTGGAGCCTCAGCTTCACGATCTGTCCTTCCAGGGAGCACTCAGGGCTGATTTCCTTCAGAATTGATAGGTTTGATCTTCTAGCAGTCCATGGGACTCTCAAGAGTCTCCTCCAGCACCATAATTCAAAAGCATCAATTCTTCGTCGATCAGCCTTCTTTATGGTCCAGCTCTCACTTCCATACATCACTACTGGGAAAACCATAGGTTTAACTATACAGACCTTTGTCGGCAAGGTGATGTTTCTGCTTTTTAAGGTGTTGTCTAGGTTTCTCATTGCTTTTCTCCCAAGAAGCAGGCGTCTTTTAATTTCATGACTGCTGTCACCATCTGCAGTGATCATGGAACCCAAGAAAGTAAAATCTCTCACTGCCTCCATTTCTTCCCCTTTTATTTGCCAGGAGGTGATGGGACCAGTGGCCATTATCTTAGTTTATGTTGAGCTTCAGACCATATTTTGCGTTCCCCTATTTCACCCTCATTAAAAGGTTCTTTAATTCCTCCTCACTTTCTGCCATCAAGGTTGTGTCATCAGCCCTGGGACGATGCAATAAAAACTGCGGGTGTTTGCCTACCGGAACCTGAATATGGGCAGACTCTGGACAGATCGAAGGAAAACCTTCTTCACATGGCGCGTATAGTGTTGGATTTACATATAAGCTAAACAAGCTGCAGCTTAGGGCCCCACTCTCTTGGGGGCCCCGAAAAGTTGAAAGGAAAAAAACACCTGCATGTACATTTCAAAAATATAAGATAAAAAACTAATAAAATAAAACCCACATACAGCAACAGTGTTTTGTGTTGTGTAGGCTCCTATGATGTAAGTCATGGGCCCCGCCTGCTAGCCTGCTCCCTAAAATATCCCTGGTTTGCTCCTTTCTATATAGAGGGTGCCTACATTCTGCATGGACTGGTTGCTTGGCAATATGTGCAAATGGCTCGAAATACCTATTAGGTCCACAAATTAGCATATATTCAACACCAAAAAAAAAGTGACAATTTGTTGTTGACAAAGGACAGCTGGACATATAATGGGCCCCATTACCTTCAGTAGCTGAGGGCCGCATCAAACCTAGATCTGGCTCTGGGCGCGTAGTTAAACTGCGGAACTCGCTGCCACAGGACGCCACCAGCTTGGATGGCTTTAAAAGAGGATTGGGCGAATTTGTGGAGGAGGCAAAGTTCTATCAATGAACGGCTAGTCCGTAGGCAAGGAAGGGAAACAAAAGATGGTCTCAAGGAGAAAACTTTTTTCTGCTAGCGCAGATTGTTTGCAGAACCTTGAAGCCTGCCAGGTGTGTGTGTGTGTGTGTGTGTTTCTAGTTGGGCTGCTGAGTTGCACCACCTGTCTATGGCCTTTGCACTCAAAGGTGTGGGTCGGGTCTCCAGGCAGAACTTGTGCAAGGAATGTTTGCAAAGGGCAGGAAGCAAGCCATGCCAAGGTGGAATCCTAAGTCTGAGAATCTTGCTGGGTGGGGAGTATGCTGGAATCTGTGCTAGGCTGGCCCAGAGATAGAAAGAAGACAAACTCCCAACTAGAGAAGAATGGCTGATTAAATTGATGGATTATGCAGAAATGGCAAAAAGGACCAGAATCGGCAAGACCAAAATTTTAATAAGGAATGGGGGAAATCTTTTTAAAAACCACTGTAAACAGCTAAAATAATAGTAGGATTGGAATAACACTTGTTGTTTAATGTTGAGTTTTGGATATAATCAGTGCCGGATTTGCGTATAAACCAAACAAGCTATAACTTAGGGCCCCACTCTCTTGGGGGCCCCCAAAAATGTAAAGAAAAAAACCGTATGTACATTTCCAAAATATAAGATAAAAAACAAATAAAATAAAACCTAATGCAGCAACAGTGTTTTGTGTTGTGTAGGCTTCTAGGATGTAAGTCATGGGTCCCACCTGCTTGCCTGCTCCCTAAAATATCCCTGGTTTGCTCCTTTCTATATAGAGGGTGCTTCCATTTTGCATGGACTGGTTGCATGGCCACATGTCCAAATGGCTTTAGATACCTACCGGTACCTAGCAGGGAAGAATGGCTATGTAAACTTTGTGAATACTTGGGAGTTAGCCAAACTGACGGACATAATAAAACAAAAACCAAAAAGTTTAGTGAAGAAGGAATGGGGCTGTTTGAATGAATACTTCAAAAAAAACCAAGGTTCAAGGGTAAAAATCTGGTTGAGTTTAGAATGACCTCGTGAATAGAAAGGGAAAGAAATATATATATCACACACACAAATTAGGATTGAGATAATAAGGAAATACAGAAAGATATAATGAGACTGAAATGAAGTGTCATGAGATCGGTGGAAGTCTTTGTTTTATCAACTTTGGTTATGTAAGGATGAATATGGTGTTGGGAATATGCCTGTCTGTCTTCTTTTTTCTTTACAGGTGGGTAGCCGTGTTGGTCTGACGCAGTCAAAACAAAATAAATAAATCCTTCCAGTAGCACCTTAGAGACCAACTAAGTTTGTCATAGGTGTGAGCTTTCGTGTGCATGCAGGTGTCTGAAGAAGTGTGCATGCACACGAAAGCTCATTCCTATGACAAACTCAGCTGGTCTCTAAGGTGCTACTGGAAGGATTTTTTTATTTTGTTCTTTTTCCTTTGTCTTATATCTTCGTTTCGTTCCTTTTTTTCTTTTTTCTCTTTATTTTCTTTCATTCTTTGTTTTGTGTTTTAATCTGTAAGATTCGGAATGGTTTCTTTTTTTGTTTTGGTGTATTGTTAAATTTTGTTGTTAATATTAATAAATATATTTTTTTTAAAAAAAGGAATGTCAGAGGGAGGGACACTCCCCACCCCCTTGCAGGTTTCCACCCAGACGAGAGGTGCCAAGTCCCTCTTGAGTCTGTGTGTGGGAGAAACTCAGCCACAGCCCAGGAATAGCCAAAGGAGGTTTGCACCAGGTCAGGGTTTGCTGAGAGGCGTTTATTGAGCCAGGCAAGCTGTGTGGGAGAAAGCTGGAGCCAACCGGAGACATCCCTTACCTGCGACTGAGGGATTTAAGAGGCATGTGTAGGAGAGAGCTCCCAGCCTAGGAATAGCTGGAGGTGCCACAGGTCGGGATATTAGCACAGCCTGTGTGGGAGCGTTGGGAGAGAGATTGAGGGCATGTGTGTGGCCCTGAATGGATCGGAGATCCGGGCCCTAAACGAACAAAACGAATTTCAACAGGGAGCGACGTCAGGTTCCGCACTGGAAGAACCAGATGCACAAATTTTACAGCAGTAGCTTGGTTCCCGGACGGCTTGGCTACCGAATAAATTGGCTCCCGAACACCGCAAACCCATAATAATAATAATAATAATAATAATAATAATAATAATAATAATAATTTATTATTTATACCCCGCCCATCTGGCCGGGTCTCCCCAGCCACTCTGGGCGGCTTCCAACAGAAAAATAAAACACAATAATCTATTAAACATTAAAAGCCTCCCTGAACAGGGCTGCCTTCAGATGTCTTCTAAAAGTCTGGTAGTTGTTTTCCTTTTTGACATCTGTTGGGAGGGCAGGCGACACCACCGAGACGGCCCTCTGCCTAGTTCCCTGCAACTTGGCTTCTCGCAACGAGGGAACCGCCAGAAGGCCCTCGGTGCTGGACCTCAGTGTCCGGGCAGAACGATGGAGGTGGAGATGCTCCTTCAGGTATACTGGACCGAGGCCATTTAGGGTGTTCCAGTTTACGAACGTTTTTTGGAAGCTGAACATCCAACGCGGCTTCCGATTGAGCGCAGGAAGCTCCTGCAGCCAATCGGAAGCCGCGCCTTGGTTTTCGGACAGTTCCGGGAGTCGAACGTTCGACAACCAAGGTACCACTGTACATGTGAAAAGTATCTAAGGTGTCTTGGTGAACCATGAGCTGAACATGAGCCCGCAGTGTGATGCAGCAGCTGCCAATAAAAATAATCTAAGGCTATTCTAGGCTGCGTCAACAGAAGCCGTGTTCGGGTCAAGGAAAGTCATAGTCTCACTCTATTTTGCCTTGGTCAGACCACGCAAGGGAATACTGTGTCCAGTTCTGGGCACCACAATTTAAGAAAGATATTGACAAGCTGGAAGGTGGGCAGAGGACGGCGAACCGAGATGATCAAGGGTCTGGAAACCAAGCCTGATGAAGAACAGTTGAAGGAGCTGGGTCTGTTTAGCCTGGAAAAGAGACTGAGAAGGAGATATGAGAGCCTTTTCTGGGAGGAGATAGGAGAGACTTTCCCTACGCTCAGAAACAGGCCAGATCAAGTCACGTTTCCTAGTGTGCCAAGAGTGACCCTCCTTTCAATCATCTCTCAGCTGTGAAGCTCAGTGAGTGACCTTGGCCCAGTCCAACTCTCTCTCTTTAAGCCTGTCCTATTCTGCAGGGTTGTTGTGAGGTTAAAACAGTGGAGGGGTGATCTCAACGCCACCATACTCATTTTATTTATACGCCGCCCTTTCTGTACCTGGAGGCTGCTTGCAACACGAAATATTTGCGCCATTATTGTCTCCCGAGGCAGACGGATGCCGGCTAATAGTCTCTGGCGGTAAACAAAACACACAACCGAACGAGTTCTGTAAAAACAAAAATACGGGAAAGGGCTTCGGGTGTCCTGCCGAGTGCAGTGGCGAAGCAGTGCTCCGCCTGTTGGATTTCTGCCTGTTGTTGTTGTTCAAAAGCCAGGATCCTCTTCCTGGGCCTGGAAACCAGGGTAGCACCTCATGACTGCCGGGGAAGGTGACTCAGGGTACGTAGATGGAGAGGGAGAAAGGAAAGGTCACCGCTTCCTCGACTTGCCAGCGCTGTGATTGCTCTGCCACCAACCCTCTCTCTCTCACACACACACACATACACACACGCGCACACTGAACGCATGCAAATCTATTTGTGCAATCCGAACACAGCCCCCTCCCACCTTGCGACGCCGTTCCTGGCAGGGGCCGTGTGCGTCGCAGAACGTTTACACAGAGGAAGAGATAAATATATCTGGAAGCTTTGCCTACGTCAAGAGCCAGGGAGTTTGCGGGGAGTGGAGGCTGGTTAGCTGACAAAAAGTGTCCTGGTAGGATTGCGGTCCAGGGATCGGTGGAAGGGTTTTGAAGCCCCGATCTTCCACCGCTGAATCTGGCAGCAACACAGACCCTTTCAAAGGAGACGCGCCGTATTAGTGTCATTCATTAATGCATTTATAGCCCAGTTTTTTTCTTTTCTTGTCTTTTTTAATAAACATTTTATTAGATTTTCCAATTTAAATATCTAATCCATTTTCCAATTATACAAATTATACAAAAATCAATTAAACATTTTATCCAAATCTTCTGCCAAATTATAAAAATTTATCGACTCCCCGTGCTCCAGACTCAGAAGGCCTAATCCTTTTATAACGCTGCAATTCTTTCCCTATATCCCAGCTTCTTCTGACCAAGGAGCTGCAGGTCGCTGGCCCGGTTCTGCTCTCTCTCTCTCTCTTCCCCCACCTGAATCGGTACAACAACCCTGCGAGGGAGGATAGGCTGAGAGAGGCAGCGACTGGGCTAAGGTCACCCGGTGAGCTTCGTGGCCAAGGGGTGGGGATTCGAACCCTGATCTCTCCCTGCTCCTAGTGCGATGCTCTAACCACTAGGCTCTTGTGCTGTCAGATATGAGTGTGGGGGGAAATAAGGCTGTCATTGACGGCTCATTGGGACACATGTGAGGAAATAGCTGGTAGAGCATGAGATCCTTGATCTCAGGGTCATGGGTTAGAATCATAGAATCATAGAGTTGGAAGAGACCACAAGGGCCATCCAGTCCAACCCCCTGCCGAGCAGGAAACACCATCAAAGCATTCTTGACATATGCCTGTCAAGCCTCTGCTTAAAGACCTCCAAAGAAGGAGACTCCACCACACTCCTTGGTAGCAAATTCCACTGCCGAACAGCTCTTACTGTCAGGAAGTTCTTTCTAATGTTTAGGTGGAATCTTCTTTCTTGTAGTTTGAATCCATTGCTCCGTGTCCGCTTCTCTGGAGCAGCAGAAAACAACCTTTCTCCCTCCTCTATATGACATCCTTTTATATATTTGAACATGGCTATCATATCACCCCTTAACCTTCTCTTCTCCAGGCTAAACATACCCAGCTCCCTAAGCCGTTCCATGGGGTTAGAGCCCCACGTTAGGCAAAATACCTACCTTCAAAACCCCAGCTCCCAGGGACAGGTGATAAATGAGCCGTACACCGAAAGCATCGCCAAGGCACATTTAAAACACGTGACTTCACACAGAGAGAGAAACCCGGGGAGTTTTCTAAGGGTGCTGAAGAGTTGTGGCTCTGCAAAGAAAACAGTTCTTAGGATTCTCTAGCGGGGAACCGGATGCAGTTGGGGTGCACTTTAAATGTAGTTTCCCCACCCCCACCCCCGTCTCCAGGAGTTGGTGTTTCATGATAGACTGCCTCTAAACGTGGAGGTTCTGCCTAGCCTTCCTGGTCCACACAGGTCTTTGGTTCTGATGCAACAGGACTCCTTGCATGTTTTGTCTCTGCTCCTAACCCTTGAATGCGTTTACCCGAGAGCAATTCAGAGGTGCTTACTTCCCCGTAGACGTGCCTCAGATTGCTGTGTGAATTGGTGCACTCAGTGCACAGCCTGGGAGTCAATTTGGACTCACAGCTGTCCATGGAGGCACAGGTCAATTCTGTGTCCAGGGCAGCTGTCTACCAGCTCCATCTGGTACTCAGGATGAGACCCTACCTGCCCGCAGACTGCAACTTATCCAGAATGCGGCAGCCAGACTGGTGACTGGGAGCGGCCGCTGAGACCATATAACACCGGTCCTGAAAGACCTACATTGGCTCCCAGTACGTTTCCAAGCACAATTCAAAGTGCTGGCGCTGACCTTGAAAGCCCTAAATGGCCTCGTCCCAGTAGACCTGAAGGAGCGTCTCCACCCCCATCGTCCAGCCCAGACACGGAGGTCCAATGCTGAGGGCCTTCTGGCGGTTCCCTCCCTGTGAGAAGTGTGGTTACAAAGAACCAGGCAGAGGGCCTTCTGGGTGGTGGTGCCCGCCCTGTGGAAAGCCCTCCCACCAGATGTCAAGGAAATAAACAACTTTCTGAAGGCAGCCCTGTTTAGGGAAGTTTTTAATGTTTGATGTTTTGTTGTGTTTTTAATATTCTGTTTGCCGACAAAGGTCCGTATAGTTAAAGCTATGGTTTTCCCAGTAGTGATGTATGGAAGTGAGAGCTGGACCATAAAGAAGGCTGATCGCCGAAGAATTGGTGCTTTTGAATTATGGTGCTGGAGGAGACTCTTGAAGCTGAGGCTCCAATACTTTGGCCACCTCATGAGAAGAGAAGAATCCTTGGAAAAGACCTTGATGTTGGGAAAGATGGAGGGCACTAGGAGAAGGGGACGACAGAGGACGAGATGGTTGGACAGTGTTCTCGAAGCTACGAACATGAGTTTGACCAAACTGCGGGAGGCAGTGCAAGACAGGAGTGCCTTGCGTGCTCTGGTCCATGGGGTCACGAAGAGTCAGACATGACTAAACGACTAAACAGCAACAATATTCTGTTGAGAGCTGCCCAGAGTAGCTAGGGAAAGCTAGCTAGATGGGTGGGGTATAAATATATTATTATTATTATTATTATTATTATTATTATTATTATTATTATTACTGCTACTACCAGGACTGGTGGGACTGAATTCACGGCCTGCTCCTGAGCAAGGATCTGGCCCTTCCTCCTCCAGGCTTATCATCCAAGCCTCCGCAGAAGCAGATTTCTGAGTCACTGGAGGAAGTGGGAGAGATAACCGGCAGGAACCTGAGCAAATGGACTGTCAGAAGGAAAGGACTGTGTACCCTCCAAATGTCCCAATTCTCCGGGGAATTGCAGAATCAGTCCCAGTTTCTGATTTTATCCTGCTTTCCCCCCCCCCTTTTTCCTCCCCTCCACGTCTTGGAGAACAATTAAAAGTGATCTCTCTGCGTGCAAAGAACGGAGCCTCTCTTTATCCTGAAAATAAAATCCCTGCGCCAAATGAAGGAAGCGGGGGTGCTGGGTTGCAAAGCCCTTCCTAAAATTTTGAAGGAAAAGGTCACCTGCCCGCTTTGAATCGTTTCATTGCAATGCGGCCTTTTCTCTTAGGAAACGCAAGAAGCGTTGGTTCCTTTGTTGGAAACGGAGCCTGACGCCCTCTGCTCAGAAGGAAGTCGCACTATATTCAATGGAGTTTACTCCCAGGTAAGTGGGTCGAGCTTGGACAGCCTTACGCTGCAATCTGAAGCTTTCCACAGAGTTCAGCAGGACTTGCTGTCTGGTGTGTTCCTGATCCTTCTCACAGTATTATTATCATCATCATCATCATCATCATCATCACCCGCCTTTTCCCCTGACAGGGACTCAAGGCAGCTTACAGCTAAAATTGTATTTTGTTCCCTTTATCTGCGGAAGGTGACGTACGTGATCCCTTCCCTTCTCCTTTACAACAACCCTGCGAGGTGGTGCAGTTGCCATTGCCTCAAGGTAACTGATGTCGATACATAGTTGATGTCTATGCATGATCAAACGCGGAAGAACTTTCCCTATTTTCATCGGACAAACGTTGGAGGCTATGGGACCGTCCTTCATACCATGGCGATGGGAAGAAACAGGCCCCGGGGGCCAAAAGCAGCCTCTATATATATGGCCCTCAGAACTCTCCCCAAGCCACACCCCTTTTCCCCAGGCCACGCCCCTTCACCCCGCCTCCCCGGAGTGTTTTTGCCCTGCTGGTGGACTGAAGAGACTAGCCATGCTCCACCCAGTTTTGCCTCTGGCCCCGCCCACCGCAGCCATGTGACCCCCCCCCCCCTAACAGAATGGGAATGTGGCCCTCAGGAAGAAGAAAGACCCGAAGAATATAATAATATTAATAAAAGCACTCAAATAACATCGGCCGTAACTGACTCGCAGCGTCCCATAACCCGAAAGCATTATCAGGAAGGGGAAATGGCCAGTTGTGTACATATTACAGTAACATACCGGTAACAAGGGGACGCAGGTGGTGCTGTGGGTTGAACCACAGAGCCTAGGGCTTGCTGATCAGAAGGTCGGCGGTTTGAATCCCTGCGACGGGGTGAGCTCCCGTTGCTCGGTCCCAGCTCCTGTCAACCTAGCAGTTCAAAAGCACATCAAAGTGCAAGTAGATAAATAGGTACCGCTCCAAGCGAGAAGGTAAACGGCGTTTCCGTGCGCTGCTCTGGTTTGCCAGAAGCGGCTTTGTCATGCTGGCCACATGACCCAGAAGCTGTACGCCGGCTCCCTCGGCCAATAAAGCGAGATGAGTGCCGCAACCCCAGAGTCGGTCACGACTGGACCTAATGGTCAGGGGTCCCTTTACCTTTACTTTTACCGGTAACAAAATACTGTGCTGCTGACTCACCGGCTACAGCTTTCAGCTGGCAAAAAAACCCCATCACATTTAAGGTTTCTTTATATCTGCTTCATTCATTCATTCATTCATTCATTCATTCATTCATTTCCTTACAAAAGCTTCTCACACAGAGAGAGAGAGCAGGCAGAAGTTGAGCAGGGCTTGCGCACCAGGTGATGGGAGATACTTGGCACACTTTCCTCACCTCTCTGCCATGCCCAAGGCACACGCTATACTGTATATTGTATGGATTGGGCAAGATTAATATGCCTCTCAAATAGATAAATAATCGTAACCTCCCCGAACAGCGTGGAACACCGGTTGCCTCTTTGCCTCCTTCTCAAAAGCTATAATCCAACGGGGAGAAGCCTCGTTCAATCACTTGGGAAGACAGGCGAGCTAATGCCAGTGTACTGGAAGAAGCAAAGATCACCAGTGTTGAAGCAATGATTCTTCAACATCAACTTGGTTGGACTGGTCATGTTGTGCGGATGCCTGATGATCACCTTCCAAAGCAACTCCTCTATTCTGAACTTAAATGGAAAGCTTAATTCTGGAGGTCAGCAAAAGAGGTTGAAAGACCCTCTCAAGGCCAATCTTTTAAAATGTACAGTATAAACAATGACAATTGGGAAACACTGGCCTGCAAGTGCCCCAATTGGAGAACAGCCTTTACCAAAGGTGTCATGGGTTTTGAAGACACTCGAACTCAGGACGAAAGGGAGAAATGTGCTAAGAGAAAGGCACGCTTGACAAACCCTCACAGGAATCAACTCCCGCCCGGAAACCAATGTCCCCACTGTGGAAGGGCGTGGGGATCCAGAATTGGCCTCCACAGTCACTTACGGACTCACTGTTAAAACCGTGTTTATGGAAGACAATCTTACTTGGCTAAAGAAGATTGCCAAAGAAGAAGAAGCAGCCCCTGAGCATGCACAAAGTTTTTGCTCCCTGCCAAAGTAAACACATTTTTTGTAGTTAAGAGGGAACGGCTCCAGGGCACCTCTCCTGAGTCAGACCCCCCTCATCTTGCCCAGGTATTGTCTACATCTGCCTCCAGAGTTTCAAATCAGGAGTCTCTACTGGAGATGGCCTTGAGGACTAGCAACTCGCAGCATCTGCATGCCCAGCCGCTTAGCTGCGGCCCTACACCTCCATAAGGATACAAGGTGACCTGAATTCTCCCTCACCCTCCTTGCTACTATTTCCTCTTTCCCTGCCCGTATGTTTTCATTTCCCTGTCCTTGAGATCCAGTGACTCAGCCCGCAAAAAAACCAGCCCTCATTTCTCATTTTCTGTTTGGACTTTTTGATTCACCCAGAAACACGGTTGGGCTCTGAGGCATCGGCTGAGTGTTCCTGGGCGAGGGCCGCAAACAAACAAAAGAAATGTTTCGGCCAGGGAAACAAGGGGTGGGGGAGAGCTTTGCCTGTTGGATTTCTGCCTGCCTTGCCACTATTGTTTTTTTAAAAAAAATCCTTTTAAGGGCAGGCTCCAATTCATGCCAGGCATCTCATCCTCGGAAGACCAAGAAACCTCGCCCGTTTTCAGGAAAGCCCTGTTGTGCAAACGGCACTCTGGATATGCTCAGAGGACGCTTCCCTGTTTGGTCCCTGCTTACACCAGGGGTCAGCAAACTTTTTCAGCAGGGGGCCGGTCCACTGTCCCCTCAGACCTTGGGGGGGGGGCTGGACTATATTTTTTTGGGGGGGAGAACAAATTCCTATGCCCCACAAATAACTGAGAGATGCATTTTAAATAAAAGGACACATTCTACTCATGTAAAAACACACTGATTCCTGGACCGTCTGCGGGCTGGATTGAGAAGGCCATTTGGCTGGATCCGGCCCCTGGGCCTTGCTTTGCCTACCCATGGCTTACACCTACTGGATTTGCTGCTCTCCCCCCCCCCCCGCACTTCCGTTCATCTGCTTTAAACAGAGAAACAAGACAAAAATCCCAAACTTTTCTCCCTCCATGATGCCACCTGATAATAAGCAAATGAATTCCTGCCGTAGTCTTTAAAAGTCGCTTAATTGGAGCATGTTCTCCACCTTTGTTGGATTATTGCTTTTCCACAATCACATTTCATGCTGCCGGCTCCAGTTCCTTTGGGCTGGAGCTGGGCCCTCCAGCATGCAAAACAGACGTGAGCTCTTCCTAAAGAACAGCTAAGAATCCGGCCCTCATTGTTCTCAGTTTTCAAAGGAAGCTGCTTTCTGCTAAGGCAAACCACTAATCCATTATCTCGGTGTTAACTACACCGGGCCCTTCTCCCAGCCCTGCCTGGATCTGGTGCCTTCTGCATGGAAAACACTTTTTTTAAAAAACAAAAACAAGGCTCTAGTCCTCATGTTGATTAACAAAGGGCTGGTTTAAACAGAAACAGAATCATAGAATTGGCGAGTTAGAACTACAACATGCTGCGATGCAGGAAAATGTTGGTCCCAACGTGGGACTCGAACCTCAACCCTGAGATGAAGAGTCCCTTGCTCTGCCACTGAGCTACCTACCCTACAGAAGGGGTCTCATACAGAGTCAGACCATGGATGCGTCTAGCTCAGTGATGTTGATGCTGGCTGGGATTTTGCTGGCCTGATGCAGAAGATGAGATATTGGGGGGGGGGAAGGGGAGAATTATGAGTAAAGGGTTGGTGACGACTGAGTCACAGGTGGGTCAGAGACCAGCTCAGCACATGAGAATCCCCTCAGCAGCCTGACCCACCCGTGTGGCTCATGCAGTGACCAAGACTGCTTTGGGACACCTGTCAGCTCGCATTCAGCACACATTTCTAGTGATGGGGAGCCACTACTAAAAAGGCCCTGATGTTGGCTCCCTGGGGCTGACAACCCCCCCCCCACTAGGCATGATTCACAAAAATGGAATGTCTAGTTGCCATTTGGGGGGTAAAACGGCTCTAAAGTCCTATTTTCGCTGACTGTGATTGATTCTCGGATATCTGGCTAGTTCAGAGGACAACCCTGAGCTGGGCTAAGAGAGCTTTGAGGACTGAAAGAATAAAAGTCACTTGATCCAGGGGCAGTCCACATATTTATTGTCCTGTCCCTACCTCTTGTTCTTAATGGTGACACAGACCATTCATAACTTCATAATATTCTTCACAACCATGAGCAGGGCAGTGGGTTGGGGTAAGCGAAGACAAGTGACAACAATTCACAATAACGTACTTCAATGCGCCTGCTCAAGCTGCACAGAAGCAGCATTTTGGTTCCTGAAATTCATTCCGATGGTGCAGATAAAATATAAGGGATAGAATTCTACAGAGTGGGGTATTAGCGTGTGAAAACGGTCCCGATCCAACAGTCCCCAGGCATGCACCTCCAGATGGCGGAGATGTCAGACGCCATCCTGGCACCCGGGCATCTTCACCTGGTCGCAAGCGGGCCGATGGCTTGGCAGATTTTAAAGGCTGGGTCCTCTTGTCTAGCATCTTGTCCTCACAGCACCCAACAATCTATTACTGTACAGTGGTACCTTGGTTCTCAAACGCCTTGGTACTCAAACAACTTGGAACCCAAACATTGCAAACCCAGAAGTAGGTGTTCTGGTTTGTGAACTATTTTCAGAAGCCGAACGTGCTCCGTTTTGAGTGTTACACTTCCGATTTGGGTGTAACCCTGAGGTCTGTCTGGTTTTGCTATTTATTTATTTTTAAATTTTTATTGAGGATTTTCTTTACAAAGGTAATGCAGTGCTCCTAATTTTTCCATTGTTACAGATCAATCTTGCTTGTTGAGACATTAGGAAGAAGGGGGGGGGAGAGGAGGTGGGCGGGATGGGGGAGTGGGGGTGGGGTGCCTATGTTTCTGTTTTTCTTGATATATGCAGGGGTTCAGGGTCAGCGTTGTTTGTGCGGGTTCTCTGTTGTTTGCTCGTGTTCCTTCGTTGGTGAGAGAGGTCGGGGGTTGGCGTAGGGTGCGATTATTCATTTGTGGATGGCTGTGATGGTCTTTGGTTTCTTGTGTGAGTGGGGTGGGTGGGTGCTTTTGATTAGTTTAACCATATTGATTTGTATGCTGTCGGTGGGTTTTTGTCTTTGTCTTGTTGGGCTGTGTAATTGATGAAGGGGAACCATATTGGGGTGAAGGTGTCTTCTTCTGTTTGTCCCCGTGTCATTTTCAGCTTACTGGTTAGTTTTTCTAGTAGGGCTGTTTCCCATACTGCTTGATACCAATGGTCCATGTCTACTCCTGACAGGTCTTTCCAGTGTCTAGTTATGATGTTTCTGGTTGCTGATAGTAGGTGGGTTATGAGTTCTTTGTATTCTGTGTGGGCGTTGTTGTCTTGGAAGATGTTTAATAAGGCCGGTTCTGGGGTGATTTCTAGCATTTGCTTTGTTATCTTACAAATTTCTCGTATGGTTATTGTCCAGAATGATTGGATTTTGGGGCATTCCCACCACATGTGGAGGTATGTTCCTGTGGAGGTGCACCCTCTCCAGCATTTTGATGAGGTTCCCGGGTGCTCTTTATTTTGCGTTTTTGTTTTTGCGGCTCTTTTTCGTTTTGTTTTTGTGACTGTGTGGAACCCAGTTCAACTACTGATGGATTGATTGTGCGACTGCAGTACGCTGTTTATTGCTTTCGTTTTATGGATCAATGGTCTCATTAGATAGTAAGATTCATGTTCAACTGCTGTTTTAGGGGCTGTTTTTAAAAGCCTGGAACGGATTGATCTGTTTTGCATTACTTTCTATGGGAAAGCGCGCCTTGGTTTTGGAACTCCTTGGTTTTAGAACGGACTTCTGGAACGGATTAAGTTTGAGAACAAAGGTACCACTGTATTATTATTATTATTATTATTATTATTATTATTATTATTGGGTGGAATGGGGACAGAGGAACTGCAATATCTGGGTTGGGTATGTTTAGCCTGGAGAAGAGGTGATAGCATATCTGAAAGGCTGTTGTCAGCCTTTTTCTGGAGCAAGACTATTTTTCTGTGGCTCTGGAGGGGAGGACCCAAACCGATGGAATCTGACAAGAAATGAGATTCCCATAAGAGCCGTTCAAGGGTGGAACAGACTCCCTTGAAAGGCGGAGAGCTCTCCTTCCTTGGACAACAGAGGTTGTGTGGCCAGAGAGGGATTCTTTAGCTGCACCTCCTGCATTGCAAGGGGTTGGGCTGGATGACCCTTGGGGGTCCCTTGCAACTCGTTTGGTTCTCTGGTTTTGGGGCCTGTGGCAGGACGCTGAGTGGGAAGCATTGAGCAGCCGCCATGGGCAACTGGCCCAGAAAGAGAGAGGGAGAGGGAGAGAGAGAGAGAGATTGAGAGTGGCAGCCAGAGTCTGGCAAGCGGCCGTCTATGTTCAGTGTTGCGTCAGCGTCAATGTGCAAATCCCTCTGCTGAGTCTGCAATGCTCAGCAGGACTTTTTTGCTCTCTCTCATTCTTTCCCTCCTCCTCCCTCCTCCCTCCTCCTCCTCCTCCTCCCTCTCCCAAGCCCCACCCAGCATAATGTGACTGTCAGCCCTTGGGTTCTGTGTGGGATAAAAACTTTTTGCGCACCTCCCAAACATTTCATTTAATAAAAAAAAGGAAAGCAAAACCGCAGAGCTGCTGGGTGGCAGAAGCGAGAGACTCGGCTGAGCACCACAGGCAAAGCGGACGACGCCTCTGGAGAAGGATTAAATACAGTACATATTTTTCCTCCCTCTCTGAAGTGGGAAGGAGCGAGATTCACCTTGTGTGTGTTTTTCCCCCTTCCACTCTGCCACATCTGCAAGAAAGGATCTTTTCTTCTCCCGAAGGGTTTCCCCCGCCACGTGAGGACCTGCCAACCCGTCTGGAGACAAAGGATACAATTTTCCGCTTTGGGGAGAAATTTCCTGGAAGGGTTTTTTTATTTCGTTTTTGGGAGCGATTCGGCGAAGAAGGCGTTTCCTGGCGGATTTTGGTGAGTCCCTTTATGACCCGACGCGGTTTGGGTTCTCTGTAAGGATTGCTTCCATCGGATCCTCTCTCCCCACCCCACGCCCGGGCGGTGGGGTCCGTCCGTGCCTGCCTGGCTCTTGCTCCTCCGGGGTCAAATCCTGCGCCACTTCGGCAGATCCTTCCCCCACCCATTCCCACCCCCCATCTCGACGGGAAATGCTCAAAGGGGCTCCTCTCCAAACCGGCCAGACAAAAGAGTTCCCAGGGAAACGTCTGGCCTCGCTCAAGCCTCCTTTCCGTGGATCACATTTCAGAAGATCTCTTTGACATTTTCCATGTTGTCGCTTGGGCTTCTGTGAGGAGAAGGGGGGGTGGGGGGCAGGCACAAATCAAAACCAGTCTTTCCACCATGAAATCCGTCAAGCGTTTGAGTTTCAATTGCCACTGCAGTTGTGCGTTTTTACGCACGCACTTGTCTATTGAACATAGAATCATAGAATCATAGAATCATAGAATCATAGAGTTGGAAGAGACCACAAGGGCCATCCAGTCCAACCCCCTGCCAAGCAGGAAACACCATCAAAGCATTCCTGACAGATGGCTGTCAAGCCTCTGCTTAAAGACCTCCAAAGAAGGAGACTCCACCACACTCCTTGGCAGCAAATTCCACTGCCGAACAGCTCTTACTGTCAGGAAGTTCTTCCTAATGTTTAGGTGGAATTTTCTTTCTTGTAGTTTGAATCCGTTGCTCCGTGTCCGCTTCTCTGGAGCAGCAGAAAACAACCTTTCTCCCTCCTTTATATGACATCCTTTTATATATTTGAACATGGTTATCATATCACCCCTTAACCTTCTCTTCTCCAGGCTAAACATACCCAGCTCCCTAAGCCGTTCCTCATAAGGCATCGTTTCCAGGCCTTTGACCATTTTGGTTGCCCTCTTCTGGACACGTTCCAGCTTATCAGTATCCTTCTTGAACTGTGGTGCCCAGAACTGGACACAATACTCCAGGTGAGGTCTGACCAGAGCAGAATACAGTGGTACTATTACTTCCCTTGATCTAGATGCTATACTCCTATTGATGCAGCCCAGAATTGCATTGGCTTTTTTAGCTGCTGCATCACACTGCTGACTCATGTCAAGTTTGTGGTCAACCAAAACTCCTAGATCCTTTTCACATGTACTGCTCTCAAGCCAGGTGTCTCCCATCCTGTATCTGTGCCTTTCATTTTTTTTGCCCAAGTGTAGCACTTTACATTTCTCCTTGTTAAAATTCATCTTGTTTGCTTTGGCCCAGTTGTCTAATCTGTTAAGGTCATTCTGAAGTGTGATCCTGTCCTCTGGGGTGTTAGCCACCCCTCCCAACTTGGTGTCATCTGCAAACTTGCTCAGGATTCCCTCAAGCCCATCATCCAAGTCATTGATAAAGATGTTGAACAAGACTGGGCCCAAGACAGAACCCTGTGGCACCCCACTAGTCACTACTCTCCAGGATGAGGAGGAGCCATTGATGAGCACCCTTTGGGTTCGGTCAGTAATCCAGCTACAAATCCACTGAATGGTAGCATTGTCTAGCCCACATTTTACCAGCTTCTTTACAAGAATATCATGGGGCACCTTGTCAAAGGCCTTGCTGAAATCAAGATAGGCTACATCCACAGCGTTCCCTTCATCTACCAGGCTTGTAATTCTGTCAAAAAATGAGATCAGATTAGTCTGACATGACTTATTTTTCAGGAACCCATGCTGACTTTTAGTGATCACAGAGTTTCTTTCTAGGTGCTCACAGACTGTTTGCTTAATGATCTGCTCTAGAATCTTTCCTGGTATTGATGTCAGGCTGACTGGGCGGTAATTGTTTGGGTCCTCTCTTTTCCCCTTTTTGAAAATAGGGACAACATTTGCCCTCCTCCAGTCTGCTGGAACTTCGCCTGTTCTCCAGGAATTTTCAAAGATTATTGCCAGTGGTTCTGAAATCACCTCTGCCAGTTCTTTTAATACTCTTGGATGTAGTTCATCTGGCCCTGGAGACTTGAATACATCTAAACTAGCCAAGTATTCTTGTACTACCTCCTTACTTATTCTGGGCTGTGTTTCCCCTGCTGAATCATCTGCTCCATATTCTTCAGGTCGGGCGTTGTTTTCTTTCTTGGAGAAGACTGAGGCAAAGAAGGCATTGAGGAGTTCTGCCCTTTCTCTGTCCCCTGTTTGCATTTCACCATCTTCTCCTCTGAGTGACCCCACTGTTTCCTTGTTTTTCCTTTTGCTACGGACATACCCATAAAAGCCCTTTTTGTTGCTTTTAACCTCTCTGGCGAGCCTGAGTTCATTCTGTGCTTTAGCTTTTCTGACTTTGTCTCTACACGTGCTGGCTATATGTTTGAATTCCTCTCTGGAGATTTCCCCCCTTTTCCATTTTTTGTACATATCCCTTTTAAATCTTAACTCAGTCAAAAGTTCTTTAGATAGCCAGCCTGGCTTCTTTAGGCACCTTCCATGTTTCCGTCTCATTGGTATTGCCTGAAGTTGTGCTTTTAATATCTCCCTTTTAACAAACTCCCAACCATCATGAACTCCCTTCCCTTTTAGTATTACTGTCCATGGGATTTCACCCAGCGTTTCCCTAAGTTTTCTGAAGTCGGCTTTCTTAAAGTCTAGAATTTGGACCTTAGTATGCTTGGTTGCTCCTTTCCGCTGGATAATAAACTCCAGAAGAGCATGGTCACTCCCACCTAATGATCCTGCCACTTCTACCCCACTAACCAAGTCATCACTATTGGTTAGGACCAGATCTAAAATGGCTGATCCTCTTGTTGCTTCTCCCACTTTCTGGACAATGAAGTTGTCTGCAAGGCCAGTGAGGAATCTGTTCGACCTTATGCTCTTGGCTGAGTTTGACATCCAACAAATATCAGGATAGTTGAAATCCCCCATTACTACTATCTCACTTCCTTTGGAATGCTTGGCCATCTGTTCCAGGAAGGCATCATCTGTGTCCTCAGTTTGGCTTGGGGATCTATAGTAAACTCCCACAATGAGATCACTGTTGTTTTTCTCTCCCTTAATTTTGACCCAGATACTCTCAATTTGGCTTTGAAGTTTTAAATCCTGGATCTCTTCACAGGTATACATATCCCTAACATATAAAGCTACTCCTCCTCCTTTCCTGTTTGGTCTATTTCTCTTAAATAGATTGTATCCCTCTATTACTACATTCCAGTCATGAGACTCATCCCACCAGGTTTCAGTGATGCCTATTATGTCATATTTAGTTTGCTGTACCAAGAGCTCAAGTTCATCTTGTTTATTTCCCATGCTCTGTGCATTAGTATACAGACATTGAAGACCGTTGATCATTCCCCCATGTCTCTTATTTAAGGATATTTTCGTCCCACCACTAGGTCTGCATGCTGCTTGCTCCATTTGGTCCTTGACATTTGGATGATCATCTTCAGCATTTGATAGACTCCTACCTTCAGGACCACTGTCTCCCTCCCCCACATAAGTCAGTTTAAAGCCCTCCTGATGAGGTTTTTGAGTTTTGTGGCAAAAACATTCCTCCCAACTTTTGTGAGGTGCAGTCCATCACTTGCCAGAAGTCCATCATCAAGAAACTGCAGACCGTGATCTAGGAATCCAAACCGTTCCTGTTTGCACCATTTGCGAAGCCAGTTGTTCACTTCCCCTATTTTTCCCTCTCTCCCTGGGCCATGTCGTTCAACTGGGAGGACAGAAGAGATGACAATTTGTGCATCTAATTGCTTCAACTTCCTGCCCAGAGCCTCATAATCATTTTTGATCTTCTGTAAGCTATGGCTTGCAGTGTCATTGGTTCCCACATGCACCAAAAGGAAGGGGTATTTGTCGGTGGGTTTTATTATTCCTTGCAGCCGTTCTGTTACATCTTTGATCTTGGCCCCAGGTAGACAGCACACCTCTCGAGACATCTTGTCAGGCCCACAGATCACTGCTTCTGTACCCCTCAGTAGGGAATCCCCAATCACCACTACACGCCTCTTCAGAGGCTTGGTTGGGATTCTTCTATGTGCTGTCCCTTCCAAGGTTACCTGCATATTTCCAGAGGACTGACTTGGTTGCTCGTCTTCATATTCCTCATCAACTGTGATGAGGGAGAGATCCTCAGGTGGAGTCTGTTCCTCGTCTTCCATGAGCACTTCAAAACGGTTGTTTAATTCTAAGCACTCAGAGCGATCCCTGGGCCTTCTACTTCTATGAGTCACGTTCCTCCATACATCTGGCTGCTGTGTTGGGGAACTGACCTCCTCCTCAGGGAGATCCCCTGTCTCCTCCTTGGTGCAGACAGTGTGCTCTGCTGCATCCAAGAAAAGCTCCAGCTCTTTAATTCTCTGGAGCGTAGATACACGCCCCTGAAGCTGCTGCACCTTCTCTTCCAGAAGGGCAACCTTGTTTTCTAGTAGGGCAACCAACTTGCAATTGTTGCAAGTGTAGCTACCCACATCCTTTGGCAAGAAAACAAACATTGCACAGGAATTGCAGGTGACAATGGTTGTTCCCTCCACCTCCATCTTGAAAACCTTGAGGTCAAGGGGGAAAGAGGAAGAGGCCTAGGTCCCCCCTAACAAACGTATGAGACTTGCTGCCCTAGGTCAAAAAGATGGGTAAAACTGCGCGCGCCGATAGGCGCGCGCCGCTGCACTCCAAGCTCTGACTAGCTCCGCCCACAGCTAATCACCTGAACTTCCTGACTCACACTTCTAGGTGAAAGGTCACAGCCAGAAACAAACAAGGTCACAGCCAGAAACAAACACCCACACAAGCCTGGACAGTCACCCAAATCCAAGAGGCAGCAGCCCTAGAAAACCAGCACAAGCACACAAACAAGTAAGAAAACAAATAAGCACACAAACTTACTCACACACAGCCCCAAAAGACAAAACCACAAAACCTACAGAGTGTCTCCCAAGCTCAGCTCACCTTCTGCTCCTTCCTCAGTCACTGCACTCCAAGCTCTGACTAGCTCCGCCCACAGCTAATCACCTGAACTTCCTGACTCACACTTCTAGGTGAAAGGTCACAGCCAGAAACAAACAAGGTCACAGCCAGAAACAAACACCCACACAAGCCTGGACAGTCACCCAAATCCAAGAGGCAGCAGCCCTAGAAAACCAGCACAAGCACACAAACAAGTAAGAAAACAAATAAGCACACAAACTTACTCACACACAGCCCCAAAAGACAAAACCACAAAACCTACAGAGTGTCTCCCAAGCTCAGCTCACCTTCTGCTCCTTCCTCAGTCACTGCACTCCAAGCTCTGACTAGCTCCGCCCACAGCTAATCACCTGAACTTCCTGACTCACACTTCTAGGTGAAAGGTCACAGCCAGAAACAAACAAGGTCACAGCCAGAAACAAACACCCACACAAGCCTGGACAGTCACCCAAATCCAAGAGGCAGCAGCCCTTGAACAGACTCACACGGGTCTACTGTAAACGAACGCCCGTCTGTTTCATGTACACACGGGTCTCTCTCTCTCTCTCTCTCTCTCTCTCTCTCTTACACACACACACACACACACACACACACACGTCTGCCTTACAAGCACACACAGAGAGGGTCAATTCACACACACACGTAACCCATGAGACTTGCTTCAGAGAGAGTAAGCAAGCGAAGCGCGCGCCACCGTGGAGCTTACTTCGGAGTAAGCGGGGGGAAAGCCTCAGATCGGGCCTCCTGAAGTCCCACGAACTAGCAGCCAAATGGATCTTTGCATTCTCTCTCTCTCTCTCTCTCTCTCTCTCTCTCTCTCTCTCTCTCTCTCTCTCTCTCTGCTCCCCCTTTATAAATAAATTCCACCGGGTTATTGGGAAGGCTCTCCGAAGGAATACCCTGTTATTTGGGGGGGGGGGCCTCTTGCGGAGGAAGGCAGGAAGGAGATTCACACCATTCATCAAAAGCTCCTTTCTTTTACATCCGAGTCCCCCCCCCCCTCCCCGCCCTTGCCGTGTTAGAGAGAGGCGAGAGCCAGAGACTCCTCAAGAATAATCTTCTGTTCTTGTGGATAAGAGACTCAGCCAAATTCCGGGGTGGGAGGCCGGGGGGGGGGGCGAGAGAAATAATAAGGTCTGAAGGATCTGTCGGGGGCGCGGGGAAAAAAGATACCCTTTTGCCCTTTAGCTTTCTGAATACAGCCCAGCCTAAGCTCCATTCCTTGAGGGCTAGAGGCTTAATACACGCGCGCACGGCTGTCTCTCAGGAAGCCCAAACTGCAAAATTATTTAAACAATTTTTGGGTTTGTGCGGGTGGGTGTTTTCTTCATTTTGGAGGGGAGGGAGAGGGTGGTTTGTTATAACACCGCCTCTCTCCTCTCTCTTTCCATGGAGTTATCTGTCCATCTACGTCCGAAGGGAATGGAAGGCAAATTTGTGCCTTAAATTATAAATCCATGAAACGGGGGGAGGGGGAGAAAACCACTTTTAAAAAATTAGATCTGGAAACTGTAGTCCGTAATCTTAACTGGCTTATTTTTCAAGACGGAAGGGCATCTTCCATTGCTCGATTCAGCTGTGGGGTTTGTGGTTGTGGTTTTTGGGTTTTTTTTGCTTTGCCCAAAACTGGGGAGACGGAGGAGCCACGCAAACATACTGCATTCTGCCCACGTAGGTATTCCTCCCCGTGTGTCTCCCACCCCCTCTCATTGTTAACGCTGCCCATTCAGCTGCTCTCCCATTCCCCCCCTTCCTCTTCCCACCCCGCATTTCCATGACCCGATCAAAGGGGGGGCTACTTTAGCCTCCAAGGACACAAGCCCTCGAGGGCGCCACTTCCAGGAGGGGTTCCTGAAATCATCTGTCGGGGGGGGAGGGGCGGAGAACCCACACAGAGTCTGGCAGCACCTTAATTTCGGTTCTGGAAAGGGGCAGGGACCCAACCCCCACCTGGCTAACCTAAGCACCCTGCACTTTGAACCCCAGGCCGCCGGAGAACTGCCATTGTTTGCTCCCTGGCCAAATGCACTCTGCGGGTATTCGGAAGCCTGCAAGAAAACTAGGCCTGTGTTTGGATAGTGGTGGAGAATAGCCTTGGCCGTGTGTGTGTGTGTGTGTGTGTGTGTGTGTGTGTGTGTGTGTGTGTGTTCTTTCCCAGTCTTTCCCAGCGCTCATTTGATCTCCACAACAACCCTGTTAGGTGGGTCAGGCTGAGAGGCAGCGGCTGCTCCACCCCCCCCCCCAAGGCCAACCTGGTCTCTCCCAGCCTAACCACTACACCGCAATGGCTCTCTTATTGTTTCAGGCAACCCTTGCGATTGCCTGTTTCGTGAGCCTATTGGGCCCATTTCACACACCTGTTCCACTGAGGCACCCGGTTTCCTCTCCCTGCTGAAATAAGCAGCAGTAGCAGCGGAGACAAGAGAGATGCCAGAGTACTCCCTTATCTAATAACCTCTGTGAGAGAAAGAGGAGAGGCTGGAGGCTGGGATCTGCTCCGAGGACGTTTGGAGGTGGGAGGTATCGCATAAATCTTTCCCTGCGCCTTTGGTTAAGAAAGGAGGCTGGCGAGGCGAGTGGGCGAGCCAAGAATGTGTCATTCGGGCACTCAGGTTCGTTTTATTTTATCCCCCCCCTCCAAACGCCCTGTGCGATTGGCAGAAGCTGTTGGGGAGGACAGCATGGGGCACCCTCCTCCCTCACCACTTTTGGACCTACGCACACCTCGAGCATAGGGGGGCCGAAAGCCGCGATGGTGCTCTTGCGTTTCACGGAAGGTCCTTCGTGCAGCTCCCTCGTAGTGCGAGGGACGCTGCTGGCAAAGCTGGGGCTGGCATGGCCCTCTTTTGCCAGGCGTCACAAGCTTCCGGGTGGCAGGGGACTCCTCGTCAGAGAAGGACAAAGAGCCTGGTGGGACCCAGAAGCTTGCTCGCTTGCTCTTAGGCCAAAGAGGTGACAATCTTCCAAGGAAGCTGAGTGTGGCACTCGCAGCTTGCTAGGACCTCAGGCTTACTGGGCCAAAGTTGGGGGCAATGGGATTGTCTCTAGAATGGCTAGGAGGTATTTCTCACCCGGCAGCCTTCTGTTCCTGTGAGGTAGGAAGGACCATGTGTAAGAAAGCACTCTCCCATGGGGAGAGGGGTGGCATTTCCAGGTGCTTGTGTTTTCCCCTTAACTTTTTACACGCCTTCCAGCGGTGACAGTGTGCATCCCATAATTCTCCTGCTTCCCTTTGTTTTGCTTAATAAGGATCTCTCTCTCGCTCTCTCTCTCTCTCTCGCTCTCGCTCTCTCGCCTGCCCTGCAGATCTGCACCCCACATTTAAAGCACATTCAATGCCTATTTAAAGCACTCTCCATACAAAGAATCATGGGAACTGTAGTTCAAGGGTGCTGGGGGTTGAGGCTTGGTGGCGGAGCAAACTACAGTTCCCGGAATTATTTGTCGGGCTCCTCGCCCCCTTTCCCTAGCAGCAAACGGCACTCTGCACATGCCCCTCTTCCTTTTGCCCGGCTGAGCCTGCTTTGGACTGAAAAGAGCCTTTCTCCCAAACCCCTTGCAGCCTCTTCCACAAAGGGCACTCGCTACGTGTTAAACCCCAATACGCAGAGTTAGGCCCCGTTGAAATTAAAGGACCTAAGCCAGCCATGCCCGTCAATTTAAATCCATAAGTAGGAATTAGATATATGACTTGGATACTTTGGATCTTTTAAAAATCTACCTCCCTCTGAAAAGCAGGTCAAAGGGGGGGGGAGAGAAGGAACATTATTTGTTTTAAAATATAAATATATATGGGTCAGAGATGTATTGTTTTGCTTATGAAAATCTCTCCAGCTGACATACAGCCCCCCCCTTTTTAATTCTGGGACTGGGCACAGATTGCCCAAGATGGAGGGGATTTCAGCCCTTTGGCCCGGCCACCCCTCCTGACTCCCCCCACCCCCAAATATGCCTTAACCCCATCCCCCAAATGCACCTATTGTTCCTGGGGCCTTTTAATCTCCCCTTTCCCCACCAGGGGGTGCCCTTGTTTTGCTGGCTCAATCCAGAGCCACTCCAGATCAGGTCCCCTGATCTGACAATAAGACAACAGAGCGGAATAATGCCGTCGCCCTCAGGGGTTTACTCAGCACGGACAGGATCAGGCCACCCTTCAGCAGCTTCATAAGCTTCCCCAAAAGAAGAAGAAGGGAGCGTTGGAAACAACCACGAGATTTCTCCCATCACTGTGCGTCACGACCTCAAAGGACCCCAGATTTAAACCTGTGGGTGTCAGATTATAGATGACATTGCTTCGTAGGGGTTCCTCGTCATCTGGCTGCTTGCGTTTTTTTCTCTCCCACCAAAACCCACCTTTCCCAGAGAATAATATCCCCCCTGCTGGTAAAATTGTTCCAGTTATCTCTAGATCACTCCAAGCTCTGTTATCCTGGCCGTCTGCAGAGCTTGAAGGGGGGCGGGGCAGGCTGCCGTCTTATCTACGGTAAGACCCCCGGGGCTCATCTGCACTATGTGTTTAAAGCGGTTATCGTAACATTTTAAACAGTCCCCGCAAATCATTCTGGGAGCTGTAGTTTGCTTAGGGCAGGCTTCCTCAACCTCGGCCCACCAGATGTTTTTTGGCCTACAACTCCCATGATCCCTAGCTAGCAGGACGAGTGGTCAGGGATGATGGGAATTTTAGTCTCAAAACATCTGGAGGGCCGAGGTTGAGGTTGAGGAAGCCTGGCTTAGGGTGGGTGCGCACACACACACACACACACACACACACACACACACACACACACCATTCCCCTCCCAGTTCCCACAATTCTGGGAATCATAGCTCTGGGAGGGAGAGTACGGCGACCCCCCTCAAAAAACAAAAACCTCTTGGTGCCCTTAACAAATGGCATCTCTCAAAATTCTTGACTATTTAAAGTGGTATCATATGGTATGAATACAGCCATGGTCCCCCCTTCAAAGAATTCTGGGAAGTGTAGTTTGTTAAGGATGCTGGGAGCTGTTAGGAGACACCCCTGTTCCCTTCCAGAGCAGTTCTCAGCACTGATTGACAATTCCTCCTGTTTCCCAGGGAACTCTGGGAACCATGACTCTCTTGAGAGGACCAGAGGGTCACCTAAGGGCTCTGAGCAGCCCTAGCAAACTACACTTCCCAGGATTCTCGGGGAGAAGCCCTGTTTAAAGTGGCAGAACGCTGGTTTTCTGTGCTTAGCCCAGATGGGGCCTCCCGTTCTCTGCCTTTGTCCTCCGATCCAAGGCCCTTTCTCCCGCAACTCTTCGAAATCCCTTTCAGAGAATTCTGCCTCTTTCCAACCAGGGCTCTTAGACCCTTAATCCAGGAAGCTGTGAAGAAAATGTCCTTGCACCGCAGAAAAGCCACATTCCCTTCCCAGAGGTGGGCTGGAGCTGGAATTTTATCCAAACCCACTGGATAAACCCGAAACCTTGGAGAGGTTTTGCCAGTCATTGTAGGCAATTCTGAGCCAGTGGTCTCATGTAGCAAAAGGCAGTTTCCTACGTCCCCATCAGCCCCAGACAGTGTTAGAAACTCAGCTATATATGCTAATTGCCAAATGGTACGTTAAACGGAGGTTATGGTTGCCACAATGGAATCTCGAGGCGCCATTCCCCCCCTCCATGGATATTATTATTATTATTATTATTATTATTATTATTATTATTCATTTGATGTATATTTCAAAGGGGAGGGAATCTCAAAGCCATTTGCAGCACATGAGAACATCAAATTAAACAATCCAGAATAAAAGAGATTCAAGGAAAATATTTCAGGTCCTTCTCTAAGGGACATTTTGCTTCCCCCCTATTTATTTACCTGTAATTTATAGAGCTGCCCCACAGCAGATGTGCTCTAGGAAGCCAGCGGGGTGTAGTGGTTAGAATGTCAGACTAGGACCTGGGAGATCAGGGTTCGAATCCTCACTCAGCTAGGAAGCTCACTGGGTGAACTTAGAGTCACCCGCACCCTCTTAGCCTACCTCTTAGGGTCGTTGTGGGGATTAAGTGAGGAGGGGAGCGAACCCTGTTCTCCTTGGAGAAAAAAGGTGGGAGATAACTGCAGCAAAGGAAGCTGGAGATGTCACTCCCCAACCTGGCACCCAGAGATCTCTGCATGGTTGCAATCGGAGCCGCGCCAGTTGCAAAATTTGCCTGGCGCCTGAGGAATTTATAACTCTGAGTCACTGTAAGCAATATTGAGCTAGAATAGATGGACCTGTGGTCTGATTCAGTATAAGACAGGTCCCTGTACCCCTATTTGGGAAGGGTCGTAGCTCAGAGCAGCTGCTTTGCATGCAGAAGGTTAACCCCTCGGGTAGGGCTACGAAGACCCCCACCCTGTCTCCTCATCCGTGCTGTTGGTCACTGAAGCTCAATGCTGCCGTCATCGAGCTTCAGCATCAGTACGCTCCTATTTAAATCAACTTCTGATTTAATGAGGACTAGAGTCTTGATTACTTGCTGCATCTCCAGGTAGGGCTAGGAATCCCCCCCCCCGGGCCTGAAACCCTGGAGAGCTGCTGCCAGTCATTGCGGGCAATACTGAGCTCAATGGACTGTTGATTTGACTCAGAATGAAGCACCTCTTTCTGCCCCTGAACAGGAAAGTTAAGATGATGAGGTATTTCTTGATGCAGAGCAGCCTGGTTTGGCCAAGGAGAGGTGCAAGCTTGCGGGTATTAACAGAGCGCTGGTGGCAAAGAGCCCTGTGAAACCGTCAAAGCTTGCCTGTTCCCTACACCATTTAGTCCCAGCAAAAGAACCCCCGCGTTGAGCTCCTTTGGGCATCTCAGCTCAGCAACTGCAGAGCTACTAGGCCGATTTGATTGCACTGGTGACAAAACACCCCAAACCCACAAACGAAATAGCCAGATCTACCAACAATTCATGTGCGCCTCCATCAATCGTGCTGGCTGGTCAGGAGTGCCTCTGAGGACATACAGAGTCATTTTCCCTGGCTGTTAGCCCTAACCACTAAGCCAATTTACCATTTTCTGTACAGCTTAGCGTTGGCTGCAACCTACCCGATAAGTACGTCTAATATAGAATTTTGCTCGTTGATTAATCTGGCATTATTGGCTAGGCAGCTAACGCATCTCCCTTGGTAGTTTATTCTAGAAACGCCTGCTTCCTTCCTTCCATAAATCTAATGTATCCCCTTTGCTACATTCAGTGAATTTGCTGGGTGCTGCACAGGTATAACTCTCAAAAGGACTAGAAACATGCTTTCTTTGAGAGGGATGGAATGAGCACAGGCCCATCTGCTCTGGAGAGATTTTGGAATGTACCTCTCAAGCCTCAAGAAGCTGCTTCATAAGGAGTCTGACTGTTGGTCTATTTGGCTCACTATTGTCTGTGTGGGGCCTAGATTCAGAAGGAACCCCCTGCTGGATTAATTTTACCTCTAGCCGGCGGTGGGTCAGACTGGATGACCTCGTGGTTTCCTTCCATGAATCCTATAAAGACATTTTGAATTGTAGCGCTGATGGACGAAGGCAACAACCCCTCCCAGCTTCAGGGAATAACAGCGCTGACTCCTTGCTCTGACAGCCCGGCCTCTGCAGCAAGGCAATGTGGCATAGTGGTTAGAGCGTTAGATGGGAACCAGAGGAGAGCTGAATTTGGACCCCTCTTAAGCCAGGAAGCTCACTGGGTGGCTTTGGGCCAGTTCTGCTGCCTGCCTGCTTGCCTCTCTCTCTGCTCCTAACCTACCTTATAGAGTTGTGGTACAGGTAAAGGGTAGGGTGGAGAGCTGTGTTTGCTGCCTTGAGGCTCTTAGAGGGGGTAGAAATGCAACTAATCACAAAAGAGACACCAGGAGGGATGCCAATGCAAGCATCATTTAATAATAATAATAATAATAATAATAATAATAATAATAATAATGTTCTGCAGAATTGCACACATAGACTTTTCCTACACCAACATAAAGGGTAAGCAAGAGGGCAATAATTGGTAGAGAACCTGCTTTTCAGATGGATAGGGAATAAAATTATTATTATTATTATTATTATTATTATTATTATTATTACTGCTGCAGGTTGAGTCCCTCACATCTGCAGCCATAGTTTCCTTCCTTGAAACCCTGGGCAGCCGCTGCCATTCAGTGTAGTAGACAATGCTGAGCTTGATAGACCAACAGCCTGCCTTCTACGTTCCTATTTCTGTGGTGCTCTGTGCATGCTCCAATTCATCCTTTGTTTATCATATTTCACCGTGCTTCCATGAGGGAGTTCAAGCCTCTAGCTTGCTAGACACATGTCCCTTGTGAAAAGAGAGTTTTCACCTTAAGGTTGTATCCAACCAATTTTAAACCAGAGTAGGCCATTAATTTGGACCATGGAGGTCCATTAATTTCTGTTGGGTTTATTCCGGGTATAACCTAACTTGAGATAGATCCAATTTTTTAAAAAATGGCTCTGGGTCCCTACAGTTCTGTGGGGCACAGATGTATTTATTTCTGATTAACTCTGCAAAAGCAGGGGGGACTGCTGCACAGGGCTGTTGTATAAATTTTCTTGCGGGGGAGTATTTTGGGATTACTTAATAATGAGTAGAGATTGGGTCTGTCTGGATACAACCAGGAAGCCGGTTTTTCCCTTCTGGACTTCTGTGTATGTTGCCATTCGCACAAGAGGTTTAGCAGAACAAACTCTGTGCATGCTCAGAGGCACTGTTAATCAGCGAATACTCATTCAGAACAGGTCTCAGGGGCAAGGGAATATTCTGCAAGGCTCCATCAGGGAAACAGAAATGGGAAGACATGAGAAGGAGGGGAGTCAGTTTTGAATTTTCCTCGTCAGCCTAATTATAAATACCACTTGCTCAAAATAGTTACTTCAAGGGTATGTGGAAGGCATGTGAAGAATTTCAAGCTACCCTATGAAAACTCAAACTTTCTCCTCCCCCAAATAAATGGGATGGGGAAGGTATTTTCCCCTGATAATGATAATCATCATCATCACTTTAAAACAACTCTCCTAAATTATCACGGTCTGCATAAATCAAGACAATAAATAATGCCTGTTTACAAGAAATAAATAAAGGAGAATTATATTTCTAGTTTTTGAGTTTCCAGGTACCTAGTCCACCTAGTTTGTGCTTTTTGATATAGATACTGTTTTGTATTTTGATACCTCGTTCACCTCTTTGCGGGGCTCTTGGTCCAATTAGCGATGTACAAATAGTATTGTTAATAATAGTAACAAACTAACTGATAATAACATAATAATATGTACTGGACTGGTCGTAGGCAAGAAAAGCTATCCTAAATCTTTAAAAACGTGATACAATATTGTATCTTGATACAATGATAATAATGTATCTGGTTGTATCCAGATACATTATTATCATTGC
The DNA here is from genome assembly GCF_965207765.1 of Zootoca vivipara. Classification (NCBI taxonomy): domain Eukaryota; kingdom Metazoa; phylum Chordata; class Lepidosauria; order Squamata; family Lacertidae; genus Zootoca; species Zootoca vivipara. The sequence goes on along the minus strand of NC_142589.1, from coordinate 92,289,167 downwards.
TTATTAATACCATCACCATCATTACTTATTACATTTATATACCACTCTTCATATGAAGCTCTTTGTGTGTCTCAGGGCTCCAACCCTTCCCTTAAAAAAAGAAAACCCCACTATTTTTCTTTTAAAAAAATTAATTACGACAAAAAAGACCAACCTGCCTGCCTCCTTGCAATTACATCCTCACCATTTCCTCACCATTTGGGCTTACATATATACACACACAGTACAATCTCTCACACACGTCTCATTCTTTAATAATGCTCTTTGTTGTAGGAATAATATATTATGAATGGCCCTTTAAAAAAAAAAAGAGCGGGGCGGGGGAGGAAATACTGGGGCCGGCTCTACCCCTCCCTCGAAAAAAAGGCGTGTGGGCGGAGAAAGGGGGGGTTAAAAACTCCATCTTGCCACCCAAAGGCCCCTCCCACTATGGCTTGATGGCGCTGGGTGCGCGAGGCATCCGGTCTCCTTTTCCACGTGGGGGAGAGCCAGCAGCCGGCCGCCATTGGCCCGCCGCGCTGGCGTCTCGGCGTTCGGAGGGCTGGGATTGGCAGCGGCGGGGCAGAGAGAGAAAAGAATGAATGGGGAGGGGAGAGAGGTTCCTCCCCCGTTTGGAACGTTGATACATTATAACTTTCGCTCCCAGCCGCCCCGCCCCCTTCTCATTCTGGCTCTTCCTTCCCCCTCTTTCATCTCCCCTCCTTTCTTCTGCGCTGGTTAGTTTCACGCCAGACCTCGGGAGCAGCAGGAGCAGCGGCAGCCCTGGCGGCGGCGGCTGCGGCGGCGGCTGCTTCGCTGCTCCGTCTGTGTGGCCGCGGGTTCGAGCCTAAGGTGGGGCGGAAGGAAAAAATATATATCTTTTTAAAAAATTCTTTTTAACTCTCCTGTATTTCAACCAGGAGGCAGGCTTGGTTTTGTGCGTGTGTGTGTGTGTGTTTTACAAAGTCGCCTTCCCATTGTCTCTTAAGAAGAAGGGGGAGGGGAGAATTGAGGAGCGTGAGTTTTGGGGGAGGAGGACAAAGGACGCCGCCTCCTTCCGCGATCTTTGCACGCGAGCGGCGGCGGGGAGAGGGAGGGAGGGGCAGAGAGAAAGCGGAGCGGAGGACGTCTGGAAAGCTTGCACTTGGATTTACTCCGGCGTCCCTAGGGCCCCTCGTGTGAACGCTCGAAGCGGAGTCGCTCCGGTTTCTCGTGGAAACGCCGAGGCGGCGGGAAACGCTCCTTTTGTCTGATCCGTGTCTCCTTGTCTTCCCCACCCACCCCCACCTTTAAAAAAAAAACTCTAGGTAATCGAATGGACCAACCTACCCCCAGGAGCTGCAGCCGGGGGCCCCCAGCCTGCGACGCCGTTCAGAGCGAGCCGTCCATGATTGTGCTCGTTCACACGACCACCGGGGCCCGGTATGAGCTGTCTGTGCCCGTGGAAGAGACGGTGGAAGGTCTGAAGCGGCGGTTGTCCCAGAGGCTGAAGGTCCCGCGGGAGAGGCTGGCGCTGCTGCACAAAGAAAGGTAATTACACGTGTGTGTGTGTGTGTGTGTGTGTGTGTGTGTGTGTATTGCTAATCCCCCCTTCCTTTTACTTTCTTCCTCTCCACGCCATCCCGAATACCCGGGTAGAGGAGTTAGGCTTAAATCGGGAGCTCGCGGGGAGCAAGAAGTTCGGGTTGCAGCCTACTAAGTTTTACTCGGGAGTAGACCCGCTGGCGTCTCCGTGTCAGTGGGTGGTTGTGAACTCTGCTCGGCAGGAGATTTGTGGGAAAGGGATGTGTCCCGAGTTCACTGTGTCTCTTCCCTTCGTTGGGGGTGTGCGGGCTCTACTCGGGAGGAGACCTATTGGAAGGAATGGGCCTGAGGAAGCTGTGCGCCCTTTTAATTTCACACGGTCAGTTCCAGCGGGGAGCTTGGGGTCCAGCGCCTCGCTTTTTGACCTGCATCCGGGAGCCCGAGGCGTTGTTCTACTCGGGATTAGGGCTCCACAACTGAATCCAGTAGGGCTTAATCCCAGGGCAACCAGGGCCTGATGGGATCTTGGCGGTGCGGTGTGTGTGAGGGTTGGGGGGGGGGAGAGAGAATGGTCTACTCGGGAGTAAGCTCGCCCGGGAAGCTTTGCTGTGCAGCCAGTGCGTGTGCCGGCGATCGCACCCTGAGAGGGGAAAAACTTTTTTAAGAAGGGCAGGAAAGTAGCGGATCTCGTTCAGAGTAGACTCGTTGAAATGAGTGGATGTTAGCTGCAGACCTGGGTCCGTTCCTTGCAATGGCTCTTTAAGTGGGCTGGATCATGTCTACTTGCTTTTGTGAAGTGGGTGTGTTTGCACCCGTGCACCCGTATGACACCCTCTTGACCCTCCCCCTTTTTTATATCCCTGCTATAAACCTGTCTTTTGATACGTGTTGGTGCATATTTGCCTAAAATCGCCTTAAATGTATATATTGTCATTTACAAGAGCCTCCGGTTCTTTTGGTAATGCCAGACTAGGACGTGTAAAAGGTGTGTGTGTAAAAAGAGATTCCTTCAGCCTAGATTTTGTGTGTCCCCAAAATACTTAATTGTCCCTGAATAGCCCCCATCTCCATTTCTCCTCCTGTTTATTAAGGGGGGGGTCTTGAAAGACCACACTCTGAAATGCCCTTACAATTTCCTTGAGATATTTGGTGAGAATACCCCCCCCAAAAAAAATCTGTCCTGGCCTCTCTTTTTTTGGTTCCCACTAAAGGGTTTTTTATGCATAGCTGGAAATTCTCATTGCGGCCCCCAAATCTACCCCCCCAATCCTGGCCTGGCCCTCTTCCTCCTGTCCTTTGTTCGGAAGGTTGATTCTCCATCTCTCTGCAGACGTACCTGCTTTAAAAAAAAATCAGTATTTGAGGATCCCGGAGCCTGTACGTTGCAGGGAATCCGAAATACTGTATTCTCCTGGGGTTTTTAAATTTTTGTAATTTCAGAGGATTTGTGGAAATCTAATTGCAACAGTAACTGATACGGGCCAGGCTGGGAGGGGGGGGTCCTCCTCCTCCTCCTCCTTTCTCCCTTTGTTTAACAAAATCTCCTTCGCTTTGTTAGGGTAGAGAGAGGCAGATCAGTTCCTAAGATGCAAGGAAGCTTTGCCTTTGTGTGATGAGCCCTTGAGGGGGAAGGAAATCTTCCTCCCCCCCCATATTTGTATAACTTCCCTCCCACCCCCTGTCTGATCTACCTTTTATTTTTTAACGCATAAATCCAAAAAAATGCATTTTTATCCTCTTCCTTCTTCGCACAACTAGGTAAAAATAGGGAACAGTTCAGACTTAAAAATAAGGTGCCCCCCTCCCCACTCAAAGGGAATAGTAATCAAGAGTCGATTTTTCCCTTTAGGTACTGGGCCGTGCAATATAATGGTGTTTTTTTTAAAAAGCCCCCCGTTTTACAACCATACATTTATCCCTTCCTCTCTCTCCCCCTTGGAAAACTATGGCAATGGCTGCAATTTCTCTCTTTAGATACAATGGGTTTTTTTGCAATAAATGAATAAAATATCTATCCGGATCTGTCGCTGAAATTGTCTGGCAGAGTGGGTTTGTGCAACGAGATAGTTGTTTGACGGATGACTGCGGAATACCAGCTGCCCTGTCTGGGGGGGGGGGGAGAGAGAGAGACTTATTATATTGTGTTTACATAAGGAGCGGAAAGGGGAGAGGCTGAATGAAGATACTTCCCCCCCCCAAAAAAGGAAATTACTGAAAAGATGAATAATCAGAGGTTCTGTGTTCCGAAAGCAATTTAATTACCATTTGTATTTTTGAAAGTAACAATGCTTTACCCCCCTCCCTCTCTTTCTCTCTCTCCCCTGCTCACCCCCCCCCCAAACAAAAATACTGTATCCTTTTAGTCGACTTAATTCGGGAAAACTTCAAGACCTGGGGGTTGGAGACGGCAGCAAGTTGACTCTGGTGCCAACGGTGGAAACTGGCTTAATGGTAAATAAGTTTCATTTCTTATCCCCACCCCCAGCATCAGGAGGGGCCAAGATTTGGCGCCCACTGGGTGCTGTGAACTATAACTCCCAACCGCCCCAACTTGGGTGTGTGCGAATGGCCAGTGATTATGGGAGTTGTAGTCAGAAGGCATTGACTTTGGCTACCTGAACCAGCAGGTTATTCCCTCTCCTGCAAAAGACTATGGGTGCCTTAGTCATCGTCTAAGGCAGGCATAGGCAAACTCAGCCCTCCAGATGTTTTGAGACTACATTTCCCATCATCCCTGACCACTGGTCCTGTTAGCTAGGGATGATGATGGGAGTTGTAGTCCCAAAACGTCTGGAGGTCCGAGTTTACCTATGCCTGCTCTAAGGCATTAATGACGGCAATAGGTTTTTTTACAGAGCCAGGGAATCGTGGAGTTGGAAGGGGGGCCCCCAAGAGCCATCTAGTCCAGCCCCATGCAATGCAGGAACCACAGCTAAAAGTATCCCTGGCAGATGGCCACCCAAACTCTGCAGAAACTAGTAAAATCCTGCCCACTTTTTTGTCCGCCCCTGCGCACCACTGGCATGCGGCCCCCAGAAGATTGGCCCTGGGCACATTAGGCCCTCGGCTGGAAAAGGTTCCCTAACCTTTAATTTTTGGAGCACCTCTGCAAGCTAACAGGTCACTCAAGGGCAGCTCAGGGTGGGGTGGGGAGGAAGCCTCCTCTTGGGCTCTTTTCCCTCCTGCTCGCCTAGAGGAGAATAGGAATGCTCTGTAGGCGACTAGGCAAAGTGTCGATTTTTGGAAAAAGAGATTTATCCTCTCGTCTTCTTGTTTCTCTTCCCCCCCCCCCCAAAAAAAAACCTCACCTATTACAGTCGCAAGCATCCAGACCGGAACAGTCCGTAATGCAAGCGTTGGAAAGTTTAACAGAAACTCAGGTAAGGACACCTTCGGCTTGGGACGTGTGTGTGTGTGTGTGTCTGTGAAAATTTCTCCCTGAAATCCATTGCCTGAAATCTCCCTGCGAGGACTACAGGGATTGGTCAGTGGCAGCCTGCCTCAGCCCTGGTGACCTCCAGATCTGTAAATGCCTGGTTTTCCTAAAATTTGGACCTCCCCTGTGCATTTAAAAGAAGGATTTCAAAAAGGCTCTGCCTTTAGGTAAAGCTTCCTCCTTTCCTGTTGGGTCACTTCCTTCATCACCGCCTTATTGACTTGGGAACTTTTGTGCCGTTAATTTTGTAGGTCGGTTGTACGCCTTCTCCTTTTTCTTTTCTATCGGCACCCTGAAACTACGGTTCCCAGGATTCTTGGTGCACCGTGACTGCTTGAAAGTGATATAGCACTGCTTTAAATGTAGAGTGATGGGACTTGAGAGGGGGAGCGTAGGACGTGCTCGTTTTTTTTTTGGTGAGGCTTAAAGGCCATAGAGCTGAAGGAGGAAGTATGAAAGAGTGCCGCTCTGTCCCACTTCCTCTTTCATCTCTATGGGCTTTTCGAGGCTCCGGATGAATTGCACCAAATCTGAATCTTCGTTTTATTTGAGCCTGTTCTGGTGGAGGGAGGGCAGAAGCGGCTAGAGGGGGGAGGTGTTGCCGTGGGGCTCGCTCCGAAATTCAGATGCGCCTGTGGGGTCTAGATAAGTTGGCAACCCCTGCTAGGGAAAGCCTAGCCTTTTGAAGGATTTAACTGAATCCTGTAAGGGAAACTTGTGACTATTAAAGGAGGGGGTTTGTCTCCCACATCACAATGGGCTTTCAGAGCTGGGGGGTGCAGACCCCTTGGATAGCCAGGGTTGTCAGTATTATTATTATTATTATTATTATTATTATTATTATTATTATTTATTGCTAGCTGGCCCTGCCACGCGTTGCTGGGGTTGGGCAAGTAATCCTTCAAGGCTAGAGGAGAAAGGTGAGGGTCTCTCAGCTATAGGTCTACTCTGAGGAGGGCTATCATTGCATATGGCTCATGGCATTTTAAATTACCTAAATGACTCCTGGTCTATTGCTCTTCCATGGTGAATGAATCCAAAATGCTCTCAAAAGAAAATGTGGTGGCTGGCCAGAAATATCTCCTCTTTATAACCCCCACCCCTCTTGCAAGCAAAGAAGTTCCCTTAATCTGCCAGCTGCCCCATTTCCTATCTCTAGCTTTGTCCCTCGCCATTAGTCATGCTAGCCACAGGAATGAACGAACAGAACTAACCGCAATTTGAAACACATCACAAAAAGGAAAAAAGGGTTGGGGAGGGAAGAGGAAACCAAGCGGGCTTGAGGGGCACCGATACTTAAAATGGTTGTGGTCCCATTGAACTTAGTGAACGAGGTGAACTGGGGAGGGTGTCCACTAATTCCGGGGGTGGGGGCAGCCTACTCAGAGTACAACAACTCTGGATGAAAACCTATTGTGTTTATAAGCCTCGTGTGATCAAAACGTGCCTTCTGATAATGTGATTTAAAATTAAGGTGTGAGCCCCTTTCCAGTGGCCCACTGAGTCCAGTATCCTGTTCTCAAAGTAGCAAACCGGATGCCTGTCATTTAATTTCAATAGACCTACAACTTGTAGTATTCACCCACTTCGGGGTGGTTTTTTTTGCAATTATTCACCATCACCAACACCAAATCACAAGAGCATTATATCACTTATAAGGCACCTCAAATTTACTACATGGAGCCCAGGGTTTAAAAAACTAAGCTGGACCTCCCCACATTTATTTTAAAAATGAGTATATAGGAGGGCAATGTTGTGAAACGGTCACTTAATTTTTTTTAAGCGCGGAGGGGCTTGTGGCTGGCAGGGAAGAGAGATTTGGGGTGCAGAGTCAGTAGCAGCAAGGGGGTAGGGGGGGAAGAGTCCCATTTCTCCTTCCTCTCCCCCCCCCCGCACCCCACTGCCTGGTCATTATATGGAGAAGAGGAGGATGGGGAGTTTTAATTTATTTACTGCTCCCTCCCCCCACCCCACCCCCACGGGAGTAAGAGCCTCAGGAAGAAGCAAGGGTGGAATTTGAGGGGGGGTGGTCTATTGATGGAAAGGGGGGTGCACGCCAGGAATGCTTGCATGCCTGGGGAGGGGGGTAGGTGGAGCTGAGCCGAGCGCCAGCCAGCCATCTGTTTCTGATGGGGCTGGCTTTGATTATTCTGGCTTCTGCTTAAACCCACATTCCTTCCTCTTTGCTGAGACTCTGCCGCTTTGCTCTTGGTAGCAAAAAAAGTCTGGTGGGAGGGGGTTTTTTGGGCGGGGAGAGAAGGGTGCAGAATCTGGTTGCGGGAGGGTGGCCGGGTTTAAGACTTGCCCTGGACGTTTTGATGCTTGCCTCCCCGATGGCATTTATTTCAAAGTTCTGCTCCATTGAAGTGAACGGGCCCTAGTTGTGTCATAACGGCTGTGCTGAATCAGGCCGAATGGTTTTGGCGCAGAATCCTGGCTAGCCGCATGCTTTCCCTTTAATTTTGAGTGTGTGCTACTTGAAATCATAGTATGCATTTAGTATGTGTTATTTATTTTATTTGTATGCTGTCCATCTGACGGGGTCTCCCCAGCCACTCTGGGCGGCTCCCAACAGAATATTAAAAACACGACAGAACGTTAAAAACTTCCCTGTACAGGGCTGCCTTCAGGGGTCTTCTAAAAGTCAGGTAGTTGTTTTATTTCCTTGACATCTGATGGGAGGGCGTTCCACAGGGCGGGCGCCACCACTGAGAAGGCCCTCTGCCTGGTTCCCTGCAACCTCACTTCTCACAGGGAGGAAACCTCCCTCAGGTCCCAGGCTGGGTGTCAGTGTTAAAGCGCAACTTTTTAAAACAACTTTGCAACCATAACAATTACCATTTAGTGCATCTTGCTTCATAAATATTCATTCTCTGTTTAGTAATAATAATTTATTTGTACCCCGCCTATCTGGCTGGGTCTCCCCAGCCACTCTGGGCGGCTTCCAACAGAAAAATACAACACGATAATCTATTAAACATTAAAAGCCTCCCTGAACAGGGCTGCCTTCAGATGTCTTCTAAAAGTCTGGTAGTTGTTTTCCTCTTTGACATCTTTTGGGAGGGCGTTCCACAGGGCAGGCGCCACCACCGAGAAGGCCCTCTGCCTAGTTCCCTGCAACTTGGCATCTCTCAACAAGGGAACCGCCAGAAGGCCCTCGGTGCTGGACCTCAGTGTCCGGACAGAATGATGGAGGTGGAGATGCTCCTTCAGGTATACTGGACCGAGGCCATTTAGGGCTTTAAAGGTCAGCACCAACACTTTGAATTGTGCTCGGAAACAAAATCAATATTATTCGTCGCCGTCTTCATATTGTGAAACGTTGCATTGTTTTTAATGTTGTAAACCACCCTGAGATCTACGGGGATGGGGCCGTAAACAAATTGAATAAATGATAAAGCTGGCTAGAATCTGTCACATGTCCCCAGTGTGTGTGTGTGTGTGTGTGTGTGTGTGTGTGTGTGTGTGTGTCTGTCCATCCATCCATATGGCAAGCTCTGCCCCCAAAGGCTTGCAATCTTTATTATTATTTTAAAACATACATGCATAAACACACACACACACGAGGAAAGAGAGTTGGGAAGGGAAGAGGAAACCAAGCAAGCTCAAGGCACCAAAACGCATGCAAGCACCCAGGCCACTGGCACCCATCTTTTGCAAAACCGCGGCCACGGCCACCCCTGTTTCAGCCCAAGGTGATGGTTGGAAAGAGAGATTCCCTGGAGAGGAGAGCTAGTAGCTTTTGCATTCTTCCTAGGACAGGGAAATGGTGGGGGGAACCTCTCCTCTCCCCCGTTCCCCCTAGCAAACTTTTTCTTCCCATAGCTTTTGCACAGAAAGGGAACTCCCAGTAACTGTCCGAGTATTTACTTGGGGAGTGGGGGGGGGGAGACAAAACTAGGAAGCCCCACCCTTCATTCATCCTGTGGCTGTTCTGCTTTCCTCAAACGGCTGCCCGCCTTCCTCTTGCTAAGAGCAGGAAAATCTGCTTCCTCTAATGTTTGGGGTGGGTTTTACGAAAAATCTGCCTTCCCCAACGCCCTTTCCTGAGATCTGGGTGCAGGGCCGGGTGGGTGAAATGTCTCGCTTCCGTTGGTTGAGAGAGGGTGGGGGTGTTATAATTTATTTACGGTTGCATTTGCTGCGTTCTCCAAGGCAGCTCTCTTCCCCCACAACCACCCCGCGAGGTAGGTTAGGCTGGAGAGGACATGCAATTGCAGGGGGGATTCGAACCCGGATCCTAGTAGTATTATTATTGAGAATCTCCCCTTTTACAAGTCTGTGTTGCTCGGCTGAAATCATAACCTCTCCTGGGTTGTGTTTTGTTTTTGGGATGGGCACCGATTCTGGAGAGGAAGAATCGGTTCCTCCCTGACGTAGGGTGTTTTGTTTTTCTGTGTGTGTGTTTGTTTGCTTTGCAAGGGGTGGGGTGGTCCAGGAAGTCTGTAGGGTTGCCCCTCCAGTGATGCATGCTGCCCTCCTCTCAGGGAGGGCGCAAACCGCCCGCCTGCCCCACCCACAAAGCGTGGCCGTGGTGCCACCCTCCCAGAGCGGCAGGGAAGCGGGCAAGGCTGAGGGTTACCTCGGGCCAAGAGTTTTCTGAACACGTCGGAGAAAGAAAGAATTCGGTGTACTCTGAGTCATCCCCTGGTTTCTGGGAACTGGGGCTCAGCTCTCGAGCTGGATTCAGAGGCAATCAATTTAAATTTCTTCCTTTGCGTCCTCTCTCACTTTCCCCGGGGGGTGAGGGGCGAAGGCTTTCTGAATCCAAGCAGGAAAATAATATTTTCTTTTCGGGTGGTTGGCACAGAAGAACATCTCTCTCTTTCTCTCCCGCCCTCAACCCAAACCCATTGCCATCTCTCTAGAGAACACGGAGGTGGGTTTTTGTGTGTATGTGTGTGTGTGTGTGTGTGTGTGTGTGTGTGTGTGTGTGTGTGTGTGTCTTTTCCCCACCCACCCGGTTCACTCCCAGAAGAGTGTGCGATTGTGAAACTTGCGTCCTCTGGCGTAGATAAGAGGTTGTGTTGCAATCACGGTGACTGCAGGGTTTTTTTTAGTTCCCACCCCCCTCCTAGTTTGTGGAAAGGCTTATTGGCGGCCTTGACGCATTTGTTGAGGGTGGCAGGTTCCCTGAGCATGTGCAGAGTGCATTCCCCCACCCGCCCAGGGCGGGTGTGCAGTTGTGCAACTTCATCCTCCAGAGCAGGTAACAGGTTTTGAGTTTTGATTTTCCCCTCTACTGTTTTGCAGAAAGGTTTATCTCTGCTTCCAAGGCAGCTGGCTTTCTGAGCGTGTGCAGAGTTTCATTCTCTTCCCCCCCCTGCCTTTGGAGTGGGTGTTTTGCGCGAGGTGTGTACGTGTATTTCATATTAGGGGAGCTGACGAGTTAAGGGACATCGGCCAGAGTGTGGGCTCAGCCTAGCCGCAGCCAAGTGATAAAGCAGCTGTTTTGCATGCAGAATGTCCCAGATTCCAATTCCCAGCACCCTCTACAGGTAGACAAGAATGAGCCAGCCAGACAAATAGGCAATAAAGCAGCTTCCTGTGTTCCTGGCTGTAAACCAGGAAGTGGCAACAATTCCTTAGAGCAGGCACAGAGTGCCTGGCAACCAGAACCAGACCTACAGAGCTAAGGGATTTAGGGAACTGCATATCCACACTGGAAGGTGCAACCTCAAGCCGTCTTCCTTCCCATTTGTAAAAAAAAAAAGTGGTGTCTCTATGAGCCTGCTTACTTTCCTCTTCCCTCCCCAGACCTCTTTCCTTTTGTGATGTGTTATTTGAAATGCGCCGCTTCATTCATAAAGTGGGAGGCATACCGCTAGGGTCACCTAGTCCAACCCCTTGCAATGACTCAGACCTGGGTATGTTTATTTTCCTTCTTAAAACGCCCCCCCAAAAAAACTTACCTGCATTAGCGCTCTCCCCCCCCCCTCTCTCTCTCTCTCAAAAACCAGGCCAAATAACGTATAAAGCTGGCACCTGAGTTGGCCAACATGGTGTCCTCCTGGCATTTTGGGACTCCCAGTTCCCACCCGCCCCTTGCCCCCAGGCATCAGCTGTGCTGGCCGGGAACTGTAGTGCGAAGCACCTGGCGGGCGATGGGAGTGTGTGCCAGGCGGGTGTCCTCGTTCGTGGTTCCTTTGACCCGTTGTCTCTGATGACAGGCTGGACCTGGGTGCTGCTTCTGCCTATTTGTGTGTGTTTGGTGCCTGCTTGCAGATAATGGGGCCTCTTCCTCTCCTCTCTCTCTCTTTCTTTCTTTCTCTCTCTCTCTCTCTCTTTCAAAAGAAGCGAGCGCCAGGGGAAGATTTTATTTTTAGTCCTGCCAGCGTCCTGTGGCACTGAGGTAGCTGGTACTCAGGGCATCAGGCTCCGGTTAATGACAGCGAAGGGCGAATCTCCTCCATCTTCAGCTTGGCCTCTGACGTCAGAGGAAACGCGAGGAGGAGGGCAGAGCGAGAGACGGGCTCTCTTCTGCGGCAGGGGCAGAGTGCGTTAATGGTTAGAGCGCCAAGCAGAAAACAGATGGCAGTTTTTTAAAAAAACAACTGAGGAGGGGGCGTTGAGCCTTAGGGGGCTCAGAGCTATGAGTCACGGGTGGGTTTAGTTTTCTCCAAGCTGAAGAGGCTTGGAGAGCCCTCAGTTCTTATTTCAAAGAGCTGTGGAACTGCAAGGGGGATCCCCAAGAATCATATAGCCCAACCCCTTCCAGGGGAGCATTTTTGGGGGTTTTTTGGCATCAAATGCATGTAGATTCTAAGCTATTTCCCCTGTACTGGTGCATAATCCTGAATTAATTTGATATTGGTGTTTGTTTGGCTCATTTCTCCCCCCCCCCCCCCGGTGCTATATCTTCAGTCACGGAGTCTGTGAAATGGGTTTGCAATATCCTCTGAGGCTGCAATGCTATAATGTGCGGTCGTTATTTCATTTGTTCTCTATTGCTTCGCGCTATTAAAACGCTTTGTGGTCAAGTTTATTGCCCTTGCAATTTGCTGGGGCTTGTGTGTGTGTGTTCCTTTTTTATTTATCAATGGCTGGCTTTTCTGGCGCCCCAGCCCTGCGAGGTGGTTCTCTGCATTTCTTCTCCCTCGTTCTACTGGTGCCTAGTTTCTATAATAAACAGATAATCTGTTTGGCTGGAGATGGGAGGCAGAATACACCCCCCTCCACAAAATTTATCCCCCTTTTGCCAGGCAATCCCAAAAGACTCCTTGAGCGCCACTGAAATCCCAGCAGAGGGGCTGCTTACGAATTTACAGCAGTGGGGGGGGGGGGAGAGAGAGAAAGAAGAGTTATCCTTGGACGAAAGGCTCCCCCCAGACCTTTTCTGCATATGGAAATTGCCATCTGGGCTGGCGTGAAGCTTTTGAGAACAAAGGAGCGCCTTCCATTCAGCTGGTGGAGCGATATTTTTTTTTGGGGGGGGGGAGAGCCTAAAAAAAAAAAGCATGCATTTTTTTTCTGATGGAGAGGTAGAAAGATTCTCTTCCAGCTGCGTGCAGCAGACAGCCCCTCCCCTTCACTGTTTAATCAAAATCAATAATAAATACTGCTTGCTGCACATTTCACGGTGGGGGGGGTTAACCTGGCGGGTGTCCAGCAGTCTTTTGTGCCGCCGGTGGGGGCGGTCGCTGCAGGGAGAGACAAGGACCGGGAGTCGTGACTTGCAGCCGGCGGATGGGGGGACGGACACACGAGGGTGCTTTTGATGGCAAAGGCTCCATTGCGGCTGGGCTGATTTGGAATTTTGTGACTGGCGCATGCACGGGGGGGGGGGTGCCAGACGCCTGGAGATTTGGAGAACCCAGCTTCCCCCCCCTCTGCTTTCTGCCCCCCCAGCTCTCCAGACTTGGGGGTGGGGGGAGGCCAAGTTTCTAGTACTGTAGATCTGCCCTGGGTCACCTCAAGCCCTCATTGAGGTTGTCATAAAGGGAAGCATTTGTTCTGGCCCTGATGGAAGAGGCCATCCTTTGCTTCCTTGCACTCGCAGATAGACTGCCCTTTTGCATGCCTGTTCCATTTACTAGCGGTAGCTCCAAATATTTGGTTGCGCTTACAGTCTTGGGCTTCGGATGCAAATGAAGGCAGGAAGGGTAGACCCTGTGACAGAGGACAATCTTCGCTTCCCTGGGGATAGCAATGCTCAATCTACAGCTAGAGGGGCTTCACTCTGCACATGCTCAGGAGCCCCTCAAGGTCACCATTCCTGGGTATTTTTTAGCTAGTTCCATCCCAGTGTTGGCTAAGAGAGTAAAGACACAGTTACCAGGTCTGAATATTCTAAAGTGCATGATTTGTTACATCAATTTATATTTTTTAACAAACTGGGTTTTTGTTTTGTTTGTTTTTTGCTTGATGCTTTCGGCATCTTGTTTTGTTTTGTTTACGGCATTGTTCCTGCAGAAGAGAGCAGAGTCGACATCCGTCGCACTTATTCTGTTTAGATGCGTTCCAACCTTTTGAAAATAATAAGTTGCGTGCTAGAGGTGGTTTGAGGTCTGCTTCTTGCAGATAGCAGCCTGCTAACCCAACTTCCCGGGTGTCCGAAACTCAGCTTCGCTGCTTTTTCGCCCACTGCCTGTATCCGGCCGATTCACTTGCCCCCCCCTCAGTTCCCACGAGTTTCTCAGAAACTTCGAAGCCGGGGTGGGTGGGTGTTGTCTTCCGTGTGTCGATGGGGCATGAGCAGTTGTGGGGGGGAAGTCTAGGGGGCCGAGAGCATCCCAGCAGGTGCCGGGGGGAGGGTTGAGCAGGGTCATGGATGACGCAAGGAGCGTTTTTGGGCGATTTTAGATTTATTTTCTCTCTCCCTTTCGCTTACGTTTCTGCAGCAGCAGGAAAGAGTTTGTTTGTGTGCATTGCAAAAAAAAATAATTCGGAAGTGTCGGTTGAAGAACTCCTAAGCAATGATAAAAGCAGAAGGGGAACTCTGCTCCTAAACCCCCCACAAATCCCTAAGGCCTTGTATGCCTCCTTCCGGCAACTCCTGCAACCAGTCTGGTTGCCGAACGCTTTGCTCTGCTTCCCTTTGGACCCCGAGGCCGGGGATTGAGCTTGGCGCCTTCTGCATGCGGCGCAGGTGTCCTAGCGCAGACCTTTGTAGCCCTTCCATTTCGTAGAATTGTCGGAAAGGGACCCCGAAGCTCATCTAGCCCAACCCCCCCCCCAATGCGGGAACCTTTTGCCCCACGTGGGACTCGAACCCAGAACTCTGGAATTAGTAGTGCCTCGTGGTTTTAAACACTCGCACGCTTCTCGGCTGCTTTGCAGACCCTTATCTCGGTGGCGGGAACCAGATTATTATTCGGCTTGCTTCTCTTATGCTTTAACTTCTTGAGTTGGCAAGGGCAAAATGTCTAGTTAACGTCCTTTTAAAAGACTCCACCCTAGACCAGCGAATGCCACCTGGTTAAGCAAATATTTACTGCTGTCACCCCACACCAGCCCCTCCCGGGGACCAGGGCTTGTTCTGGGGTTTCCCCACCCAAATCCCGTCAGATCGCACAGGTGTGTTGGGTTTTATGGTCTGCCCACGGTGGTTTATGATTCTCTCGGGGCATTGACTGCAACGAGGTGGAGATGCGCGGCGGGGCCTGTGTTTTGAGAAACCCGGCCCTCAAATCTGCTGGCTGTCTCCTCTCCCCCTTTGCCACTCCAGTGGAGCATTAGCCCTGGCAGGCAGAAATCTGTCAGGTGCAGCTGCTCTCAAACTTGGAATGACGGGAGGCATTCCATGTTGAACAGGCTGCCTGCCACGTGACCCAGCCTTTGAACTGTGAGCAGTGCGGTTTCGATGCGAGGACTTTGCTCTCGATTTGACTAATCCTCCGCTGGAGACCTGGGCGAAACGGAAACTGTTCCTAGGTTGCTGTGTTTGTAACGACGGGAGGAGGCATAATAATAATAATAATAATAATAATAATAATAATAATAATAATAATAATAATAATAAATTTTTATTTGTATCCCGGCCGAGGCCGGGCTCAGAGCAGCTAACATAAAAACAACACAATATGCATAAAAACAGACAACAATTAATTAAAAAGCAAGACCCGAACTGTGAGCTGCCTCTGAAACCAGGCTTTTTCCAGGTAGCTGCTCACCTGTGGCGAGTTGGGCTGGGTCTCCAAGCGACTCTATGCGGAAGTGGGGTTTTTTTTTATTTAAAAAAATCCTCCCCTGTTCCTCCTTTGGAGAATTCACCCAACGCTGCATAAATGCTGTCCAGCTTCTGCGAGGTGCGGTCGTGGAGTATGCGGGGTGTGTGAGAGAGAGCAGGGAACCAGCGAAAACAGACTCTGAATACTGAACCCATTTCCATCTTGAGCACTGCGCTCCCAGAGCACAGTGAGGTTTGCAGCCATGAGGTCTAGCAACTTGATTTTCACTCACTACCCAAGTACATTTGTTATCGTACGCTGCTCTGGGACTTAACGTGAGGAGCGTATCCAAATCTATTCATCCACTACATATGTTTGGAAGCCCGGTTGCTTTGTGTCTGTTCGCATTTTGAGATATCGTAAACTGAGTTTTCGCAACTGCTCAAGGAACAGGTGTGTTTGTCCATTTGCATGCAGCTGGGGGACCATTTCGACTCAAGAAAGCAGGCCGAACCTTTTGAAACAGCCCACGATCTCAAAAGGAGCTGGATTTGACCACTGGTTCCAAAACTGCATGAAATCTGACCACTTGATCTCAAAACAGCACTGATTTTTAACCTTGTGGCTTCCAAGCTGTGGTGATTTTGACCCCTTGATTTCAGGGTGGACTTGATTTAAATCTTTTTTTTAAGAAAGACTCATTCTTGCTGGTATAATCTTAATTTTTACAACCAGCTGAAGGTTTTTGACTGTTTTTACAGTTCTATCAAAAATGACTGCTTTGGTTATACTATTAGAAATAAATAGACAGGTAATTGTGAAATTTTTGTGTTAACTGCTTATATTTGGACAACTTTTCTGGTAATTGTGAAATTTTTGTTTTAACTGCTTATGTTTGGACAACAGCAGAAAAGGAGAAAAATAATCATTTCCTTAATAACAATTTAAACAATTTATTTAACCAAAATGATAACATTATAGCATATGTATCAATGTTTGTTAACTGATGTGGTTAAATGGGTTTAAAAAACAACAACAAACCAACTTTGAGTTTTACACACTTGAAAAACTTAAAACACATTAATAGCCTTTGGAGTATAATGTAACTTAAATAGAAAACTATCTTTAGAAGAAGAAAAATTCCTCCAAAAGCATTTTATTTTAAAAATCCAATGGAAATAAAGAAAATTCTGATTTAAATCATAAAATCATTTTTAAAAAAATATTTAAATCATTGAGTTTTATCCACTCTCAGCGCTTGTGGTCCACCCCCCTTCTGCAAATTCCGAGGTGTAAAAATGAATCTGGCTTGTTTTGTTTTTGATACCTGCGTCTTCTCATCTCCTCCTCTTCTTCCCTCCCCAGGTAAATGACTTCCTGTCGGGTCGATCTCCTCTCACCCTGGCCCTGCGTGTTGGGGACCATATGATGTTTGTCCAGCTCCAACTCGCGGCCCAGCAGAACGGCGGCCAACTTCAGCACCGCCACCTGATCGCCAGCCGCGGCGAGCCCCCGGCGGCGACGCCCCCGGCCGGCCCCAACTGCCCCGCTCTCCACGGGGGCAGCCATGCCCCAGACTTCGCCCGGGTCCCCGCCCCGCCCGCTTGCCAGGAAAGCCCCGCCTCCCCATCGCAGGCCCCGCCCACGTACTGTAGCTCCGCCCACCCGACGCCCGTCACGGCCGGCATGTTCCGCTCGCATGGGGCCCAGGCGGCGAGCGGCAGCGCAGGGAACGCCTCTTCGTGTTCGGAGGTGAGTCGTGGTCTCGCCTGCAGCAGGCCAAGGGGAACCTAGTCCAGCCCAATCTTTTTGCCCAGCACGAGACTCGAACCCACAACCTGAGCCTCATGTCTGAGCTATTCCAATGGGGGATTGTTTTAGGAAAATAAGGTTTTCAGTGTCGGGGCCCTCTAGGTCTGAATTGGGTGAGGGGGTCTTCTCGTCCACCGTCACAGGAAGAAAATATGTCTGGTTTTGGTGTATTGATGTCAGAAAAACCAGGCAGTATAGGAAGCAAGGGTGCCTGATTTGGGAAGCCGTGGTGCCAAGAATCTGTTGGCTCTGGTTGCAAACTCCCGTTGATTTCTCCACCCTGCCTTGGGAAAGGAGACTTTCCCACCAGTGTGCAATGAGCAAAACTGCCGCAGATCCTCGCCAAGGGCCGAGTTCGGCAGCAGGGCAAGAGGAAGTTCGTGCTGGAACCGAATGTTGAGAATTGGGGGGTAGGAGTTAAAAAAGCAAGTTTCGAGTCCCCAGTGGTTGCAAAAGGCAGGTGTGTGGAGCTCATAAGTTGAAGGTGGGAGGGTTGCTTCCGATTTTCTTAGCTCGCCTCTCCGCAGTGAGCAGCTCGTGGCAGCTAAGCCCTGCTCTTAAGTAGACCCGTTGAAATTAATGCACGCAACTAACAGAACGCAAGCCCGTTCATTTCAGTTGGGAAGTGTTAACAGCATGAGGGTCATCGGTTCAAGTCCCACGTTGGGCGAAGGATTCCTGCATCGCAGTGGTTTGGACTCTGTGACGATCCCTTCCAACAGTTATATGATCTCACTGTATCCCCCCCCACACACACACCTTGTTCAAAAGTTTAACCAAGGGCTAAAACCAGGGTCTGGTCTTCAAAGCTGCTGCCATCCTCTGGCTCCTGAGCATGTGCAGAGAGCCCCTGCATGAAAGCTTTGAGCCCCACATTTGGACAAAAGATTCCTGCATTGCAGGGGGTTGAATTGAGTGACCCTCGTGGCCCCTTCTACAATTCCATGAGTCTATGAAACTCCACGATCTTGGGCAGAAGCCTCTTAAGGTTCTAGTCCTCATGAGGGGCCGATTTAGATAGGGAGCTCCCTTGTACAGACCACTGGTCCTTCTGCTTATGTATTGTCTACACTATGGGCAGCGCCTCTCCAGAGACGTTCCTGGCCCTATCTGCAGAGCATTAAACGTTTGGGGGGGCCTTCAACATGCAAGGCAGGTGTCCTGGAACCAAGCTGTGGCCTGTCACCAATTAGGGCCAGAAATCTGCCGCATGCAAAGTAGAGCATTGGTCCATCTCGTCTGCACTGACTGGCATCGGCTCTCGGGGGAGGGGTTTAGATCTCCCTGGAGATTGAATCTGCATTCAGACCAAATGCTCTCCCATTGAACCCACAGCTTTTCTTGCCCTGCCATCAGAAAGCACCCTATGTTTATAGAAAAGCCTTTTCTGAAGATGGGTTGGGGCAGGGGTTTGCACCTCTATTCAGGAGGTTTTCTAAGCAGAGGTTGTCCGGAATTCGTTACCTGTGGTTCTGGGGGTTGGACTAGATGACCCTGGGGTGTCCCGTCCGATTCTTTGCACAGACTTCAATTTTTTTTCCTGCCCTCCTTTCACAGGTTGATTGCGCCACGCGGAGCAAACCTTCGCCCAGTGCCAGCCAGGTTCAGCCTTCCCGACCCCGTAAACCCGGCGCCGTGATCGAAAGCTTCGTGAACCACGCTCCAGGTGTCTTCTCGGGGACGTTTTCTGGTACGTCTCGGTTGACCCTTATCTTCTCTTCCTACAACCCCTCCACCTTCCGTGGGAACAAAATACAGCTTCATGTTGGGGTGTGGTGTGGTGTGCAAGCTTCAGAACATCACAGGATGCTTCTCCTGGCTGAGGAAGAGTCCTGAAGCTGACGGAAGCCCATGTGCCATTTTTACAAATGAAAATGGACCTGAATGAACCATGGGAGCCAAATGATGGGTTTCTGTAGGAAGCAGGTCTGAACCTGATCTGTGCTGGTTTCCAACAAGAGAAACCTAAGTGAATTTTGGAGCTCAACATTTCTTTAAAATTGTATCTGTTTGCTGCTATTATTATTATTATTATTATTATTATTATTATTATTATTATTATCATTTATTAAATGGGCTTGTTAGTTCTGGTTTGGGAAATCTGTGACAACCCAGCCCCTTCTAAGGATGTTGCAGGACTCTGGTATATCCACCAGCATTAGCCAGCATGACTAGTGGTTGGAGATAAATTGGGGTTGTATTCTAGACTTATTCAACTATTGGTCCCTCAAATGTTGTTGGCTAAATCTCTCATCATGCCTAACCACTGCTTGGGGGGGGGTAGTGGGGGTTTGTAGTTTGGAGAGCCAGAGTTGGAATACTCTCTCGTTGTCCAGCAACATTGAAGAAACTCATCAGGGGGGGGGGGTTAAGCAGAGGTTGGGCCGGCCACCTGCCAGGGATTATTTTGCTGTGATTCCCAATTTCAGAGGGTTGGACTGGATTCTGTTGATTCTAAGAGGGGTGGGATGTACCCCAGCCAAGCTTTTAAAAAACAAACAAAACAAAACAAAAAACCCTAAGGAAAACACTCAGAGAGTTTGCTCCCTAGCCCAGATTATTGCCACTTCCTCTTCTCATGAGGACTAGAAACCTGCCCTTCGAAAGCTTTAGCATTCATCCTAAGCGAACACAGGAAAGGGAAGTTAACAAGACTCACATCAGGAAGAACTTTCTGACAGTCTCCCTCTGCAGGTGGCGGCCTCTCCTCCTTCCTCCTCGGAGGCTTTTCGGGAAGTTGAGATTCCTGCGTTTCCGGGGGTTGGGCTGGATGACCTCTGGGAGTGTCCCTGCCCACTCTACAATTCCGAACTCTCCCTTCCGACCACAAACACAAATTCGGGGGGGGGGTTGGGTTATACCGGGATGTGTTTGGATTGAAGCTTGCGAAATGATAAGCTTGAGGACTAGCGCCTTGACCTTGCTTCTGCTTCTCCCTCGCAGGCACCTTGCACCCGAATTGCCAAGACAGCAGCGGGCGGCCCCGGCGGGACATCGGCACCATCTTGCAGATCCTCAACGACCTCCTGAGCGCCACGCGGCACTACCAGGGCATGCCGCAGTCCCTGACGCAGCTGCGGTGCCAGACCCAGTGTTCTCTCTCCTCGGCCTCGCCGTCGCCGCCCCAATCCCCAGATCTCGCCACCAACACTACCTCAGAGAAAATCACAGCAGCTGCTAGCCAGTCCTTATACTTGGGGCCCCCGTGCGCCAGCCAAGTGCCAGCCTCTAAGCCTTCCGGTGAGTTGGGGTGTGTGTGTCTTACTCCCTCTGAAAAAGAGCCCGGAATATGGCTCGGCTCCGGCATCTAACGAAAAAGCCTCTGGTCATGAGGGCTAGGAACTTGCTTTGCAAAGGGAAGGGCTGTTGGTCAGTGAGGGAGCCGCTGCTTTTTGCATGCAAAGGGCCAGAGTTCGAAAGCCGGCCTCTCCAGGTAGTAGGGCTCTGTCTGAAACCCCTGCTGGTCAGCACAAGTGCGCTAGATCGAGTGATGCACAGAATAAGCCAAGTCCCAAATTTGGAACCATGAGGGCTAGCGTCTTGACTTTCGTGGCTCCGCAAGGAGCAGCCTTGTACATGGATATATTTTAGTCAGTGCCATAGCCCCAAGGAGCTTTCCTCGCACAAGTTCAGTTCTCCGGCGGCACCTCCCCTGCTTCCGAAACCCTGGAGAGCTGCTGCCGGTCAGTGCAGGCAGTATTGAATTAGATGGGCACGTTGCGTTTGCTCCTTTTCCCCATTCCTCCCTTCTTAAAAAATGCAGCCTTGAAGGGCCTCTTAACGTCTACGTGGAAATGGGGCACAGCAAAAGGAGAGGACTTGATTTATTTTATTTATTTTATTTCATAATGGCTCTTCCCCGCCCCCCTTTTGCCAAGTGATAAGTTACCCCGGCTGTGCACGGTGGGGTGTTTTGTGTTAAATGCAGAAACTCTCCCTGGAAGTCGGGGAGGGAGAGAGAGAGCGAGGAGGAGAAAGATGTGCTCCTGATTTTCTATTTGGCTTGGATATATTCTAGGTCAGGGTGACCCTGTTTTCTGCCAAGGATGTAGCAAACAGCTTCTGTCTGGATGCTAAAAGGTGGCATTAAACGCTTTGCAAACCCGGGAGACGTCTTCTGGAGCCTGTTCCCAGTTTTAGCCTCTTTCGTTGGGTTTCCGCGGTGCAGTTTGTGTACGCCGGCCTGCCTGCCTCTGCCGAAAACGGCTTTTTCTCATGCATGCTTTTAATGGGCCACTTTGCCTTCACAACCCGTTCTTCCCAGTTTGGATCTGCTAAATTGGGGGTGGGTTCCCACCCCTTCCCTCTGGCGAAAGCGAGAATCTTCATTTGCGCTCCTTTTCAGTTATCTGCCCTCTTTACTCTTCTTTTGGCAGATCTCCCAAGATCTCTGCCCTCAGGCGCTTACAGATTAAAGCCGATTTAGACCGCTCCAGAGGTTTTGAGCAGCGCCCCCCCCTGCCCCCTTCCTCCGTTCACTGGTGGGAACTGTAGTTTGAAGCGTTCAGAGGGCGCCGGGCTATGGAACGCTGGGGGGGGGGAGTATGTGAATGAGTTTTGACCATCCTATCCTACTTATTTTAAGTCCCATTGGGCTGAATGAGTCATTTTGCAGCCGAGGGACACCTGGGAATGCCCTGCGAGATCGTAGTTTCATTTGGGGGAATCATAGGATGGTAGAGTCTTCTAGTCCAACCCCCTGAAATGCAGGAACCTCTCTTGCCTGAACTGGGTTTAGAACCCATGACCCTGAGATTAGGAATCCCATGCGATCCCAAAAACCTGACCGAATGTTGCATGAGGAAGAGCTGGATTCGTTCTCCAGAGACGCTGGGATCCCAGCACAACAGTGCAATTTCCATGGTCCTTCCCCGCCACTCATTCAGTCCCCCACAACAACCCTGCAAGGGAGGTTAGGCCAAGAGGCATTGCAACCGCTGTCCCCCGGGAAAATAGGGTGCAGTTCGAACCCTGGTCTCTAATGGGTCCTAGTTCAAAATTTTACCCACTGGGCCACTGTTGCAGTGAGGAACTACAGAACTCCCTGCCGCAGGAGATCCGTTGAAATTCACATCCTATTCCTTCCGGTGGGTCTACTCTTGAGTAAACCCCAGTTGGCCACCCCACTTCACCACCCCCCTTTTGTGTGCTGTTGATTTTATTCTTCCTCACTAGCTACGTTCTCTCTTCATCTCACTGTTGCGAGTTCGAGTTCCGCCGTGGGCGAACATTTCCCGCATCACAAGGGGTTTGGGTCTGGATGACCATCAGGGTCCCATTCCTCTTATCCATGTTGTTTTGCAAGCCCTGTGGGGCCGAGTAATAATAATAATAATAATAATAATAATAATAATAATAATAATAATAATAATATTTATTTATACCCCACCCTCCCCAGTCAAAACCGGGCTCAGGGCAGCTGACAAAGTAAAATTACAATAAGACATAAAAGATTAGTAGATTAATGGAGTGGGGGTGATCGCTGCTACGTGGATTCCTTCCTCCCTCTCTCCTTTTCTCTCTCTCTGCTTTCACGCCTCTTCCTCTCCGAACCCTGTAGGCTGGGTGGCAAAGGCCCCCCCCCGTCACAAAAATAACAAGGCGAGTTGGCGGGGGTGCAGCAGAAAAACCGACATGGTTCCTGCTTTTCTTTCTCCTCGGCGGCCCACTCCCCCCCCCCCCCGCCACCTCTCTCTGTGGCTCAAACGGAAAAAATTGGAGGCTCGTCTTCTGCCTGCCACCCTGTTTGACGTCTGCGGGAAAGAGGTTGACAGCTCTCTGTCTGGCAGCCAAGTTCTGGCAGGGCGGCGTTCCAGGCTGGGAGGACAAGGGGCGGCTCTGCCTCCCCCCCCCAAAAAAAAAATCTGGCCATAGCCTCCGACTTTCCTTCCCTGCCCCTCCTGCCTCTCTTTGTGTCTCTACCTCATTTGGGTTATTTTTTAAAACACGATTGGGTTTGCAATTTCCCTTGCTGTGAGCATTTCAGGTAGCAGACAAGTGTGGGATTTCCCCCCCCTCCTCTCCCTCTCTCCCTCCCTCTCTCCCTCCCCCCCCTCTCTCTCACCTGCTCTCCTCCCCTCCAGGAATTTTGGACCAGGCCATGCTGGATTTGAACCCGCTTCATCTTGGTTTGACCTACACCCAGCCCAGGCTACACACACACACACAAAAACCCAACAACTGCACTGTGTTGCTGTGCAGGAACGAAAGGGAACGCAGATGAGCCTTGGCCGTAAGCGGTAGCTGCGAGGCTGTTCCCGCTGCCCTCGATTTAAGTCCCTAGTCCTCATTGAGGCTGGGGTGGGGAGATGGCTCCAGGCTTAGACACCCTGTATGGAAACACAAAAGCATTTGGTGGGACCTAGAAATACCCCGCAAGATTTGATGGGGCTTAGAAACACCCCGCAAGAATCACTTTCCCCCTCCCTTGGGGACCTCGGACAGCCCACCCCACACGCTCTCCAGAACCCTTGAGCTCCTCTCCTCCTCCTCCTCCTCCTCTTCACACGCTGCCCTATATCCGTCGCACGACACCTGCCAGAGTGGGTGCCCCCCCCATCTGCCCCCCCTGCCGAAAGACTGTCACCTGGTGACGTGCGACGTCTCTGCAGTTCTTTACGCTTGTGCATGAATCATGAGTGTTGTGCATAGTTCGGATTCCACCCTCCGAGCCTGCTGCTTGCTGGCCGGTCCCCCTCCGCTGCATATCTCCCCAATCCAGCCACTTTCCTTCCTTGGGGGGGGGGAGGAGTTGGGCGGAAACTGTTTTTTGGGGGGGTGGCGTGGCTGCCAGAACATGCCGAACTGTGTCAAGCGTGGCTTTGCCCCCAGTTTTTGTGTGCACACCTGCAAGTTGGCGGTTGCGTTCATCAAGGGGGCGACGGAGGAAGCAAGCCCCACCCCACCCCCTCATTTCTTAGATCCTCTTAATTTTTTTTCTTCTCACTGCTTAAAAACAGGTCACCTTCCTTTCTTGCCCCCGTCTCTGAACCATTAAAGGTTTTGATGGCTGGTGTGTTGGTAGTGGGGCTGGGGTCTAGGGGGCAGACCGCCACTTCCCGACCTAGAATCATAGAGTTGGAAGAGACCACAAGGGCCATCCAGTCCAACCCCCTGCCAAGCAGGAAACACCATCAAAGCATTCTTGACATATGCCTGTCAAGCCTCTGCTTAGAGACCTCCAAAGAAGGAGACTCCACCACACTCCTTGGTAGCAAATTCCACTGTCGAACTGCTCTTACTGTCAGGAAGTTCTTCCTAATGTTTAGCTGGAATCTTCTTTCTTGTAGTTTGAATCCATTGCTCCGTGTCCGCTTCTCTGGAGCAGCAGAAAACAATCTTTCTCCCTCCTCCATATGACATCCTTTCATATATTTGAACATGGCTATCATATCACCCCTTAACCTTCTCTTCTCCAGGCTAAACATACCCAGCTCCCTAAGCCGTTCCTCATGAGGCGTTGTTTCCAGGCCTTTGACCATTTTGTTGGCTCCAAATGCTGCTCCTTTTCGGGTGGGGGGGGTAACGTTGTTGTTGTTGTTGTTGTTCCAAAAAATGTGTCTGGATTGAATTGGAAGAGCCCCAAAGCTGGATCAGGCCACAGAGGACCCAACTAGTCCAGCACCCATAGAGCCTAGGAATCAAGATAGACTGCGTGAAAGGAAGTACGGCGAGAAAAGAGCAGCCATTCAGGTTTTTTGGGGGTGGGTGGGATGTCCCATTTAAATGGGAAACCTTGGCTAGTTTGCAGGTAATTTTTGCAGGAATCTTTCACCCAACATGGGGCACAAAACCCCACAATACTGAGATTTAAGTCTCATGCTCTACCGACTGAGCCACGGGTAGGCAAACTAAGGCCCGGGGGCCGGATCCGGCCCAATCGCCTTCTAAATCCAGCCCGCGGACGGTCCGGAAATCAGCATGTTTTTACATGAGTGGGAATCTGCTTTTATTTAAAATGCATCTCTGGGTTATTTGTGGGGCATAGGAATTTGTTCATTTTTTATTTTATTTTTCAAAATATAGTCCGCCCCCCCCCCCCAGAAGGTCTGAGGGATAGTGGACCGGCCCCCTGCTGAAAAAGTTTGCTGACCCCTGGACTGAGCTATCTCAGTTACGGTTTAGGGGTTTGCTTTTTATTTTGCTTGGAAATTGTTAGAAATCAGAGGTTTTAGAAGCGAAGTTCAATGGCTTATCTGTCAAGGATTCTTACGCTGCGATTCCTGTGGGTTGGGTCTCCGGTTTTGTTTCGTTTTGGCCCACGTTGCTGGAAAGAGCATGGGGGGAAAACAGTGCCTCTGTCCATGGGCAGAGGGCTCTTCAACCAACTCACCTCAAGTACAGGGTATTTAGTTTTTTTTTGGGGGGGTGGCATGCCATAGTCTCTGCAAAAGCATCTGCCGTAAACAAGGCTCTCAGGAGTGAGGGGCCTGGCGAGGCCCAGGGAGACTCCCAAGGGCCTGGTGCAGAACTCTGGAGGGCCACATGCAGAGAGCCAGTGGTTAAGAGTGTCAGGCCTGTTAGCAGACCCAGGTTCGAATCCCCACTCTGCCATTAAGCTCCTTGGGTGGCCGGTCATTGCCTCTCAGCCTAGCCCACCTCTCAGGGTTCTCCCCCACCACCACCCGCCAATTCATCCTCGCAACAACCCTTTGAGGTCGGCCGTGAGATGACTGGCCCAAGATCCCCTCCAGTCAGTTTCTTGGCCGATTGTGGATTCGAACTCTGCACCTCCAAGGTTGATATGCGACAGATAAAAACGACGAACGGCGATCGTCCCTTGATTTAATTCTGATTTTTTAACAAAACAAAAATTGCAGGGAGAGTCGAGGCAGCTGTGAAACCCCATGGATTGTTGAAGAGACCTCCCCAATTATGAAACCCTTTTGCTGTGTGTCTTGCCTGTCCACAGAGTCAGTCTCTCTCTCTCCCTCTCTCTTATCCGGAGGCGTTCGTGGTCTCCTCGGATGAATTCCTCTAGAATAAATACCGCCCCCAGATTATGTCCTGCCTGTCACCAACATGGCGCATACTTCCGCCTCCTGCTTCCCTTTGGCTCTCATTAGTGCGCATCGCTCAATCTTTTCTTCTCCTTCGGTTCCCCCCCTTCCCCCACGTAATTTGACGGGGGGGGGGCTGAGGCATGCAGCCTGGCTATCCATCGGCTTTTGCCTTTTTCGGTTTTTGCCTCCTAATCCGGGACTCTTAGCCACCTTGAGGGGGCGGTTTGAGTGTGGTGATGAAAACCACAAGGTTGCAGGTTCCGATATACGCTGAATATTCCTGCATTGCGGGGGGGGGTTGGACTAGATGACCCTCGGGGAGCCCCTCTACAGGCACTGGTGTTTTTTTTTCTAAAAAGAATATATGTTTAGGGGTACTCTCATTTTGACATACATACAGTAAAATGGACAAAACTGCAAAGATTCACAAAACGCTTAGGAGGAGGGGTGTCCTCCCCCCCTCTGAAAAAAAGCACTTGCAAGGTGGGCGTGAGGATTTAAAAGGTACCCCTTGCGTTCCTCGGAGGAAAAGTGAGATATAAATGTAATAAAGACGTCTCCGTGGTCAGGTTTTTGCAGGTTTCGTTTTCGCTTCCCTTCCCACCCCCCACCCCCCCGCTTAGCCGCTTTCTGGCGCCTCCATTCCCCCCCCCCGCTCTTGCAAAAAAACCACTCAATTGTTCTCCCGCCCACAGGCTGCTATAGCAAGCCGCGGAAAACAGAGAAAAAGGCACCCTTTTGACGGCAGAGAGTGGGAGGCACGAAGCCAGGGGTGACGGCTTGTTCTCCTCTGAGAGGGGAAGTGTTCGAAACCCTCCGGCGGCGGTGGGGGGGGGGAGAGAGCTAGAATGAGAAGAAAGAGAGAATATTTTTTTTAAAAAAAAGAAGTGTGCAAGAGAGCCATTGTTTTTGATGCTCCTTGAGCTTCCTGTCTCTGTTGCCATGGAGACAGGGTCCTAGTTCTCCACAGATGCTTCCCCCATGCTGAGGTGATGGAGGTAGGGGGGGGGGTCCTCCATTTCGAGGCTGGCACACCCGGCGCCTGAATTTTTCCTCTCCCCCCACATGCCTCCGATCTTGGTGGGAAAGCGGGGGGGGGGGGAGAGAGGTGTTGTTTTTTACGGAGCTGCGGCAAGCCAGGGCAGCCATCTTGTTTTATTTATTAAATTTGTAGGCTGCCCTCCCGCCGGAGCATCCCGGGGAGGTCGGCAGTATAAAAACACAACAGTGCGTAGAGGAATATTGGCCACCCGTCTTCCTGGAGAGACAGTGGAGTGCGCCTCCAGGGGGTGAAACCAAATAGCATTGGGGTGCAATTCTGGGCCGTGTGTATTTATACCCCGCCCATCTGGCTGGGTCTCCCCAGCCACTCTGGGTGGCTCCCAACAGAACACTAAAAACAGAATAAAACTTCAGACACTAAAAACTTCCCTAAACAGGGCTGCCTTCAGATGTCTTCCAAAAGTCAGATACTGCAGTTGTTTATTTCCTTGACATCTGGTGGGAGGGCGTTCCACAGGGCAGGCGCCACTACTGAGAAGGCCCTCTGCCTGCTTCCCTGTAACCTCACTTCTCGAAGCGAAGGAACTGCCAGAAGGCCCTCGGTGCTGGACCTCAAGGGTCTGGGCTGAAGTATGGGGGTGGAGACACTCCTTCGGGTCTACTGGGCTGAGGCCATTTAGGGCTTTCAAGGTCAGCATCAACACTTTGAATTGTGCTCAGAAAAGTATTGGGAGCCAATGTAGGTCTTTCAAGACCAGTGTTACGTGGTCTTGGTGGCTGCTCCCAGTCACCAGTCTGGGCGCCGCATTCTGGATTAGTTGTAGTTTCCAGGTCACCTTCAAAGGTAGCCCCATATAGACTGCATTGCAGTAGTCCAAGTGGGAGATAACCAGAGCATGGACCACTCTGGCGAGACAGTCTGCGGGCAGGGAGGGTCTCATCCTGCGTACCAGATGGAGCTGGTAGACAGCCGCCCTAGATACAGAATTAACCCGCGCCTCCATGGACAGCTGTGAGTCCAAAATGACTCCCAGGCTGTGCACCTGGTCCTTCAGGGGCACAGTTACACCATTCAGGACCCTGTCCCTCAACAAGCAGTGCTTCTATCTTGTCAGGATTCAACCCCAATCTGTTAGCCACCATCCATCTTCCAACCGCCTCCTGCAAGAGGTTTAGGGTCAGAGTTTTCCTTATCCTAGGTGGGCTGCCTTCCCTCGCGGAGACTGTTTAGATGACAATTGCAGCTCCCGCGATTGCCCAAACGGAGGTTTTTTCAGCTGGCGGATTAGTTGCTCTGCAGTCCCCTGATCACTGAGACCAGCAGGATTCCAGGACCGCAGAGAAAAGAAGATGGTAGACAGGGAAATAGTGTGTTTTTTGCATGGCTTTCTCAGAATTTCCCCGCGACCGTTTTATTTCCACAAGCCCGTTTCCGATGCCTCGTTTAACGTTGCTGTTTTTTCCCCCCTCCCAGGCGACCGGTTGCGGCAGACGGAGAACCGCGCCACGCGCTGCAAAGTGGAACGCCTGCAGCTCTTGATGCAGCAGAAGCGACTGCGCCGGAAAGCTCGGCGCGACGCTCGCGCCCCGTACCACTGGCTCCCGAACCGCAAGTCCAGCCGCACAAACAGCAACAGTAGCGTCTCCAGCGAAGGGAGCCTCGACCTGGACTTCGAAGACTCTGTGTGGAAACCGGAAGTCAAAGCGGACATGAAATCCGAATTTGTTGTAGCATAAAAGGAAGAAGAAGAAAAAATACCAAGACCGCAGGGAGGGGAGGGCGAAGAGACCGAAGCTTTGGGGGGGAGGGAGGGGGTGTCGAACGGGAAGCAGGGGGCGGGAAGAAAGACCATTTAGTAATAATTAATAATACGTTTTTGGTCCATGCGAGCAAAGTCCTTGGGTGCTTTGATCATTTTAGAAAAAAGACACACACACACACACACAGAAGAAAAAAAATTATTTGCTGTGGATCGCGGCGGACGGACCGTCCCTACGGAAATCTCTTTAGGCAGATTGTCCCTGTTGGAACAGTATTTTCTATTGTTTTCGAAACTCTGTTTTTGTTTTAAGAACTGCAACGGCTTGGGATGGAGCAAGAAACAGACGTTCCTTCCCAGGAAGTGGACTTGAAAGGAACTTTTTATTTTTTAAGAATTCGGTTGTCTCTCTCTCGGGTGTGTATGTGTGTTTCCCCCCCTCGTTTTCATTTCGCGGCATTTTTTTTTAAAAAAGGAGGATCCTTCGAACAGCTAGCTGCCTTAGACCGACGAGTGGAAGAGGAGAATGACCCCAGCCGGGGGGGGGGGGCAGTGAAGGGAGCTGGACTTTGAAATGTGCGGAAACTGGGAGGACTTTACAAACCTCTTGGTTTTCCTGGTTTCGTTAATTTTGGGGAAAGGCGGGGGGGGAAGAAAGAGGAGGAACCCTTATTTTGGGTGTTTGTCGAATGCTGCTCCCTTGCCTGTGAAATTGGCTGTGTTGTACCTTCCCGAAAAATTGGAGACGGTTTTGTTCCTTAAAAAACAAGCAAATGCCGAAAGCTTCCCTTTTTTTATTATTTTAACGTTTATCTGTCTAATGAATTGATTTGGTGGTTTCTGTGCATTCTTCAGGAGAAGAGGACGGGAGGGCCCAGATTCTGGATGTGGGGATTGGTTTAAATTTGTGGGGGGGGGGGGTTTAAAGAAAAAAGATGGATTTGAGGATGTGTGCATGTGCGTATGTATATCTCTTGTCTCTCTTCCTCCCCGTCCCGCATCCTTAAATAATATAGCATTTTGACCCCCTCCCCAGTCCTGTCAAATCAAACTGCTTTTCTCCCCCCCCACCCCGCCATTCCATCTGCATTGGGAGGAATCTCCATGCACTTTAGAGGTGTGAATTGTGAAGTAGTAGAAGCCTGGTTTTTTTCCATATTTAAAAAACAAAAACGAGCAGGGCAGGGAGAACGCCCTTCTTGACCTCATCCTGACTTCCTTTCCCCCTTTTGAGAGTTTCCTGTTTTGTTTTTCGCATTGCATTGCTTTTCTTTGCCACGATGCTTTTTTTTTATTGTGTGCATTAAAAATTAGAGGCAACTGGGAGTTTTCTCTCTCCCCCCGCCTTCCTTTATCGATGGAAGA
This sequence comes from Zootoca vivipara, assembly GCF_965207765.1. Classification (NCBI taxonomy): domain Eukaryota; kingdom Metazoa; phylum Chordata; class Lepidosauria; order Squamata; family Lacertidae; genus Zootoca; species Zootoca vivipara. The sequence goes on along the minus strand of NC_142589.1, from coordinate 92,259,178 downwards.
TAGTACCTAAGAGGTTTTGCGAGGCGAGAGATCCCTCCGAGACAAACCTCTGCAGCTCCTGGGGGAGTCAGGGGACCTCAGAACTGTCGCATCCCCCTAGCTCAGTGTCATCCGAAGTCCCCTCCTCGCCAGCAGCTCTTCGTTTGCACTCAAAGCACTCCACCACCAATCCTCTATAGCTCCTCCTCCTCCTCGTGGTATAGTCATCTCCCTGTGACTCCCATCGCTCTGGGCTGCCAAGCACCTTTCCCGTGTGAGGTTGCCCGGGATATTAGCCTGGCAGCACCCAGCGCTGCTTCTGCCGCTGCTGCTGTTCCCCGTTCCCGTTTTTTAGCTCCCGGAACAATAACCCGGAATATCCTCTTCCCACCACGCGGCGGAAGGCCCCCTCCACAGATAGAACTGCGATTCCGCACGTGTCCGAGCAGGAATCGAAAACGTAACCTCCCCGTTGTAGAGACCAATATTACTATTTTTTCAGGATCTCCCCCCCATCAGATTCTTCTCTGTTTGTGTGTGCGTGCGCGCTTTTTGAAATAAAGATTTAGTGACATAAAATAGGATCTAGTGATGCTTTTTTAGATACTTGGGAGGGGGGTGTTAAAAAAGAAAAATATTATTTATAGACTTAACAATGATCTGAGCCAGTAATTTTTCATAGGCTGTAGTGTTTTTTGGTTTTTCCTCCTCCTCTTTTTGTGCAAATCTAGCAACCACAGTGTGTGTGTGTGTGTGTGTGTGTGTGTGTAGAGAGAGAGAGAGAATGTGTATTCAGCAATAGGAGCGTAACATAAATGGGGGGTGAAGGGTGAGAATACATGTAGGATAACTTCGGATTTAGGCCTTAAAAGTTTCCAGCAATGTGGATGCAAAATAAAGGCATGCCACTGTTGCTCCAATAATTTCAGTGGGTCTGTAGACGCTGGGGGTTCACCTCTGTTTTCCAGAACAGGACATCCAAACCAGTTGAAAGCAGGCCACGCCTTGCAAAGTTTCCTGGGGAATTTTGTACTGAAGGGGCACAGCTGGGAGATGATATTTTTACCCTCTTGCAAAGGGTTGGACTCTGATAGCAATGGGGCAGTTACAGACGGACTTTCCTCCATTGGACATTTCCCCCCTTTATTTTACCTTTTTTCTTTCAAAGTGTGTATGTCTCTCTGTGTGCTATGTGTCAGATGAAACCATTCCCATGTCCTTGAATCTAGACCTGTGTGTGTGTGTGTGTGTTCACACCGTTACGTTAAGTAAGGGGACACTTGGAGGTTTTTACCGAAACAGCCAAATTAGGTTTTAATCCAGGGACGTTTTAACACTACCTTGCTGCCCCAATGTACATTAAAATAATAATAACCGGCAGGTGGGGAATAAATAGCAGACTGAACTTTAGAAGCAAGTGCCTCATTCTGGAATTGTTTGCACATAAGTTTTGCCATTTTGGTTTTTCTTTGCCTTATGCTGAATTCATGATCCTCTGGTCAAGCCATCAAATCGGCACCCTATTAAAAAAAGTGTCTTGTTAGCCCTTACCACTGCTTTTGGAAATTCAGAGAGACATTTGGGCGGGAGGAGGGGGGGAATTGTAGAGTTGGAAAGGGACCCTAAGGATCATCCAAACCCCTTCAATGCAGGAATATACAGCTGTCCCATGCGGGGATTCGAACCTGCAACCTTGGCATTATCAGCACCAGGCTCTAACCAGCTGATGCGGGTGACGCTGTGGTCTAAACCACTGAGCTTCTTGGGCTTGCCGATCGGAAGGTCGGCAGTTTGAATCCCCGCGACGGGGTGAGCTCCCATTGCTCCGTCCCAGCTCCTACCAACCTAGCAGTTGGAAAGCACACCAGGGCAAGTAGATAAATAGGTACCACTGCGGTGGAAAGGTAAACAGCGTTTCCGTGCGCTCTGGTTTCCGTCAATGTGTCCCGTTGCGCCAGAAGCCATTTAGTCCTGCTGGCCACGTGACCCGGAAAGCTGTCTGCAGACAAACGCCAGCTCCCTTGGCCCAAAAGCGAGATGAGCGCCACAACCCCATAGTCTCCTTTGACTGGACTTAACTGTCCAGGGGTCCTTTACATTTACCTAACTGGCTGAGCTATATCCATGGCCCTGGAGGACTTCTTGAATTTCCTTTCTGTGTTGGTTGGTTTTTAATTTTCCTAGCCTCTGAAACCCAAATGCTCATTAGCTGGGATTTTTTGCACTGGTTCAAACCGTGAGCCGTTAGATGCCGATGCACCCTGGGGGGGGACACCCCACACAATTTGCATGGCTGTTTGTGACCTCTGTTGATGGGCCTTCTCTCCCCCCCCCAAAAAAAAAATCCACATGGGTGATTTTTGAGTCTAGTCCCTTAAAAAGGGAGAGCAGTATCTCTCCCCTCCCCAAATGAAAGAAATCCAAAAGCTGCTTCCTCCAGATATTTTTCCCCAGCCAGCCTAGGCTGATCCTAAAGAGTTGGCCCTGAAATACCTCTGCAAAAGGCAATTTTGGCAATGCAACTTGAGTATCGCCTTCCCCTTGACTGTGCCCAAATCATTTGTAGCTAGCTAGGACACACCCACCCACCCCCAAAAATAACGTTCATGTCTCTAAAAAGGTGCACAGCCACTCCCAAACCCTCTAGCCTTTTCGCGCACCATCCAGGTGGTAGAGCCCCCATTGGCTGGAGGGAAAGGAAACTGCTCCCCCTCTGGCAAAATAGTGTCATTACACTTCCTGTTTCCTTCCCCTAGATGTGAAGTTCCTTTTCGTATGTGATGCTGTAGCGGGTTTTTAATTTTAATTTTTTTTTTAAAGGAAATGTGTTTTTTAATTATATATTTAAATGTTACTACTTTTTTGTATGGTGTGTGAGTGTAATCTTATCAATTCCTGCCCTCATCGTACATTTCCTCCCCCTACCCCCCCTCCCTTATGTGTTTCTGTTTTTTGGTTCAGGATTTTTTTAAAAATAAAATAAAAATAAAGTCTATATAATAAAACAACAAAATTAGAGCCAAAAGCATTACAACTTAACTCTTCTGTGTGCTTGAGTGTGTGTGTGTGTGTGTGTGTTGGAAGAATGTGGGAGGGGGGGAAATACGTAGACCTGTTTTATCACCTCATTTAAGTTGCCTGTATTAAAAAAAAACTTTTAAAAATGGTTTAAAAAAATAAACACAAAATAAAGATTGCTTGAGCCACACTTTTTAGCCTAAATCACCTTATTTAATGTTAAAAACCAGATGCAAGTTTGCAGGTTGCGGGGGCTGGGAGAGAACAAGATAAATTCATCCGAGATTTGGGGAGGAATGCAAAATTCACCTCCCCCCCCATCTGTCTTGAGTGCTTAAGGATGTGATCTTCTATACATGTAACTGGCATTAAACCCCTTTGACCTCACTGAGGCTATGTACATATTAGCGGCTTAAAATGCAAGGAAGTCATTCCCTACTCCCTGCACCACTGCAAGTTGAATTTTCATATTTTATGGATCAGAGGGGTGGGTTGGGGGTGTTGTCACCCCATCTGGGCATTACCTGTTTCCCTGTGCTGGCAAATCCTCTGAACCCCAATTCACTGAAGCGGTCAACAGAGCATGTGCAAGAACTATCCTGGGTGTACACACCTCACCTCAACTGGATGAAGTTTTCAAATGGTTCTGTGCGCCAGGCATCAATCCTACATAGACCTATTTGACAGCTGAAGTCCATGGGGCAGACCGCTGAGTGGATATAATAATCGTTATTTGTTGCTGACCTCCACCTGCAGAAATCCAGGAGGTTCGCAACATAACATGACAATACGAAAGCCACAAAATGCATTGCAAAAAATAACAAGCCATCCCCTCCGACAACACATTTAAGAGGCCTGGTTAAAGAGGAATATTTTTGCTTGGTGCCTAAAGGTGTATAATGAAGGTGCCAGGTGATTCTCCCTGGGGAGAGCATTCCACAAACTTGGAGCCATCGCAGGAAAGGCCCCGTTCTCGTGTTGCCACCCTCCAGCCCTTTTTTGTAGAGAGACATAAAGAAGGGCCTCTGGTGGTGATCTCAGAGTCTAGGTTGGTCCCGAGCCATTGAAGGCTTTCAAGGTCCAAATCAGCACTTTGAATCGGGCCCTGTAAACTGCGGCCAGGCCAGGACTGGGGAATATGGTCAAACCTGAAGGAGCATCCCCACCCCCATCATTCAGCCCGGACACTTGAGGTCCAGCTCCGAGGGCCTTCTGGCGGTTCCCTCCCTGCGAGAAGTGAACCAGGCAGAGGGCATTCTTGGTAGTGGCGCCCGCCCTGTGGAATGCCCTCCCATCAGATGTCAACTATCTGATTTTTAGAAGACATCTGAAGGAAGCCCTGTTTAAGGAAGTTTTCAATGTTTGCTCTTTTGTCCTGTTTTTAATGTTTTGTTGGGAGCTGTCCAGAGTGGCTGGGGAAACCCAGCCAGATGGGTGGGATATAAAAAATAAATTCTTCTTCTTCTTTGGCAATCCCTTGCAGCTGAGTAAGATTTTCTTCCATGGGAGGCCAATTCTGGATCCACACGTCCTTCCACAGTGGGGACATAGGTTTCTGGGCAGGAGTTGATCTCAGTGAAGGTTTGCAAACATGCTTTCCTCTTAGCACGTTTCTCCCTTGCATCCTGAGTTCGAGTGTCTTCAAAGCCCACGACACCTTTAGAATCATAGAATCATAGAGTTGGAAGAGAACACAATGGCCATCCAGTCCAACCCCCTGCCAAGCAGGAAATACCATCAAAGCATTCCTGACAGATGGCTGTCAAGCCTCTGCTTAAAGACCTCCAAAGAGGGAGACACCACCACACTCCTTGGCAGCAAATTCCACTGTCAAACAGCTCTTACTGTCAGGAAGTTCTTCCTAATGTTTAGGTGGAATCTTCTTTCTTGTAGTTTGAATCCAGCAAACTTGGCCTTTCTTGGGGGGTCTCTGGACCTGCTGAAAATGTGAAACTTCGCCGTTTCGCATGAGACCCAAATGACTGTTTTCTTGAGGTGTGTGGGCAGAGCCAACCCCTTGCCTTTCTAGTAACGTGAAGGAAAACGTGAGCTGGGGAAGTTGCATACATTTCTCTGCACTTTGGGGTTTTTGCAACCTGTGCCTCGATGAGCCCATCAAACGAGAGGCGGGGAATGTCAGGGGGTTCTCCCAACCTCATCAGCACCCGGCCAGATAGTAGAGTTGCAAGGGATCTTGAGGGTCCTCTAGCACCCCCCAAAAAAATCTTTTGCACAACGTGGGGCTCGAACCCACAACCCTGAGATTAACCGTCTTATACTCAACCAACTGAGTTGTTTCGGGAACACATGAAGCTGCCTTATTGGGTGGGTGGGTGGCACTGTGGTCTGAACCACTGAGCCTCTTGGGCTTGCCGATCGGAAGGACGGCGGTTTGAATCCCCGCGACGGGCTGAGCTCCCGTTGCTCTGTCCCAGCTCCTGCCAACCTAGCAGTTCGAATGCACACCAGGGCAAGCAGATAAATAGGTACAGCTGTGGCGGGAAGGTAAGCCGCGTTTCCGTGCGCTCTGGTTTCCATCACGATGTCCCGCTGTGCCAGAAGCGGTTTAGTCCTGCTGGCCACGTGACCTGGAAAGCTGTCTGCGGACAAACACCAGCTCCCTCGGCCTGAAAGTGAGATGAGCGCCGCAACCCCATGGCCACCTTTGACTGGACTTAACTGTCCAGGGGTCCTTTACCTTTTACCTTTTTTTACTTGGGTAGCTCACCAATGTCTACGCTGAGCATGCAGAAATCTTAAGAGTCTGGTGCACCAGATAGAGGTCTAAATTAACAGGGACCCTGGCAGCTGTTGCCTTGCTGGTGGGTTTTCTGTTTGCCTGCTGAAAGAAAACAGGATGCTAAATGAAATGGGCCTTCAACCGAGCTGAGACGAACCTCGGCGAGAGATGCCTCGGAGCGTCAGCCACTGAAACGTGCGGCGGCGAGTGCGAAAACCACACAGAGCCCCTCGCGCCCCAAGAAGGGAAATCCTGGCCTCTTGTTTCTCAGAAGCCATGGCTTTGGCACCCACACACCCATGCCATGGCAACAGCCCACAGGCCTGTTTGCTCGAGGCCTCTGGTTTCGAGGAGAGGCATTTTTCATGTCCGCCCACCCTCGCCCCTTCCTCTTTCCCCTTCCCCAGCACGGGATATCCTCTCTGAGGCTTTGTGGCCTTGGCATTCCTCCCAGACCTGCAGTTGAGGTGAGGGAGAGTTTGTGCCCTGTACATGCTCAGGAGCACCCTTGTCCTTGAGCTCCAAGCCTTTGTGGTTCCATGTTGCGGGGCGAGTGTGATGGATTATTTTCAGGGCCAACCTTCCTGAAAGTTTGTACCGTAGCATCATGGAACAGTAGAGTTGGAAGGGACCATGAGGGTCATCCAGTCCAACCCCCCGGCAATGCAGGAATATTTTTGGCCAGCGTGAGATTCGAACCCATGACCATGAGATTAAGAGTCTCATGCTCTATGGTGCCACTCAAATCTGCTCGTCTCTGTCCTCCATTCAGGGCGAGCAGAGTTAACGGAAACATTTCCAGCCGAGTGAAAAATAGGAGAGCGTTAAGCTAGGTTGGGGAGAGGAACTTGACCAAGCTCATTCTTGGTGTAGCCCTGAGGCATTGTGGGAAATTTATTTGACAGCTGCCCAGGGGGAGGCCTAGGAGCGGCCATTTTGATTTCCCCACAATGCCCTGACAGGAAGCTACACTGGGGAGATTTCCCACAATGCCCCCAGAGCAACACTCTCCTCTAATGTAGGGTTGCCATATTTCGAAAAGTGAAAATCGGGAGCTTTTTTCAGCAAAGCTGTCGAGCCTTTTTTATTTTTATTTTTCTTTTGCAAAATCTCAAAAGAATAAAAATAAAAGTTTTGAGCAATTTCCACCCAGACACTCTTGACAATAAATTCCCAACAGGCATTCATCACATTAGAGTGTCCGGTTAAATAAAAGAGCCGCCATTTCAAGTTCCAAGGCTCTATTCATGCCATATGTATAACTATGACGCCACTTTAAACAGTTACGGCTTCCCCTCCCAAAGTCCTAGGAACTGTCATTTTGTTAAGGGCATTGAGAGTTATCATTGCTCCCCTGACAGAACTACAATTCCCAAGGAACTCTGGGAATTGTAGTTCCAGGAAGGGGGTTGTGGGGGGCAGGTCTCCTAAACAACACTCTGCACCCGTAACAAACTACAGCTCCCAGGATTCTTTGCAGGAAGCCGGGACAGTGGTACAGCGCTGCTTTAAATGAATGTGGCAGCAAATCCCCCACAATGCCCATAAGTGCCTCATCAGGGCATGCTGGGAAATCAAAATGGCTGGGCCAGAGCAGCTTTCCAGATTAACCCTGTCAGAGCCAGACTTGTTGTTGAAGCATACGAAAGACGAACAAGTGAAATCGGTAATGATAGAATGGGCTAAAGATGTGGGGCATAAAATAATGTTTGAAGATTGGGAGAGGCTGTGGAAAAAAGGAATTAAGTTTTCTGCATGTACTGTTTTGAGAGGAAATATGATGAAGATGATGTAGAGATGGTATTTAACACCGGTAAAACTTGCAAAAATGTGCCGTACATCTGATAACAAATGTTGGAAATGTAAAGGAACTTTTTGCCACATGTGGTGGACGTGCCCCAAAGTAAAAGACTTCTGGGAAAAGATTGATCACGAGTTGAAAAAGGTGTTGAAAGACACTTGTATTAAGAAACCAAAAGCCTTTTTACTGGGAATAGTAGGGGAGGAAATCTCCAAAAAGGACACTACATTCTTTCTGCATGCCACAACCGTGGCGAGGCTACTGCTTGCGAAGAATTGGAAGAGTCAAGACATACCAACAATAGACGACTGGCAAATGAAGATGATGGACTTTGCGTACAGACACACTAAATCCTGTCTGTGGCGCCTACCCGCTTCCCCAATAAAGAGTCAAGAGTCAAGAGTATGGATTAAAATTGGCCACAACTTTATTGAATTCCGGAAGTGGGAAACTTGGCCCAGGCCTTGGCAGGTAACCCTCTCAGCCCCTCTGGCTGAGGATATGCAGGTTGATGAGGCCAGTGAGAGGGGACTGTAAAGCGCAAATTTACACAGCATGCCTTTCCACTAACCCCATCCGGGAGTTTGATCTACGAGCCGCCACTCCAGGGCCAGGGACTCCTGATTTTAGCCCTTTTAAATGGGCCCCTGCAACGCCGCCTCATGGGAAGGGAGCCTGCTTGCATCCCTCCCAACTTTAAGACAGACAAAAGGAAACCTTGCCCAAGGCCTAAAACTGCCAAAGTTGTGACGAATTGCTGCGGGGAAGGCGAAACCTGCCAATGCAGGGAAAATTCCTTCCCGGTTCTGAATACAGCAACCATCTTATGACCGCAGCAGCGCCCGCTTACCTGCAACACAGAATATTATGCTGTGAAGAAAACACCGTTAACCTGATGATCACTGACCTAGGAAGGAATTTTTGGAAGGAAAAATGTGAAGTGAGGGAGGGTGGGTGGGTGACTCTAGAAGGAAGGAAGAACGAAGAGGCTTCTCCAATGTGCTCTGCCTCCTTTCTTTGGCCTTACCCCGCCTGGCGTCTTTTGTCCTACCTGGCCAGATGGCAGCATAGGCCAGGTCGCACAGGTGGGTGGCACCGGCCAGGTAAGCCCAGCACGGTGACGCAAACCCCGCCTACCTGAGGGGAGGTGTGAGGGTGGATATTATGGAAACTTGCCGAACTGACTGGGAGACTCCGCGACCGGGAAGAAGAGGAGGTGGAGGAAGATTGGGAGAAATTTAAGTTATATCTTGGAAAATATTGTAATATTGAATAACCTTTAGTGAAAGTGTTAGAGGCTGTCGGTGTAGATTTTGATGAGGTATTGAATTTTGGAACTGCCAAAGAGGATTTGATATGAAATTCAGATGGAGGGGATTGAGGGGAGTCACATGTTGTTGTTGTTGTTTAGTCGTTTAGTCGTGTCCGACTCTTTGTGACCCCATGGACCAGAGCATGCCAGGCCCTCCTGTCTTCCACTGCCTCCCACAGTTTGGGTTACAGGTAGGTAGCCGTGTTGGTCTGGATCGAAGTAAAATAAAAAAAATTCCTTCAGTAGCACCTTAAAGACTTGTGCATGCACACGAAAGCTCATACCAAAATAAAAACTTAGTTGGTCTTTAAGGTGCTACTGAAGGAATTTTTTTTATTATCCCACAGTTTGGTCAGACTCAGGTTGGTAGCTTCGAGAACACTGTCCAACCATCTCGTCCTCTGTCGTCCCCTTCTCCTAGTGCCCTCCATCTTTCCCAACATCAGGGTCTTTTCCAGGGAGTCTTCTCTTCTCATGAGGTGGCCAAAGTCTTGGAGCCTCAGCTTCAGGATCTGTCCTTCCAGTGAGCACTCAGGGCTGATTTCCTTCAGAATGGATAGGTTTTATCTTCTTGCAGTCACATACCACTGCTTAAGAAAAAATATGAATTTATAAGTAATATTTGTGTTTGTTTGTTTTTATGTTTGTTTGTTTTTGCTTGTAAATATATACTGTACCCTGTCAGAGCCAGAGAGCAGCTGGCGTTCAGGGGTGAGGAGAGAGCGACCCAAGTTACCTAACCTGTTTCCTTCTCTCCTGACTGCCAGGTGACCTTTTGCCAAACCTTGCTTTGAGTCACACCTTTCTTGCAGCGCGGAAGTTGGAAGCAATAATTCTCCGCAGCCGTCCCTGGCCAGAGTTTCCTCGAGAGCCTGAATCACACCCAAAAATGCTTCCGTGCCTGTTAGATCCTGGGGGGGAAAGGCATGTGCTTGGAAATGGTGCCTCCAGACCCTGTTTTCCAAGGACATCCCTGATCTACACTGTTGCAGGAATTTATAGTTACAGGTAGGTAGCCGTGTTGGTCTGAGTCGAAGCAAAATAAAAAAATTCCTTCAGTAGCACCTTAAAGACCAACTAAGTTTTTATTTTGGTATGAGCTTTCGTGTGCATGCACAAGTATCTGAAGAAGTGTGCATGCACACGAAAGCTCATACCAAAATAAAAACTTACGGTAGTTGGTCTTTAAGGTGCTACTGAAGGAACTTTTTTATTTTGCAGGAATTTATGTATAGGTTGGGGAGAGGTTGCCCCTCTTTTGTGATTTGTCCCCACAAAACACTTCATCGCAGTTTTTTTCTATCTGTTCCAAGGGCCTCTGCTGCACAATACCAAATGTCACAATTCACTGATCAATGTATCTATGTACTGGCTCACTGGGAAAACTTCAGGAATTCATATAGACATGTGAGCTCAGCTACTCAGCAGCCCCTCTCTGCCTGAAGTGATAATCCCCGGCATCCTGACACCTGAGTGCCAGACAGGTAGCCATTCCAGAAATAACAAACCCAGGTGGAGAGGAAAGGGTGTGATATACTTGGCTGGGAAACAGGGAAATGTAAATATCTCTTTTGTTAAACTTGACGGATGTTTGGTGGAGGGCAAGGGGAGGCATGGGGCAGGGTCCAGGATGCTCAGATGACTGCCACCAGACCTCCCCTTTCATGATGTAACCATGATGTAGTTTTGGGGGGTGTAACATGGGGATTAGGTAAAGGTGAAGGGACCCCTGACCATTAAGTCCAGTCGTGGCCAAAGGAGCTGCCGTGCAGCTTCTGGGTCATGTGGCCAGCTTCCATACAGCTTCCAGGTCATGTGGCCAGCATGACAAAGCCGCTTCTGGCGAACCAGAACAGCGCACGGAAACGCCGTTTACCTTCCCGCTGGAGCGGTACCTATTTATCTACTTGCGCTGGTGTGCTTTCGAACTGCTAGGTTGGCAGGAGCAGGGAGCTCACCCCGTCATGGGGATTCGAACCGCTGACCTTCTGATCAGCAAGCCCTAGGCTCTGTGGTTTAACCCACAGCGCCACCCACGTCCCATGGGGATTAGCAGCTAATAAAAGTTTGGGTTCCTTTTTGTACGGGGCTTCCATCTTGTTTCACCTGGTGGCAGGTGGGAGTCCTGTCGCAACAGTCTTCAATAAAGACCAAGCCTACTGGCTGTTTTGCTCTGGTATTCCTGGCAGGTGTCCTTGGGTGTTTTTTTGTCCAAGGGAGTCCTCAGATATCTCCGTTAACACAGAAGCCATCCCGGTTTCTGATTTCATCCCGCAATGTCCCACTTTTCCTTCGGATGTCCCTGTTTTCCTTGGAGGGTATGGAGTTATCCGAGGCAATCCTGTATAGAGAAGGGTTTTTTAAAAAAATGTTTTATTGTGTTTTTATATATGTTGGAAGCTGCCCAGAGTGGCTGGAGCAAGCCATTCAGATGGGTAGGGTATAAATACTGTAGTAAAATTATCATCATGGAATGGGACGTCCCTATTTTCATCGGAGAAATGTTGGAGGATACATGCCTCTAGTCCTCATGGAGGCAGTGATCTACTAAAAACAGCATCCTGGCTGGCTTTGTTTCACCCGGAGACACTGAGGAGATCGGATAGATCTGCCCCTCTTTTCATCCGAAAAGTTTGGTTTGGGTGCCTTCGGCTGGCTGCGACGGAACATCCACAAACATCCTAACTTGCGCAGGCGAGCGAGGGGGAGAAAGCTGCGAGAGAAGAGGGAAGTTATTTGGGGCCAAATGGAAAAAAAAGCAGAAGCAGAATCACGGGGGCGAATGTTATGGCAGGAAGTGGAGCTTGCAGGCCTTTTAAGAGAGCGGTTGCAATCTGGGGGCAGGCGGGAACTTAACACAGGGGCCCGAAGCCCGAAGATGCTGTGGGTGGTTGGTTTCTTTCTTCTTTGGCGATCCCTCGTAGCCGAGTAAGATGGTCTTCCATGAACACAGTCTTAATAGTGAGTCCATAAGCGACTGTGGAGGCCAATTCTGGACCCACACGTCCTTCCACAGTGGTTCCCGGGTAGGAGTTGATCCCAGTGAGGGTTTGCCAAGCGTGCCTTCCTTTTAGTGTGTTTCTCCCTTTCGTCCTGAGTTCAAGTATCTTCAAAGCCCACGACACCTTTGGCAAAGGCTGTTCTCCAACTGGAGCGCTCGCAGGCCAGTGTTTCCCAGTTGTCTGTGTTTATACTACATTTTCTTAGTTTTGCCTTGAGAGAGTCTTTGAACCTCTTTTGTTGACAACCAGCATTACGCTTTCCATTTTTAAGTCTGGAATAGAGTAGTTGCTTTGGAAGACGATAATCAGGCATCCGAACCACATGACCCGTCCAACAAAGTTGATGTTGAAGAATCATTGCTTCGACACGGGTGATATTTGCTTCTTCCAGTACAGTGACATTAGTTCGCCTAAAATAAAAAAATTCCTTCAGTAGCACCTTAAAGACCAACTAAGTTTTTATTTTGGTATGAGCTTTCGTGTGCATGCACACTTCTTCAGATTAGTTCGCCTGTCTTCCCAAGCGATATGTAAAATATTTTGGAGACACCGTTGAAGGAATCTTCTGAGGAGTCAGAGATAGTGTTTTTTAAGTGGTCCATGTTTCACAAGTGTACAGTAAAGTTGGTAGTACAATAGCTTTGTAAACAAGCGTTTTGGTTTCCCCGCGAATGTCCCAGTCCTCAAACACTCTGCACTTCGATCGGTAGAAAGCTGCACTTGCAGAGTTCAGGCAACGCTAGATTGTGGGTGGCAGATGATTTGAGCAAGGAGTTAAGGAAGGGACATTCTCTGTTAAAAGGGAGGGAGAGGACTCTGGGGTGGCTTGAAGGAGAGGGGAAAACCTTGCACAGGGCAGCATGTAGCTGGACTGTGGAACTCCCCGCCACAGGAGGCAGTAACGCCGGCAACCAACATGAGTGGCTTTAGAATAAGAGTGGACAAATTCATTGAGGGAAGGAGGGCTGACGATGGCTACCAGCCACAAGGGCTCTGCTCCCTGGCTGGAAACCGCAAGAGTGGAGAGATGCTCTTGTGGCTCGGGGAGAATTAGAGAATTGTGCTTCTAGTCTAGGGCTAGGATACGCCGGTTGTCAGCTGGGGCGGCAAATTACTCCCTTTCCCCCCGTGTGTTTCTTTCAAAAACAGAGTTTCCCACAACATCTGACGGTGGGTTGCAGCAGAACCCCACACTGTGGTTTTCCAGCGAAGGCTTGGGCTGCATTAATCAGAAAGGCTCTGGGTTCAACCAGAAGCTGAACAGCTGGGGTGCTTGTGTGTGTGATCTTGTGAACAGCTGAAGCTCTGAGCAGAGTGCCGGAAGCTAGGGCAGCTGTACAAGCATCCTCTTGCTCCTCCACAGGAGCAGCCCCCCCCCCCAGCTTTTTTTGGGTGCCACTCAGAGGTGAAAGTCAGGGTAGAATGCCCACTTAGCATTCAGGAGGTCCCTGGTCACAACATCTCAAGGTCGGGTTGGGAACATCCCTTGCCTCAAAGCCTGCTGCCGGCCAGAGCAGACAACACTGACCTAGCTGAACTCCAGTTAAATCAGTGTTTTCTCAAAACCATGAGGACTAGCACCGCTCTATTCTGCCTTGGTCATACCACACCTGGAACACTGTATCCAGTTCCGGGCTCCACAATTTAAACTGGATTTATGATGCCGGACTTCTGATGGGCCTCTTTTGGTTTAATCTCTACCTCAATTCCAAGGTTTTTTTGGGGGTATCCAGCCACCATGAGAATGGGATGCTGGCCTGATCCAGCAGGGCATTCTTACGGGGGGCAAGCAGAGCATGGGGCACCTCGGCTAAGGAGGCGATGGTTTGCAAGGCCCCCGAGGCAGCTCGTCTCCGGCTGAAGCGGCAGCCCCAGGGTTCTCGAGAAGCGACAATTTTGTGGCCGGCAAGAGGAAGCAGCCGTGCGCAGTTGCACAGGCAAATGCCCCAGAGAGGGGGGGGGAGGCCAGCTGTCTGCGCACTGCGGGTTTCGGCGCGCTTGACGTCACTTCGAGGAGAACGAGGCCTTCCTCCTGTGCCAAATGTGGCGCGGCTGAACTGAACTAAAACAAACACAGATGAGAGCACTAAGGGAGGGCCCAGCCGCAAAGCCCTCCTTTTACGGCAGAAGGGATGTGGGATCTCCCCTGCCTCTGGCACGCTTAGAGAAGCATGCATGTGTGCGTTTTGTCTGTGCGCATGAAAAAGTTCTCTTGCATACGCCCTGTGCTTTGGTGCTAAATTGTTCCTGGAAATTAAAAAACTCTGCCCCGAGACCACATCAGACTTCAGGGGGGGCACTCCTTTCCGGACCTAATAATTTTTTTTAAAAAAACCCCGCATTTAGAAATCTAGCTGTTCAGGACCTCCCCTAGCTTTCTTCTTGACATGCCATGGCCAGATTATTTGTATGTTTTAGCGTGGCAGGAGGTGCGCTCAAATACTTGAGGCCCCCCTAGCGAAGTGGTGCAATCTAAAGATAGGAGGAACACCTCAATGAGGACTAGTGTCTTGTGTCCAGAGCGTGGCCTGCAGAGATTAGTGACAGATGCCTGAGTGCCCTTCACGATTTCCTTCTTATTGATTTCTTTTACAAAACGTACATGTCGCTGGATTGCATCTCTAAGCTGATTACTAGAAATATTAATATAATCAACAAATTAACTGTCATTTTTTAAAAGGTCGAGTCCTTCTCAGAGTAGAGCCGCAGAAATTATAGGACATGACTGACTCAGGTCCATTCACTTCAATCGGCCTACTCTGAGCAGGATTTAGCTGGCAATAACCCACAGCTATCCTGCATTAAATCTCTTTTTTAGCCCTGACATGTTTGCTTTCCACGAGAGCAGAGTTTTGCTGCTCTCCCAGTTCTATAAACGGAACCTCTGTGTTGACATGTTTGCTTTCTGCAAGCAGGGGATTTTGTTGTTTTGCTGCTGCTGCTTTCCAAACAGAGCCTCCACATTCAAGAGCAGTGTATCCCTGAAATGCAGGTTGTCGCCTTCCCACCCTGATCGAGAGGAGGGGGCAAGGGGCTGGTTTTCCATACCCCATTTTGCCTGAGCGCTGCTGGCAACAGAACAAAGGGTAGGCGGTCTTAACCATTGGTTCTGTAAAAGGTCAAGGGACCCCTGACCATTAGGTCCAGTCACGAATGACTCTGGGGTTGCGGCGCTCGTCTCGCTTTACTGGCCAAGGGAGCTGGCATACAGCTTCCAGGTCATGTGGCCAGCATAACAAAGCCATTTCTGGCGAACCAGAGCAGCACGCAGAAACGCCGTTTACCTTCCCACCGGAGCGGTACCTATTTATCTACTTCCACTTTGAGGTGCTTTCGAACTGCTAGGTGGGCAGGAGCTGGGACTGAGCAACGGGAGCTCACCCCGTCGCGGGGATTCGAACCGCCGACCTTCTGATCGGCAAGACTCCCCCACTAAGTGTTCATCTCCCTCCTCCATGTGACAGCCCTTAAGATATTTGAAGATGGCTCTCGTATCCCCTCTTTTCCAGGCTAAACATACCCAGCTCCTTCAACCGTTCCTCATCAGGCATGGCTTCCAGACCCTGGATCATCTTGGTTGCCCTCCTCTGTCTGCACACATTCCAGCTTGCCAACATCCTTCTTAAAATGTGGCATGCAATGAAATGTAACAAGGAGAAATGTAAAGTACTACACTTGGGCAAAAAAAATATGAAAGGCACAAATACAGGATGGGTGACACCTGGCTTGAGAGCAGTACATGTGAAAAGGATCTAGGAGTCTTGGTAGACCACAGACTTGACATGAGTCAGCAGTGTGATGCAGCAGCTAAAAAAGCCAATGCAATTCTGGGCTGCATCAATAGAAGTATAGCATCTAGATCTAGGGAAGTAATAGTACCACTGTATTCTGCTCTGGTCAGACCTCACCTGGAGTACTGTGTCCAGTTCTGGGCACCACAGTTCAAGAAGGATACTGACAAGCTGGAACGTGTCCAGAAGAGGGCAACC
The DNA here is from genome assembly GCF_965207765.1 of Zootoca vivipara. NCBI lineage: Eukaryota > Metazoa > Chordata > Lepidosauria > Squamata > Lacertidae > Zootoca > Zootoca vivipara. Next base: position 92,243,337 of record NC_142589.1, on the reverse strand, counting down.
AAAATGGTCAAAGGCCTGGAAACGATGCCTTATGAGGAATGGCTTAGGGAGTTGGGTATGTTTAGCCTGGAGAAGAGAAGGTTAAGGGGTGATATGATAGCCATGTTCAAATATATAAAAGGATGTCATATAGAGGAGGGAGAAAGATTGTTTTCTACTGCTCCAGAGAAGCAGACACAGAGCAATGGATTCAAACTACAAGAAAGAAGATTCCACCTAAACATTAGGAAGAACTTCCTGACAGTAAGAGCTGTTCGGCAGTGGAATTTGCTACCAAGGAGTGTGGTGGAGTCTCCTTCTTTGGAGGTCTTTAAGCAGAGGCTTAACAGGCATATGTCAAGAATGCTTTGATGGTGTTTCCTGCTTGGCAGGGGGTTGGACTGGATGGCCCTTGTGGTCTCTTCCAACTCTGATTCTATGATTCTATGAAATGAGCTGTGCATTCCTCTCCCACCCCCACCCCCATTTCAAGTGGGGTGCCAGCTTCTCAGCCCATCTGACACAAGGCAAGCACATAGGCAGGAGGACAACTGTCTCTCGCCTGCCCACACACTCACACACACAAAACATGCGATAAACAGAAGTGTTCCTTCTGACGCCCCCCTGTATACCTAGCCGTCGCCCACCCATGTTCACATCTCTCTCTCTGCGCTCTCAGCTCCAAATCTCGACTTGCAAGAAAATCCCAGCTTTACAGCCCCCTCTAAAGTCATGGGATCAGAGAAGGGTTGGAAGGCATGTCACAGGCTTGCTTTCTCCTGCTCTGGAGGGCAGGACTTGAACCCATGGCTTCGAGTTGCAAGAAAGGAGATTCCGGCTAAACTTTTTTTTTGGGGGGGGGACTTTCCTTGGAGGTTTTCAAGCAGAGGTTGGGTGGCTACCTGTCAGGGATGCTTCAGCAGAGATTGCTGCCTTGCATAGATTCTATGCATCTATGGACCCCAAATTTGGTGTTGGTCTGAGTCGAAGCAAAATAAAAAAATTCCTTCAGATATCTAAAGAAGTGTGCATGCACACAAAAGCTCATACCAAAATAAAAACTTAGTTGGTCTTTAAGGTGCTACTGAAGGATTTTTTTAAATTTTGGTGGTTCATAGTTAATGTTAAGTATGAACCCCGTGTTTGCTGTATCAAATCCTCAGTTTGTGGGGTGTGCAAAACACTGCAAAAAAACAACAACAACCCTGGCAAGGGTTTGGAGAGGATCCCAAATTTGGGGGTTTTGTAGTTTATTTTTCCTGCAGCTTCACTCGGCGGGGGCGGGGGCGACAAATATCTTTTTTTTAAAAAAAATTATTCATTTTATATTAATACAAACCCACAAAACACAAAAAGAAACAAACAAATAACACGTATAAAATTCTTACCATATCATACTTTTTCTTTACCTAGTTGGGTGACTTCCCCAAGTCCCCCCCCCCATCTGAATTTCAATATTTATCATCTTCAGCAGTACAGTATCCCCTTTTTAACAATTAAACGTAATCAATATACTATCTATATAAAAATTAATCAAAATTAAACACTAAGACATGCATCCTAACTCTACCCCGAAAGCCTATATCAACTTCCCTAAGGATTTTAACATTTTAAATATTACAATATGTTTTCAAATATATTTTAAATTTCTTCCACTCTTCTTCCACCGTCTCTTCTTCCTGGTTGCGGAGTCTCCCAGTCAGTTCGGCCAGTTCCATGAAGTCCATCATTTTCATTTGCCATTCATCTATAGTTGGTATTTCTTGTATCTTCCAATTCTTGGCACCATGCGTCCCATCTGCTGTGACATGGGGATGAAGGAAGAGCCTGCTGGATGAAGCCAGGGGCTCACCTAGTCCAGCACCCTGTTAAACCATGGAACTCGCTGCCACAGGACGCAGTGGCGGCCAGCAACTTTAAAAAGAGGATTTGGCAAACGTAGGGATCGCTACTAGTCGCAGTCGGAGGCAGTGATTTCTCCTGAATACCGGTCACCGGGAAAAGCAGGATGGGAGGGTTGCTTTCGCACTCAGGTCTTGCTTGCGGGTTTCCCTGTTGGGGGGCATCTGGTGAGCTGCTGTGAGAACAGGACATTGGTGACTCGGCTGCAGTGCACGAGAACCCACTTGTTTTGAAACTTGAGAACTGTTTCGAAGCCAGATTTGAAGAGCCACGGTTTTTTTAGAAGCAGATATAGCTTCCTCCCTGCCAGCTCGGTTTCCAGACACTTCGGATATCGCAAGCCCCAAATCTGGGGAAGGGGCTAGGCCGGGTCATCGGTCCGTGAGGGACCCACAACTTCCAGGGAGTCATAGAAACGTAGATTTGTAGAGTTGGAAGGGACCTCAAAGGTCATCCAGTCCAACCCCCTGAGGTTTAGGAATCTTTTGCCCAACGCGGGACTCAAATCCATGACCCTGAGATTAAGGTTCTTATGCTCTACTGACTGGAAGTCAAGGACTTGTGCTTTTTTTGTTTAGGGCCCAGAATCAACGTTCCGGAATATTTTCAATGACGCCGGTCTATATTGTCAGAAGAATTGGGCTTATGAAAGATCAAATAAATGATCTTGCAATTCAGACCTAGCTGGGACTCTCCCGTCATCCAGACTTGGGGACAGAAAAAACATCTTCACACCGAGGGCCGCATTCCCTCCTTGCCAGCCTTTCCAGGGGCACATACCAGTGGTGGGCGGGGCTCTGAGGCGAAAGCAGGCGGGGCAGTGAATATAAATGTGACCTCTGCACCCTAGACTCCACCCATTAAAGCAAGAGGCGGAGCTAAAGTTCAATGCCTCCTTTCCAGCCAGTCAGAAACGCCCAAAGAGAGGGCGGATCAGGCTCAGCAAGGGGTGTGGCCTGTGGGTCATCCCAAGGGCCTGACAGAAAGGTCCCGAGGGCCAAATTTCTCATTCTATATCCCACTTTTCCTCCAGGGAAAAGCTCGAGGCCGTGTACAAAGCTTTCCACCTCCCCATTTTAGCCAAACAACAACCCTGCGAGGTAGGTTGGGCCGAGAGGCAGCGTGACTGGCCCCCAAGGTCACCCCCCCAGCTCCTTGGCCACTGGTCCCTGAGCTCCAGAGCCTGCCTAATGAGGATAAAATGGGGGAGGGTTGCAGGGGGAGTATATCATGTGCCAGTGCTGTTTTTGGGGTTGAAATGCAATTTAAAATGCAAGAAAATGGCCGTTGGGGAGTTAATGTATTTTAAATCTTTGTTGGAAGCTGCCCAGAGTGGCTGGGGAAACCCAGCCAGATGGGCGGGGTAATAATAATAATAATAATAATAATAATAATAATAATAATAATAAGCAGGGACCAAGCGGGGAGGCGGCTGCAGGAACGTTGCCCCATGTGATGGCGGGCGTTTGGGAAAGGGAGGCAAATTCAGCAAATATCAGCGGAGAGAGAGAGCGACAGTTGCCCACGCCATTCTGCTCTCCCCGGCGGTTCCTCAGACACAGCACCTGGTGTCTGTGCCAGCGAGCGATTTCGGGGTGGGGGGGGGGCCGTTCCTTGCCAGACGCCTGGTGGGCGGCATTCGAATCGCCTGCAGGGAACACAGCATGTGCTCAGGACCTGGGGTGCTTGGGGTGAAACCACCAGGGTGTGTTTTTAATAATAATTAATTAATAAAGCTCCCGAACTGGACAAGCTGGAGGGGGTGAGGAAGCTCAAGGGTCCAACGCGGCCCTCAAGACTTCTCTAGTTGGCCCTTAGGTCTCCTCCCCAGGACACAACCCACTCCCCAGGCCTCTTCTAGGATGGCGTCCACTGTGACAACTGGCCAAGACGACGGAAACCCTACTTTCCTGGAAACGCTTTCGAACCAAGGCCTGTTGATGGAGCATGTTGAGGCTCTAGGCCATGGGTTCGAGTCCTGAGTTGGGCAGAAGATTCTTGCATCGCAGGGGGTTGGGCCAGATCAGGGTCGCTTCCACCTCTACAGTACCCCGAACTTCCCCAAGGAAGGGAGGGAAGAGGCGTGCATCTGCTGCTGTGGCAAAATGCGGAACGTTTGGGAGAAGGGATCTCGCATCTGCTTAGCCTGCAGAAGGTTCGATCGCTGATGGTATCTCCAGGTAAGTCTCACCTGTCTCACCTGTCCTCCCAATGAATGAGCTAGCTCAGTTGGTAGAGCAATGAGGCTCTTAATGTCATACCCTCCAACATTTCTATGATGAAAATAGGTAAAGGTAAAGGGGCCCCTGTACGAGGGAGCCGCGTACAGCTTCCAGGTCATAGAATCATAGAATCATAGAATCATAGAGTTGGAAGAGACCACAAGGGCCATCCAGTCCAACCCCCTGCCAAGCAGGAAACACCATCAAAGCATTCCTGACAGATGGCTGTCAAGCCTCTGCTTAAAGACCTCCAAAGAAGGAGACTCCACCACACTCCTTGGCAGCAAATTCCACTGCCGAACAGCTCTTACTGTCAGGAAGTTCTTCCTAATGTTTAGGTGGAATTTTCTTTCTTGTAGTTTGAATCCGTTGCTCCGTGTCCGCTTCTCTGGAGCAGCAGAAAACAACCTTTCTCCCTCCCTCCCTCCCTCATGTGGCGAACCAGAGCAGCGCACGGAAACGCCGTTTACCTTCCCGCCGGAGCGGTCCCTATTTATCTACAGTACTTGCACTTTGATGTGCTTTCGAACTGCTAGGTTGGCAGGAGCTGGGAATAAGCAACGGGAGCTCACCCCGTTGCAGGGATTCGAACCGCCGACCTTCTGATCAGCAAGCCCTAAACTCTGTGGTTTAACCCACAGCGCCACCTAGGTCCCAATGATGAAAATAGGCATGTCCTATTCAGTTGTTGTTGTTGTTGTTGGGCAGCTTCCAAAATATATAAAAAACATAATAAAACATTAAACATTAACCAAAAAAAACAAACTTCCCTATAGAGGTCTGCCTTTGGAGATCTTTAAAAGTTTTGTTGATACTTCTCTCCTTGACCCATGGGCCGGGTAACTCCATTCCCTCCAACATTTCTCCAATGAAAATCGAAGCATCCCTGCCGACATTTCTCCGATGAAAATAGAGACATTGCTGCTACGTAGCATTCCTCCAATGAAAATAGGGATGTCCTTTTCCATCCTCTCCAACATTTCTCCCGTGAAAATAGGGACGTCCTAAGGAAAAGCGGGACATTCCGGGATCAAATCAGAAACCGGGATGGCTTCTGTAAATCTGGGACTGTCCCTGGAAAACAGGGACACTTGTAGGGTGTGTGATCTCAGAGTTGTGGGTTCGAGACCCACGTTGAGCGAAAGATTCCTGCCTTGCAAATCTACAATTCTATGATTCCAACCTCCTGCCAGTCTCATTGGTCAGCGAACAAAAAAGCCACACGGATTTCTCTAAGGGACTTGTAGGGGGAGTTTGCTACTGTAGAGGGTGAGGGGGGGAGCCAGGCGGCAGGCAAATGAAAAGCAGACCAGCCCCCCTCCTTTTAAACAGTCTGCACTAAAGTGGGGCTTTCAAACCATGCCAGCCCTCTTAACCTCAGAGGAGGGGAGCCAGTCCAGGATGCCTGGGCGATGAGATCAGAGGGGGGACGCCTAGTCAGGGAGGCCCCCTCCCTCGCTCCATCCCCACCCACCCATTTGTCTCCCCACCCTTCCCCACATTCCCGGGGTTAGGAACAAGTTGAAACAGCTTCCAGAGCGAAGCTGGGAACAGGCCACTCTTTGTGCCAGAGCAGCTGAGCGGCTGGCTTGCAGCGGCCTCGAAATCGAGGTGTGTGCCCCCCCCCAAAAAAGCAAAGAATGGCAAGTAAAATCTCAGGGGCAGTTTTTGCATCCCACCCGAGATAGCAAGCACACTTGAGTTTTGCACAAACCGCACTTGTCCCTTCCCTTTCTTTGCTCGCTTCCTCTTGGGGAGAAATTTTGAAATTTCATTTTGCAATGCACGTGAAACAGAGGGAGCTGTCGCAACCGCAACCTCTGTTTTCCAAGGACAGTCCCAGATTTGAAGAAGCCGTCCCGGTTTCTGATTCGAGCCCAGAATGTCCCGCTTTTCCTTAAAGGTAAAGGTAAAGGGACCCCTGACCATTAGGTCCAGTCGTGACCGACTCTGGGGTTGCGGCGCTCATCTCGCATTATTGGCCGAGGGAGCCGGCGTACAGCTTCCAGGTCATGTGGCCAGCATGACTAAGCCGCTTCTGGCGAACCGGAGCAGCACACGGAAACGCCGTTTACCTTCCTGCCAGAGCAGTACCTATTTATCTACTTGCACTTTGACATGCTTTCGAACTGCTAGGTTGGCAGGAGCTGGGACCGAGCAACGGGAGCTCGCCCCGTCATGGGGATTCGAACCGTCGACCTTCTGATCGGCAAGCCCTAGGCTCAGTGGTTTAACCCACAGCGCCACCCATGTCCCCCACTTTTCCTTAGGATGCTCCTATTTTCATCTGAGTGTTATAAGAATTTTAGGGTCTTAGATATATAATAAATGTTCATAAATGTACAAGGAAACACATACAGAAATATATAAACAACGTCTGAAACAGTACAGGAAGACAGTCCTGAAAGCATTTTGACTCCCAAGCTGACCAAGTGTTTCTCTGCAAGGAGGGAGGAAGTGAAAGAAACCTTCCCATTTTCTCAGAAATTAAATAATTACCATCTCAAAGGAATGGCCAGACTACCAGGAAAGGCAATTAGAGGATAAGGCATTATCAGATAACCTGGTAGACAGGAAGAGCAACAGCGTTCAAATTTCTGTTGTAGACTGCCTTTTCTGTGATGTAAGTTTGATGTATCTGGAGGGTGGTCTTGAGCTCCAGGGCAGGGAATTTCAAAATGTCTATATAAGGGCAGGCACACCTTTGTTCTGGGTCCTCCTCTTTTCTCCTGCCTGTGAAGGGAGCACCCTGTTGCAACAGCTTACTAGCTGCTTTGCTTCTCAATATTCTCTGGTTGGCCTCTGTTATTTCTCCTACCGATGGAGAACCTACAAAGGACTCTATAAGGGCATATTTTGTTTACAACACGAGAAATGTTGGTGGGTAGAGCCAGTGCTTTTTTTCCCCTTTAAAAAAAGACTGTTTTGGGGTACTCTCACTTTGACTCAAGAAAACCACCATTTTATAGTCCAAATTGGGGGATATAAATACCGTAATTGAACAAAAGTACAAAATACAAAGATTCACAAAATGTTTAGGGGTATGTGTACCCCTGGGTACCCCCCAGAAAAAATACTGGGTACAGTTACGTGACCCCCAAAATAAGGAGATAAGTAGCTATATAACTTTTGGAAGATGCCTGAAAGCAGCGCTCTATAGGGAGGTTTTTTAAAGTTTAATGTTTTATTATGTTTTTAGATATGTTGGAAGCCACCAAGATGATGATGATGATGATGATTATTATTATTATTTTGAACGCCCCTATTTTCATCAAAGAAATCTTGGAGGGTATGCAAAGGCAATCAAAAGTCTATCAGTTCTCAGGACCCTCAGTGAACTACACTTCCCAGAATTCTCTGGGGGGAGCTGTGAGTATGATACATTTAAATCACGGGTGTCAAACACAAGGCCCGGGGGCCAAATCCGGCCCGCCAGACCTCGTTATGTGGCCCGCCGAGCGCCCCAGCCAGCGGGACCCAGCAGCGGGACCTTGCTGCTGAAGCGCCGCGCCGACAAAGCGCCGACAAACAGCTGGGGCCGGGGGGGGGTAGAAAGGCGGCCGGAGCAGCGCCGCACAGAGAGTCCCGAGCCTCTGGGACGCAGCAGTGCTCTGTAGCACTTTGAATCCTCCTCCTGCCACGGCTCGGCACCTGGAAACGGCTGCTGCTGCTGCTGCAGCACAGACAAAGCACCCAGCAGCACCGCGTGGAGGAGGAGGAGGATTCAAAGTGCTACAGAGCACTGCTGCGTCCCAGAGGCTCGGGACTCTCCGCACGGCGCTGCCGTGCACCAACCCGGCAAGCCACCTCCTCCTCCTCCTCCTCTTGCCTCACCTCCTCCTCCTCCTCCTGCCGCGGCTCAGCCTCATGAACGTGAGCTCAGCAGCGGCTCAGCCTCATGAACGTGCAACTCTGAGGCTTTACGCACTTCTCCTAAAATGGACACCCGCTGCTTCACGCTGCACGGGAAATGCTTTTTGCCCCTGGGTCCCTTCGCGCTCTTTTCTGGTGCTGAATCAAGGCGGCGACCCCCCCTTCCCTTTCTTTCTTCCTCTCTCTCGTTCTTATTCTTTCTTTCCCTCTCCTTCCTTCCTTCTTTATCTCTGTCTTCTCTCCCTCTTTCTTTTTCTTTCCTTCTTTATTCCTTCTTTCCTACTCTTCTTTCTCTCACCTCTTTCCTTCCTCTCTCCCTCCTGCTCCCTCTTTTCTTTCTTTCTTTCTTCCTCCCTCCCCTCCCCTCCCCTCCCCTCCCCTCTCCCTCTCCTCAGAAACAGAGGATGCATCTGCTTTATACTTCTGGCCCTTAAACCCTGGAACCAGGAGAGCAGCTCCAGTGAGTCAACCTCAGCCAGTCCCTTCGGTGAAGGGTGGTGGCTCACTGGCAGAACATCTGTCCTGCATGCAGAAGGACCCCAGCATCTCCAGGTACCAGTAGCTCTGCAAAGCTCCTGCATGAAACCCTAGCGAGCCTCCACCACCCAGTGCAGTTACCAAAAATCATTTTTCAATAAATTGTACAATAATTGTACATTTGAATATCTACTTGCCATTATTCTGACTATGTTTCTGCTTTCAGAGCTAGTTATTACTTACATTGTTACAAAAACAGTAATAATTGAATGCAGTGACAATAATTTATGATAATAAAGAGTGGACACATAGTCCTACAGATACAGCCGGCCCTTTGAGGGTGACCAAACTGCTGATGCGGCCCCCAATGAATTTGAGTTTGACACCCCTGATTTAAATGAAATGATTAAATGCAGTCGGGTATGGGTGATTTTCGAAGTACCTCTCTGTTTTTATGAGGCTGCATTAAGGTTCTTCCACCCCACCCCACCCCGTTGTATGTTTTATATACAGCTTGTTTTCAAAAGATTAAGCCGCTGAGAAATGCTTTTAAATAAAAGAAATATAGCTTTATATAACTTTTAAAAAGATATGAAAGAGGCAAACAGGTGAAGATACAAAGTCCGAATGGTGACTATCAGTGTTGTCTAAATTTTAAATTTTAATATTGTATTTTAATCTGTATTTTAATTAATTGCTTTCTTTTATTTTATGTCTTATTGTAATTTTCTTGGTGTTAGCTGCCCTGAGCCCAGTTTTGACTGGGGAGGGCGGGGTATAAATTATTATTGTTGTTGTTGTTGTTGTTGTTCCACACTGACCAGCTTTGTGACAAAGTTTGCCTCGAGAACGATGTATAATCCAGATCATCTAAAAAGAGCCTGGAAGTTCTAGTTCTCATTGAAATATCAGATCACCTGCCTTCTGACCTGCATGAAGATTCTCTTAATTTTAAATTAATTTATTATTGTTATTTTTGAAAAGGTGCCCGTTCGCGCGCACACGGCATTCATTTGGGAATGAATGAAAATTGCGGCAAACAGCCCGATTCAGTTCGACTTTTCGTACGTTCCAAAACAATATTGCAGGCTCTCCTCTTCCCAGACGAATTTTTATCCTTTGCAGAAATATGATCAGAAGAGAAGAGAGGCTCTAAAGGCACACCGAGGGAAGGTTCTGTGCCTCTGAGGATACACAGAGTGCCCTTCCCTCTACCGCCGAATTGCTTTGGAGGGATTAAAGTGTGACACTTGAATCATCGATTTGGAAGGCACCCTCAGGGTCATCTAGTCCAACCCCAACCTTTCATATAAGGCGAGACTCGAACCCACGACCCTGAGAGTAAGCGTCTCACGCTTTCGCTCAGGGTTAGGCAGCGAGGCCCTGCTCAGGAAAAGAAAAAAGATTTCCACCCCCTCTTTTTTTTTTTAGGGAGAAGCTCGCCTTCTTTAAAGCCTTGCGGAAAAAAGACTGGCACTTCGCTTCTGAGATGCACATTAAAGAGGGGGAAAAAGAAACCAGCATTTTTGGGACCCCAGATGGCTCTTTTCAGAGAGGGAAGAGGAGCTGGGGAGGTCTTGCAGCTGCTGCTGTCGAAGAGCCATCACCCGGAGTCACCTGCCCTTGGCGTTACCTCCTCTCCCCCCCCCTTTGCCCATGCGCCACTCAGCTGCCATGTACCCATTTAGAGCGCATGGAACGCAGCCGCCGCTGTCATCGGGGAGCCCACACATTGGCACACTGACGCAGCTGCTTGGAGGAGGGGGGGTGGGCTCGGCTCTTACGCACTCCGTCCTCTCTGTCTTTCTCTGCACACCTCGCCCCACCCCCCCACCCCAAGTCAGCATCATTCAGGGAAGCTGGGAGGGAAGCAGCCTGGGCCATGTGGCAGAGAGCAATGCGCCGCTTGGAGACCCGGCCTGGGAAAACAAGAACAGGTCAAATTATGGGCCTGCCTTGGCAGAAGCCGTCTTTCGGTTTAACTTGGAACCATGAGGACTAGCATCCTGCCCGAGGACTGCACTCCCTTCTGGGGGGGAGGAAACCACATGCCGGGGGCGATCGGTGCAGTGGATGCACATTTCATCTTTGGCGCCCCTCACTCGGAGGTCTCAAGCAGGCTATTTGTCTGGGATGCTTTAGCTGAGATTCATGCGCTGCAGGGGGTGGGGTCCCTTTTGGACACACACACAGACTTCCTCCCCCCCCCCTCCGGTGTCCTCTGTCCGGGCAGGCGAGAGGCGTTTCTCGAGGATGCATTTTTGCAGCCGGTAGGGGGGGGGGAGAAATAAAATGAATTTGGAGGTGGGTGCAAAACAAGGCCAGTGAGGGGGTGTGGCCTGAAGGGAGATGTGGCCTTGAATGGAGGGGTGTGGCCTAAAGAGAGGAGGTGTGGCCTGAAGGGAGGGAGTGTGGCCTGGAGACCAATTAAAGTGAAGGTAAAGGGGCCCCTGACCATCAGGTCCAGTCGTGTCCAACTCTGGGGTTGCGGCGCTCATCTCGCTCTATAGGCCGAGGGAACCGGCGTTTGTCCGCAGACAGCTTCCAGGTCATGTGGCCAGCATGACAAAGCAGCTTCTGGCGAACCAGAGCAGCACACGGAAACGCCGTTTACCTTCCTGCCGGAGAGGTCCCTATTTATCTACTTGCACTTTGATGTGCTTTCGAACTGCTAGGTGGGCAGGAGCAGGGACCGAGCAACGGGAGCTCACCCCGTTGCAGGGATTCGAACGCTGACCTTCTGATCAGCAAGTCCTAGACTCTGAAGGGAGGGAGTGTGGCCTGGAGACCAAGTAGAAGGTCTCAAAGGACCACATTTGGCCCTGACATTCTCCACGGAGGGCCTCTGCCGGAAAATTTAAGAGCCCAGTACGGGGGCTTTAGAAGCCTCCTCAATGCCAAATTCTGGAAATCGCAGGAGGGGGAGAGTTGCTCTCTTGCGCTCGGACTTCCCAAAAGAGGCATCTGGTTGGCCGCTGTCAAGATGCTGGTCTGGATACAGCTAGGCCCTTCTGTTGTGATGGAACCTCCAGGCCCAGGCGCAGCCTATCTCCATTCGTAGGCTCTGAGGGGTATTTGGCCCCTGTGAGAACTGGTCAGGTCATGAGCCTCACCCGGCAGCCAGAATCTTCTGGTGTTCTTCGGGGGGGGGGGGTGTCACCAAGCAGAAACCCCCCTGCCCACCTGCAGTCCAGCCTGGGAAGCTGGTGTCCGCCAGGACTTCTCCACCCCATAGGGTTGGGGTGTGGGGCCAGGCCGCCCCACCACCAGCTCCACGCCAACCGCCCTTGGCTCGGATCCCACCTAAGCTGCCCCACCTTCATTGTGGCTCCTTGTTTGGAAGCAGGATTGGCACAGATCCCAGGCAAGACCTTTGAGCGTGAGCCGGCAGCCACAATCCTAACCCTGCCCTATGCCGACCCCACACCCTGCAATGTCCTTGACTCTCTAACCAGAGTTTTGTTTAGGCAGGCAAACTGGGGGGGGGGGGGAGAGAGGAAGAGGAGGAGGTCCTGGCGCTAGAGAGAGTGATATATATAGCTGCGACCCACAGGTAACAGTGCGTCATGCGCCGGGTTGACGCAGCTGGCAACGCAAGCCTGAGCAGGGTGTGTGTATGTTAGTGTTTGTGTGCCGTTCCCTCTGAGATCTATCTCTCTCTTTCCCCCTTGACACCGAAACCCAGGAACGGCGTCCACAAACTGGATCTCTTCACCAAACGCCTTTATTCCGCGCCCCTCCTCCCTTTCACTGGCCCAGATTTTAGGGTTGCCAACTCTCTCCTCCTGGCTCTGCTCCTCTGCCCCTTTTTTCTCTGCTTGAGCCGTCTCTCTCCTGCGAGCCTGACTGACACCCCCAAATTTGATCTCTTTCCCAAAAAAGCCTTTGTTCTGCTTCTCTCCCTTACTGTGACCCAGATTCAGGGTTGCCAACTTCCCCCTCCTGGCTCTGCTCCTCTGCCATTTTTCCCTTGCCGCCATCTCTTTCCCCCCATGACCAAGACTCGGGAATTGCGGCCCCAGATTGGCTCTCTTCCCCCAAAAGACTTCATTCAGTTTTTCTCCTTCCCCTCCCTCCCATGACCCAGATTTTGGGTTGCCAACTTCCCCCAGCAGAAAAGCGGCCTACAGATGCTAAGCAACAGATAGATCTGATTGGCTGGGAACCCTCCCCAGACCACCTGGAGATCCTCCAAAGGCGTCTGACATAAGCCAATCTGAAAGCAGTTGTGATAGGGTTGCCAACTTTCCCACCTGCTCCTGCTCCTCTGCCTTTCTTGTCGGCGCAATCTGTGGGCCTTGCTCACCTCTGTGCCTGGAGCGGTATCACCTGCTAGCTGCTGCTGCAGCAGCAGCTGGGCCCACTTGCCAAAGGCGCAGGAGCACACCTGGCCAGGGTTTTCCTGGTCAGTTGGCAACCCGAACAAAAACCAAAAACCCCGAGGCCTGGGTACCCTATTCCTGGAAGAGTTCTACCCCCACAGTTTGGGAAGCCTTGCTTAACCGGTGTAGAAATCTTTTAGGGGGTTGCAATGTGGTGTCTGGATGTTCTTGACTGCCTTTGTACATTGAGTAATTTTCTACCCTGTCCTCCCCGGTCTGTCTCAACACAATGTTCTTCCTGTGCTGTGTGGCAAGTGTGTGTCCGCGTGCGCACGCTTTTAGGGAGGTGGTGGGATCGCTGTTGCTCACTACACCCTCTGGCCAGGGGCACAGGATGTCCTCAGTTGGGGCCCCACCCATCCCTGCCGGGAAATCGAGCTTCTCTCCAGCCCTATCCAGACAGACGCTGGCAGCTTGGGGAGCAGGCAGAGCTCAGGGCTTGGAGCGTGGCCCACCAGATGTTGCGCGACTTCCAATGCCCATTGGGCCTGCTGGCTGCTGTAGTTTCACCACATCTGGACGGCCCCATTCCAGGAAGACAAAGATGCCCCAGAGAAGCCCGTAATATGACCCGAACAGATTGGAGAACAGGGCCCCAACTAAAAAAAAAAAAGAATTTCAGCAGGGACCAATGTCAGGGTCTGCACATAGGTAGGAAGAACCAGATGCACAGGTCTAAGATGGAGGGAGGGCGGGACACCTGGCTTAGTAGCAGGACATGTGAAAAGGATCTAGGGGTCTCGGTGGAGCACAAGCTGAACATGAGCCCACAGGGTGATGCATCAGCCAAAAAAGCAAATGCTATTCTAGGCTGCATCAACAGAAGTCTAGTGTCCAGATCAAGGGAAGTCATAAAGGTAAAGTGACCCCTGACCATTAGGTCCAGTCGCGGACGACTCTGGGGTTGTGCCGCTCATCTCGCTTTACTGGCCGAGGGAGCCGGAGTACAGCTTCCGGGTCATGTGGCCAGCATGACTAAGCCGCTTCTGACGAACCAGAGCAGCGCACGGAAACGCCGTTTACCTTCTCGCCAGAGTGGTACCTATTTATCTGCTTGCACTTTGACATGCTTTCGAACTGCTAGGTTGGCAGGAGAGGGAAGTCAAAGTCCCCCTCTATTATGCCTTGTTCAGACCACAGCTGGAGTCCCGTGTCCAGTTCTGGGCTCCACAATTTGGCGCCAAATCATTAATACGTAAGTTAAAAACAGCGGGAGCCAGAAGGCAACCTCTCTTCACTTGCCGCGACGTTTTAAAAGCTTCCGCCGTACCAAACCAACTCTGACCCTCATTTCTGCATCGCTGTAACCATTGTTGGATCAATAAGCCGTCAATGTTAGCAATTTGAAATTCCTCGCACAGTGTATTTCAGTTGACAGAGTCGAATGCGGCAAGAAGACCCATAAAGGCTACATAGAGATTATTCTTAATGTTCTTGGTATATAAAAAGGTAAAGGGACCCCTGACCATTAGGTCCAGTCGCAGATGACTCTGGGGTTGCGGCGCTCCTCTCGCTTTACTGCCGTTTTTGTGACTGTGTGGAACCCAGTTCAGCTACTGATGGATTGACTCTGTGACTGCAGTACATTGTTTATTGCTTTCATTTTATGGATGAATGGTTTTGTTAGATAGCAAAATCCATGTCAAATTGCTGTTTCAGGGGTTGTTTTCAAAAGCCCGGAATGGATTCATCCATTTTACATTGCTTTCTATGGGAAAGCACGCCTTGGTTTTGGAACGCTTTGGTTTTGGAACGGACTTCCGGAATGGATTAAGTTTGTGAACCAAGATACCACTGTAGAGATTATACAGTGGTACCTTGGTTTATGAACACAATTGGTTCCGGAAGTCTGTTCATAAACTGAAGCGAACTTTCCCATTGAAAGTAATGGAAAGTGAATTAATCCGTTCCAGATGGGTCCACGGCGTTCGTAAACCAAAAATTTGTAAACCGAGGTGTTCATAAACCGAGGTTCCACTGTACAGTAATGTGGTTGATATCACTTCTTCCATATTCATACAAATAAGTATACCAGTGTTTAGAAATGACTACCGGACTCCTACCGGTATGAAGGATATAAAAATTACATTGGGATACAGATTCCAAATACTTTTCCAGAGAACGACGAGAAGTTAGGAAAATACCTTCTAAATCTAAGCCCAATTGTTTGCTCCAATTTAGGTATTAAAATCCCCACCAAAGGGGGGGGGGAGTAGATCTGATCAAATATTGGTGGTCGGTGACAGACTAGGGGGAAGGTAGATGTTTACTTTAGACAGAAAAGAAAGATTGCTAATTCAGTTGATTTGCACTGACTAAAGATAATTACGGTATTTTGGCCCACCCAAGTTCTCTCTCTCCCCAATTTATTCTCATATTTTGGAATAATTTTATGCATGCATACATACACGCACATGGTGCCTAATAATAATAATAATAATAATAATAATAATAATAATAATAATCTTTTTTTCAAGAGAAAATGGGCGCCGTGACTCATGAAACATTAAACTTTCGCATCCCCTTTCTCAGCGATTCATTGCTAACGACGAAGCCAAGGGCAAGTTGCATTCTGTGCATGCTCAGGGGAACCCTTGCCTGACTTAGGACTTCCCCCTAATTCATCGGTGCAGCTTCAGGTTCAAATAAACCCCCCTCACCTTGACTCCTCTTTACAAAGTGCACACTTTCTGCTCAAAGGACATAAAAATAAATTAGAAACGCACGCAGAAGCAAGAGATCGTTTGAGCATGTGCAGAGTGCTTGGTTCCCACCCCCTTCCCCCTTTCCCAGCTTGTTCTTGTGGGGTTAAGAGTCCAGCCATGCATCAAACCTGTCAGTGGGAGAAATACAGGAAATCAAATTGCCGGTGCAGACACATACAATTCCAGGCTCTAGGCAGCAATTCACCAGGGAGACTCCTCGGAGGCGAAATTTGTTCTTGGTCTCCGGAGTATCGGAGCCTGCCTTTTCCACAAGCCGCAAGGGACAGCCCAGAGAGGAATAATTCGCCCACCCAGCAAAAAAAACCCCACAAAAAAACCCAAATCCTCTCCGCTTTGCTTTCTAGCAGCAAGGAAGACAAGCTGGCTGGGTTGGGGGACGTATAAAAAGGGTCTCGGAGGCTTGGGGACCCAGCAGAATAGGTGGGGTTCAACCGGGATAGCGTAACGCCTTACCTGTTGGATCGCCTGCCTGTCGCAAAAAAACACAAAAAACTGCCTGCTGCTGGCCTAAAAGAGCCTGGAGCTCTGCATAGGAGGAGTTGGAGGAAGGTTTGCAAAAACGTTGACCCCTCCCCAGCCCCCAGCCCAGCCTTTTTCTTTTTCTTTCCCCTGCCAACAGAGTAAGAGAATGGCTTCCATGGCAACGAGGCCTCCAGGGGGCCTCTGGAGTGTGAATGAATGGATTGCAGATGAATGAATGTTAGTTTTCTCTGCTGAGCTGCAACCCCCCCCCCTTTCCACGGAGCGCAAAACTGGCAGCATTAAAAATATTAGTAATAACAATCAGGATTAAACAGCCTTTTTTTAAAAAAAAATTGAGCGTTTTTGCTAGTCACTCGCTTTCCTCCTCTACGCTGAAGAGGAGGCAGACATCCAACCGGTAAAGCTTCCCCCATCCCAAAAAAGCAGCAATATCAGTTGCAGATTCATTTGTTGTCGGGCAGGCATTCAACCGGCAAAGATGTGAGATCAGTGGCAAATGGGTTTATTTTATTTTTGGATACATAATTCACACTTTCATTAAGATGTGTGTATATTATCTCAAGTCAGGGTGCAGCATAAAAGGATGGAATCAACAAAACAAACAGAAAAAACATCAATAAATACTGATGTAGGGCGAGAAATCTGCTCCCGTTTTTATTCCTGACCATTGGCCGTCCTGGTTGGCTAGAGAGAGTCATCGACAGTCCGATCCGGTGATCTACATCAGGATTTTCCTCTGACTTTAGCGGCCAGGAAGATTGGGTTTCCTTGAGCGGGCCAAAAGGAAAACGGAGACTGGATCGGAACTGGAATGGAACGGAAGAATGAAACTAGGTTCTGGGCTCCATCTCAGCGGCGTTGGACCAGTCAAGCGCTGACTCTCAGGCCAGCCTACTTCGCAGGGTTGTTGTGAGGATAAAATGGGCTCCGCTCAGGTACGCCACCCCCAGCTCCTCGCAGGATGTAAATGCCATAATAATAGTAATTTTAAAATTATTATTATTTATTTATTAGACCACCCTTAATCAAAAGGCCTCAGGGTGGTTAACAGATTAATAATTGTAATTATAACATTAAAAGGAAGCTAAAACTTGCATAATGAGTTAGGTAAACCATCTCTCTGGCCCTAACATTAGATGATCATACAGTGGTACCTTGGTTCTCAAACTTAAACCGTTCCAGAAGTCTGTTCCAAAACCACAGCGTTCCAAAACCAAGGCGCACTTTCCCATAGAAAGTAATGGAAAACGGATTAATCCATTCCAAACTTTTAAAAACAACCCCTAAAACAGCAATTTAACATGAATTTTACTACCTAACAAGACCATTGATCCATAAAATGGAAGTAATAATCAATGTACTGTACTATAAAATAAATAAGACAGTATTGTAGATGTTAAAATTATTTTTTTAAAAAATCTTACCTGCAGTGATGATAGTCATTGTTTGGATGGGGGGCTTTTATCCATTTCCGCAGTCACATAATCCATCAATCAGTAGCTGAACTGGGTTCCACACAGTCACAAAAACAAATTAACCGAAAAAGCCTCTAAAACAAAAAACAACGCAAAATAAATAGCAAAAACAAAAGCCTGTTTGACTTCTGAAATTTTTGGAAACCAGGGCGCGGCTTCTGATTGGTGCAGGCGCTCTAGAAACAATAGCCGACAGCCGCATTGGACGTTCTGCTTCCGAAAAACGTTCGAAAACCGGAACATTCCAGGTTTTCGGCATTTGGGAACCAAGGCGTTTGAGTACCAAGGTACCACTGTAATGACATTGGAATTCATCCAACGTCCCACTGAAATCAATGGACATGCCTACAGGAGAACTTAACTACAACCCCAAAATTTAGGACCCTGTCCAAACCTGTGCAAAAGTTTTGCAGTTTTTCTCCAGTGTTTAGAGAGCGAAAACCGTGCTTTTCACGGCGCCCCACAAATTGAGCAATCGAGGCAACAAACACAGAGGTTCAAACTTGTTCCTAGTTAATGGGGCCAGCGATTAGACCCACTCATTTCGGGTGCTCCACTTGGCTGGCTACAACAGACAACAAGATTGGATGAGCGATAATCATTCAAACCCCTCCAAGTGTCCCTCTTTTCCAGGGACAAATTCTGGATTTACAGAAGCCGTCCCAGTTTCTGATTTGATCCCAGAATGTCCTGCTTTTCCTCAAAGGTAAGGGTAAAGGGACCCCTGACCATTAGGTCCAGTTGTGACCGACTCTGGGGTTGCGGCGCTCATCTCGCTTTATTGGCCGAGGGAGCCGGCGTACAGCTTCCAGGTCATGTTGACTAAGCCGCTTCTGGCGAATCAGAGCAGCGCACGAAAACGCCGTTTACCTTCCTGCCAGAGGAAGTACCTACCGGTATTTATCTACTTGCACTTGACGTGCATTCGAACTCCAAGGTTGGCAGGAGCTGGGACCAAGCAACAGGAGCTCACTCCATCGCAGGGATTCAAACCGCCGACCTTCTGATCAGCAAGCCCTAGGCTCTGTGGTTTAACCCACAGCGCCACCTGCGTCCCTTGCTTTTCCTTAGGACGTCCCTATTTTCATCAAATGTTGCCAAGTATGGAGTTATCTGACCCCCTAGCTGCCTGAAGGCAATCCTGTATAGGGAAGTTTTTAAAAAATGTTTATTATTATTATTATTTTCCATATGTTGGAAGCCGCCCAGAGTGGCTGGGGCAACCCAGTAAGACGTGTAGCTTATAAATAGTAAAACTATCATTCTTCTTCTTTCTAATTTGGCGATCCCTCGTAGCCGAGTAAGATTGTCTTCCATGAACACGGTTTTAACAATGAGTCCGTAAGTAACTGTGGAGGCCAATTCTGGATCCACACGTCCTTCCACAGTGGGGACATAGGTTTCCGGGTGGGAGTTGATCCTGGTGAGGGTTTGCCAAGTGTGCCTTCCTCTTAGCACGTTTCTCCCTTGCGTCCTGAGTTCGAGTGTCTTTAAAGCCCAGACCTTTGGGAAAGGCTGTTCTCCAACTGGAGCACTCGCAGGCCAGTGTTTCCCACTTGTCAGTGTTTATACTACATTTTTTTTTAGATTTGCCTTGAGAGAGTCTTTAAACCTCTTTTGTTGACCACCAACATTACACTTCCCATTTTTAAGTTCCTTATGCAGTGGGACGCCCCTATTTTTATCGGAGATATGTTGGAGGGTGAACGCAATGGCAAGAGTGCCCCTTGGCACGTGCAGAGGGCCTTGCCGCCAGCATGGCGTAACCACACCTGGATCAGAGGTTTCTGGGGTGGCTTGTGGCAGTGTAACCTGGGCACACTCTGCCCCCAGAGAGGTTTCCTCCTGGCCCTGTTTAGTCTAGGAAGGAGAAAGAGACTCCCTTTGCCCCACCTTGAAAGACAAGCTGGTCCAGCGTCACAGGGAAGAGGATATTTTCTTCCGGCAGCTGCCCCTTTCTCCCTGCTTCCAGGACTGACCCTTCACCTCTGCGCCATCCCAGACTGGGCAGAGCGCCAGGGTGCTCATTTGTCAGACAAAGGGGGCAATTGTCCCAACACTGGGGGCTGATGGCACATGGCCAGTCATTTTTATTTTTATTTTAGGGAAATACCCTGAGCCACTTTTGGCCTTGGGTCCGTGGTAGCTCATAATAATAATAATAATAATTTATTATTTGTACCCCGCCCATCTGGCTGGGTTTCCCCAGCCACTCTGGGCGGCTTCCAACAGAAAAATAAAACACAATAGTCTATTAAACATTAAAAGCCTCCCTGAACAGGGCTGCCTTCAGATGTCTTCTAAAAGTCTGGTACAGTGGTTGTTTTCCTCTTTGACATCTGTTGGGAGGGCGTTCCACAGGGTAGGCACCACCACCGAGAAGGCCCTCTGCCTAGTTCCCTGCAACTTGGCTTCTCGCAACGAGGGAACTGCCAGAAGGCCCTCAGTGCTGGACCTCAGTGTCCGGGCAGAATGATGGAGGTGGAGACGCTCCTTCAGGTATACTGGACCGAGGCCATTTAGGGCTCAGAGCCAGCTTTGCATGCAGAAGGTCCCGGGTTCAAGACCCGCGGTCTGATGCCCTGCTGCCGGCCTGTGCGGGCATTGCTGAGGCAGGCGGGCCTGGCCCCCACAGAAGGCAACTTTCTGCATCCCTGTCGGTGCAGAATCACGAGGACTATAAACTTGCTTTGTTGCAAAGGATCGGAGGGCAGTGGCAGAGTACGCACTTAGAATCATAGTCTCTATTATTATTATTATTATTATTATTATTATTATTATTATTATTACCCTGCCCATCTGGCTGGGTCATAGAATCGTAGTGTTGGAAGGGACCCCGAGGGCAATGCAGGAGGTCCTGCGTTCAAATTCCGGCATCTCCAGGGAGGGCTGGCGTATAAGAGAATCCCGGACGCTGGGAGTTATAGCTCGGCGAGGGGCCATCTGTATTTCCCAGGATTCCTGGCGGGTGCGTTCTTTCAATGCGCTGGTGTGTACGGCGTCCCTGATTGTAGCTCGGGGGTGGGCGGACACCTGCTCTGCATGCAGAAGGTCCTCCTGGGAAAGACTCTGGGGAGACACTGCCAATCAGTGCGGGCAATGCTGAGCAAGACGGGATGGAATCGTGGAATCGTAGTGTTGGAAACGGGACCTGATTGACATCCTATGCCCTTTTTAAATGGGGGGGACTATTGGGTTATTGTTTTTATTATTATTATGTACAGCGGTACCCTGTTTCTCAAACTTAATCCGTTCCAAAACCAAGGCGCGCTTTCCCATAGAAAGCAGCGCGAAACGGATCGATCCGTTCCAGACTTTTAAAAACAACCCCTAAAACAGCAATTGAACATGAATTTTACTCTCTAACGAGACCATCGATCCGTAAATTGAAAAAGCAATAAACAATGTACTGCAGTCACACAATCCATCCATCAGTAGCTGGACTGGGTTCCATGCAGTCACAAAAAACAAAAACAAAAAGAGCCACATAAGGAAAAACAGACAGGCCTCAGCGCAACACTCAAATCGGAAGCCTAATACTCAAAACGGAGCCCGTTCGGCTTCCGAAGAAAGTTCGCAATAAGTTGTTTGAGTATCAAGGCATCTGGGAACCAAGGTACCACTGTGTTTTCTGGTATTATGTTGTTGTTGTTTAGTCGTTTAGTCGTGTCTGACTCTTCGTGACCCCATGGACCAGAGCATGCCAGGCACTCCTGTCTTGCACTGCCTCCCGCAGTTTGGTCAAACTCATGTTCGTAGCTTCAAGAACACTGTCCAACCATCTCGTCCTCTGTCGTCCCCTTCTCCTTGTGCCCTCCATCTTTCCCAACATCAGGGTCTTTTCCAGGGAGTCTTCTCTTCTCATGAGGTGGCCAAAGTATTGGAGCCTCAGCTTCACGATCTGTCCTTCCAGTGAGCACTCAGGGCTGATTTCCTTCAGAATGGAGAGGTTTGATCTTCTTGCAGTATTCTGGTATTATATCTTGACTTTATTCTGTGAATCGCCCTGAGACCCCCTGGATATAGAGCAGTGTATAAATTCAAATAGCAGCAGCAGCAGCAGCAGTTTCCTTAGCCGCACTGCAAAACCCCAAGCTATTAGATAATGCAGTGCCTTTGAGTACATGCAGAGTTTTTGGCCCTAAGTAACGCCCACCACCCCTATCCAAAGCAGTATTACGAGAGGGAGGGAGGAAAACCTCTCCTTTGGTGGAACATGCGCAGGAGCTGCAGTGATGGGGGAGAGGTAAGTTGGCAACCTTTAAAGGCTTCGGACGCAGGCATCTGACCCGGTCTGAACACTTCAGCTGAGATTTCTAGCAGGGGGTTGGACTAGATGACCGTAGGGGTCCCAACTCTCCAATCCAAATATTCTATCCCCCCCCCCGCCCGTGTCCTACAGGCATTGCAGACATTCCTCCGCTGTGCTTAAAGAGGCTTTTGGGGGCCAGGCATTCAAAAAAGAGAGAAAAAACCCTGAATCCATCTGGTGGGAGAGCTCTGCTACCCCGAGGCTGCTGGCGGCCGGCCCCAGCTGCCCCACAGGCCAAACCCCAAACAGAGGGTGGTGGTTTTAATTACAGAGCAAGCTGGGCGGAGAGGATTTCTGCCGAGAACGCAAAACACCCTCCCCTGGCTCCCTTGCCAATCCTGGGGTTTTCAGGAACTCAGGGTTGAGCCGGATTTTTCATTCCTTGGGTTTTTGGACACCCCCCCCACCTCCTTCCCAAAAAGACAGAAGTGCTGTTTTGGGGGGACAGAGGGGGGGCAGGTGTGGAGGAGTCCCTGGTCCTGAATGGGGTCACTGTGCCCCCGAAGGACCAGGTGCGCAGCCTGGGGGTCATTTTCGACTCACAGCTGTCCATGGTGGCAAAGGTCAGTTGTGTGTCCAGGGCAGCTGTCTACCAGCTCCATCTGGTACGCAGGATGAGACCCTCCCTGCTTGCGCTGTCTTGCCAGAGTGGTGCATGCTCTGGTTATCTCCTGCTTGGACTACTGCCATGCACTCCATGGGGCTACCTTGGAAGGTGACCCGGAAACTACAACTAATCCAGAATGCGGCAGCTGGACTGGTGACTGGGAGTGGCCGCCGAGACCATATAACACCGGTGCTGAAAGACCGACATTGGCTCCCAGTACGTTTCTGAGCACAATTCAAAGTGTTGGTGCTGACCTTAAAAGCCCTAAAGGGCCCTGTATCCCAGTATACCTGAAGGAGCGTCTTCACCCCCATCGTTCTGTCCGGACACTAAGGTCCAGCTCCAAGAGCCTACTTGCAGTTCCCTCCCTGCGAGAAGTGGGGTTACAGGGAAACAGGCAGAGGGCCTTCTCGGTGGTGGCACCCTCCCTGTAGAACGCCCACCCAGCAGATATCAAGGAGATAAATAATATTATGACCTTCCGTAGATATCTAAAGGCAGCCCTATATCGGAAAGCTTTTTATGTTGGATTTTTTTATTATGCTTTTATGCAGTTGTGTGCAATTCAGCACTTTCAAATTCATGCCTTGTAAATCTGAGTGGATCTACACACAGGGCGGCGGCGGCGGCGGGAACCCGCTATAAATAAGTCAGGAATTAAATTGTTATAACAAATGGGGGGGGGAAACGCTATGTAAAATCTCAAAGAATTTTTTTTGCTCTCTAGTGCCATCTAGTGTTGGATGTTTATAACACATTCAAAGTGCTGTGGTTTTTTTTTTTTTTTACTAATGTAGCTGAGTCCTCTATCTGCATTCACACCAGGCTGACCTGGTGGGAGGCAGGTCTCCAGCAAGGGCGTACCCACCACGGGGCAAGTTAGGGCAGCTGCCCTACTCTAGAAGCAGGGCTGGTGGGCAGAGGCGGAGCACAGCCCGGCGGAGCGCGAGTTCGCCATTCCCGCCGCGCCGCACCCTCCCTCCAGCTCCCCGGCGCGCCCTCAGGCAAGGCCAAGCGCGGCGGGGAACCAGGGAGCGCGGCGCGGTGGGCGGGCACGCCGAACTCGCGCTCCGCTGGGCTGGGCTCCGCCTCCGCCCACCAGCCCTGCTTCTAGGGAGGGGCACAGCCCGGCGGAGCGCGAGTTCGCCGTTCCTGCCCGCCGCGCTGTGCCCTCCCTCCAGCTCCCCGTCGCGCCCTCTGGCAAGGCCAAGCGCGGCGGGGAACCAAAGAGCGCGGCGCGGCGGGCGGGAACGCTGAACTCGCGCTCCGCTGGGCTGGGCTCCGCCTCCGCTCACCAGCCCTGCTTCTAGGGAGGGGCACAGCCCAGCGGAGCACGAGTTCGCCGTTCCCGCCCACTTTGTGGCCCCTCCCCTTCCGTGCCTTGGCCCCTCCCCTTGGCCCCCCCCCTAGTTTTGATCCTGGGTACGCCCATGGTCTCCAGTCTTCCTAATCCTCCTAATGGGTTAATGTAAGAGCATGAGAGGAGGCTGCCGGATCAGGCCCATCGAGTCCAGCATCCCTGTTCTACGTTCCGTTGCAGAGTTATACCCTAAGCAGAGAATCGAGATGAGGATTCAAGACAACAGACTGAGCCAATATTAACATAGTGAATGTCCTTAGGGACAAATGTAAGGTTCTGTACATAGGTAGGAAGAACCAGATGCACAGGTCTAAGATGGAGGGGGGGGGACACCTGGCTTAGTAGCAGGACATGTGGAAAGGATCTAGGGGTCTCAGTGGACCACAAGCTGAACATGAGCCCACACAGGGTGATGCAGCAGCCCAAAAAGCAAATGTTATTCTAGTCTGCATCAACAGAAGTCTAGTGTCCAGATCAAGGGAAGTCCTAAAAAGGGACCCATGACCGTTAGGTCTTGTCGCAGACGACTCTGGGGTTGCGGCGCTTATCTCACTTTATTGGCCAAGGGAGCCGGCGTACAGCTTCCGGGTCATGTGGCCAGCATGACTAAGCCGCTTCTGGCGAACCAGAAACGCCGTTTATCTTCCCGCCAGAGCAGTACCTATTTATCTACTTGCACTTTGACGTGCTTTCGAACTGCTAGGTTGGCAGGAGCTGGGACCGAGCAACGGGAGCTCACCCCGTCGCAGGGATTCGAACCGCCAACCTTCTGATCAGCAAGCAATTTAAGAAGGCCGTTGACAAGCTGGAAGGTGTTGCAGAGGAGGGCAACCAAGATGATCAAAGGTCTGGAAACCGAGCCTGATGAGGAGCAGTTGAAGTAGCTGGGGATGTTTAGCCTGGAATTGAGAGGAGATCGGAGAGCCATCTTCAAATATCTGAAGGGCCATCCCGTGGAAGAGGGAACCATGCTTGTTTTCTCCTGCTCCTGAGGGCAGGACTCGAACCCGTGGCTTCAAGTGACGAGGAAGGAGATTCCAACTCAACCTCAGGAAGAACTTTCTGATGGAAACAGGGACCAGCTGTGGGCTCACCTCCTTCAGAGACTTTTGAACAGGGCTTGTGGGGGGGGGGGTCCATCTGCATCGCAGGGGGTTGGAGTCAATGACCCTCGGGAGTTCCCTTCGAGGTCCATAATTCTGTGACAACCAGGGTTAGGAGTAAGTGAGCCGCCCGGCTGCCATCTCGACCCCTGTGCATGTGCAGAGCGCCAGTGCTGGTGCGCTGCGCTGGCTTTTCCTCTGCCGTGTCCTGGCTTGCCCCCAAATACACTCTCTCTCTCTCTCTCCTCCCATGTCTTTCGCGAAGGTGTGACTCACAGACCCACAGCCCTGGCGGTGACTCAGCCGTGGAGATGGCCTCCTCGTGCCAGCCCAGCCTTCAGTCACGTGGAGCCAGAGACCTCGCCTGACCCCACTGGGGAGAAGAAGCCCCCGCCGCCCCTTCTGCCGGGGTGGGGCTAGGGCCTGGCCCCATTTCTCGCCAAAACCTCCCCAAAAAGTTTTTTGAAAAAATGCACGTGTAGAGACAGCGTCCTCTGAGCATGTGCAGAGTGCCCACGAAGAACCGACAGAATTAACTCCTCTAGGTTCCAGGAGAACGATAAAAGGGATTAAACAACTCCAGGGGGAAATAGGAATAAGACCCACATATCCAGAGAATAAGCGCCATTCTGCGTCAGGGGGGAGGGCGGGGAGATGAGAGCTCTGCACGACCTCAGAGGTCCATTTCCTCAGCGCAGATTCAGCCCAGGATGAGCAGGTATTGATCCAGCTATTGACTCCAGTCCCTGTTTCAGAAGCGTTTTTCTATGCCCTGGAAATTCTCCTCTAAAGGGAGAGTTGGGGCTCTTTGATGTTCTCGCATTCTCTGAGCATGGCTCGAGTGCCTTCCTTTCACAACAAGCTCTGACTTAACACACTGTATGCCTGTGGGTCTGACCCATGCTCTAGCCAACTGAGCAGGGCTCTCATAGAATCACAGAATTGCAGAGGGACCCCCCGGGGATCATCTAGTCCCACCCCCTGCAAGGCAGGAACCTCAACTAAATCTCCTTAAGACTGGACGTTCTGTCTGCATGCAGCTTTACAACCTTCCTAGGAAAGTTTCGATTTCAGCTCCCGGAACTGTGCCTCTGAGCATATGGCAAAGTGCAGGCGCGCTGTCTGGCCCAACTGCTTCCCACAGTTAAAGAGCCAGGACAGGCATGGGGCCTCAGTCCCTGGCAATGCCTCTGAGCATAAGCAGAGGGCCCTCTGCCTACAAGCCCCGCCGCAAAAGTGAGCTGAGCATTCCTTCGTTTCCAAGGCAAGGTTTATAATTTCGGTTCCACCAGGGCACTGTAAGGATAAAGAGCGCCTCTGACCATATGCAGAGTCCACAGTTCCCATACACCTGCGATGATTAAGGAGGCTGGAGGGTCTTTGCAAATGGTTTTGTGGTCCAAAAACGACACAGACACACGCTGCACGAAACGGAGTTTTCCTGCTTGCTCCAGGGTTGGGGGGCAGAGACACCCCACACCCTCCCTTCCAGATGCCCCAAATCCCCAAACCTCTGGGCAGGATTGAACAGAGGTGGGATCCGGGCCCTAACCACTCTGCGTCTGCAGAGGGGTACTCTTTCCTTTTGCGTCATTATCGAGGCTCAGCTGCAAATATAACGTTTTACATGAATTATACAAATGGGACACTAGATGGCGGTGGGGAGCTGATGGCAAATTCAATGTATTTTTTCAAAATGTGTGTTTCTTTGAAAAGCATTTCCCCAGTGTTTTCGAAAGCCGCCACCATGAGATTTAGAGTCTCATGCTTTGCTGACTGAGCCATCCCAGGTCAGCCTGGGGCTCTCAGGGTCGCGGGTTCCGAACCCCACACGAGCCACAGATTCCTGCATTGCAGGGGGTTGCACTAGATGACCCACGGGGGTCCCTTTCGCCCTCTACAATTCTGTGATTTCCCCTCCGGCGGTGCTGGAACACATCGCTGCCTCCGACTCTGGGGGGCAGAGCCTAGCCCATGGCAGCCATCGCTAGCCACACACACACACACACGTCCCATTTGGTGGCGCACTTAGCCCCTGCCTCCTGTGGGAGGCAGTTCCGCAGGTTAACTATGCGCTATCTTAAGCAGCGCTTCCTTTCCTCTATCCGATAATGCAGCTCCGTCGGAGGCGCACGAGTCTCAGCGCTGAAAGAGACCCTGCCTGCCACCTGCAGGGGCCGAGAGTCCATGCGCCAGCGCCTTCCATGCGCACAAACACATGCCGTCTCCTCTCTCCCCAGCGTCATCCGTGCTGCTTGCGTGCAGCCTTCTCTGTGATGCAAAACTTCGAGGCGGGGGGGGGAGGGAAGGAAGGGGATGTGCTGGGGGCTCCCATTTCTCAACAGGCGAGGGGAAGGGCTTGCTGGGAATTTCATCGGCCTCCCTCGCCTTTCTGCTGTGCGCAGCGCATGCTGAGTCATGCGGCCCAGCGGCGCCACCTCTCTCTCTCTCTCTCTCTCTCTCTCTCTCTCTCTCTCTTCCTCCGCTCTGCTCGCTTGCCAAGTCTGAGAGGCCTCTGTCATCCTCCCAAGATCGCCTCCCTCCCTCGCTCCTGCATGTGCAGATCAAACCAGGAACCCCCCCCCCCAAATTGGCATCCTTTCTCTCCAAAGTTCTGCTGCTGTTTTTTATTTTTTATTTTATTTTTTGCAGTGAAGCCCCCTGCGGATCGAGGCATCAAACGATGGGGTTCATGCTTCGCATAAACTAGGGACCACCCCGTTGTGGGAGAGAGCCCTGGTTCCATAGCACTGCAAAGTTGGAAGGGTACCCCGAAGGTCCTCTAGACCAACCCCCTGGAATCTTTTGCCCAATGTGGGGCTTGAAGCCACAGCATCTCCCAGTAGGGCTGGGGTTAGTGGGAGGAACCCTGGAGAGCCTCTGCGGGCCGTGTGAGCAACACTGAGCTAGGTGACTCCATTTATATGGAATACTCTTAGCTGAACCAGTCCTTCACTGTGAACCATGAGGACTAGACTCTTAGCTTAGACACAGGTCACTTGCTTTGCATGCAGAAGGTCCCGGCTTCAGTCCCCAGGCAGGGCAGACTCCTTGTCTGAAACTCCGGAGAGCTGCTGCCGGTCCATGTAGACAGTATTGGCCAAGGTGGACCATTATCGGGGGTTTCAGAGGGGGAGTCTTTTTTCTGCTCTACCTGGAGATGCCTGTGGGGCCTTCTCATGCCAAGCTAAAGATCTAGTCCTCATGGCTCAACGGTGAGCATGCCTTATATACCAAGTCCACCTAGTTCAGCATTGTCTGCACTGACTGGCAGCAGCGCTCCGGGGTTTCAGAGGCAAAGGACTCTGCTACGTTAGTAAAAAATTAACCTTTATAAATGCGTTGTAACACTGGCACCAGAGAATGCTGCGGAGATGAAATTGGAGCTGTGAAATTTTCAATGGTGAGCTTTAAAATGTTTTTTTTCCCCCAGAGCGTTTCCAGAACGTTTTTTAATAGCTGTATAGATGCAGCCAATTTCCTTCCCGACCCTCCCAGGAGATGAGGACCAGGATTTTCCTTCATTCCCAGGTTCTGTAGCCTGTTTACCTTTTCTCCTTGTGTAGGAGATTCTCCCACCTCCATCTGTCCGTCTTGCAAGGCCCGGCCACTCTGGGGCAAGGAACTGAGACATCTCTGCAGAGGGTGCTGAGTCACCGTCGGGGACGAACCCTGACTCAGCACCCTGTGCCAAAAACCTCACTGAAAAGGGGAAACAAAACATGACCCTTGGCGCCACAACACCTCAAAGTAATCATTTTGGAAAGGAGGGAAACTTCGCTTCCCCATCTGGAAGTTAGGATTTGCATGATATTTGCATATGCCAAATGGTCAAAATCCCAGTATTTGCAGAAGGGTGAGGGTTTTCCTCCCCGTAATCATGGGCATGCAGCGAGGACGAGGTTGGACAGATTCGGGACAGATGAAAGAAAGCCATTCTTCACGAGCCACATGGTTAAACTGCGGAACTCCCTGCCACAAGAGGCGGCGACGGCTGCCAACTTGGATGGCTTGGAAAGGCAATCGGACAAATTCATGCAAGAGGCGTTAGATGTCTACTAGCCGTGATGGCTACGCTGTGCTTCCAAGTTTGGAGGCCGTAAATGCATCTGAGTCCCAGTTTCTGGAAACCGCAGGAGGGGAGAGTCCGGATTTACACATGCAATTTGCAGAAAGGTACGTCATCGATGCATGCAGTCGTTTCCCAAAATCCGACCGTGCTGCCCCGAGATGTTCGCCCGCATAGTTTGCATTGCGCCAACTTCTCCGAAATGTCCTTGGGCTTATGGGGAATGAGTCAACCAAACCCTCTCGAAGGGTCCTCAGCCCTCAAGGGAGAAACACACAGGATGGTGGGGGTTTTGGTGTTTTTTTTCTTTCAAATTCTGCTGATTAAAAGCTTCCCACTTCCTTCCCTCTTTAGACGCCACACCCAAGGTCTGGATAACACATTTCCAGTCAGGGTCAAGAACTGGGCTGGGTGAGAGACAAAGGCTTTCGGGCAGAGACATCCTTGGACCTCACGAAGTGAGCAGCTCAGGTTTAGCTGTGCCCCTGAAGGACCAGGTGCGCAGCTTGGGAGTCATTTTGGACTCACCGCTGTCCATGGAGGCGCAGGTCAATTCTGTGTCCAGGGCAGCTGTTTATCAGCTCCATCTGGTACGCAGGCTGAGACCCTACCTGCCTGCGGACTGCCTTGCCAGAGTGGTGCATGCTCTGGTTATCTCCCGCTTGGACTCTTGCAATGCGCTCTCCATGGGGCTACCTTTGAAGGTGACCCAGAAACTACAGTGGTACCTCGACTTATGGAAGACGACCCGTTCCACGGTGCTCTTCGTAAGTTGAGGTCTTCGGTTGTCGAAGCGCCTGTTCTGCGCATGTGCAAAGCGC
The DNA here is from genome assembly GCF_965207765.1 of Zootoca vivipara. NCBI lineage: Eukaryota > Metazoa > Chordata > Lepidosauria > Squamata > Lacertidae > Zootoca > Zootoca vivipara. The sequence goes on along the minus strand of NC_142589.1, from coordinate 92,213,546 downwards.
AGTTTTGCGCTTCTGTGCAGGCGCAGAACACGTGCGTGGCGACAAGACTTCCGGGTTTGCCGACTTTGGAAGTCGAAACTTTCGGAAGTCGAGTCATTCGGATGTCGAGGGACCACTATACAACTAATCCAGAATGCGGCAGCTAGACTGGTGACTGGGAGCGGCCGCCAAGACCACATAACACCGGTCCTGAAAGACCTACATTGGCTCCCAGGACGTTTTTGAGCACAATTCAAAGTGTTGGTGCTGACCTTGAATGCCCTAAACGGCCCAGTATCCCTGAAGGAGCGTCTCCACCCCCTTCGTCCAGCCCGGACACTGAGGTCCAGCTCCGACGGTCTTCTGGCGGTTCCCTCCCTGCGAGAACGTAGGTTACAGGGAACCAGGCAGAGGCCTTCTCGTTGGTGGCGCCCGCCCTGTGGAACGCCCTCCCATCAGATGTCAAAGAAATAAACAAGAAATAAACAACTATATGACATTTAGAAGACAGCCCTGTTTAGGGAAGTTCTGAAGGCAGCCCTGTTTAGGGAAGTTTTTAATAACTGGTGTTTTAATGTATTTTTAATCTTTTGTTGGAAGCCGTCCAGAGTGGCTGGGGATACCCAGCTAGATGGGCGGGGTAGAAATAAATAATAATAATTATTATTTAAAAAATGATCCACAATGAACCTCTAGCATAGAGTTTGGTCTAGAGATTCTGCATTACGAGTTTAATCTTGACTGATCGAGAATATCACGTTTAGCAGCGCTCATTTAGCAGGAGGTCAAACCATCCTAAATATAGGATTATGGTGTCTTCGTCAAGCTATCTGCTACAACAGTGGTGGCCAAACTCGGCCCTCCAGCTGTTTTGGGACTACATTTCCCATCATCCCTGACCCACTGGTCCTGTTAGCTAGGGATGATGGGAGTTGTAGTCCCAAAACAGCTGGAGGGCCGAGTTTGGCCACCACTGCGCTACGACCTCAAGATCTCTCTCCTGGTCACTACCGCCAGTTCGGATGCCAGGAGTGTACAGGTGAAATTGTATTCTGAGTCTGAGGACCCATGGAAGGCCCTTGGTTCACCATTCCCGAACCTATTTCAGAATCGCAATGCGGGGGGAACCTCTGGCAGAGGTTTTAGGTATATTCTGGGCTTCCAGATCTGGGATCCAGACAGAAGGGTGGGCGGTTTTGCTTCCAATTCCTGCAGAAAAAAACCTGCCTCGACCTGCCAAGCTTCTCTCCCTCTGGCTGGGAAACGGCGCTCCATTCGTCTGGCCAATTTTAGGAATCCTTTTAACGCCGGTCGCCCACCCAGCCTTCCCAACCGCCTCCCATACTGTCGCGGCCGGTCCCGTTCTCCAGGCCCCAGGCCCAACACCTGCGGGACCCCCTTCTGGGGCGACCTTCACGGCTTGGGTTGAGGATCTGCGTTTCTGGAAAGGGACCAGGGAAGATCTTTGAGAGCAGCCCTGGAGGGTCGCCAAGCACTGAGCCTGAGCTGGCAATATGGGCGTTTCGGACTAGGACTCCCAGCAGCCCCCCGAGAGCAAAAAGATTCTTTCCAGGGATTCCGTTTAGAAGTGCTTTTGTTGAGGTGGAAATTTGCACACACTACACACCCTCCCCATAGGGAAAACTGCCCCACTTTGAGTCAGACCCACGGTCCCACCTGGCTGCTCTGACTGGCAGTGTGGGAACAGATTATGGTTGTAAGTAGAGGTTCCACTGTACAGTATTGCCCCTTGATTCTACGGATGCAGCCTAGAATAGCATTCGCTTTTTTTGCCGCGGCATCACCCTGTGGGCTCACGTTCAGCTCGTGGTCTACCGAGACCCCTAGATCCTTTTCGAAATTTGGTGTGTCACCTGCTAATTTGACGAGCATACCCTCAAATATTTCGTCTACATCCTTTATAAAAAACGTCAAACAACAACGGGCCCAGGACAGAACCCTTCGGCATGCTTCTTGTCCCCCCCTTTTTTCCAGGAACCACGAGTGAGCACTCTTTTCTTGACGACGATCCTGCAAGGTAGGTGAGGTGGAGAGGTTGTAATTGGCTCGAGGTGACCGATGTCAGTGTGCAGATGACGTCTACTGTATGTTTGCGGGAGAGATTAAAGGAGGATTCCTGAGTAGAACAGAGCGCCCCTGCTTTCCTCCGAGAAAAGTCAGAGGAAGTCTATTTAGAAGATGCTTCTTCCGGTAGCCGTGGAAGATTCACGGCGGGCAAAGGAAAGTAATTCTCTGCGCAGTGCAAAGTTAAACTGCGGAACTCCCTGCCACAGGAGGAAGCTAACTTGGATGGCTTTAAGAGGGATAGAGAAATTCATGGAGGAGAAGAGGACTATCAAGGCCTCATAGCCTACTAGACCACTTGCCGCAAACCGCAGAAGGGGAGACTGCTCCTGCGTTCGAATCCTGCTTGTTGGTTTCCCTGCAGGCATCTGGTTGGCCACTGTGAGAACAGGATGCTGGCGTTCCCAGGGACTGCCCTCTTTCCTCCTGGTTTTGCAGGCACAAACCCAGCCGCCCCGAGGCCTGCAGCTCGGGTTTGCAAGCGCTCTCCACCCTCCCTATTTGCCGCTGCTCTGCCTGGCCTTGGTGAGAGCCGCCCAGAGGAGCCAAGGAAGGTGTCTGGCTGCTGGGCGGTTGCTGGGAGGAGAAGCCGTGGGTGGCGCTCTGGCAAACCTCTCCCAGGACCGCACACAAAGAGCCTGCAGGCATTGCAAGGGTGTGTGAAACACCGGCTGCACGACAATGGCGCCCCCTGCAGGCGATGACGCAGCACTGCAGGGGAGAGGTCCTTCCCTCTGCTCTGCCAATTCCCTGCCTCCCTTCCCTTCCTTCCATCCTTTCTTCCTCTTTTGCCTTTACAACTGCACCCCCTCAGGGGGGGGGGGGAATTCACCTGCGGAACTGAGCTGGACCGTTTCACACTGTTTCCCAGGCCGAAGGCGCTAGGAACAGCTCAGGTCAGTGGAGCATGTGGCTCTGAATCTCTAGAGTTGCGAGTTCGAGTTCCGTGTTGGGCAAGAAGATTGGCCTGCTTTGACGTTAAATCAGCAACGATGCACCTGGCAAGAGATTTCGGTTATGATATACAGTTTTCTTTGTGGGAAAAGTTACGGAAAGAGGATTCAAAGTTTGCAGCCTGCCGTTCGTTGAAAGAAAATTGTATGAAAACGATGTGCCGTTGGTATCTGACAACTTAGTAAAAAATGCGAAAATGTATAGAACCAGTTCGAATGTGTGCTGGAAATGTAAAAGGGAAGAGGGTGTGTTTTATCATATGTGGTGGTCATGTGGGGTGGTAAAAGCTTTCTGGGGAATGATATATAACGAGTTGGAAAAAATGTTTCAGCTAACTTTTGTTAAAAAAAACCCAGAGGCTTTTCTGTTAGGAATTATAGGTGTGGAACTACCAAAATAAAATAAAAGGTTGTTTATGTTTGCAATGACAGCAGCAAGAATGCTCTTAGCTTCCAGAGATGGAAAGAAGAAAAAGTTCCAACTAGAGAAGAATGGCAGACCAAGCTGATGGAATAGGCAGAGATGGCAAGACTGACGGGAAACCAGGAAGACCAAGTATTCTTAAAAGACTGGAATAACTTTCTAACATATTTGCGAGACCACTGTAAACAGTTGAAATCACTGGCAGGAATAACCATGACACTTGTAGTGTAACATTGGATATTATTGGATACTATGATTGTATAACAGGGACCCAGGTGGCGCTGTGGTTAAACCACAAAGCCTAGGGCTTGCCGATCAGAAGGTCGGCGGTTCGAATCCCTGTGACGGGGTGAGCTCCTGTTGCTTGGTCCCAGCTCCTGCCAACCTAGCAGTTCGAAAGCACGTCAAAATGCAAGTAGATAAATAGGAACCGCTACAGCGGGAAGGTAAACGGCGTTTCCATGTGCTGCTCTGGTTTGCCAGAAGCGGCTTTGTCATGCTGGCCACATGACCTGGAAGCTATACGCCGGCTCCCTCGGCCAATAATGCGAGATGAGCGCGCAACCCCAGAGTCGGTCACGACTGGACCTAATGGTCAGGGGTCCCTTTACCTTTACCTTTTATGATTGTATAACAGATATAGATTATAGTAAAAGATGCAGGAATAAAATTTAGAATTGGATCCCGTCAAGGGAAGGAAGGAGGTCTCAAGGTTCAAAAGAACCCTTTCCCTTTTTTTTAATGTGCAAAAATGTTATGTTTATGGTGTATAACTTTTATGTAAAACTAATAAATAAATAAATAAATAAATAAATAAATAAGATGCCTGCCTTGCCAAGGGTTGGACTACTATATAAACCTCGTGTCCACTCTATGATTCTATGAATGCGGCCCCCGGAACCTATCTCTCTCTCTCTCTCATATATATATTTTTATTGATTTTCCAATTCTAACAATTTTATAACATTGTAATATAACATCATTCTCTTTGCCGAGCTCTCGACTTCCCTCCCTCCGTCTTCTGGTTTTCTTATATCACTATTTTATTTCCACACATTTTTACGACTCCATTCTATATCTATCTTATATTATTAAACACTTTAATCACAAATAGAATGTTCCTTCTTTTAAACATTGTGAGTTTTATCTCAGTCCTGCTAGTGTCTTTATAAGTGTACAATCTCGCAGAGCGAGTGCGGCTTTCTCCCGATTGAAGTGCAGAGAGTATGAGGACCGGGACATTTGCAGGGAAACCAAAATGAACTCTGAGAATTTCATTCATTTAAAAAAAATTAAATATTTTTTATTTGATTTTAGAAATACAAAATTATAACAATATCAAATGCATACTCAGATAATAATTAGAAAAGCATCAACCTCTCTCTCCCCAGCTTGATTTAGACAGGCACGCAAACCACAGGAATCGGGCAGCTAAGGCAGGTAATAGGAGCACAGGCTGCCTCTGCATTCAGGGATGGTTCTGAATCTCAGTTGCTGGGAACTGCAGGAAAGGAGAATTTTCTGGTGTTTGGGTCCTGCTTAGCGGTTTTCACACTGGGGCATCTGCTTGGCCCTAGTGAGAACAGGGCGCTGGACTCGATGGGCCACTGGCTTGACCCAGGAGACTGTTATCGGGTCTCTTAATCTCCAGGTCCAGAAGCAGTCTATCTTGATTCCTAGGCTCTATGGGCGCTGGACTAGTTGGGTCCTCTGTGGCCAGATCCAGCTTTGGGGCTCTTCCGATTCAATCCACACACATTTTTTGGAATAACAACAACAACAACAACAACAACAACAACAACAACAACAACAATGTTAACCACCATCCCGAAAAGGAGTATCATTTGGAGCCAACAAAATGGTCAAAGGCCTGGAAACGATGCCTCATGAGGAACGGCTTAGGAAGCTGGGTATGTTTAGCCTGGAGAAGAGAAGGTTAAGGGGTGATATGATAGCCATGTTCAAATATATAAAAGGATGTCATATACAGGAGGGATAAAGATTGTTTTCTGCTTCTCCAGAGAAGCGGACATGGAGCAATGGATTCAAACTACAGTACAAGAAAGAAGATTCCACCTAAACATTAGGAAGAACTTCCTGACAGTAAGAGCTGTTCGGCAGTGGAATTTGCTACCAAGGAGTGTGGTGGAGTCTCCTTCTTTGGAGGTCTTTAAGCAGAGGCTTGACAGGCATATGTCAAGAATGCTTTGATGGTGTTTCCTGCTCGGCAGGGGGTTGGACCGGATGGCCCTTGTGGTCTCTTCCAACTCTTTGATTCTATGATTCCAATGCGGCCAGTAGCCAAACATGCAATGCAGATTCTGCCCACCAGGTGGCGCCTTCCACTAGCCTTTAAATTTCCTTCCTTTTCCATTTTCATCCCTGGGTTCAGTTTCGTCTCTTAAATAAATGCGCAGAGGGGCACCAGGTTGGAGAGGGCTGTCTTGGATATTTGCAGACTTCATTAACACCTCACCGCTGTTATAGGAATTCTAAGGTCTTATAATATATAAATGTTCATAAATGTACGAGGCAAACACATACGTACCCATGTTTGAAATAGTCCAGGAGAGCAATCCTGAAGCCATTTTGACTCTCCCAAATTGACCTCAAATATTTCTCTGCAAGGAGGAAGGAAATGGGAAAAGCGTTCCAATTGTCTTTGGTCTGTAGGGGCTTACACACCTTCCTCAAAAAAAAACCGGTGGCTTATTTTCAGGGGATGTCTTATTTTTTTATTAAGTATGGTACAGTTTAACCTACAAGGTTAAACTGCCTATCACTATGGCTTATTTTCGGGGTATGGCTTATTTTCGGAGAAACACGGCACCAGTAAGTATTTACCATCTCAAAGGAATGGTCAGGCTACCCAAAAAAAGCAATCAGATAAGGCATTATCAGACAGACACACTCAAATTTCTGCTGGGGACCACCTCTTTCTGTGATAGATGTACAGTATGGTGTTTTGGGGGGTGGTATTGAGCTACAGGGTGGGCAATTTCAAAAGTCTATATAAGAGCTTGTTCTGGGCTCCTCTCCTCCCTCCCTGCGTGGGGTGAGCGGGGAACCCTGTTGCAACGGTTTAATAAAGATCAGGCTTACTAGCTGCTTTGCTTCTCAATATTACCGGTATCTCTGGTTGGCCTCTGTTATTTTCTCCTACCGTACCGATAGAGAACCTACAAAAGGACTCTAGACGGGCTCTTAGATACCCCATAGGGGGAAAGGAGCAGTAATTTTCTTATAACACTGCCTTGCAAACACCCCAATAAGTCCGTCCTTGTGAGCTGCGAGGGATACCAGGAGAGATGGGAGGGGAGAAAATCGTTGTTGTTGTTGTTTAGTCGTTTAGTCGTGTCCGACTCTTCATGACCCCATGGACCATCGCACGCCAGGCACTCCTGTCTTGCACTGCCTCCTGCAGTTTGGTCAAACTCATGTTCGTAGCTTCGAGAACACTGTCCAACCATCTTGTCCTCTGTCGTCCCCTTCTCCTAGTGCCCTCCATCTTTCCCAACATCAGGGTCTTTTCCAGGGAGTCTTCTCTTCTCATGAGGTGGCCAAAGTCTTGGAGCCTCAGCTTCAGGATCTGTCCTTCCAGTGAGCACTCAGGGCTGATTTCCTTAAGAATGGATAGGTTTGATCTTCTTGCAGTCCATGGGACTCTCAAGAGTCCCCTCCAGCACCATAATTCAAAAGCATTGATTCTTCAGCGATCAGCCTTCTTTATGGTCCAGCTCTCACTTCCATACATCACTACTGGGAAAACCATAGCTTTAACTACACGGACCTTTGTCGGCAAGGTGATGTCTCTGCTTTTTAAGATGCTGTCTAGGTTTGTCATTGCTTTTCTCCCAAGAAGCAGGCGACTTTTAATTTTGTGACTGCTGTCACCATCTGCAGTGATCATGGAACCCAAGAAAGTAAAATCTCTCACTGCCTCCATTTCTTCGAGAAAATCATAGAATTGGTTAAATTCACACTGAAATGGGAATGGCTATGTGTAGGGTTGAAACGGCTTAACATTGGGGAAATCCACTGCAGGGACTCTTGAGCTTGCACTCCAGGAAGGCTATTTTGGTGGCTGCCAGGGGACATCCTGGGGGGTGCAGGAAAATGCAGAATGTTTTGCAGGTTCCTGAAACCATGCAGATTTATTAACAGAACAAAACCTGGCAACCTGTTATTGTTGTTGTTTTAAATAATTGTTTAATTAACTTTTCTGTTTTACAATTTAAAATACTCAATTTAACATCCTTAAAATATCCGTGACTTCCCTTCTTCTCTTTCCATGGTTCATTTTGCCATCATATTTTACAAAAACTAAACCATTATTGCAACCATCAGAACTCATTTGCACTTTCAATTTTATCTCAATGCTGCCAGCATTTTCATGTGCATACAATATTTCCCCATATATTCAGTAAACGTTTTCCAATCTCCTCTAAACGTATGTTCTTCTTGTTCTCTTTATTCTATATGTTTAAGTCTGCAAGCTGCACATCTTCTGTCAGCTTAAGTTGTCGTTCTTCTTTTGTTGGGACCTCGCTAGTTTTCCATTTTTGGTAAACCTGTTAACCCAGGCATCCCCAAACTGCGGCCCTCCAGATGTTTTGGCCTACAATTCCCATGATCCCTAGCTAACAGGACCAGTGGTCAGGGATGATGGGAACTGTAGTCCAAAACATCTGGAGGGCCGAAGTTTGGGGGTGGCTGTGTTAACCTGTTGAAAGAGGGGTCAGCAAACTTTTCCAGCAGGGGGCCGGTCCACTGTCCCTCATACCTTGTGGGGGGCTGGATTATATTTTGAAAAATAATAATAATAATGAACGAATTCTTATGCCCCACAAATAACCCAGAGATGCATTTTAAATAAAAAGGACGCGTTCTACTCATGTAAAAACATGCTGATTCCCAGACCGTCCGCAGGCCGGATTGAGAAGGTGATTGGGCCAGATCCGGCCCCCGGGCCTTAGGTTGCCTCCCCGTGTGTTGAACCAAAAGCCTCCCCCAAAATAATGTATGTCATTGGCCTACACCCGTGCAATGGTTTCCTTAAGGGTTTTTTTGTAACGGCCTTCCTCGCGGCTGGAATCTTTCCCCCAAACGCTCAGAGGAAACAAAAAGGGAGCAAGGATGCAGCTGGCACAGGAGTTGCCCTGGCAACGCAAAAAGGCCTGTTTCTTTTCCATCCTGGAGCCATTAGGCTGAGGCCTCCCAAGGCTGACTCATCTTGCTAAAAGCCCGCTCACACGGACGGACGTCTATCCGCGGAAATTGCTCAGGCTTTAAAGGTGTTTGTCGGTTTGCTGTGCTGATTAAAAATGACCCCACAGGCGCAGAGAGGCAATGGTGATGCAGCAGTTAGGGTGCTAGGACCTGGGAGAGACTAGGGTTCGAATCCTCCCCCTCGGCTGTGAAGTTTCACCAGGCGGCCATGTCACTATATCCACCACACCCCCCCAGCCTGACCCGCCTCGCAGGGTTGTTGTGAGGATTACATGGGGGGAACTGTGGACGTGTGAACTTCTTGGAGGAAAGGCACGATATGAAGAAGAAGAAGAAGAAGAAGAAGAAGAAGAAGAAGAAGAAGAAGAAGAAGAAGAAGAAGAAGAAGAAGAAGAAGAAGAGGAGGAGGAGGAAGGGAGGGAGGGAGGGAGGGAAGGAAGGAAGGAAGGAAGGAAGGAAGGAAGGAAGGAAGGAAGGAAGGAAGGAAGGAAGGAAGGAAGGAGAAAGAAAGAAAGAAAGAAAGAAAGAAAGAAGAAAGAAAGAAAGAAAGAAAGAAAGAAAGAAAGAAAGAAAGAAAGAAAGAAAGAAAGAAATTGTAGCGTTGGAAAGGGCCACAAGATTCATCTACAGTGGTGCCTCGCTAGACGAATTTAATTCGTTCCACGAAAAATTCGTCTAGCGAATCCCATAGGAATGCATTAATTGAATTTCAATGCATTCCTATGGGAAACCGCGATTCGCTAGACGAATTTTTCATAAAACAAATTCGTCTAGCGAGGCAACCTCTGCTTGAAAAATCCTTTCGTTAAGCGGAAATTTAGTTAAGCAGGGCATTCGTTAAGCGAGGCACCACTCTATCTATCTATCTATCTATCTATCTATCTATCTATCTATCTATCCTCTCTCTCGCTCCTCTCTCTCTCTCATTTTCTGTTTTACAATTTAGAATGCTCATTTAGACATCCTTAAAATATCAACAACTTCCCTTCTTATCTCTCCATGGCAGGGGCGTAGGAAGATAGGGGCGGGGGGGGGCGGTGGCGTCCCGAGTGACGCGATCCCAGGGGCGCCATCGCTGCTGCCCGCCCTGCTCCCAAAATGCACACCCCGCCCCTGCGCGCGATGCACCCCGCCCCAAAACACGTGCCCCAAAATGTGTGCCATGTCACTGCTTACGGTGCGCCCCGCCCCAAAATGCGTGCCACATCATTGCGCGCGGCGCGGCCCCAAAATGCACAGCGCCCCCCCCCGCCCCCAAAACACGCGCCACGTCACTGGGGGCAGCGCGCCTGCTCTCCGCCCCCGGTGACGGAGCATGAAGCTCCGCCGCTGCTCCATGGTTCATTTTGCATATCATAAATCCCTGCACATTTTACATAAACTAAACCATTCAGTGTTCCATTATTATCTAGTCTAGGGCTGCCACACGCAGGGCCGGCGTGTCCATTAAGGCGAACTAGGCAGCTGCCTAGGCCGTCAAAATGGAGGGGGCGCTGGCCAGCCTGCCTGCCGCCCCCCCGCCCCCCGGTGCCGCCTCCACTGAGCCTGTCAGCTGTTGAGCAGCTTCAGGATAGCGCGCGGGGAGCGCAAGCCTGGGGCTGCCTCCTCCACGCCTCTCAGCTGTTGAGCGGCTTCAGGCCGCTCTCCGGAGGCGCGCAGGGAGCGTGGGTCTGGGGCCGCCACGCCGCGCCTCTCAGTTGTTCAGCGGAGCCTCTGGAGAGGCTCTGCGTGCCTCTGGAGAGCTGTCTGAAGCCGCTGAGTTCGGCGCCCCTTCGGCGCCCCTGATGGCCAGGCACCCTGGCGCCTTGCGCCACCCAGCCCGGGCCTAGGGACGGCCCTGGAGGTGCCCTCTCCGCTCGCTCGCTGGAGCAGCTAGCGCGCCGAGATCGGGCTCCAGAGGAAGCAGGGGAAGGCCGCTAGCTGACAAGGTAAAGAGACTGCTTTTTACCCCTTCCCCTCACCAACAACCAAGGAACTCTCTTTTTATTTTTATTTTTTTTTCTATTTTTTCTATTTTTCTGTTTTCTATTTTCTATTTTCTTTTTTTCTTTTTTCCTATTTTTATTTATTTATTTTATTTTTTATTCTACTTTTATTTTTTCTAAATAAGGTCAACAACTCTGGGAAATGGGGGTGGGGGCGCCAGAGGTGATCTCGCCTAGGGCGCAAAAAACCTCTAGCACCGGCCCTGGCCATACGTCCAGAATTTCCCAGACAAATCCAGGATCCGTCTGTCGAAAACAGTGTCTGTTTGGAATTTCCGGAAATTGGTAAAAAAAATATATCCAGGAAAATCCGGGCAAATTTCCTTAAAAAGCAGCTCTAAAACTTGGGAGATTTTGCAAAAAAAAAAAAGCTCAGCAACTTTGCCAAACAAAAATAAAAAACAAAGCAGCAGTGTCCGGATTTTCACCTTTTTGGAATATGGCAACCCCTCACCTTGTCCAACCCGCTGCAGTGCATAATTTTTTTGCCCCAAATGGGGCTTGAACCCACAACCCTGAGACGGAGACTCTCGCGTTCTACGGACTTTGTACAAACCTTTCGCAAAGCCAAGCTCATTATGCCTGCACGGGCTGGCAGCAGCTCTCCAGGGTTTTTAATTGCCAAAAGTTATCATCCTGGAGGCGCCTTGTTGGAAGAGGCAGGAGCTTTTCACCCACATGCCCGTTGGGTGAACGCCAGGTGAAAAATATCCATCCTGCACTGTTCATTAGAATCATAGAATCGTAGAGTTGGAAGAGACCACAAGGGCCATCCAGTCCAACTCCCTGCCGAGCAGGAAACACCATCAAAGCATTCTTGACATATGCCTGTCAAGCCTCTGCTTAAAGACCTCCAAAGAAGGAGACTCCACCACACTCCTTGGTAGCAAATTCCACTGCCGAACAGCTCTTACTGTCAGGAAGTTCTTCCTAATGTTGAGGTGGAATCTTCTTTCTTGAAGTTTGAATCCATTGCTCCGTGTCCGCTTCTCTGGAGCAGCAGACCTTTCTCCCTCCTCTGTATGACATCCTTTTATATATTTGAACATGGCTATCATATCACCCCTTAACCTTCTCTTCTCCAGGCTAAACATACACAGCTCCCTAAGCCGTTCCTCATAAGGCACGGGTGTCAAACACAAGGCCCGGGGGCCAAATCCGGCCCGCCAGACCTTGTTATGTGGCCCGCCGAGCGCCCCAGCCAGCGGGACCCAGCAGCGGGACCTTGCTGCTGAAGCGCCGCGCCGACAAAGCGCCGACAAACAGCTGGGGCTGGGGGGGGGGGTAGAAAGGCGTGGAGCGCCCCGAGCCACAGCAGGAGAAGGAGGAGGCAGCTTGCCGGGTCAGCGCCCGGCAGCGCCGCACGGAGAGTCCCGAGCCTCTGGGACGCAGCAGTGCTCTGTAGCACTTTGAATCCTCCTCCTCCTGCCACAGCTCGGCGCCTGGAAACGGTTGCTGCAGCTACTGAAGCACAGACAAAGCACCCAGCAGCGCCGCGTGGAGGAGGAGGAGGATTCAAAGTGCTACAGAGCACTGCTGCGTCCCAGAGGCTCGGGACTCTCCGCACGGCGCTGCCGGGCACTGACCCGGCAAGCCGCCGCCTCCGCCTCCTCTTGCCTCACCTCCTCCTCCTCCTGCCGCGGTTCAGACTCATGAACGTGAGCTCAGCAGCGGCTCAGCCTCACGAACGTGCAACTCTGAGACTTTACGCACTTCTCCTAAAACGGACACCCGCTGCCTCACACTGCATGGGAAATGCTTTTTGCCCTTGGGTCCCTTCGCGCTCTTTTCTGGCACTGAATCAAGGCGGCGACCCCCCCTTCCCTTTCTTTCTTCCTCTCTCTCGTTCTTATTCTTTCTTTCCCTCTCCTTCCTTCCTTCTTTATCTCTGTCTTCTCTCCCTCTTTCTTTTTCTTTCCTTCTTTATTCCCTTCCTTATTTCCTACTCTTCTTTCTCTCCCCTCTTTCCTTCCTTCCTTCCTCTCTCCCTCCCACTCCCTCTTTTCTTCCTTCCTTCCTTCCTCCCCTCCCTTCCCTCTCCCTCTCCCTCTCCTCAGAAACATAGGATGCTGCTTTATACTTCTGGCCCTTAAACCCTGGAACCAGGAGAGCAGCTCCAGTGAGTCAATCTCAGCCAGTCCCTTTGGTGAAGGGTGGTGGCTCACTGGCAGAACATTTGTCCTGCATGCAGAAGGACCCCAGCATCTCCAGGTACTAGTAGCTCTGCAAAGGTCCTGCATGAAACCCTAGCGAGCCTTCACCACCCAGTGCAGTTACCAAAAATCATTTTTCAATAAATTGTACAATAATTGTACATTTGAATATCTACTTGCCATTATTCTGACTATGTTTCTGCTTTCAGAGCTAGTTATTACTTACATTATTACAAAAAACAGTAATAATTAAATGAAGTGACAATAATTTATGATAATAAAGAGTGGACACATAGTCCTACAGATACAACCGGCCCTTTGAGGGTGACCAAACTGCTGATGCGGCCCCCGATGAATTTGAGTTTGACACCCCTGTCATAAGGCATCGTTTCCAGGCCATTAAAAGGAAGGCTGAGTGTAGCTCCTGGATTTTTTCCCCTCCCCATCTACAGCATGCTCACAAGATGGCAAGCTTGTGCGCAGTTACCTGGGAGTAAATGATGATGGACTCAGTGCGACTTCCAAGTAGACCTGGGTGGGTTTTGCAAAGTGGGGGTTCTGCTTTCTCTCTCATTTTCCTTGCTAGCCACACACACAAACAAACACTTGCTCCGTGACCGAGAGAATTATAGCAAAACCAGCCCGGAAGCCGGATCTGCAAAGTTCTAAGTTTGGCCTGACCCACTTTTATTTTAAAAGCCTCATACAGTGATAGAGAGGAGCCCGCCAACTGTTTTTGTCTGGCTTGGGGGAAGCCATTCCTTCCTCTTCCTTCTTTAATTCCCCCCCTCAAAAAAATGCTTTAAAAATATGTTAAATTCACAGGCCAGGCTTTGCAAAACAAGGACAGGGCTCCGCTGAGCGATGCTGGTTGCCCAGAGCGTTTTCTCGTAGCCTCTTTTCTCGGCTCTCCAGAGGAAACAGAAGCTTCCATGCCAGGTGAACCTGGAAATGTTCTAGGAACTGCCATTTGGGGTCCGGTTGGGGTTTTTTTTCTGGTTCTGTTATGTACTGAGCTGAATCCTAGAACAATAGGATTCAGAATCAGCGGGAGCTACCCAATCCAACTCCAGGTGGAAGTGAATCCGCAACCTGATTGGCCTGCTGGAGCAGCCAATCAGGCGGCTGGCAGAAGTGAATCTGCTACCTGATTGGCCTGTAGGAGCAGCCAATCAGGCTGCAGGCAGAAGTCAATCCACAATATAATTGGCCCACAGGTGTAGCCCTGAAGTAGCCAATCACGCAAGGCCCATTGTGTAAATAATGTATATAAGCAGATGGTTTTGGGAAAAGAGCCATTCGTCTTCTCTTCTTCTCCTTGATGAATATGAGCTGAATAAAGAGCATGAAATTCACTCTCGACTCCGAGTATATTTCAGGTTCCCTTTCTGCTCCTGGTTCCAGTGAAACTGCCTTCACTCTTACATTTTCCCTCGCTGCCCCTGACCCCAGTGCTATAAGAATTTTAAGGTCTTAGATATGTAATGTTGTTGTTTAGTCGTTTAGTTGTGTCCGACTCTTCGTGACCCCATGGACCATAGCACGCCAGGCACTCCTGTCTTGCACTGCCTCCCGCAGTTTGGTCAAACTCATGTTCGTAGCCTCGAGAACACTGTCCAACCATCTCGTCCTCTGTCGTCCCCTTCTCCTTGTGCCCTCCATCTTTCCCAACATCAGGTTCTTTTCCAGGGAGTCTTCTCTTCTCATGAGGTGGCCAAAGTATTGGAGCCTCAGCTTCATGATCTGTCCTTCCAGGGAGCACTCAGAGCTGATTTCCTTAAGAATGGATAGGTTTGATCTTCTTGCAGTCCATGGGACTCTCAAGAGTCTCCTCCAGCACCATAATTCAAAAGCATCAATTCTTCGGCGATCAGCCTTCTTTATGGTCCAGCTCTCACTTCCATACATCACTACTGGGAAAACCATAGCTTTAACTATACGGACCTTTGTCGGCAAGGTGATGTCTCTGCTTTTTAAGATGCTGTCTAGGTTTGTCATTGCTTTTCTCCCAAGAAGCAGGCGTCTTTTAATTTCGTGACTGCTGTCACCATCTGCAGTGATCAAGGAGCCCAAGAAAGTAAAATCTCTCACTGCCTCCATTTCTTCCCCTTCTATTTGCCAGGAGGTGATGGGACCAGTGGCCATGATCTTGGTTTTTTTGATGTTGAGCTTCAGACCATATTTTGCGCTCTCCTCTTTCACCCTCATTAAAAGGTTCTTTAATTCCTCCTCACTTTCTGCCATCAAGGTTGTGCCATCAAGGATATGTAGGATATGTAATAAATGTTCATACATGTACCAAGCAAACACGTACGTAAATATATAAACCACATGTCTGAAAAAGTCCTGAAACCATTTTGTCTCTCCCAAATTGACCTCAAATATTTCTCTGCAAGGTCGAAGGAAAATGGAAACGCCCCTCCATTGTCTTTTCATTCACAAATCCTGTCTTAAGGGTATGTCTGTGTATATGTCTGTGTATGAATAGGGTGAGCCTGTGACCTAAGTATTTATCATTACAAAAAGACTGGCCAGGCTCCCCAGGTAATCCAATCAAGTGATCATTAACAGGTAACCTGCCAGACGGGAGATAAACGACACACTCAGATTTATGTTGTAGACCGCCTTTTCTGTGATGTAGGTATGATGTATCTGGGGGGTGGTCTTGGGCTACACCCCTTCTGTGATGTATGTATGATGTTTCTCGGGGTGGTCTTGGACTCCAGGGTGGGCAATTTAAAATGTCTATATTAGGGCAGGCACGCCTT
Source organism: Zootoca vivipara (assembly GCF_965207765.1). Taxonomy (NCBI): domain Eukaryota; kingdom Metazoa; phylum Chordata; class Lepidosauria; order Squamata; family Lacertidae; genus Zootoca; species Zootoca vivipara. The sequence continues at coordinate 92,197,970 of NC_142589.1, read as the reverse complement.
GGTTCTGGGTCCTCCTCTTTTCTCCTGCTTGTGAGGGGGCACCCTGTTGCAACAGTTCAATAAAAATCAGGCTTACTAGCTGTTACGGTACAAAAAAATCTGGGTGCGAGGCTACTCAGCCACCCAGCTCGTCGGGACTTTCCTGTCCCTGTCACTAGCTGCTTTGCTTCTCAATATTCTCTGGTTGGCCTCTGTTATTTTCTCCTGCCGATGGAGAACCTACAAAGGACTCTGTAAGGGCTCTTGTGAACCCCATACGGGAATAAGGGCAGATTTTGTTTACAACACCAGGACCTTCTTCCTCGCTGCCCCTGACACCCAGAACCCCTCCCTTGCTGGCCCTTGTGCCTGGATTTGCCTTCCAGAATGCCTGCACAATGTCCCCCGTCCTTCCATTCCCTCTTGAAAACCCAGCTTTTCCCGTGCAACCTTTGGCGCAGCTCCCCAGCTCCCGCGCATGATGTACTGCGTAGTCTTCTAAGTGCCACTTACCAGAAATCACTGCCTCTCCTCTCCTCCCCTCACCCACCTACCCCATTTATCTTCTATGTCAGGGATCCCCAAACTAAGGCCCGGGGGCCGGATCCGGCCCAACCGCCTTCAAAATCCGGCCAGCGGACAGTCCGGGAATCAGCATGTTTTTACATGAGTAGAATGCGTCCTTTCATTTAAAATGCATCTCTCGGTTATTTGTGGGGCATAGGAATTCGTTCATATTATTTTTCAAAATATAGTCCGGCCCCCCCACAAGATCTGAGGGACAGTGGACCGGCCCCCTGCTGAAAAAGTTTGCTGACCCCTGTTCTATGTCCATATTATAAATTGTAAGCCCCTCTGCAAAGTGGCTGGGAGCCTCTTCTTCGTACAAAGTGTCTGCAAAATATAAAAAAAACCCAAGCTGGGGAATGGACCTTGCAAGGAAAAATAAAGCAGGCAGCAATTCAAAGCGCTTCCTCAGCTCCCTATATATAGATGCATATTAATATGGGGGAGGAGGTGCCCTGTTGAATTTCTGCCTGCTGCCCAGCTCTTTAAAGGACCAGATTCGAAGAGAGGAAGAGAGGCAACCTCTGCTGAATTCTCCTGCATCGCCTCATCCTGTCGCCTCTGTAATTATTTTTGCTCCCTGAGGTCCCGCCTTGCTTCATCTGGTTTTAATCTTCCCCATAAGCTCGTCCTGAATTAAGAAACAGCAGGTCACACCCTGGTAACGTAGAGAACTAGGTCACATGGGCAGCTTTCCCACTTCCCCAAGCAAGGCAAATGCAGGAATCTGCGTTATCACAGATCAGATCGTTGCTCCATTGAACCCAATAATGGCTATACTGAGCGGCGGCAGCAGGTCTCCAGGGTTATGGAAGTGGGGGGAGAGACCCTCCTAGTCCTACCTAAAGATGCCATCGGGGATCGAACCTGGAGACCTTCTGCATGCAAAGCAAGATGCTCTGTCCCTGAGCAGTGCTCCTTTCGCTAAAAATAAAACAAGGTGCTAGTCCTCATGATTACAAACACAGGGCTGGTTTAACAGGCGCATAGGAAGTTGCCTTCTGCTGAGTCAGAACATTGGTCCAGCTCGCTCAGCACTGTTTACCCCAGGGGTCAGCAAGGTTTATCTTGCCTGGGCTGGATCGGTCCCGCGGGGATCCCTCTGGTGGCCGGATCACACGCGCGCCTGCGATTTTCAGCGTCTGCGTAGATGCGGTTTTTTGTGCCACGCCGGTTTGGCACAGTGCGTGAGCGGGTGGCTCGGTTGGGGGGTGGCTCGTGGGCCGGTCAAACGACCTCCGCGAGCTGCTTCTGGCCCATGGGCCTTAGGTTGCTGACCCCTGGTTTATCCTGACTGGAAGTGGCTCTCTGGGATTTGTGACGGGGTGTGTGTGTGTGTCCTCTCTCCTGGACCTACCTGGAGGTGTCAGAGATTCTTCCCAAAACTGTTCACTGGCCTAACCATTATGCAAGAGGTTTCCCCTCTGACAGCGCGGGTGTAGTGTAATTTATAATATATCCTTTGATGGATAGCCTAGATGTGAAGAGATGTTAGGACAGTGATGGGCAACCTTTTGAGCTTAGTGTGTCAAAATTCGCCAAAAATCTGAGCATAACTCGGGTGGTGTGTCACCATAATTTCGTGATATTTATAGTTTAAATAACAAAAATGTATAATTGTAATATATAACTGTATTTAATAAACCAAAAACTAATTATTTAACCAAACCAAACAAAAAACCCCTTATTTATCAGAAAGTGCCCAGAGTTGTTGAGCTTTTTGGGGGGAGCTGCTGACCAAAGTTATGGAGGTTTTTTTTGGGGGGGTGCAAAAGTTGCTTTGCTTTTTTGGGGGGAAGAGAACAGAAATAAATGATGAATACTGTAATACCTTCGCTGGAACTAACACGCAGCACTGAGATAGTCTGCCAAAGCGCCAAAAAACTAGCACAGAACGGGTTAAAAAACAAACGCTGTTACACCCAAACATAGTCTGCCAAAGCGCCAGGAAAAACAGCACAGAAAGGGTTAAAAAACCAATCTCTGGCTACCAGCAACAACAGCAACAAAAAAGGATCCTGGTTTTAACAGTGGAGACAAGCTGTAGGAGGAGCGGGAGAACAAATGGGGGGGGGGACAACAACAGTGCGAATGGGCCGATGGGGCGCGTGCCAGCAGTGACATGTGTGTCATAGGTTCGCCATCACTGTGTTAGGAACTATAACAGAGAGTGAGAAACTCAGCCCTGAGGTAGTCTGGTAGAGCCTTATCCGGCTTTGATAATAATAATAATAATAATAATAATAATAATAATAATAATAATAATTTATTATTTATACCCCGCCCATCTGGCCGGGTTCCCCCAGCCACTCTGGGCGGCTTCCAACAAAACATTAAAATACAGAAATCAAACATTAAAAGCTTCCCTAAACAGGGCTGCCTTGAGATGCCTTCTAAAGGTCTGGTAATTGTTGTTCTCTTTGACGTCTGGTGGGCATTTGATAAAGAACATGGCTCACTTTCTGTGTGTTTGTAGAGCTAAGGCAAGGAAATTCAAGTGGGATTCAAGCGGCGAAAATAGCGTCGGAGGGGGGGGGGATTTCGGGAAATTATCAGAATGTCTGGGATTTTACCAACAGAACCAGAACGTGCCTCTTTCGTGTTTCATTTCCCAAGAAAAGCTAAACAACTTTGTGTGCCCCCCCTCCCATCGGCCACTCTTCTTCCAATCAAGTAAAGTCATCTCAGACACCGCAATGCTGTGTTTACTGAAGAAATCCACCACATAGGGAAGACCTATTCTAAGATGATGCGGACTTCAGCATTGCTGCCATGTTAGGAAAGGGATTCCTCTTGGAGAAGGCAGAATTCAACTCTCTTGAAATCAGTGTCATTTCGATGCCAAGCTGGAAGACATTGCCGCCATCTGAGAAGAGGCGTTCGTTTGGCAGGGTGGGGGGTTTCTCGAAACACTTCTGTTTGGGGAGAAATGGCAAAAACGCCTCTTCCAAAATAACACCGCAGGTACATGATGCGTCCCCAGAGAGCCTTAACACCATCTGCGGAGGCATTTCCCTCCTGGTCCTGAATGGGGTAACTGTGCCCCCGAAGGACCAGGTGCGCAGCCTGGGAGTCATTTTGGACTCACAGCTGTCCATGGAGGTGTAGGTCAATTCTGTGTCCAGGGCAGCTGTCTATCAGCTCCATCTGGTATGCAGGATGAGACCCTCCCTGCCCACAGACTGTCTCCAGAGTGGTGCATGCTCTGGTTATCTCCCGCTTGGACTACTGCAATGCGCTCTATGGGGGGCTACCTTGGAAGGTGACCTGGAAACCACAACTAAGCCAAAATGCAGCAGCCAGACTGGTGGCTGGGAGCGGCCACCGAGACTACATAACACCAGTCCTGAAATACCTACATTGGCTCCCAGTACAATTCTGAGCCATGAAGAAGGCTGATCGCCGAAGAATTGATGCTTTTGAATTGTGGTGCTGGAGGAGACTCTTGAGAGTCCCATGGACTGCAAGAAGATCAAACCTATCCATTCTTAAGGAAATCAGCCCTGAGTGCTCCCTGGAAGGACAGATCGTGAAGCTGAGGCTCCAATACTTTGGCCACCTCATGAGAAGAGAAGAATCCTTGGAAAAGACCCTGATGTTGGGAAAGAGTGAGGGCACTAGGAGAAGGGGACGACAGAGGACAAGATGGTTGGACAGTGTTCTCGAAGCTACGAACATGAGTTTGACCAAACTGCGGGAGGCAGTGCAAGACAGGAGTGCCTGGCGTGCTATGGTCCATAGGGTCACGAAGAGTCGGACACGACTAAACGACTAAACAACAACAACAATTCCGAGCACAATTCAAAGTGTTGGTGCTGACCTTTAAAGCCCTAAATGGCCCGGTATACCTGAAGGAGCGTCTCCACCCCCATCTTCCAGCCCGGACACTGAGGTCCAGCTCCGAGGGCCTTCTGGCGGTTTCCTCCCTGCAAGAAGTGAGGTTACAGGGAACCAGGCAGAGGGCCTTCTCGGTGGTGGCGCCCTCCCATCAGATGTCAAGGAAATAAACAAATACCTGACTTAGGGAGCCCTGTTTAGGGAAGTTTTTAATGTTTGACGTTTTATTGTGTTTTTAATATCCTGTTGGAAGCCGCCCAGAGCGGCTGGGGAGGCCCGGCCAGATGGGCAGGGTGTAAATAATAGATGATGATGATGATGATGATGATGATGATGATAAATGGCAGAATGCCTCTTCTCAAAGGACACTTGCTGCAATGCATCCCTTGTGCAGCCTTAGAAAACTTTGACACCATCTTAGGAGAGGCATTCCCTCCTGTCTGAGATAGGGGGGGGCACATGCCTCTTCGAATTTGCTTCTAGAGATACACATCTCATATTATTTTCTCTCTTTTTCTTAATGCTTTCTTCTCTTGGAGCAATTAATTCTCTCCCCACCCCCCCGGCCCCGCCGCCATGCACAGATGCATGCAAATTTATCAACTAACTTCCACACGTCACTGCCAGCCTTGGGTTTCTAAGGTTTGTTCCGGCGGCCGGTCTTGCAGCACAACATTTGCAAAAGCAAGGAGAAATCAGAAGCAGTTGGCAACCTCACAATGATGTCAGTCATGTTACTGACAAAGATAATAGGATCGTTCTGCGGGTTTCCCCCTTCGACAGGCAGATTTCCTTTAAAGTGGAATGAGAGGTGGCCTTTCTTGACCGCCCCCTCCGCACCCACAAAAAGGGTTTGCATAAATTGCTGTGTTTCTGCTTCTTCTCTGCCTCCACTTGCAAAAAGGGCTGCGTTTTCTTCAGCAGCCAAGCTCTGTTTTCTTTAGCTGAATTGTACGAGGTGCCCTTTCGCTCCAAGACCAGCACTGCTTCTTTTCAGTCCTGCATTCCAAAGGCAAAACAACAACAACCACCAGATTTGCAATCTTCTTCACCTTCCACATGCTGCTGAGATCCTTGTAAAATGAATTTTGTTTGGAACAGGCTCCGGGCTGTTTCAGACCACCAAATTTTGCAGTTAGCAGAGGTAATCTCTCTGTCCACAGCCCTCACATTAATTGACTTTTGGATTGTTTCATTGCTTTGTCCTTAGATTTAATTCCAGATACGTAATCCCCCCTCCCCCACTTCTTTCCTTTAAGCACTTAACGGTAGTTGAAATGCAATTACGGAACATGTATCCTAATGAATCCCTGTTGCATCAAAGGATACAGATAGCTACAAAAATAATAATAGGTGCTGTGCCTACCGAAATTCAGGGGCATTGCAAACTTTTGCAACCATATTCTTTCTTTTTTTGCAGCTATTCTGGAGTTATGTTTCCTTGGCCCTATGGAGTTTAGAGAAAAGAATATAATAGCAGCCACACAAAGCCTCTGGTCAAATCGAATATACGGTATATATATTGTCAAACCACCAACTTTCTATCGTTTCTGTTTTGGAAGAGCTGGCTTCCGTTGCATTTGCTACCCTATTCTCAGTGGGGCAGGAGGGAGACCAGCCCTTGGAGAATACAGTGGACCCTCGGTTTACGAACACCTCGGTTTATGAATCTTCGGTTTACGAACGCCGCGGACCCATCTGGAATGGATTAATTCACTTTCCATTACTTTCAATGGGAAAGTTTGCTTCAGTTTATGAACGCTTCAGTTTATGAACAGACTTCCGGAACCAATTGTGTTCATAAACCGAGGTACCACTGTACTCATAAAGGCAGTTTGCTGAGATTACAGATTTCTAGCTTAGCCAAAATCAGGAAAGAAAAATAAAACGGATTGTGATATTGCTGCTACTGAAAGGTCAGGAATAAAGCATCTGCTGGTCAAATCTTTATGTGCTCCTGAAAAGAAAAAGAGAAAATGCGTCACACACACACACACACACACACACACCATGGAATTTGCACATGCTGATTTGTATGTGTACACACAAAATTTAGGAATAATTACTATAATTAAGTAGGAACACAATGCATCTCACTGCAGTGGGGGAGAGTGGGAGCAGGCGAACTCGGTCTGCGGCGTTCGTAAACCGAAAATTCATAAACCGAGGTGTTCATAAACCGAGGTTCCACAGCACTATGGCTTATTTTCAGGGGATGTCTTGAATGCTTAAAAATCCTGCTATGGCTTATTTTATGACTACTTTTATTTTATGACTATGTCTTAAAATAGGGGAAACGGGGTATTTATGTATCGATGTACATACACATGATGTTTTTCAACAGTGATAAACTGAGAAGGGTGGGGTGGGAGACAAGATTATACAAGCTGGTACAGTGGTGGCTCACTAGACGAATTTAATTCGTTCCACGGGTCTATTCTTATAACGAAAAATTTGTCTAGCGAATCCCATAGGAATGCATTGAGTATTTTTTTTTAAAAAAAATTGTCCATAGGAACGCATTAATTGAATTTCAATGCATTCCTATGGGAAACCGCGATTCGCTAGACGAATTTTTCGTAAAGCGAATTTGTCTAGTGAGGCAACCTCCGCTAGAAAAATCCTTTCTTTAAGCGAAAATTTTGTCTTATGGGGCGTTTGTTAAGCGAGGCACCACTGTATTAGCATTTATATACAGTAGATAACTATCTGACCCTGCCACGCGTTGCTGTGGGTTATTTGTGTGATTTCCCCTACCCTGTGCCGATCCATGACGTATCCCTGTGATTCCCCCACTCCTCCCCTCACTCCCCTGGCTTATCCCAGTGATTCCCCCCTCATCCCCCTCCCTCATTCCTGTGAATCCCCCAACTCTGTCCGGATCCATGACCTATTATGCCCCCTCTTCCCCCCACCCCGGTTTATCCCAGTGATTTTCCCCCTCCTCCCCCTAACCCCCCCACTTACCCCTGTGATTTCCCTCCTCTCCTCCGTCCAACCCCCCCCCCCGGGCATAGCTGCCAAGTTCTCCCTTTTTTTAAGGGAAATTCAATTATGCTGAATAGGCTTCCTTGCGAGAAAAGGGAAAACTTGGCAGCTATGCCCCCGGGTTATCCCTGTGACCCGTTCATTTTGCACACAATCATTCCCCCAATGCGCGTGTTCTGTAAAATTTTGCCCTGCCCCAACCCTGACTCCCCTACCCACGTGTGTGTTATGTGAAATAACATTTATTCTACCCAAAGGCACGGCCCTGTAAAAGGCCCATATTCAGTTGATTCTATGCCATAGCTGCCAAGTTATCCCTTTTTTTAAGGGATTTTCCCTTATGCTGAATAGGCTTCATCGCGAGAAAAGGGAAAACTTGGCAGCTATGTTCTATGCTGCGGCCTATTCGCCCCCCCATCCCCCACCCAGGCAGGCCCCTCCCTAAATCTACTCAGCCTAGTCTACAAAGCTGAGGCGAGATACTGTGGAGAGGGCAGGTTTCACCCCTGTGTCTCTCCCCCCCTGTTCTGACCCATTACCTATCCCTGCCCCCTATTCACCCCACCCAACCCCAGGCAGGCCCCTACATCCACTTGGCAATGTTGGGCCTTGTTGCTGCATAAGACCTGTTTTCAGTTGGTTGCTGTGGAATTTTGTGATGTCATCTGGTGGCACGGCTTTGGAGGCAGCAGTGGGCGATCTGCCTTTCTATTGGATGCTGCTGGAGTCTTCAGAGCTTCTGCTAGTGATGTCTAATTTTGGCGCCACTTTTTGTGTTTAATCATTATTTTAGGTATGAAAGGTTTGCTTTTTTTGGAAAAAAAAATTATGCCAGGTCCCTCACTGATGGGCATGGAATGTTGTGGCCAAATTTGTTACATTACAGTTCTGTGGTTACGGAGAAAGGCTGTGACCTCTGCGCACGCAATGCCTACATTTTTATATATATAGATGCTAGTGCTTTTTTTCTGGGAGGGGGGAACGTAGGGGGGGCGCATGCCCCTAAACATTTTGTGAATCTTTGTACTTTTGTCCATTTACTGTTACTTATTTTCCCTGATTTGAACCATAAAATGGTGATTTCCTTGGGTCAAAATCAGAGTACCCCTAAACATTTTTTTAAAAAACATAGAAAAAAGCACTGGATAATGCTACTCGGAGCAGACCCACCGAAATGAATGGACACAGATTAGGCCTCATTCATTTAAATGGGTCTACTTGTTACATGGTACACGTAACATAGGTTCCCAACACGCATACTAACTTACAATGTAACAAATCATTGTTAGAATCAACGTTTAGTTAGCAATGCTTATTGCGCATGCACATTAAACATGAAATGATGTACCCTGTAATGATTTATAACTCTTCTAATATAAGCATATTCCTAGATTTATAAGGATTTACATTATCACCTTAATTGTGGCCCTTTGGGCACCTGCTACATACTCGCGAGTAGAACTTGGATTTGAGAATTCAATTGCCATCGATTCCCCGCCCCAGCACTATTTTATGTCATGTGCTCCCCCCCCCCGTTGTATGTTAACGTATATTTACGCTTGTTAAAACCGTGTTTATGGAAGACAATCTTACTCGGCTACGAGTGATCGCCAAAGAAGAAGAAGAAGACACTTTTCATTTTATGTTATTTTTTGTCCTGTTGCATTTCCCCCCCTTCATTTCATGCTACCTATTGTTCATTTTATGTATTTTTCCTGCACTGTTACTCCTTATAGCAATCTAAGTACTCAACCTGAAATGTATTTAACCCGAGATATGACTGTACATATACATACATACACATGCTCAAACACATATATGGTATTCCTTAGTCTAATTTTAAACATATATACACACACAGTGACCGTGGTAAAGGGGCTGCCCCTGAAAACATTTTTATTTCATTTTTATTTTGCGAACTTTGAATGTTATGTGAGGACTTTTGATTCTTTTGCCATGTACTTCTGAGGTGTTTTAATTTTTTTGATAGGGGGGGGGGAGAGAGCCCTTTTCCGCGCTATGCATTGTGGGCCCTGAGGCAGCCATGCTGCTTTCCCGCGCCCTCCTCCTCCCACGAATCGCCTTTGTTCGTTGCGGCAAAACCGCGCCGCATTGCTGACAAGGGCGCGAAAGTAGGTCAGGGCGGCCACGCCCCCTTGCTCCGCCTCCTCCTTCCCTCCCTCGTATATACAACTGTCTCGCTGGTGAGCCAGAGATGCTCCGGGCGAGGTCTTGCGGCTTGTGGGCGGAGATGTGTTTGCACCAATCGGCTCACGAGAAGGGCTCGTCACCCAGCAACCTAATCGCATCACCCAATCACGTCTTTGATTTTTTCACGCGGTGGCGGAAACGGAAAGTAAAAGGGGCCCGGAGATATGCTTTTTACTGCTTTACAGTCCGGCCCCGCCTCTCCTTATGTTTATTAATCGCCCTCCGACCAATGGGGGAAGACTCGACCGCAGATTACCTCATTCTTTCTCCCCCCTCGAGAGCTCGAGCGAGGAGGAGCGCGCAATTTTTGCCAGAGCCGCGCTCATTTGCATATTCATGAGGAGGGCGGAGGCTGAGAGCCGATATATATGCGGAGGCGCAGACAAGCTGCTGCGTAGTTCGCGCTGGGACTTTGAAGCTCGAAATTGATTTGCGCAGCTACGAAACGACATCGGTAAGGGGGAGGGGGGCGATGCGGGGCGGGCGCACGAAGGAGGGGAAATAAAGAAATAGAAAAATATGTTTTGGTTGATAATATTAAAAGGACGGGTGGTGATTCGAAAAATGGCCCCCTTTTTATTTTATTTTATTTTACTTTGGGACCGCTTGGAAGGCGAGCGGCGAACCGCACACCGGGAGAAAGGGACAAAAACAAAATGGCTTCCCGACAGGCTTGTGGGGGAAGGAAGACTCAAAATGGCGGCGGAGCCGGGAAGGGATGCGCGGGGGGGGAGGTGTAGTGTCGCGCATGCGCTGCAGGAGAAGAGCGAGAGACGGGTTGTGTATCCGCACATGCGCTAGCGGCTGCTCTAATCCCTGTATACTGGAACCGGGTGCGCATGCGCCTAAGGGTGGCTTTAATTCCCTGCCCCCACGCAAGTCAGGTGCTGAATGGAAAGCAAAAACGTTGCATTTTAGATGCGTAATAAAATGGCATTATTATTATTATTATTATTATTATTATTACTCTGTTGGGAGCCGCCCAGAGTGGGTGGGGAAACCCAGCCAGATGGGTGGGGTATAAAAAGTAAATTACTATTTTTGCACAGCGTTTCTGACATTTCAACTGCTTATTCCAATTTGTTTTTCAACTGCTAACCTTACTTGCGCGTGGTTTTTAATCCTGAGACATTTTTGACAGCTCGTTTCATGTCATTTGTGCTCCCGTTGGTTGCTAATTGGTTTCGTGCCCCCCCCCTTCTTTCCTCTGCCATTTAGGAAACAAAAAACACATCCCTGAAGAGGCTTGCATGAAGAATATCCCAATTGATTATTTTCACAGTTTATAATCCGCACTTGCATAGAAATACACGAGAAGGTTTAACATTACGAGAAGGGCCAGTTAAAGTACCATTAACAATATGGTTGGTTGAAAGACGGGAGGGGGGGTAAAGGCCTTTTATGTACAGGTGCTATTTAACACATGGGCCTCGAAGCTTTGAAAAAAACCAGGAATGGGCTTGTTTACATTTTCTAAGGCTTCTTCAGCTGTGATAGACTACTAATCCCATCCATGCAATACAAGAATCTACATTGTTTTTTCTTTATCTGTGCTTCGCTTCCCCCCCAAATCCTTTTTCCTTTTATTTGCCTGCTTGCAAAAGAGGAGCATGCCTCTTGCGTTTCCAACATTTTTCCAAAAAAAGACTGGACGTTTTTGGCAAATGTGGCTTTTCATGCAGGGCTGGCCAATACATACTTTTATAAACAAAAGGTTTAAAGGTAATGAAATGGTTTTCTGTATCGGGTGGACACTTTTTGAAAATAACCCCGGATAAAACAGGATTTATGTCACTGGCTGCAAAGCTCCTTGTTTTGAGTGAGTCGTGACCCCACCTGGTTGATGATCAGAGAACTTGCTCTAGGAGGGGGGTTGCGTTTTGTCACCTTGGGCGGATGCTGAACACAAGGCTTGTTTTTCACAGGGAAGAAAATGGCATCAGATGAAGGAAAGCTCTTTGTCGGCGGCCTCAGTTTTGACACCAACGAACAGTCGCTGGAGCAAGTCTTCTCTAAATACGGACAGATCACTGATGGTAATTAAAATAAAATAAAATAATGTAATTCAGCATCAATTGGTATGTGGTAGGCTCAGCCGGTATAAAAGATAACCTTGAGTTTACCTCACACTCAAATTAAGACTGAAATAAACACTCGGATTAGCACAAATTCTTGTGGGGATAAGTTTGGCTTTGTGCCCTGCGCTTAAGTTCTTAAGTTGACCAAATGGCTTACATTTCTCTTTCCTTCCTGCCAGTTGTTGTCGTCAAAGACAGAGAAACCCAGAGGTCCAGAGGGTTTGGTTTTGTCACCTTTGAGAGTGTTGATGATGCTAAAGATGCGATGATGGCCATGAATGGGAAGGTGAGTTCTGTGGTGGTTGTTCTGAACAGCGGGGCTTGGTAGGACAGAAGTCCTCCTGTTTTTAGGATGTGATTGCGATAGAACAACTGTTAAAAAGCTAGCAGTTTGGGGAAACGTAACTTCTCGGAGGGCCTTCTCGGTGGTGGCACCCGCCCTGTGGAACGCCCTCCCATCAAATGTCAAGGAAATAACTACCTGATTTTTCGGAGACATCTGAAGGCAGCCCTGTTTAGGGAAGTTTTTAAATATTTGATGTTTTATTGTGTGTTTACTATTCTGTTGGGAGCCGCCCAGGAAAACCAGCCAGATGGGTGGGGTATAAATAATAAAAATTATTATTATTAACTGAGGATCTGTTTGATAGTCCCACACAAGTCACCACTTTTGTGTGCGTGTTCATTATAATATGCTTGTGGAGCACTGTGCTAACCCCGAAACTCCTCGTCTTTCCAGTCTGTCGACGGCCGCCAGATCAGAGTTGATCAGGCAGGCAAGTCGTCTGACAACAGGTCCCGTGGCTACAGAGGCGGCTCAGCTGGCGGCAGGGGCTTCTTCCGCGGAGGCAGAGGTCGGGGTCGGGGCTTCTCCAGAGGTGAGCCGGGGCTTGCAAGTGGCCTCTATAGTTTTGGACTTTGATTGCATTGAATTGGATGCATCTCAAGCCTCTGGGTGGTTCTCCTTTCCCAGGAGCCAGTGGAGACCGAGGTTACGGGGGAAGCCGGTTTGAATCCAGAAGTGGGGGATACGGTGGTTCCAGAGACTACTATGGCAGCAGCAGGTAAGCGCAGGGAGGCTGGGTCAAAAAATGGCCCCGTGTGCATGCTGGTTGTAGCTGTGCCTTGTGAATGAGCATCTTCTCATCTCTCCCCACAGCAGGAGTCAAGGCAGCTATGGCGACAGGCCTTCAGGAGGCTCCTACAGAGACAGCTATGACAGTTATGGTAAGCCCTAGATCATAAGGGAAAGGATACACTGACATGGGAATGCCTGGAACCTCTCTTTGATTTTTGCAGGGATGATAACCTTTGGAAGTACTGTTAGTTTCACTTTGGAGCCTATTGCCAGCAAGCTTCTCCTTGCCCTCGAAAATTGCCGCTTTTCTGGCAGGCCTTTTAGCGCTCGCGCCATGGAAAAGCAGGGGGGGGAACCCCCGCCCTCATTAATGCATGCGCCACGCTTAGCCAAACCCGAAGCCAAAATTGCGAGTTGTTTTGTAACTATCGTTTTTTCGGAAGCTGGAAATGACACCAGAGAAACCCTCTCAAAAGCCCAGAAGCGAAAAAGAAGAGAGTACAAAAGGGGTGGGAGATAAGGAGAGATAGCGTTGGTAGCCTTGAGGTGCTTTGCAAGCGAGTAGGGGAGGAAAAAATGCTGGGACCTTGTCTATGCTTCAGTGCCTTTACAACTGTGCCTGCTTCTTGTCCTCAGCTACACACAACGAGTAAAAAACCTTCCTGGCTCAAGATCGTCCTTCCAATGGCTGTATTTATAAAGATTTTGGGAGCTTCGCTGAAATCGTTCTTGTGTAGTCATCTCCTTTGTATTCTCACTTTTGTAGTAAACTCTCAGTTCTGACCTTGTCAAAAAAAAAAAACACAGCCTGACAGCTTCTAATATGCGATGGTCTGTTCAGACTCAAGAAAGCTCTGGGTTTTTCCTCTCAAGTGTTTTAACATTATTTTTTTAAAGCACTTAAGATTTTAGTTCATTTGTGAGCAGAGGTGTGTGTGTTTGGTTGTGTGTCTTTTAGTGTGTGTGTGTATTTTTTTATATAAAAAGAAAAAGACTGGAAGGTTTTGGGGCCCCATTTCTGTGGGTTTTTTTTTTATTATTTTGAGCGCGAGAGGACCGTAATTGTTCAGTAGAAGCTGAGCAAGCTGTGAACTCGGTTTGTTTAGTGCATCGTTTTGTAACAAACTTTAGTGTAGCAAGGTAGGCACTGTAGCCTGGGTATGACTTTAAACGACTTTAAAAGGCAACCCACCTTGGTATACCTAAAGCGAAACTTGCTTGTATGTTCAACCTGCATTTAAGAGACTTTTGCTTGTATGCCATAAAACTTATCCCAGAAAGACACTGCAAATCTTAACTCGCAAGAGGCTCATGAGAAAAAAATATATGTTTGTTTCTATTGTCCTTTTTTTACTGGAAGAAAAGTATGCCTAATTCATTTGATGTTGTAATTTTGAAGTGGTTGAAAAGGATTTCTTGTACAGTTTTCCTTTTGGCTTCACGAAGCCTATTAAAAGTCCATCTGAAAAAAAATATATATCTGCTCTTGAAATTTTACATCTTGCTGCACAACACAAGTCTGGATTTGACCGTCAGAAGTGTACAGTCAGAAAGGAAGGGCAGCTAGCTGCAGGGAGAGGATTGCAGGCTGGCTATCATAACGGTGGTGGAAACAATGCAAATCTTAATTGTACTTTTAAGGCCTAGTTAGACACCAGGTCAGGTTGAGGGTGATTGAAGCAGAAGCAAGAGTATCTAAAGGAGCTGGTCCACCTCCTTTTCCCGTAATGGGGTCAGTTCTTGGCTCTGGCTGGAACGGACCCAACGTTTAAAAAAACAAAAAACCACCGCTTCCCATAGTAATTTGCACCTGGTGACTCGGAGCAGACAGCTTGTGACAAGAGTTAGTGTGTGAGCAAGAGTTAGCTGACACCTTTGGTAGCTTGAAAGCCAGCCAGACATTCTTAGCCGACAAGGGAGCCTCGTGCTAACCGGGGTCAGCTTCTGCTGCCAATTCTTGACAGTGTTCCAAGGCCGATAACTGTGACCTAATTTAGCTAGCTTTGTCGTTGCCTTCTTAAGTTCTGAGAATTCTCTGCTAGCGTATGGAAAACTGCAGTGCCTTGACGAAAAAGCGAAGTGTTGTGCCTCCAACAGAGAGAGAACCTCTGGGACGAAAGCTGCTCTCTTGGCTAGTTCATATGTGGGGATAGTCCCGTAATTCGAGGTAACTCCTTTCCTCATGTCCGCATCCTTCCTCCTGTTGAGAGCTCTCATTTATATTTTTTTTTTGAAAGTCTGAATGTTTTAACCCGTCCGAAAGCAAAATTTTCTCTGCCAATTTCGGTCAGCTGAAAAAACCACCCTTTAAAAAAAAATCCTCTTTTTTAAATCTCCTGTACTGAGTCTTTGGTTTTTGTGGCATAAATTCCATGTGGGTCAGAAGGGGTGTTGCGTTCTCAGCCATTTCTTTGCCGGTAGGGTAGATTTCAGATGGGGGGGAAACGAATCCCCCTCCCAAGAGACTAATGCTCATCTCCGGAGACACTTCCTTAAGACTTAAGTCCATGTAACTGTAATGTTCTCTGCCATCGTGTTTGCGTTTTAACTTTTCCCCCGTAGCCCACGCTTATTCCTAAGCAACCGTTTTCCTCCACGACTAATGCTATTTGTGGGGGGGTCAGGTGCCATTGTCCAGTCCGAGGGGGACGCCGGTTCAGTCTCGGAACACTTGACCCCCACGCTGGGCTCTTGAGAGTCAGTGCGGGTTCGCAGAAACCCTTTTGTGGGGAAACGTTGGTTGCTGGGGGGGGAGCGGATTGTGTGAGGGTGGGCAGGATAGAAAGCGTAGAAGCTTTGCCATGTGGGGGTATATATATGTGTGTAACCGGAGTTTGTCTTGACAGGTTGACGGAGAAAAAAGCCATTGATCAGGAAGCGGTTTTGAGGCTGAGCGGGGAACATAGACCGTAAGCCAACTTTGACTCTTAAGCAGGTAAGGCTCTTGGTGGTTTGCTAGGCGTGAAAGGCATATGGGCTTTGTTTTCAAATTAATGCTGACATATAGTACGCTCCTAAGCTTGCTTTTCCGGGGTGTTAACTCTGTATCCCCCCCCCCTATTTTCTCTTTCAGTCGCGTGCTGTGTGGAAGAGGACAGGCGAGGAGCTGGGCAGCAAAAGCTTCGAGCTGTGCATTTTTTTAATGGATTCAACAAGGCTAATAAAACACAGGGCTACAAATACGGTTGAGTTGTGCATATTCGCTGAAGGCAACGGGGTGCCATGGCCGGGGGGGGGGGATGTGTTGGCAACACTCATCCCAAGAAACTCACATCGTGGAGTCATTACTAGCCTAGTTGAATTATGAGAGGAGAGGAATGTAGCTCTTAAGACAGGCATCCCCAAACTGCGGCCCTCCAGATATTTTGGCCTACAACTCCCATGATCCCTAGCTATCAGGACCAGTGGTCAGGGATGATGGGAATTGTAGTCCAAAACATCTGGAGGGCCGAAGTTTGGGGGTGCCTGTCTTAAGAAAACTGCTTAGGGGTGGCTTTAGCCCTCCATATATAACCCACCCTGTTACCCAAGATCCTTTACTTTGAGGCTGGGTCCTAAGAGAAACCTACCAGGTTGTAGAGTTCTGGCAGAGCGATGCTGAGCATTTAGGGATGAAGCAGAAGGCTGTTTTGTGAACTAGGGAACATTCTTGACATAGCACAGGAGCCTGAGGGCTAAAATTCCTCGGACACATTTATGGTGCAAGTTGGCCGAGAGAAGGGAGCCAAGAACTTTTGAGGCTCATTGATTAAAGGGATATTTCTTGGGTGTGCAGGGCAGGGCAACCTACTACATTATTGCTTATTTTGTCACTCGTGTGCTGCTTCATTGTGGTTCACGAGAAAAAAATCGTAAGTAAATAGAAACATTTAAATTGGCAGTAAATTAAAAGCTTAAAACTCTCAACGTTCTATATATCTGGGAAGGCTTCGCTAAACATGTTTTTAGCAGGCACCAGAACGAGTACTGTACAGTAATTGATAAGAATAGGTGCCCTGGGCTGCACTTAAGGTTCGCCCTACAGATAAAGCTCATTGTCTGTCAAAAGCTGGGTTTCAGAAACAGCATTTACCTAAAACCTCTTGCAGAAAACACCCAGCCCCAGTAAACAAAGGCAGCAGCTTTTGAAGGCTGTTCCATGGTGGATTTATGGCTCTGACCTTGTGAATCTACCTGGCTCCCAGAACTTGAAAGCAATTTGCCACCAGTCCGGCTGCCACACATCCCTGTGTTGCAGGAGGCAGTTAGTGTCTCCAGTTTGCAATCCAAAAGCTTGCTCACTTCAGCTCCTTCCCGTTCTTAAAAAAAATAGCTTTGTCAAGTAATTTCCCAGCCTTAAAATGGAAAGTGGGGTGGGGTTTTTTAGAAGGCATAAAGAGATTTGTATTACCTCTGCAGCCCACCTAACTGCCCAAATCTGCTTTTAAGATTTGGCCAGAGAGGTTCCCAACGTGACTTACCATTTAAGGTTGTCTCTGCAATCTTAAAACACAAACACTGAGGGAAATGGGACGTGGGGAGAGGAAGAAATAAAAACTTGGGCATCCGTTCTTAAAAGAGTGTGCCAGTTGCTCAAACCCTTAATTGTGATTTCTACCCGTCTGTCCTAGGCAGCCTTCTGGAGCATTGGAGAAGCATTTTAGTAAATTTGTATAATGCCCTTCATCTGTAGATCTCGGGGGAATTCACAACAAAAAAATACAGGATAAACATAATAAATTTCCCCTCTACCCCACAAACATTTAATAGAACGGGTATAGGACTAATAAGGAAAAGACCTGGTTGAAGAGGAATGTGTTTTGCCTGGTGCCTAAAGCTGTATTAAAGGCGCCAGCTGTACGGCATCTCCCTGGGGGGAGGGCATTCCTTAAACTGGATGAAGGTTTGCAGCCCACTACATTTAGAGTAGGGACCCAGGTGGCGCTGTGGGCTAAACCACTGAGCCTAGGGCTTGTTGATCAGAAGGTCGGCGGTTCGAATCCCTGTGACGGGGTGAGCTCCCGTTGCTTGGTCCCAGCTCCTGCCAACCTAGCAGTTCGAAAGCACGTCAAAATGCAAGTAGATAAATAGGAACCGCTATAGTGGGAAGGTAAACGGTGTTTCCATGTGCTGCTCTGGTTTGCCAGAAGCGGCTTTGTCATGCTGGCCACATGACCTGGAAGCTATACGCCGGCTCCCTCGGCCAATAATGCGAGATGAGCGCGCAACCCCAGAGTCGGTCACGACTGGACCTAATGGTCAGGGGTCCCTTTACCTTTACCTTTACTTACATTTAGAGTCGATCCAAATCTATACTTGCTAGTTTAACAAGGAAGTCTCGGGTAGCTCAGTCCATAGGGCACGAGACGCTTGGATCGCAGGGCTGTGGGGCAAAAAAGTCGTAGGGGGTTGGGCCAGATCACCCATGGGGTCCCATCCAACTCTGCAATTCTGTGATGAAAGGATGGAATAAAATTGTGAGAGAGGAACCGAGAAAAGCTATAGCGGCAGACACCTCACTTTAACGTGAGCTGGTGCACGTAGGCAAGCCGTGTCCTTCAAAATGGGTCTGCTCAGAATATGACAACGCTACCTGACGCTCCCAAGTCCTCTGCCTGACTTGACAGCCTTTTAGATCCTTGGGGGAGCCTAAGCTAGTAGCCCTCAACAACCTCCTCTGAATTTTGGCCATAGTTCCATAGTTTTAACTGCACTGCTCTGAATCTCCTGACATATCTAAAAGCCATGTCTCCAGATGCTGCTGCTCTCGGTTGTCATCCTCTGGCATCCTTTAAAGGCAGGAATGCTTAATCTGAGGGTCATTCTACCCAGTTCTGCAATTTCAGACAAATGGCTTTCCCTGATCAGACCTGTGACTTTTTTCATCTCTCCTGCCTGTTGCTCCTCCCGGGGGGGGGGGGCACACAACATCTTCCAGGAGAGCTGGTCTTTGGGTTTCCTTCTCTGATTCTCTCCTTGCGGGGCGAAAGAAGCAGGATTTTAAAAACTGACCTGTGCCTGTTTTCCCCAGCAGAGGGTGCTTTATGGCAAGAGAAAGAGAGACATGACAGAACGGTGATGGCCATTCAGAAATAATCTCTGCGGGGAAATAACATACCGGTACTTGAAGTCAGGGTTGGGGGACCCCAAAAAGACCCCTTGGGTGTGGGACCGTGGCTCGATGCTAGAGCTTCCTATGCTTTCTAAATCTGTCCTTTTATTTAGAATAATGAGGACTAGATTCTTTATTCCCAAGGAAGGGAGAATAGTTGGTGGCAGTACATGCAGGATGGGCTGAGAAGGCTTGGAATCCTGGAGATCTGCCAGTCAGTGTAGGCAATGTCTAGCCAGATGCTCCAACAGGTGGGGGATGGGGGTGGTAGCAAGCTCCCCATCCCTGAGTTGCAGCTGAGTGACATTTGGAAGGCTAAAAATCCCACAGCTTTTAGGGAAATGCCAACCAGACCGTTCAGCTGAACTGGCCTCCAGGGGCGACATTCCCAGTCTTCCAAATGACAAAGCCCAACTGGGGAACTCCCTCCCAAGGAACAAGGATCCTTTTTTTTTGCAACTGACCAGTCACCCCCTCCCTAGGCACACAAACGCACACCCTCTCCAGTTTGCATTTGCCCCACCTGCTTCTGCCCTTGGCCCCTCCCACCCAGAGCTTCCATGCCCAGAAATAGTATGCCTCCGGAAGGTGGTTGCTAG
Organism: Zootoca vivipara; assembly: GCF_965207765.1. Lineage (NCBI taxonomy): Eukaryota > Metazoa > Chordata > Lepidosauria > Squamata > Lacertidae > Zootoca > Zootoca vivipara. Next base: position 92,178,542 of record NC_142589.1, on the reverse strand, counting down.
GCGGCCAAAATTCACCAGGGAGGCTGCTGCTTTCCGGCCTGGTGCCGTTCAGGGATATTTGGCCAGTCACTGACACGGGCTGCATGGCTATAAGAACTAGAAACTTTTAAGAGCTTGAGCTTCTTTCCTCATCCCTCCCCTTGCTTTCTTCCTCATGTGTGCCATCCTTTCAGTCATGGGCCTGTTTTTTTTATTTTGTAAGCAGCTCCAATACCCTTTTTCCCCACGTACTGGTGGAAATAATACAGCAAATTATATATTTCACTGGGCAAAATCAGCCCTCGGTTCCTCTGTAGGGGAAGCTGGGCAGAAAGTTCGCCTCTCAGGCCTAACAGAGGCATTTTTCTGGCCCGACCGTGGGCAGCAGGTGGATTAAAAAACCCAGCCCGTGTTCCAGCAGTCTGAGCTCTGAGCCTCCGCGTCATAGGAATGCCTTGCGTGTTTTGTCTTGGCCTCCTGGGTTTATCTGTTCCTCCTGGGGCATCGTATCTTTTTTTCCATCCAAAACACGGACTAGTTTCCATGCTCTCCTTCCTCTTCCCCCAGCCCTTCTGAAGCAAAACAAAAAACCCAGCTTTACGCAGAGAGCTGTGCACTCGCGCAAAATCCATGCATATTTTGGAAGCTTACGGGCAGCACCATTCAAGTGTTTTGTTTTGAAGCTCCCCCACTTTGTCAATTTAATAAAGCTCTCTTGCTTTTCCTTGACCTGTTTTGAGGAGCCTTGGAAAAGCAAGCGGTTGGACTGCAATCAGGCTGGGTCTCCCTTGTTCGTTGGCAGGGAAAGGCCATGGGAAGGCCTCTTGCAACTGCTCTTAGGTCATTGGGAGAACCCCAAAGAACTTTGGCAAGGACTTGGGGACCTTTAAGGGGGAACTAAGAACGTCAGAAGAGCCAGCTGGATCGGGCCGATGGGCCTAGCAGCACAGCAGATGCCCCAAAGGGAAACCAGCAAGCAGGATTCGAACACAAGGGCAGCCCTCTTCCCTCCTGTGGCTTCCGGCACCTGGTATTCGGAAGCCTTTTCTGCTTTGTGAACAGGCAGTGCATGGCAGTTCTCTCGCCATGAATAGTTCCTCTATGAACTTGTCCATTCATCCCCCGCCCCCATTTATTTTTTACATTTACATTAAAAAACCCAATTTCGACCCCCCCCTTTCTGCAATTGCTTATATTTTATTATTTTCGCTGCATATTCAAGTTAAACCTAATTATTATTTATCCAGTATACTCAAAATTATTATTTTTATCACTGCACGTCTTTATATCAGTCCTGCCAGTGATTTAATCTGTTTACAAGAACGTTTTAAATACTCAATAAACGATTTCCACTCTGAAAGAAAAACACTGTCTTCTTGGTTTCTTTTTCTTCCAGTAAGTTTCGCCATTTCTGCATATTCCAAAAAATAAATAAAAAATAAATGCTGCCATTTTTCTTTGGTTGGGACATTATCTTTCCATCCCTGGGCATAAATCATTTGGGGCTCCGTGATTGTAAACATAAATGAATTTTTATATTGTTTGGGTATCTTTACCCCTATTTTCCCCAAAAGCAAAGCCTCTGGTTTCTTAATAAAAGTTGTATTAAACCTTTTTTTCCAACTCTTATCATTTCTAGTAAGCTTTTGCCTTCTTACAGCTCCACCACATATGACAGAACGTAATTTCCTTCTCCTTACATTCCCAACAAACATTTGATTTGGATTTATACATTTTTGCTAGTCTGTTAGGTGTCAGGTACCACCTATTTTCAAATAATTACTCTAAACTTCAAATGTACCTTCCGCATTTGTTCCCAGGCTGTCATTTCATTCTTATGTCCTCTTTCCATTTCCCAGTGTATCATTGATTATTTCCCTTGTTCCTTTTTAAAAGCCATCTGACTTTAGTGGCCAAGCTTTTGGCAGTTAGTTCTGCAGGAGGAAGAGAGCTTTTATTTCATCTGCCCTGAGTCTCCCGACAAACTCCGCGGCCCTCCATAGATAACTCAAGTCTCTTTGGCGGGACTTCTTTCCACAACACCACCAGTTCTTTGTCGGTTGCAACCTCAGTTGGCACAAATGGAAGACAGTCACATGCTTGTTTTCCGATGCTCCTGAGGGATGGATTTGGTGGCAAGAGATTCTGATGAATCATTGGGAATAACTTTCTGACGGTAAGGCCTGTGGAACGGATTTGCTCGGAGATTGCTGGACTCATCAGGGGGGCCTCTGGTCGGTCACTGTCTCTCAGCCTGACCAGTGACAGATTTTACTTTCTTGGGCTCCATGATCACTGCAGATGGTGACAGCAGCCACGAAATTAAAAGACACCTGCTTCTTGGGAGAAAAGCAATGACAAACCTAGACAGCATCATAAAAAGCAGAGACATCACCTTGCCGACAAAAGTCCGTATAGTTCAAGCTATGGTTTTCCCAGTAGTGATGTATGGAAGTGAGAGCTGGACCATAAAGAAGGCTGATCGCCAAAGAATTGATGCTTTTGAATTATGGTGCTGGAGGAGACTTGAGAGTCCCATGGACTGCTAGAAGATCAAACCTATCCATTCGTAAGGAAATCAGCCCTGAGTGCTCCCTGGAAGGACAGATCCTGAAGCTGAGGCTCCAAGACTTTGGCCAACTCATGAGAAGAGAAGACTCCCTGGAAAAGACCCTGATGTTGGGAAAGATGGAGGGCTCAAGGAGAAGGGGACGACGGAGGACGAGATGGTTGGACAGTGTTCTCGAAGCTACGAACATGAGTTTGACCAAACTGCGGGAGGCATTGGAAGACAGGAGTGCCTGGCGTGCTCTGGTCCAGGACACGACTAAACAACACCACCACCTTGCAGGGTTGTTGTGAAAATAAAATGGGGATGGGAGGGGGGCAGAGAACCATGCAATGCCACTTTGGCGGGAAAGGGGAGCAGCAAATCATATCAACAGTTTATCGTCAAGTGGAATAATATAGGCATGCTCAATAATCTGGGCGATATACGTTGGTAATCTGGCCCTGCCTATGAAAGTGTGTAGGGCAGCTCAAAGTAAACCCACCAGTTTAATGTGTGAACACGAATAGAAGTCATTAACATTGCAGTTGTTGTATAAGGGATTACTATTTTGACCAGAATGTCAGATTTTGGAAAGCAGAAATAAAGAAAATCATCAAACCCATCAATGCTAGCATACCTCAATTGCATAATTCGGTATCTGAATGACTGGTATTAGCAATTGTATTATAATTCGGCGTTGTTATAACGAGGCTACTATTGGATGGCAATTGAAAATTAACAAAAAATTATTATCAGAGTAAGCCTATCAAAATGAATGGGCGTAATCGGCCCATTCATTTCAATAGGTGTGCTCCGAGGAAGGCTGGGTTGGAGCCAGACCATAATATGTACAAACTCCTAATAATAAAAAAATTCCTTCAGTAGCACCTTAAAGACCAACTAAGTTTTTATTTTGGTATGAGCTTTCGTGTGCATGCACACTTCTTCAGATACAGTGATAATAATAATCCTAATAATAATTTAGAAGAGATCCCGACATATATATATCAGATTCATCGCCACCCGAATAGACTTTTTGTTTTGTTTTTGTCTTGCTTATTTTAAAGGGAGGGAATGGATAGTGATGTATAAAAGGACCACGCTTCGGTTATTTATTTATTTATTTGCGCGCTTTACATAACCCTCCCCTCCCCTCCCCATTCATTCAAATGAACCCGGATACCCGTCCAATGAGAAGCGTCTCATTATCCTTGAATGACACATACATACACACTCTTAGCCCGAGAGTGTGGTCACGTGGGGTGCCACCCCCACCCCCCGCGCAGCTTCCTCTCCGCGTTCCTAAGTGGGTGGGTCCCTTTTCATTCATAAATCCTCTCTGCCCCTTTTAAATCATAATTAAGGTGTGATACGGAAAGGAAGGCGGAAAGCGGGGAACCCCCTTGAAATCCGAGAGAGAGAGGCTCCGGAGCTCGGCTTTCTCTTGCTTTTGAGTTCATTTATTTAGATGCGAGTGCACGAACTTAGGTGAGTCTTTCGTTTCTGGACCACAGTCTCTTCTCGCCCATTACTGTTATTAATAATTCTAGAAAGCCCTAAATCTTTCCTCCTGCAACGCATAACGTAATTCATTCTCCTTTTTTTCTGTGTGTTTGTGTGTCCATCTCTTACGCTCTCTTCCTGTTTCCATTCTCCTTTTCTCCTCCCCTTTTCTGTAGGCTTATCATTTTATTCCCATTAATAATAAAAAATAATATTTAAAAATAAGAAAAGCAAAGGAAATATCCCTTCCCTTGCCCACCTCCTCTCACCCCCCCACCCACCCCCAAATCCAGACCATTTTTTTTCCTGCTGGCTTGGGTTTCTCCAATATGTTTTGTTTTCCGCTCCGTTTTCTTAAAAAATTAAATTACGCGTTTTAACCGTGCTTCAACCAGTTTTGCAATTGAGCAGAGGGGCGGGGGGGGGGGCGGGGGAAAGAGAGAGATTGTGTCTCTGTGTTGTGATGAACGGAAATGGGTCTCCAGTAGGTGAATCTCTCCGGGAGCGTGTGGAATTTTTTTAATAAAAAAATTAAATGATCCGCTTGTTTGTTTTGGAAGAATCTGGCTTGTAAAGAAGGATTTGCCCGAGCGGCGCGGTTTGCTCCCTGCTGCTGTCATTCTGGGGCTTGCGATGGAAGCGGGGGAGAGAAAGAGAGAGAGAGAAACATTCCACATTTTTATTTGCATGAAAGTGAAAGTCCTTCCTATCCCTCCCGCTTTCTATGGGTCTACTCTGCGTGCGCCCTGCAGCAGATCCGAGAAACTGACTAATATTTTCCTGTTGCAAGGACACAGCTGCAACCGACCTCCTTAAGTAGGAAAGATACCATGCAATTGACTTCCTTTATTTTAATTTTCATTTGGGAGGGAATGATTCGGCTCGAATCTGACTCAGCTTTATGCAGAGTTGAGCCATCCCCACCCCCTCCCCAGTCATGTCCATTCATCTCAATCTGGGTGCATGAATTGTTGTTGTTTTTTAAATCATTTTCTGGATATATTTTTACCGTCCAGATGAATTTCTCCCCAACCCCCAAACGGAATCATTAATGCAAATCTAGTCATTATTATTATTATTATTACTACTGTATTACCCCGCCCATCTGGCAAAGTCATAGTTGTTTTGGTGTGGTAAATGTCAAGAGGGCAAAATTAAAAAATATCTATGCTTACCCTGGGAGTAAGCCCTGCACTGAGCGGATCTGGCCTTGACTTCTGAGTAGACCTATGCAGGACTGCCCCCAGCTCTGTGTGTGTGTGTGTGTGTGTGTGTGTGTTGTTGCTGTTGTTCAGAAATGGTGGTGTCATAAAGGCAGAGGGGGATCCTCACCTCTGAAGCTGGTGGAGGCTTTTCTGTTCTGTCTCGGATCCTGCTTCCCAGCAAAGGGGTGGGGGGATTCCTCTCTCTCCACCCCACCCCACCCCACTCGCCAGCTGCCAAAATAAGTACCAGCAGCAGCTTTTGTGTCTGCTGCTCCCTCTGTTCTTCCACCCCACAACCCCGACCCCGGTATTAAAAATAAAATAAAAATAATTTTACAGCAGATCCTAACTGCCGTGCAGTGTGGAAGGAGGGGCTGTCAAGAAACCCAGGCTTGTAAACCCTTTTGCAAAAGGAGGGAGAGAGTCATTTGTTTTTGCCTGCAGGTCTTGCAACGGCAAAAGGGTTTCTGTTTATCTATTATTTCGCTGCATTAGTTGCTCTCTTTTTCCCCTCCCAAAAATCTGTCCTTTTATTGCGTTGATAGCAGCGTCGTGCCTTGGACGCCTCTTAAACCTCTGCCTTCGCTTTTCTCCATTTCGTTTCTTTTTTGAAACTCGCTCCCTATAGTCTCCCTCTTGGCTGTCTCTCACTTGATCCGGCCATTGGGTTAAGATGGCATTTGTGGAGTTATGACTGGGTAGAACTTCCATGGCCAGGAGAAGTCTACCCCTCAATATCAGCCCAGTGTGGGGAAGAGCAATAGATCTGGCCTCCCTAGAGAACAGCTTGCCCACGGAGATGATTCCTTAAGGCAGAAGTCTGTGTCTAAGCTTCCAGGGCCCTTGGCATGTTTGACGCAAACAATTCAGAGGACCTGTCTATTCACCCCTCAAGCCTTTTTTGTTTTTGTTTTAAAGGAGTGGAACCTCCATATATAGCTGCAGTCAATCTCTGATTACCGGAAACTGGGGGCAAGCCCAGGCCCTCTGTCATTCCTTGCTTGCGAGTTTCCCTCTGTGTGTGTGTGTGTGTGTGTGTGTGTGATGGATTTACCTGGATACCTCAGTTGTTCAGAGCCTAGCGTTGATAATGCCAACATCGCAGGTTCGAGGCAGCTGCATATTCCTGCCTTGCAGGGGGGCTGGACCTCCCCTTCCAATCCTATGATGTCGCCTGTCTGTCCTGCAGCCTGAGACAGCGCACTGGGTTTAAGGGCAGAGCAGCCTCCCTCAGCCTCCTGACCTCTCAGCCATTCAGACTATGTCTCCCAACTGCGGTGCTGGCAGTGGCTGATGGGAATTGTAGTTCCAGTTCCCCCTAGCCATGAGGTTATTTCTTTGCTGCTTTTAATACCGGGAGCTGCAGGGTTAAAAGCCCGCAAGCAAAAAAACCATCTTGCAACTCATATCACCATGGAGATGAAATCATTCCATGATGATCAGGGAGGGTGTGTGTGTGTGTGGAAATGAGAAAAGCAGTCTGTCTGTCCATCAACTCCCCACCTGCTGCGGATCATAGTCAGAAGGGGACCCTGGAGGGTCATCCAGTCCACCCCCCGCAGCGCAGGAATTTTTGGCCCAACATGGGGCTCGAACCTACAACCCTGAGATTAAGAGTATCAAGACCTGAAATGAAGGCACTGAAGACCAACAGCAACTGCCCAACAACCCCCCCCAACCCAAGGTTCAAAGCTGTTCTGTGGCAGTAGCAAATCCACTTCCCACATGCTCAGAGGTTCGGTGGCTGGAGACCACGCAGTGGGGCGCTAAGCTTTTGTGAACATTATGGGGCCGTTATGGGAACTTGGAGCGAAAAAGCATTACCGGGCCAGTGTGGGAAATTATTTATTTTGTGGGGAGGCCCACACCATACCTTTAAAGCAAAGGATCCTGGGAACTGTAGTTGAACAGCACTGTCCATTGTACCTCTGTGAAGAGTAAAAACCACAGCTCCCAGGATTCTTTGGGGGACACCATGTGTATTAAGCGTGCTTCAAAACTTGTTCAACCCATGGCATGGCTTGGTGAAAGCCAACTCTCTTATTTAGCTTGGAACCATGAGGACTGGAACCATTATTGGGGGGGGGGGAAGGTTGTTCCTCTGTGGCTGCACACAGAGATGTGATGGGAGAGAGAGACCCCTCTGTCTAAAACCCCAGAGAGTCGCTGCCAGCCAGTGTTGCCAACACCAAGCTAGACAGGCCAATGGCTTGACTCGGTATATAAGCCAGGTTAGACCAACCCTCCGGTCTGAACCAGGAGGGCGAGGCAGGGTCAGAGCAGAATGTTCAACCCCTCGCATCTTCAGGTAGAGCGGCGAAACATCCCTACCTGGAACCCTGGGCAGCTGCTGCTGGCCAGTGTTGACAACACCAAGGTTGATGGGCCTGACTCTGTGCACAGTCCTAGATTTCCTCTGGGAGTGTGTGTGCCACCTGCCTTTGCTCTCTCGCTGCGGGTAGGAGGAATTGCATTAAGATCCTTGCACACACACACGTGTGTGTGTGTGTGTACATGCTACTAGCTCCTTAACCGGTGGGTGCGTGCCATAAAACCCCTTCCCATCTCCCCCAGCTATTAACACCCTCAAGGCAAGTCTTTTCTGCGTGCCTTCCCCCCCCCCTTTTTTTGCAGCCACCCGGATCAAAGCCGCCCGGCACCCTTTCGCTGCTCTTTCCTCGGGGTGGGGTGGGCTCTCCCCCCTCTCTGCTGCAGCAGCCGTCCGCCCCCTCACTGCCTTCCCCTCTTGCTCATCTCTCCCGTTGGCGTGAGTCAAACCCTGTGTGTGTGGGCTGCTGAGCCAGGATCCTAGCGCATGCATGTGTCTTTTGAAAAGGCGATTTAATTTCCAGGCTCCCAACTGCACCTGGGGCGGAAGGGCCGGGTTGGGTGGGCATCGGGGAGGAGAGAAGAGGCTGCTGCCTCTTTTTCCAGAGTCCGGGGTTTGGGGAAAAGGCTTCGGCCGCTTTTCTCAGCCTCTCCCCCACCCCCACCACCCCAAAGGCTGCTCTGCGGCCTTCCGCTGGCTCCTTAAAGAAAACCATCTGACATCAGGCAGTGGAAGAGAGAGAGAGAGATAGAGAGAAAGGGGAGGAAAGAAAGGGTGCTGGAGTCGAGGCTCTTCCCATCGCTTCCTTTCCCCATCCTGCCTTCCTCTTAAAAATAAATAAAAACACACCAGCCTTTAATTTTGCTTTCCTTCCTCAGTTGCATCTTGAGCTGGGGAGCCAGTGTGGACTGGTCCATCATCTCCCGGGGTGTTGTAATCGGAGCATGGCGCTGCCGAGGATCTTGTGAACGGAATCCACCCCTGAGCTTCCTTTCGGCAAAAAACATGTGAGCTGCAAAGGGAGGAGAGATGGAGAGCTGGAGGTAACCGGGAGAGAAAGAGAGAGAAAGGGAAGAGAAGAATCTACAACCTCATCGAACACATTGCCTCTTCTGCAAATTTTGATATATGTACATTACATTTCTTTATTTCCCCCCCACCCTTTTATCCTTTCTCTTCCCCCTCCCTGTGCACTCTCGCCTTATTTTTAATTGAAATATATATATATATATTTTTAATCTCGTTCTGCAATCGCGCAACGTCGTGTCACTGTCGTCTTGTGCCTCCCATTTTTCAGGAGGACATATCTCTCGAGGACAGACAATGAGCGATGATTTGAGCGCATGGGAAAACGCGACCACGGGAGGTGTGACGGTGAGTGTCCATGCCGTGGAGGCATTCGGGGCAGTTGGGGACAGGTCTGTGAGGCTTTTATTTCGGGGTGGGTGATATGCTGTATTGCATGCCCCCCCTCCAGAGAGAGAGAGAGAGAGAGGTCTCCCCACTTCCTTCCACACCAGTTTTGGAACCGGCTCTGGATAGGAGAATTCAGGTTGGGCCCAGGTCGGAAATGCCACCAAAGTTTTGGCAGGAGTAGCTGTGGGAGTTGCTGAGTTGTGAGCTTGTGGGAGAGGAACTGTCTTTCGCCCTGTGGATCCCGACCCTGTTTGATCTGCCCAGCCTAGGCAATTTTTTAAATGCATTTTTTTAAAATGTTACCTGCCCTTCACGCTAAAGTCCCAGGGCAGGTTGCAATTGAAAACACCAATATGAGAAACGATTTAAAACAATTTTTGCGAATCGTAGGGAAGTTTTCAACCGGCACCGCTGTTTCCTTTGACCTAGCGCGGAGGGAAGAAATGACAGTATTTCCTGGGCCCACAAGTCTTGGGAAGGATCCAGCTGCATATTGTCTGCACCGACTGGCAGCAGCTCTTTGGGGTTTCAGGCAGCGTGTTTTCCCAGGCCTACTCAAAGGCCTGAGCAAAAGGCTCAGATTTAAATAGGATAGAAAACGGTTCAAATCTCAATCAGGCCATTGGTCTGTCTAGCTTAGTTTTGCCTGCACTGACTGGCAGCAGCTCTCCCACCTGTACCTGAAGATGCCGTTGGAGATTGAATTTGGGAAACTCTGCATGCAAAGCTGGCTAGGCTGATTTATACTGACGGAGCTGCGGTATTGTGAAATCTTGGTAGAAACGAGTAATTGTTGTGGGTGATGCCTCTGAGCATATGCAGAGTGCCTTTGCCTTGCCACTCTGCGACCAAAGCCCATGGGTATAGGAATAAAAAGCGAAGGCATCTAGGTTTGGAGTTTGCGGCTTCTATCCACATCACCGGCTCCCTTCATCTCGAGGTTGTGGGCTACAACTCCCGGGAATGGCTCCCGGGAATATTTTTGGGGTGTCTGTGGAGCAAGTCAACCTCAGTCGGTAGATCAGGAGATTCTTAATCTCAGGGTTGTGGTTCAAGCCCCATGTTAGGCAAAAGATCCCTGCATTGCAGGGGGTTGGGCTAGATGACCTTTGAGGTTCCTTCCAGCTTATGATTCTTTTAGGAAAAGGGAACCCTTGAAGGGTTTTCTGTTGAACCAGCTGCTGCTTGCATTGCAAGCTGATGCAGTTTTCTGCAGCTGGGCCTCTTCCTTGGTTAGAGTGCTGACGAACCCAGGTTCAATCCTGCCCACCGCCAGTCGGAAACAGACCCCAGAACTCAAGCCACGTGCATTCGCAGAAGACAGTTGCTGGCTTCAAAATCTGCAGGAAATGCTTTCGATATGTCGTTTGTGAAAGTAAGGATCGTGCTTGTTCCAAAGCATGCGCCGACCTGTTCTCCTGGGATGCAATTGGGGGGCGGGGCTGTGTCTCCTCTCATCTCTGCACATTTTCCTTTTCTGAAACGATTCGGAACTCTGCGCTGAGGACTAGCTGGTTGCTGAGTCATCAGTAAACGACAGTCCCAAGGAAGGGGCCAGAGGACTTAATTGCCATCAGCCACCGACTTGAGCGCTGGAAGTCTGACTCAGTTACCGCCCACCACCAAGGCCCTAGAATCGTAGAAACTTAAGAGAGACTAACAGGGGCCATCCTGTCGAATGCAGGAATGTTTTTGCCCGACGGAGGGCTCGAACCCACAACTCTTAAGAGTCTTGTTCTCTACCGAGGGAGATATTCCAGTTTCGCACATGATCACAGAAGAATCAAAGAAGGGGGTTCAAGGGTCAACTACCTGCAATGCAGGAATCTCAGCTTCACCGGCACAAGCTTAAGTCGGGCTCTTTGACCTCGACAGGTAGAAATCCAACAGGTTGAAAGTTCTGGGGTCTTTCTCTCTGTGCTGGGAAAAGCCTGGGTAGGTGAATCCTCTTTCAGGGGGTAGATGATTATCATTACAAATTATTACTGGGCAATAATAAGAATAAATTATTGTTGTTCTTACTGGTATCTTACTATTATTTTACGAATATAGTGCCAGCACTGAGCATTGGCAATGAGCACACAGAATTATAGAATCGTAGAGAGGATCATCTTGTCCAACCCCCCGCAATGCAGGAATCTTAACACAATTAAGAGAGAGGATCTCTGCCCCAGGGAGCATACAGAACAGATTCATTGCACGGTACAATCAACTGGAGTGGGGTGGGAAGAAGATAAGATAAGATATCTTTATTGTCATTGTCCCCTTGCGGGAACAACGAAATTACTCGGTTGCTACATCCACTCAGATAAAGCATTCCGCATAATCCAAAATTACAAAAGCTAATTAAAAACAGTAAATATACTACAAAATAACAAGTAAAATAAGATGACTTCAAAGTCCGGGCTTTCCATTTAAGGCCAAAATTGCTCTAGAGAAGAAACTGTTCCTGAGACGGCTCGTTCTTGCCTGCATTGTTCTATATCTCCGTCCCGATGGCAGGAGCTGAAAGAAGTCTGAGTCATGAGGATGGAGAGTCGGGGAAGGGCACAGAGTTCTTTAAAATTGCAAAGTTGGAAGGGTGATTTGAGTCCAACCCGCTTTCCACGTGAGGACACCCATATCTCTGGGTCCTTAACTGCCTTCCGAGGAGGGTGCCTGTTGCATCGCTGCGTGCTTTGTAACTGTGCTGAGACCACTGACTCGTGCTGAGACATATGGGGGAGCCATCTCCAAGGGCAGGCAATTCTTGACTTCGCACACCCCAAACTTGTGTGTGTGTGTGTGTGTAAAAGTGAAGAGTGTCTCCCATCTCCTAACCCGCCCCCTCCCATGGTGGAGAAATGTGCCTTCATATTGCCCTGACTGGATCCCTCCTTGTGTATGTTAGCCTCGCTGGGATGTGGCGCAGAAGAAGCCCCTAACTCACCATATATATATCTCCCACCTTCCAGACAGTGCCTGGCGAGGTGAAGACCCACGATGGGTATGTCCTGCTCCTGGTACTTCTCTCAATCTTTATTGGAGGCACCTTGGTGCTTCTCTTCGGCATCCTGATCGTCTGCCGACGCTGCTGCGAGCCAGACCGGCGGCACTCCAGGTAATGGGGGTGGGGAGCAGAATGGGGACCCTGAGGTGGGGAGGTTGCAGTGCAAAAGGCCGGTTCTGCAACCAAAACAGGAGGGATCTGCTTTATGCGGGAGTTGGTCCACCTAGCGCTTTCCCCCCTAACTGGAAAGTAAGATTCTAGTCCTCAAGAGCATTGAGTTAAAAGACAACTGCTTTAACCACAAGACTTTCATAGCGCCACAGAGTTGGACGGGACCCTAAACAGGACGGTCTCCAGATGACTTCTAAAAGTTCTGTAGTTATTCGTCTCCTTGACATCAGTCTAGCCTTCGGAGGGACCTTGCCACAAAACTCACTGTGCATTATTTGTTTTTTAAAATAATAGTAATATTGGGCTGTTTGTTACCTCCTGGCCTACGTCGCAGGGTTGAAGGCGTGTGTGAAAATGAAGCCATTTGGGCGAAGTTGGTAAAATAAATGATAGATAGATAGATAAGATGATAGATCCATATATATATATAGATGCACAGCATATTCCCTTCATATGCAAATCATGGCTTATGCAAACCTGGAGCTATTCAGCACAGGTTTTTCTTAAGACTTTTTTTCATCTCAATCTGCCATGTACGCCTTTTTCAAGGTTTCCCGCCTGCCTGCCCACCCACCTTCCTTCTTCTCTTTCTGTTTTTCAGAGCCAGCGATGACCCCGAAAAAACAAACACTACCTATCTGGATGACTCCCAGCCGGCTCAAGGTGAGATGCTTGCTTGCTTACTTTCAAAATCAGGCAAGGGCTTTTTTTCATGCTGCATCCTTTTCTATAGGATGGTATAGTGGTACCCGCTCTGGTTGCTAGGGCCTGTTTCCCTGGAAACGGTTGCTTTCTCTCTTTCTCTTCTTCCTCCTGTTGCATCTCCTTGTGCCGAACCAAGCACCTCTCCGGGGATGCTGCCTCCCTGGTTTAATTCCTCTCCCTCTCCAAAAAGCCTATCAGTGGGGAGGTGCCAGGGGGGGGAAAAGGAATTTGGAGGAGGGGTTTAGATCAGGCCTATAGCATCCTTGGCGAGCTGCAAGAAACCCGAAAGCAGGTCCCGAGTGCGAGAGCAACTCTCTCCTCCTGCGGTTTCTAGCAAACGGTTTTGAGGCAGAGCATAGTGATGCTGGTTTTTAATATCCTGTTGGAAGCCGCCCAGAGTGGCTGGAGACGCCCGGCCAGATGATGATGATGATGATGATGATGATGATTCTCCTCCTCCATGAATTTGCCCAGTCCTCTTTTAAAGCCCTCCATGTCTTGGTGGCCATAATATTCGCAGCCTCCTTTTCTCAACTTCTGCAAAATAATCCGTTTCAAGGAGAGGCAACCAGAACTGCGCAGAGTTACTCAAATGCAGCCGCAATTGTGGATTTCTATAATGGGCATTTGTAAGGGTATCCATTGGCAGGTGGCGAGAGGGTAGTGTGCTCTTTCCCTGGTGTTAAAGTGCAAGATTTTTTTTTGGGGGGGGGGGTTCTCTTTCTTGAGTTCCTTGCATAAAACACCAAGCCCTCTTCTTCCCTGCTTGCAAAAGCTCCAGCTGCTCAAAAGAAATAATGGCGCCCGGTGATAAAATGTCGAATTCATTGGGGGTGACCTCTTGCAGACTACTCCGTTCCGTTCTCCCTCGTCCCCAAAAACATAGTTATGGAGCCTAACTTCCTTTTGGGGGTGCAGGGGGGGGCGACTGTGGGTAAGGGGGGCATCATCCCGAGCCATAAGGTGGCTAGATTGGCCTCTACTAGGGCCAGGGCCTTTTCAGTATTGGCCCCAACTTGGTGGAACGCTCTTTCACAGGAGACCAGGGCCCTGCGGGATTTGTCATCTTTCCGCAGGGCCTGCAAGACAGAGCTGTTCCGCCTGGCCTTTGGGTTGGACTTAGTCTGACCCCTGTATTTTCCTCCCTCATGGCTTGGATTTATGGACTACTTAAAATCAGGCTGCATTTTAAACTTTAATTTTAATACTGTATTTTAATCTGTATTTTAATTAATTGCTTTTTATGTTTTATTGTAATTTTATTGGTGTGAGCCGCCCTGAGCCCGGTTCTGACTGGGGAGGGCGGGGTATAAATAAAAATTTATTATTATTATTATTATTATTATTATTATTATTATTATTATTATCATCATCATCATGGCCCTTCCTCCTATTTGCAATTAAAAAATAATAATATTTGGGTCCTTTTTTTAGTGCCCTTAAATTTGTGTGTGTCCAGTTTGGTTTCGGGGGTTTGGATTCAAGGTGGAACCACCCCTTTTATTGTAAATATCTCTGACCGGGCCTGAAACCTCATCCTCTACCAGCTGTAAACACCGGCTAGCTAGGATGGGTGGGCTTTTAAAAAACCCACCATTGCCTCCCCTAGATATCACCATTAAGGTGGATGACCCCGATTGCATGTCGAGCTCCAGTTACCGAGACGCGGAGAGCGAGAGGTTCCTCTCTTCGGGAAGTGCCACGGGGCGACGGGTGTCCTTCAACGAGGCTGCCCTGTTCGAGCAGAGCAAGAAGACCCAGGAGAAAGGGAGGAGGTAGGTGGTGGTCCTGTGTTCGAGAGAGAAGTGTTGTTAGTATGTATACGTCTCAACTTTTTTGAAAAATACGCATTTTTCATTGGTTTTCCAACAGTGGCCTCGCTATAACAATACCAATTTTATCCAATTGACGCCAAATTCTACAATTTAATCAAACTGCCCAACCCCCGAAGTGGATGAGTTCATTCTTCTACCTTTTTTCTTCCAAAAAATTAAATAAATTTCCATTCTGTTCAGATATGATAATCCTTTATATAAGGGAACGTATTTTTTTTTAAAAAAAAAATCCTCGCAGCAGCCCTGTGAGGTAAGGACTGGCTGAGAGACTGTAGTCCCTTGATGGGTTTGAGGGTTGGGTTGGGAGGACTTGAACCCTGTACAATGCATGGGGGTCAGACTAGATGGGCTCTGAGGTAGCCCCCAAGGCCTGTGATAAACCTGTTTTGCGGCTCTGGGTCAGTATTTCTCTCCCAAGATTGCCTACACTGACGAGCAGGGTCTTGGTGGGTGGATGTGTACGTAGCAGGGGCCCAAAGGGCCACAATTAAGGTGATAATGTAAACCTTTATAAATCTTGGAATATGAAAATGGCCATGCAACAGGTGCTGTGGGTGGGGGTACCTTCTGGAGGCAAAGGAAGGTTTATACCTTTCAGCGAAGGGCCTTGGAGAAAAATATTCAAGTTTGTGGTTTTTTGTGGGGTTGGAGAGACAGTGTGCCAGAGCTGGCAGGGGCTGATGGGAAATCATGCTCCAAAATGGCCCTGCTGGCAGGGGCTGATGGGAAATCATGGTCCAAAATGGCTGTGCTGGCAGGGGCTGATGGGAAATCATGGCTCAAAGTGGCCCTGCTGGCAAGGGCTGATGGGAAATCATGGCTCAAAGTGGCCCTGCTGGCAAGGGCTGATGGGAAATCATGGTCCAAAATGGCTGTGCTGGCAGGGGCTGATGGGAAATCATGGCTCAAAGTGGCCCTGCTGGCAAGGGCTGATGGGAAATCATGGCTCAAAATGGCCCTGCTGGCAAGGGCTGATGGGAAATCATGGCTCAAAATGGCCCTGCTGGCAAGGGCTGATGGGAAATCATGGCTCAAAATGGCCCTGCTGGCAAGGGCTGATGGGAAATCATGGCTCAAAGTGGCCCTGCGGGCAAGGGCTGATGGGAAAATCATGGCTCAAAGTGGCCCTGCTGGCAAGGGCTGATGGGAAATCATGGCTCAAAATGGCCCTGCTGGCAAGGGCTGATGGGAAATCATGGCTCAAAATGGCCCTGCTGGCAAGGGCTGATGGGAAATCATGGCTCAAAGTGGCCCTGCTGGCAAGGGCTGATGGGAAATCATGGCTCAAAATGGCCCTGCTGGCAAGGGCTGATGGGAAATCATGGCTCAAAATGGCCCTGCTGGCAAGGGCTGATGGGAAATCATGGTCCAAAATGGCTGTGCTGGCAGGGGCTGATGGGAAATCATGGCTCAAAGTGGCCCTGCTGGCAAGGGCTGATGGGAAATCATGGCTCAAAATGGCCCTGCTGGCAAGGGCTGATGGGAAATCATGGCTCAAAATGGCCCTGCTGGCAAGGGCTGATGGGAAATCATGGCTCAAAATGGCCCTGCTGGCAAGGGCTGATGGGAAATCATGGCTCAAAGTGGCCCTGCTGGCAAGGGCTGATGGGAAATCATGGCTCAAAGTGGCCCTGCTGGCAAGGGCTGATGGGAAATCATGGCTCAAAATGGCCCTGCTGGCAAGGGCTGATGGGAAATCATGGCTCAAAGTGGCCCTGCTGGCAAGGGCTGATGGGAAATCATGGCTCAAAATGGCCCTGCTGGCAAGGGCTGATGGGAAATCATGGCTCAAAATGGCCCTGCTGGCAAGGGCTGATGGGAAATCATGGCTCAAAGTGGCCCTGCTGGCAAGGGCTGATGGGAAATCATGGCTCAAAGTGGCCCTGCTGGCAAGGGCTGATGGGAAATCATGGCTCAAAATGGCTGTGCTGGCAAGGGCTGATGGGAAATCATGGCTCAAAGTGGCCCTGCTGGCAAGGGCTGATGGGAAATCATGGCTCAAAGTGGCCCTGCTGGCAAGGGCTGATGGGAAATCATGGCTCAAAATGGCCCTGCTGGCAAGGGCTGATGGGAAATCATGGCTCAAAGTGGCCCTGCTGGCAAGGGCTGATGGGAAATCATGGCTCAAAGTGGCCCTGCTGGCAAGGGCTGATGGGAAATCATGGCTCAAAATGGCCCTGCTGGCAAGGGCTGATGGGAAATCATGGCTCAAAATGGCCCTGCTGGCAAGGGCTGATGGGAAATCATGGCTCAAAGTGGCCCTGCTGGCAAGGGCTGATGGGAAATCATGGCTCAAAATGGCCCTGCTGTCAAGGGCTGATGGGAAATCATGGCTCAAAATGGCCCTGCTGGCAAGGGCTGATGGGAAATCATGGCTCAAAGTGGCCCTGCTGGCAAGGGCTGATGGGAAATCATGGCTCAAAGTGGCCCTGCTGGCAAGGGCTGATGGGAAATCATGGCTCAAAATGGCCCTGCTGGCAAGGGCTGATGGGAAATCATGGCTCAAAGTGGCCCTGCTGGCAAGGGCTGATGGGAAATCATGGCTCAAAGTGGCCCTGCTGGCAAGGGCTGATGGGAAATCATGGCTCAAAGTGGCCCTGCTGGCAAGGGCTGATGGGAAATCATGGCTCAAAATGGCCCTGCTGGCAAGGGCTGATGGGAAATCATGGCTCAAAGTGGCCCTGCTGGCAAGGGCTGATGGGAAATCATGGTCCAAAATGGCCCTGCTGGGAAGTTGCCATCCAAAATGGCCATGCTGGGCCTTGTAGGCCAAAACGTCTGGCGGCCATCTGTCTGGCCAGGGTCAATGGAGGCAAAACTAGCCTAGATGGACAAGTTCCCTGTTCCCTGTTTTTGAGGTTGTTCTCTCTCACTGAGGGATTTTGCCTCTTCCTTCCTTCCCCTGGAACACCCTCCCTGCCAGGTACACCCTGACTGAGGGAGACTTCCACCACCTGAAGAATGCCCGCCTCAGCCACCTGCCCTTGCCCCCGTCCGCCGCCCTCAAGATTGTCACCATCCATGAGTCCAACGAGAACAGCATTGCCATGACACCTCGGCACCCCCCAGCCAAGCCTAGCCTGGCCATCTTCCAGGTGAGACCCAGAGGAGCGGGGACAGGATCCCAGTTCTTTAATTCATGTTTGTAAGCTCTCTGGGGCAGAGACCCACCCAGAGTGGCTCAGGTAACACAGTCAGATGGGTGGGGTATAAGATTTATTTATTTATTATTGCTTGGCCTCTCTGAGGTTGTCCATGGATGATCAGAAGAGAGAATTTAGCCGAGGCCTCTCCCAGTCCCTTAATTCACATTTGTAAGTTCTCTGGGGCAGAGACCTGTCTTATTCTATTTTTACTGCCACCCAGCATGCCTCGGGTTACCTAGTCAGATGGGCAGGGTATATTATTATTATTATTATTGATTGCTTGGCCTCTCTGAGGGTCTCCATGGATGCTCAGAAGAGAGGATTTTGGGCAGCTGTGCCCTCTCCCAGTTATTTAATTCACATTTGTAAGCTCTCTCGGGCAGAGACCTGTCTTATTACTTAATAATAATTTACCACTGCCTAGTCAAATGGGCAGGGTATAAGAAATATATTATTATTATTATTATTATTATTATTATTATTATTATTATTATTACTACTACTACTACTACTACAGTACTACTCTCTGAGGGCACCCATGGATGCTCAGAAGAGAGAATTTAGCCAAGGCCTCTCCCAGTTCCGTAATTCACATTTATGTGTAAGCTCTCTGGGGCAGAGACCTGTCGTCTTACCTGCAAAGGCCACATTCAGCCCTCTAGTTCGGAACTTCCCATGGCTGGTCCTAGAGGCAAACTTTTTGTACGGAAACAAAGTGGAGGGGGGGCGTGCAATTCGGATGCATTTTTGGAAATGTGTCTTCTATTTTTACGCCCGCAGGGGCAATCGAAAAAACTTCTGGGGTGTGTGTGAGTGGGTCGGTGACACTAACCCTAACCCTTGCTCACCTTCATCCCTTCTTGGTAGCACCCCTTGCCGGAGACGGCCCTGACCAGCCATGGAACCTGCGCCAGTTCTGCCTTGCCGGGAGACACCTATAATTCCACCGTCGAGGCTGGCTCCTCCGCTTCATCGGATTCCGGCGAAGGCACCTCGGTACGTCAACCTAATGTGGCCCCGGGGGTAATCAAATGCACAAATATAGGATACGAGGAACGGTTGAGGGAGCTGGGGCTGCTTAGCTTGGAAAATAGACGGTGGACAGATGATCAGGGCTGCCGCATGGAAGATGGAGCTTGTTTTCTGCTGCTCTGCAGAGCGCGGGATTCGAACCCATGGCTTCAGGTTACAAGAAAAAGAGATTTCTGAAAAGGAACTTTCTGACCTCAAGAGCCATTTGACAGTGGAACAGACTCCCTTGGGAGGTCATGGACTCTCCTTCCTTGGAGGTTTTTAAAGCAGAGGTTGGATGGCTGCCTGCCAGGGGTGCTTCGGCTGAGATTCCTGCATTGCAGGGGGTTGGACTAGATGACCCGCCGGTCCCTTCCAACTCTTAAGATTCAATGTCTCTGTGCATCTGTGGAAGGGATCCCAAATTTGGAGGTTCGAAGCGAAGTATGAACCCCATGTTTGCTGTATCAAATACTCAGTTTGTGGGGCCTGCAAAACACAGGGTTTTTGCAGCAAAAACAAACCCACCCCCAAATCCTGGCACTGGTTTGGAGAGGATCCCAATTTTGGGGGGTTGTAGTTTATTTTTCCTGCAGGTTCACTCGGCGGGGGCAGGGGGGGAGAGAGAGAGCAAATATGCCCCCCCCCCCGCCGGAGAACCGCGACTGGCCTCTCCATAACCCCACCTTGTGTCCCATCCGCTGGGTCACGCCAGAGTGTGACATTGGTACACAGTTGGCCACTGTGAGAACAGGATGCTGGACTACATCGGCCGTTGGCCTCACCCAGCAGGCGTTTCCTAAGTTCTTTGGCATGTCCTAGGGCAGGCATAGGCAAACTCGGCCCTCCAGGTGTTTTGGGACTACAATTCCCATCATCCCTGACCCCTGGTCCTGTTAGCTAGGGATGATGGGAATTGTAGTCCCAAAACACCTGGAGGGCCGAGTTTGCCTATGTCTCTTCTAGGGAAAGGAATAGCTCCAAGGGCCACTTAGAGAGTGGATCATCTTCGCTCAGGACTCAGCTTCCATCCATTGCTTTTAAAAAGGCGAGCTTTTTAAAATTGCAAAATCCTAGAATTGTAGAGTCGGAAGGGGTTCCTGGGGGGGGTCATCTAGCCCAACCCCCTTGCAATGCAGGAATCTCTTCCCCAACGTGGGCCTCGAACCCACAACCCTCACATTAAGAGTCTCACGCTCGAACCACTGAACTACGGTAGTTTTGTTCAGAAGCGGCTTTCGTCCTCGCGCCCGGAGGGGGGCCATTAAAGAGTGGCATGTCTCTCTGTGTGTGTTGGATGGTTAGAGCAGTGTTTCCCAACCAGTGTGCCTCCAGATGTTTTGGGACTACAACTCCCATCATCCCTAGCTAGCAAGACCAGTGGTCAGGAATGATGGGAGTTGTAGTCCCAAAACATCTGGAGGCACACTGGTTGGGAAACACTGGGTTAGAGAAGCATTTCCATTCGAGTGGCAAATCTGCCAGCCGTTCCTGACAGATCCCTCCTCCTTCCTGTCTCTCCTCTCAGTCTGACAGCGCCGGCCAGAGTCCCAAGGGTGCCGGAGGGGGCGGGACCGGGGAGCCCCCGCCGGCCCCTGCCCCGGGCACTGTCCTTCACTTCTTCACCCGTCTGCGCCGCCATGCCAGCCTGGAGGGCGCCGGACCCTACTTTCGGATCAAGAAGTGGAAGTTGGAGACGAGCCAGAGAGCTTCCAGCCTGGACACACGAGGTGGGTCGTGCGGGCGGAGGGGTGATACTTTGGCCCAGGGGGGCACGTTGTGCTCCTTCTGGGGTAGTTGCCCACCTTTGGTGCCCACCCGGCACGCAGCTCTCACTGACACAATTCAAGCATTACACTGGTAAACTGGAGGCATCAATCTTGTTCTGGTGATCCCTGGGGATCACCTTGTAGCCTCTTTTATTTAAGCCAGGCATCCCCAAACTGCAGCCCTCCAGATGTTTTGGCCTACAACTCCCATGATCCCTAGCTAACAGGACCAGGGGTCAGGGATGATGGGAATTGTAGTCCAAAACATCTGGAGGGTTAAAGTTTGGGGATGCCTGATTTAAGCATACAGTGGTCCCTTGATTCTCAAACGCCTTGGTACTAAAACAACTTGGAACCCAAACACTGCAAACCCGGAAGTGTTCTGGTTTGCGAACTTTTTTCGGAAGCCGAATGTGCTCTGTTTTGAGTGTTCCGCTTCTGTTTTGAGTGCCACACTTCCGTTTTGAGTGTTACGTCGAGGTCTGTCTGTTTTTGCCATTTACGGTATTTTGCGTTTTTGTTTTTGTGGCTCTTTTTTTGTTTTGTTTTCTTGACTGTGTGGAACCCAGTTCAGCTACTGATGGAGTGATTGTGTGAATGCAGTACATTGTTTATTGCTTTCATTTTATGGATCAATGGTCTCGTTAGAGCAGGCACCCCCAAACTGCAGCCCTCCAGATGTTTTCGCCTGCAACTCCCATGATCCCTAGCTAACAAGTCCAGTGGTTGGGGAAGATGGGAATTGTAGTCCAAAACATCTGAAGGGCCGAAGTTTGGGGATGCCTGCGTTAGAGAGTAAAATTCATGTCAAACATTTGTTAAACTCGTAAAAATACACAGTGGTACCTCGGTTTATGAACACAATTGGTTACGGAAGTCTGTTCATAAACTGAAGCATTCATAAACTGAAGCGAACTTTCCCATTGAAAGTAATGGAAAGTGGATTAATCCGTTCCAGACGGGTCCACGGAGTACTCAACCTGAAGCGTACTTAACCCGAAGCATGGGTGTAATTGGTTCCGGAAGTCTGTTCATAAACTGAAGCGTTCATAAACTGAAGTGAAGTTTCCCATTGAAAGTAATGGAATATGAATTAATCTGTTCCAGATGGGTCTGTGGCGTTCGTAAACCGAAAATTCATAAACCGAGGTGTTCGTAAACCGAGATTCCACTGTAGATATCTGAAAACCAGTGGAATGGAAAGTGACCCCGCCAAAAGAAACTTTGCAGTACAAGTCTAAAGCCGTACCGTTTAAATTGGCTTAATCTTGAAGTGTAATTGGATGAGATTGAAGACTAAATACTTGAGGTCCTGGGCAAGGTAGTAAAATACTCTTAAGACCTTTCAGGGTCCTTGGACTGAGTTGCATCAACAAGAGAAGCCATTTTTTAATGCAGTAAGAGAGATGTGTTCATCAGGACGAGGCCATAATACACCCTCTTCTTTCATGATTTCATGGTAATTGATTATCTACATTATCCCAGAGAATTTTTATAAAGTGTATTGTTGGTATTTAACTCGTGAGAAACGATTATCCATTCTGCTTTGGTGAACATGTTGTTGTTGTTGTTTAGTTGTTTAGTCGTGTCCGACTCTTCGTGACCCCATGGACCATAGCACGCCAGGCACTCCTGTCTTCCACTGCCTCCCGCAGTTTGGTCAAACTCATGTTCGTAGCTTCGAGAACACTGTCCAACCATCTCGTCCTTTGTCGTCCCCTTCTCCTTGTGCCCTCCATTTTCCCCAACATCAGGGTCTTTTCCAAGGATTCTTCTCTTCTCATGAGGTGGCCAAAGTATTGGAGCCTCAGCTTCACGATCTGTCCTTCCAGTGAGCACTCAGGGCTGATTTACTTCAGAATGGAGAGGTTTGATCTTCTTGCAGTCCATGGGACTCTCAAGAGTCTCCTCCAGCACCATAATTCAAAAGCATCAGTTCTTCGGCGATCAGCCTTCTTTATGGTCCAGCTCTCACTTCCATACATCATTACTGGGAAAACCAGAGCTTGAACTATACGGACCTTTAGGGTTGTCATATTTCAAAAAGTAAAAATCAGGACACACCAAAAGTTGAGCTTTTTATTAGGAAATCCGCCCTCCCCCCAAAAAATTTTTTGTTTAGCTTTTATTTAGGAAAACCCAAAAGCTGTTGTTGAGCTTTTTTAAAAAAAAACAAGAACAAGAACTTCAAAACCCCCACAAATTTTCGATTGACTTCTCTAAGATCCGGGACAAAGTGCCGCTTTTCGGACATCGATTCCACCTTTGAAATCCTGGACCTATGGCAGCCGTATGCACAAACGTAGAGCCTTCATTTCTGACCACACTTTCATTTTTATACAGGTGAAACTCGGAAAATTAGAATATCGTCGAAAAGTGCATTTATTTCAGTAATGCAACTTATTATTTTTTCTTTTTCTTTTAATTTTTACAAATGCTTTCTTTTGGAAATTCCACAGTAATAAAACAAATAGTTACAATAATACAAAAATAAACATCGCTATTACATTTCATTAATTACATTCCATTTATAATTGACCCACCTAACGACAAATAATTACAATTACAACAAATCAAGGCTTGACATACCTTGCTTTGCATGTCATGCATCTATCTCATATATTGGTTTTACCTTTTAAGTTGCATTACTGAAATAAATGCACTTTTTGATGATATTCTAATTTTCCGAGTTTCACCTGTAATTGTTGGTTGAGTGCACATCTCTTGTTTGCCGGCAGGGCGGGACTCGATAAACTCGTTGCCCTTGTCCAAAATAATCATATTTTTGTTGTCCTTCTTCTCTCTCTCTCTCCCTCCCCCCCAACTAAACTCTTGGTCGTCGCCACCTCCTCCTTTACCCAGGCTCTCCGAAACGGCATCAGTTCCAGCGGCAGAGGGCCGCCAGCGAGAGCATGGACCAAGAAGACCGCGACCCCCACCAGACGGACATCATCCAATACATCGCCCGGACGGATGACGTGGCATTCAGGCCTGTCAGCGGGCCATTCCTGCCCGCTCCAGCCAGCTCCACCTTATCCCTCGGCAGGTATTTTTCAGTAGATAAGTGGGAATGGGGCGGGGGGGGAGGGGTCAGAGAAGACACAGGTGCGTTGACATGAGGAAAGACTGGGGGAGAGCTTCGGCAGTGGCACCCGCCCTGTGGAACGCCCTCCCACCAGATGTCAAAGAGAAAAACATCTGCCAGGCTCTTAGAAGCCATCGGGAGGCAGGGCAGGGAGGGCGGTGGAGGCCATTCCAGCTGCCGCCGGAGTTCAATCAGCCCTGACCATTGAGCCAGCTGGCTGCTGGAGTCCAGCAACATCTGCTGGGCCCTCCGGAGAGACATGGCAAGTCCTGCAAGCCTGTCTTTCTTCCTTACTGTAGAATGTTGTCCAATTATGCAATTGGTAAACAACAATAAACCCAGCCTTGTCAGGCAATCTATCTGCCTGTGCACAATTCCAGCTGCGTAGCAGATAATGTCCGGCCCGCTTTCGCTGCGTGCCTCTGTTTAAAAGTCCAGAAACTTTTCTTTCAAGTGCAGATAACAGTCTGTAGCAATCCGTTGCAGCGGAAACTTATCTAGCTTTCAGGGCCTGTGAAAATAACTCACTCCGACTCCCTTGCTCATTAAAACAAAGAAGATTTATTAAGGTTAAGGCAACTTCAGCCAGGAGTGTTCATCTCCATGATGCTGCAGCTGCGACGAACAGCAAGACAACAGACAGAATGCAAACATACCGTGTCATATATTACAGATACAACAGTAACAGGTACTACTTCCTGCTTCCTGTTTACATGACATGTCACAGACCCCATGATCCAGGACGACTGCTGAGCTATTAACCCTCTCAGCTCACACTTACTGTCTTCGAAGCAGTACCCACTGTGCGACACTCCCTGTCTTTGAAGCAAGGCCTGGATTTGGCGTTAAAAATCACCTGGGCTTTAAAAGGGGATTAGACAAATTGATACAGGTGCTGATGGAGACTAGCAGCAAAGGCTACGGGCTACCTCCACCGCTAGCAAAACTCTGAATGCCAGCTGCGAGGGATTTGGCAGCTGGGGAGAACGCTGTTAGGTCTGGCTGAATTCCTGCGAACGGGCAGGCTTTGCCGTGTCCGCAAGGCAGTTCGCGAAGGTCCTCTCCTCTCCTTCCTGAGCTGCAGCGGCTAGTTTAGTAAGAGCATCTGAAGAGGCTGCTGGCTCATCTAAGTCCAGCATCCTGTTCAAATGCCAAGGAGCCCAGATAGACTGCTTCTGAGCCTGGAGGTTCCATAAGAACATCCAAAGAGCCCACTGGGTCAGGCCAATTTAGTCCAGCATCCTGTCTCGCAGGAGCCAACCAGTTGCCCCAAAGGGAAACTCGCAAGCTGGATTTGAGCACAAGAGCAGCGTTCTCCCCTTCTGCCGTTTTCCAGCAGCTGGAATCGGTGCGGTCCTTTTGCGGGAAGGATGGGCCAGGTCAGTGCTATTTTTCTAGGGAAAAAAAAAGGTGCCGGAACTTACTACGAGCATCTCATTTGTTATCTTATAACGGCAATGGAATACACAGAAATGGCGAAACTTGCCAGAAGAACAATAAATCAAGAGAACAATAAAAAATAAAAAAAATAAAAGAATGGAAATGGTTTATTGAATATTTACAGATAATTTGTAAATGGATAAAAAACATCGGCAGGATTATTGTAATAACCTGCAGTTTCGTAAGAGCATGTATTTAAAGAAGATGAATGAATGAGCAAATTGAGCAAATTTAAGGAACTGCAGAAAGAGGGGGAAGAAGGTAAAGTTTTGAAATGTCAAGATGATTGTAAAATCAGTGAAATGTATAAACTTGAAAAGTGTGTGTGTGTGTGTGTGTGTGTGTAGTTACAGGGAGGTAGCTGTGTTGGTCTGCCGTAGTCGAAACAAAATTTTAAAAATCCTTCAAGTAGCACCTTAGAGACCAACTAAGTTTGTCATCATAGCTGCCAAGTCTCCCGTTTTCCCCGGGAAATCCCTGTTTTTCCAGCTGTTCCTAGCTGAAAAAACAGATTTTTTTTGTTTTTTCCCGGTTTATTCTGGCGCGACGGCCATTTTGGAACTGGGCGGAGCATGCTCAGAAGCGACTTTTGATGCTGCTCTGCCCAGTTCCAAAATGGCTGCAGCGCGACTTCTGGCATGGCGGCCATTTTGGAACTGGGCAAAGCAGCATCAAAAGTCACTTCTGAGCATGCTCCGCCCAGTTCCAAAATGGCGGCAGCGCTACTTCCGGTCTGCTATTTCCGGCGCGGTCCCTTATTTCTCTGACAGCAACTTGGCAGGTATGTTTGTCATTGGTATGAGCTTTCGTGTGCATGCACAGGTATCTGAAGAAGTATGCATGCACATGAAAGCTCATACCAATGACAAACTTAGTTGGCCTCTAAGGTGCTACTGGAAGGATTTTTTTTATTTTGTGTGGTGTGTGTGTATATATATATATATATTAATGGCAATGGTGTACACCTGAGAGGTGCCAGTTCTGGCAAATCCTGGCTCGATTATCATTTGCTGTCTTCGTTCCATGCGCTGCTAAGACCAAAAAGGTGTTTAAAGGGAAAATGTACCTGTTGTGTTCTGAATGCAGGATAGAGCCATCAGAGCAACCCAGCCCCCCCTCCGCTGAGCCCCCCGCTTTGGAGCCGCCACCGCCGCCGCAGCCACCCACCCCCCTTTACCATGACATCTGGAGCCTGCGGGCCTCGTTGGAGATGTACGCTTCATCGGAGCAGGGCAACGACCGGGACTCGGTGCGCAGCGATGGCGGGGAGAGCCTCTCGTCGAGCGGCGGCTTGCCTAGCTTCTCTTCTTCCTTGGCAGACGAGGCCGAAGGAGGAGAGGAACGGTTGTCGGGGAAAACCAAGCAGGACAGCGTGGAGTCAGAGGCCGGCACCCGGAAGCTCTTGCAGATGGACAGCGGCTATGCCTCCATCGAGGCTCCCGGTGGGCGTGTCGGTGAGGACCAGACGGCCTCGGAGAAGCGCTATTGCTTCACCAGCGCGGGCCGCCGAGCCACCATCTTCGAGAGCTTTGAGGGCCAAGAACCGGAGGAGGAAGACAAGGTTGCGGAAGGGGCGGCCGGCGGGCCGCCAGCCCCACTGAGCCCACTGGTTTGGGCCCCGTACGGGCAGCTCTTCCCCACCCGGGACACTCTTCCCCGCCGGGACTACAGCATCGACGAGAAGACGGACGCCCTCTTCAACGCCTTCGTTCGCCACGACCCTCAGTTCGACGACTCGCCACTGCGGGCAAAGCACCGTTCCCGGACGCACCTTCGGAAGCAGTGGCAGCGTGCCAAACAGTACAGCGACCCCGGCGTCCGGTACCCGCCGGCCCTGGAGAGGCACCGGACGCCGTTGCGGAGGGGCGACAGCGTCAACTACCCGCTCGAAGGGCGCTACCAGAGCACCTTGCCCCGCATCGTCAGCGCTGGGGACGAGGAGGTGGCACCGGAGGCGGCGGAAGCCGGCGACAAAATCCAGGTGATAGAAGAAGAGCCGCCAGAGGAGGTCAAGGTGCCGCCCGACCCTTATGGCAGCGGCTGCCTCGAGGACGGGCAGTGCCCGGGCCTGGGCACCGAACTGATGGACAAGATAACCGGGGGGTTGGAGGAAAGGATGTACGGGCGCTTGAAAAAACCGAGAGAGAGTTCAGAGTGCGTTGTGGCTGTGGCAGACACCTCTCCTGACCCTAGCCCGGAGTAGAGGAGCAGGGGAATGGTGTTGACTTTAGGGTGAGGTAGCCGTCGCTCTCTCCCCAGTCCCTCCCTATGCCGGCATGGGATTTGCCAGCCAACCAGGGCAAGGGGGCACACACCAGGGCTGCCATAGAGGTTGCGCTATCTTGGAGGACTGCGGTCCTGCTTGGGCAGGTACCACGCAAGGGACGTCGCTGCATCCTAGGGGAGTCGCCATCCCGCAGGCATCCCTGCCTCTAGCCGGACTTGAAGTCCGCAGAGGGTCGAGGGAAGCTCTGGTCGAGGCTGCATTTGTCCGACGGGCAGCAGCAGGCCCTTAAGGCTTGGCCTTCTGCATGCGAGGGGCCATGGAGGGTGGGACCTTGCTCCCGGCAGCCTCTGCTCCCTTCTTGCCGGTGCCCGAGAGGGGTTGGGGTTGGGGGGTCTCAGTTCTCCCTTCCCCCTCCGAGGTGGGTTTGCCAAAGCAGGCGCCTCTATTGCACAGCCCGGACGTTACGTTTCCGAGGGGCTTTTTCTCGCTAATAATAGAAGACCCCGGAACCTAGCAGAGGCCCGACTTTTACCTCACGACATTAAGAAAAAAAAGAGCTGGTTGTAGCAGATAACTATAATGACTCCTTCACCTTTGCACACAGACTCTCTCTCTCTCTCTCTCTTTTTTTGCAAGCAATAACCTTATCCTTTCCTCCTCCTCCCTCCGTCTGTCGCTGGGCGTCCTCTTGGCGGGAGGCAGCAACAACCTCGCCTTCCAGATGGGACAGAAAAGCCTGCCCGCTTGGCCCCGATCTCTCACCCAAGTTTCTTTCCAATGAACTTTTGTTGGCATGGAACCGGCTCCAGAAGAGCCGGCTATTTTATTAAGCTGGGGAGCTGCCTGCCTGCCTCCAGGGTGGATGAAAAAGCCATGGGTTCCTGCACAGGTTTGGAGCGGGTTGTGCCGTTTTGGCAAAGCAAGGCATGCGGGTCACAGTAGAAACAGCACACCCGACTTCTTTTCCTCCGATAGCTCAGGCCTCCGTGTCTCCTCGCATCCCTGTTACTCCTCCGTCACCGATTCTCTTATTATCTCCGACTTCTCCCGTCCAACATAATTGTACGCTGTTCCCCCCCGCTTGCTCTGGCTTTCCGTCCAACGCCAGCGTCCCTTGCGCAGAGATACCAAACAACTTGATCGGAAAAGGTGGGTCGGAGCTGCTACTTGAACACTCCCAAGTTTCTAGTCCTCATGCAAACTGGGCTGCAGAATGAGAAATACCCTGGTCTTAGCATCAGGGTTTCATGGATGATGCAGAGGTTACTGATGTCTCTGTGTGTGTGTGTCCCCCACCCCCACCCCCGCTGTTGGACTGCTAGTCTCAGAAGCCAGGAAGTCTAGTAGAGCCATTGGAAAGCTGCGCATTTTTCCTCCCCAGGCTGAGATAGGAGAGCAGCGAGTTTGGGGCAAGGCCCAGCGGAAGAAACAGAGGGAGATCAGCCATAGCCCTCACACACTCGGCTACAAAACGCGCCTCTTCCAACATGCTATTCCGCAATCTGCGCCGTTCTCCAAATCGATGCAAAAGGGGTGTGTGCATTCTCTTTTTTATTTTATTTTTAAAATTAATTATTTATCCACATTTGTGGTTGAAGAAGAAGAAAATAATAATAATAATATACAAGCGGACGGTCTTATTGCGCCTTTAATTTTTAGCAGATTATAAGGTGGCGGCAGCAAGCTTTATTTTTTTTCTTTTAACGTATCGCTGCTACAAGCACATCGCTTGGGGAGGGGGCAACTGGCCCATCCACCTCCACCTCCAACGCCGCCATGCAGGGTGTGTGTGCCAAATCTTTCCTTTCCTAACTTTTTCCCCTCTTGTGCTTCAATTATTTTGCATGTCAACAGAGGGTGGGTTTGGGGGAGGAGTGGGGAGGGCGGTTGCCTGGTTGGATGTGTGGGTCCCGCCCTCCCGTTTTTCAGTTTTCTTTTCAAAATCAACATCCAAACCACTACTTGAAGGGGGTGGGGATCGGGGTAGGTAGGGGCTCGGAAAATAAGAGAAACTAATTTTTGTAAAAGTGAGAAAGTAAGTCTGCTGCCAGAGGTGCGGCGGGCCGATCTTTTTTCTCCCCGCCCCTTCTTCTTTTGGAGATGCGAGAATATATATATACACATATATTTATTTATTTATTCCAAAGGTCTAGCTTATTTTGCCACCTTGCTCTTGTCATTGTCGAAATCGCCATCATCATCTAGCTTGTGACTCCTGCCTTGCAAGGGGGTTGGACTAGAAGACCCTTTTGTGTGTGTGTGGGGGGGTCTCTTTCAACTCTGCCCATTCTATGATCACAATTGTCTTCTCTCTTTTTCTCTCGGCGTGGGGGGGGGGCGTCTTTCCTCCCTGCTTTGTAAAAGCAGCAGACCAAACCACGAACCTCCTTTTTTTCCCCTTTTCAAGGGAGGGGGAGAGCAAAAAAATAAAAATAAAATATAAAATACAAGACTTTATTAAAAATAAACGATGTGCCAACATTTTCCAATGGGTGTGTGTGGTCTTCTTTTCCCCTGAAGTCGTGAACGCTGTCAGCCCCAGAGGTTGTATATAGGGCCTGGAGTTAGAGCTCCCTGGTGTGGCTTTTGCCAAGCAGGTGTCCTCTCTAGCCCATGGGTATGCAAACTAAGGCCCGGGGGCCAGATCCGGCCCAATCACCTTCTAAATCCGGCCCGCGGATGGTCTGGGAATCAGCATGTTTTTACATGAGTAGAATGTGTCCTTTTATTTAAAATGCATCTCTGGGTTATTTGTGGGGCATAGGAATTCGTTCACACACACACACCCCAATACAACCCGGCCCCTCACAAGGTCTGAGGGACAGTGGACTGGCCCCCTGCTGAAAAAGTTTGCTGGCCCCTGATCTAGATATTTTGGACCTCACTTCTACATTGGCTTTGCTGCCAGGGGTGGGGTAGGGGTGGGGCTGCGAGTTTACAGCGTGACCACATTTTGGGATAATTGCGTGCTGTTCCAGCTGCCTGGAAAAGGATATTGCGGAGTTATAGAAGGGCAAGCCCAACAACGATCAAGGGAAATGGAGCGATTCCCCTATCGGGAAAGGATTTGGGACTTTTCCATTTAGGGGAAAGGTGAAATCTATTTATAAAATGATGCACAGCTGAACACACACACCCCGCACCTCCATCCCTGAATACAGTGCACTGGAGTTTCGCCTGTGGCAACCTCTTGGAAATGCAAGGCTTACATTTTGCCCTGGGAGGTGTGCCAAGACGCCAAAAGGACTTAGTAGATCCCTGTTTCGAAAGCTTGGTTTGGAATCTGATCCGCTTGAACATGAACAGAGCGTCCGGTTCATTGAAGAGCAGCGCTCAAAGCAGGGTGTTCTAAGAAGATTCAAGCTCCTCTCTATGGCAGAAAATTATTATTATTAATATTATTTTTTTATTATTTATACCCTGCCCATCTGGCTGGGTTTCCCCAGCCACTCTGGGTGGCTCCCAACAGAATATTAATAAAAAAAAAGTGACATCAAACATTAAAGACTTCCCTAAACAAGGCTGCCTTCAGATGTCTTCTAAAAGTCAGATAGTTGCTTATTTCCTTGACATCTGATGGGAGGGCGCCACCCCCGATAAGGCCCTCTGCCTGGTTCCCTGCAACCTCACTTCTTGCAGGGAGGGAACTGCCAGAAGGCCCTCGGAGCTGGGCCTCAGTGTCCGGGCTGAACAATGAAGGTAGAGACGCTCCTTCGGGTTTACTGGGCTGTTTAGGGCTTTAAAGGTCAGCACCAACATTTCGAATTGTGCTCAGAAGGGATCCTGTGGGTGTTGAAACACAGCAATGGCTGTGCAGGTGTGGCCCCCAGAGAACCCCAGGTTTAGGCCAGGAAAAGCCTCGATCCACCTGGCACAAGCTCCAGCTGCTTTGAATGATAACTCCCATCAGCCTCTTTGGGGGATGTAGTTCTAAACAGCAGGAGAGCGCCAGGTTGGCAAATGCAGTTCCCAGGGAGAAAGAGCACCTGATATATATTTTCTTCCAGAGCTCATGCACAGCAACAGAAGATATCGCAGCAACATGGGCCCTTAAAAGCATACTGCGCCAGCTTGAAAGGCCTCATCTTAAGTTTCTTCCCCCCCTTCCCGTTTAAGAGCCGAGATCAGAGACTAGAAAACACGTGTGTAAGTCAGGGGTCAGCAAACTTTTTCAGTAGGGGGCTGGTCCACTATCCCTCAGACCTTGTGTGGGGGGGGCGGACTATATTTTGAAGAAGGGAAAAAAACAACGGCGAATTCCTATGCCCCACAAATAACCCAGAGATGCACTTTAAATAAAAGGACACATTCTACCCATGTAAAACACGCTGATTCCCAGACTGTCCGCAGGCCGGATTGAGAAGGTGATTGGGCCAGATCCGGCCCCCGGGCCTTAGTTTGCCTACCCATGGTGTGCTCGAGTTGTTTTGCCGCCCCCTTCCTGCAAGCTCCCCCATCTCTCCTGCAAGGAAGGGCAGAAGCATAGACAGGAAATGTCTTTGCAGTGTCGGCCCAAGTCACGTCGAGCTCAGTAACCCCTACACTGGCTGGCAGCAGCTCTCCGGCGCTTCCAAAAGGGTCTCCAGCCTTATTGGGAGAAGCCACCCTGGGACTGATCCTGGCAACGTCTGGATGCGAGGCAGAGGTTCCATCGCCAAGCTGGGGCCCTTCCCCAGTCGGTCTAGCCTACCTCACAGGGCTGTTGTGAGAATGAAAAACAGGGAGAGGTTTCAGTTACAGGTAGGTAGCCGTGTTGGTCTGAGTCGAAGCAAAATAAAAAAAATTCCTTCAGTAGCACCTTAAAGACCAACTAAGTTTTTATTTTGGTATGAGCTTTCGTGTGCATGCACACTTCTTCAGTTACACTAGAAACAGAAGTGTCAGACCCTATATATATACAGAGGGTGGTGGGGGTTGGTGGGAATGGGTGATGGGCTGATGGGAGTGGTAAACCTGTAGATGGCTGTTAATGGCTGCTGATGGCTGCAATTAGTCCTGGGCTGAGGTGCTAAAGAAAGCTTGATCATGCATAATGAGGTAAGAATCCGATGTCTCTATTCATCCCAGGTGCTTCCATGGTTTTAAGCTTGGGAAAGAGAGGATTGAAGATGCCAGCGGGATAGAAATGCCGCAATGAAATAGAACTCCTGTAATTTCTCACCGCTGGCTGATGGGAGTTTGGAGTCCAGCTACGTCGAGACCACCGTGGTGGCGACCACAGGAATGGGGGGGGGGGAGAGAGATCCACCAGCCCAGACAGCTCCAAACTGCAGTCGTGATGGGAAAAGGCTCTTTCCCAGCAGGGGGCAAACGACCCGGCGTGCTGCGGCTTTCTGCGTCAGGACCCCCCCCCCCCGGAGACCTGGGAGATCAGGGTTTGAATCCCCCGCTCAGCCACGCAACTCCCCAGGTGACCTCGCTGTGCCTCAAGCCTACCTTGCAGAGTTTAAAGAAGTGGTAGGGAAAAGTGGGCTATACGTGCAAGAAATGGTGACAAACATGGAGGTGGCAGGGGTCCAGTTGGAGGCCGGCCTCTTACCTCCGAGACAGGGACCTGCCCAGAGTTCTCCCAGGGAGAGGGACCTAAGCTCCCTTAATGGAAAAAAGCCTTTGCCTCCTTCCCTCTCCCTCTTTTCAAAGGGGGACAGGGGGTGGGCTGGTGTGGAGGACTCCCTAGTCCTGAATGGGGTAACTGTGCCCCTGAAGGACCAGGTGCGCAGCCTGGGAGTCATTCTGGACTCACAGATGTCCATGGAGGCACAGGTCAATTTGTGTCCAGGGCGGCTGTCCACCAGCTCCATCTGGGACGCAGGCTGAGACCCTACCTGCCTGCAGACTGTCTTGTCAGAGGGGTGCATGCTCTGGTTATCTCCCGCTTGGACTACTGCAATGCGCTCTCCATGGGGCTACCTTTGAAAGTGACCCAGAAACTGCAATTAATCCAGAATGCGGCAGCTAGACTGGTGACTGGGAGCGGCCACTGAGACCATATAACACCTATAAGACCTACATTGGCTCCCATTCCGTTTCCGAGCACAATTCGAAGTGTTGGTGCTGACCTTGAAAGCCCTAAACGGCCCAGAAGACCTGAAGGAGCGTCTCCACCCCCATCGTTCTGCCCGGACACTGAGGTCCAGCGCCGAGGGCCTTTTCACGGTTCCCTCCCTGTGAGAAGTGAGGTTACAGGGAACCAGGCAAAGGGCCTTCTCTGTGGTGGCACCTGCCCTGTGGAGCGCCCTCCCATCAGATGTCAAAGAGAAAAACAACTACCGTACCAGACTTTTAGAAGACATCTGAAGGCAGCCCTGTTCAGGGAAGCTTTTAATGTTTGATGGATTACCAGGCATCCCCAAACGATGTTTTGGACTACAATTCCCATCTTCCCCGACCACTGGTCCTGTTAGCTAGGGATCATGGGAGTTGTAGGCCAAAACATCTGGAGGGCCGCAGTTTGGGGATGCCTGGATTACTGTATTTTAATATTTTGTTGGAAGCCGCCCAGAGTGGCTGGGGAAGCCCAGCCAGATGGGCAGGGTATAAATACATAAATAATAAATTTATTTATTATTATTATTGAACTACAATTCCCATCATCCCTGACCACTGGTCCTGTTAGCTAGGGATGATGGGAGTTGTAGTCCCAAGACATCTGGAGGGCCGAGTTTGGGAGTGCCTGCACTAGATGATTCTTGTGGCGCCTTCCAATTCTGCAATCCTGTGACTGGAACTGATGATGATTATTTGGCCCTCTTGGACAATCTAAGCAAAAAGATTGCAACGTTCGGAAATAACCAACATTTCTGGAACTAAACACGGCGTCCAAAATGTAAGAACTGCACCTGTTTTTTCCTCCCAGGCTGGGCTAAATCAACAGCCCCCCTCTCCCCCCCCAAAAAAAAACAGGCTCAGAAACCCATGGCTCCATTTTGACTTTTATTTTCTTTTTAAAAAAAAGAAAAGGAAAAGGAAAGGAAAAAAAGCACTCACTTCCCTTTGCTCCAGCCCTTATAAACAGCATGCAGATTTTTATTTTATTTTCGTTTTAATAGTGTGGTGATTTTTGTTGTCGTTTTAAATACCGGGTTCTCCCCCCCTATAATGCCCCCTCCCCACTTTCTGAACCTTCCCCCCCCCCCACTCAATTTTTTCAGGCCGCGACGTCCTCTCCCCAGCTCTTCCTTTTTTTATTTATTTCAGATACGGTCACAAATGTGCAAGGAAGTTCTCTAAAGATAACTGCAAAATATAAACCGCCCTCCCCACCCCTCAAAAAAGAGGGAGGGGGGAAGAGAGGGAGGAGGGGGCCAAAAAGAAAGAAAGAAGGGGTGGGGAAACAAAAATATAATATATAATATATATATTATAGAACAGTAGTCAACTACATAAAGTGCGTGTCGATGGCTTTCAAAAATTCTAACACAAGGAGGAATGGCTGGGGGGGGGAGAGCAAGTTGTGCCAAGTCCTGGAGGAAACTTGCCCCCCATCTCACAACGCCCCCCCCACCAGGAACAGCCCCCCACTTCAACCCACCCCCCAACAAGTCGTGGGAATCCGGACGGCCAAACAGACAGGATTTCAGGAGGTGAAGCACAGCCAGTCTAAAAAGCAGGATGGATGTCTTCTTCTCTCCCCCCCCCCCCCAAGTAAGAGTATCGTGTCTTTTTTTTTCTCTCTTTACGAAAAGGCATTTCTCTTCGTGTTTCTTGGCTCTCTCTTTTTGGATCGCAAGCGTGGATCTACGGGGGTCGGCTACCAGGGATGCTGGCCTTGGAGGGGGACGGGCAAGGGTACGGCGTGGGTGGCAGAGATGCACAGAGAGCCGAGGAGGGGACACAGCGGCCGCCAAGCACAGTAATTCGGGGCTCTGGCTGCGAAGAGTTAAAAAAAAGAAAAGGGGGGGAGGGAGAGAGAGAAAGAGAAAGCGGATGTCAGAAAAAGTTTTGCAATTTGTTGCATGCTGCTTCGTTGTGTCACAGTTACACACGCCCATTTGCAAAAAAGAGTGCATAATCTAAAACTTTTTTAAAAAAAAAAACCACTGCAATTATTATTATTAACATTTGCATACATATTTTTTTAAAACAGATTTTTAAAAGATCCCAGCATTGCACGGGGTTGGACTAAATGACCGCTAAGGTCTCCTTCCAACCCCACAGTTCTAAGAAATTCTAAGAAAAATCAGCCACACTTAATTTAAAGACATTCAATATTTTAACAACAAGCTAAAAGCAGATCGGAGCTTGCACAAGCTTTTGAAACGTCTGGGTTGGCTCGTCCAAGCAGAAATGTTTTTAGCAAGCGCCAACAAACAGTACGGCAAAACGGCACAGGGTCCGATGTCCAGGGTCTTTCAAGGCAGAAGGCGAAAAGCCTTAGTGAGGCTTAGCAAGGGCAGCTGGCCGGGGCAGAGAGAAGTCTTTCTACTGTTTCTCATGGCTTTCTGGGGCTGCAGAGGAGATCCACAGAAAACACATCCTGCTAACTTGCAGCAAGCCTACTGGGAGCAAGTTCAGAGCAAGAAAAGAGAGAGCATGCTACCTTGGCAAGAAGTAAAAATAAAGACCGCAAGCCGGCAGCACGATGCGGCTGCAAAGAAGCCAAACACAATCTTCAGCTGCATTAAAGAGAACCGTCGCTTCAAGTCCCGCTTTTGCTTTGGCTCCCGAATTAAGGCAGGAAACATGCGTCCAGTTCTGGGGCGAAGCACTTTTAAAAGAGGCCGTAGGCAAATTGGAACCGGGGGGGGGGGGGCAGTTCAGAGAAGGGGGGGGTCAAGATGGAGAAAGGTTTAGCCTGAAGGGGAAGAAGAGATGGAAACATGACCGGCTGGTTCCAAAAAGGACAGAGATTTTCTTCTTTTGCTATAATAAAGGGTCTGGAGGGTAGATTTTGGCTGAATTATTTGGGGGCTTGCCTTGGCTGGTCTAGCACAACAAAAGCTCAACAGCCACCTTTTTCGGGGGTGGTGGTGGTGGTGCTCGCCTCCAAATCTCTTATCTTGGAGTAGGATTGTGGGTTTTTTGGGGGGGGAGGACACACCCCTCCTGCTACAGATTCAATCTTGCCTGCATGACTTATTTACCGAAGCTATTCGGAGACTTAGCCGGGAGTGAGGAAGGAGGCGGAAAAAGAAGAACCGGCTTTTGGGGGGGGGAGTGAATGGAGAAACCTGGTTGCGAGCCAAGGAGGTAAAAGCTTTTGGGGGGGGGTGCAAGGAAGAGAGGGCGCCACCGGCTAAGTGCATTACTGCGGCGAGGCCAGGCGGGGGTGGGCAGATCACAGATGAATAATTTTCTCTTCTTTCTTCCTGGGCTGAGCTTATGAATCAGGAGAGCTGAAACCGGCTGGGTGAAAACAGCAGGGGAGGGATTTTTTCCTATTATTTTTTTGTTCAGGGTGGAGAGAGAGAGAGAGAGAGGAGAGAGAGTGAAGGAGAGATTTGGGGTTTTCTGCAGAGCTGGGAAAGGGAGGGATATACGTCAAGTCAGATGAAAGCCGGACGCACGAGCCGATCGCGACCGCCCCCCCTCCGTGATCCCTGCTCGCTTAAGCTCAGAGGCACAATACATGCTTTTCAAAAAATCCGCCTCGGTCAGTATGTAAGAGTCAGAAGTTCCCTCTAATTTTTTTTGGGGGGGGGGTGAATTAAAACACCCCAAAAAGGATGCTCGTGAGTCTAGATGGCCCCGAATGTGTGCGTAACACCTTGTGGTAGTGAGTTCCTTTGGTTAACTTGGTAACGGCCTCCTTCCTCCTGCGCTGACTTCGCCAAAAGGGAGGCGGAGGAGGAATGGAACTGTCCATCACAAAGCGTGAGGAGGCAGCCCAGCGCAGAGAAAAGGGGAGCTGGAGCCTGTTGTCGCAACCCAGGGGGCCGCATTCCCATTCCCGAGGGACGAGCGGGGGTGGTGGGCGGGGACTCTACACGCACTTCTCGCTGCCCCCTGCGGACAAGCAAGAGGCACGGCCAGAGGTCCAAGGAGGCATTTTGCAGCTGGGCAAAAATATATGAGGGTGTGAAGCACAGCTGGTGAGGGAGATATTTAGGGGCATTTGGAGCCCGAGTACGAGGTTCCCCCAGCCCTGAGTTCAAGTGCCTGATTCTGAACAGAAGCATGACTTAAGCAGCAGCACAGGAAGGCGTCTGAAAATATGTAAAGAAGGCGCCAGGAGAGCATCCCGCAAACGGGGAGCCACCGCAGAGAAGGCCCTGCTTCTCGTGTTGCTGCCCTCTCGCAGAGGGGGTGCACAAAGGGGGTCCTTGGGCTCCCTGTGTGAGTGCCTGGAGGCAGTTGGAGGATCAATTGAGGTTGAATCCTGACAAGACAGAAGGACTATTTTGGGGGGCGGGGCAGGCAGGTGGGGGGACTCCCTGGTCCTGAATGGGGTAACTGTGCCCCTGAAGGACCAGGTGCGCAGCCTGGGAGTCATTTTGGACTCACACCTGTCCATGGAGGCACACGTCAGTTCTGCGTCCAGAGCAGCTGTCTACCAGCTCCATCTGGTACGCAGGCTGAGACCTCCCTGCCCGCAGACTGTCTTGCCAGAGTGGTGAATGCTCTAGTTATCTCCCGCTTGGACTACTGCCATGCACTCTCCATGGGGCTATCTTGGAAGGTGATCTCGAAACTACAACTAATCCAGAATGCGGCAGCTAGACTGGGGACTGAGAGCGGCCACAGAGACCATATAACACCGGTCCTGAAAGACCTACGTTGGCTCCCAGGACGTTTCCGAACACAATTCAAAGTGTTGGTGTTGACCTTGAAAGCCCTAAACAGCCCAGTATCCCTGAAGGAGCGTCTCCACCCCCATCGCCCAGCCCGGACACTGAGGTCCAGCTCCGAGGGTCTTCTGGCGGTTCCCTCCCTGTGAGAAGTGAGGTTACAGGGAACCAGGCAGAGGGCCTTCTTGGTGGTGGCACCCGCCCTGTGGAACGCCCTCCCATCATGTCAAAGAAATAAACAACTATCTGACTTTTAGAAGACATCTGAAGGTAGCCCTGTTTAGGGAAGTTTTTCATGACTGATGTTTTAATGTATTTTTAATCTTTTGTTGGAAGCCGCTCGGATGGGCGGGGTATAAATAAATTATTATTATTATTATTATTATTAAGCAATGATTGCAAGGTTCCTATGGGGAGCAGCTGGTCCTTGAATTTAAACATCATTAACGAACAGCTGAGATTCAGGCCTGTGTTTCGTCCGGCCTGAACTGCATATGATGCCCTCGGGCACTGAATAAAGCTAACGTTCTGGTCCTCACTGTTCTGAATCAAGAGCCGATTCGCATAGGAACTTAAGAGCTGCCTTGTCAGAAGCTTGGCGTACCTGGATCTGTACTGCCTACAACACGGACCGGAAGCAGGAGGTCTCTGTGGTTTCAGGCAGGGAGACGTTTATCCCAGCCCTAACCAGTCTGGACCTGGGACCTGCATGCCACCAGACTATAACCCTTTCCCCTAAAATTAAGTGAGTTCCCAGTCCGTGCGATTCTGAACCAAGAGATTTGATTTCATAGCAACGTGGGAATCTTTCGACTGGTCCGTTTAGTTCAGCGCTGGCGTTGTAAATCGGATGTTGACAGGCTGGAACGTGTTCAGAGGACGGCAACCCAGAAGATCAAGGGTCTGGGAACCAAGCCTGATGAGGAGCGGTTGAAGGAGCTGGGTATGTTTAGCCTGGAAAAGAGGAGACTTGAACCAAGGGCTTCAAGTTGCAAGAAAGGAGATTCCGACTCAACATCAGGAAGTGCTTTCTGCCAGTAAGAGCTGTTCAGCAGTGGGACGGTCTCCCTCGGGAGGTGGTGGGCTCTCCTTCCTTGGAGGTTTTTAAGCAGAGGTTGGATGTCCGTCTGTCACGGATGCTTCAGTTGGGATTCCTGCATTCCCTTCCCACTTTATACGATTCTATGGGTCAAATCACTGACCCACGTTGTTCAGCGCTGCCTACAATGACTGGCAAGGGCTCTCCTTATTCCCACCTGGAGACGGAAGCTGGGGCCTTCTGCATGCAAAGGAAGTGCTCTAACCACTGAGTGGCACCACCTTTCTGGACACTTCCCTCCCACCCCAAAGCCCCGAAAAAGAGAGAAGAGGAAGAAGCACAGACCTGCGGTGGGCGATGCTCAGGCCCCGGCTTGTCACTGCTGCTTGCAGGTGGAGAGCTTCCGAATCTTGCTGCTGGTGGAAGACGAGGCTTTGCGTGAAGGGTTGGACGAGGCGCTGGCCCGCCGCTCGGCCTTCGTCTTGCCGCCGAGCTGCGCCGGCTCAGTTCCGTTCATGCAGACCGGCTTGGGGAGCCCCCGGCTGCAGCGGCTCTGTCCGTTCTGCCTTGCTTCCTCGTCAGGCACCTGTCCTGGAAGGCAAACACACGGGAACACGAAAAAAAAAGGAGGTACAGGGGAGGTCTGTGCCACAGGGCATGCGCAGAGGGCAGGCAGAGCATCTAAATCTCAAATGTGGGAACTTCCTGGGAAATGGTTTATAAATGAATCAGAGAAAATGCTCAAAATAACTTACTTTTTTAAAACAAAAACAAAAACCAGAAGCATTTCTTTTAGGGAGAATTGGTATAGAGCAGGCATAAGCAAACTCGGCCCTCCAGCTGTTTTGGGACTACAACTCCCATCATCCCTGACCACTGGTCCTGTTAGCTAGGGATGATGGGAGTTGTAGTCCCAAAACATCTGGAGGGCCGAGCTTGCCTATGCCTGGTACAGTTACCGAAAGATTGAAAGAAAGAAAGAAGTGCTATGTACGCCACGACCGCAGGATGCTCAGAAATGGGAAGATTCAATACCAACCAAGGAAGGATGGCAGACTAAATTAATGGACCATGCCAAAATGGCAAAACTTAAGGGAGCAAAAGGGAACCAAGAGGTGGGGAAACTTTATCCAAGACTGGGGGAAATTTGTGGATTGTCTGAAATGTTACTGTTCATCAGCGGGATTAATTTAAACCAAGCAGTTAAAAATTAATGCTAAGAAGAGACCTAGGGAGTAATTAATAATTGGAGTAATGTAGGAAATGCAGTGTTTTATATATATATATGAAACAGTAAACGGAGTGTGGGGAGGGAAGAGTCAAAATACACCTATTTGTTGGATTGTATTTCTGTCAAAATATTTCCGAAAAGTTTTATTCTCAAACTTGGGGTTCCCGGCTGGACTACAGCCCCCATCATCCCTGGCTGCTGGCCATTATCCTGCTAGCGAGGGATGATAGGAGTTGTAGTCCGACGACAGCCGGGGACCCAGGTCTGAGAAAACGCTTGATGCCCAAAGTTCATCATCCTATCTTCTCAGCGGCTGACCAGATGCCCCCGTGGAGTTGGGCTGGTGTTAGCCCTCCCTGCCGGATCAGGCCAAAGAGGAGCTACCTAGCCTGGCACCCTGTCCTTGCTGCAGTCAACCGGACGCCCCAAAGGAATGCCCCGCCCCCGGGCAGGACCTGAGTGCGAATCTCCCCACTCGAGATTCCCGGCAACGGGCATCGTTCAGAGGCATTTGCTGCCTGCAATAGGAGAACTTTTCCGCCATTCCCCCTCCTGATTCTCTTTTAAAGCTTGCCTCTTACAGGAAACATTGCCATTTCTGAATTATTATTATTATTATTAATCTCTGGAGGTTTATAGCCTGTCTTGTTCCTCTCCCAAATGGGTTTCGAGGTATCGTGCGCATTGCTCTGCCCCCCGCCCTCCAGTCCCCAAGACCGATGAGGTAGGTTTTGGCTGCAAGAGGCACAGCAAGCACCACGCCCAGCAAGTGCCGTGACCCGGGCGGGAGGATTCGAACTCGGGTCTCCTCCCAGGCAACCCTGGGACGCCGCAAGTGCTAGCGCCACAGCTGGGTCTTCCCGACAACGCCATGCCGGGGGTTGGGGAGCAAACCACAAGAGTGCAAGAGATTTGCTTTCCAGCAAGCAAGCGTAAAAAAAAGCCGAGCGACAACTGCTTAGCTCAGCAATGGGGGCGGGTGGGAGGGAGGGCGTCAGTCGTGCTTTCAAGCTAACAATGCCCTCTGTGATCACGTCTGCTGCTCTCGCACTCGCTCCCCCCGCCGCTGCCGGTGGTGCCTCCCGGCAGATCCTGCCAAGGTAATTTTCACGCAGACCTTTTCAAGCCGGATGACTCAGCGGGAGCCAGGAGAAGCGGCGATTGCTGATCGTTTTTTTCACCCAAGGACGCAGGCAGATTCCCGTCACGGCACCTGCCCGGGGTGCCACAGGGGCCGCCGGGAAGACGCAAGCTGCCGCTGCCACCGTAACAAACTTACGCACGACCCAAAGCGTGTCGTCCTTTCTTCCTAGGGAGGTCCAGCCCCCCCCCCAAAAAAACACACAACTGCTTAAGACCTTTGCAAAAGGAGTTGCTTCGAAGACCTGTTGTATGCATCCCCAGAGGTGGCCCTCTGCTCAGCTCTGCTCACGAGTAGTACACCGTTCATCCCCATTTATTTCAATTTGATGTGCTGCTATTCCGCCTTCCCCTCCCAGATAGCTCAAGGTGGAGCGTGCAGGCCTGGCCTTTGCAGGACAGTGGGGGGAGCAGAAGTGTTGCATAACAGTTAGAGCGTCGGACCATGAGCTGGCTGACCAGGGTTCAAAACCCCAATCCACCCTGAAGCTCGCTGGGTGACTGTGGGCCATTGCCGTCTCTTAGCCTAACCTACCTCACAGGGTTGCTGTGAGGATGGAGCAGGGAGGCGGAGAACCACCTCGAGCTCCTTGGAAGGTAGAGGTGGCATGCAAATGTAACAAATAAAAATAAAATAAAAACTATCAAGCAAAAACCCCACCTCCGCCAGACACCGGCTGCCCCTGCACTGGGTCAGTGGATCATTTATTATAAGAGCACCTCTTTCAGAAATCGGTGCCGGGGTTTTTGGTTTTCCTCTTCCCTCCCTGTCCCCTTTCCCTTGCGTGTCGTGTAGCGTTTCTTCTTCTTCTTCTTCTAAGACAGTCGTCCTGCGGAGATAGCAACTGCCTCGCTTTGTTTGCAAGCTGGTACACCCTTTTGGCAGGGTGTACAAAAGGCAACAAAGAAAGAAACAAAGAAACAAAAACAAAGGGCTCCCCCCCCCATTGCTGCAGATGCAGACCCTGACGACAACCTTGCATTTCTATTCATATAGGAAGATATCCACAAAAGGGTTTCTGGAGTGTGGCAAAAACCCTTCAGGTTCTTAAAAAATTCATGGGGTCCCAGAAATGGGAATAGAGGTGTTTTTTTGGGAGGGGGGAGCAGAAGAGAGAGGAAAGAAAGAGGACCTCTACTTTCCTAGCCAAGTAAAGAATAGTGTGTTGAGGATATATATATATGAAAGTACATTTGGCCAAGCAACATCAATTTTTATGTGTTTCGGCAGGGAAGAAGGGAGCAGAGGAAGGTGGGGGGGGGGAATGCAAAGCAGCCACCTCTCCAAAGCACCTTCTTCTGATCAATGGGAATCGTAATGAGTTTCCCTCCCCACAATATAAGCCAGCTTCTGCCTCCGCAAGTGACTCACTCTCCTGCTTCTCTCTTCTCCCTCCGCTGCCACCTCTGCCTACAGCTTAACTGGTGTTCGCAAACGCTGCGGGAGTCGCCACCCGGTGATTTTTCTGGCGCTCTCTTAATACGGCCCCCCCAAACCCTACGCAAAAAGGGGACCCCTCTGCTATGCCAAGTCTCTTGCTTTCACCCATGGGGGTCCCCCGACGGTTGGGGCGCATCCCAAAACTGCAACCGTGCAGTGCCGTTCGGGCATGCCACCTCCAGACACACACACACACCCGCAGCAGCTGCTTCAAGCAAAGTCCCTAACTCCCAAGTTGCTAGACCTCATGACTCTGGAAAGCAGAACGAGGCGGGCCACGTATGAGGAAATCTTGACGAAAACTGAAAAAGGATGGAGTTTAAAACCTTTTGAGGACATTAAAGGAGTGTTAACAGGATGGATAGAATACCATCAAATAAATGATGTGCTTAAAGAAGATAGAAAAATAGGTTTGAGGATAAAAGATCCAAATTTCAAATAGAAGTGCTAGAAGGCAAAACAAAGCTTTTGGCAAAGATGTATGATCTGTTGTTGGAGTGGTATACAAAAGATGAGTTGACAAAAGAAGTGATGATTAAATGGGCAAAAGATTTGGGGCATAATATTGAATATGATGCGTGGTTGAAACTATGGAATCAAACTTTAAGATTTACAGCATGTACTGCCTTGAAAGAAAATGTATATAAGATGATGTACAGATGGTATTTAACTCCAGTTAAGTTAGCTAAAATGTATAGAATGAGTGATAAAAGTTGCTGGAAATGTAAAGAGAAAGATGGTGAATTTTATCATATGTGGTGGACATGCGAAAAAGTTAAAAGATTTTGGGAAAGTTTATATAATGAATTGAAAAAGATGTTTAGATATACCTTTCCAAAAAAACCAGAAGCATTTTTGTTAGGAATAATAGGAGGAGAGATTAGAAAAGAAGATCAAACACTGTTTATGTATGCAACAACCGCGGCTAGGACTTTGTTAGCCCAAAAATGGAAATTACAGGAATTACCTACAATTGTGGAGTGGCAGATAAAAATGATGGACTATGCTGAACTTGCTAGATTGACATGCAAGATTCGTGACCAGGGGGAGACAAGGTTTCAAAAGGACTGGAGTAAATATGTGAACTATATGGAGAAAAACTGTAGATCATTAAAAACTCTCGCAGGATTAAAATAAACCTTACGAATTGACCAATATGTTAAAAAAGGAACTGCAAAAAAAGGAATTAACAAGAAACCCGCATGAAGGGAGGGGGGGAAGTCATAGCTCGGCGGAGCAAGGTAAAAGATGTGAATATAAGATTTTGTATAAAAGATTGGTTTTGTT
Source organism: Zootoca vivipara (assembly GCF_965207765.1). Classification (NCBI taxonomy): domain Eukaryota; kingdom Metazoa; phylum Chordata; class Lepidosauria; order Squamata; family Lacertidae; genus Zootoca; species Zootoca vivipara. Next base: position 92,134,316 of record NC_142589.1, on the reverse strand, counting down.
AATTTGTTGAATTCGGAAAATTGGAATAAAATGTATTTAAAAAAAAAGACTCTGGAAAGCAGAACACCCCTTGGGGCCAGAAGGGAATCGATCCCCATAGCTCACATAGCTTCGGTGATGGCAAAGGCTATTTCAATATGGCGGTACCCTCGCTCACGTGTTTATTTCTTAAAAGCCGTTCCACGAGCGGCAGCGAGCAAGCCGGTGTCCCTCGCAACTGGTTTGCTCAACGGCTATTCTGCTCAAGCAGGTATCTCGGGTGGGAAAAGCCGACCACACGTGAGATTAAAACCACTGCTGATTCCATGTTAGTGCAGGGGAGCGGGGCCGCATAAGGTCAAGGAGTTTGTATTATTCTCCTCCTCAACCCCCCCGAACTCTGGCCGTGTGCTTTAGATATAATTTAAGGAATTCTTCGCAAGCGGGTAAAATCTTGGGGCTCCGCCCTCAAGCCCTTCCAAGCTTTTATTTGTAGTAGGGTAGGAGAAGAAATGTATTTAGCATTAAGGCTGGGTGTGTATACCCAATTCTGACCGAACTTAGCCTCCTGGATGTATATATTATGCTTCTGACTGAAAGCCCCTTCTGCTCCTTGAATTTGTGCGAATTTCTGCTCCTTGAATTTGTGGCAAGGGGTTCCACAGTTTAACACTTCAAATATCTTAAGGGTTCTCACGCGGAAGAGGGAGCATGCTTGTTTTCTCCTGCTCTGGAAGGTAGGACTCGAATCCATGGCTTCAGAGTGACAAGAAAGGAGAGGCTGGGTGGCCACCTGTCATGGATGCTTTAGCCGAGATTCCTGCATTGCAGGGGGTTGGACTAGATGACCCTCGGGTCCCTTTCCAACCCTTAAGATTCTCTTTTTCTATGAACTCTGCACTGTGCGAATGACATTTTCTTTGGTATGTCCTGAATGACCCCAGAGTTCCAGTATTACGAGAGAAAAACCCGCCTCCCTATCGACTTTCTCCACCCCAGGCACAATCTTACCTTTTCCTCTAACCTGTCAGGAATTCAGTCTACAAGCCTTGCACTGATTTCTCTGACTGTCAGAAACTCTCCTCAGACCCAGCCAGAGGTTTTTGCTCCGCTCGCAAAGATTCTTTTCACTGGGCCACAAAATGTTTGGGAACTTGGGATTATTTTGCATTCGTTCTGAGCTGGATTTTTAAATAGCGGTGTGTGTTTTTATGTCTTCTGAGCACTCAGGAAGAGCCATGATCAGCTCATATAAAACTCAGGGGATATTCTTTGACAGATAACCGACCCTGCCGTAAGCTGAACTGCAAAGCTTCTAAAGCGAGAGACGGATTTAAAACATTTTTTTTAGAGGGAGAACTTTAAAATGCAACAAAGCTTTTTATTTTGCTCTTCAAACCGAAGGTCACAGAAGGCGGAAAAGAACAGCTTTTCTCTGGGAAAAAAAAAACCTTTTAAAAGCACCAATAACAATAAATCTGGATAAAATGGGGTGGGGGCGGCAGAACTTTTTAAGAGCCGGTGTTCCCCAGGAGAGGCGGCTTGGGGGGGGGGCGTGCCAAGAAGAGGAGAAGCCAACCCACCACGTTGTCAAGTATGTGGACTGACAGCTCTCTGGGATGCGGCCGCTTTGACGGGTGGCAGATAATGGCAGCGATTAACGCCACAGCGATGATGATCCGCCAGTGCCCACAGAGGGGGCCGACACAGTGCAGAGAGGCAGGCACGGTTGGGAGGCGGGGGGTTGGCGTTTTGTGGCAAGACAGCCAGAGGTTTCGGGTTAGGATCACCAGCACGGCCAAAGGGAGCCATAGAGGCCTGAAACTTCAGGAGGCTGCTGGCAGGGCACGGCACAGGAGGGGAGCTGGGTCTCTGGGTGGGTGGAGAACGTGGAAACTGTGACTGGGGAACACCAGGAAAAAGCCCTGGCATGGAACTGCAGCACTGGGAAGTGCCACCAAGAACATACATTAACTTTCCAAGAAGGTAAGGAACTTGCAAGGTGACCAGCTGCAATCTGGGCATTTTGGGGGGCGGGGAACAACCCTATTGTTTAAAAGGGGCTCTTTCCCCCAACAATCTCCCGCCCACCCACTCATGGTTCGAGGCCAGGGACTCTCCTAGCTGGTGGAAAAGCAAGCTGCCTTGTTGTCTTCCTCTTTCTCCTGAGCTCTCTTGCCATCTAAGCTAAGCCTCCATCCTTCCTCTGAGCTGGTGGTGGCGGCGGCGGAGTCTCCTTCCCCGAAGAGGAGTGCAAGATATCCTTCCTGATCTGCGCTCTCGTCCTCTCTAAGCCCTGCCTCGCTGTCGTAACCTGAGGAAAACGCAACACGGGAGCCGTCAGGGTGGATGGGACACACGCGCAGCAGGCAGAAATACCAGGACCAACCTGTGTGAGGTGCTGCCCTTAACCGATGCCCTTAGGGGGGGACAGAGGGCAGGCTGTGATCCCACAGGAGCATCCCCTCCCAATATTTCTCCAATAGGGACATCCTACTCTGTGTCGGGTTCACCGTGAGCCAACGGCGCCCCGCCTACCTCGCAGGGAAGGGATGGTGTACAACACCTTCCGCTGATAAATGGGATGAAATTAAATGTTAGCGGTCAGCTGCCTTGAGCCTGCCAGGAAAAAATGGTGGGTAGTAGTAGTAGTAGTAGTAATAATAATAATAATAATAATAATTTATTTATACCCCGCCCATCTGGCTGGGTTTCCCCAGCCACTCTGGGCGGCTTCCAACAAAAATATTAAAATACCGTACACTAATTTCTTAAAAATTAAAAGCTTCCCTAAACAGTAGTAGTAGTATTAGTAATAATAATAATAATAATAATAATAATAATAGTACAGTGGTACCTTGGTTAAAGAACAGCCCTGTTTATGAACTATTGGGTTTACGAACTCCGCAAAACCAGAAGTAGTGTCCCGGTTTGCAAACTTTACCTCGGTCTAAGAACGGAAGCCGAATGGTGGAAGGCCACCGGCGATGGGAGGCCTCATTAGGGAAAGCGTGCCTTGGTTTAAGAACCGTTTTGGTTTAAGAACGGATTTCCGGAACGGATTAAGTTCGTAAACCGAGGTACCACTGTAATGGAATCTGAGAGAATGATCAGGAACATACCAGACAGTAAATCCTATTGAACTCAGGGGACTTAGTTCTGAGTAAAAACGCTTCAGATTGCAGTCTTTACCTAGTTACCTGGGAGTAAGCTCCACTGAATACAATGGGGCTTCCTTGTGAGTAGACATGTAAAGACTTGCAGTACAATAAAGGAATAAACACTCCCTGCCTTTCCTAAAAATAATTGCTGGCTGCTGGAGCACTGCAATGAAAGGATTTAAACTGGACGAGTTACATTTTCCTTCAAAAATTATAGGAAGGGCTTCGTAGGCCAGCTTCACCGTTTCCTTCGTTTGGTGCAGGTATTTTATTTCCAGTATAAACACACACCCCGCTTTTAATTGTTCTCCGAGATGCGGGGGGGGGGGGGGAGGGAAAACGGGACATTCCGGGATCAAATCAGAAACTGGGCTGGCTTCTGTCATCCCAGGACTGTCCCTGGAAAACCAGGACAGTTGGGAGGGTAATGCAGGAGCGCAGAAATCCTGACTGAAAAGAACCCAGGTCTCTGAAAAACCACTGGGGTGTGTTTAAATTAAGAGCACGTTCCTAGTCCTCATGGAGGTAAAATATGTGGGCCAGGCCGTCCAAAAATTCAAGCCACCAGACACCTGAACCAAGATGTTGGGGGAGGAATGAAAAAGTGCCAGGGAGTGGAGAAACGTAAAAGCCCACCTAATTTTAACTTTTCTTGATATTTCGATTGCGTGGATGCAGTTTTCTTTCCAGGGTAAAACACCGCTGGCTAGGATGAGGCCAACATAACCTTAGAACCGAGCCTTCCCCAATGGGGACTCCCAGCTCTCATGGCTGCGGAAGGTCCCTTAAACACCTGCCCGCTGTCCCTGGCACCGATACATCTTCCAAGAGCGAACATAGGCTCCGGTGGACCAGCTTTGTGGGGGGAAGAGGGGGCCGGGGAGATGGCAGGGCCTGGTTCCACCTTCCTCTTCCCCCTGTGTTCCTGTGACATGGGTCAAGCTGGCAGTGAACTGCTGAACCCACCGGCCGTCTTGCAAGGTTCAGCCCAACGGCCTTTGTGGGATGTAACATAACCGGTCAAGCCCAACACTTCCTGTCTGGCCCAGAGTGGACAAGCAGGAGGGGTGTTACTCCAGCCCAGAGGACTTCCTGTCACACCTGGTCTGGAGCTTCCTCCCACTGCATGTGGCCAGGTTGGGGGGGACGGGCGTGACACTTGGAGACTCCATATAAAAGGGGCTGGTCACGCAACCATCTTCCTCCTCTTCCTCTTGATGGCATGCTCTCCTGATACTGATGCATTTTGCTGTCTGCTGGCTCTCAGCCATCAGGGCGTGGGCTCATTCCCATATGGGATGAACTCAAACCCTCTCCTGTAACTCTGAGCTAAAGCCTGCCTTCAGGGATCCATCTGTGAACTGAATGTGAGTAAACTTCTTACTACTTTAAAAAGAAGACTATTGCGTCTTTGTTCTTTTTAGGAGGGATAAAAGGGGTCTTGCCAGGAATATACTCCAATCTGGACTAAACCAGATTGGATTGCTTAAGTCAGTGATGGCCAAACGCGGCCCTCCAGCTGTTTTGGGACTACAATTCCCATCATCCCTGACCACTGGTCCTGTTAGCTAAGGATGATGGGAGTTGTAGTCCCAAAACAGCTGGAGGGCCACGTTTGGCCATCACTGGGCTTAGGTAAAGAGATTCAAACAAATCTAGCAACTAGCTTCCTGCTATGCACTCTGCTGCTGACTCACTAGCGTTGAGTTAGGAAGGATACTATTAAATCAATATATCCTCTCCTAATATCCACAACATTCCCATAGCCTTCACAAAGGATCCTGGCCATGCGTAGCAACTGGGGCAGGAGAGGCAGAATGCTCAACGGGGCAGAAAATAACCTTCTGGGGAGAAGCACAACACGTCTCGCTGATTTAGCGTTGACGGGTGCTTAGCCTGCTGTGAAACACACGGCTATTTTTTAAAAAGCCAGTCTTAAATGTCAACCGAGGCGAAGGAGCTTGGGGGAGAGGGAACAAAAGAACCACAGGGTTTGGGAGGGGTCCTTCAGAGGTCATCTAGCCCGAGGCGGGGAGTTCGGAGCTGAAGCATCTCTGCCAAGCCCCACATGCAACAGCCCCAATCTCTACCTGAAGACACACCCCCCCCCCGGAGAGCCTACCTCCCCCTCTTAAGAAACTAGGCAACCATCGCCCGGCTGCTCCTACCTGCCAAGAGGTTTCAACCGAAATCTTGTTCAATTCACCCCATTATTATTGTTTTTAAGAGTATTTTTGTTGACCCTTTTTGAGATAAAATACCGCAGGAGTCAACCCGGCCTACAGAACATTAAAAAACCCAAAATATAAAAAAATCTGTTAAGTCCCTTTACCATGTTTATATCATATATATCTCCAGTCATTTCTCCACATCCACAGCTATCCCAGGTTTCCTTACATCCGATTACAAACCCCATCATCCCTAGCTAGCAGGGCCAGTGGTCAGGAACAATGGGAGTTGTAGTCCAACAATAGCTGAGACCCAAGTTTCAGGAACACTGATAGACAGACCTGGCTGAGGCTTGCTGTAAGATGCTCGTCTCCGTCCTTAGACGCCAGAGAGGTGTTTTCACGACCCACCCTGCTCTTGCGAATGCAACACGTTTTGACCATTTTCAACCAACCCTCCTGGCTCTACGTTTAATTAGGCTCCTGAACCTAGGGCTGACATATGTCCAAAATTTCCCAGACACAGCCGGTATTCGGCCCTCATAAACAGAGCAGAAATCGCATGTATGTCCAGGAAAATCCGGACGTATGGCAACCCAAGTCGGAAGTGTAGATTTTGGCGGATTTCAGCTGCTTGCAAGGAGCAAATCAAACAAAAGCAGTCGAAATAGCTCAACACAACGGATGCTTCAAATCGTTTCCCCAAATTCAGCTGAAAAGGCAACTTTCATTTGTTTGTTGCAAACTGTAAATTCTAACAAGCCTGGTTTGCAATGGGCGGTTGAATAATTTTGATAGTGACTGTGGCTGCTAGTTGTATGATTACTGCAAGCAGCTGGTTTCAGGCCACCCCCTTCCAGCTGATTTCAGGGACACAACAAAGGCAAGTAATTTCTCCTCCCCTGGCCACCCCCAGCACATCTGCAGGGAAGCCCTCCCCTGGTTATGAACTCCACCGTGATCTGCACAATATTACGATTGCTATTATTTTAATTTGTATACCGCCCAACATCCGTAGATCCTGGGGGTGGTCCGCAACACAAAATCGCCAGGTAAAAAATATGCATAGTAAAGAATGAAGCAAGCCATCTTAACAACATAGCCAAGCACTCAAACTCAGCTCTTTTTCTTAGCTTGTAGCCCCCCCCCCCGAAAGCCAGTGCCAGATTTATGTATAAGCTAAACAAGCTATACTTTGGGGGGGGGCAAAAAATGTAAAGGGAAAAAAAACACCTGGATGTACATTTCCAAAATATAAGAAAAAAACCCAAATAAAATAAAACCTACATCCAGTAACAGTGTTCTGTGTTGTGTAGGCTCCTAGGATGCAAGTCATGGGCCCCGCCTGCTCCCTAAAATATCACTGGTTTGCTTCTTTCTATATATAGGGTGCCTACATTCTGCATGTGCAAATGGCTTGAGATACCTATGAGGTCCACAAATTACCTTATGGCATACATTCAACACACACACACAAAAAACAGTGACAATTTGTTGTTGACACAGGTCAGCTTGACATAGAAAGGGCCCCATTACCTTAAGTAGCCTAGGGCCTCATCAAACCGAAATCCGGCCTTGCCAGAAGCTGTAAACTTGGCTGGGCCCCCCAAGACCAACTGCAACCACCCCCTGCCGCCTCTCGGCTCCCTTACCTGGCACGGTGAAGTCCTGAGTGTAGATGATCTCGTCCTCCAAGTAGTCATCTTTCAAGTCGTCGTCGTCCTCCTCTTCGTTGTAGCCATGCAGGTCCTCCAGGTAAGGCACCACCGTCATACTCCGCCACCGGTCCTTTGTCTCCGGGCTGGGCGGGATGGGGACCAGAGGGTCGGCCTGCGCGTGTTTTTTCCGAAACCAGCTGCAGGAAAAGAGGGGAGGGAAGCAAGTGGGGGCGGTGGGTCTTCGGGGGCAGGAACCCTCGACTCACAGAGTGACCCCAGGGGCCATCCAGTCCAACCCCCTGCAATGCAGGAATCTCAACTCAAGACGGCCACCCAACCTCTGCTTAAAAACCTCCAAGGAGAGTCCGCCACCTACCACTGTCAAACAGCTATCAACATCAGGAAGAACTTTCTGACAAGAGTTGGAATCTCCTTCCTTGTAACTCGAAGCCATGGGTTCGAGCCCTACCCTCCAGAGCAAGAGGAGAAAACAATCTTGTTCTCTCTTCCACGTTAACAGCCCTTCAGATAGTGGAAGATGGCTATCCTATCTCTCCTCATTCTCCTCTTTTCCAAGCTAAACATACCCAGCTCCTTCAACCGCTCTTCATCAGGCTTGGTTCCCAGACCCTTGATCTTCTGGGTTGCCGTCCTCTGCACATGTTCCAGCCTGTCAACATCTGTCTTACATAGACAGCGCTGAACTAAATGGAGCAGTGATATGACCCAGGTCCTGCCCTCTACAGCAGGAGGAAACAAGCTTGCTCCATCTTCCATGAGACAAGGCTTGGGTCCATCTGGATTTAGTGGTCGGTCTCTGGGTGATTCTTAGAATTGTAGAGCTGGAAGGGAACCCGAGGGTCATCTAGCCCAACCCCCTACAATTGAGGAACCTTTTGCCCAACATGGGGCTCGAACCCACGACCCTGAGATTAAGAGCTATTCCTCTTAAGCAGGGAAGTTTTTCCAGCACGGTGGGTTGGGGGCATATTTCCTTACGGGCAATCTTCCAAGGCCCACATGGCAGTGGTGGTGGTGGTGGGGCAGAGGCAATTCTTTAAAAACAGGCGGAGCCGTATTTGCTACTCTTGCCTCTGCGGCTAAATTAAAAGCCGCGTGAGGTTATCCCTGGGCACACAAAGAGCTCTCCATCCAAGCTAATGAGAGGACATTTTTCCAGATCGAGAACCTGCGCCAGCCAGGCGAGAGCACTCAAGGAAGGGGTGGAGCACAGCCAGCGAAAGGTGTGGCCTGCATTTTAGAATTGTAGAGCTGGGAGGGATCCCGTGGGTCATCTAGTCCACCCCCCTACAATGCAGGAGAATTTTTTCGCCCAACCTGGGGCTCAAAGCCATGACCCTGAGATTAAGAATCTCATGTTCTACCGACTGAGCCACCCCAGGAATGCCCCCAAGTGCTAGCCCTCTCCTTCCAACTCTTCTCAGGGAGATAGGCTACTTTTCCACCCATCCGTCCACTGCAAGGCTTTGAAACCATCTGCCAAGTGGGGATTGGGGGGGGGGCAGAGTTCTTAATCACATCAGCCCCACCAATTGCCTCCTATCAAGGTCAGTATCTGGGTAACCCGAGTGTTGGGAGGGGAAACAGACGGATTCTTTTTTACAGCTATGCCGGGCCTCCCAAGATTGCAGCTGCCATCTGGGAGTTAAGGATTTCCTAGAAAATAATCGTCAGACTCCCCCTCCCCCTTTTTCTTTTAAATCCATTTGCTGTCATTTGCTTGAACGTTTGCTCCCTGTCTGCTCCAGCTGGGATTTCCAGACTGTGTATTTTTATTATTATTATAATAATTTCTTTTCTTGGAAGGAGAGAGGATGGCATCAACACACACTCCCATCTAGTATAATCAATAAATCAATAAATCGATAAATTTATACCTCACCCATCTGGGCGGTTACCCAAAAGAATATTAAAAACACAATATAACATCAAACATTAAAAGCTTCCCTAAACAGGACTGCCTTCAGATGTCGTCTAAAAGTCAGATAGTTGTTTATTTCCTTGACATCTGATGGGAAGGCATTCTACATGGCAGGCTCCACTACCAAGAAGGCCCTCAGTATTATTATTATTATATTTGCCTTCCGCCCTTCATCCATAGATCTCAAGGAGTCTCAGAACATTAAAAAATTCAATATATTTTTGTACAGGATACCAAAACGCATCTGCCCCCACCTTCTCAAAACAGTAGGGTTTTTATTTATTTATTAAAAAACCCCTGAATCCTCAAAATTATTAATAAAAGGAAACAAAGAAAAGAGCCTCTGCTTAGGTTCTTCAACGAGTAAATTTGTGTGTGTTTGTTTACACTTTAGGGAAGTTTTTAATATTCGATGTTTTATTGTATTTTTAATATTTTGTTGGAAGCCGCCCAGAGTGGCTGGGGAAACCCAACCAGATGGGTGGGGTGTTGTTGTTGTTGTTATTTTAACTTAGCCATTAAAGAGTATATTCCTGCATATAAGACTACTTTTTAACGCAGGAAAATCTTCTCAAAAGTCGGGGGTCGTCTTATGCGCCGGGTCGTATTTCTTATACGGCGTGTATATCCCAAACTCTATATTTTAACTGGAAAAGTTGGGGGTCGTCTTATACGCCGGAATATACGGTAGACAAAACAGATCAATTAAAACCAAACGAAAAAAGGAGACAGTTATCTGCTGCTTACTCTGCTGCAGTTATCAGATGCTTACTCTTCCTGAGTTTATACAGAAGGACCACAGCGCAGAGACAGAGCACCTGCTTTGAATGCAGAAGGTGCTAGGTTGAAGCCCAGGTAGGGCTGGGAAGGCCCCTTGCATGAAACCCCTAGGGAACTGCTGCCAGCCAGTGCAGAAAGCACTGAGCTGAATGGACCCCATACTGTATAAAGCAGCATATTATGTTGCTGTTTAAATCAGCCCTATATCTGCCAGGTCAGGCATAGGTCAGCAGTAACATGCTTGAGGCCAGTGAAGTTTAATCTTTATTAAGGGAAACACAGCACAGCTCCGGCCTATTGGTTTCAGCAACACTACGAAGCAGTTGATTAGGACTGAAGGTCCTTGCCTTCCCACACGTCTGTAAACCTCACCCCCACCACCACCCCCTGGGTTTCCCCTCACGCAGTCGCAAACCGCACAACTAATCTCTCTTCTGCTCTTTTCATTTTTCTCTGCGCATTCTCAAAGACTGAGGAGGGAGGGGCTGGTTTGCAGCAGGAAGGCGAGACTCCCAGGATTCTTCGGTGGCCATCCTTATCTCTGTCTCCTGCCTCTCCCCCCACCCACCCCCGACCTTTCCTGCTTCTGTGTCTGGACTGCTGTCTGCCACAGCCTCTTCCTGCTCACTAAAGCCTGCCGCCTTGTCTGCTCCCGACACCTCCTCCCCCCAGTCTGCTCCTCCTCCTTCGTCGTCCCACCACCAATATACAGGCTCTGAGCCTTCTTTCCCTGGGGGTTCCCTGGCTGGTGCCTTCCAGCACTCCTCAGCATCCAGCCGGTCCATGACAGTATCCCGGACCATGAGGACTAGAGCCTTCCTTTACATTTAGGGGAGAGAGTGCAGGTCAGTGGTGGCACCAAAAAGCCCTGCGTCTCCAGGTAACATTCCTGGCATCTCCAGGTAACGTTCCCAATCTGAAGCCCTGGACAGTTATCCAGGCAGCTGGCTCGGACAATCCTATAGCAGTTGGGCCAGTGGTTTGACTCAAGCCAGACCGCAGCTTCCCACAAAGCAGACTGGGACGCAACAGAACGGCAAACGTTAGTGGTCAAGATGTGCTTTGCTCTATTTTAGTAGCACAGGTGGTCAAGATGTGCTTTGCTCTATTTTAAATCCCTTCTCTTTCCCCCACCTGCGTGTGCCCTACTTAACACAGGAGTAAAAAAATAGGTTTGAACCCTGCAGGGGGATATTGATTGCAGCCCCCTCTGGGAGATTATATTCAAACATTTGCATATGCATCTATGGCAAAGATGAGAAGGAAAAGTGGGGGGGGGGGTGTGATTGTAATTCAGAGTGAGGAAGTGAAGGGAAAACAAAGGAAGGTTCTCTCCTGCATTTTCTGGGGAATGGAGAGGGGGAATGGAACCACAGAAACAATTTATTTTTGGGGGCCTGGTGGTCGCATGTTGTTTGCATGTGCAAGCTAAACTGGATGCCTCTCCTTCTGGGATATATTTTGTGTGTGTGTTGGGGGGATAGTCTCAGACAAACCCCCCCCCCCAAGTTCTGTATTAATAAAAGAGGGAGGGGTGGGTGGCAAAGACTACCCCCTGGGCGTTGCCCCGTGTGACCTGGGTAGTTACTGAGGACCAGAAAGAAGTGAAGAGCCATTTCCAAGGTCGCAAGCAGTTGGACCAGAATACTAGCCCATGGTCCCCCTACAGTACTTTGCAATCTTTATAGTTTGCATTTGCACTTGCAAATCCATTCATGAAGCATAATATAGAGCAGGGGTGGCCAACTCCTGCAATCTACTCACAGTATAAAAAAACTAACAAAAATTCCTTCCAGTAGCACCTTAGAGACCAACTAAGTTTGTCATAGGTATGAGCTTTCATGTGCATGCACACTTCTTCAGATACACTGAAACAGAAGACACCAGACCCTTATGTATAGTCAGAAAGTGGGGAGGGGTATTACTCAGAAGGGTGGTGGGAATGGGTGATTGGCTGATAGGAGTGGTAAACCTGTTGACGACTGTTAACAACTGCAATTGGCCTTGCAGGAAAAAGCAAGGGGTGAGATGGCATAAGAAACTGGCAGTGATCTACCCATTGTCGTAAAAAGACTGGTAGTGATCTACCCAGAGTTGTGGAGCTTTTTTTAGTAAGGCAAAATTGGTGGGTTTTGTGCTTTTTTTGTAAAGAAATTGCTGAGGGGCCAGAGGTCAACCAGGATCTACCAGGAACACCCCGCGATCTACCAGTAGATCACAAGCTACAGGTGAAACTCGGAAAATTAGAATATGATCGAAAAGTGCATTTATTTCAGTAATGCAACTTAAAAGGTGAAACCAATATATGAGACATGCAAAGCAATATATGTCAAGCCTTTATTTGTTGTAATTGTAATTATTTGTCATTAGGCGGGTCAATTACAAATGGAATGTAATTAATGAAATGTAATAGCGATGTTTATTTTTGTATTATTGTAACTATTTGTTTTATTACTGTGGAATTTCCAAAAGAAAGCATTTGTAAAAATTAAAAGAAAGATAAAAAATAATGTTGCATTACAGTACTGAAAAAAATGCACTTTTCAACGATATTCTAATTTTCCGAGTTTCACCTGTACCTGTTGGACATGCCTGATATAGAACACTATATATATATATATATATATATATATATATATATATATATATATATATACATACACACACACACACACACACACACACACACACACACACACATATATATATACATACACTGTATTGCAATAAGTGCTTCTCGGCTCTCACCAACTCCTGACCACCATCAGCCACCCAATGTGCTCCCAAACTGGGGCACCCTGTCGCCCTTGTGACCTGCCCTTGCTTTGATCCATTATCGAGCAGGAAGACGAATGAATGGAAACACGGCACCTCTCCCCAGGAGAGAGGCTCTGGGTGAGTTGCCTTGGATACACAAGGAGGGGGGAGGAGAGAGAAAGAGAGAGAGAAAGAGAAAGAGAGAAAGGGGGAGCCCCTCCTACCGTTTCCATTGCTTCTTCGAGTGCCCTAGTCGAGTCCTTGCCTGACCCCTGTGGGCTCCTTTCTAAGGATGGATGGCCTACTGTATTGGTCAGCTGATCAAGTTTGATTGGGTTTAAAAACTCCATCAGCTAAAAAGGTGGACTTCTTTGCACACAGATCATAGAATCGTAGGATTTTAAGGGGCGGTGAGGGTCCAACCCCCTGATGGTCTCAGGTTCAATCCCTGATCTCTCCAGGTAAGGCTGGGGGAGAACCCTCCCTGACCCACCGCCTGCCCTGTTATGCACCCACCTTGAGTGGGTTTGCCAGAGGGGTGTGTGTGTTTGTGGTCCCTTTCCGAAATCTACACCTGCGATTCTACGAATAAACAACAGAGCTGTAAACAGGAGCGAACAGTGGGTGGAAAAGCTTGGGCTGTTGCGGTGGAATCTCTGTAGCCCTCATTTTTTGGGCAAGAGGAGCCTCTGGGAACGGAAGGGCTAAGCCCCATCTCTCCAGGTAGCGCTGTGACAGAAGTCTAAATAGTAACGGTAAAAGCCCTGGGAGGAGGTTGCAAGGGCCCAGTTAGGAGGGAACATGCAGCCTCAGCATGCCAGCGCTTGATCTCTGCACCAGGTAGCCAACGGCCTCTCTGCAGCTGGGTCTCTGGAGACGGCCCTTCATTTCCAGCTAGGTTAGCATGACATGAAAGGGCTGACAAAGCACCACAAGGGGTGGTGGGCGTGGATGAGTGGGCGTGGATGAAAACAGGCACCTCGGAAACCTGCAGAGGGGTCTGGTCAGCGGAATCTCTCTGCTTAGGAGCAGTCGATAGCTCAGTTGGCAGAGACTATCAAATCTAAGGGCTGTGGGGGTTCGAGCCCCGTGTTGGAGCTGCCTGAGCCGAAGTCTGACCATGAGGTGCATCTGCTTACACCGACCGGCAGCAGCTCCCAGGCAGGGAATCTTTCAATCTGGGTTGGGCTAGGAATGTGCCTTGCCTGAGACCCTGTAGAGCCTCTGCCAGCTAGTGCCTTTCTATTTAACCATGAGGACTAGAACCTTATTCTCAGGGAAAGGGGTTAGAGCTCAGAGGGCAGAGGCCTCTAAGGGATTCCACATCCCATTCCACCCTGGCTCTCCATGCTCCCCGTCCCCCAGCAGCTGAGCCAGCATTCCACACCTCCAGAGCATGCTCTGTTCTGATGGAAGAGTTCTACTGGGCATGCTCCGTGGGCACGGAATGCAGACTTCACTTCTGGAGGGGAAAGATGGAACAAAAAGGGAACTTCGCCTTTTGGGATCCCCCCTCAAATATATATTATTGCCCTTCTGCAAACCTTTCTTTTTGGGGGGGGGGGAAGCCTCCCATGCTTGCCCATTCTTCCACTTGCGTGCAGGTGCAGACATTTTTTCCCGGGTGAGGATCCACACTCAGAACATCGAGTTCTCTATTAGTACACAGGATACCACCCACCGACAGTTTTATTGGGGAATTCCATACCTGCTGTGGTTTTTACTAGGGCAACACAGCCTTTCCTCCGAAGCAACTGCATACTTTTTATCGATCTGCGAGCGAGCTTTGAAAGCTTCCCCGAAGGCTTTTTAAAGAACCAAATGGGATGCTTTTCTTTTTCTTTTCTTTTTTAAGGGTTGTAAATCACCCAGCGCTGCTCCCCTCTTGACTCTCTTTTATCCTTTCTTCCTGCTGCCTCCGAGCAAAGCAGCAAAAAAGTGCTTCATGCCCAACCACCACACACACAAAAATCCCATCACAATCAGATAGAAGGAAGCAGCAGCAGAAGAAGAAACCTCAAGCACTCACTTGTGGTGTCTTATCTGTTGTATTGAAAATCTCTTGGCTGGTTCGTATTCAAGCATTCCTGGAAAAGAAAGGGGAGGCAGAGAGAAACATTTAAGTTAGGGGTCAAATACAAGGGCAGCTGGTGAAAAAGGGGGTTCAGATTTGTTGTCCCCCACCCCCATTATTATTATTATTAATTAAATTTGTTTGCCACCCAAAACCCGTAGATCCCAGGGCGGTTCACAACATAAAACTATGGTATGAAAACACAAAACACATAATTCAGGGAGCATTTCCATGCTCTCTGCAGTGGCAAGAGAGAGGAAGGGCCCCTCCAGAGGCAGCCAACTGGACACTCTTTGGGGTGCTGCTGGATTCCAACTCCCATCTGCCCCAGCCTATGGTTAGGGACAGAGGAATCGGAAACAACTGCAGGGGCCCACGCTGGCTCCTTGCTCAGTCTGAAGTGCTCTGTAAAACTCGGAAGGGTTTTCTAGGAGACAGCGGGGCTTTGCTTCGCCGCTTTTCTAACACATATGCACCTCCATCTCCTAATAAACTGGCGCACAAAACAGAGCCATTTTTGTTTCGAGCATATTGGAGGGTGGGGAGAGAATCACAACACGGCCAGGTCTTGCCAATGTGGCGTCGGCACCTTCCCACAGGCCAATTTGGCCAGGGAGGAGCGCTTTTTGATCTTGCTCAGCCTCCACTCAACACACCTTGTAACGCTGTTGTTTGCACTGCCCAAGGGCCTTGGGGGGGGGGGAGAGAGAGAGAGAGAGAGAGAGAGACGCTCTCTGTGGCTTCCTCTCTCTGGCTCCAGGCCCAAGCGATGGGAGGGCCCTGGACGGGACTGAGAGAAGCCGGCAAGGAGCCACCCCGGCACGAAATGTGGTGTCGTGTGGCGATGCCCTCCCGTTGTACAAAGCAAGCTCCTGAGACCCTGCCGGCTGCCTAAAAGTGTGTTGGGGTGCCTGAAGCGAATAAAAAAACACTCTTTTGACATCCTCCCTGCTCCGACAGGGAACCCTGCTGTCTCACTGATAATGACTGCAGGATCAGGCCAATCCTGTTCTCACTGTGGCCAGATGTCAGGGACTGGCTGGACGAGAAGAAATGGTAGAGGGGCTCCGAGCCAGGGGAGTGGTGGTGGGGGTACAGACGACAGGCCAGAGCAGTAGCATGTGGTGAAATTTCTTTGCAGAGGAACCGTCAGGGCCAGTGGGGGCGAGCTTGGGAGGGGGCAACATCACGCACATCAGCAGAACTTTCCCAGACTTTGAGATGGAGGACCAGGATGCTCTGGGAAAGTGGCAGGAGGGCTCCTGTACCTGTCAGAGCATCGTGCCTCCTTCCCTGAGCCGAGGAGAAGCTTCCTGGACTTTGGGAATGAGGCGCCAGGCTTTAATACTTTAACACCCTAATTTACAGGGAAGATTTAGGTAACTACCCTAGTGCCCTAATTCACTGACCACACACTACAGGGTCAGAGGGTGAAGGGGGGGCAGAATGGTCAGATGTCAAACAAGCAACAGGCTTGAGTGAGAGAGAGGAAGAAGAGACAGAAAGCGCTGCAGATGTGGGACAGGCTGGAGACTTTTGCATTTGGCAGAACAAAGAGCACAGGCAGCGCCACCAACAGAGTTTAAGACTGCAGGGAAAGGATGGGGAAGAGACTTAGGGGGACCCCCAGATCAGGGATCGGCAACCTAAGGCCCATGGGCCAAAAGCTGCCCCCGAACCAAGGTGCCCGCTCAGCGAGTCCCCACGTGCTGCGCCAAACCAGCGCAGCGCGAGGACTCGCTTCCGCGGTGCCAGAAATCTCGTCTGTGAATGCAGAGACCCCAGAAATTGCGTGTGCGATCTGGTCCACAGATGGATCTCCGTTGGAGTGAACCGGCCCAGGCGAGGTAACCCTGCCGATCCCTGGCCCAGATCGTCAGTTTTATCAACTGCTTTTACTGGGGGGTGTGTGTGTGTCAGTCTCGCCATAGGTTTCCCTGTTTGCATTCTGTTTCCTCGAATAAAGAATCAACTTCACTGCTTGTTCTTGGGTCTCCATGGGAAGTCTCCAAAACTGCGGGGGGGGGGGGGAACACCTGGCGGAAACGAATCACTGTGCTCACTAGGCCTGACACCCCTGTTTCTGCTCATAAAGAGTTGACACCAATTTGCCTGGCGGGGTTTTCTGCTTGTTCGCAGGGTCTCGCACAGAGCTGCGGCAGGAAGTCTCCTGAGTTTTTTTAACTGCCACATCGCACAGTGTCCTGGGAATTTAAAGGGTCCAAAGGGGGGGGGACGGAGTCTGTCAGGTTGAAACCCACACGCAGCTGCGAAACTCGCTGGGCGATCTTGGGCCAGTCGTTATCTCTCGGCCCTGACCCACCTCACAGGATTGTTTTGAGCATAAGGGGGGGGAGGGAACACTGAACATTTTCTTTAGCTCCTTTTTACTGCAACCATTAAAAAAAAAATCTCATAACTGCTTGTTCCACAATGCTCCATTTAGGAATGGTGATTATTATTATTAAACCAAGCAACAGAAGACAATTCTTGAGGAGGAATCGTGTGGTTCATGGCACCACCCAACGCAGAGAATTTGCAAGCTGGCCCACCCCCCAAATTGGTGGGAACTTGCTCCGGAGACACACCCAACGCTCGGGGAGCAAAGCCGTTCTTGTCTGGGCTGGCTTTTAATGGAGAGAAACCCAACTCGGTTTATGGGGCTCTTTTAAATCTATTTTGGCACGCATCATCCCGTCAGGAGCGTTGGGGGGGAGGCAGAGACACAGGCCCTTGCAAATGCATTGCGTGTGTTTCAACATGCCGTTGCAGCCCTTCAGACAAAGTCTGTAGCGGGAGAAACAGGACCAGCTGTTTGGAGAACAGTTCTGAGATGGGCCTTATGTAACGGCGCTCTGAAGAGATGCGGGAGCCTTATACCAGAGTGATAACCGTCGCAAAAAAAAAAGGAAAATCAAAATCAAAATAGCCATGCAGATGGCATTGGCTGCAACGGGGAGAGAGGTTAGTCAGGCACATGGGGAGGGGGAGAGGCAGGAGCAAAGAAAATGATTGCAAGTCTTATTTGAAGCAGGGAGATTTCTGAAACACAGAAAAATAACCCGTGCATGCAGCGCCACCTGCCGGAGCCTCTCAGAAACTGCAGCCTTCTGAAGCAGTGGTGGTGGGGAGAACCAACAGTGTATTTATAGAATCGTAGAGTCGGAAGGGACCACAAGGGTCATCTAGCCCAACCACCTGCAAAATGCAAGACTCTTTTGCCCAGTGTGGGGATCAAACCCACAACCCTGAGATTAAGAATCTTGAGCTCTGCTGGCGGAGCTGTCCCTCTGGCAGATAAATAAGAGGATGGCTAAGAGGATGCCAACCTAGCAGTTCGAAAGCATGTCAAAGTGTAAGTAGAAAAATAGGTACCGCTCCGGCGGGAAGGTAAACGGCGTTTCCGTTCACTGCTCTGGTTTGCCAGAAGCTGCTTAGTCATGCTGGCCACATGACCTGGAAGCTGTACGCCGGCTCCCTCACCCAGTAAAACGAGATGAGCGCCGCAACCCCAGAGGTGGTCACGACTGGACCTAACGGTCAGGGGTCCCTTTACCTTTCAGAGTGACGCACGAAGATTCCCTACTAGTTCCTCCTCCCCAATCAGGATGCGTGCCTATCTTTCACTTGCACTCTGAATTCTCCAATGAACAGAGCTGCTTTCCTCCTCTCTCTTTATTTAAAGCTGCCAAGCTTCTAGTGCTCGTCAAAGCTGTGAGAGAGGCCCAGGAGGCCCTTTTGCTTCTGCCAGAAGCTGATCCTCAGCCCTGCTGCCTTCCCCCCGCTCTTCTGTAAAATTTTAGAGCTGGAAAAGGATCCTGGAGGTCATCCAGGCTGACCCCGCAAGAGTCTTGCAAAGGCAGAGTCCTCAGCCACTGGTCAGCCCATGCTGGAAATCCCTCCAGTAAGAGGGTAGCTCCCCGACATCTCCTTCACTGGCCAGCTTGCGCCACCGCCGAGCCATTAGGAAGCTCAGCCAAGATCTGCTCCCCTGCTGTTTCCAGGCTTGGGGGCATAGCCCTGCTCTCAGGAGCAACAGAGAACAAAATTTTGCTTTGCATTCTGTGGGAGACCCCTTCCCCCTATATATATTTATATTTGGGGGGGGGAGAACTGTTTGGGGCAACAACTCACATAAGCAGACTGGAAAATATGTAACACCCCCCCCCCCCCGGCAAAAAGCAGGTTCATTTCCCAAGAAGCACTGAAATACATTTCCCTTGCTAGAGAGAGTCTCTTTCGAAACCTGTTGGAAACGAATTCACTTAAAAGGCCCCCACCGTTAAATATTTACTGAGCTGTACCATAATGGCTGTTAGATAAGGAATCAAGTGTTTCAAGTGCTCTTGGAACGCTTTATCTTGCCGCAAACAAAAAGCAATAGAGCATCCTGGCTTTTTCGTTTGAAAAAAAAACCACAATAAAACAGAGGAGGCCCCCCACAGTCCCCTTGCTAACCTTGCCCGTGGATGTGGGGCAGAAAATGTTTCATTGGCTGCTTGGGTCTGCAAGAGCTGGGCTGGTTGACATTTGTTTTGCTTCTCCTGTAACTGATGTCTCGATTTTCCATTTCTATGGTTGTCCTATTAGGTTGCGAGGGAAGGGCAGAGGGGAAATTGGTGGACCGCAAGATGAGGTCCAAAGCCTAGAGTGTCAGACTACAAGGTCCCAGGAGAGTCCAGGGTTCAAATCTCCACTCAGCTGTGAAGCTCACTGGGCAACTTTGGGGGGCTAGCCAAGGCCTCTCTGCCCTAACCTACCTCGCAGGGTTGTAGTGTGGATTAAAGGAGGAAGGGGAGAACCATGCACGGCAGACAGAGCTGCTTGGGAGGATGCAAAATGCAATTAAATAAATGGGTTGCAGTACACCACACAGTCAGTTTACCTTCAGACTTTGCTAACTAGCAGCGAGGAAGCTACAGACTTAAGAGCACCTGAAAGTGACAACTATTGGGGAACATCTGGAACTGTTTAGGATTATAAGAATTTTAAGGTCTCAAATATAGAATATATATTCCATATCTGCACACATATCTAAATATATGAACCATGTGTCTGAAATAGTATGGGAGAGCAATCCTGAAGCCATTTTGACTCTCCCAATGACCTCAAATATTCCTCTGCAGTAAGGGAGGCAAATGGGGAAAGCCTTCCCATTGTCTATTTGCTTACAAATCCCGTCTTAAGGGCATATTTGTGTATGAGTAGGGTGAGGACAGATCGTGAAGCTGAGGCTCCAATACTTTGGCCACCTCATGAGAAGAGAAGACTCCCTGGAAAAGACCCTGATGTTGGGAAAGATTGAGGGCTCAAGGAGAAGGGGACAACAGAGGACGAGGTGGTTGGACAGTGTTCTCGAAGCTACGAACATGAGTTTGACCAAACTGCGGGAGGCAGTGCAAGACAGGAGTGCCTGGCGTGCTATGGTCCATGGGGTCACGAAGAGTCAGACACGACTAAACAACTAAACAACAACAACAAGGGTGAGCTTGTGACCTGGACTCGGGAATTAAAGTATTAACCATCACAAAAGAATGGCCAGGCTGCCCAGGCAATGCAACCAGTGACCATTATCAGGTATCCTGGCAGACAGAATTTCTGCTCTAGACTGCCTCCTTCTGTGATGTATAATAATAATAATAATAATAATAATAATAATAATAATAATAATAATAATAATTTATTATTTATACCCCGCCCATCTGGCTGGGTTTCCCCAGCCACTCTGGGCAGCTTACAACAGAAAAATGAAATAAAATAATTAAACATTAAAAGCCTCCCTAAACAGGGCTGCCTTCAGATGTCTTCTAAAAATCTGGTAGCTGTTTTTCTCTTTGACATCTGATGGGAGGGCGTTCCACAGGGCAGGCGCCACCACAGAGAAGGTCCTCTGCCTGGTTCCCTGCAACTTGGCTTCTCGCAATGAGGGAACCGTCAGAAGGCCCTCGGTACTGGACCTCAGTGTCTGGGCAGAACGATGGGGGTGGAGACGCTCCTTCAGGTATACTTCGCTGTCGCTACCGCCACTTGGTAGGCTCGACATTGAGCTCTAACCCGTGTCCGGTCAGCTTCAGAATGGGTTATCCGCCACCGGTGCTCTAGCTGTCTCAGCGATTGTTTCATTGCCCTCAGATCCATGGAAAACCACGGGGCTGTCCGGGCTCCATGCAATCGGAGAGGGCGCTTCGGAGCTGCTAATTTGCCCCCCCCCCAACTGTAATTCAAGCCTTCCGTTTCCGACTGCGTATTCTAGGGTGTTATTTGGAGCTTATATTTGGTGCTTTTGTTTTTGCTATTTATTTTGCATTTTTTGTTTTGAGGCTTTTTCAGTTAATTTGTTTTTGTGACTGTGTGGATCCCAGTTCAGCTACTGATTGATTGTGTGACTGCGGAAAGGGATAAAAGCCCCACATCCAAACAATGACTATCATCAGTGTAGGTAAGAATTTTTTTAAAATTTTAATCATCTACAATACTGCTTTATTTATTTTATAGTACAGTACATTGATTATTGCTTCCATTTTATGGATCAATGATCTCGTTAGATAGTAAAATTCTTGTTAAATTGCTGTTTTAGGGGTTGCTCTGGAATGGATCAATCCGTTTTGCATTACTTTCTATGGGAAAGTGTGCTTTGGTTTTGGAAACAGATTAAGTTTGAGAACCAAGGTACCACTGCAATAATAATAGACACTCACCTCTAAGCAGATCTGAAAGCAAGGGGCCGCAATCCTCAGGAATGGTGTACTCCCCTTTCCCAATGTTTTCAAATAACTTATAAATATTATCGCCCTCGAAGGGATAAAGGCCGGTCGTAATGTTGTATCTGCAAACAGACAAAAGGCACAGGTGTGATCGGGGCGGGGGGGGGGGAGGGAGGGTTGGATCTGCAAAGAGGAGGCTCAGCTTCCCGCTCTGGCTCCTTCGCACATCACAACCTTGCTTGAAGTGGCCGGGGGGGGGGTGTTGAGGAGAGGGGTAAGCCCCAACTCTCAGCTTCATCTCCTTGCCAACCCCACCAGCCCCCTTCATTTCGCTTATTCGTTTGTTGGCGGTACTTATATGTCAACCCTGTAACGCGAGAAGTTCCCTGGGTCACTTAACGATAAAAGAGGGATTTGGAAGGGAAAAAGAGAGAACAATTTAAATAAATTAAATAAAGCACAAATGCACGCGGCCGGACTCCTCCGTGTTGGGGTGCATCTCAGTCTGCAGAAGAGGGGTTTTGCAAATCAGACAATTCCTAGCAGGACTGACCATGCCTACCTTAACCGAGGAAGAACAGGAATTCATGGACAGCCCTATCACCCCAGAAGAAATAGACACAGTCCTCAAAAACCTGAAACCACACAAAGCCCCAGGTCCAGACGGCTTCACAACAGAATTCTATAAGAAATTCAAAGAACCCCTAATGCCGTACATGACACGCCTATTTAACGACATCATGAAAGGAAAATCCATCCCCCAAACCTGGACACACTCCAAAATAATCTCCATCCCAAAACCCCTGAAGGACAGCCTCAAAGCAGAATCATACCGCCCGATCTCACTAATAAACCAAGACTACAAGATATTCACATCAATCTTGGCCAACCGCCTAAAAACATTCCTATCCAAACTAATAGCCCCAGACCAGACTGGCTTCGTCCCCGGTCGCAACATTACAGACCCTATCAGGAAACTACTGAACCTGATTGAACATAGCAAGGCAACTAAACTCCCACTAACAATCATGTCACTAGACATCCTCAAAGCGTTCGACTGCTTAGAGTGGAAATACCTACTAGAAGTACTAAATAGCATGAGATTCGGCCCCAATTTCCTACAAACTCTAAAGCAAATATACTCCCAAGCCTCAGCAAAATGCAGAATCAATAACATGGACTCAAATACCATAGTAATCCAAAGAGGCACAAAGCAAGGATGCCCACTGTCACCTTTCCTCTTTATCCTGGCTCTGGAACCCCTAGCAATACGTATTCGAGCAGCCCCAGACATCAAGGGAATGGAAATAAAAGGCAGAACCTACAAACTAGGGCTATTCGCTGACGACCTAATGGTCACAACACCAGATCCCTTAAACACTGCAACTTCCCTAATCAGAGAACTCAACACTTTCGCAACAGTGTCGGGACTACGAGTAAACTTTACAAAATCAGAAGCCATGTGCTTCAACACCCCCCCACACATTCAAAGAAAACTCACCAACACCACCAAGATAAAACTCTGTCATACCAAATTTAGATATCTAGGGGTACAAATAACCAAAAACCTCAACAAATTATACCTACACAACTACAAACCCCTGTGGCAACAAATAAACAAAGACCTAAAGAGATGGAGCAGCATGAACTTCACCCTCTCAGACAAGATAGCCACGATCAAAATGATCACCCTCCCGAAACTAACCTACCTATTCCAAACCCTCCCAATCTGGATACCCCCAACCCAGCTTCAAAGATGGCAACGAAAACTACACTCCTTTATCTTCTCACACAAAAAACCAAGAGTAAGCACCAAATACCTGCACCTCCCCACCTCAGAAGGAGGTTGGGGGATCCCCAACATACAAGCATATTACAGTGCCAACCAAATACGACATATAATCCCATATATACTAGAAGATGAGACAAAACAATGGACACACCTTGAGAGGGAGACAATCGAAAATATCAGCACCACGGCATACCCACTCCTCCCAAACAAAATAAGGAAAATCCCCACAAAGCTTACCAGGTACACACAAACCATGTTCAGAGCATGGAAAACAGAAATAGGCAAACTGTGCCCAACCCCGTCCCCACTAATTCCCCTGACCTACCACCCAGTATTCCACCATGCAGCACAAAACCTCCAAATAAAAACCTGGCAAACCAAAGGCCTATATCGCCTAACCGACTTCTATAAAAACAACAAACCCCTGTCAGCACAAGAAATACAAACCAAACTAGAAGACACCCAAATACCCTGGTTGGCACAAAACCAAATCCATACACTCCTAAACAATCCAGCAATAAAATCAGCGGCAACCAGACCCCCTACAACATTTGAAAACCTCCTACTAACGACAAAGGGACACGGCAAAGGACTGGTATCCGCAATATACAAAATACTACTCAAAAGCCCCACGAACCCCCTAAACGCTATCAAACAACAATGGGAGGATGACATAGGATATGAAATAAACCCCACCCAGTGGACCAAAATGTGGTCTAAACCCCCCTTCAAATCCATATCAACAAAAAGAAAAGAACTCTCCATGAAACTAACCTACAGGTGGTACCTAACCCCAAGAAAACTAGCACTAATACACCCAGGAACCCCACCAAAATGCTGGAGAGGGTGCACCTCCACAGGAACATACCTCCACATGTGGTGGGAATGCCCCAAAATCCAATCATTCTGGACAATAACCATAAGAGAAATTTGTAAGATAACCAAGCAAGTACTAGAAATCACCCCAGAACTGGCCTTATTAAACATCTTTCAAGACAACAACGCCCACGCAGATTACAAAGAACTCATAACCCACCTATTGTCAGCAACCAGAAACATCATAACCAGACACTGGAAAGACCTGTCAGGAGCAAACATGGACCAATGGTATCAAGTAGTATGGGAAACGGCCCTACTAGAAAAACTAACCAGTAAGCTGAAACTAGCACGGGGACAAACAGAAGAAGACACATTCACCCCAGTATGGTTCCCCTTCATCACTTACACAGCCCAACAGGATAATGACAAAAATCCACCGTCAGCATTCAAATCAATATGGTTAAACTAACCAAAACACCCACCCAACCCACTCACACAAGAAACCAAAGACCACCACAGCCATCCAAAAATGAACAACCACACCCTACGCCAACCCCCATCCTCTCTCGGCAACAAAGGAGTACAAGCGAACAACAGAGAACCCGCACAAACAACGCTGACACTGAACGCCTACATATATCTAGGAAAACAGAAACATAGGCATCCCACCCCACCCACCTCTACCCCCTTCCTCCTAATGTCTCAACAAGCAAGATTGATGTATAACAATGGAAAAAAAAATATGAGACTGCATTACCTTTGTAAACCAAGAAAATCCTCAATAAAAACTTTTAAAAAAAAAAAAAGAAGAGGGGTTTTGCACAGGGGCTAAGATAGTTAGGGACCTACAAATTCCCAGACCACTCCTGTACCTCCCTGTTACAAACACTGATAGGTCTGAGGTTGCAGCCTGTTTTACAATTTCCTTCTCCTATGCTAACTCGCTTTTGGACCTCAAGATGGAAGAAGCACGGCTGCCTTTCTCTTCTCTAGACTAGCCAGAGTAGAATGAGAAACTTTTCCGGCCATGTTATATATTCCCTACAATGCGCAACTTTAATATTTGCTTACCTGCAAGCACCCGTTGGGTTTGTGTGACTGCAAGCAAGGAAAGGCTTCACCAGCTGCTATCTCATCACCCACAAGCCCAATGTTTATCACAGAGAGAGATTTTAAAATGGCCCAGCCTACATGAGCTATTCAAGAACCGCCCTGGTGGTTATGGTCAGAGCAGGGTCTCCAAACAGGACCCTGAGGTCTGTGGAGGGGGCAAGCTGTGGTGAGTGGCAGTGTTGCATAGTGGTTAGTGTTGCACTAGGACCTGGCAGAGACCAGGGCTCAAATAATAATAATAATAATAATAATAATAATAATAACAACAACAACAATAATTATACAACTGTGTATACTTGCCCTCTCATCCGTAGATCTCAGGGCAGTTCACACCATAAAATTACAATATTAAAAAGGACAAAATACATAATAAGAATAACAGCAAACCAATAATCTGCTCCCCTCCCGTGACACATTTAAAAGGGCATTGAATGTCAATCAGCCGAAGGCCTGGTTAAAGAGGAACATTTTCGCCTGGCACCTAAAGGAATGGCAAGAGTAAATTGCTGGACTGTGCGAGATGGCAAGGATGACCTGGAAAAATAAGAAATCAGGAAGACCAAAACTTAAATGAAGATTGGGAGAAATTTACATTATATTTGAAAGACCCCTGTAAACATTTAAAACTCTTTAGCAGGTTTAAAACAACTCTTGAAAGGGAACAAAGACTTTGGATATAATGGATAACTGGAAAATCGGAGTGACGTATAGTATGAAGCAGAAAAGGTTAAACAAATAACCCTTGGAGGGGTGGAGGGATCCCTAAGGATTCGGAAGAATCTTTTTTATTTGATTTTTTTTATCTATGATTGTGACTAGAAACATTAATTTGTAAAATCCAAAAAGGAAGCAAGCAAGCAAGAAAGAAAGAAAGAAAATGAAGGCGCCAGGGGAACTGCTACAGAAAAGGCGCTGCCACCCTCTAGAGCAGGCATCCCCAAACTTCGGCCCTCCAGATGTTTTGGACTACAATTCCCATCTTCCCCAACCACTGGTCCTGTTAGCTAGGGATCATGGGAGTTGTAGGCCAAAACATCTGGAGGGCCACAGTTTGGGGATGCCTGCTCTAGAGGAAGCACACAAAGAAGGGCCTCCGGTGATGATTTGAGGGTCCAGGTCAGTTCATATGGGGAAGAGGCGGTCCTGGAGGTATTGCGGTCCTGAGCCATTTACAAAACATGGCAGTAATCTAACCTAAAAAAGGTAAAGGGACCCCTGACCATTAGGTCCAGTTGCGGACAACTCTGGGGTTGTGGCGCTCATCTCGCTTTACTGGCCGAGGGAGCCGGTGTACAGCTTCCGGGTCATGTGGCCAGCATGTCTAAACCGCTTCTGGCGAACCAGAGCAGCACACGGAAACGCCGTTTACCTTTCCGCTTGGAGCGGTACCTATTTATCTACTTGCACTTTGACGTGCTTCCGAACTGCTAGGTTGGCAGGAGCAGGGACCGAGCAACGGGAGCTCACCCCGTCACGGGGATTTGAACCGCCGACCTTCAGATCGGCAAGCCCTAGGCCCACAGCGCCACCTGCATCCCTAATCTAACCTTTTTGACTACCCCCACTTTTGACTACAAAACTCATCAGGCGGCCTTGGGGAGGGTCTCTCTCAGCCTAACCTACCTTAAAGGGGCGTTGTGGAGATTAACAGAGGACGGGGAGAACCCATAAACACAAGGAGGTGAGCTCCTTGAAGGAGAAAAGGGTGGGATAGGAATGCAACAAATAAATAAGATGGTACCCCTCGTCCCTTTCTGAATTCATGGGTGGGGAAGGCTGGCTTAGAAAGCTGGAGAAGGAGGGGGAAGCTGTGGCCGTGCATTCCCAATGAGTGCTGGGGCACAGTATGGAATTAAAAGCCCGGAGCTCATCTGAGAAAGAGGGTCCAAGGCAGTGGGGTGGGGGGCTCGGCAGCTGCCCAGGAATGCTGCCTGCAGAGGCCAAGGCTGCCCTGAATTTGTGAGTGTTGCTTGACGGTTTTGTGCTTACAGCGTGACGCCTGCCGACCAGATGTCCACTTTGAACCCGGAGAAGGTGTCCAGGCCGTTGGCGATTTCCGGGGGCTGAAAAGCCGGCGACCCCTGGCTCGTTCGGCACATGTCGTCCTCTGCAAATGGGTGCAACGCCTGCGGGAGGGAAATAAGCAAGAGAGGCGTGGGGGGAGAGGGAGAGGAAGGGGAGGCGACGGGTGAATCCCAGGTCGAAAGCACTTCAGATGGAAAACAAAGAATCCCACTTATCAGCTCGCACATTCTGAAGAAACAGAGGAACGCCCTCCAGTCTCCCATGGACCAAACCCAAGGTGGGTCCTGGGGTTTTGGAAGCAGGGCACTTCTGAGCATTGAAAATTAGTACCGGTAGGGGACGCAAGCAGCTGTTCCCGTGTTATTTAATGGGAGATCCTGAAGGCACAACAGCTCCTAGCACAGTCCCATCAATTGGCTGTGAGCCACACGTCACAATAGAGCGTGGAATAAATGAGAGATGGACTCCCATCGGACGACTTGAGAGCCGTGAGGAGGCGTCTCTGAAGGCTGCACCTATGATGCAAACCACATCTGGAATACCGTGCCACCTCCAGGATAACGTGGAGTTGGGAAAGTTTTCAGAAAGGGGCAACCAAACGGCGGTGGGGGGGAGGGCTCCCTTATTAGGAAAGGCTGCAGGGTTTGGAACTTTTCAGTTTAGAGAAAAGGCGAGGAGGTTACAGCATGATAAAGGTAAAGATAAAGGGACCCCTGACCATTAGGTCCAGTCCTGACCGACTCTGGGGTTGTGGCGCTCATCTCCCTTTATTGGACAAGGGAGCCAGTGTACAGCTTCCAGGTCATGTGGCCAGCATGACTAAGCCACTTCTGGCGAACCAGACCAGCACACGGAAACGCCGTTTACCTTCCCGTCGGAGCGGTACCTATTTATCTACTTGCACTTTGACGTGCTTACGAACTGCTAGGTTGGCAGGAGCAGGGACCGAGCAACAGGAGCTCACCCCGTCACAGGCATTCAAACCACAGACCTTCTGATCGGCAATCCCTAGGCCCTGTGGTTTAACCCATAGTGCCACCCGCGTCCCTGCGGCATGATAGAAGTGTTTAAAATTATGCCTGGGATTGAGAAACTGGGCAGAAACTAGGGTGGTGTTAGTGGTTTCCAGTAAAAAAAAATCCTGTTTTATGAGCTGCTTGGCAGTGGAACAAACTCCCACGAGAGGTGGTGGACTCTCCTCCCTTGGAGGTTTCTAGGCAGAGGTTGGGTGGCCATCTGTCATGGATGCTTTAGTTGAGATTCCTACATTGCAGGGGGTTGGATGGATGACCCTTGGGGTCCCTTCCAACTCTAAGATTCTGGTTTTTTCCCTGCCTTACACACGCCATAGGAATGTATTTTGCTTTGTGCCCAGCGACAGGTTCCCATCATTTGTTGTTTGGACTGTTCCATGTCATTCTTAATAAATGCTTTTGTTTAAAAAATGCTTTCAAGCTGATGCGAAGTGAAGCAAACAGGCTTCGCTCACGGCTGTGCCCCAACGAGTGGCATTTGTGGTGCCACTGAACAGGGAGGTGGCATGAAACTGCCATAACCTGCAGCTAACAAATGAGTTTGATCCAATCCCCTTTCAAAGGCTTGGATAGCTCAGTCGGACAGCTGGGATAGCTCATTTGGTAGAGGACAGGACTCTTAAGTCTCAGGGTTGTGGGTTCGAGTCCCACATTGGGCGAAAAGATTCCTGGGTTGGATTGGATGACCCTTGTGCTTCCTTCCAACTCTACAATTCTATTAACTTAGCAGCTGTCACCTCTACAGTCACAAACATGTATAGGGGCCCTTGAGAGATAGGCCTTACCTCTTATATACCCCAAAGCTCACTGTACTCTGTAGATTTTCTTCTTTAGGTTCTAAAAATACCAGAGGCCTGCTCCATAGTAACCAGGGAACAGGACCTTTTGAGTGTGGCTGCCCCTCTTCCGTGGGTCAACCACTATCCACACTTCTGGAAAAGCTTCATGAAACAATGACATCTTCATTCAGTTAACAAAGACATTGTTGTTTCAAGAAGCTCTTCCAGCCAGATGAGAAGTTCTATTGCCTCGGACATTCCTTCTGTATTGCTTCCAAAAAAATCTCTCTTTTGTTATTTGTGTTACTTTCTTTTTAGTGGTTTATGTCCTATGCTTGTAAACTGCCTTGGTGCATATCAAGAGGGATACATGCATAAGTATGGGAGCTCAAAAACGTACCTCTGCCACGCCCAGATCCGAAATCTTCAGCGTCCCATTGGTCGTGAGCAGGAGGTTTCCTGGTTTGATATCCTTGTGGACAATCCCTTGGCTGTGCAGGTATTCTAAGCCGTCGATAAGCTGGCAGAAGTACCTGCGTGTGAAGAGGGGAGGCGGAGAGGGAAAAACCTGGATTTAAAAAGGACGCAAAAACAAATTCATTGAGATTCAAGTAATCATACTGCTCTATTCTGCCTTGGTCAGGCAACACCTGGAGTCCTGCATCCAGTTCTGGGCACCACAATTTAAGAAAGATATGTGCAAGCTGGAAGGTGTGCAGAGGAGGGCAACCAAGATGATCAAGGGTCTGGAAATCAAGCCTGATGAGAAGCGGTTGAAGGAGCTAGGTTTATCCTGGAAAAGAGGAAATTTGATTGCCATCTTCAAATATCTCAAGGACTGTCACACGGAAGAGGGAACAGGCTTGTTTTCTCCTACTCCGGAGGGTATAACCCGAACCAATGGCTTCAAGTTACAAGAAAGAGGATTCTGACTAAACATCAGGAAGAACTTTCTGAGGATAAGAGCTGTTTGACAGTGGAACAGCCTCCCTCGGAAGGTGGCGGACTCTTTCTTCCTTGGAGGTTTTTAAGCAGAGGTTGGAATGTAGTTAAAGATTCCTTTAAACATGGACATCAAAGAGAAGGAATCTCATTAGCGGCTGGAAACTTGTCAAGAAACTTCTGAGTTATGACGCAGTTATAATTTAGATTCCGCCATATTGGAGACAAAGCCAGCTACGATATTAGTCAAAGGGGAAGAGAGCCATAAATAAGACATTAGATGTGTGTTTATAGTTCTGACCTTGCAAAATCTCCCCTGAAAAGGCTATATTGAGTAGCGATCTGGAGAAATCATCACAGAGGCTTAAAGATTTCATTTAGGGGGACTGCTTGAAGATGGCAGCTGCTGGCTGTAAGGATTTTTGGATTTCTGGACGAACTTGGCAAGATACCAGCGTGCGAAGAGACAGTGCTAATTTACAGAGGAATCATAGGCATAAATTCACACAGAAACATATACGGTTTGGTCAAACTTGCTTGCTCGAATAACTCAGTGGCTTGAAAGAAGATAGGATTTTAATATATTATTGGATAAGATCTGGACTATATTGATTAGAAATGCAGTGACTATAAGAGGACTAGGCTTTCTGAATCTGATGCATGGGAAGTCAAATTTAAATTTGTATAGTTTGGCAGAAGATTTGGATTAATTGTTTAATTGATATTTGTATAATTTGAAAATGGATTAGATATTTAAATTGGAAAATCTAATAAAAATGTTTATTTAAAAAAAGAAGGATGCCAACGCCTTCCTTGTGTGTATGGTGTGTGCACGTGTTTGGCGACAAAAGGCATCTGCGCTTGCTCCAAAACATCAGTAGCATAATGATTCTGTGGCAACAGGAGCCCCGGAGAAGGGGAGACAAAAGGTTTTCAGGAGTCAATGTAAACAGGAGTGAGGATGCCAAGGTGATCTTGCAATAATATCAGGAGGAGAGAGCAAGGGAAAACACAAACCCTTGGCCCAGTAGACATCTATTGACACCTTTGGTCTTAATAATAATAATAAATAAATTATTATTTATACCCCGCCCATCTGGCCAGTCCTCCCCAGCCACTCTGGGTGGCTTCCAACAGGATATTAAAAACATAGTAAAATATCAAACATTAAAAGCTTCCCCAAACAGGGCTGCCTTCAGATGTCTTCTAAATGTCAGGTAGTTGTTTATTTCCTTGACATCTGATCGGAAAGCATTCCAAAGGGCAGGCGCCACCACTGAGAAGGCCCTCTGAGTTGGCCTCAGTGTGCGGGCTGAACAATGGGGGTGGAGACGCCCCTTCAGGTCTACAAAATTATTATTATTATTATTATTATTATTATTATTATTATTATTATTATTATTATTATTATTATTCAGTTTCCACTAGCACCAAAGCCAGGACTGCTCAGACAGGGCAGGCACATGAAATGGCACCCGCCTTGCTTAACTTACCCATGCGCTTGAAAGACGGGAAACTTTTTGTCAGGGACGCTGTCCAACATCTCCTGCATCCCACACACGCAGTATTCCATCACCATATACGTGAGAGGATGAGTTAAGGAAGCAGCAGCCAGGCAGGGTTAGAAAAAAAAATCAGATATATAAGCTGATCGTCAAATGGCGCCTGAAACCTAGGTCGACGAAACACCTAGTCGCCATTCTCCCTCCCCCACCTCCCAGGAATGAAATTTATTATTGTTATTGTCAGGGGGCCTCCCTACAGGGAGCCTCCCCCCCCCCATCATCCTGACCAGCACTTCGCCCAGTGAAAGTGGCAATAACGGGTCAGGGGGAGGAAATGAGGATGGGAGCGGAGTGGAGGAGGCACGGCTCAGCCATCTATCAGAGCCCCTGCACCACTCCAGCCAACAAGTAGGAGAGGGAGCACAGCCGCTTCCGGTGCCCAAATTGAGGCACGCGCCCAAACGCAAGGTTAGAGGGAGGCGTTTCGGGGTGCCCAAGCTTTTATGCTGGCCCCAGAGCAGAAGGGCGCCATTGCTGGATTCTGCGAGTGACTAGGCGGTCATGTTTTCTGCTATCTCTGCACTGTAAATAGTATGCACAATAAACCATTAAAGACAGAACGGACTGGAGCGTCTTTACTTGGGAGCAGCCGCAACAATCCCCTGAAGAAGTGTGCATGCACACGAAAGCTCATACCAAAATAAAAACTTAGTTGGTCTTTAAGGTGCTACTGAAGGAATTTTTTTATTTTAATCCCCTGACAGTTATTATTGTTCATTTCACTTCTATACCACTTCGTATTTTAAAAGGAGGGGGAATCTCAAAGTGGTTTATGACGCATTAAAACATTAAAAAAAATAATCCCGAACAATAGAAATTCAAACTTCAAAGAAAATATTTCAGATCCTTCTCTAACGGACATGTTGCTTCCCCCCCCTATTTATCTGCCTACATAATTTATAGATCTGCCCCATAGCAGACGTGCTCTAGGAAGCCAGTGGGGTACAGTGGTTAGAGTGTCAAACGAGGACCTGGGAGATCAGGGTTTGAATCCCCACTCTGTCATGAAGCTCATGGGCTGACCTTGGAGTCAATCACAGCCTCTTAAACAGTGATGGCCAAACTTGGCCCTCCAGTTTTTTGGAGATTACAACTCTCATCATCCCTAGCTAACAGGACCAGTGGTCAGGGATGATGGGAATTGTAGTCCCAAAACAGCTGGAGGGCCAAGTCTGGCCAGGCCTGCTCTTAACCTACCTCGCAGGTTCGTTGTAGGGAGCGTGAACCATGTACTCCTTGGAGAAAAAAGGTGGGAGATAAAGGCAAGGAATAAGCTCTTTTGCTTTCCTGCTTATGAAAGCTGGTGGGGCTAGCCAGACGGAGATGTCACTTGCCAACCTGGCACCCAGAAATCTCTACGTGGTCACAATTGGACCCATGCCAGCCGCAAAATGCGCCTGGTGAATTTCGAACAGTGTAGCCAGGCCAAGGATTTAACAGAGGGATCAGCAGGGGGGTAAGGCCAGGGCTATTGGTCTACCTTGCTCTGATGGGCAGGAGTTTTAGGTAGCGAAATGTGTCTCCCGTCAACTGCCACCTGATTCTTTTAACTGAAGATGACAAAGACTGAACCCGAGATCTTCTGCACACCATGAAACGGGCGAATTCACTCCTTGGGTACCAAGGAGCGAAGAGGCTTAGATTAATCCACGAGGCTCGCGAGAGAGGGGAAACAGACAAAGCCTGAAGCCGTACACGCCCCGGAGAAAGGATATATCTTCTGCTTCTCTTCGTTGTACAAGACGTCAACCAGCTGGATGACGTTCTTGTGCCGCAGCCGCCGTAGGAGCTGGATTTCCCTGGAAGGAAAGAGAAAGAGGAAAATCTATACATGCAGGTGACCAAAGCAACCTCCTCTTTGCAGAGGGAGTCAAGGGAGGACGCTCCCTTCACTCTAAGAATGAATTCTGTTCCTGTTGCTGCATGGGCAGAGAATGGAGGCTCAGAGGCTGTTCCTTGTTGCAGGCATTGCCGCAGGTTGCTCTCTGAACCCACCCACCTCTAAGAACATCAGAAGAGCCAGCATTCTGTTCTCACAGTGGCCAACCAGATGAGTGTATTATTCTATATCCCAACGGGAAACCTACAAGCAGGATTCGAGCACAAGGGCACTCTCCCCCCCTGTGATTTCCGGCAACTGGAATTCAGAAGCAGAGCACAGCCATCCTGCCTGGTAGTACGGTAGCCATTGATAGTCCTCTACTCCTCCACATAGCACTCAGCACTTGTGGGTCCATGCGTTTGGGGGATAAAGCACACATATGCAACCTAAGGACAGCAGAAGAGCCTGCCAGATCAGGCATGTACAACTCCTGAGAGACTGTGATCTACTCCCAATATAAAAAAAACTGGCAGTGATCTACTCATTGTCATTGGAGGGAGGAGGAGCGTGCGTGGGGTGGGTGGATTGCCCAGAGTTGCTGAGCTTTTATTTTTTGCAGAGGAGTGTCCAGAGTTGTTGAGCCCAGAGTTGTTGAGCTTTTTTGGGAGTAGGATTGCCCAGAGTTCTTCAGCTTTTATTTGTGTTAACTTTCGGTAAAATTTAATCCCACGATCTAATCCTGCATCCTGTTCTCACAGTGGTTAGCCAACGTAAGAGCAACACTCTCTCTTCCTGAGATTTCCAGCAACCAAAATTCGGGAGGATTGTTGCCTCCAACTGTGGAGACCAGAGAACAGCCATCCCAGCTAGTAGCCACCAATAGCTCTCTCCTCTTTTAAAGCCGTTCTGGTCAGCCCTCTCCCCTCAGGCCACCACCACCACCACCCCGAGCTGCTCAAGGCAGGGGAACTACCAAGAAGGCACCCTCTGCTGATCTTAACTCACAAGTGGATCTGTAGGGAAGGCTACCTGTCAGCTATTGGGGGACCGGGTCTTTGAAGGCTTTAAACACGAACGTGAGCACCTTGAATCAGGCCCGGAAATGAACCGGCAACCTAGATATGGTACCCTATGGCTAAGTGATGTGGGAAGAGAGCCCTGTAGCAGTTGGCGGCAGAGGGAGCTGGTGGCGTATTTGACTTCTTCCAGAGGATACAACCAGAGGCACCTTGGAATACGGACACTTCAGCAGCAGAGTGGGGGGGAAAGAGTATAAAGCACGGGTCGGCAAACTAAGGCCCACAGGCCAGATCATACCCAATTGTCTTCTAAATCCGGCCCATGGACAGTCTGGGAATCGTTGTGTGGGTCGCCAGCACATGCGTTCTTTCCCTCTCTCTCACATGATGATGATGGCGCCGGCGGCGCCTCCTCCCTCCCTCCTCCTGGCTTCTCCCTGCCCTGCCTAAAGGAGGAAGGGGGCTGGGCTTTGTCGGTGCCAGCCCCTCTCCGGAGCCCTTTCACGTGCCGCTCATTTTCCCTCTGCCGCTGCCCCCAGCCCCTGCCACTCACAAGACACAAGAGCCGCGGTTGGCTGAGCGCCCCTCTCGAGCAGCCGCCATTTAAAGCAGCCCCTCTCCAGAGCCCTTTCGCGTGCCGCTCAACATCCCTCATTCACACACCCCCAAAAAATATAGACCAGCCCCCCACAAGGTCTGAGGGACAGTGAACCGGCCCCCTGCTGAAAAAGTTTGAGGACCCCTGGTATAAGGCAAGGAACAGGACAACAGGTTTAAAAGCTCACTTGGGCAGGAGGTTCACTGGATGAGCTGCTGGCAGTCTTCAGTGTTTGAAACTCAGTAATGTAAGATTGAGCTGGGAAAGATAATCCCCTGCCTGACGGCCAGACAATACTGAGCTAGACAATACTGAGCTATACGGATGGGACCGTTGACTTGACTCGGTATGAAGCAGGTCCCTATGCCACAAGCTTTATTGCTTGCAAGTCCTTCTCCGCGGCCTCGAGCTTCCCCTTCTTTGCAGGAACGGCATGTTGGGAGAATCCTGGCTGGCACTGTCTTGTTGCGAGGGCTTGCGCAAAGTGTTTTGCAAAGCAGCTGCAAGGCTAAACTAGGGACGCAAAGGGGCGCTTTGATTTCTAGAGAAACCGCCCCCTCCCTCCCTCCCACCCTGCGCCTGGCCTTCCTCTGCGGTTCAGGCTGCCCGTTCTTGGCAACCTCTGTTGCTTCATTCTCACACCCAAAAGCTCGAAAACAGGAAGAGCGACTCAGCTCTGTGTCAAGCTTTGGGGAAAGGGAACAGCTGATTGGCAGCAGAAAGGGAGAGAGAGAAAGGCGGCTCGTGAGGAGGCCCCGTCTGCAAAGCAGAGGATGCCGCACTTGTACAAGGGGACAGACTGTTCCTTCCTGCAGTTTTGGGCCATGTCTGCCCACCCCCCACCCTTCGGAGCAAGGCCCTGTGCGCTTCCTGGCTCACTCCCAAGGTAGATGTTGTGGACAGCTGCAGTATTCTGACAGTGCAAAGTGCAGGACACCCTATAAAGGAAGCTGTAGCCGGTCACTGCTGCTATCTCTGTGTGGCTGCAGCTTGGACAGACACCTTGGGTTGAGCTGCTAGCCCAGGGGTAGGCAACCTAAGGCCTGCTGCAGGAGAAAAGCGCATCAAGGGTGCCCGGGACAAGGTAACTATTGCAAGCAAGCCAAGCCACACACACAAACACACCAGGAGAAAACACACACACAGAGTCTGGCCTGCATCCCTTTCGGGAAGGGCTGTAGCTCAGTGGCAAAGCATCTAGAAAGTCCCAAGAGTTCAACTTCCAGGTAGGAATGTGCTCCTGCCTGAAACCATGAAGAGCCGTTGCTGGACCAGTATTCTTCAACCTTGGGTCCCCCCCCGATGTGGATGGACTGCAGCTCCCATCATCCCTGACCATTGGGCTAAGCTGGCAGTGGATGATGGGCATGGTAGTCTACCCGCATCTGGGGATCCAAGGTTGGAGAACATCGGCGTAGACCAGGCTTCCTCAAACTCAGCCCTCCAGATGTTTTTGGCCTGCAACTCCCACAATCCCTAGCTGGCAGGACCAGTGGTCAGGGATGATGGGAACTGTAGTCTCAAAACATCTGGAGGGCCAAGTTTGAGGAATCCTGGTGTAGACAATATGGACCCCCAATGATCCGACTTGGTTGAAGGCAGCTTCCCATGTTCCTTCGCATGCAGCAGTCAAATTCCCACAAGTGAGTGAAAACTCACCTCTCAGTTCACCAAAATGTGCCCAAATCATTTCTGGGAGTGAGGAAGAGAGAAAAGACCAGTATCACGTACCGGGGATGTGGGGTGGGGGGGAGAGAAGCTTATGTTTGCAAGCCCCTCTACAATCTAAGGCACAGCTGAGGAAATTTTCTTGGCCCTGGGGGCCACAATTCTCTGCTGAGCCATCTCCAGGGGCCGCATTCCCGCAGGGCCAGAGGCAAAAATTGGACACAGTAACACATGTAAATGTTATCCATCTACAGTAGGCTACCTTTCTACTCGTGGCCCCTTTTTTGCATCCTCCATCCAGCCAAAAGAGGGGCATCCGAGTTCGAAGGCATGTGCCATCTGGACAAAAAAACCCCAAGGAGGTTGCAAAGCAGAGGCCAGTGAGGGGCGTGGCCTGGGGAGCGTTCCAAGGGCCAGACAGAAAGGCCTGGAGGGCCACAGTTTTTGCTCTTGGGCATACAAGTTCCCCCATACAGAGCCTAGAGGTTTCAGGGTACTTAGACTCATAGAGCAGAATCATAAAATTGCAGAGTTGGAAGGAACCCTGAGGGCCATCTAGCCCAACCCCCTGAGACTCAGGGATCTCAACGAAAGCATCCATGACAGATGGCAATCCGATACTTCCAGGCCGCAGAGGGGCAACATGTTGGGCAAAGGTTTCAAAGGATTTGGAACTCTCCCAGGTCCTACCACTATACCACCCTGCTTTCCCAGAGTAGAGTTGTACCTTGAAAGTCAAATGCCTCGCAAGACAAATGTTTTGGCTCCCAAACGCCACAAATCCGGAAGTAATTGTTTCAGTTTGCGATCGTTCTTTGCAACCCGAACATCCATTGCAGCTTCCGATTGTCTGCAGGAGCTTCCTGCAGCCAATCAGAAGCCATGCCTTGGTTCCCGAACGTTTTGGAAGTCGAATGGACTTCCGGAATGGATTCTGCTGAACTTCCAAGGTACGACTGTACTTCTTTGATGGGGCAGCTCTATAAATTAAGTAGGTAAATGAATAAATAGGCGGAAAGCCAATTGTCTGAAATATTTTCCTTGAAGCTTGAATTTGTTTTTTTCTGGATCGTTTTATTTGATGCTTGAATATGTTGCAAACCACTCTGAGATTCCCCTCCCCTTTAAAATAAAAAGTGGTATAGAAATAAAATTAACAACAACAATAATAATAATCTCATTCAAAGAAAGGCGCCTAAACATTCTGTTGTGACGACTGTAACCCAGGCTTGAGGGGCTATTTGGCAATTAGCCTTATATATATATTGGAGTTTCTAACACTGGCTTTGTAACCCAGGGAGAAGAATCCACTGCATTCAAAAATCACATCCCTGCTGAAACATCTGTAGAGCCCCAGGTGGGTTAAGGCTGGGCCGAGGCTTCCCCACAGACTGTCTACCTCCCAAACACTTTCCTTAGGACTTCTTCTCTGGGCCCGCCTTCAAAGCTCCGGCCAGCATTGCCCTAGCAACGAGTTCTTTAATAGGACAAGAAGTCCGCCACGCAGCCGACAGGTTCACGCAAGGATCTCCCTCTCTGTTTACCGTCACCATGACAAGGCAGGATGTCGGAATCTGGCCGGTAGCCAAAGGCAGCCAGATGGCCAAATCAGCAAGCGAAAACCAGCGGCAGTGGGAGAGAGAGGAGGGGAGAAGAGAAAAATAACTCTCCCCTGGCGTGATCGAGAAGCTTCTCCTAGAGAGCCAGAGAGGGACGTTTGTCCCCAGCCATTAATTCTGGTGCGCTGTTCTACAGTATTGCATGGCAGGGTACAGGAACTCAAAGCAGATAACTCTTTTCACTCTGAGAGCCACATTTCCTCCCAGAGGCCACAGACTGGCAGTGTGAGGGGCCAGGGGCAAAAGTGGGTGGAGCAATATGATGTTTTACCTTTGTACAATAGGTTAGTTGCTACACACATGCTGAAACAAGCAAGCAACATGATTGAAGTTCAAGGACTTATTTCTAGGCAAAACCACCTTAGGAGGGTGTGAAACAGGGCAGGGGGTGGCTCAGGCCCCCGGGGCCTTCCCTAACCTGACCTGGAGATGTCAGGGCTTGAATCTGGGACCATCAGAGGGTTGGATTAGATGACCCTTGGTGTCTATTCCAGCTCTACAATTCTATGATCTTATAGCCATTCCCACTATGGTACATCACTTAAAAAACAAAACCCTTGTGGACCAATTAAGGGCACCTATCCACCTATCTGTTGTTGTTCTTAAACCCAAAGCATCTTGATTAACCGACTAAAACCAATATGGTGGGCCGTCCAAATAAGCCCACAAAAATTTCCACACCCGTATGTTATCTCATTACTGATAGCCATCCTGCAAAATCACAGAATTGTAGAGTTGGAAAAGGACCACGAGCGTCATCTAGTTCAGCCTCCTGCAATGCAGGACACTTTTGCCCCATGTGGGGCTCGAACCCACAACCTTGAAATTAAGAGTCTTGTGCTCCAGGACTGAGCTATCCCAGGAATGATGGGGGTGGGTGGGAACCCTTTCCAGATTGCAAAAGTTTCCTTAACAGCTGCCTAGAGGAGATCTTGTTCACCATGGGAGAGCCATTAAGGCTGGGCCACTGCAAACACACACACACACACGCACACAGAGTAAAGTCATACATCCACATTCCCAAGAACTCCCTGGGAAGACGGACGGACTGCTAAACCACTCTGAAAATTGTAGCTCAGTGAGGTGGATAGGGGTCTGCTAACAACACTCAGTATCTTTAACAAACCACAGCTCCCAGGATTGTTTAAAGTGACAAGGCACTGTTTTAAACGTCCAGTGTAAAAGGGGGCCTAGGATAGACACAGAATACCATACAGCAATGACCCCCAAAACAGGAATTTTGCACTGCTGTGCTTTATGCTTTGGAACGTAACGGCTATTTGCACACAGCTTAAGACATACCAGTACACACACACACACACACACACACACACACACACACACAGAGCCCTTTAGAAAAATGCTCAAACGTAAACAAACAAGCCGCTCCCCTCTCTTCGAATACTCTGGGACACCCAAGGAAGCTGGACAGACAAAAGTAACTCCTCCTTCACAGAGCACATGGTCAAATGATGACATTCCCATGAGAGGCCAACAACTCTGAAGACTCTAAATGGGGATTAGACCAATTCACTGAGAAAGAGGAGGCTAGGAGGAGGCTATCAATCTCTAGTGATGGAGGAAGCTGCTGTGAATTGCGCCCCCCCCCCCGACCTGATCCAGCAACCAGACCCTTTCAATGTTCTTAATTGCTAACATCCAATACTGAGATGAGGGGTGCGGGTGGCGCTGTGGTCTAAACCACAGAGCCTAGCACAGGGGTCCCCAAACTAAAGCCCGGGGCCCGGATGCGGCCCAATCGCCTTCTAAATCTGGCCCGCGGACAGTCCGGGAATCAGCATGTTTTTACATGAGTAGAATGTGTTATTTTATTTAAAATGCATCTCTGGGTTATTTGTGGGGCTGCCTGGTGTTTTTACATGAGTAGAATGTGTCCTTATATTTAAAATGCATCTCTGGGTTATTTGTGGGGCACAGGAATTCATTCATTTCCCCCCCCAAAATATAGTCCGCCCCCCCACAAGGTCTGAGGGACAGTGAACCGGCCCCCTGCTGAAAAAGTTTGCTGACCTCTGGCCTAGGACTTGCCGATCAGAAGGCAGGCGTTTTGAAGGACGGGGTGAGCTCCCGTTATTCAGTCCCAGCTCCTGAAGACAAACGCTGGCTCCCTCGGCCTATAGAGCGAGATGAGCGCCGCAACCCCAGAGTCCTCCACGACTGGACCTAATGGTCAGGGATCCCTTTACCTTTAATACCGAGATGAAGGTCTACCAGGCTTGTGTGTTGAGCACGCTGCTTTATGGAAGTGAGTCATGGGCAACCTACACCCACCATGAGAGATGCCTCGAAGCCTTCCACATGTGCTGCATCAGGAAGATTTGGGGTATCTTGTGCCAGGACAGAATTCTGCACAAAGATGTGTTCTCCTGAGCCACATTCCCAGCGCTTTCCCACTCCTGTCTCAGCGACGTCACGTCCACAGAATGGAAGACGACAGGATCCCCCAAGGACATGCTCTATGGGGAGCTGGCTTCCAGCCCCAGGCCTACCGGCACGTGGCATGAAAACTGGCAATGCCAACCCTGCTGTGGGGGAACCCCTTGCAAACGACCGCTGTGTCTGGAGACAGGAGTCAGGTTGTGCATCCACAGCAGTGACCAGAGGAGGAACAACCTCTTGGGGGAGCAAAAAGAGAAGAAACACCCTTGTGCATCTGCAGCAGCACAACCAGACGCCTTCATCTGCCCTGGCTGCAACAAAACATGTCTATCCTGCATTGGTCTCTAAAGCCGCAGCAACCTTCCAACAGCTTGGCGAACTCCCGAGACAGACGGATGCCAACAAATTCCAATGCTGCCTTCAAGCTGGTCT
Source organism: Zootoca vivipara (assembly GCF_965207765.1). NCBI lineage: Eukaryota > Metazoa > Chordata > Lepidosauria > Squamata > Lacertidae > Zootoca > Zootoca vivipara. The sequence continues at coordinate 92,093,466 of NC_142589.1, read as the reverse complement.
TGGCCAGGTTTGACTGGGGTTGACACGAGCAGGGGAAAGAGAAGGGGAATGGAAAGAATGAAATCCTGCCCTACGCTGAGCTGCAAAACCCGACCTCAGAGGAACTAGGCGCACCAAAGCTAAAAAGGAACTGGAAAGGCAGTGGATGTCCAGGAAGAGCTTCTCGCAACGTAGCAAAGGCCAACAGCTGTTGCTTACAGTGCCGCAAGATGGGCCGCAACAGATGCAGGGGCCTAAACTTAGCAAGGGACTCTCAATTCTTCCACCTTCACTGGGAACTCTTCATTATGCTCACAGGGGTAGAAAGCATGCTGCCCTCCAGGTGATCTCGGACTCCAACTCCCATCAGCCCCAGGAGCCAGCTGGGTTAAAGGTCAGGGGTGATGGGAGTTTTCGTTCAACAACCTTTGGAAGGCACAGCCACTCAGGCTTGTCTACACTTTCCTAAAGCTGTTTTGTTTTTGTTTTGCATTGAGAAGCTTTTCCAGCTGGATGAGAAGCACTCCCATTTCAGGTGTTGGAATCGCGGCATCTAGTCCAACCCCCTGCGATGTTCATGCTGTGTCACTTTTAAACCTATACCCAGTTGTCCTTGCAATGCCTGCAACTTTATTTCTCCTGTTTTTAAGGGTGTGCCTGCAAATCTCCCTGGGACGATATACGTGGAAGGTGATGTCACAAATTAATAAATAACAACAAGAAGAAGAAGCAGGGTCTTAAACAGAGGCACTGACTTCACGGGCAAAAGCCCGGAGGTAATTGCTGGGGTAGCTGCCTGCCAGGCTTAGTCATGTAAGCCCTGGTAAGGGAGCAGGCAGAATCACAAAACCACAGCATTGCAGAGTTGGAAGGGACCCTAAGGGTCGTCTAGTCCAAACCCCTGCATTGCAGGGATCTTCTGCCCAATGTGGGGCTCGAACCCATGACCCTGAAATTAAAGATTCTCATGCTCCACCAACTGAGCAAGGCAAAAAAAGAGAAGAGTTATGGAGGAGGGTACTTGAAAAGCACACAGCTCAGAAATAACACAACACGCAAATAAAATGAGGACTTTAACCTTGCAGGCGTTTCCATTCTCTGTTGTGAAACTTAACACATGCAACTTATACAATGGTACCTCAGTTACAGACCCTTCAGGTTACAGACTCTGCTAACCCAGAAATAGTACCTTAGGTTAAGAACTTTGTTTCAGGATGAGATCAGAAATTGCGCGGCGGCAGCGTGGCAGGCCCCATTAGCTAAAGTGGTACCTCAGGTTAAGAACAGTTTTAGATTAAGAACAGACCTCCAGAACAAATTAAGTTCTTAACACGAGGTACCACTGTACAGGGTGAGTCTTTTAAAAGAGGCCCGTGGAACATGTGTACTCTGTATCCACAGGGCCTCTTTTAAAGGACTCACCCTGTATTTCTAGGCCTTATAGCTTTGCCAAAGCTAGCTGTGGGCTCTAGAATTATCCAGAAGAGGATAAACGACCCTGGAGGTTAAGTCCAGTCAAAGGCGACTAAGGGGTTGCGACGCTCATCTTGCTTTCAGGCCGAGGAAGCCAGCGTTTGTCCACAGACAGCTTTTTGGGTCATGCGGCAAGCAGGACTAAACCATTTCTGACACAATGGGACACCGTGACGGAAACCAGAGCGCATGGAAATGCTGTTTACCTTCCCGCCAGAGCAGTACCTATTTATCTACCTGCACTGGTGTGCTTTTGAACTGCTACCGGTAGGTTGGCAGGAGCTGGGACAGAGCAACAGGAGCTCACACCGTCACACAGATTCGAACCACCGACCTTCCAATCGGCAAGCCCAAGTGGCTTAGTGGCTTAGGCCACAGCACCACTCGCGTCCCTAGAAGAGGATAATGCTCTACATGGAAACTTTCATTGTCAACAGCTAGGGTGAAGCTCTTCTGTATTTAAGCTGGTATATCCAGAACGCTGGAGGTAGTGGGGAGGGGGTGCAGGATCCACAAAAGGAGAACTATGCACAGTAATCCGACATCAGAAATAGCACATTATCCAGAAACCAGAACACGAACATTTCAGTCCACCAGGTCACTCTGTTCCTGATCTTATCTGAAGGCATCTGCCCCAGAACAAGAGAACTTTGGCATAAGGGTGCTGAGTCAAAACCTCTATTTCCCCCCATTTGTGTCAGAAAAAAAGACAATGGCTTTCTGCCTTGCTATGAGGGTTAATTTACTTAGCAATACTACTCGAGATGCATTATTACCTATGAATGCTGCTGCAAAGGGCCGTTTTGCCTCTATTTATGCTCTAACTGAACTGTCACAGAGTGTAACTTTTGCATTCCATTGCCAGCTAACTCCAACCTTTACATTAGTGTTAGAAACGCAGATATATGAGCTATTCTCTGCATGGTTTTTGAATAGAAATGAAGTTTGTTTCAATCTTTTTCTACTAGCCTAATGTCTATCACTTAAAATTTATGGTTGCCTTGGTTTAAGAACAGCTTAGTTTATGAACAACTTGGATTAAGAACGCTGCAAACCTGGAAGTAGGTGTTTTGGTTTGTAAACTTTGCCTTGGAAGCAGAACATGTTTTGCTTCCTGTTGAGTGTGTTCCATATGTAAACCGAGTCCCCCACTGCTATGGGAAAGCATGCCTTGGTTTAAGAGGGTGGGGTATAAATAATAAATTATTATTATTATTAAGAATGCTTTGGTTTAAGAACGGACTTCCAGAATGGATTAAGTTCGTAAACCAAGGTACCATTGTATATACCACCCTATACTAGGGTTGCCGTATTTCAAAAAGTGAAAATCTGTACACAATTCGTTTTGCCCAAATTTGTTGAGCTTTTTCTTTTGCAAAATCTCAAAAGAAATTGAAGCAATGACCGGGAGATTAGACGTATGGCAACCCTATCTCTGCATGTCACAGGGCAGGGTAAAATCAGAATATAAAACCACAAAATACATAATCAATATAAGAACAAAAACAACCCAATAACACCCCCCCCCACTTCCTGCCTATCTGGAATGTAAAGCATGTGTGAACACTTGCAAATCATCCCTAATGCTTTTGGCCTGTGGTTCATGCAAAGGAGAGAGATCCCTGGAACTAAACTGGCCTGGGAGGGAGATACACCCCCAGGATGTGAGGAAGTGGCAGCCTGTCTCTCCTTCCTTCTGATTAAATTGCATTTGCCAAAGAGGGACATTCTGAGTAAACAGCACTTGCAAAAGAGAGGTGAGAGAGAAGAGAAACAGAGAGGGGTGGAGATGGAGGACCACAGCATGCTTGGAGTTCAATTCCCATCATCGCAAAGGGGCTGATGAGAGCTTCAGCTGAAACATCAGGAAGGTGCCAGGGTGGCACAGAACCACCTTCTCAGCCTCCTGCACACATGAAACCTCAAAGGGCGATGCAGATATGCTGGATTTTTTTAGGGTAGTTTAAATCCCCCGCCCCCCAAATCTCATTTTTTCCAGAAGCGGAAAGGAAACCTGGTTCTGAAGGCCTGTCTGAAGAAGTAATAACAGAGTGAAGCTGATTCAAAGGCGGCAGTGCTTACAGCCTCCCCCCCCCCCAAAGATGAGCCAGGCGCAAAAAGATGAACAGGGGAGGCGAACGTCTCCATCCAGGCGTTTATCCAAGATTGCCTAAAGAGGCAGAAAAACCCCACGGGGCTGATGCTCAGCAGATGCCGGAACAAGCTGGGTGGATGCTGGCTTTGAAAGAGGCATCCAGCTTGGTTGGGGGGGGGGGCAGGGGTTGGCACTGTGGCAGTATTTTCAGATACCAATACCTGGGTTGTTTTTCGGGGGGGGGGTTGATATGGTGGACCCTCGTATTTCAAAGGCCTGGGAGAACTGCATAGGCACATGGAGGAAGGAAAATGAAGGCAGGCAGGTCAGGATGCACCAGCCCAGGGGGGCAAATACTAGCTGGATTAGACTCCCCCAGTAATATGCAAAACTGACACAGAAATGCAGGGACCTGTCTTATACCGAGTCAGACCCGTTGTTCCATCTAGTTCAGTGCTGGTCTCTACCTGCTTTTGTACTACAACTCCCATCATCCCTAGCTAGCAGGGCCAGCGATCATGGATGATGGGAACTGTAGTCCAAAAGCAGCCGGAGACCACGTTGGGGAAAGACATCAGCGGTGGGCCAACCGAGCCTACCGATGGTGAAATCAATTATTTTAACAAAGCCAGCATCAAAATTAAAACCATGAAGAGCTATAAAAAGGAGGGTAAACACACAGTCTCAGTCTCTAGCAGCCTCCCACAACCTGAGCCCCTCTACATGTTTTAAATCAGGCTGGTGGGAGTTGTGGCCCAAAATGTCGGCTAGCGCTCATGGAAGTTAAAGATGTAGAGCAGGGGTCGGCAACCTGCAGCCCACGGGGGTTGCTTAAACAGCCCATGAGCCGCTCCCGAACCGAGCCGCCTGCTCAGCGAGCCCCAGCGCGCTGAGCTAAACCAGCACAGGGTGGAGCAGGGACTTCTATGGCGCCAGAAATCGATCCAGCACACGGAGCGATCTCTGTGGACGTGAACCGGCCCAGGCAAGGTAAACCTTGCAGACCCCTGATCTAGAAGTTGGGGGAAGGCTGGTCTATGTAGAACAGCAGTTGGAATCGTGCTCGGTGTGCCTGCCTGTAAGCATGTCTCACTGGCCTCTAAAGAACCTTCCCCCACAAATGAGGATAGCGAGCAATAGGAATTTAGAATCGTAGAATTGTAGAGCTGGAAGGGACCTCTGAGGGTCATCTAGTCTAACCCCCTGCAATGTAGGAGTCACAGCCCAAAAAACTTCCCCAGCTCCCTCCACTGTTCCTCATAAGGCTTGGTTTCCAGACCCTTGGTAATCTTGGTCTATCTCCTCTGCCTGCCTTCCAGCTTGTTAAGAATGCTGTCCAGAACTGGGAAAGTGGGTCTGACCAATGCAGAATAGAGTAGTACCATCACTTCCCTTGATCTCTGGACACTAGATTACTGTTGATGCAGCCAAGAACTGCATTAGCTTTTTTTGCTGCTGCAACACACTGTTGAGTCAAAGATAGACAGACAGACAGACAGACAGACACACACACACACAGAGAGAGAGAGAGTGAGGCAGGGATGAAGACCCTCGGGTCCTCCAACTCACACCCAGTGCTCAAAACCCCTCAGAGGCCAGGCGTGTTTTGTGACTTGTGTGGGTCCAATTGCGTCCACATGGAGATCTCTGGGTGCCAGGCTGGTGACTGACATCTCCATCTGGCTGGCCCATCCAGCTTTCTTAAGCAGGTCAGCAGAAGAGCTTATTTACTGCATTTCTCTCCATCCTTTTTCTCCAAGGAGTACATGGTTTACGCCAGGCATCCCCAAACTGCGACCCTCCAGATGTTTTGGCCTACAACTCCCATGAACCTAGCTAACAGGACCAGTGGTCAGGAATGATGGGAACTGTAGTCCAAAACATCTGGAGGGCCGAAGTTTGGGGATGCCTGGTTTACGCCCCCCTCCGTTAATTCCTATGACGACCCCGTAAGGTAAGTTAAGAGGCTGTGACAGATTCCAAGGTCACACCGTGAGATTCCTGATGGGAGTGGGGATTCGAACCCTGATCTCCCAGGTCCTCGTCCAACACTCTATCCACTGTACCCCACTGGCTTCCTAGAGCACTTCTGCTATGGGGCAGCTCTATAAATTAAGTAGGCAAATAAACACAGTGGTACCTCTGGTTACGGACGGGATCCGTTCCAGAGCTCTGGTCGGATTCCAAGGTTTCCACAACCGGAGATTTCTGTTCTGCGCATGCGCGAGCAGCAAAACCTGGAAAAATACTTCCGGGATTGCTGCTTTCGCAACCAGAAGTTTATGTTACCCGAGGGTAATGTAAGCTGAGGTTCTACTGTATGGGAAAAGAAAAAATGTCACTTTCAGAAGTACAGTATCTGAAATATTTTCCTTGAAGCTTGCATTTGTTTTAGTCTGGATTTTTTTATTTAATGGTTTAACATGCTTGTGATGTTTTTCTTTAATATATAAAGTGTTATTGAAATGAAATGAATAATAAAAAAATAGATTCCACAGCAAGAAAGAAAAGAAATGTGCCTAGACATTCCATTGTGGCGACCGCAACCCAGGTTTAAGGTGCCATTTGGCAATTAGCTTACATACCTGAGTTTCTATCATTGCTAGCAACGTCTGAAGGGCCACAGGCGCCTGATAAGGAAACATGGGTTGCCTCTACTGGCTGCAAAGTTCTCGGCCCAGGCAAGTCTCAACAGCACTGCACTGTTTTCCTAGGCTGGCAAGGACGTGGCAAGGCTTGTTCGCCAGCAGGTCCCAGGACAAGTTACAACAATTAAAAAACCAGTATTAAACACAGGCAGATCAGACTGCAGGTACAAGCATAGGGTGCATCCTGGAAAAGGACACGCGACGTGTCAAAAGGCCAGGGTAAAGAGGTGCCCCATCGGTCTTTGCTGAAAGCTGTCCAGTGAAGGTGCCAGGTGCAGCTCTGTGGGGAAGGAGTTCCACACCTCAGCCTGCACAAGTGAGGTTATCTTGGTTAAGCAAAGCAGGAGGAGATGCCGCTGGAGTTTACACCTGCACAACCAATCCAGAGGGTTCATGCTGCCTGGCCAATTGCAGAGGCAGATATTGCACAAAGGGAGGGAGGGGGGCACTCTTTGGCCCTCCAGAAGCTGCTGGAATACAACTCCCATCATGTCCAACCACTGACTGGGGCAGATGGGAGTTGTAGTCCCAGAAACATCTGGAGGGCACCCAAGTTAATCACCCTTGTTCTTGAGCAGGGGGCAGCAAACCTTTTCAGCTGTGGGCCGGTCCACTGTCCCTCAAACCTTGTGGGGAGCCGGACTATTTTTTTGGGGGGGGGAGAGAATGAAAGAATTCCTATGCCCCACAAATAACCCAGAGATGCATTTTAAATAAAAGCACACATTCTACTCATGTAAAAACACAAGGCAGGCCCCGCGAATAACCCAGAGATACATTTTAAATAGAAGGACACATTCTACTCATGTAAAAACACACTGATTCCTGGACCGTCCGCAGGCCGGATTTAGAAGGCAATTGGGCCAGATCCGGCCCTTAGTTTGCCTACCCATGTTCTTGAGGATACCTGCCCAATACTACAGTCAAACCTCTACTTACCACTACCTCTTCTTACAGTTGTTCCAAGTTGCGACTGCGGCAAACCCGGAAGTAACCGGCGGGTTTGCTGCCGTTTGCGCATGCGCAATTGCCGTTCACACATGCGCAGAAGTGGACAATCACCGCCCGCGCCTGCCCACAACAGCACCTCTCCCAGCGACCCGTTTCGACCTCTGGACGAACCTCCGGAACAGATTATGGTAGCAAATAGAGGTTCCACTGTACTGGGGAGAAACTGCTGCCCAGGAGGCCACTTTGAACAACCCACGAGCACAACAATATCAAACCACGCAGGATGCCTCCAGCAGATGCCGTCGCATTTTCTATAACTTGCAAGCCAGTGGGTTTGTCTAGCTCCGATCTATATTCCAGCTCTCATTTATTTTTGCCAATTCTGGTTATTCCCTGGGAGGTGATTTGCTCAAGTGCACCCCACCACTGAAAAGTGCCAGAAAGTGAAGCTGGGAAGACACTGGCAGGGAGATGCCCCTCCACCATCACAGATCGAGACTTCCCTGGCACAGACAAGGCACAAAAAGAAACCTAGAGAGACTCACAAGTGAATAGGGTACAGGAGCAGGGGCCCCCTAACTGTTTCTGCCTGGGCTGTCGCCCAAAGCACCTTCTGACAGCCCTGAGAGGGAATCCATAACTGTTCCTCCTGCCTGAGGAAACAACTCCGACAGACAATTGGCACCAATCACCACCCAGCAAGTACACATCCGAACACGGGAGTTGAGCCAGCCAGTAGCAGACCATAGTACAGTATTTGCAAATCGCCCCAACCCCCTTACCTCCAACTGCTGTCCCGTGGGACCCCCATAGTCAATCCTGGAGCTCCAACTTTTACGACAGAAACGCCAGCAGGTGGCTGTTTTCTCTGCTTCACAATCACACATTTTTCGAAAGTACAAACCATTTTCCTTTCGAAGGCCACATAACCTTAGGGGAAGGGGGAAGGGGAATCCGCTGTAGGCCGGAGCCGAGCAGTGAGAGGGGGCTGGGCCGAATGCAGGCATGGCCAAATATGGCCCTCTAGCTGTTTTGGGACTACAACTCCCATCATCCCTAGCTAACAGGACCGGAGGTCAGGGATGATGGGAATTGTAGTCCCCAAACTACATGGAGGGCCATGTTTGGCCATGCCTGGCCTAATGTGTGCACCCATCCCTTCCTGCAACCACTTCTCCCACCTCTTTGCTATTAGGCAGAGGGCAGCATATATCCTCCTAGGCCAGAGGTTCCCAACACTTGCTGTAGGAAGAACATAACAGCCTGCCTGCTAGATCAGGCCAAAGGGGGGGGGGCATCGAGACCGGCATCCTCTTCTCACATTGGCCAAGCAGACGGCCCCATGGGAAGCCCATAAGCACGACCTGAGTGCAAGAGCAACTTTCCCCCCTTCTGAGTTCCAGCAATGGAAAATTCCCTCCAATGCAGGAGGCAAAACACAGCCACCGGACAAAACCCATCGATAGCATCCTCCTCCTCCTTCAATTTATCTAATCCTCTTTCAAAGACATCCAAGTTGGCAGCCATCACTACGTCTTGTGGGAATGAATTCTGCAGTAAAAGGTAAAGGACCCATGGAAAGTCAAAGGCAATTCTGGGGTTGCGGCACTCATCTCACTTTTCAAGCCGAGGGAGCTGGTGTTTGCCCGCAGACAGCTTTCCGGGTCCGTGTGGTCAGCAGCACTAAACCACTTCTAGTGCAACGGAACACCGTGACAGAAACCAGAGCAGCGCACGGAAACGCCCTTTACCTTCCTGCCACAGCGGCACCTATTTATCTACTTGCACTGGCATGCTTTCAAACTGCTAGGTTGGCAGGAGCTGGGAGATCACTCTGTTGTGGGGATTCGAACTGCCGACCTTCTGATCGGCAAGCCCAAGAGGCTCAGTGATTTAGACCACAGTGCCACCCGCGTCCCTGGCATTTCCGTGCGCTCTGGTTTCCATCATGGCATTCCACTGCGCCAGAAGTGGTTTAGTCTTGCTGGCCACATGACTTGGAAAGCTGTCTGCGGACCACCACCAGCTCCCTCAGACTGGAAGCGAGATGAGCGCCACAACCCCATAGCCGCCTTAACCGTCCAGGGGTCCTTTACCTTATTCTGCAGTGACGTGCTACGAAGACATACCTACTCATTTTTTGTAGGTATGGACCCACCCTCCCCCCCAAACCCTCCCCCCCCAAACCCCAACACTCACTTTTTAACATTGGCCTCCCCGTTGGGGATCCTCCGCAGCTTCTTCTTTTTCAGGATCTTGACTGCTCTCCTACAGAGGGTTTCGGAGTCCAGCATCTCCTTGACCTTGCCGTAGGATCCTTCCCCAAGCAGGTCCCCCATCAGGTACTTCCCTATGAGCTTTGCCCTTTTCCGGCGGGGCTGGTAGATCACTTCCGTAGAGTCTATGCGGTGGATGAAAGTATCCATGCCCACCGAGATCAGTTCGCTTTCGACAAACATCCCCAACTGCTGGGAATCCTCCATCGCGAATCAAAATGACCCAAGCCTGTTTGTGTTCTACGACGACGAAAACAAGTGTGCGTGTGTGCCAAAGTTTAAAAATCCACTTTCCTGGTGTATCGGATGCTCCCTTTTTACTCCCAGTTTTTTTGGGGTGGGGTGGGTGTGGAAGAAGGATGTTCAGCGAAGGTAAATAGGGATTCCCAAAAAGATTGTACAAACGTTTTAACTTCCAAATGAAAAATAAAAGCCTATGAGAACTTTTCTCTCGAGCCCAGGAGGGCCCTACAGAGATCCAGCACCTCGTTCCAATACTTATAGAGCTTCTCTTAAACAATATGTGGAGGATGGGGGAAAGCAACAAAGTTGATTTACAGTCAGCAAAAATCTTGTTTTTGCTCCTCCAAGTCTTTCACATCAGGTAATGTTCTCCTGAAGAAGTCCAAGGTGTTTCCCCCCTTCCTTGAGGACCTAAATCATCTTCAAGAATACTTCCTGCGTTCAGAAACAGAAAGCTAGTCTCTCGGAGGGTGTTCCATTGCTAGCAAGGCATGGCAGCTCCTGTTTCCAAACTGTGAGGTGAAGAATCAAGGTGCCCAAACCCACCCCTCGGCTTTGACCACTCTCACCACCCAGCTACAACCTCCGATGAGAGTCCTCTCAGCCGTTCGGAAGCTGGAACCAAGTCTTTTTAAAGGAATTTTCAATACTGATTTCAACTGCTTCTCTTCCACACTTGACAAAGGTTCGAGGCCTTCCGTGTCTAGTAGGTACTACCAGGGGCATCCTTCAACCACTTGGGGTCTACCTGACACATGATGTGTCACCCCACTGCTTCAGGTATTAAGGCAGGCAGGCAGGCAGCGCAAACCCTATTCAAGTCTCCCAGAACTAAGCACCCACAAAAAGAGAGAGAATGGGATGGTGCTTGAGCAAGCTCTCCTGAGGCAAGTTTAAGCTTACACAATTCATCTAGCTTAAGCAACTGTCTTGAAAAAAGAGGGGAAGCCTCTAAACATCCTGCTCTTGGGGAACCCCCTCTACCTTCAAGCTATACTGCAGCAACTCCAGGCTTTTGAAGGCATCACTCAGAACAGATTGATCCCATTAGTGCCAGACTCCTGACCGATCTTGCTGAGTAATTAAGTCCCTTTCTGAATGGACACGCACACAGTTCTGTTTATGTGGCCTTCCGATCTAAATAAGGAAATGCAATGTGATGTTCACAAGCCCAGAGAGTCAAGAGAAAGTTATCCTTGGCACATGAGTGGGGAAAAGAAAAAAGAAGGAATTGAGAGATTTTCCCTTGACAGGTAATTGTACCGTTCCCACAAGAGACCAAGATGCCTGTCAAACAGGTGGGGAGAATATTTACTTGGGGGGGGAGAGAAAGTTGGCTCTTTCCTCCCAAATCCCTAATGGGGCTCTTCTTTCTTTTGAAAAGCTTCAATAATCCCCAAGTATCTTCCTCTTGACAAGATTGGCACCCACAAAATTAGGGAATCCTTATGTGGAGCTTCCTCCCTCTACAGGAGGGGCGGAAGGGAAATCTGTAGTATGGGAGATGCCTCAGAGGGGAAAAAATGTTAAGGGACAGAAAGTACCTGGTCCCTTCTCAGCCAGAGAGAACTTAAGAGCTAAAAGGAAAACAAGTGCCAGTTGGGATTGGGGGTGGGAGGCAGCTATAACACTTCTCTCAAATGGTGGCAATTAATGAGGGCTACACAAGGGTGACAGCTCTCTGCAAAGGCAAGTGGGGTGAGGAAGAGAAAATCTGACCCTAATAGAAGGGGCAACAGAAGCGAAAAAATAACACCACCACAAGGGAAGAAGAGGTAAGGGTCTTCCCTTCTCAGAAGAATTTCTAAATTGGAAAAAGGGGAGGGGGAAGAGGGAAGTCGGTTAACGGAAACACCTCTGCTTAACGTAATACTCTTTGACTTAATTCCCCGTCACAATTTCTAACAGGAGGAATCACTAACCCGTCCACAAAAAAAGAGGCAAGTATCCTTTCAACTCAGGATCACTCCTCCCCAATGAAAAAGGGGGTTCAATTCCTCATGAGATTCAACTTAAAAAATAGGGTGGGGAGAAGGATCTTTCCTCAAGAAGGGTCACTGGCTGTCACCCAAGAGTTCCCTACAATTTCTTCCCCAATCTCCCCCTTTTACGAATGGGGTGGGAGAAAATAAATGTCACTAATTGGCACACACACACACACACCCAAAAAAAAGAAAGAAAAAGAAAGGGTTGGGAACTGGGATTAACTAATGGACTTTCACGAATAAAAATTGGGGAAGAAACTTTCCTCCGTAAGGGGAGGGAGGGGAAGAAGGGCCCTGAATTGCCAGAGCAGTCAATTAACAGAACTATCAGTAGATTTGCCTTCCCTAAAGGACAGGCTACCAATCTCCACCCCACAAAACCCCAACACCAAGTGTGTGTCAATATATATATATTTACACATACACACACACTTTTCTCTATTTAAATAAAAAATATAAATTATATAAAAATAGCTTATTCCACCACCCTCCCGTCCACAAACACACAGATCCTCTCCCCTCCGCCTCCCCCCTGCAAAGAGAGCCCCCCCCCAAACTTCCTTCTCACACACACACGGCTTAAAATGAATATGGGGAGTCTGCTGCTTATGAGGGGGAGCCTTCCCCACCCACCCCAGGAAAAAAAATAACTAGGCCCAAGCCCTGCGCTCAAGTAGCAGGGGGGGGTGAGTGAGAGTCCTTTTGGGACCCCTCCCCCCTCGAGCCTGACGGGGAATAGGTGGGTGGGATGGGGGGGGCTCTGCCGCTCCCCAAGGGGCGGCTATGTGGGGGGCTGGCTGGCCGGCTGCTCCCCTCCCCTGACTACGTCAAAGCCGCCTCGCCCCTCTCCTTGCCTTCCTGCCGCCGCAGCTAACACGCCGCCGCCATTTTGTTTACCTCCCCCCTCCTCCGAGCATGCGCAATCCGCGCGCTCTAGTACTGGCTAGGGCCAAAAAAACCACAAAAATGATGCCCCGCCCCACCGCAGCGTCCTCTCGCTGTCATAGGTCATTTCCCCTCGTCGTTCTCGCCCGATTGGCTAAGCGGCCTCTGCCTCGCCTCGCGGGAGGTGGAGGAGGAGATTGGTGATTGGGTGATTGGGGGCGCGGGGCGGGGGGGAGCGGGGTTGCCATGGGGACGCGTAAGGGGAGGCCGGCTTGGGCCTGCTCGACGCCTAAGAGGTGAGTACGCGCGCTGGCGCCAGCCAATGGGGTTTGACCCGCCTGACGCTGCCGGACTACAACTCCCACAATCCCCGGCACGTCGCCTAGTCAGGCCGGGGCTGATGGGGGTTGTAGTTCGAGATGTCTGAAGGGAATAAAAGAGGAAGGAAAGGACACGGTTGAATATGAGCCAACTCCTAGGGGCTATGGCCCCCACAAAGTTAACGGCCATTCCCATTCAAATGACGTGTGTGCGATCAATAATGTGTGGCAAGACTTACTTGGGCTCCCCCCCCCCGATATTATATTCAAGTTGGCACCCCTGAATGGTTGGCATCAGTCTGTCTCAAGAGGCAGCGCAGGAATGTGCCATTGGGAGTGAAGTCAAACTACTGTACTGGGGACTGGCAGCGGCCGATTATTGGTCCTTCCAAATTTCAGCAGTGCCTTGCGCGACAGCAAATTTCGGTGTCCTCTCTCACCACCTGTTCTCATTCACTACGTAGGAACCGCTACAGCGGGAAGGTAAACGGCGTTTCCATGTGCTGCTCTGGTTTGCCAGAAGTGGCTTTGTCATGCTGGCCACATGACCTGGAAGCTATACGCCGGCTCCCTCGGCCAATAATGCGAGATGAGCGCGCAACCCCAGAGTCGGTCACGACTGGACCTAATGGTCAGGGGTCCCTTTACCTTTACCTATGTACAGGTAGGTAGCCGTGTTGGTCTGAGTCGAAGCAAAATAAAAAAATTCCTTCAGTAGCACCTTAAAGACCAACTAAGTTTATATTTTGGTATGAGCTTTCGTGTGTGCATGCACACTTCTTCAGAGTTCTGAAGAACTCTGGTCTTAGTTGGTCTTTAAGGTGCTACTGAAGGAATTTTTTTTATTTTGCTACGTTATATGTAGTTTACAAATGCTCATTTACAAAGCTATTGCACTACCAAGTTTACTGTACACTTGTGAAACATGGGCTGCTTGTAAATACCATCTCCAACTCCTTGGAAGATTCCATCAACGGCGTCTCCGAAATAGCTTACACATCACTTGGGAAGAAAGGCGAACTAATGCCAGTGCATTGGAAGAAGCAAAGATCCCCAGTGTCGAAGCAATGATTCTGAAACATCAACTTCGTTGGACTGGTCATGTTGTTCGGATGCCTGATGATCGTCTTCCAAAGCAACTCCTCTATTCCGAACTTGAAAATGGAAAGCGTCATGCTGGTGGTCAACAAAAGAGGTTGAAAGATTCTCTCAAGGCAAACAAACAAACAAAAAAATGTAGTATAAACACCGGCAACTGGGAAACACTGGCCTGCGTGCGCTCCAGTTGGAGAACAGCCTTTGCCAAAGGTGTCGTGGGCTTTGAAGATACTCAAACTCAGGGCACAAGGGATAAACGTGCTAAGAGGAAGGCACACTTGGCAAATCCACACTGTGATCAACTCCTGCCCGGAAACCTATGTCCCCACTGTGGAAGGACGTGCGGATCCGGAATTGGCCTCCACAGTCACTTACAGACTCACTGTTAAGACCATGTTTATGGAAGACAATCTTACTCGGCTATGAGGGATTGCCAAATAAGAAGCAGCATTGTGGCACCTTGCAGCTCAGCGCCCAGTGCAGTGGAACTCTGCACTGTGGCTGGAGAGACTGATAGGGGAGAGACATATTTCGTTGCAGCCGGGGCAGGTGAAGGTGTCCAGCTGTGCTGCTGCAGATGCACCATGGCGTTTTTTTCCTCCTCCTCCTTCTCTGCGCTGCAACTAAGTGAGTTAGTCTCTATTTCCCAGGATCGGGTCCTTACTGGGGCAACCCAGCAAGATGTGTGGGATATAAATAGTAAAATTATCATTATGCAATGTGATGTCTCTGTTTTTATCGGATAAATGTTGGAGGGTATGATAAATGCAATGGCAAGAGTGCCTCTTGGCATGTGAAGGGGGCCTTGACACTAGCCTGGCATGTGTGAGCAGCATAGCTGCCAAGTTATCCCCTTTTTTAAGGGATTTTCCCTTATGCTGAATAGGCTTCCTCGCGAGAAAAGGGAAAACTTGGCAGCTATGGTGAGCAGAGATGGAAGCCAGAGACACAGAGACATGCTCGCCCCAAAGCTGTGATTTATGGAGAAGTGAGATCTTCCTGGGTGTTAATGTTGTGAGCCCCACCAATCTCTTCTCAGGTTGTAGATACGTGCAAATAAAATCATATGCTGCATCCTAATATCACCCAAAGGCTCCGCTGACCTTAATTCCACGGAAGCCGAACTCTGGGCATGCTCTGGAACCCCTGGCACCTGTCTAAACCCAGACAAGCTTCCTGGGTTCCTGTCGGTGAGCGCCACTCTGCAAAAGAATACGGCAGGCTGATTGAGTGTTGTGCATTTCAGGTAGTGGTTTCAAGCCGCTTGCCGGAGGAGTCAAAAGAAACTTGATCGGATTCCTGCTACCTTAGCAGCTGAGACTTTGGTGCTTGAGGCAGGACAGAGGTCAGCTCAGGTTGCGGTGGGTTCAGCCATTGGGGGCAAGACAAACTGGCATGCCTATGATTTAAGGGGGCAAACTTCTTTTCCAGATCTTTATTTAACTCCTTCCTTTTTGCCTATAAGTGTGCATAACTTCTTTTATCTTCATCATTAATATATTGATTTTCCTGTGTCCCAATTTCTTCCTCTAACTTTTTCACCTCTTCTTCTTGTTTTTTCCCCCAATTGACTGGATTCCCTAATACTAATTCCCCTCATCACTGCTTTAATTGTATTCCATATTATTGCTTGAGTACCGGTACTTTGCCCCTTCTAATTAATCTCCCATATTCTTTCCCTATCTTATTTACTGTTTGACTGTTATTGAAGATCCTCGTATCTAACCTTCAACTTCTGGCTTCCTAATAATGTTTCTTTATTTTTAATACCGTATTAACCAATGCATGGTCGGTTACCTTTATTATTCCACGGGGAGAACTTCTTAGGGCTTGGAAGAGCTGTTTGAAAAACCCACAGGCACCATGTTAAAGTGGAAGTCGGGAGCAATAGTTCACCAGGCGTCAAATAAGCTCTTTATTCAAAGAAATGGAACAGCTCAGGCCTAGTGAGCGCAGCGTTCCTGTCAAGGTAAAGCCATACCCTCCAACATTTTCCCGATGAAAATAGGGACATCCCATTCCATAATGATAATTTTACTATTTATACCCCACACATCTTACTGGATTGCCCCAGCCACTCTGGGCAGCTTCCAACACATATAACAACATAATAAAACTTTTTTTAAAAGAACTTCCCTATATGGCAGAGGATATCAACCTTTTTGAGTCCACGAATCCCTTGACCAACTACATTCTTTCTACGGCTCCCCTGTGGGGCTCAGGAGCCCAGTTATGCCACCCCTTGCCGGCAGAGCTTGCAGCCCCTCACCGTTTTTCGAACAGGCTCCCTTGTGGAGTGTCTCCTCAGCTTCCTCTCTTCTCCCTTCTTGGGGGTCCTCTGGTCAGTTGCAGGTGTTGCCCCTGGTATCTGAGTTCCCCCCACCCCCGCCCCAGAGAGAGGTGCCTCCTCACAAAGGCCCCATGGCCCCATGCAACAAACAGCTGTGCAAGCCTTTGGGAGGCAGAAACACCAGAGGGCATCAGAGGAGGGAGGGGGGGAAAGAGGGACAGAGGCCAGTATTGCCCACGGCACCCCTGTCCATCATTCAAGGCACCCCAGGGTGCCACGGCACACAGGTTGAAAACCACTATTCTACAGGATTGCTTTCAGGTGGCTTGGGGGTCGGATAACTCTATACCCTCCCAACATTTCTCCAATGAAAATGGGGAAGTCCTGAGGAAAAGCGGGACATTCCGGGGTCAAATCAGAAACTGGGGCGGCTTCTCTAAATCAGGGACGTCCCTGGAAAACAAGGACACTTGGAGGGTCTGAAATCTCCTCACTGCTGAAGAGGTCAATGTGACTTCCTTTCTGAGGGAAGCTTGCCCCCGCACCAGGCTGGACGGTTCTGCAAGCAGATCCCCTGTTTGTGCATTGTAGGATGCTTCGCGCCGGCTAAATTTAGTACCTTTGCTACAGATCAGGAAAGCCAGGCTTTGAGCAAGATAGAGAGGGGTTAGGTTATGCCTGGAAACTAAAAGAAAGCTGCTAGCAAGTCCATTCAGGGCGAAGGGTGGGGAATCTCAGGCCTTGGGGGCCCAAATGCAGACTTCCAAGCCGACCTGACCTTCCGAGTTCTTGCTGTAACACATTGTTTGTTGTTGTTTAGTCGTTTAGTCGTGTCCGACTCTTCATGACCCCATGGACCAGAGCATGCCAGGCACTCCTGTCTTGCACTGCCTCCCGCAGTTTGGTCAAACTCAGGTTCGTAGCCTCGAGAACACTGTCCAACCATCTCGTCCTCTGTCGTCCCCTTCTCCTAGTGCCCTCAATCTTTCCCAACATCAGGGTCTTTTCCAGGGAGTCTTCTCTTCTCATGAGGTGGTCAAAGTATTAGCGCCTCAGCTTCAGGATCTGTCCTTCCAGTGAGCACTCAGGGCTGATTTCCTTAAGAATGGATAGGTTTGATCTTCTTGCAGTCCATGGGACTCTCAAGAGTCTCCTCCAGCACCATAATTCACATACCACACCCCTTATCTGAAGCGACACCCCCTCAATCCAGGCCACACCCCTCACCAGCCCTGCTTTGCACATTCCTCAAGTGTTTTTGCCTGACCAAACTGTGTCCTGGCGCAGCTCTGATAACGCCTCTCGCCTGTTAGGATGGCAGATGGAGAAGGGTGATTATAAGAAAAATACAGGCCATATGTGGAGATATGAAAGCCATCTTCAAATCTCTAAAGCAGAGCTTTCCAAACATTGGCGCACTTTTTATACATGAATCATTTCGCGTCGCCGTAATTCAGTTTTACCGGCAAACCTTTCCAGCCCTGGGAGGAGCGCAGGGAGCGTTCGTGTGACTGCGGCTACACACTGCAGCCGACACACTAGCGTGTTGTATGTTTATGTTGTGAACGGCCCTGCTATCCTCGGATGAAAGGTGGTATAAAACATTAAATAATAATAACAACTCTGCATGCAAAGCAGAAGCTCTCACCTGCGGGTTGCAGTCTTTATCACTGCCACCATCATCCCTGTGGACTGACTCAGTTCCCTTTGGCAAATTGAGGAACCCTAGACTTGGCAGAGACCCTGAGGGCCATCTAGTCAAACCCTCTGCAGTGCAGGAATCTTTTCCCCCCAAAGTAGCCCACGGCCCTGAGTTTAAGAGATTCACGCTGTACCAACAAAGCTACCCTGCAGGCAATTTTCCCCTGCACGATCCCTGGAAGGAGGAACGGCTCCTCACCTTTCCTGCACATGTCTGGGTCGCTCCACTAGGAAGCAGTAGAGGCATGCAGAACCGGAGCTGCTAATGTAAATGACATATCTCAGCGTTTAGGAGAGGCAAAGGCAGGGGAGAAAGTGGTTGCGTTTAGAAAGACCTTTGTCCCATCTCCCTGGCGTTTCCTCAGCAGCTAACTTCCCTAAGAGCGAGCCTGTTGGATGAGGCCAACAACAACCCACCCAGCCCAGCATCCTGTTCTCACAGCGGCTGACCAATTCAACAGGACCTGAGCACCTCTCTGGCCGTTCCCAACAATTGATACTCGCCTCCCTATTATTGCTATTTTATCCTCACTACAACCCTGCAGGGCAGCTCAATCTGAGGGAGACTGGTCCCTCCACAAGCTTCTCTCGTGGCTGAGGATCCCAACCCTGCTCTCTTTCTTTCGGATCCCAAGCCGGCACCGGCTTGCTACTCTATGCACACCACCACTGACTCTCCCTCTCACTGCTTGTGAGTGGTGCAACCACCCATTTTATTTATTTATTTTTTTGCAGTGAATGTTGGCCTCCAGTTTGAGAATCCTGGAAAGGGCCCACACAGCTACTGGAAGGGGAAGCCGGTTCCCAGAAGGGGGTGGGGGAGGCTGGATCGATTGAGCAGGGCCTGCAGCGCAGGAGAAACCTGAGCGCTCAAGAGTCGGTGCTGGTGGTGAGAGCCTCTGCTGAGGCTGCTCCTGGGTTGGTTTGCATCTGCTGCAGCCAGCCAAATCTCCCTTTCCTCCTCTCAAGAGCCAGCCTGTCTGTCTCTCGCAAGAGGACGCCGTGTCCTGCAGAAAACATTTGACAGACAGCAGCTGCCCTGGCAGAACTGAAGGCTAGCAAGCTCAGAAGTAGCCTCCCCATATAGATTTTGGAGAACACTTTGAGAGAAGCAGTGACGTTCCTATCACCAAGAGGGCCATAGCTACCCAGGGCCGGGGGTGCCATGCGGCGTGCATGGCCCTGGCACTGAAATTTGTGGGTGCCCAGGCCCCAGGGAGTTGCGGATCCTCCAAGTGCCCCTATTTTCCAGGGGTGTCCCTGATTTAGAGAAGCCCTCCCGGTTTCCCATTTGATCCCGGAATGTCCGAGCGAAGTAAAGGTCCTTGGAAATCCAGCTTGCAGCTTCTGCTGTTCACGGAGGGAGAAGGAAGGACAGCAACCTGCTGGTTCGGATAATGCGGGGAATTTCCAAAGGCGTAGGGAGAAGGGGAAGAAAACAAAACAATCTGGGAAGTGGCTTCCCGTATGCCAATCCCTCATTCCACGACCTTAGGTCCAGTCTAATCAAACAGTGAACTGTGAAACAGACTGACTTGTACATTGCTTATGAGTATTCCAGAGTATTCCCCCTCCCTTGCTTATGAATATTCCAAACCCCTTGCCCTTTAATGTTCAGCTTCCATTAAAACCAGAGGAGCAAGTTTCTAGTCCCCATTACTTGCGGAGATGTAAGGACGGACCCTCCAAGTGTCCCTCTTTTCCTGTGACAAATTCTGGATTTACAGAAGCCGTCCCAGTTTCTGATTTTATCCCAGAATGTCCCGCTTTTCCTTAGGATGTCCCTATTTTCATCAGAGAAATGTTGGAGGGTCTGGAGTTATGTGACCCCCCCCTTCCCCCGAGCCAAGGAGATAAGTAACTATACAACCTTTAGAAGACATCTGAAGGTAGCCCAGTATAGGGAAGTAAAAAAAAAAGTTTAATGATTTATTATGTTGGAATAATAATAATTATTATGGAACAGGACGTCTCTATTTTCATTGGAAAAATGTTGGAGCATATGTAAGGAGAAGTGTGCCAGTAGGGTTCTGGCCCACACTCTCAACTGAGAGCGACAGCCTCAGAGAACCACACAGACAAAAGTCCCATGCATTATAGAATCACAGAATTGGAGAGTTGGAATGGGACCACGAGGGTCATCTCGTTCAACTCCCTGTAATGAAGAAATCTTTTGCCCAACATTTACAAAAGAGGGGATTCTAAATATTCAAATAAACAAAATAAAATAATGTCAACGATAATAAAAAAGACTATTGTTTCCTTTTGTAGGGTGAACGCTTCTGCCACTTCCTTCTGCAGCTTCAGGGCTGACAAAGGAGAAAGTGAAACTAGATATTCTGGTGAAGAAGTCTGACTTTGTGTGGAGAGTGAACGAATCCTTCTGGATCCTCAGTGCGGAAGGAGCAAGTCAGAGAAGCCCGGCTTCCCAGGTAAGGGCAGAGATCAGATTGGGGATGGTTTAAGACCCCCTAAGATGGGAAGTAGATGGGGATCTACTGAGAGGTCTCTGGAGGATCATAGTTCAGTGGCAGGACACCAGCCTGGAATGCAGAAGGATTCAGGCAGAAGGACCCGGGCATGCTTAATTTATGCAGACTCATTGTTTTTTAATATCTCTTTCAGTATGCACAACACTTTAACAACCTATTGTATAATGAAATAGATAAATAGCAGATTATAAATAATAATAAAATAGCAAATAAATAATCCATCAACAGGTTAATTTTATTTATTTCTATTCAATACTTATGGCCCACGCTTCAGTGGATGTTTTTAATCCCAGACTTGGGAAGTAATAAAAATAAATAGAGAAAAACAACAATGGTTACAAAATTTCACAAAACCACACAGACAGGTCCATTAACTGACAAATTAACCATTCTGTCCTAAGGAAAACTACAAGCATAAAAATTTAAATGTCCAATTAAACCTGGGTGAAAGACAAGCACAAGACAACGTTAAAATTCAAAAAGATTAAACAGCCAATGGCAACAATTTTAAACATATGGTTTTAAACTTATGGCAACAACATGCCTACTGCAGTTGTTATATGAATAATAATAATAATAATAATAATAATAATAATGTCAATTAATCAGTTGGAATGAATTAATCAGAATGAAATGATCAATGAACTAAGGTTTGTTTAACTATGTGGCAAGCCTGGGAAAAATTGGATGTTGATGTTGTTGTTGTTGCTGCTGTTGTAGTTTTTCTTCCTTTCTATACATTTTAAAGAACAGGCAAGCTGCGATAATCAAAACACAACTTTAATATTAAAACACAATTAAATTAAAAACAGGTTAAGGCAATTTAAAATTACAAAGTGTATTATCATTACTGACTGCTGTTGCTGTCTAGATCAAAACAATTAATAAAAAATCTCTGCACGTGTTCCTTAAGCTTCATTACGAGCTCTGTGGCCCCGCCCACTCCCCTCGACTCTGCCCCATTCAGCTTAGCTAGCTAGATAAGGGTAAGAATGATGAAACACGTCCGGATTCCATTCGACAGCCGCCACATCCCGGGTCGGGAGCTCCCTATTCTCTACGTCACTCTCCACAACAGTCGGTTATTCGTGAGACCCTGGCGTGAGACCCTGAATCGCAGGGTCGTGGGTTCGAGTCCCACGTTGGATAAAAAAAAAAGATTCCTGCTATTGGATTACTGTACAGTATTAGATTCCTGTTATTAGGTGATCTTTGGGATCTCTTTTGCAATTCTGTGACACCGCCTAAGCACCTCCCATCTGAAGCCCCGCCCCCAAGTCTATTGCCAAAGGGGCCTCTCCAACTATAGAGATGGTACGTGGTGGATCGCTGCCTAATTTTTGCGCGTCCCCGTCGGATACCGGAAGTCGTGCGTAGTCCACAGGGGGTCGTCGGGGCGGGAGGAAAAATGGCGGCCATCCTTAACTTCAGTTACCATAAGGCCTCGCAAACGGGCCTTCTGGCCGGGGCTGATGGGAGTTGGAGTTCAGCCTGCGGGCTTTTCCATGTACAGTATACAGTTGTTTGTTGTTTAGTCGTGTCCGACTCTTCGTGACCCCAAGGACTATAGCACGCTAGGCACTACTGTCTTCCACTGCCTCCCGCAGTTTGGTCAAACTAATGTTCGTAGCTTCGAGAACAGTATACAATACAGTACTTGAGTGTTATCATATAATCAGGCTTCCTCAAACTCGGCCCTCCAGATGGGTTTTTGGCCTACAACTCCCATGATCCCTAAGCTAGCAGGACCAGTGGTCAGGGATGATGGGAATTGTAGTCTCAAAAACATCTGGAGGGCTGAGTTTGAGGAAGACTGTATATAATAATGTAGAACATATTATGTCACCAGATGTCAAAGAAATAAAAAACTACTGTACAGTATCTGACTTTTAGAAGACATCTGAAGGCAGCCCTGTTTAGGGAAGCTTTTAATATTTGATGAATTATTGTATTTTAATATTTTGCTGGAGAGTGGCTAGGGAAACCCAGGCAGATGGGCAGGGTATACATAAAATATTAATATTACTACTATTATTATAGCACACGAATCTACAAAAGAGATAACACAGATATACATAACATACAAATGTAGATGAATTTTGTATCCTATCCTATATAATAATGTCCAAGATGTCCCTGCGTCCAGTTGTCCCGTGTGTCCCTGAGGTACTGCGCATGTACCCCAGATACACAGGGATTGGACAGCAGAGACTGCCCGCGCGCACTCTCCCCCCCCCTCTGCCTCCTCCAACCGCCGCTCCCGCCGGACAACGCCTCACTGCAGGGCACGTCAGGGAAGCGAGGGTGGAGGCCGGCGAAGGCCTCCTCACAACCCTCCCTGGCCCGTGAGGAGCGGCGGTTGGAGGAGGCGGGGGGGGGAGAGTGCGCGCGTCCTTCCTGTCGGCGGCTGGGGGAGAGGAAGGAAGGAGAAAGCGCTCCTCCGTTCCTGTCCCCCTGCCGCCGACAGCAAGGACGGGTCCCAGGGTTCGGAGAAGCGCTGCGCACGTGCTTCTCCGAACCCTGGGAGGAGGTCTTGCTGTCGGCGGCTGCGGGAGAGGAACGGAGGAGGAGAAAGCAGCGCTTTCTCCTCCTCCGTTCCTGTCCCCCTGCCGCCGACAGCAATGACAGGTCCCAGGGTTCGGAGAAGCTCTGCGCAAGCGCTTCTCCGAACCCTGGGAGGAGGTCTTGCTGTCGGCGGCTGCGGGAGAGGAACGGAGGAGGAGAAAGCAGCTGTCCCCCTGCCGCCGACAGCAATGACAGGTCCCAGGGTTCGGAGAAGCTCTGCGCAAGCGCTTCTCCGAACCCTGGGAGGTCTCCTTGCTGTCGGCGGCTCCTTGCTGTCGGTGGTGGCAGGGGGACAGGAACAGAGGAGGAGAAAGCGCTGCTTTCTCCTCCTCCGTTCCTCTCCCCTTGCTGCCGACGCAAGCGCTTCTCCGAACCCTGGGATGTCTCCTTGCTGTCGGCGGCTGCGGGAGAGGAACGGAGGAGGAGAAAGCAGCGCTTTCTCCTCCTCTGTTCCTGTCCCCCTGCCACCGACAGCAAGGAGAGGTCCCAGGGTTCGGAGAAGCGCTGCTCAAGCGCTTCTCCGAACCCCAGGATTCTAGCGCCCGTTATTAAACGGGCTGAAAACCACTAGTATATTATAAAAGGTAATAATGTAGATAAATGATATAATACAATATATATTGAAAGCGTATTGTAAAAATATCCCTGCGCGATTTTATCATTTCATATTTATTTATTTAAAAACAAAAAACAAAACAAAAAACCACAGCCCCTCCCGCCTCCTCCTAAGCAGGAGACGCAACAGCATGTCCTGAAAAGGGAGGGAGGAGTTGTTGACACGAAGCCGGAAGTGTCGTCACAGCTCGACGGCCGCTCCCTTCGCCCCATCCCTCCCGCTCCCTTTTCCGGAACGGAAGTCCGCGCCCGCCTCCTCCAAGATGGCGAACCCGGAAGTCGGCGAGAGCCCGAGCCAGCAAGCCGAGGGGAGCCGGGAACCCTGAGCTCGGGCTGAAGCGGCGGCTGCCGCCTGGCCTCGCTCCTCGCCTCCGTCCCTCCCTCCTCGCCCGCCGGACTTCACGCGTGTTAGTCGGGAGGAGGAGGGCGAAGTCAAGGTGAGAGCGACCCCCTCCCCTCCCCCTCGGCCCCTCCCCTCCAGTGACGTCAACAACGCCCCTCAACCCAGCCCCCCACCTTCCCGCTCCCTGCTCCCCTTCTATCTGCTCCCCTTTCCCTCCCTCCCAAGCCCCTCCCCTTCCTTGACGTCACTATACCCCCCTAGTTCAGCCTCCTCAACTCCCAACTTTTATCGGGTAGGGGGTGTCTGTCTTCCCCTACTTGGCCCCCCTTTCCCCAAACTCTGGTCCTCTTTGAGTGCCCATGGGGAGGCGGTTGATTGGCAGCTGGAAGGTAGCCCCCCTCTTCGTTTCCCTTCCCCCCCAAAAAACTCGTCTTATTTTGTGGGGGGAAGGTTATTCCAAGAAGTTCCAAGGAGGGAGCAATTTGGGGGTTGTGTTTTTTTGGGGGGTGGGTGGGGATATAGGGAAGCCCAAGGAGACTCCCTCTCCTCCCGCTCTTAAAGGTGGATTGGTTTTGGGTTGGTGGGGGCCTTCCTCCTAAGGCTTTCTGCTTTCTCCTAAGGCTTTCATCCTACAAAGGAGGGTGTGTGTGAGAGAGACACCCCCCCCCTTTCCACTGTAACTTAATTGTCCAGGGGTCCTTTACCTTTTACCTGCCTCTTATAAAACAATCCATCCCACTTTAAACAGCCACTGCTTCCCTGCTTCCTCCCCCAAGAGAGTCGGGAACAGTAGTTTGATAAGGGTGCTGAGAGTTGTTAGACCCACTCCCCCCCCCCGCGGTTCTACTTTTTCCAAAGGTCCCCGAGAAGAGGGGTGGATTGTTAAACCTTTGTAGTTTTGTGGGGGAGAGGGTCTCCTAATGGTCGTGAACTAGAGCTCCCAGAAGCTCCCTGTGGAGGAAGCTGGGACGGTTTACAGTGAAATGATACCGCTTCCATGGTTCTGGCCAGTAGATGGTGTTGTGGTGGCGGGAGGGTCAAGCAGGAGAAGTTTTATTCTGACTCTCCACAAATTTTCACTTGTTTCTGTTCACTAACCCAGTGCCCCCATGTGTTTCATTTGTGTGTGTGTTCCTTCCTGCTTCCCCTTGAGGTTCACTCCGTTTCCTCTTGCTTCTCCACAAATTGGGGGGGGGGAGGAAGGAACAACGACTATTTGGTGATCGAGGGACCTCTGTGGAGGACTTGGGGGATAAAGCTGCTTCTTTGGAAACTGAATACCGTCGGTGCGCATTGTTACATCATATATATGTATTTTAAAAAAGCAAAGAACTCTGCTTCTACAGAGGGGTCGGGAAGCAAAAGCTTAACTAGTCTTAACTAGTCAACAACCCCTCCAGTAATTGGAATGGGAGGGGGCAACAGGCTTCCTTCAAAGAATCCTAGAATTGTAGAGTTGGAAGGGACCCCAGGGGTCATCTAATTCAACCCCCCTGGAATGCAGGAATCTGAACTTACTTCCTCCCCTCCACCCCATTTCTTTCTCCCTACTCATCCTCCAACCCCTCCTTAGACTTATTGGTCAGCGGCTGGACAGAGAGACCTTACGCACATCTTTTCTCTGAGCCCTTCCTGCCTGCGCCTCATTTTTCCCCTCCCCAGACTCCTTTATAGGGGGTCTCCTGCAGAAGGACAGAGCACCCTCTTCTCTAATGGTTCTGTCACCCTCTGCATCCTGACCTCCCTTGTCCATGCTGTGAACAAGGAGGGGGCAGATTCCCTTGGCTTCCCAGAGACTTATCGCTTCCTCTTGTTCCCAGATCGCAAGAAGTAGCCTGGGGATTTGCAGGAGAAGATAGACTTCTCTCTTCTCTTCCATGTGACTCATCCTCTTACAGTGTTCCTGTAAGCAGACCTCATAGGCCGTACTGACCCTGTCCTGGTTATCTCTGTCCTGAAGGAAGCAGTCTTGGTGCTTGGTTCCTCCTGCCCCCCCCCATTGAGTGGTTTCTCAGCAGGGGTGTGTTCTTTATGAGGGTGGAGCAAATGCCCAAATGTCCCTTTTCCGTATGCTGGGACAGAGACCTCTCAAAATACAAGCCGTTCCTTTTTTAAATAAAAAAATCCTTGTTAAGCTTTCAATCCTCAGGCCAAAGGGTTGGAGGGGGCAGCACTTTTGCCTTTCGGGTCTTGAGGCCTGAACTGGTTAGAGATCTGAACAAGTCTCTCCCCCCCCCCACTCCTCTGCTGAGCAGAGTTCTCACTGGGGCAGGTTCTCCTTAATGACGGCCAGCTTTCTTGGCCCCACAGAAATGGGTCTCACTGTTGGCCCGTACTTGGCCTGGCCCCGAGTTTTTGGAAGCCGGCTGGACAGGGGAAGGAGTTTGTGTTGCCCTCAAAGACTTCTGCACATGGGGCTGGCCTGCTGACTCCGAGCAGGGGAGTCCCCCTTCCGCCTGTCGCGAAGACACCACTTCTCCTTCCTTAAAGAAACACACGGCTCTTCTTTCTTGCAGCCATTCCTTCCCCTCGTCTACTTCCTTCTCCAAGAGAAGGCTGTAGCTCTCCAGCAGAGCACCTGCACTGCATGTAGAAGACAGGGCTGCCTGAAGCTGACTTAGCTCGGTGTCCTCTGCACTGATCAGCTGTGGCTTTCCAGGATTTCAGCTCAGGAGCCTTTCCCCGGCCCTCCCTGGAGATGCTGGGGATGCGAACCTGGGACCACCTTCGAGCAAAGCTCATGCTCTCCCACTCAACTGCACCTCTTGCCTCCACCTCGATAAGAGTTAGATTTTCCAGGAGGGTTTGCTCCCTGCTGTACATAGTTTTTCCTGTCATTTCTCCCCTGCCCCATGGCTCCTCATTTGAGATCCTTTTTTGTTTCTTCCCCCTTTTTTGAAAGGTGCGGTGATTAATTGGTTGGAAATCTCCAATGAATTAGCACCCCTGTAGTAAGCCCAGCTGTTTCATTTCCTGGAGCGCCTTCCTTAAAAGGAGCCCACAACACCCCCTCAGGGCCAAGGGTGTGGCCAAGCCCAGTTAGCAGCCTGGTGCCCTGAAGGCAGCTGGCTCGGGTGTGGCAGGTCAGCTCTTTCAAACACTGGTTTGCTGTGCCAGGGACACCAGGCGTGCCACAAACTCCTGACCTCTTCTCGGGCTGTTGCGACATGCTTTGGCATCTGCGTGGCCCAGATTTTGAAACGGGGGCCCACTGACATTCCTGTGTTGCAGGGGTCCCTTCCAATGCTTTGATTCTGTGACGCTGCCCCGGTTTTGCCTTCCAGCCTGGAAGGCTTAAGCTTGCTCTGCTCCCTTACAGCCAAGCCGTGCGGACAGCATTAGGAGGCACAGGAATATAGAAAGCTACAGATGAATTGTAAACAGGTTATAACGTTGGCAGGATTATTGTAATAACCTATGAATAAATGAACAAACTAAATTAATTTGGATATTAATTTGGATATTGGGTATTAAGTAAATTGTGGCAGTGAGTCCCTTAAGCTAATTATGTTTAGTCTGAAGATGTACTTTTGCCTCTTCTTGTTCACCGAGCCTCTTTCCTGGAACGTTTTCTTTCCTTCTGAGTTGCCTTGTATATATTGTTCTTCCTCTATTTTAGGGGGTTGGACTAGAATAGAATCATAGAATCATAGAGTTGGAAGAGACCACAAGGGCCATCCAGTCCAACCCCCTGCCAAGCAGGAAACACCTTCAAAGCATTCCTGACATATGGCCATCAAGCCTCTGCTTAAAGACCTCCAAAGAAGGAGACTCCACCACACTCCTTGGCAGCAAATTCCACTGCCAAACAGCTCTTACTGTCAGGAAGTTCTTCCTGATGTTTAGGTGGAATCTTCTTTCTTGTAGTTTGAATCCATTGCTCCTTGATGACCCTTGATACCCCTTTCCAGCTCTGCAATTCTATCATTCTGTGAGGTCAGGTTCTGTGAGGTGCATGGTTCTCCGTTTACAATCCATGCACGGGGGAGACACCAAAGGGGGCTGTCCCTTTGGAGGTGGAAGCCAGCCCACATTATAGTCTTAATGGGGATGGTGTTATAACGGGGGTGGAGTGGGTATTGTTTATTTGGGGTGGGGGTGTTTTAAATTGTTCTTAAGTGTTACTACAGTCATACCTTGGTTTTTGAACAACTTAGTTCTCGAAGGTTTTCGCTCCCAAATGCTGCAAACCTCCCAGAAGTGAGTGTTCCGGTTTGCGAACGTTCTTTGGAACCTGAATGTCCGGCGGGGCTTCCGCAGCTTCCGATTGGCTGCAGGATGTTCCTGCAGCCAATCAGAAGCCGTGCTTTGGTTTCCTAACGTTTTGGAAGTCGAGCGGACTTCCGGAATGGATTCCGTTCGACTTCCGAGGTACGACTGTATTTTGCATTTTTTTGGTTCTCTAAGACTATACTACTACATCCTACTACTACATATACTACATCCTTTTAAATGTGTTTGTGGGAGGGGGTTTGTTGTTGTTTTTCGTTTTGACCATTTGCTTGTGTTTCGAACCACTCAGAGGTCTTGTGATGAAGGGTAGTAAATAAATCTTAATAATATCCTCCAAACAACCCTGCGAGGTAGGTTAGGCCGAGCGTAGGAAGTTGACCAAGGATTGCCCAGTGAGCAGAGTGGGATTGGAACTTGGGACCTCTGGGGCTATCATAAATGCTGGTGGGTGTTTCTGAGCCTGCGCCCTTGCTTCGACATGAAGGAACTTGCAGTCAGCCTCCACGTAGCCAGGATTAGGCGCTGGGGTCCCTGTGGCTTCTCGTCAGGCTTGAACCCATCGTGCGTCGTCTTTAGAAAATCAAGTCATCACCTCTTATCTGACTCTTCTCCCTGCGAGGGTTTTACGTCACTGTCAGCAAAACCAGCAAATCTGGCTCTGTTCAGCCCTAGGGCAGGGCACGGAGAAACCCTGGATTTTTCAGCAAACGAGGCATGCCTTTTTTCTCTTGCCGGAGGGAGGCCTTCTCTGCACGACACGGGAACTGAGTTTACTTTAGGTTTCTTTTCTTCATGGCACAGGGAGCCGAGTGCCTAGCTGCTGACATCTCCCCCGGAAGGTTTTGTTGCAAAGGAATAATTGAGGCTCGGGAGGTGTGCGGAGGGGGACTACTTTGAAGGCGGGTCAGGTGTGTTGAATGTTGACTTTGGCAAGGAGGCCCCGATACGCTTGGGAGAAGCTCTGAGCTGCCTGTCCCAACAGAAAATCAGGTTCCAGGAGGAGCGGCACGCGGGAAGGGATCCCTTGCGCCGTCGGGGCTCGCGGATCTGGGCGGCTGCGGGGATGTTTGGGCTCGGCGCGGCTTTCGTGAAACGGCCGGAGCAACCTAGGAAACAGACGGTATGCAGTTTTCTTTCAGATCCTGGCATGGTTTAGGACTACCTGGTGGCAGGTTCTGGGTGTTCATCGCCAGCTTTCAGAATGTGGGGGACTCACCTGGGAACCTTTTCCGATGGGAACATAGGATGCCACTTGCTGTCAAGCCAGAGCCGTTTGGTCCATTTAGTTCAGTATTGCCTGCCCTGACTGGCAGCGGCTCGCCAGGGCTTTATGCAGCAGGTTCCCCCCCCCCCAGCCCTCCCGGGAAATTGAACCCTGGACTTTCTGCATTCAAAGCAGGTGGCCTGCCACAGAGCTATAGAACGAAGCCAGACTCCAGTCCTTGTGGCTTTGAATGAAATAAATAGGAATGTAGGAGACTGTCCTATCTCCCAAAGGAGAATCATAGAATTGTGGCGCTGGGAGGGGCCCCAGGGGTCATCCACTCCAACCCCCTGCAATGCAGGAATCTTTTGCTCAACATGGAGCTCGAACCCAGGGCCCTGGGATTAAGAATCTCATGTTCTTAATCTCATGGTACATCCAGCTCAGAAACATCTGTACTGACGGGATGCGACTCTCCATGGTTTCAGGCTAGGGACCTGCATTTATATATGTGTTACATCCTGTTGGCATCTGTCAGTCTCAAGAGACAATGGTGCACACCTCCGGGGGTGAAGTCAAACAGCTGTGCTAGCAGCAATGACATGACCTCCCTGTATTAATTGCACGCTGCCCACCTGACTCTGTCGTGGATACTTTAGTTGAGATTCCTGCATTGCAGGATGTTCGACCAGACGAACCTCGGGGTTCCCTTCCAACTCCACAATTCTATGGTTCTGTGATTCTCATTCTCTGGCTTCATCCTGCTCCGGTTGCTGCAGCGACAGTATTTGCAACCGGAGCTCGAACGATGGAAAAGTCGAGGAAGGGGTGGCGTGACAAAAGTCTGCAGAGTCATGTAGGGCAGAGCTCGCCGCCATCCAGTGAAGCTGAGTGTTGGGTGATTCAAGATGGGATATAAAAAGAAGTCTTCTTCATGCAGCACGGAATTAAATTCTGGAACGCTCTCCTGCGGGAGGCAGCTGATGACCACCAACCAGGATGGCTTTAAAAGAAGATTAGACAAAAAGAACGCCAAACCTGAGGGAGCATGGTCCTGATAGTCCTTTTTTTGGATTTCAGATATTGCATGATTTCTCCCCCACCCCATAATCACAATGAAGGTAAATGAAGGTACCAGCGTTCCAGTGTTAGAAACTCAGATATATAATGCAATTGCCAAATGACACCTTAAACCTGTGTTAAGGTCACACAACACAACAGAATGTCTAGGCACCGGGTTGGCTTTTTGTGTGTGTGTGTGCAATTAAGTTTGTTGCTGTTTATTTCCTTTCTATATGTTTCAAAGAACAAATTGCAATAAATCCAATCCAAGCATCAAGGAAAATACTTCAGATCAGGGATGTTTGGCTTCCCCCATTCACCAACCTGGAATCCAGAAATCTCCCATGTGGTCACAATTGGACCCGCCAGTCACAAAACATGCCTGGCGCCTGGCTGATTTCTAACAGTGCACTGGTCTGGTGTTGGTCCTCCTCTCTGATAATTTGAACCCGTGTTGAGGCATCCAGCCTTCCGTCTTGGGGGAAGCATCTTCACTCTGGAACTCCCTGCCTATCGACAAGTGCCATTCCTGTTTTGGGCACTTGCTAAACCCCAGACATGCAGAACGTCGATGGCGTTTTATAATCTTGGCTTGTCGTTGATTCTATCTTTTCATTGTCTTTTTTGCAAACCACTTTGAGGTTTTCTGGTTGTTGTTTTTTTAAAAAGCCATCAAGCAGCGTGTGAACTGTGTGAAATAAATTTGCTTGCACAGAAAGTGTTGACGTCCTGGGCATTGACCCTCGCAAACCCACCGCCTTCTGTAGCGATTCCATTGTGGGCCGAAGAAACCCAAAGTGTCTGTCTTATGCCTCTCCGGTCTGGTGCATGGGAAATGAGTTTTGTGTGGAGCTTGGCGTGAGAACTTAAGTGATAAAACTTAAGTGCCCTGTCTTTGGATGAAGCTCACCCCCCTGTGACTTTTAGCACCCGGTGTATTGATGTTTAAAAGTGCAGGGAGGCATCTTGGATTCACGCTGCAGCTAAAAGGCATGGAGTCTTGGGCTTGGGTGCTCTTCCCTGCAGATGGGAATCCTGACAAGGAAGCGATGCCTGTGGACTTGGTCTGCTTGTTACGTAGGAATCAGGGTGGATAAAAATCAATGTTGTTGTTTTTAAATAAAAAAATCGGATTTTTAAAATTTTAAATTGGATTTTTTTTATTTAAATCAGATATTTAAAAATTTAAATCTGATTTTTAAAAT
This sequence comes from Zootoca vivipara, assembly GCF_965207765.1. NCBI lineage: Eukaryota > Metazoa > Chordata > Lepidosauria > Squamata > Lacertidae > Zootoca > Zootoca vivipara. The sequence goes on along the minus strand of NC_142589.1, from coordinate 92,061,803 downwards.
AAAATGCTTTTTGGAGAAAAATATTTCTAAAGATAGTTTTCTATTTAAGTTACATTAAACTCAAAAGGCTATTCATCAGGAAATAAGGATTTCAAAAAAGTTTCTCCATGTGTGCCAAAACTTAGCCTTAATGTTTGGTTTTTTAATTGCTTAACCACATCAGTTAACAAAACATGGATACATATGCTATAATGTTATTGTTTTAGTTAAATAAATTGTTTAAATTGTTATTAAGGAAATGATTATTTTTCTCCTTCCAATAAAGCACAGCAGAAATGTTGTCCAAATATAAACAGTTAACTTATTAAACCTCATAATAGTTTCATAATTATCTGTCTATGTGTTTTTAATAGTATATAACCAAATCAGTAATTTTTGATATAACTGTAAAAACTACTCTGAAAAATTATTTTTCCAAAAATGAAACCTTCATCTGGCCTGGCTGTAAATATTAAGATTATATACCAGCAAGAATGAGTCGTTCTGTTTAAAAAAATAAAAATTAAATCAGGTCTTACTGTAGTGATTTAAATCGTAATTTAAATCAGTTTGATTTAAATCAAATCCACCCTGGTAGGAATCCTCTAGGTGTGAACCTTGCATCGACTGCTAACTGATGTAGGGCATTTGTAGGGCGCAGGGAAGCAGCTTTTGCTCTGGGCGTTCTGCTTTGTGTTTGCGCAACCGAAACGGAGAGAAAGGACTAGATAAGCAAAGGTGATCGGGTGCTCAATGGGAAACACCAGATGGGGTGTGGTCCGGCAGGGACTGACTCACTGGAAATGAATTCTCCTCCCGCCATGGCATAATCCTGGAAAGTTGCAGGCACCTCTTGATGTGGTTGATTGGCAGCGAGATCAGGGCAGGCAGGAGGAAGTGTGCTTTTAAAATAACCAGCAATTAACAGACGGGGTTGGCTGCCAGGGCATGTTTGTGATTGTCGCTACCTTAGATGAGTTTTCTCAAATAGCGAGAGAGAAGAAGAAGAAGAAGAGTTTGGATTTGATATCCCGCTTTATCACTACCCGAAGGAGTCTCAAAGCGGCTAACAATCTCCTTTCCCTTCCTCCCCCACAACAGACACCCTGTGAGGTGGGTAGGGTTGAGAGACTTCAGAGAAGTGTGACTAGCCCAAGGCCACCCAGCAGCTGCATGTGGAGGAGTGGAGAAGCGAACCCGGTTCCCCAGATTACGAGTCTACTGCTCTTAACCACTACACCACACTGGCTCTCAAGCGAAAGGAGCAGGCTGATTCGTGGTGGTCTCCGGGCAGTTCGGTCTCCTCTGGTGCCATTGGCGGTTTTAGAAACTCAGGTATACGAGCTAGGTGCCAAATGGCTCCTTAAAACAGGGTTGCGGTCACCAAAATGGAATGTCTAGTTGCATCAAGTAAAACAAGGGTCTTGTTTTTCAAAGGATGGACTGACTGTGATCGATTCTCAGTTAAACATCCGGTTTAACTGCCTCCCAGCTCCTGCCAACCTAGCAGTTTGAAAGTATGCCAGTGCAAGTAGATAAAGAGTTACCGCTGTGGCAGGAAGGTAAACGGTGTTTCCATGTGCTCTGGTTTCCGTCACGATGTCCCGTTGCACCAGAAGCGGTTTCGTCATGCTGGCCACATGGGCCCAGAAAGCTGTCTGTGGACAAACACCGGCTCCCTCAGCCTGAAAGCGAGATGAGCGCTGCAACCCCATAGTCCCCTTTGACTGTACTTAACTATCCAGGGGATCTTTACCTTTAAACAAGCAAGGAGTATTGTTAGAGGTCAAGGACCACATTTCAGATACCCCCTTGGAAAGAGTTCTACAGGCCAGTTGGAGAAGCTGCCTTTGGTCCCTGAGCCATAGTTTACAGCAGTGGACAGAATCTGAGGGGATGCTCATCAAATCTGCAGGTGACACGAAACTGGGAGGGGAAGCTAATTCTGCAGAAGACAGAATCAGAATTCCAAATGACCTTAACAGATTGGAGAACTGGGAGCAAGCTAACAACATGAATTTCAATAGGGACAAATGTAAGGTGCTGCATTTAGGCAGGAAGAACCAGATGCACAAATATAGGATGGGGGGGGGGGCTTCTGGCTTACTAGCAGTGCATGTGAAAAGGATGGACCACAAACTTAACGTGAGTCAACAGGGTAATGCAGCAGCAAAAAAAGTTCATGCTTTTGCCTCAAAGAAGTCTAGTGTCCAGATTGAGGAAGGGAATAGTGCCACTCTCTTCTGCCTTGGTCAGACCACACCTGGAATCCTGTGTCCAGTTCTGGGCGCCACAATTTAAGGAGATTGACAAGCTGGAATGTGTGCAGAGGAGGGCGACCAAGATGATCAAGGGCCTGGAAACAGAGCCTGATGTGGAACGTTTGAAGGAGTTGGGTATATTTAGCCTGGAAAAGAGGAGACTGAGAAGAGATATGACAGCCACCTTCAAATATCTCAAGGGCTGCCGCATGGAAGAGGAGCCAGCTTGTTTTCTCCTGCTCTGGAGGGTAGGACTCTGAACCAATGGCTTCAAGTTACAAGTAAGGAGATTCCGGCTAAACCTTCAGAAAAACTTTCTGGCAGTAAGAGTTCTTAGGCAGTGGAATGGTCTCCCCTTCCTTGGAGGCTTTTTAGCAGAGGTTGGACAGCCATCTGCCATGGATGCTTTAGCTGAGATTCCTGCATTGCAGGGGGTTGGACTAGATGACCCCGGGGGTACCTTCTAACTATGATTCTGTGATCATCGGTCTTGCAGCTTCCTCTGTCTAATAACACTGAGTGGCTGGAGCTTCTGTTCAGGGGCAGCCTATGTCTGAATGTCAGTTCCTGGGCATCAGTAACAGGGAAGACCGGGTGTGTGTTAACTTTGTGCTCTTGAATTTCGCAGAGCAGACCTTCCCTGCTTTTGGACTACAACCCCCATCAGCCCCAGCATGGTCCCCTCGGTGTTTAGGAATGATGGGAGTCGGAGTCCAGACAGCTTCTGGGGACCCGAGGTGGGCCTCAGCTCGAAAAGGATGTTGTAGAGTTGGAAAAGGTCTGGGAAAGCAAAACGATCAAGGGGTTGGAGCGACCCTGCTAAGGTTACAATATTTTGGGGCTAACGCAAGTAAGAGGCAACATGATAGACACTTACAAAAGGATGCACGGGTAGTGCAAAGGTTTTTATCCCTCTCCTGATGCTGGCACTCACAGGCAACTATCGATGTTTGGAAATCCAGGACAAAAGGGCGCCTTCATGCAGCACAGAGTTAAACTCTGGAACTCATTGCTGCAAGAGGCAGTTGGCGGCTGCCAGCTTGGATGTCTTTAAAAGAGGTTTAGGCAAATTCAGGGAGGAGGAGAGGGCAGATGACCCCCCCCCCGGGCCTCTGGTCTGATCCAGCACATTCTCTCTCCTTTCGAAACACTTTCTTCCTCCTTTATTTTTGCTTATCAGCTGGTGGGAAGGGAGTAGCAAGGAGTGGGTTTACACAGTTGAGGAAGTGGTTTTTCATTCGGAGCAGCTGGGCGAGAGGGCAGCTCTTTTGGCTTAGTGCTGCTCGCATGTTAAGAAGGAGTGTTTTCCTCTCCGCTTCCGGCGCACCTGCGTCTGTGGGAAGCGCCGCGGGTTCCCCGGGCTCCGCAAGATGGGCGAAGCCGGCCTCGGGGCGGTTCAGCACCATGGCGGTGCTTGGCCACCAGTGCCTGCTTCGAAAGCCAAGGGCCCTCTGATTCCATCTCAAGCTAAGCATGGAAAGGGGACAGATTTCTCTCTGCCTGAGGCCCTAGAGAGAGTTAAACTGCGGAACTCCCTCCCACAGGAGGCAATGGTGGCTGCCAACTTGGATGGCTTTAAAAGAAGATTGGGCAAATTCATGGAGGAGAAGAGGGCTATCGAGGGCTACTTGCCACTCTGACTGTGCTGTGTCTCTGCCCTCAAGAGTGGTTCTGGTTCCCAGTTGCCGGAAACCGCAGGAGAGGAGAGAGTCGCTCTCGTGCCCGGATCCTGCTTGTTGGTTTCCCCAAAATGACATCAAAGCTCGCCGAGTCCAGCTGTGCTGCCTGATGCAGGAAATCAGCTGGCGCAGTATTCTTGATCAGGAGCCATTCAGCTAGGGACTATTTTTAAAGAGAGCTGGGATTTCCAGGAAGTCAGATCTCATCGCCCAGCAACGCATTCTGCGGGTTTTCTGTCCTGACATGGAATCGGTAGTCACAGCCAGTCAGAGATGTGTGGCTACAACATCCCAGATAAGATCTGACTGCGGGCCGTAGTTATCAGCCAGTGGAAATCTTCCCGGAGGCTCTGTGTCATCCAAGCTGGGCTGTGAAGTTTGCAAGTGCCATTTTGCATCTTTGTGGGACCTCTGGTAGAAACTCATGAAAGAGCAAAAAGCTCACCCTTGAGCAGTCAGCCCGGAATTGAGCTGCGGCAAGCCAGCAAGCCTTGCCCTTTTCGGCTACTGGTAAAAAAAGAGTGCTCCTTCATTCCCATTTCGCTCCTCTGCAAATGGAGAAGTTGCCTTGAGGAAGCCAAAGGCTTGTCGTGTTTGAATGTTGCTTGCCTGCTTGACTTCTTGTTTGTCATCTTCTAGCATTTTTGGAGGTTCGAGAGGCATCCTCTGTGGTTTTTCCTCTGCAGTCAAATTTTGAGTGGAAATCTTGCTGCTGATCTCCTGGCTGGTTGGCTTAAAAACTATACAACTGGTCCTAGCGTCCAGATCAGGGGAAGCAATAGTACCACTTTATTCTGCCTTGGTCAGACACCCCCTTTCCCACCTGGAGTCAGCGCCGTCTTAATTGCCCCCGGAGCCGTGGTGCGCTGGATCCCTCTGGCGCCCTCCCGCCCCGTTTCCCAGTGCGGTGGGTGGGTGGGCGCCGCGCGGGTGCAACAGGCGCTGCTGCGCGGCGGACTGGTCGGCCAGCGGGTGGGCGCAGCTCGCGGCGCCCTCCTGGCGGGCCGGCGCCATGGTGCCCTGTGCCACCCAGCCTGCACGTAGGGCCGGCTCTGCCTGGAGTCCTGCATCCAGTTCTGGGTGCCACAGTTTAAGAAGGATACAGTGGTACCTTGATTCTCAAACATCTTGGTACTCAAACAACTTGGAACCCAAACACTGCAAACCCGGAAGTAAGTGTTCTGGTTTGCAAACGTTTTTCGGAAGCCAAACGTGCTCCGTTTTGAGTGTTACACTGAGGTCTGTCTGTTTTTGCTATTTATTTTGCGTTTTTGCTATTTATTTTGCGTTTTGGTTTTTGCAGCTCTTTTTTGTTTTGTTTTTGTGACTGTGTGGAACCCAGTTCAGCTACTGATGTATTGATTGTGTGACTGCAGTATGTACATTGTTTCTTGCTTTTCATTTTATGGATCAGTGGTCTCATTAGATCATTAGATCAGGGGTCAGCAAACTTTTTCAGCAGGGGGCCGATCCACTGTCCCTCAGAAGTGGTCAGAGCAGAGTCGGAAGCACTGTGGAGCCACAACACCTTGCTGAGTTATGCTAGAAACAGGCTGGATAAAAATCAATGATTAAAAAATATATTAAAAAATCAAATTTTCTAAAATTTAAATTGGATTTTTTAAAATTTAAATTGGATTTTAAAAACAAAATGCTTTTGGAGGAAAAAGCTTTCTAAAGATTGTTTTCTGTTTAAGTTACATCATAGTCCAAAGGCTATTCATCAGGAAATAAGGAAACTGAAATTGACCTATTCTATGAAGATTTACAACACCTTCTAGAACTGACACCAAAGAAGGATGTTCTTCTCATTATAGGGGATTGGAATGATAAAGTAGGGAATTAAGAGATAAAAGGAACAACTGGCAAGTTTGGCCTTGGAGTTCGAAACGAAGCAGGGCAAAGGCTAATAGAGTTCTGTCAAGAGAACAAGCTGGTCATCATAAATACTCTTTTCCAACAACACAAGAGACGACTATGCATGGATATCACCAGAAGGGCAGCATCTAAACTAGAGATGTAAAATTTCTGGAAATTTTGAAGCTTGGAAAACAATAGAATAGGGAAAACCAGAGATCTGTTCAAGAAAATTGGAGATATGAAAGGAACATTTCGTACAAAGATTACCATAAGAGTGGTAAGGACCTAACAGAAGCAGAAGACATCAAGAAGAGGTGGCAAGAATACGCAGAGGAATTATACTTCTGCTTCATTGACTATGCAAAAGCCTTTGACTGTGTCAACCACAGCAAACTATGGCAAGTTCTTAAAGAAATGGGAGTGCCTGATCACCTCATCTGTCTCCTGAGAAATCTCTATGTGGGACAAGAAGCTACAGTTAGAACTGGATAGGGAACAACTGATTGGTTCAAAATTGGGAAAGGAGTACGACAAGGCTGTATATTGTCTCCCTGCTTATTTAACTTATATGCAGAATTCATAATGTGAAAGGCTGGGCTGGATGAATCCCAAACCGGAATTAAGATTGCTGGAAAAAATATCAACAACCTCAGATATGCTGATGACACAACCTTGATGGCAGAAAGTGAGGAGGAATTAAAGAACCTTTTAATTAGGCTGAAAGAGGAAAGCGCAAAATATGGTTTGAAGCTCAACATCAAAAAAACTAAGATCATGGCCACTGGTCCCATCACCTCCTGGCAAATAGTGTAGAAGGGGAAGAAATGGAGGCAGTGAGAGATTTTACCTTATTGGGCTACATGATCACTGCAGATGATGATAGCAGTCACAAAATTAAAAGACGCCTGCTTCTTGGGAGAAAAGCAATGACAAACCTAGACAGCATCTTAAAAAGCAGAGACATCACCTTGCCTACAAAGGTCCGTATAGTTAAAGCTATGGTTTTCCCAGTAGTGATGTATGGAAGTGAGAGCTGGACAATAAAGAAGGCTGATCACCAAATAATTGATGCTTTTGAATTATGGTGCTGGAGGAGATTCTTGAGAGTCCCATGGACTGCAAGAAGATCAAACCTCTCCATTCTGAAGGAAATCAGCCCTGAGTGCTCACTGGAAGGACAGATCCTGAAGCTGAGGCGCTAATACTTTGACCACCTCATGAGAAGAGAAGACTCCCTGGAAATGACCCTGATGTTGGGAAAGATGGAGGGCACAAGGAGAAGGGGACGACAGAGGATGAGATGGTTGGACAGTGTTCTCGAAGCCACCAACATGAGTCTGACCAAACTGCGGGAGGCAGTGGAAGACAAGAGTGCCTGGCGTGCTCTGGTCCATGGGGTCACAAAGAGTCGGACATGACTAAACGACTAAACAACAACAACAACAACAACAAAACAACAACAAACTCAGTTTTTTTTAAAAAAAAACCCCACACCGTTTAACCATATAAGTTAACAAACATGAATACATATTCTATAATGTTACTGTTTTAGTTAAATAAATTGTTATTAAGGAAATGATTATTTTTCTCCTTCCAATAAAGCAGAAAGGTTGCCCAAATATAAACAGTTAACTTATTAAACCTCACAATGATTTCATAATTATCTGCCTATGTATTTCTAATAGTATAACCAAATCAGTAATTTTTTTATATAACTGCAAAATCTACTCTGAAAATTTATTATTCCCAAAATGAAACCTTCATCTGGTTGTAAATATTAAGATTCTACCAGCAAGAATGAGTCTTTCTGTAAAAAAAAAAGTGATTTAAATCAAGTCTTACTGACTAGTTATTTAAATCGATTTAATTTAAATCAAAGCCACCCTAGCTAGAAAGTCATCTCCGGGAACACGTGTATATTGAAGATTATTGGGTTGGGGGCAGGCGATTCTCCTAGGTTCCTCTGCCAACCGAGCCAGAGAGATGGAGGCCCAGAGACCTTTTTCTGAAGCTGATTTCTCAGAAAAACGAGCGACTGGTATGAGCTCGTAGCAGATGAGGACATCGTTGGCAGTGCTTGTAGGCTTGGGCACCGGTGGGTGACGGGTAAAAGCCACATTGCCAGCTGAGGTTGCTCCTCTGCCCTTTGTGCGGGATTTGGAAAAGGGGGCACCCTCCTCATAGAATCACGGGATCGTAGCATTGGAAGGGGGTCCCCGAGGGTCATCCAGTCCTACCCCCTGCAAGGCAGGGATCCCAGCAAAAGGACAGACGGCCACGCAGCCTCTGCTTGCAATCCTTTGAGGGCATCCGTTCCGCCGCCGAGCAGCCTTTGCCACCTGAAAGTTCTTCTTATCGTTTATCCTTATATCCTGACCTATGAATTCTTAGTTTCCCCTCCCTGCAGATGCAATTCTTAGCTGCAACATATTATGCTTTTATTGAGTCTGTTTCATGGTTTATTGATTGTTCCCCTCCCCTTTCTTAAAAGTGTATTTTTAGTTGATGCAACCGCCCTGAGACTTAAGGTTGCACCAGAAGTAAAACGATTTGGGTCTGCAAGACTTATCTCAGTGGAGACAGGAAGCTGCCTTCTCCCGGGTCAGATCAATGGCCCATCTAGCTCGATATTGTCTGCACCAACTGGCAGCAGCAGCTTCCAGGTTTGTGGGGGCGGGGTGTGTTTCACAGCCTTACCTGGGATTGAGCTACTGCGGATTGAACCCTGGGGCCTTCTGCATGCCAAGCAGATGTTCCGCCACTGAGCAACGCTCCTTTCCCTAAAAACAAAGCAAGACCTTAGTCCTCATTACTTGGAATAAAGCACTGCTTTAAATAGGTACACAGGAAGATGCCTTATATCAAGTCAGAACTGGAGATGCCAGGGGTTTTGAACCCGGGGCTTTCTGTGTACGAAGCAGTGCTCTGTCACTGAGCCACGGCCCCTTCTACGTAGCAGTCCCCCCTTCTTCCCATGTCCCCTCAGTGGGCCTAACAAGCCTCTCCCAGATGGAAGCTAGAATAGTTCACTTGGGATTCCTACATGGTGGGGGTGGGGTGTTAGACTACATGACCCTCTTTGTTGGCTTGGATGGAGAGGGTTGTGTGTTTAGAAACTAGCCTTCTATACAAAAGTGAGTAGTGCCTTCATTGCACTACTTGCCCCTCTGGCCCTGCCAGCCACTGGTATGTGCCCCCCCGGTGGGGAATGCAGCCCTCAGCCTGAGAAAAAGCCCCCCCCCCAACCCTTCTGTACGCCCTGGCCTACCTCACAGGGTTGTTGCGAGGAGGCAAGCAGGGGCAGGACTGTGTGTGACACCCCTTGTGGAGGAAGGTTGGGGTATAAAAGAAGAAGATATAAAGAGATGAGCCCACCTGTCTTGGATGCTTTAGTTGAGGTTCCTGCATTGGAAGGGGTGGGACTGGATGACCTTTGGGGGTCCCTGCCTGTGCCGCGTACTGCCGGCGAAGCACTAAAACTTCTGTTTCCCGCCAACCGCGTTCTCTGAAACGGCACGGCCCTTGGGGGAACAGTTGTACCACGTGCATTTTCAGAACGTATAAATCACTACTCCTCACCCTGACCCTTCGGTTTGCAGCATGTTTTTTTTTTTTTTTTACTGTTGCTCTGCCCGTGGTCCCATCTATCAGAGCCGGCTGAGAGCTTATCAGCTCGGATAATTAAACGCTGCCTCTTTGAAAGCTGCTGGGCACCCCTATAAATGCGCACTGGGCAATCGGATATTGCCCCGGAGGGATCATATTTCGGTGTGCTGGTTAGGGAACGCTGGCTCAGCAAGAGTCTCGCCGTTCGCACGGCTGGAGAAACATTTCAGGTGTCCAGGAAGCGTCCCTGCGATCGTTCAGGGTGGTTAAAGCAAAAAGAGATTGCAGAGAGCTCTCCAAGATGAGCAAAATGGCCAGAGGTTTTCAACCTTTTTGAGTCCACGGCTCCCTTGACCAAATACATTCTTTTTCTGCGGCACCCCTGTGCGCCTCAGGAGTCCAGTTATGTCCCCCCCCTTCTCTGCAGAGCTGGGAGCCCCTCACCCTTTTCCAAACACAATCCCTTGTGGAGTGTTCCCTCAGCCTCCTCTCCCCTCTCCTTGGGAGTCCTCTGGGCAGCACTCAGTTCCCAGGCAGGCCTCACACACAGCAAGCACAAGAAATGCCAGCGTGGTGCCTGCCTGGCCTCCCACTTGTCTGCCCATTCCTAACAGCAAGGACTGGCGGGCTGGCTGGGCTCCCTCGCCCCCTTGCTTTCTTACTCCGAGGCCACTTCAGCCCCTGGCACCCAGCACCCCCTGGCCAGCCCCAGACGCACCATTCGCCTGCGGAGCTTGCAGCCAGGGCTGCTGCAACAAACAGCCATGCAAGCCTTTGGGAGGCAGAGACACGAGAGGGCAGCAGTGGAGGGAGGGAAGGAAAGAGGGATGGAGGCCAGTGTTGCCCTCCGCACCCTTGACCTTCATTCTAGGCACTCCAGGGTGCCACGGCACAACGGTTGAAAGACACTGGCCTACACGGTTCAGAGTGATAGAATCATAGAATCATAGAGTTGGAAGAAACCACAAGGGCCATCCAGTCCAACCCCCTGCCAAGCAGGAAACACCATCAAAGCATTCTTAACATATGGCCGTCAAGCCTCTGCTTAAAGACCTCCAAAGAAGGAGATTCCACCACACTTCTTGGCAGCAAATTCCACTGTCGAACAGCTCTTACTGTCAGGAAGTTCTTCCTAATGTTGAGGTGGAATCTTCTTTCTTGTAGTTTGAATCCATTGCTCCGTGTCCGCTTCTCTGGAGCAGCAGCAGAAAACAACGTTTCTCCCTCCTCTATATGACATCCTTTTATATATTTGAACATGGCTATCATATCACCCCTTAACCTTCTCTTCTCCAGGCTAAACATACCCAGTTCCCTAAGCCATTCCTCATAAGGCATCGTTTCCAGGCCTTTGATCATTTTGGTTGCCCTTTTCTGGACACGTTCCACCTTGTCAGTATCCTTCTTGAACTGTGGTGCCCAGAACTGGACACAGTACTCCAGGTGAGGTCTGACCAGAGCAGAATACAGTGGTACTATTACTTCCCTTGATCTAGACTCCTATTGATGCAGCCCAGAATTGCATTGGCTTTTTTAGCTGTGATGTTGGTTTCGTTTGTGTGTGTTTGTGTGTGTCTCTGTGTGTGTCTCTGCTAGTGGTGGCTGACCCAGGAGCCTTGGATTGATGAAGGTTTCCGCCCAGTGTGTGGCAGCTGCAAAAAAAAAAAAAAAAGGCAAATTCCACGCTAGAGATCGTTAGGAAAGGAACTGAAAGTAAAAGCGCTGATGTCATTAATGCCCTTATACAAGCTTGTGGTGCGCAACTGTGTTTGGAATGTTGCAGGCCGTTCTGGTCACCTCTCCTCAAAAGGGATATTGTAGAGTCGGAAAAGGTTGCGAAAAGGGCAACCGAGGTTGCAGCGTTTGGGGCTTTGTAGTTTTGCGGGAGGGCAAGGAAGACGTTTGTAAAATTATAAAGGGCATCGATTTATCAGGACAGATAAATGTCCCTTTTCACAGAGTGCAGAGTTAAACTGTGGAACTCCCTCCTGCAGGAGGCAGCGGCGACTGTCAACCTGAATGGCTTTAAAAGAGAATTGGGCAAATTCGTGGGGGAGAGAATTATTCAAAATGCATTTGGAGCGCAGAAGGAAGTGATGGTTCTGTGCTTCTTCAACTCCCCTGTACCCCATCCTGTGGACTCCTGGAAGCTCCTGTGGCGAGCGAGACCTTTTCTAACACCACTGTGGTGGGGCTCATTTCTGCGGGGGGGGGGGGGGATGAGTCCGCCTATCGGGACGAGGTGGAGTGGCTCTATGGTTGGTGTGGAGATAATAATCTGGTCCTTAATATTGCCAAGACCAAGGAACTGGCGGTGGACTACAGGAAGAAAAAGGCGGGCATTCAGCCCCTGTATACTGGCAGAGACCAGGTGGAGAGGGTGGCTGTATTTTAAGTTCCTGGGTGTTACTATCGAGCACAGTATGACCTGGAGGGCGAATACCACTGCTCTGGTGAAGAAGGCCCAGCAGAGAATATATTTCCTCAGACTTTTAAAAAAGAACAAGCTGAGTGAGAGACTGCTGGTGTCCTTCTATCTACCGAGGCTCCATAGAGAGCATTCTTGCATAGTGTATCTGTGCTTGGTTTTCCAGCTACACAGTCATGGACAGGAAAGTGCTCCAGAAGGTCATAACCACAGCCCAAAAGATTATCGGTCATCCTCTCCCATCTCTGGAAGAACTATACAACTCCCGTTGCCTTAAAAAAGCAAGTAATATTTTACAGGATTCATCTCATCCTGGATATAGTCTTTTTGCACCGTTGCCTTTGGGCAAGAGATACAGAACAATTAAATCAAGAACGAATAGATTAAAAAACAGTTTCCATCCGAGAGCTATCTTAAATGCTGTAACTAAATAATACCGTATGATCCCGGGAGTTGTGATGGGTGTGTGTGTGTGTGTGTGTGGCTGTAATTGTGTTTTTATATTGTTTTTTATGGGATGGCATGCAATTTCGTTGTACTATGTACAATGGCAATAAAGTATCTATTCTATTCTATTCTATTCTCCAAGTGACCAGGCCTAGGGGATTAAGACAATGGGTTCTTTTCTTTTTATTCTCTTTCCCTTCTGCCCCGGCAGTGGGCAGTGGAATTTGCTACCAAGGAGTGTGGTGGAGTCTCCTTCTTTGGAGGCCTGCAAGCAGAGGCTTGACAGGCATATGTCAAGAATGCTTTGATGGTGTTTCCTGCTCGACAGGGGGTTGGACTGGATGGCCCTTGTGGTCTCTTCCAACTCTATGATTCTAGGAATGTTGACATGCTGCACACAGGAGCAAGCTAGCTAATGTCTCCTGTTGTCTTTAGCAAAGGTAGAATAAATTGCACGGATTTGCTTGGCTTGCTTAAGCTGTGCAGGTCAAAGCAAAATCCCAATGGCCTCAGCTTCAGAAACTTGGTCTACCATAAGATTCTGACATTTCCCCCTGGGTTTTGCTGATAATATACTTTCTCGGTTCCCTTTCCAGCTTGAGGGCTAGAAACTTGAAATGGAATTTTTATTTCCCGCCCGCACATCCCTGGCTGCTGTTCTGGAATTTCTCTGCTCCGCTCGCCTTCAGTATAACCAGGCAAACTTTCTCTTTCTCAACCGGAGCAAGTTTTCTCCGTTGAAGGAAGGTTCACCCTAAATTGAAAATCTTAAGTGTTCCAGGAGCGGGTGGCAAAGCAGATAACACAGGGAGGTCTCTTTTTCCTCTCTCTCTCTCTCTCCCCTCCTCTGCGCTATTGATTTTATACTCTTCATAATAAGTTACCCTTCGTAAAACGTAAGTAAAGGAAGCCCGGCTGAAGCTGCTCTTACGGGAATCGCCGGCTGCAGATTTCCTATCAAAAGCTCTTGCAAAGTTGGGAAAAGGAGGGGGGAGGGGAAGGAGGAGCGAACCCGTATTAAAAAGTAGAAGTAGTGGCTAAAAAAAAAAAAAGACTCCGTTGCAGGTGTAGAAATAAAGAATTGCAAGGACGGGACCAAGAATCTGACTCGTTTCACTTTTCTGACCATCTCAAGCTGCTGAGAAATTCACAAATACAAAAAGTAACAGGCCTACCTCGTTCGCCTTTTGCACCTGCCCTTTTCAGGTACGCTGCCATGGAACACGGAAGCTCCATTGGATCGGCACGGTTCTGTGGCAGAACATCTGCTATGTGTGCAGAAGGCCCCAGCTTCAATCCTTGGCCTCTCCAGGCAGGGCTGGGAAAAACTCCCGGTCCTCAAGAGAAGAGAATCCCTGCTGGCCGTTTTCACAGTATTGGCCTCAATGGACGTGGGTGGCACTGTGCTCTAAACCACTGAGCCTCTTGGGCTTGCCGATTGGAAGGTTGGCGGTTCGAATCCCCGTGACGGAGTGAGCTCCCGTTGCTCTGTCCCAGCTCCTGCCAACCAAGCCGTTCAAAAGCACACCAGTGCTAGTAGATAAATAGGTACCACTGTGGCGGGAAGGTAAACACCGTTTCCGTGCGCTCTGGTTTCCATCACGGTGTCCTGTTGCGCCAGAAGCAGTTTAGTACTGCTGGCCACACGACCTGGAAAGCTTTCTGCAGACAAACGCTGGCTCCCTTGGCCTGAAAGCGAGATGAGCTCCGCAACCCCATTGTCGCCTTTGACTGGACTTAACCGTTCAGGAGTCCCTTACCCTTTACTGTTACCTTTTTACAATGGAGCAATAAGCCTGGTTCCTGCATTTATAGAGCTGCCCCCCCCCCAGCAGAAGGAATCTAGGAAGCCAGTGGGGACTCATTTAGTGTTTTGGCCTGTCTGGAACGTGTTTTTGAACTCTTTGTGGGCTTGGATGAAGGATAGAGAAGTTTGTGTGTTTAGAAACAAGCCTACCGTACCAAAGTGAGTAGTGCCTTCATTGCACTACTTGCCCCTCTGGCCCTGCCAGCCACTGGTATGTGGTCCCCCCCCCCCCCGGTGGGGAATGCCACCCTCAGCTTGAGAAAAGGCTCCCCAACCCTGCTGTACGCCCTGGCCTACCTCGCAGGGTTGTTGCGAGGAGGCAAGCAGGGGCAGGACCATGTATGACACACCTTGTGGAGGAAGGTTGGGGTATAAAAGAAGAAGAGATGCTTGCCTTTACCTGTCTTGGGTGCTTCAGTTGAGGTTCCTGCATTGGAAAGGAAGTTGGACTGGATGATCCCTGGGGGTCCCTTCCAGCTTGACAGCTCTGTGATTCTATAAAAGGCACCACCTTCTGGCCGCCTTTGCGAGCGGGGGAATCTACCGTAAGTCTGAGTTCACCTTTCTCGAACCCCTGTCTGTACAGAGAGAGATTTCTCTCTCCGCTTCTTCATCCTGCTTGAATTATGCAGAACGATTGCCTTTATACGGTGGTTTTGCATAATCTATTCAAAGGGTGGCTCTGCTCCTGGGAACCGGGAACGCCGTTTTCAACATAAGAAAAGAGAATAAAGAACGGGCCTCCTCTTTTGTGAGATTCCACGCCACAGGTATGTTGTCCCAGCTGCCTGAGGGCTAGAAACTTGAGCATTTTAAAAAAATGCTCATATTTCCCCCCCTCCCCCGGCCATCCAACAATGCCGAATTCTACCTCCATTCTACCTTCTACGCCGTGGCATCTCCAGATTTTCATTTTTATTTTTAAAGGGGACTGCAGAGCAGTTGACAGGAAAGACCCCACGATTCTGGGAGAGCTGCTGCCAGTCAGAGCAGGTGACAATTGGGGAGGGACTTTCTGCCGCCCTCCTCAAGGGCCTCTTTCCTTGTTGCCGCCGAAGGGAACACGGAGAATAGCATATGGACCCTTTCAGTTCTCATAAGGTGTCAATATCACTCAGTCTGCAGAGCACGAGGCTCTTGATCTCAGGGTCGTGGGTTCGAGTCGTACGCAGGGCGAAAGATTCCTGCATCGCAGGGGGTTAGAATAGAGGACCATACAAGTTTCATGGTTCTGAAGTAATGAGAAAGGACATCAGCAGTCCCAGAGCTGGGAACACCTGGACGTCTTTCAAGAGCACAGACTGGCACCTTTTAAACAGCTAGTATCTTTTAGCTACGTTCTTTTAACGGCGTCGTAAAAAAGGAGATGGCTTTGCTCGTAAAGGACAAGCCATGTGTCGCTTGCTTAGGAAGAAAGCCAAGCGAGAGATTTAAAGCTTCCCATACCTTAAATTATTCGGCGTCCTCCTCCTCTCTCCCCCCCCTCTCACCATATGCTTTCCCAGCTCCAATTCCAGTCTGGTAGAGCACGAGACACTCATTCTCGGGGTCGTGGGTTCGAGCCCCTTGTTAGGCAAAAGTTTGCGGCTTTTGCAAACTTCCTAGATTTTGTTTGCAGGGCGCCTCGAAGCTGGAAACGCTGAGCATTGGCAAAGGACTCTGGGCACAGTGCTAAGCTGGGGGTGCCTGTGGTTCACAGCAGTGAGCGGGGGGGGGGGGCGGGACACGGGGCAGTGACTTCCAGGTGGCCTTCTTTAGTGTAGGAACCATGGCACAAGAGAAATAATCACTTTCCTACACAGGTGAGAGGAGTGGACTTGTAGAAAATCAGGCTAGCTGGCTCTCAGGAAGGCTTGTCTTGTTGAGCAAAGCTGGAAGGCGTATTCCCTCCTGGGGGCCACAACCTGTTAGCAGTGATCTGTCGGGGGCCGCATGCCATGGGGATGAAACCACTTAGTGGGGAAGAGGCAAAAGTTTGTGACATGACAGTCTGTCTGTCTTTGACACCTCATCTTTTCAGTATTAGAAACTCAGATATATAAGCTAATAGCCAAATGGCACCTTAAAACCTAGGTTGCGTTCGCCACAATGGAATGTCTAGGCGCCGTTTCTTTTTTACAATGAGATTTCTTATTACTATTCATTTCATTTCTATACTGCTTTATAGTTTAAAGAAAGCAGCCGACAACACATTAAGACACCAAATAAAACAATCCAGAATGAAACAAATTCAGGCTTCAATTAATTGTTTCAGATCCTTCTCTAAGTGACATTTTGCTTTCTTCCCTATTTATTTACCTACTTTGTTTATAGAGCTGCCCCATAGCAGAAGGACTCTAGGAAGGCAGTGAGGTGTAGTGGTTAGAGGGTCAGACTAGGACCTGGGAGATGAGGGTTGAAATCTCCACTCCGTCAGGAAGCTCACGGGGTGCTCTTAGAGTCAGTTGCAACCTCTTGATTACCTCGCAGGGTCGTTTTAGGGATTAACTGAGAGGGGGGGAGGGTGAACCATGGACTCCTTGGAGAAAAATGTGGGATATAAATGCAGTGAATAAGCTCTTCTGCTGAGCTGCTTAAGAAAGCTGGACGGGCCAGCCAGAAGGAGATTCTTCACAGGGATGCAATTGGACCTACGCCACTTGCAAAACGCGCCTGGGAGATTTCGAACACTGTAGTCCAATGACAGCTGGGGACCCAAGTTTGCGAAACACCCTCAGCAGCATCTCGTTGTCCACTGTGACGACCGGGTGCTTGACTTGGTCTCATGTCCTCTAGCTTGGCCTTTTGGTGAAAGTTCACAGCAGAGTTCCCGCAAATCTTTGGCTGCCCTCGCGCAGCTGATTTCTCATTTCGTGTGTCACAGACAGAAGGGGAAACCCTGCTTGCGAAATCAGCCCCGACTTAGATTTGTCGCTTTCCAAGGAATGCCAGGCATTTTAGACCTCAAGGTAGAGGTGGCAGCGGCAGCCGATCTGCAAAACCGGCTGTCCCCCCAGGCCACAGACTTTTGCCTTGGAGCTCTGGTGCATCATGCGGAGTTGTTCCCAGGCCCTGTGGTGCAAGACCCTTATCTGAACATCAGGAGAGCCGGTAGCTCCGACCAGGGGCCTGTGACATGTTCGCACAGCAGCCAAACTTTGGGGGGGGGGAACGGGCAGGAGGGGGACCTCACCGCCGTCTCAGCAGGGCTCTCCCGACTGGGGATCCCCAGCGTTCAGCCTCCAGCGATGGAGGTTGAGGGTAGCCACTGTGGCTGTGGATTCTGCTTGTCCATTTGTGGGTTCTCCGCGAAATCGGAGGGATTGTGAAGTACGGGGAGGGGTTTGCCTTCGCACTCTCTGCTGGAGCGCCACTACGGTTTCCCTCGGGAGGCGGGGGACTCTCCTTCCTTGGATGTTTTTAAGCAGAGTTTGGATGCCCACCTGCCATGGATGCTGTGGCTGAGATTCCTGCAATGCAGGGGGTCAGACTGGTTGACCCTTGGGGTCCCTTCCCACTCCACGATTCTAACACACAGCCCAGGGTTGGGAGAACCTGCAAGCCCTTCAGGTGTCTCAACCCCAACACACATCAAATCAGCTTTCTCCACCCATACTGGCTGAATGGAATTGTAGAATGTAAGATCAGACGGTTTGCAAGACGGAGCTCAAATCTTACACCAGAGGACTCATGTTACGAGACAATAAAGCGTCTTTAATGCCTGCCTTTCTTCCTCCCTCCCCCTCTTTTCGCTCCTTTAGGGCATGTTGCAGCAAGGAGGGTGCCGGTGAAGCCTCTCGCTCTCCTTTCCTCCTCCACCGCACAGCAACCGGGACCCCTCGTTTCATCCCGGGCTTCCTCCATGAGGCGGCAAGAAGCCTGATGCCCTCTTCGGCCCTCACCATGGATGGCGGGAAGAGCTTCCACCCGCCTTGCACACACCAGCAGTCAGTCAACATGTTTTGTGGGGTGCCCACCCTGCCGGCCCAACTAAGCATGCCCACCCTAGAGGTGAGTAATAATAATAATAATAATAATAATAATAATAATAATATAAATTATTTATATCCTGCCCATCTGGTTGGGCTTCCCCAGCCACTCTGGGTGGCTCCCATCAGAAAATCATAAAACATCAAACATTTAAAACTTCCCTAAACAGGGCTGCCTTCAGATGTCTTCTAAAGGTCAGATAGTGTTTATTTCCTTGACATCTTATGGGAGGGCGTTCCACAGGGCAGGCGCCACCACCGAGAAGGCCCTCTGCCTGGTTCCCTGTAACCTCAGTTCTTGCAGGGAGGGAACTGCCAGAATGCCCACGGAGCTGGATCTCAGTGTCCGGGCTGGACGATGGTGGTGGAGACGCTTCTTCAGGTATACTGGACCGAGGCCGTTTAGGGCTTTAAACGTCAGCACCAACACTTTGAATTGCGCTCGGAAGCATACTGGGAGTCAATGTAGGTCTTTCAGGACCGGTGTTATGTGGTCTCGGCAACCACTCCGAGTGACGCCTAGTCCCTTTTGGGGCACCGCAGGAAAGGCCTCCCTAAGGTGGTGCATGTGAAATTGGGTTAGTTGGTTTGAGTCTGTGCATGTGTCTCTCTCTTCTTTTTGTAAAGTTTCTAAATCTCTTTTTATAATGAATGAAAGAGAGAGAGAGAGACCAGTTAAAACAGCAGAGGAAAAATGAAAGATGGCAAACGGAACAGGCACATGGAACAAGTAAAGTTGCACACGGGTTAAGATGGCAAAGTCCAAGTAATAATACCAGTAACAACAACAACAACAACAACAACAGCAACAGCAACAGCAACAGCAACAACAACAACTTATTACTTATACCCCGCCCATCTGGCTGGGTTTCCCCAGCCACTCTGGTCAGCTCCCAATAGAATATTAAAAACACGATAAAACTTCCCTAAACAGGGCTGCCTTCAGATGTCTTCTAAAAGTCAGATAGTTGTTTATCTCCTTGACATCTGATGTCAAGTAAAGAACATCAGCATGAATCTTATTATCAGGTCTAGTCCCAGGTTTGCCTGGCTTGTTGTCTTGGAAAGGATGGCTCTGCTGCATATGTGTATAATAAAGGAATGCCAGCTCATCTAAAAAGAGTCTGGAGGTTGTAAGTCCCGGTTGAAATCTTGAAGTACGCCTGATTTTTCTCCATTGCAGTAAGCCCGCAACTTAACGTGCATTTGATTAGAGTGCATTCAGCTCTATATGCTTGGCGAATACTTTTTGAGATTTAGAAATCCCGCCGGCCATTGCACCCAATGTGTTTTGACTATACAGTGGTACCTTGGTTTAAGAACAGCTTAGTTTATGAACAACTTGGATTAGGAACGCTGCAAACCTGGAAGGAGGTGTTTTGGTTTGTGAACTTTGCCTTGGAATAAGAACGTGTTTCGCTTCCTGATGAGTGTGTTCCATTTGTAAATCGAGTCCCCTGCTGCTATTGGAAAGCACGCCTTGGTTTAGGAATGCTTTGGGTTAAGAACTGACTTCTGGAATGGATTAAGTTCGTAAACCAAGGTACCACTGTAGCTTGAGGGTTTTACTGTATTGCTTTGCTCCAGAGTAATTGGTACCAGGAGCTGATGGCATCTTCTCTGTTTGTCACACAGGGGTCCCCCCAATTTCGCAGGGGTTGTGTTCCGGGCTCCCCACACGCATAGGTGAAATCGCATAAGGTGGGGAGCCCCCTCTAAGCACCCTTTAAACGCCCTCTCTTCCACCCTCTCTTCAATCCGTGCCAAAAATAATGTACCCCAAAATATCCACAGCTAGAATCAAAGCTCTGGGGCTTCCTATGTCCTCTCCGGGCTCTGGGAAGGGTCTCCTCATGAGCGATCAGGACTCTCTCCCGCTACATCTGGATTTCAATCCACAGTTGTACCTTGGATCCCGAATGCCTTGGAACTCGGACGTTTTGGCTCCTGAACGCCGCAAACCCGGAAGTGACTGTTCTGGTTTGCGAACCACCTTCTGTAACCCAAACGTCCGGCGGGGCTTCTGGTTGGCTGCAGGCGCTTTCTGCAGCCAATCGGAAGCCACGATTTGGTTTCCAAACATTTTGGAAGTTGAGCAGACTTCCAGAACAGATACCGTCTGATTTCCGAGATACGACTGTATTTAATTTATTTTTTGGGGGGGGGGGCAGTGGCCGCCTGTATAAACATTGAGTGAGGGGTCGCCAGGGTTGGAGACCTCAGGCCTGGGTCCAAACACAACTCTCCATGCCTCTTATCAGGCTCTCTGAACTCTCACCCCAAAATGTGCACCTCGGTGGCCTTGCCTTCCACCCTCCTTGAGTGTTTTCGCATCTGCGTCAGGGCTGCATCCAACGGAGTTCTACTTGTGAGTAGGCCCACTAAAACGACAGGGGGGACCCGAGTTAGTCACGCCCATCAATTTCAACATCTCTGACATGGGTACAGCCCCCAGGGACTGCTGCTAACTACGCGTTATGTGTTATGAGTTGTCCTCGTCCTGAGTGACCCGTTACCGAATCTGCCTCATTTGTAGTTTCAGAATTCTGCTTCCAGTTGGTGGACTCAAGCGCCCTATTCGTCAGCTTCGTACTCGGCACCATCTTTCCTGAGCGACAACCAGTAAGTGCTACACTACGGGAGAGGTACTGGGTAACGCGATTTTATTGGAGACGTTTCGGTGCGCAGAATAAAACAGTTCAGCCGCAGGATCCGCCTAGATATCAGCTCTTTTAAACTGCATTTGTATTACGCTATAGAAAGTAGAAAAAGGCAGCAGTTCCTTCATTTGTCCTTGGCAAACTCTTTTAAAAAGGAAAAGGAACATAAATGGTTTAGCAAAACAGAATCAGAGCTGTAGCGTTGGAAGGGACCCCGATTTATTGAAGAACGGCTACTCGGGAAGAAATTCTTGTTGGCGAGAGCCGTTTGACGGTGGAATGGACCTCCTGGGAAGGTGGCACGTTTGCAGAAAGAGCTTGGGGGGCCCAGCTGCCTGAGGTTCCTGCATCGCATGGGGTTGGGCTGGATGACCTTTGGGGACCCCCTTCTATTCCATTCTATTCCATTCTATTCCATTCCATTCTATTCCATTCTATTCCATTCTATTCTATTCTATTATTCCAGTCCTATAGCTCCATGATCTTGTATGTGTGTGTGTGCGTTCCCATCTCCCCGATACGTTTCTGCGATCACATGCAGGTTACACTGCCTTGCCAGGCAGAGAGTACATTTTTATGGAGCAGGGGTGAGCGACCCTGTCTGACCTCCACCTTCCTGCCTTGATATTTGCGAGCTGGCGGTTGCTTCCCTTTTAAATTCTCGACCTTGCTTAATGGAGTTCATGAAGCGCTGGCTGGGGCGGGCTGATCTGGTGTATATCATTTGGATGTCATTTTCCCTGCGCTGTCCCCCCTCTTCTGCGGCACCAACATCACTGCCTGGTTCACCACATACAGAGGAAGCATCCTTACTCGTATCAGGATACACCTCCCCATTTAACTCACTAGAGTCTACTTGGGCAGTGGATCTCAAGGGTCTCAGGCATTCCCTTCCCTGGTGTATTCTAAGCAGACATTGGGAGGACCTTGCGGGGGCTTACAGCCCCGTTTACCTGCCTGCAGACTGTCTCGCCAGAGTGGTGCATGCTGTGGTTATCTCCTGCTTGAACTACTGCAATGCGCTCGATGTGGGGCTGCCTTTGAAGGTGACCTGGAAACTACAACTAATCCAGAATGCGGCAGCTAGACGGGACTGGGAGCGGCTGCTGAGACCACATAACACCGGTCCCGAGAGACCTGCATTGGCTCCCAGTATGCTTCCGAGCGCAATTCAAAGTGTTGGTGCTGACCTTGAAAGCCCTAAACGGCCCAGTATACCCGAAGGATCGTCTCTACCCCCATCGTTCAGCCTGAACACTGAGATCCAGCTCCGAAGGCCTTCTCGGTGGTGGCCCCTGCCCTGTGGAACACCCTCCCATCAGATGTCAAGGAAATAAACAACTATCTGACTTTAGAAGACATCTGAAGGCAGCCCTGTTTAGGGAAGTTTTAAATGTTTGATGTTTTATTCTGTTTTTAATCTGTTTGGAGCCTTCCAGAGTGGCTGGGAAAACCCAGCCGGATGGGTGGGGTACGAATAAATAATATTAATAATAATATTAATAATAATAATAATAATAATAATAATTACAGTGGGACCTCGGCTTACAAATTTAATCCGTTCCGAATGCACACTCGTAGGTTGAAAACTTCGTAAGTCGAGTTTCCCATGGGAAAAGCGGTTTCCCATAGGAATGCATTGGAAGCGGAACAATTCGTAAGCCGAGGAAACCGCATCTAAAAATTCGTAAGTTGAGGAAACCGCATCTAGCCGCGAACGGGTTTTCCGTTCAGATGTCGACAAAATCGTAAGCGCGCAGCCACCTTTTCCACTCGTAAGT
Source organism: Zootoca vivipara (assembly GCF_965207765.1). Classification (NCBI taxonomy): domain Eukaryota; kingdom Metazoa; phylum Chordata; class Lepidosauria; order Squamata; family Lacertidae; genus Zootoca; species Zootoca vivipara. The sequence continues at coordinate 92,039,327 of NC_142589.1, read as the reverse complement.
CGAAAACGTCAGGTGTTGAGTAGCTCATAAGTCGAGGTCCCACTGTATTATTATTATTATTATTATTAATATTATTATTATTACTGTGCCGGTGCCTGGCATCCCTCCCGGCTGCACGCCAGGGTTTGAAACTCCCAGCTCTTAAAAACATAGAAGCACATAATTGTAGAGCTGGAAGGGACCCCCAAGAACCATCTAGTCCAGCCCCCCGCAATGTAGGAACCGCAGCTAAAGAATCTGTGGCAGAATGATGGTCTTCTTTAAAATGTCCAACGAGCCCACCACTTTCCGAAGGAGCTGTTTCTGCTGCCCAACAGCTCTAGCCCTCAGAAAGATCTTCCTCATGCTGAGTTGGGAGGCTTCTCTTGACATTTTAATCTGTCAGTTTGACACTCACCTTTTGGAATGGCAGAAAACAAGTTTGCTCCACCTTAGTCCTTCAGATGCTGGGTACGGCAATCATATCAAAATCCGGCCAGCAGAGCTGAAATGAAGACCTGGTCAAATTTTAACCTTTTAATACAGTGGTACATCGGAAGTCAAACGGAATCCGTTCCGGAAGTCTTTTCGGCTTTCAAAACGTTCGGAAACCAAGGCGCAGCTTCCGATTGGATGCAGGAAGCTCCTGTAGCCAATTGGAACCCGAGTCGGATGTTCGGGTTCCAAAGAACATTCGCAAACCGGAACACTCACTTCCGGGTTTGCGGCGTTCAGGAGCCAAAACGTCCGAGTACCAAGGCATTCAGGATCCAAGGTACGACTGTAGGGAAAAACTGCAACAACCTGTATTTCTCCTTTTCTCTTTAATATGAAAACTACTGTCACTGGCACAAAATAGAACAAGTTTTTTTATTTATTAAAAAAAACACACAAGTGAGCAGCGAAGAAGTTGAAAGAGGAACGTTTAGCACAAGGCCAGCCATTGCAAGACCCCCCCCCCCGGCCGCAATGTGTAATTAAAAGTATTGGGGATCCACCCAGAATATTTTCCCGATTTTGCTGCAAAGTGCCCAAGCAACTAGGTTCGCAATCCATACCTTTGACAAGCTATGTACCAGGGCATAACTCAGCCCCATAACCCTGGGCTTCAATCTACCACAGTGTTTTGGAAAGAGCCCCCCTTGTCTGCGGCAGCGATGCCAGGGCACTCGGGTAGGGGGGGGGGAAGAAGAAGAAGAAGAAGAAGAGGAGGAGGAGGAGGTGCCCAAGCTGGCACCCCTTTTTCAACAGCCGTTTGCGCTGCCAATTCTGCTGTGGACGACGCCCCTGCTTGGAAATGGGTGTGCTTTTTCTTTCTTTCTCCTTTCGAGAGTATTCCTGTAAATTCTACTTTCTGAACCCTCCTGGGAGGTGTTAACAGAAGTTCTTCTCCCCCCCCCCTGCTGCATATTGAATCGCAGGTTGTAGACGGTGATCGATTGCAGCCCTCCCCTTCTTCTCTCCCTGCGGCCGTTCTCACCCAGCTTTGCTCGAATCCGCATGACGGTGGACCCCCCCTTTCTTAAAAGTACTGTAAAAAGATAAGATAAGATACCTTTATTGTCATTGTCCCCTTGCTGGAACAATGAAATTACTCAGTTGCTACATCCACTCAGATAAAGCATTCTGCATAATCCAAAATTACAAGTAACAAATGAAATAAGATGACTTCAAAGTCCAGGCTTTCCATTTAAGGCCAAAATCGCTCTAGAGAAGAAACTGCTCCTGAGATGGCTCGTTCTTGCTGTTTGTTGAGTTTTCAGAAATAACCATATCCGAACGAAATAAACAGGGCAGATAAGAGAAAGCCCTTTTTCATGCAGTTCCTAGTATGAGAGGGCTCACATCCTGAATTCTGGCTGTCCACTGTTTAAAGAGGATGCAAGACTAGTTGGGCCATTGGCCTGATCTGGCAAGGCTCCCCTTAACATTCTCGAAGCTGAGATAGCTCAGTCAGCAGAGCGCAAGACTCTGAGTCTCAGGGTCGTGGGTTTGAGTCCCATGTTGGGCTCGTTCGACCCTCACGGTCCTACAGTTCTATACATCTGCGATCTTTCCGAGCGCCGCAAGCCTGCCAGATTAGTCGCCCGTCTTGGCTAGCGCTGCACGCTCTGGCTGGCAGCGTCTCCCCAGAACATCCTCGGAAGGGACGGGGCTTTCCTGGATCGGCCTCCCTTTCCTCCTAATCTGAAGGTGTCATCAGTGGGTGGAAGCTGGGGGCTGCCAAACAGTGTCCCTGCCAAGCAGATGTCCGTCGGCCGGGGATCCCCCATGCTTTTCCATAGGGGTGTTCTTTGCTGGTTCTCGAGAACTTAAAATAATAATATCTCTCTCTGGTCACTTTTCAAATCTACAGCTGCTTCTTACTGGAAGGATGGTGAAGCAACGGGGCTGGGGGGGGGGAGAAAAGAGGTTGGGGAGGAGGGTTCTTCCCTGGGGTGGTAGTGCGGACTTTGCAATAGTAAAACCGAAACAGATGATGTGCTCAGAGCAGCAAGGGCGGCAGAGACGGGAGGCCGCTGTGGCTTATCATGATTTTTTTTGACCTGCCGTTTCCAGAGGTCAGAGAGCTGGTATTTGCAGCCACCTGCACAGGGCCGGATTTAGGTTTGATGAGGCCCTAAGCTACTGAAGGTAATGAGGCCTGTAAGGGGGAGGGATTACAGAGAACCCCCCCCCCCTCATCAGAAGCAGCCCGTCTCCAAGCAGTCATGAGAGCGAGGGGTCTGAAGGGGTGAGTCAGGAAACGGAGAGGGAGTGCCAGACCTCTGACAACATCCAAGAGCCCCTGCTCCACAGGCAGGAAGAGAGAGAGGCGGAAAGAGTGGACAGGAATAGGGCAGACCGCAGACCCTTCCCCTCCGACACCGGAATTGAGGAGGAGGAGAAAAGGGAGGAGATTCACTGTCCCGAGGCTTTTATGTTGGTCCAAATCGCGGAAGGGGGCAGTGCCGGATTCTGATTCGGAATGAGACATGAAACCAGTAGCTCGCTACACTGTCAATAATGTGCACTAATAAAGACTTCTGAAAGACAAGCATGTGGAAGGTCGTTACTCAGGTGTAGTCACAACAACCCTGACAAGGCCCTTTATATGTCCAGCTGTCCTTTGTCAACAACAAATTGTCGGTGGTTTTTTTGTGTGTGTCGAATATATGCTATATGGTAATTTATGGACCTAATAGGTATCTAAAGCCATTTGCACATCACAAAATATGTATTTTATTGTTGAACTGAAATACAATTAAGAAGAAGTATATTAACAGTGAAATAATTATTAAGCTCTAACTTAAGATGATTTTTGATTCATAACAAACTTAATAATGCAAACACATTGGCATTTGGCAATAACAAAAGTTCCTTTAGAAACACAATTCACAAAGACTCATAATCTAGTCTCTAGAAACTTGCTCTAACATGAAATAATTAGAGGTGTAAATATATGATGCAAACTACTAATAATTATAAATAGCAGAATGTCGGCACCCTATATATAGAAAGGAGCAAACCAGTGATATTTTAGGGCGCAGGCTAGCAGACATATATCATAGGAGCCTACACAACACAAAACACTGTTGCTGTATTTAGGTTTTATTTTATTTGTTTTTTATTTTATATTTTGGAAATGTACATCCATTTTCCCCCCTTTAGATTTTTTGGGGGGACCTCCAAGAGAGTGGGGCCCTAAGCCACGGGTGTCAAACACAAGGCCCGGGGGCCTAATCCGGCCCGCCAGACCTCATCATGTGGCCCGCGTAGCCGCTGCCGACAGTAGCCGCTGACAGTAGTTCTGGAGCCTGCGATTGGCCGAGGGTCAAAACCGGGGGCGGGGCTGCAGGCGGAGGCCGGGGCCCTGGAGCCGCGCTGACGGCCTTGGCCAGGGAATTTCAATTTCGAATGAGGCTGAGGGAGGCGGTGGCACAGTGGCCAGACGGGGAAGTGAGATGCAGGAGGAGGAAGCCCGCCGAGGAGGTAGGAAAGCCCTACAGGCGCCGCCGGCAAAGTTGGTGCCGGGACAGAGCAGCGCTGGATTTTTTTTTTGGCGGGCTTTGCTGTTGTCTCTGAGAGCGAGTGAGGCGGCACTGGGGAGCCGCCGCCCGCTGCTTCCCTTCCTCTCCTCGGCTGCATCCGGGAGGTGGGCGAGCGAGCGGGCGAAAGGGACGCGGAGTGAGCCTGAGGGGGAAGTAGGCGAAGCGCAACAGCCGCTCTCTTGATGGAGCCGGGTTTCTCTTCCCTCTTCCTCCATTTTCTCCTCATAGACACTCAGGAGGGTGCCTGGCTTTTGCTCTGCCCCCCACCCCCGAGCCGCCCTTTGGCTTCTCAGTTCCGGCGGAGCTGCTCCCCGGGGGGCGGCCGGGAGGGAGGCGGCGACGACGGTACGGGTTCCTGCTCTTCCCGCTCTGCTGCCGCCTCCTCTCAGCCCCTCGTGATGTAGGGCTCCAGATGGAGTCGCCATGCAGTTTGAGTAGGTGGGAGGGGAATTTTTTTTTGGGGGGGGGGAGGTTTTCAAGCCTCCTCTGCTTGCAGTCCCGGTAGGGAGAGGCGGCGGCAAAGACGACAACAGCGCGGGTGGGGGGAAGAGCAGCTCTGAGGTGAAGATGCACATCCGCTGGGGCTGCCGCCACCTTCCTCCTCGGGGAATCCGCTGCCCTCCCTCAGCGCGAGGGGAAGGGACTCTGGCGCTGAGGAGGGAGGATGCAAAAGCAAAGCATAGAGTTGGCGCTGCACCGCATGTTCCTGCCCCTCTCCAAAGCATGGGGTGGGTTGCAGCGTGTGGCATCCTGCCTAGCGGGGTTTGGGTGTGCGCAGGGCGGGAGAGGGAAGCCCTCTTTCCATCCGCAGGTTTTCAATCCCAGCAGTGGCTTTCTCCTTCCTGCCGAAGGTTTAGTTGAGCCCCCCCCCCCAAGCCGTCGATCCCCACCTTTTGTTCAAATTTCCCTCGTTTACATCCCCTCCCACACATGCGCCACGACGCAGGAATCCGCGTGGGGGTGGGAATGAGCTTACATTATTTCAAAAAACAGTAATAATTGAATGCAGTGACAATAATTTATGATAATAAAGAGTGGACACATAGTCCTACAGACGCAACCGGCCCTTTGAGGGTGACCAAACTGCTGATGCGGCCCCCGGTGAATTTGAGTTTGACACCCCTGAAGCTATAGCTTGTTTAGTTTATACATAAATCCAGTACAGCACGTTCAGCACACAGACTCACTCTCCGATCTGGTCTGATTGTTCGACTCGAGAGCTCAAGATGAGTTTGCCTGTTCAGACCAAATGTCTCACCTGGATAGCTCAGCTGGTTAGAGCGTGGTGCTGATAACGCCACAGTTGCAGGTTCGATTCCCCGTAAGGGTGCAGCTTCCTATTCCTGCATTGCTGGGGGTTGGACTAGAGGACACTCAGGGTCCCTTCCAACTTTGCAATTCCTTCTGGTGCAGAAACTCTCTGCTCCTAGTGAGCTGCCAGAGTTGAACCAGGTCTAAGTGACAGTGTTCAGCTGAAAAGCCCACATAATGCAAGATTTGGGGTGGACCCAAGGTTGGGGGGTGGTGGGAAAAGCCCCTGCTGTGCATGCAGGAGGTGCCGGGTTCGATTCCTGCAACCTCAACCAAGGTGTCTTGTGGTGCAGTGGTTACAGCAGTCCCTGTCCAACTTTTTCAGGCTACTTCACTGCTCCCCTGTGTTCATAAACACAGAGGCCTTGCCTGATGGAGAGACTCCATCAGGCAAGGCCTCTTTCCACCTGCCTTGCCTCGCCCCCTCCAGCCCTGGGACTCCTCATAAGGAAGCTGTGCCTGGAGGAAGAACTGTGAGGGGAGAGACTCCATCAGGCAAGGCCTCTTTCCACCTGCCTTGCCCCATCCCCTCCAGCCCTGGGACTCCTCATAAGGAAGCTGTGCCTGGAGGAAGAACTGTGAGGGGAGAGACTCCATCAGGCAAGGCCTCTTTCCACCTGCCTTGCCTCACCCTCCAGTCTCTATTTTTCAATTTGTATTGTATTGTTTTATGCACTGTGGCTTGCTGTTGTTTTATTGATTATTGTTTTGAAATTATTTATTGTAAATGTTAAGAGTGGGTTTCTGTTTAATTTTCATATGCTGATGTAATGATTGTTGAACGTTACATTATTTGATTGCTTATTTTAAAGCTATGTTTTATTATCATATTTTTGTATTGCATTAGATAGTTATAAGGTTGTTTTGTATTTCATGAGATTCTGTTTCTTCAGCTTGTAAACCGCTTTGAGTATTGTATGATAGAAAGGCGGTATACAAATTAAAAGTGATGATGATGATGATGATCCTCGCCGCCTCCCCTAATTTACAAAAAAGCAATATTCGGAATAGCAATTTGCACGACCCGCTATTCAGCATGTGATCAAAGCTCATTTAATCGATCAACAGAATTGATCAGCTTGTCAAAGTCGGGTAGCCGTTTGCGCCGCCAGCACCCCCTTGCAGCCCCATCGCCTTGTTTGGGAGCCGCTGGCTTTGGGCGTCCAGCTAGCACTCGGCAGACTTGGGTTCAAATCCTCGCTCAGCCATGAAATTCACCGGGTGACCTGCGGGTGGCGGGAGCTGCTCTTCTCTCAGCTCAGCCTACCTCACAGGGCTGTTGTGGAAATGGGAAGAGTCGAGCGGGGAGAAGCGCGTGCCTGATGCCCCTTGTAGGCAAAATATGCCAGTAATGAACCATTGAAAGAGCCATCTAGCTGGCCGGTTTCAGGGGAAATGGTACTGGGTTAGACGAGCCTCATCCAGCGAGACAGTCGTATCACAACCTTCCACAAATTCACCATTCCCTCTTTCCCTTCCAGGCAATATTTTGATTTCTACTCTGGCGGGCAGCCGTTCTCTGACGCCAACTATGCAACTCCAGGCCTCGCCGATTTCTTGAAGAACGGCGACTTTCCTCAGGTAAGCCTCGGCACGCACCTGCTCCTTTGACCATCAGGTCTGTTTTCTCTGTTGGGATTAGGCCAGCAGAAAATAACAACCTCTGCTTTCTTGCTTTCATTCTGGACAAGTTCAGGAAAAGGGTTTATGGCGAAGGCAGATGGGCAACGACCACCTGCCGTGTGATTTGATTGCAGCAAGTTTGGAGGTGATTGAGTGTTGGGCTGTTGGCCTAATTCAGCAGGCCCTTATTACGCTCTTAGGTTGTTTTGTGTGTGTTTTGAAACTGGTAAAAGTCCCATTCAGAGATGGGATTTCCCCATAATCTTTCTTTCTCTCATTTCTTTGTTGTTGTTGTTGCTGCTGTTGTTGTTATATTCTATTTTATTTTATTTATATACTGCCCTTCGTTTAAAGATCTCAGGGCGATTTGCAGGACAAAAATACATCATAAAAGCACAATAAATAGCCAGCGTGAAAGCAAAAGAAAACAATGAAACAATTTTCGTCCAAAGAAGTCAGTCCTGCTTCTAAATGCTGCTGCTTTTTCAACATGAGCAAAGTATTGCAAGGCATTGCCTTTGAGTTTATTGGTATCGAGAAATCCGGTCAGCCTCTTTCATGGAGGCCTAAAAGTTGAAGCGTTAGGAGAAGCTGAAATTTGTCAGGAGAATTTGGAGAAAGGCAGCGTTCCTTTATCTCAGGGGTGTCCAGCAGGTCGATTGGGATCAACTGGTCGATCCCCGGGAGGCAGCAGTCAATCGCTGGCTCCTTTTCCTTTGCTTTTGTCCGGCCCCCCCTCCCCTCCCTGCATTTTATCCTGAAGAATGGAGTTTTTGCAGCGATATGTTGTTGAGGGCATAATCCCCTTGCCCCTGAATGTTAGGCGGCCTCCCCAAATGAAGTTTTTACCCTGCTTTTTACTCTCTAAAAAAGCTCAACAAGTTTGACCTGAACCCCAATAAAACGGGGGTAGATCACCTCCAGTTTATAACTCTGCGAGTAGATCGCAGTCTCCTGGAAGTTGGCTACCCCTACTTTATCGGATTCCCCTCTAACAAAGGAAAGCAACGTTATTCCACCGAAACTCGTGGTGATTTAGGGATGACTCTTATTGGCTGATGGTATTACTTTTGTTCCTTCCTTAAGATCAGCAGTTTCCTCTATGCAGTTTCCCTCTTTCTTGTCTTGATAATAGCACTGTATTGTGATACTCATTTCATTGTAACTTGCCTGTAATCTGGATTTGCTCTATTGTTGATGTTGCTGATATTTATTAAATTTGTATACCGTCCTACGCCCGCAGGTCTCAAGATGGTAATATATAATAATACTGTAATGATTATTACTGATTATATTTAGAGCCTTTGTACAGGCATCCCCAAACTTCGGCCCTCCAGATGTTTTAGACTACAATTCCCATCTTCCCCGACCACTGGTCCTGTTAGCTAGGGATCATGGGAGTTGTAGGCCAAAACATCTGGAGGGCCGCAGTTTGGGGATGCCTGCCTTTGTACAACGCTCTGCGAGCAAACAGGCTCCCTGAGAGGATGGCATACCATCCATTAACCTATGGTCAATTAAACAAGGCAGCCCCTGCCCCTACAGGCTTACAGTCTAAACACACACACACACACGACATGCTGGATAGCTCGGTTGGTTAGAGCACGGTGCTGAAGATGCCAAGGTTGCAGGTTCAAACCCCGTGAGGAACAGCTGCATATTCCTGCATTGCAGGGGGTTGGACTAGAGAACCCTTGGGGGTCCCTTCCAAGTCTACGATTCTACGCAACAGGAAAAGGAGAGGGAGGGAAGAGAAGAATCGGAACTCGAGCACTTATCTGGCACAGCTCAAACCAAAGATGACAGAGAGAGCTCTGCTTCCCCATCTCTCGCAGTGACATTACGTACGTTTGTTATAAAACCTTGCAAATGTAATTGAGAAGAATTGAAGCTTCTTCTTGTTGTTGTCAGCATCAGTGTGACTCGAGACACAATGGAGTGCACCTCCGAGGGTGAAATAAAACCGCTTTTAGCAGCACCGACGTGACCTCCTTTGGGGCACCAGCCTGGGCCGTGTGTCTGGAGGTCCTGGGCTGCCCAGACGACGTCAGGAAGTTATTCATGATGTTGAGTCAGAATCTCCCTTTCTTGTCACTTGAAGCTTCTCGGTCCAAGTCCTGCCTTCCAGAGTGGAAGAAAACAAGCCTGCTCCCTCTTCCACGTGAAAGCCCTTGAGATATTTGAAGATGGCTATCCTATCTCCTCTCAGTCTCCTCTTTTGCAGGCTAAACATAGCCAGTATAAAACCGTTCTTGGTTTCCAGACCCTTGATCATCTTGGTTGCCCTCCTCTGCAAACCTTCCAGCTTGCCAACATCCTTCTAAAATTGTGGTGCCCAGAACTGTGGTGTCCAGAAGGAAGAATAGTGGGACTATGACTTCCCTTGATCTGGACACTAGACTTCTGCTGATGAAGCCTAGAATAGCGTCTGCTTTTTTTGCTGCTGCATCACACTGTGGGCCTGTGTTCAGCTTGCGGTCCACTAAGACCCCTAGACCCTGTATAAGGCAATCAGATACAGGAGGTGCCGAGATCCCATGTCACCCGCGGTTTAATAGCCTAGGATGTGAAAAGGTGTTTTTATTTTATCGCTCCCCACCCTCCCTAGTTGCAAATGTAATCAGCTGACCCGACTGCACCTTGAGGCGGTTGAAGGCAAGCCTTACCTGCAAGGCACTTGTTTTCCTTGGAAGGGTGCCAAGCGCAGTAACTTTAAATTAAACCAGGCTTTCAATCACTACCAAGTAATTGGATGCACCCCATCAAATCCGCCCACATCTCGCCTGCCAGTTCCAGGACCAAAAGGAGGTGGAATAAAGCCAGATTCCATACGACACGATGCCGTGCCCTAAATCAAAATACCAGAACACGAGAGGTGCTTTTCATCTATTGATAGCTGCTCCTTAGCTTGCCGGAGGGGGGCTTGTCAGCAGCTGTTCACCTGGGGCGAGTTTAGAATGGGGTCTAGGTGAGTCTCCCTCCCACCATTGCCTTTTATCACAGAGGACCTAAAGTATTTAAGCGAGGCTATAAACAAACTTCTTGTTGTTGTTGTTGTTGTTGTTGTTGTTGTTGTTGTTGTTGTTGTTGTAATAATTCGTTACCCGCCCTTCACCCTCCCAGGCTGGGTTGCAGCAATTAGAATGCAACGTTAATAATAAAGTGCAATATTGCACAATTAATATTATTTTTAAAAAAGAAAAATTTAATTAAAGCAACACATCCCCAAGGACACCTTGTAGAATCTTATCGGTGGTACAGTCATACCTCGGTTTAAGTACGCCTCGGTTTGAGTATTTTCAGTTTAAGTACTCCGCGGACCTGTCTGGAACGGATTAATCCACTTTCCATTACTTTCAATGGGAAAGTTTGCTTCAGGTTAAGTACGCTTCAGGTTAAGTACGGACTTCTGGAACCAATTACACTCATACCTCGGGTTAAGTACGCTTCAGGTTGAGTACTCCGCGGCCCCGCCTGGAACAGATTAATCCACTTTCCATTACTTTCAATGGGAAAGTTCGCTTCAGGTTAAGTAAGCTTCAGTTTAAGTACTCCACGGACCGTCTGGAACGGATTAATCCACTTTCCATTACTTTCAATGGGAAAGTTCGCTTCAGGTTAAGTACGCTTCAGTTAAGTACAGACTTCCGGAACCAATTGTGTTTGTAAACCGAGGTACCACTGTATTTCATCGACAATCGGAATGAATTTCAGGCACCAAAAAGTCATCCCTTTGGAGCCGTCTGGCCCCCAAATGATAGCTGTAACCTTGGTTTAAGGAGCAATTTGGCGTATGGTTTATATATCTTGAGTTTCTAACCCTGCTTCTGTAAAGGTTCAGTCAGCTGAAGTTTTAGTTGCCGGCTCAACTCCTGTTTGCAAGGAGAAAAGCCTGAGGAAATGAGTCTAACCTAATATAACGGTTATTCACAAACCCATAAGGAAAGCGACCTTATACTGAGTCAGATTGAACTGGCAGCAGCACTCCAGTCTTGCCTGGAAAGGTTTATTTCCCCCAGTTTTCTTAATTTTTTATTTAAAAGATTGTTAGTCTTTTAAAACAAAACCCCTGCGTTGACCCTGAGCTGCCATGTTCCCCTTTAGAAATGACAGCGCAAGATTTGTAAAGAAAGTTCTGTTTTTACAATAAACTTTTATGGAAAGTTTTTCTGAGTAAGATGCAATAAAAATCACACTGATCTAAGAAAGAAAAATAGGAAGAAAGAAAAGAAAGTGGAGGAAAGGAAGAGAATAAAGAAGAAAAGAAAAAAGAGGAAAAGAGGAAAAGGAAGTGACAAAGTCCTCTATCAAAATTAAGTTCTGATTTAAACAGGAGGTGGCCCTTATGCAGAGTCAAATCGTTTTTTCCATCTAGCCGGTTTGCAGTGGCTCTCCAGGATTTCAGCAGGGAATTCTTTGGTCGCCAACCTGGCACCCAGAGATCTCCACGTGGTCACAATTCAAAAAAGCGCACCTGGGGGATTTCTAGCACTGGTACCTGCAGATGCCGCCGGGGACGGAACCTGGCTCCTTCAGCATGCCAAGCATGTCCTCTGCCCCATAGGTGTAGCACCAGGAAGCTGGCACGCGGCAAGGAACATTCGGCGTTTAACTGGTGATGCTTTTTTCCCCTTAAATGCTGTTTTGTTTTATTTTTAAACCCGTGCCTCTTCTAATTGCAAGCCGAGGGCAACTTTTGACCTGTGCAAACAGCAGGCCCCGATCCTTCTCGTGACATCCCATTCTCTTGCAAGAGTACAAAAGCGTAGGTGTTCGTCATGCGTACAGTATTTTTTTAAAAAAACAATCAACCCACTATCCTTCCAGAAATTGCTTCTTGCATGTTCATGATTCATTCTGGCTTGCGTCCGTTCAAAATACCACTTCCACAGGCCGCGTGAACCAGTAGCGTGACACTTTTTTTCTTTCTTTCTAAGGACCTCATTTTCTGGTGCATATTGGGAAAGGTGCTTTTTGCAGGCTCTGTTATGGCTTTTTTTGGGGGGTGGGGGAACCGCAACAAGGATCAGTTCCTGTTAGGCTCTGCTTCCCAGAGGTCGGCATGGACAGCGTGGCGAGAGTTGTTATTCCTGTTGTTTAATATTATTATTATTAATAATAACAACAACAGGACGATGCCACCCTGATAGCAGCTGTTTGGGGCTGGAACGGAAGCTTCTAAAGTTCCCTTTTCAAGCCAGCCTTTGGCGGCAACACCCCAGGGGCCCGCCTTCTAAATTTAGCCTTTATTATTTGGTTTGCTCTTTTCCCAGGCGGTGGGGGGTGGTTGTCGGCAGGGAGGGGAAAACACAACTTTTAAAACTAACACGGGCCCGAGCGGGCTTGGGGATGGAGCGCTGGGGAGAGAAGCGAGTCTCGCTTTTGGGCCCCCGAACCCAGCCCGGCCCCAAACCCCGTTCTGTATCCTTTTGTTTACAGTGGCTCTGTGGTTTAAATTACACGACATACAGTAATTCTGCTGTCATTGCCAGTAATTTCACTGACTTACCAGGCAGCCTTCATTTCCTGAAAGTCAGCCGGGCTGGACTTAGAGGAAGACAGCACCCTCCTCTCCTTGACTAAGCCAATCCGATCGCAGTGGGGGTGGGAGGGTGGGGTGGGGTGGGGTGGGGGGAAGAGACCGGCTTTTTCTGCCAGGCTGTCTTCATCAGACAAGCCTCTTCTTCCTCCTCCTCTTCTTTTTTTTTGCACCCTCCCTTTCTGTAATTCCGTGCCAATTCTTTAAGACAATTTAAAAACAAAAAACCCCAACCTTCCAATGCTCCTCTCCTGACAAGCCGGCTGTCATGAGGCAAGACTCGTCGCCCTTGGGTGCCGAGAAAGTCCGCTTCTCCTCTTTGCCAGGGAGCAACTCGCCTCGCCCTGCCTTCCATGCTGGCTTAATATGTCCCAGATGCAGTTCTGGCTCAAGTTTGCGTCGCTCTTCAAGGTAACTTTTTGAAAAACATTTTTTTTTAAAAAAAAACAAATAAATAAATTGTGTTAAATTTCAGGGGTTTCCCTCCCTCTCCAGGGTGCTTTGCTTGTTGTGGGGGGGGGGGCAGAAGAGAATCTGCCAAACAGCGGCAATTGATCAGATGGTTGCAAAGTCTGCGAAACTTTTTATGGAAAGATCGGTGGAAGTCTCTCTCTCTCTCTCTCTCTCTGTGTGTGTGTCTGTGTGTGTGTGTCTGTGTGTTTGTTCTGTGCCACGGGCAGTGTTCAAGGAAGCAAGAACGGGATATTTTATGGAGAAAACCATTTGTCAGGGTGAGGTCTGGAGAGACGGTCAGGAAGCGGGGGCTTCTGTAGCAAGCAAAAGTGCACAGGGGTGGGTCTGCGCAGCTTTGACAACCGGCTCTCCAAAGAGCCCGCGCTTTGAGAAAAAGTTTTTCAGCCCCCAGAGCGGAGAGGGGAGCAGCTGCCGGCCTCGATGTTTTTCACTCCTTCCCTGGCTTCCGACATCCAGCCGCCAACAGCCCTACTTGACTGCCTCTGTGGTGTTCGTACAATTACAATGCACCCCCCCCCCAATATCGCTTGCTTTCTCTCGACTTGCAAGACTTTAGAGCCTTAACTTTCAGGGGTCTTGGCAATGGGTACAGCCGGGAAACGGGGGCAGGGTTAATACAAGTTTAGGGGGATCTGGAAAAGAAAAACCTCTTGATTTGGGTGTTCAGTCATCTTCCAAGAGTCTGCAACCTGTCTTTTTATCTGGATGGGGGGGGGGTGTGAGTGTGTGAGTGAGTGTGTGTTTTAAACTGGTCTCCAAACATTGCCTTCTGGCGCCTTACTGTAATTCATTTCTCAATTAAGTTTGCTTCCTGCTATTCCTCCCGTTTCTGGGAAGCGCCGTTTGTGAGGATTCCCCCCCCCCCAAGCCTATTATTATTATTATTATTATTATTATTATTATTATTATTATTAGTCTTGTGAGATTTGGTAGCCTTGCTGGTTGTACGTGTTTTGGGGGTTCCAGAGTCCTGCAAGCAGGATATGAAATGTAGAGAGCCCTGTTAAAACCTAACACAGCCTTTCTCAAACTCAGTTCCCTGGCTGTTGTTGGACTACAACTCCCATCCCACACAGCTACAAGGACCAGTCAGGGGTGATGGGAGTTGTAGTCCGACAGCATCTGGCGACCCAAGTTGGAGAGAGGCTGCTAATAGCTTGGATCCAGACCCTGGCGTGCTTAGAGGAGACCTTTTGTAACTAATGGGACTCAGGTTACTCATTGATTTCACACTTTGAAAGTGCTAGACTAGGATAGCGGCACTAGAATGGGGCTCAGGTTACTCGTGAACTAACTAAGTCCTATTGATTTCATACTTTGAAAGTGCTAGACTAGGATAGTGGCAATGGTCAGGAGTCCAGGTTGGGCCATTGGCCCGATCCAGCAGGCTCTTCTGGTGGGTTCAAATCCTGGGCTCATTGCTTCCTTTTTGCCTGACTCAGAGGGCAGTTGCAAGGGTGAAGTGCTTTGTGTCCCTTAGGAGGACGCAGGAACGTTTGCGGTGAGGCTGAGAGTATTCCCGCCAGTGAGGTGCAACTCTCGACGAAATCAAGCAAAGAAGTCTGTTTCTATTAGTTATTACCAAACTTTTTTTTCCGTATCCTGTTAGGTGCCCAACACAGCTTGACTGGAAGTGAACAAAAAACTAATTGGGACAAACTATGGCTTAAAATGCAAATTAGACTCACTTCTGAGTGGGGGGTGCCAGTGATTCAGTTTTTGAAAATACACCAGTCTCTTCAGGCAACAAACGAGGTGTTCTGTTTGACCTAGAGGCTGCCATAGCCCCCCACATCCCAGAATGGCAGCTTCTGCTTTTAGCGTTCCCCTATTTTGGCTTTCTCTATGCTGGTTGTGTGTGAAGTTCCTAACGTAGCGCAGTTATGGAAAGCTGAATTTTGAATGTGGACATGGGCACATTTTCATCCCAACACCCCTCAGAGCAGTTTTTGCGCTCGATCGACACCGACTAGTGTCCGGGACCGGGAGGAAATGCGCTTAATAAGCCTGCCTCTCATCTCCACGAAGTACCGTAATTCCACCCCGTTCCTTGGACAGATCGCAAATGCATTTCCTGGATGAAAGTCCACATTCATGCAGGGGATATCTAAACCATGGATCTTGCTTGCAAAAGATGCCAACTTGAAAAGCTTTAAAAGAGGATTAGGCAAATTCATGGAGGGGGGGGGCTGTCAATAGCTACTAACCCTCACAGTTGTGCTCTCTGCCTAGGGGCAGATCCCCAGTTGCTAGAAACCACAGGAGGTGAGAGTTGAAAGTTGCTCCTGTGCTCGAATCATAGAATTGTAGAGTTGGAAGGGACCCCGTGGATCATCCCGTCCAACCCCCTGCAATGCAGGGGTGTCAGGTAAAGCATCCCTGACAGGTGGCCATCCAACCTCTGCTTAGAAACCTCCAGGGAAGGAGAGGCCACCACCTCTCTTTGGAGTCTGTTCCAGTGCTGAACAGCTCTGACTGCCAGAAAGTTTTTCTGGATGTTGAGCTGGAATCTCCTTCCTTGTAATTTGAAGCCATGGGTTTGAGTCCAACCCTCCAGAGCAGGAGAAAGCAAGATTGCTCCGTCTTCCATGTGACAACCCTTCAGATATTTGAAGACGGCTGACATGTCTCCTCTCAGTCTCCTCTTTTCCAGGCTAAACATACCCAGCGCCTTCAAATATTCCTCATCAGGCTTGGTTTCCAGACCCTTCATCGTCTCGGTCGCCCTCCTCTGCCCACCTTCCAGCTTGTCAACATCCTTGATCTGGACACTAGACTTCTGTTGATGCAGCCTAGAATAGCGCTACCTTTTTTTTTTTGCTGCTGCATCATCACACCGTTGGCTCATGTTAACCTTGTGGTCCACCAAGACCCCTAGATCCTTTTTGCATGTACCGCTTGCGGGTTTCCCACGAGGAGCATCTGGCTGGTCACTGTGAGAACAGGATGCTGTACAGGGGGGGCGCACTGCGCCAATCCAGCAGGGTCTTATTCGGTTATGTTCTTCGGTTTGCTTTTGGTGGAGATGTGGCAGGAGAAGGTGGCAGGAGAATCCGTTGGGCTGAAAACTGCTCAATCCCTGCCCCGTGCATCTTTTCCCCATCTCAATGGTCATCTTGAGCTTGTGTCCACTGCGGCAAAGCCTCTCCTCTTTCGCCAGCCTTCTGCTTTTCCTGCAGTCTCTCTTGCTCAAGGTGCAGAATATCAGGGCATTATTGCCTTGCGTGGAAAGCACACAGGAAAGGTTTTTTAACAACTTCTGCTGCCCGACCCCGCCACCTGAATCCTCTTCTGAATATACCACAGGGTTAGGTTGCAGGTGTTGTTGGGCTCTTGACGCCCAGCAGCCAGCAGGCCCAGTGGTCAAGGATGTTGGGAACTGGACTCCCAGCCTTTAGAAACTCGGATATATATGTTAATCACTCAATTGCATTTTAAACCTAAGTTAAAGTCGCCACCATGGAATGTCTAGATGCCCCCCCTTCTCATTTTAATAAAATTTTCTGTTTTGCAATTTAGAATACTTATTTAAACATCCTTAAAATATTGATGACTTCCCTTCTCCCCTTTCCATGGTTCATTTTGCATATCATAAATCCCTGCATATTTTGCATAAACTAAACCATTCAGTATTCCATTATTGCATACGTCAAAACTTAATTTACACTGCTGAATTTATCTTAATGCCGCCAATGTTTTCAAGTGTACACAATTCTCCCCCCCCCATACATTCAATAAACGTTTTCTAATCTTCTCTAAATGTATTTTCTTCTTGTTCTCTTATCCTATATGTTAAGTCTGCAAGCTGCGCATATTCCATCATCTTAAGTTGCCATCCTTTGGTTGGGACCTCTCTTGTTTTCCATTCTAGATGCCTTTTTTAAACCATGAAATTTATTATTGTTATTCATTTCATCTCTATACTGCTTTATATTTCAAAGAAGAAATCGCAGAGCCATTTGCAACACATTCAAAGATCAAATCAAACAATCCAGAATAAAACCGATTTCAAGCTTCACATGAATTATTTCAGATTCTTCTCTAAGGGACATTTTGCTTTCCCCCTATAATTATTTACCTCCTTAATTCATAGAGCTCCCCCATAGCAGAATGACTCTAGGGAGCCAGTGGGGTGTAGTGGTTAGAGTGTTGGATGAGGACCTGGGAGATCAGGGTTTGAATCCCCACTCCGTCAGGAATCTCATGGGGTGACCTTGGAATCAGTCACGGCCTCTTCACCTACCCCGCAGGGTCGTAAGGATTAACGGAGATGGGGGGAGAACCATGGAGTCCTTGGAGAATCCTGGGGGATTTCATACACTGGCTGTGAGCACTTAAATGGCTCAGGACCCCAATACCTCAAGGACCGCCTCTTCCCATATGAACCTACCCAGACCCTGAGATCACCTTCTGAGGCCCTCCATGTGCCTCCTCCTCGAGAGGTCCGGAGGGTGGCAACACGAGAACAGGGCCTTCTCTGCAGTGGCTCCCTGTCTGTGGAATGCTCTCCCCAGGGAAGTTCGCCTGGCCTTTGCCTGACTTGATCTACGTCCTATAACCTGTCTAAAAATGCTGGCTCTTTGGGTTTTATTTTATTTTATTTGGTTTCTGGTTTTGTTTTGATTTTATGTGTTTTATATTTTATGTGAACCGCCCTGATACCTTCAGGTATAGGGCGGTATAGGAATTAAATAAATAATAATAATTCCTTCTCCCCACCCCGGCCCAACTCCCTGCAGATCATTCTCGCCGCAGTTTGGTCCACCTGAGCCCAGAGTGGCTGTAGCAGAATGTCTGTCATCTGCAGGCAGAGCAGAGTAAGATCACAGAAAGCTCTCTGCCAGTCTGTGTAGACCAGCTTACTTTAACCTTGGGCGGGGGGGAGTCCCCAGATGCGGGCAAGACTACAAGTCCCATCACCCACAGCCAGCTTTGTCGAGGATGATGGGCTTCATAGTCTGCCCGCTTCTGGAGACCCTTCAGTTTGAAGAACGCTGGTGAGCAGGACAGATCCAGGACAGGTCTGACTCGGTGTAAAGCGACTCGTGGTTCTTTTATGGCCCACGGGGCTAGAATATTGCTCTGTTTCTGGGCGAAGGCTGGATGCCCAGCATAGCTTGCCAGCTTCCTGTGTTTCATCTCCCACCTCCCACCTGTTAGGCTGCTCCTGAAACGTTCCTTCAAGCACTCAGTGAGGCTACTCGAGGGTAAGCAGGGTAGCTCCAACATCCCAGAACCAGGCCAGTTGGACAGGAATACCCGGTAAAATGGGTGTGTTCGGGAATGAGTGTTTTTTTATTGTTCCTCTTCTGATTTCCCACATTCCTGGGGTGGTTTTTTATCTTATGAAATGATGCCTTCTGATTCCTTTGTACCTGGGCAAAGTCCCCTTGTTTTTTAACCTGTTCCAGGGGACTTGCCCAGACAGTACAATGTGCTTGGTTTTGTGTGTGTGTGTGAGTGAGTGAGTGAGAGAGAACGATATCTAGCACAACACAACTAGGAGGGTTGCGATAACATGCCAAGCAATTTATATTTCTATCCTGCCTTTCAGGACTCTAGGCAGCTTGCAGAGATTAAAACGACGCAGGCAAAATACCCAAAGCTAAAAACGGACGGAAGGCAATGGTTAAAAAAAGCAAATGAAGCTCTTAATTAGAATTAAAACATTTTAAACAAACCCAACTACATTAAAATGCAGATAATAAAAACATCACTATTGAAAGCCCTTTCCTGAAGAAGGAAAAAAGTAGTAGTCTTGTTGGAACAGAACTGGAAGGGGCAACAAGGAAGGAGCCAGTTTTGCTTCTCTACGAAGGGAATTCAAGAGTTCAGATAGGCAAATTCACTTGTCGGTCTTGTGGGGAAAGCCATTATCAAGCATGTCAACCTGCCAAAACCTCTTAAGTTTCCACTAAAGGCAGCAAGGGTTCTGTCCCACCTTACAAGGTGACGCTGTGGTCTGAGCCTCTTGGGCTTGCCGATCGGAAGGTCGGCGGTTCGAATCCCTGTGACGGAGTGCGCTCTCATTGCTCTGTCCCAGCTCCTGCCAACCTAGGAGTTCGAAAGCATGCTGCTGCAAATAGATAGATAGGTACCGCTGCAGCGGGAAGGTAAATGACATTTCCATGCGCTCTGGTTTCCATCACAGTGTCCCGTTGCGCCAGAAGCGGTTTAGTCCTGCTGCCCA
Organism: Zootoca vivipara; assembly: GCF_965207765.1. Taxonomy (NCBI): domain Eukaryota; kingdom Metazoa; phylum Chordata; class Lepidosauria; order Squamata; family Lacertidae; genus Zootoca; species Zootoca vivipara. The sequence continues at coordinate 92,020,180 of NC_142589.1, read as the reverse complement.
CACAACCTGGAAAGCTTTCTGCAGACAAACGCCGGCTCCCTTGGCCTGAAAGCGAGATGAGAAGCGCACCCCCATAGTTGCCTTTGACTGGACTTAACCATCCAGGGGTCCTTTATCTTGACCTTGCTGGTGTGTGTGTGTGTGTGTGTGTGTGTGTTTGTTTGTTTGTTTGTTTGCAGTCAGGGCTTTGCTCGCTCCGACAAAAACGCCGCTAAGCGCTTTGCTGATTTAATCACTCCTGCGAATCGGTTAGCATTTGCTGATCTAGTTGACTCCAGGACTAGATTTTTCTTTTGTTTTCTTTGTTGTTTCCTTCTGTTCTGTCGGATAAAAACAGTGATGACCACCCCACTTTTGTAATAGCATCTTAAAGGGGATGGCCAGGATTTGCGCTGGTCTTCCATGAAAAAAAAAATTATTTTTTACCAAAACACTCTGGGTGGTCACAGCTATGGAATTCCTAGGGCTGTCATACATCTGGGAATAATAATAATAATAATAATAATAATAATAATAATAATAATAATATACCCCGCCCATCTGGCTGGGTCTCCCCAGCCACTCTGGGCAGCCCCCAATAGAATAAAAAAGCGCTAAAACATCAAACATTAAAAACTTCCCTAAACCGGGCTGCCTTTAGATGTTTTTTAAAAGTCAGGTAGTTGTTTATTTCCTTTACATCTGATGGAAGGGTGTTCCACAGGGTGGGCATCACCACCGAGAAGGCCCTTGTCCGGGAATCGGGCAGGAAATGGCTCCTGGGCAGATTTTTGCCGAATCGGCAAAATGTATGGGAAAACTCAGGTGTATGTCAAGTAGGGTGATTAAAAAATAAAATAAAAAGCGTCCCCCCCCCATTTTTTGGGTGGGTGAAAGAGACCCCCCCCCCAAATAGCTTAACAACTTTGATCTATTTATCACTTTTGGGAATACGGCAACTCGAGGAATTCCTGCGGCAATAAAAGCGATGGCACATTTTAGAAAGGTCAGCAGGGTCCGGGATGGTTTCTGATTGGAAGGGGGACCTCATGTTGAGATTTCCTGCATTGCAGGGGGTTGGACTAGATGGCCCTCGGGGGTCCCTCCCAAGTCCCAGAAAGAAGCAGGATGTGGCTGTGCTTCAGTGGTGGATCCTGTGCTTTGCAGGTTGAAGTCTGGCAGGTTCATTCACAAGCATCCACCGTCAAAGAAGTTCTCTGTTTTGGTGATGGGTTGTTTTTCTTTTAAAGATCGTCTCTGGATTAATATTTTGAAAGAGAGGGGTGTGCATGTGTAATTCTGGAAAGCTCCTCCTTTTCTCTCTCTGTGTGTGTATATATATATATGTGTGTGTGTGTGTGTGTGTGTGTGTGTGTGTGTGTGTTTGTGTCTGTGTCTTGTGAGGGTTGCTGCTGCTGGCTTTTTGCATCTTCATTTCAGGTCTTGTGATTTATGTGGAAATCGTTCAGCTTGGTTGCGTGCTTTTCAGCGCTTCCTTTGTTGTTCATGGCTGATTTGGCCATGTTGCCGTTGTACGCTTTTTCATGTTGTAAGCTGCCTTGAGCATGGTTTGAAACTCTGGAAAGGTGACATGCAAATGAAATGGTGTCTCTGTGTGTCTGTACAATCACACACCAGACTTCAGACTTGTGAATTCCCCCCTCTCCCCTTAAATTACTAAGGTCTTCCATCTGCAGCCAGGAGCAAAACAGGCCTCCTGTTCTAGGCGCATTTTGCGACAGGGAATTCCATTAGCATGAGCAGTTCTGAGCTCTGGATGCAGTACCGCGCCTAAGATTTCAGATTAAAACTGCAGAGTTGGAAGGAAAGGAGGGGACGGTAGACCGTGTGAAAAACGAACATAATATTTTAGCTGCAGTTCCTTCATTTTCAGCTTTGTATTCTTGTTATAAAAAACGTGTGCCAGCCCTAGACATTCCATTGTTGTGCCCATACCCTAGGTTTAAGGTGTCATTTAGCTCCTAGCTTTCTTATCTCAGTTTCTAACACTGAAAACAGGTGTGTATGAGTTGTCCAATATCCATCAACTTAAGAGTCAGGCTGCCCCCTTGCAGCCGAGAACCAAGCCCTTTTTGCGCTGACGCACAACAGGGCCTTTTTTGGTGGTGGCTCCCCGAAGGTGACATGCCCTCTCTAGCGAGATGTGCCTTCCTCCATCATTATTAACTCTCGGAAGTCCATTAAAAACTTTCCTGTTTAACCCAGGCATTTCCTGGCAGCTCGGTGCTTTCAGCTGAAAACCTGTGCTTTTGTTCTGATTTTTTTGTTGTAAAAAATTGTGTATCGGTTTGCCTCCCTGTGCTCCTTAGGGAATGGTAGAAATTTGATAAGCTAATGAATTTCCATGCAATAAATCTGGGGTCCGTCCCCCCCCATTTCTGGGCCCTGAGGTCTTTGGAAAGGGGGAGGCCCTTCTCTCAGTCCCACGCTTGGTGGGGATGCGGGAAAGGGTCTTCTTGGTGGCTGCTCCTAGGCAACTTTGGAACTCCCTGCTTAGGGAAGCCAGATTGGCTGCCGCCTTGCATGTCCTCCTGCTAGCAGGGGAAGACGGACTGCTTTTAATAAAAGGGCTTTGAATGAAAGGGCAACCAAGTGAAGATGCCTGGGCGCCAGGATGGAATCCGTCGCAGGAGGGCCAGCTTGGCCCCGCGACCGTGGGTGCCATGCAACATGCATAGCCCTGGCACCAGAATTTGTGGGTCCCCATCTGCTTCGTGGGGAATTTTGTGGGTGCTCTGGCACCCAGGGCCCGCAAGGAGTTGGCACCTGTGGTCTGACATCTCCACCTCCTGGAGGTACATTCCTTGGATCTTGACTGTTTCCTCATTTTAGCAACACATCTTGTAGAATCTTATCAGTGGTATTTCATCTGCACAATCAGAATGAATTTCAGGAACCAAAGAGTCATCCCTTTGGAGCCGCCTGGCCCCCAAATGGCAGCTATAACCTTGGTTTAAGGAGCAATTTGGCACATGGTTTATATGTCTGAGTTTCTAACCCTGCTTCTGTAAAGGTTCAGTCTGCTGAAGTTTCAATTGCCAGCTGAACTCCCCTTGTGATGAGAAAAGCCTGAGGAAGAGAGTCTAACCTTATACCTTGGATCCCAAACGCCTTGCGAGTCTAATGTTTTGGCTCCCAAACGATCAAAACTCGGAAGTGAGTGTTCCGGTTTGCGAATGTTCCTTGGAACTCAAACGTCCAACTGGGCTTCCGCGGCTTCCTGCAGCCAATCAGAAGCCGCTCTTTGGTTTCTAAATGTTTTGGAAGTCGAACGGACTTCTGGAACGGATTCTGTTTGACTTCCAAGGTACAACTGTATATAGGTTGTTCACAAACCCAAACCCATAAGTGAATACAGGGAATCTACCTTATACTGAGTCAGACTGAACTGGCAGTAGTTCTCCAGCCTTGTCTGGAAAGGTTTATTTCCCCCTGTTTTCTTAATTTTTTTTTTATTTAAAAGATAGATAGTCTTTTAAAACAAAAACCTCTGGATTGAACCTGAGCTGCTGTGTTTCCCTTTAGAGACGACAGTGCAAGATTCAAAACGAAAGTTCCTCTTTTTTTTTACAATAAACTTTTATTGAAAGTTTTCCACGTGAGGTACAGTAAAAACCACACTGATCTAAGAAAGGAAAACAGAAAGAAAGAGGAGGAAAGGAAGAGAATAAAGAAGAAGAAAAAGAAAGAAAAAAGAGGAGAAGGAAATGACAAAGGCCTCTATCAAAATTGAAGTTCTGATTTAACCAGGAGGTGGCCCTTATACAGAGTCAAATATTTGGTCCATCTCTAGCCTATGCCGGTTTTGCAGTGGCTCTCCATGATTTCAGGCAGGGAATTGTTCGGATGCCACTGGGGATGGAACCTGGCTCATTCTGCATGCCAAGCAGGCCCTCTCTCCCATAGGTGTAGCACCAGGAAGCTGGCACGCGACGAGGAACAACCAGAATACCCGGCGTTTAACTGGTGACGCTTTTTTCTTTCTTAGTTGCGGTTTAGTTTTAGTTTTAAACCCGTGCCTCCTCTAATTGCAAGCCGAGGGCAGCTTTTGACTTGTGAAAACAGCAGGCCCCAATCTTTCTCATGACACCCCCTTCTCTTGCAAATATAGAGCCTCCGACACGCCCAGCGCCTCCCATTGAATTCTATCGGCTGGATGTTGCTGTTGCTGTTATTTATTAAATTTATATACTGCTCTCCATCTGTAGATTTCAGGGTGGTTCACAACATTTGGGGTGGGGGTGGGGAATCACGGAATAATTAGCAAGATGATCAGTAAAAGTATCTCTGAAAACACTATTAACAAACCAACAGTCCTTCTTGGGTGGTTTTTAAGCAGAGGTTGGGTGGCTGTCGAGGAGTCTTGAGTTGCGGTTCATGCATTGCTGGGGGTTGGGCTAGATGAGCTCTGGCAACCCCTCTCAACACTTCGAGTAGTCTGTGATTCAGTGTTCTGGTGGGTTCCAGGGTGGCACAGCTGTATTTCACGATTCCCCCCCCCCCGCTCTCTCCCTCCAGGATTCTACGTTCCCCACCGATCTCTCCAGCAACTCCCTCTTCTCCTCCCCGGCCGACTCCCTCTCGGACATCGCCGACGCTCAGGAATTCCTCCCCGCCGACAGCCTCAGCCGCGTGCCGACGATATGGGACATCACCCCACAGCAGAACCAAATAGAGGTCCGTCCCTGGCCTTCCCACCCTTTGCTCTGTCGCAATGCCTTCCCGTAAACTTCACACAACCTCCTGCAATCATTGGCAGCTGTGCTCCTAACTTCCTTTCCACTGCCCCGTCTGGTGAAACCAGGCACTTTCAGACTTGTCTGTACGAGCGGCACCGATCGGTGGGCCAATTAATCAGCCTCCGTTGGCGACGATAGGAGCAAAACCGGCAGCTACCTGCAGGCTTGACGCGGCTGGGCTTTGAAACACGCAAAACTTCCCCTACTTTTCTCTCCAACTTCCTGTTGGTAATTGTGACTCAGGCTTCCAGTAATGGAAGAGGCTTTAAAAAAGAAAGAAAGAAAGAAAGAAAGAAAGAAAGAAAGAAAGAAAGAAAGAAAGAAAGAAAGAAAGAAAACCACCCTTTTAAAAAAGGGAAATAATTACAGTGTGTTTGTGCCTGCCTGATCTTCCCATATATCACTTCTGCTTCAGGAATGCCTCGCAAACCTCTCTTGTCTCAAAGCCGTTTTATAGCCATTTGGCTTCTGTAAAGTCTAAGGAAGAGGCACTTCGGTCTGGAATATTTGTAGTTGTTATGGGTGTGTTTGTATGTCTAGGGAGGGTTTGGAATATGAAAATTCCCTGGGTGACTTTGATTACCCAAAGCCCAAGGGTGAAGGAGCGCAGTTAGGTTGGTCACATTCTTTCGGACTAGAAACCAGATAGATGCACAATCTCTCTCTTTAAGACGCAATTACAACTGGCCCAGAAATGTTGGGAGTCGTAAGGTGATGAGGAAGGAAGAATTGGGGTTTAAGAATAATCAGTCATCATTACAGTGGTTCCTTGGTAGTCGAACGGCTTGGCTCTCAAACAAATCGACTCCCAAACGCTGCAAACCTGGAAGTGAGTGTATGGTTGGCGAACATTTTTCGGAAGCTCCTGCAGCCAATCGGAAGCTGTGCCTTGGTTTTCGAACCGTTTCAGGAGTCGAACGGACTCCCAGAATGGATTAAGTTCGAGAACCAAGGTACCACTGTATTAGTAATCCTATATAATAAAGTCCCTGTGTCTCTGCGTCCAGTCCCTGTGTCCGCGCTACTGGGCATGTGCCCCACGGACACAGGGATTGGACGCAGAGACTTGACGCACACACACACACGCTCTCCCCACCCCCAACCCCTCTGCCTACCGTTTCCCTCACAGTCTTCTCCTGGGCGCCCGCTGGCCAGCTGGGCTCAGCGGAGTGCCCCGACGAAGCGGTGGCCGTGGGAGGGGCCAGCCGCCCCCCCACGCCGCCGCCGAAAAAGGCCGAATGTTCTAGCGCCCGTTTATTAAACGGGCTGAATGACACTAGTAATAAATAATAATCAAAATAAATGCAATGGGAAAGGAAGAGAACTAGTGAAGTGCGGGGTTCATTATTTATAGCTTGATTTATTTTACATGATATCCTTATTTTATTGCTCGCCCTAAGTCAGGTTGAGGCAATTGCAAAATAATAATAATAATAATAATAATAATAATAATAATAATAATAACAATAATAATAATTTATTTATACCCGCCCATCTGGTTGGGTTTCCCCAGCCACTCTAGGCAGCTCCCAGCAGACTATTAAAAACATCATAAAACATCAAACATTAAAACCTTCCCTTAACAGGGCTGCCTTCAGATGTCTTCTAAAAGTCAGATAGAAGAGTTTGGATTTGATAATCCCGCTTTATCACTACCCTAAGGAGTCTCAAAGCGGCTAACATTCTCCTTTCCCTTCCTCCCCCACAACAAACACTCTGTGAGGTGAGTGAGGCTGGGAGACTTCAAAGAAGTGTGACCAGTCCAAGGTCACCCAGCAGCTGCATGTGGAGGAGCGGAGACGCGAACCCAGTTCACCAGATTACGAGTCTACTGCTCTTAACCACTACACCACACTGGCTAGTTGTTTATTTCCCTGACATCGGACAGGAGGGCGTTCCACAGGGTGGGCGCCACCACCGAGAAGGCCCTCTGCCTGGTTCCTTGTAACTTCGCTTCTCGCAGCGAGGGAACTGCCAGAAGGCCCTCAGAGCTGGACCTCAGCACACTCCTCTGTTGTTCCCTGAGACGGACGAATGCCGACCGGCATCTCCATCTGGCCGGCCCCTCCAGCTCCCTTAAGCAGGTCAGCGGAAGAGCTCATTTATTGCATTTATCTCCCACAGCAACAGCAAAAATCTTTCAATATAGGACAACGAGAAAACATCTGTTTTAAAGAAGCACTATCCCTATCGCATCTCCAACAGTTCGGTACCTTAGATAGCCCTTTTTAAAGCAAACGTAATGGGGTCCAGTGTATTCTAAATATTATTTTTTTGTTGTATGAGCCTCAGTTTAAGTCTGGGGACACCCTTGTAATAGCAGCTCAAACAGCCTCTGTCTTTATTCTTCTCCTGTCTTTCCCCTTTCCTCCTCAGCGATTGCCTCCAGATTTGGAAGGCTTAGAAGGGCTACAGGGCATGGACAGTCACCTCGCAGCCGCTCCTGAAGATACCTCTCTTCTTTCCACCGTTCAGGTGAGAGGGGCGGTTTTCTGCAGGGTCTCGGAGACTCATTTCAAGTCACGGTTGTCTTTTCTAGAACCATTGAATGCCATAATAGACTCTGTAGCCTGTTCTGATGCCACATTTTAGAACAGAACCTACACACAGCCATATATTCATACCATTCCCATTACAGTGGTACCTCTACTTACAAATTTAATGCGTTCCGAACACACATTTGTAAGTCGAAAAAATTTGTAAGTCGAATCCCATAGGAATGCATTGGGAGAAAAAATTCGTAAGTCGAAGCAACCCTATCTAAAAATTTGTAAGTAGAAAAAATCCTATCTAAACCGCATCCAAGATGGCGGACGGAGCTCCATTCGTAAGTAGAAAAATTCGTAAGTAGAGTTATTTGTAAGTAGAGGTACCACTGTACTTTGCTTTCCCATTCCTGGGAACTTTGGTAATACTTCCTTGAGCAGGAATCCGTTTAACATTTTGCATTAATATAAAGAAATACAAAACCAACATACCAAAATGAAGATAATTTCTAGAGGCGGATAACAGGCAAGTCATATCTAATTCATGACCATCATTTTATACATACAAAATATGCACAAAGCAGTAAAAAAACCTCCAAGCCTCTATCCAGTAAGGTAGTGTTTCCCAACCTTGAGTCTCCAGCTGTTCTCAGACTACAATTCCCATCATCCCTGACCACTGGTCCTGCTAGCTAGGGATTATGGGAGTTGTAGTCCAAAAACAGCTGGAGCCCCAAGGCTGGGAAACACTGCAGTAAGGAGACCTTACAGGGATTTATGAAATAGAGGCAGTGACGCTTGAAGAGGCTGGCTGGCTGATGACTGTTTTAAAGGCTTCCTTTCGATTTGGGGACTACAAAGTGTTATGCAGAAGACTAAACATTCATATTGTTAGTGGTGAACAAGGCAGCAATCCTGCACACCTACCTGGGAGTAAGCCCGGTTTAACTTTGGGGCTTACTTCCCAGTAGACAGGCATATGATTGCAGTGTAGGTGACCCACGTGCTGAGAAGAGAGTTTCCAGCGTATCAAACAAAATAATTTAGGGCAGATCAATGTATACTAACAACCTCAGGTGAAACAGGCCACCCCCAAATTACTTTGATAAATGGGCTTGAAAATGGGAGAGGTTAACAGGCCCACTAATACCCGGTCCGCTTGGAGGTTTGCATGGGTGCCTTTCATTATTTCCTCTTTGCAAACAACATGAGGTTTTACTGAGCTTAAAAGTATTTTCACCCTGTGGAGATCGACAGCGAAACCGTCTCTGTACAAGACATGGCACAAAAGGGAAAAGGGGTTGGGTTTGGAGGAGGAGGACGGGTGGGGAGCAAGCTCAGGGGCTTGTCTCTGATTTCAGAGTTGTCTTTTAACAACCATTGATGGATTTGGTCTGTTGTGTTTCTAGGCTGCTTTTCATTCAGATGAATCTCAAAAGCGGCTCACAAAAAATTAATAAGGATAACATAGTAAAACAGAATGGCTCAGTCGGTAGAGCGTGAGACTCTTGATCTCAGGGTCGTGAGTTTGAGCCCCACATTGGGCAAAAGATTCCTGCATTGCAGGGGGCTGGACCAGATAACCCTTCCAGCTCTACAGTTCTAGGTTTCTATGAAATACCGAATAAATCACATGATATAATTAACGTCACCGATAAAACGATTACAATATACAAAAAGCTGTGAATGAAACAGGAACTAAGTAATAAATTACAGCGAAACCCCATGTTACATGACTGACAGATCAATACGGCATTTATATTCTGTGAAACGGTATAAACAACATGAACAAAACAGCAGTTAAGAAAAACTGAGCTAAGCACCGCTAGGTTGATCGGTGGCTGCTAGCCACAATGGAGGCACAGTCGGAGGCAGCGATGCTTCCGAATCCCAGTTGCTGGAAACTGCAGGAGGGGGAGAGTTGCTCTTGGGTTCGAATCCTGATCACGGGGGTTTCCCATCAGAGCATCTGGTCGGCTGCCGTGAGAGCTGGGTGCCAGGGTGAGATGGGCTCCTCTTAATGCTCCTCCTGGCTTGCATTCCTTGGAAGGTGCCTGCCTAACATGTTTGTGACTCTCCCATTTCCCCCCTCTTTCCGTTCCAGTCCCAAACTCAGGTAGAGGAGGAGGAAGAAGGGGACGACGAAGAAGCGGAGGAGCTGGGCCACGCGGAGACGTATGCCGACTACGTCCCTTCCAAATGTAAGAGGGGTGCGAGGTCCTTTCCTTGATAAATGGTTTTTTAATAATAAAATAATAATAATAATAATAATAATAATAATAATAATAATAATAATAATAATAATTTATACTCCGCCCTCCCCGGCCAGGGCTGGGCTCAGGGTGGTTAACACCAAATATAAATTAAAATAAAACATAAAAGAAAAACAACAAAAACAAACAGTTAATTAAAATACGGCTTAAAATACAGCTTAAAATGCAGCCTCATTTTAGTAGTAGCCCATAAATCAAGACCACAAAGGGAGGAAACATCAGATATTCACCCGAGCCAGCTATCCATGCTGGTCCTACATGGACCAGCAAAAAAAGCCAAGGGAAAATTTCTATACCAAATCCCATATAAGGGGTCAGAGTGAGTCTAGCCGAAGGCCAGGCAGAACAGCTCCATCTTGCAGGCCCTGCGGAAATATGTCAAATCCTGCAGGGCCCCAGTCTCTTGTGACAGGGCGTTTCACCAAGTCGGGGCCAGGGCTGAAAAGGCCATGGCCCTAGATGAAACCAATCTAACCTCCTTGAGGCTCAGGACCTCCAAAGTGTTGTTATTTATGGACCTTAAGGTCCTCTGCAGGGCATAGCAGGAGAGGCGGTCCCGTGGGTACGGTTTCGATTTCTTTATTCCAGCCAAACAGGTTCCCAGAAGTAGCTCATGTAATATCAGAGTTGTGGCACAGCTAGCACATTTTATTACTACTACTACTACTACTACTGTGGTACCTTGGTTCTCAAACTTAATCCGTTCCAGGAGTCCGTTCCAAAACCAAAGCACTTCCAAAGCCAAGGCGCATTTTCCCATAGAAAGTGATGCAAAACAGATTAATCCGTTCCAGACTTTTAAAAACAACCCCTAAAACATCAATTTAACATGAAGTTTACTATCTAACGAGACCACTGTTCCATAAAATGAAAGCAATAATCAATATACTGTACTGTACTATAAAATAAATAAGACCGTATTGTAAATGATAAAAAAAAAATTAAAAAAAATTCTTACCTGCACTGATGATAGTCCTTGTTTGGATGGTTTTTTTTTATCCATTTCCGCAGTCACACAATCAGTCAATTAATCAGCTGAACTGGGTTCCACACAGTCACAAAAACAAATGAACTGAAAAAGCCTCAAAAACAATAAATGCAAAATAAATAGCAAAAACAAAAGCGCCAAGCTTAATCCGTTCCAGAAGTCTGTTTGACTTCTGAAATGTTCGGAAACCAAGGTGCCACTTCTGATTGGTGCAGGCGCCCTGGAAACAATAGCCGACAGCCGCATTGGACGTTCGGCTTCTGAAAAACATTCAAAAATCGAAACACTTACCGTATGTTCTGGCGTACAAGACGACTGGGCGTATAAGAAGACCCCCCAACGTTCCCATTTAAATATAGAGTTTGGGATATACAGTGGTACCTCTACTTACGAGTAACTCTACTTACGAATGTTTCTACTTACGAATGGAGCTCCGTCCGCCATCTTGGATGTGGTTTAGATAGGATTTTTTCTACTTACGAATTTTTCTCCCAATGCATTCCTATGGGATTCGACTTACAATTTTTTTCGACTTACAAATGTGCGTTCGGAACGCATTAAATTGTAAGTAGAGGTACCACTGTATTCGCCGTATAAGATTACCCCTCTTCCTACCCCGGGTGTCCCGGATGCCTGCAGCTTGCTCTTCACCAGCTTGCCCTTCACCAAAATGTCCGCAGCGCCAGAAATTGTTTCTGCGCATGTCCAGAAGCCAAAAATCGCATCTGGACATGCACAGAAGCGATTTCCGGCACCGCGATGCCCATATCCAAAATGTCTGCAGCGCCAGAAATTGCTTCTGCGGCTGCTCAGGCGCGATTTCTGGCGAGCCCCACCGAATAAGACTACCCCCAACTTTTGAGAAGATTTTCCTGGGTTAAAAAGTTGTCTTATATGCCGGAAAATAGGGTACTTGTGGGTTTTCAGTGTTTGGGAACCAAGACGTTTGAGAACCACTGTATTATTACAGTATTATTATTATTATTAATCACCCTCCCTTATGCAAGTTGGAGAAGGCCGTGATTAATCGCAAAAACACTGCAGGGAGCAGGGGTGAGAAATGTCAAAACAGCTGATAATTCCCCCCCTTCACCTTTCCAGCCAAGCTGGGGAAGCAGCACCCCGACCGCGTGGTGGAGACAAGCACCCTCTCCAGCGTCCCCCCTCCGGACGTCACCTACACCCTCTCCCTCCCCGGCTCAACCGCTGACAACGGATTACTCTCTGCACTACAGCTGGAAGCAATTACCTATGCCTGCCAGGTATGCGGGAAGCGATTATTTAGGCCTGCCAGGTATACAGGAGGCGGTTACTTAACGCCTGCCAGGTTTGCAGGAAGCCATACCAGAGCTTTTTGAAGTTCCAGTTAGGATTGTAATAGCAACATAGGAAGCTGCGTTCACAGTTGTCTGTGGTGACCAACACTGCTTTAGCCTGTTTAGATTTTTTTAAAAAAGTCAGGAACCCTTAACTGGTGATTTAATGTCGGACGCTTTGGGCCACTTTGCGAGAGGAAGCGAATGACAAATATAAATAAATGAACTGTAGTAGTATTCTGTGCTTCGTGCAGGAGGTGGAAGAATTCATCTGTTTAGAAGAGGCATTCTCTCCTGAGAGCAAGGAATGCCTCACCTTCGATCAGGAGGATCAGGAACTTGTATCCCCCCAGATATAATTAGAGGAATTTAGGAGAGGCGTTCTCTCCTGAGACCGAGAAATGCCTCTCTTTCAATCAGGGATGGGGAAACTTGTATCCCCCCAGATATAATTAGAGGAATTTAGGAGAGACATTCTCTCCTGAGAGCGAGGAATGCTGTTCCTTCAATCAGGGATGGGAAAACTTATAACCCCTCCCCCCAAGATAGAGGCATTTAGAAGAGGCATTCTCTCCTGAGCCACTGACTGCCTCTGGCTCCACAACTTCTGCAAAGCTGTGCCCCCACCCCTGCAGTATGTCGCCACCCCTCCCCTCCTAACCCCCACCTGCTTTCCCTTTCCTGGATCTGCAGCAACACGAAGTCCTGCTCCCCAACGGACAGAGAGCCGGCTTCCTCATCGGGGACGGCGCCGGCGTCGGGAAAGGCCGGACGGTCGCAGGGATCATCTTCGAAAACTACCTGAAGGGGAGGAAAAAGTCCCTGTGGTGAGTGTGCAAGGCGTGTTTCGAAGGTTCGGGCATCTCTCTCGGACCTGTGGAGCAGCGTTTCTCAACCGCTGTTCTGCGGCACACTAGTGTGCCACGAGACGCTGGCTGGTGTGCCGCGAAGTGCGGCGACGAGAAGGGCGGTTTGCATTGTCACGTGCCTGGCGGCCGCCAATACACAACACTGACCCGCCGGAAAGGAAGCCGGCCGGGTCACGACGCGGGGCGAGTGCAGCTCTCAACAGCCACCACCATGGGAGGGTGGTTTTAGACAAACTTAAAGAAGCTGGCTGGATGAGCTCAACCTGAAACTTGCTGAGCAAAGGATTGTGCTGGCAGAGAAATCAGCGGCTTGTGAAGCCTTATTACAGGAGATTGCAACCAACACAGCAATTGGCAAGTGTTTCTTACAGTCATAATTATATAGTCAATATAGGGCGGCACAGAGTTAAATTTTTTAACTTTTTTAATGGTGGTGTGCCTCGTGATTTTTTTCATGGAACAAGTGTGCCTTGGCCCAAAAAAGGTTGAGAAACACTGCTGTGGAGGCTCGATGAGGCCGTTGCGCCTGCAGGAATTGCATCGTGGTGTTTATCTTCTCAGTAGCCATTTTTGTGTGTGTGGTTTTTTTGGGGGGGAGGGAGAACAGATGGTGGTGTCTTAATATGCCGCCACCATATTATCCCTCCCAACAAGGCTCACCGAGGCTTGCATTGTATTAAGAAGAGGGTGGGGAGACTGGGAACCTTTTATTTTCTTTATTGCATTTCTGTACCACCTGTTCTATTCCCAAGTAGCTCAAAGTGGTGTACGTGGTTCTGTTCCTCCACATTTCATCACAACAACCCTGCGAGGGAGGGATTCGAACCCAGGTCTCCCCAGGACATAGTCTTAATACTATTACTCCGCAGAGGCTCTCTCTCTCTGTGTGAAAACAAGTATATTATATAGGGGAAATGTATTGCAAAATATATTTGAATCAGTGTATTGCAGTGTTCAGAGTGCTGGACTATCCCTGGGGAGAGACCAGGGTTCAAATTGGCCATGAAGCTCACTGAGTGACCTGGAGGGGACCGCCCCTGTCTCTCAGCCTAGCCCGCTTCGCAGGGTTGTTGTGAGGATAAAAAGGGAGAAGGGCTGTGTTTTCTTCCTGGCAGCCTCTCAGGAGGCAGGGCCAGAGACAAAAGCAAGCAGTTTTTTTTTTTTACCTGAGTACCGTTTCAAGTTCCCCGCTCTTGTTTGTCAGGTTCAGCGCCTCAAACGATCTCAAGTACGATGCCGAGAGGGACCTGAAGGATATCGACGCACCTGACATTCCTGTGCATGCTTTAAACAAGGTATGGAGCCATCTCTCTCTCTCTCTCGTTCTTATTAGATTTTACAAATTCCTTGACACTCAGCATCACAAGTAATAAAAGTCACACAAGGTTCTTCCGAATCTCAGGACTTCCCTCCTCCCCTCTGTGGGTCTTTTAGGTAACTTTTTCAACTGCATATTATGAGTTGCATCTAATTTGCGATCCTCCGCTGTATCTAAAATCAATGTATCATTGCAAGAGTTAATGTATCATTGCCAAAGAGTTCAAGTGTTTGCAGAAGCATTATCCCTATTGCATCTCCCAACAGTTACATACCTTTATAGATGCAATTATATGCAGGTTGTTCATATGTTGAGAGCTTGTATCAGGTCGGAGAAGGGAGCTGCATTCTTATTTTTCCACCCCATTCTTGCCGAAATGCTGCCAAGCCAGAGATCCTATCATTTCCACACACCCCACCCCCAATCCAGCTGCTTAATTTCCTCTTTCTCTCTTCATCCCTCCTGACCATAGATTAAATATGGCGACACAGCTACCTCGGAAGGAGTCTTATTTGCCACTTACTCTGCCCTCATCGGCGAAAGCCAAGCCGGTGGCCAGCACAGGACCCGCTTGAAGCAGATTCTGGATTGGTGCAAGGAAGATTTTGATGGTGTTGTATCCTAAGAGAAATAAACCGGGCTCTGTGCGTGTTGTTTGTGCATGTCTTTCTGATGGTGCAATGCTCCATGCCTCTCGTTTAGGGGAGCCCTGTTTAGGGAAGCTTTTAATCTTTAAGAAATTAGTGTATTTTAATATTTCTGTTGGAAGCCGCCCAGAGTGGCTGAGGAAACCCAGCCAGATGGGCGAGGTATAAATGATAAATTATTATTATTATTATTATTATTATTATTATTATTATTATCTCGTTATAGCTCCGAAGGGCCTTCCATTGCATATTTCCCTGCAAGGCGGCTGGGGGGGTTGAAATAACTTAAAATATCTGCTGCTGTGTCATTTTATTTTTTATTTGAAATATTTTTATTGGTTTTGTAAAATAAATTGCACAATTAAATTTTGAAATAGAACAAGATTTTTCCGAATCTTAGAGGACTTCGCTCCCCTACTCTGTGGGTCCTTTAAGCATCTTAATCGACTGCATATTATAAGTCATCTGGATTATAGTCCTCCAATGTTTCCAAAGCCTTTGTAACGTTGCAAGAGTTATTCAGAGCATGCCAACGAGTTCAAGTGTTTACAGTGTTCTTTCACATAATGTATTGGCCGGAATATAAGCCGCACCTTTAAAATTGGAGATGGGGGAGGGGGAGGAAAAAAAAGTAAAAATAGCCGAATATAAGCTACTCCATTCCTCGCTGCTCCGGGAGGGGGGAGGGCTTTCCCCTTCCTCACTCTCCCTTCCCGGCCTTGGGAGAGAGGACGGGGGACTGCGCAGAGAGCTAGCGCCGCTTTCCCGCAATCCTGGCGCTGTTTGGCCCGCAATCCTGTCTGCATACCGTAAGGTCATGAATATAAGCCACACTTTAACTTTCACATTTGGAATTTGGGGGGTGGGTGGGGGAAGTGAGGCTTATATTCAGGCCAATATGGTACAATCGATATTTATCCCATTCTCTGTTGAAGTTTCGGTCTTCTCGATTTCTGATTTTCCCAGTCAATCTGGCCACCTCTGCACTGTCAAGTAGTTTCACTTGCCAGTCCAGCTACGTAATTTGACTAGCTTACTTGCATTCCCCCTTCTATCCTTAACGAATGCTCACTTCCAGATTGTGTTTGACGAATGCCACAAAGCCAAAAATGCCAGCTCTACCAAGATGGGCAAAGCAGTATTGGACCTGCAGAACAAGCTGCCTCTCGCAAGGGTGGTTTATGCCAGTGCCACAGGTGAGTTTGCGGCGGGCGGGCGGCTGCTTTGAGAACCTATAAGTGGGGGGGGGAGGGTATGCCCATCATGGGTTGCTATCATGAGAGCATACCGGTCAGTAATCACACAGCTCAAAGTCGGAGCTGACTCTCGTAGCAAAAACACAACCTGCACAGACTTGGCTGAATGTCACGCCTAATGAGCAGAGCGGCTCCTTCCTTTTGGCGGTTGCTCGATCCTCCCAGGTCAAACATGTCTGTCCTTCAAATAAGGGGGCAGCAAATAATAATAATATAATAATAACAATTTATTACTCATACCCTGTCCATCTGGCTGGGTTTCTCCAGCCACTCTGGGCGGCTCCCAGAATATTAAAAACATCATAAAACATCAAACATTAAAAACTTCCCTAAACAGGGCTGCCTTCAGATGTCTTTTAAAAATAGGATAGCTGCTTATTTCCTTGACATCTGATGGAAGGGCGTTCCACGGGGCGGGCGCCACTACCGAGAAGGCCCTCTGCCTGGTTCCCTGCAACCTCACTTCTCGCAGGGAGGGAACCGCCATGAGGCCCTCTGAGCTGGACCTCAGTGTCTGGGCTGAACAATGGGGGTGAAGACGCTTCTTCAGGTATACTGTGCCGAGGCCATTTAGGGCTTTCAAGGTCAGCACCAACACTATGAATTGCACTCGGAAACATACTGGGAGCCAATGAAGGTCTTTCAGGACCGATGTTATATGGTCCCGGTGGCCACTCCCAGTCCCCAGTCTAGCTGCCGCATTCTGGATTAGTTGTAGTTTCCGGGTCACCTTCAAAGGCTGCCCCACAGAGAGCGCATTGCAGTAGTCCAAGCGGGAGATAACCAGAGCATTCACCACTCTGGCGAGGCAGTCTGCGGGCAGGGGGGGTCTCCGCCTGCGTACCAGATGGACCTCGCAGACAGCTGCCCTGGATACAGAATCGACCTGTGCCTCCATGGACACCTGTGAGTCCAAAAAGACCCCCAGGCTGCGCACCTGGTCCTTCAGGGGCACAGTGACCCCATTCAGGACCAGGGAGTCCCCCACACCTGCCCGTCCCCCCAAAAACAGTACCTCTGTCTTGTCGGGATTCAACCTTAAAGTAAACATGAGTCACAAGATTGCATGGGAGGAGTCAGCAGTGATGTCAAACATGGAAGCAGGAGAAAACGGGTGAATTTGGTGGAGGGGTATTGGAGGTAGTGATTAGTATTAGAGGTTGCATCAAACTTTTCCTGACCTCTAAGCATCTTGTGCTCTTGACAGGTGCCTCCGAGCCAAAGAACATGATTTACATGAGCCGGCTGGGTATTTGGGGAGACGGGACGCCTTTCCGATCATTTGAAGACTTCCTATCGGCCATTGAGAAGCGGTATGTTTGGGGAAGCGGCGGTGATTTCCCGTCTCCTTCATTTCTTCCCCGTCACTATTAGAATTTTGAATTATACAAGTGAAGAGACTCACAATTTTAAAGCCCAACCTGAACTACAGACTTGACATATTCCCCCGCCTCCCTTACCAACAAAGTTATTTTGGTTTGTGGTTAGTTTGGCCGAGGACAAACTGTGCTTGGTTCACGTGAAAGTTTATGGAAGGAAGTTGAGATCAACCTGTGGTTTCTCTACCAAGGTAGTTGTTTCTATAAACCGTGGTTTGCGTAACCACGGTTTCTGGCTCGCACGTAGCAACAAGTTGCAGTTAGATGAAGCCAGGAAGCACGTAGGAAACTGCCTTCAAATTTTATTTTGCTTCAGGCTGTTTGGGGCTGCGGAGCGTTGTATCTTCCTTTTCCACTGCACAATTTTTTTCACATGAATTTTGCGAGCATTTTGAACACCCTCACATAGAAAAAGTGAGTTCCAAACTATCGGAAGCAAACCAACGTCGCCTTTTGAGCCGTGATGGTTTGATGGGCATTGAGAGAGGCGGGCGGGGGAGTCGTGTTCCGAAGTTCCGCCGTCTTTCTTCTTCCTCAACGACGGCTTTGGTCTCCCACGCAGGGGTGTTGGTGCAATGGAGATTGTTGCCATGGACATGAAAGTGAGCGGGATGTACATCGCTCGGCAGCTCAGCTTTTCGGGGGTCACCTTCAGGATAGAAGAAATCCCACTGGACCCAGAGTACAAGCTTGTTTACAACAAGGCAGCTCAGCTGGTAAGCAGGGAATTTAAAGGTAAAGGTACCCCTGACCATTAGGTCCAGTTGCGGACGACTCTGGGGTTGTGGTGCTCATCTCGCTCTATAGGCCGAGGGAGCCGCCGTTTGTCTGCAGACAGCTTCCAGGCCATGTGGCCAGCATGACTAAGCTGCTTCTGGCGAACCAGAGCAGCGCACGGAAACACCGTTTACCTTCTCGCCGGAGCATTACCTATTTATCTACTTGCACTTGACATGCTTTCGAACTGCTAGGTTGGCAGGAGCAGGGAGTGAGCAACGGGAGCTCACTATGTCACGGGGATTTGAACCGCCGACCTTCTGAGGGGCAAGCAAGCAGGGAGTTTACACGAGGGTTAAAATTTCTGGAGCATTCAATGCTTCCTGCAGCCAATCAGAAGCCGCGCCTTGGTACCACTGTACTTTAATTGGTAAAACAGAAAAATTAATATATATTTCTCTCTCTCTCTCGTTCTCGTTTTCTCTCTAGTGGGCAGAAGCCCTGGGGGTTTTCCAGAAAGCTGCCGACCTGATTGGTTTAGAGTCCCGGAAATCTTTGTGGGGTCAGTTCTGGTCCGCCCACCAGCGCTTCTTCAAGTACCTCTGCATTGCTGCAAAGGTCCGGCGTCTTGTCGAGTTGGCGAAGGAGGAACTGAACAAGGGCAAGGTGAGACAGAGAGAGAATTTCCCTAAAGGCTTTGATGAGGTGGATGTTTGCTGGAGGTTCTGAGAGACCACACGGGGGGTAGGAAATCCTTCTAAAGGAACTATTGTTTGTTGCCCCACGTTAACGCCGCTGGATATTTTTGACGATAACCAGTTTTGCCAAAAGAATAGTCTGGCTATATGATTCTGGAAGCTCAAATAGTAATTGCAACTCGGCCGAAAATTAGACCCTTTGTTGTTGTTGTTTAGTCGTTTAGTTGTGTCTAACTCTTCGTGACCCCATGGACCAGAGCACGCCAGGCACTCCTGTCTTCCACTGCCTCCCGCAGTTTGGTCAGACTCATGTTGGTAGCTTCGAGAACACTGTCCAACCATCTCGTCCTCTGTCGTCCCCTTCTCCTTGTGCCCTCCATCTTTTCCAACATCAGGGTCTTTTCCAGGGAGTCTTCTCTTCTCATGAGGTGGCCAAAGTATTGGAGCCTCAGCTTCAGGATCTGTCCTTCCTGAGGTTGGATCTTCTTGCAGTCCATGGGACTCTCAAGAGTCTCCTCCAGCACCATAATTCAAAAGCATCCATTCTTCGGCGATCAGCCTTCTTTATTAGTACCACTCATTCTGGAAGGTAGCTGTAATGGAAGAAAATGCTCATCATTTGAGATTTCGACCAGGGCTAGAACCTCCAGATTCTTATATGATTTGGCACTTCTTTGTTGCATATACAGCGGAGGCATCATTTTCAAGACGACCCACGCTAGGTAAATCTGGAACTAGACTTGACAATCAGATAATTCCCATATTCTATACTTGGGCTTTGTTATTTTGATCCACGTGCAACGGCATTGTTATTACTTTGCTGAATTTTTATACCACCTTTCATCCAAGGATCACAGCGTGGTTTACAGTATAAAGCCACAAAAATACCTAGCATAGTAGCTGTCAGGGAGTTGTTGCGGCTACTCCCGAGTAAAGACGCTCCAGTCCGTTGTGTCTTTAAAGGTTTTATTGTTCATACTATTTACAGTGCAGAGATAGCAGGAAACATGACCGCCTAGTCACTCTCAGAACCTGGCAATGGCGCCCGTCGGCTTCAGGGCCAGCATAATAGCCTAGGGACCCTGAAACACCGCCCCCTAGCCCTACATTTGGGCACGCACCTCAATTTGGGCGCCGGAAGGAGCAGTGCCCCTTCTTCCCCTCGCTGGCAGTGCCTGGGCTCCGATGCCTCCCTGAGCCGTCCCTCCTCCCCTAGATGGTCAGAGTGGTGCAGGGGCTCCGATACGTCACTGAGCCCTTCCTCCACCGTCTGTTCCCCAGAGTGTTGCCAGGGCTCTGATTCCTCGCTGAGCCTTCCCTCCTCCATACTGCTTCCCCGACCCGCTGCTAGCGCTGTCGCTGGGCGAAGTGCTGGTCAGGATGATGGGGGGAGGCCCTCTGTAGGGAGTCCCCCTGACAGTAACAAACAAAAGCAATACAGTCATACCTGGGTTCTTGAATGCCTTGGTACTCGTACGTTTCGGCTCCCAAACGCCGAAAACCTGGAAGTAAGTGTTCCGGTTTGCACATGTTTTTCGGAAGCCGCACCTTGGTTTTCAAACAGTTTTGGGAGTCGAACGGACTTGCAGAATGGATTAATTTTGAGAACCAAGGAACCACTGTACCCACAATTCTGTAGTTTCGCTTGTCATCTTTTAATTTTCATCTGTTGCTGTAACTGTTCTCTCTGTTATATGTGAAATGAAATTCAGGCAAAAACCTCCCCACCCCATTTATGTGGGGGTTGCATTCGGAGGCACCGTTCATTTACTTGAAATATGCGTATATTGGGGGGTGCCATTGACAAAGCCTGCAAACGCCTGCTAAACCTCTGGAAACCCTTGAAAACCCCTTTTAAAAAGCCCCCAACCCACCAAACTTCACCACAATAGCACCCTCCAAACCTCCTTGCTAAAACTCCCAACACTCAGTGCAAAGGCTCATGAAATTGCGCTCGCAAAGGATTCTGGGATTGCGCTAGCTGCTCTTTTTGCACCATTTTTTTGGGGGGGGGGCTGGTTTTGTGTGTGTGCTCCTGAGCCATAAGGAATCTTTACCAAATAAACCCTCTCTCTCTGTCCCCGTCCCCCCTTCCACAGTGTGTCGTGATCGGCCTGCAGTCGACAGGCGAGGCCCGAACCCGGGAGGTCCTGGACGAGAGCGAGGGGCAGCTGACTTGCTTCGTATCTGCTGCCGAGTGAGTTTATGCGCATCCGGGGAAGGAGGGCCTGTTTCTCGCCGTGGCCTCCCAAAACCCAGCATTTTGGAGGCTGGGTTTTGCCCCACCCCCGAGCTCTCTCAATTGGGCTGGGCTTTAGCCCCGTTCAAGGGAGCGGGGCCTTCTCAGTGGTGGTGCCCTCCAATCCGATGTCAAGGAAATGAGTAACTATACAACCTTTAGAAAACCTCTGAAGGCAGCCCTGCATAAGGGAAGCTTTTTAGGGTCAAGTGTTCTATTATGCTTTTATATATGTTGGAAGCTGCCCAGAGTGGCTGGGGGCAACCCAGTCAGATGGGTGGGGTACAAATATTATTATTATTATTATTATTATTATTATTATTATTATTATTATTATGCTGCCACTGTTTTCTAATATTTACTGGGGCCGCATGTGATATGCCTGCCCCGAGGTTCTCACTGTCGGTTCTACCCCTTTCCTCTTTCCTAACCCCCATCTCCCCTTTATAAATGGATGCTGGCTGGGTTTTGCCTCTACAAGATCAAAAACACTTTTTTTGGGGGGTGGGGGGTGGGATTTGTTCCCATCCAAGCTCATGCGCTCGCTATCTGTCTCGCTGACCAGCGTTTGTGTCCCAGGAGCGGGGCGGGGTAGCATTGGGTGAGATTGAGGCGAGGTGCGTACCCATAGAAGCCCCTGTTTTGCCCCCATTTGCATCAAGTGACACCCCCCCTCATTTGTCCATGCATCCTTCCTTACTTTTCCCATCTCCCCCTCCCTGGTTTTATTTTTTTACCCTACCTACGTGTCAAGTCTCTCGCCCTTTTGGGTATACTTGGTCACACAAACGCATCACCCCAAGTCAGACTTGTTTTAAAGGGCAGGTTAAAAAAAAATTAAATAAATCAGATTTTTATTTACAATATGGTGTGCGGAAATTTCATGGCCCCGGCTGCTTTCCATCAGCCATATTCACTGCCCCCCCCAACCCTAATATCTCTACTCCCTCTCTGCTCCCCAAACCCAGTATGACTCCTAAGCTCCTTCCAACTACTGGGCACCCCCCCCCAGCCTTCCAAAGGCAGCTTTCTGATTTGCTCAGCAAACCTGCCGCAATCCCTCCGCTGACCGGCCTTCATTTTAGAACTCCGGAACATTCTGTGACGTCACACCAGCTTAGCCAATGGGCTGTCAGAAAGAAGCCAAACGGCAGGATGCTTGTAGCCGCACTTCCAATCCCGTACAGGTTGTTTTTTGGGGGGGTTGTTTGGGTGTTTCTGTTTTGCTTCCAAGTTTCATTTAGTCTCTGTGTCCTTTGCCCTTTGGTTTACCTCTTTCTTTTTTAAATAAATAAATGCAGCCAGCGACGGTTCGGCTCCTCCTCGCCGTTAAGAGTAAAATCTCTGCATCTCCCAACTTTTTTCAGAGGCGTCTTCCTCTCACTAATTAAGAAGCACTTTCCTTCAACCAAACGAAAAAGAGAGAGAGGAACTGGCATTAAGAGAAAACGTAAGACCCGATCCCCAGCACTCTCCCCTCCCCTCCCGAAACCTCATCCCCTCTTCCCCCCCACACCCTCCTTGCGATGCAGTCGCAACCTGTGCCCCCCCCCCCGGTTTTCTCCCTTGCTTCCATCCCCACCCACCCCATCGCCAGCCTCCACTCGTGGTCTTTCGCCACCCCATCTCTCTTTTCTTTCTATTTATTTCTGTTTCTTTATTTCTACAGTGGTACCTTGGTTTTCAAACTTAATCCGTTCCAGGAGTCTGTTCCAAAACCAAGGCATGCATTCCCATAGAAAGTAATGCAAAACGGATTGATCTGTTCCAGACTTTTAAAAACAACCCCTAAAACAGCAATTTAACCCATAAAAGGAAAGCAATAAACAATGTACTGCACTATAACATAAATAAGACAGCATTGTAGATGATGAAATGATTCCCCCCCCCTTACCTGTACTGATGATAGTCATTGTTTGGATGGAGGGCTTTTATCTATTTCCGCAGTCACACATTCAATCAATCAATCAATCACTGGGTAGCTGAAGTGGGTTCCACACAGTCACAAAAGCAAATGAACCGAAAAAGCCTCAAAAACAAAAACACAAAATAAATAGCAATTACAAAGCACCAAACTTAATCTGTTCTGGAAGACCGTTTGACTTGCGAAATGTTCGAAAACCAAGGCACGACTCCTGATTGGTGCAGGCGCCTCGGAAACAAAAGCCGACAGCCGCATGGGACGTCTGGCTTCCAAAAAGCGTTTGAAAACCGGAACACTTACTTCCGGGTTTGGGGGGGTTTGAAAACCAAGGCGTTTGAGAACCAAGGTACCACTGTATTTATCTTTTCCACTCCCTTGCAACAGGGACTCCCAGGCATGTGCTTAATTGCCCTGGTGGTCGTGGACTTTGAATGCAGCCTCCTCCCTCCCTCCTCCTCCTCTTCCACCTCCTAAATGGATTTATTTTATTAATTTTTTTGGAATCAGTTTGGCTTCCATGTAGCGCGCGCACACACACACACACAGGTCTTTGCCATAGGTGTTTCTAAACATGTGCAGAGGAGGGCAAACCAAAACGATCAAGGGTCTGGAAGCCAAGCCTGATGAGGAGTGGTTGAAGGAGCTGGGCACGTTTAGCCTGGGAAAGAGGAGGCTGAGAGGAGATAGGGTAGCCACCTTCAAATATCCGAAGGACTATCCCGTGGAAGTGGGGAGCAAGCTTGCTTTCTGCAGCTCACATGATGAGAAAGGAGATTCAGACTCAGCTTCAGAAAGAACTTTCTGGCAGTAAAAGCCCATTCAGCAGTACAACGGACTCCCTTGGAAGATGGCGGTCTCTGCTTGGTTGGAGGTTTTGAAAGAGAGTTCAGATGGTCTCCTGCCACAGATTCTTCTAGCTTTGATTCCTGCATTGCAGGGAGTTGGGCTACCTGCATAGTTTCAGAGCTGGAAGATACCCCAAGGGTCATCTCCCAGCCACCTGCAACGCAGGAATCTCAACGAAAGCATCCACGACAGATGGCCATCCAACCTCTGCTTAAAAACCTCCAAGGGAGGAGAGCCCACTACCTCCCGAGGGAGACCTTTCCTCTGGACTTTTTGGGGATCCCTTCCAACTCTTATGTTTCTAAACCTGTCCTCAGCTTTTCATTTTTAAAAAGCCCCTTTTAGCTTAATAAAGCACCACCTAGGCTGTGTTTTTATTGGGGCACTTGTAAGTATTTTCAAGGCGCATGACAGTCCGATAGCATTCGCTTCCCTAAAAGGAAGAAAAGAAATAATTCAAGGCCCAGGCGTGCTGGCGGTGCAGAACAAAAGCGGTTGACGTACAAATTTTTTCTCATTGTGATTTCTGGGATGCTGGCTTTCTTCCTTTCTCTTCCCTCCTGTTCTTCGCCTGTCCTTAGGGCCTCGTTTTCACCGAGGCAGTCGGCCTGTTGCTCATGTCGTTGAATGGCATTTCAGAATTCCCTGCGTGTAGAAAAGCAGGGTGAAAGGGCTACAGTCCTGACATGCTAGATGTTTTCATGCGGGGATTATTTTGCATGGAGCCATCCAGCTGTAGTGCGAACTGGGCCTTCCTTCCTCCTTTCCAATAGCCCCTTCCCTCCCTTCCGTCTGCCCGCCCCGAGGCTCCCCTCTCACTCAGTGGCCTCCCCCACTCACTTTCCCACCCTGCCCCCACCTTTTATTCTAGGGAAGCAGAAGGGCCGTGGGGCCAAGTTCCCCAAAAGTTGCGACCTCACCACCAGCGGCGTCATCAAGATCAGCTCTGACAGCAGCTCTGATTCTGAGGGAGGGATGGAGAGCGATTTCAACTCGTCCCCGGAGTCCCTGTTCGAAAACGACGATGTGATCTTCAACGGCTACGCTTGCGACGATCGGGGTGAGGGGTTGTTTGGGCTTTCTCATTGCCACTGTTAATTGCTATCATCTTTAATCGCACACAATGATAGCCCTGCTCAGAGCAGGCTCACGGACCAGAGTCGCCCACCGGGTGCAATCCACAACGGTTGCGTTGCAGTTTGGAAAAGATTAAAACGAATTTTCTTTTTTCTAATAAATATTTTTATTAAGTTTTTACATACATTCCATACATCATTTAACATTCCCTCACATCTTATACAATCTTTTTGGACTTCCCTTAGCCACGTCTAAAGTTTTCCAATCATCCTAACTTCTTCTTGTATTCTGTAATTCACTATTACTTTAAAAAACAATAACCAATTTTTTACTTTCTTAACTTTTCCCTATCGTATTTCATATAGTTCTCCTTACAAAACTTATTGTAAACCTCCAAGCGTGATTTTTTGTTTACAATTGTCTTTCAAATAGGTCTCAAATTTAGTCCAATCCTCTGGTCCCGTTGGTTTGGAATTCTCCCTGTCATCTTGTCCATTTCTGCGTAGTCCATTAACTTCGTCTGCCATTCTTCTATCATCAGTAATTCTTCTTGTTTCCATTTCTGTGCCGTCATCGCATACACAAACAATTTTTTAACATGTCTGCTAATATCCTCTCCTACAATGCCAAGTAGAAAAGCTTCTGATTTTTTTAAATGAATGTATATCTTAACATCTTTTTCATCTCATTATATATCATTTTCCAGAAGATTTCCACTTTCTTACACTCCCACCACATATGGTAAAACGTTCCTTCAAGATTAAAACGAGTTTCCAGAGAGGATAAGGCTTGGGCATCTGCACAAGTTCTACCGTTAGGAGAGAGGGAGAAACTAGCTTCTTATCTCTTTGCGCAGGCAACACCTCTCTGCAAAATTCCCAGAAGGAGCTGTACGGCACCGTCATGCTGGAGAACGTTGAGAAAATGAAACAGGACCTCCTGGCCAAGGCGGAGGCGCTGGGCAAAGAACTACCTCTCAATACCTTGGACGAACTGATCGATCACTTTGGGGGCCCAGAGCACGTGGCAGAGGTAGGTGGCAGCAGGCCCTGGACGACAATAATAATGATAAATGTTGGACCAGTGTCTTGCCCCGGTAATGGGCTGGATGAGAGTCAACAGACTGAAGCTCAATCCAGATTAGACTGAGGTTGTTAGTGGGTGGTTCCGTAGACCAGATGGCTGGCTCTTGGTGGGGTCACCTTCCCCTGAAGGAGCAGGTTCATAGCTTGGGGGTCCTCCTGGATCCTTTGCTGTCGCTCGAGGCTCTGGTGGCCTCATTGGCCTGGAGTGCCTTCCATCATCTTCGGCTGGTGGCCCAGCTACACCCCTATCTGGACAGGGATGGCCTAACTCCTGCTGTCTATGCTCTGGTAACCTCAAGGTTAGAATACTGCAATGCGTTCTACGTAGGGCTGCCTCTGAAGACGGTTCGGAAACTTCAGCCGGTGCAGAATTCAGCAGCCAGGTTGCTCACCGGAGCAAGACGGTTTGAGCATATTGCACCTATCCTGGTGTGACTGCACAGGCTACCGATTAGTTTCTGGGCCCAATTCAAATTGCTGGTTTTGACCTTTAAGCCTTAAATAGATCACAATTCCTCAAGGACCGCCTCTTTCCATATGAACCTACCCGGACCTCGAGATCATCTTCTGAGACCCTCCTTTGTGTGCCTCCTCCTTAAGAGGTCCAGCAGGTGGCAACACGAGAACGGGGCTTTCTCTGCAGTGGCTCCCCTTCTGTGGAATGCTCTCCCCAGGGAAGTTTGCCTGGTGCCTTCGTTATACACCTTTAGGCGCCAGGCAAAAACGTTCCTTTTTAACCAGGCCTTTGGTTGATCTGATTTACATCCTCTGCCCTTTTTAAATGTGTTTTTTTCGGGGGGTTTTATACCTTGATTCTGCGAACCGCCCTGAGACCCCTGGGTATGGAGGGTATATAAATTCAATAAATAATGATGATGATGATGATGATGATGATGATGATAATAATAATGGCTTCCCCACTATAACAGCTTTTTCATTTCCGTCCCCTCGCTCACGCAGATGACCGGCCGCAAAGGGCGCCTGGTGCGGCGGCCGGACGGCTCCGTCGTCTTCGAGTCACGAGCCGAGCAATGCCTTTCCATCGACCACGTGAACCTCAAGGAGAAGGAGCGTTTCATGAACGGAGACAAAGTGAGCGCCAGGCAGGGCTTGGAGGGTCAAGCAGGGTGCCGAGAGGGGGGAGCGAAGGCAGTGGAGAGATGAAAACCCAGGAGTGCAGAACCGATATGTCCTGCAGCTCTCATCCTCCCTCGCTGTTGGGCTGTGCTTGTTGGGACTGATGGGATTTGTAGTTGAGCTGAGTGTCAAGAATGCGGATCTTTGGAACTCCCTGCCTGTTGATAATCAGGCAGCTGCCTGATTTTTTTTGTTTTGACAATCTATTTTAGCATTTTAGTATTTATATATTTATATTTAGTTATTTATATATTTCTTGGTTTTATCATTTTGGTAAACTGCTTTGAGTTGTTGTTGTTGTTACAGCCAAGGGGGTGTATAAATTTCATGCCATAAATAAATACCCAGGCACTTAGAAAACTGATGCAGGTTTCAATCTGATTCTGGTCTGCTGCTGTTTTCACTTTAAAAAAAAAATCCTGTTCCCCATTTTTCTTATTGATAATTTTACTCTTTTATCTTTCTGATCATAATTTTTATTACCGGTAGTTTTCAATTACAGTCCAATAATAGCCTCGTTTTCCTGGCCCCGGAGCGCCACTGGGCAGTTGGCCAGGCTCGATTTGGGTCGCGGGTGTGTGTGTGTGTGTGTGTGGTTCAGCGGTTCCCCCAGTTGATGCGCCAGGTGTACCCGGTTCCCTCTTGGCAGTGGCGGCAGCAGCGGCAGTCTCAGCAGCCCGGAGCCAGCCTGGTAGCGCAGTTGGCTCTGGCAGGCTTCAGGAGCTGTTCGCTGCCATGGCGCCCGCCAATTTGCCTCGCCGGAAGTCCCCATATGATGTATCTTGTGCTGTTGAACCAATCAAGCAACATTCATTCCCTACTAATAAATGTACAACACTTAAAATATAATTCCGGGGACATTAAATGAAATCCGGGGACATTCTGGGGATGGGTTTTGTCCGGGGACAGATTTGTAAATCTGGGCACTGTCCCCAGGAAACGGGGACATCTGTTAAACATAATTTAGGGTGGGCGGAGGAAGCCAGGAACTCAGCTAGGTAGGAAATTATTTCTGAGTTTGCTGGAATAGCTGTTTTGCATGGCCATTTCCTGCCCTTTGCTTACTCACCCCCCTCCCATCCCCGGTCTCTCCCTCCCTCTGTTCCCCAGCTCGTAGCAATAATATCCGAGGCCTCCAGCTCAGGGATTTCTCTCCAAGCGGACAGACGGGTAAAGAATCAGAAGAGGCGCGTCCACATGACGTTAGAGCTGCCTTGGAGCGCCGATCGAGCCATCCAGCAGTTTGGTGAGCAGGAAGCGCAGCACAAATGCCCGAGAAAGCTTGTATCTCGTTTCATAGAATCATAGAAGAGTTGGAAGAGACCGCAAGGGCCATCCAGTCCAACCCCCTGCCAAGCAAGAAACACCATCAAAGCATTCTTGATGGTGCTTCAGTGCTTCTCCAATCTGAAACAACCACTGGTGGTGGTTTTGTGCCGCGCCAACGTGACCTCCCCTGGGCGTAAGCCTGGGCAGCGTGTTGGGGGCTCAGATGACAAAACCTCCCCCCCCCCGCCTCTCTGATGGGGTCCAAAGGAAAGCAGAGCAAGACGTTTGGCAGCAGCAGTTGCCAGAAGGAGGTAGACAAGGCACCTTAGGGACTCCGCTCCAGATTTGTGCAGGGTTTACTCCTGAGCCTTTTCTGCTCGCGTAGATCTCCTGTAAGGCAGCGGGGGTTTAGGGTCAGAGCTTTCCTTCTCCTAGATGGGCTCCCTTCCCAGGTGGACGAGCCCCACCTGCCCCTCCCTCCTGCTGCTAAAACATGGGCAGAAAGGGTTTGGGTCATCTCTTAATCCTCTAACAGTGGAACAAAGGTGCCCTGCATTCAGCGGGGGGGGGGGGGGGAAGGATTCTTCCTTCAAAAATCACTTGATTATGTGGGAAATACAGTGGTACCTTCGTTCTCAAATGGCTTGGCTCCCGAACAAATCGGCTCCTGAACGCCGCAAACCCGAAAGTGAGTGTTCCAGTTTGCAAACATTTTTCGGAAGCCGAACATCTTCCGCGGCTTCCGATTGAGTGCAGGAAGTTCCTGCAGCCAACCAGAAGCCACGCCTTGGTTTTCAAATGGTTTCAGGAGTCGAATGGACTCCCGGAACAGATTAAGTTTGAGAACCAAGGTACCACTCTAGTGGATAGAGCTCAGGTTCCCCGCTTGGCCAGGAAGCTCACTGTATGTTTTGGACCACAGCCTCTGCCTTCTCTGGCTGTGCCGCCAAACCAATTGGGTTGGCCCGGGTGTTACATCGCTGGCTGCCCCACCCCTCGCTGTAGGGGGCATTGAGAGGTAACCTTCCCTGTTTGGGGTTTCCTTCCAGGTCGGACGCACCGCTCCAACCAGGTTTCTGCTCCGGAATATATCTTCCTCATCTCCGAACTGGCCGGCGAGAGGCGATTCGCTTCCATCGTGGCCAAACGCCTGGAGAGCCTTGTAAGTCCTGGTTTGCCCCTTCCGTGGAAGGATTCCTGGGGCCGTCCACCCCCTCAGGCTCATGTGGTGTGGTGATATGTTGTGGAACAACCCTAGTGAAGAAGATACCAGGGGTGACCCAGATCTCGCGACTGGTTACGAAGGGACCCCATGACAGCTCTACCCCAAAAATGTAGGTCCACCACTGAGGCAGTGAGTTCCAAAGGTTATGGGGGGTAAGGAGACCTCGTAGGCAAGGCCAGGGTGGAACAGAAAGAGCCATGGAGGAGCACGAGCTGGGGTTCTCCTTGTCTGGATTTCTGGACAGTTTTGGGATCTCTTTCTTTTCTCTCTCTCCTCCCTTCTCAATAGGGTGCCTTAACTCACGGAGACAGGAGGGCGACCGAATCCAGAGACCTCAGCAAATACAACTTTGAGAATAAGGTGAGGGGCAAGCTGAGAAAGAAGTGAAATTTGGGGGGGGGCACGCTGGTCCAAGAGACTCTCTCATGCCACCATAAAGCAGCCTTTGCCAACCCAGAAGCTCTCTCAGATGTTTTCACCAATGGCTGCCATCAGCTGCACTGCAGAGGGTTGGCCTAGATGACCACAGAGGGTCCCGTCCAACTTGACGATTCTGTGTTTTTTTGGTTCTACATGTGGAAGTCACCATATTTGCCAGCATGGTTCCCTTTAAAGACTAAGGGGGGAATTTTACATGGCACCGTTACGGGGGGAACGGACCTCCCCTGTCTTCGTCCCATACACTTAACCTAACCCAGATGCCTCGAAAGTTGAGCCAGCTTTAATCTGTTTTAGTATTTTAGCTCATGTGTGTTTTAAAGCACGGCTGTGTGGTTTCTCTCCATTTCATTGTTTTATCTTTTTCCTAAACCGCTTTGCGGTTTGTTTGTTTTTTTCAAATTTTACAAAATGAATGAAATAGTAAGTAACCCACCTCCTAGAAGTTATCATCAGGCAACAGCAGCCACACCCTGGGAAATGGCTTTTACTGGCTGGCTAAAATGAGTACTAAATAGAGCAATAATATATACGGTATATGAACAATTAAATAGCGCGCAATGGAATTACAGTTTTCTTTGGGACAGAATTTTGATTTGCTGGGCTGCAGAGCATTTTAGTTAGTTTGTTTTCTTTTTAAAAAACAAATTATTAAGTTTTTCAGTTTCACATTTTTGAACATTCATTTAAACAACCTTAAAATATCAACGACTTCCCTTCTTCTCTTTCCATGGTTCATTTCGCATACCATAAATCCCTGCATCTTTTGCATAAACTAAACCATTTAGTATTCCTGTATTACATCCACTGAAACTTATTTTCACTGTTGAATTTATCTTAACGCTGCCCACGTTTTCAAATATATACAATCCCCATTCAGTAAACATTTTCCAATCTTCTTTAAATGTATGTTCTCTTGATTCAATATGTTAAATCTGCAAGGGCTCATATTCCATCAGTTTAAGTTCCCATTCTTCTTTGGTTGGGACCTTGTTCGTTTTCCATTTGGGGGCTAACAAAACACGGGCCGCAGTAGTGGCATACATAAATAACCTTTTTTGGACGCCTGGGAATTTCAGCTTGACCTATCCCCAACAAGAAGTACTCTGTTGTTGTTGTTGTTTTAAAAGTACTTTTAAACATTTTTTTCCAATTCATTGTAAATTATCTTCATTTATTTATTTCAACGGGGCAGGGGGGTGGGGGTTTGCACCCCGACACCTGCACAGGGCCTGATCCTTTTCACCCTCCTTCCCCTCTCCAGTACGGGTCCCGAGCCCTCGTCAAAGTCCTGCACACCATCAACAACCAGACTGAGAACAAAGTCCCCGTGCCCAAGGGCTACCCGAGAGAAGACGCGGCTTTCTTCCATGGTAAGGAAGCTAGAGGCAAGAATGCAGGGCGGGTGGCGTTTGTTGGGGCATAAAGAGAAACGATTCAGCTGGTGTCACCGTGCAGTTAAGGGCGCGAGCCGCAAGCGGGGATGTTCTGCCTCTGCCTCTTCAAAACCCCTTCCTCCTGGGACATAGGAGCTGTCGTGGACTGGCTGGACGCAGAGGAATGCTGGGAGGAACCAGCTGGGGCACCCCTCTAGGGAAGAAGGCTCAGAGCCACTGGGGATTGGCACTGGGGCCATCATGAGTGATCAGAGGGAGAAGATCGGGAGGAGGAGTGTGGGAATGTTCAGGGTGGCAGAAGAGGATATATTGTTTATTAATATCCTTCCTAACGTGCACTAGCAAGTTCCTTTACTTAGCAAAGTTACATTCCCCTTTTTACATGCACAGCACATAGCTGGTTGCAGGCTCGTGTGAGCCTCTCACTATTATACAATTCAGTCTGTCTTAGATTGAATTGTACGTTCCTGGTAAGTTCCCTTGAATCCCTCTTGAAAGAATAAAGACACGGCAATCTTATTCAAAGTTAATTAAAAGAAGTTGACTCATGATCAGGCAGAGCACAGTGTGATCCCTGAAGGCAGGTTTTAGGTTTAAAGTTTCGAACATATACAGGTTTACCCCATAATGGAGATTTACCTAGAGCAGGCATCCCCAAACTTCTGCCCTCCAGATGTTTTGGACTACAACTCCCATCTTCCCCGACCACTGGTCCTGTTAGCTAGGGATCATGGGAGTTGTAGGCCAAAAATCTGGAGGGCCGCAGTTTGGGGATGCCTGACCTAGTGACTGCAGGCTAGCAGTCACGGCTGTTCACATGACAAAAGGAAGATGGGAAAGAGGAAAGAGAGAGGTGTGCTGCTTGACTCATCCTTTTGTTACCTGGACAGGTTAGGTCATGCCCACCTTCTGTCACATGCAAAAGACAGGATGCTCCAGCCAGGAGGAACAGGAAGTTTCGACTGGCTGGACCAGGGTAGGCAAACTAAGGCCTGTGGGCCGGATGTGGCCCAATCGTCTTCTCAATCCGGCCCACAGACGGTTCGGGAATCAGCGTGTTTTTACATGAGTAGAATGTGTCCTTTTATTTCAAATGCATCTCTGGGTTATTTGTGGGGCATAGGAATTCATTCATCCCCCCCCCCCCAAAAAATAGTCCAGTCCACCACATGGTCTGAGGGACAGTGGTCCGGCCCATGGCTGAAAAAGGTTGCTGACCCCTGGGCTGGACCAAACATTCCCTCGCATGTCTTCTCTAGCATTATAAGGAATACTGTACTTGACTGCTCCCAGTGAATTACATCCCACAAGGAGGTGTCGGAAGCGGAAGAGGCAACAGTGCTTAGTGAGCGGGGAGAGGCGGTGGCAGAGAGAAGTCCAGAATCGGAGGCAGAAGCAAAGGCAGGAGAGGGGGGAGAGCAAGAGGCAGAGAGGAGCCAGGCTGGAGAAGAGTCCCGGGTTTATCAAGCTCCTCTGCGACGAGCTCCTCTCTGGTCTCCCAGAACACACAGAGGAATGAAGAGGGCAAAGCAGAGAGAGACAAGACAACGGAGTCTCAGGTTGCGGGGGAGGGACCCAGCAGGAGGAGTTTTTGAGAGCAGTGGGAAAGCAGGGGCCTTAAAGGTAAAGGGACCCCTGACTATTAGGTCCAGTCGCGGACGACTCTGGGGTTGTGGCGCTCATCTCGCTTTACTGGCCGAGGGAGCCGGCGTACAGCGGGTCATGTGGCCAGCACGACTAAGCCGCTTCTGGCGAACCAGAGCAGCGCACTGAAATGCCATTTACCTTCCCACCGGAGTGGTACCTATTTATCTACTTACACTTGACGTGCTTTCGAACTGCTAGGTTGGAAGGAGCAGGGACCGAGCAACGGGAGCTCACCCCGTTGCGGGGATTCGAACCGCTGACCTTCTGATCGGCAATCCCTAGGCCAGCCATCCCCAAACTGCGGCTCTCCAGATGTTTTGGCCTACAACTCCCATGATCCCTAGCTAAGAGGACCAGTGGTCAGGGATGATGGGAATTGTAGTCCAAAACATCTGGAGGGCTGAAGTTTGGGGGTGCCTGCCCTAGGGCTTTGTGATTTAACCCACAGCGCCACCTGCATCCTTGCAAATGCCTCGCTGGGGCAAGACCTACTGGGAAGGGTCGTTGCGACCGCCAGCACTGGGCTTTTTCATTTATGTGACTTAGAACCAGTGCGTTTTTTGTGGGTGCAGTCGAGCAAGTGGTCTGCATTTGGGGCTGATAGAGCCGATTTCAGATTTATTTCCTTTTGCTTGCAAGCCAATAAGAGGGTAATGCTCTCTCCTCCCCCCCCTCCAAGAAATGAAGCTGAGTCTCCTTTCGGTTGGGATCGGCTGCAAAGAGATGCGGTACGGCTACGTGGCAGTGGAAAAAGGTATGCTTCTGGCTGCGAGGGATTTCTCAGCTGTGGTTCCTGCGTTTGCAGGGGGTTAGACTAAATGACCCTTGGGGGTCCCTTCCTACTCTAGGGACTCAGCTATGATAGTAAAAAAACATTTTAAATGCATTATAAAATTGCAACACCAGCTGGCACTGAAGAGCGCAAAACTTTTTTTGTGATTTTACATAGAGTTTTCCCCCCTTTATGTGTTTATAGCGTGTGTTTTTCCTGTGTGTAGATTCAACCTAGGATTCTGTGATTCAGTGGATGCTTTTAAAGAATCTAGCTTATGACCTGTATTTAAAAACCTCCACTGAAGGAAACTTCTGAGGGAGACCATTCCACTGTCAGAAAGTTATTGCTAATGTTTAGTCAGAATCTCCCTTTCTTGCCATTTGAACTCATTGGTTTGGATCCTGCCCTCTGGAGCGGAAAAAAGCAAGCTTGCTCCCTTCTCCATGGGGGCAGCCTTTCAGATATTTGAAGATGGCTATCCTATCACCTCGAATTTAGGTTTGATGAGGCCCTAAGCTACTGAAGGTAATGGGGCCCTTTATATGTCCAGCTGTCCTTTGTCAACAACAAAATTGCTGCTGTTTCTTTGTGTTGAATATATGCTATATGATAATTTATGGACCTGATAGGTGTCTCAAGCCATTTGCACATCACAAAATATGTATTTTATCAATTGAGAAGACATATATTAACAATGAAATACAATTAAGAAGAAGTATATTAAAGGTAAAGGTAAAGGGGCCCCTGACCATCAGGTCCAGTCGTGTCCCACTCTGGGGTCGGCTCTATAGGCCGAGGGAGCTGGTGTTTGTCCGCAGACAGCTTCCGGGTCATGTGGCCAGCATGACAAAGCTGCTTCTGGCGAACCAGAGCAGCGCACGGAAACGCTGTTTACCTTCCTGCCGGAGCGGTACCTATTTATCTACTTGCACTTTGATGTGCTTTCGAACTGCTAGGTGGGCAGGAGCTGGGACCAAGCAACGGAAGCTCACCCCGTTGCAGGGATTCGAACCACCGACCTTCTGATCAGCAAGCCCTAGACTCTGTGGTTTAACCCACAGCGCCACCTGGGTCCCATACAATTAAGAAATACAATTAAGAAGAAGTATATTAATAGTTAAATAATTATTAAGCTCTAACTTAAAATGATAAGTATATTGGACCCCAGTAGGGAAGTGTGTTTTCCTTGGCCTTAGCCCCAGACCTGCCTGCTTTTTGCAAAGTGGGAGGAGGCAGCTCCACCAAGCCAGATCCCCAAAGTGTTGTGTATATGTGTGAGAGAAAGGAGGCTTTTCGTTTCCACAGATTGCTCCATCAGCAAGTTCCTGAACCGCATCCTGGGTTTGGAAGTCCACAAGCAGAACCTCCTTTTCCAGTATTTCAGCGACACTTTCGACTACCTGATCGAGAGGGACAAAAAGGACGGCAAATACGACATGGGGATTATGGGTACGTTCCCTCCAGTTGAGGACAATTCGAGCAGGCATGTCCAACAGGTAGATTGTGATCTACCGGTAGATCACTGGACGTCTGTGGTAGATCACTGGTAGATCATTGGCTCCCCACAAAGAAGCTGAACAACTATGGCTCCCCTAAAAAAACCTCAACATTTTACCTCCTCCCTGAAAGAAGCTCAACATCTTTGAACTGAACCCCCCAAAAGGGGGTAGATCACTGCCAGTTTTTAACTCTGTGAGTAGATCGCAGTCTCTGGGGAGTTGGCCAGCCCTGCATTAGAGGACTTGCTAGTCTTTCCTTAGAGAGCAAGATGATGTCACACCGAAACTCTCCTGAGATCCCAGATCCCCCCCCCCCAATGTAGGAGAGGACCCCTGCCGCTTCTCTGCATGATCCACAGTTAGGCCTATACCTTCCCCAGTTAAGCTTTGCTGGACCAAGTGAATGTCCTGTATCTAGGAAAGATGGCCGAGAGGGGAAACTTTGAAAGATTCCTTGCACACAGACAGCACCGGAGACCTGATAGCGGTCCTGTCTCCTTCCCGAAAGGTTGTAAGAATTAGCAGTATTGCAGCGACCTCTCGCTGCCGTGGATTAAATTTCCACAGCCTTCTCCCACCCAGCTCTAAAAGGTGGGATGAAGTGGCTCTGAGGTCAGGTAAAGCCATCTACCCGTGTCTTTTGATGGCTGAATAGTAGTAGTAATAGTAGTAGTAGTAATAGTAGTAGTAGTAGTAGTAGTAGTAGTTGTTGTTGTTGTTGTTAATACCCCACCCATCTGGCTGCGTTTCCCCAGCTACTCTGGGCGGCTTACAACATACGTAATAACACATAATAATATGGAGAAATGTTGAGTGTTATAAGGAAACTGGATGAGTGTGGAGGAGGAATTGTGGGTATACAGCTGCAAATAGAACGTTTTAAGTGCATTATACAAACCTGACACTAGGTGGCGCTCGTGAGCTAATGGCAAGCGCAATATATTTTTCAAAACCATTTTTTAAGAAAAAACATTTTCACAGCGTTGTTTTTTTTTTAAAAAAAGTGTAGATTCCACCTGTAATGACGAGAGGAGGGGCAGTGTGCTTTCCGCAAGGGGCGAGGGAGGGGTGTCTATCTCCGTTTCTACATAGCCATTTTCAGCTTCTGGCCGGGGCGGCAGGCAGCGTTAGACAGTAAACTCTTCCCCTGGAGAGTGACATGGCAGGGGAGCGGATTCTGTCCGGCGCAGGGCTTTCTAGATCTTCCCCTCTTTCTCTCCCTGCCAGACCTGGCCCCCG
Organism: Zootoca vivipara; assembly: GCF_965207765.1. Lineage (NCBI taxonomy): Eukaryota > Metazoa > Chordata > Lepidosauria > Squamata > Lacertidae > Zootoca > Zootoca vivipara. The sequence continues at coordinate 91,983,697 of NC_142589.1, read as the reverse complement.
GCATCGATGAGATCTATGAAGAGAGTAAGGAGGTTTTCCTAACCCCAGGGCACCCGCAGGACGGGCAGGTGGTCTTCTACAAGGTAAGAATGAGGGGCAAAAAATGTCCATCTTCATAGACTGCCTCTTCTCTCTCTCCCCCCTCCCTGCCCCGCCTCTCCCATTTTTTTTGTCACAACAACCCTGCAAGGCAGGGTCATACCTGGTCCTCTCTGGACAGGAAAGGGGTTCTGCACAACAGGTTGCCTGCCTTGGTGGCAGCAGAAAAGCACACCGAGTGACTTCGGGTAGCAAAAGCAGGATCTGTACAGGAGAGTAAGGCCCAATGAACACAGCGACTCAAGCCCTTTTCCATTTATTTCCTGGAGGCTTCATATCCTGCCTTCTCACAGAACAGATACGGCTCCTAGCCCCATATTGGGCAAAAGATTACTGCGTTGCAGAGGGTTGAGCTAGATGACCCCGATGGTCCCTTTCCAGCTCTACAATTCTAATAAATCGGGACCGGCGCTCTCTTTGAGCCACTTAACTGAGCCTGGAGCTCGGGCGAAGGAGTCTTGCCCGCTGCACCGGCTACAAGACCCCCTCCCTCCTTGTGCCCTTGTAATTCTTAATTTCCTCCCCACCTTAGATCAGCGTCGACAGAGGCATGAAGTGGGAAGATGCCTACAAGAAATCCCTGCAACTCACGGGTCCTCAGGAAGGGTTCTACCTGTCTTATAAGGTGAGGCTGCTTAAGGGCGAGGATGGTGGAGATGTAACAGTAGGAGTGTTTCCATCCTCCCTTCCGGGGCGAGAGGAAGACCCAGGCGGGAGAACAAATCCCAGTCTCCCCTCTGGGCAGCAGGCTAGCTTCTCAGCACCCTCTCGCTCACACCACCGTTCAGGTGAGAGAGAGAGACTCTTCCAGAGTCTGGGGAAGCATTTCCAGGCAGGAGATCCAGGCAGGGCGAATGAGGAGTGCGGCATGGGGAGAGGAGGGCCAGGAGCCAAACCGAGAGGCTAAAGGAGGGCCACATTAGGTACTCTACTCTCTGTGGGGCTGCCTCTGAAGGTGACCTGGAAACTACAACTAATCCAGAATGCAGCAGCGAAACTGGTGACTGGGAGCGGCCACCGAGACCACATAACGCCGGTCCTGAAAGACCGACATTGGCTCCCAGGACGTTTCCGAGCACAATTCAAAGTGTTGGTGCTGACCTTGAAAGCCCTAAACGGCCTCAGCCCTGTATCCCTGAAGGAGCGTCTCCACCCACATCGTTCAGACACTGAGGTCCAGCGCCGAGGGCCTTCTGGCGGTTCCTTCCCCGCGAGAAGTGAGGTTTCAGGGAACCAGGCAGAGGGCCTTCTCGGTGGTGGTGCCCACTCTGTAGAATGCCTTCCTGTCAGAACCAGCACAAGCAGTCCTGCTTGCACTAAGAGGCTTTCCCTACCCACCCCAGTACCACCGCAAATCTCCTAAGGGGGGGGAGCATAGTGCTTGGGACAACCCTGTTCTGGGGGATGGGCAAGGAGATAATCCCACCAAGCTTGCTTCGCATTACACTCTGTAGAGAAAGAAACAAAAAGTTATTTATGTATGCCTGTTCTGCAGCCCTTGTTTTGTTAGCCCCGAAAGCGAAAACGAGCGAGGTCCCAACCAAAGAAGAATGGCAACTTAAACTGATGGAATATGTGCAGCTTGCAGACCTAACATATAGAACATGCGTCAGCAACCTTTTTCATCCCTCAGACCATGTGGTGGGCTGGACTATATTTTGAGGGGGGGAAATGAACGAATTCCTATGCCCCATAAATAACCCAGAGATGCATTTTAAATAAAAGGACACATTCTGCTCATGTAAAAACACGCTGATTCCCGAACCGTCCATGGGCCGGATTGAGAAGACGATTGGGCCACATCCGGCCCACGGGCCTTAGTTTGCCTAACCCCTGATATAGAATAAGAGAACAAGAAGAACATACGTTTAGAGAAGATTGGAAAACGTTTATTGAATTTATGGGGTGTGTGAATTGTGTACACTTGAAAACGCTGGTAGCATTAATATAAATTCAACAGTATAAATAAGTTTTGATGGATGTAATAATGGAATACTGAATGGTTTGTTTTATGTAAAATATGCAGGGATTTATGGTGTGCAAAATGAACTGGGGAAAGAGAAGAAGGGAAGTTGTTGATATTTTAAGGTTGTTTCAATGAGTATCCTAAAATGTCAAACAGAATTTTTAAAAATAAAAATCATTCATACACACACACACACACACACACACACACACACACACACACACAGTATATGAATATGAGTAAGCCCACAGACTTCCGACCTGATAGCCATGATACGAAAGGAAAGAGGGACCGAGGAGGGAGGAGGAAAGCGGAGGGGGTTGGGCGCTCACTCCCCGCAGCGATTTCTTCATTATGGATGTGTGTGTGTCCTGGAGAGTCCGAATCAGGCCGAAATACGGGGCGTGTCTATATAAGAAGCCCTGTCCAAACATTGACCCCCCCCCCAACTTTCCTGGCCGCCTTTTGCAGATCAGAGGCCAGCAATACACTTGCCTCCTGGCTGAGCAGAGCCGAGGAAGATACTTCACCCTCTACAAGCCGAACATGGTCAAGAACAGCCAGATGGAGGTCTTGGAGAGTCTCCTCAAGAAGTACCGACGGGTAAGTCTGGCCCGAAGTCGCTGCTGGGTGCTTCTCCTGGGTGGGGGGGGGAGAGAAACATCTGTCTTGATAGCAGGACGTGGGGGGGGGGGAAGGACCTGGTGGTCTTAGCACAGAGCAAGCTGAATTTGAGTCAATTGCCTGATGCAGCCAAGGCCAATCTAGGCTGCATCGACAGAAGTTTAGTGTCCCAGGGAAGGGATTGTCCCACTCTGTTCTGCCTTGGTCAGACCACACCTGGAATACTGTGTCCAGTTCTGGGCACCACAATTTAAGAAGGATGTCGAGAAGCTGGAGGGTGTGCAGAGGATGATCTGGAAGACAAGCCTGATGAGAAAAGGTTGGAGGAGCTGGGTATGTTTCTCCTGGAAAAGAGGGGACTGAGAGGAGATAGAATAGCCATTTTCAAATACAGCGGTATCTTGGTTCTCAAACACCTTGGTACTCAAATAACCTGGAACCCAAACACTGCAAACCCGGAAGTAAGTGTTCTAGTTTGCGAACTTTTTTCCAAAGCCGAACGTGCTCCGTTTTGAGTGTTATGCTTCCAATTTGAGTGCCAAGCTTCTGTTTTGAGTGTTACACTGAGGTCTGTCTGTTTACGTTATTTGTTTTGAGTTTCTCTTTTTGTGTCTTTTTTGTTTTGCATTTTTGTGACTTTGTGGAACCCAGTTCAGCTACTGATTGAGTGATTGTGTGACTGCAGTACACTGTTTATTGCTTTCATTTTATGGATTGATGGTCTCCTTAGATCAGGCTTCCTCAACCTCGGCCCTCCAGATGTTTTGAGACTACAACTCCCATCATCCCTGACCACTGGTCCTGTTAGCTAGGGATCATGGGAGTTGTAGGCCAAAAACACCTGGAGGGCCGAGTTTGAGGAAGCCTGCATTACCGTGTTTCTCCAAAAATAAGACACCATCTTATATTTATTTTTCCTCAAAAAACAAAACAAAACACGGTGGCTTATTTTCAGGGGATGTCTTATTTTTTTTAATTAAGTTTGGTGCAGTTTAACCTACAAGGTTAAACTGCCTATCACTATGGCTTATTTTCGGAGAAACACGGTAGATAGTAAAATTCATGTTCAATTGCTGTTTTAGGGGTTCTTTTCAAAAGTCTAGAACGGATTAATCCATTTTGCATTACTTTGTATGAGAAAGAGCGCCTTGGTTTTAGAACGCTTTGGTTTTGGAGCGGACTTTCAGAATGGATGAAGTGTGAGAACCAGGGTACCGCTGTATCTGAAAAGATGGAGCGAGCTCTTTTTCCTGTTGCTCCAGAGGGCAGGGCCTGAACCAGTGGATTCAAATGGCAAGAAAGGGGTCCCCGCCTTTATTATTATTTATTAAATTTGTTAGTTGCTTTATCTTGCCCAACGGGACGCGGGTGGCGCTGTGGGTTAAACCACAGAGCCTAGGGCAGGCATCCCCAAACTTCGGCCCTCCAGATGTTTTGGACTACAATTCCCATCTTCCCCGACCACTGGTCCTGTTAGCTAGGGATCATGGGAGTTGTAGGCCAAAACATCTGGAGGGCTGCAGTTTGGGGATGCCTGGCCTAGGGCTTGCTGATCAGAATGTTGGCAGTTCAAATCCCCACGACAGGGTGAGCTCCCGTTGCTCGGTCCCTGCTCCTGCCCACCTAGCAGTTCAAAAGCACGTCAAAATGCAAGTAGATAAATAGGTACCGCTCTGGCGGGAAGGTAAGCGGCATTTCCGTGCACTGCTCTGGTTCACCAGAAGCGGCTTAGTCATGCTGGCCACGCCGGCTCCCTCGGCCTATAGAGCAAGATGAGCGCCGCATCCCCAGAGTCGTCTGCGACTGGACCTAATGGTCAGGGGTCCCTTTACCTTTACCTTTTATCTTGCCCAGGGCAGCCCAAAGCAACTTAGAACCAGCTGAAACATTAGGAAGAACTTTCCGAGGGTGAGAGCTGTTCAATAGTGGAACGGCTGACCTTGGGAAGGTGGCGGCCTCTTCTTGGTGGCAGCTTTTCTGAGCAGAATTTGGACGTCCACCTGCCAGGGCTTCTCTAGCTGCGGACCCTGCATTGCACGGGGCTGGACTAGATGAACCTTGGGGTGCCTCCCATGCCTACGGCTCTGGGATTCACAGTCTCCCTCACTTCACTTTTTCCTCAGGTGTTGCCGGAAGAAGCCAAAGAGCACTGGGAGAGCAGCTACGCTTTTTCATTGGAGCACTGCAACCACGCCGTGTGGTAAGTCCCTTGGGGGGGAGGCCGGCCCTTCGGATCAAACGGGGCACAGCCCCACAAACCTCAGCCAAGCCCCCACCTGCCTCCCGCACTTGCTTAGCTGTGATTCCTGCATCTTAGGGGGTTAGAGCAGGCGTCCCTCCAAGTCTGTTATTCTAGAGAGTCCAGAGCGTGGTTTTGCTGACAGCTCCTTGGCCTCATCATCATCATCATCATCATCATCATCATCATATTTATTTTTTGTACCCCGCCCATCTGATCGGGTTTCCCCAGCCACTCTGAGTGGCTTCCAACAAAGATTAAAAATACATTTAAAACTTCCCTGAACAGGGCTGCCTTCAGATGTCTTCTAAATGTCAGTTAGTTATTTATCTCTTTGACACCTGATGGGAGGGCGATCCACAGGGCGGGTGCCACTACCGAGAAGGCCCTCTGTCTGGTTCCCTGTAATTCACTTCTTGCCATGAAGGAACCGCCAGAAGGCCCTCGGCACTGGACCTCAGTGTCCAGGCTGAACGATGGGGGTGGAGACGCTCCTTCAGGGATACTGGGCCGAGGCCATTTGTGCTCGAAAACATACTGGGAGCCAATGTAGGTCTTTCAGGACCAGTGTTATATGGTCGTGCTAAACATTATGTGTAGGGACGCAGGTGGCACTGTGAGTTAAACCACTGAGCCTAGGGCTTGCTGATCAGAAGGTCGGCAATTCGAATCCCTGCGACGGGGTGAGCTCTTGTTGCTTGGTCCCACCTCCTGCCAACCTAGCTGTTCGAAAGCACGTCAAAGTGCAAGTAGATAAATAGGTACCGTTCCAAGTGGGAAGGTAAACAGCGTTTCCGTGCGCTGCTCTGGTTCGCCAGAAGCGGCTTAGTCATGCTGGCCACATGACTCGGAAGCTGTACACTGGCTCCCTCGGCCAATAATGCAATCCCAGAGTTGGTCATCACTGGACCTAATGATCAGGGGTCCCTTTACCTTTACCTAAACATAATGCTAAACAAATGCATGGTTACAGCTGAGGCGCCTTGTGAACAATCCCTTAATAATAATCATCAAACATCACACATTGAAAACTTCCCTGTACAGGGCTGCCTTCAGATGTCTTCTAAAAGTCAGATACTGTAGTTGTTTATTTCCTTGACATCTGATGGGAGGGCATTCCACAGGGCAGGCGTCACCACCGAGAAGGCCCTCTGCCTGGTTCCCTGTAACCTGACTTCTCACAGGGAGGGAACCGCCAGAAAGCCCTCAGAGCTGGACGATGGGAGTGGATACGCTCTTTCAGGGGCACAGAGCCACTTAGGGCTTAAAAGGTCCACACCAGCACTTTGAATCGTGCTTGGAAACACTGCTTTATTATGATTGCAAGCAAATTCCTCTGCGTGTTCTCTCCCAGGCCGTAATCTGACACTCTTTGCCACTGGGAAGAGCTCCCCAGTTTCCCGTGAGGCTGACCCTCTTCTCTTCCTCCTCCCCTGTCTTAAAAAAAACCCCTCCAGGAATGGGAACTGCAAGATGGTTCAGGAAGGGAAAGAATGCTTTCAGGGGACGCGCCTGCGCCATTACTATATGCTGTGCGGGGCACTCCTGAGAGTCTGGAGCAGGATCGCCACCGTCATGGCCGATATCACGAACAAGAGCTACCTGCAGATCGTCCGCCTCAAGACCAAAGAAAAGAAGAAGCAAGTCGGTGAGGAGATGGTGGGGGTTTTGGCCTTTAGATCAGCGGTTTCCCCAACCTTTGCGGGGGTGGGTGCAGCCCCCTCAGTCCCATGAACTCGAACCCTGTCGCCCAGCAAGCCTGCCATATATATAAACACTTATTCAAAGTTGCATTTTGAACGACCCGGCAAGGAAGGCGATAACGCAGCGAGGCGCAATTGCGCGTTCATTCGGAGCACAGGGAAAACAATTTGTTTAGTTTGGTAAAACCGATGGACTTGGTCCAGGGATATCGGCTCTGCAAAGACCGATCGTCGTTTATACAGTCGTACCTCGGAAGGCAGACAGAATCCGTTCCAGAAGTCCGTTCGACTTCCAGAACATCCGGAAACCCAAACGCGGGTTCCGATTGGCTGCGGGAATGCTACCGCAGCCAGTGGGAAGCTGCACCGGACGTTCGCCTTCTGAGAATCGTTCGGAAACCGGAACACTTGCTTCCGGGTTTTGATCGTTCAGGAGCCGATTTGTTTGGGAGCAGATCCAAGGTATGACTGTACCCCTAGAAACCTCCCTCCCTTTCATCCCCTTGCCTCTTAGCACGCCCCTCCACCCCAGGGAAATATTCTCCATTCGGGGAACTGCTGGCTTGTAGCATCTTTTTGCCAACACAAGGAAGGTGTTTTCTTAGCAAAGAACGAGGGATTTGCAAAGTAGGGGGGGCGGGGAGCGCTTTGCTTTTGCTAACAAATGGAAAAGCCCTCCACCCAGTGGCCGAGAGTATTTTTGAGCACTCTGCCCTTCATGAGTGCACCTTTCCAGCCTTGAGGACTAGGCACTTGGTGGAGGCCTTTTGCTTTTTAGCAAAAGCTGAAGCCCTCTTGGGAGGCCGGGCATGCTCCGAGCTGTTGCCACCTCCACACCCAGCCACCCGCCACAGACGTTAAGCAGAGGAAGGTTTCCATAGGCAGGGCATCGGGAGCCTTGAGAGAGAGGCCTGCCCCTCCAGCTCAAGGGTGGGTGGACCTCAGGCCGAGAGCAGCCCCCCCCCTCTCTCTGACTCTTGAAACTCCACCCCAGGCACAGCTTCACACCCTCCTTGAGCCCTTTGGCTCGGTTAGGGGGAAAGAGAAGGGGGAAAGGTTGAAATTTGCATTTGGTGCCCTTGCCCAGTTTTGCCTGCCACCGCCATGCAGCCTCCTGGACAGGAACAAACTGAAACAGGCCCTCCGCTCAGCTGTGGCTGCGCCCGACAGGACCCACAGAGCTAGTGGTTTGTTTGTTTTTGTGTGTGTAGTTCTTTATCTCCTTGGCACCTGAAAGGGAAGGCGTCTGATAAAAACACAAAACTATTTTTATCAAAGCTTCTTTTGTGTAATGCACCGGGATGAAAAAAAAACTTTAAAAATCTAATCTAGAGAAGAAACAAAAAGGGGTGGGTAAGAGAGAGAAAACATGAGTTGGGCTAGACCAGTTAGTGGGGAAGGGGGGGTCCCGGATGCCCTGCCTCCTGGCCACTGACCCCCTCCCCTCTCCCCCCCCCCGCAGGTATCAAGATCCCAGAAAACTGCGTTCAGCAGGTGCTGAAGGAGCTCAAGCAAATGGACACCAGCGTTAAGCAGAAGCAGAACCAGGCTTTGATGGCGGCGGCGGCCTCCGCGGGGCCCAGCCTGCCCTATGCGCTGCTCCCCCTCGACCACCCGCCCACGCCGGGCACCGGCTTCCTGCCCCAGGACGAAGTCTTGGACCTGACCTACAGCCCCGCCAGCGACGGGATCCCGGACTTCTGGACCGAGGTGGCTGTGCCGCCGCCACCACCGCAGCCCCCCGGCCCTCCTTTTCATTTCAACTTCCCCCTGCCCTTTGACGGGGCATCCCTGGTGGCAGGAGGCCTGCCCCTCGCCGGCTCCCCTTCCCAGCACGAACCCTCGCCGGCCTCCCAGGCTCATGCCGCCGCCGCCCCTCCGCCGGACAGCTTCCCCCTACCCGACCCGGACATCAACTACAAGGAGCTACTGGAAGAGATGCTGAGCTCGCTCAATGTGGGGCCCGAGGACAGCACCCAAGGGAGGCAGAGCGTCATTCAGTACCACCCAGGGCAGCCTTTCCCCACCTACTACGAGGACGACGGCAGCTGAGCGGCCGGCATGGAACGTCGGGCGTGGCGTGGCGCGGCAGGGACACCCCTATTCCCCACCCAGCCCGGGGGGGGGGCGGAAAGGGGTGGGGAAGCCACCCTGTGGGGTTTAAGGTTTGGAACGGACCACTCCTCTGTCTTTTTTTCAAAACAGGGATGGTGGGGCAGAGAGTTCAGAGCGAAGCAAAAACAGAAAAAGTTTTATTTATATATAATTATACAGTCACCTCTGTACTGAATTTTTTTTATATCTCTCTCTAGATACATACAAGTGGAGTTTTTTGGGGGTGGGGCAGTGGGAGGTGTAGCGACGCCTAAACTGGGAGTGAGGAGGGGGGGCAAGAACAAGGTTGTATGTCTCTTCAAACCCCCCCCCCCCCGGCTGTATTCCCCCCCCCCTTTGCCCCTCTGCAAACTACTGAGTTTGGAAAAGTTGGGATCTTCTCTTCCCTCCCCACGTTCTACCCAGTTTCTCAAGAGGGGAGAGGCGCGCCATTCGAATCCACGACAACGAAAGCTTTCCGGGTGGTCCCAATGTGGGGTCCCCCCCCCCCGGTGGGTTGTTTTGCACAGGTACATGGTTCGAGTGATGCTGCACAGCCCTGCACGCTTCTGGTTCTGAGCCGAAAAGGGGCGGGGGAATTGCCTTGAAATTTCTAGCCCTTGTAGAGGTAGGGAAACGCTTGGTGGACGTGGGTGGCAGAATTTCTGTGGTCCTCCCTGTTTTTCTGTGCCTGAGGCTCAGCGCCTACTCCCAGCCTGCATCCATGGGACTACAGATCCCATCAGCACCTGGCATCTCACGGCCAGGTGCTGATGGGAATTGTAGTGCAAAACAGAGGGGTTAGTGGAGCAGCTAGGAAAGGCCCGTCCTAGCAAGAACATCTACATTTCTCTCTCTAGTCGCTGTCATTTTTATTCCGGTGGGCAAGGAAGAGGGGCTCGATCTGCCCAAAAGAAGTTCCCTTCAGGCCCAAGTGAGGGCAGAGATCACCCATCAGGATTTTTTATTTCGGACGTGAGGGTTATCTAGGTTAGCTCAGAATTTATATGCAAACCATGATTTTTCTGACACCCCACCCCCCAAGAACATTTATCTCCTCTTTCAGAGAGAAAACCACTTTTTCCGTATGGGGGTAGGGAAAAACGTGAGGAAGCTGGTTTCTCCAACCCCCCCCCCCCAAAAAATATTCTGCAGGGAATCTTGAAGGTGTTATATATCCCATAATAACCCAGCTCAGTGCTCCAGATGATCTACGCAGGGATGGAGCCGTGTCGCTAGAGAAGAGCTCTTTCCCTTCCTGGTTTATTCGCATTTATGCAAGTGGTTTGGAACAGCCCACTCTTAAACAAAAACAGGGGGGGGGGAACCCTCACCTTCTCCCAAGGAGGCATATGTACCCACTGTCACTTTTTAAGTTTTTGAAAATGCATAGGCAAGGCTCTAGTCCTCCTGGAGGTTCCCTGGGTGCTGGCATGGGCCACGGGCTTCCTCCTTTGTGGTCGGAGGCATATAGTTTATTAGTTTTGTCTCTTCCTCCCTCCGTAGCACCTTTCCTTTACTACTGCTGCAATTGCCCCTCTGCTCCCCTCTCTTGGTGAGACGGCATCGCCCATGGGGTGGGTGAGTTTCTCTCAAAAAACCCCACCCAGATCCACAGCGTTCAGGATTGCCATGGTTTCAGAATGCCTGCTACTTCATGTATTCTGAGAATCTGTCCCCTCCCTCCCCGTCGTTTTCTAGTCCTCATGACTCTCGCAAGCTTGCAGGCAAGATGATGGGGATCTAGAATGAAGGAAGTGGTGGGTGGGTAAGTAAAAGAGACACAGGATTTGCAAGGCAGCTCCAGTTCCCCCGACTCCCCCCCCCACCAGCCAGAAGCGGTGGAATTGAAGCAATTATGCAAAGAGAGAAAGAAACTATGCAAATAAGCTGTTTTGCAGGCAGCAGGAGGGATTTGGTTTTTTGCCGGAATTTGTATTGCCCTCGAGGGCAGAGACCACATTCTCCTTTGGTTTGCCCCATCACAATTGTGCGTTGCCCTTTAAAGATTTTAGTAGCCATAAGTGAATCCCAGCAGCCAGCCTGCTTTTAGGATTCGTTTCCCAAAAGGAGTTGGGTTGGGTGGCTTAAAAACTCAGGAAAGAATTGGAGGTGCGCTCAACCGGGGCTGCTTCCCCCCACTTCCCCAAATGGAAATATCTCAGAATTGTTATGTGGTTATTTTATGGTGGTTTAATTATTTTTTCAAAAAAATCTGTATTTCCCAAGGCAGTGAGACTCCCTTTAAGGAGATACAACCCGCTGTACCCTCACCCTCCATCTTGTCAGGAAAACTTAATATGTAACAACTACTTTTTTAAACTAAATTATTATGCTGTTTTTTTGTTCTATTGATTGTATGTATTTTTAAAATGGAAAAAATCTCTTCTCCTTCCTGGTTGGCACTTTCTAACCAACTCAGCTCCCCCCCCCATGGATATTTATAATTCAAAATTGTGTAAATATATATATGTAAAAAGGGGGGTGCCTGCGAAGAGTAAGGGGGAGAAGTCTTTACCCTTTTTTTTGTTGATGAGGAAATGTGCCTTTTAACTCGTGATTCTGGAATTTTCTACCGAAGGATTAAAACGTTGGCATTTCAGCTCAGTGAAGATGTCAAGTCTTGAAATTTGTATGCACATGAGAAAATGAAGGGGGCGTTCGTATGGTTTCGATTCACTAGATTTTCCAAAATCCCTTTCTGTAAAACACCCTGAAGTTGCGAAAGCATGAACCACAACTGCCATGGTCAATAGAGGTGGCTCCTGCCCTCAGCTCCCCCACACACTAGGACGTGGCCCCCAGCAGCTCTCCCCAAAGGGAATGTGGCCCTCAGCTTTGAAAGGGGCTTCCATACTTCCGCTTCTTTCAGTCTTCTCTTTGATTTTGGTTCTGTTGGGTAAAATGCCTTTTACTCCCGAAGAGCAGATTGAGAGCTTCCTCAGTCAATAGAGCATGAGTCTATCTCAGGGTCATGGGTTCAAGACGCGCATTGGGCAAAAGATTCCTGCATTGCAAGGGGGTTGAACTAGATCACCCATTCCAATTCTAGGATTCTCTGACCTCAAGCTCCTAACAGATGTGTGGAATGCTTTGCTAATTTTCCTTGAAATCGTAGTATAGTGGTATCTTGGTTCTCAAACTTAATCTGTTCCAAGACGCGCCTTCCCATAGAAAGCAATGCAAAACAGATTAATCCACTTTTAAAAACAACCCCTAAACCAGCAATTGAACACGAATTTTACTATCTAACGAGAACATAAAATGAAAACAACAAACAATGTACTGCAGTCACACAATCAGCAGCAAAACAAATAGCAAAAACAGACCTCAGTGTAACACTGAAAATGGAAGTGTGGCACTCAAATTGGAAGCGTAACACCCAAAATGGAGCACGTTTGGCTTCCGAAAAAAGTTCGCAAACCGGGACACACACTTCCGGGTTTGCAGTGTTTGGGTTCCAAGTTGTTTGAGTACCAAGGAGTTTGAGAACCAAGGTGCCACTAATGTAAAAGGAAACCAACCACCTTTTCTCTCAGGGCAAAAAAAGGAGACAGCAATTCCCTAGAACTGGAGAAAAGCAAGCAAGCATCTTAGTGGAGGCTCATGCAGGAGGGGATGCCTCTATTTTTTTTAAAAAAATCATAATTGTCAACTCGGAAGGGGACACCCAGGGTCATCTAGTCCAACCCCCTGCAATGCATATATCTCAACTAAAGAATCCACAACAGATGGGCCACCCAACCTCTTTTAAGAAACCTCCAGCGAAGAAGGGAGTCCACATTCTGTCATGCATCCCACTTCCAAACAGGTTCCAATTAGCTATTTAGCACATTAGTCATTTCTGAACTGCGGCTGTACCAAAACAAAGGCTGCAAGGCAAGGATGCTCAGGCCCTGCTCTGTAGCTGATGGAACAAGCCCATCTCCCCTGCCTCTTTCTCATCTTTAAAGTCTGAAGGTAGCGAGACAGAATTCCACAGACGCAAGTCATGTCAGGAGGAGAGATGAAAACACTTTTATTGCTATGGCATTGGCAGGCAATCTAGGCCCCAGAGTCTACCACCTCCCCGTCCCTGCAAGAGTTTGCAAATATATATCTTTTTCTCAGGCCTGCCCCACCAAATGGGCTTGGCTTCAAGGCAGGCCATCATCAAGGCAAACTTTGCAGGAAAGCAGGGGAGAGAGATGGGGCTGGGGAAATGCAGGATGATCCGGTGTGTTCAGCTAAGTCCTACAGGTAAGCGGGGAGGTCCTTCTCGATCACCTGCAGGCGGAAGAGAAAAGGTGATCAATGGTTGCAAAATAGCTTCCAGAAACACCTATGTGGCATCTTCGCCTTAAAACCCCTCCCTCCAAGTGGCCCAATGTTTCAGGGACAGCCCTGGAATTACAGAAGTCATCCCCGTTTCTGATTTGACCCCCAGATTGTCCCGATTGTCCCTTTTTGGACTCACAGCTGTCCATGGAGGCGCAGGTCAATTCTGTGTCCAGGGCAGCTGTCTCCCAGCTCCATCTGGTACGCAGATTGAGACCCCCCCCTGCCCGCAGACTGTCTTGCCAGAGTGGTGCATGCTCTGGTTGTCTCCCGCTTGGACTACTGCCATGCGCTCTCCGTGGGGCTGCCTTTGTAGGTGACCCGGAAACTACAACTAATCTAGAATGCGGCAGCTAGACTGTGGACTGGGAGCGGCTGCCAAGACCATATGACACCGGTCCTGAAAGACCTACATTGGCTCCCGGTACGTTTCCAAGCACAATTCATAGTGTTGGTGCTGACCTTGAAAGCCCTAAACAGCCTTGGCCCAGTAGGCCTGAAGGAGCGTCTCCACCCCATCGTCCAGCCTGGACACCGAGGTCCAGCTCCGAGGGCCTTCTGGCAGTTCCCTCTCTGCAAGAAGTGAGGTGGCAGGGAACCAGGCAGAGGGCCTTCTTCGTGGTGGCGCCCTCCCTGTGGAATGCCCTCCCACCAGATGTCAAGGAAATAAACAACTACCCGACTTTTAGAAGACATCTGAAGGCAGCCCTGTTTAGGGAAGTTTAATGACCGATGTTTTAATGTATTTTTAATCTTTTGTTGGAAGCTGGCCAGAGTGGCTGGACACATCCAGCCAGATGGGCAGGGTATAAATAATAAATTATTATTATTCCTCCGAGTCTCTGAGAACAATTAAAGGTTTGGTTGGTGTAGGTGCAAAAACAGTCCTGTTTATCGTGAAAGCAAAAGAACCCTGAGCGAAATGGAGATGAGGCTGGCATACGAAGCCCTTCCTATAATTTTGAAAGATGCCACAGATCCACTTTAAATTCTTTAATTGCAATGCTTCAGCAGCCGGCCATTTCTTAGAAAACATCCGGAGTGTTTTTATTCCTCTATTGTCAATGGGGCCTGGCAGTGTCTACACAGAACGAAGTCCCGCTGCATTCAATGGTGCTTACTCCGGTGGCGCAGCCTTACTTCTGAGTAAAAATGCATTGGATCGCAGGGTCAAGTCCCACTGAGTTCAACAGAATTCACTCTGTTATGTTCCTGATCATTCTCACCATTTCCATTATTAATAGTCCCCTAACAGGGACTAAAAGCAGCTCACAGCTAAAAAAATTACTAATTTTTAAAATTTATACTTTTCAGGTTTATACATTTCAGTGATTTTACAATCATTTTGACCTTTCCAAACCTGACTTCCTTCCCCCCTCTTTCTGCGCTTCCTTGATTTTTAATACCTTCTGCATATCCAAATTAACTTAATTTGCTCATTTATTCATCTGATGTGAATATATGCTCTTATGAAACTGCAGGTTATGACGATAATCCTGTCAATGTTCTTTTCTGTTTACAATTTACCTGTAAATATTCACCAAGCCAGGAATGTCCAACAGGTAGATTGTGATCTACTGGTAGATCTTAGGGTGTCCCTGGTAGATCTTTGCCCCCCCCAGTGATCTCCTCCCCCCTCCCCAAAAGTGGGGGGAAACCCACTGTGGCTTCCTTAAAAAAAAAAAAGCTCAACAACTTTGCCTTTCCCAAAATAGCTCAATAACTGTAGAAAAAAGCTCAACAACTTTGGACCATGTCAACGGGTAGATCGCAGCCAGTTTTTTTAAAACTGAGAGTAGATCACAGTCTATTGGGAGTTGGACATCCCTGCACTAAACCATTTCCATTCTTTTATAAAAAGCTACAATTTTATTTCATTCCACTTATGTGGGAAAGGAGGTTGTACACAACCCTTTCCCTTTACAACAGGCGAGGTTGCCATTGGCTCAAAGCGACCCATGTTGGTGGTGTAAATGATGTCTATGCGTGTGGGAGAAGCTTCTTGATGTGGAACAGTGTGTCCCCGTTTTCAGAGAAATGCTGCGGGGTGTGCAGACCACAACAGCCCTGCCTGCTTGGCCTTGGGCAAAGGGTCTTCTCTTCCCTGCCGACACTGCCTTGAGAGGCCAGGGCTTTCTCCCCACAGAGCAGGTGCCTGACTGCTGAAGCACAGTGCCCTGGCCATTCCGTGGCATCTTCCTGGTGCCATTAGGGCTCCCGACTGCCCAAGAGTCCTAGCCGGCCTGCCCAGTGCTCAGAGACACTCTGTTCACTAGCACAAGGCAGAGTAGCTTCGGTAGAAAAAAATACTCTCTCCCAAGAGAGCTTGCAGTCCACGTTCCAACCATGGGTGGAGAAGAACAGCACCGCTTCATAAAATTTACATGCCACTTGGTTAAACCCTCAAAGCTTACCTTCCAAGTTCCGGACTGCAGAGTCCGGGACCGGCAGCCATTTGACACCGGAAGTTGCGTCAATGTAACTTCCGGTGTCGCCTTGCCCTTCTATGGGCACCAAAAATGGCCGCCGCCGGCTTCGAAAGTCGCTTGTACGCATGTCAGGAAGTGCGCCGACGCAACTTCCGGTGTCGCTCCGCCCATCTATGGGCACCAAAAATGGCCACCGCCAACACCGGAAGTCACGTCTATGCACTTCCGGACATGCGTAGATGCGACGTTTGAAGCCGCCGGCGGCCATTTTTGGTGCCCATAGAAGAGCAAATCGGAAAGAAAAAAAATGGCCGCCGGCAGGAGAAAATAACAGAGAAAAACGGGAGACGAAGTGATACGGGGGACCACCGGGAAAGGGTAAGTAAAAAAGGGGTTTTCACGGGGGAAACGGGAGACTTGGCAGCTAAGCCTCAAAGCAGTTCACACAAAAAAGAATATTTTGCTGTGCGTGCCACAGTTCCAATGCCACCATAAGGTAAAAAGGCAAAGGACCCCTGGACGGTTAAGTCCCGCCAAAAATGACTATGGGGTTGCGGCGCTCATCTCGCTTTCAGGCTGAGGGAGCCGGTGTTGGTCCACAGACAGCTTTCTGGGTCCATGTGGCCAGAAGGACTAAACCGCTTCTGGTGCAACGGGACACCGGGCCAGAAACCAGAGCCCACGGAAATGGTGTTTACCTTCCCGCCACAGTGGTACCTATTTATCTACTTGCGCTGGCATGCTTTTGAACATGCTTTTGAGGTTGGCAGGAGCTGAGACAGAGCAACGGGAGTTCGCTCCGTCGTGGGGATTCAAACCGCCGACCTTCCGATCGACAAGCCCAAGAGGCTCAGTGGTTTAGGCCACAGCAACACCGTATGCACCCAAGGGCAGAAGGGCACCCTTGATGCCATCTCCTGGCGCAAAGCCAAAACTGAAATTTCAGTGCGGTACTTACAAAGGGGTCGTCCATTGGGCTGTACCTCTTCACCACCTGGCCCTCCTTGTTGATGAGAAACTGGAGAGAGAGAGAGAGAGAGAAAGGAGGAGAGCTGGTGAACAAAGAGTGCCTTGAACAGGGGCAGGAAATCCAGGGTGCTTCGATATGGGAAGAAACCGTGGCATCTTTCAGCACAGCAGAAACCCTGGTTCTCCCGATATTGCCGGACTCACAACTCCCTCCCAGGGATCCCCGGAACCAAGAACAGGTTGATGCAGAGGTGGAGGGGCTGCAGCGATGGGCACCGTGCCGAGGGTCAGGCAGACGGCACCATTGCCTTACACTGCTCAGGACTTCTATACAGTGGTATCTTGGTTCTCAAACTTAATCTGTTCCGGAAGTCCGTTCCAAAACCAAGGCGCGCTTTCCCAAAGAAAGCAACGCAAAATGGATTGATCCATTACAAACTTTTAAAAACAACCCCTAAAACAGCAATTTAACATGAATTTTACTATCTAAAAAGACCACTGATCCATAAAATGAAAGCAACAAACAATGGACTGCGGTCACACAATCAATCCATCAGTAGCTGAACTGGGTTCCACACAGTCACAAAAACAAAAAAAGAGCTGCAAAAACAGAACCGCAAAATAAATAGCAAAAACACGACAGATCTCAGTGTAACACTCAAAACAGAAGTCTGGCACTCAAATCGGAAGCATAACGCTCAAAACGGAGCACGTTTGGCTTCGGAAAAAAGTTCGCAAACCGGAACACTTACTTCCGGGTTTGCAGTGTTTGGGTTCCAAGTTGTTTTGAGTACCAAGGCGTTTGAGAACCAAGTTGCCACTGTACCTGATGGTCTGCCTTCTCCCTATGCAAACTGACCCAGACCCTGCGCTTGTCGTCGGAGGCCCTTCTCTGGGTCGCTCCTCCCTGAGAGGTTCAGAGGCCTTTAGCCGTTAAATAACCTATGGCCTATAAAACTGGACGGAGGGGGCGGGACTGTTATTGTGATTTTATTATTATGCTGCCTGTGATGCTTTTTTTATTACTGATACTCCATAAAATGTGTTGTTAATGCACCTTGGGATCTTTTGCGATTATATACATTGAATAAGTAATAGTTAATTTAGTGTGTGTGTCCTCCGCCGCAGGCCTGAGGTTCCTCCCGCCCCTGGGCTTAATGCCTCCAAGTAGATTAAACAACTCCACGGAGGACAGTTCCTATCAATGGCTGGCGATCGAACCTCCATCTGCCAGGGCAGTCTACCCGCTGCCAGGGAGCGCTTTGGGGCTTGCAAACAGGAGGCCGGACTTAGAATCATAGAATCGTAGAGTTGAAAGAGACCACAAGGGCCATCCAGTCCAACCCCCTGCCAAGCAGGAAACACCATCAAAGCATTCTTGACATATGCCTGTCAAGCCTCTGCTTAAAGACCTCCAAAGAAGGAGACTCCACCACACTCCTTGGCAGCAAATTCCACTGCCGAACAGCTCTTACTGTGGACTTGATAGGCCCAGCGATACCCCCAAAAGGAGTTGAGATGCTGCTTCAGAAGTCCCCCCTCTAAAGCTGGGATGGGGAAGATCTGTTACTGGATTCCCCCCCCCCTTCCCCGGCCAGGGATGCTGGGAGCTGGAGGGGCACAGATGTTGCCCAGATTGATCCAATCCAGGGAGGGCACCCAATGGGGAAAGGGCTGCAGTCCAGCTGGGATTCACTCACAAGCCAGGAGTCAAAAGCTGAAGGCTCACCTTGCTGAAGTTCCATTTGATGGCACTAGGGAGAGAGATAAAAACAACAACGCTTTAGTTTCGGAACAAGAAATCCGGAACAGGTCCGTCCATCAAACTGAAAGGCCACCGGGGTTGAGCTGTTCAGATCCCGCCCCCCCAACTCCCATCAGCTCTGAAAAGCTAGAATGGCTGGTTGTCAGGGGTGACGGAAGCTGCGGCGATATCTGGAGAAAACCACGCCGGCTGCCTGTAATCTAGAACTTAGGGCGAGGGTCAAGATATTGCTCGGGAATCACAAAAGTTGCAACTTGGTTCCTTATCAGAGTGGCTGGGGGAACCCAGCCAGATAGGCGGGATATAAATAATGAATTTATTATTATTATTATTATTATTATTATTATTATTATTATTATTACAGGCTGTTTACCAAAGCATATACTACAATTCCCACTCACTTGCCCAGCGTCCCCTTCCCTTTGGACTGGCTCTTCAACCACTTCCACAGGGGGTGGGCGCCGTCCCCGTTCACCTCGATCTTGCTGAACATGTCAAACGTCACACCGTAACCTGCGGCGAAGGCTTTGATGTCCCCGTTGCAGCCTGGCTCCTGCAGTTTGGGAAAGGAAGAGGAGAAACGGTCGCCGCCGGTGCCGTGCCTGCCCGCCCCTCCTCAAAAGAAAAAAAAAGGGGGGGGGGACAAAAAACAACATCACACCACCCAGTGACCAGGCTTCCCAGCACCCTACCTGCTTGCCAAACTGGTTACAGGGGAACCCCAAGATGCGTAAACCTCTCTCAGCGTATCGGCCGTACAAGTCGACAAACTGAGTGTAGTTCACGGCCGTCTTGCCTCATTTCGACGCCACATTGGTGATGATGCAGACGTAGCCTCTGCGGAGACGGAAAGGAAACGTTTGTGAAGGAAGGCCCTGATCCGACCATCATATGAGTACATATATATATATTTGCAGTAGGCAAGTCAATGAGCAAGTCAGAGGAACTTGAATATGCAAAAGGGACTAAGAAATAAACTCAAGGAACCACAGAAAGAAGGAGAAGGGGTGTCAAAATTTGGAAATGTTAAATTGACTGTCAAACTAATGAAATGTATAAATTTGAAAAATAACCGACCTGACCATTCCTCCAAGTCAGTGGTGGCCAAACTCGGCCCTCCAGATGCTTTGAGACTACAACTCCCATCACCCCTGACCCCTGGTCCTGTTAGCTAGGGATCATACCACCACCAGCAGCAGCAGCAGCCTATTTTTATTATTATTATTTCTACCACCCATCTGGCTGGGTTGCCCAGCCATTCTGGGCAGCTCCAAACTAAACATTAAAAACAAGAGGGGTGCCACCACCAAGAAGGACCTGTCCCTGGTTCCCTGTAACCTCACTTCTTGCAAATCAGATCCACCCTGCAAAACACTCTACTGTACTCTTTACTGTTAAAACGCCTTAACGTATTGTCTTAACGTATTGTCTATCGTTAACAGAGGTACTTTGAGGCTTCAAAGCATATATGTTTCAGTAACCCTCGAGTGTCAGCCAGGCGCAGAAAAATGGCACGCAGACTTTGGGAGGCGCTTGCAAATGGAGATCCTTTAGGCGAAAAATGCGCCAGGCGCCCTGCTAATTTTGAACCCGGGGGGGGGGGGGCGACATCCAGAAGCCTTGATTCAGGCATAGGCAAACTCGGCCCTCCAGATGCTTTGGGACTACAACTCCCATGATCCCTAGCTAACAGGACCATCTGGAGGGGCCGCGTTTGCCTATGCCTGCAAGGCAGGAAGGGTGGGCCCAGCCAAATATGCAGAGGGAAGGAAACAATTACCTGTACCGCTCGAGCGAGACGTCGACGCCATCAATGTCCGTGGCGTGGAACTCGTAGATGGATTTGGCAGACTGCCAGTCGGTTTCTTGAGCACACTGGAGGGGAGGTGGGGAGAAACAGGAAACAGGGATCAGGCAGAAGCATATCTCAAATGCAAAGTGCAGGTGGTACCTCGATTTTTGAACTGCTTGGTTCATGAACAGCTTGGAACCCAAACGCTGCAAAACCTGAAGGTGTCCCGGTTTTCAAACTTTCCTTCGGAAGCTGAATGCGCTCCGTTTTGTGCCCCCCCCCGTGCTTCCTGTTGCACTGCTAATTTGCCCCGCCCTGGCAGTGTAATTCAAGCCTTCTGTTTCCGATTGCAGTGTTCTCAGGTGATATTTGGAGCTTCTATTTGGTGCTTTCGTTTTTGCTATTTATTTTGCATTTTTTGTTTTGAGGCTTTTTCAGTTTGTTTTTGTGACTGCATGGATCCCAGTTCAGCCACTGATTGATTGTGTGACTAAGTAAATGGACAGTCAATAATGGTAACTGGGGGTTGAATTCAGAGAAAGAGTTTTAATCTCTATATAGAGAGACTCCTGGTGACAAGAGTAAAGAAACGCAAATTTGCAGAGTTTCTTATACACTTCTTGGGCTCCTTTCCCCCTCCTCTGTAAATGTGCGCACGCAAGGGGTCACAGGTTGCAAATCCATATAAGGAAGATCCGTATCCTGTCCTTCTCATAAACACAAGGGGGTCACAAGTACATATAAGGGAGATCCGTGTCCGGTCCTGTGCATAAACACATGCTGACTCAACAAAGCCTTGAGTGGGGGGCTTGAGTCCCTGACTGTTCTGTGCGTCAGACTGATAGCGTCAGACAAGGCCAGCCATCCATCCGGCCTTGATTGCAAGCTGGGCATCCTGTTCCTTTTGCTATTGCTTACATTCCACTTAGGCACACAGAGAGAGGCAAAGAAAAAGCATTTTAAGCAAGACATCCCAGGGATATTGGGGGGGGGGGCTAAGCCACACAATCAGAATTATACAATGCAGGTAATGCAAACCATAGGATCAGATTTAGCTCAATAATACAATTGGCAAACCCCTCCCTTCACACTCAGGGCTGATTTCCTTCAGAATGGATAGGTTTGATCTTCTAGTGGTCCATGGGACTCTCAAGAGTCTCCTCCAGCACCATAATTCAAAAGCATCCATTCTTCGGTGCAACATCCAACTGCATCCCTGGGGAGATCTCTGGATGCCAGATTGGCAACGGATATCGCCATCTGCCTGGCCTCTCCAGCAGAAGAGCTTATTCCTTGCCAACTAGAGTCAGCCAAGCGTGCTGACCTCGCGGACCAACCGATGCCCAGCACCTTTAATAAATCTACGGCTCCCAGGATTCTCCTTGACCTGGGTCAAGAGGCGTAAAAGAGACTTCGGAGGAGTGTGTGTGTGTGTGTGGTGTGGATGTGAATTTAGCTGTTACAACACACAGGGACGGATCCAGGAGGCTAAACTGCAATTAAGGGGGCTTTCATCAATCAGGGATTTCAATGGAATTAACGTGTGATTAAATTAATCTGGATTCAAAGCCCCTTTCCATTTCCTCCGCTACCCAGGTTATCCTCTAAAGCGGGGTGGGGGTGGGGGGTGGAATCTGTCGGCCAGGCAGCATGGAGGTTGTAGTCTGGGAATCTCTGCAGGCCACAGATCTCCCCATTGCTGCTTTAAAACAGTTGACAGAGAAGATAATATGACAAACCAGTGGTCTACCTACTGCGATTTTCACATAGCGTGGGACTATGATCACAACCATGGAACGCGGGTGGCACTGTGATCTAAACCACAGAGCCTAGGGCTTGCCGATCAGAAGGTCGGCGGTTCGAATCCCCGCGATGGGGTGAGCTCCCGTTGCTCTGTCCCAGCTCCTGCCAACCTAGCAGTTTGAAAGCACGAAGTGCAAGTAGATAAATAGGTACCGCTCTGGCGGGAAGGTAAATGGTGTTTCCGTGCACTGCTCTGGTTCGCCAGAAGCGGCTTAGTCATGCTGGCCACATGACCCGGAAGCTGTATGCCGGCTCCCTTGGCCAATAAAGCAAGATGAGCGCTGCAACCCCAGAGTCGATGACCACCACTAGCTTGGGTGAGGAACCAAGAATCCCTGGACGCACATAGGAAAATAAGAACAGGCCAAAAGGGGGCCAACTAGTCCTGTTCTCACAGCAGCCAAGCATTTATTATAATTATTAATTCACTGTATATTATTTCTTACTCAACTTATACACTGCCCTACACCCGGAGGTCTCAGGGCGGTTCACAACAAGACCGCAACATATAAAATCAAACCAAAAGCAGTAACCCAATACACGCCCCCTCAAAAAAAATAGCCACATTCTAAAAGGGTGTTGGATGTCAGTAAGAACCACCAAAGGCCTAGTTCGAAAGGAACGTTTTTGCCTAGCGCCTAAAGGTGTGTAATGAAGGCACCAGGCGAACTTCCCCAGGGAGAGCATTCCACAGACGGGGAGCCACTGCAGAGAAGGCCCCGTTCTCGTCTGGCCACCCTCTGGATCTCTCGAGGAGGCGGCACATGAAGGAGGGCCTCAAAAGATGATCTCAGAGTCCAGGTAGGTTCATATAGGAAGAGGCGGTCCTTGGGGTCTTGCGGTCCTGATCCATTTAAGGCTTTATAGGTCAAAATCAGCACTTTGAACTGGGCCCAGAAACTAATTGGTAGCCAGTGCAGTCAGACCAGGATCAGTGTAATGTGCTCAAACCGTATTGCTCCGGTGAGCAACCTTGTTGCTGAATCCTGCACTGGCTGAAATTTCTGAACTGTCTTCAGAGGCAGCGCTACGTAGAACGCATTGCAGTAATCTAACCTTCAAGTTATATCCCGCCTTTGCTTCCCAAGGAGTGCAGGATGGCAAGACTCCCCCACAGGAAGGCAGCAAGCAGGACACAAACACGCAATTATGTGGTCCGTATCCCAAAACGCCAGCTAACCACACAGGTTCTAGCAATCCAATATGGATGAGGCCCCACCCCACTTGGGGAGGTTAGTGGGAAGAGAACCCACCAGGTCTCAGGTTCAATTGCAAAGTTAAGAAACCCTCTCCCCTGCCAGGAAACACTGGAAAACCGCTGCCAGCCAGAGCGGGCAACACTGAGCTGAGATGGATCTGGTATAAGACAACTTATTCCTCCTTTTTAGGAGAGGTGCTGGCAAAGCTCTGCATGGGGAGGGTCTTCCCATCAGATGTCGAAGAGAAACAACTTTCTGAAGACCTCAAGGCAGCCCTGTACCAGAATGCTTTTTTAATGTCTGATGTTTTGCTGTGTTTTTTATATTCTGTTGGAAGCTGCCCAGAGTAGCAACCCAGTCATATGGGGAAGGAGTAAGTATTATTAGTATTGGTGGCGCTGTGGTCCAAACCACTGAGCCTCTTGGGCATGGGCATGTTTTTACATGAGTAGAATGCGTCCTTTCATTTAAAATGCATCTCTGGGTTATTTGTGAGGATAGGAATTTGTTCTTTTTTTGCCTTCAAAATATATACCGTGTTTCCCCTTTTTAAATACGTAGTCAAAAAGTAAGGCATGGCAGGGTTTTTAATCGTTTGAGAAATGTAAGTCATACCCCGAAAATAAGCCATACTTCCACGACGTGCGGAGCAAGACCACTGAGCGCCCCAGCCAACTAGCGGGACCCAGCACGGCGGCTGCAACAGGAGGAGGAAGCCTGTCAGGTTGGGTCGGTGCCCGGAAGCGGCGGCGGCTGCTGCAGCGCCAATAAAGCGTGCAGCAGTGCCGCACGGAGCACGGAGGGCACAAACCAGCAGGACCCAGCTCCTGCAATGCCGGCCGTGGCAGGAGGAGGAAGCCTGCCAGGTCGGGTCGGCGCTCAGAAGCGGCGGCGGCTGCAGCGCTGACAAAGTGCAAAGCAGCACCGCTCTCTCTCTCTCTGTGGGTGTCAGTCTCTTTCTCTCTGTGCGCGCGCGCGTCTGTCTGTCTGTCTGTCTCTCCCTCTCCCCCCCCGTGCGTCTTTCTCTCTCCCCCCCCCTGTGTGCGCGTCCATCTCTCTCTGTTTGTGATCGCATCTCTCTCCCCCCCCCCCCAACAGAGAAAAGGTGCCGTGCAGGTTCCTCTTCGGCTCGTCATTCAGCTGCCCCGGCCTCCTCGCCGAGAGCTGACACCGCTCCTCTCCCCCTCCTTCCCTTTCCCTCTTCCCTTCCTTCCGTCGGTCCGTCAGTTGGGGTTGCGCGCGCCAGAGGCGCAGGCCCTAGCCTCGTCCCCCTCGCGCTTCCCTCACTAGCGTCTTGGAGCGGGGCGGGTCCCGGCCTCCCTCCCATTCCCCGGCCAGCGTGAGAGAGCCCGGGGAGCAGCCTCTATACCTCCGCGCGCACACACACCTGGCTGCCGCTGCCTTTGAAGCCATGGCGGCGAGCGCCAAGCCGAGGCAGGAGGAGAAGCACCTAAAGCTGCTGAGGGAGATGGACAGCTTCGTGTATACCTCCTGCTCTGGCATCCTACGAGGTTTAAATCCACAGAGTGAAGCCCCCCCCTGTGCACGTCTGTCTCCTAGGCAGGTGGACATCCAGCCTCTGCTTAGAAGCCTCCAAGGAAGGAGAGCCCTTGACTCAGGATGGGGAGGAGGGGAAACGGAGAGAATAGAAGAGGCAGAAAATGCACACGGAAGAGAGCGCCAAGCGTCCTGAGCCAGTGGGACCCAGTTGTACCGGCACTTAAAAAAAAAAAAGACACCCCCTGAAAATAAGCCACCGTGTGTTTTTTTGAGGGGAAAAAGTTGTAAGACGGTGTCTTAAAAAAGGGGAAACACGGTAGTCCGGCTCACCACAAGGTCTGAGGGACAGTGGACCGGCCCCCTGCTCTTGGGATAATATGCCAAACCAGTGGTCTACCTACTGTGATTTTCACACAGCGTGGGACTATGAACACCACCATGGTACGCGGGTGGCACTGTGATCTAAACCACAGAGCCTAGGGCTTGCCGATCGGAAGGTTGGCGGTTCGAATCCCCGCGATGGGGTGAGCTCCTGCCAACCTAGCAGTTCGAAAGCATGCCAGTGCAAGTAGATAAAGAGTTACAGCTGCGGCGGGAAGGTAAACGGTGTTTCCGTGTGCTATGGTTTCCGTCACGGTGTCCCGTTGCGCCAGAAGTTGTTTAGTCCTGCTGGCCACATGACCCGGAAAGCTGTCTGGGCACAAACGCCGGCTCCCTCGGCCTGAAAGCTAGATGAGCGCCGCAACCCCAAAGTCGCCTTTGACTGGACTCAACCATCCAAGGTTCCTTTACCTTTTTTTTTACCTTATTATTAGTATTATTATTTCTGCGCAGGCTCAATCCCTGACATTTCAATTTAAAAGGGTAACGGGTAACAGAGGGTGGGGTAGACCAGGCATCCCCAAACTGCGGCCTTCCAGATGTTTTGGCCTACAGCTCCCATGATCCCTAGCTAACAGGACCAGTGGTCGGGGAAGATGGGAATTGTAGTCCAAAACACCTGGAGGGCCAAAGTTTGGGGATGCCTGGGGTAGACCCTTCTGAGACTACTCTGGGGAGCCACTGCTAAGTCAGTGCTGTGCAGAAAATATTGGGTGAAAAAATCATTGGAGCGGGTTCTGTTGTCCCCTGCATTTCAAGCACCTCCAGCTTACAACCAGGAGTCCCATAGCCTTTGGCCACCAAACAAACCAAGCATGTAGCAATGTGACCAGCTCTCTCGCCATCTCTTTGTTGACGCTGACCTTTAAAAATCCTTGTCTTTCAACATCCTTTCCTGACGCTCATGTGATCGAGGACAATGAGTGTGGGTGCTCCAAGGCCTTTGCCTTCCCCCCCCTCTCTCCCCTCCCGCCCCCAATCCCCATTACACAAAAGGCTGCATTAGGCAATAAGCTTACACAAAGAGGAAAGATCAGAAAGGATTGCAGAGCCGCCACTCTGGTTGCCTTTTATATGTAACCAGGCTTAATCAAGATCCCAAAGGAGCAGGCTCTGCAAATGAACAGCAGTAAAAAAACACACACAAAAACACCCTTCTGACTCATAATGAAGATGGCAGAGCTGATCTCAAAGGTGGAAGTTTCCACCAACTTCTCAATTCCCTACCACTGCATTGCAGCTGAAAGCAGCAGCTGCTGCCGCCGCCTCGAACTTTGCCTTTCAAGAGCACTTCAAGGCCCCCGGACGAGAACAGCCAAGTCAGGCAGAAACCAGGGAAGTCGGCTGGGTGCCAACACTGCCGTGCCCCCAGATTAAGGAATGTTTCACAACCCACAAACTGGGTTAATCACCAGCCCAACCAGTGCTGTTCGGGGATTAAAATGTGCTTGCTAGGAAGCAGCATCTTGGATAGTGGGGAGACAGGAACGGCATTTCCCCAGAATTATTCTAAATGGCATCCCTTCCCCTGCAAAAAGAAAAAAAGCATTTCTTCCACACAGGTAAAGTAAGTTGGCAGCGACTTCCAGACAGAAGGAAGCACTTTGCCCTATGTGCGGTTAACTTGTAGAAGCCATGGCTACAAAATAGGATCGCTTTCTAATTGCAATGGCTTTTAAGACTGGAAAGAATTCACGGACAATAGGTAATCTGAGCAGCTATTACAATCATGGTAAACCAAACCAAGGTTTTCAAAGGGACTTTCCGATGCCCGAGCTTCTACCTCTAAATCCCAAGTATGGAACAGGAGGTGAATACTGTACTGGGTGGGCTTTTTTCTTCCTCTTCTCCAAATAATAATAATAATAATAATAATAATTTATTATTATTTATACCCCGCCCATCTGGCTGGGTTTCCCCAGCCACTCTGAGCAGCTTCCAACAGAAAAAATGAAATAAAATAATCTATTAAACATTAAAAGCCTCCCTAAACAGGGCTGCCTTCAGGTGTCTTCTCTTTGACATCTCATGGGAGGGCATTGTTAGGAAAAAAACTCACTTAAAAATAAAATTATAACCCTGGCCAGAGATGTTCCCACTGCATTTTTTAAAAAAACATATTTATATGTTGCCCCAGGTGCAACAGAGAGCTACATTCAAGGTGGAGAAGCCTCAGGAGAAAGTTGCTTTGCTTTTGATTAATTTTGAGGCAGCAACTAATTGCAGTTAATTGCCTACAATTGCTCAGGGAAAAACTGGTGCAGAGAATTAGATGCTACACAGCTGTGAGAGACAGGAGGGAGTTTCTAGCTCAGACAAAGTTATGAAACGAGTTTATGTGTTTTTAGGCTCCAAAGCCCACCACAGCAAGGGAATAGGCACCGACCCCCAAGAGCAACAGGAAGAACTGGTTGCCCCACAGAATCAGGTAGGGGGGGGGGAGAAGCAAACTCCAAGCAGACCCACCCGATATTAACTGACACTGCTAATTTAGTTCTACTAGTTTTCATGGGTCCACTTTTGAACAGAACGTACTGTACCTGGATTCCACCCACCGTGCTCTGGAAGCAGTTGGAAAATGGCAAGACATCGGGTCACATCAAAAAAAGGGAGCAGTGTGACCCAAAACGAAGCAGCCAACCCCACAAAGCCAGTGGTTAGCATTGAGGAGCTGGAAGGGCTTGAGTTCGAATCCTCCCACTCATGAAGCTCGCTGGTTGGTCAATGCCCCTTAGCCTAACTCGCCTCGCAGGGCTGTTGCGAGGATGAAACGGGGATGAAATGGGGAGCGGAGGCAATATCACATACAGCAGCACCTATAGCTAAATGCGTGGCAAAGATATTGCAAGTGTGTTGGGGAATATAATGATATAATAAGACCACAGTTGAAAATCTGGGAACTGGTAGCCATGCTCCACAGCTGCTGGGGAAAAAGCAGAATTAAAAGCTATGTATATAAACACACCAAAAACCCCTTCCCAATGCACCCCGAGAGACAAAAGGATATGCATGTGTGTGTGTGCGTGTATACACATACACACATATACTATCTGAAACTGCCCCAGAGAATTATGGGGATTATTGCAACACTAGCAAAAGAAGAAAAAAGTATTTAAGAAGCAAATCAGCTCAACACTCCATTTCATGGGGGAGATAGACCATGGATTCAAACGGATTATTTGGGGGGGGGTGGGGGTGGGGGGCGGAATAAGAGCCAATAAAACAATGGCCAAAGGATTTGTTAGGTACGCCAAGAGGGAGACGCTCTAGCCCCCACGTCTATGATACAGCCACAGAGAACACAGGGGCGGCTAGAGCGGGCACGGCTGACAGGCCTAGCTGGTGCCCAGCGCGACCAAGCCCTTATTAGAAACTCACCATGGTCCTGGTCAGGCCCCGCGTTGCCAGCAGCCCGCACAGGATCGTCCTCTTCACTAAGCGCTCCAAACTCATCCCACTGCTGGCCGCTATCTCCGGACTCCGCCTTTAACCTTCCCCTCAGAAACGGCTCAATCCCCACGGCAGCCAATCAGCCGGCGGCTTCTCCGGACGCTCCTAGTTGAAAGCCGCGCCCCCTCTCTTTCGACCAATGGGCCAGCGGGAAGGGCGGGGCAAGGTTTAGCTACCGTCGGGTGGGACGCGAAGGCCCGCCCTTTCGTGACAACGCGGGGCGCTGATAGGGCCGCGAACGTTACGTGCAGGTGGCGCAGCGAATCGGGAAGATCTGCACCCTCCAGATGCGGTTATCTTGGAGATTAACATCTGGAGCATCCTTGGAAATGGTTCAGAAAGAGGGAAAGTAGCCAGGATGCAACGCTCCCCACCTTTATGCTCCGGGTGATTCTGGAATATACTTTTAGGTTGCAAAACCCTTGATTCAGCATAACTTTATTGATTTTGTAAAAAATTCATTTTTGTTTATCACACACACACACATTGTTACATATTATATTTTACTTAATTTATCAATCTAATTTTATTGAATGCACATTTGTATTCTTCCTGAAACATGAAGGGTGGAAATTGGAATCCATGCCTCCAGCCAAGGTCAATTCTACTCATCATCATTAAAACATAATTCCACCAGTTGTATTCCAGTATACACCAGTGCTGCAGCTAAATTGGCTGTCAAGTCAAAGTCAAGAAGGCAAAGTTCTCCTGCCTGTTATTGATTTTATGCTTATCTCTCTCTGCCTCTCAAGGGAGCCAGGTGTTCTGATTAGAGCCAGAGAAATTGCCGCCAGCTTTCTCAGTTGAGCCCTGTTTTTGGAGTGGACCTTTTTCCCTGAAGAGAGGCTCCCCTAGTGTTTTTTTTGTTTAGCACCAGGCAAACAATCTTTCTACTCCCCCGGGCTTAGATACTTTTTAATTATGTGTGGTGGTTGATGCTGGTTTCCCCCACTGCCTTGTTATCACGAAAATATTAGCAAGTGGTGGCACATTTAAGAAGAGTGCCATCAGATGTCAAGGAAATAAACCACTATCTGACTTTTAGAAGACATCTGAAGGCAGCCCTGTTTAGGGAAGTTTTTAACGTTCGATGTTTTATCGTGTTTTTAATATTTGGTTGGAAGCCGCCCGGAGTGGCTGGGGAAAGCCAGCCAGATGGGTGGGGTATAAATAAATTAATAATGATAATGATAATCTTAGAATTTTGAAGTGTCAGGCATAGCTCTAGTGGCTTTAGCCCAAACGTAGCAGAGTTTTCCTGCACAGCGCAGAAGCTAGTTAAGGTGGAAATGACTAGTTGGCTAGAAGCAGAATAACTATTTACAGGATTTATTAAAAGAAAATAAAAGCAGCAGAGTTTCTGCATACAAAGCAAAGCAAAATAAATCCTCTCTGTCTCTCTCTCTCTCCAACCATACGCAGCACTCCTAATCCTAACACCCAACAAGAAACAACTGTGCTAGCATTCCTAGATAACAGAGTTCAGTTCTGGTCGTTAACCAATCAGAGAGTAGTTTCCAGGCCAGGCAGACCTTGGCTTTCTGCCAAGAGTAAATTGACACTGCCTTGAGTTAATTGTGTGAAACAAGAATCTGTAAGTTTCCCATGAGAACCAATTAACAGAAAATGAACAAATAATAATGCAATAGTCATGTTTTCATATACAAGTGGGGGGATTTCCTTGGGGGGGCACTAAGAGACAGGCGGGCAGCAGTCATGGGGCACTGGAGGTGTAAATGACAGACTGAAAACCCATTATCGCTGTATCAAATTCATCAGTTTTGTCAAATTAATTAATTAATTAATAAAACACTGGACTACCTCACAGGGCTGTTGCGCTGTTCTCTCAGCCTTGGCCTGACTCTCCCTGCACCTTGAATTTTATCACTGGGCCTGCACTGCAGGGCTGTTGTAAGCCACTTTCAGCCCCTGCTTTACTCCCTGCAACCTGCAATAAAATGAGGACTGGGCTACACTGCAAGCCATGAGATCATAGCCACACTCTTGAATATTATTACTGCGCCGACCTCGGGATTTGCACATTTGGCCTTGTTATAAGGATTCTGCTGTGTCGTAAATAAAACGAGGTATGCTTCCTTCACTGCTTTATTTTCTGAAATTCTTTTAATTCTCTTAATGGGATATAAATAATAATAAAACAGGAGTTCGGTGGGACCCCCCCCCCAGTGGTCCCCTTGCCTGACCCCTTGCAATGCAGGAATCACAGCCAAATAATCTCTGACAGGCTGGCCGACCTCCGTCGAGCTAATCAATGGAAATATATTGACATCTGAAGGCAGCCCTGTTTGGGGAGGTTTTTAATGCTTGATGTTTTCATTATGTTTTTAGATATGCTGTCAGCGGATCAGAGTGAGTGGGGAAACCCAGCCAGAAGGGTGACGTATAAATAAAATAATAATAATAATAATAATAATAATAATAATGCAGTGGTACCTTGGCTTATGAACACAATTGGTTCCAGAAGTCTGTTCATAAACTGAAGCGTTCATAAACTGAAGCGAACTTTCCCATTGAAAGTAATGGAAAGTGAATTAATCCGTTCCAGATGGGTCTGCGGTGTTCGTAAACCGAATTCATAAACCGAGGTTCCACTGTAATAATAATGGAGAGTGAAGCCCCCTACCAATAATACTAATAATACTACTACTAATAATAATAACGGAGACTGAAGCCTGCTACCCATAATGATAATAATAATCTGTGTAATGCTTATGATATTTTACTCTTGTTAATTATGCTGTTTTAAATGTGCATTTTATATTTGACTTAACTTATCAATGTTTATTTATTTATTTATTTATTTATTGCTAACTTAGTTCGTGTTAAATATGTATTCTGTAGTTGACCTCCTTTTGCAATGTTTTATTTAGAAATAATAAATAACAAGATGAAAGATGAATTTTTTAAAAAAATAATAATTCCAGTGGCACCTTAAAGATTAAATAGCAGCTTTCAAGGCATGAGCTTTCGTGTGTAATACACACTTCGTCAGATACTCTGAAATTTTTGAAATCTTTAAGATAATATTTTAGTTTTATGTTAACTATATTGTTTTGACTGCATACTCTGTATTTGACTTCCTTCAGATTGTTTTATTGATGTTTTAATATTTCGTAAACCGCTTTGAGGTTTTTCTTAAAAAAAATATGAAGCGGTATAGAAATGAAATGAAATAATTAAATAATAATCAAAGGGAAATGAAAAGGAGAGCTAAACCCCAAAATCAAAATACCTCTTTATCTCTCAATATCTCTCTCTACGTATGTTCTAAAACGCGATCCCGGAAATCACCGACACACACATATCGCTAGACCCCTCTTCCTTTCCCCGCCCTTTTTAGCTCTGACGACCACGCTGCTCCCTGCGGCATGCGCCTCCCCCCGCAATGCCTCCTGGGAGTCATAGTTTTCCACCCGCGCGCGCAACCCTCTCCAGCTTACCCGGCTGCGCAAAGCGGGATGCCTATTGGCTGGCGGGGTGGTGGAGGAGGGGGAGGAGGAGAGGAGGAGGAGGAGGAGGAGCAACGCCGCGCCTGCGCAGTTGGGACCAGCCAATGTGGTCTTGGTGGGAGCTGAGATGAGCGGGACTTAGGAGGGGGCATGTCCATGTTGAAGCTGCAGGGGGCGCTGCTGCTGCGGGGCACAGGTAGGCAGTTCAACAGGTGGTGTGGGGAGGGGCAGGGGGGAATCAGGCAGCCCCTCCCCCTACAAACACCCCCCCAAAAAAATTGGGGAGGGGGCTGGGGCCCTATCCCCTCCTATAATATGGGAAGGGGTGGGGTCTTCAGTGGGAGGGCTGGATCTAATTCAGCCTTGACGCTCTTTCTTTCAGGGGCTCCCCCGAATGGAGAGAGTGAAGCCCCCCTACCCATAATTGCATATTGGAGGGGAGGGGGTTGGACCCTTCTTACCATATGGGGGCGGGGGGCGGGATAATAATAATAATAATAATAATAATAATAATAATAATAATATATTATTATTATTTATTATTTGTACCCCGCCCAACTTGCTGGGTTTCCCCAGCCACTCCGGGCGGCTTCCAACAAAGATTTAAAATACATTAAAATGTCACACATTAAAAACTTCCCTGAACAGGGCTGCCTTCAGGTGTCTTCTAAATGTCAGGTAGCTATTTATCTCTTTGACATCTGATGGGAGGGTGTTCCACAGGGCGGGCGCCACCACTGAGAAGGCCCTCTGCCTGGTTCCCTGTAACCCCGCTTCTCGCAGTGAGGGAACCGCCAGAAGGCCCTTGGAGGTGGATCTCCATCTCCAGGCTGAGTGATGGGGGTGGAGACGTTCCTTCAGGTATACTGGGCTGAGGCCACTTAGAGCTTTAAAGGTCAGCACCAACACTTTGAATTATGCTCGGAAACATCCTGGGAAAAGACCAATGTAGGTCTTTCAGGACCAGTGTTATATGGTCTCGGGGGTTGACCCCAGTCACCAGTCTAGCTGCCACATTCTGGATTAGTTGTCATTTCTGGGTCACCTTCAAAGATAGCCCCATGTAGAGCGCATGGCTGTAGTCCAAGCGGGAGATAACCAGAGCATGCACCACTCTGGTGAGACAGTCTGCGGGCAGCGAGGGTCTCATCCTCTGTACCAGATGGAGCTGATAAACGGCTGCCCTGGACACAGAATTGACCTGTGCCTCCATGGACAGCTGTGAGTCCAAAATGACTCCCAGGCTGCGCACCTGGTCCTTCAGGGGCACAGTCACCCCATTCAGGACCTCTACACCAGCTCACCCCCTGTCCCCCCAAAACAGTACTTCTGGCTTGTCAGGATTCAAGGATGAGTCTCAACCCAACTCAGTCCACCCTAAAGAATGGGGGAATTGAAATGTGGGGTGGAGGTCCTTTAGGAGGGGGCCGAAATCCCATCCACACTGCCCCCCCCCCCGACTGAGGGAGATTTATGGCATTATGTAGGCTTGCCACCTTTGTTCGGGCAAAATACAGAGCAGGGGGTGGTTGAGGTGTGTGTTGCGATTGATCCCCCCCCCCCGCCAAATCAGGTGCTGAAGTGACTTCAAAGCAATCCATTTGCAATCTGTTACAGCCCAACAGGGCGGTCCCTCTGGAATCCGTCGCACACAAATGCACACATGGATTTGTAAATCCGTCTCTGCCTAAATGTGTGGCCTTTCGCACACATGTATTTGCAGAGGATCCCTAACTTGGCCTACAGAGAGAGAGAAGTAAGAAAAAAAGAGAGAAGATCCAAAACACATCTGTGAACTGCCCTGAGACGCCTGGGTATAGGGCGGTATATAAATTCAAATAATAATAATAATGCACAAAACTGTATCAACACAGGATGCGTTGCATTTTATACTGAAATACAGGACATTTCTGTATTGTACCGGACAGGTGCCAACCCTATACGTGTGTGTGAAGCCTTCTCTGTCTTGTAATTTGCAGAGGATGATGAAACCCTTTCCCCCTTTACAGTTGCTTCATTGCCCCTTAACCACGGGACTGAATCCATCCCTTTTCCTTCATTTTGTTTGGGCCTTTGTATTTCTTAACAGGAGGTCTCACTCTTATCCGCCACCCCGTAGCCCCCAAAACAAGGGTGGGAATTAAACTTTGTAGTTTGCGGTATGGTGGGAAGCGGACTCATTCTCTCCTCTTTCTGGTTTGGGGGCCCCCTCCCACTTTTTTCCTTCAAGATTCTCCCCCGTTAATGCTCACCCTTTCTGTTGTGTTTCAGAGAGCCTTTGGACCAGAGTGAGGAATTATTCCTCGGCCAGGGCGAAGGAAGAAGCCAGAAAAAGATGGGTGTGTGAGCAAGTAGAGTTGTTGGAAGGTAAGCATATTATTATTACTATTACTATTATTAAACCCTCCCTATTTAACCAGTTCTATTGAGGAAGCTTAAATTATTATTATTATACATTTATTCATACCCCAACTTTTTCCCCAGACAAGGTCTCAAGGCGGCTTACAGAGAACAACTAAAGAAAATCCTTAACATTTGTGTGGCTAAGCAAACACTCTTAGAAGATGCCCCTCTGATCTCTCTCTCTCTCTCTGGTGAAAGCATTGGGTTCCTTTGCTTAGCAAATGAGCAACACACTAAGCACTGAATTTTCTAAAATGAAAATTGGCTCTCCAGAGTTTCCCGATCCTAACTGGAACATTGGAAACGGCAATATCCCAATTGCTTATTTGAAAAAGGGCTGGCATGCTTTTATAATGGCGTGGTCTTCATCAAAAAATATTTTACAACATCGCCTTAGGGCAGTAGTTCTCAAAGGGTGTAGCATAGGCATGTCCAAAGTCCGTTTCAGGGGCCTAATCCGGCCTGCTGGTCGGTTTAATCTGGCCCCTGTGGCACTTTATCTCCCGGGGTAAAATCCTAAAAAGGTCAACAACTCACGGCCCTTCACTTCATCAAATCTGGCCCTCTTTGAAAAAAGTTTGGACACTACTGGTGTAGCAGGAAAGGAAGTGTGGTGGCAAAATTCAAGTACAATCTGTATTATATTTTGGGAATGATTCATGTTCTTATATAGACGCATTGCTTTATACTTTCTGGGTGTCC
This sequence comes from Zootoca vivipara, assembly GCF_965207765.1. Lineage (NCBI taxonomy): Eukaryota > Metazoa > Chordata > Lepidosauria > Squamata > Lacertidae > Zootoca > Zootoca vivipara. Next base: position 91,948,792 of record NC_142589.1, on the reverse strand, counting down.
CATGATAATATTATAAAGTTGTCGTGTTTTGTGTTACAGATCAAGCACTGCTGGGAGTTGTTCTTGTCGTTCTCCAATTTATTTCTTAACAATAAATAATAATAATGGTGTGGCAACTCGCAAATTTGTATTCTGAAATTGTGGCCCAGAGAATAAAGTTTGAGAACCGCTGACTTAGGGCAACGTACAACCCGTTGTTTGGCAATACAGCGGTACCTCGGTTTTTGAACATAATCCGTTCCGGAAGACCGTTTGAGTTCTGAAATGTCCGAAAACCGAAAACTCAGTACGGAAGTCTTAATACGGGAAAACTCAATACGGAAGTCGTGTGTCATGTTCGACTTCCGAGGCGAGTTCGGAAACGGAAGCATTTACTTCCTGGTTTATGGTGTTCAAAGAACAAAATGTTCGAAAATGGAGACTTTCGAAAACCGAGGTGTACCTGTTTGACTATAAACCTAATTCCAAAACTTTTTGACTAGAACACAGTCTCCCACCATCAGCAAAAATATGCACTCAATTGATTACAACCCCGCCATCAAAGTGATGCGTTTTCATCCCAGATGTTATTTGTCTGGGGGTTGTAGTGCGGACACACTCATTTTCCGCAACTTATTCCGTAGTATTTAGAGATGTTTTCTTTAACTCGGCGTGCCGCGTTACCCGACGATTTAGCTCTTCCTTTCCTTTACTCCCCTGCAGTGCTGGAGGCGAGAGTGCAGCAGCTGAAGGCCGAAAATGTATCAGAGGCGGCGATCAGCGAGGTCCAATGTCCTCGCCTGCGCAAGTTCGGCTCCCTCCCTCCCGCCCCACGGAAAACGGCCGCTGCCAGCTCGGCCCGGAACGAGAGTGCCCTGAAACGCGAGGAAAAGACCCAGCCTAGCCGCTGGATCGAGAAGTTGAAGAAGGAGAAGTCGATGAAGCACAAACGTCTTCTGAAACTGGAGGCCAAACTCTCAGCTGCCGTCCCGGGTGACGTGGCCCGGCCCGGCATGGAATGGATTGGGCGTGGCGCAAAAGACGAGGCTTTCTCCCTGAGGTCTCCCGCTAAAGAAACCCGGGCGAAGCTCAAGGGGCGAGCGTCTAATGCGCAGCAGTCCAGCATGGCCAACGACGGCCAGCCGAACAGGATGGCCAAAGTCTCGGTTGGGACGCAGTCTCGAGATCCTTCCGGGAGCTGCGAGGAATCGGGGGAGCCCTTTCGGGTCTGGGACACCGCCGAGGGGACACCGCCCCTGGACGATGAAGACGAGAACCGGCACATGAACGTCAAGCTGAGCATTTTGTCCTATCTGGACGCCTGCCTCTTTCTCGGTCAGCCCGAGAGGGCCCACAAGTGCCTGATGTTCTATCACCGCTCCCATGCCCGGAGGAAGCGGCTTGACATCCGAATGTACAATCTCGTTATGCAAGGGTACGCTAAGAAGGTAAGGAGATTTGCATCCCTTCTTGCAGAGGTTGTGCCAGTGTGGATAAAAATCAATTATTATTTTTTAAAAATAAAAATAAAATCGGATCTTTTTGATTTAAATTGGATTTTTTTGGTTTGAATCAGATTTTTAAAATAAAATGCTTTGTTTGGGAAAAATCTTTGTAAAAATTTTCTCTTTAAGTTACATTATAGTCCAAAGGCTATTCATCAGGAAATAAGGCTTTGTTTTAAGTTTTTCATGTGTGCTAAAACTCAGTCTAAGTTGTGTGGTTTTAAAAAAAAGTTTGACCACATCAGTTAACAAACATGATTACATATGCTATAATGTTATTCCTTTAGTCAAATAAATTGTTTAAACTGTTATTAAGGAAATGATTATTTTTCTCCTTCCAATAAAGTACAGCAGAAAAGTTGTCCAAATATAAATAGTTAACTTGTTAAACCTCACAATGATTGCATAATCATTCTGCCCATCGTTCTGCCCGGACACTGAGGTCCAGCGCCAAGGACCTTCTGGCGGTTCCCTCGCTGCGAGAAGCCAAGTTACAGGGAACCAGGCAGAGGGCCTTCTCGGTAGTGGCACCCACCCTGTGGAATGCCCTCCCACCAGAGGTCAAAGAGAACAATTACCAGACCTTTAGAAGGCATCTTAAGGCAGCCCTGTTTAGGGAAGCTTTTAATGTTTGATGGATTTCTGTATTTTGGTGTTTTGTTGGAAGCCGCCCAGAGTGGCTGGGGGAACCCGGCCAGATGGGCGGGGTATAAATAATAAATTGTTGTTGTTGTTGTTATTATTATTATTATTATTATTATTATTATTATTATTATCTGTCTATGTATTTCTAATAGTACAGTGGTGCCTCGACTTACAAAGGCGATCCGTTTCGCGGTGTTCTTTGTAAGTCGAAACCTTTGGATGTCGAAGCGTCCATTTTGCGCATGCGCGAACCGCGATTTTGCGCTTTGCACATGTGCAGACCCCGCACGCCGCTTCTGCACAGGCGCAGAACGCGCGTGGGGCGAAAAGACTTCCGAATTTGCCCACTTTGTAAGTCGAAACCTTCGGAAGTCGAGGTACCACTGTATAAGCAAATGAGTAATTTTTGATAGAACTGTAAAAACTAATCTGAAAATTTATGATTCCAAAAATGAAGCCTTCCTCTGCTTGTAAATATTAAGATTATACCAGCAAGAATGAGTCATTCTGTTAAAAAAGAGAGAGATTTAAATCAAGCCTTACTGACTAGTAATTTAAATCAAGTCTTACTGACTAGTGATTTAAATCGATTTGATTTAAATCGATTTGATTTAAATCAAATCCACCCTGGGTAGTGCAGATCGCTCCGGAGTTTGGCCTTGCAAAGTAGCTGATCAAGAGATTATTTTATACATTGGTACCTTTGGCTTTCGAACGTAATCCGTTCTGGAAGACCGTTCGATTTCCGAAACGTTCAAAAACCAAAGCACAAAGGGCAGTCTGCAAATTCAATTGAGAAAAAGCACTCAGCAGAAGCCATTCGACTTCCGAAATGTGTTTGAAAACGGAAGCGTTTACTTCTGGGTGTTCTGCGTTCGAGTTCTGAAACGTTCGTCAATGGACACGTTCGAGAACTGAGGTACCACTCTATACTGTTTGGGCCAATGCAGAACATTACAGAAATATTTCACATTTCATGACTCATTCGTGGATTTTAAATTTTAATGCAATGGTGGTTTTTTTAAAACTTTGCTTAAATCAGAAAACCATCGTGCCGTCTCGACGGTTTTCAGACGGAAAAAGGAAAATATGAAACGCACAATTTTGTAAAATTAATGAGCAATTAGGAAGACAATGGACCGGTTCTAACACAATGCTAAAACCATATAGCATGGGTAGGCAAACTAAGGCCCAGGGGCAGGATCTGGCCCAATCGCCTTCTCAATCGGCCCACGGATGGTCTGGGAACCAGTGTGTTTTTACATGAGTAGAATGTGTCCTTTTATTTAAAATGCATCTCTGGGTTATTTGTGGGGCATAGGAATTCGTTCATCCCCCCCCCTTCAAAATATAGTTTGGCCCTTCCATAAGGTCTGAGGGACAGTGGACCGACCCCCTGCTGAAAAAGTTTGCTGACCCCTGCCATATAGCTTAGTGCTACGCAAATGATCTCAGACGAGTAACAGGCTCACACTTCTCATGCAAGGAGTTGGTTGGAAGAATTCACTCGAAGTGAAGGGCTTTGTAGCTCAGCAGAAAACATCTGCCTCGAATGCAGATAAGCAACAAGTCCTGGTCCTGGTTTGAGTCACCTGTCCTTTCTTTCTCCCCTTAGGGCCTCCTGACACAGGTTGGCAAACTCTTCCACCTCCTCGAGGAAGTTGGCTTGAGGCCCAACGCGGACTCTTACGCCATTGCGCTCGCTTGCATGGGGCAGCACGGGGCGTCTCACAACATCATCTCCAGGTGTTACTCTTCTCATTGGTCCCTTCTTACTCAGCGACAGCAGTGATGCAGTGGTTAGAGCGTTGGGCTGTGGCCTGGGTTCGAATCCCCACTCTGCCATGAAGCTCACTGGGTGACCTTGGGCCAGTCGACACTCTCAACCTAACCCACCTACCGGATTAAATGAGGACTAGGACTCGGGAGACCAGGGTTTGACTCCCCCACTATGGCCATGAAGCTTTCAGGGATGGGGGGGGGCATTGGGGGGCCGGTCACCGCCTCTCCACCTAACCTACCTGACAGGTGTGCAGTTGACTGAAGGGGGCCACGTACACCATCTTGAGCTCCTTGAGAGAAAACGTGATATACAGATATCTTTCTATAGACATAGAAATGCAGGGTGTCGTCACGCTGCGCAAGCCAATGGGATTAGCAAGCTTCTCTGTCATCCCTACTCCTGTAGAAGGAGGAGGGGGGTTAGTGCTTGTGCCAGGAGATACATGGGGGACTTGAATAATAACATTCACTTCTCCATTTCCCATAAACCAACTCCACCCCCCACCCCCCCAGTCTTCAAACCCTGTTACCACAAGTTCATTTTCCTTACTGTGCATAAAGTCCAGAAGGGGTTTCCAATCATTCATAAATTGCCAGCGGTGATTTCTCTCTTAGTTATAAGCATGTCAACTTTGCCGTCTCAGCCAAAGCTATATAATTTTGATAGCCGTTGTTTGGTAGTCGGTAACGACGGGTCTCCGCAAGGGGAATGGGAGGGGGCCGCTGTCTTCGGACCCTGCTGACCCCCAAGTCTCTTTCTCTGCCGTTCCCTCCTCTCCCGGCACCACCACCCCGACCTCCACAGATGCCTTCAGCAGTTTAAGGAAGACGGCTTTCAAGTGGAGGACCTCTTCCAGGACTCTGGGTTCGAGGAAGACTGGAGGAAGATGGTGTTGAAAGCCGTCCAGATGGTTGTGGAAGACTTCCAGCCCCCGCCTCCTCGCCCTCCCGAAATCTGCACGGTTCCCCTACTCCAGGACTTCTACATGAAGGTAATAATAATAATAATAATAAACTCCCAATTTGCTTTTGAAGCTGAGAAGATGCCCTCCCCCTTCCAGGCCTAAATAACTACTACTACTACTACTACTACTACTACTACTAATTGCTTATACCCCACTGGTTTCCCCAGACACTCTGGGCGGCTTCCAACAGAATATTAAAAACACGATAAAACATTCAACATTAAAAACTTCCCTAAACAGGACTGCCTTCAGATGTCTTCTAAAAGTCAGATTTATTTCCTTGACATCTGATGGGAGGGCATTCCACAGGGCAGGCGCCACCACCGAGAAGGCCCTGTGCCTGGTTCCCTGTAACCTCACTTCTCACAGGGAGGGAACCGCCAGAAGGCCCTTGGGAGCTGGAGCCCGGTGCCCAGGGTGCAGACGCTCTTTCAGGAATACAGGGCCAAGGCCGTTTAGGGCTTTCAAGGTCAGCACCAACACTTTGAATTGTGCTCGGAAATGTCCTGTGAGCCAATGTAGGTCTTTCAAGACCTGTGTTCTATGGTCCCGGTGGCCGCTCCCAGTCCCCAGTCCAGCTGCCACATTCTGGATTAGTTGTAGTTTCTGGGTCACCTTCAAAGGAAGCCCCACGTAAAGCAAATTGCAGTAGTCCAAGCGAGAGACAGCCAGAGCATGTACCACTCTGGTGAGACAGTTTACGGGCAGGGAGGATCTCATCCTGTGTACCAGATGGTGCTGGTAGACAGCTGCCCTGGACACAGAATTGACCTGCGCCTCCATGGACAGCTGTGAGTCCAAAATTACTCCCAGGCTGCACACCTGGTCCTTCGGGGGTACGGTTACCCCATTCAGGACCAGGGAGTCCTCCACACCTGCCTGTCCCCCCAAACAGTGGATCCTCCAGCCCCAGAGGTTAGTAAACGAAGGGGATAAGGAACACAGACAGGAGAGGACTCTGCTGCCTCAATGCCCCTCGACTGCTGAGCGGCACTCATCTGTGCCAAACGCCTCCGGGCCCCCCTTGGAGCCCTGCCCAACCCCGCCTCCTTTTCTTTTTTGCCCCAGGGGAAGCCCGTCTCCTATCCCAAGCTCGATTTCACGGCGCAAGAGTTTAGGGACCAGTTCAGGAAGCAGCTGGAGATGGAGGCGTCAGACATGGTCACCATCGACTCCGTGGAGGCAGCCAAGCCCTTGACGGAGGAGGCCAGTAATGCGGTAAAAGACGACGAGAGAGGGGAAAGAATTTGAACCGTTAAAACGGAAGGGGGGGTCAAACAGTGTTGGTATTTTGTAAGGTTGGATACTTACCATGGAATGGTCTCGGTGGTGGGGTACACATTTTTATTCTTATTTATTTATGGTTTTTGTTGTTGTTTAGTTGTGCCCGACTCTTTGTGACCCCATGGACCATAGCACGCCAGGCACTCCTGTCTTCCACTGCCTCCCGCAGTTTGGTCAAACTCATGTTCGTAGCTTCGAGAACACTGTCCAACCATCTCGTCCTCTGTCGTCCCCTTCTCCTAGTGCCCTCAATCTTTCCCAACATCAGGGTCTTTTCCAGGGAGTCTTCTCTTCTCATGAGGTGGCCCAAGTCTTGGAGCCTCAGCTTCAGGATCTGTCCTTCCAGTGAGCACTCAGGGCTGATTTCCTTAAGTATGGATAGGTTTGATCTTCTTGCAGTCCATGGGACTCTCAAGAGTCTCCTCCAGCACCAAAATTCAAAAGCATCCATTCTTTGTCAATCAGCCTTCTTTATGGTCCAGCTCTCACTTCCATACATCACTACTGGGAAAACCATAGCTTTAACTATATGGACCTTTGTTGACAAGGTGATGTCTCTGCTTTGTCAAAATAAAATAATAAGAATAAAACAAATATTAAAAAAGAATGAAAGAGAGGGAAATTAAAACTGAGAACATTTTGGCAAGGGGGGCAGGTTGAAACTGGGGAGGCCCCTCAGTCCTCTTCTGACTAAACCAGGGTATCCTAAGGAAGAAAAAGACCCGGGCTTGTTCTGGTAGGCCATGTTGCAAGCTACCAGCAGAGCTTAGCCCGGGGGGGGGGGGAGAACCACCAGATCTAGCACCTTGTTGTGCCAAATGGTCGGGTGATCTGGAGCAGAAGTGTGGAAGCCTGGGTGGATAAAAATCAATTATTTATATTCATTCATATTTTAAATAATATTTATTTAAAAATGGATTTTTTTATTTAAATTGGATTTTTTTCCCATTTAAATTTTTGGAGGAAAATTCTTTCTAAAGATTTTCTCGTTAAGTTACATTATAGTCCAAAGGCTAATCATCAGAAAATAAGGATTTGTTTTAAGTTTTTCATGTGTGCTAAAACTCAGTCTAAGTTGTGTGGGTTTTTTTTAAAAAAAGTTTGACCACATCAGTTAACAAACATGATTACATATGCTATAATGTTATTCCTTTAGTTTAATGAATTGTTTAAATTGTTATTAAGGAAATAATCATCTTTCCCTTTTCAATAAAGTACAGCAGAAAAGTTGCCCGAATCTAAACAGTTAACTTACTAAACCTCACAGTGATTTCATAATTAGCTGTCTGTGTATTTCTAATTGGATAACCAAATCAGTAATTTTTTGATGCAACTGTAAAAACTACTCTGAAGATTTATTATTCCAAAAACAAAAATCTTCATCTGGTTGTAAATATTAAGATGATACCAGCAAGAATGAGTCTTTCTGTAAAAACACACACGATTGAAACCAAGTCTTACTGACTAGTGATTTAAATTGTGATTTAAATCGATTTGATTTAAATCGATAATCCACCCTGCCATGATGCCAGCTACTGGTGGAGATTAGCCGGGAGGGAGAAACCTTGAGATCTAGCACCTTGTTGTGCCAAAGCCCATTCCTTCCTGCTCTCCGTCTTTAAACATTTGTCTTGGGCAGGGGCTGATTGGAGTTGTAGTTTGCGGCCGGCTTGCTGCTACAGTGCCCCAAAGCGGCAGGCCGCCTACCCTCCTCTCTCCGCAGCCCTGGGAATATGCCGCTTAATGCCCCATGGTTGTGACGATGACGATGATGGAGCTTTCTTTATGGTTTTGCTCATGCACAGCGGAGCCTGCTGTCCGTCCTCCGCAGCCGCTGGCACGCATCTCTCCTCCAGAGCCTGCAAGAGTCCAAGTTGCACATGGCACAACGGAAATCGGGGAAACTAAACCTCTACCCCTTCCTCTGCGTGCTGAAAGACGAAGAATACGTGGACATCCTCATGCGGGTAAGAGGGTATCCCCCCCCCCCATAATTTTTATTCAATTTCCTGCCTTGTTAGAATATTCTTTTAAACAACCTTAAAATATCAACGACTTCCCTTCTACTCTTTACACGGTTCATTTTTCGTAACGTAAATCCCTGCGTATTTTACATCAACTGCTAAGCCATTCGGTATTCCGTTGTTTCTATTGAGATAATAGTCCGTAATTGGCTAATTATCGATAACACAGCTTTGTGAGACAGAAAGATAGCAGAGAAATCTGCCTGCAAAATTTTTTAGCTGCGTAGCAGACATTGCAAAAATACTCGCCCAGTACGCTCCGTCACAAATGTCGAGCCTCTGTTTCAAAAACCCAGAAACTTTTCCTCCCAAGTTCAGATCACATTCCGTAGCAGCGAAAGCTTCATCCGACTTTCTGTGCCTGTGAAATAACTCACTCCTTAAAACAAAGATTTATTGCTTAGGGCAGCTCAGCCTAGTGAGTTCATCTCGGCTGGAAGCTGCGACACGAACAGAATACAATAAACATATACAGCATTCTCATATAACAGAAAAAAATACAATAGCACACACAGGTACTTCCTGTTTACATGGGCACATCACAGGACCCCGTGATCCAGGATGATTTGCTGAGCTATTAACCCTCTCAGCTCACAGTTTCATCTATCAAAACTTAATTTACTCCTATAGCTCGAGGCTCAGGTGGCCTCATTGGCCTGGAGTGCCTTCCATCATCTTCGGCTAGTGGCCCAGCTACACCCCTATCTGGACAGGGGTGGCCTAACTCCTGTTGTCTATGCTCTGGTAACCTCAAGGTTAGATTACTGCAATGCGTTAGACGTAGGGCTGCCTTTGAAGACGGTTCGGAAACTTCAGCCGGTGCAGAATTCAGTGGCCAGGTTGCTCACCGTTTGAACATGTTACAGTTTGAACATATTACCCCAATCCTGGTCCGACTGCACTGGCTGCCAATTAATTTCCAGGCCCAATTCAAAGTGCTGGTTTTGGCCTATAAAACCTTAAACAACTCAGGACCGCAACACCTCAAGGACCGCCTCTTTCCATATGAACCTACCCGGACCCTGAGATCACCTTCTGAGGCCCTCCTTCGTTTGCCTCCTCCTTGAGAGGTCTGGAGAGTGGGAACACGAGAACGGGGCCTTCTCTGCAGTGGCTCCCTGTCTCTGGAATGCTCTCCCCAGGGAAGTTCGCTTGGCGCCTTCATTACACACCTTTAGGCGCCAGGCAAAAAAGGTTCCTTTTTAACCAGGCCTTTGGTTGACCTGATTTACACCCTCTGCCCTTTTAAAATGTGTTTTTGGTGGTGGTGGGGGTTATTGGGTTGTCGATTTTATTTTTATTATGCATTTTGTGGTTTTATATCTGGGGTTTTATTCTGTGAACCGGTATGTAAATTCAATAAATAAAGCAATAACCTCCTTTCTCCTCCAGAGCCTCAACAACATGTCGCCGCAAGGGGAGTCTCTCCTGGTCCTAGCGAAGGAACTGGGCTCCAAAGTCTACAGCAAGTTCATCCTGAAGAAGAAATCCAGGAGCAACTTGGTGGAGAAGATCCAGAGGCTATACGACAAATATGTGCAGCTGCTCGCAAAGGACACTCAGGTAAGCGCCGGCGCCTACACGCCGCCGGTCTTGCTCAACCAAGTCTTCCAAATTCCTTCCTTCCTTTCCGTGACATTTATATCCCGCCTCCCCTCCCAAGACACATGGTTCTCCTCTTTCCCTTTTTGCCCTCACGACAACCCTGGAAGGTAGGTTGGGCTGAGAGTGAGCGACTGGCCAAAGGTCGCCTGGTGAAAGCTTCACGGCCGAGCGGGGATTCGAACCCGAGTCTCTCCCAGTCATAATCCAGCCTAAGAAAATATCCAGCCCTGTAACATAGACTCTCAGTGTTCATCTTACAGTTTTGTTTTGTAGTGTTACGGCTTACATTTAATGGAATGTTTTCGTCTGCTGGAATAATTTCCAACAACAACAACAACAATTTATTATTTACACCCCACCCATCTGGCTGGGCTTCCCCAGCCACTCTGGGCGTCTCCCAACAGAATATTTAGAACACCATAAAACACCAAACATTAAAAAACTTCCATGAACTTCCTTCAGATGTCTTCTAAAAGTCAGTTGTTTATTTCCTTGACATCTGATGGGAGGGCGTTCCACAGGGTGGGTGCCACTACCAAGAAGGCCCTCGGCCTGGTTCCCTGTTACTTCACTTCTCGCAGGCAGGGAACCGCCAGAAGGCCCTCCCTCGGAGCTGGACCTCAGTGGACTCAGTGGAAGGCTGGACGATGGGGATCGAAACGCTCCTTCAGGTATACTGGGCCAAGGCCATTTAGGGCTTTCAAGGTCAGCACCAACACTTTGAATTGTGCTTGGAAATGTCCTGATAGCCACTGTAGGTCTTTCAGGACCGGTATTATATGGTCTCGGCGGCCGCTTCCAGTTCCCAGTCTAGCGGCCGCATTCTGGATTAATTGCAGGTTCCAAGTCACCTTCCAAGGTAGCCCCACAGAGAGCGCATGGAAGGAGTCGAAGCGGGAGATAACCAGAGCATGCACCGCCGATAAACATCGGCCGCACACACGCAATAACAAACAAACAAATACAACCTGGGACAGCAGTCGCCTCTAACTTTGAGCCCTTCCTTTCCCCGCAGCTGGACGGTTACCTGCCTCGCGAGTACTGGGAGAAGCTGGCGGCCGAGCACGGCTGCAGCCCTGCGCTGGTGTGCAAGGAGCACCCCTGGCCCCACGCGCTTCTCGTGCAGCTGGGCTTGCACCTGGTGGAGCTGCTGGTGCAGGTGCTGAAGATGGAGAGCAACCTCTTGAACCCGGGACTGGAGCAGAAGCTCATCCCTGTCCTCTACCACGTCTACTCCTTCCGCAGCGGCCGCCAGGTAGGGGGACACGGATGGGGCAAGGACCATAGCTGCCAAGTATCCCGTATTCGCCGGGAAACCCCCTTTTTTCCTACCGTTTCCCGGCAGTCTCCCGTATAGGTTTTTATCCCGTTATTCTCCCTTAAATCCGCTTCTGACGGCGGCCATTTTTCTGGTGCTGCTTTGCCCTTCTATGGGCACCAGAAAATGCCGGCGCCGGAAGTCGCTTTTACGCGTTTCCGGTCATGTGTAGAAGCGACTTCCGGCGCCGGCACCGCCATTTCCTGGTGCCCATAGAAGGGCAAAGCGCCACCGGAAGTTGCGTCTAAGCAACGTCCGGTGTCGCGGGCTGCCGGTCCCGGATTTTTCCGCCCAGGACTTGGCAGGTATGGCAAGGACCCGCCAGTTGCAAATTAGCAGCGGCCAGGATGGAACCTTTGCTTGCAACGGACTGGAAACTGGGGTCAGGGGGTGGAACCTCCTGGGGCCCGCGTGGTAGTGGTGGGCAGGGGCAAAAGTGGGTGGGGCAACAAAGGTGGCCTTTGGACAGGAGACTGCATTGTACCAGTGATGTAAAATTTCTGGAAATTTGGAAGCTCAGAAAAAACTCGGGTTTCCCCCCAGAAAACAGAATTTTTGGGGGGGAAACAGAATTTTTCGGAAAAAATGAAAGAATGTTACATTAGGACTTCTTTTTTTTTTCCCAGATTGAAAGTCATTCTGTTACTTTAGAAACATAAAATATATCTATGGAAAAAATACTGTTGTTTTTTTAAAAAAATTGGGCTCCAAAGAATAGGGGTCGTCTTATACATTGGGAGGGGGGGCGTCTTATTACACGGGGGAAATAATGTAAGCGATAATTTCTCCCTCCTCCTGCAGGTAGGCTTCGTCAGGCCACACCCCCTGTTCACCCGCCTTCTCATGGAGGCCACCGAGACCACCCTGACGTTCGACTCCTTCGTCATCCCCATGCTCTGCCCGCCCATCCCCTGGGTGGCCACGCACTTTGGCGCCTATGTCTTCGCCCCGACCAAGCTCATGCGCTACGTGGAAGGGGCGACGCAGCACCAGCTTTTGCTGGACCGCTCCCCGCGCAGCAGCCTCTACCCCATCATGGATGCCCTGAACCAGCTGGGCAACTGCCCCTGGAAGGTCAACCAAGCCGTCTTGGACGTGATCATCTCTATCTTCAATGACAAGGGCAACGAGAAGCTGGATGTCCCTCCGCCTCCCTCGGAAGCCCCCCAGCCCGCCGTGCACTCCCCCGACGGGGCCGCGCTGAGCAAGGTGGCCCTCCGGCGGGAGGCGGCTCGGTGCCGCAAGAAGGCCACCGAAATGTACAGCCTTCGGATGGACGCCCTCTACAAGCTCTCCATCGCCAAGCACATGAGCGGCCGGGTCTTCTGGTTCCCGCACAACGTGGACTTCCGGGGGAGGACCTATCCTTGCCCTCCCCACTTCAACCACCTCGGCAGTGACCTCACGAGAGCCATTCTGCTCTTCGCCGAGGGGCGACCCCTGGGCCCGCACGGCCTCGACTGGCTGAAGGTCCACCTCGTCAACCTCACGGGGCTGAAGAAGAAGGAGAGCCTGCGGGGCAGGCTGGCCTACGCCAACGAAATCATGGAGGACGTCTTGGATTCGGCGGACCGTCCCCTGACGGTGGGTCAGCGGGGGGGGGGGGCGAGTGCCGGGTCCGTTGCGGGCTGGAATTGGTCCGATCCAGGCGACACAGAGACCTTGGGGGAGACCCATCTTGTACCCGGAGACCAGTAAAAATGATAAAATACTGTTTTGGTATAGGTCACCCCTGATTATAGACTGTGCCCCTAAAACGAGATCTTGAAAGGCAGGGGTAGGCAACTTAAGGTCCGGGGGCTGGATGCGGCCCAATTGCCTTCTCAATCTGGCCCGCGGACGGTCCGGGGATCAAGGTGTTTTTCCATGAGTAGAATGTGTCCTTTTATTTAAAACTAGCTGACCCGGCCACGCGTTGCTGTGGTTTTTTTTGCCCCCAACAACGCTCAGTCAAGCGGTTACGGAGAAAAGTGTCGAACGGAATTTCACGATTTTTACATTTTTATATATATAGATACCGTATAAATTTGCTTGTGATGTTCTGGGTGGTTTTGTGGGAAAATGCAGATTTATATACTTCCTTTTGCAATAACCCCCCCCCCCCCAAACAACAACAACAACAACAACAACAACACGCCAATAGTTACAGAAATCGCATGCATAAATAGACTTGATATGAACGTTTTTAGGGTCTTTAGGGTAAAGGGCAGGTAATAAATTAAGATGATTGGGATGTTTGGTGATAGAGCAATAAGGATTGCCTCTTTCTGTGGAGGGAAAATGGCCAGTATCCATTGATAGACTTCTCCTCCTCCATCAGTTTGCCCAGCCCTCTTTAAAAGTCAGTGCACATCGCTGCCTCTTGTGGAAGGGAGTTCCATAGTTCAACAGTTTTCTTCTTTAGGCGTCCACAGGTCCGAGCTTTACGGGAGAGGGAGAATTAACTTTAATCCATCTCCTTTCTCCACGCCATTGTGCAGAATTTTCTTAAGTTTCTAGTCCTGTGTAAATCTCCCAGTCAGTTTAACCCTTTCCTCGCCTTACTAGCACTTACTAGCCTCAACTAGCACCAGGGCCTTCTTAACACTGGCTCTGCCCTGGTGGAACACTCTGTCTCCTGAGACCAGGGCCCTGCGGGACCTGATTTCTTTCCGCAGGGCCTGTAAGACAGAGTTGTTCTGCCTGGCCAACCTGATCCCATCCCCCATTTCTCCCTTTTCCTTCCGTATGCGGCTGCATTTTAATTTTAATTTTAATGCATTTAATCTTCTTAAGTTATATTTTAATCAGTTGTTTTATATCTAGTTTTAGCCGCCCTGAGCCCAGTCTTGGCTGGGGAGGGCGGGGTATGAATAAATAAATTTTATTATTATTATTATTATTATTACTCTTGCCAGGGCCGGAAGTGGTGGATGAGCACGGACGAGCCATGGCAGGCTTTGGCCTGTTGCATGGAGATCGCCAAGGCCACCAGAGCCCCGAACCCTGCCGAGTACGTCTCCCATTTCCCTGTCCATCAGGTACGTATTTGGAGAGGGGGCCGCCTCTCCCCTCAAAATGCTCTTTATCCCATTCTGTTCACGGGTTGGAAGTAAAGTCGTACATTGGATCCCGAATGCCTTGCAAGTCAAACGTTTTGGCTCCCGAACGCCGCAAGCCTGGAAGTGAGTGTTCTGGTTTGCAAACGTTCTTTGGAACCCGAACGTCCAACAAGGGTTTCACGGGTTCCGATTGGCTGCAGGAGCTTCCTGCAGCCAATCGGAAGCCGTGCCTTGGTTTCTGAACGTTTCCGGAAGTCGAGTGGCCTTCCGGAACGGATTCTGTTTGACTTCCGAGGTACGACTGTATCTCAATGTGACACATGCTGTAACCCAAAACAATGCAAGCTCCAAGAATATTCATGCAGTCTCAAATCAATCTTGGAGAGAGAGATACCTAGCAGGGCTCCTCTTGTTGACGTATGTTTTATGAGAGAAAAGTGGAACCTCCAGAGTCAGGGGCAGTCTACCTGCAATTCCTAAACGCTGAGGACCAGGAACATGCAAAGTGGGGGAGCTGTTGCCTGAAGTCTGAGTTTCCCACACATGAATCAATTTGATCCAGCAGGGTTCCTTTCCATCCATCCATATATGTATATTTTTAAAAAATTACGACCGCCACCACCATCTGATTCCCTTTGCGCCTTTTCCCTCCTCCCCAGGACGGCTCCTGCAACGGGCTGCAGCACTACGCGGCGCTCGGGCGGGACATCATGGGTGCCACCTCGGTGAACCTTTCCCCTTGCGACGTTCCGCAAGATGTCTACAGCGGGGTGGCTCAGAAGGTAAGCACTTGGCTCCCGGGCACTCCCACTGCGGAAAAGCCTTTCGAGTTGTCCGAATGCACGCCCTGAACTTGGATCCTTGAGGAAACGATGCCTTATGAGGAACAGCTTAGGGAGCTGGGTATGTTTAGCCTGGAGAAGAGAAGGTTAAGGGGTGATATGATAGCCATGTTCAAATATATGAAAGGATGTCATATAGAGGAGGGAGAAAGGTTGTTTTCTGCTGCTCCAGAGAAGCGGACACGGAGCAATGGATTCGAACTACAAGAAAGAAGATTCCACCCAAACATTAGGAAGAACTTCCTGACAGTAAGAGCTGTTCGGCAGTGGAATTTGCTGCCAAGGAGTGTGGTGGAGTCTCCTTCTTTGGAGGTCTTTAAGCAGAGGCTTGACAGGCATATGTCAAGAATGCTTTGATGGTGTTTCCTGCTTGGCAGGGGGTTGGACTGGATGGCCTCTTGTGGTCTCTTCCAACTCTATGATTCTATGGGGTCCCTTCCACCTCTTAAGATTCTATGATTCAGCAGAGCAGAAGTTAGGCTTTGGTTGCAAGTTGTTGCCATGTCGTTTTCAACACCGTGTGGCTGTGCCGCAGCTCGCCCTGGGAAGGTTTGATCAGTGATTAAATATGCACTAAAATGCACTTGTCTTTTACCCCTTCCCCTCCTTGCTTGCAGGTGGAGGGGTACCGGAAGCGGGACGCCGAGCAGGGCGTCAAGATCGCCCAGGTCCTGGACGGCTTCATCGGCCGCAAGGTGGTGAAACAGACGGTGATGACGGTCGTGTACGGCGTCACCCGCTATGGCGGGCGTCTCCAAATCGAGAAGCGCCTCAAGGAGATCGACGAGTTCCCCCAGGTCCTCTCTCTTTCTCTTTCTCTTTCTCTCTCTCCTTCTTCTGTCTAGCCCCAAAGGCTGCGTCAGGAGAGGATGGCAAATGCAGTGGGAAGACTTGAGGGCAATCAATGCTATATTATATTATTATTCTACAAGGTGTGAATGGTCAGCGAATGGTCACAGAAACTGGACAGCGAGAAATATTTGAACATGCGTGCCTTCCAAGTAGGCCCCCTCTGATACAACGCACCGTTGACGACGTTAATAGAACTGTTGGGAACTTTTGGAGAAGTCCTCTTTCCTTACTGCTTTCAGTTCCTTTGTCACAGTGGCTTCGACGTGTGAAATGTTGGGAAAATCTGTGCCCTTTCAGTGCAGATTTCAGTTTTGGAAAAAAGAAAGAAATCCGGTGGGGCCAGATTAGGAAAATACAGTGGTACCTCTACTTACGAATTTAATGCGTTCCAAATGCACATTTGTAAGTAGGAAAAAAATTGTAAGTCGAATCCCATAGGAATGCATTGGGAGAAAAAATTCGTAAGTAGAATAAATCCTATCTAAACCGCATCCAAGATGGCGGGCGGAGCTCCATTCGTAAGTAGAAACATTCGTAAGTAGAGTTATTCGTAAGTAGAGATACCACTGTATGGAGGGTTTTCAGTAACCTCAGGAACGATTTCACACGAAATATGCAATTCTTCCACCATCATTCGGACAGACAAACGCTGATCCCGCATCAATAACTTGCGGATTCTGTCGACATTTGCTGCCGTTCTGCTCATCAACAGTCTGCCAGACGGAGGGTCATTTGCTGCCTGTAAGGGGGAGGGCTTATAGGGAACAGCCCCCCCCTCATCAGGAGCTGCCCATCTCCCAGCAGTAATGAAAGCGAAGGGTCGGAAGGGGAAAGTCAGGAGACGGAGAGGGAGTGCCAGAGCTCTGGCAACATCCAAGGGCCACTGCTCCTCATACAGGAAGAGAGGGAGGGGGAAAGAGAAGATGGGACTTTCCCCCTGACACCGGAATTGAGGAGGAGGAGAAAGGGGAGGTGGTTCCCTGTCCCGCGTCTCTTATGTTGGTCCCGGTCACGAAAGGGGGCAGTGCCGGATTCTGATTCGGACTGATGAGACATGAAACCAGCAGCTCACTTCACTGTAAATAATGTGCACCAATAAAAGTTTCTGAAAGACAAGCATGTGGAGGGTCGTTACTCAAGAGTAGTCGCAGTAACCCTGACACCACCCTTCACAGAAACGCTTAAACCGCTCCTACGCTGTCTTTCGAGTTACGGCTTCATATCTCTGCAGAATCGTGAGCCTTTCGTGGGTTTCTGAGGCCGATTATATCTTCTGATATTTCTCGCTGTCCGATCTCTGTGACCATTCACAGAACGGCCCGGTCACATATCAATATTTCTATTTTGGGATTGATTCATGTTCTCATGCCGCTGCATCGTTTCATGGCTTCTGCACGTCCCCGCGGTCTTGTGATAAAGCCACTGCGTTCTGTGTTACAAACCGAGCACAGCTGGGAGTTGATTCTTTTTGTTTTCCAATCTTTCTATTTTTTAAAAAAAATCGGAGGATTGTTTTTTTTTTCATTCCGAAAGTGCGGCGCAGAGAAGGACGTTTGTCCTAGCAAAAGGGGTGAGGGGCGAAAGGGTCGTGAGGTTCCCCCATTTCTGCCTCTCAACTCTACCCATTTTGCGTTCCCTCCACCCAGGAATACGTTTGGGAAGCATCTCATTACCTAGTGCAGCAGGTCTTCAACAGCCTCAAGGAGATGTTCTCGGGAACTCGAGAAATCCAGGTAACCCCTATGCCTCATTTAGAATCATCCAGGGCCATCCAGTCGAACCCCCTGCCGAGCAGGAAACACCATCAAAGCATTCTTGACATATGCCTGTCAAGCCTCTGCTTAAAGACCTCCAAAGAAGGAGACTCCACCACACTCCTTGGTAGCAAATTCCACTGCCGAACATCTCTTACTGTCAGGAAGTTCTTCCTAATGTTTAGGTGGAATCTTCTTTCTTGTAGTTTGAATCCATTGCTCCGTGTCCGCATCTCTGGAGCAGCAGAAAACAACCTTTCTCCCTCCTCTATATGACATCCTTTTATATATTTGAACATGGCTATCATATCACCCCTTAATCTTCTCTTCTCCAGGCTAAACATGCCCAGCTCCCTAAGCCGTTCCTCATAAGGCATCGTTTCCAGGCCTTTGACCATTTTGGTTGCCCTCCTCTGGACACGTTCCAGCTTGTCAGTATCCTTCTTGAACTGTGGTCCATTTATTTGGAAACACTTCAGGGAATGTTTTTAATGTTTTGTTGGGAGCTGCCCAAAGTGGCTGGGGAAACCCAGCCTGATGGGCGGGGTAGAAATAATAAATTATTATTATTATTATTATTATTTGCGCTGTGTCGATTGCGCATATATGCGGGGAGCCTGTATGTCTTAGGGTTGCGCAATGAAGGGTGCAAGGAGGTTTCAGGAGTAAGAGAAGGGAGGGGAAATGTGTTTCCTCCAAGAAGGGGATGGGCAGCGAGGTAAACAGAGCACAGAGATGCTCCCAGGCTGGGGTTGTGGTGGGCGGGAACCAGAGGCCTTCCAGCTTGCCCGTATCTTTCTGGAACTGGGGTGCCCACCGAGCGGGAACCGCATTGCTCACTGCCTTTCTCCCCCCCGCAGGGCTGGCTGACCGAAAGCGCCCGGTGTATTGCCAAGTCTGGCCGGACGGTGGAGTGGCTGACTCCGCTGGGGCTGCCCATCATCCAGCCGTACCATCGCTCAAAGACCACGATGGTAAGCCAAGCTGTAAACATCCAGGCGCATGGGACATGGGTGGCGCTGTGGTCTGAGCCTCTTGGGCCTGCCAATCAAAGGTCGGCGGTTCAAATCCCTGTGACGGGGTGAGCTTCTGTGGCTCTGTCCCAGCTCCTGCCAACCTAGCAGTTCGAAAGCACGCCAGTGCGGGTAGACAAATAGGTATCGCTGCGGCGGGAAGGTAAGCGGCGTTTCCGTGCGCTCTGGTTTCCGTCACGGTGTCCCGTTGCGCCAGAAGCGGTTTAGTCCTGCTGGCCGCATGACCCGGAAAGCTGTCTGTGGACAAATGCCGGCTCCCTCGGCCTGAAAGCGAGATGAGCGACGCAACCCCATAGTCGCCTTTGGCTGGACTTAACCATCCAGGGGTCCTTTACCTTTTTTACCTAAACATCTGAGCCCTTGAAAGCATCCTTGAGAGCTAAGCAGTCCCTCCATGCCATTCACAAATGTACAAACCAGCCTTTACTCGACCACAACCCACAAGTCACCTGTTAACAATTTTAGCTAGCCGCCACGACTCTCTCAAGTTTCCTTTCCCTTTCCCACACTCGTTCCCAGAAGGGAACCGGTTTCAGAGCTTTGCCATTTGAAGAAAAGCCCAATTTTTCCTCTCACCCCCTCCGAAAAAAAAGCCAACTGAAATTCATCAATGGCCAATTTTTGGGTGTTAAATTCCTGCACCTGGCAAGCTCTGGGGTCACGATGGAGGCTCCTTGCAAAAGCTCTCTGGGGCTGGCGATTAATTTTCTGTTCTCTCCCCACTCCCCAAACCTCCCCCTACCGCTGATCTATCAGGACTAATGATCTCAGAGCCTCTTTCCAGATTCCCCACGATTTCTCCCCTGCGTCTCCAGAACCTGCTTCCGGGCTTTAGTCGACTGATTTCCCTGGGTCTTCCACGCTGGTCCCCAGCTGCGAGTTCCATCCCAAAATAATAATAATAATAATAATAATAATAATAATAATAATAATAATAATATATTTATTTGTTCCCCACCCATCTGGCTGGGTCTCCCCAGCCACTCTGAGCGGCTTCCAACAAAGACTTAAAATACATTAAAATGTCACACATTAAAAACTTCCCTGAACAGGGCTGCCTTCAGATGTCTTCTAAATGCCAGGTAATTATTTATCTCTAAGACATCTGATGGGAGGGCGTTCCACAGGGTGGGTGCCAACACCAGGAATGCCCTCTGCCTGGTTCCCTGTAGCTTTGCTTCTCGCAGGGAGGGAAACGCCAGAAGGCCGTCGGAGCTGGACCTCAGTGTCCGGCTGAACAATGGGGGTGGAGACACTCCTTCAGGTACAGTGGTACCTCGGTTTATGAACACAATTGGTTCCGGAAGTCTGTTCATAAACTGAAGCGTTCATAAACTGAAGCGAACTTTCCCATTGAAAGTAATGGAAAGTGGATTAATCCGTTCCAGACGGTCCGGGGAGTAACCGTTCATAAACTGAAGCGAACTTTCCCATTGAAAGTAATGGAAAGTGGATTAATCCATTCCAGAAGGGTCCGCAAAGTACTTAAACTGAAGCGTTCATAAACTGAAACATGGGTGTAATTGGTTCCGGAAGTCTGTTCATAAACTGAAGCGTTCATAAACTGAAGCGAACTTTCCCATTAAAAGTAATGGAAAGTGAATTAATCCGTTCCAAATGGGTCCGCGGCGTTCATAAACCGAAAATTCATAAACCGAGGTGTTCATAAACCGAGGTTCCACTGTATACTGGGCCATTTAGGGCTTTCAAGGTCAACACCAACACTTTGAATTGTGCTCGGAAACGTACTGGGAGTCAATGTAGGTCTTTCAGGACTGGTGTTATGTGGTCTCAGTGGCCGCTCCCAGTCACCAGTCTAGCTGCCACATTCTGGATTAGTTGTAGTTTCCGGGTCACCTTCAAAGGTAGCCCTACGTAGAGCGCATTGCAGTATTCCAAGCGGGAAACACGCAAATGGACATGCAAGCACACATGTGCCCAAAGCAGACACGCACTCTGTTGCTCCTTCTTCTCTCCCCCCCCCCAAAAAAATAATGGAAGTGTAGATTAGGAGAGGACCTCCACCCAATTTGAAACCATACCAGACCCTGCTTAGCTTTGCAAATATGCTAGTGTGTCTTTCTCACACACAAACAGATGTTTTTGTATGCACACAAAAAATAGACACACTCACACAAAGAGTGTGTTTGTGTATTTGTGTCTGGGGGAAGGAAAACATCTCTCCCATGAAAACAGCCTCTCTCAGCCTCTGTCACACACTAACTAACCCTTGATGCCCGGCACAAACAGATACACACATGGACTTGTAAAAGGGTAAAAGAGTATTGGGAAATAATCCATAATGAATTGGAAAAAAATGTTTAAAAGTACTCCACCCCCCAAAGCAGAGTCCTTTCTGTTGGGGTTAATTCAGATGGAAATTCCCAGGTGTCAAAAAAGGTTATTTCTCTATGCCACTACTGTGGCCCGTGTTTTGTTAGCCCAAAAATGGAAAATGAGCGAGGTCCCAGCTAAAGAAGAATGGCAACTTAAGCTGATGGAATATGCACAGCTTGCAGACCTAACATTTAGAATAAGAGAACAAGAGGAACATACGTTTAGAGAAGATTGGAAAACGTCTATTGGATATATGGGAAATAACTGTGTACAGCTGAAAATGCTGGTAGCATTAAGACAAATTCAAACAGTGCAAATGAGTTTTGACAGCTGAAATAATTGAATACTGAATGGTATAGTTTTAGTAAAATGTGCAGGGATTTATGATATGTAAAAGGAACCATGGGAAGAGAATAAGGGAAGTCATGGATATCTTAAGGATGTATAAATGAGCATTTTAAATTGCAAAACAGAAGATTTAATTACACACACACACACACACATAGATACACACATGTAGATACACACACACACTCACACACAAATACACCCCCTTCTCACATGCAAATAGACACTTTGTCTTGCTGTGTGTTAGAGAGAGTTTGTGTCTACTTGTGTGTTTTTCAGGAGGCTTTTCCTGCCAAACGGACGCACGAGGTCTCTCACACACAGATAATTGCGTGTGTGCCTTTGTGCATGAGAGGGAGAGTGTATTCACCTGCAAATGGACACTGACACACACACACACACACACACACACACACACACACACACAAAATAGTTGTCTGCATGTGTACTTGCGTGTTTGAGCGAAAGAAGCAGAATGCCTCCCACTTTCAAACAGACGCTCTTTCCTATGCACAAACACATGCTCTCTTACACACATAAGCAAGCGCTGCCTGCCTCGCCCAAGTACGCTGCACTGTTTTTCTCTCACGAATGCAAATAAAAACACGCTAAGATGCATGCTTCCTCCCTCTGTCCCTCCCAGAAAAGGGAAGCGTGCTTGTGGGTGTTCTTAAAGCTTGTGGGGTAGGATTTGAATTGTGCGATTGGGGAGGGGAAGAGAGACGGTGCTGGAGCCTTGCCCATGTACAGAAGCAGAATTATTATTTTTGTTGTTATTGTTATTAATTTATTGAATTTATATGCCACCCTATGCCCAGAGGTCTCAGGGCAGTACACAGAATAAAATCAAAATATAAAATCACCAAAACACCCAATCCGAATAAAAAACAACAACCCAATAACACACACACACACACACAGAAAAAAACCCCCACATTTTAAAAGGACTGCTCTGCGAATCAAGTCCCCTGAGGACAGGCAGGGCAGTGACTCAGCTTTTTGCAGTGGCAAAGGATGAGTCAACAGGCAGAGGGGAGTGAGTCAGCAGAAAGGGGGGTGGAAGAGGCAAGGTGACATTTGCCAGGAATAACGAGCCGATCCTCGCCCTCACCGATGGGTCTGCCTGGGGAAGGCAGAGCGCACTGAACTCCCCTTTTCCCTCTTGTCCCCCGCACCGGAAAAATATATAAATAAATATAAATGGTTTTAATGATTCCTCCTCTGAGGAGTAAAATATCTGCTGCTAATTTTAAGAAGCCCTTTGAGCCCTACTCAGAGCCGCCTGCGTGTCGTGTCTAAGCAGTTTCAGTGGTTCTACTCCTGAGTAGGACTTGACACCAGACACAGAAGCTTTTCATTTTTAATAACAACAACAACAACAACAACAACAACAACAACAACACAGTGATAATACAGTACATAGTAATCAAAAAGTTTCATTCATTAGTTGCCTGCCTGACCTCAGAGTTGTGGAAGGCATGGCTTTCTGCGACACATGTTATTTGGATGACGTCCCTGCAGGGTAGGCTAGTCCGAAGGAATAAATAAAAAATAAATAAATTTTATTACTTACACCTCGCCCATCTCACCGGGATTCCCCAGCCACTCTGGGCAGCTCCTAACAGAATATTAAAAACAGAATAAAACATGAAACATTAAAACCTTCCCTAAACAGGGCTGCCTTCAGATGTCTCCTAAATGTAAAAATAGATGTGATGGGACATCTGATGGGAGGGCATTCCACAGGGCGGGCGCCACCACCGAGAAGGCCCTCTCCCTGGTTCCCTGTAACCTCCCTTCTCGCAGGGAGGGAACTGCCAGAAGGCCCTCAGAGCTGGACCTCTGTGTCTGGGCAGAACGATGGGGGTGGAGACGCTCCTTCAGGGATACTGGGCCTTTGAGGCCGTTGAGGGCTTTCAAGGTCAGCACCAAGACTTTGAATTGTGCTTGGAAACGTACTGGGAGCCAATGTAGGTCTTTCAGGACCAGTGTTATATGGTCTCGGCGGCCGCTCCCAGTCACCAGTCTAGCTGCTGCATTCGGGATTAGAAGAGAGAGTGGTGGCCCCAGATTTGCCCAGGGGACTTCACAGTAAGGTTACCAGATTTTTTTCAATGAATCCGGGCATTCTTCTCAACTTCTGTTGATGTGGGTGGATTTTGTCAGGGGGCTGATTTGTGAATCCGGGAGCTGTCCCTGGGAAACGGGGATGTCTGGTAACTGTACTTCGCAGGGTTTTGAACTACTCTCAGCCCCTGCTGTCTCTCCAAATGTGAGATGATGCTCCAAGGATGCTCCAATTTCCTTCCTTCCTTCCTCCGCCGAACGTCAACCTGTACTTATTTCTCCTTCCCCCCTTCCTTTCCCCAAGGTTAAAAGCACCATGCAAGGCGTTCATCTCAGGTCGCGACACGACACCACCCAGTGAGTATCTCATCGTGGTGGTTGCGGCGGGGGGGGGGGGCTCCAGGTTTTACCTGCCTGGCTCAAAGAGAGCTTTGCTGATCTGGTGAAACAGGTCCAAACCAATGGAGAGCCAGGCTAAAACTTTGCCGGTGGCTGGAGCAGGAATTTTGAAGGGGGAAGCTGATCCTTTCCGTGCAGGTCAATTCTGTGTCCAGGGCAGCTGTCTCCCAGCTCCATCTGGTACGCAGGCTGAGACCCTCCCTGCCCGCAGACTGTCTGGCCAGAGTGGTGCATGCTCTGGTTATCTCCCGCTTGGACTACTGCCATGCGCTCTACGTGGGGCTGCCTTTAAATTGACCTGGAAATTACAAGTAAACCAGAATGCGGCAGCTAGACTGGGGACTGGGAGCAGCCGCCAGGACCATATAACACCAAGCCTGAAAGACCTACATTGGCTCCCAGTATGTTTCTGAGCCCAATTCAAAGTGTTGGTGCTGACCTTGAAAGCCCTAAATGGCCTCGGTCCGGTATACCTGAAGGAGCGCCTCCACCCCCATCATTCTACCCGGACACTGAGGTCCAGCGCCGAGGGCCTTCACTGTGAGAAGCCAAGCTACAGGGAACCAGGCAGAGGGCCTTCTCGGTAGTGGCACCCGCCCTGTGGAACGCCCTCCCACCAGATATAATAATAATAATAATAATAATAATAATAATAACAACAACAACAACAACAACAACAACAACAATAATAATTTATTTATACCCCACCCATCTGGCTGGGTTTCCCCAGCCACTCTGGGTGGCTTCCAACAGAAATATTAAAATACACTAATTTCTTAAAGATTAGAAGCTTCCCTAAATTGGGCTGCCTTCAGATGTCCTCTCAAAGTCTGGTAGTTATTTTTCTTTTTGACATCTGGTGGGAGGCTGTTCCACAGGGTGGGTGCCACCACCGAGAAGGCCCTCTGCCTGGTTCCCTGTAACTGTACTGTACCAGACTTTTAGTAGACATCTGAAGGCAGCCCTGTTTAGGGAAGGGAACCCAGGGGTCATCCAGCACAACCCCCTGTATGGCAGGAATACTTTGAATTGTGCTCAGAAGCATAGTGGGAGCCAATGGAGGTCTTTCAGGACCGGTGTTATGTGGTCTCAGCGGCTGCTCCCAGTCACCAGTCTAGCTGCCGCATTCTGGATTAGTTGTAGTTTCCGGGTCACCTTCAAAGGTAGCCCCACATAGAGCGCATTGCAGTGGTCCAAGCAGGAGATAACCAGAGCATGCACCACTCTGGCGAGACAGTCTGCGGGCAGGGAGGGTCTCATCCTGCGTACCAGATGGATCTGGTGGGCAGCTGAACATCATGCAGCGCTGGAAATTGCCCACAGTGTCTGCAGGAAGCTCGTAAACACGAGAATAACTCTGCCCTCCTCCTAAAACACCCTCTCTTGCCTCGACTTCCCCGCAGGAAGCCCGACACGGTGAAGCAGAAGAACGCTTTCCCTCCGAACTTCATCCATTCCTTGGACTCCACACACATGATGCTGACCGCTTTGCACTGTCACAGGTACGAGGTTCTTTTTTGTGTGTTCTGAGACGCTTTGGGGGCGCCCCTTCCCACAGGCAGCTAAAAACGGGGCGCAGGGCTCCCTTTCCTCAAATGGCGTCAACGGGGAAAGTGGCCAACAGGGCGACAGCAACTTTCCTCAATGCCAAAGTTGTACTTGAGAGCAGTACATGTGAAAAGGATCTAGGAGTCTTGGTAGACCACAAACTTGACATGAGTCAACAGTGTGATGCAGCAACTAAAAAAGCCAATGCAATTCTGGGCTGCATCAATAGGAGTATAGCATCTAGATCTAGGGAAGTAATAGTACCACTGTATTCTGCTCTGGTCAGACCTCACCTGGAGTACTGTGTCCAGTTCTGGGCACCACAGTTCAAGAAGGATACTGACAAGCTGGAACGTGTCCAGAAGAGGGCAACCAAAATGGTCAAAGGCCTGGAAACAATGCCTTATGAGGAACGGCTTAGGGAGCTGGGTATGTTTAGCCTGGAGAAGAGAAGGTTAAGGGGGGATATGATAGCCATGTTCAAATATATGAAAGGATGTCATATGGAGGAGGGAGAAAGGTTGTTTTCTGCTGCTCCAGAGAAGCGGACACGGAGCAATGGATTCAAACTTCAAGAAAGAAGATTCCACCTAAACATTAGGAAGAACTTCCTGACAGTAAGAGCTGTTCGGCAGTGGAATTTGCTGCCAAGGAGTGTGGTGGAGTCTCCTCCTTTGGAGGTCTTTAAGCAGAGGCTTGACAGACATATGTCAAGAATGCTTTGATGGGGTTTCCTGCTTGGTAGGGGGTTGGACTGGATGGCCCTTGTGGTCTCTTCCAACTCTACGATTCTATGATTCTATTAGTTATTCTGAGAAATTCATTGTCATAGTTTGCTTTACATGCCACAGGCCTCTCCCAATTTCTTACTTATTTAGTCATTTTATTTGATTTTAGAAAATATAAAGATATATACAAAGTCAATTATAAATCCATACGAAGAGATTGCTTTGTATCTCAAGACTTCCCCCCTCCATGGGTCCTAACGTCAATATTATACTTCCATACATCACTACTGGATATCAGTCTGTTATTCACGTTTTTTATCCACCCAAGCTGTCCATAGTTTTTGCTACAAGTGTGGTTAAAATCCTGCTAATGTTTTCACCTGCTTACAGTAGTCTCCTAAATAAATTATAAAAATTTCCCCCATTTTTTAAAAAAAGTTCTTGTCCTCTTAGTTCCTTGAGCTTCCCAGTTAATTTTGCCCTTTCAGCATAGTCTATCAACTTATTCTGGATCCACACGTCCTTCCACGGTGGGGACATAGGTTTCCAGGTGGGAGTTGATACCAATGAGGGTTTGCCAAGCGTGCCTTCCTCTTAGCACGTTTCTCCCTTGCGTCCTGAGTTCAAGTGTCTTCAAAGCCTGCGACACCTTTGGGAAAGGCTGTTCTCCAACTGGAGCGCTCACAGGCCAGTGTTTCCCAGTTGTCAGTGTTTATAGTACATTTTTAAAGATTTGCCTCGAGAGAGTCTTTGAACCTCCTTTGTTGACCACCAGCATTACGCTTTCCATTTTTAAGTTCGGAATAGAGTAGTTGCTTTGGAAGACGATCATCAGGCATCCGCACAACATGACCAGTCCAACGAAGTTGATGTTGAAGAATCATCGCTTCGACACTGGGGATCTTTGCTGCAGGGGGCTGGACTAAGATGAACTTCGGGGTCCCTTCTAGCTTTGATTCTGTGATGTTTAGTTACTGAGAGTTGATATGAGAGAGCCCCTTTCAGGTACCTGAAGGGCTGTTGCCACAGGGAAGGCAGAGCCAGCTGGCTTCCTTAGAATCATAGAAAATTAAGGTTGGAAGGGACCCAAGCGTTATCTATTCCAGCCCCGTGCGATGCAATGAATCTTTTGCCCAAGGTAGGCCTCGAACCCACAACCCCGAGGTTGAGCACCTCGTGCTGTTCCCTACTGAGCTATCCCTTGTTTCCTGCTGCTCTGGAGGGCAGGATCTGAGCCGTCAGATTCGAAGCATGAGAAAGGCCAGTGGCCCTGATGAGCCCAGGGGTGGGTTTTTTTGGGGGGGCGGTGTCCCCTGGGCCATAAATTAAATCATCCAATTTGTGAATCCCGTCGGCATACCCTGGGCACGGCTTTTAGGGAAGTAAATAGCTCAGAGCCGCTCCTTTTCTTGCTCTTTGCTCTAATGCCACTGGGTGGTGCTCCCTGCCCGGGGATTAGATCTGAGCAGAGCCCTTGACCAAAGGGAGGGGCCTATCCTCCTTTGCCCCCCCTCCCAATCAGTTTGTATTTTGGAGAACGGTTTCCGGGTGTGCAGCCTGGGAGTCATTTTGGACTCACAGCTGTCCATGGAGGCGCAGGTCAATTCTGTGTCCAGGGCAGCTGTCTGCCAGCTCCCATCTGGTACGCAGGATGAGACCCTCCCTGCCCGCAGACTGTCTTGCCAGAGTGGTGCATGCTCTGGTTATCTCCCACTTGGACTACTGCAATGCGCTCTCCGTGGGGCTACCTTTGAAGCTGACCTGGAAACTACAACTAATCCAGAATGCAGCAGCTAGACTGGGGACTGGGAGTGGCCGCCGAGATCACATAACACCGGTCCTGAAAGATCTTCATTGGCTCCCAGTATGCTTCTGAGCACAATTCAAAGTGTTGGTGCTGACCTTGAAAGCCCTAAACAGCCCAGTATCCCCGAAGTAGCTTCCCCACCCCTATCGTCCAGCCTGGACACGGAGGTCCAGCTCCGAGGGCCTTCTGGCGGTTCCCTCCCTGTGAGAAGTGAGGTTGCAGGGAACCAGGCAGAGGGCCTTCTCGGTGGTGGCACCTGCCCTGTGGAACGCCCTCCCAGCAGATGTCAAGGAAATAGACAACAATTTTACTTTTAAAAGACAACTGAAGGCGGCCCTGTTTAGGGAAGTTTTTAATGTTTGATGCTGCATTGGTTTTAATATTCAGTTGGGAGCCGCCCAGAGTGGCTGGGGGAACTCAGCCAGATGGGCGGGGTATAAATAATAAAAT
The DNA here is from genome assembly GCF_965207765.1 of Zootoca vivipara. Lineage (NCBI taxonomy): Eukaryota > Metazoa > Chordata > Lepidosauria > Squamata > Lacertidae > Zootoca > Zootoca vivipara. The sequence continues at coordinate 91,920,478 of NC_142589.1, read as the reverse complement.
GTTGTTGTTGTTGTTGTTGTTATTTCCTTTTACGAGGCTGGAGAGGCAGGAAGGAACGGCAGCCCCTGGTTACATAGAATAGAGTCATAGAATCATACACCAGGTCTAAGGCATGTCCGTAGCTATGAGTTGGGCCAGACTTATTCAGGGACAGCCCCATGGAGGTCATGCTTTCCACGAAGTCATAGAATCATAAAATCATAGAGGGAAGAGACCACAAGGGCCATCCAGTCCAACCCCCTGCCGAGCAGGAAACACCATCAAAGCATTTCTGACAGATGGCTGTCAAGCCTCCGCTTAAAGACCTCCAAAGAAGGAGACTCCACCACACTCCTTGGCAGCAAGTTCCACTGTCGAACAGCTCTTACTGTCAGGAAGTTCTTCCTAATGTTTAGGTGGAATCTTCTTTCTTGTAGCTTGAATCCATTGCTCCGTTACAATCGAAGGAGGTCAGAAGCTGCCTTATGCAGTGTTAAGCCACCGCTCCCATCTAGACCAGCACTGCCTGCACTGGTTGGCAGCGTCTCTCCAGGCAGGGAGTCTCTCCTAACCTGGAGATTCTAGGGGTTCTGGTTCTGGGAGACCGTGGTGCAGGAGACGGTTGGGGAGCAGACGGATTTTCACATGCCCAACTGCCTCTTCTTCTTCTTCTTTCTTTCTTTTTTCCTTTTTTAAAAATGATTTGTATTTAAATAATTAAATAATCCGGGGGCAGACGTATTGTCTCATCCTAAACTACGACTTAACATTCATTGCTCCGTCTATTTTGGCCTCTGGCCCTGCCCCACCAGTATTATGTGGCCCCCGGAAACCTGCCCCAAAGTGAATGCAGCCCTCGGGTAGGGAAAGGCTCTCCCCGAGCCTTTATTTATTTTGTATAATTTATAAGGGCGGCGCGCCCGGCCCGGAAGTGACCCGAAAGCATCACAGAAAGGGGGGCAAGGTTGTGTTCAGGCTTTAGCGATGGCACTTCAAATATATACGTGGTTTCGCTTAAACATGGGGTGCCTCTGAAACGTAAACCGCCCTGGTAAATTGGGATTCCACAAAACCCCAAGAACTTCAAAGCGGATTACAAAAAGATAACTCCCTAGAATCGGGGGGTGGGGGCGAATTTACAAGACGTTAAAGCATACAAGAAGTTGAAATACTAAGACAGATTAAAATTCACTTTTATTTATGCATGCCACTACTGCGGCCCGTGTTTTGTTAGCCCCGAAATGGAAAACGAGTGAGGTGCCAACCAAAGAAGGATGGCAACTCGAGTTGGCAGAATATGCGAAGCTTGCAGTCTTAAAATATAGAATAAGAGAACAAGAAGAACATACGTTTAGAGAGGATTGGAAAACGTTTATTGAGTATATGGGAAATAACTGTGAAGCTGAAAACGCAGGCAGCCTTAAGATAAATTCAACAGTGTAATCAAGTTTTGATGGCTGCAATAATGGAAAACTGAAAGGTATAGTTTTTGTAAAAACATGCAGGGATTCACGATATGTAAAATGAACCATGGAAAGAGAAGAAGGGAAGTTGTTGATATCTTAAGGATGTAAAACTGAGTATTTTAAATTGTAAAACAGAAAATTGAATAAAAATTATACAGTGGTACCTTTTTTCTCAAACTTAATCCGTTCCGGAAGTCCGTTCCAAAACCAAGGCACGCTTTCCTATAGAAAGTAATGCAAAACAGATTAATCCGTTCCAGACTTTTAAAAACGACCCCTACAACAGCAATTTAAGATGATTTTTACTATCAAACGAGACCATTGATCCATAAAATGAAAGCAATAATCAATGTACTGCAGTCACACAATCAATCAATCAGGTTCCACAAAAATGCAAAATAGCAAAAAAACAGACAGACCTCAACGTAACACTCAAAACGGAGCACGTTTGGCTTCTGTAAAAAAAGTTCGCAAACCTGGAACACTGCAGTGTTTGGGTTCCAAGCTCTTTGAGTCCCAAGGCATTTGAGAACCAAGCTACCACTGTATACAATATATATATGTATATTTCACATTGGTATATCTCTGCACCTGGGTGGGCTTGTCTGAACAGGGAAGTTTTTAGCCTTGACCTCAGCCATTGTGCATCGTGGTTTAGTAGAAGGGATGAAGAGCTTGACTTTTTTTGTGTCCCCTAGGGAGGGGCTGACCTTTGTCTCCGTGCATGATTGCTACTGGACTCACGCGCTCACAGTCGACATCATGAATCGGGTAAGCTGGTCTCCCCCCCCCCCACTGCCACACCAGATCCTCAGCCCTGACCTATGGCGAAACCTGTCCAGAGTTTTGGGCCGGCTTCTCTGAAGAGCCCCCTTCTCCAGGAAAGACATGACGTTTACCCTGGCAAGTACAGGTGCAACTCGGAAAATTAGAATATCGTCGAAAAGTGCATTTATTTCAGTAATGCAACTTGAAAGGTGAAACCAATATATGAGATAGATGCATGACATGCAAAGCAAGATATGTCAAGCCTTTTTGTTGTAATTGTAATTATTTGTCCTTAGGTCAATTATAAATGGAATGTAATTAATGAAATGTAATAGCGATGTTTATTTTTGTATTATTGTAACGATTTGTTTTATTGCTGTGGAATTTCTAAAAGAAAGCATTTGTAAAAATTAAAAGAAAAATAAATAATAATAAGTTGCATTACCATAGCTGCCAAGTTTTCCCCTTTTCTCGCGAGGAAGCCTATTCAGCATAAGGGAAAATCCCTTTTAAAAAGGGATAACTTGGCAGCTATGTGCATTACTGAAATAAATGCACTTTTCGACGATATTCTAATTTTCCGAGTTTCACCTGTAACAATGAGGATAGGAGTGTAAGAAGAGCTCCAGCTGGATCAGGCAAGTGGGAGCCCACCTAGTCACAGAATCGTAGAATGCTGGCGTCGGAAGGGGGACACCCCAGGGTCATCTAGTCCAACCCCCTGCATTGCAGGAATCTCAGCTAGAGCATCCAGATCTGAAGGCAGCTGTGTTTAGGGAGGCTTTTTAATGTTTAATAGATTATTTTATTTTATTTTTCTGTTGGGAGCTGGGCAGAGGGGCTGGGGAAACCCAGCCGGATGGGCGGGGTATAAATAATTTATTATTATTCTAAGGGGGGGGGGAAGTACAGAGAACCGCCCCCTTGCATCAGAAGTAGCTCCTCCCCAAGTAGAGAGGGAAGCGAGGGCTTGGAGGAAGTTAGTGAGGGAATGGAGGGAGGGCCAGGGCTCCAGCAACATGAGAGAGCACCGGTCACACAGGAGTGAGGAAAGGGAGGGGGAGAAGGGAGAAAGCGAAAGCCTGGAGCGTAGACCTCTTCCTCCGGTTCCGGAATTACGCAGAAGAAAGAGAGGGAGGAGATTCACTGTCCCGAGACTACTATGTTGGAGAAGGTCACGTGGGGGGGCAGTGCCGGATTCTGCATTGGACTGAGCAGACATGTTGTACATACCCAGCTCACTGTAAATAGCCTGCACTAAATAAAAACTGCTGAAAGACAAGCATGCAGAGCGTCGTTACTCTAGAGTAGTCACAAGAACCTCTGACTATTATTATTGTTATTATTATATAATGGCGGGTGGCCAGCAAACTAGGCTGCTGGCTCCCTCGGTCAGAGCGTGGCACTGATAATCCCACGGTAGTGGGTTTGATCCAGCTGCTTATTCCTGCATTGTAGGGATTTGGCCTCCAGCTCTTAGGAAACTTCTGTTCAAAAACCTCCAAGGAAGGAGAGTCTAACCCTCCCCGAGGGAATCTCCCAACAGCTCTCACCATCAGAAAATTCTCCCCCATGTTGAGTCGGAATCTCCTGTCTTGTAACTCGAAGCCAGCAGCCTCCTGTTTTTTTGGGGGGGGCACCCACATTTCCCCCCCACACCCCAATGGGAAACCCACAAGCTGTAACTGAGCACAAGAGCCCTCCCTCCCTCCTCCCATGGATGGTTTCCAGCAACTGGTATTCACAAACAATACAGTGGTGCCTTGGTTCTCAAACACCTTCGTACTCCAACAACTTGGAACCTAAACACTCCAAACCCGGAGGTAAGGGTTCCGGTTTGCGGACGTTTTTCAGAAGCCGAACGTGCTCCGTTTTGAGCGTTAACGCTTCCAATTTGAGTGTTACTGCTGAGGTCTGCCTGTTTTTGCTACTGTCTGGAACGGATTAATCCGTTTTGCACTACTTTCTATGGGAAAGCTCGCCCTGGTTTTGGAACGCTTTGGTTTTGGGAACGGACTTCCGGAACGGATTAAATTTGAGAACCAAGGTGGTTTTGGAACGGACTTCTGGAACGGATTAGGTTTGAGAACCAAGGTACCACTGTACTTCTACCATGGAGGCAGAGTGTAGCCACAAATTTGTCATCTTTTAACGCCATCCAAGCGGGCGGTTATCTCGGCCTCCTGCAGGAGTGAGCTCCACAGTTTAACAAGAGAGCCCTTCTTTTAACCTGCCCCATATCTTCCGAAGTGGCTTCGCCGGACGCCCTCGAGTGCTAGCATTTTGGACAATGGCGGTGATTTTCCCCCTCCCTCTTGTGTTTCAGGTGTGCCGCGAACAATTTGTGCAGCTCCACAAGCACCCCATCTTAGAGGAACTCTCCCAGTTCATGCTGCAGAAATACTGTTCCCACGTTCCGTAAGTGTGTGTCGCTTTCTTATTTATTATTTGTACCCTGCCCATCTGGCCAAGCCTCCCCAGCCACTCTGGGCAGCCCCCAACAGACTATTAAAAACACGATAAAACATCAAACATTAAAAAAAAACTTCCTTAAACAGGGCTGCTTTCAGATGTCTTCTAAAAGTCAGGTAGTTGTTTATTTCCTTGACATCTGTTGGGAGGGCATTCCACAGGGAGGGCGCCACCACCGAGAAGGCCCTCTGCCTGGTTCCCTGTAACCTCACTTCTTGCAGGGAGGGAACCGCCAGAAGGCCCTCGGAGCTGGACCTCACTGTCCAGGGTTGAACGATGGGGGTGGAGATGCTTCTTCAGGTATACTGGGCCGAGGCCATTGAGGGCTTTAAAGGTCAGCACCAAGACTTTGAATTGTGCTCAGAAACGTACTGGGAGCCAGTGTAGGTCTTTCAGGACTGGTGTTATATGGTCTCGGTGGCTGCTCCCAATCACCAGTCTAGCTGCTGCATTCTGGATTAGTTGCAGTTTCTGGGTCACCTTCAAAGGTAGAGCCCACATAGAGCGCATTGCAGTGGTCCAAGCGGGAGATAACTAGAGCATGCACCACTCTGGCCAGACAGTCTGCAGGCAGGGTGAGTCTCAGCCTGCGTACCAGATGGAGCTGGTAGGCAGAATTGACCTGCCCCTCCATGAGGACAGAGGATGCTGAAAAGAAAATACAGATAGCGCCTGCCTGGTTTGCAGTGTCAGGTAGTTCCCAAGGTGCATACACTATTGGAGACAACCTCCTGGAGGCATGTAGGATTGTGTTCTTAAGCCTTAAGACAGGGATGGCTCGAGGGGAAAGCAAAGAAGGTTTCCTTGTTGTTGTTTTTTCCTGCAAAGATGTTTAATTATTATTTGGGTGGCACCTTTATTACAGAAAACAATATTTTCCTTCTCCAGGGTTGAGATGAAGGACAAGAAGGCAAATGAGTACCAGAGGCTGATTCAGCTTCTGTCTAGCATCCCTAAGAAAGGTAGGAGCACATAGCATCTTTATTTTGGGGGCTGGGGCCGGGAGAGCCTATCGTCAGCAGACAATCCACGCCAGGGCCGATCCCACCGTATATTCCTTAGATTTTTTTCCCCTGGACCTGCCTCTGAAGGAACGCAGACTCTACATATACCTATAAATACTAATACCACTGAAATTTCTTTTGAAAACCAACTCAGTCATTTAGCATGGCACAGCCTCTGGAACTCCCTGCTGGTTGAGATCAAGAGAGGCGCCTTCAGCATACACTTTTTGGCGCCTGCGAAAAACATTTGTTTAGGCAAGATCTATTGGCTCCCCTCGCCTGGTTTAGCAGGCCAGCCAAAGCTGTTCCCGGGATTGTGGCCTCTGTCGCCAGCTGACAGCTTCCTAGGAGCCACAGGTGAGAGCTGAGGACAGGAACCAAAGTTGGGCAAAGTACTCCCAGAAAGAGCACGACATATTCCCCAATAGTGGTACTTGTTTGTTGTTTAGTCGTTTAGTCGTGTCCGACTCTTGGTGACCCCATGGACCATAGCACGCCAGGCACTCCTGTCTTGCACTGCCTCCCGCAGTTTGGTCAAACTCATGTTGGTAGCTTCAAGAACACTGTCCTTATTATTTATTTATTTGTCACGGCCAGATCCCGGCTACGTCCCATCAAATTTCCGGAAGTATGGCCAACCTTAATTTAAGGTAATATTGTGCTCCTTTCAACGGCCATCAGTTTCCCCAAAAGCATCCTTGGGGAGAGGGCTAAGAGTTGTTAGGAGAAACACACCCACACCCACACCCCTCAGAGATCATCAATTCCCAGAGTTCCCTGGGGATTGACCATCAAACCACTTTAGGAACCGTGCGACTTTGCTGGACACAGCCTTAAGTGTATTTAAAACCAAAACTGCAGATCTTAAAAGCATTTCAAGTTACACGATTCCTGACAGGGTACGATATAAAAGGGCCGAGACGCTCTTTAAGGAAAGCTCTCGGCTCCCCCCCCCCCAAAAAAAAGAAAAAAAGAAAAAAGGATTCTTGGAGCTGCGGTTTGCTAAGGGCACCGAGAGTTGTTCGGAGAGCCTTATTTCTCCTCCCAGAGCTACAGTTCCCAGAGTTCCCAGTAAAGAGTGGTTGATTGTAAAACTGCTCTGGGAATTGTAGCCCTGTGAGAGGGTGGGCAATAGGGGGCTCTCTCCCTTTTTAAATAAATAATAATAATTTATTGGTTTTTCCATGTATACATCCTCTAACAATATTTCTCTAACAATTTTCCATATTTCCCCCCTCCTCCCCTGGACTTCCCTCATACTCCCATTTTGTTTTATTTCCATATTACTCACCCTGCGTGTTGTTTCCCAAAATTTTCCCAGTAGTCTTACTTTTTATTATAAACAATTGTGTTTGTTTATTCAAACCCTGCCGGTGAGTCCAATTCTTTAGGTTGCCTCTTCATATATGTTGTATATAGTTCCCATTCTCTTTTAAAGTCTTTGTTATCCCTTTCATGTAATTTATCTGTTAATTTTGCCAGTTCTGCATATTCCATAAGTTTCCCTTGCCATTGTTCTTTCATTGGCATTTCTTCTGTCTTCCAAGCTTGTGCTGATATAATTCTTGCCACTGTTGTTGCTTGCATAAATAATTTCCAATTTTCTTTTTCCAAATTTCCAAATTTCTAAAACTCCCAGGAGGAATGCTTCTGGTTTCTTAACAAAAGTATTTTCCCCCCAATTCATTATATATCATTTCCCAATAATTTCTAACCCTTTTGCATTCCCACCACATATGATAAAATGTACCTTCTTTTTCTTTACATTTCCAACAGGTTTTAGGTGGGAATAGGGGGCTCTTTCCTAACCCCGAACAAACTACAGCTCCCGGAATTATTTTTTTTGGGGGGGGGAGCCTGTTTAAAGGTGGCGTCGCGGTTTGGTGTGGAAGTAGCTATCAGAAAAACAATTTTCAGGGGGAGCAAAAAGGCCAAGTGCACCAAGAAGCTGATTTTCGTAGCACCCGGTTCCTGGCTGATGTGAATCGTGGCCCCGGGGCGTACGGGTCTCTGAACAGCACCCCATTTTGGGGGGTGCAGCAATTGGGCAGTGGGTGGAAAACATTTTCAGAAACACTTCCCCGTACTTTGCCTAATTCTCCCCCCCCCTCTCCCTCATTGCCTCCCTTCCCAACCATGCTGAGCTGTTCCTAATCTTATCTTTTAAACCTCTTCATTTCGGCTGCTGGATGACTCTCTGTTTGGCTCATCTGTTTGTTGGTAACAAGAGAAAGAGAGAGAATCACGTCTGCTGTGCAGTTGCCAGGATCCAGGCAAGGCCCAATTGGTGTAAAAAAACCAAAACACTGTGGCATTCTGCCACGCATGCCAAACTCTTAAATGGATCGCAGTGCCAAATGGTAGCCGCCCTTGGCGTTTTATGGGGCAGTTTGTAACATTTCACTTGCCTTGGGTTCATCCGTGCCACATCCCACTTTCGCAGGCGCACCCTGATTTCGCAGCTCGGGCCGAGATTCGAATGGGGGACGCCTGGTCTTTCTTACCACCCGCGTGGGCTTCCACCTGGAATTGGCCTTTTCACTCTGAACTGCAGGGGACCGGCAATTAGCTTGAAACGGAGCCAGGTTCCTAGTCCTTGTGGTTGTAGCATCATCGTGAGTTGTGTGTCTCCCACCCAACGAGGAAAGGTTGCTGTGTTTGGGACTTTCAGGTTTAGACAAAAGGCAAGTGAGGGGCCACGGCACAGAAGTTTGTTAAAAAGTTACGTGTGGCATCCTAACACTGAATCCGAGCTGGGACGTTGGAAAATCCAGGACAGATCTGTTTAGCGGCAGAACTCCTTGCCACATGAGGCCCTGACGGCCACCAACCTTGTTGTTGTTTAGTCGTTTAGTCGTGTCTGACTCTTTGTGACCCCATGGACCAGAGCACGCCAGGCCCTCCTGTCTTGCACTGCCTCCTGCAGTTTGGTCAGACTCATGTTCGTAGCTTCGAGAACACTGTCCAACCATCTTGTCCTCTGTTGTCCCCTTCTCCTAGTGCCCTCAATCTTTCCCAACATCGGGGTCTTTTCCAGGGATTCTTCTCTTCTCATGAGGTGGCCAAAGTACTGGAGCCTCAGCTTCACGACCTGTCCTTCCAGTGAGCACTCAGGGCTGATTTCCTTCAGAATGGAGAGGTTTGATCTTCTTGCAGTCCATGGGACTCTCAAGAGTCTCCTCCAGCACCAGAATTCAAAAGCATCAATTCTTCGGCGATCAGCCTTCTTTATGGTCCAGCTCTCACTTCCATACATCACTACTGGGAAAACCATAGCTTTAACTATACGGACCTTTGTCGGCAAGGTGATGTCTCTGCTTTTTAAGATGCTGTCTTGGTTTGTCTAGGCCACCAACCTACTATTAGTTGGCTTTAAAAGAAGATTAGGCATGTCCCTGGAGGAGGAGAGGGCTCTTCCTCCTCAAACACCATTTGCAGGGAACCGCAGGAGGGTGCGGAGGGCCGCTCTCGTGCTCGGATCCTGCTCGGAAGGTTTCCCTTTGGGGGTACCCGGTCGGCCACTGTGAGAACAGGATGCCAGGACTAAATGGCCCCGATCCCGCAGGGCTCTTCTGATGTTCTCACAGAGGCATCTCCAGGGACCTTCCTTCGCTCGAGGTATAAAATCCACAGGTTTACTCCCCATGCAGCCCTGGTTTAGACCAAGCGTTCTGGTCCTGCCTTGTTTTTGTTTTGTTTTTTTGCAGAAGGGGCATAAGCATCTGTACCCCCCCCCCACAAAAGAAACCTCACCTGAATCCTAGCCAAGGACTCCCCCCCCCCCAATCACCACCTTCCGATCTGGAAGTGGGAAGCCACTGTCTAAAGCTTCATTTCAAAGGCAGTTTCCACCTCCTTCCATCCTCCTCCCTGGTGTGTTCTGTTGCTGCTCTCAGTTAATCTCTGTAGTCGTACACAAACCCTCTTCAGGGGATCTGTGGCTGGATGCCCATTTTCTACAGAGTCTTGTCTCTTCTCTTCTCTTCTCTTCTCTTCTCTTCTCTTCTCTTCTCATCATCTTCTCTTCTCTTCTCTTCTCTTCTCTTCTCTCTGCTCCCATCCCCAAACACCCCATTTGCTTTTGAAGCTCAGAAGATGCTTCCCCCCCCCTTCCAGGCCTAAACAACAACAACTATTATTATTATTATTATTATCATCATCATCATCATCATCATTATTTATTGTGGCGCTGTGGGCTAAACCACTGAGCCTAGGGCTTGCTGATCAGAAGGTCGGCGGTTCGAATCCCTGTGACGGGGTGAGCTCCCGTTGCTTGGTCCCAGCTCCTGCCAACCTAGCAGTTCAAAAGCACATCAAAATGCAAGTAGATAAATAGGAACCGCTATAGCAGGAAGGTAAACGGCGTTTCCATGTGCTGCTCTGGTTTGCCAGAAGCGGCTTTGTCATGCTGGCCACATGACCTGGAAGCTATACGCCGGCTCCCTCGGCCAATAATGCGAGATGAGCGCGCAACCCCAGAGTCGGTCACGGGGTCTCTTTACTTTTACCTTTACCCTGCCCATCTGGCCAAGTCTCCCCAGCCAGTCTGAGCAGCTCCCAACAGAATCTTAAAAGCACAATAAAACATCAAATATTAAGAGCTTCCCTGAACAGGGCTGCCTTCAGATGTCTTCTAAAAGTCAGATAGTGGTTTATTTCCTTGACATCTGATGGGAGGGTGTTCCACAGGGCAGGCGCCACCACCAAGAAGGCCCTCTGCCTGGTTCCCTGTAACCTCACTTATTGCAGTGAGGGAACCGCCAGAAAGCCCTGGACCTCCATGTCCGGGCTGGACGATAGGGGTGGAGAGACTCCTTCAGGGATACTGGGCTGTTTAGGGCTTTCAGGGTCAGCACCAACACTTTGAATTGTGCTCGGAAACGTACTGGGAGCCAATGTAAGGTCTTTCAAGTGTTACGTGGTCTCGTCAGCCACTCCCAGTCACCAGTCTAGCTGCCGCATTCTGGATTAGTTGCAGTTTCCGGGTCACCTCCAAAGGGAGCCCCATGGAGAGCGCATTGCAGTAGTCCAAGCGAGAGATAACCAGAGCATGCACCACTCTGGCGAGACAGTCCGCGGGCAGGTAGGGTCTCATCCTGCGTACCAGATGGAGCTGGTAGACAGCTGCCCTGGACACAGAATTGACTTGCGCCTCCATGGACAGCTGTGAGTCCAAAACGACTCCCAGGCTGCGCACCTGGTCCTTCAGGGGCACAGTGACCCCATTCAGGACCAGGGAGTCCCCCACACCTGCCTGCCCCCTGTCCCCCGTGTGTGCTCCATGTTTCCTTAAAACAAAGAAACAAAAACAGGGTGCAGAAAGCTATTAAAGAAAATAAAAAGATACCAGCTGATGGATCAGGCCCTTGGAGTCATAGAGTTGGAAGGGACTGCCCCCCCCCGGGGGTCATGTAGCCCAACCCCCGTGCAGTGCAGAAATTGCAACCAACCTCTGTTTAAAAACCTCCTGTGAAGGAGAACCCACCGCCTTCTGAGGGAGTTTCGTTCTTGCCAGCAGAGAGTTCTTCTAGTGTTTATTTGGAATCTCTCCTTTTTTGGAGCAAGAGAAACTCCGCTTGCTCCACTATCCTTTTTCTCAGTGGCCACACACACAAAAACAGACTTTACATTTCTTTGGGCTTTACACACCCCTGACTTTGCATCTTTTTGGGCTCTCTGGTTCCTCTCTTTTCCTCCCACTCAGGGAGCCCAACAAGACCTTGGGGGGTCGTGGCAGAAAATTTGGGGGTGGCCTCGACCCCGCTGTGAGAAAAAAAAGGCAGGTCACAAAAGGAACTGAAAAGGAAACAGCTGATAACGTTAACGCCGCCGCACAAATCTGCTGTTCGGGATACTGGGTGCAGTTCCGGTTGCCTCACCCTGAAACGGGTGCTGCAGAGATGGGAAACGTTCAGAGAAGGCCCGCTAAATTGATCTGGGGGGTGGCGGTGGGGAGAAACACAGTTGGAGGCGGCCACGCTTCTGGTTGCCGCAAGAGGGCTCTTGTGCTCAGGTCGGTTTCCCACGGGCAGCTGGTCGTCCGCCGTGGGAGGGCAGGATCAGGGCTGGATTTCAGTTTGATGAGGCCCTGAGCCCCTGAAGGTAATGGGGCCCTTGATATGTCCAGCTGTCGTTTGTCAACAACAAATTGCCGCTGTTTTTTGTGTGTTGAATATATGCTATATGGTCATTGGTGGACCTCATAGGGATCTCAAGCCATTTGCACGTGTTGCCCTGCAACCAGTCCATGCAGAATGTAGACACCCTATATATAGAAAGGAGCAAACCAGGGATATTTTAGGAAGCAGGCTAGCAGGCAGGGCCCATGACTTACATCATAGGAGCCTACACAACACAAAACTCTGTTGCTGTATGTAGGTTTTATTTTATTTTTCTTTTATATTTTGGAAATGTACATCCAGGTTTTTTCCCCTTTAATTCCCCCCCCCCCAAGAGAGTGGGGCCCTAAGCTAAAGCTTGTTTAGCTTATACATATATCTGGTACTGGGCAGGATGTTCTAACCCCAGGGAGGGCGCACCCTCTCCTTGCATTCTGAACGTTACACACTCGCTTTCCCTTCCAGGTGACTGGAAGGGAAATGAACAAAGACATTGGATTCTTATCTCATTATGCATGATCAAGCTTTCTTTAGCACCTCAGCCCTTGCTTTTCCCCCGCAGGACCAATTGCAGTCATCAGCAGTCGTTAACAGCCATCTACAGGTTTACCACTCCCACCAGCCCATCACCCATTCCCACCCACCACCCACCCTCTGTATATACATAAGGGTCTGACACTTCTGTTTCAAGTGTATCTGACGAAGTGTGCATGCACACGAAAGCTCATACCAAAATATAAACTTAGTTGGCCTTTAAGGTGCTACTGAAGGAATTTTTTTATTTTCCTTCCAGGTGACTTCGACCTGGAGAAGGTGAAAGAATCCACCTACTTCTTCAGCTGACCCCGGGAGGCGTGTCAGAAGCTGTTCCTGGGGACCCTGCCTCCGCCGCCCCGTAATCCAGCTCGGAACGGGCTCTGCTACCTCCAGAGTGAAAAACAGTGGGGAATAAGTTCTTGCACCGTGCAAAACTGAAGCCTATTTGGTCCCTCTGCCCTGAGCCTCCATCAGGTGTCCTTTTCCCTCCCTTCCATCCCAGAACTCTGAGCGGCACCTTTTGCCTCCATGCACACACTGCTTCTGTTTGTTTCTTAAATGCCCAAATGGTGAAGAATCGAAGGGTGGAAGCCGTCCTCCCAGCTTGGTGCTGCTTTAGTGCCAACCCCCCCCCCCCCAGGGCACTTGGCTTGCCACCCCGAACCTCCGCCAGCCCTCTGGAGGGGGGCACCTTTGCCTCCAGAGCTTAAGCAGGACAGTTTTGTGGAGGCAGGAGATGGTAGCTTTGACCCACAGGATTCCTCCCCTCCCTTCTCAGGGCGGCCCAAGTTGGAGACGACTCTGAAGGCTGGCATCGCCATCGTGTTGGGCTCCCGCTCCTGTTAGGCCCCCCGAACCTTTGGGGGCTGGTTGGAGCAGGTTTCGTGCTTGCTGGCAACTGCAGAGCGTAGGAACCACGTGGGAAGAGAAATGGGGGTGAAATTCCCCTACCTGCCGCTGCCTGCCTTGGTTCTTCCCGCATCATCCTGCTTGCCGCTTTTGGGGAACCATGGCTGCCCCCTCGAACCACTGCCTGTGGGGTGCAGAATCGAGTCCCTCTCCGTCGGGGAATGGTTAAGTTTGTTCCAGCAGAGTAGCCTGGGGTGGGCCGTTTCGATGCCCCAAGGGAGCTGTTTCCTCCCCCTCGGCCAATGCCTGTAAATTAAAAGCCTAAAAAGATACCTCTGCCTCGCCTCTGGAATTTCTGATCTGAACAATGCCGGTGAACGAATTCAGCAAATGCTCTTGCCTTGAGAAGCGAGGAGGCTGCCCGCAGTGTCTCTGCAACGAGTCTCTGCTTGTGGGGCTTCTTTCAAGCTCTGCAATTCAGCAACACCGAGAGGAATACCTGCTTGCAGTTCTGGTCGCCTCAGCTCAGAACGGATATGTTGGAGTTGGGAAAGGTTCAGAAAAGGGAAAGCGCAAACCATCAAGGGGGGTGGGACAACTCCCCTTTGGGGAAAGCTTGCGGCGTTTTTTAGTTTTTCGTTTAGAGAAGAGGCGGGTAAGAGCAGACAGGACGGGAATTGTATAAGGTTATGGAGAAAGTGGATGGAGAGAGGAAAACGTTAGCCCTTCTAATACTAGAGCGCTTGAGAAACTCAGTGAAGCTGAGCGTTGAAAGATGTGAGACAGGCAGAAGGCACCATGTGACCTGTGGAACTCAGTGCCACCAGAGGCAGGGGGCCGACTTTGTTAATAAGGCGCCCTGAGCACAAAATTTTCAGCTGGAGAACACCCCTGCGCTGGGAACACGCACCCCCCCCCAGTGGAAGAAGGCTCAGAGCCTGGGGATTGGTGGTGGGGCAACGATGGGTGGTCAGAGGGAGAAGACTAGGAAGAGGAGGTGTCAGAAGCAGAAGAGGCAACAGGGTTTAGTGAGCGGGAAGAGGCCGTGGCAGAGAGCAGTCCAGAATCGGAGGCAGGAGAGGAAGTGGGGACAGGAGACAAGAGATGAGGTCAGCTGGGGTGTGTCTCCCCGTCCTGCCACAACATGCTCCAGGGAGTCTCCTCCTCCTGGTGCAACCAGTTCCCCTCTGCCCCCTGGTCTCCCAGAACCAGCAGAGGTATGAAGAGCGTGTAGCAAAGAGAGACAAGACGATGGAGTCTTAGGCTGCTGGAGAAGGAACCGGTGGAGGAGCCTTAGAGAGCGGTGGGAAGGCAAGGACTCTCAGTCCTCGCAGCTGTTCCATTGGGGCAAGACCTACTGGAAAGGGCTGCTGCAACCACTAGGCCTGAGGGAAGGGCTGCTGTGACCACTAGGCCTGTTTTGTTTCTTTGAAGAGTCGCCTTTACCGACACTGGTGCTTTATCGACTCCCGCTCCTGAACAGCTTGCTCTAACGGGGGATTGGAGCAACTTTTCATTTTTATAAAAAAAAAAATTATTAGTTTTACAAAAAGTTACACACCATTAACATAACATTTTTGCACGTTAAAAAAGGAAAAGGGTTCTTTTGAACCTTGAGACCTCCTTCCTTGAGACCTCCATGGGTTCCAGTTTTAAATTTTATTCCTGCATCTTTTACTGTAACCTATATCTGTTAAACAATCATTGTATCCAAAATCCATGTTACATTGCAAGTGTCATTCCTGCAACTATTTCAACTGTTTACAGTAGTCTCTCAAATATGTTAGAAAGTTATTCCACTCTTTTTAAAAATGCTTGGTTCTTCCTGGTTTCAGATCTTTCCCGTCAGTCTCTTTTCAAAAAAAAACCAAACAAACTTTTTATTCAATTTTACAAAATACATTTGAATTCAAACATTAGTCATAACCATCAACATTTAGGATTCCCTTCAACCTTAGACTCCCCTCCAACCCTCCATGGTTTCCATTATCAAACTTTTTCTGCTGCATATCATATATTTTCTCTGTCTTTCTTGAAGTAATCCATTTTCACCTTAGTTTCTAATAAATTACAAGCGTTACTCAAATCCTGCCAAGGTTTTTTGGCTGTTTACAACGTTCTCTTAAGTAAATTGTAAATTTCCCCCATTCCTTATTAAAGCTTCTATCTTCCTGGTTTCTGGTTTTCCCGGTCATTTTCGCCATTTCGGCATAGTCCATCCTCTTTGTCAGCCATTCGTCTCTGGTTGGGACTTTTATCTCCTTTCCATCTCTGGGCCAGTCGCATCCGCGCTGCTGTCGTCACGTACGTAAACAATTGTTTCTGCTCCTTTGGTATATCTGCATCTAAAATTCCTAATAAAAAGCTTGCTTCCCCCCACAAAAGTTTTTTTCAACTCGTTATACAGTGACCTTGGTTCTCAAACTTAATCCGTTCCGGAAGTCCGTTCCAAAACCAAAGCATGCTTTCCCATAGAAAGCAATGCAAAATGGATTAATCCGTTCCAGACTTTTATAAACAACCCCTAAAACAGCAACTTAACATGAATTTTGCTACCGTATCTAATGAGACCACTGATCCATAAAATGAAAGCGATAAACAACGTAGTGGTACCTCGGTTTATGAACACAATTGGTTCCGGAAGTCTGTTCATAAACTGAAGCGTTCATAAACTGAAGCGAACTTTCCCATTGAAAGTAATGGGAAGTGGATTAATCCGTTCCAGACGGGTCCGCGGAGTACTCAACCTGAAGCGTACTTAACCCGAAGCATGGGTGTAATTGGTTCCAGAAGTCTGTTCATAAACTGAAGCGTTCATAAACTAAAGCGAACTTTCCCATTGAAAGTAATGGAAAGTGGATTAATCCGTTCCAGACGGGTCCGCGGAGTACTCAACCTGAAGCGTACTTAACCCGAAGCATGGGTGTAATTGGTTCCAGAAGTCTGTTCATAAACTGAAGCGTTCATAAACTGAAGCGAACTTTCCCATTGAAAGTAATGGAAAGTGAATTAATCCGTTCCAGATGGCTCCGCGGCGTTCGTAAACCGAAAATTCATAAACCAAGGTGTTCGTAAACCAAGGTTCCACTGTACTGCAGTCACACAATCAACTGGGTTCCACACAGTCACAAAAACAAAACAAAAAATAGCCACAAAAACGCGAAATAAATAGCAAAAACAGACAGACCACAGCGTAACACTCAAATCGGAAGAATAACACTCAGAATGGAGCACGTTTGGCTTCCAAAAAAAGTTCGCAAACCAGAATACTTACTTCCAGGTTTGCAGTGTTTGGGTTCCAAGTTGTTTGAGAATCAAGGCGTTTGAGAAGCAAGGTACCACTGTATATCATTTTCCAGAGTGCTTTTGTTGTCTTGCACGGCCACCACATGTGGTAGAAAGTGCCTTCCTTCTCCTTAAACTTCCAACATAGGTTGGAAGCAGTTCTATACATCTTTGCTAATTAATGTAGGTATTTGGTGCTGGTTCTCAAGGTGGGGAGGCTGTTTGGGTCCTGCTTGTAGGATTTGCATGGGGGCAGCTGGCTGGCCAATGTGAGGACAGGATGATGGGCTAGATTCGAAGCCAGGCCCCCCTCCTGCGTCCTTGCGTCATTCCCAGAACACAAGACATTTCCCCTACCTGTTCTGAGATAAGGATGCTTCACTCGCAAGAGGCTGTGGCGTCTTAACGCTTCAGTTGTGGCTAAAATTAGAAACACCGCCTGCCTATTAGTTGTCTGGAATGTTACCAAGGGAGTGTGTTGTTTGTGCTATAATTAGTAGGTTTTTAATACAATTTTTTGCCTTGTTTCTTATTGCGGCTGCAGACTTCCGAATCTCTCTTTTTCAACAAGGGCCTAAAGCCCGCCGGTAAGTTTCAGCTGGATGTTGCGATTCGATTTGGCTCCCTAATATCTACATTGTTGGCCCGAGTCCGTTGCTTAAATTCGGTTGCAGGGCAACAGGACCAAGAAGCAGAAAACTGGGCAGGTTTTGTTTTTTTTTTTAAAAAAAACCTATTTATGCATTAATTTTCCTGCCTGTAAAGGGAAACCCTCGAAGGAAGCTGGCAGACATCGTAATAACTAATAAGCTGGCCAGCTTTAAAGTGGAAATCAAAGTGCAGCATCAATGAGGTCCAGCTCCAAGGGCCTTCTGGCGGTTCCCTCCCTGCGAGAAGTGAGGTTACAGGGAACCAGGCAGAGGGCCTTCTCGGTGGTGGCGCCCGCCCTGTGGAACGCCCTCCCACCAGATGTCAAGGAAATAAACAACGATCTGACTTTTAGAAGACACCTGAAGGCAGCCCTGTTTAGGGAAGTTTGTAATGTTTGATGTTATATTGTGCTTTTAATATTCTGTTGTGAGCTGCCCAGAGTGGCTGGAAAAACCCAGACAGATGGGTGGGGTATAAATAATAATAATAATAAATAATTATTGCTGGATTTGGTGCTGCTGGGATAGCTCAGTTGATAAAAGCATAGGACTCTTAATCTCAGGGTCATGAGTTCGAGCCCCACGTTTGGCAAAAGATCCTCAGGGTCCGTCCCAAACTCCACAATTCTGTGAAAAGCCTGAAGAGCACTGGGAATGGAGGAAGCTGATTAATACTGAGTCAGACCATTGGCCTGTGATGCAGCTCTTCCACTGAGCTGTGTTCTTTTCCTCTAAAGGCAAAGTAAGGTGCTAGTCCTCATGGTTCTGAATTTAAAAAATGGAATTAAGTAGGAAAGGCGGAAGCTCCCTTATACTGAGCTATACCTTTGGCCCACCCAACCCAGTGACCGGCAGCAGCTCTTTAGGCTTTCAGGCAGGACTCCGTGAGCAGCCCTGTCTGGAGATCGATCCCCTAGGTCAGTTTCCCCCAAACGGTGCATTAATCCCCGGTGCAGCAAGAGACGCTGGCAAATGTGGCGGGAAGATTCAAGGGCAATCGAAATATTTAAACATTTCGGTGCGGCCTGGATTTGCAGCCAGAAACAGTACAGCCGTACCTCGGATCCTGAACGCCTTGCCACTCGAACGTTTTGGCTCCCGAACGCCACAAACCCGGAAGTGAGCGTTCCGGTTTGCAAATGTTCTTTTGGAACCCGGACGTTCGGCGCAGGTTCCGAGGGTTCCGATTCGCTGCAGGAAGCTCCTGCAGCCCATCGGAAGCTGCGCCTTGGTTTTTGAATGTTTCCGGAAGTCTGTTCAGATTCCATTCGAGAACGAAAGGGCGACTGTACTCCAAGAGTACAGCTTGTCTCAAATTTAACCCACCTGTGAGTGGAACGGTCTCCCTCGGGAGGTGGTGGACTCTCCTTCCTTGGAGGTTTTTAAGCAGAGGTTGGATGGCCATCAGTCAGGGATACCTTGGCTGAGATTCCTCCATTGCAGAGGGTCGGACCAATCTATGATTCTGCAGTTCTGTGATTGAATTCGTATACGTACTTAAGGTTCCTACATAAGGTTTCTATGCTCCCAAAAATGTCCCACAAGGCAGCAGAGGTTTAGGACCAGAGTTTTCCTTCTTTCAGGCGGGCTCCTCCTCAGGGGGACAAGCCCCACCTGCCCCTCACTTCCCCTGCAGAACATTCAGAAACCACCTTCTTGACCGCTGAACCCATTCTTGGTTTTTTCCCTGCTCCATCCACCATATCCTGTCTTCACCTAATTCGCCGAGGGTCCCCAAACAATTTCTTCTTCTTTGGCGATCGCTCGTAGCCGAGTAAGATTGTCTTCCATGAACACATTCTTAACAGTGAGTCCGTAAGTGACTTTGGAGGCCAATTCTGGATCCACACGTCCTTCCACAGTGGTTTCCGGATGGGAGTTGATCATGGTCAGGGTTTGCCAAGCATGCCTTCCTCTTGGCGTGTTTCTCCCTTTTGCCCTGAGTCTGAGTGTCTTTAAAGTCCACAACACCTTTGGTAAAGGCTGTTCTTCAATAGGAGCGCTCACAGGCCAGTGTTTCCCAATTATCTGTGCTTATACTGCATTTTTTAAAGATTTGCCTTGTGTCTTTAAACCTCTTTTGTAGTCCACCGGCATTCCGCTTTCCATTCTTAAGTTGGGAATAGAGGAGTTGCTTGGGAAGATGATGATCAAACCATAATTTACCATCAGAGAAATAATCTGGCTCCCAAAACACAAACATCGCAAGTGCCCAAAGAGGCCCGTCTTCAGCATTTGGCAAAAGCTGTACATTGAAGGCACCAGCCGCACCTCTGTGGGGAAGTAGTTCTACTGCCTAGGGGCTGCCCCACAGAACTCCTTCCCCTGGGCTGCCACCCCATGAGCGATTGAGGGCAGAGGAACTACCAAGAGGGCCTAACCCCCTACCGATCTCGGCGCCCAATGCCTATTGACGCTAGCGAGCCTTAGAAGTTGCATTGGCACGGCTTAGGGAGCTGGGTATGTTTAGCCTGGAGAAGAGAAGGCTAAAGGGTGATATGATAGCCATGTTCAAATATATAAAAGGATGTCATATATAGGAGGGAGAAAGGTTGCTTTCTGCTGCCCCAGAGAAGCGGACACGGAGCAATGGATTCAAACTACAAGAAAGAAGATTCCACCTAAACATTAGGAAGAACTTCCTGACAGTAAGAGCTGTTCGGCAGTGGAATTTGCTACCAAAGAGTGTGGTGGAGTCTCCTTCTTTGGAGGTCTTTAAGCAGAGGCTTGACAGGCATATGTCAAGAATGCTTTGATGGTGTTTCCTGCTTGGCAGGGGTTTGGACTGGATGGCCCTTGTGGTCTCTTCCAACTACGATTCTATGATTCTACCAGCGCCTCCGAGCAGCTATTGCTGAGAGGTATACTGCTCTGTTGAGCAAACTTTGCTAAGCGCCGCACAGTTGAAACCGGGAGCAAGAGTTAGGACATTGGATGCATTTGGGTTAAAGAGACGAACGAACGAACCCGAAAGGAGGCATCTCTTACATTTTAAAATGACAAATTTGCTTCTCTCCCTGTGGCTGAGATCGGAACGATTTAGCGTCGGGTCCAGCTGGTCCACAGGATTAGCTGCCTCCTTCAGGACCGGCACTTCTGCATGAGAAGTGGGAATGTTTTTTTTAAACAGAGGCTCCTTTGGCCTCTCCTTTCGGCTTCCTTGACTCTTTGCGTTTGAGGATTATCGGAATGAGTGTGGCCCGCAACCAAATTCTGCATCATGGATGGTGAGCCATAAGTGGCCTAGATAGCAAGTCTTTCCTGCAGGATACTGTTAATTTTTGGGTTTCTTAAATATTTATGTTTTATTAAAAGTTTTACAGTGAATTAAAATGTTGAATTAAAATGAAGGCTGATCGCCGAAGAATTGATGCTTTTGAATTATGGTGCTGGAGGAGACTCTTGAGAGTCCCATGGACTGCAAGAAGATCAAACCTATCCATTCTTAAGGAAATCAGCCCTGAGTGCTCACTGGAAGGACAAATCGTGAAGCTGAGGCTCCAATACTTTGGCCACCTCATGAGAAGAGAAGAATCCTTGGAAAAGACCCTGATGTTGGGAAAGATGGAGGGCACTAGGAGAAGGGGACGACAGAGGACGAGATGGTTGGACAGTGTTCTCGAAGCTACGAACATGAGTTTGACCAAACTGCGGGAGGCAGTGCAAGACAGGAGTGCCTGGTGTGCTATGGTCCATGGGGTCACGAAGAGTCGGACACGACTAAACGACTAAACAACAACAACAACAACAAATGAAGGGGAAAGAAAAGGAATCCATAGAAACAAAAAACAAACAGAGGAAAACAAGAACATCAAAATGACAATAAAATGTAATCAAGGTTATAAAATTATGTCGCATAAATGTAAGCTTCTTGTTTGCCTCAAGTATAAATAAGTTCTTGAGTCATTTACAGGATACTATTAAGTTGTAAGGAGGCCCCTTGTTTCCCAGTCTTAATTTTCAAAGTGATGAACATATATATTATTACGGTATATCCTTATCGTTATTTTATTATTATTTCTTACCCTTAGAAAAGGATGCTGTGATTACTAAGACCCAGCATGGGTTCCTCAAAAATAAGTCATGGCAGGCCAATCTCCTTTCTTTTTTTTGTTTCTTTAAATGGAATTACAAACTTGGTGGATCAGGGGAATGCTGTGGACATACATTAGTGTATCTTGATTTCAGGAAGGCTGTCGACAACGTCCCCCGTGATATTCTCGCGAGGAAGCTGGTAAAATGCGGGTTGAACGAGGTAACGGTTAGGTGGATTTGGAGCTGGTTGACTGACCGAACCCAAATAGTACTCATTCATGGTTCCTCGTCATCCTGGGGGAAAGTGACAAGTGGGGTGCCACAGGGCTCTGTCCTGGGCCTGCTGTTGTTCAATGTCTTTATAAATGACTAGCTGGCCCTGCACGCGTTGCTGTGCGTCAGTCTGTCAAATGGAGGGTAATAGACCCCCTTCAGATCCCCCTGAGCCTCAGAGTCCCCCTGTTTTACAGGATCTCGTGGCAGAGGCGGGGTTTGTGGGTGTGGCGCGTTGTTGTGGCTAATCCCTGTGACTGCCCCCATGTGTCCCGATCCATGATCTATTCTGTTTGCCCCCCCCCCGGTGACCGGCGTATCTCATGACGTTTTGAAGGATGGTATTTATTTTTGTCTTGTGATTATTTGGTGGGGGATTTTTGGGGGGGTAGTGGTGCTAAATTTTAAAGTAAAAACCCCTTGCCGTGCCCCCAAGTGCATTGCTGTGGGTTATTCCCCCCCCCCGGGCCTAGTGGGGGCCCAGCAGCCTGGCAGGGGCCTAGGGGTCTGATAATGGCCGCCTTGGTGGTTTCAGTTGCTTGGTTGATGATGTCATTATTTGGTTTGTGGGTGTGGTATAGATTTCACAGGAAGGGAGGGGGTGTAGGAGGAGGAGCTGAGGGAATAACACCACTTGAGGGCGCTGTTTGACTTGGTGGAAAACCAGGTATATATCTGCCCAGGTGTGAGATTTGAGGGATTTTCTTTTCCAACAATGCTCGGGGAGTGGCCTGGATCATTGTGTCAAAATTTCAGGACGATCGGTCAAGCGGTTACAGAGAAAAGTGGAACATGCACTTTCACGATTTTTACATTTTTATATATATAGACTTGGATGAAGGAATTGAGGAGATGCTCATCAATTTTTCAGATGACACCAAACTGGGAGGGGTAGTTAATGTCGCAGAAGACAGACAATCAGTATTCAAAATGACCTTAACAGATTGGAGAACTGGGCGCAAGCTAACCAAAAGAATGTCAATAGGGACAAATGTCAGGTTCTGCACTTAGGCAGGGAGAACCAGATGCACAAATATAGGATGGGGGACACCTGGCTTAATAGCAGGACACGTGAAAAGGATCTAGGGGTCTTGGTGGACCACAAGCTGAACATGAGCTCACAGGGCGACGCAGAAGCAAAAAAGGCTAATGCTATTCTGGGCTGCATCCAACAGAAATCTAGTGTCCAGATCAAGGGAAGTAATAGGACAACTCTATTCTGCCTTGGTCATAGCACACCTGCAATACTGTGTCCAATTCTGGGCCCTACAAGTTAAGACAGACATGGACAAGCTGGAAGGTGGGCAGAGGAGGGCGACCAAGATGATCCAGTGTCTGGAAACCAAGCCTTACGAGGAGCACTTGAAGGAGCTAGGTATGTTTAGCTTGGAAAAGAGGAGTTTCCATTGCCATCTTCAATTATCTCAAGGGCTGTCACACAGAAGAGGGGACAAGCTTGTTTTCTCCTGCTCTGGAGGGTAGGACTCGAACTCATGGCTTCAAGTTGCAAGAAAGGAGATTCCGACTCAGCATTCTGACAGTAAGAGCAGTTCAGCAGTGGAACAGACTCCCACGAGAGGTGGTGGACTCTCCTTCCTTGGAGGTTTTTAAGCAGAGGTTGGATGGCCATCTGCCATGGATGCTTCACTTGAGATTCCTGCATTGCAGGGGGTTGGACTAGATGACCCTTGGGGTCCCTTCCAACTGGTTTTGGGACTTGGATTCCGTGGTGATGAACTGTGGCCCTTCCCAAATCTTAATGTTTGTTTACTGCCCACTCGCCGCAATGGCTCTGCTTCAGGTTTCGGTTGTCTAAGGCAGTAAATGCCTCTGGAGACCGGCGGCTAGGAATCGCAGGTGGGAAGGGCCGCGTCGAACCCACGTCCTGCTAGCGAGCTTCCCTTTGGCCCAATCCGGCACCGTTTTCTTCCAGCTCAGCAGCAAAATGCCAGCAAAAGAGACGGGTGTTTCGTGGTGGAGGGTGCCGGCATCAGAGTATTCTTAAGTGAGTCCCCTGTGCAGCTTCTCGCGGGTATCTTGCTGCTAAGCAAGAGCAGCAGATCTCCAAGAGAACCGGTTCTTTTATTAAACAAGGAATAAACAGGGCTGCCCTCTGAGGCCACGTTGCTGAAACCAGGAATGCAAGCATCAGACCAACCCCTAATTCACAGTAGGAGCGGTGTGTGTGTGTGTGTGTGTGTGCTGACAATCTCCTTTAACCCTCTCTGTGGGCGTTTCTGAGCAGGAGCTGCTCCTGAGCTGTCTTGAAACTCAGAATGTCTTAACCGCAAGAGAGTCGTGAGCCTAGCTGGGTCAAACCAAAGGGCACCCATCTAGTCAATAATAATAATAGTAATAATAATAATTTATCTATACCCCGCCCGTCTGGCTGGGTTTCCCTCCATGTCCGGGGCTGGACGATAGGGGTGGAGACACTCCTTCAGGGATACTGGGCTGTTTAGGGCTTTCAAGGTCAGCGCCAACACTTTGAATTGTGCTCGGAAGCATACTGGGAGCCAATCGAGGTCTTTCAGGACCAGTGTTATGTGGTCTTGGTGGCCGCTGCCAGTCACCAGTCTAGCTGCCGCATTCTGGATTAGTTGCCGTTTCCGGGTCACCTTCAAAGGCAGCCCCATGGAGAGCGCATTGCAGTAGTCCAAGTGGGAGATAACCAGAGCATGCACCACTCTGGCCAGACAGTCTCTGGGCAGGGTGGGTCTCATCCTGTGTACCAGATGGAGCTGGTAGACAGTTGCCCTGGGCACAGAACTGACCTGCGCCTCCATGGACAGCTGTGAGTCCAAAATGACTCCCAGGCTGCGCTCCTGGTCCTTCAGGGGCACAGTTACCCCATTCAGGACCAGGGGGGGAGTCCTGTCCTCATACTGGCCAAGCAGATCGGAGAGCAGCAGCCCTTCTCCCCGTTTGGGATTCCCAGAAAACTGGCATCCTGCCTCTGGAGGCGGAAGAGGAACATCAACTTCTCATTTGTCTGGAAGTTCCCACAAAGGGCTGGGAGAGACTCCCTTTCTGGAAACCCTAAAAAGTCTCTGCCAGTCAAATGGGCCAATAGCCTGATTCAGTAGAAAGCAGCTTCCTTTAACAACAACAACAACAACAACAACATGATTTTGACCTTTTCAACAACAACAACAATGTGAATTTGACTTTTTCTTTTTTTGCAATGAGTGTTGATCTTGTATTGCCTTTTGTTGATCGTTGCATATTGTTTTGTATTTGTTTTGTTTTGAAAACCAATAAACCCATTAAGAAAAGAGAAAGCTAAAAACAACAACAAAAGCCACTTAATTTTTTTCAAAAAAAAAAAAAAACCCCAATGAGGACTGGAATCTTACTTGAAATTCAGGAGAAGGACCTCAGCTCAAGGACAGAACATCTATATTCAATCCCTGATGTTTTCTGAGTAGGGCCAGGACAGACTCATCCTCCATGAATTGGTCTAATCCTGTTTTAAAGCCATCCAGTCACTCACTGTATCTTGTGACACCCATACTGAGTCAACACTTGTGTCCCCCCCCCTTTCCTAGTCAGAAGGCATGCAAAAACTCCTGTGTTTAGGCATGGAAGCAGTTTTTACGCATGGGCACAAACGCACACACACACACAGTTCCCTTGCTGGCATTGAGAGTGGGAGCAGATAACTGTCTGCCTGCCTGTCTGCCGGTTGCTCTCTCTCTCTCCCCCCCCCCCTCTCTCTCACACACACACAAACACACCTTCCAAAATGTCAGCGCTGCCTTGCCTGCGCCTGTCGGCTCATTGCCATACAGGACTTAGCCAAACAGCCGCTCCCAGGGGCCAGACAGCCCCAGTAAAAATGCAGACAGAAGGACGTGCAGGGAAGGCCAAATAGGTGCAGCTCTCGGATGCTTTGCAGAATGATGCGTCGTGTTTTGAAATAATCCCACCCAGCAGAAAAGTGAGGAGAAAAGAGGAGGGAATGGTGAAAGTCGTTCTGAGGCAGGAGCAAAGACAGAAGACGAGCCCTCCTGGATCAGGCCAATGGCCCATCTGGTCCAACGTCCTGTTCTTAAAGTGGCCAGCCCGCAAGCAGGATTCAAGCACAAGGGCACATTCTCCTTCTGTGGTTCCCGGAAGCACCGCTGCTGTGGAGGCAGAGCAATGCCATCGTGGCCACCAGCGGCCCGTGAATTTGTACATTGGCAGTCGGCATATGTCTGCCTCGAGAGACAATGGAGTGTGCCTCCAGGGGTGAAGTCAAACCTCTGCATTAGCTGCACCCAAGCGACCTCCCCGGGGCACAATGCTGGGCAGCGCGTCTGGAGGTCCTGGGCTGCCCAGACGACAGGACCCCCCCTTTCGGCCTCAAAGATGGGGGTCCGAAGGAAAGCAGAGCGAGACGTTTGGCACCAGCTGGGCTGCAGGAGTTGCTGGAAGGAGACTGTGTAGGGTTTATACTCCTGAGCCTTTTCTTCTCCCAAAAATATCCCTCAAGGCAGCGGTGGTTTAGGGTTCGAGTCTTCCTTCTATATGAGCTTTCTTCCCAGGTGGATGAGCCCCATTTGCCCCACCCTTCCCTCTCTACGTCATGGGTCATTGGACCCACACTTCGTCTTGTCTGCTCAACCCACCAGAGCCTGTGTTTACATCCCTAACTCCCCGAGGGTTTGAGACCCATCGGCTGCCCTCACCTGGTTTAGCTGGCCAGTCAAAGCCGTTTCCCGGGATTGTGGCCAGTGTTAATCCTGACAGCCTCTAGGAGCCCCAGGTGAGAGCTGACTGCAAGGTGGGGACCAAAGGTGTTCAAACTACCCCCACAACGTGTCCTTTGCCAGAGGTGCCACCCCTCCCCTAACACCCCCAAAATTCGATAATCCAAGCCATCTAGCTTAGTAGCTGTCCTTGCCTCCTGCAGCAGTGAGTTCTGTAGTTTAGCAAATGCACTGCATGAAGTTCTACATTATTATTTTTCTCCCTTCCGCACACTTGAAGAGAATGGCATGGTTGTGGCCACCCCGCCACATCATTTAAGCACCACAATAACCCTGCAAGGTAGGTCAGGCTGAGAGGATGTGAGCAGCTAGCCTAGTGCTTCACTCCAGATGTTTTCGGACAGCAGCTGCCACCATCCCCAGTTTGAACTCGAAACATCCGGACATGGTTCAGTCGGGGAAGGTGGATCTAACCACTACACCTCCCCGATTTCAGAACGCAAACTCCCGCTTGGTCAAGAATGTAAACTGGGGAGAAAAGTCAACATTGCCCCTCTGGCACAGATTCACAAGCCACTTCCCCTCAGTTATGCTGTCTGGAAAATGGGGGTCCAAGCCCGATAATAGCCTGCTTTAAGGGCCAATGCAGGGTCAAAATGCTCTTTGCGTCTAAAGTGAAATATACACAACTGATTCCCTGATTCCCTCCCAGCCACTGCTTCCCCTTAATTTTTAATTATTTTTTTTAAAAAAAGCCTTCATGCATTTGCATATGAAATTAGGCTGCTCTGTATCCCGGGACCTGAGTATTATGGGCTGTGACACTAATACTATTTTGCCCTCTTTCTTGAGGATGGGCAGCCTAAATTAGAAGCCTCTCCGGCGGCAAAATGTGGCCCTGGGGAGGCGGGTGGGTCAGCATGGAAATTCTGGGTTGCATCCGGCCGCAGTCTTATCCCACAACAGGCAGCCCAAGCGTTTTGGCAGAAGGCTCCTCCATAATCCTCAAAGAATATCAGAAGAGGCCTGCAGCTCCATGAGGCCGAATGTCCATCTTAGTCTAGCACCCTGTTCTCATAGCGGCCGAACAGTTGCCCCAACTGGCACCTTAAACCTGGGTTACGGGTTGCCATAATGGAAAGTAGAGGCACCATTTCTTTTAAAGCACCATTTTCCCACCCACCCCTTGCACTTTTGACCTTCATTCCCACCTCCCCTGGCCTTCTCCTTTCTTCCCATTTATTCTTCCTTTCTCTCCTTCCTTCTGCTTGACCTTCTTCCCTCCCTCTTTCCTTCCCTCCTGTTACTCCTTGCTCTCTCCTTCCCCTCCCTCTCCCCTGACCTTCTTCCCCAGTTCTTTTCCTTCTCCCCCTTAGCCATGGCTCTTCCTCTTTGACCTTCCTTCCTTCCTTCCTTCCTTCCTTCCTTCCTTCCTTCCTTCCTTCCTTCCTTCCTTCCTTCCTTCCTTCCTTCCTTCCTTCCTTCCTTCCTTCCTTCCTTCCTTCCTTCCTTCCTTTGACCTTCTTCCCCATCTCCCTTCTCCCCTTTGCCTTCTCTCTGAACCTCCCTCCCTTTCTTCCTCCCTCCTCCTCTCTTGACCTTCCTCCCCATCATTCCTACCATTACCCTCTCCTTGTTTCCCCCTCTCTGTTTGACCTCCCTCCCCTTCCTCTCTCTTGACCCTACCCCTTCTTCTCTCTCCCCCATCCTTTGCCCTTGTCCCCCCTCTCTCTTGACCTTCCCTCCCTCTCCATCCTCTCCATCCTTTGCCCTTCTCTCCCCCCTCTCTGTCTGACCTTCCTCTTCCTCCCTCTTGACCTTCCTCTCCCTCCCCATCCTTTGCCCTTGTCCCCCCTCTTTCTGACTGACCTTCCTCTTCCTCCCTCCCCCTCTCTCTTGACCTTCCCCTCCCTCCCCTTCCTCTCTCTTGACCCTACCCCTCCTTCTCTCCCCCCTCCTTTGCCCTTGTCCCCCTCCCTCTTGACCTTCCCTCCCTCTCCATCCTCTCCATCCTTTGCCCTTCTCTCCCCCCTCTCTGTCTGACCTCCCTCCCCCTCTCTCTTGACCTTCCCCTCCCTCCCCATCCTTTGCCCTTCTCTCCCTCTCTCTCTGTCTGACCTTCCTCTTCCTCCCCCTCCTTCTTGACCTTCCCTCCCTCTCCATCCTCTCCATCCTTTGCCCTTCTCTCCCCCCTCTCTGTCTGACCTTCCTCTTCCTCCTCCTCCCCCTCTCTCTTGACCTTCCCCTCCCTCCCCTCCCTCTCCATCCTTTGCCCTTGTCGCCCCTCTCTCTGTTTGACCTTCCCCTTCCTCTTCCCCCTTCCTCTTCCTCCCCTCCCTCCCTCCCCTGCCAGCCCCTCCCCCGGGCCTCGGGGCTCCTCCCCCTCCTCCGCCCCGTCGCTGCCTCTGCCGCTCCTCCTCGGTCTTCGCCGCCGCCGCCGCCGCCGCTGCTCTGCTGCAGCCGAGAGGGGCTGGTGGTGCTCGCTTGCGCGGCGAGTCCAGCATGCGGACGGGCGGCGGCGGCGGCGGTAGCGGGGCGCCCACTGCAGCGGCAGCAGCAGCAGCCTCGGGGTGCCCCTCTCCTGCCGCGTCTCCGGCCGCGTCCTCCCCGGCGGCGTCGCCGGCCTCGAAGGGGCGGCTGCTGTCCCCGCGCGGAGGAGGCATGGGCAGCCGCGCCGGCAAGGGGGGCTCCCCCAACGGAGAGTGCCGCCGGGGGGGCGGCGAGGACGGCGGCGGCGGCGGAGGGGCCCCCGACCGCCCCGACCCGGCGGCGCCCTCTTCCCAGCCCAAGGTCTCCTTCTCGTGCGGCGACGGCGACGGCTCTCCGAAGGCGGCCGAGGAAGGGGCGTCCGCGGCGGGACCCCCGTCGGAGGGCGATCCCGGCGGCAGCCAGGCCAGCTTCATGCAGCGCCAGTTCAGCGCCATGCTCCAGCCGGGCGTCAACAAGTTCTCGCTGCGGATGTTCGGCTCGCAGAAGGCCGTCGAGCGGGAGCAGGAGCGGGTCAAGTCCGCCGGAGCCTGGATTATCCACCCCTACAGCGATTTCAGGCGAGTGGGCCTTCTTCCCTTGACCCCTGCTGCCCCCACCCGCCCACCGGGGCCCGGGGGGGACTCACCTGTGTGGGGAACTCACCTGGGGGAATTCACCTCGGGGGTGGGAACTACCTGCAGAGAGGCGGAGCAGCCGAGGGTAACTGTCCTTGAGAGGAGGGGGAAGCAACCGGCAGGGATTTCAGACAAGCGCGCGGGGCGGGGGGCGGGGGAGAGATCGGGGGTAACTAACACCTGGGGTGACTCACCTGCGATTCGGAGAAACAGGGAACGGGGGTCTGGGTTACCTTTCCTTGGGGATAACTACCTGCAGTGATTTCAGGCAAGTGGGGGGGATTGGGGTAACTCACTCACCTCTGGGGTAACTCATCTCAAGGGGAACTACCTACAGAGATATGGGGCTAGTGGGGGGAATATTGGGGGGGGGAATCTCCTTGGGAGGGCAGGTGGTAATAAACTGCAGTGAATTTCAGGCCATTTGGCTAACTCACCTTGGGGGTGGCTACCTTCAGTGATTTGGGGAAAGAGGCGGTTTGGGGGGTAACACATATTGTGGTATCGGGCAGTTAACTGCCGGCAGCTGTTTTGGGTATGTGGCCGGGGAGACCTAGGGTAACTAAACTTGGGGGAGGGACTAACTTAGGGGGGTAACTGTCTACAGTGATTTCAGGTAGGGGTCTGGGGTGGGGAGGAGACAGGGGCCGTACCTTTGGGGTAAGCGTTTGATACCGGGTAGCGATTCCAGGTAAGGCCAAGGATGCTTCCCCCCCCCCAAACTTGGGAGGTTGAGATCTCAAGGTAGTTACCTCTAGTTTGTATTGTCAGTGAGCCTTAAAGCAATTTTAGGCAAGGTCAGGGATTCTCCCCCCCCCCCCGGCAAGGGAGGAAAGAATACAGGGGTAACTACTTTGTCTAGGGACAGAAAACCCTATATGTACTTGAATATATCTGTCACACAGCAAATTCAGGCCTAGCAAGGGGTTTTTTCCAGTCCCCATCCCCCCCCCCCCGATTGAGGGAGGAGCAACTCGGGGTACCTAACCCAAAGTAACCAGTTAGGGACAGAGGGGGATATGCACTAAGCAGTTAGGCCCCCACAGGCATTTTTCAAGCGTGGCCAAGGCGTTGTAGAGAAATCTGGGCTGGATCCCACCTGGGCAA
The DNA here is from genome assembly GCF_965207765.1 of Zootoca vivipara. Classification (NCBI taxonomy): domain Eukaryota; kingdom Metazoa; phylum Chordata; class Lepidosauria; order Squamata; family Lacertidae; genus Zootoca; species Zootoca vivipara. Next base: position 91,890,136 of record NC_142589.1, on the reverse strand, counting down.
GGTCTCCTGGGGGTGGGAGAGAAGAGAGGTAGAAATCCGGGGACAGAAGATCACCTTTCCTGCCGGGAGATCCTATTGTGATTTGGGGGAAATCAAAAGCCCAAGGAAGACATGGTAACCCCGGGGTAACTACCTCGGGCTTAGAGATGGGTCAGGGCTGTGTGCCGATCGAACGGTGCAAGGGGATTTCCGGCGAGTCAAAATTTAGGCAGTTAAATTGGGTGGATAATCTTTTGGGGGGGGGGTGGGGTGCTCCCTCGGAGGCAGCAAAAAAGGAAGGGTGGTTATTTGAGGGCAGCTATCTTGGTGGCAGTAATCTGGGGTAACTACCTCTGGGGAGGGGGGGGTGAGCGGTGGAAAAGATGGCAAGGGGGAAATTCTCCTAAGTGGTGGAGAATGCTGTGTACTGCCAGTCACACACCCCCTGTGGGTGATTTAAAGCAGGGAACGGGAGTCGGGGGGGGGGGTAGAGCTTGCAGGGTGAGGTTTACTACCCTGGAGGGGTAGCATAGAAGGGTAAGGCTCAGAAGGGTCGGTGCCATAGGCCGGCCATGACAGCGATTTCCCTCAATCTTTTTGGAGGTGCAGAGCAATGGGCTCAGGATCGAACATTCTCCTCTCTCTCTAGCGATTCTGCTTTATCGGGGGGCGGGGAGACAGAGTTGCCAGTTCAAGGCAGTGGTTTTTTTGGGGGGGGGGTTCGGCCTACGGGATCCAATGCGCATTGACTTGAGAGCAACCCCCTCTCCCCTACCCTGCGTGGGCAAGTCTGTTTTAGGATTGCTCCCCTGCAAAGTTAATAATTCAGCTAGATGGAACCCAGTATGATTTGGCCACTGCTTGTGGTCTGTGTGTGTTGGGGGGGGGAGAGCCTTTGGCCCTCTGGGAGTCGCTGAGCTACAACTCCCATGAGCGCTCAGCAATGATGTGAGTTGTAGTTCAGCAACATCTTGGGGTGGGGGGTGGGCAGAGGTTCCCCATATCTGTATTCATAGATGAGGCTAGACTAGATGGGCCTTGGGGTTCCCTCCCCACTTGATGATTCTAGATTCTTAAACCATCTAGTGGTTTGAGGGGAGGGGACATTGTTTAGGGTTCAAGGGCAGTGCAAGGTGCCTTTCTGTGGGGGTCAGGATCATAGAATCATAGAGTTGGAAGAGACCACAAGGGCCATCCAGTCCAGGAAACACCATCAAAGCATTCTTGACATATGCCTGTCAAGCCTCTGCTTAAAGACCTCCAAAGAAGGAGACTCCACCACACTCCTTGGCAGCAAATTCCACTGCCGAACAGCTCTTACTGTCAGGAAGTTCTTCCTAATGTTTAGGTGGAATCTTCTTTCTTGTAGTTTGAATCCATTGCTACGTGTCCGCTTCTCTGGAGCAACAGAAAACAACCTTTCTCCCTCCTCTACCTCAGTGTTTCTCAACCAGTGTGCCTCCAGATGTTTTGGGACTACAACTCCCATCATTCCTGACCACTGGTCTTGCTAGCTAGGGATGATGGGAGTTGTAGTCCCAAAACATCTGGAGGCACACTGGTTGAGAAACACTGCTCTACCTGACATCCTTTTTATATATTTGAACATGGCTATCATATCACCCCTTAACCTTCTCTTCCCCAGGCTAAACATACCCAGCTCCCTAAGCTGTTCCTCATAAGGCATCGTTTCCAGGCCTTTGACCATTTTGGTTGCCCTCTTCTGGACACGTTCCAGCTTGTCAGTATCCTCACTGCCTAGTGACTTCGGATAACCTTGGAGGGTCGTTTCCCCCCGCACACACACACTTCAAAGGTGGTGTGTGTGGAAAGATTAGTGAGATGTTAAAGATTGAAACCCTATAACACCTTTACCTGATTGAGTTCAGCTCCACAGAGCTACGTTCTGTGCAGGACGTGGGATTTGCAATGAAAATGACTTTGCAAAAATCTTGATTTAACTCCAAGAGGCTCGGCTGCGGGGTGGGGTGGGGTGGGGTGGCGGCTTTGGCAGGTGTGGGGTCACCTCTTAAGCCTCTCTGTGGGAGGCTGGCCTCTAGAGTAGTAAGGTAGGGGTCCTCTGAGGTAGGAGGTGGGTGGAGTCGGCAATCACCTTTCCAGAGTCAGAAAACTCATCCTGCGGTAACAGAGCCTGGGAGCTGTGTCTGGTTATGCCCACCCCCACCCCAAGGTAGCTGGTTCACTTTCTTAAGCCATTAAACCATGAGGTATCTGAAGAAGTGTGCATGCACACGAAAGCTCATACCAAAATAAAAAAAACTTGGTCTTTAAGGTGCTGCTAGGGACCCAGGTGGCGCTGTGGTTAAACCACTGAGCCTAGGGCTTGCTGATCAGAAGGTCGGCGGTTCGAATCCCTGTGACGGGGTGAGCTCCCGTTGCTTGGTCCCAGTTCCTGCCAACCTAGCAGTTCGAAAGCACATCAAAATGCTAGTAGATAAATAGGAACCGCTATAGCGGGAAGGTAAACGGCGTTTCCATGTGCTGCTCTGGTTTGCCAGAAGCGGCTTTGTCATGCTGGCCACATGACCTGGATGCTATACACCGGCTCCCTCGGCCAATAATGCGAGATGAGCGTGCAACCCCAGAGTCGGTCACGACTGGACCTAATGGTCAGGGGTCCCTTGACCTTTACCTTTACCTACCTGTTACATTAAACCATTAAAAGAGGAAAATCAACTTGCCCACCGACCCAATGTCCGATTCCACCTCTGGGATTTGTGGAGGGTCAGTTTGAAGCGCTCCGGCGTTTGGGCAACTATTTAGGGAGGCCCTAAAATGGCAGGTTGGAGGGGGTGTGGAGAGGGGAGGGGAAGCAGCTAGCCACGAGGCTGGGGGGGGGCACTTGGCGGCCTGAACTGCACAGACTCCTTCAATGTCCTTCAAAATGAGTCGTTTTCTGCTGGCTTGGGAAGAAGCAAGGGTCCCACCTGCTAAATCGAGAGGTGGCTCGCGGCATGCCAAAGCCCTTCCAAGCAGGCGATCGGTTGTAAAGCTGGAAGGGGGACCCCGGAGGGTCATCTAGCCCAACCCCCTCTGGAATCTCAACTAGATCGTCCCTGACGGGTGGGCACGCAGCTTCTGCTTTGACACCTCCAAGGCAGGAGAGTCCGCCACCTCCCGAGGGAGTCCGTTCCACTGCTCAGGAGCTTTTTCGAGGGCCTCTGACGCCAGAAACCCGCTGCCAAGTCTTAATTGGGTTAAATAGGCAAAGAGTGTTGTTGCCAACAGAGATTTGCTCAGAGCACACCGGCTGAAATTAGCGGGCCACTAATTTCAACCGGTCTGCTCTGAGTTGGGCCTGATATTGGAGACAGCTCCAGTAACACGACCCTGATTTAATTTATTTATTCTATATCCCCCCCCCTGCTAAAAATCTTGAGGTGACGTGTGCATGCGTCTCCCCGCTATTTTAATCCCTGCAACAACCCTGCGAGGTAGGCTAGGCCTAGAGAAACAGCGAGTGCCCCCCCGCCCCCAAATCAACTTCAGGTGTCTGGTCCCTGTAAGTGTATGCGTGTGGGGAAAAGATCTCTCACCCCTTTCTTAATAGTTTTGAAGTGTTAAGATGAGGTGGGGGGGGCAATATCTAGGTTTTTGTGTGTAGGTTTTGCTTGCTATCTCCCCTTTTGTTACAGCAACTTCAAGTGGGGGGACGCTATGGGGACAGCCCTGTATCAATAACCTGTGCGCGTTAATCCCCGCCAGATAGGTGGGTTGTTATTATTAGTGTTATTATTTATTATCCTCGTTATTTTGTTGGGTTGGGGGGGAGATATGTTAGGGCAGCTATGCAAGTAGAGGGAAAGAGCGACTTCTCTGACTTCCTCCTGCTGTTATGGGAAGTTGGGGTGCCCATCGGGCGATGACTTTGGGGGCACACCCCCCTGTGTCCCCTCTTCAACCAAAGGCTTGGGCGGGCAAATGTGCCCCCCTCCCAAGGACCGGCTGGCGGGGATGAGGAAGGAGGGAGACCTTGGAAGTCCAGCTCTCCATCCGATAACAGGGAACCGGCAAGGAGAGTTAGAGTGTGGAGAAATTTCGGGGCTGGGGCTGGGGGGGCTGTTTGAGGAATAATCTGGATTGACACTTTAGTAACACCCAAGGAAGGAAATGTGTGTGGATTTTTTTTTGGGGGGGGGGACCTTTACCGGGTCTGGGAGGCCGCCGCAAGTCGAATTAGCCAGCAGCAAAAAAACTGTGCGTTTTGTTTTTGTGTTTTTAAAGGCTTGAACTAAGAGAAAATGTTATTTCTCTCTCTCTCCCCACACCCCACCCCGTCTCCCCGGGACCTATGCGTCTTCCTTCTCCCACCCTCCTGGGTTTTTGGAAAGCGGGTACCCTTCTGCGCCCCCACCCCACCCCCAAATTTGGAGAGAACGGGATGCTGATGCTCGAAAGGGCACCTTGAGACATTCAGAGGGAAGATGCTGGCTGAGATCATGTATTTGGGGGTGGCAGAAAAGAGCTGCTATTTTTTCCCTTCCTGTATCTGCACCACTATAGATATGAGTGTGTAACTAATCTCTCTCTCCCCCCCCCGCCCTCCCCAGTTTTCTGGATCTTTGACAATCCCCTCAATTTGGGAAAGGCAGCAGCCCCTTTATAGAATAAGCAGGTTGGGGGGGAGGGGAGAATCCATCTTGAACGAGGATGTTCATTGTCGTCGTCGCCCCCCCCCCCCGGTATATTTTTCCTGCGTGGTTCCCATCCTTGAGGTTGTGTGTTGTGGGGGGGGGGAGGGCGTAGGATCATAATATAACCCATCCTTTTGCAAAAACGGCCAGGGGACAGATAGATTTGGGTGGGGAGTGCTCTGTGTGTTTTTTGCAGGGGGGGGGGTTACATCTAGAGGCATTGCAGGAATGCTGATATTCACCCTCTCATCTCAAACACCCCCCCCCCTTCATTGCATGCTCTTAAACCGCTAATCCCTGCCAACTACATGTGTCCTTTTTTTTTTTTGGACAGGATTGCAAAAACAAACAAACAAACAAAAATCCAGACATATATTTATGACGCCGATTTCCTCCTAATGCCTGGGCGCTGAACTCTCAATTTGCCAGCTTTATCTCCGGTGTTTGGCCCCCCTCCCCCACCTTCCCTCACTGCTCGCAGCCCCCTCCCTCCCTTCTCAGGTGTGTTTATAAACTGGATCTGGCGTGCCTTGAATTTTGGGAGGGGGAGGGTGGAGCGTTGCTGCTGCGTTCTGCAGCCGGTGGCGATGTTGTCTGCCACTGTTGAACGGAGCTGTTCGAGAATGTATGTGCCGGTCTCGGAAATTCAGTTTAGGAGGGTGCTTTTCCGAGTCTCGTGGCAGTACCGTGTAGCAGTTAGAGCAGGTTTCAGCCGGAGATTTTGGACCAGACCCCCCAAGACTAGAGGCTGTGCTACAGACAAGGGAGAGAGAGAGAGAGAGGCAGGGCCACACTTCTTCCCGATCACATGACTCGCTAGGCGATTTTGGGCTGCCCAGCCTGGCCTACCTTGAAGGGCTGTTGTAGGGATAAAAAGCACCCAGGTTCCCGTGGAATTGTTTTCTTTCAAGGTACGGCAGGGTACTGTTAGTGATTCTTTTAAAAGGTCCCCTTTTGTTGCATCTGATTCCTGATGTGAGGGGAACCAGTGGCTCATTCTCAAAAAACTGGGTGCAAAAGCACTCTGTGCATGCACAGGGAAAGTTTAGTTTGATTTCATTTAATTCCCTTCGTTTTCTCTTCCGCTTTTCTTCCGCCCCGGAGCTCAATGGAGGCGGCCAGTCTCCCATCCAGGCCCTAACCAGGCCTGGCCCTGCTTATCTTCCACAAAGTGGTGCCACACACACACACACACACACACACACACACACACACACACAAACCGACCATGGCACTGGGAGCACATTGATGCCAGCAAGAGATTGAAACAGCGTGACTTTGCCCAGGCAGAGAGCTTCCAGGTTTAAGCCTTAGTTCACCGGCAGGGAACCTCAGGCCTGGGAGCTGAATGTGGCCCTCCACACTTTGGCACCTGGCCCTCGAGAACTCTCCCAAAGTCACACCCCTCCCTGGTGCTGCTTCACATCCTCGTGTGTGGATGGGGTGTGTCCTCAACCTCTGCCTCTCGCTTGCCGTGGCCTTCCCCCCCCCCCCAAGGGCTGCCTCCCTTTCTGGGCAGTGTCCCGGGGGCCGCATGCCAGCAGTGGTGGATGGGGCCAGGTGAAGCAACAGATACCGAAAATACCTTTACCTGGTATTCAAGGGCAACATCCAAGACTGGTGCAAAGGCTCAAGGAGGTTGTGAGGAAGGCATGGCCTAGGGGAGGGGCGTGGTCTAGGGGAGAGTCACAAGGGCCGGGTGAAGGTACAGAGGGCCACATTCGAAACTGTCCCGGAGTTTGCAACTCCCTGTTTTTGAAATCCATGTCTGTCAAAAGTTAGAATCGGAAACTTAGGATTTGATCAGATGCCGCAATAAACATTAGGGGTTTTTTTTTGTAGAGATTTTCGGTTTTGATTTTACGATGGATATAAAACAGGGAGAACAGCTATAGCAGGCTTCCTCAACCTCACCCCTCCAGATGTTTTGAGACTACAACTCCCATCATCCCTGACCACTGGTCCTGCTAGCTAGGGATCATGGGAGTTGTAGGCCAAAAACATCTGGAGGGCCGATGTTGAGGAAGCCTGAGCTATAGCAACAGATGAAAATTAAAGGATTAGAAACAGTGATGGCCTTGGGTCTTGTAGTGGACAACCTCCTATGTTTTGGATTTGTGTGTGTGACTTTACTAATCCTCCCCCAGCGCTCTGTTTTGGCAGGTGCTCTTGCAAACCACAGGACTGGGGGTGGCGCTGTGGGTTAAACCTGTGTTTCCCAACCAGTGTGCCTCCAGATGTTTTGGGACTACAACTCCCATCATCCCTAGCTAGCAAGACCAGTGGTCAGGAATGATGGGAGTTGTAGTCCCAAAACATCTGGAGGCACACTGGTTGGGAAACACTGGGTTAAACCACAGAGCCTAGGGCTTGCCGATCAGAAGGTTGGCGGTTTGAATCCCCACGACGGGGTGAGCTCCCGTTGCTCGGTCCCTGCTCCTGCCCACCTAGCGGTTCGAAAGCACGTCAAAGTGCAAGTAGATAAATAGGTACCACTCCAGCAGGAAGGTAAACGGCATTTCCGTGCGCTGCTTTGGTTTGCCAGAAGCGTCTTAGTCATGCTTTCCACATGACCCGGAAGCTGTACGCCGGCTCCCTCGGCCAGTAAAGCGAGATGAGCGCCGCAACCCCAGAGTCGTCCGCGACTGGACCTAATGGTCAGGGGTCCCTTTACCTTGCAAACCGTAGCTGGACATCTCAAGAGCACCGTTTCCAAGAGGTCCTGCCTTTCTCCCTTGGGGGGGATTCTCCAAATTTTGTAGCCCTACTTTACAGGACTGTTGTGAGACTCTTCCGGACTGTGTCTGCATGCCGCTGGGAGAGGGTTGGAAAATTCTGTACGGTTGCAAAGAATTATGACTATTACCCTGGATTCATGAAGCATTGATATCTGGCTCCCTGCCCAACCCTTTTTGAAATCTGATCAACGTAATGGAATCTGCTCTTAAGATGCAGATGGCTTAATTTTTTTTATAAAATACACACATCTGTCTCTGTGCAAATTGAAACCGACCAATGAGCTGGCCTCTTTCTTGCACCGTCTCAGGAAGCACCATAATTATTCACGCATCAACAGTGGGGGGGGGAGGGAAGGGAATGCCAGCCTCCGACATCCGATAAAATGTTTAAATATTATTTAAAAATACTGACTTATTAGGAAGCAGCCCGGATAAGAGGTTGTAGCTTCTTAGAAGCCGTAAATCCAATGGAAAGAGGTGGGTGTTTTATGTCTTATTGCAGATTGCTGCGTCAATTTTAAGGGAAGACCTAAAGAGGAAAGTCTGGGGTTTGCATTTGATTTAAAGAGTCGGCAGTATAGGTAAAGATGGACATAATTTCTTCAGAGCCTTAGAGGCTCTAAAGCAGAAGGCAAAGGAATGTGGCCCCTCAGAACTTTCTGATGTGGCCCTTCAGTCTCCCCCCCATGCCAAACCCTCTTCCAAGCTCCACCCCTCACCACTCCTGATTTGTAGCCCTCCCTGTGAGCAAAACTCCCAGGGTTTATCAATCAGTCAGTCAGTCAGTCAATCAATCAATCAATGTTCATTACAGCAAACAGCTAGCATACTCAAGTCAGAATTTCTGCATTTTTATACTTTTTTTTAGTTTAGATAAAAGGGGAAGCATGATAGAAGTTTATCAAAATGATAAACTTGAACGTGTCCAGAAGAGGGCAACGAAAATGGTCAAAGGCCTGGAAACGATGCCTTATGAGGAATGGCTTAGGGAGCTGGGTATGTTTAGCCTGGAGAAGAGAAGGTTAAGGGGTGATATGATAGCCATGTTCAAATATATGAAAGGATGTCATATGGAGGAGGGAGAAAGATTGTTTTCTGCTGCTCCAGAGAAGCGGACACGGAGCAATGGATTCAAACTACAAGAAAGAAGATTCCACCTAAACATTAGGAAGAACTTCCTGACAGTAAGAGCTGTTCGGCAGTGGAATTTGCTACCAAGGAGTGTGGTGGAGTCTCCTTCTTTGGAGGTCTTTAAGCAGAGGCTTGGCAGGCATATGTCAAGAATGCTTTGGTGGTGTTTCCTGCTTGGCAGGGGGTTGGACTGGATGGCCCTTGTGGTCTCTTCCAACTCTATGATTCTATGATTCTATGATCCATGGCCCACAGAAAGTAAAATAAAAAAATTCCTTCAGTAGCACCTTAAAGACCAACTAAGTTTTTATTTTGGTATGAGCTTTCGTGTGCTACTGAAGGAATTTTTTTATTTTACTTCGACCCAGACCAACACGGCTACCTACCTGTGTCCACAGAAAGTAGATAGAGAAAAGTTTTTCTCTTTCATAACACTAAAACATGGGGAACTCCAATGAAGCTGAATGTTGTGAGATCCAGGATGAGTAAAAGAGTGCAGTGCAGAGCAGGGTGGCGGCTTTGAAAGAGGATTAGGCAATTTCACAAGGCTATTGATGTCTGTGCTCTGCCTCCACAAGTTGCTTGGGGGTTTCTCTTTGGGGGTCCCTGGTTGGCCACTGTGAGAGCAGACAGCTGGGTGGTCCCAATCCGGTTGGGCTGTCTTTAATATAAAGAAAGAATATTCCTGTTATTTGATTGCCAAGTATAGTTCAGGATTTTCCAGGCTTGTGATGAGGGTTGTTTTTAAAACAACAATTCTATTGCATATGTATAATAAAGGAGTGCCAAATCATATAAAAATTGTATGGAGGTTCTAGTCCTTGCCAAAATGTCAAATTACCGTATATGTAATTTTCTGTTTTAGCTATATTAGGCAAGCGTCCAGCTTTTGAGCTGTTTCCCAATTCGTTGCAACTGCTTCTTTAGCTGCCAAGATAATAGAAAAGGCCAAGATAATAGAAGGCCAATTCTTTTGAATTGTATGACCTTGGAAGTCGAACGGAATCCGTTTCCCTGAAGTCCGTTCGATTTCCCAAACGTCCGGAAACCAAAGCGCGGCTTCTTATTGGCTGCAGGAAGCTCCTGCAGCCAATCGGAAGCTGTAGAAGCCCCATCGGATGTCCGGCTTCCAAAAATAGTTCGCAAACGGGAACAGTCACTTCCAGGTTTGCGGCGTTTGGGAGCCAAAACTAAGCTGTTCAAAAACCAAGGTACGACTGTATGTCTAAATTCTTGTTTATTGTTACTTAATATTTCTAGCCTTCCTTCCCCTAAGGGACTCAGGAACGGCGAATGTGTGCCCTGCCCCAGTTTTATCCTCGCACAGCAACCCTGTGAGGTTGGCCAGGAAGGAAAGGGGCAGGCTAAGAAAGGACGGCTGAGCTGGAGCTCACGCCGGCTGCTTGAGTTTCCTGGCTGACTCTCATCTCCCCGAAAGCCACAGGGATGGAGGAAGCAGCGAGGCAGGCAGGAACTCTGAAGATGATGATGCAGTGCTTAGTTGCATGCAAAGCTTTCCGGAGGACGGGGGGGGGAGAAAGTGCTTGGAAGCACCTGTGGCAGGGCTGCAGCAACAGCTTCTGAAAGAGCTCTCAGTCCTTGTTGCTCCAGTGCTGAAGCAACAGCTCCCTTATAGCTCCAGGCTCTGCGCTGGCTGTTACCCTGCCTGCTTGCGAACTGCCTCACCAGAGCGGTCCAGGCTCTGGTTATCTCCCGCTTGGACTGCTGCAATGCGCTCTCCGGGGGGCCCCTTTGAAGTTGATTCGGAAACTGAAACTAACCCCGGTATGTTTCTGAGCACAATTCAAAGTGTTGGTGCTGACCGTGAAAGCCCTAAACGGCCTTGTCCCAGTATACCTGAAGGAGCGTCTCCACCCCCATCGTTCTGCCTGGACACTGAGGTCCAGCTCCGAGGGTCTTCTGGCAGTTCCCTCCCTGCGAGAAGTGAGTGAAGCTACCGTACAAGGAACCAGGCAGAGGGCCTTCTCGGTGGTGGCACCCATCCTGTGGAACGCCCTCCTGTCAGATGTCAAGGAAATAAACCATTGACTTTGCAAAGACATCTGAAAGCAGCCCTGTATCAGGAAGTTTTTCATGTTTGATTATGTTTTTATATGTGTTGGGAGCTGCCTAGAGTGGCTGGGGCAACCCCATCAGATGACCGGGGTACAAATAAAATCATCATCATCATCATCCTCATGCTCATGCTTTAGGCTTCCTGGGGAATCATGCAGAGTAATGTAGATCAAGCAGTTGACATAATGAGGTGTCAAAACCATCCTCGAAGCTCCTCCCAGAGTTGCAACGGTCATTGTTATGGGCCTGACTTCCTATTTGAAAGGAGCGAAGCTTGGAGCGGCAACTCATACAGAGAGACAACGGGGAGTCTCCTCTGGGAGCAGGCAGTTCTGTTTTTCCTCTGCTTGCCAGAGAAGATGGAACGCCCTGGTTTTCCCAGGGTCCCCAAAGGAGGTTAGGTCAGAGCAGTGGATCATACAGAGGCCGGCATCACCCTCTGCAGTTGTGTCATCCCACTAGATCTCCACGTAGAGAGGGATCGGGTGGTCCAGCACAGACCCAGCAGAATTGCTCCACCCACAGAAGGAGGCAGTAGGACAGGAGGCAGAGCTAGCGAGCGGATCATGCAGAGAGGCGGCAGGCAACCTCTCTTCTGTGGGCAGAGATGTTGGACTCAAACCTTGATTTGATTTAATCATTTCACGCCACAACCTTAGCTTCTATCCACCACCCAACCCCCGTGAAATATGACCCCCTTCCCTGTTGTTGAAATGTTAGGAGGATTTATCGATTTAATGTTTTTTATGAATTTTGCATGGTTTATTAATTGAGGCAGTGTTGCAGTTGTCCTGCCGCCGTTCTTTCTTAGGTGTTGAGCTGAGATGCTTCCGGAGCATTGCTATGGGCAGTCGGGAATTCGCTTCAAGGAAAGCGCATCATTAATTCAGACTTGCTGAAGTTAATGGGGATCTCTGGGTCCATTCATTTCAATGGGTAGAGCTTAGTTGGGCCCAGCCCTGCCATGGGGTACTTTTTCATGCTGCATTAGCTTATTATGGGAACATAAGATAACACGGTGTCAACTGGATCAGTCTAGCGGTTGGCCACTTTGGGAAGCTTGCAGGAAAAAGCATCTCTCCCTCCTTGCCTATTCAGAGATATGCCTTCTCCCGGCAGTGGAGGTTGTTGTTGTTTAGTTGTGTCCGACTCTTGGTGACCCCCTGGACCAGAGCACGCCAGGCACTCCTGTCTTCCACTGCCTCCTGCAGTTTGGTTAGACTCATGTTGGTAGCTTCGAGAACACTGTCCAACCACCTCGTCCTTTGTCGTCCCCTTCTCCTTGTGCCCTCCATCTTTCCCAACATCAGGGTCTTTTCTAGGGAGTCTTCTCTTCTCATGAGGTGGCCAAAGTCTTGGAGCCTCAGCTTCAGGATCTGTCCTTCCAGTGAGCACTCAGGGCTGATTTCCTTCAGAATGGAGAGGTTTGATCTTCTTGCAGTCCATGGGACTCTCAAGAGTCTCCTCCAGCACCATAATTCAAAAGCATCAATTCTTTGGCGATCAGCCTTCTTGATGGTCCAGCTCTCACTTCCATACATCTCATTCTGTTATATAACCATAATTACCATAAATAATTCCACATTACAAGTGTCATTACATGTCTGCCAAAGATGTTAACTGTTTACAGTGGTCTTTTAAATAAATTACAATTTTTACTCCAGTCTTTTGAAAAAACTTGATCTTCTGGTTTCTGATCTTCCCTGTCAACTTCGCCATCTCCACATACTCCATCAGTTTAGTCTGCCATTCTTCTTTTTTTGGTACTTCTCCTTCCTTCCATCTCTGGGCTAGTAGCATTCTCGCTGCCGTCGTTGCGTACATGAAAAGTCTTTTGTCTTCTCTTGGTAACTCTTCACCTGTTATACCTACCCGGTAGTAAAAAGGTTTTTCTGGTTTTTTTTTAACAAATGTATTTTTAAACATTTTCTTTAGTTCATTATATATCATTTCCCAGAAAGCCTTTCCTTTACCAATGTACATGTCCACCACATATGGTAAAAAGTACCCTCCTTCTCTTTACATTTCCAACACAGATTTGGACTGGTTTTGTACATTTTAGCAATTTTACTCAGTGTTATATACCAGATATTCTGACATCATCAGGCCTAACAACAACAACAACAACAACAACATTTCATTTATACCCTGTCCAATTGGCTGGGTTGCCCAAGCCACTCTGTGCGGCTTCGAAGACACAAAACATAATAAAACGTCAAACATCAATAGTAACAGTCCGATCCAATACAAAAATTACAATAACTTTAAAATAAACAGCTTATGTCAAGCAAAGCAACATTCAACAATCCACCAGAATCTAGTAGTAAACAGTAAAATTAAATACCGGCAAATAGCAATTAAACAGTTCGACCACAATAAAGAATCACCAGTCTATAATCAATAAAAGGAACGGCAAACCACAATGCATAAAATGCCACAAAACATACAAAACCACCTAAATAAACAGCTGTGAGGAACAAAGAAGCACAACTTATAAAACTATTTTTTTAAAAAAAATATATCCCTGAACTCTTCTCTTCCCTGCTGCTGTTCTCAAAGTCACAGGTCCAAATGCCATTGCCTTATGAAAAACAGAAAACCTCTTTCCCTTCCCCTGTTGTGATTACATACTTCCTGGAGTTTTGTTAATATGCCTGTGCCTTTTTTTGAACGGAGAATAATCGCTTGCCCTTTTATCAAACGGTTGGGTTTTTAACAGCAACGGGAAAACGTGGCGCGAGAGCACCTTGCCTCCTCCGCTCTTAGTAGCGCCGTGATAACCTTCTGATAAAGAGGTTCCCAGCATTATCCTTGTCAGAAACCGATAGGGGATTAGTTTTGAAGCAGCCAGGGATGTGACGGATGGGCACAGGAGGGGGAAAATCATTCACCATAGTGAAGAAATTATATCAAGATCAGGGCCGGATTTAGGTTGGATGAGGCCCTCAGCTACTGAAGGTAATGGGGCCCTTGATATGTCCAGCTGTCCTTTGTCAACAACAAATTGTCGCTGTTTTTTTGTGTTGAATATATGCTAGATGGTCGTTTATGGACCTCATAGGTATCTCAAGCCATTTGCAGATGCAGAATGTAGGCACCCTATATATAGAAAGGAGCAAACCCGTGATATTTTAGGGAGCAGGCTAGCAGGCGGGGCCCATGACTTACATCATAGGAGCCGACACAACACAAAACACTGTTGCTGTATGTAGGTTTTATTTGTTTTTTATCTTACGTTTTGGAAATGTACATCTAGGTGTGTTTTTTTTCTTTTGAATTTTTTGGGGGCTCGCAAGAGAGTGGGGCCCTAAGCTATAGCTTTTTTGTAAAGGTAAAGGTAAAGGGACCCCTGACTGTTAGGTCCAGTTGTGGACGACTCTGGGATTGCGGCACTCATCTCGCGTTATTGGCCGAGGGAGACGGTTCATGTGACCAGCATGACTAAGCCGCTTCTGGCGAACCAGAGCAGCGCACAGAAATGCTGTTTACCTTCCTGCTGTAGCGGTGCCTATTTATCTACTTGCACTTTGGCATGCTTTCGAACGGCTAGGTGGGGAGGAGCAGGGACCGAGCAACGGGAGCTCACCCCGTCACGGGGATTCGAACTGCCGACCTTCCGATCGGCAATCCCAAGAGGCTCTGTGGTTTCCAGCACTGATCAAGGTTGCGGTGCTAGGAGGGTGAGCTTTTATGGCCGTTTATAATCCCTGCATCTGTGTTGGGAGTCCCCCACACACCTTGTCAAGAAAGATCACCTAAGAAGCATTCTTCAGCGTAGGCAGGGAAGTGCAGATCAGCCCATGTTTTGGTTTTTTTTGCCATGGGGCAATATATATAAAGCTCACATATATAAGCTAATCACCAAATGGTGCATGAAACCTGGGTTGCAGTCACTGCAATGGAATGTCTAGGTTTCACCCCCCCCCCAATGGGTTTTTTATTATTATTACTGTCCCTCCCACCCCCATCCGCAAAATAGTTGAAAACGGGGAGCTAGTTTGGGACATTGCAACGGAGCAGTTATCAGCTGAGTCCCAGCCATCAGAAATCCTTATTGCTCAGGGTGTTGTCCATGGTGCTGAAAACAAACTTCCGACACTGGTACTGTACTTTGGTTCTCAAGCGCCTTGGTACTCAAAACAACTTGGAACCCAAACACTGCAAGCCCAGAAGTAGGTGTTCTGGTCTGCCAAGGTTTTCCGGAAGTCGAACGTGCTCCGTTTTGAGTGTTATGCTTCCATTTGTGTTACGCTGGGGTCTGTCTGTTTCTGCTATTTATTTTGCGTTTTGTTTTTGTGGCTCTTTATTGTTTTTGTGACTGTGTGGAACCCCGTCCAGCTACTGGTTTTCATTTTATGGATCAGTGGTCTCGTTAGATAGCAACATCCATGTGAAATCGCTGTTTTAGGGGTTGTTTTTAAAAGTCTGGAATGGATTGATCTGTTCCGCATGACTTTCCATGGGAAAGCGCGCCTTGGTTTCGGAACGCTTTGGTTTTGGAACGGACTTCCGGGACGGATTAAGTTTGAGAACCAAGGTACCACTGCACATATATTTTTACTCAGTATCAGACTCCCTTTAGTATTTATTTATTCATTACCTGTATTTCGTTTGCAAGGTTGCCCACTGAGTCCCAGGGCTGAGTGGGAGGATTTGAATCTTGTGCTCCACAGCCCTAGTCGAACACTCTAACCAGTATGTAGGGGAAGAAGACCCCTCTTTAACTGAGATGTTCCCATTTTCTGCGCCTTGTGCACCAGCCCCTTCAACCTTTTTCCCTAGTGTGATTTGCAAATGAATGGAGTGTACTCTCTCTCTGTCTCGCATACCCCATTTGGGCTGTCTTTCCCTTTTGAACAGATTTCAAATGGCTTTGGAGAGAGAAGTGTTCAACTCTGAATCATTTATAAAGTGTGGAACATTAAGATCACTTTCTGGATCCAAAGCAGAGACCTTGGATGTAAGTCAGCATGGCGGGGGAAGTTTTACTCATGACCCTGGACCTAATAATAATAATAATAATAATAATAATAATAATAATAATAATAATATATTTATACCCTGCCCATCTGGCTGGGTTTCCCCAGCCACTCTCGGCGGCTTCCAACAAAATATTAAAATACAATAGTCTATTAAACATTAAAAGCTTCCCTAAACAGGGCTGCCTTCTGATGTCTTCTAAAAGTCAGTTGCACCAGGAAGTGATCTGACCATGGCACTTCTTTAGTTTCGCTTTTACTCAGTGTCAGATCACCAACATCCATAGAGGTGAACACCAGGTCTAAGGCATGTCCGTAGCTATGAGTTGGGCCAGACTTATTCAGGGACAGCCCGATGGAGGTCATGCTTTCCACGAAGTCATCCTATATAATAATGTCCATGTTGTCCCTGCGTCCAAGCTGTCCCGTGTGTCCCTGGGTCACTGCGCATGTGCCCCAGGGATACAGGGATTGGACAGCAGAGACTGCGCGCGCGCACTCTCCCCCCACTCTGCCTCCTCCAACCGCCGCTCCCGCCGGGGTGGAGGCCGGCGAAGGCCTCCTCACAACCCTCCCTGGCCGTGAGGAGCGGCGGTTGGAGGAGGCGGGGGGGGGAGAGTGCGCGCGTCCTTCCTGTCGGCGGCTGGGGGAGAGGAAGGAAGGAGGAGAAAGCGCCGCTTTCTCCTCCTCCGTTCCTGTCCCCCTGCCGCCGACAGCAAGGACGGGTCCCAGGGTTCGGAGAAGCGCTGCGCAAGCGCTTCTCCGAACCCTGGGATGTCTGCTTCCTGTCGGCGGCTGCGGGAGAGGAACGGAGAAGGAGAAAGCAGCGCTTTCTCCTCCTCCGTTCCTGTCCCCCTGCCGCCGACAGCAAGGACAGGTCCCAGGGTTCGGAGAAGCGCTGCGCAAGCGCTTCTCCGAACCCTGGGATATCTGCTTCCTGTCGGCGGCTGCGGGAGAGGAACGGAGAAGGAAAAAGCAGCGCTTTCTCCTCCTCCGTTCCTGTCCCCCTGCCGCCGACAGCAAGGACGGGTCCCAGGGTTCGGAGAAGCGCTGCGCAAGCGCTTCTCCGAACCCTGGGATGTCTGCTTCCTGTCGGCGGCTGCGGGAGAGGAACGGAGAAGGAGAAAGCATCGCTTTCTCCTCCTCCGTTCCTGTCCCCCTGCCGCCGACAGCAAGGACGGGTCCCAGGGTTCGGAGAAGCGCTGCGCAAGCGCTTCTCCGAACCCTGGGATATCTGCTTCCTGTCGGCGGCTGCGGGAGAGGAACGGAGAAGGAAAAAGCAGCGCTTTCTCCTCCTCCGTTCCTGTCCCCCTGCCGCCGACAGCAAGGACAGGTCCCAGGGTTCGGAGAAGCGCTGCGCAAGCGCTTCTCCGAACCCCAGGATTCTAGCGCCCGTTATTGAACGGGCTGAAAACCACTAGTAGAATCATAAAATCATAGATGGAAGAGACCACAAGGGCCATCCAGTCCAACCCCCTGCCGAGCAGGAAACACCATCAAAGCATTCTTGACATATGCCTGTCAAGCCTCTGCTTAAAGACTTCCAAAGAAGGAGACTCCACCACACTCCTTCGCAGCAAATTCCACTGCCGAACAGCTCTTACTGTCAGGAAATTCTTCCTAATGTTTAGGTGGAATCTTCTTTCTTGTAGTTTGAATCCATTGCTCCGTGTCCGCTTCTCTGGAGCAGCAGAAAACCACCTTTCTCTCACCTCTCTATATATTTGAACATGGCTATCATATCACCCCTTAACCTTCTCTTCTCCAGGCTAAACATACCCAGTTCCCTAAGCCGTTCCTCGTAAGGCATCGTTTCCAGGCCTTTGACATCTTAATCAGAGGTAGCACTGTAATGCCAAACAAAAAAGCTTCTGGCTTTTTAACAAAAGTTATCTTGAACATCTTCTTCAGTTCATTATAAATGATTTCCCAATTATTTTTGATTACTTTACAACTCCACCACATATGGTAAAACAGAAATATTCTTCTTATTCCTTCCCGTTCTTAAATATCAGCTGCAACAGCTCTCTCGCACATCCCAAGGCCCCCCCTCCCCTGTCTCAAAGCACACAGATCATCTTCTCCCTTTCAGGAAGCTTTCACCACTATTGCTATTTTTAAGTCGTTAAGCCTCATTTACTGAGCAGCGTTCTCAGTTCTTTTTACACTGTCTGCGGTTATCACCCTTTGGGATATGTAATCGTTTTAACGACGTGGGTGACAGGGCGATAGCCATACCTGGTCTTCACTGCAAAAGGTCCCTGGTCAAAACGTCAGCTACGCTGTGAAATTCCAGATTGGCTTCCAAGGGTTGCCCCAGGAGCAGTGCACTGCGGTAGCCCACCTCCAATTATTTGCACAGGTTTTCTGTGACGCATAAAACTAAGCCCCGTACCACCGACATTCCACCTCAACATTAGGAAGAACTTCCTGACAGTAAGAGCTGTTCGGCAGTGGAATTTGCTACCAAGGAGTGTGGTGGAGTCTCCTTCTTTGAAGGTCTTTAAGCAGAGGCTTGACAGCCATATGTCAAGAATGCTTTGATGGTGTTTCCTGCTCGGCAGGGGGTTGGACTGGATGGCCCTTGTGGTCTCTTCCAACTCTACGATTCTATGATTCAAACACTCTGTGAGGTGAGTGGGGCTGAGAGACTTCAGAGAAATGTGACTAGCCCTTCGCTGCATGTGGAGGAGCAGGGAATCGAACCCGGTTCACCAGATTACGAGTCTACTGCTCTTAACCACTACACCACACTGACTTGGAACCTTTGATGCTGTATCTACAGAAACATTGTAAAGAATTGGACTCACTAGCAGGATTTGAGCAAACACTCACAACTAAGAAAACAAATGTAAAGATTAAGAAATAGGAATTTGGATATTAATTAAGCGCAAGACATAATTGGAAAGAGCATTTAATTTAAAGGTTAACAAAATAAGGAAAAAATAAATTAAGCAGGTAGCAAATTGCCGAAAGGGGAAATTGAGGGGAGTCATAGGGTGGGGGGGGATATTCAGAGTTTCAGTATTGTTTTCCGTTTATATGATTGATAATGTGGAAAATTAAACTGTAAAATTAACAGGAAGGAGATCCCTCAATGATCTTTCTCCCTTTTGACACTAGAGCTTCAGAGGTAATAATAATAATAATAATAATAATAATAATAATAATAATAATAATAATTTATTATTTATACCCCGCCCATCTGGCCGGGTTCCAACAAAACATTAAAATACAGAAATCAAACATTAAAAGCTTCCCTAAACAGGGCTGCCTTGAGATGCCTTCTAAAGGTCTGGTAATTGTTGTTTTCTTTGACCTCTGGTGGGAGGGCATTCCACAGGGTGGGTGCCACTACCGAGAAGGCCCTCTGCCTGGTTCCCTGTAACTTGGCTTCTCGTAGCGAGGGAACCACCAGAAGGCCCTCGGCGCTGGACCTCAGTGTCCGGGCAGAACGATGGGGGTGGAGACGCTCTTTCAGGTATACTGGACCGAGGCCGTAATAAACAGTGCTCTGAATTGCACCCAGAAATGAGCCCAGTAGCCAATGTATTTGATAAAGAGGGTGATAAAGAGTGATTCGATCATTCCACCGGTCATTGTTTTGACTGCAAAATTCAGCACAGGCTGACGTTTCCAAGGGGAGCCCTGCGAAGAGCGCATTGCAGTACTCCAGCTGCCCACGGAAAGCCTGGGGTCTCAAAGGCTTTCTCCCCCTGGTGGCTGCCTGGAAAATGGAATTCGAGCGGACTGAAAAAGGATACCAGGCAAACATCTCCCACCCACTTCTGCTCTTACCAGATTCGTCTGCCTCTGAGTCCAGCACTTCTGGGTTTTTCCGAAATGTATATTTTAATAGTCCAGCTACACCACTGTCCCCGAGTGACGGCCTCTTGTCTCTTCTCCCCCCTCCCCCCCCCAAGTGCAGGCTTTGAGATCTGTGGCCAGCGAGATTTCAGCTAGCATCATTCATATCGCTGTTTGAACCCTGGTCTCTGGGCATCAAGAGGGTCCAGAGTACCTAGGAACAAACAAACCAAAAGAGTCCGCTGGATCAGGCCAGTGGCCCCTTGAGCACAAGAGCTCTCCCCCCCTCCTGCCTTTTCCAGCCACTGGGATTCAGAAGCATTGAATTTATTTAATCCTCTGTTAAAGCCATCCAAGCTGGCGGCCTTCACTTTCTCCTGTGGCAGTGAGTTCCACAGATCCCCCCTCCAAATATTTTTTTATTTGATTTTACAAGTGTAGAGTTATAACAATACAAAACATGGGCAGCAGTAGTGGCATACACAAATGACCTTTTTTTGACACCTGGGAATTTCCATCTGAACTATCCCCAACGAAAAGGACTCTGGTTTTTTTGTTTTTTTGTTTTGGAAGTGCTTTAAAACATTTTTTTCCAATTCATTATAATTTTTCCCCAATTCCCTTTTACCCATTTACAGGCCCACCATATATGAAAGGAGGTTCCCCTTGATCTCATTGCATCTCCAGCACTTATTTGGTTCAGTCTTAGACATCTTAGCAAGCCTTGTTGTTGCTGTTTAGTGGTTTAGTCGTATCCAACTCTTCGTGACCCCATGGACCATAGCACGCCAGGCCCTCCTGTCTTCCACTGCCTCCCGCAGTTTGGTCAGACTCATGTTGGTAGCTTCGAGAACACTGTCCAACCATCTCGTCCTCTGAAGTACTGTACCGTATTCTTCCACGTATAAAACGATATTTTGTTGTTAGAAATAAAAGGCCAAAATTGCATGTCGTCTTAGACACGGATAGCAGTGGTGGCTACGGGCCATTGGTGGCAGGAGATTTGCAGCGGTGTTTGTGCGTGTGATTGTTTGCTGCGGCAAAGGCCTGCTAACGATTGGCTGCGGCCGCGGCAATTGGATGTCAATTTGTGGCAGCGGCAAGGCGTGCGTGCAATTGGCTGTGGTTGCGTTGAGTGAGCGGGTCAGCTTTGCGGTCTGAATGCTCAGTGGCCGCCTTGATGCGTGTGATTTGCAGTGGCGGGCAGACTGTAGAGCAATCGGCGGTGGTGCTCCCCCCCCAAAAAAGCTTAATAACTCTGGGCAATTTCCCTCCAAAAGAAGCTCAACAACTTTGAATCATAGAATCATAGAGTTGGAAGAGACCACAAGGGCCATCCAGTCCAACCCCCTGCCAAGCAGGAAACACCATCAAAGCATTCCTGACAGATGGCTGTCAAGCCTCTGCTTAAAGACCTCCAAAGAAGGAGACTCCACCACACTCCTTGACAGCAAATTCCACTGCCGAACAGCTCTTACTGTCAGGAAGTTCTTCCTAATGTTGAGGTGGAATCTTCTTTCTTGTAGTTTGAATCCATTGCTCCGTGTCTGCTTCTCTGGAGCAGCAGAAAGCAACCTTTCTCCCTCCTCTATATGACATCCTAGTTGACAAATAGGGGTCGTCTTATACATGGTGGAGTGTTATCCACAGAAAAATCTGGTAGTTCTCCTTCAAGGAATGATAACATGCTTTTAATTGGCTAAGGCTCCCCCCCAGTTGGGTCCATCAGCCTCTCAAACCGGTCTGCTGCTCAAACCCTCCTCTAGCCGCTCTCTTTCTCTCCCTCTCTCTGTGCATGTTCCTGCCCTATCCTCCATCCATCTCTGGCCCTCCTCCTCTTCCTCTGCCGTCCCCCCCTCCCCAAATCTCTGCAGCTCTGCATCCCAAATAGCCACGAGGAAATTTTGCAGTAGATGAGAATTGGGGTCAGTTTACAAACTGGGGAGGTGGGGAGAGAGAGGAGAAGGGAGGAAAGCCGGCCGGCCGGCTGCAGCCAGCCAAGGACAAAATGTAGCCATTACGGGTCACCCCTTCAAAGATGTTGCTTGCTATTTTTTGCCTCGTGCTGGCGCAGTGGGACGGTGTATTAAATAACAAAACACCTCTGTGGATTGTCCAGCCCGCCTTTTGTTGAGAGACAGAGAGAGAGGTACCACCGATGTCGGCGGGGACAAGAAATAAAAACGGGAGGGGTGTTTGGAGAACTGAGAGAAACCAGAATCTCCATGGGCGTCTGGTTCTGGGTATAACCTCTCAATGCCGGCGGCGCAGGGTGCCTCAGTTTCCCCCATCTGTAAAATGGGCTTCAGGCCAGTAGCTAGAAATCTGCTTGTAGTTAATGCAGAAAGCAGGGCTGGATCACTTCTTTAAATTTCCATTTATCCTTTGCCCCTAAATTTGGAAGCATGTCTGTGGTCTCTGGTGCTCATCTTTGGGGCGGTTTGGGTTTGTTATAGGAGCATGTTAGGTTCTTATTTTTGTACTTAGGTTGGGGTTTTTTTAATGGTCTTATGTTGTCAGTTGTTTTTGCTTATGAATCAATGAATGAATAGAGTAAGAAGTCAATTCTCACAGTTTCCTATCAATTCGTAGCACCCTGAACAAACTACAACTCCCAGGACCTCCCCCCTCCCCCAGGGAAGCTGCAGCTGTTAATCTTTGGCTATTTCTAGCCTTGAAACTTTTCCTTTCCAGCTGGTTATTAGGAGAAATCTAAGAAGATAGAACCAGTGTCTTGAGTTTGCTTTCTCCCTCCTCCCTCCTCTTTCCTTTTGTGCCGTGTGTTTTGGGACCTTACGCTACTCTGGGATGCTTAAAAAAACAACATCCACAAATGCTCTTCAGTTTGCTTCATAACACGGCTGGCCAGCTCGCCTCTGTTCTTTCTTTATTTCTCTCTCTGGTGATTTTTTTTTTTTTTTGGTTCAGCCTTTGCTGCAGTCGCTAGGGAGAGTTGAAGGGTACCCAGGAGCTAGCACAGCATCCCTGAAGTCAAAATTGCGTGGCTGTGACGTCACAGGCAGTTACCGTGGCAACCCTCTGCTCCCAAACGCTGTCATTGGATTAAGGTCAGGAGTCAAACATGGCTCCCTCTCTCCTTTTCCACCCAGTTTACTGTCTCCAAGTTATGGGTCTACAAGCCCTGGAGAGAACTGTCTCCCCACTCACTGTTTCTTAAGATTCTGCCCCGGCTTTCAAAAATAACTTGGGTTGCATCCAACTAAGGCACTGTGCAGTATTGCACCATTTTAAGCGGCCGTGGCTTTCCCCACCCCCACCCCTAAAAATCCTGGGAACTGTAGTTTTATCGTGGGTGTTGCGAATTGTTCGGAGAACCCCTAATTCCCCTCCTTAAAGCTACAATTCTCAAACAATCCCTCTTTGTGGGGAACTTCAGGAAACATAGCTCCGTGAGGAAGATGGAGCACGTGTGTGTGTGTTCTTCTAACAATTCGCAGCGCCCTTAGCAAACTACAGTTCCCGGGAAGCCCTTGCTGTTTAAAAGTGGTGCGGTAGAGCTTTATCCTGGAAGCGGGGGCCTAAGCGTGGAGTACAGAGTTAAATTCACTTAGCAGTATAACTCGGGGGAAATGTTGTTATGCAAGAGACCTGGCTGGGAGGTTGGTTCTCCAACAAGTTTCCATGCAGTTTGCTGCGTTGCGTTTTTCGGTCACGCCATGCTACAACTCACCCATCTGCTAGTGCAAGAGCCCCCTTGTGTCACAGGTTGGCTGGAGGCAGGGGAGCGGTGGGGGGGCACCAGCTGGGGAAACCCCAAGGGAAACCCCCCCCCAGGGGAAGAAGGCTCAGAGCCCGGGAAGTGGTGGCGGGACGACGGCGAGTGGTCAGAGGGAGAAGACTGGGAGGAGAAGGCGTCAGAAACTGAAGAGGGAACTGGGTTTAGTGAGCGGGGAGAGTCTGTGGCAGAGAGCAGTCCAGAATCAGAGGCAGGAGAGGAGCGGGACCAGAAGACAGAGAGGAGTCTGGCTGGTGAAGAAGCCAGGGTGTCTCTCCCTCTTGTTGCAACAGGCTCTCCACCACCCTGGTCTCCCAAGACCAGGAGAGGCATTAAAAGTGCGGAGGAGATGTAATAATAATAATAATAATAATAATAATAATAATAATAATAATTTATTTATTTATTATTTATTTATTTATACCCCGCCCATCTGGCTGGACTTCCCCTGCCACTCTGGGCGGCTTCCAACAGAACATTAAAATACAATAATCTATTAAACATTAAAAGCTTCCCTAAACAGGGCTGCCTTCAGGTGTATTCTAAAAGTCAAATAGCGGTTTATTTCCTTGACCTCTGGTGGGAGGGCATTCCACAGGGTGGGCGCCACTACCGAAAAGGCCCTCTGCCTGGTTACCTGTAACTCGGCTTCTTGCAGTGAGGGAACCGTGAGAAGGCCCTCGGAGCTGGACCTCAGTATCTGGGCAGAATGATGGGGGTGGAGACACTCCTTCGGGTATACTGGGTCCAGGCCGTTGAGGGCTTAAAAGGTCAGCACCAACACTTTGAATTGTGCTCAGAAACATCCTGGGAGCCAATGTACGTCTTTCAGGACTGGTGTTATGTGGTCCTGGCGGCCACTCCCAGTCACCAGTCTAGCTGCCGCATCCTGGATCACCTTCAAAGGTAGCCCCACGTAGAGTGAATTGCAGTAGTCCAAAGCGGGAGATAACCAGAGCATGCACCACTCTGGCGAGACAGTCTGCGGGCCGGTAGGGTCTCAGCCTGCGTACCAGATGGAGCTGATAGACAGCTGCCCTGGACACAGAATTGACCTGCGCCTCCATGGACAGCTGTAAGTTCAAAATGACTCCCAGGCTGCACACCTGGTCCTTCAGGGACACAGTTACCCCATTCAGGACCAGGGAGTCCTCCACACCTGCCCGCCTCCTGTCCCCCACAAACAGTACTTCTGTCTTGTCAGAAATCAACCTCAATCTGTTAGCAGCCATCCATCTTCTAACCACCTCCAGGCACTCACACAGGACCTTCACCGCCTTCACTAGTTCTGATTTGAAAGAGAGGTAGAGCTGGGTATCATCCGCATACTGATGAACACCCAGCCCAACCCCCCTGATGATCTCTCCCAGCGGCTGCATGTAGATGTTAAAAAGCATGGGGGAGAGGACAGAGCCCTGAGGCACCCCACAAGTGAGAGTCCAGGGGTCTGAACACCCATCCCCCACCACCCCTTTCTGAACATGGCCCAGGAGGAAGGAGCGGAACCACTGTATGAGTATGACAGTGCCCCCAGCTCCCAGCCCCTCAAGACGGTCTAGAAGGATGTTATGGTCAATGGTATCAAAAGCCGCTGAGAGATCCAGCAGAACTAGGAAACAGCTTTGTCCCTAGCCTGCTGGAGATCATCAACCAGCACGACCAAGGCAGTTTCAGTCCCATGATAAGGCCTGAATCCCAACTTGAAGGGATCCAAATGGTCCGCTTCTTCCAGGCGTGCCTGGAGTTGTTCAGTAACCACTCACTTTTGTCCATTTACTGTATTTATTTCCCCCGATTCGAACTATAAAATGGCAATTTTTCTTGGGTCAAAATGAGAGTGCCCCTAAACATTTTTTTAAGGGGGGGAAAAAAAGCACTGGGTGCAACTCATAAAATTCAGCCCGGATCCACCTTGTTGTATGTATAAAACAGAAGCAAAGAGTTGGTGGAAAGGCCATCTGTCCTCGATGCCTTAGTTGAGATTTCTGCATTGCAGGGGGTTGGACTAGATGACCCCCGGGGTCCCTTCCAAGTCTTAAGATTCTATAATGCAAGGTAATTCTGCTCACGTAGCCTGTTCAAATTTTGGTGGCCTGTTTTTGGGGTGGGGGTGGGGGGTGAGCGGAGGGATGGTTTAATACCGTAAGTTTGGGGTTCACCCAAGCGTGCTGATATCTCTTGTCAGCATGGAGCCAACGTGTTCACTGCTGGAGGGATGGGTGGCAATATATAGCCATCGACGTGTGAGGTTTCCAAGGCACAAGAGGACCGTTCTCGTTCTCAAGGCGATTTCAACCTAAAGCAGGACCTATGGGAAAATGGAGAGAAGGCAATTTCCAGGTGTACAGGCATAGCTTGTGACACACTTGACAGCTGGGTTAGCTTACCTTAGAAGGCAGACTTTCCCCATCGTTCTTGTCCCTGCCCCCCGATAAGCACCCTTGTTAGAACCCCTCTCTGCATTCAAGTGTGTTTGTGGAAATGCGTTGCAGCGTTTAATCTTGAGTGGCAATGCACAGCCATCTCCAAATTGCTGCATGCTGTCTCGTCCGACCTTGCAGGCTCTCGAGGAAGGTCGTTGATGGTTCGAGTCGCATGGCTGGTGGGGATCAGGGAGGGAGGGTGTGTGGATGAGCTTTGGGGGGCAGGAGCCAACTCCCCTCTCTCTCCCCTGAAAGATGTGCCTTATTTTTTATGCTGCAGATCTTTTTACATATCTCCAGGGTTACATGATGGTCATCAGGAGTACCGGCCTAGCCCCGCAACCGTGGGTGCCCAAGGTTGTGGGTGCCATGCAGAGTGCACAGCCCTGGGACCAAAATTTGTGGGTGCCCGGCCGCTTCATGGGGAATTTTGTGGGTGCTTCCAGGGCCCCAGGGAGTTGGCACCTACGATGTTCAAAGTTCAGTTCTGTCTTCTTTCCAGAGCTGAATGGGTATCACTTCAATCGCTGCACTTTGCAAACTATAAGAGTAGGGTGTGTCATTTTAAGGGGGTGAAACTTAGTTCTTCTTGCAACTTTCTTCATTAAAAACCGTTTTTTTGGGGTGAGGGGGTCAAATCTGGTATTATTTTGGTGTGATCGAACAACGTTTAGCTTGGCAAGTATATGTTTGGCGAAGAAGCACATGAACTGCTCTGGGAAAACCAAAGCGTTTTAATTTTACCTTCTGAAAATATCAGGTATTGCTTAATGATGATGATCAATAAGGTAAGGTAAAATGTAAAGGACCCCTGGACGGTTACGTCCAGTCAAAGGCGGCCATGGGGTTGCGGTGCTCATCTCGCTTTTGGGCCGAGGGAGCCGGTGTTTGTCCACAGACAGCTTTCTGGGTCATGTGGCCAGCAGGACTAAGCCGCTTCTGGCACAACGGGACACTGTGACGGAAACCAGAGCAGCACACGGAAATGCCGTTTACCTTCCCGCAACAGTGGTACCTATTTATCTACTTGCGCTGGCGTGCTTTCGAACTGCCAGGTGGGCAGGAGCTGGGACACTGGGGCAGAGCAACTGGAGCTCACTCCGTTGCAGGGATTCGAACCGCCGACCTTCTGATCGGCAAGCCCAAGAGGATCAGGGGTTTAGACCACAGCGCCACCCGTGTCCCAAGTGGTGATAAAAAACAACAATAATATTAATATGACTGCAAGTACTTGGCAATCATTTTTTTGTAACGATTTCTATGCAATTTACACACATTTTAACACGTATCCAATCCGTCTATGACACTCTCTGTTTGGCTGGCTCCTGTGTTCCTAAGACGTCTTTCCCCCTTCCCTCTCTAGGTTCTACTGGGACTTCACCATGCTTCTCTTCATGGTGGGGAACCTCATCATCATCCCCGTTGGCATCACCTTCTTCAAGGACGAGACCACGGCTCCCTGGATCGTCTTCAACGTGGTGTCTGACACCTTCTTCCTCATGGACCTGGTGATGAACTTCCGGACGGGGATCGTCTTTGAGGACAACACGGAGATCATCTTGGACCCTGAGCGCATCAAGAAGAAGTACCTGAAGACATGGTTTGTGGTGGACTTGGTCTCCTCCATCCCTGTGGATTATATTTTCCTCATCGTGGAGAAGGGCATCGACTCGGAGGTCTACAAGACCGCCCGGGCTCTGCGCATCGTCCGCTTCACCAAGATCCTCAGCCTTTTGCGGCTGCTTCGTCTTTCGAGGCTTATCCGTTACATCCACCAATGGGAAGAGGTAGGGTTGTTTATTCATTTGCAGCCTTCCTTAACCCATTGCTGCCCCCCGCCCCAGATCTTGCTGGACTACAGCTCCCTTCAGCAGCAGCCGGCGTGGCCAGTGGTCAAGGGTGATAGGAGTTGTAGTCCTGTGGTCTTTCAGCACCACGGAGAGCTCTGAGCTTGGGGTAGTTGTTTCCCTGAAGTGCAGAGAGCTCCCAAGTAGGTGGGGAGCTCAGGCAAGCCATGCGGTACCACGGAGAGCTCTGGAGTGGCCATTCAGTGTTATGAAGGAATTTAAGATTGTGTTTCAATACCCTGGAAAGCTCCAAGTGGTCATTCTGCGCAATGGAGAGTTTCATGTGGTCTTTCAGTACTATGGAGAGCACAAAGTCATCATTCAGGACCACGGAGAGCTCCGCGATGGTCTTTCAGTGCTGTGGCTCCAGGGAGGCTCACTTGGCACCTTCATTAACATATCTTTAGCCTCCAGGCATAAATGTTTCTCTATAACTAGGCCTTTGGCTGATTAACATCCTATGGCCTTTGTGGTAGGGATTTGTTGGTCTGTGTCTTTTTTTTGTTCTGGGACCCAAAATTTGGATTGAGCCCAGAACAAACCAGGAGCTGGCTTTTTGGCCGATGTTAGAAATCCAGATGCCCTCTAATCAGAGGGATTAACTGGCCCCTGGCAACCTTTGCCTCTGCTCTCTTCCATGACCTAAGCAACCTTGAAGGGTTGGAGGCTATAATGACGGGGAAGAACCTTGAGATCCTTGGAGGAAAAGTGAGATGTATGTGAAAAACACAATAAACATGCATTTTTAATAGATGCGTGTTTTGAAGCGGGGTGGGGGACACACAGTCTCTTTTGACCCCTGAACCTAGACTCATTGCATCAAAGAAAGGAGGCAGAATTAAGTCTTATCATACAAGGCCATCTGGGGGTTACGCGATGAAGCTGAATGTTGCGTGTCGTTGGCAGACGCAAGGAAGTTCTTTTTCTTTTTCTCTTTCTGAAAATGTATTTATTTTCAGTTTTTCAAATTAAATTTTTATAATAGCATATCAGCATATACAATATAGAAACAAGATTCCACAGAATCTCCTGAACTTCCCTCCTTCCCTTTGTGGGTCCTATTGTCAATCATTTCCTCCTGCATCTTTTACAATAATCCAAATCTCTTGCATCTCCATTATGTCCAAAACTCACCATTAAACTACAAGTGTTATTCCAGTTCCGCTAACTATTTTAGCTGTTTACGATGGTTATAAAGTCCCCCCCCCATTCCTTAATAATTTTTTGGTCTTCCTGATTTCTGATTCTTCCGGTTATTTTGGTCATTTCGGCATAGTCCATCAACTTGACCTGCCATTCTTCTCTGGTGGGGACTTCCTTCTTCTTTCCATCTCTGGGCTAGTAGCAATCACTCAGTCGCGTACATAAATAGACTTTTCTGCTTCCTTTGGGATTTTGGCACCTAAAACATGGAAGTCCTTTTCCACACAGCCCATAGCTGAACTACGGAACTCCCTGCCACAGGAGGCAGTGGGGGCTACCACCCTGCATGGCTTTAAAAGAGTATCAGGCAGATTCAGGGAGGAGAGGGCTGTCAATGGCTACGGGATTATGATAGCAGCATCAGAGGCAACACCGGTTCCTGGGAATTGGGAAGAGTTGGTGCTGTGCTTGTGCCCTGTTTGCAGGCTTCCCCTCGGTGCATCTGACTGGCCACTGTGAGAACAGAATATTGGACTAGATGGAAACTTTTGGTTCGATCCGTACCTAACAGGTAACATTCAAGGTAAAGGGACCCCTGACCGTTAGGTCCAGTCGCGAATGACTTTGGGGTTGCGGCACTCATGTCTCTTTACTGGCCAAGGGAGCCGGTGTACAGCTTCTGGGTCATGTGGTCAGCATAGAATCATAGAATCATAGAGTTGGAAGAGACCACAAGGGCCATCCAGTCCAACCCCCTGCCAAGCATTGACCATTTTGGTTGCCCTCTTCTGGACACGTTCCAGCTTGTC
Source organism: Zootoca vivipara (assembly GCF_965207765.1). Taxonomy (NCBI): domain Eukaryota; kingdom Metazoa; phylum Chordata; class Lepidosauria; order Squamata; family Lacertidae; genus Zootoca; species Zootoca vivipara. Next base: position 91,860,813 of record NC_142589.1, on the reverse strand, counting down.
AGTATCCTTCTTGAACTGTGGTGCCCAGAACTGGACACAGTACTCAAGGTGAGGTCTGACCAGAGCAGAATACAGTGGTACTATTACTTCCCTTGATCTAGATGCTATACTCCTATTGATGCAGCCCAGAATTGCATTGGCTTTTTGAGCTGCTGCATCACACTGTTGACTCATGTCAAGTTTGTGGTCTACCAAGACTCCTAGATCCTTTTCACATGTACTGCTCTCAAGCCAGGTGTCACCCATCCTGTATTTGTGGCTTTCATTTTTTTTGCCCAAGTGTAGTACTTTACATTTCTCCTTGTTAAAATTCATCTTGTTTGCTTTGGCCCAGTTGTCTAATCTGTTAAGGTCATTTTGAAGTGTGTTCCTGTCCTCTGGGGTATTAGCCACCGCTCCCACTTTGGTGTCGTCTGCAAACTTGCTCAGGATGCCCTCAAGCCCATCATGACTAAGCCACTTCTGGCAAACCAGAGCAGCACATGGAAACACTGTTTACCTTCCCGCTGGAGTGGTACCTAGTTATCTACTTGCACTTTGTGCTTTCGAACTGCTAGGTGGGCAGGAGCTGGGTCCGAGCAACGGGAGCTCACCCCGTCATGGGGATTCGAACTGCCGACATTCTGCTCAGCAAGCCCTAGGCTCTGTGGTTTAACCCACAGCGCCAGCTGTGTCCTAATAGGTGACATTAGTGCACACTTAATGGACGCAGGTGGCGCTGTGGTCTAAACCACAGAGCCTAGGGCCGATCAGAAGGTCAGTGGTTTGAAGCCCCGTGACGGGGTGAGCTCCCATTGCTTGGTCCCTGCTCCTGCCAACCTAGCAGTTCGAAAGCACAAAGTGCAAGTAGATAAATAGGTACTGCTCCGGCGGGAAGGTAAACGGCGTTTCTGTGTGTTGCTCTGGTTCGCCAGAAGCAGCTTTGTCATGCTGGCCACATGACCCAGAAGCTGTTTGCAGACAAACACCGGATCCCTCGGCCTATAGAGCGAGATGAGCACCGCAACCCCAGAGTCGTCCGTGACTGGACCTAACGGTCAGGGGTACCTTTACCTTGAATGGACCACAGAGGCTCAAGTCGTTCTATGAAAAGTCTACTTTTTTACTCTTAGTGGGTAAAGACATATGGTTGAATAAATGGAGACAGCCTGGCCTTCCCACTTTTCAGGAAAGTCCGTTCTTAAACCAAAGCGTCCTTAAACCAAGGTGTGGTTTCCCATAGCAGCAGGGGACTCAATTTACACTCAACAGGAGTTCCACTTCCAAGGCAAAGTTCACAAACCAAAACACCTCCTTCCAGGTTTGCAGCGTTCTTAATACAAGTTCTTCATAAACTAAGCTGTTCTTAAACCAAGGTACCACTGTACTTTTAAAGAATAAAACCCTATACACGGAAAAATATGGTGTTTGTGTGTGTGTGTATTCAGTTTTTACAAATATCGTTTGCATTCAAATATAATCAATTTTATACATATACCCGTTATAGGTTTCTCTGAATCTTTAGACTTCCCTCCACCCACCCCTGTCCCCCGTGCTTTCATTTTATACTGCATCGTACAATGTTATCTGAATTATATTCAAATTTCCATTTATAACCATAGATGGGAGGGGAGGAGGAAAACAAGGAAAACAAAGAGTGTTATTTGCCCTCTGAAGTTAACGCAGGTTTCGTTTGATGTTGATCTGCCTTAGAATGGTTTTAGCTGTTTTTGTTTTCTTGGCTGTGCGCTTGCCTTACGTTGTCTTCCGTGTACAGTGGATGTTGGAAGTACGCTTGACATGCAAGGCTTTTGTAATTTGGGTGTGTGTGTGTGGAAGGAATGAAAGCCAATTTATCTCTGCCCTGGAGGCAAATCTAGTTCTCTGTCCGTGGTCCTGAAGCCACACTCCTAAGTGGTTTCTGCACGTCTTATGATTTTCTTCCTCCTCTGCATCCTCCGCCCCCAACGAAGATTTGACACTTCGTCGCTCATTAACAGGGAGAGATCCTCAGTTCTGCCACCTTAAACTAGGATGAGTGACAAGGAGGAACAAGACATGGGCAGCTAAGATCCTGACGGACAAATACGGCAATAGAAAGCCGGGACCGTTATAAACAAGGAGAAAAATAACGGGCTTCAGTTTGGCACACGCAGTTACGTACTTGAAAGTGTGTGAAGCACTTTGAATCATATAATTTTAGGGTTGGAAGGGATCTTGAGGGACACCCCCGCCCCTGCAAGGCAGGAATCTCAACTAAACTTCTTAGAGAACATGTTTTTAGCAGCATGATAGCAGCCCACGATATTTATCTGCAGCTTTCGAACCCATCAGAAATAATATTTTCCCCTGCCCAAAGATAGGGCAAAGCACCCTGGTTTCTTTTAAAAGGGGAGCTAGATTTAGGGTCAACGTTAGAAAAAGCACCCCAAACCTAACAGGGGGCTCCAGAGGGGCCAAATTTGCCGTCTTCCATGGGCTGCCCACTAAGAGAGTATTCCCACCGACTGGTTGATGGGGAGTCCAGGGGAGACTTGAAAGGTTTAGCTCATAGCTGCCAAGTACCCCGTTTCCCCCGGGAAACCCCCCGTATTTTCTTACCGTTTCCCGCAGGTGTCCCGAATGGCAAAATACCCCCTATTCCCCCAGATTACGGAGCTCCTGCCGGCAGCCATGTTCTTCTGGTGCCGCGGCGGCACCGGAAGTCGCTTCTACGCACTTCCAGACATGCGTAGAAGTGACTTCCGATGCCGCTGTGCCCATTTCCAAAATGTCTGTAGCGCCAGAAGTCGCTTCTACGCACTTCCGGACATGTGTAGAAGCGACTTCTGGCGCTGTGGACATTTTGGAAATGGGCACAGCGGCATCGGAAGTTGCTTCTACACATGTCCGGAAGTGTGTAGAAGCGACTTCCGGTGCTGCGGCGCTGCTGATCCCGGATTTTTCAATTCGGAACTTGGCACCTATGGTTTAGCTACAGCCATAGAACTCAGAACTGCAACAGGTTCCCTTTGTTACAACCGACGACCCATCTGGAATCAGGGTTTCGTCTTACAGTGAACATTAATTCCCAGGGGTGATTTTATTGCAAACTCCCCAGTTCCTAGCTCTTGAGGCAGGGCCGGATTTAGGTTTGATGAGGCCCTCAGCTACTGAAGGGAATGGGGCCCTTTATATGTCCCGCTGTCCTTTGACAACAGCAAATTGCCGCTGTTTTTTCTGTTGAATATATGCTATATGGTAATTTATGGACCTAATAGGTATCTCTCAAGCCATTTGCCCATGTTGCCCTGCAACCAGTACATGCAGAACCTATATATAGAAAGGAGCAAACCAGTGATGTTTTAGGGAGCAGGCTAGCAGGCGAGACCCATGACTTACATCATAGGAGCCTAGACAACACAAAACACGGTTGCTGTATGTAGGTTTTATTTTATTTCCTTTTTTATTTTCCTTTTCCCCCACAGGTTTATACTGTACCATATCATTTTCTTCCACCTTGTATGCATTCCTTTATTCCCTTTCTTAACCAATATCATTCTATTTCTGCCAATATGGAATTATTTGTACAATGAAGTTTTAAATAATCTTTAAAAAAATTACATTCTTTAGATATTTTTTGCTTTGATATTCTGATCCCGTCAAGTTCGCTAATTGTAAATATTCCAACATGGGTATCTGCCTTTCTGTATTCCCTGGTAGCGTTTCGTTCTTCCACTTCCTTGCTATGATTCTGCAATTTTAATGTTGAGCGATATCAGGCTTCTTCAACCTCGGCCCTCCAGATGTTTTTGGCCTACAACTCCCATGATCCCTAGCTAGCAGGACCAGCGGTCAGGGACGATGGGAATGGTAGTCTCAAAACATCTGGAGGGCCGAGGTTGAGGAAGCCTGAGCTATATGAAGGAGGACTTTTGTTTGTTAGCTCCAGCTCCTTGCCATAGGTTGCAAGGGGGGGGTCCCTGGCGGCGATCTAGTTTATTCTCCCTCTCTCAGAACACAAGAAGTTGTGGTCCAACCCTCTGAAGGAGAAATGTAAGGTACTACACTTGGGCAAAAAAATGAAAGGCACAAATACAGGATGGGTGACACCTGGCTTGAGAGCAGTACATGTGAAAAGGATCTAGGAGTCTTGGTAGACCATAGACTTGACATGAGTCAGCAGTGTGATGCAGCAGCTAAAAAAGCCAATGCAATTCTGGGCTGCATCAATAGGAGTATAGCACCTAGATCTAGGGAAGTAATAGTACCACTTTATTCTGCTCTGGTCAGACCTCACCTGGAGTACTGTGTCCAGTTCTGGGCACCACAGTTCAAGAAGGATACTGACAAGCTGGAACGTGTCCAGAAGAGGGCAACCAAAATGGTCAAAGGCCTGGAAACGATGCCTTATGAGGAACGGCTTAGGGAGCTGGGTATGTTTAGCCTGGAGAAGAGAAGGTTAAGGGGTGATATGATAGCCATGTTCAAATATATGAAAGGATGTCATATGGAGGAGGGAGAAAGATTGTTTTCTGCTGTTCCAGAGAAGCGGACATGGAGCAATGGATTCAAACTTCAAGAAAGAAGATTCCACCTAAACATTAGGAAGAACTTCCTGACAGTAAGAGCTGTTCGACAGTGGAATTTGCTACCCAGGAGTGTGGTGGAGTCTCCTTCTTTGGAGGTCTTTAAGCAGAGGCTTGACAGCCATATGTCAAGAATGCTTTGATGGTGTTTCCTGCTTGGCAGGGGGTTGGACTGGATGGCCCTTGTGGTCTCTTCCAACTCTATGATTCTATGAAGCTGAACATTAGAAGATTTAGGACAGACAAAAGGAAGGACTTGTTCCCAGTTAAACTGCAGAACTTCCAACCACAGGTCTTCCCACCTTCCCCTCCATGGGTCCTGTTGTCAACCTTTTCAACTGCATATTCTTCAGTGGTCCATCTTTTATGTCACTCCAGTTTCTCCATAGTATTTGCTATGTTACAAGTGCTATTGAAATCCTGCTAATGTTTCCATCTCCCAGATAAGTTGCAATCCCCCCCCCCCATTCTTTGTTAAAGTTTTGGTCTTCTTGGTTCCTGAGCTTTCTGGTCAGTTTTGCCATTTCGGCATAATCCAACAGTTTAATTTGCCATTCTTTTCTGGTAAAGGTAAAGGTAAAGGGAACCCTTACCATTAGGTCCAGTCGCGGACGACTCTGGGGTTGCGGCGCTCATCTCGCTCTATAGGCCGAAGAAGCCGGCATACAGCTTCCAGGTCATGTGGCCAGCATGACTAAGCCGCTTCTGGTGAACCAGAGCAGCGCACGGAAACACCGTTTATCTTCCCGCCAGAGTGGTACCTATTTATCTACTTGCACTTTGACGTGCTTTTGAACTGCTAGGTGGGCAGGAGCAGGGACCGATCAACGGGAGCTCACCCCGTCGCGGGGATTCGAACCGCTGACCTTCTGATCAGCAAGTTTTAGGCTCTGTGGCTTAACCCACAGCGCCACCTGTGTCTTTCTGGTAGGCAGGCACTATCTATTCTTTCCATCTCTGGGCTAGTAACATCCGTGCAGCTGTCATCGCGTACATAAAAAGTATTTTCTGCTCCTTTGGAATATCAGTACCTACAAATCCTAATAGAAAAGCTTCAGGTTTTTTTTAAAAAATAATTAATCATCCCCCCCCCAATTCATTCTATATCATTTCCCAGAATGCTTTTATTAGCTTACACGTCCACCAGATATGATAAATGGTGCCTTCTTTTACTTTTCATTTCCAGCAGGTATTTGTACCTGTCTTAGACATTTTGGCTAACTTAAAAAGTAAGGGGTAAAGGGGCCCCTGACCATCAGGTCCAGTCGTGTCCAACTCTGGGGTTGCGGCGCTCATCTCGCTCTATAGGCCAAGGGAGCCGGCGTTTGTCCGCAGACAGCTTCCGGGTCATGTGGCCAGCATGACAAAGCTGCTTCTGGCAAACCAGAGCAGCGCACGGAAACGCCGTTTACCTTCCCGCTGGAGTGGTCCCTATTTATCTACTTGCACTTTGACATGCTTTCGAACTGCTACGTGCGCAGGAGCTGGGACCGAACAACGGGAGCTCACCCCGTTGCAGGGATTCGAACCGTCGACCATCTGATCAGCAAGCCCTAGACTCTGTGGTTTAACCCACAGCGCCTCCTGGGTTTTGCTAACTTACTGGGAGTCAAATACCTTCCATACACGACTTGGATGCCTTTAAGAGAGAATTTTTTAAAAAATGCTTCATTGGTTAAAAACTGTATAACAAAAATAACCAGTGAGTGTTAAAGACAAAATAAAGATGAATGTAGAATTATTATTATTATTATTATTATTATTATTATTATTATTATCATTACCATTATCATTATCATTATTATTTGTACCCCGCCCATCTGGCTGGGTTTCCCCAGCCACTCTAGGCGGCTTCCAACAAAGATTTAAAATACATTAAAATAATCCATTCCTTAATTGGTACTTGCTTTGTACATCATTTTGTAATTGAATTTGACATGACCTCTGACCTTCCCATTATGCTCGCAAATTAAATTCCTTGAATACTCACTCATTTTCTCCATGTTGTTTAACTTACTTTAAATTTTATAAAATTATGCTATTTGCACACATATTTGTGATGGTCTTGTAGTAAGGTTAAGGCTTACTAGCAAATGATATGCAATGAAATACAAAGGATGTTTAAAATAACATTTGTAAAAACAACAACAACCAGAAGCCTTTTTCTTGGGAATTATAGGGATTGTTTTGTTGTTGTTGTTTAGTTGTGTTCGACTCTTCGTGACCCCATGGACCAGAGCACGCCAGGCACTCCTGTCTTCCACTGCCTCCCGCAGTTTGGTCAGACTCATGTTGGTGGCTTTGAGAACACTGTCCAACCATCTCGTCCTCTGTCGTCCCCTTCTCCTTGTGCCCTCCATCTTTCCCAACATCAGGGTCTTTTCCAGGGAGTCTTCTCTTCTCATGAGGTGGCCAAAGTATTGGAGCCTCAGCTTCAGGATCTGTCCTTCCAGTGAGCACTCAGGGCTGATTTCCTTCAGAATGGAGAGGTTTGATCTTCTTGCAGTCCATGGGACTCTCAAGAGTCTCCTCCAGCACCAGAATTCAAAAGCATCAATTCTTCAGCGATCAGCCTTCTTCATGGTCCAGCTCTCACTTGCATACATCACTACTGGGAAAACCATAGTTTTAACTATACGGACCTTTGTCGGCAAGGTGATGTCTCTGCTTTTTAAGATGCTGTCTAGGTTTGTGCTCCTGCAGCAAGTCGGAAGCCACGCCGGACGTTCGGCTTCCGAAAATACCGTACTTTTCCGTGTATAAGTCTATGCTTTGTTACTCTAAAATAATGTTCAAAATCTGGGCTCGTCTTATACATCCCCCCTTTTCTTAAATTGGAGTCCCCCAAAATAGGACTCGTCTTATATATGGGGCGTCTTATAGGCGGAAAATACAGCAGTTCGCAAACCCGAACAGTCACTTTCTGGTTTCGATCGTTCAGGAGTGGATTTGTTCGGGAGTCGAGGCGTTTGAGACCCAAAGGTACGACTGTAATTGCTTTTGGTAGAGTAGGGGGCACGGGGGATGAGTTTATGGAGCCGGGTGTGTGTGTGAGTTTATGGAGCCACTGACCTGGAGCGGGACAAGGCAGGACCCCAAAGGAGGATCCTGCCTCGTGTCAACCCTTTTGCCCTGTCCTTCTGTGTCGCCCAGTCTCCTCTGAGCGCTCCGAGCCGCACTGGGGTGCTTGAAACTGCAGCCCCACTCTCTCTTTGTCCTCTCCAACCCCGTGTCGTAATTTGTGCCGTGAGGGAAGCATCTGTGCATCGGCTGCGAGCTCGCACATGCCGGCTTCCCTCTCGACGCAGGCCATGCGCCGCAGAGAGGCCTTTGTCTCTCCCCTGACCCCAGTTGTAATTACCCGCTAGATTGAATGTTGGAACAATTAATACGCCCTCATCAAACGATGAGCCTTTTGTGATTGCGTTTCCTCCGCGCAGAGAGAGAGGGGAGGGAGAATGAGAGCTATTTCCATGCCGCCTGGAGCCTGCGATCAAAATGGCGTTGTTGGTGGTCCGCAGGGCAGGTGGGGGAGAGTCCCCCCACACTGCAAATGGTTGCGGTCGCCAGTTCGAATCCTGCCTTTCACTCCCTCCAGGAAGCGGGGAGCTGATTTATTAGGCAGCATCTGTGACATCTGCAAAGCCCCGGGTTCGATTCCTGGCAACTCTGCTTCATAAGAGTTGGAATACCAGAGGCCCTCCTCTCTCGCCCAACCTTACTGCTCAGTCGGTTAGCGATATTTCCAACCGGTCTTTTCCCAGATTGCGGACTCAAGGCAGCTTACACAAATGAAAGCGGCAGCAACAACAAAAAGATAAAATACAGTGCGTGACCACAAGCGATTTCAACCATTTCTGGGTGAAATTCTGCAAGATACATGGTAGCAAGGCAGAGAGCCTTAAATCTCTTTTGACACTGGTTTTTCCTGGGCCGGAAAGCTCTCTGTCTTACTTGGGGGGTGGTAGAAGCTCAGTGGGAAGCTAACTTAATGTGTTGGCTCCGGGAGACAGCATTAGAAATCCCCCAGGAGCCAGGTGTGTTTTGTGACTTGCACAGGTCCGATTGCGACCACATGGAGATCTCTGGACGCCAGGCTGGCGACTGACATCTCCTCCTGGCTGCCCCCTCCTTAAGCAGGTCAGCAGAAGAGCTTATTCATTGCGTCACCCCGTAACCTTCATGACCAGGGCCGGATTTAGGTTTGATGAGGCCCTAAGCTACTGGAGGGGATGGGGCCCTTTATATGTCCAGCTGTTCTTTGTCAAATTGTCACTGTTTTTTGTGTTGAATCTATGCTACATGGTAATTGATGGACCTAATAGGTATCTCAAGCCATTTGCACATGCAGAATGTAGGCACCCTATGTATAGAAAGGAGCAAACCAGTGATATTTTAGGGAGCAGGCTAGCAGGCGGAGCCCATGACTTACATCCACGAGGGCCATCCAGTCCAACCCCCTGCCGAGCAGGAAACACCATCAAAGCATTATTGACATATGCCTGTCAAGCCTCTGCTTAAAGACCTCCAAAGAAGGAGACTCCACCACACTCCTTGGTAGCAAATCCCACTGCCGAATAGCTCTTACTGTCAGGAAGTTCTTCCTAATGTTTAGGTGGAATCTTCTTTCTTGTAGTTTGAATCCATTGCTCCGTGTCCGCTTCTCTGGAGCAGCAGAAAACAACCTTTCTCCCTCCTCTATATGGCATCCTTTTATATATTTGAACATGGCTATCATATCACCCCTTAACCTTCTCTTCTCCAGGCTAAACATACCCAGCTCCCTAAGCCGTGCCAATGCAACTTCTAAGGCTCGCTAGCGTCAATAGGCATTGGGCGCCGAGATCGGTAGGGGGTTAGGCCCTCTTGGTAGTTCCTCTGCCCTCAATCGCTCATGGGGTGGCAGCCCAGGGGAAGGAGTTCTGTGGGGCAGCCCCTAAGCAGTAGAACTACTTCCCCACAGAGGTGCGGCTGGTGCCTTCAATGTACAGCTTTTGCCAAATGCTGAAGACGGGCCTCTTTGGGCACTTGCGATGTTTGTGTTTTGGGAGCCAGATTATTTCTCTGATGGTAAATTATGGTTTGATCATCATCTTCCCAAGCAACTCCTCTATTCCCAACTTAAGAATGGAAAGCGGAATGCCGGTGGACTACAAAAGAGGTTTAAAGACACTTCTCCAGGCTAAACATACCCAGCTCCCTAAGCCGTTCCTCATAAGGCATCGTTTCCAGGCCTTTGACCATTTTGGTTGCCCTCTTCTGGACACGTTCCAGCTTGTCAGTATCCTTCTTGAACTGTGGTGCCCAGAACTCCAGGTGAGGTCTGACCAGAGCAGGTGAGGTCTGACCTAGGAGCCTACACAACACAAAACACTGTTGCTGTATGTAGGTTTTATTTTATTTTATTTTATTTGTTTTTAATCTTATATTTTGGAAATGTGCATCCAGTTTTTTCCACTTTAATTTTTTTGGGGGCCCCCAAGAGTGTGGGGTCCTACGTTATAGCTTGTTTAGCTATAAATGAAATAGGGTTGAAGTAAAATAAAAAAATTCATTCAGTAGCACCTTAAAGACCAACTAAGTTTTTATTTTGGGTTGAGCTTTCGTGTGCATGCACACTTCTTCAGCTACACTGAAATAGGAGTCCCTAGGCACTTATGTGGAGAAGGGGTGGGGAGGGGGAGGGGAGGGGGGATCACTCAGAAGGGTGGTGGAAGTGGGTGATTGACTGACTGATAACTGTTGATGACTGAAAACGACTGTTTTTGCATGAAAAAGCAAGGGTTGAGATGGCTGAAGATCGCTTTATCATGTATAATGAGATAAGAATCCAATGTCTCTGTTCAAACCAGGTCCCTCCATGGTTTTGATCTTGGTGATAAGTTGTAATTCAGCAACTTCTCTTTCCAGTCTATTTCTGAAATTCTTTTGTAGTAAGACAGCTGCTTTGAGATCTTGTATAGAATGTCCTGGGAGATTGAAGTGTTCTCCTACTGGTTTCTCTGTCTTGTGGTTCCTGATGTCAGATTTATGTCCATTTATCCTTTGGTGTAGGGTTACTAATGCCCTCATTCAAATACCAAATTAAATAATTTAGGCGCCCCCCCCCACGTGCTAGAGTTGATGGTTTGATGATTCTCCTTATATCTGCGTTCCAAAATCTTATTAATTTCAATTTCCCGGTTGCTGCTGTTCTCCATCAAGCCTTGGGCGGAGCTGATGTCCTATGGTTTTGTCAGAAATTCTTCATTGCTCCATCCCGTGCTTCGTTGTTTTGCAACTTTGACAATAGCTGCAAAAATCGCACTGTCCCAATGTGCCTGTATTTGCCATTTCCCCTCTCAGCCATGGAAGAAGAGTGATCTTGTCAAACTGGAGAATAACAATAATATTAATAATAATAATAATAATATTGATACCCCGCCCATCTGGCTGGGTTTCCCCAGGCACTCTGGACGGCTCCCAACAGAATATTAAAAACACAAGAAAACATCAAACATTAAAAACTTCCCTAAACAGGGCTGCCTTCAGGTGTCTTCTAAAAGTCAAATAGTGGTTTATTTCCTTGACATCTGGTGGAAGGGTGTTCCACAGGGTGGGCGCCACCACCGAGAAGGCCCTCTGCCTGGTTCCCTGTAACCTCACTTCTCGCAGGGAGGGAACTGCCAGAAGACCCACGGAGCTGGACCTCGGTGTCCGGGATGGACGATGAGGGTGGAGACGCTCCTTCAGGTATACTGGGCTGAGGCCATTTAGGGCTTTCAAAGTCAGCACCGCCACATTGAATTGTGCCCGGAAATGTACTGGGAGCCAATGTAGGTATTTCAGGACTGGTGTTATATGGTCTTGGCGTCTGCTCTCAGTCACCAGTCTAGCTGCCACATTCTGGATTAGTTGTAGTTTCCAGGTCACCTTCAAAGGTAGCCCCACGGAGAGCGCATTGCAGTAGTCCAAGCGGGCGATAACCAGAGTATGCACCACTCTGGCGAGACAGTCCGCAGGCAGGTAGGGTCTCATCCTGCATACCAGATGGAGCTGGTAGACAGCTGCCCTGGGCACAGAATGGACCTGCGCCTCCATGGACAGCTGTGAGTCCAAAATGACCCCCAGGCTGCACACCTAGTCCTTCAGGGGCACAGTGACCCCATTCAGGACCAGGGAGTCCTCCACACCTGCCTGCCCTCTGTCCATTTAAGGCTTTCACGGTCAGCACCAACACTTTGAAATGTGGTCTCAGCGGCCGCTCCCAGTCCACCAGGTGGAAAGAGATGGTTGAGGAATGAACCTTACCAGTTCGCCTGCGCATTGTTTCAAGCGCGTTTCGCTCTGAGAATAGGGCCCTGCAGGACTTGATCTCCTTCCGCAGGGCCTGTTAGACAGAGCTATTCCGCCTGGTCCTCAAATTAGCTTGATCTTCCATTCCTTTTCCCTTTTCCTTTTTCTACGAAGAAACCTTTCTGGGTCCCCACACTTAAATACTTCCCTGGTCTCCTTGCTGGCCTTAGCAGGACTAGCTTGGCTAGTTAGCCCTGGCGATGCGATATTTATGTTGTACTTTATGTTGCTTTTAAGCTGTTTTTAAGTCGTTTCAATCAATGTTTTATATTTGCTGTTAGATGCCCTGAGCCCGGTCTCTGGGCCGGGGAGGGCATAGCTGCCAAGTCTCCCGTTTTCCCCGGGAAACCCCCGTTTTTCCAGCTGTCCCCAGCCACACAAAAAATGGATTTTTTTGTTTTCCCCCGGTTTATTCTGGCGTGGCGGCCATTTTGGAACTGGGCGGAACATGCTCAGAAGCAACTTTTGATGCTGCTCTGCCCAGTTCCAAAATGGCCACCGCGCTACTTCCGGTATGCTACTTCCGGTCCCTTATTTTTCAGAGAGGAACTTGGCAGGTATGCGGGGAGGGCGGGGTATAATTATTTTATTATTATTATTATTATTATTATTATTATTATTATTACAGATCTTCCACATGACCTACGACCTGGCCAGCGCCGTCATGAGGATAATCAACCTCATTGGGATGATGCTTCTCCTCTGCCACTGGGATGGCTGCCTCCAATTCCTGGTGCCCATGTTGCAGGATTTCCCCAGCGACTGTTGGGTCTCCATCAACGGGATGGTGGTGAGTCCAGTTGCCCTGGCATCCCTCCCCCTTGGCTTTTGCTACTGGGAGCCGGCCTCCATGACCACTAGGACCAGCCTCGTCCCCTAATTGCCTCCCCTCCCTCCTCATACAGTATACAGTGGTGCCTCGCTTAACGAATGCCCTGCTTAATGAAATTTCCGCTTAACGAAAGGATTTTTCGAGCGGAGGTTGCCTCGCTAGACGAATTCGATTTATGAAAAATTCGTCTAGCGCAGGCATAGGCAACCTTGGCTCTCCAGATGTTTAGGAACTACAGCTCCCATGATCCCCGACCACTGGCCCTGTTAGCTAGGGATCATGGGAGTTGTAGTCCCAAAACATCTGGAGAGCCAAGGTTGCCTATGCCTGGTCTAGCGAATCGTGGTGCATTGAAATTCAATTAATGCGTTCCTATGGGTAAAAAAAAAAATCAAAAAAAGTTCAATGCATTCCTATGGGATTCGCTAGATGAATTTTTCATCATAAGAAAAGACCCGTGGAATGAATTAAATTCATCTAGCGAGGCACCACTGTATGCTATATGGTCATTTATGGACCTCATAGGTATCTCAAGCCATTGGCCCATGTTTCCCTGCAACCAGTCCATGCAGAATGTAGGCACCCTATATATAGAAAGGAGCAAACCAGTGATACAGTGGTACCTCGGCTTAACAATTGGTTCTGGAAGTCTGTACTTAACCTGAAGCGTACTTAACCTGAAGCGAACTTTCCCATTGAAAGTAATGGAAAGTGGATTAATCCGTTCTAGACGGGTCCGTGGAGTACTTAAACTGAAAGTACTCAAACCGAAGCGTACTTAAACCGAGGTATGACCGTATTTTAGGGAGCAGGCTAGCAGGTGGGGCCCATGACTTACATCCTAGGAGCCTACACAACACAAAACACTGTCACTGTATGTAGGTTTTATTTTATTTGTTTTTTCATCTTATATTTTGGGAATGTACATCCAGTTTTTTCCCCCTTTAAATTTTTTGGGGCCCGCCAAGAGAGTGGGGCCCTAAGCTATAGCTTGTTTAGCTTATACGTAAATCCGGCACTGGTTGAGTTAGTAATAGCGAAAACACGGAGCTGTCAGACAGGAGGAATGGCTTGTGTTGTGCCCAGGCTGCCCGCTTCCTCCTGTGACCTGCCTCTCTCTCTCTGTTCCAGAACGACTCCTGGAGCGAGCTGTACTCTTTTGCCCTCTTCAAGTCCATGAGCCACATGCTGTGCATCGGTTATGGCCGACAAGCGCCAGAGAGCATGACGGACATATGGCTGACGATGCTGAGCATGATAGTGGGGGCCACATGCTATGCCATGTTCATCGGCCACGCCACGGCCCTCATCCAGTCCCTCGATTCCTCCCGGCGCCAATATCAAGAGAAGGTATTTGTGGGCAGGGGAGGCGAGGTTACGCAGAGACGCATGGTCTGCTGGGTTGAGTTTCCCCTGGCTGAAGCAGGGCAACCGGTGGCTCGGGTCTCGTTTCCTTGTCCCAGGGATCTTGCCAGGAGAGCACGAGGGTGACAAACCTCATACATCCCTGCTCCTCGGCATTTATTCCGACGGCGGTAGACTGCTCCGGAATGTGGAAGCTCCATCTAGCTGGAAACAAGGAAAGCAGAAACAGACCTCCGAAAGGAGAGCCCTGCTGTCATTTCCATTACAACCCTTCCCTTTCTCCAAGGGCCCTGAGACACAGTAGATATGATTTTACTTAATCTATAGATATGTGTGTCAATACATAGGGAGCAATAAGGTAGTCTGTTTAATTTTTCCTTTAGAACCAAGAGTCTTTTAAGAACCACGAGGACCTCAAGCTTCTTCTGGACACGTTCCAGCTTGTCAGTTCAAGAAGGATACTGACAAGCTGGAACGTGTCCAGAAGAGGGCAACCAAAATGGTCAAAGGCCTGGAAACGATGCCTTATGAGGAACGGCTTAGGGAGCTGGGTATGTTTAGCCTGCAGAAGAGAAGGTTAAGGGGTGATATGATAACCATGTTCAAATATATAAAAGGATGTCATATAGAGGAGGGAAAAAGGTTGTTTTCTGCTGCTCCAGAGAAGCAGACACAGATCAATGGATTCAAACTTCAAGAAAGAAGATTCCACCTAAACATTAGGAAGAACTTCCTGACAGTAAGAGCTGTTGGGCAGTGGAATTTGCTGCCAAGGAGTGTGGTGGAGTCTCCTTCTTTGGAGGTCTTTAAGCAGAGGCTTAACAGGCATATGTCAAGAATGCTTTGATGGTGTTTCCTGCTCGGCAGGGGGTTGGACTGGATGGCCCTTGTGGTCTCTTCCAACTCTATGATTCTATGATTCTTTTCTTCTGATAGATTTTTTTTGTTGAGATTTCCCCATAATAACAGCAAAATTGCAGCTATGGGCAGGGAGGTGGGAAGTTAGGAAGGAAAGAAAGGAACAATAAAATTAGAGGAGGAGAGGGGAAAGATAGAGAGGGGGGGGAGAGGGAGAGGGATGCAGCAATAAATGCAAATTTTTTTCCACATGCTTGTTTACATGAATGAAGAACATAGGATTATTAAAAACCTCCGACCCATGCGGACACCCATCTTCTCTGCTTTCTGTTAAACAATGTTTATTTTAAATTGAGGAATCCTTCCTTTCCTTTCCCCATGAAAATCTTTAAGGGAAAGATGACAGCGCGGTTTTAGACCCGGTGGCTGGAGGCTGTTTTGACTAGCCTTCTTCCCGTTCTTGAAGCAAAAGGCTCTTTTTTTGACAACCTCGTTGGGTCCACAGGGGCACCCCCCCCCCTCAAAAAAAACACCACTGCTTCGACTGAACGGATGCGACTGTCATCCGTCTTCTGACAGTCGCAGCCTCGTGGGGTTGGCAATTGGCGCAGCATGCAGAAACCAAAGAGAGCTCTCTCTTGCCAACGCCTTGGCATTCCTGCCAGGCAAATCTGTAGGGCAAATCTCTCACCCCAGGTGAGAAACGGCCAGATTCAGCTACCAGGAGAGCCTGGACTTTTTGTTCCTAGGCTTTTTAGGTCAAGTGGTTTTTCAGGCTGTGTCTTTCACAAGAGGGGGTGGCTTATTAAGGAGGTTGCCGTCTCAAAGAAAGGACGGTTTTGCCTGTTTTCTTTCCATCTATATGGGGTTTTTCTGGCGTCCAACGATGCTTCGCGGCCGACTAAAGGTTCTGCTCAGGGGTCCAAATGACCAGGTTCGATTCCCACCTGTTGCTTCGGGTGGTGTGTCGGCAATTGGCGCGGTTTATTTACAGGTGAAACTCGGAAAATTAGAATACCGTTGAAAAGTGTATTTATTTCAATAATGCAACTTACTATTTTTTTTCTTTTTCTTTTAATTTTTACAAATGCTTTCTTTTGGAAATTCCACAGTAATAAAACTAAAATACAAAAATAAACATCACTATTACATTTCATTAATGACATTCCGTTTATAATTGACCCGCCTAACGACAAATCATTACAATGACAACAAATAAAGGCTTGACAGATCCTGCTTTGCATGTCATGCATCTATCTCATATATTGGTTTCACCTTTTAAGTGGCGTTACTGAAATAAATGCACTTTTCAATGATATTCTAATTTTCCGAGATTCACCTTTAACACTGGCAATTCCTCGGCAGGCGGTATAAGCTGTTTTTTATGGGACTTAAGCTGAAGGTTTAATGGCCAGTCCCCCATTTCCCAAGGCAAATTTCAGGAGGAGCTGACTCGTGTTCTCAGACGGCCAGTGGTTTTTTCACCTGCGTGGTGGTTGTCCCATGTTCTAGTGGCAGCGAGTTCCCCGGATGAGGTGGCAAGCCGCAGCAGCGGTTTCAGGCTGGAGGACTTGAGGTCCGATCGCTGTTCGGTAATCCCCTCTATCACGACGGCCGAAAGGACTCTCTTTGCAACTTTGGGGGTCAGCAGAAAATGGGTGCCATATCCCGTTTCTGTATTACTGAGTGTCTCTCTCTCTCTCACCTTCTGGGATAGCCATCCGGCTCAATTAACAAATAGTTTGAGAGGCAATTCAAAACAAAAATTCATGGAGAAATGGGAAAGGTATAAGATATATGTTCAAAAATATACCAAAGGTTCACTGTCTATGCTAGGGTTTGAGTGACTTGTGAGTGAGAAGGATTGGAATAATAGAATTAAGGATACTAACTGATGTAGGAATGTATTAGATAATTAGGTAAAGAAGTATAGAATAGAATCATAGAATCATAGAGTTGGTAGAGACCACAAGGGCCATCCAGTCCAACCCCCTGCCGAGCAGGAAACACCATCAAAGCATTCCTGACATATGCCTGTCAAGCCTCTGCTTGCAGGCCTCCAAAGAAGGAGACTCCACCACACTCCTTGGCAGCAAATTCCACTGCCGAACAGCTCTTACTGTCAGGAAGTTCTTCCTAATATTTAGGTGGAATCTTTTTTCTTGTAGTTTGAATCCATTGCTCCGTGTCCGCTTCTCTGGAGCAGCAGAAAACAACCTTTCTCCCTCCTCTATATGACATCCATTTATATTAGAGTACATTCATGCAGGGCTGTCTTAAACATATCTGGCGCTGTGGTGCGAAGATCCCTCCGGCAGCCCCCCCCCCGTTTCCCAGTGCGGCTGTCTGGCGGGCGCTGCAGCGAGGCGCCCCGTGGCAGCCCGGTGCCCTGGCGCATTGCGCCACCCAGCCTTGCCTTAGGGCCGGCCCTGCATTCATGGGTAAAATTAAAATATACATTAGGGATTAACAGGAAGTCCAAATTGTGGTAGTTTATATATGACTTTGGAATATTTTGGAATACAATTTTGTTTACAAATTTTGTTTGTTTGTTTTGATTCGTATTTACATTGTTAATATATGTGTGCGAAAAGACAAAGACCAATAACGAGGGATATAATATTGTTTATAGAAACGTTTATTTTTGTAACATAGAAACATGGTTTATATTCTGCGATATATAGAACTTTCGTATTGAATATCAACTTTATGCATTGTTCTGTTATGTATTCTTTTGTTTATTAGTCTACTTTGTAATATAAAATCTTTAATAAAAATTAAATAAAGTGGGTGGGGGAAGAATAGGGGAAAGCCAGCCAGCTGGAACATGTTATTCTTCCTTTTAAACTGAGGAATTCACAGTCGTTAAATGCCAAATTAATGGAGGGGCCAATGCAGAAGGGGATCGGCTCAGCTCTGCAGGCAGAAGGCAGAAGGTCCCAGGTCCAGGCCTTAATACTAATACAGTGGTACCTTGGTTCTCAAACTTAATCCGTTCCGGAAGTCCGTTCCAAAACCAAAGTGTTCCAAAACCAAGGCCTGTTTTCCTATACAGTACAAATCAATGCAAAATGGATTAATCCGTTCCAGACTTTTAAAAACAACCCCTAAAACAGCAATTGAACATGAATTTTGCTATCTAACGAGACCATTGACCCATAAAATGAAAGTGATAACCAATTTACTGTAAAATAAATGAGTCAGTACAGTAGATGATAAAAATTAAAATTAAATATTTTTCATACCTGCACTGATGATAGTCACTGTTTCATAGCTGCCAAGTTTCCCCTTTTCTCGCGAGGAAGCCTATTCAGCATAAGGGAATTTCCCTTAAAAAAAGGGAGAACTTGGCAGCTATGGTCACTGTTTGGATGGGGGGCTTTTATCCATTTCTGCAGCCACACAATCAATCAATCAGTAGCTGAACTGGGTTCCACACAGTCCCAAAAACAAATGAAACAAAACAAAAAAATAAATAGCAAAAAGAAAAGCGTCAAACTTAATCCGTTCCGGAAGTCCGTTTGAGTTCCGAAATGTTTGGAAACCAAGGCGCCGCTTCTGATTGGTGCAGGTGCCCCGGAAACAATAGCCGACAGCCGCATTGGATGTTCGGCTTCCAAAAAAAAACGTTTAAAAACTGGAACACCTACTTCTGGGTTTTAGGCGTTTGGGAACCAAGGCATTTGAGAACCAAGGTAAAGGTAAAGGGACCCCTGACCATTAGGTCCAGTCGTGACCGACTCTGGGGTTGTGGCGCTCATCTCGCTTTACTGGCCGAGGGAGCCGGCGTACAGCTTCCGGGTCACGTGGCCAGCAGGACTGAGCCGCTTCTGCCGAACCAGAGCAGCGCACGGAAACGCCGTTTAGCTTATACTTAAATCCAGCACTGGTTATTTCTCAAGAACCATGAGGACTAGAGTCTTACTTTAGGTCCATGGTTCAGCCTCCTCCTGTGTCGTTTGGTTTAGCTTTCTCTTCCTTACTTCCCAATATAATTAAGGTTTTGAAATGCCTTCGTGCTCACTGCATTTTTTCTCTCTTCTCTCCGCAGTACAAACAAGTGGAGCAATATATGTCTTTCCACAAGCTTCCTGCCGACTTCCGCCAGAAAATTCATGATTACTATGAGCACCGCTACCAAGGCAAGATGTTCGATGAGGACAGCATCCTTGAGGAGCTCAACGAGCCCCTTAGAGAGGTAAGGGTTGTCCCTTGATCCCTTGACCCCATGGGAAAGGGGGGCAGAGTCCTGTCCTCTGTTCAGGGCCAGATTTAGGTTGGATGAGGCCCTCAGCTACTGCAGGTAATGGGGCCCTTTATATGTCCAGCTGTCCTTTGCCGACAACAAATTGTCACTGTTTTTTGCGTGGAATATATGCTATATGGTAATTTATGGACCTCATAGGTATCTCAAGCCATTTGCACATCACAAAATATGTATTTTATCAAAGTAATTGTTGAACTGAAATACAATTAGGAAGAAGTATATTAACAGTGAAATGCAATTAAGAAGAAGTCTATTAATAGTGAAATAATTATTAAGCTCTAACTGAAAATGATTTTTTGATTCATAGCAAACTTAATAATGCAAACACATTGGCATTTGGCAATAAGAGAAGTTCCTTTAGAAACACAATTTACAAAGACTCATAATCTAGTATCTGGAAACTTGCTCTAACATGAAATAATAATAGGTGTAAATATATGGTGCAAACTAATAATTTTAAATAGCAGAATGTAGGCATCCTATAGGGTGGCACTGTGGGTTAAACCACTCAGCCTCTTGGGCTTGCCGATTGAAAGGCCCGTGGTTTCAACCCCGTTGCTCTGTCCCAGCTCCTGCCAACCTGGCAGTTCGAAAGCACATCAGTGCAAGTAGATAAATAGGTACAGCTCTGGCAGGAAGGTAAACGACATTTCCGTGCCCTGCTCTGGTTTTGCCAGAAGCAGCTTAGTCATGCTGGCCACATGACCTGGAAAAACTGCCTGCGGAAGCGGACAAATGTCGGCTCCCTTGGCCTGTAAAGTGAGATGAGCGCCGCAACCCCAGAGTTGTTCACAACTGGACTTAATTGTCAGGGGTCCCTTTACCTTTTAGGCACCCTCTATATAGAAATGAGCAAACCAGTGATATTTTAGGGAGCAGGCTAGCAGGCGGGGGCCATTCCTTCCATCCTAGGAGCCTACGCAACACAAAACACTGTTGCTGGGTGTAGGTTTCTTACCTTATATTTTGGAAACGTACGTCCAGGTTTTTTTCCCCTTTCAATTTTTCTGGGCCCCCAAGAGAGTGGGGCCCTAAGCTATAGCTTGCTTGTTTAGCTTATACGTAAAGAGCTGCTCGACAGTGGAATTTGCTGCCAAGAAGTGTGGTGGAGTCTCCTTCTTTGGAGGTCTTTAAGCAGAGGCTTGACAGCCATATGTCAAGAATGCTTTGATGGTGTTTCCTGCTTGGCAGGGGGTTGGACTGGATGGCCCTTGTGGTCTCTTCCAGCTCTATGATTCTATGAAATCTGGCACAGCTCACAGCTCACCGCCCCCTGTTCCTCCTTCTCCCCTTCTCTCCAGGAGATTGTCAACTTCAACTGCCGCAAGCTGGTGGCCTCCATGCCGCTGTTTGCCAACGCCGACCCCAACTTCGTCACCGCCATGCTGACGAAGCTCAAGTTTGAGGTCTTCCAGCCGGGCGACTACATCATCCGCGAGGGAACCATTGGCAAGAAAATGTACTTCATTCAGCATGGCGTGGTCAGTGTTCTCACCAAGGGCAACAAGGAGATGAAGCTCTCGGATGGCTCTTACTTTGGAGGTGAGGCTGGTCTCTCTCCCCCTCCCCCCCCGCAAAAAACCCCATCTCCGATGAGGGAGAGCCCACTGTCTTCCAGGCAGGGTGGATAAAAATCAATGATTTAAAAAACAACAATAAAAAATTGTATCAAAATATGTTAAACATTTCCTCCTGCATCTTTTATAATAATCCAAATCCGTTGTGTCCAAAGTCACCATGACACAACAACAACAACAACAACAACAACAACAACAACAACAACATATTATTTATACCCCGCCCATCTGGCTGGGTTTCCCCAGCCACTCTGGGCAGCTTCCAACAGAAAAATAAAGCACGATAATCTATTAAACATTAAAAAGCCTCCCTGAACAGGGCTGCCTTCAGATGTCTTCCAAAAGTCTGGTAGTTGTTTTCCTCTTTGACATCTGTTGGGAGGGCAGGCGCCACCACCGAGAAGGCCCTCTGCCTGGTTCCCTGCAACTTGGCTTCTCGCAACGAGGGAACCGCCAGAAGGCCCTCGGTGCTGGACCTCAGTGTCCGGGCAGAACGATGGAGGTGGAGACGCTCCTTCAGGTATACTGGGCCGAGGCCATTTAGGGCTTTACAAGCGTCGTTCCACCCCTACTAACGATTCTAACTGCTTACGATGGTTTTTAAGATGAATTATAATTTTTCCACATTTAATAATAATAATAATAATAATAATAATAGAATGTGGAAAATTTACAATTCATCTTTAAAATAATCTTATTATTAATTACTTATACCCCACCCATCTGACTGGGCCTCCCCAGCCACTCTGGGCGGCCGCCAACAGAATATCCAAAACACCATAAAACCTCAAACATTACAAACTTCCCTAAACGGGGCTGCCTTCAGGTGTCTTCTAAAAGTCAGGTCATTTTTGGTTTTCCCGATTTCTGATTCTTCCTGTCATTTTTGCCATTTCGGCATAAATCCATCGACTTAATCTGCCATCCTGCGATTCCTGGACCTTTTCCAATTTTACAGTAAGGTTTTTCTATGAGGTATGGTGGGGTTTCTGTTCACTTGGCGGGGGTTGCGACCGAAATCTGTGGGGTGTGGGTGTGTGCTGTGGAAAAAAAAAAGCTTCTTTCCTATCTTGCCTTGCAGAAATCTGCCTGCTGACCAGAGGCCGTCGTACCGCCAGCGTCCGTGCAGACACGTACTGCCGCCTGTACTCCCTTTCGGTGGACAACTTCAACGAAGTCTTGGAGGAATATCCTATGATGAGGAGAGCTTTCGAGACAGTCGCCATCGACCGGCTAGACCGCATAGGTATTTTGCATGGGTGCTCTGAGCAGAAATCCTGTACCATGCCTCGACTTCAGAAGGGCATTGGGAGAACCTTTTGGATCAGGCCGAAGGGGCCCCTCTCTTCTAGCATCCTGCCCTTGATCAGAATCAGAATTGTAGAGTCGGGAGGGACCCCGTGAGTCATCTATTCCAGCCCCCTGCAATGCAGGAATCTTTTGCCCAACCTGGGGCTCGAACCT
Source organism: Zootoca vivipara (assembly GCF_965207765.1). NCBI lineage: Eukaryota > Metazoa > Chordata > Lepidosauria > Squamata > Lacertidae > Zootoca > Zootoca vivipara. The sequence goes on along the minus strand of NC_142589.1, from coordinate 91,838,568 downwards.
ACGACCCTGGGAGTCTTGTGCTCTGCCGACTGAGCTGTCCCAGCTTCACAGAGACCAAGCTGAGGGAACATCATGAGAGCCTTGGTGAATCAGGCCACCCACCCTTGTCCGGCAGCCTGAGCAGCCAGATGCCCCAAAGGGAAGTCTCCACGGGATTCGAACACAAGACTCTCCCCACCTACGGTTTCTGGCAGTACCACTGAGAGTGATTATGATAATGATGATAACCATCATCATCGTAATCATCTTCTTTGGCAATCACTCATAGCCGAGTAAGATTGTCTTCCATGAACTCGGTTTTAACAGTGATTCTGGATCCACACGTCCTTCCACAGTGGGGACAGAGGTTTCTAGGCGGGAGTTGATCATGGTGTGGATTCACCAAGCGTGCCTTCCTCTTAGCACATTTCTTCCTTGCGTCCTGAGTTCGAGTGTCTTCAAAGCCCATGACATCTTTGGCAAAGGCTGTTCTCCAATTGTAGCGCTCGCAGGCCAGTATTTCCCAGTTGTCAGTGTTTATACTACATTTTTAAAGATTGCCTCGAGAGAGTCTTTCAACCTTTTTGTGTTGACCAGCAGCATTACGCTTTCCATTCTTAAGTTGGGAATAGAGTAATTTCTTTGGAAGACGATCATCAGGCATGCAGAGACAGGGAGACAGGGCTGTCTTAAGCATATGCAGCACCGGGTTGCAAAGATCTGCCCAGTGCCACCCCCCCCAGTTGCCCAGGCGCGCAGGAGCGCAGAGCTGGCCAGCTGCCTCAGCGTCTTGCTGACTCGGTCACTCCTGAACTCGCGGCGCAGAGCCGCCCGCAGCAGGAGAGCCCGTCGCGGCGCTCCAACCAACGGGCGGGCTCTTCGCCGGACTCAACTCTTGGGCCCCGGACTCTTGGTCTGGTGCCCCTTAGAGTCCGGCGCCCAGGTGCCCTGCACCCCTAGCACCTATGGCCCTGCCAGGAGAGAGAATGGCTCTCAAAGTGAAACATTCACAATGGGATGAGGGTAGTGTTATCATCACAACTCTATTCATTATTATCATTGCCATGATCTTACACTTTGTAAAATTCTTATACATCACTTGGGAAGACAGGCGAACTAATATCAGTGTACTGGAAGAAGCAAAGATCACCAGTGTTGAAGCGATGAGAGCCAGTGTGGTGTAGTAGTTAAGAGCGGCAGACTCATAATCTGGGGAACCTGGTTCGTGTCTCCGCTCCTCCACATGCAGCTGCTGGGTGGACCTTGGGCTAGTCACACTTCTCTGAAGTCTCTCAGCCTCACTCACCTCACAGAGTGTTTGTTGGGGGGGAGGAAGGGAAAGGAGAACGTGAGCCGCTTTGAGACTCATTCGGGTAGTGATAAAGCGGGATATCAAATCCAAACTCTTCTTCAGCATCAATAATATTACAATGTTGAACCTCCCTCCTTTTCCCCCTCTCCCCGCCAGGCAAGAAGAACTCCATCCTGTTGCACAAAGTCCAGCACGACCTCAACTCGGGCGTCTTCAACAACCAGGAGAACGAGATCATACAGGAGATCGTCCGCTACGACCGGGAGATGGTGCAACAGGCAGAGCTGCACCAGCATGCGGCCATGTTCGCCCCGCCGCCCCAGCCCCAGGTGACGTCGGCCATTGCCACGCTGCAGCAGGCCGTGGCCATGAGCTTCTGCCCGCAGATGGCCAGCCCGTTGGTGGGGCCCCTGGGGCTGGGCTCCCCGCGCATGGTGCGCCGGCTGCAGTACCAAGGAGCCGTCCCGGGGCCCTTCGCCATCTCGCCGGCGCTGCTGCAACAACATCAGCAGCTCAACCTGCAGCAGCAGCAGCAGCAGCAGCAACAACAACAACAACATGGCACCCCGCAGCAGCCCCCACCGCAGCGCCCGCCGCAGCAACAGCCTCCCGCCCCCTTCGCTGCGGTGGCGCCCAGGCCGCCCGTCCAAAGCCCCCTGGCTAGCCGGACGTTCCCCTACGGCGGCGCCAAGGGCCAGTCGAGCTCCCAGCTCTCGCTGACTCAGCAGAAGGCGCCCGGCTCGCCGCAGCGGCTGGCGGCGCACAAAAGCACGCAGGCCCTCCCCACCAGCAGCCTGAGCCAGGAGACGCGCCCGCTGTCGGCCTCGCAGCCCTCGCTGCCGCACGGCGTCTCTCAGACCATGGGCCAAAGCCCGCCGCCCTCTGCCCATGAGTCCTCCTCCTCCATCGCGGCGGCGGGGCAAGGGCAGGGGGCTTCCCCGGCCTCCTCTTCCCCTTCGCCAGCCCCCTCTGCCCAGAGCCCCGGAGGTATCCCACAGGCGGCGCCCCGGGGCACTGTGCCTCCGCCCCGCGGGGGCCTGCCCCACCCGGTGCCCGTGGGCTCCCCTACGCCGCCGCCGCAGCCGGACTCGGGCGGTGCCCGCAAGGACTCTGCCGTTAGCACGCCCGACACGGACCCAGCAAAATCCAGGCTTCCATCCAACTTGTGACCTTTGACCCGAGCGGCCGGCGGCACCGTGGCGGCCGCGGGGTGAGGGGCGGCGGCACCCCCACCCGCCTGGCAGCAAGGTGCCACTGCAGTGTCCATCGCCGCTCCTTCGCTCTCTTGCGGGCCATTCCTTTTGCTGCACAAGACTGGCGGCGGCAGGGGAAAGGGGGGCAGGCCAGGTCTTCGCGGGGATGGGGTGGTGGGTGTTGTCCCCCATTGTCCGCCGCAACGTCCGTGCCCACCGTGGGGCGCGAAGCCTGCTTCTGGGGAAAGTGGGGCGGAAACCCCGACGGCTGCCTCGTACAGAAGCTGGGGAAAGTTTGCTTAGGGGGAGCCCTGTTCCTCTCCCTGGAAAAGGGGGTGTTGGTGTTTGAGTGTGTGTTGAGAGAGAGAGAGAGAGAGAGAGAGAGCCAGCTGCCCCCCCGTCACCCGTTGCTCCTGACCAAAGTTTGGCTCCCGGTGACCCCCTCCCTCCCCCCCCCCGCTGCCATCTCTTCTCCATCCCACCTCGCCCCGCTGTGACTGCACCACCGAAAGCCATATCTAGATTTACCGCGCAACTTTAATCCAATATGTGTAAGATATATACATGCATAAATACATATATATCTAAAACAATTATAACAATTATAGATATCTATATGGTAAAAGACCACATGCGCAGAGCCTTATGCAACTTGCTCCACGGAGAACCCCGAAAGGAAGGGGATTTGTGTGTGTGTGTGGGGGGGTGGCAGTTAGGAAAAAGTGGAGTCGTTGGAGAGAAGGGATTGGCAGGGGGGGACGTGGACCACATTTTGCCAGCAGTTGAACCTTCCTCCTCTTGTGAAAACCTGGTTTTCCTGTCTTTGCATGCCTGCTAAAAGGCTTTATTTTTGGGCGGGGGCACGTATTAAATACCGGGTGCGACATTTGGGGAATGGCGGGTCAATTCTCTGGAAGTCCCCAATCCATGGAGAAGGATTTGCGTGTTTTTGCCTGTCTGCTATTCCGCCCACCCCTTCTTCCGCTCTAGTGCCTTCCTGTTGCAAGCCTGTTGTTAGCAGCTTACGGAACTCACTGCCACAAGGTTTGGGGCAAATTCAGGGAGGGCAGTTTTGGCGACAACCTTCCCCCCTGTTTGTTTCCTCGCATGCGCGTTGGCGGGGTGGTCACAAAAAGATTCTTTAAAAAGAAAAAAAACGAGGTGGGGGTGGGGGAGAGAGTTGATACCGATTCGCAGAGGTTGGGCCTAAGCAACTTAGCTTCTTAATGTTCCTTCCATGTGGCTTATTTTACTTTGCTTACTTTGACTGCTTACTTTAACTGCAAAAGTTAAAATAGAGCATCCACATTCAGAGGCAGTCTACCTGACAGTGGTGATCAGTGGAAATGCAATTGCATGGGGTGTTTGTTTGTGTGTGTGTAAATTTGGAGGCCCTCTGTGTGTCCCCCCAATTCCCATCAGCCCCCCCAAACAGCCAGCATGACCAATGGTTTAAAACAAATGCATTTCACAAAACATATACAGTGGTACTTTGGTTCTCAAACCTAATCTGCTCCGGAAGTCGGTTCCAAAACCAAAGCGTTCCAAAACCAAGGCGCGCTTTCCCATAGAAATTAATGTGAAACGGATTCCAGGCATCCCCAAACTTCGGCCCTCCAGATGTTTTGGACTACAATCCCCATCATCCCCGACCACTGGTCCTGTTAGCTAGGGATCATGGGAGTTGTAAGCCAAAACATCTGGAGGGCTGCAGCTTTGGGATGCCTGGATTAATCCGTTCCAGACTTTTAAAAGCAACCCCTAAAATAGCGATGTAACATGAATTTTACTATTGAACGAGACCATTGATCCATAAAATGAAAGCAATAAGCAATGTACTGCTGTCAATCAATCAATCAAGCAATCAATCTGTAGCTGAACTGGGATCCACACAAAACAAAAAAGGGCCACAAAAACGCAAAATAAATAGCAAAAACAGACAGACCTCAGCGTAACACTCAAAACGGAGCATGTTCGGAAAAAAAGTTCGCAAACCGGAACACTTACTTCCAAGTTCGCAATGTTTGGGTTCCAAGGTGTTTGAGAACCAAGGTTACCACTGTACACCTTTAGGCACCAGGCGAAAACGTTCCTCTCCAACCAGGCCTTGGGCTGATTGACGTCCTATGCCCTTTAAAATCTGATGTGGAAGAGGGGATTATTGCTTTTCTCCTTGTTGTTTTTGTCATCTGTTTTGCATTTTTCATATTGCAATTTAATGTTGCGAACTGCCTGGAGATCTATGGCTATCGGGCAGTATGCAAATTTTAATAATAATAATAATAATAATCCCCGCCAGTCTCCTCCAAGATACCGCATTGTACCAAATATTTGTCCTTCTTGGAGCGTTGAAATAAATGCGCCTCGCAGGCCCATTCATCTCAATGGGTCTGCTCCGAGTAGGAGTTTGTCGAAGGCAACCCAGCTATATCTTTAAAAAACCGGACTTCTTTCTATAAGCAGAAGGCATGGCAGGGTTTGAAAATCTGCCAATATGTTCAGTGCCTCCCTGGCTGCGGATGACTGGCTGCTCTGTGGGTGGAGAAATGAATTCTCCAGCGGAAACGAATTGTCATCTTCAAGAATTGTCATCTTCATCTCTATTCCAACTCTGTTCCTCTTCCCCCCCCCCTTTTTTTAAAAAAGCAAGCTGTAAAGTATTTTCCTTCCTTTCTCCAAGTGCAATATGGTACTTTCGAATGCACCCACGAGCATCTGTGCTTCCTCTCCTTTAAAAAAAAAAAGGCAATAAATCTATCGAGCCAAACGGGCCACAGATGGAGATCAGAAAATCCTCGGGAGGGACCAGGAGGGGAAACTGCTGTGTTTCACTCTCAGGGAATCTCTTCGGCAGGCTTCCGGGGAACGTCGCCAGTCCTTGTTCTACATAGATGGAGAACGAGAGGATTTGTGCAAAGATAATGGCTGGCAGTCCATGCTCACCATTTCTGGATCAGGGACTGTTGAGCAGTTATAATAATATTAATAATAATAATATATTATTTACACCCCGCCCGTCTGGCTGGGTTTCCCCAGCTACTCCGGGCGGTTCCCAACAGAACATTAGAAATGTGATAAAAACATCGAACATTAAAAACTTCCCTAAACAGGGCTGCCTTTCAGGTGTCTTCTAAAAGTCAGATCTTTGTTTATTTCCTTGACATCTGATGGGAGGGCGCCACCACCGAGAAGGCCCTCTGCCTGGTTCTCTGCAGCCTCACTTCTTGCAGCGAGGGAGCTGCCAGAAGGCCCTCGGAGCTGGACCTCAGTTTCTGGGCTGGACGATGGGGGTAGAGATACTCCTTCAGATCTACAGGGCCGTTTAGGGCTTTCAAGGTCAGCACCAACCCTTTGAATTGTGCTCGGAAACATACTGGGAGCCAATGTAGGTCTTTCAGGACCGGGGTTATATGATTGATGGCCGGTCTCTGGATGATTTGCAGCAGACTGGCAAGGGTTTTTGCGGAGTGCCAATTTGCTTAATGGTTCCCCTTCCAACATAAAAATAACATTAGCACCCTTCGCCGGTAGTAACCCAAACGTAACTTTGCACTTGCGAAAGGGTTCGTGCCCCCTGTTAACGATCACAGACCGCTTGCTATTAAACAGAAAGAAAAGGGTTTACAATAAAAAAAAATCTCAAAACTCTGAACCATCTGTTAAAACAAGATTAACCCAAAGAATCGTGGGAACTGTAGTTTTTCCTATGGGAGCTGAATGCCTAGACCTGCTACTGTATATTCCTCTCACAGAGCTACAGTTTGCAGAGTTCCCTGGGAAGAGAAATTTAGGCTGAAACCACTCTACAGATTGTAGCTCTAGGAAGAGAATAGAAGATAGCCGAAGAACTCAGCATCCTTAACAAACTACAGCTCCCAGAATCCTTTGGGGGAACCCATGGCCTTTTTAAAGCAGTATGATACTGCTTTAAAATATGCAGTGCAGACTGGTGGGCATAGCTGCCAAGTTATCCCTTTTTTAAAGGGATTTCCCCTTATGCTGAATAGGCTTCCTCGCGAGAAAAGGGAAAACTTGGCAGCTATGCTGGTGGGGCCTAAATTACAAGGAAGTTGGTGAACAAGGCTGGGGGAACCTGTTGTCCTCAAAATGTTGGGACTCCGGCAAGTTGAAACGCTACCTGGATTAAGGTAAATTCAGCAGTATAACACACAAATGATTGGGGGTGGAAGGGGAAACTGAATGGTTTTTTGTTTGTTTTGTTTTGTTCTTAGAACATGCAGAAATTATGGGGAAATTTAAAGAACCTTGGAAGGGGAAGGAGGGAAGGCAGTGAATATATGACTACAACGGTGGATATTTAATGATGGAAATGTAAATTTGATTTTTTAAAATCAAGATCAGGTCTACCGTATATGACCAATGGTCAGGGATGAAGGGAGTTCAGCAGCTGGCTGATTTTTTATATATATACCGTGTTTCTCATATTATAAGACACGTCTTATATTTATTTTTTCCTCAAAAAAACACACTATGGCTTATTTTCAAGGGATGTCTTTATTTTTTTCCTCCTCCTCCTGCCGCGGCCGACATTGCTGCTGCGCCTATCATTATGTCTTATTTTCGGGGTATGGCTTATATTCCTTGAATGCTTAAAAATCCTGCTATGGCTTATTTTATGGGTATGTCTTAAAATATGAGAAACAGGGTATCACCTGAAGGAACTTTACAGCATTGCTCTTCTTGAGGTTGCTGCAAGAAGCAGGAATTCTCCCCATCTCCTTAATAATATTGTCTTCTGCACCTGTAGCCTCTAAATGCAAGATTCCCACCTGGGGAAGGAACAGGTCAGTGAGAAGCTTTTTGGCGATTACATCGTAATAGCTCCTTTGCCAGCTTGTGAAATGGGTTACTGTTTTCAGGCTGGCTTTTTAAACTGTTCTGAAGCCGGCAAATGAAACCAGCCAGCCCATTCCCCAGAGACAATGGACTCATGAGAGGAAAGCAATGCATTAGTTGTGTGTGTGCCTTTTTGGGGGACGGATCTTCTCTTGAGTAAGGCTAATGTCGGGTTGCAGCCCAGCGAGTAGGATTTAGCTGGATAGGACACCCTGTTCTGTGGAGGGCTCAGTCAATAATACCAGCCTTGATGGGTTTTTCGGTAACGTGCAAAGTCTTTTTAAGGAGGTGTGAAACACATTTTTATCCCCCCCCCCCCGGACTGTGATAGAAGTTTGATTTATTCTTGTTGGGATTTGCCCCCCCCCCTGCTTTGTTTTTCTTACATCAGGGCCAGATTTAGGTTTAATAATAATAATAATATTTTTATTTATACCCCGCCCTCCCCAGTCAAAACTGGGCTCAGGGCTCAGGGCTTGATGCAGCCCTCAGCTACTGAAGGTCACGGGGCCCTTTATATGTCCAGCCATCCTTTGCCAACAACAAATTGCCGCTGTTTTTGTGTGTGTTGAATTTATGCTATATTGGTCATTGATGGACCTAATAGGTATCTAAGCTACAGGGAACCAGGCAGAGGGCCTTTTCGGTAGTGGCGCCCGCCCTGTGGAACGCCCTTCCATCGGAGGTCAAGGAGATAAACAGCTACCTGACATTTAGAAAACACCTAAAGGAGGCCCTGTTTAGGGAAGTTTTTAATCTGTGATATTTTAATGTATTTTGGTATTTGTTGGAAGCCGCCCAGAGTGGCTGGGGAAACCCAGCCAGATGGGCGGGGTATAAACAAACAAATAATAATAATAATAATAATATCTCAAGCCATTTGCACATGTGGCCATGCAACCAGTCCATGCAGAATGTAGGCACCCTCTATATAGAAAGGAGCAAACCAGGGATATTTTAGGCTTAGGGAACAGACTAGCAGGTGGGGCCCATGACTGACATCCTAGGAGCCTAAACAACACTGTATGTAAGTTTGATTTTATTTGTTTTTACAGTGTGGTGTAGTGGTTAAGAGTGGTAGACTCGTAATCTGGGGAACCGGGTTCGCGTCTCCGCTCCTCCGCATGCAGCTGCTGGGTGACCTTGGGCTAGTCACACTTCTCTGAAGTCTCTCAGCCCCACCCACCTAACAGAGTGTTTGCTGTGGGGGAGGAAGGGAAAGGAGAATGTTAGCCGCTTTGAGACTCCTTCGGGTAGTGATAAAGCGGATATCAAGTCCAAATTCTTCTTCTTCTTCTTCTTCTTCTTCTTCTTCTTCTTCTTCTTCTTCTTCTTCTTCTTCTTCGGAAATGTACATCCAGTGGTTTTTTTCCCCTTTAAATTTTTTTGGGGGCCCCCCAAGAGAGTGGGGCCCTAAGCTATAGCTTGATTAGCTTATACATAAATCTGGCACTGCATTACATTATAGACATTATGATATACCCAGCTCTTGGATCGGTTTTTTAACGAAGAGCAGGCTATACAAGAACCAACCAACCAACCAGAGGGTTGCAAAAAGATGTGGAGCATGCATGCATTAGGGATTTGGGCATGAAATCAGGATTGTTTGAGAACTGCATCGATTTTGCATGGGGTCAGACGGACCAATGGCACCTTCTCCCATCCCCCCTTCCTGTCTGAAATATGGGGGGGGAGGATAACAGATCTCCAAAGCAGACTTGCAAGGCTGCCTGCCACCTTCCACGGCTAACCAGGCCCGCTTCCTTGCTCTCGTGTCGTAACAATCCAGCCTCGGGTTTTGTGCCTCTCCCTTTCGCAGCCTCTCTCTCTCGAGAGGTGTTTGTGTGTATGCATGTCTGTACGTGAACTTGTTTCGCCCCCTGTCTTTGGAGTTGTGTATGTGCGCGTGCATGTTTGAATTCGTGGCGGAGCAACAGCTGCGAGGAGGCATCATCGCTTAGTGGTTAGAGCAGGCAAGTCCAACGTCCGTTTCGGGGGCCGGTGGTTGATTTAATCTGGCCCCCGTGGCAGCATATGTCCTTGGGTAAAAATCCTTAAAAAACTCAGCAACTTTGGTCGGCCCTCACGCATCTTCACGTCATCAAATCTGGCCCTCTTTGGAAAAAGTGTGGGCAACCCCTGGCTTATAGCATCTGCACTGCATGCAGAATGCCCCAGGTTCGATCCTTGGAGGGCACCAGGTTGGGGAAGTCTCGGCCCATCATCCTCATTTGACCGCCATCTAACAATGCCCTATAGATTCTGGTACCCTCTGGGTTATTCTCTTCAGTCAACCTCAGTCTGGCCTGGCTGCTGAGAATTTCGCTGGGGGTTGTCTCCTCCCTCTTGAGGACTAGAAACTTGCTTTCAGTGAGAAACGATTCCCCACCATGGTGAATCCTGGGTATCAGAGATCACCTGGTGCCTGGATTTGTGACGATTGCATTGAGCCATCGAATGGTCATTGGGGTGTGTTTCCAGGGATGTGTGGCTTAGAAGCCTTTGTACACAAAATTGGAACACTTCCTTGTGCGTTTGAAGGGCTGCATCTACACAACTATTAAAAAAAACACACTTTGAAAACGCTCTGGGGGGAAAAACACGTTTTAAAGCTCACAATGGGAAATTTCATAGAATTCCGATTTCAGCTCTACAGCGCCCTCTGCTGTCACAGTATTATAACGCATTTATAATGTTTTGTTTTTACTAATGTAGCTGGGTCCCAAGTTGGAAAGTTGCAAGGTAGCTGGAGCAATGGGGAGAAGGCGGGGTGGGGGTGGGATGTCTGGGTTTTGTGCTGAGGGTAGAAATCCTGACCCCTCCCTTCCCCTCCCCGCTGCTTTGGTTGCTAAAGATTTAACACGCCCTACATTGCCCTGCCGATTATGAGAGCTAGAAAACGGACCCTTTGCAACAAAACCGCAATCTTTGGCGAGGAGAAATAGGAAGGTATGCCTGTGTGAGCAGTTTAAAGGCCTCTGGTCATGCGAGATGATTGACGCCCCCTTTGGGCAAAGACAGGGTTGCCCCCCTCAGTTTAGTTACAAGTAGGTAGCTGTGTTGGTCTGATGTAGTCAAAACAAAATAGAAAAATTCCTTCCAGTAGCACCTTAGAGACAAACTAAGTTTGTCACTGGTATGAGATTTTGTGTGCATGCACACTTCTTCAGATCCACTGAAGCAGAAGTCACCAGACCCTTATTTATAATAATAATAATAAGTTATTATTTATACCCCGCCCATCTGGCTGGGTGGCTTCCAACAAACATTAAAATACATCAAATATCACAGATTAAAAACTTCCCTAAACAAGGCTGCCTTTAGGTATTTTCTAAATGTCAGGTAGTTGTTTATCTCTCTGACCTCTGATGGGAGGGTGCCACTACCGAGAAGGCCCTCTGCCTGGTTCCCTGTAGCTTTGCTTCTTGCAGCGAGGGAACCCGCCAGAAGGCCCTCAGAGCTGGACCTCAGTGTCCGGGCTGAACGATAGGGGTAGAGACGCTCCTTCAGGTATACTGGACCAAGGCCGTTTAGGACTTTCAAGGTCAGCACCAACACTTTGAACTGTGCTCGGAAACGTACTGGGAGCCAATGTAGGTCTTTCAAGACCGGTGTTATGTGGTCTCGGCGGTCGCTCCCAGTATTTATAGTGAGAGGGTGGGGAGGGGTATTACTCAGAAGGAATCACAAGACAGAGAAACCAGTAGGAGAACACTTCAATCTCCCAGGACGTTCTATACAAGATCTCAAAGTAGCTGTCTTATTACAAAAGAAATTCAGAAATAGATTGGAAAGAGAAGTTGCTGAACTGCAACTTATTACCAAACTTATTACCAAACTTAAAACCATGGAGAGACCTGGTCTGAATAAAGACATTGGATTCTAAAGCTATCTTTAGCCATCTCACCCCTTGCTTTTTACTGTAAGACCAATTGCAGTCGTTAACAGTCGTCCACAGGCTTACCCCACCTATCAGCCAATCACCCTTTCCCACCACCCTTCTGAGTAATACCCCTCTCCACCCTCTCACTATATATAAGGGTCTGGTGACTTCTGTTTCAGTGTATCCGAAGAATTGTGCATACACACGAAAGCTCATACCAATGACAAACTTAGTTGGTCTCTAAGGTGCTGCTGGAAGGAATTTTTCTATTTTGTTTCCCCTCAGTTGTGTGAATGAGGAATTTGTCCCCCTAACTATCCTGGCATTATGGCATTAAATGTGAGTCATTTGCCCAGGATGAGAAGGGAAGGAAGGAACTGGTAATAGTATTTTTTTTGGGGGGGGGGTAGTGAGTGAGTTGTGAAGTCCAAATTCCCTGTCCATATCACCCATGTTTAGTTTCTGCTTTATTTTTATTTTTTTACACCGTTTTTGCAACCCATGGTTTCCCTGCTGTTTTCCAAGAAACAAGGGGAGCTGGGGTCTCAATGCTGAAATGGAGAGTCTGTCTGTATTATTGGGGGGGGGGGGAAATGGGGCAATGCAGTCTAGGGAGCTTTGATTTGGCCTTTGTGGGTGCTTGTCAATGTAGTCAATGCCAAATTGCAAAAAAAGGGAACCCCCCTGCTCACACAAAAATAAGTCCAAAACAAGTGACCAGAGGGTTCAGTGCAGCTCCATTTGTGGCTGGCCTGCTGGAGAACGAATAATAGAATCATAGGGTGGGAAGCAAGCTTTGAGTCCCTTCCCCTCTCTCCTTGGGGCTATTTCTAGGGACCTCGTTTAGTCGTCCGCGACTGGACTTAACATTCAGGGGTCCTTTACCTTTATATAAGACCTTAAAATTATTATAACACAGGGTTAGGAGCTGCGCCCTGCTGGCTTGCTTCCCTCCTGCTTTTCCACATCCCCCGGGAGATCTTTTTTTAATGCTCAGTCTGTTTTTAAGGCAAGAGCTGGGATGGAGCAACAGGAGCTCACTCCGTCGCGGGGATTCAAACCACTGACCTTCCAATCAGCAAGCCCAAGAGGCACAGTGTTTTAGACCACAGCGCCACCCGCGTAAACCCCGCACAAATCCAGAGTGGAGTCTCCAAGATGATTGAATGCCTCATTCTGGCGACTCCTGCAGCTAAGCTGGTACCAAACGCCTTGCTCTGCTCTCCTTTGGACCCACATCTTTGAGGCCGAGAGGGGGGTCTTGTTGTCTGGGCAGCCCAGGACCCCCAGCCCAGAATTGGGATGGCATTTCGGTGTAGTGGTTTGACTTCACCCTTTGGTTGTCTCTCGAGACAGAGAGATGTCAACAACGAATATTTGTCCTTGAACTCCGAGGGCCCACCTGGTTGAAGGAGAGCGTGAATGCCAGGTTGTGCAGAAACAGGTCTACAGTGGTACCTCGATTTACGAACTGAATCCGCTCCGGAAGTCCGTTCTTAAACCGAATCCGTTCTTAAACCGAGGTGCACTTTCTCTAAGAGGCCTCCTGTCACCGGCGCCCTTCCACTGTTCGGCTTCCGTTCTTAGACCAAGGTAAAGTTCGCAAACCGGGACACTACTTCCAGTTTTGCGGAGTTCGTAAACTGAATAGTTCATAAACAGGGCTGTTCTTAAACCGAGGTACCACTGTGCTTGCACAAATTATTCAGCTGTGATGCCTGCGGGGCATGGGGTTGGACTAGATGACCCCTGGGGGTCTCTTCCACTTCGACACATGATGATTCTGAGAGCTGAGCCCGGGAGCTAATATTTGATTTTCTGTTTAGCGCACCCCTCCTGAGGAAGCTGGAATTGAGAGGTTTCCTGGTTGGGGGGGGGGGGGGAAGCAGAGAGAAGAAATAAATAGGTGGGGGAAGGATATTGTCTATAAATAGATGAGGCCTGTTGTTTCTTTGGGGATCGTTAGAAGCCGTGTATGGGCAGAAGCTCGCTAATTGCTGCTAACGAGCAGCGTCTCCTCCCTGCCTGGGGTCTGACACACAGTCAGGCAGCCATTAAATTAAATAAACTGGGTTTCTTTGCTTTTTTCAGGGCCAAGGGGGGGGGGAGGATGCAGGGCTACCAAGAAGCGCTTTCTCTGGTTAATTGAGAAACACAGATGCTATTTTAATTATCAGCTGGGTTTTGACTTTCCAATGTCACCAGCACAGGCTGGCAGCAGCTTTATTGAGAACAGTTCTCTGTTTCAGAGCTTGAGAACCTTTTTTTCGGGGGGGGGGGCATGAGGGCCGCATTCCTGTCTGGACAACTTCCCAGGAGCCACATTCCAGAAGTGGGCGGGGCCAGAGACAAAATTGGGCAGGGCAATGGAGACACATTTCCCTTACGTACACCAGGCTAGTTTCTACACACAGCCCTCTCTTATCTCTGGAAGAAGTAGTTGTGATCACAGTTCAAGGACCAGCGAAAGCACTCAAGGGGAGGGTGCAAGCAAGGCAGGGCTGCTTAGGGGTGGAGCTTGTGAAAGGGGTGTGGCTTCTGGGGGCCGGATAGAGAAGCTTGCTCGCCTTGACCACCAGGTCAAAGAGCGAGTGCCCAGAAATGTGTGTGTGTGTGTCGTCTGGCTTTTTGAATTCCAATAAAAGTTGGGTGTTGCGGGGGTTGGACTAGATGACCCTCAGGGATCCCACCTCCGGCTGTAGGAAAGCTGAAGACGTGGGCAGCAGTGCCGTGCTTTGCTTACAGCGATGAGAGAGGCTTCGAACCTCTTCCCTGTCTGTGCAGCCATGCGCTTAGGCACCCACCCACCCCAGGGATGAGTCAACAGCTGCTCATGTAGGCTCTGCATTGCTCTGAGTCATGGCTGGCTGAGGTCTCTGGCAGAGTGGCTGCAGCAGAGGCGAGCAGCTGGCAAGGCCTCTGGGTCCTCATCTTTGGGGGTCGCCTCTGGCCAGCTGGATGGCACCAGCCCTCCTTTTGATGGAGCACCCCTTCCCGTTCGCTTGGCTGGTGCGGTGGTCAGCTCCCAGGACCTGGCCCAGATCAGGGTTCAAGTCCAGCCTCGCCGTCCCCCCCTCCAGTTGGCCTTGAATCTCTCTTTGCTGGCTTCTCTCATCCCAACCAACCTCAGAGGGTTGTTGTGGGGATTATATTTGGGGGGGCGGCAGCATGCACACCCTGCCTTGCGCTCCCGTTGAGAAAAAGAGGTGATGAAACGAAATCCTCGGGCCACATGAAGCGACTGGCAAAGAAAGCTTTCGCAGTGAAAAATTGTAAAATGCGAGGGTGGGGACTCTCAGGCCAAATGTGGCCCTCTAATTCTCCCTATCTGGCCCTCAGAATCCTCCCCGAGACTGCGCTCCCTTGAGTGATTTATTTTTTTTACTTGCTCTCTTAATGCTTGTTTCCCTGGTGTGGGGAGAATGTAAAACAGTTGCCCTGCCCACCTCTGGCATGCGGCTCCCAGAAGGTTGCGCCGAAGAGAATGTGGCCCTCCAGCTGAAAATGGTTCACTCCTCCACCACTTGGATTTCTGTGCTTCCTTTTATGAAGACCCAATAACACAGTAAGTTTTTTAAAAAGACACACACACACACACACACACACAAAGAAAAGGGCTGCAAGGGGTTAAAATGCTTTGCGCAGAGTTAGGAACAGGCTGCGGCAGGGAAAGGGCTCCCTCGTGTGGCGTCTTTTGGCATAAAATAGTTACTTTATTTTGACAAAATCTGCACACTGCTTGATAAGTAAAACCTCTTATTTTCTGCGAGAAAAGTTAAAATGATCCATAGAAGGCAGGTAACTGGAAACATTTAAAAGACTGAAATGTGTCAATAGGTAAAGGTTAAGGACCCCTGGACAGTTAAGTCCAGTCAAAGGCGATTCTGGGGTTGCGGTGCTCATCTCGCTTTCAGGCCGAGGGAGCCAGCGTTTGCTCACAGACAGCTTTCCGGGTCATGTGACCAGCATGATGAAACCGCTTCTGATGCAAATGGACACCATGACGGAAACCAGAGCGCATGGAAATGCCGTTTACCTTCCTGCCACAGTGGTACCTATTTATCTACTTGCGCTGGCGTGCTTTCGAACTGCTAGGTTGGCAGAAACTGGGACAGAGCAATGGGAGCTCACCCCATTGCGGGGATTTGAACCGCTGACCTTCCGATCGGCAAGCCCAAGAGGCTCGGTGGTTTAGACCAGTGGGCTTCCAGATGTTTTGAGACTACAATTCCCATCATCCCTGACCACTGGTCCTGCTAGCTAGGGATCATGGGAGTTGTAGGCCAAAAAACATCTGGAGGCCCAAGGGTGAGGACCACTGGTTTAGACCACAGCACCACCCACGTCCCTTATGTGTCAATATCTAGACGCTGTCTGGGTAGGTCTGCCTAAAAATGCTTTTTAGCAGGTGCCCATAAAGAGAAACTGAAAGATTGATTCTTTACAAGTATTCTGCGGCACCTGTAAGGAGATCTTGCAGGAGAAGCGCTCCCAAACTTTTAGATCAGTGTTTCCCAAAGGTGGGTCCGCAGCTGTTTTTGGACTACAACTCCCATCATCCCTACTGGTCAGGGACGATGGGGAATTGTAGTCCAAAAACAGCTGGGGACCCAAGATGGGGAAAACGCTACTTTGGATGCCAATAGCTCGGTTGGTTAGAGCACTGGTTAACGACACCAAGGTTGTAGGTCTGGACCCCGGTAACAGCTGCCTTGTAGGGGTTTGGTCTAGATTCTAGGAGTTAAAGCTTCCTTGAGTTTGACACCTTGAGCTTGGCCTGGTAGCAAATGGGCAACCAGGGCAGGTCTGCAACCACAGGTGTGTCATGCCGTCAGCAATCGTGTTGCAGCATTCTGCGCTGGCTGCAGTTTCCAGGTCGAGTGCAAGGAATGCCCTCCAGCCTGGAAGTCCCCAAGGCCTGATCCTGTAGCCCAACCTGCTGCAGGAGCCTTCCGCCCAACCCAGGACTCAAACGCATGACCCTGAGAGCAAGTGTCTCGGAAAGTTACGAATGAACCAGCTTTGCTAGGCAAGAGGTGTTTGCATGAAGGAATTCCAGAGAAGCCACTTCAAACAAAGTTGTAGAGTAACCTGTTTTTAAATAAAATCCCCTCCCTCCTTCTTAAAACACTTCTCCAACCAGTGAGATCCTGAGTGAAGTGTCATTGAACTCGGATGCAGGTTTAGTCCTAGGTAAATGGGATAGAAGCATTGCACCCTAAGGTAAGGTTACCAGATTTTTTTTCAATGAATCGGGTGACACTTTTCAACTTCCTACTAAATACGGTAGATGGATTTTGACAGGGGACTGATTTGTAAATCCGGGGACTTTCCCTGGGAAATGGGGACATCTGGTAACCATACCCTAAAGTTTTATATTTAAACTATGTCCCAGGTTTGGAAAACCTTTTTCTAGCCACAGGGCCACATTCCCTTCTTGGCAGCCTCCCAGGGGCCGCATGATAGCAGTGGGCGGGGCCAGAGTGAAAAGTAGGCGGGACAATGAATGTGAATTGTTACCTTAGAACAGGCATCCCCAAACTGTGGCCCTCCAGATGTTTTGGCCTACAACTCCCATGATCCCTAGCTAACAGGACCAGTGGTCGGGGAAGATGGGGATTGTAGTCCAAAACATCTGGAGGGCCAAAGTTTGGGGATGCCTGCCTTAGAATGATAGGCTAGTTTCTAGGTTTGCCCCTCCCCTTCAACCAGGTTAACCTGGAACCAGAGACTCAAGGGCATTAAGGGGTGTGGCCTGAGGGGTTTCCCGAGGGCCTCATAGAGAGGACTGGAGGGCCACTTGTGAGCTGCAAGCCTGAGGATTCCCCATTCCAGGGCTAGAATATTTGGGCTGTTTTCAGAAAAAGGACTGAGAGAGGCCAGAGCTGTATAAAACTCAAACCCCACCACGTTGATGGCTGCTGTTTCTTTGGCTATCAGCCACCAGACAAGTTCTTGATTATAGAATCATAGAGTTGGAAGAGGCCACAAGGGCCATCCAGTCCAACCCCCTGCCGAGCAGGAAACACCATCAAAGCATTCTTGACATATGCCTGTCAAGCCTCTGCTTAAAGACCTCCAAAGAAGGAGACTCCACCACACTCCTTGGCAGCAAATTCCACTGCCGAACAGCTCTTACCGTCAGGAAGTTCTTCCTAATGTTGAGGTGGAATCTTCTTTCTTGTAGTTTGAATCCATTGTTCCGTGTCTGCTTCTCTGGAGCAGCAGAAAACCACCTTTCTCCCTCCTCTATATGACATCCTTTTATATATTTGAACATGGCTATCATATCACCCCTTAACCTTCTCTTCTCCAGGCTAAACATACCCAGCTCCCTAAGCCGTTCCTCATAAGGCATCGTTTCCAGGCCTTTGACCATTTTGGTTGCCCTCTTCTGCACACGTTCCAGCTTGTCAGTATCCTTCTTGAACTGTGGTGCCCAGAACAGGACACAGTACTCCAGGTGAGGTCTGACTAGAGCAGAATACAGTGGTACTATTACTTCCCTAGATCTAGACGCTATACTCCTATTGATGCAGCCCAGAATTGCATTGGCTTTTTTAGCTGCTGCATCACACTGCTGACTCTTGTCAAGTTTGTGGCCTACCAGGACTCCTAGATCCTTTTCACATGTACTGCTCTCAAGCCAGGTGTCTCCCATCCTGTATTTGTGCCTTTCATATTTTTTTGCCCAAGGCAAAGGGTTTTTCTCCCATTTTTTTTAATGGACATCAACTCTCAACAGGCTGTTTGACCGAAGGCTTGTGTAGAAGAGGAAAAATGTTATTAGCTGCCCTCGGAAGAGAACCAGCAAACTTGGTTCTTCTGCACAGCTTGGGCATGGCCCCAGATGCAGAGAGCAAGTCAATAAAAGCAGGAACAGGCACCATTGTCTGCAAGAGGGTGCTTTGGGATTGCGAGTGGTGCTGGTTTGGGAAAGAGATGCTCAAATGAATACAGATAGATCCCAGCTCTCATGCCAACACTCGCAAATTGTTTTTTTAGCTTGTTGTTGTTTAATCGCTTCTTCGTGACCCCGTGGACCAGAGCACGCCAGGCACTCCTGTCTTCCACTGCCTCTCACACCTTAGTCAAACTAATGTTCATAGCTTCGAGAACACTGTCCCACCATCTCGTCCTCTGTCGTCCCCTTCTCCTTGTGCCCTCCATCTTTCCCAACATCAGGGTCTTTTCCAGGGAGTCTTCTCTTCTCATGATGTGGCCAAAATATTGGAGCTTCAGGATCTATCCTTCCAATGAGCACTCAGGGCTGATTTCCATCAGAATGGATAGGTTTGATCTTCTTGCAGTCCATGGGACTCTCAAGAGTCTCCTCCAGCACCATAATTCAAAAGCACCCATTCTTCAGTGATCAGCCTTCTTTATGGTCCCGCTCTCACTTCCATACATCACTACTGGGAAAACCATAGCTTGAACTATACGGACCTTTGTCGGCAAGGTGATGTCTCTGCTTTTTAAGATGCTGTCTAGGTTTGTCATTGCTTTTCTCCCAAGAAGCAGGCGTCATTTAATTTCGTGGGTGCTGTCACCATCTGCAGTGATCATGGAACCCAAGAAAGTAAAATCTCTCACTGCCTCCATTTCTTCCCCTTCTATTTGCCAGGCGATGGGACCGGTGGCCATGATCTTGGCTTTTTTGATGTTGAGCTTCAGACCATATTTTGCGCTCTCCTCTTTCACCCTCACTAATTTTTTTTAGCTACCCACCCCTTTTAATAGGGCAGCCACCGTTTCCCACTTTTGAATATCCCCGAGCGCATTGGCAGGATTCAGCATGTTCTGTTCATACTAGAGCAAACAGGGCAGCAAATGTGTATTGTCACAAGCTTATATTCAAAACCCACCAGTTGGAAAGCACACCAGTGCAAGTAGATCAGCGGTAGGCAACCTAAGGCCCGGGGGCTGGATGTGACCCAATCGCCTTCTCAATCGACCCACGAATGGTCCGGGAATAAGCATGTTTTTTACATGAGTAGAATGTGTGCTTTTATTTAAAATGCATCTCTGGGTTATTTGTGGGGCTTACGAATTCGTTCATTCCCCCCCCCCAAAGTCCAGCCCACCACATGGTCTGAGGGACGGTGGATCAGCCCACGGTTGAAAACGTTTGCTGAAAAAGGAGTTTCCGTGCACTATGGTTTCTGTCACGGTGTCCTGTTGCACCAGAAGTTTAGTCCTGCTGGCCATGACCCAAAAAGCTGTCGGTAGACAAACGCCGGCTCCCTCGGCCTGAAAGTGAGATGAGCACCACAACCCCATCGACTTCTCAATGTTTTGGCAAAGTTTGCCCTGCCCCTTACAGTGGTACCTCGGGTTAATTTGTTCTGGAGGTCCGTTGTTAACCTGAAACTGTTCTTAAGCTGAGGTACCACTTTAGCTAATGGGGCCTCCTGCTGCTGCCGCCGCGCAATTTCTGTTCTCACCCTGAAGCAAAGTTCTTAACCTGAGTACTACTTCTGGGTTAGCAGAGTCTGTAACCTGAATAATAATAATAATAAATTTACACTCCGCCCATCTGGCTGGGTTTCCCCAGCCACTCTGGGCGGCTTCCAACAGAAGAATAAAATAATCAATTAAAGATTAAAAGCCTCTCTAAACAGGGCTGCCTTCAGATGTCTTCTAAAAATCTGGTGGCTGTTTTTCTCTTCGACATCTGATGGGAGGGCATTCCACAGGGTGGGCACCACTACCAAGAAGGCCCTCTGCCGCCAAGGCCATTTAGGGCTTTAAAGGTCAGCACCAACACTTTGAATTGTGCTCGGAAACGTACTGGGAGCCAATATAGATATTTCAAAACCAGTGTTACAGTCATACCTCGGTTTAAGTACGTATGCCTTGGTTTGAGTATTTTCAGTTTAAGTACTCCGTGGACCTGTCTGGAACGGATTAATCCACTTTCCATTGCTTTCAATGGGAAAGTTTGCTTCAGGTTAAGTACGTTTCAGGTTAAGTACGGACTTCCGGAACCAATTACAGTCATACCTCGGGTTAAGTACGCTTCAGGTTGAGTACTCTGCGGACCCGTCTGGAACTTTCCATGACTTTCAATGGGAAAGTTTGCTTCAGGTTAAGTACAGACTTCCGGAACCAATTGTGTTTGTAAACCGAGGTACCACTGTATATGGTCTTGGCAGTTGCTCCCAGTCCCCGGTCTAGCTGCTGCATTCTGGATTAGTTGTAGTTTCCGGGTCGCCTTCAAAGGTAGCCCCACGGAGAGCACGTTGCAGTAATCCAAGCGTGCGATAACCAGAGCATGCAGCACTCTGGCGAGACAGTCTGCAGGCAGGTAGGGTCTCATCCTGCGTACCAGATGGAGCTGATAGACAGCTGCCCTGGACACAGAACTGACCTGCGCCTCCATGGACAGCTGTGAGTCCAAAATGACTCCCTCCCAGGTTGTGCCCCTTGTCCTTCAGGGGCACCGTTACCCCATTCAGGACCAGGGAGTCCTTCACTCATGGGCTGGAGCTGTCCTAATTCAAAATTAAGAGGTGGCTTTCTACAAAAGCCATGGTTTATATACAGAGAGCATGCAGAGTTCATCGGGGACAGAGCTGGACGTTGTCCTATCGGGGGAGCGACGAGAGCTCGTAAACAGGCAGCTTGCATCATGCGTCTTGGGAGGGACGATTGGAAAGGGAGATAGGGTTATTGTCAAAATCTTGTGCCAGAGGGAAGGCTTTAAAGGTCATGTGGCAGATAGGCCTTTGCTCTGCTCCCGTAGGCAGTCAAACTCTCTCTTGCTGTGCATTTTAAATGCAAACACCACCTCTAGGTTTTGTGGTCAGGGTAATGGGTCCTAGAAATGTTTCTTGGTTATTGTTTTGAAGCTTCCTTCCGTAAAAACAAACAAACCAGGACTTGCAGTCTGCCTCTGTGGTATCTAGTTCTCAACACTCAAGATCTCCACCTGTTTCATCTGTTGCATTTGTGAGATAGTAAACAGTTCCTCTTACAATTGGCTGCCTTCCTCTCCTGTACTTTCTCTCACACCCTGCTCCTCTTCTGAGGATTTTTCCTTCTGAGCAATTTAAGCCTCGCATCCGATGCCAGGGTCCTTAGTCCTCATTTTAAAAGCTCCCTTGTCCTCAAGCTCCTTTAGTGTCAGTCTCCCCTGCTGCTACCCCAAGGCATGCCGCTTGGCAGGGGGTTGGACTGGGTGGCCCTTGGGGTCTCTTCCAACTCTTATGATTTTTCATAGGTAGTTTCCTCTGCCCTAGCTAGGCACCTTCTGCGCCTCTCTACATCATTGCCCCCCCCCTTCTCTCTTCCCCCATCCTCATCCTCCACCCAGGATAAACCCTCACCTGGTGTGCCATTTGGCTACAAATTCCATTCCAAGGTTGGGGAGGAAAGGTCCACACCGCTTTTACCCATAGCTGCCAAGTTTTCCCTTTTCTCGCGAGGAAGCCTATTCAGCATAAGGGAAAATCCCTTTAAAAAAGGGATAACTTGGCAGCTATGCTTTTACCCCTTTCATCTGCCTTGCATTCAGGCACAGTTCCTGGGATTCCCCCCCCCCCCAAAAAAAAAATCAGAACATGCAACAGAGCTAGACAGGCCAATGGGCTGCCTCAGCCTAGGGTAAGATTACCAGGTTTTCTTCAATGAATCCGGGGACACTTTTCAACTTTAATGGATTTTGTACGGGGACTGATTTGTCAATCCAGGGATTGCCCCCGGGAATGTCTGGTAACCTTAGCCTTGGGCAGCTTCCAATTTAAATCAGCTCCTTTCCCCTAGCACCATGAGGACTAGGCTCTTACTGTGTTTTAAAGGGAAGGTGCCAAGACCCAAACGCTTTCAAGCCACTACCAGTCAGCATAGATTAATACCGTGCAAGACAGATCAGAGAGTGGTATTGGTGGTATTAAGACAGCACCTGGGACCTTTTAAATTTATATATATATATATATATATATATATATATATATATATATATATATATATATATAAAAGCTGGACAAAGAATCAGACAAATGACATTTGTGAGCCAGAGTAATGCGCAACACCACAGAGGGGCGGCAGGGGGTGAAGAGACCAAGGTGGGTGGGTGGGGGAGTAAATCTGCTTTATTTGGAGGGAAATCAGCTTGTTCTTAAAGCAGGTGAGCTATTTCCAGCAACCAGAAGAGGATGGGCGACAGGACAGAGTGAGTAAATCTCTTCTCAGACGCTGCAGGGTTGCAGACTTGGGGGAATGAATCAGCTCTGTGAGGTTGTTGGGGGCTGCAGACCTTGCAAATAGCCCTCTTAGCCGCTGCCCCCAGGTCCCACAAGCAACAGCTTAAGACAGGCATGGCCAAGCTGTTTTGGGACTACAACTCCCATCACCCCTAGCTAGCAGGACCAGTGGTCAGGGATGATGGGAATTGTAGTCTCAAAACAGCTGGAGGGACAAATTTGGCCATGCCTGGCTTAAGAGGACACAGCCCCGAACAGCTGGAAACGGAGATACTTCCAAGCAGTGACATGCCCTCAGCTCCCACTCCAAGCTTTGACAGAACACGAGAGATTGGTTCACCCCCATGAACCCCCCCCCTTTTAAAAGAGCAGTCATGGCACACAATATTTGTTTCTGGGTTGTTGTTTTTTTGTAGTGTTGAAACAGGTCACTGCAGAGAAGCTACAAGGGCCCAAAAAGGGGCCCAAAAGAAAAAAAGGATGTGGTTTAGACACGCCACGGTGCTGGAAAAAGCAAGGATCATTGTGGCAGTGGTACTCATTGCTGGTGGCCCTGTGGGGCAGGGAAGAGAAGCTATAGGAGACCACGTGTGGTTTCAGCAGTTGTGTGTTTCTTGGGAGACTTCCCTATGGGTCTTAGAAAAGGCAGTGGGGCTCAAGCTGGCTATTTTCTGACCTAACAGAAGCCGTTGAGGTGGAAAAGGAGACAAAACGGTTTGCCTTTTTGCATTCTCCGTCTTACACTAGCCACACCAGCAGCTGGTTGTCTGGTGTGGTGTCCTCCCCAAAGCTGAGGGTCATTTTAGGTGGTGGTGGGGAGAGAGAGAGGCCCTGCTCTACTGTATTGTGAAGCATGACTGGCTTTGATCAGCTTCCCGTGTGGTTTACTGCCAGGGAAATAGGCCTCCAAATTGGGGCTGCGGGGAAGGCAGACAGATCTTGGGTCACCCTTCAAACTCCCTTTCCTAAAAAACTGCCTCCTGTCCCCACCCCCCAAAGGCTCAAATTGTGAGAACTACAGTAAAGAAATAAAAATTAAAAAGGGATGTGCTAACAAGGGATGTATAGGTAAAAAAAAAATGGTTTTTTTCCTTAAAAAAAAGAAAAGAGGAAGATTTTACTCTACGATTTTAAGTTTCTCTTAAAACGTGAAGTGAATTGATCTTTGCGAGGGGGCGCTATGATATTCTTGGTGCTATGGCATGGGACGATTGGAAGGAACACCCTAAGCGCTCAGCTCAGCCGACATGTCACCTGAAAGAGAGAGAGAGAAGACATAGAATTAGGCTTAGTTCATCACTGTGCTCTTTCAGCATGCTACAGGCATAGCTTAATACTGTTTTAAGGAAATTTTCATGAAATTTGTATGCCACTTGATTGTAAAAACAAACTCAAAGCAGTTTACAATAAGAATAAAATGATGAGTTAAAAGAACAGCTATTTAAATACCATATTTTTCGCTCCATAGGGCGCACCTCGTTTTTAGTGGAGGAAAACAAGGAAAATTATTTTCCCTCCCCTAAAAGGTTGGGAGGTGGAGCGAAGGAGGCAGCGGTGGTGGAGGGACCAGTCCAGCTTCCCCTGCCTCCCCCGCCCCCACCTTTCTCGTTGAACGCGGCGGGGGGAGGAGATGCTGCTGGTTGCTCCCTGCCAACCCCGTTCGCGAAAGCAGGCTTGTTTTTGCAAATGGGGTTGGCAGGGAAGAATGAGCAGCATCCCTCCGCTGCCCCCTGCTTCTCGCTGAACGCGGTGGAGGCGCAGGGTAGCGGCAGAGATGCTTCACGGAGCAGGGAAGGAGGGGCAGGCGGTGGGCAGCTGCCACCCGCCCCTCCTTCCCTGCTCCGTCAAACATCCCCCCCCCCATGCACTGCCCCCACTTCTGCCTGCCTCTGATGCTCAAAAGAGCAGGGTACGCAGCCGGGGTTGAGAGAAGCACATCGAAGCGAAGCGCCTCTCTCACCCCGGCTCCGATCTCTTATGAGCGTCAGAGGCGGGCAGGACCAGAGGCAGGGGGTGGACGGAGGAGCAGCTGAAAGGAGCCCTCTGTCCGCCGCCCCCTGCTGCTGCCTGCCCAAGCCGCCCGAGACCCCGTTTCCCGCTGCACACTGCAGTGCGCAGTGGGAAATGGGCTCTAGGGCTGCCTCCTTGACAGCGGGTGGGGAGGAGGGAGCTCTCCTCCCTGCCCACTGTCAACGAGGCGGCCCCAGAGCCCGTTTCCCGCTGTGGGTGCTCTCGCTCCATAGGACACACAGAGATTTTCCCTTCCGTTTTAGGAGGGTAAAACTGTGTCCTATGGAGCGAAAAAGACGGTAACCCATGGTTGGGCGTTAGGTCAGAAAAGCTAAACTGCAGTTAAGGATCCACTCCAATTAGGATCGGCAACCGTGGTTTGAAACTCTGCATGCAAGCCAAGGTTTCGCTGAGCAAAATTCTTCAGATTCTCCATTTGCAAGGTGACTACTCGCTGGTCCTGGCAGAGTCTCCCCTGAAATACACCCCCCCTTCAAGAGAGCAGGAACTTCCCAGTCCAGCAGACAGAACTATGGTTGCACAGCACATGTTGAGATTTTAACCGGGGTTAGTACAACCTGTGGTTATGTCTGCACCGAGTCACTGTTCAGGATTTACATGGAAAGAACAAGGGGGAACTGTTGTGACTGTTGTGGTTAGAAGATGTCTGGTTTAGATACCAGTTCAGTTCCTGGTATTTAGGTGTTACAGCTTGCCAAGACCCCCACCCTCCTTTCCTGAAATATCACTGTGGCCTCAAAGGGTATCCCACAACCCTGGGTTAAGGCAATTAAAAATGCCCTGATCCTAGGTTATTACAGTCATACCTTGGATCCCAAATGCCTTCATACTCTGATGTTTTGGCTCCCAAACGCCGCAAACCCGGAAGCAAGTGTTCTGGTTTGCGAACATTATTTGGAACCTGAATGTCCGACGGGCCTTCCGATTGGCTGCCGGAGCTTCCTGCAGCTAACCGGAAGCCGCGCTTTGGTTTCCGAATGTTTTGGAAGCCGAACGGACTTCCGGATGGATTCTGTTCAACTTCTAAGGTACAGCTGTATAATACCTCCCCACCCTGCCAATAGAGCTCAACACACAAGTTTCCCCATCTGTAAATTGGGAAAGACATCATAGGCAGGATTGAGGGTGGCCACTGGGGATACCACCGTTAATATATGAAGCATTAGACCACCTTCCCTCTTGCTCCAAACAATTATTAATCCATGGAACTGATCAACCGCCTTTCTACCTGTGGCCCTTCTCAGGGTGACGTACGTGGGGAGTAATCTTTCTCTGCCCCTCTCAACACCCCTGCCTGGCCCCAGCTTACGCAATTTGCAAGAGCCATTTCCTAAGCCAGAACCAGAGAGAGCAAGCAAGCAGAGCTTTTATCTCTGGGAAAGGCTAGGTACCTTTTGGAAGTTCTTGCCCCCCCCTGCCACTTCTAGGCACCCAGATTGCATCCCCACCTTGCCGTCTGCTTAATTTGCATTCCTCTGGCGCACATTCTTGTCCTTATAATTTGTGGCATTGCTCTTCCTGGAGGGGAAAAGGAACAGAAAAGAAACAGCACATGTAAGACCCAGAGGAAATATCCAAACTTGGTGATGGGCCACAAAAAAGGCATCAAGGCAGGAAAATCCAAGTGCCCCCTCCTACCCAAATTCTTTCCTGCAGGACCCCTTCCCCAATAATACTAGAACTTGGGGCTAGCTTAGTTGGACGATTCAGACAAGGGGAGCGCAAACACTGCAGTCACATCAGGTGCTGAGCTTCCGGGGTGCCGCACCGGGCACTGCAACCATAAGAGGTGGGGGGGCAGATTTGGGTGTCCCATAGGGCACCCCCGAAATTTGAGTCACCCAGGTCTGCCACGAAAGTCCTTCATACAATGCATGGTTACATTTCCAGGATGGGCATGGAATCACAGAAGTGCAGAGTTGGAAAGGGCCCTAAGGACCACCTTGTCCCACCCCCTGCAATGCAGGAATATGCGGCTGACCCATATGGGGATCAAAGCTGCAACCTTGGCGTTATTGGCACCATGCTCTAAGCCAGGGGTCAGCAAACTTTTGGAAAATAATAATAAATGAACGAATTCCTATGCTCCACAAATAACCCAAAAATGCATTTTAAATAAAAGGACACATTCTACTTGTGTAAAAACACGTTGATTCTCGGACCATCTGTGGGCCGGACTGAGAAGGCGATTGGGCTGGATCCAGCTCCTAGTTTGCCTACCCATGCTCTAAGCAACTGAGCTAGACAGAGGCTCCCAACCTCTTAGGAAACAAATATTGTATGTGGGCTTGAAAGACTGGTGGGTCTGACTCCTATTTGATTAAACCTGGCAGTAGCCCATGAAGGGATTGGCTCTTCTCTCCCCAAAATCTGCCCTAGAATGGCCATCCCAGCTATCAGCTTTCACGCCAAGCATACAATTGACACTTCCAGCCTTTGCTATATGATCTTTGGAGAGATACAGCTCTTCGCATCTCTGTTTAGTACAGCTCCTCTCCCCCCCCCCCCGCCACCCACTTTTTCCAATGCCACTAAGCAGTTTAGAAATAAAAATGAAGAGAGAGAAGAACCAACCAATAGAAGAACTCTGTGCTTTGCCAGGAACTATGCAGCCCCTCCAAGAGGCTGAAGGCTTGCTCAAATGGTTAAAGAGATTCAGCCTCTTTCAATACCATTTCCCACCAATGAGAGAGAGAGAGAGAGAGAGAGAGAGGGAGAGATTTTTTTGGGGGGAGGGGAGAGTTTGGGCAGAAGGAAGGGGCATGTGTTTGTGCCTTGATACTCACAGTGGTGCAGACCCTCCATCGTCATCTTCAGGGAGATGGAAGCAAGACGGGGGAAAGAGGGGAAAACCAAGATTAGAAAGCCAGTTTTGGATGACTGGCACATGCATTCCCAACTCGCCACCCCTGCCTGCCTAAAGACACCTACAGTTTGAAATTAGCCATGCGCATTTTGCACCTGGCAATCGGCCACTTGCGACCATGGGAAGATACCTGAGCACCAAGATGGCACCTGACATCTCCACCGTATGGGGATCTGGGCATGTTTTCACACACTAATACACAATCAGAATGGATTTCTGGAACCTAATGTATTTTTTGTGCAGCCCAAGCAGCAGTAGTAGTAGTATTTATTTATTTATTTATTATTTATTTATTTTCCTTTCCTTTCCTTCCCACCCTTCTGGCTTGGTTTCCCCAGACACTCTGAGCAGCTCCCAACAGAATATTAAAAACACAATAAAACACCTAACATTAAAAACTTTCATAAACAGGGCTGGCTTCAGATATCCTCTAAAAGTCAGATAGTTGTTTATTTCCTTGACATCTGATGGGAGAGCGTTCCACAGGGTGGGTGCTACCTTGGTGTAAGGAGCCATTTGGTGCCTAGCTTATATATCGGAGTTTCTAACACTGCTTGCATACCAACGTTCACCAAGCTGGTGCCCTCCTGATGTTTTGAACTACAACTCCCATCCACCCCCTGGCAGCAGGGTGTACCCCACAACTCGACAGCCTGCCCAGTGTGCTTCTGCACATGTGATGAAGGGGTCCCTGAAACCCTCCACATGCTCACAAGATCGACACAGGATTCCACTGCTGGTCTGACATCCCCCACCCACCCCGCCAATATCATCTCTGGGGGAGAGGGGCTCAACACTGCAGTTCTCCTTTAACTAGCTTGTACTGTCAAAACCATGGACTCCATTCACCCTTTCAGATCCAGGACCTGAACTTAAAAGCCAGGAAAGGGTGATGGTTCCCCTCCCATGTTACACAACACCCCTTTGCACCCCCTTATCTTGTGGAGGTTGCACTAGGAGGCTGATTAATGGAGCTAACTCCCAGCCTTGAAACGAGATTTGGGCAGGTCTTGCTCTTCTGGCCTTCCACATTAACTCAAGGAAAGGTTTTTTGTGGGATCCTCAGAACAAGCTGTAGTCAGGGAGAGGATGTGGGCAGCTGTGGAAGCCTCTTCTGAGCATATGTGGGTATCTCCCTCCGTCTCCTTAAAAAACCTTTTCTCAAGTTCACCTCCATTTTACTGCTGATATAACAAGGGCTGGCCATTCTGAGCTTTGTAAGGTTTAGAGAGAAAGGGAGACCTGGGAAATCTTAAGTTCCCAGGCTCCCCAACTCTGTTGATGTGGCAGACTGCAGACTCCACACCAGGGAAGCACATTCAAGCAAGCGAGCGAGCAAGCAAAGAGGCTGTTTCAAGGTTGAAGCACAACAAAAAGGGCCTCCACATTTCTGGACTGAACCACCACAAGAGCACAAAGAAACAGTATTATGAGCTAGAGGGAAATGGCTGCAGGCGGCGTTGCGGGAGCACACACAGACCCTTTCAGGTGGACACCATCCTGCCATCTGCCACCATCTGATGGGCAGAGAAGCCCTCCATGGGAAGAGGGCGATACTTGGAGCTGGCTCTTTCACTTACCACAAGCAGATAACATGCAGCCGAAGAAGAGGAAAGGAAGAGTGCAAAGATAATGCCAGCAAGGACACACCACACCACAGAGATAAGGTTTTGTTTTCCGAACACACAAACCTTATTTACCCCACTGGGGGTTTGTACTGTCTTACCCGCTCTATGATCAGACAATTGGCCCAATGTCACCTGGTGAACTTTGCGGCTGAATGTAGCCCTAAGAAGTTTTTTGTTCTCAACAAAGCATTTAGGAGCAAGAGAGTCATTACATAAATCCATAATGTAAAGTGTGGATGGCTAGCTTGCCCCCCCCCCCCGGTGCTGGTACTGCACTACAACTCCCATGGTACTGCACTACAACTCCCATTACCCTTCTTTGCTACCGGCCATACTGGGACTGGTGAGACATGGAGTCCAGTGGACCTCCTCTGCATGGCAGATATTTCAAATAGAGCTTTCAGGAGCCTAAATCCCTGAAGATGGCAACCGCATATTAGTGAAGGGGGGGATGCAAAACACAGAGATGAGTTTAGAAAAACAGCCCAGTATGTTCTTAGCCCTACACTGCAGAGGAAAGGGGGGATGGCATGTAGTTGAAAAGGGCCTATCTGTATCGGAGAAAAAAGGATGAAGAAAAGCACAGCAGATCTGCAGAAACAAACACCCAATAATAGGATGCACAGAGCTGTTTTATAGAGACTATGGATACTTCCATAGCAGTGACAAAAATTAAAAATTAAAGGCCCCAGTCTGTTGTTTTCGACAGCTCTGTTCTGTGCCTGTTTCAGGAGACCTCAGAGAAAGGGGAATTGGTGAAACCTCAAGTAGCAGAATTTCTGGTGGCTGTTAACGCTTCTTGTTGTCCATCCAGGACTCTTTTTCCTCCCTCACAGAACCACCCCTTCTCTAGGCAGCTCTTTCTGGGGGGGGGGAGTAAGATTGTGGCCCACTTTGGTCTGTTCTTCACCCCCCTGCATCTTCTCCAACCTATACACTCACAACAAAGCCTGCCAATGTCTCCCTTACTGTTTTTGGACAGCATAAGAGCAACAGCACTCACAGCCTGGACATTGGAATCAAAAACGATGGTTGGGAATCCGTTCCGCAAAAGCGGGACTGCTCCACGCCCACCTGCCATGCTGCTCAAGAAAAACTCTTTATCTTTTGGGCATTTCCTTTCATGCTGGTCAATCTGAAGGAAGGATAACTCTGAAACAAGGGTGCATGAGCAAGGGTCAATATGGAAAAGGGGCAAGAATGTTGGGCATGCCTTTAAGGGCTTATCCTGAGCGTGGGGACCTTTCATGTTGCCAGACTATAGTGTTTTTATTCAACCCAGGGACAGATGGTATAAGGCTTGGATTGTGGGGTTGAGTTGTTGTTGTGGTTTTAAAAAAAAGGTCCTCTGGAAAAAGGCGGCGATCCTCTCTGGATCCTTCATTTGATAAAATCCACCTAACCATTCAGGGGTAGAGCCAGACCATAACCTTAAAGGAGGTCCTCCAAAGTAAAACAGCCCACTGGGGAGGAAGCCATGTGTTTCCTGTCCCCCAAAGCAGGCTCACTGACCCCTCCCCAGGCAACTTACCGTCAGGGACCTGGTTGGGCTGCCTCCTCTTCTCGTAGATGAAGATGATAGTGACGAGGACAATCACTTCAGCCACGATCCCCAGGAACGGCCAAAGAGCTGCCAGGCGGCTGCGCACCCGTAAGCTTATCACGGCGCTCCCATCGCCCTTCTCGTTGGTGCCGTTGCACATGTAGTCGCCCGGGTCCTTCTCAATGTGCAGGGAGAGGATCTGCAGCTCTGTCTTGTTACCATCAGACTTGATGAAGAACCGGTCCTCGGTGCCATTGACGATAGGCTGGGGGAGGAGGAGGAGGAAGAAAAGAAAAGGGTTTGGTGTCGTCTGCTAGCGCAGTGCTTTGAATCGAGGGGCAGGTTTCTTCGAAATCCACAATCCTGGGTGAACTCATCATTGCACTAGGTCTCATGGTGGCCATAAACAACAAGGGGCTGCTAATAACCCAAAAGTTATGGAAGTGGAAGAGTTACATATGTCGGCTAACAGGCCCCGTACACCATAGTAAACAGTCCTGACTGGGTCTGCCTCTAACAGATGTTTGCTGCAGTTGAAATGTCTAGCAATACCCAAGTCCAGAAGGGCAGATTTGTTGTCAAACTTCAACATTTTACCTTTGAAGATCAAGAGAGGACAGGTTTGCCAAAGTTCTGCTTCAAGGATTAAGTTCTACCTTTGCAACCACTTAAGCATGCGAAACATGCATTGTTTGACTGTAGATTTTATCAAGGGGCTGGTTAGAGAATAAATACCTGATCCCCTTAAGCAGCGGGCACTCCTTAAGCAGCATCTTTGAATACCTTCCTTGAGGGGTCTTAAATAAAGCTATTGTGGAACAGGTAGCATTATAATCAAAGGTTGTAGTGTCTCTTACACCTGCTGTCATCGTTAGTTCCTTATTTATCACCTAATTTATTTTAAAAAAACAACCACACTGTGGCTTCTAAGGTTTTTCACATTACTATAATTATATGGTCCTGAGTCCCGCCCCCCTCAAAGTCCCCCTCTCTCTGATCATATGCCCTTTAAAAAAATAAGCTACAGTATTTTCATCTCTGACATTTGGTTATTTAACAGAATTTTCTCAAGGGGTGCTAGCTGCAAATTCCTGTGCTTGGGGTGGTTTGTCTTTCTAATGTTGAAGGATCATTTATTGGATGCTTGCAGGCTGCTGCCCAACTCCACAGAGGGGCTAGGTTATCCCGTTTCATCCATGCCCATTAACAGATTTCCTAGCCTCCTTCCTGTTGCCGCTATCTAACTTATGCAATCAGGTATGTTTTTTGCTATATTTGTGAAGTTAAAGCCACCGTTGGTCACTGGGAGCTGGAGTTTGGCACATGCCAGCCCCCCAGGAAAACAAAATCAAAATAGCTGGCTGATTTGCAAGAAAGTAGTTTTGTGTGATGGTGAGTGGGAGATCCCTAAGGACACATGGGCACAACATTCACTTAATTATGCTTAATTACATTTATAATAAGTTCTGCCCAAGTCCATATTTATTTTTGCAAGTGTTTCTTCCACATTTATTTTTATGCCTTGGTCAATTTGCCTAGCTATGGGGAAACCTAAGGATGGAAAGTTATCAATCTTTAAGGGCCAGTCTGTGTGGTGGCTGCCTATTAGTCCCTGCTGTTTGGTCATTGCTTCTACTGGTCAATTTTATATCAGGACAGGTGGCTCAAATTGCCTAATGGACAATCATAATTTAGGTCTGGAGTTCTGCGGGTCTGTTTAAAAAGAGCAGGGTGGCGTCTGCGAAAAGAGCCACCTTGTATTCCCGTCTGGCCACTGCAACACCCTTAATTTTAGTGGGTTGGTTAATGAAGCATGCTAGGGACTAGGTCAAACAGCATGGCTGATACGGTGGCAGCTCCTGCCTCACTCCTTGCTTCAGCTGTATTAGTACAGGCCACAACTTATTGCTTGGGTACACTTGAGGAAATGGGGTGGGGAAGATGGTTTATGCATGGTAAAGCCCCACTGCACACCATCAAAGGCTTCCTCGACATCAAAAGAAACCTGTGCAGACAGAGGCTGCCTTGCATTTGCCGCCATGTTAATTAGAAAGCGGGGGTGGTCTGCTCCCTGTCACTGCCCAGAACCACTGAACTACTTTACAAAGGGAGGAAAACAGAAGCAGTGGAGCGTGGGGGATGGGGAAATGTTTGCTTTGGCCAAGAGACTCACCTGGGACACATCTCCGGCCAGCCTGAACCAACTCCACTGGGTAACAGGAGGGTATGAGGAGCTCTTGCAAACCAGCATGCCTGTGTCCCCCTCGTTCCCATGCTCTGTCTTCTTGTAGGCATACACGTGTGGCTTCACTGCAAATGAAGAAAGAGGTGAAGGACAGCTGGCAATGAGGTACCCGAGGAGAACAGGTGAGCAGCAAGGGCCAAGGATAGCTGGCTGCTTATGAAAGCGAGTTAAAAATTAGCATCAGTGATGAGGGAGGGGATTTTCAGCAAACTGGTCCTTCTCTCTCCCTGCCCCCTGACAAACTATTGAGGTCACGAGTGACGTGCATTGGTGAAAATGTAGGCAGATGGGCTGGTAAAACCGATGCAAGCTAACTTTCACAGGTGCATTTGTAAGACTGCAGTGGCATCTGAAGCTGCCTGACTGCTGGTTCCTCAGATTCAGTGCTGCTTACATGGGCTGGCAGTGGCTTTGCCATGGATTCAGATGGGGGTAGGGGCTCCCCAGGCCACACATAGTATAATAATAATAATAATAATAACAACAACAACAACAACAACAATTTATTATTTATACCCCGCCCACCTGGCTGGGTTTCCCCAGCCACTCTAGGCGGCTTCCAACAAAAGATTAAAAATACATGGAAACACCAGTTATTAAATGCCATGGACTGAACCAAGGATCTTCTGTGCGCAAAGTAGGCAATCTGCCATTTCCCCACTTTCCCCCTTCCACCCAGTTTCTTTCCATGTGTGCTTCCAGATAGCCCAGTCAGTAGAGCATGACACTCTTAATCTCAGGGTTGTGGGTTCAAGCCCCACATTGGACGAAAGATTCCTGCATTGCAGGGGGCTGGACCAGATGACCCTTGTGGTCTCTTCCAACTCTACAATTCACTGAGCTATGATCTTTAAGACTGCAGTCCTGAGGGCAAGACCCACCTTTACTACCACTGACCTTTGCAAGTTGCTCTGGGAGCAAGCGGGGTAGAACAGCTTCAGGCAAAAAGGGAATGAAATGAAAAGGCCCGAGGAAGCTGCCTTATACTGAATCACCCCATTGGTCCACCAAGCTCAGTAATGTCTACACTGATTGGCAGCGGTCCTCCAGGGTTTCAGGCAGGGATTCTCTCCCAGCCCTACGTGCAAATGCCCTTGGGGATTGAACACGGTACCTTTGGCATGCAAACCACTGAGCTAGTGTCCTTTCCCTAAGAGTAGCCATGCCCATTAATCCCAAAGGGTCTACTCTGAGCAGAGAGAATGTTGGACACAGCCCTCAGGCACCTCCATCAGTGCCCAAAGAACAAGGGCAAGCAGGTATGCTTCTTGCCATGGACAGAAAGCTGAGAGGACCAGGCGCAGGTCCATCACCAGCAAAAGTGCCCAGGTAAAAAACACCCCCCCCCCAAATCCTTTGGCCCATGTTCAGCAATGATACAACAACATCTGGAGAAGGCAGAAGCAGGACGAGTGTTCGGGTTCCCCCGCAGAGCTCACCTTTCACGTATACAGTTGCTTTGGAAAGGGGAACTGTTTCGAAGATGCAGTGGTACTCCCCTGAGGTGTCGTGGTCCACTTTTGGGATTCTGGAATGAATGAAACAAAGCATGTTAGCAGAAAGATGAGCAGAGCACACCCCAGTTAGCGCTACACGGGAACACAACCACCCATAATTTTTCTGGGCCTAGATTGGGGTGGGATGTGAGGCTCGTCTGTGACCCACAAGCCATCTTCTGTCATTTATGGAGTTTGCTACCACAAGATGTGGTCATGGCAGTTAGGTGAGATGTCTAAAAAGAATAAATAAATGCCTACTAGCTGCTATTGGCAATAGCAGCTGCAAGGAACTTCCAGGATTATTTGCTTTACAGTGGTACCTCGCAAGATGAATGCCCCGTGCAACGAAAAACTCACAAGTCGAAAGCGTTTTGCGATGTGTTTGGTGACTCGCAAGGCAAAGTTTTCTATGGCCGCGCTTCGCAAGACAATTTTTTTTGCGGTTTTTTTTTTTGCTGCGGCAAACTGCGCTCCGCAAGACGAAATTATCGCAAGACGAAGCGACTCATGGAACGAATTAATTTTGTCTTGCGAGGCACCACTGTATATGTTAATTGGATTTATATACTGCCCTCCATCAAAAGATCTCAGGGTGGTTCACAACATAAAAGCACATATAGTTAAAACAGAAACAGCAAAACAGTACCCCCCCCCACAATCACATGTAAAAGACTGCAGAATATTAATCAGCCAAAGGCCTGATTGAAGAGGAACGTTTTTGCCGGCTAGGGGTGGGATTTGAACTCTGGTCTCCCAGGTCTTAGTCTGACACTCTAAGCACTATAACACAATGTAAAACCATTTAGCAGCAGGCTGTAGGTGGCAAATCGCAATCGTGTCATTTTGCTGAATTAAAACCCTGCGTCTGTGATCACCTCCCTAATAAAAGGCCTAATATATTTACTCCCAAGTAATCTCCCAGAAGAGGCTACAAGAGGAACTGAGTGCAATGTGATGAGAGCAGGAGGCAAATTCCATTCAGAATCCACCACCTCCCCCACCCAGTGAGATTCCTACACACAAATCAGGAGCTTTAATAAAATCAGCGACACAGGAAGGGGAAATCACTTGGTGGGGTGGGAAGAAAATATTTATCCACCTTGAGCCCAGAGAGGCAATGGCATCTCAGTTAGGAAGCTTATTCAGACAGGATTTCATGGATTAGCCAGACTTCACAAACACAAACACACCATATCAATTATTTTGGAGAGGGAGGGTTGCTGTGCTGTACAAAAGGCAGGCAGAACATTCGGGGGGGGGGGGGGAGGAGAGATGACGATGACATAGGGGGAAGGCCCCATTTTGTTAGATCTCTAGCAGGTTTAGAGCTCTTTCCTCTTCCCCCTGATTTCAGCACATGGAGACAGAGAGCCCAGTCAGAGAATTGAGGGCATGAGAGAGGGTTGCTGGCGGGTGGGGGAAAAGATAAATACTTTTAATCCTCACTCAGCTCCCTGTTGCTATGGGGAGAGAGGCACGTCTGCTCGGCTGCTGCGTGGAAAAGGACGTGACTCCTCTCCCGCCAGATGGACTTCTGCCAGCGGGGTGGGTGGGCAAGAGGGAGACTAATGGGGGTGGACAGTCCACACCGCCATTGCAGCGAGGGGTGGCATTTCAGTTCACAGGAACCCAGGCGTCCAGGGCAATGGGGCTGTCATGGGGAGGCTTCGAAGGCAGAAGGAAATGTGACATTGGATCTACAGTGAAGGTTCGTTTTCTGCGGGGATCCTCTCCCCGAGATTCAGAATGCAAGGTGTACAATCTCTCGCACACTCTTCCACGGCAGATCAGTCCGCACAAAGAGCATTCAGCACTCTGCCCTTCAGCATGAGAGGAAAAACGTATGAAGAGGTGTGTCGAAATATAAGCACAAAATTTGACTGAGTCAAGCTGCTCATAGAATCACAGAGTTGGAAGGAACCACAAAGGGTTGTCCAACCACCTGCAAAGCAGGAATCTCAACTAAGGCATCCATGATAGATGGCAATCCAACCTCTGCTTAAAGACCCCCAAGGAAGATGAGTCCACAAGTCTGAATCTCATTTCTTGTAAAGGGGGAAGCCTATAGAAGGGAAAGCTACCTGCTGTGGATCTCACAAAGAGGCTGAATAACTGAGGTCACTTTCTCCCTGCCTCTGTATCTTGTTTACCAAGAAAAGGCATTGTGTTGGGGTTGTTGTTTTTTAAGTTGGCATGATGCACAAAGACTCCACAGGGGACCCAGTAGCAGCAAGCATTCCTACACTCTCCCCAATGGGTTCATTCCTTTGTTTCAATGAGGCTGCCTGACGGAAGAGCCACTTATCAAACACCAGCAACGCACAGCCAGAATGCAGATTTGTACAAGCAGGTTAGGAGCAGGACTTGCGAGGAACAGCATGTGCTGCCCTCTCCTCTAGAGGAGGAAGTTTATGATCTTCTCAAATATGGGGTCTCATCCCCACTCTCCCTTCCCCAGCAGTCCGGGCAAAATACGGCTAAACCCTGTTACGCTGCAATTAGTACAAAACTAGATAGAAGCCTTTTAAGGCTCTGGAAAAGGGGGCTGAATGTGGCCCTAGATAATCTCCCAGTGCTACACCCATCACCCTGTCTGATTCATACCCTCTCTTCAAGTGTTTCTGACTGGCTGGAAAAGTGTCCTTAACTCTGAGTACGACTCTCGCTTGCCTGGATGGAGGACACAAAGGTGGTGTGCATAGAAACTAGTGTATTGCACATAGGGGGAATCTGCATGTGCTACTCTGCCCACTTTTGACTCTCACCCCACCTCCCCACTGGCTCGTGGCCCTCAGGAGACAGCTCAGAACCTTGGGCTGAAAAAAAGGTTCCCTGCCCCTCCTTTAGGGGACCCAAATGCTCTTCAGGACGAGTGCAATAACAAAGCAAGCCAAACAGGGAATCCGCAGTTCTACTTGTTGACTTTGCCACAGGGAGTTTTACTGCTCTCAGGCAGAAAAGAACAACACCCAGCCTCTCTCTCACGCTTTGCATTGATCTTCAGAAGGGAAATAATTCCTTCTACCCCCACCAGCTCAAGCTAGATAGGGAGAGGCTGGGACTGGGGGGGGGGGACATTCCAAGAGGCTCCATTGGATGGCACCAGAACAAGAAGCTGTTCCCTTCCAGAGCTCCAATGGTTTGGCATTGATGAGGACAGCAGGGAACCCCATGGCAAAGTCAAGGTCAAGCTGCAATCCTGTGCACTTATCAGAGAATATGCAATACTGAAAACAATGGGGCTTGCCTTCCAACTAAATTTATGGGCTGTGGCTCAAAAGCAGAGCACAGAAGGTGCTGGGTTCGAATCCTTACAGCATACCCAGGTGGGGCTGAGAAACAGACTGATCCTGGAGTGTTTTTGGCTGTCAGTGCAGACAATGATGAGCTAGGTGCACCAATGACCTGATTTGGCAGATCCATATGAGCATGAGATGGTGTTGGAGGGAAAGAAAAACCAGGAGGTGACCCTAAAGTTTTGGTTTGCCTCGAGGATCATTATTGAGTGTCAGCTCTTCATTTATGTGTGTTCAAGACATGCATATCACCGCAAACCTGGAAGTGGCACTTAAAGGAGCAAAAATGGCAAACTGCCTTTGCAAGTGCAATCCAAGGAGTGCTGCTGGTTTTTTAAAGGGTTTCTCAAGGGTTTCCAGAGGGTCTCTGCAGGCTTTGTCAATGGTGTTCCCAATATATGCGATTTCACTTAAACATGCAGTGCCTTGGAACGTAACCCCCACATAAATGGGGAGTTGCCTGTATTGATTTGAGGGTTGGACTATGACCCGAAAGACCCAGTTTCAAATCCCCACTCAGTCATGAAGCTCACTGGGTGACTTTCGGCCAGTCAGTCTCTCAGCCTGCCCTACGGTGGAGTCCTTCTGGCAGCATCAGTACATTCAAGCCCTTTCTTTAAAAAAAAGTTTGATGTTGCCCTTGCGTCCTGCCTGCAGGCTTCCCATAATGGGCATCTGGCTGGCTCCTGTGAGAACAGGATACTGGAACAGGTCTTTAAGCGGAGGCTTGATGGCCATGTCAGGAATGCTTTGATGGTGTTTCCTGCTTGGCAGGGGGTTGGACTGGATGGCCCTTGTGGTCTCTTCCAACTCTATGATTCTATGACTAGATGGGCCATTGGCCTGATTCAGCCAGGCTTTGCTTACGTTCATAATAAACTTATCTGCTCTGTTCTGGATTTAGAAAGAATTGCTCACCCAGAGAACTTGTTGGCATGGAAGAGAACATGCTAAACAATGCCTCCCCCACCCGGAAAAATATATATTAAAAGATACCTACAGGTATGAGGTAAATTCTGGTGAAGTCTCATTCGTATCAAGCCTCATTCCCCCCTTCTCCCAGTAGTGGCCTTTGACGGCAGTTGGCGGTTCTGTGATGTTGCAGGAAATGATCACGTTCGAGCCGGCAGTCACCTCGGGAGTGGCTGAGATTTTGGCCCCTGTGTTGTCAATATTTTGGGGAAAAGAATGAAGGTAAGAAAGAAAGTTAGGAAGACGTAGCCAAGGCGGGCTGCTTTCAGAAGAGAAAGTGGTGGTGGCAAAGGACACAGTTGCAGCATGGAGCTCAGTCACCTGTAAGCAGAGGTAAAGTGGCCTAGTTGTCACATAATGGCTTGTTTCTAGGCCTGCCCTTCCCCAAACTGCCTTCTAGAGGCATTGGACTACAACTCCCAGTGTGCTGACTGGAGCTTACATGGGAGTTGTAGTCCAAAGCATCTTGAGGACAATGGCATGTGA
The DNA here is from genome assembly GCF_965207765.1 of Zootoca vivipara. NCBI lineage: Eukaryota > Metazoa > Chordata > Lepidosauria > Squamata > Lacertidae > Zootoca > Zootoca vivipara. The sequence goes on along the minus strand of NC_142589.1, from coordinate 91,799,574 downwards.
AAGGGCCTGGCCTAGGCTTTGCATAGCACCTAACCTTAAAGCCTCAAGTATGTGCTTGTTGGTCATATGACTGTGAAATCGTGAGCTCCAAGTGGGCTCCAGCACAAGCCTCCAGAGAGCTTAGGAGAGAGAGGCAGCTTCCCATGCTCACGGCTATTCCAGTCCAGTCCGATGCCAATGATTGCTACCAAGATTGAGAAGTTGAGCAGGTTTACATATACATCTGGCCAGTTTCCATCATTTCCTCTGGGTACAAAGTTTGCGGGTTTATTGGGGGGGAGAGTGTTAAAGAGGAATTAGGCATTCGGTACACACACTACACCCACATCCAAACATCTTGGATTCCATCAAGCAACACCCATGAAGTGAAATTGCCCCACCACGTGCTCTGCATGTGTAAAATAATTTACAAAATGGCCAGGTAGCAGTGACAGCAGCAGTCTGCTGAGATTCTTGAAGCTGGAGGTATGGCGAGGAGGCCGGTAACTTTGGTAGTAACAGAACTGCCAGCTGCCATGCTCTGGGTGCCAGAGGGAGATTCCTACTCAGTACCTTTTGAAGTGCAGTGAAATGCTGGCAAGGAGGGCAACTTACAGCAACTGGTCTGCGCCCAAGGACCATTTGTTCTCAATGCTGTTGGACATGGATCTCATGTGACAGTTTTTACATTTGCTCTTTTCCTGTGGGAATTCGCTGTAGCCAGTGAGTAAACGGTCATGCCCTATACTGGCCTGAGAAGGAACCATTTCATATGGGGAACCATTTCATATGGGGAACCATTTCATATGAGACAGGGACCCAAACCTTTGAAGAGGTAACAGTTAAACCAGGCTGCCTTGCCCCCATCTAAAACGAATCCCTGGAGCATATCCAGGCCAGTTATTGTGGCCAAGCAGAGTTTCAATTTCAAGGGAATTTTTGCAGACATACCCCCACCCTCAATAACCAGACAGATGCTTGACAAATCCCCCCACCCAGCCCTTTCTCCTCAGAGACAGGGGACTCTACAGGGCTGAAAGACACACTTGAGATTTGCCTCTCCGAAAAGAAGGATATTTCCATTCACCAAGAAACATTATTATTATTTATTTTTCCAGCCATCAATACAGCAGTGGTTTTCAAAGTTTGACATTTAGAGAATTGTTTCTTGCACTGAGTTCTGGACACCTGGCAGAGAATTCCCAGTCCACCGCAGAAGCAACTGGGGGTGGTGGTGAGAAAGATAAATATGGACCTACCGAAAAAACCTGAAGCGATTCCTGACTCCCAGTTGCAAATTGAATTCTTCCCTGCCCTAAACCATGCTGCTGATAGGATAAGTGTTGTATCCAACTCTGTCATACTCAGAGTGAACCCACTGAAATTTATGCCCCTAATTCAGGTATGTCCCTTAACTGGAGTTGTATACAACCCTAAACATATGGCACCATGTTCTCTTGGTTGGTGAATCTTGGTTGGTGCCAATAAAAATTAAAAGCAGATCCCACAAGCCTGATGCCTGCATACAGTTCACAAATGGCCCTTGGCCAGCTCTGCTGAGTGGCACCGTCAGCCCATAAGAGTTGAGTGTGTACTTTAAACCGATTCCTGAGCATCACAGGAAAAGAAAGCTTTAATATCTGTCTTTATGGATCTTCTCATTAAGGAACCCCCAATAAGCTTCCAAGAAACACAGGAAGCTGCTTTATACTTACTTAGGTTCCCCATGGTTTCAGGCAGGGGGACATTCCCTAACTGGAGATGCTGCCACTGGGGAATGAACCTGGGATTTCTTCCTGCATGCAAAGCAGATGCTCTGCCAAACAGAATTTGAAAACCACTGACAAGAGGGCAACAAGCAAGGGAGGATACTTCCTTTTGTAAAAGAATCCAAACTGAGGCATGTCAAATTCAATTTGCTTGCTCAGTGTTTCGGCCATAAAAGACAAGCCGTTTCTCTTGTTGCTGGACAATCTGGACTTTCAGCTCAGCATAGGGTGGGGGGAAGGGGAAGGAGAGAAAGGGGGAGGAGGCAAATAAGCTAAACTGGTTGTTCCACAGCACAAACAACTAGACGTGTTCCCACAGTGCTGCACAGAGACAGTGCTACAGCCATTTCAAAAACGGTTGCAATTACACCACAAGCAAAACAAGACCGTTTCAATCCAGCTCGCGACAACCAGTAACCTCTAGCAAGGTTGGAAAGCATATCAAAAGCAGGGGTGGGGGAAAAGCAAGACTGTGTGTGTATATAGATAGAGAAGCAGGAAAACAAGATGAAGAGAGGTCGGTTTGCTGGCGGCTGCCAAAAGCAGAGCCACTTTCAATTTTGCATTTCGGAAAAGGAACACCAAGGAGGACAAAGTTGGCATTCAGGGTCCAGAAGCCAGAGGGATCGGTAAGGACGGTGTGGTTCTGATGGGGAAGTTACAACCCTTTTTGAGCAGGGCTACTCGCCAGGAGTGAAGGGGAGGATGCGGGTGGGGGTAGGTCTTTTGGATTTCTACACAGTTAGGGCGGGAAGGTGCAGCAGGGTTCTCGGGAAGCCATGGGACATGGGTGAAAGGGGTGGCGGGGGCATGGCAAAGCTAAGAGACACGGTTGTGTCCAAGCAAATGCCAATGGGGATTGGGGCAACTGCCACTCACGCTCAATGACAATCACGTTCGCCTGGGAACGGATCCACTTGACTTTGGGGCTCTTCGACAAGTGGTTGCGGTCGGGGTCGTTGCTGGCTCGGCACTCGTAGGTGCCCGAGTCGTTGAGCGTGAGGTTGGTGACGTAGATGGTGCTGGTGGAGTGCTGCTTGTAGGTGGCGTTGATTTTGACCCGGTCCTGCCAGGCCCCGTCCCACAGCTGGACGGCTGTCTCGTTGGGCTCGGCCCCCTCGAACCACCACTGGATCTCGGGGATGGGGCTACCGACAGCCTCGCAGTGCAGCTCCACACTGTCCTCCGTCAGCTTCTTTTGAGACAGCGGCGACTTTATGAAGCCAGCTGCGAGGCGGGGTGGGGGGGAGGAGAGGCATTAGTGCAAAGTATTATTAGTGCAAAAGAGAGAGAAAGAGAGTGGAGAGAAAGAGATCAGCAGCCTTTTAAAAATATATTAAAGAAGAACCATCATGGCAACTCACATCGGCACAGTCACTCCACAAATGGCCACTTCTATTACAGGTCGCTTAAAATACTGAGTAAGAAGAATCTTTGTCCTCCCCTCAAAAGACAGGGGTGGGCAAGTGGCTCTTGCACTCACTGTTAGTAAGTTCCATTCTTTTTCAAGCTTTGCCTGCACAAGAACTTGGGGCCTACAAGGAACTGGTGGAAAACTAAACAGGAAGCACCACAAGACTGGTTTTACACTTCTTGCTGTTTAACTTTCATCCCACCGAGACTACTGCCGCAAGTCCTGGGTATGTTGGGTCACTGTGTCCTTATCAGAAGGCTCGACAAGCTTCAGAGGCAATTACAGAGCCTTCAACAGAAAGGCCACATGCAGAACTTTGGACGTGCTCAGAAGGTGAACAAGCCAACACCACCGCAGCTCCATATGCTTTACTTATGCAGCAACACAGCAATCAGAGGCTCTCAATCCATACCCATCCCAAACTTGAAAAATGCTGGAAGATGGACTGTTTTGTTATTTATTTGCTCCCACCTTTCCTCCAAGGTACATGGCTCTCCCCCTCTCCATATTATTGTTGCAACACCCTGTAGGTTAGGCTGAAGGGCAGTGACTGGCCCCAGGTCACCAAGCTTCATGGCTGAATGTAGATGTGAATGCCAACACTGTTAGAAACTGAGATATGAAAGCTAGGAGCTAAATGGCACCTTAAACCTAGGTTGTGGGCGCAACAACGGAATGTCTAGGCACTTTTTTATAAGAAGAATACCAAGCTGAAAATGAATGAACTGCAGCTAAAATATCATCTTCATTTTTTCACATAGTCTAGTCCTTCCCCTGCCCAACCCCGTAATATTCTTAAGAGGGTCTCTTCTCTGGTCTTCAGAGAGTAGCTGGAAGTGGGGAGGCAGAAAAAGGTTCTCCTTTCCTTCCACTCTGCAGTTTTAATCTGAAATCCTAGGCGCAGTAATGCACCCAGAGCTCAGAAACTGCTTTCGCAAAATACTGAAATAAATGCGCTTTTCGACAATATTCTAATTTTCCAAGTTTCACCTGTATGCTCACCTGAACTCAGAATTACACAAAGCACCCATGGAAGCAATGGCTCCCCAATCCCCTTCCATTTTGGGGGCAATGGGATGAGCAGTTCAGGTGGGGATGCTCAGGCAGGTGTATTTTCTTTAAATTAATAATAATAATAATAGACAGTTGCTTAAGCCCTCACTTGCGAAAGACTTTCCACTTGCTTTTCAGTTCCGTCTACTGGTCTTCATTCCCTTCTGCAGAGAAGAGGGAAACAGGGGACAAGTCATTAAGAAGGAAGCTAATGGTGGGGGACATTTGAGTCACCGTGCACGTCAACTGCCACACAGTTTAGCAATTGTCGCAAGAGTGTTTGCCCTCGCAGCAAACCCAGATGGTTCCTTCCAGGCACGCCAAGAGACAAAGACAAGCCCTGCTATGTAATTATCAGAAAAGAGCACCCCTCCGACAGGGAACACGTCCTCACATGCCCCACGCTGAGGTGAACAAGCATGCCTTTGCCTCCTCCGCCAATGGTCAGTTGACCCAAATTGGGTAACTCTTGGCATGCAGCCTGGCCATAGTGACTGGGTGCCATTGTGTGGGGTTCCGATTCCCGGTGCAGCAAGCCAGTTCCCTCTGCGCTACTAGCCAACCTGATGTGCTGCGTCAGACCTCAGTGTGCTCGCTCACTCGGCTGCCCAATCGGATACAATATGCCCTCGCAAAATCTTAGCGTAAGCCAAAAATTAAAAACCCGAGCAAAAAATAAAAGTTCAGAGAATCATTTCTTTAACCAAGGCTGAATAAACCTTGCCCAAAGCAAATAGCATCAAGAGCCAGAACAATGCCAAGGCTACCCAGGGGAAGAGAACATTGAAGCATCAAGAGGGGCTAGATTTAGAATGCATATAGGGACATGTGAAGCTGCTTTATACAGAGTCAGACCTTTGGCTCACCCAGTTCAATATTGTCTCGAATGAGCAGAACTGACGCTGCAGGGGTTCAGGCAGGGGACAATACTACCTGAAGATGCTATCAGGGATTGAACCTGGAACCTTCCGCCTAAGAATGTAAAAAGAGCCAATGCCCATCTAGTCCAGCAGCCTGTTCTCACAGTGGCCTACCAGATGCCAGTGGGAACACCACAAACAGGATCTGAACATAAAAGCACTCACCCCTCCTGCAGTTTCCAGTAACTGTTTGCAAGGCGGATACCTAAAGGAGCGTCTCCACCCCCATCGTTCTGCCCGAACACTGAGGTCCAGCTCCGAGGGCCTTCTGGCGGTTCCCTCATTGCAAGAAGCCAAGTTGCAGGGAACCAGGCAGAGGGCCTTCTCGGTGGTGGCGCCTGCCCTGTGGAACGCCCTCCCATCAGATGTCAAAAAGGAAAACAACTACCAGATTTTTAGAAGACATCTGAAGGCAGCCCTGTTTAGGGAGGCTTTTAATGTTTAAGAAATTAGTGTATTTTAATGTTTCTGTTGGAACCCGCCCAGAGTGGCTAGGGAAAGCTAGCCAGATGGGTGGGGTATAAGTAATAACTTCTTCTTCTTCTTCTTCTTCTTCTTCTTCTTCTTCTTCTTCTTCTTCTTCTTCTTCTTCTTCTTCTTCTTCTTCATCATCATCATCATCATCATCATCATCATCATCATCATTATTATTATTATTATTATTATTATTATGCTGTACCGAGCTACAGTTTTTCTGAAGGAACAAAAAATAGGGAGTTCGCTTATTCTATCTGCCCCATAAATGAGGGTTCTGTAAAGAAAAAACTGCTTTGCAAAGGAAAGGGGGGTACCCCCAACACTGTGTGCACTAAATTTGCTGCCTTTGCACTCAATATAGAGCTTAGACCCTCTTGGGTCAAGGGGTATCTTGTTAAGTCAGGGACACATTAGATTTACTTGTCGCCTCTTCAAGGAGCTACAAGTGGCACACATGATTCTCTCCTGATCAGTTTTATCCTCCCGACTACCCTGAAAGGAAGGTTATACTTAAGAGACAAATAAATGGCCCAAATTCAACAAGCAGGCACCATGGAGTTGCAGGGATTCAATTGTGGATCTCTGAGCCTTAGTCCAACATTTTAACCATTACACAGTCACACTGGAAAACAACCACCTCCCATAAACTCTAGTTGTCAGACAATATGCATTTTAATTGTTTTAGCAACCAGTCAGTAAGCAAGCCTGCTCAGGGAAACTGTTGCAAAATGGGAAACCTTATTCATGGCTAGGGGTTTTAAAGGTCTGTTTTCTTAAGAAACAAAACACTTTCAGGGCCAGGAGCCCAGCTTGCACATCCATAACACGCCCCTTTAGAGAAGGTAGGGAAACCTCAAGACAGTGGTCAAATGTGGGCCTCCAGGCTCCTCTGTTTGGCCCTGGGAACTTTCCTAGGTCTCACTGGTCCTCCTTTACACACTCCTTAACTGTTTTTGCCTAGCTCAAATATGTCCTTGGAACTTGCTTGTCTGGATAGAGGGCAGTGTGTGTATTGAGAACAGCCTACTGTACCAAATGTTAAAATTTGCACACCTCTGGCTTAACATGCAATGGGCATGCCCTATGTGACCTCAACCAAACAATCAAAGGTTGCTCTTTTTTTTTTACTTCAACGTAAGGCTAGTCCTCACTCAACCCAAATAGCCTCGCTTTAAACTCTTCCCAGTACATAATATGCAAGAAAATTGAGTAATCACATCCAAGAGAACTTTAACTGGCTTTAGTCACGGGAACAACTGGTGACTTGTGTCACATCCTGTACAGTCAGGGCTGGCTATGTTGCCTGGCTTCCTACCCAAAAAAACCCATGCGAGGGGCAAGGAAATTGTGGCCCTTCAGACATCACTTGACTCCAACCCTCATCATCCCCAGCCACAATGGTCAGGAACAATGAGAGTTCAGCAAGATCTGGAGGGTCACTGGCTCCCCACCCCATGTCCTGCCCTGCAAGCTTCCCAGAGATTTCTAAAGGAGCTTCTCTGCCTTCAACAGGAATGGGAAGTCCAGGTTTGAGGAGGAGAAATTGGTCCTCCAGGCCTCTCCTTGTGTATTTTTTGAATCTGTCTGCAACCTATGGAAATGCTTCTTACCTGCCTGGATGGAGGATGCAGATGTATGTCTATCCCATTATCTCTCTGGCTTTTTCCCCACCCAGCTTGGATGGAGAGACAAATGTGTCCACCAACCTGGAAACTACCCCCCTACACAGAGCTTACAAAACACAGCGGTAAAAAATTAGTGGGAAATTAGACACACAAGAATTCACACAATTTTTTAAAAAATGTTCCTAAATCCGGCCTCCAAACTGGAACAAGCAAATAAAGCGCTGCAGGCAACCCTGCAGGGCTGAACTCAGTTCATTAGGCTCTGAGTCTTGTTCACCCATCAAAACACTTTAAAAAAAGAAGAAAAGGCACCAACTGCTGGCTGAGGCACCCGGGAAACAGTTTGTGTCCACAGCCAAGGAACTGCCATGCTCTGGGGGCAGAGGAGGAGAGAGAGATGGCCGTGACAGGATTTTTTCTGTTCCTTGCATAATATGATTAACTCAGGAAGTTGTGTGGTGGTAAATTCAGGGCAGGAACAATAAAAACCTACTTCACACACACAAAATACACAATTTATGGCTTTTTATATTTTTAAGTGGGGTAGAAATTAAGGAAACAAATAGATGACTTGGGGCAGCACATACTTCCTTCAGTCAAAGGTATATATTCAAGAAAGTTTATGGGAGGGGCACTTTGTGAAGTACATTGGGCTGTATCCAACATGAGTAGACCCACTGAAATTTAGAGGACAAGGCTTAAAATTAATGGATATACGTCAGCTATGCACTTTATTTTCAATGAGTCTATTCTGAGCAGAATTTCGCTAGATCCACCCCATTACAAACAATTCCAGCTCAGTTTTAAGCCTTAACTGGTGTTCAGCTTTCAAAACCGAAGAGACTTTGGTCACAGCAAAATCAAAGCACTATGTCACGCCAGGTTTACGAAGCTTATTTAAATTTATGGAGTTGCCTTTGTTATTATAAACCACACTGGGAACAGCTTTGTAGCTGAAGGGCAGCGGAGAAATGTGTTTGATAAATAAAAGCAGTTAAAAGGTTAGAAGGGCCAGCCCTCTTGCAAAGGTCGGGCTGGCTAGAAAACCCAGCTGATGTCTCCTACTCCCAGCAAACCCCAGAATTCACATGGGAGGTGGGTTCTAAAATAGAGCACGCTGCTACAAAACATATTAAAAACAAGGTACGCCCAAAATGGATCGCTAGCCAACAAGGAAAGGTGCAGCGAGTTTAGGCATGTGGGCTGGCAAGCTGATGATGGACAGACTAGCACTGCCCAATAAGGACTAGCGTGTTTTGCCTTATGCAATTGGAACAAGTCACTTTTCCAGTGAGAAGGAAGGTAAGAGGGAGAATGACGGCCAGTTATTGAGTCTCAACCTGGGACCTTCTGCATGCAAAGCAGATGTTCTACTGCTGCTCTGCCCCACTTTGAGCTATGGCCCTTTTTAACCTTAGCAGGAGCATTCACAGGTACCCTATCCTCAGGGAGCTGAACCACACAATTTTCCTCACCAACAAAAAATGTGGCATCCTGCTCCTAGTTCCTACACAGGAGTTACTGCTTGTCGGAGCAAGCTCGTTTGACTGTGGAGGTGCACAGCTTGCAGGCCAACATTAACTGGAATAGGGAAAACCTGCCAGGTTCTCAGGGAAGTAAGTCCTCGATGAGGATGGAGAAAACAGGCTGGATCAAAAGAGGAGCAAAAACGATGTCCCAAGAGAGAGGAGGACACTGCCTCCTAGCCTCCTGTCCCGCTCAGCTCTTTATATCCAGCCGTTATATACCCTGCCCCAAGGAAAAACACATGATCTGCTCATTCGCTTCAAAGTAAAGTCACCTTCAACTAAAAACAGACACTCCCCACTCTGAGCTGAGGGGAGGAGCTGAAGAACCGCAGGGGACCTCTGGCACAAATGTAGCCATCCAGTCACTGACTATGGCCAAGTGCCAGGTCCTTTCACAGATATAAAGCATGGGCTTTGACCCTCCCTTTTCTCGGACCACTCCCCCCCCCTACAGCTACTAGGCTTCTCTGGACAAAGCAGAGCACATCCTAAGCCTCCATGCAATTTTCTGCAAGCCTGAGACTGGATGCTCATCTCATCTTTTAGGCTAGGGGTTGGGGAACTGTTTCCAGCATTAGGGGTTGCACTCTCTTCTGGGCAACCTTCCAAGGGCCACATGCCAGTAGTGGGCAGTGCAAAAAAGTGTGGAGCAGTGAGTGTCAATTCTTTCATTGGGACCATAGGCTGGTTTCTACACACACACTCACACTCGCTTTCCCAATGCTGGAGAGCAAGAGCCAAGAGTTCAAGGGCATATTCCAGCCAGGCAAATGCAGTCAGGGAGTGGTGGAAACAGGGCTGGTGAAGTCTGTAACCTATGGAGCGTTCTGACGACCAGACAGGATTGCTTGGAGGGGTGCATTTGGCCTCCAGGCTCCCTACCTTTAATTTTAGGCCATGAGGCATCCTGACTAAACTTGGCCAGGCAATTTCACTCTTTGAAGAAACCTGGCAGGTGACTTTTTAACCTCATTTCTAATTATGCCGAACCTCATACAAAGAGATGGTTTGGGGAAGAATTAATTTTTTCAATAGGGCGGAGGCTTCATGTTGCAACTAACCCAAGGCTGCAAATCTAAAACGGCAGCTCTCCCAACAAATGTAAGCAGCAATTTTTTAAAAAAGCTGTTGTTTTGCCACTCAAAACCTGCCCTCTGAACCAGCTGCCTGCCCTACAAGGAGACCATGCTAAGACAGCATGGAGATTCAGGGGCAAAAGGTACAGATCTGTCCAGATATGGGGATATTTGTGAAACAAGTGAAAAACCTGCGCTTTCTGCAAGCTGTGCAAGATGGCATTTGGAAGTACAAATTCTCTGAAAGGGACCTGAGAGATGGTGAGTGGACAAATCCAATGCATAATATCCTATAGCTGCACTTGGAAAGTGCCTAGATAGCAAGCAGTAGGACAGCTGGACCAGCTCAGATAAGCTCTTATCCAGGCAAAACCCACACAAACCTACCCCAAGAGATGCATTTAAGAAATAACTAACCATAAACATCAACCCCCCCTCCCTCCGATGTGCCCACACAAACTCTGGAAGTCACTCCCACATGTAGTGATGGTTACCAACTTGAAAAAGAGGATTACACAGATTCATGCAGTATAAGGCTATTAACAGCTACCGGCCACAATGGCTACATTCTCTCCTCCACTGTCTGAGGAAAGCCAGTTGCAGGAAATTGCAAGTGGGAAAAGCACTACTGCACTCTGGTCCAGCTTGCAGGCTTGCCAAGGTTGGCCACTGTGAGGGTAGGATTCTGGAATGGGTGTGCTTTGGCCTGATCCAGCAACCAGGCTCTTCTGATGTTCTTAGATGTATTTGGCTGATACCTCTGCAAAGCAAATCTAGACAGGAGAAGAGAGGGCACTCCCTTGTTTCCCAGGCTGCTTTAACCTCCCACAGAGAATTCCTTGAGCTTCAAAGGGTTTTTTCTAAGTTAAGATAGGACACAATGGGCTGTCAAAGGTATCTAATAACAAAAACTCTTGTGTGTGCTTTGCAGCTTAAAGCAGGATAAGGAACCCCTGTAGCAGTCCAGAAGTTGTTGTGACTCCCAGCTCCCATAACTCCTGACTGGTTAGAGTGACAGGAGTGGGGGCTCTCACCAACTTGGACAGCTTTCAAAAAGGATTAGAGAAATCCATGGTGGAGATGTTCTTCCACTGTCAAAGGCAGGAAGTGCCCCTGAATACCACATACTGGGGATCACAGGTTAGCCATCCCTGGGTGAGGATCTGCTTCCAGATGCATTTGATGGTACTGGGGTGGATGAAACAATATAGCCCAACAGTTGTGGCATCTCTGAAGCTTGTAAGCAAGCAAAGTGTACCCGGAATTACACAGATGAAGAGAGCCGCTAAAGCGTTTGGTGTTTCACAAGACGGTTGCTCTTAGCCTCCCATTTTGTAGCTCAAGCCTGCTAGAGGTTTTTCCCCCACTAAAAGCCGGAAGGGTAACTATAAAGCTGCATCACATGATCGCTCTTGGAGCAGCTAAGCTAATGATCTGCTCAAAGATTGGTCTGATCAAACAATAATCTGTGGGCTTTTACACAAAGGTCAGCAGCTGCAGCAAGAGTTATCCCACTAAATGATTATAGTCTCAGTGTTTTTCAGGAGCCATCACCAAACTGGTGGCCCCAAGACGTCTTAGCCTGCAACGTTGGCTGAGGCTGATTTGGAGGCCACCAGGGTTTGGTGAAAGCTCCTGTAGAATAAGATAGCAGTGCAATTCAAGTAACCCGTTTCTCTGGGCCTTGAATGTGGGTAGACAAAATCATGCCTGGCTCAGCGAAAAAAATCCAGCTTCAACTGCCCATACGCAAAATGGGAAGAACAATTACCTCCCTTACAGGGTTGTTGTACAAATTATGTCCAAGTACTCTGTAACCAAGCAGGACTGTGGTTTCCACTGCTCTGGAAAATAAGCAAGGAATCCAGTCACCCGTGCCCTAAGTTTGCAAGGCCTTCTGCAACCTCACCCCACTAAGACCATACATTTGAGCCTATTTTATGCTGTGGGTTGTGTGAGCGCCCACCTTGTCTGGCATCCTGTTTCCCATAGAAACCACGTAGAAACCTTCTGCGGAGCCTGCTCTTAGGGCAAAAAAGCAGTGCCCTCTCCCACTTCATGCCCCAAGGATCAAGCATTCAGAGGAAGGCTGCCTCCAAATCTAGAGGATTGCTATAGCCACTATGACAAAGAGCCACTCATACAACCATGAATATGTCAAACACTTTTCAGAAGCTACTGAAACCAGAGGTCATAATCCAATCGTACAGCACTGAACTCCATTGAGTTAATTTGTTGACAGTGTCTATCCTGAATCTATTGTCTGTTGGTTTCATGGGGGTAACCACGAGTTCTAGTTTTGAGAGAGGCAGCTAAGCATTGCTTTAAGAAGCCAAGGACAAATCTTCAACCATTTTAGTGGAGGGAGATGTGCTTAACTTGCCCTGCAGATTAGCTGCTGCACATACACAAGGAAGTTAATTATGTGTCCTGATACTGCTGTATACAACTGCAGTGGGAATGGACCACACTTGTTTCTCCTTCTGCAATAAAAAGCTACTTCTTTTAGTTTTACAACAGCAGCAACAAACCTGTAAGGTCTCTGGGTCTTGGGACTCTTAAGGCAGATCTGTTTACCACCCTGTTGTTGAAAGATGACTAGGTGAACTCCAGAGCCCAGAATTTCTTCACGGACTTAGAAATGCCAGCCAGACTCACGGGGATATTCTGGGAAACCACTTGCAACAAAAGCAGCATTACCAAGGGGGCCAGGAGAAGGAGATGTAACAAGGCCGGCTTGCCAGCGTGAGGCAGGTTCTAAGCCTCTCACGGGAAAGGTCTTTAAGCGGAGAGCTAATTAAATACCAGGCTACATTTGCAAACACTTAATCTTGAGGAGCTTCATTGGGTATTAATGCTAAGCTTTAATAGGTCCTAATAAAAATTAACAAGCAACAGAATTAAAACCATACAAACTAAACCCTGTGGGGTGGTGGTCTGAATGCCAGCTGATGAACCCAAATCAGTTTTTTTAAAAAAGTTTCAAGGATGGAACAGCCTGAGCTCAGGATGGAGACACAGATCTAGACCACCACCCCTTTCCCCATTCCTGCTGAGCCTTGAAGTACAATGCCTGCTGTCCCCACCTGCTGCTTGCAGGAGGTTGCAGCATATTTGTACTGCAGGACACCCGCCCCATACCGCCAACTGCTTCAGAGGAAGCTGAAAACAAATAGTTTTGTTCAGGGTAAAAAACAAATGGCAATTTCTAATTCAAAAACCATGCCAGTTTAGATTTGATGTAGCAGCATTAGGCAAAAGTCAGGAGCAGGGAACCTCAGGCCAGGGGCTGGTCATGGCCCTCTAGGCCTGTCTTCCTGGCCCTTGGAACTCCCCATGTCACCACCTCCCTCTGTGGCCCTGCTTTGCAGCTGGCTGGAATAGGTCCTTGAACTCTGATGCCTTTCACCTGCCCAAATGGAAGATAGAGGGGTGTGTGTGTAGAAACTAGCCTAACCTTAACCCACTTCTGCCTCTGGTCCTGCCTGCTGCTGTGCTAACCACAAAGGTTGTCTAGAAGGAAAAGTGGCCCCGGGTTGAAAAAGGTTCCTCACTCCTGGACTAGGTGTTTGGATGAAGTGGTGGATGCATTTACATTCCCAGAGACAAAACCCAGATGCAAACATTCTTTCACTTGAACATGTGGCCCTCCAGATATTCTTGAACCATACTCCCAGAATTCCTGATCACTGGCCATGTAGTCCAATGACCGAGCCAATCCTTCACTAGAAGATAAAACATTTTTTGCTCTTGTTTTAAAGCAGGGGTCAGCAAACTTTTTCAGCAGGGTGCCGGTCCACTGTCCCTCAGACCTTGTGGGGGGCCGGACTATATTTTGAAAAAAAGTGAACAAATTCCTATGCCCCACAAATAATCCAGAGATGCATTTTAAATAAAAGGACACATTCTATTAATGTAAAAACATGCTGATTCCCGAACTGTCCGCGGGCCAGATTTAGAAGGTGATTGGGCCGCATCCGGCCCCCGGGCCTTAGTTTGAGGACCCCTGTTTTAAAGACTGATGGTCAGTTTCCCCTTTACAACTGGTCAAGATGATGAAAACCCTCCTGTCTAGCACGTATGCTGTTAGCAATTTGTTTTATTTTACTATTTAGAAATAAGAAGAGGGGGAAATCCTGAACAAACAGGGAGGAGAAAGGAAGAGGAACAGGCTCAGCTGTGCGTTTGCATTAAAAATAGAAAACCTTAATTATAGAGCTTTGCTTTAAAAGGGGTGTTTCAATCAATGAACAATCTCACATCCCCAGAAAAGAAGGGCAGGGGTGAGAAACCAGTTAATCTGCAAAGCAGCAAAGAGTTTCACTAAAGAAAATAATATTGTTCTCAATCCTTCCTCCAGATCTAGATTTTGGGAGGATGGGGAAACAAAATTTTTTTTTGTCAATGAACAAAGGGTATGATCCTGGGAATGGTCCTTTTCTCAATCCCAGTAGGATTAAGACACCCACACACAGCTATACTTGGGCATAACTCGACCCAACCTTAGAACTGATAAGGGTTTTTAAGTCAATGTACCATAAAGCCTCTTTCCTACCCTGCCCCAGCTTTTTCATCCCCCTCACAGCTGAAAGCCCACAATAAAATCCAATCTCAGACTTCAGGGCAATGAGGAGGGGCATGCCAAGGATCCCATTTGGCACCACCATCCTCCTTAATATGGGAACCATTTCCTCCCATCCCTCCTTGTGAAGAGAAACTCGTCTTCCCACAACCCAGCAGGCATGTCCTGGTAATCCCCCACTGTAGATAGGACACAGAATCCACACAAGTTATTGAAAGAAAATGGGCCCCCACAAATCAAGCAGCTTACTCCCAGTGATGTGGGAGGAAGTACTTCATTTTAGCCATAAAGAATTCTCCTTCCTAATGGATTCCAACTGCAAATACAAAGGTGTTTCTTTTTAAACTTTGTTTACTGAATTAAGAGTAAAATGAACACAATCAATTAGATTGCTCTCTAGGTCCGGTGCTGCTGATATGGCACCTGTGGGACACCCTTGCTTTAAAGTTGTTTTTATGCTATATTTTATACTGCTTCCCACCCTGGGACCTCCTTATGAGCATTAAAACTAGTAATACAGCTAGCAGCCCCTGCTTTAGGGCACCAGAAAATTTCCCGGTGCATTTTTACTCCCAGGAAGTTACATGCTTCTACCTGTTCCCACGCTTACAAGCAGTGAAGTAGGACGGGCAGGCCAAAAAGTCACCTTATATAGGCATCTTACTGCACTGCATGAAGAATGAGTTGGGGGAACATTTGGCAATTCCATACACACATACTCTGTATTCCTTCTTCCAAAAGAGAAGCCCACTCCTATCTCTCTTCTGCAAGGGGGAGGTCAGCCCCAATTAAGAAATGAATTATATATTGTTCAGCTATTGCTCATTACAGGGATGATAATGGAAGCTCCTCCAAGGATGCCTGGTTCTCTTGCAGATGTCCCTGTGTTTCCCCCCTCTCTGGGTATAGGCTCCCAGAGTTAGCCATACTCAGGGCAGACCCACTGAAATTAATGGACCTACCTAACTTAGTGATACATAAGGAACAGGGAATAAGAGTAGAAGTCTGAGATGGCTTTTCCTGCTAACAACGGACTGATCGCTTTGGTTTTCTTTAAAAGATTTATCCTCTCCAAAGGCACCTGTAACAAGGTTTTAGAATTAAAGACAGGAGATCCAACTGTAAATGCTGAAGCCAGTTCACAGCTTTACCATTATTGAGTCAGGGGAGAGAGAAAGAGAGAGATATATAAAAGAGGCATCTGAGCATCAATGGCATAGTTTAAAAACAACACATACATCCCTTCAGGCACACCTAGAATACAACTTTGTGCCACACTTAGAGGGAACCTCAGGCCCAGGTGCTGAATGTGGCTCCAGGTGTGCTCCTTGGGATTCTCCACAGAACATGCCCTGCTCCATGTCTCCTTTTCATTTCACCTGTTGCTTTTAGTAATACTTTAAAAAAAAAGCTTGCAATTTTTTATTACTGTAAAATCACTTGAGCCTGCAACATGAAAGGGCAGCCTTCCCCAACCTTGCATCTCTCAACAACTCCCATGAGCCCTGACCACTGGGCACACTGGCAGAAGAGCAATCACCTAAGATTTGGATTGGCCCATCTAGACATGGGTTTTGCCATTTTGATGGGATCTAGGTCCAAGAGATCTAGGCCCACCTGTGATGCAGCTGTGAAATTGCATTCTCAACAGCTAGTGGCCTCCAAAAGGAGAGAGCAAGCAAAGTTGAGGTCCCACCCCAACAGGACCCAAGGGCACCCATATACTCTGTTTCAGGTAAGTGAACAGCTGCATGATAGAACAGCAGCTATGATAGAAAAAGTACGGTAGTGTGGGGTACAGAAGAAGAGTAATACAGAGCAACATCAACTTTGCCACTTGTGCACCTCATCCTGAGGTTGGCCTGCCCCGCCTTCACCAAACAAGGATTACACCCCTGTACACAGATACTGTACATCATCACTACAGTGAGTCTTCGCAATATAAAAGGCTACCCTCCACCTCATACATCATAGTAACATGCCATCAATTAGTTAAGAATATCGGGTTGCCGCCAGTGAATCCATCCTGCCTGCGCAAAGACATAGTGTAACATAACCCAGATGTAGATTGCACACAGCTAAGGGCAGAGACCTGAACTGCTTTCAGAGGTGAGACAGGTGGTGGGGAGAACAGGAACAGGATTTTTCATAAAATTCATACTCTTTGTTCTGACCACTTTCTGCCTACCACTGGCGTGTGGCCCTTGAAAGACTGTCCAGAAAGGAATGCAGCCCTTAGGCTGAAATAGTTGCCCCAATTTACTTGAAACACAGGCAAAATGCCCCCCCCCCCACTTCTGTAGATGCTTGCTGGTTTCCAGCATTAACATTTTCTTTTTATTTCTCCCTGCTGCAAATTTCTGCGTGGTTTGCAGCAGATACAAAAATACATAACAGACCAAAAACAAAACCAGTAACTACTCTGAGGAGAAGTGCACTTGGATACAGCCCCAAGTAAACATGAGCAGGGTCTTGCCTATGTGACCCCACATTATCACCAACATCATCATTTATTACATTTGTATACCATCCCTTGCCCATAGATCCCCAATGGGCGGCTCACAATATAGAAATCCGATACAAAAGTGCAAAAACACAGGGCGCTAAGTGTGCGGGAGAAAAGATGAGGGGGGTTGTCGCTTAAGCAAGAGAGACCCCAAATTGCGTAGGGTGGGGTAAATTCTTAGTCGGGAGTAGGCCATCCCATCGCCAACCCATGCCCACTGGAAATACTGTAAAATGGGAGACCCAGCTAGTCGTGCCTTTGTTGATTTCCCCGGGCCGACTCCGAGTGCTGGTGGGGTGGGAGAGGCTGGATTCGGATCTAGGTCCACGCGAAATCGGGTGCGCGCCCGCCCGCCCACGTGACTCCAAACATCGATGTGGGGGAGGGGTTGGGGTTTAGCACTCCCCTCCCCCCCCGACCCAAGATTTACACAAAAGAATTAAACGGGGGGCTAGCCCTTCTCTGAGAGAAGGGCTGGGGATGAGGACCCCACCCCCACCCCCCAAAAACCCCACACCCCACTTGAGCCCCGCACGGTCACCTTGCGAACCCTGCCCAGCAGATCTTCGGGTGGAGTGCGGTATAGAAATGTAATTAATTAAGTAATAATAATAATAACAGGAATGAGCGCCCACCCACCCAGACAGAAGCTGAAGGGGGAGGGAGAGGTCACGCACGTGGGCCCCAAATTGAAAGTGGGGGCAGCCCGAGCTTTTCTCAAAAGAGTAATCCCCACCCGCTGAGACGAATGGGAACCGCGCAAATGGGTCTACTCTGAGGAGGGCTGGGTTCGGATTGCAGCCACACACACGTGTGTGTTTCCCAAGTGACCCCATCAGGTTTGGGTTTGCACCCCTTCCCCTCATATAGGCCTAAGCTTTACTCGAGACCCCGTTGCCGTCGAGAGTGACGGCCCCCGCCGCCAGTGGGTCTACTCTTGAGGAGAGACTCTAGCCCCTCAGGCGACGGTCGACGTCTTTTCCCCTCACAACACCCCCCCCCCCCAACCCCGCCGCGCTCCGCTTCCTCACCTGCCCCGAAGGCGCCCCCGACGGCGCACAGCAGCGCGCCCGACACCAGCACCGCAGCAACCCAGGCGCCCATGGCCGCTTTTCCTCTCTTGGCGGCCCCGCTGATTCCCGCCCCGCTTTATGCCCTCGGTTTCCTCCTCAGCTCGCCTGAGGGGAGCGAGAGCCCTCGAAGGAGAGGACCGGCGGGAGTGGGCGGGAGAGAGCGGCGGCCGCAGCCAACCAAATGAAGCGCGCGGGGTCTGCGAGGCCGCCGATTGGGCGGAGGGAAGGAGGGAGGCCCAATGAGAGCCGGCGGGGTGGAGCCGAGAGCGGCGGTTGGAAGGCTCGAGGGGGGAGGAGAGGCGTCGAAGGACGTGCGCGGCGAAGCAAGGAAGGCGGGGCTCGAGAGACGGAGAGGGGGCGGGGCGCTTCGATGGACTGGTGTGGCAGCCAATAGAAATAGTGAAGGCAAGCCTTGAGGGGGAAGGGGCCGCCTGCTTTGGTTGGGCGACTCCTCTCGCCTGAGGGGCGCTGGGGTTTGTCACGTACGCAGAGCAAAGCGGGAGCAGCAGCTTCGACCAATCGAGGCCCCATTCTCACGGGTGCCGTCCAATGAGAACGCGAAGTATCCAAACGGACACGTGTCCGGACCAATCACAGTCCAGGTTGTCCCGTTGTCTCCGCTCCAGCGCCCGTACGTCTGACGTCATAGTCAACCTCAACGGGTGCCGGGGAAGGACAACAGGCCGAGAGAAGCGATGTTCGTGCAACTCGAGGCAGCTGCTTGGAAATTTGCTTTTTTCACCGATAAAATGCAAAATCCCGAGAGAATAAAGTGGGGGCGGGGGAATGAAGATGGAGATCAGCCTGAAAAGGGCTTTAAAATTAGTTTGCCCTTTTAATGGACTTGATAATCCAATAAAGCCTCCATGTATAGGGGCAGTCCACCTCTGCACGCCAATGACAAAGGGACACTCCCACCTCCTAAAGCAGATCCCCCCCCCCCAACTGCCTACCCATCCGGATGTTACTACTTGCCAGATGGGGGAGTTGTGTAGCCCAAACTCTGGAGAACCAGTTTGGGACAGAAAGCAGCTCCAGTGCTTTCAAATGCATTGTTCGCTTTCCAGAAATCTCAAAAAGTATCTTAGGCCCCATCTACACCATATTGTTAAAAGGAGTATCACAGCCATGGCTCCCTCCCCTCTCCACACAAGCAACCTGCGAAGTGTATTTTGTTCAGGCAATGTGAATTGTTAAGTCAGTCACTACAGTATTCCTCTCAGCTCATCTGGGAATGACGCTTGTGAACCTACACACATGGGGTCTGAACTGGTGCTGGGTGACCAGGAACAAAAACAGTTGTGGGTGCAGCATGAAAGTGTTGACCCAGTTTGCAGTAGCCGTGGAAAAAGGCAAATTCTATGCTAGGGATTACTAGGAAAGGAATTCAAAACAAAACTGCAGATATCAAGAATGGCATCATAGAAATCTTTGGTGCAATCGCATTTGGAATAGAGCATGCAGTTCTGGTTCTAGCCTCACCTCAATGTATTCCTTTTGAGGAACTGAAAATAAAAGTTTTTCCTCCTCCTGTAATGCTAGAACTCCTCCTGTAATGCTAGAACTTATGGACGTCTGATTCAGGACATGTAAATGGAAGGACTTCTTCATGCAGTGCATTTTTAACACACAGCATTTTCCCTCCTCCCATGTCAGGTAGTGGTGGCCACCAAATTAGGTAAAGGGACCCGTTAGGCCCAGTCGCAGACATCTCTGGGGTTGCGGCACTCATCTCGCTCAATAGGCCGAGGGAACCAACGTTTGTCCACAGACAGCTTCTGGGTCATGTGGCCAGCATGACTAACTGCTACTGGCGAATCAGAGCAGCGCACAGAAACATTGTTTACCTTCCGCCGAAGCAGTACTTATTTATTTACTTGCACTTTGACGTGCTTTTGAACTGCTAGGTTGGCAGGAGCAGGGACCGAGCAACGGGAGCTGACCCCGTCGCAGGGATTCGAACCGCCGACCTTCTGATTGGCAAGCCCGCGTGACCACCAAATTAGGTGGCTGTAAAAGAGGATCAGACAAATTCATGGAGGAACACTCAACACAGGCAATCCAGAGGAAATTGCCTGTCTGGCCTCTGCCTGAGGAGCCCACCACTCCTCTAGGTCAGCAGTGGGGAACCAGTGCCCCTCTAGATGATATTGGACTACAACTCTCAATGGCCATGCCCCTGCAGGCACAGAACATACCTAACATTTCCCGTTACATGCATGCTGCTGAGAGGGGGCTTACCCACCTGTAATGGCCTTTTCGTTAAGGAACCCTGAGCCTGAAAGCTATAAATCAGGCCAGGCTCTCAACAAACCAGAGAACCGGCATGGACAAGCAGTGACAAGAGAATGGGACTAGGGCTGGGGAGACCCCAAGTTCAAATCCCCTCTGCTATGCAGACAATGAAGCTCACCAGGTGACCTTAGAGACCACGTCTCTTAATCTCATGATGGCAGGCTCAAACCCCACGTTGGGTGAAAGATTCCTGCATTGCAGGAGGTTGGACTAGATGACCCGTGTGGTCCCTCCCAACTCTACAATTCTATGAATCTAAGTCACAGTATCTCGGTGCAACCACCCCCGGCAGAGCTGTTGTTGAGGATCAAAAGGAGCTCCCCAGGTGAAAATGGGCAGACTAATGTAATAAATAAAATAAAAATAAACAGGTAGAGTGGGTGATTGTGCCCCCTCTTTACACCAGAGTAAAAAGACACAAAACCCAGGCTGCGCTGTGGCAACGCTGCTGTCCAATACCACAGTTCCTTTCAAAGTCCATTTTATTAAATAGTTTCAAAAAACTAGGAGAAAAAACAAACTAAAAAAGAAATCGCCCACACCTTGATGCTTAAAAAAAAATACGCCCCTACCCCGCTTTCCCTGATTCCCTGAAACCATCATTTTCAAATTTTCATTTTGCTTTTTGCAGAAGGACTTGCCACCCTTTCCCAGAAAGTCCCTCTGTAGGTTTTTGAAACTGCACAGCCACCAAGCAAACTCCAAGAAAGGCCGGGTTGGGGGTGCGCACGAAGGTGGGTGGGAAAATATCACCTAGCGGGAAAAGGGGATGTCAAAAGCTACAGGAAGCAGGTGGTGTGCAAGCGCCACCCAGTGGCGGCAGGTGACACAGCAGGGCCAATCTAGGAGAGGAGACTTTTCGATCTGGACTTAGTGTGGCCGATATCAAAAATATTATCCTCCCCACACCCACCACCCCAACCCATGCAACTAGAGAGCCCTTACTAAGAATCCCCTCCCCAAAAAGCAACATGGCCTAATAAAATGAAATAAACAGGCCCTTCCTCCAAACCCCCACCCCACCCTCAATGCTCCGCAAAGGACTTGCTACAAGGTCCTCCCCCCCCCTTTTTTGCAGTCTTTCTTAACTGGGAGCAGAAGATGCCGCTGGATTTGGCCACTGCTTGGTAGGAACGAACACACTCTCCCCTCTCCTGTCCTCCCAGCTTCTTCTTCTTCTTCTTTTTTTTACAAAAACAAACAAACCGACAACACACACAAAAAAACCCACGCACAGCATTTTAAGCCAAATTGTAGATTTGCCAACCCTCCCTGCACACAGGCAACCCCCCCACCCCACCCCACCCCCAATTCCAGCAGAAGCAGAGTCTCCCTTTTGAGGTAGAGTTTTTTCTTTCGTTCTGTTTCGCGTCTCAGGGCCAGAGAGGGTTCTCTTTTTTTTTTTTTTTTGCTTTGTTTCCGAGTCTCAGCCGGGTGGCGTCCTGGGTTCAAGTAAAAGAGTCAGATAGTTTATTGCTACTATCGGGAGCGGCAGCAGCAGGAGGCAGCGGTGGAGGGAAGGGGGCAGAGAGGGGGTGCGGAGAAAAAGAGGGGGCTGAGGAGAATGGCGGGGAGGGGGAGGTGTCCCTCGTCAAGACTCCTCGTTGCCGGAATCGTCTTCGTCCCCGTAGCAGCTGTTGACCTCGTCGTCCATCTCGTCGTCCTCGTAATAGTCGTCGTAGAAGAGGTCCGAGCCCTCGTCCGGCGCTGGAGTCTTGGTCTTGACGCAATACTCTGCCAGCGTCGTCGGGACCTTGACTTGGTCGCGCTCTGCATCCACCTTGGTTCCGAGGACCTGCTTCCTAGTTGGGTGGGAAGACATTCGTTTGCAACAGGGATTCGGGGGGGCGGAAGAGCATTAAGGCAGGGGTGTCAAACTCAAATTCATCGGGGGCCGCATCAGCAGTTTGGTCACCCTCAAAGGGCCGGTTGTATCTGTAGGACTATGTGTCCACTCTTTATTATCATAAATTATTGTCACTGCATTCAATTATTACTGTTTTTTGTAATAATGTAAGTAATAACTAGCTCTGAAAGCAGAAACATAGTCAGAATAATGGCAAGTAGATATTCAAATGTACAATTATTGTACAATTTATTGAAAAATGATTTTTGGTAACTGCACTGGGTGGTGGAGGCTCGCTAGGGTTTCATGCAGGACCTTTGCAGAGCTACTAGTACCTGGAGATGCTGGGGTCCTTCTGCATGCAGGACAGATGTTCTGCCAGTGAGCCACCACCCTTCACCAAAGGGACTGGCTGAGGTTGACTCACTGGAGCTGCTCTCCTGGTTCCAGGGTTTAAGGGCCAGAAGTATAAAGCAGCATCCTATGTTTCTGAGGAGAGGGAGAGGGAGGGGAGGGAGGGAGGGAGGGAGGGAGGGAGGGAGAAAAGAGGCAGTGGGAGGGAGAGAGGAAGGAAGGAAAGAGGGGAGAGAAAGAAGAGTAGGAAATAAGGAAGGGAATAAAGAAGGAAAGAAAAAGAAAGAGGGAGAGAAGATGGAAAGGGAGAAAGAAGGAAGGAAGTAGAGGGAAAGAAAGAATAAGAATGAGGGAGAGGAAGAAAGTTGGGAAGGACGTAAGGAAGGAAGGAAGGAAGGAAAGAGGGAGCAGGAGGGAGAGAGGAAGGAAAGAGGTGAGAGAAAGAAGAGTAGGAAAGAAGGAATAAAGAAGGAAAGAAAAAGAAAGAGGGAGAGAAGACAGAGATAAAGAAGGAAGGAAGGAGAGGGAAAGAAAGAATAAGAACGAGAGAGAGGAAGAAAGAAAGGGAAGGGGGGGTCGCCGCCTTGATTCAGCGCCAGAAAAGAGCGCGAAGGGACCCAGGGGCAAAAAGCATTTCCCCGGGCCCAGCTGTTTGTCGGCGCTTTGTTGGCGCTGCGCTTCAGCAGCAAGGTCCCACTGCTGGGTCCCGCTGGCTGGGGCGCTCGGCGGGCCACATGACGAGGTCTGGCGGGCCGGATTTGGCCCCCGGGCCTTGTGTTTGACACCCGTGCATTAAGGGGTGCTGGATCTGTGGGATGTATCATCACTGAAGCAGTCAAACACAACATTTCCTGTTGCCTAGAGTGGACATACAGGGGAATGTTGCTCCAAACAGTGAGGACTTCCTGTCATACCTGCTCTGGAGCCTCCTCCCCTTGTGTGTGACCAGGTAGATGGGCGTGACCCTAGCAAACCCTGTAAAGGGGCTAGTCAAGCAGTCATCGTCTTCTTTTTGCTCTCTTCCCATCTTCCTAAAGGCTCTTAGCCAGCAGCACATGGCTCATCTTTACAGAGGATGGAAGCCACAGGATAGAAAGCCGGAGACCTAGCTCAGACTTTTCTCCACAAATGTAACTGTAACCACAAGATAAAGTACAGTGGTACCTCGGGTTACGAACACGATCCATTCCGGGACGCAGTTCGTAACCCAAAGCGCCATTTTGCGCATGCGCAATTCCCACGATTCCCACGCTTTGCACATGCGCAGAACGCGCACGGCGAAAATACTTCCAGGTTTGTGGAGTTCATAACCCGAGGTGTTCGTAACCCGAGGTACGACTGTACAGGATCGGACCAAATGGCCCACCAGGACAGGAGCAAGCCAGCCGTGATTTACATGGAGCAAGCTGGAGTCCACTATTAGCAAGAACAGGATCTGCACAGGAATGTCGGCCTAATGAGCACAGTGATTCACCTCCGGCTGCTGAAGGCCCCTGGCTCCCCACAGCTGCCCAAGTCCCTTCCTCTCCCAGTACGTTTCCGAGCACAATTCAAAGTGTTAGTGCTGACCTTGAAAGCCCTAAACGGTCTCGGCCCAGTATCCCTGAAGGAGCGTCTCCACCCCCATCATCCAGCCCGGACACGGAGGTCCAGCGCCAAGGGCCTTCTGGCAGTTCCCCCCCTGCAAGAAGTGAGGTTACAGGGAACCAGGCAGAGGGCCTTCTCAGTGGTGGAACCCACCCTATGAAATGCCCTCCTATCAGATGTCGTTTCTGAGCTCTGGGCCTAATATTTCAGATTAAAACTGCAGAGTGGAAGGAAAGGAGGACCTTTTGCTGCCTCCCCACTTCCAGCCACTCTCTGAAGACTAGAGAAGAGACCCTCTTAAGAATATTAGGGGGGCGGGCAGGGGAAGGACTAGACTGTGCGAAAAATAAACATAATATTTTAGCTGCAGTTCATTCATTTTCAGCTTTGTATTCTAGTTATAAAAATAAATGCGCACCTGGGAATTCCGTTGCGCCCACAACCTAGGTTTAAGGTGCTACTGAGCTCCTAGCGTTCCTATCTCAGTTTCTAACACTGCGCACAGGCATCTGGTTGGCCACTGCGAAAAGAGGATGCTGAACTAGATGGGTCATTGGCTGGATCCAGATGGCTCTTCCTATGTTGTAAGAGCCAGGGTGAGGTCCCCCACCTGTATCCTAGGCCCCTCATTATCCTGGTCACCCTCCTTGTGAGGGCAGGCTCGTTTTCTCAGTAACCTCCTGAAAACGCCCAGAATGATTCCGCTCTCTAAGCTCCAGCCTGGTCCGCAAAGACCGGAGCACATCAATGATCTCTGGCGCCCAGTTACGCAGAGAGCCGGGCTTCCCCCACCAACCTGATGATGTCTGTGTATTCCTGATCTTTGCCTTTGCTCTCCTTCCACTTCCTGTACATCACCGAAGCGTCAACGTTGGCAGGAGAGAATGTGTTGGGTTCGTTGAGCAGCGAGATCACGCTGAGGAGAATCGTCCTGAGTGGGGGGGGGGGAGGAAAAGCAAATGACAAGGTGAGGGCAGAAGAGGTGCCAATATCTCAGTGACGTCGCTGGCGCTTGAATAGAGTTGTGGAAGGTGAAAACCAATAGGAAAGAAAGAAACCTTAATGGCAGATTGCGCCCACCTAATCAGCCACTGAATCCCAAGCCAGAATTAAGATTGCTGGAAGAAATATCAACAACCTCAGATATGCTGATGAGACAACCTTGATGGCAGAAAGTGAGGAGGAATTAAAGAACCTTTTAATGAGGGTGAAAGAGAGCGCAAAATGTGGTCTGAAGCTCAACATCAAAAAAACTAAGATCATGGCCACTGGTCCCATCACCTCCTGGCAAATAGAAGGGAAAGAAATGGAGGCAGTGAGAGATTTTACTTTCTTGGGTTCCATGATCACTGCAGATGGTGACAGCAGCAGTCACGAAATTAAAAGACGCCTGCTTCTTGGGAGAAAAGCAATGACAAACCTAGACAGCATCTTAAAAAGCAGATACATCACCTTGCCTACAAAGGTCCGTATAGTTAAAGCTATGGTTTTCCCAGTAGTGCGAACTGCCGTATTTTCCGCCTATAAGACACCCCATATATAAGACGCCTCCTATTTTGGGGGAATCCAATTTAAGAAAAGGGGGGATGTATAAGACAAGCCCAGATTTTGAACATTATTTTAGAGGAAAAAAGCATAGACTTATACACGGAAAAGTACGGTATTTTTGGAAGCCGAACATCCGGCGTGGCTTCCGACTGGCTGCAGGAGCACAAACCTAGACAGCATCTTAAAAAGTAGAGACATCACCTTGCCAACAAAGGTCCGTATAGTTAAAGCTATGGTTTTCCCGGTAGTGATGTATGGAAGTGAGAGCTGGACCATAAAGAAGGCTGATCGCCGAAGAATTGATGCTTTTGAATTATGGTGCTGGAGGAGACTCTTGAGAGTCCCATGGACTGCAAGAAGATCAAACCTATCCATTCTGAAGGAAATCAGCCCTGAGTGCTCACTGGAAGGACAGATCCTGAAGCTGAGGCTCCAAGACTTTGGCCACCTCATGAGAAGAGAAGAC
Source organism: Zootoca vivipara (assembly GCF_965207765.1). Classification (NCBI taxonomy): domain Eukaryota; kingdom Metazoa; phylum Chordata; class Lepidosauria; order Squamata; family Lacertidae; genus Zootoca; species Zootoca vivipara. Next base: position 91,773,475 of record NC_142589.1, on the reverse strand, counting down.
TCCCTGGAAAAGACCCTGATGTTGGGAAAGATGGAGGGCACTAGGAGAAGGGGACGACAGAGGATGAGATGGTTGGACAGTGTTCTCAAAGCCACCAACATGAGTCTGACCAAACTGCGGGAGGCAGTGGAAGAGTGGAGTGCCTGGCGTGCTCTGGTCCATGGGGTCACCAAGAGTCGTACACGACTAAACGACAACAATCAGCCACTGTGATAAGCAGGATGAGATGGGGTTTTGGCCTGAGCCAACAGGGCCAGGAATTAGCCTGGCACATTCTGCTATTAGTGTGGGTCCAGTTGTGATGATGTGGAGATTTCTGGGGGCCAGGTTAGCAACAGTTGTAGCTTCTTAGATTTGCTGAACAAATCGACTCCCAAACACCGCAAACCCAGAGGTAAGTGTTTTGGTTTGCGAACGTTTTTCGGAAGTTGAACTTCCGAAGTGGCTTCTGCTTGAGTGCAGGAAGTTCCTGCAGCCAATCGGAAGCTGCGCCTCGGTTTTCGAACGGTTTCGGGAGTCGAATGGACTCCCGGAACGGATTAAGTTCGATAACCAAGGTATGACTGTACCATTTTCAGCTTCCAGTGGGTGTGATTCTCCTCCTTGCATGCTGGGACCAGTGAATTGTTGTAAGAGCAAGCTATAGTCAAGCAACGCAGTTGAGATCATAGAACTGTAGCGTCATCTAGTCCAACCCCCTGGTGAATAGACATTCCACTGTGGTGACTGCAACCTAGGTTTAAGGTGCCACATGCCAGCTAGCTTATACCTCCAAGTTTCTAACACTGAACTGGACTCAAAGGTTCTAATGGAAGCCAGAATCCTTAATTCATTAAAGTACCAAAATATCTAAACAGAACCCCAGAGTCCTTTAAATTCAGCAGATGTTGGTCATCGAGGGCACTTTCCAGCCAAGGAATGCACACGCCGGAGAGTTTACTCTTTATTGTCGAAGACAAACCCAGTCGGTTCTACAGCTCCACATAGCTACACACCCCAATCTGGCATCTGGGCATAATGCCAAATTAGAGACAGCCAATTAGAGCTGTGATACAGTTGACGGGCAGAGGTTCAACAACTCCCAGGGCAGAGGAATATGGCCACTGGCTGTGGAAATATCCACCGGATTTTCCTGCCTCCCTGCTAGGCAAGCTTAAAGGTAAAGGTAAAAGGACCCCTGACCGTTAGGTCCAGTCGCAGACTCTGGGGTCACGGAGCTCATCTCGCTTTACTGGCCGAGGGAGCTGGCGTACAGCTTCCGGGTCATGTGGCCAGCATGACTAAGCCGCTTCTGGTGAACCAGAGCAGCGCACGGAAACGCCATTTACCTTCCCGCCAGAGCGGTACCTATTTATCTACTTGCACTTTGACGTGCTTTCGAACTGCTAGGTTGGCAGGAGCAGGGACCGAGCAACGGGAGCTCACCCTGTCGTGGGGATTTGAACGGCCGACCTTCTGATCAGCAAGCCCTAGGCTCTGTGGTTTAATCCACAGCGCCACCCACATCCCTTGCTACGGTAAAGGCAAGCTTAAATTCAATCAATTAAATCAGTCACCTGCAGATGTGACTGCTTCACTTTGCCCATGATGGGAGGGTTGGGTAATCTTACGATGACATACTAGGGACAGCATAACTACAGCTCAGGCCTCACCTCACGTTCTGCGTGGGATTCCATCTTTCTGAAGGCAGCTCTCCACTCTGTGGGTCATCCACCGGAGGGTGTAGAATGGAAATGCAAACGTCTCCGGTCTGAAAGATGGATATACCGTTATTTTTTTGCATGTATGTGACAACCCCTATTTTTTTGAAACTCCGAATTAAGAAATTGATATTTTAAACATCGAGCAGAACGACTTTGAGCTTTTTTTTTTTTTGAAGAAAGTTGGCCAAAGTTGTTAATAATAATAATAATAATTTATACCCCGCCCATCTGGCTGGGTTTCCCTTGCCACTCTGCGCGGCTTCCAACAGAATATTAAAATACAGTACAACAATCTATTACACATTAAAAGCTTCCCTAAACAGGGCTGCCTTCAGATGTCTTCTAAAAGCCTGGAAGTTGTTTTCCTCTTTGACATCTGGTGGGAGGGCGTTCCACAGGGCAGGTGCCACCACCGAGAAGGCCCTCTGCCTAGTTCCCTGCAACTTGGCTTCTCGCAACGAGGGAACTGCCAGAAGGCCCTCGGTGCTGGACCTCAGTGTCCGGGCAGAACGATGGCGGTGGAGACGCTCCTTCGGGTTTGCAGAGGTCATCCAAAGTTAGGGCTGCCATATTTCAAGAGCCTGAGCCTGAGGACGGGCCAAAGCTTGAGAACCAACCCCTGTGCATCACCACCCATATAGAAGATGACCCCTAATTTCTGACTGAATTTTTTAAAGCAAACAAATAAGTAAATCGTTTTATACGCGGAAAAATAGTGTGTGTTTGTGTGTGTCCAGCAAGGCATCCCAGCTCGACGCCCATGTCCCAGTGTGCCACCATACCTCGTATATGTTTGGATGCCACATTTTGGTCAGGAACCGGAAGGTGGGTGGTGAATAAGGGTAGTCGATAGGGAATCGGAGACGAGCCTGCGGAGAACAGAGAAGGGGAGAGCTGTCAGGGGTTGGGGAAGCAGCAATGAACAAGTAGGTTAGAATTGCCTGCCCTGCACCCAACTGCACCGTTTGCCAATGGGTTTCTGGGCCCAATTCAAAGTGCTGGCACACCTTCTACTCATGTAAAAACACCGGGCAGGCCCCACAAATAACCCAGAGATGCATTTTAAATAAAAGCACACCTTCTACTCATGTAAAAACACTGGGCAGGCCCCACAAATAACCCAGAGATGCATTTTAAATAAAAGCACACCTTCTACTCATGTAAAAACACTGGGCAGGCCCCACAAATAACCCAGAGATGCATTTTAAATAAAAGCACACCTTCTACTCATATAAAAACACTGGGCAGGCCCCACAAATAACCCAGAGATGCATTTTAAATAAAAGCACACCTTCTACTCATGTAAAAACACTGGGCAGGCCCCACAAATAACCCAGAGATGCATTTTAAATAAAAGGACACTCTGATTAAAACATGCTGATTCCCGGGCCGTCCGCAGGATGGATTTAGAAGGCGATTGGGCTGGATCCTGCCCCCGGGCCTTAGTTTGCCTACCCATGGTCCTGCCCCAGTAGCAAAACGCGCCTGGCGAATTTTTAGACGCTGCAACCAAGTGCAAACGAATGTGAAATTCAGCACACAATTGTGCCAAAAGTCTCCAGGAAAACCCCACTTTCCTCAGAGGAGTAACACCACTGCCCAGGGCGCTTGCGAACACTCCATGACATCACAGCAACTCAGCCAATGGCTGGGGAAGGCTCCTGGACACATGGCGGCTCACAGACTCAAGGCCCGCCGCTTTCTCTCATAGGCAGTCCCCCATTTGTGTTGTGTGCACAGCTGAGTCGTGCACGGTAACCATCGGCACGGGCACTCCCTGCCTCAACTTCCTCCGAAGCCACCCCGGCATTTGAAAGTTTCGAGCCTCACCCAGGTTTGCCTCGGCCGTGACAGAGCATGCGACCTGCTCGGGCTCGTTGGGACCTCTTTCCCTGTGCCAAGCAAGAGCCGCCTCCGGGCAACCTAGCTTTTTCTACTTTGCAGAGAGAGACAAGAGAGAGTGCATGTTGGGGCTTCCCCCTCTCGTGCCATAAAAGTGCTGAGCTGCAGAATATTGCCAGACACAAATAGGAGAAATCAAAAGGTCCGGCTAGGGCCCAGGAGGCTGTGGTTCAAATCCCCACTCGGCCACGGAGCTCTTGGGCCAATCATGGCCTCTTAGCCCAGCCAACCTCAGAGGGTTGTTGTGAGGCTAAAAATCAAGGAGAGCCATGCACAGCTTCTTGGAGCATGGGTAGGCAAACTAAGGCCTGGGGGCCGGATTCGGCCCAATCGCCTTCTAAATCCGGCCCACGGATGGTCCGGGAATCCGCTTGTTTTTGCATGAGTAGAATGTGTCCTTTTATTTAAAATGCGTCTCTGGGTAGAAATTCGTTTTGTTTTTCAAAATATAACCCAGCCCCCCGCAAGGTCTGAGGGACAATGGACCGGCCCCTTGCTGAAAAAGTTTGCTGACTCCTGCCTTGGAGGAAAGTTGGGACAGAGATGTGATAAATAAAAGGAAGGAGGGTTCAGGCTGGAAGACTGACCTGCCACTGCTGCATTGAAAGAGGTTGGGCTAGATGTCCCTCGGGGGACCCACCCAAGTCTACAATTCTATGGTTCTATGAAGCAGGGGTGGGACATGGCCCTCATGGCACAAGAGCATGGGTAGGGGAGGATGAGGGTGAACCAGCTGGTGGGCACACAAGCATTTCGAGAAAGCTTTCCAACTGGAGAGGGAAACCTGCCCGGAACAATGCAGGGGAAAGCCACGCAGACAAAAATCAAACAGAGGGGAAGGTTGGCAGAATAAAACCTTTTGTTCTCGGAGAGGCACCTGGAAAGATACACGCGAGCGCCGTTTTTTCGGATGGAGGCTGTTTTATCTGTCTCCCTTCCCCAGAGGGAATGCTCCAGGTCTGATGACGAAACATACCTCCCCTATGGGAAAGGTTGCAGCATTTGGGACTTTTGAAAAGCGAGAAAGAAGCAACAGACAGACATTTCTAAAGTCATGCATGACATTGGAGAAAGCCAAAAGAGAAAGTTCTCCATCGCCATAACACTAGAAAGTGTGGACATTCAGTGAAGCTGAATGCTGGGGAATTTAGGACAGGTCAAAGGAAGGACTTAACATATTTTTTCATGTATATTGTTGTTTAGTCGTTTAGTCGTGTCCGACTCTTTGTGACCCCATGGACCATAGCAGGCCAGGCACTCCTGTCTTGCACTGCCTCCCGCACTTTGGTCAAACTCATGTTCGTAGCTTCGAGAACACTGTCCAACCATCTTGTCCTCTGTCGTCCCCTTCTCCTAGTGCCCTCAATCTTTCCCAACATCAGGGTCTTTTCCAAGGATTCTTCTCTTCTCATGAGGTGGCCAAAGTATTGGAGCCTCAGCTTCACGACCTGTCCTTCCAGGGAGCACTCAGGGCTGATTTCCTTAAGAATGGATAGGTTTGATCTTCTTGCAGTCCATGGGACTCTCAAGAGTCTTTCATGTATAAGACACCCCCTATTATTTTTACGGACTCCAATTTAAGAAAAATGGGGGTGAGATTGCCCCATGTATAAGACGACCCACAGTTTCCCACATAATTTTAAAGTAAAAAAAACCTAGTCTTATACACGGGAAAATATGGTACGCAGAGTTAAACTGTGGAATTCCCTCCGGACAACAGCAATACATCCCACCCAGGCAAAAAGAACTCAGTGAGGGTGTAAAGCAGGACTGGTGATGAGAGGCGAGATTTTCAAATGTCCAGAGTGTCCTGAGGGCCCTCAAGTTTGCTTTACAGGGACAGAGTGGGGGGGGGGAAGCCCAACTGAAAAAATCCTAAAACAGATGAAGAGTGGCCACGGGTGCGAATCACAATTGTCCCATCAACTGCAAACTCACCGCTTGGTCTTAAGGCCTTCTCTTTGCCTCAGCCCTCCTACCAACAATATTTGGTACAGGAAAAAAGAAGGTAAAGGACCCCTGGATGGTTAAGTCCAGTCGAATGCGACTATGGGGTTGCGGCATTCATCTCGCTTTCGGGCCGAGGGAGCTGGCGTTTGTCCACAGACAGCTTTCCAGGTCACGTGGCCAGCAGGACTAAACAGCTTCTGGCGCAACGGGACACCGTGACGGAAACCAGAGCACACAGAAAAGCCATTTACTTTCCCACCACATTGGTACCTATTTATCTACTTGCACTGGCGTTCTTTCAAACTCCGAGATTGGCAGGAACTGGGATGGAGCGACGTGAGCTCACCCCGTCGCGGGGATTCGAACCTTCCGATCGGCAAGCCCAAGAAGCTCCATGGTTTAGACCACAGTGCCACCTGCTCCCTTAGCCATATTAGGATAGTACTACTGGCCTAACTTAGAGAGATGTCCCAAGGTAGCTAGCCAACACCATGTAAATAACTTTGCTAGGAATTCTTTAACAGCATGCGAGGATGACGGCATGCAAGGATTCCTGGAAGGAAGCCATGTAAAACTCCAACAGGCTTGCTTCTGAGCCGACAGGCATAGGACTGAAACTCATCTTATTGCTAGTGTTGCTTGATATTATCATCTACACGACGAAACAAGAGACGTCACCCCCATACGTTGGTGTCATCCAGGGGCGAGCCCTAGGGCTTAGGTTTTAGGAGATCTGCCAAGAAACAACACCCAAGCCACCTGATCTCAGTCAACTCCTGATCTGACTCAGACAGGTTTGTCGGGGGGTGAGGCAAAAAAGGGCAGATGGGCAGGAACCTCAGAGTTGCAAAACAGGCTCATAAACCTACCCAAAGTAGCTTCCTGGGCCAAAATTGGCTCAGAGGAAGAAGCTTGTTTGTTTATTTCCTGTGGATCCCTATGACCTACTAAACATACACCCAGGAAGAAGAAGAAAAAGCCTCTGCCCAGTTTTCGGGAAGGGGTGAATTACTCCAGACCTCATTACCATGCTGGCGAAAATAAAATGGGAAGACACAAAAGAATTGCCCAAGTCAGTTGGGCCTTCTCGGTGGTGGGACCCATCATATGTCAAAGAAAAAAACAGCTACCAGATTTTTAGAAGACATCTGAAGGCAGCCTCGTTTAGGGAGCGAGGCTTTTAATGTTTAATAGATTATTTTATTTCATTTTTCTGTTGTAAGCCGCCCAAAGTGGCTGGGGAAACCCAGCCAGATGGGCGGGGTATAAATAATAAATTATTATTATTTCCATTATTACTGGGAAGGGCGGTTCCACAAGTTTGTAACTTTTCAGGGAAAGAGAAGTTCAGGGGGTTGGAGGAGTTATTATTTTTTGTTAGATGTATATACACCCTTCGTCATTTGGTCTCAGGGAAGTTCACAGAATAAAATACAGGATAAAAATAACAACACACACACGCACACCCTTCCCACAGACACATTTAAAGGGCTGTAGAACAGTGTTTCCCAACCTTGGGTCTTCAGCTGTTTTTAGACAACAACTCCCATCATCCCTAGCTATCAGGACCAGTGGTCAGGGATGATGGGAACCGTAGTCCAAATACAGCTGGAGACCCAAGGAAATGGGGAAATAGTATTACAGTATTTAAATATTTGGAATGAGATAAATACTAAAAGCCCTGGTGTTACTGAGAAGTGCACTGACTGACTAGAACTACAATGTCAAAGATTGAGAGATGTCCAGCTTTTGCAGCAAATCAATTTGCTTTAAAAACATATCTAGAATATGCTAAACAATCTGTTAAATGGCACTGAAAAAAATGCCACAAACACGAGAAAGAAGCTGAGCGTTTGTTTGGCCTACACCAGGGGTGTCCAAATAATTTCCAAAGAGGGTCAGATCTGATTAAGTGAACACATGTGAGGGCCGGCCAAAGTTGTTGACCTTTGTTTAGGATTGAAGTTGTTGTTGAGCTATTTTTTATGAATTTTTTTTTGGGGGGGGGATTTTACCAAAGGAAATAAACTGCCACAGGGGCCGGATTAAATCAGTCAGCGGGTCGGATTAGGCCCCCCCTGGTCGGACTTTAGACATGCCTGGGCTATATGTTCCTTTATTTCAGGGGTCCTCAAACTAAGGCCCGGGGGCCGGATGCGGCCCAATCGCCTTCTAAATCTGGCCCGCGAATGATCCGGGAATCAGCATGTTTTTACATGAGTAGAATGTGTCCTTTTATTTAAAATGCATCTCTGTGTTATTTGTAGGGCCTGCCTGGTGTTTTTACATGAGTAGAATGTGTCCTTTTATTTAAAATGCATCTCTGGGTTATTTGTGGGGCATAGGAATTCATTCATATATTTTTTCAAAATATAGTCCGGCCCCCCCACAGGGTCTGAGGGATAGTGGACCGGCCCCCTGCCGAAAAAGTTTGCTGACCCCTGCTTTATTTTATTTTTTCCCTGCAGGTCCTTTGGGAGTTTTGCACTGAGCTACTTATGAGTAAACCCTGTGTACACGGGACAAGCAATCCCATTTGGTAGGAGTTTTCTAGTAAGTTTTAATGTGAAAAATGTTGATGAGGGAATGGAGAAAATCAGGGTTTTATAAATGTGTGGCTTTGCAGATCGTTTTTAAAATGAGTTCTAAGGAGTGTTTATTAATTCTTGTCTTCTCTTTTTTTCCGTAGAAAAGGCCCCTGAGTAAGGCCTTTAGGGGATGAATCATGTTGGGACATTAACAAAAAGCAATGACTCTTCAGTAACTGCGAAAAACGGATCTCCTTTTTTGGCACTACTGTGGGGTACTTCTTGTTATATACCTATTATTTAGGTCACCTTGGAAGGCGAGAAAACCAGGCTTCTCAGCACATCCTTGAGCAGACTGCTTATGATCAGAATTCGAAATACTCAGAATAGGAATTCACAGAAACATACTTAGCAAGGACCCATGCCCTGGATTGGCAGCCCCAAAGTCTGTTTACCTCTTTACTGGCACGCTTTATAGTTCCTACACTTAATATATTTCCCCTCTGGATATTCACTTCACAGTGTGTGGCTATTTACAACACTGTTCATATTTAGACATTTCTATATTTACCTTTACTGTTTACCATTCTACTTCTATATTTCAATGGGCCTGCAATTCTGGTTAAGCAACTAGCTCTGCTTTACTGAGGTTGCTGCCTCTGTCTTCTGCTTTCCCCCTTCCCATTCTGTATATCAGGTGTGAAATCGCTTCGCCGCACAGCAGCGTTTTAAATTATTTTGTGAATGGAATCGTCTAACCGTTTTTACACATATTTTGAAAGGAAAATAAAAATAAAACGGTTGGTGCTTTTACTGCGAAATCCCTTTGAGGTGGTTCGTGAGAAGTGGCTGGCAAACGGGACAAAATAAATAAAATAAAACCAATTCTGCTCCTTTGTTGTTTTTAATAGTGAGGATTAATGTTTGTTTATTTTTTAATGAATATTTTCGTACACTGCCTGGAAGGCTCACAGGGTGGGAAAACAGCCTAGATGTTTTAATAATATGCATTATAAAAAAAAAATCTTTCCTATTTATGCAACGAAATCTGTACTTACGTGCTTCCTGTTTGGATATCTACGTGCCTGTTTATTTATGGGGATAACCGGCACTCCTGTTTAGCTATGTCGACATCTAGTTCAATGTCACAGGAAGAAGAGTGTTTCTGAATGCTGGGGAAAGAGATTCTGACTAAACACCAGGAAGAAATTCCTGGTGGTAAACGCTGGAACATTAGTGGACTCTCCTTAATGTTGCACTCAGGTCCTGCTTGGAGGCATCTGGGTGGCCAATATGAGGACAGGAAGCTGGACTAAAAGGGGCCAATTGTCTGATCCAGGAAGCCTCTTCTTATAAACTTAGTTTTACTTCTACGTACCAAGAGAGCCATCCAGGGTGTGTTGACTCAGAAGGAAGCCTACTGTATTCACCAGGGCAGCCTTCCAGGAAAGCAGGCAGAAGACTTCAATCTTAGAACTTAAGATGTTTTAAAATTAATCTCTGTCAACATTGGGCATTGCTGGGTTTCCTCAAGTTCCAGATTTTGGTACTAATTCATAAAGGCCTATGCAGCTCACGACTAGGTTACTTGAGAAACCACACTATTATGTGAAAACAGCATCCCTACCGAGATATGAGAGGAGCCCATTATCTGAGCTCTGTCTCACAAGAAGTGGTGCATGCTCTGGTTATCTCCCGCTTGGACTACTGCAATCAACTCTACGTGGGGCTGCCTTTGAAGGTGCCTCGGAAACTACAACTAACCCAGAATGCGGCTGCCGGGCCGGTGACTGCGAACGGCCACCGGGGACCATATAACACTGGCCCTAAATGATCTACATTGGTTCCCAGTCTGTTTCCGAGTGCAATTCAAAGTGCTGGTGCCGACCTTTAATGTCCTAAACGGCCTTGACCCTGTAGTCTCCACCCCCATCAAAGGAGCCAACCCCAAGGGGCCATGGGGGCTTCCACCCCCACGATAAAAAATTTGGGCCCCTGCAAAATTGATAGGCATTCCCATTCAAATGGTGTGTGTGCACAGTGTCATGTGATGATTATGCAGGGCGGGGCTTATCTGGCCCCCCACAATATTTTATTCAAGTTAGCACCCCTGACCCCCCCCGTTGTTCTGCTTGGACCCAGGGTTCGAAATTAGCAGGGCGCCAGGAGCATTTCGCACCTAAAGATCCTCCGTTTGCGAGCACCTCCAAAAGTCTGGGTGCCATTTTTATTTTTTGCGCCTGGCTGACACTCAAGGAAGGATTACTGAAATGTATGTGCTTTGAAGTCTCGAAGTATTTGCTGACCTTCCTCCCCAAATGGTGGCTAGATATTCTGTTTTGGTGCCCACAACCCAGGTCCTAGGAGCTATTTGGCTCCTAGCTTTTCTATCCCAGTTTCTAACACTGTTTGGACACTGAGGCCCACCCCCTGGGTCTTCTGGTGGTTCCCACACTGCGAGGTTGGGCGGAACCAGGCAGAGGCCTCATCGGTGGTGGTGCCAGCCCTATGGAATGCCCTTCCATCACATGTCAAACAGATAAGCAACTATACAACATCTGAAAGCAGCCCCGGATAGGGACGTTTTTAAGATTTGATGTTTTATTATGTTTTTATATTGTGTTGAAGCTGCCCAGGGTGGCTGGGGCCACCCAGGCAGATGGGCCGGGGTGGGTGGGTAATAATTATTACTACCTGCACTTTCCAGAAACAATTAAATACCTTTTTGTTTTGACAGGCTTTTACAGCTGGGTGAAAAGGCCTCTGACTTAGGTTTCCATTTGTGTAGATTTCAAACCTGTGGCTACTGGCTGTTGTTATTTTTTCCTGTTTTTAAGCTATTTTTAGTGGTCTGTATGGCATGCCTGCAAATCACCTTGACGCGCATGTAAAAGGAAATTTATAAATAACAGCAATAAAATACACTTGCAGTGCAATGTCATGCATATTGACTCGGAAATAAGACTTATCAATGATTTCCGTTTAGTGTGCACACATTAGGATTATTTGCATATATTTATAAAGTTGTAGCTAGAGGGGGGGAATCATATGCAGAGTCGACCCGGTGAAATGATGTTAACCCTGAATTAAGTTCATCATGACTAACCCGATTTCAGTGAGTATACACCAGGCATCCCCAAACTGTGGCCCTCCAGATGTTTTGGCCTACAACTCCCATGATCCCTAGCTATCAGGATCAGTGGTCAGGGATGATGGGAATTGTAGTCCAAAACATCTGGAGGGCCGAAGTTTGGGGATGCCTGGTATACACCAAGGCTCCCAGATACAGGCTCATTGAAATTAATCGAGCTAAATTAGCCGTGTTTGTTAATTTCAATAGCTTTGACTAATGTTGGATATAACCCACAGTTAGTATTACATGGAGAGTCACACTCTCGAGTAAGTTCATCATGGCTAACTCGAGACCATTCATTTCAACAGGTCTACTCTTGAATATGACCTGGCCATATTCATTAAGTTTAATGGTTCTACTCAACAGTATGACTATACCCTTAAAATTGCTGTCTTTTAAGTCCTACCCCAAGCAGACCCAATTAACTTAGGCCAATTATTTTCAAATGGTCTGCTCCAAGTGTAGTCTAGTTGGACAAAACCCTAAGTTTAGAATTTATGCACGAGTTTCACTTGTAAATTTTAATAAGGTCTATTTACTTTTTAAGTTCAGAGAGAAGGCGAGCAAGAGGAGACATGACTCAAGATTGTAAAAAAAAAATGCACGGCATAGAGGAAGTAGACAGATACCCCCCCCCCTAATGCTATAACTCCAATGAAACTGAACAGTTAGAAGATTAAGGACAGGTAAGAAGGAGGACTTATTCGCCCACCGGATAGTTAACCCATGGAACTCACTCCCGCAGGAGACAGTGGCAGCCGCAGACTTGGAGGGTTTTAAAAGAGGACTGGACAAATTCATAGAGGAATTACAATGCCTCATGGCTATGCTCTACCTCTGAGGTCCAGGCAGTATGGCTCTGACTGCCTCTTGTTGGGAAATACAAAGTGTTTGTCTCCCCAAAATGGGCATTTGGTTCCTCATTGTGAAAACAGGATGCTAACCTAGATGGGCCATTAGCTCTGCTAAGTCATGCCATTCTTCTGTTGCTCATAGTTTTGATTTCAATGGCTCTCTACTCTGAACATGACTAACACTGGATACAACTCTTCCCTAAAATGAGAGCAATCGCTTTGGGACTAACACGAACTTGTCTAAACTCCAGCAACGTCCATTAATCACAATGGCTCCACTCTGGGTACCATGTTTTACTCCAAAGCAGGCCCACTGAAGTCAGTGGACCAAAGTCACCATTGTTCTTTAATTTCAAGGGGTCTACTCTGGAGCAGAACTAACACTGGGTACAACTTCTCCATCACAGCAGACTAGCTGAAGTCCATGGGCCCCAAGCCAACCACATCCTTTTACCTTCAATGGGTCTCCTCTGGTGTAGGACAAACACTGGCGAAAACCTGCCCCGCTTTAGGGCAGACCCAGTTGAGGACACTGGCCCCCAAGTTAATGTAATGGGAATATTGAGGCAAAACTTAATACTCCAGAGCAGGCCACTAAGCCATGCCCATTCATTACTCTGGAGCAGGGTTACAGGTCATCCTGCTCCAGAGTGGAACCATGAAATCAAGGGACACATGCCAGCCATATCCTTTTACTTTCAGTGGGTCTCCTCTGGAGTAAAACTCACCCTGCTTTAGAGCAGAAACTCTTGGAAGCCAAAGGATCCAAATCAGCCACTTCCCTCTACTTTCAGTGGTCCTCCTGTGGATCAGGACTAACAGTCGCCCTGCTTTACCCAAATCAGCCACATCCTTTTCCTTTCAGTGGGTCTCCTCTGGAGTAAAACTCGCCCTGCCTCAGAGTAGACCCACTTGGAGGCCAAAGGACCCAAACCAGCCACTTCCTTCTACTTTAAAGTGGGTCTCCTCTGGAGTAGGGCACAACCCCCGTGTGTTTCCACCCCCGGCCCCCAGCCCCCCCCCCCGCCGTCTCACCTTGAAGTAGCCCCCCTCGTAGTGGGTGTTGGGGGGCCCAAAGATGGCCACCTCCCAGTTGTAGAGGTCCCCCTCGTCCACCAGGCTGACGCGGAAACCCTCCACGGGCTCCTCTTGGAGCCCCTTCAGCTCCAGCAGCAGCGCCTTCTGCGAGCTGGGCACGGACGGCCGCGCCATGGTCGGAGGGACGGGTAGGCCTCGGGTGAAGCCGGGGGCTCGCGTGAGCGGCGCGGCCCGGGGAGAGGAGGAGCGTGACGGGGGAGGGGAGAGAAGGCCGCTACGGACCCGAAAGAGCGCCGCGGAGGGGCTCGAGCCACTGGAACGGCGTCGGCGGCGACGATAACAACAGAGAGCGCGCGCGGGGCCGCTTGGGAGGCGTAGTTCCTCCCCTGTAGGCGGCGCGGCGGCGGCGACACGCCCTCTCTTCTCCGCCCATCACGCACGGCTACCAATGAGTGGCGTCTCCGGAGGGGGAAAGAGGGCGGGACCGGAGGGTGAGAACTGCATTTCCCAGGAGGCTTTGCGAGGGGAGGCTTCCGCATGTATTGAACATAAAGACAAACAAATAAGCAGGGAACTGTCTTGTGAATTTCTCTCTTATCTCTCTGTGTTTTTTATTACCTAAATGCTTTCAATGACTGTTTAAAATCTAGTTTTTGTTTTTGTTTTACTGACGATTTCAATGCTTTATTCTTTTTGTAAAGGGTTTTTTCTTTTGCCTTCTTTGTAATCAAGGCATGAATTGAATTATCATCATCATTATTTCGTCTAATCTACCTCTTCCCTAGACTGGGGCTCAAAAGTAGCTTACAAAAATTATGAAAGTCCAGATAAACTACAAAAAGCTTTATGTGTGTGTTCTTTTTATTGTCTTCATTTTAAGATTTCCATGGTGTTTTAATATTGTTTAATTAAAAAGTGTGTGTGTGTATAATTTTAATTCAACAATTTTAATTACTGTTTAATTAAACAGTATTAAAACACCATGGAAATCTGTTAAAATGAAGATAATAAAAAGAGCACAGCCTAGGGCAGGGGTTAGCAACCTTATCAGCTGTGGGCCCGGACTATATTTTGAGGAAAAAATGAATGAATTCCTATGCCCCACAAATAACCAAAGATGCATTTTAAATAAAAGCACTGCGGCCCACGGGCCTTAGGTTGCCTACCCCTAGCCTAGGGGCCCACTACAGTGAATTCACAGCTTCGAGTTTATGCGTTGGGCAGCTGAGCACAGGGGTGTGGGCAATGAGAAGCAATAATTTCTCCAAAGATTTCAGTGATCTTATCAGGATAAAGGGCGTCTGGCTGACCTTAAAGGTACTATTTTTTGCTGTACCAGAGCTTTCCAAACTCTGTGTCACGACATGTTAAGTGTGTCAGCTGCAGTGTGTAGTAGGTGTGTCACACGAACGCTCCTCCCGGGGCTGGAAAGACGTTAGTTTAACCTCCAGTTTGCTAGTAAAACTGAATTGCCAGGGTCGCGAAATGACACACGTCTTAAAAATGTGTCACCAACGTGAAAAGTCTGGAAAGCTCAGTCTGGTCTATACCATTCCCAGGCTTGTGCCCCTCACCACTTTTTTAAAAATTGTTTTTATTAAAATATTTTCATGAGTAAAAAAGTACATTCAGCATCTCTCGTTTTCAAAGGGTGAGAATCCTTCAATCACATTCAGTTTGATGGGGCTGAGAGGAGAAGTGGGCAAGAGAGAGGGGAGGAAATAGAAATAATCGGGGCAGTAAATTCTCGTTTTTTGCATAGTATGCAAGTGGAGCTTTGGAGTCAGCATCCAGTGGATCTCATTCTGCTGGCAGAGCAAGAGATCAGAAGACCCAGGTTGCAATTGATTGGTTGCACTGTGTTTTGTATACGAAGGGAGGGTCATGTTAGCCATATTGATTCATATGCTGTGTAGTGGGGGCAGAGGCAGAGGTAGCAAGGGGGGGCAGCACGGCGATGTCACCCCCCACAGGGATGACATCTGGGGCAGTCCGCACCCACCACAGTCCCTTACTCCGCCAGTGGGTGGGTGGATGGGGGTTGTCCGTCTTTTTTTTTTGTCACATTGGGGCGAAGGCATCCTCCTTTGTTTGTCCCTGTGCTAATTTCAGTGTTAGAGTTAGCAGTTCCTAGTAGGCTTGTGTTTACAATACTTTCCTTTTTCTCTGTCAACAAGCTGCTTGCTTGCTCTACTCATAGCTGCCAAGTTATCCCTTTTTTTAAGGGATTTTCCCTTATGCTGAATAGGCTTCCTCGCGAGAAAAGGGAAAACTTGGCAGCTATGGCTCTACTGTCCTCCAATCAAATAAACCATGAGCAAGGAAGCTCCCCACCACCACCACCTGAGGGCCACATTTGCTTCTGGGCAAGCTTCCGCAGGGCCACAGGCATGTGGTTGGGTGAAAGCGGATAACAGGATCTCTACAACAGGGGTCGGCAACCACAAACGGCCCATGGGGGTCGTTTAACCAGCCCATGGACCCCTGCCACCCGCTCAGTCGGTTCCCGTGCGCCGCGCTAAAGCAGTGCATTCCGTGACGCTGGCCAGCTTCCCATTGCCTGCAGGAAGCTCCTGCAGCCAATAGGAAACTGTGCACACCTCCTCCACGCCAGAAATAGTGTCTGCGCATGTGTGTGCGGGCACTCCGGCCCACCGCGGCATCTGCAGGACCGTGAACCGGCCGACCCCTGCTCTACAATTACCTTTCCGTATCCCAGCTATGCAAAAGTCAAGAGGTTTCTGTAGAGCAGGCATCCCCAAACTTCGGCCCTCCAGATGTTTTGGACTACAATCCCCATCTTCCCCGACCGCTGGTCCTGTTAGGTAGGGCCGCAGTTTGGGCTGCTGTAGAGGCAAGCGAGTGACATTCTCTCCCTTCAAAGACACATCCGAGTCAGGCAAAGTGTGTGTGGAGATGTAGCCTGGGAACATGCCTGAGCACCAGGCAGGTGCCGAAAAGAGTGCAGTGGAAGGTGCCTGCCTGACATAATTAGGCAGGGAGTTCCAAAGTGCATTTGTAAAAAAAAAGCAGCATTACAGCACCTTCACTGCACTATTTTCGGTGTTGGCTAGAAACACTTTTGTTAAGACAATCCCGTACATAGATCTAGAATGCTGAAGTGTTCTAACCTGCTTTTAGTTTATTCCCGATTTTAATTTTTTGAATGTTTCAAATTGCGGTTTTCTAAGCTGTTTCTTTTTTTCCTTTTTGCTGAAAATTGTATTGTTTAATTCCTTTCAAAAACCACTTTTGAGTTTTTCGTGGTTTTATTTTAAACAACCAAGCGATGCATTATGTTCTGAAATAAGAAATAAACCTAAAAAGTCTAAGCTCGGGGCACAGCTGACCTTACAACACAGTTCACCACTGAGAGCAAAAAGGCACAGTAGGAAAACACTGGACTTGTGTGCAGATTTCCAAAATCTGACTGGGGTAGGTGGGCAGCCAGGACCACATTCTGGGCACACCCAGGAAAGGTGTGGACTGGCTCAATGACTTGTGTGGTGTAATAAAAGAAGAAGAAAGAAATCTTGAGACAATCTGCAATATAAATAACCCAATTTAAATATCTCCCATCATCCTTCAAACCTATCCAGTGTTTGACATGAGATTTACTCAACAAAGAGCAGCAATTTTGGACATCAGTCATGCAGCAAAGTCGATCCACTGTTGCTACATTTCGATCTCTCTCCATTGCCGGCCCCAAACAGGAAGTAGGCACTGTCACTCTTTCCACCCTAGATGAACAGCCAGGTGGTGATCAGGGAACCAGACGAAGCACAAACCCACCCGCCCCGCTTAAGAGCTCATTCGACGGGTTTCACTCTCGCCACGAAGATGGACGAGGCTCTCTGCAGGAACTCCTCTTTCTTCATCACCACGCTGGGTTTCCGCTCAGCCAGTGCTTTGTCCATGGCCGAAGCCAAGCAATCCGGCCCAAGCTTGGACCCGGCCTCCAGGAAGCGGATGGGGGCAGCGACCTCGGCGGGGCAAAGGGCGTCCTCCAGGGTCCCGAGGACCGCCGCACAGACTCGTTTGTCCGCCGCCCCAGAGCCGCCGGCCAGTGTGTTGAAAAGCAAATCTGCCTTGGCCAGGAACTCAAGGAGGACCAGGCAGGTGAGGACCCCGTAGCGGAAGATGTCAAAGGGCACCGCCTCGTGGTCTCGGCAGGTGACCTTACTCAGCAAGGGCAGAGCGATGTCTTCTGGGGCTCCCTTGTCTTGGCACATCAGTCTCAGCAGCTCGCTGTAGAGTTTCCCGCTAACTCCGGGCTTCTTGTGCCTGCCGGCGGCAGACAGGGAATCATAGGCCACACTCACGTTGTTGTTAAAGGCCATCCTACGGGAAGGAACATAAAAACAGACCACTGGTAAAGCAGACAGTTTAACTAGTCAGCGCCCTATATGAAATTGAGCGACCGAATAATCTGGCTATGATGAGGAAATTTTGCCCACGGTATGATTATTTCTCACCTAGTCATTTTGAAACTCGGGCACCCTGTTTGCAGAATTTAACAATTCCAAAATACAGACGCGCTTTCACTTTTGCAAGATTGAATATACAGCCATTGGCTGTACTTGAGGGTCGATTTCAAAAAAATCCCACTGGAAAAACATTTATGTCCCTGTGGAGGTGGCAGTATTAGGTCAGTGGCTCATGTGCTTCTGGCTAGCACTCTTTATGCCGGGTCGCTCAACCTTTGCTACGGTGCTCCTTCTTTTAGCAGATCAAGGTGATAAGGTGACAGCAAAAACTGCAAGCGGGGGCAATTAAGAATAAGATCGATTATTTGATTATTGATGTAAACCCCCCAAATGTATTTTCTATAGTTTTTACCTCTATCTTCAGTACATTTTATTTTATTTGTAATGTCTGGAGAGGCTGATGCAAATAAAGATTCTTCTGCTTCTGCAGACTACTGGGCCATGATGACTATGCTCCGGAACGTAGGAAGTCACCTTATATTGAGTCAGACTGTTTTCCCAGCTAGCTCAGTACGGTCTACACTGGCTGGCAGTGGCTCTGCAATATTTCAGGCGATGTTTTTTTTCTCCTAGCCCTAACTGGAGATCCTGGGAATTGAATTCGGGACTTTCTCCATGCAAACCAGCTGCTACTGAGCTACGGCCCTTTCGTGAGGCCACTGCAGTCAGAGGCAGCAATGCTTCTGAATCCCAGGTGCTGGAAACCACAGGGAGAGCACTTCCATCCTCAAATCCTGTTTGCAGGCTTCCCAATAAGGTAAAGGTACCCCTGATCATTAGGTCCAGTCGTGACCGACTCTGGGGTTGCGCGCTCATCTCGCATTATTGGCCGAGGGAGCCGGCGTATAGTTTCCAGGTCATGTGGCCAGCATGACAAAGCCGCTTCTGGCAAACCAGAGTAGTGCATGGAAACGCCGTTTACCTTCCCGCTGCAGCGGTTCCTATTTATCTACTTGCATTTTGACGTGCTTTCGAACTGCTAGGTTGGCAGGAGCTGGGACCAAGCAACGGGAGCTCACCCCGTCACAGGGATTCAAACTGCCGACCTTCTGATCAGCAAGCCCTAGGCTCAGTGGTTTAACCACAGCGCTACCTGGCTTCCCAATAGGCACGAGTATTTGAAGAAGTGTGCATGCACACGAAAAATCATACCTAGAACAAACTTAGTTGGTCTCTAAGGTGCTACTAGGCTATTTTTTAATTTTTAAAAATTATTTCAATAGGCACATGGTTAGCGAATGTGAGAACAGTACGCTGAAACCATGTTATGGATTGGTTGGGGACAGAGGAATGGTGGGAGAAACCAGTTGGGGAACCCCAGGTGGAACAGCAAGTGGTCCATTATTCTGCGTCCAACCAGGGCCTTCTTGGTAGTGGCGCCCACAGAGTGCAGACATCTCCAATGAAGGACAGTCCACCACCTTCCTAGGTATTGCATCCTGCTGTCAAACAGTACTTACTTTTAGGAAGTTGTCCCCCCCCCCCAATGCTTAGCCAGAATCTCCTTCCTTGCCATTTGAGTCTGTTGTTTCAGGCCTTACTCTCTGAAACAGCAGGAAGCAAGCTTGCTCTGTCTTCCAAGTGGCAGCATTTCAAGTTATTTGAAGATGGCTGTTGTGCCACCTTCTCAAGTCTTCTGCAGATTTAAACAACTCCCTCAAAAGGGGTGAACCATAGACTGTAAAGGCGCCTTGAGTCAGTGTCAGTGGAATAACATTTACTACAGAAGAAAAAGGTGCAAGGCAAACGTCCTAAAATAAAAACACGTTATCAACCGGCTCCATTTAGATCCCGCCCTTCATCCAACGAGTTCAGCAGGGGTCTGCTCCCAACTAAAATGGCGCTGTGGTGCAGTCGTTCATTTAACATTTCATTACTTTCCCTGCTTCATCTCCACCCTTCTTCCGAGGAGGCCGAAGGGAGCACAAGTGAAGTTCTTCCTACCCTCACCGCGTTACCTGTACAACAACCCTTCAAGGTAGGTTAGGCTGAGAGATGGCGGCTGGCCCAAGGCGAGGGATTTTGTTAACACCGGTTTCCCTGCCCAGCGTGCTAACCACTAGGCCGTGCTGTTTTGAAGCAAAAGGGAGAAGCAGCCCAGTTTCTGTCATACGAACATGGAAAGCCACGCAGCAGCTAAGAGCGACCTGGGTGCATCCCGGGTTCAAATCCCTGTTCCGCCACGAAGTTCACCGGGACGCCTGACCTCTCACTGGCCTACCTGGGAGGGTTGTTGCGACTGTAAAATACGGAGGGCAAGCAGCTGCAAAACGCAGCCTCCTTGTGGTCTTTGGAGGAAATAACAGATTTTGAATTTTTTTAAAGAAAAATAAATGCAATGAAAAGGAAAGATAAAAAAAAACCACACACGAATGCACCCACTCAGCTGAACCCAATATATAAAACGTGCTGCATGGAACGAGGGGAATTGTACAGCAGCCTATAAAAGAACTTGTTTTTTAAAAAATCGTTTTTAAAGCCTAATTCCCTTTTCCTCTGAAAAGGAAGGGGGGAAGACTTCATGTCCCAGGAGGCCGCGCGCGCCAAAACACAGCAAAAGAGCCCCGAATTTTGCCCGGTGCATTCTGGGCGCTGTAGTTCTGCCCGCCCCGGCCTTCCTTCCCACCTGCCGCACCTGTGGGAGTGGTGAG
Organism: Zootoca vivipara; assembly: GCF_965207765.1. Lineage (NCBI taxonomy): Eukaryota > Metazoa > Chordata > Lepidosauria > Squamata > Lacertidae > Zootoca > Zootoca vivipara. The sequence goes on along the minus strand of NC_142589.1, from coordinate 91,753,229 downwards.
CCAGGCTCAGGTACCACAAGGCTCGGCCGAGGCGCCCCCGCAGCAGCCCCCGGGGCTCGCCGCCGCCGTCGGCCGCCGACAAGGCCTCTCCCGCCTCCGCCTCCTCAGGGCCGCTTTGCGCCAGCCTCTCGAAGTAACCGGCCAAGAAGCCGACGGGCTCCTCAGGGCGCGCCTCCAGCACCTTCAGGAGGGCCTCGCGGACCATGTCGCTCACGCCGGCCTGCAGGAGGAACTCCGCTTCACTCTCGGACGGGGCGCCGTTCGAGGGAAGGGGCGGCCGGACCGGTTCGCTCCCGGCCGCCGCAGGGGACGAGCGCCGCTTCTCGGTGGCCGCCATTTTGTCTGAGGGCGCCGCTTAGCGCCGGCCGCCATCTTGGGTGAGGGCCGTGCGTCGGCCATTTTGGGTGAGGGCCGCGCCTCGCTCTCTTGCGACGGGCAGCCAATCAAAAGCCGGCGAGGGAAGAGAAGAAGCTGAGGCGGCCGCCATTCTTGTTTTAAACCGAGCGGCTATTGTTGTTATGTTGTTATTATTATTATTTTAATCAAGAACAGCCAAGCCGGAGGGTATAGAAACGCCTAGGAACGGAACAGGAAGCTCCGCGGTTCCTCCCAGCGCTTTCAAACACGGGGATGTTTCCGTTCAAAAGTTGTGGAGAGCTTCCACCATGAAGAGGGAAAAGGCTAGAGCGCCTCCTTCCATAATTACCGGAAGTATAGGCCGCGCTCTACCATAAAGTTGCTAAGGCATAAGGCAGCGCTACCTTGCGTCAACAGGATGTGCTACATATCGCTGATAGATATCCAGTATTTTTTTTTAAATCATAGTTATTCGAGTGTGTATTTCCCCCCGCCGGTCTATCCCTTCTTGCTCCGGGGCTCCGTCAGGATAGAGGAAGTGGCGCGAGAGTTGGAGCAGCTGCGCCAACTCACGGGGATAAAGGGGCATTTTCTTTGGGCGGGCGTGAGGGGAAGGCAGCCATCTTTAGTATGGGCAACGTGACTTTATCCTTACTATGCCAGAAAAGGCTGGTTTTGTTTCCGTCTCTTAGTGTACCGGTTGAGCTGTGACTTGGGGAGTTTTATCTGCTTCCGTTGGCAGTTTGGTCCCCAGCCCCCTCTTGCTGGAGCTCAGTAAGTGGCGGGGTTTGCATAAAGTGAGATTGCATGGGGGTGCCTTTTGGGGGGGGGGGCTAATAGCATTGCAAAGCTATTAAGGGCTTTGCAATGCTCACAGGAGTGACTGCATGGTATTTGTTTATTTATCAGTAACGGTGTGGGTTGCTAATCAGCCTGTGTTGTTGTTGTTTGCCCACCCCCCAGAATTTATTTAAATTTTCAGCCTAGATGCAAAACCAGCATGCAGGAGGGCGTGGGGGCAGAGAAACCAAGACCACCTCTGTCCCTTGGGTGCACGTGCCTGTGTTTATTTATATGTTTTTTTTTAAATATTTTTATTAATTTTCCAATTAAAACCAATTATATCACATTCAATATTTCAAATTATACACATATATATATCAATCCAACCGAATGTTATGCCAAATCATCTAAAGAATTTTTTATTTGGGTTCCCATGCTTCAAGAAATTGGGAATTCCTCGCAACCGTCCACTGCCGTCTTTTTTCTAAAGTTCAAATCGTCCTCCAAGTTCATAATAATCCAGATCTTCCCCTTACAGTCACATAGATGTTTTCCACTCAACCGGTTGTTTCCCAGCTGCTGAGATAAATATCAAACAAAGTTTCACAGATGTTCTTTCTCCTGTGTGAGTTAATCAGTCCAGCCTCCCCATAAATCTTCTTAGTGGAGCTCCCTGTTGCGTCGAAGCAGCTCGAAGCAGCGCCATCTTGAAAAGCTCAAATCACTTTCGATTTCTCTCATAGCTATGAAGATTTACGATCTTTATAGAATTTACAGCTTTTCCAGGCAGGAGACCCAAACATCAAACCATAAACTCTTGGTAAATTAATGGATCTCCATGCCCTATAGCTGAACTTAGCTTCAGGTCGCTGCTCCAATTTAAAGTGCGTCACAGCTCATAAATCCTCCGAACGCGTCCCGAACTCCTTCCGTCCGACTAGGGGGGGGGGGGGGCTTTTCTCATCGGCAACTCCACATCTTTTAAAAAGTATGCTCAGTAACAACAGTTATAAAGTTCAACTCACACAGTCTTTTGCTTCTCTTTCACTCCAAACAAGCCAGGACATCGCGTCCGGGAAGGTACGAGGCAACATATATGAAAAAAAAAAAAACTCACTTCCCTTATCGCTCCGTCCCCATCAATCCTTCTTCCAGATGTAGTACAGCCTTTGACTCCTCTCCCTCAGCAGCATAAATTTCTCAGCAGTAAACAGCGCTTCTTCCCCTCCTTCTGAAGTATGTCCATAGATTTAAGCCTAATTATCTTCTTTAACCATGGAAATCCCCGCCATGCAGATTAGCGTCCGGGAGTCCTGGCCCTCGTAAGTGCTTTTCAGCCCAAGCTCCCCCCACTCCATAAACAGTCGGAGTGGGTCTGGGGGCATCGCGGGCCAGCGGCCCCTCTCCGTAACCCCCGGAGAGGGTAGGGGGTTGCCATTTACTCCCCTAGCAACCGCCAAATTCCTCACGAAGGTCAGAGAGATGGAAAACAGGTCCGCCATTCCTGCCGGCGGAAACCGGAACCGCCTGTGTTTATTTATATGTTTGCTTCTGGTTGCTTTCCCCCACCCCCAATCAAAACGGATAAGAGAAATAAAGAGTCAAACTGCAGAGCTTGGGTCGGGAGGATGAAATCAAGAAGTTGGGAGGATGAAATCAAGTGTGTGTATGCCTGGGGTACACACAAACACAAACAACACACACTGTTAAGAAGCCCTGTCGGACGTTTGTCTTCCAAAAATAGTTTGCAAACCAGAACAGTCACTTCCAGGTTTGCGGCATTCGGGAGCCAAAACGTTCGGGAACTAAGCTGTTCCAAAGCCAAAGAACAACTGTATACCGTGTTTCTCATATTATAAGACATGTCTTATATTTATTTTTTCCTTCAAAAAAAACACACCATGGCTTATTTTCAAGGGATGTCTTATTTTTATTACGGTACATGGGTAGTGCAATAGCGCCCCCCACTATCGTGTTTTGCGTGTCCTGTTGCGAGTGTGTGTCCTCTCGCTCCCACACCGGGCAGTGAGCTGGGGAGCGGAGGTGGTTTTGCTGAGTTGATTGAGTCAGGCAGGCAGGCAAGGGAGTCTATTTCGGATTGCCTGAGGAAACGTTTGCTGCTCCCCCCCCCATGCCTGCGCCTCAGCCGGGCGCGCATCCTCAGCCCACTTTGCGCGGCGGGGGCAAGATGCGCGTCAGCATGCAACCCCTCAGATTCCTTCCGCCCCTCCCTCGCCGCCAACCGACCCCCACCCCATTTCCCCGCCTGAGGTTAAAAGTCCATACCGTAGTTAGAGCCGGTGACTGGCTGCCCAGCTATCGTATGTGAAGGCCGAGGGAGGAGGAGGGGTGGGTGGGAAGCCTCTCCTGGCCATTTCCACACCTCCCTCGTTCGTTCGCGCGCCTGCCTGTCTGCGAGCGGGGCTTGGCGCGGCACGCGCAAAGGCTGCAGCCGGGTCCCGGGGCTTCGCGCACCGCGCACAAAGGCTGCAGCCGGGTCCCAGGGGTTAACGCAGCAGCAGCAGCCGGTTCCGAGCAGCCCCCTTCCTTTTCCTCTTCTTTGCCACAGACCTGCGGTATGGCTTATTTTCGAGGTATGCCTTATATTTTGCCACCTCAGAAAAATCCTGCCATGCCTTATTTTGTAGGGGTGTTTTATAATGTGAGAAACACGGTATCATTTCCCAGTAATCTTTCTTTTCCTTTTCCAATAAATCGGTGTATGCATTTTATGAAATAAATCTACCCCACCACCCCCATAGATCCTCTGCTCCATCTTTGCCAGGTGCCTGGGACTCATGGATGCCGGGCGGGCCCCTCCTAAAACCCGCCCGCGGAAAAAGAGGAAGAAGGTGGTGGTCCGGCCGGGCAAGCCGAGGCGCCCCCAGGCCCCCTCCTCTCCTGCCGACGTGGACGTCTTCCGCTGCGATGTCTGCGAGAAGGACATCAAGTACCTGACGAACTTCCGGGAGCACCAGCGCATCCACACGGGCGAACGCCCCTACCAGTGCAAGCGCTGCGCAAAGACCTTCATCCGCTGCGCCGACCTCATCAAGCACCGCCTGGTGCATTCGGCCAAGCGGCCCTTTCGCTGCCGGACCTGCGGGAAGCGCTTCAAGCTGCAGGCCGACCTGGACAAGCACGGCAAGGTGCACTCGGACGAGGCGCCCTTCGCCTGCCACCTGTGCCCCAAGCGCTTCAAGCGCACCTCATGCCTGGTGAAGCACCTCCGCATCCACACGCAGGAGAAGCCCTTTGCCTGCGCCCACTGCGCCCGGCGCTTCAAGTGGGAGGCCTCCGTCAAGGAGCACGAGCGGGTGCACACGGGCGAGAGGCCGTACCGCTGCGGTGAGTGTGCCAAGGCCTTCACCCACCGGTCCACCTTCCTGCAGCACCGCCGCACCCACCAGGCCCAGCCGGCCTTCAGCTGCGAACACTGCTCCAAGGCGTTCAACCACAAGTCCAATCTCTTAAAGCACATGCGGAACATGCACAGCTAGGAGCGGTCCTCCCTCCTTTTCTGCGCCAGAGGAGACCCTGGCCAGGAGGAGAGCCCTCCTACTCCTCCCCGCTTTGAAGGGATAAGGCTGTCCGTCAAATGCCAAGGCAGGAGAATTGGGCGGCGGGGACGTCTTGGTGGACCGCAAGCTTAACCTGAGTCCACGGCGTGATGCAGCGGCAAAGAAAGCGAATGCTATTCTAGGGCTGCATCCACAGAAGTAAGGAAAAGTGGAACATTCCAGGATCAAATAATAACCATACCTGCCAAGTTCCTGCCGGAAAAAATAAGGGATGGGCAGACAGGAAGTAGCGCTGCCGACATTTTGGAATTGGGCGGAGCATGCTCAGAAGCAACTTTCAATGCTGCTCTGCCCAGTTCCAAAATGGCCACCATGCCGGAAGTCGCGCTGCGGCCATTTTGGAACTGGGCAGAGCAGCATCAAAAGTCGCTTCTGAGCATGCTCCGCCCAGTTCCAAAATGGCCGGCGCGGTAGAAATCGCTTCTGCGCATGTCCAGAGACTCCAGACATGCGCAGAAGGAGCCTCCCCCGGCCGGTAAGTAAACCAGGAAAAAAACAAAAAAATCCGTTTTTCCTGCTGGGAACGGCTGGAAAAACAGGGGTTTCCCGAGGAATATGGGAGACTTGGCAGCTATGATAATAACCCAGGGCAGCTTCTCTAAATTGGGGGTGTCCTTGGAAAATAGGGACACTTGGAAGGTCTGGGTTCTGCACATAGGCAGGAAGAAACCAGATGCACAAATATAGGATGGGGGACACCTGGCTTGACAGCAGGGTATGTGAAAAGGATTCTGGGGACTTGGTAGACTACAAGGTTAACATGAGTCCACAGGGTGATGCAGCAGCAAAAAAGGCTAATTCATTTCTAGGCTGCACCAGCAGAAGTCTAGTGCCCAGATCAAGAGAAGTCATAGAACCACTCTATTCTGCCTTGGTCATACCACACCTGGAATACCGTCCCGTTCTGGGCGCTACGATTTAAAAAGGATGTTGACAAGTTGGAAGGTGTGCATCCGAGATGACCGAGGGTCTGGAAAGCAAGCCTGATTAGGAACGGTTGAGGGGACTGGGCGTGTTTAGCCTGGGGAAGGGGAGACGGGTGATAGGATAGCCACCTTCAAATTTCTGAAGGGCTGCCACAAGACAGGTGGAGAAAGCTTCCTTCCTTCTGCTGCTCCACAGGGGAGGATCCAAACCAATAGCTTTGAAATATAAGGAAGAAGATTCCGTCTAAACACCATCGTCAGAACTTTCGGATGGCAAGAGCTGTTTGACAGAGGAATGGACTCCCTTGAGAGGTGGTGGAATCTCCTTCCTTGAGAGGTTTTTAAGCAGAGGTTGGACAGCCACCTGCCAGGGGTTCCTGTATTGCAAGGGATTTGGCTGGTTGAAGCTTGTGGTTGTTTCCAAGCAGCTGAAAGGTACCAGGTTGCCCAAAAGCTAACTTGAGGACCTTGGTTCTGTCATTTCCAGTTATTTCCACCAATTCCTCTGCATTGGGGTCGTATCCACCCTCTTGTCATTAGGCGAAGGCTGGACTCAAAGCGGTGACAAAAAACCCACTCGCCTTTGACGTCTAGGTGCAAACCACAGGCTGAGCGAAGTCAGTTTTGGCTGCCTTTGCTGCCAGGGCACAGGCTGCTTTTTGGCGTTTGAGGTTTGGTTCTGCTTTTAATATTTTGTAGGCTGTCTTCTAGAGTGGCTATGACAGCCAGGTCAGATGGTCAGCATATGAATAATAAAATTATTATTTAAAATATTCCTTCCAGTAGCACCTTAGAGACCAATTAAGTTTGTCATTGGTATGAGCTTTTGTGTGCAATGACAAACTTAGTTGGTTTCTAAGGTGCTACTGGAAGGAATTTTTTAATTTTGTTTCGACTACGGCAGACCAACACGACTACCTACCTGTAATAATAATAATAATAATAATAATAATAATAATAATAAAGGGCTCTTTTAACCCCCACCCTCCAGCGTAAACAGACACAGGAAGGCCCTGGCAATTGCAGCAGCTAGACTGGTGACTGGGAGCGGCTGCAGAGACCACATAACACCGGTCCTGAAATACCTACATTGGCTCCCAGGACGTTTCCAAGCACAATTCAAAGTGTCAGTGCTGACCTTAAAAGCCCTAAATGGCCCTGTATACCTGGAGGAGTGTCTCCACCCCCATCGTTCAGCCAGGACATTGAGATCCAGCTCTGAGGGCCTTCTGGCGGTTCCCTCCCTGCAAGAAGTGAGGTGACAGGGAATCAGGCAGAGGGCCTTCTCGGTGGTGGCTCCTGCCCTGTGTAATGCCCTCCCATCAGATGTCATAATAATAATAATAATTTATTATTTATACCCCGCCCATCTGGCTGGGCTTCCCCTGCCACTCTGGGCGGCTTCCAACGAACATTAAAATACATCAAATCACAGATTAAAAACTTCCCTAAACAAGGCTGCCTTTAGGTGTTTTCTAAATGTCCGGTAGTTGTTTATCTCTCTGACCTCTGATGGGAGGGTGTTGCACAGGGTGGGTGCCACTACCAAGAAGGCTCTCTGCCTGGTTCCCTGTAGCTTTGCTTCTCGCAGTGAGGGAACCGACAGAAGGTCCTCGGCGCTGGACCTCAGTGTCCGGGCTGAACGATGGGGGTGGAGACGCTCCTTCAGGTATACTGGACCGAGGCCGTTTAGGGCTTTAAAGGTCAGCACCAACACTTTGAACTGTGCTTGGAAACATACTGGGAGCCAATGTCAAGGAAATAAACAACTATCTGACTTTTAGATGACACCTGAAGGCAGCCCTGTTTAGGGAAGTTTTTAATGTTGGATCTTTTATCACTTTTATTAATATTATTATTAATATTCTGTTGTGAGCTGCCCAGAGTTGCTGGGGAAACCCAGCCAGATAGGCGGGCTTTAAATAATAAATTATTGTTATTATAAGACACCAGTGGGTGAGAGATGCCAAGAAGCTGCTCCGGCTGCGGGAGATGGGGGTCGAAAGCACCCCTTTGGCCCTCTCTCGGCTTGAACTTGCCCAGGTGGTGTGTATCAGTTTCAAATGGGTGTGCAAACCTCTGCGCCCCCCCCCCCAATGTTGGACCACAGCTCCCAGTGTCCTGTCCTTTAGCTGTGCTGGCTGGAGCTGATGGAGATTGGGATCCAGCCATATCTGAAAGGGTCACAGGTTTTCCCATCCCTTATTTGTGGGGCAGAGACTTGGGAGATTGTGTGGGGGAAGCCTGAGGACAGGAAATGGGCTAGCCTTACCCCCCCTGCCCACCCTCCAACGATCTGTCTGGTGCGCACCTAGTTCGCAGAAGTCCACTTGGGGGGAAATGGACACGCCGTGTGTGATTTAAAACTGAGCAAATGTTAATTGGATGCGCTCTGTCCGTGCTGCGCACTGAAGAGTTTTGTTAAGGAACTTCGGGAGGGTTAAATACAGTGGTCCCTCGGTTCTCAAACGCCTTGGTACTCAAACAACTTGGAACCCAAACACTGCAAACCCGGAAAGTAAGTGTTCCGGTTTGCGAACTCTTTTCGTAAGCTGAACGTGCTCCGTTCTGAGTGCTACGCTTCCAATTTGAGTGCCACACTTCTGTTTTGAGTGTTAAGCTGAGGTCTGTCTGTTTTTGCTATTTATTTTGCATTTTTGTTCTTGTGGCTCTCTCTTTTTTTTTATGACTGTGTGGAACCCAGTTCAGCTACTGATTGATTGATTGATTGATTGTGTGACTGCAGTACATTGTTTATTGCTTTCATTTTATGGACCGGTGGTCTAGTTCGATAGTAAAATGTATGTTAAATTGCTGTTCTAGGGGTTGTTTTTAAAAGTCTGGGGCGGATTAATCCGTTTTGCATTGCTTTCTATGGGAAAACGCGCCTTGGTTGTGGAACGCTTTGGTTTTGGAACGGACGTCCGGAACGGATTATTTATTTGACAACCAAGGTGTACCACTGTACACTCAAAACTCCTTTTTTATGTAAAAGGCAATAGTAACCTGTTCATTTTGTAATGTCGGGACTAGAATGGGGATTGGAAACGACTGTTCCGATTAAAAACGCATTGAATGTAGCCTAGTTGCTGCTGCCGCCTTTCCCCTGTGAAACCTGCTATGTGTTGGTTGCCTTTCCCCTGTGAAACCTGCTATGTGTTGGCTCCTCCCTTGCCTCATTTTGGGGACTCACTTCCCTGCTGCTAGGATTAGAAGGTTCAAGCCAATGGCGCGACGAGAAAGTTGCTTTATTTCAGGTCAACCTTGCTTGCCTGCTTAGCCAGCACTGACTGGCAGTGCCTGGTCTTTTAAATCCATCACCTGCCTCCTCCGCGATCCTGTTAACTTGGAGTGACCAAGGATTGGAGCTGGGCCCTTCTGGATGCAAAGCAGGTGTTCTGTCACTGAGCGCAGCCCCCTTCCCCTAACAAGGGCCAGCCAACTTTTTCAGCAGGGGGCCGGTCCACTGTCCCTCAGACTTTGTGGGGGGCCGGACTATTTTTTTGGGGGGGGGATGAACGAATTCCTATGCTCCACAAATAACCCAGAGATGCATTTTAAATAAAAGCACACATTCTACTCATGTAAAAACACCAGGCAGGCCCCACAAATAACCCAGAGATGCATTTTAAATAAAAGGACACATTCTACTCATGTAAAAACACCAGGCAGGCCCCACAAATAACCCAGAGATGCATTTTAAATAAAAGGACACATTCTACTCATGTAAAAACACGCTGATTCCCGGACCGTCCACAGGCCGGATTTAGAAGGCGATTGGGCTGGATCTGGCCCCTGCGCCTTAGTTTGCCTACCCATGAAATAGAAGAAGCTGTCCTCTAAGCAGTTGAGGAACCCTGGCTTCCCACGACAGATGGGGCTGCTTTAGGGTTAAGGCTCATTAAGATCATAGAAGGCAGACACGATGTGGAAAAAAAACCCCGTTTAATTACAGTGGTGGTAATCTCTACAAAAAAACCAACTGTATGTACAATAGATAGGGCTTATATACAAAGCAATCTGTTTAGGGATGTGGCTGCAGTTGACAAGGGCATTTCTGGATGAACTCACTTAATGGGAGCAAATATTTGCCTGGCGCCCGCCCTGTCCACAGGTAATGTCCCATTCCCCTGCTGTTTTAAGTATCGGACAGCCCAGAGAGACTTCCCCTGACTGTGGAAGTTCCATTACTGGCAAATCGAAGCGACCAGAAGAGCCCTGGGGGATAGCTCAGTCAGTAGAGCAGGAGACTCTTAATCACAGGGTCGTGGGTTCAAGCCCTGCATTGGGCAAAAGATTCCCCTGTCGCAGGGGGTGACCCTTGGTGTCCCTTCCAATTCTACGATTCTGCGATGCTCGGCTGCCTAAGGCCGTAGTCATCGCCGCAACCTCTGGCAATTAAAAGTCCACGAAGAAATACCTGATTTGATTTGTGCTCGGGTCTGTTGGCCAGCCAGCAAACCCAACTATAGACCTCTTGGGTCCAAGAGTTGCGAAAGAGGGGGAAATGGACGAGATGTTGGGCCCACACCTCTACAGTTCTCTAGGAATAGCTTCCATCCAGTCTCTCTTCTGCAGTGTTCAAAACTCCGGAGGCTCTGTTCGCCTCCTGCCCGCTGCCCCGACCCTAAAAAAGGCCGACTCAAAACACAAATCCCACTGAGTTTCATGTGTGGCCGAAAGTAAACTGTGCTTAGGGTCACGGCCTCAAAAAATGTCAAGGAGGGAACAAGGTTTGACCGGACAACTAGACTCGGATGACCTTCGGATTCCGGCGTATGGTTTCAGTCTGGGCAGAAGTTGCTCCTGTCTATCGGTGGGTGGGGAGGGTCGACCCCCCTCCGCTCAGGTGGTAGGGTTCCCCTGCTGGATTTGCCTCTTCTCTGTGACACCAGGAAGCGCCGAAAGAAACACTGAGTCCTCCTAGCAGCAGCTGGCGGGAGTTGGGTGGGTTGTGTCCTCCCTCAAAGGCTCCCCGAAAAAATTCAGGGGGAAACAAACACGGTAACCGCTGCAGAGAGGGAAGAGACGGGTGTCGATGGAGCCACCTGCTCTTAGCCGCGTCGCCGCCACAAGCGACGGGCCACATACCCGGTGATGACCACCCCCAGGAGGGAGCCGGTACTTCCGATGGCGACGGCGGTTTCTGTGCTGAACGTAGCTGGGGAGAGACACCATAATAATAATATTTTTTTATTTATACCCCGCCCATCCGGCTGGGTTTCCCCAGCTACTCTGGGCAGCTCCCAACAGAATGTTAAAAACACGATAAAACATCAAACATTAAAATTTTCCCCTAAACAGGGCTGCCTTCGCTTGTCTTCTAAACGTCAGATAGTTGTTTATTTCCTTGACAACTGATGGGAGGGCGTTCCACAGGGCGGGTGCCACCACCGAGAAGGCCCTCTGCCTGGTTCCCTGTAACCTCGCTTCTCGCAGGGAGGGAACTGCCAGAAGGCCCTCGGAGCTGGACCTCAGGGTCCAGGCAGAACAATGGGGGTGGAGACGCTCCTTCAGGAAAGGGAGACAGCGTGAGCCCTGGTGGGGTACAGTTCAGTGGTTTCCGTAAGCCTGGCGCAATCTGTGGCGAGGAGCAGCTTGAGGTTGCCCCCAGAACCTTAAGCCACAGTGCAAGACGTGCTCCTGTCCCGTTTTGTGCTCCGCTACTCATGTATGGTATTTTTCCTTTCTTTCTCCCCACTGCAAGCTCCAGAGCTTGCCAGCCACAGCCGAGTCTCCCCAATAGCGACTGGTGGTAACGGTACAGGCGAATGCAAAAGGGTGGGTTGAGGGCGGAAGCTCTTCTGGAGGCTTATCCCGGGCCTTCGCAGCATCGTAAACCCACAACTTTAGGATTGGCCTGTGCATTAGATATAAATAGACACCTGCCTGGCGAAAGCAGTGATACCAGTGTAAAACTCTGAAGTCAGAGCTGGGGGGATAATTCACATCTGCCAAGGAATGCACCCCTTTGGTTTCAGACACTGTAGATAAAAATCAATTATTTTTATTTAAATCAGATCTTTTTATTTATTTAAATCGGATTTTTAAAATAAAATGCTTTTGGGGGGAATCTTCCTAAAGATAGTTACAGGTAGGTAGCCGTGTTGGTCTGAGTCGAAGCAAAATAAAAAAATTCCTTCAGTAGCACCTTAAAGACCAACTAAGTTTTTATTTTGGTATGAGCTTTCGTGTGCATGCACACTTCTTCAGATACATTTGAAACAGAAGTGTCAGACCCTTATATATATACAGAGGGTGGGGGGGGGTGGGTGGGAATGGGTGATGGGCTGATGGGAGTGGTAAACCTGTAGATGGCTGTCAGTCATCAGTCGTTAACAGCCATCCACAGGTTTACCACTCCCATCAGCCCATCACCCACCCCCACCCACCCCCACCACCCTCTGTATATATATAAGGGTCTGACACTTCTGTTTCAAATGTATCTGAAGAAGTGTGCATGCACACGAAAGCTCATACCAAAATAAAAACTTAGTTGGTCTTTAAGGTGCTACTGAAGGAATTTTTTTTATTTTCCTAAAGATAGTTTTCTATTTAAGTTACATTATAGTCCAGAGGCTATTCATCAGGAAATACAGTAAGGATTTGTTTTTTAAGTTTTTCATGTGTGCTAAAACTCAAATCTAAGGGTTTCCCCCCCACTCAGGCCGGTGGAATAAAAAAGCAGTGCTGGTACGGGGGGACCCTAGGGGTTCAAAGGGCCAAGAGGGGAGGACCCCCTAGGCGGCAACGGGCGGTTGTCCCGCAATGGACAGCAGGGATTTTGCGGAGGCCAGAATGAAACGACAGAAAATGACAGCAGGAACCTGAAGAGGCCTGCCTCCAAAGGCAGATTTGAGACGCTGCTGAAGAAGGAAAAGGGAACCTCTGTCCGCTCACCATTAGGCACGATGGAGATGGTCAAGCTGGCTATGCGGGGCTGGCTGGCTATCGCAAGGCACCGGTAGACCCCCTGATGCTCGAGGGAGACGCTCTCCACAACCAGGGTGGACCAGCCCCTGGCTTCTTCCTGGCGGTACCGGGACTTAGCTACGGGAGTCTCCACCCATCGGACGTGGACGTCCTTGCTGCAGTTGGCCGTGAGGCACGTGATCCGCAGGGTGCCCCCCGTGCTCCCTTGGGTGGGGACAGGAGTGATGACGGGGCGGCAGGGGTCTTTGGAGGGGTCCGTGGCGGTGGAGGAGCTGCGTTGCTTTTGGGTGGCAAGGGTGACGAGGCTGCCAGCTGTGGTGGGGACGGACGCGGTGGCAGGTGGTCCATCTGTCAAGTGAGGGGCTTGCGAGGTTGCTGGCGTCGACGTCGAGACGGGGACCTGCACGGTGTTGGCCCCGGTCCCGGTCCCAGAGTTCTGAGAGCTCGTCTTCACCTCCACAACAGGATTCCTTGTCGGGGAAGGGCTGCTCATTTCCGAAAGGGGTTGTGGGGTGGGAGAAGCGGTTGGCGTCGTGGTCGGGGGCTCGGTGGTGGAGAGAAGGGGAAGGCCACTGGTGGTTGCCGCCGGCGAGGTGATGGCCAGCTCCAGAGTATCCACACGGCTTGTTCTTTCCGTCACGAGAGCAAAGGTAGCCTCCTCTGTAGCGCTGGGCACCTGTGTGGCTGCAAACCAAAGGTTTTTGCATCTTTAAAAAAAAGGCATTCACAAGATTTTCACCGGAAGATTAATCAACTAGAGTTTAGTTGATTAATCCGAGCCACTTCTTCTTTTTTATCAACAAGGGCTGGGCGTTGATGCCATATTTTTAATGTCAACGTCAGCCTTCCCCCAACACAGTGCCCTCCAATGCTTTGAGCCACGGTTCCCGCCAGCCCTGACCTGCATGATCAAAGGTGAGGGATGATCATGATGCGATTTGTAGTCCAAAACATCCAGACTCGAAAAAGTCGATTTATGCGCCAGGAATAGAATCAGCAGTTATCACCCCCAAGGCATACTATGCTGAAAGATTCAGGACAGATTTTTTAAAAAGGCCTTCCGCCAGTTGAACTGTGGAACTCCCTGCCACAGCAGGCAGTGATAGCCATCAACTTGGAGGGCTTTAATCGTAGTAGTAGTAGTAAAGGTAAAGGTAAAGGGACCCCTGACCATTAGGTCCAGTCGTGACCGACTCTGGGGTTGCGCGCTCATCTCGCATTATTGGCCGAGGGAGCCGGCGTATAGCTTCCAGGTCATGTGGCCAGCATGACAAAGCCGCTTCTGGCAAACCAGAGCAGCACATGGAAACGCCGTTTACCTTCCCGCTGTAGCGGTTCCTATTTATCTACTTGCATTTTGACGTGCTTTCGAACTGCTAGGTTGGCAGTAGTAGTAGTAGTAGTAGTAGTAGTATATTATTTATACCCTGCCCACCTGGCCGGGTTTCCCCAGCTACTCTGGGCGGTTCCTAACAGAACATTAAAAACACGATAAAACATTAAACATTAAAAACTTCCCTAAACAGGGCTGTCTTCTAAAAGTCAAGATAGTTGTTTATTTCCTCATATCTGATGGGAGGGCGTTCCACCGGGCGGGTGCCACCACCGAGAAGGCCCTCTGCCTGGTTCCCTGTAACCTCACTTCTCACAGGGAGGGAACCGCCAGAAGGCCCTCGGAGCTGGACCTCCGTGTCCAGGCTGAACGATGGGGGTGGAGACGCTCCTTCAGGGATACTTGGCCGAGGCTGTTGAGGGCTTTAAAGATCAGCACCAACCCTTTGACTTGTGCTCAGAAACATACTGGGAACCAATGTTAGGTCTTTCAGGACTGGTGTTATGTTGTCTCGGTGGCCACTCCCAGTCTGGCTGCTGCATTCTGGATTACGGAAGTTGCAGTTTCCGGGTCGCCTTCCAAGGGAGCGCATTGCAGTAATCCAAGCAGGAGATAACCAGACCACCACTCTGGCGAGACAGTGCGTAGGCAGGGAGGGTCTCATCCTGTGTACCAGATGGAGCTGGTAGACAGCTGCCCTGGACACAGAATTGACCTGCGCCTCCATGGACAGCGGTGAGTCCAAAATGACTCCCAGGCTGTGCACCTGGTCCTTCAGGGGCACAGTTGCCCCATTCAGGACCAGGGAGCCCCCCACACCTGCCTGCCCCCTGTCCCCCAAAAACAGTACTTCTGTCTTGTCAGGATTCAACCTCTGATGGGACAAATTCAGGGAGGATAAAGCGATCAGGGGCTTAGTAGGCGGAGATTCTTCTGAATCCCAGGTGCAGAAAACCGGCAGGAGGGAAGCATTGGGTCTCTTATGCTTGGGTCTCCTGCTTGTGGGTTTTGCACACGGTCAAAGCTTACTTTGGGGGTTCACGGCGGCCACCCTGGATTGGCGGAACATGTCCGGCTCGACGTCCAGAGTAGCTTCGCATTTGTAGGCTGCTCCCTCTGCCGCCGTCGGGACCTCAAGGACGGAGCGATAAAACATCAGCTGTTGGTCAAAATCCTCCATGTGCTCTTCTTCTTTTGCAGCCTCCAGCCTCTCCTCTCCCCGGAACCAGCTCAGCGTCAGGGCGCCCGGAGGGTACACCTTGCTCAAGAAGCATTCGAGGCGGGCCGGCTGCCCAGCCCTCAGAATCTTTGGCTCAGAGTCCAGTTGCAAGGCATCGGGGAAAGCTGGAAAAGAGCCCGTGGGGTGTTAATATTACGACTACTACTAATTTATTTACACCCGCCAGAGTGGGTTTCCCCAGCCACTCTGGGCGGCTCCCAACAGAATATTAAAAACACAATAAAACATCAAACATTAAAAATTTCCCTAAACAGGGCTGCCTACAGATGTCTTCTAAAGTCAGATGGTTGCTTATTTCCTTGGCATCTGGTGGGTGTTCCACAGGGAGGGTGCCACTACTGAAAAGGCCCTCTGCCTGGTTCCCTGCAGCCTCACTTCTCACAGGGAGAGAACCGCCAGAAGGCCCTTGGAGCTGGATCTCAATGTCCGGGCTGGACGATGGGGGTGGAGACGCTCCTTCAGGTATACTGAGCCGTTGAGGGCTTTCAAGGTCAGCACCAACACTTTGAATTGTGCCTGGAAACATCCTGGAAGACAATGTAGGTCTTTCAGGACCAGTGTTATATGGTCTTGGCGGCCGCTCCCAGTCACCAGTCTAGCTGCCTTCCAAGGGAGCCCCACATAGAGCACATTGCAGTAGTCCAAGCAGGAGATAACCAGAGCATGCACCACTCTGGCGAGACAGTCTCTGGGCAGGGAGGGTCTCATCCTGCGTACCAGATGGAGCTGGTAGACAGCTGCCCTGGACACAGAATTGACCTGCGCCTCCATGGGCAGCGGTGAGTCCAAAATGACCCTCAGGCTGCACACCTGGTCCTTCAGGGGCACAGTTGCCCCATTCAGGACCAGGGAGTCCTCCACACCTGTCCGCCCTCTGTCCCCCCAAAACAGTACTTCTGTCTTGTCAGGATTCAACCTCAATCTGTTCGCCGCCATCCATCCTCCAAACCACATTAACGGTTAGAGCAGGGGTCAGCAAACTTTTTCAGCAGGGGGCCGGTCCACTGTCCCTCAGACCTTGTGGGGGGACCGGACTATATTTTGAAAAAAAATATATGAATGAATTCCTATGCACCACAAATAACCCAGAGATGCATTTTAAATAAAAGGACACATTCTACTCATGTAAAAACATGCTGATTCCCGAACCGTCCGCGGGCCGGATTGAGAAGGCGATTGGCCCCTGGGCCTTAGTTTGGGGACCCCTGGGTTAGAGTGCTGGACCTGGACCTGGGAGAGAGCAGGGTTCGAATCCGCGCCCTGCCATGAATCTCGCCGGGTGACCTCGGGCCTGTCTCTCAGCCTGGCCTACCTCATCGGGTTGTTGCGAGGGTGGAATGGGGAGTGGGAGAACCACACCCGCCACCTTGAGATCCTTGGAAGATCATGGTGGGATAGCAATGGAATAAATGATGATGATGATGATGATAAAGATAAATAATGGAGGTATGCATTAAGAACGTTGGAGAGCTTCCGAGTGACGGAAACCACAAGAGGGGAGAATTGTTCTTGTGTTCAGATTCTGCTTAATTCAGCCTAATTTCAAAGGACAGGAGGGAGATGTCCAGATTCCTAGACTTCAACTTTGAACGCCTTCTGCATGCAAAGCATGTGCCTTGACTTCAAACTTCAAAAAAGAAGATTCCACCTCAACATTAGGAAGAACTTCCTGACAGTAAGAGCTGTTCGGCAGTGGAATTTGCTGCCAAGGAGTGTGGTGGAGTCTCCCTCTTTGGAGGTCTTTAAGCAGAGGCATTGCAGCCATATGTCAAGAATGCTTTGATGGTGTTTCCTGCTTGGCAGGGGGTTGGACTGGATGGCCCTTGTGGTCTCTTCCAATTCTATGATTCTATTATTCTATGCCTTGACGCCACGTGAGGCCCCTTCTACAGGCAGCTGCGACCTCAGGGGCAGAGCAGGCGCTTAGCATGCAGAAGGTTCCCCCACCCAACGGCCCCCAAGCCCTTTGCCTCCAGCTCTGCACTTACAATACACTTGCAGCTCCACGCTCTTCTGGTCGGAGGCCCCCCGGCACTGGCCTGTGCAAAACTTTGCTCCTTCCGTGCTGACGGCGGCTTTGGCGATGGTCAGGATGCTGTGCGTCTTGTTGGAGAAGACTTCGCCCTGGTCAATGTCCAGGCCTTCCCACTGGACTTTCCCGCCGGGGCAGTCCGTGGAGCAGGTCAGCCGGACGGAGCCCCCCAGTTCCACCAGCGCCTTCTGAGGGTGGACGGTCAGGACGGAACTGGGAAGACCTGCATGGCACAGAGGGGAAAGAGAGGTCGGTGCTGAGGGGGGGCCGGACAGATGCATGAATGGGGTCCCCTGTGGCTGGACTCCACCCCCCATCGTCCCCTGACCATTGGTCCTGCTGGCTGCTGCTGCCACAAAATTTTATTTTTAAAGCCAGCTTCTTAATTAGAAGTGCCTTAGATTTAAAAGGTGTTGCGAGGGCAGTTTCAAAGCCAGTTCTGAAGGGGTTAATGTCTTGTGGCAGGGAGTTCCGTAGATATGGAGCCAACAGATGCATTCAAGGTGGCTCGGAGTTAAGGAAAAAATGAAACTTTGTAGAATCAGTGCCATAACGGCCCACACATCTAGTGGCAATTGTAAGGCCCCCCAATATTTTTGTATTTCTTCCCGCCACCCCCCCAAAAAAGCGAATTCCGCATCCTTTCAGTGATGCTTTGGCGGGGTATGATTAATAAATTATTTTTATTATGGTATTATTATTATTATTATTATTATTTTCGACTTGTCTTTTCACTGCCACCCCAACACCCCTGGGCAGCCTCGTTCCATTAAAAGGCCTGGGAGCTGGCTTGCTCGGGCGAGGTGCAGAGGAAAGCAGCCAGCTAAATATGTTTAGTTGTGCAAGAAATCTTCTTTTTTAAAATAAAAATAATAATGGGGGAAAACCAAAACAGACAATGCACTTCTTCCTTTTACAAATGGCATTTTGTTGAGATGCTAACCTGAAACGTTGCAAATTTTTCAAGCATTCTGTTGGGACAGTCGTGGGGAAAATTGTGTTTTTATTATTATTTAATGGGAAAGTCATGGATGGCGGAGGGGAAAGAATGTATTTATTTCTCTCTCTTTTTTAAAAAATGGCAATTTTGGGGGGTGGGGGTGGGGTGGAGTGGGGGAATGATCCAACTTACCCCAGCCAAGCCTGACGAAGGCGAACAGGAATCCCAAGCTGATCGTTGCCATGCCCTGTGCACTCGAGTTAATATTGCTACCTACAGTTTCACAGACTTATTCCAGCAGCAACAGCCTGTCTCTCTTCAAATTAATCAATGTAGTTCCTTCCTTCCTTCCTCACAGCACTCTCGCCCCAGTGCAGATTCCAAGTCTGGTCGAAACTCAATGACAACAGGACCTCTTAAATCTAAGGTGGGTGGCCCCGCCCACCCCTTTGTCAGGGTGGGGGGGTTAAAAACAATATCCACCCCCCCACACTTGGCCTGCCTCTTCCCATAATCCAAGTGATGATAGAATCCTGGATTTAGCATTTTTTTTCCAGAAATACTCCACCCGCCCTTTTAATCAAAGAGAAAAAGAATTAAGAGGAGCAATTAACTCTTCAACCTCGCTCTTCAGCAGACGAATCGCATTCTGTTTATTGGAGGTGTTCCAATTTTAAAAAAGCCGTTTCCCACGTGAAAGCCGTTCAGGGGGAAACCCACTGCAACCCTGCGCGAAGGAGCCTTCCTGCTAGATCTCTGCATGATACCGAGAACCCGGCCTGACCAACGGCGCTGCGTCACTCAGTTCGGAATGCTAATTTTCTCCCAAGCGAACCCACAGCGGGATTACCAACTCTTAAAAAGAAAGAAAGAAAGAAGAGTTTGTCTGTCGTGTCTCTGTCAGAGTCCCTGATCTGGGCTAGCCCCAGAGCAGCAATTTGCGCAGGGCAGCCTCCTCTGAGGACAGGGCAAATCTCCCGCAGCTCTGCGTGTGGATCATTCAACCCCTCTAGGCAAAGAGTCGGCCGTCGCCACTCTGCATGAGCCATCGTTCTGGGATTGCTTCCTCCAGATAGCAGCCAGAGCCAGATCCATAGCTCATGCAGTGATAGGCTTCTCAGAAAGCAAGGAGGTTCTCGCCCTACCTGGGTAGGATTTGGGAGGCTGGCATTCAAGGCCTCCTTTCAAGAAAACGAGCAAAAGCGACGGGGTTGTTTTAGCATGTTTTGAAAGAAGTGATGTTATAGACATTTCCATCCGAAAATAATAATAATAATAATAATAATAATAATAATAATAATAATAATAATTTATTAATTATACCCCTCCCATCTGGCTGATGGCAGAGACAAGGTCCCATTGATTAATACAGTGGAACCTCGGTTTATGAACACCTCGGTTTACGAATGCCGCAGACCCATCTGGAACGGATTAATTCACTTTCCATTACTTTCAATGGGAAAGTTCGCTTCAGTTTATGAACGCTTCAGTTTATGAACAGACTTCCGGAACCAATTGTGTTCATAAACCAAGGTACCATTGTATATCATTCATTGTGTCTTTCAAGGAAATAAATAACATTTCTTCCTATTTCTTATAATAAATTGCCGGGAGGCCATCTGGACCAGGAGTTTTCCCAACTTCTGCTCGTTAGATTGCTTGCTGGACCTCAAAGGCTGAAGTAGGTGAACTTAATAAGAGAGTTTTGTCCTTTGCTAATGTAGGCAGTTGTTAATTTTTACAGAGAAGGCCCGGGATAAAACTGAAGAAAAAAAATGATAGAGTATCTGGAGAAAAATAAACTGCCTTTTAGGGAGTTTCCTAAGCGGCTTTCCCCTGTTCTGTGCCAAACAAAGTTCGTACCACCTTGTTCCAAAGCAAAGGCTCAAGAATGCAGCTCTCAAAGCTTTCCAAAGTAAACCAAAAACCAATAGCAACCAGCAAAAAAAAGTAAAGCACAACAATTCTACGCGCTCTGAAAAGCGGGCAGAGGGATCCGCAATGAGCGTGGAGACGAGCAAAGGTTAGCAGGTGAGAAGTCTTCCCAGGTTCCCCCCCCCACCTCCCCACTGCTTCTACTTCTGCCCCACTTCTGATGTGCTTTTCCAGCTAGCACACAAGATCCCCACCCTGGATGCTGGTAAACCGCTTTGAGAACGTTCGGGAGGCGGGAACATAAGAACATCGGAAGAGCCATGTGGTCAACCAGCTGCCTCAATGGGAACCCCGAAAGCAAGACCCCAGCCCTCTTTCGCCTCCTGTGGCTTCCAGAAACTGGTACTGTATTCAGAAGCATTGCTGCCCCTGACTTGGGGGGGGCGGGGGAAGCTTCTCCATCACGGCTAGCAGGTGCCCTTCATTGGCTTATCCTTTCCATCAATTTCCTTCTTCTAAAGCCATCTTAGTTGGGGTTGCCAGTAGCCATCACTTCCTGCTGCAGCAGTGAGTTCCGTAGTTTAGTGCCTTCCTTTTATCGTCCTGAACTGTCCAACATCCAGCTCTGTTGAGTCCAGTAAAGGTAGACCCTCGGCAAGTGTCCCTATTTTCCACGGACAGTCCCCTATTTAGAGAAGCTGCCCTGGTTTCTGATTGGATCCCGGAATGCCCTGCTTTCCCATGGGATGTCTCTATTTTCATGGGAGAAATATTGGAGGGGTTGGGAAAGGACGTCCCTAATTTCATGGGAGAAACGTTGGAGGGGATGGAATAGGACGTCCCTATTTTCATGGGAGAAACGTTGGAGGGGATGGAGTTATCCGACCCCTGAGCTGCCTGAAGGCAATCCTGTATAGGGAAGGGATTTTTTTTCCATGTTTAATGTTTTGTTATGTTTTTACGTATGTTGGAAGCTGCCCAGAGTAGCCGGAGCAACCCAATAAGATGTATAAAGAGCAAAATTATCGTTATGGACTGGGACGTCCCTATTTTCATCCGAGAAATGTTGGAGGGTACAAATATCAGAAACAAACAAAATGACGATAATGGCGCCACATGGGTCTGTCTGTAATAGTTTTGAGCGTGGAAGACTCTCTTTTCCCCTTTTCCAATATTTGCACCCCTCCTAGTCCTGTTCCTCATTCCACCCCCTCCCCCAACACAACACCTTAACAGGAGTAGGGGGAGGGCGTGTCTGATGAAATTGGCATGTGAAAGGGGGAAAGTTTCACAGATGCAGAAATCCTTTGGCCTTACGCTACCCTCCTACCCTCCGGCCTTTGGTGGAACGAAACATCTGCGTGGTAGGAAAACCCGCCTCAATTTCACAGGCTGAAATCGCGTTTCCAACGAAATTCGTAAGCTTCCTTCTCGTTTCCACTGAAAAACCTACGGAATCAAAGGAGGCCTTGCCAGTTTGTAATCCCTGTGTTTTCGCTCCAAAAGATTTATCAGATTTATCAAAAGGTCAGCTCGTAGACAAACAGAAACCCGGCCAGCTATGGGTGATGGTGGCCTCACCCTTTTCCTTCCAAGATTTGTCGTTTCAAAGGAGTCCAAGGCTGGGGGGGGGGACTGTGAACGAAACTGGGGCAGCCCCATGGAGTAGCAGCCTTGCAGCCTCTGCTTCCAACAAAAGATTAAAAATTCTATTGGTAGTTTCCTTTTTCTAAACCACTTTGAGGTTTTCTTTCTGGCCATCAAGCAGTATGCATTTTACAAAAATAAGTAAATAGATAATAAAAGCATGCAATGTTAGCCCTACTCAGAGTTGGTGGTCGGCATCTGTCTGTCTCGAGAGGGCCTTTTTGGTGGTGGCTCCTCCCAGGCGACTTTGAAACTCCCTCCCTAGAGAAGCCAAACTGGCTCCTTCCTTGCTGTCCTTCTGTCACCAGGCTTTGGGGGAACTGACTGCTTTTAATTAAAGGGCTGGTACCGTGCTGTTTTTATTGTAATTATCAGCACGCATTTAATAGATCTTTAAATAGGTAGGTGGGTAGTTTTAGCTCTATGAATGTTTAGGTTGTTTTTTTATTTATCGTTTTTCTCTCTGTTTTTTAGCCGATCTTATTTTTTTAGCTGTAAGCCACCCTGAGTTTCTGTCAGGGAAAAAGACAGGGTATCAATAAATAATATTAATATATGTTGATAATAGGGGCAGTGTGGGCGGACAGGGAAATTCAATTCTGTTCCCTTTTCAACACAAACCTACTTAAACTGTACCTTCTGATTCAAGCCAGGCACCAAAATGCAGCTAGCTTCTGACTGTGTACAATTCTCAAAATTTGGGAGTACGTTTTCCGGAGGCAACAAAGAAGGGTGCACAAAAAAAGCGCATGTTGGAGAAAATCCAGAATGCAACAGCTAGACTGGTGACTGGGAGTGGCCGCCGAGACCACATAACACCAGTTCTGAAAGACCTACATTGGCTCCCAGGATGTTTCTTAGCACAATTCAAAGTCTTGGTGCTGACCTTGAAAGCCCTAAATGGCTCAGGATACCTGAAGGAGCGTCTCCACCCTCATCGTTCATCCCGGACACTCAGGTCCAGCTCCAAGGGCCTTCTGGTGGTTCCCTCCCTGCAAGAAGTGAGGGATGTCAAGGAAATAAACAACTTTCTGACTTTTAGAAGACATCTGAAGGCAGCCCTGTTTAGGGAAGTTTTTAATGTTTGATGTTTTATTGTGTTTTTAATGTTCTGTTGGGAGCCGCACAGAGTGGATGGGGAGACCCGGCCAAATGGGCGGAATATAGGTAATAAATAAATATTATTATTATTATTATTATTATTAGCAAAATTGCTTCATATCGGGGGATGTAAGTTGCTGCAAAAATAATAAGCAGGACGATGTAAAATTGGGTGCAAAAGCAAGGCGGGAACAGGCAGGCCGGTTTCGCACAACATTTCTTTTTTTAAAAAGGTTGCCAACGGGTGTAGAAAGTGGAGCGAACTAGGAAACCGAACATAAAAAGCTGCCCCTGCGACCTTCTGCATGCAAAAGAGATGCTCTAGTAGCACTTAGTGAAGAAAGCCTAAGGTTTGCAAAAGACAAGAAATTGGAAAACGGCATACTGTAAGAAGACCGGAGGAGACTCGCCAGATCAGGCTACTGGCACATTTAGTGCAACCTCCTGCTCTCGCCATGGCCCACCAGATGCCTCAGTAAGGTCAATGGCGCTCATTAATGCATTTTTATTTCCGCAAGATACCTCGCCTTGGCTGCAGGGATACTGCCTCTTGTTTATAGGAAAGTGGTCTTCCTGGGAAATGAGTTCCTTCCCGGCATCGGCTTGGCCGCAGCCAGCCTTGGAACTACTTCTAAGTAGAACTTTCCTCCCAAAAGAAACATAAAAATAAATAAATAAAAGAATGGATGCTTTTGAATTCTGGTGCTGGAGGAGACTCTTGAGAGTCCCATGGACTGCAAGAAGATCAAACCTCTCCATTCTGAAGGAAATCAGCCCTGAGTGCTCACTGGAAGGACAGATCCTGAAGCTGAGGCTCCAATACTTTGGCCACCTCATGAGAAGAGAAGACTCCCTGGACAAGACCCTGATGTTGGGAAAGATGGAGGGCACAAGGAGAAGGGGATGACAGAGGACGAGATGGTTGGACAGTGTTCTCGACGCTACGAACGCAAGTCTGACCAAACTGCGGGAGGCAGTGGAAGACAGGAATGCCTGGCGTGCTATGGTCCATGGGGTCACGAAGAGTCAGACACGACTCAACAACTAAATGACTAAATCTTGAAAGACCTGCATTGGCTCCCAGTACGTTTCCGAGCACAATTCAAAGTGTTGGTGCCGACCTTTAAAGCCCTAAATGGCCTCGGTCCGGTATACCTGAAGGAGCGTCTCCACCTCCATCGTTCTGCCCGGACACTGAGGTCCAGCACCGAGGACCTTCTGGCGGTTCCCTCACTGTGAGAAGCAAAGCTACAGGGAACCCGGTAGAGGGCCTTCTCGGTAGTGGCACCCACCCTGTGGAACGCCCTCCCACCAGATGTCAAAAAGAAAAAACAACCAGCAGAATTTTAGAGGACATCTGAAGGCAGCCCAGTTTAGGGAAGCTTTTAATCTTTAAGAAATTAGTGTATTTTAATATTTCTGTTGGAAGCCGCCCAGAGTGGCTGGGGAAACCCAGCCAGATGGGCGGGGTATAAATAATTTATTATCATTATTATTATTATATTAATAAACAACAACAAAAATAAAACTCTAGCCAAGGACAAGGGAACCTGTGGCTCTGCAGAGGTTGTACCCCAACTCTCAACAGCCCCCCCCAGTATGCTCAATGCTTTTAGGGAAGGATGGGAGGTGCAGGCCAGCAATTTCCGGAAGGCCTGAAGTTCAGTATCTCTGGGGACGGAACGTGGTTTCAAAAAGATGCAGAATGAATGAATGAATGAATCTTTATTTGCATCAGCCATCGGCCATAGCAGCAAAGCAACAACAATGTGATATACAAAGAACAGACATAAAAAGTCAGTTATATAAAACACACTTTACGGTCCTGAATCAACAGTCAAATAGCGGATCTTATTCTGATTGCCCCAGCTAAAAACCTTGCCACCTTTGTTGTCACCTGTTCCTCTTGATCTGCCCGGAGAAAGGACACTGGGGCAGTGGCTGGGCGACCCGGAATGGGCAATAAAAGAGGGGGGGATAACCTCATTCCTCAAGTCTTTAGAAAGAGGGCAAGTCAGAAGGGCATGTGCCACCGATTCAGGACTGCCGTCTCCACAGGGACGTTTTTTGTGTGGGATCTGTTGGAATCGTCCCTCAAGTCCAGCCGAGGGCAATACATTCAATCTTGCAAGAGTAAAAGAGCATCTATATTTTAGAATTGCACGGTGATGCAGATAGGGTGGCAGGGAGTCGGAATGGGAAGGGGGGAAATAGTCATACCACGGGCAAAATTTCCTTATTGTGGCCAAGTTGTTCTGATGCTCAATATCATTTAGGCACTGAGAAATTAGACTGTTTGCTTGACTAACCTGGCAATGACCAATGAGATCCGCATGGAGGCGCATGGATTTAGGCAAATTTAGAGCAGAATCGGAACACACAAGGCCTCCTGGTGTTCCCTCCCCCCTCCGGTTTCCCCATTCTTGGAAGCTGCACTTCCGACCCCCCTGACTCGAGTGCGCTTTCCTCTCACCTTTGACTCTTGGAGAGAAACTAATCTCTGCTTCCAGGGCAGAAAGAATCCAAGCCACAGAGCGAAAACAATAAAAACCAGTTCGCAGTGCTTCAGAAATGTCCTAGCAAGCACCCCACAAAAATCCCCAGCATTGTCTAAGCTTCTCGCAGACATATTTTTGGGTGGGGTGACCCCACTCCAGCGCAAAGAGCTCTCTCTCTCTCTCTCTCTCTCTCTCTCTCTCTCTCTCTCTCTCTCTCTCTCTCTCTCTCTCTCTCTCTCTCTCTCTCTTTCTCTCTTTCTCCTTTGAATGCCCACCCATCGCCAGCAGGGCCCCCCACCCAAACCTTTGGCCTTGATTTTCTGCAGAAAGGCAGGTCCGAAAACTGCTGATTCCGGAAAGCCCAGCTGGATGTTTAGCTAAGGCTGCAGGTTTTCCTGTACAGTAGTCTTATCTGTCGGGTCATCAGCTAATCAGTTTTTAACCGATTTAGGAAGCGGGTTTTTAAACAGAGGCATTTGTTTTCTTTTTTTAGAGGTTTGCCATAATGGAACGAGGAGGATGCAGCGAGCCATTGCGTCTCAGTGAGACTAAGATTCTAGTTCTCATGGTTATGGACCAAAGGGCTGATTTAACTAGGAACTCCATTGTACTCAATGAATTTAAGTCAGCTGCAGACCTGGGAGGGAAGGGACGTGGGTGGCGCTGTGGGTTAAACCACAGAGCCTAGGGCTTGCCGATCAGAAGGTCGGCGGTTCGAATCCCCGCGACGGGGTGAGCTCCTGTTGCTCGCTCCCAGCTCCTGCCAACCTAGCAGCTCGAAAGCACCTCAAAGTGCAAGTAGATAAATAGGTACCGCTCCAGCGGGAAGGTAAACAGCGTTTCCGTGTGATGCTCTGGTTCGCCAGAAGCGGCTTAGTCATGCTGGCCACATGACCCGGAAGCTGTATGCTGGCTCCCTCGGCCAGTAAAGCGAGATGAACGCCGCAACCCCAGAGTCGTCCGTGACTGGACCTAATGGTCAGGGGTCCTCTTGCCTTTAGCTTTACAGACTAGGGAACTGGGCCAGCATTAGCACAGTGAATTTGCATAGGGAAAAACATACGGTTCTGCATAGCCTCCAACATTTCTCCAGTGAAAATAGGGACGTCCCATTCCGTAATGATAATTTTACTATTTATACCCCACACATCTTACAGGGTTGCCCCAGCCACTCTCGGCAGCTTCCAACATATATAAAAACACAACAAAACATTAAAAAAAACACTTCCCTATACAGTACAGGATTGCCTTCAGACAGCTCGGGGGTCGGATAACTCCATACCCTCCAACATTTCTCCAATGAAAATAAGAACGTCCTAAGGGAAAATGGGACATTCCAGGATCAAATCATAACCCGGGAAAGCTTCTCTAAATCAGGGTCTGGCTTCTGCACTTAGGCAGGAAGAACCAGATGCACAAATTTAGGATGGGGGACACCTAGTTGACAGCAGGACATGTAAAAAGGATCATGGGGACTTAGTAGACCACAAGGTTAACATGAGTCCACAGGGTAATGCAGCAGCAAAAAAGGCTAATTCAATTCTAGGCTGCATCCACAGAAGTCTAGTGTCCTGAGAGCTGGACCATAAAGAAGGCTGATTGCCAAAGAATTGATGCTTTTGAATTATGGTGCTGGAGGAGACTCTTGAGAGTCCCATGGACTGCAAGAAGATCAAACCTCTCCATTCTGAAGGAAATCAGCCCTGAGTGCTCACTGGAAGGACAGATCCTGAAGCTGAGGCTCCAAGACTTTGGCCACCTCTTGAGAAGAGAAGACTCCCTGGAAAAGACCCTGATGTTGGGAAAGATGGAGGGCACAAGGAGAAGGGGACAACAGAGGACGAGATGGTTGGACAGTGTTCTCGAGGTCACCAACATGAGTCTGACCAAACTGCGGGAGGCAGTGGAAGACAGGAGTGCATAGCGTGCTCTGGTCCATGGCGTCACGAAGAGTCGGACACGACTATTCGGCTAAACAGCAACATTCTGCCTTGCTCAGACCACACCTGGAATCCTGCATCCAGTTCTGGGCCCTGCAATTTAAGAAGGGTGTTGACAAGCTGGAAGGTGTGCAGAGGGCAACCAAGATGATGAAGGGTCTGGAAACAAAGCCATACGAGGAGCGCTTGAAGGAGCTGGGTATGTTTAGCCAGGAAAAGAGGAGGCTGAGAGGAGACATGACAGCCATCTTCAAATATCCGAAGGGCCATCACACGGAAGAGGGCGCATTCTTGCTTTCTCCTGCTCTGGAGGGCTGGACTCAAACCCATGGCTTCAAGCTACAAGGAAGGAGGTTCTGAGTCAACGTTCGGGGAAAAAACTTTCTGACAGTAAGAGCTGTTCTGCAGTGGACCGAGGCCATTTAGGGCCTTCCTGGGAGGTTTCTAAGCAGAGGTTGGATGGCCACCTGCCAGGAATACTTTAGCCGAGATTCCTGCATTGCAGAGGGTTGGACTCGATGAGCCCTGGATGTCCCTTCCTGTTGTAATGGCAAAGACGACACGACTCAAGGCAGGTTGAACTCAATGGGAAGGCGACCAAGAGCAGAGCTCGAGCGCTTCCTTTTATTGAAAGCTCAGGATGACAGTTAATCATTACAACGACAGTGTAACTTCTAGCCAATTACAGCAGTGCAGTCCCATACAAGGTGATGTTTCCTGTCCCTAAGACATCCTCCATAGCCTACGTGAGCACATGTCACTCTGTAAACACCCCCTCCTCGTTCCCATTGCGTTGCCCTCCTTGGCTTGACCCATCTGGTGTGTCCTGATTCATCCAGTTCCCTTCAGATCCTCCTAGATCCTCCTAGCTCTGTTGTGACCTGTTGCCCTGCTGACCTGAGCCTCTGACCTGTCCTTCTTCACATGTTTCCCATTCTGACATTAGCCGGTTTGCCATGCTAATGCCCACACTCTTGAAGATCAGTGTGGCTTGCCAGCACCAGATCTCAGTCATTCCCACACATGCCAGCCCCATTTCCTCGTGTAATCCCCACACCTTCCAATGCTAAGCTTCTGTGATTCTAGGACCTGGGGATGGAACCAGCGTCCTTTGGCTCTGTCCCTGAACTCTGATCCCTTTCTGCCTCATCCTTTAACCATGTAAAGATCAGCGCTTCCCTGAGACGGTCACGAGATCATCTTCTCAGCCCCCTCGGCACAACCTGTCCTTCAGCGCTAGAGGGATGTTTACATCGAAGGATGTGAGGTGCTGCTGATTCTTTTTTTAAGAAATGCCTGCTTTGCTGCACCGCACTTCAAAACCCCCATGTTTGACAACCGTAGGAAAGCGCAGGCATAGATTTCCTGTTGCCGAGTCTCCGCAAACCCCTCCGCAGTCCTCCTGGCCTTGGCACATCTGCAAACTTTCCAGCCTTGGAGTGATTTGCCCTTCACCCTGACCAGGCCTCGTGTCCTCCAAACCCATTGTTTCCCTCAAGTGGGATTGCAATCCCCTTCTTGAGAAATGGACGCCTTCCTTTCCTGCCTAGTGAGGCTCTTTGTTCCTGGACACTTTGGCACTTTGGGGAGAAAAGCGCTGAGGCCACCAGTTCGCTTTCTTCTCAGCCTTGAGTGCGATAGATGTCAATCTGGAATGCCGAGTGTCCTTTATCCTCCTCCACCGCCAACCCTGCTTGGCACCTTCTCTCTTTCCTGAGGTCCGCAGTTGGGAAATTTGGAGTGCAAGACCAAAGGGCAGGCCAGCATCCTGTTTTCGCAGTGGCCGACTGGGCACCCACACAATGCGCAGCAGTTGACGCGAGGAGGTTACAGGAGGGATGTGGGCGGCGGTGTGGTCTAAAACACTGAGCCCCTTTTTGAGTCGGAATCTCCTTTCTTGCAACTTGAAGCCGTTGGTTTGAGTCCTACCCTCTGGAGCAGGAGAAAGCAAGAATTCTCCCTCCTCCATGTGATAGCCCTGGAGATATTTGAAAGTGGCTCCATATCTCCTCTCGGTCTCCTCTTTTCAAGTCTAAACACACCCAGCTCCTTCAAGAAGGATACTGACAAGCTGGAACGTGTCCAGAAGAGGGCAAACAAAATGGTCAAAGGCCTGGAAACAATGCCTTATGAGGAACGGCTTAGGGAGCTGGGTATGTTTAGCCTGGAGAAGAGAAGGTTAAGG
This sequence comes from Zootoca vivipara, assembly GCF_965207765.1. Taxonomy (NCBI): domain Eukaryota; kingdom Metazoa; phylum Chordata; class Lepidosauria; order Squamata; family Lacertidae; genus Zootoca; species Zootoca vivipara. The sequence continues at coordinate 91,723,858 of NC_142589.1, read as the reverse complement.
GGTGATATGATAGCCATGTTCAAATATATGAAAGGATGTCATATGGAGGAGGGAGAAAGATTGTTTTCTGCTGCTCCAGAGAAGCAGACACGGAGCAATGGATTCAAACTTCAAGAAAGAAGATTCCACCTAAATATTAGGAAGAACTTCCTGACAGTAAGAGCTGTTCGGCAGTGGAATTTGCTACCAAGGAGTGTGGTGGAGTCTCCTTCTTTGGAGGTCTTTAAGCAGAGGCTTGACAGGCATATGTCAAGAATGCTTTGATGGTGTTTCCTGCTTGGCAGGGGGTTGGACTGGATGGCCCTTGTGGTCTCTTCCAACTCTATGATTCTATGATTCTATGAAATACTCCTCGTAAGGCTTTGTTTTCAGACCCTTGATCATCTTGGTTGCCCTGCTCTGCACACCTTCCACAGGATTCCAGGTGTGGACACAGGATTGCAGGTGTGATCTGACCATGACAGAACAGAGTTGGACTATGACTTCCCTTGATCTGCACACTAGACTTCTGTTGATGCAGCCTAGAATAACATTAGCCTTTTTTTGCTGCTGCTGCTGCATCACACTGTTGACTTGTGTTAACCTTGTTGTCCACCAAGATCCCTAGATCCTTTTCACATGTGCTGCTAAGGAGCCAGGTCAGGCTGGGAAAGGCTCCTGCGTCAACCCAGGAGAGCTGCTCCCAGCTGAAAATTGTCTGCACGCTCTCCCCCATGCCTTGAAAGCGTGGCTCTGTGTGGTTTTCCACTTGCCCTGATGTGGGTGGCGCTGTGGTCTAAACCACTGAGCCTCTTGGGCTTGCTGATCAGAAGGTCGGCGGTTCGAATCCCCGCAATGGTTTGAGCTCCCGGTGCTGTGTCCCAGCTCAGGGACAAATATCCCTGGTTTGCTCCTTTCTATATAGAGGGTATATAGCCTGGCGTGCTATGGTCCATGGGGTCATGAAGAGTCGGACACGACTAAACGACTAGACAATAACAACAACATATGTGGTCAAGGTAGACCACAAACTTGACATGAGTCAGCAGTGTGATGCAGCAGCCAAAAAAGCCAATGCAATTCTGGGCTGCATCAATAGGAGTATAGCATCTAGATCTAGGGAAGTAATAGTACCACTGTATTCTGATCTGGTCAGACCTCACCTGGAGTACTGTGTCCAGTTCTGGGCACCACAGGTCAAGAAGGATACTGACAAGCTGGAACATGTCCAGAAGAGGGCAACCAAAATGGTCAAAGGCCTGGAAATGATGCCTTATGAGGAATGGCTTAGGGAGCTGGGTATGTTTAGCCTGGAGAAGAGAAGGTTAAGGGGTGATATGATAGCCATGTTCAAATATATAAAAGGATGTCATAGAGAGGAGGGAGAAAGGTTGTTTTCTGCTGCTCCAGAGAAGCGGACACGGAGCAATGGATTCAAACTACGAGAAATAAGATTCCACCTAAACATTAGGAAGAACTTCCTGACAGTAAGAGCTGTTCGGCAGTGGAATTTGCTGCCAAGGAGTGTGGTGGAGTCTCCTTCTTTGGAGGTCTTTAAGCAGAGGCTTGACAGTCATATGTCAAGAATGCTTTGATGGTGTTTCCTGCTTGGCAGGGGGTTGGACTGGATGGCCCTTGTGGTCTCTTCCAACTCTATGATTCTATGATTCTATAGAGGGTGCCTATATTCTGCATGGACTGGTTGCAGAGCAACATGGGCAAATGGCTTGAGAGATACCTATTAGGTCCATCAATGACCATATAGCATATTTTCAACACACAAAAAACAGCGACCATTTGTTGTTGACAAAGGACAGCTGGACATATAAAGGCCCCCATTACTTTCAGTAGCTTAGGGCCTCATCCAACCTATAATAATAATAATAATAATAATAATAATAATAATAATAATAATAATTTATTATTTATACCCCGCCCATCTGGCCGGGTTCCCCCAGCCACTCTGGGCGGCTTCCAACAAAACAGAAATTCTAAAATACAGAAATCCATCAAACATTAAAATACAGAAATCCATCAAACATTAAAAGCTTCCCTAAACAGGGCTGCCTTGAGATGCCTTCTAAAGGTCTGGTAATTGTTGTTCTCTTTGACCTCTAGTGGGGGGGCATTCCACAGGGTGGGTGCCACTACCGAGAAGGCCCTCTGCCTGGTTCCCTGTAACTTGGCTTCTCGTAGTGAGGGAACCGCCAGAAGGCCCTCGGAGCTGGACCTCAGTGTCCGGGCAGAACGATGGGGGTGGAGACGCTCCTTCAGGTATACCGGACCGAGGCCGTTTAGGGCTTTAAAGGTCAACACCAACACTTTGAATTGTGCTCGGAAACGTACTGGGAGCCAATGTAGGTCTTTCAGGACCGGTGTTATGTGGTCTCGGCGGCCGCTCCCAGTCACCAGTCTAGCGGCCGCATTCTGGATTAGTTGTAGTTTCCGGGTCACCTTCAAAGGTAGCTCCACGTAGAGCGCATTGCAGTAGTCCAAGCGAGAGATAACTAGAGCATGCACCACTCTGGAGAGACAGTCAGTGGGCAGGTAGGGACTCAGCCTGCGTACCTGATGGAGCTGATAAACAGCTGCCCTGGACACAGAGTTGACCTGTGCCTCCATGGACAGCTGTGAGTCTAAAATGACTCACAGGCTGCGCACCTGGTCTTTCAGGGGCACAGTTACCCCATTCAGGACCAGGGAGTCCTCCACACCCGCCCGCCTCCTGTCCCCCACAAACAGTACTTCTGTCTTGTCAGGATTCAATCTCAATCTGTTAGCCGCCATCCATCCTCCAACCGCCTCCAAGCACTCACACAGGACCTTCACTGCCTTCACTGGTTCTGATTTAAAAGAGAGGTAGAGCTGGGTATCATCAGCATACTGATGGACACCCAGCCCAAACCCCCTGATGATCTCTCCCAGCGGCTGCATATAGGTGTTAAAAAGCATGGGGGAGAGGACAGAACCTAAATCCAGCCCTGTACACAACTAACCTTTTGCTGAACTTCTCTCTAAACTTGTCTGTTTGGCCAATGCTACAGCCCCATGCCTGCAAATTCCCCCATGAAAGGCCATCCCCGCTAATGATCAGGAAGGGTTGAAAACAAATTCAATAGAAAGACATCATCACCACGTTGCACACTTCACATTTTCGGTTAAAGGGGGTTCTCTTGGCTACTCAAAGAAAAGAAAAGAAAAGAAAAACCCCTGTAATTCCTACTTGGTTGTCACCTCCTGGTAAGGAGAGACTGCCAGGAAACAAGGGACAAAAGTTCCTTCCCCCTGTCGCCAGAGAAATCAGATGCTACAAAATCCCCACAGAGAAGGAAACGGTATGGAGACGTTGAGCGCAGTGCCTCTCTAATGGGAACGGGAAGTCCTGTTGATACAGGCAGGGCTTGCTATGCGAGGGGAGATGAGGTGCGAGCCAAGAAACAGGAATGGCCCCATGGCCGCCAGGAATTTCCACCACATCGCATTCTTGGATAACGAAACCTGCTTTCTTGGGCTTCTTGTCCAAGAGCAGGTTGTTTCGTTTCATCCAGTTATCATTAAGGTCGACGGCGCTCATTAATGCGATTTGATTTCCTCACCCCGGCTACAGGAAAAGCATCTTTTGTTGATGGGGAAAGTGGTTTTCCTGGGAAATGAAATTGTTCCCAGCACGGGCTTTGCTACGGCCAACCTTGGAACGACTACTTCTTCTTTTTTTGTAAAAAATTTTATTTGATAAGATAAGATATCTTTATTGTCATTGTCCCCTTGCGGGAACAACGAAATTACTCGGTTGCTACATCCACTCAGATAAAGCATTCCGCATAATCCAAAATTACAAAACCTAATTAAAAACAGTAAATATAATACAAATAACAAGTAAAATAAGATGACTTCAAAGTCCAGGCTTTCCATTTAAGGCCAAAATCGCTCTAGAGAAGAAACTGTTCCTGAGACGGCTTGTTCTTGCCTGCATAGTTCTATATCTCCGTCCCGATGGCAGGAGCTCAAAGAAATGGTGACCAGGGTGCGTTGGATCTCTTGATATGTCTAGTGCTTTTCTATGGCACCTGGTGGTATAGATTTGTTCTAAGGTGGAGAGTGAGCAGCCAATAATGCTCTCTCCTGTTTTCATAATTCTACACAGCCCTGCTCTGTCCTGAGAAGTACAGCTTCCATACCACACACATAAACCGTACGTGAGCACGCTCTGTATGGCACAGTGATAGAAGGCAATGAAGGTTTTTCAAATCAAAATTTTACAGAGATGTATCAAACATAAATCATAAAAACAGGATTCCAAGGAATCTCCTGGACTTCCACCCTCCCCTTTGTGGGTCCTATTATTAACCCTTTCCTCCCACATCTTTTATGATAATCCAAACCCTTTCGCCTCTTCCATTATGTCCAGAAATCAGCCTTAAACTACAAGTGATATTCCAATCCTACTAACGATTATAACTGTTTACCCCCCAAAAAACCTTGAAGCCTTCCTGCTTGGAATTATGGGAAATGAAATTCCAAAAAAGTTTAAGAGCGTCTTTTTTATGTATGCCACAGTTGCTGCCAGAATTTTAATTGCAAAAGGTTGGAAGGGAGAAACTATCCCATCCAAATGAGACTGGCAAAACAAATTAAGAGAGTACATGGCTACGAGATGTTACAGATGAAAAAATTAATAGAGAGTGGGATATATATAGAGTCTATGGAAAAGAACATTGTCAAAATATTAATCTGTTGGCAGGTATCAATTGAATTTCCGTGTGTGAATAGGACAACTTTGATTTTTATTTTATTTTTAAAAAACAAGCTAAATAATAGGGAGAAAATAAACTCAGGTGCATATTCAAGGAATATATCTTGCGAACATAATGGGAAGACCATGGGGAGGTCATGTTAAATTGAATTACAGAATGATGTGCAAAACAAGCATTCATCAAGGAAGGAAGGAATGTTTATCTTTATTTTGTCATTAACATCTATTGATTATTTCTATTATACCGTTTTAAAACCAATAAAGCATTTTTTTTAAAAAAACAATTTAACCTTTTACAATGGTCTTTAAGTCAAGTTACCGGTATAATTTCCCCCATTCCTTATTGGTCTTCCTGACTTCTGAAACTTCTGGTCATTTTATCCATTTCAGCGTAGTCCATCAACTTCATCTGCCATCCTTCTCTGCTAGGAACTTTATCTTCTTTCCATCTGGGCCACATTGGAACTACTTCTAAGTACCACCCTCCCCCAAAAAAGAAAACTTTAGCCAGGGGCAGGGGACCTGTGTGGCTCTGCTATGCTGAACCCCAATCAGGGAGCAGCCATAGAAAAGACCCTGTTTCTCTCATCGCCACCAGCCATACCTCTGGTGGGACCGAGATACAGCCAGCCTTTGCTCCCCAACTCTGTTCCAACCCATCTTTGCACCCGCCTGGTCCTTGTTCGCAGCAGTCTGGGAACAACTCTCACCCGAAATTAAAAATCCTGCTTTTCATACAGTGAGCTGCGTCTGGAGAACAGCAGCTGGCTCTGAGAAACGTTTGAATCAGTTGACAGGGAATTGACATGTTTTGGGGAAAGTGGGGGGGATCCTGCCTCACCCTCTCTTTGGCCTTGAAGAGAGTCAGCTACAGGAGTGTAACCTCGGATCAGGGATAATAATGCTAATACTAGTACCAATACTAATAATAATTTATATCCTGCCCATCTGGTTGGGTTTCCCCAGCCACTCTGGGCGGCTCCCAACAGAATATTAAAATCACAATAAAACATCAAACATCGAAAACTTCCCTTAACAGGGCTGCCTTCAGATGTCTTCTAAAAGTCAGGTAGTTGTTTATTTCCTTGACATCTGATGGGAAGACATTCCACAGGGCAGGCGCCACCACCGAGAAGGCCCTCTGCCTGGTTCCCTGTAACCTCACTTCTCGCAGGGAGGGAACCGCCAGAAGACCCTCGGAGCTGGACCTCCGTGTCCGGGCTGGACAATGAGGGTGGAGACACTCCTTCGGGGATACTGGGCCATTGAGGGCTTTCAAGGTCAGCACCGACACTTTGAATTGTGCTTGGAAATGTACTGGGAGCCAATTAAGGTATTTCAGGACCAGTGTTATATGGTCTCGGCAGCCACTTGCAGTCACCAGGGACCATTAGGAAAGGGAGCGTTAAAAAAAAGCCTCACTGGTATTGCAATCGCTTCCTACAAATTCTGAGGTGTATGCAATGTTGCTTCTACTCAGAGTAGACCTGTTGAAATTAATGGGCTCAAGTTAGCTGTGTCTGTTCTTTTCAGTAAGTCTACTCTGGGTAGGGCTAAGAGTGGAGACAATCCATTGTGTGAGGTTCTGGTCACCATATCTTAAGGAAGGAAGGAGGGAAGGAGGGAAGGAAGGAAGGAAGTAAGTAAGTAAGTTTACTAATCACGATGTCTATCATGCCATCTAAAGTTTTCCATAAAAGTTTCTCTGCATGTGTCTACCTCTCTCTTACTCTCAGTATGGTTCATTAAAATCCAGCTTTCAGCCAACTAACATTTTCAACTGATTCATCAAATCTATATTTATCGGGGCTGCGGCGATTAAAAAAGGTTATCATCATTCAAAAGGTTCTGTCAAGTTTCTGAGCAGCTATGCCCAAACCGTCCTCTGGGGGGCACTGGTGCACAAATTCCAAAAACAACGAATGCTGAAAAGTTGTAACGCGACTTGGGAATTAAAAAAAAAACCACACACACACCTCACAAAGAACATTTGGGTTGCATTAATATAATTTGCTTTTGCTTGCCAAATGAAATTTGTGTAAAATTGCAAAATAGAAATTATTAAAAATGATGGTCAAGTAATCACAGTTGTTGTTAAGCCACAATGGAATGTCTAGGCAACTTTTTGTTTTTTGCTGTGACATTTATTACTGTTTTTGTTATTGTTGCTGCTGCTGCTATTATTCATTACATTTCTATACCGCTTTATATTTTAAAGAAAAAAATCTAAAGGCGGTCTACAGCACATGAAAACCTTAAATAAAACAATCAAGAACAAAACAAAGATTCGAGGAAAATATATCAGAGTGACATTTTGCTTTAAATGCCTATTTCATTCATATATATATATATATATATATATATATATATATATAAGGTAAAGGACCCCCGGACGGTTAAGTCCAGCCAAAGGCGACTATGGGGTGCAGCTCTCATCTCGCTTTCAGGCCGAGGGAGCCGGCGTTTGTCCACAGACAGCTTTCCGGGTCATGTGGCCAGCAGGGCTAAACATCTTCTGGCTCAACGGGTCTGATCAAACATGAGTCTGACCAAACTGCGGGAGGCAGTGGAAGACAGGAGTGCCATGGGGTCACAAAGAGACGGACACGACTAAATGACTAAACAACAACAACATGTACTTAAAACCATTGAGAGCCTGGTCTGAATAGAGACATTGGATTCTTATCTCATTATACATGATAAAGCTATTTTTAGCCATCTCACCCCTTGCTTTTCCCTGTAAGACCAGTTGCAGTCGTTAACAGTCGTCCACAGGTTTACCACTCCTATCAGCCAATCACCCACTCCCACCACCCTTCTGAGTAATACCCCTCCCCACCCTCTCATTATATATAAGGGTCTGGTGACTTCTTTTTTCGGTGTATCTGAAGTGTATTCTTTGGCACTGTCAAAGAATGCTCCAACTACCGCACAATTATGCTCATTTCATACGCTAGCAAGGTTATGCTTAAAATTCTACAAGGCAGGCTTAGGCAGTATGTGGACCGAGAACTCCCAGAAGGGCAAGCTGGATTTCGAAGGGGCAGAGGAACAAGAGACCAAATAGCAAACATGCGCTGGATTATGGAAAGGCTAGAGAGTTCCAGAAAAACGTCTACTTCTGCTTCATTGACTATGCAAAAGCCTTTGACTGTGTCGACCACAGCAAACTATGGCAAGTTCTTAAAGAAATGGGAGTGCCTGATCACCTCATCTGTCTCTTGAGAAATCTTTATGTGGGACAAGAAGCTACAGTTAGAACTGGATATGGAACAACTGATTGGTTCAAAATTGGGAAAGGAGTACGACAAAGTTGTACATTGTCTCCCTGCTTATTTAACTTATATGCAGAATTCATCATGCAAAAGCCTGGACTGGATGAATCCCAAGACGGAATTAAGATTGCCGGAAGAAATATCAACAACCTCAGATATGCAGATGACACAACCTTGATGGCAGAAAGTGAGGAGGAATTAAAAAACCTTTTAATGAGGGTGAAAGAGGAGAGCGCAAAATATGCTCTGAAGCTCAACATCAAAAAAACCAAGATCATGGCCACTGGTCCCATCACCTCCTGGCAGATAGAAGGGGAAGAAATGGAGGCAGTGAGAAATTTTACTTTCTTGGGCTCCTTGATCACTGCAGATGGTGACAGCAGTCACGAAATTAAAAGACGCCTGCTTCTTGGGAGAAAAGCAACGACAAACCTAGACAACATCCATATAAATATAGGTATTATTATTATTATTATTATTATTATTATTATTATTATTTTAAAAAGCAGAGACATCACCTTGCCGACAAAGGTCCGTATAGTTAAAGCTATGGTTTTCCCAGTAGTGATGTATGGAAGTGAGAGCTGGACCATAAAGAAGGCTGATCGCCGAAGAATTGATGCTTTTGAATTATGGTGCTGAAGGAGACTCTTGAGAGTCCCATGGATTGCTAGAAGATCAAACCTATCCATTCTGAAGGAAATCAGCCCTGAGTGCTCACTGGAAGGACAGATCCTGAAGCTGAGGCTCCAAGACTTTGGCCACCTCATGAGAAGAGAAGACACCCTGGAAAAGACCCTGATGTTGGGAAAGATTGAGGGCACTAGGAGAAGGGGACGACAGAGGACGAGATGGTTGGACAGTGTTCTCGAAGCTACCAACGTGAGTTTGACCAAACTATGGGAGGCAGTGGAAGACAGGAGTGCCTGGCATGCTCTGGTCTATGGGGTCACGAAGAGTCGGACACGACTCAACGACTCAACAACAACAACAACAACAACAACAACAACAACAACTATTATTATTATTATTATTATTATTATTATTATTATTATTATTTACTATTTATATTCCGCCCATCTAACTGGTTTGCCCCAGCCACTCTGGGTGGCTTCCAACATATATAAAAACAGAACGAAACATTCAACATTAAAAACTTCCTTGCACAGGGCTGCCTTTAGATGTCTTCCAAAGGTTGTAGAGTGACTTATCTCCTTGGCTCAGAGGGTCAGAAAACTCCGCACCCTCCAAGGTTTCTCTGACGGTAATAGGGGCGTCCTAAGGAAAAGTGGGAGATTCTAGGATCAAATAAGAAACTTGCTGAAAGAGGAATGTCTTTAAAAGTTGGCAACAAAAAAAAAAGCTATAAGGGACGGCTCCTGTCTGGTATTGCAGTGGGAAGGAGTTCCAAAGGCTACCACACTAAAGGCCCAATGCTGACATCGTGCAGAATGAACTTTCTGATTGTGGGATGTGATCCATGAGAGGCAGCCAAGTACAACATTCCTTGTAATGCTAGAGAAAACATGCGAAGGAATGTTTGGTCCAGCCAGTCGAAACTTCCTGTTCCTCCTGGCTGAAGCACCCTTCCTTTTGCATGTGATAGAAGGTGGGTGTGACCTTACCTGTCCAGGTAAAAAAGGACGAGTCACGCAGCACACCTCCCTCTCTTTTTGACTTCTTTCTTTGTTTGACCAGCTTTTAGCTAGGACTGCTCTGCTAGCTCTCAGCTGGCAGAAGCACTGGGATTATTCCCCCATATGGGGTAGATCCGCATGTACATATTTGTAACCAAGTCTGCCTTCAGGGATCCAACTGTGAACTGATGTGAGTCAACTTCTTTGATTGACTTTGAATAAGATTGTGGCGTCTTTATTCTTTTAAGAGGGATTCAAGGGAACTTACCAGGAACGTTGTATAACAGTGAGAGGCTCACACGAGCCTGCAACCAGCTATCTGTTGTGCGTGAAAAGGGGGAAGTAATCTGCTAAGTAAAGGAACTGGCTAGCGCAAGTTAGGAAGGATATTAATAAACAATATATCCTTTTCTGCCATCCTGAACATTCCCATCTGGCAAAAGGGAAAGAGAGAGAAGGGAAATTGCAGAAGCCATGGTTCTCTGGAATCCAAACCAGGCACTGGTGTGTAAACGATGGATAGCAGAAATCCTGATTCGAAGCAGGAGGGAACTTTTTTTGCAGCGCAAAAGGGCCAACATACTGGACAATCTTCCTGCGGGCACATGCAAATGTGGGGAGAGCACTGAACACAGATTTTACCTCTGTAGAGCTGGCTTCTTTCTACAGACCGCTCTCTATGCACCATCCAAGCAAGAGGCAGTATCAGAGTTCAAGGGCAATGAACTCAAACCAGGCTAAAACGCTTGAGGAGACTGCCAAGCAAGTCCAGTTTCCCAAAGGCCTGTTGGAATAAAATGATCTCTGCCTACAGTGGATAGACGGCAAGGCGGGAGCCAGCCTGGTTTCTCTAGGGAGGGAATTCCAACATCTAGGGAGGAGCCACCACCGAAAAGGCCCTCTCCTGCGTCCCTACCCAATGCACTTGTGAAAGTGGTGGGACTGAGAATAGTGTCTCCCTCGAAGATCTTAGAGCCCAGGCAGGGAGAATACGGTCTTTCCGACAGCCTGGGTCATTTTTGGCCACGCTTGCTATGGCTGATGAGGAATTAGGAGTCCAGCAGCATATGGAGGCGGGGGCACCGACTTGGGGACGTCCCCCCTCCTTCACCTCCCCGCCAACCCTACCGAGCATCTTCCAATTAGCAGCTTTGCGAGTGTTGATGCCAATCTACTGAAAGAAACCTCGCACAGAGCCCTCGGAAACTTCATTTCTTTTCCACCCCCGGAGGCATTCATTAAAAGTTTTAAAACACCTTGCTCTAGTGATGTGCTTTCTCTCCCCCCCCCCCAATTTCTTCTCTCAACTTGGGCTCTGGTTTTCAGCCGGCGTGGCTGCCAATTTAGCTAATTGGAAGTCTTGAGGCCTGACAGGCGGGTGGCGTTCCTCCTCCTCTGGCGTTCTTTGTCCTGCGGGCCTGACGTGGCAGATTCGGCAGCCAAGTCCCATTGCCGCTGCGGCTGCTTCTACTGAACTCGACTTGGAGCCACTCTGTGTGTGTGTGTGTGTTTCCCACCTTGTTTACTTATTAAAGCAGAATATGGACAGCAGGTCTTCCCCCGCTATTAAGCTGGAGTTGGGCATAATTTTGAGACAAAATAAAAAAAATCCTTCCAGTAGCACCTTAGAGACCAACTAAGTTTGTCACTGGTATGAGCTGCCTAACTTTGGTTTCCAGAGTAGAAGCCTTTTGAGGTTTGCATGGCCGAAGCACTACAAAAGCTTTATTATTACAATACAGTGGTACTTTGGTTTCTCAAATTATATCCATTCCGGAAGTCTGTTCCAAAACCAAAGCGTTCCAAAACCAAGATGCACTTTCCCATAGAAAGTAATGCAAAACGGATGAATCCGTTCCAGACTTCTAAAAACAACCCCTAAAACAGCAATTTAACATGAACTTTACTATCTAACGAGACCATTGATCCATAGAATGAAAGCAATAAACAATGTACTGCAGTTACACAATCAATACATCAGTAGTTGAACTGGGTTCCACAGTCACAAAAACAAAACGAAAAAGAGCCACACAAAAAAAACAACAAACGCTAAATAAATAGCAAAACCAGACAGACCTCAGGGTAACACTCAAATCGGAAGCGTAACACTCAAAACAAAGCACGTTCGGCTTCCGGAAAAAAGTTCACAAACTGGAACACTTCCTTCCGGGTTTGTAGCGTTCTGGTTCCAAGTTGTTCAAGTACCAAGGCATTGAGAACCAAGGTACCACTGTAATAATAATGGAATCAGATGTCCCTATTTTCATCGGCACAATGATGGAAGGTATGCCTTCCTCAAAGGGGAATTGTTCCAAGCCCTTCATCATTTTGCTTGCCTCCTTCTGGTCTCACTTCCCATCTTTCCAGATAAATAGAGAACCAAACTATATAATGGCAAGCTTTTCTTCCCAATTTTTCAAAACGAAGCACAGTGTATATAACAAAATAAAATAAAAAAATCCTTCCAATAGCACCTTAGTGACCAACTAAGTTTGTCATTGATATGACATTCACACTTCTTCAGATATGAAGATGTGACGACTTTTTCATTTTTTTTCTCAAAAATTATTTCCTGTAGCACAAATGGATGATCTTTTGCCTATTAATGACTAAAATGAGGTATATTCCATTGAAATATTTAAAAAGGTTACGCACAAACCGTTTTAAAATTTTTTTGTATGTCCTTTTACCATTTCATAAAATTGTATTAACAATTCTATATATATATTTCGTATCAAATTTGGACACAACACCACATTCCACAATGGGGAGTGCTCTTAGCAACATAGGGTATACAAATGTCACACCTGCGCAAGGTAAAATCCCCTTTTTTGGGACCTCAAAATGCAGCCAGCAGACCCTGCCGCCGGGCATGCTGGGAAAAGAACCTACAGGAGAGGTAGCAAAACACCGTCCTCTAGTGGCGTCTATACTGTTATTGCAGCTAAAAAAGCTTCCTTGTGTGTTTGATGACCCTATATAATGTTCTATATACTGTATGTGACTCTAAAACAGGGGTCAGCAAACTTTTTCAGCAGGGGGTCGGTCCACTGTCCCTCAGACCTTGTGGGGGGCCAGACTATATTTTGAAAAAAAATTATTGAATGAATTCCTATGCCTCACAAATAATCCAGAGATGCATTTTAAATATAAGGGACACATTCTACTCATGTAAAAACACCAGGCACCCCCACAAATAACCCAGAGATGCATTTTAAATAAAATAACACATTCTACTCATGTAAAATTCCCGGACCGTCAGTGGGCCAGATTTAGAAGGCGATTGGGCCACATCCGGCCCCCGGGCCTTAGTTTGGGACCCCTGCTCTAAAGCTTGGGTTCAATTTTATATCTGCTTACAGTGACTTCAAAAATGGTCAAACAACTGATAAATAATTTTTTTTAATCATTTTGTGCGTGAGGTTTTTTTAAAAGTAAGATTTTATCTAATCCTTAATGAAAGCTCATCAAATTATGATACAGGGAAATGAGGTTGTAAAAAAGTCGTCACCCTAGTGTGCATGCACAGGAAAGCTCGTACTAATAACAAACTTAGTTGGTCTCTAAGGTGCTACTGGAAGGAATTTTTTTATTTTGTTTCAACTACGGCAGGCCAACACGGCTACCTACCTGTAACCAGTGTATTTAACAGTGCACAAAGTCCCCAGTTTGAAGCACCTTAAGGTCTGGGCCAAACGATACTCTGAAATAGGCAGAGACCAAGACACACACTGCCTGTTTGCAAGAGAACAGCCGCCTTATAAGGTCGGTGTAATGAGCCTACCGAAGGAATGCATGCAGAGCACTTAAAAAAGTTCTATATCGGTGCCAAGTATTAGTGGTCCTAATTAGCATTAATAGCAGTAATTAGAATTTAATTAGAGCTGGGGCGGCATCGCGCCGGCAGTTGGTGAGCTGAAACAGGAGCAGATCTCTTCAGAAGGAAATCATTAGGCATAATAAAGGAGGCGTAAATGTCAAAATAAATAAATGAAGTAATGGGTTAAGAGACCAGGCCGCAGATCGGTTAGCATCCAGTTTGATAAAGAGGAAAATCCCTGGACTCTCAGCCTCTACCCCAGTATCAATAAGATTAGGGCGCTAACAGTTTAAGAAGGGTATTGAGGTGATATAGAAAAAATAGGGGTGGTTGAGTCCCCTAAGTCCATGATGGGTCAGAGATGAATGGATGGAGGCAGGATGCAGTGGAAGCAAAGCAGACCTTTATTCTTCTGTTGCAACAGAGTTTCCCCTCCTCTCCTAGCAAGGAGGCAAGAGAGACCCAGAACCAAGATCCCAATCTCTTTTAAGGGTTTGTGCTTCCTGCTTGCCAGGGGGGTTGGACTGGATGGCCCTTGTGGTCTCTTCCAACTCTATGATTCTATGTATTTCGCCTGCTTCTTGGGAGAAAAGCAATGACAAACCTAGACAGCATCTTAAAAAGCAGAGAGATCCCCTTGCCGACAAAGGTCCGTATAGTTAAAGCTATGGTTTTCCCAGCAGTGATGTATGGAAGTGAGAGCTGGACCATAAAGAAGGCCGATCGCCGAAGAATTGATGCTTTTGAATTATGGTGCTGCAGGAGACTCTGCTTGGCCTCTGTTCTTTTCTCCTACCAATAGAGAACTCTATAAGGACTCTATACAGGCTCTTGGGTAGCCCATAAGGGAAAAAGGAACAGTTCCCCCCCCCCCCCTTATAAAGAGGCAGAGAAAATATTTAGTCTTTAGGAGAGCCAAGTTGGCTTTTGGATAGCTCTCCTGTATTGTTTTAGACATGTGGTTTATATACCTATGCATGTGTGTTTACCTTGTGCAATTCTACACTCCCTGGCTTGCATTCTACCAGGAAGATCAACCCTCCCCTCTCCAAATGCAGAATAAATGAGGTTTGAAAAAAAGTCAAGCTGGAACGTGTCCAGAAGAGGGCAACCAAAATGGACAGAGGCCTGGAAACGATGCCTTATGAGGAACGGCTTAGGGAGCTGGGTATGTTTAGCCTGGAGAAGAGAAGGTTAAGGGGTGATATGATAGCCATGTTCAAATATATGAAAGAATGTCATATAGAGGAAGGAGAAAGGTTGTTTTCTGCTGCTCCAGAGAAGCGGCCACGGAGCAATGGATTCAAACTACAAGAAAGAAGATTCCACCCAAACATTAGGAAGAACTTCCTGACAGTAAGAGCTGTTTGGCAGTGGAATTTGCTACCAAGGAGTGTGGTGGAGTCTCCTTCTTTGGAGGTCTTTAAGCAGAGGCTTGACAGCCATCTGTCAGGAATGCTTTGATGGTGTTTCCTGCTTGGCAGGGGGTTGGACTGGATGGCCCTTGTGGTCTCTTCCAACTCTATGATTCTGTTTGAGCCAGTTGAAGACTTTCCTACAAGTGTTCAAATGGGTGATGATGATGATGATTTTGCACAGCTGTGGAGAGAAAAGGCTAACCCCTTTGGTATCTAATTCCAAGATACCCTCCTCCGTGCACTGGGATTTGGCCTGGGGGGGGAGTGGGGAAAGCCTTTTATTGTAACGTTCAAGCCTAATAAGAACCTAGGCAGAGCCTGCTGGATCAGGTGAAAACTGATTGTGAGATATTAGTTAAGATAGATGGATCATCTGCAGACATCGTAATTAACTGCTTGATCCTCCACCAATTTGCCTTCCTTAACCTCTTTTAAAGTCATCTGAGTTGGTGGCTGCCGATATAAGAACGTACGAAAACCGGAAAACAAGCCCCACTAGTCCATCATATTGTTCTCATGGCAGCCATCCAGTAACTCTCCCCTCCTGCAATTTGCCGCAACTTGAACTCAGAACCACACTGCTTGGTTTCACACGCCTTGGGTGGGGGTTGGCCATACTGCACTCCCCACCACTGAAATCTCCCCCTCCTCTCTAGGGTTACCATACGTCTGAAATTTCCCAGACGTTGCGTAGGTCAGAAAAAGCTCAAAAACTTCAATAACTTTGGTTAAAAAAAAAAAAAGCTCCGGATTTTCACTTTTTGTAGGGTTCAATTAGTCTTTTTCTTCTTTTTTTAAAAAATTTATTAATGATTTTCAGGTTTATACATTTCAATAATTTTAACATTTCAAAACTCGACTTCCTTCCCCCCAAAAGAGGTTCAAAGACTCTCTTAAGGCAAATCTTAAAAAATGTAGTATAAACACCGACAACTGGGGAACACTGTCCTGCAAGCACTCCAGTTGGAGAACAGCCTTAACCAAAGGTGTCATGGGCTTTGAAGACACTCGAACTCAGGACAAAAGGGAGAAATGTGCTAAGAGGAAGGCATGCTTGGCAAACCCTCACCGGGATCAACTCCCACCTGGAGACCTATGTCCCCACTGTGGAAGGACGTGGGGATCCAGGATTGGCCTCCACAGTGACTTACGGACTCACTGTTAAAACTGTGTTTATGGAAGACAATCTTGCTTGGCTATGAGGGATCGCAGAAGAAGAAGAAGAAGAAGAAGAAGAAGAAGAAGAAGAAGAAGAAGAAGAAGAAGAAGAAGAAGAAGAGGAAGAAGAAGAAGAAGTTGTTCCAAGGAGAGTCACAATTGCCTCTCCAGACATGCCACATTTGCAACCCATAATGTAAGCAAAGGATCTGCAATGTGGAGGGGAGGAAGAGAGGGATTGAGTGAAGGTGAAGCCTACCTCGCAGGCTTGGTGCAAAGAGGGCACTGGAACACCGCGTATGAGAGCTCTTCAAGCTCAGTGGCCTCGGGGAGACTGAAATTGCTAGTGCCGACAGTTTCTGCAATTTTGAGATGTTTCACACTTTTTGTTTCCACTCCGTGGCCTGCGCTTTAATGATTGCATTTTCAATTAACCCAATTAATGGATTAATCTCTTTTGCATGACTTTCTATGGGAAAGCGCTCCTTGGTTTTGGAACGCTTTGGTTTTGGAATGGACTTCCGGAACGGATTAAGTCTGAGAACCAAGGTACCACTGTAGAAGCTGCTTGAGTTTTGCATGACCGAAGCAGTACAAAAGCCACACCCATTGGCCTGCCTCCTTTGGCCTCTGGCTCCGCCCACCAGGGCATGTGGCCCTCAGAAGGTTCCATCAAAGGCAATATGCCCCCTGCATGAAAAAAGTTTCCCCACCCCTGCTCCAACCACTATGCAACACTGCCTCTCTTGGATTACATTGAGTAGCATTGATTCTTTGTTAATGTAAAATGATGTGTTTTTGCCCGACGCTGCAAGGCTTCCAGGGAGACTTATATATGATCGATAATGATGATGATAATAAACCACCTTTTGTGTCCCCCAAAACTTTGCATCTCTCTATTAGTGCAACAAGATTAGACATGTGATATAATCCTTTTCTTAAAGAAAAGGTTTACATCAATTACAAAAATAGATTTCTCCCGTTGAGCGCAATAGCCATGATGTGAATTTGATTGGTAGCTGCCCTGAAACTTTGTAGAAAGACAAGATGTGAATCTAGGCTGGGGGCATGCCGATAATCAATGAAACCAATCAATTTCTCTCACAGGTTTATTGCTCAACGAGAAAGAGGTCTTCTCTGAACACCACCAATCAGTTTTATGCCCATTTCTGTCAAATGAAGAGGAGGCATCTCTGCCACGAGGGATGGGTCAGGTTGGTGAAGAAGTCAGGGGGGCTCCTCTTCCTGCTGCGACCAGCTCCCCCCCCCATGTGTCCCAGAACCAGAAGGGGCACGAAGAGGGCAGAGCAAAGACAGGCAAGACGAAGGAGCCTGAGATTTCTTGGAAAGGAACTGGGGGAGGAAGGGACTTAGGTAAAAAAGGTAAAAGGTCAAGGACCCCTGGATGGTTAAGTCTATGGGGTTGCAGCGCTCATCTCGCTTTCAGGCCGAGGGAGCCGGCGTTTGTCCACAGACAGCTTTCCGGGTCATGTGGCCAGCAGAACTAAACTGCTTCTGGTGCAACAGGACACCGTGATGGAAACCAGAGCACACGGAAATGCCATTTACCTTCCCGCCGCAGTGGTACCTATTTATCTACTTGCGCTGGCGTGCTTTCGAACTGCTACATTGGCAGGAGCTGAGACAGAGCTCACCCCATCATGGGGATTTGAACCGCTGACCTTCTGATCAGCAAGCCCAAGAGACTCAGTGGTTTAGATCACAGCGCCACCCACATCCCAAAGGACTTAGAGACCTTCAGCCTTCGCAACTGCCTCGTTGGGGGAAGGGCTACTGTGCTCACTTGGCCTGAGCTGTTTCGTTTCTTTGAATAGTTAACTTCGCCGACATCTTGCGAGTTATTGCAGAGGACTTGCTCCCGACGCCCATCAGGATGGCTCTGTTCTGCCTCCACAGTTGGAGGCAGCAAGTCTTCTGAATCCCAGTTGCTGAAAACCGCAGGAGGGGAGAGTTGCGTTTGAATCCTGATGTGGGTGTCCCCCCCCCTGGCACGTGGTTGGCCACTGTGAGAAGAGAATGCTGGACTTGGGGGGGCCATTGGCTTGATCCAGCAGGGAGCCCTTTTGATGTTCTCATACAGCTCTCTTTGTTTACCTGCCTCTCGTCTAGCAGAAGCATTCACGAACGCAACGTCTAGATACACAGAGCAGCACAGCTCCCCAAGGGCATTTCAGCTGTCTCCGCCGTGCGCCAGGGTTCCTTTTGTGCCACCATATCGCTCTCTTCTGAAAGATCGGGAAGATACATTTACAGAGACAATCTCTCTCCGGCCACCTGCTGCGTATCTCCTTTCAGAGCATCCTTTTATCGACAGGATCGGCGGCACCCAAATGACATCTCGGCGTCCCTGGCAGCGAGACGTGAGCAGGCGCAAACTCGCTTCTCTTCTTCTCCTCACCGTGGGCCGGTCCACCCAGAGAGAGAGAAACTATTCCCTACACGCACAAACCCTCCCTCGCCAAAACGTTTGTGTCTTGTTTTTTTTCTGGGTTGGGAGGACAGACACAAGAAAGCATTATTGACCCCCTGCGAACACCATATTTGGAGATCCAGGATGGAAGACTCTGGACTGAAAAAGACGCCAGCGATTGCTGCTCGCGAGACGGGTATGGAGGACTGTTACTTACTTTGTTTATACTAAACATGGCAACGTACTAAACCCCTAAGTGGAGCCGTCTTTCCCATTGGTGTTAGTGGTTCGTTGCGCCAGGGCGCCAGCCTCTCAGTGGCACCCTAGCAAATGGGGGAGCTACGCGGCTTTGCCGGCAGCTTTCCCTTTCCCTGCATGCCCACCTGCTGCGCCCTGCCCACTATATGGCTGGCGGGTATGCAGCTTCCCTCCCAAGCCTCCGCAAGAGGAGAGCGATCCCCGCAGAGGCTTCGCTCCCAAGCCTCTGCGCCTGCTAAAGACAGCCCTGCTCCCGGACGTTGTCCTCCTCCTGCTTCCTGCTGAAAGGCGGTGCACAGCCTTCCCGGGCTGCCTTCTCGGGAGCCTCAACGCCGGAGAGCACATTTCCCTGCTTGATCGCAGCCACCACGCTAGGGATCGGGGCGGTGGGGTCGTCAGAGGACATTTTCCACCGCCCCCTCCCTTGTTTGGAAGTTGCCGGGGGGGGGGGCGCCAGAGGGATCTTTGCACCAAGGTGCTGGATATGCTTAAGATGGCCCTACCAGTGTGCCAGTGTGATGTAGTGGTTAAGAGCGGTAGACTCATAATCTGGGGAACCAGGTTCGCGTCTGCGCTCCTCCACATGCAGCTGCTGGGTGACCTTGGGCTAGTCACACTTTTCTGAGGTCTCTCAGCCCCACCCACCTCACAGAGTGTTTGTTGTGGGGGAGGAAGGGAAAGGAGATTGTTAGCCGCTTTGAGACTCCTTAGGGTAGTGATAAAGCGGGATATCAAATCCAAACTCCTCTTCTTCTTCTTCTTGGGGGCCATGGGGCCACAGGAGTAGGGAGATGACTCCTTAAAAAATCCCTCCTTGCTGTTGTCCAATGAGCCTTGCCAACTCCAGGAACACCCAGTGATGCTTCTGCAGATGATCTCTGTGATCGAGCTGGGAGGGAAGGGTTCGTGAAGTATCCTGGCCCCAGTTTTGTTCAAGGCTTTGCAAGCTAATGCCCGGACCTTGAAGCTGGCTTGGCTGTGTGGGATGTAATCTATTGATGCAGTCAAAAGTCAGATAGTTGTTTATTTCCTTGACATCGGGTGGGAGGGCATTCCACAGGGAGGGTGCCACTACCGAGAAGGCCCCGAGATTTGGGGCGCAGTATTCGATTTTCAGATTAGGAAAAGTTAAGGAAAACTGACTTGAAATCCTCGGCATGTCGAACGCTGAAAGAAAACTGTATGAAAATGATATACCGGTGGTATTTGATCCCTAGTAAGTTACCAAAAATGTACAAGACAAGTACAGATACCTTCTGGGAATGTAAAGAAAAAGATGGTACCTTTTTAATCCTATGTAGTGGACATGTAAGGTAATAAAAGCATTCTGGGAGATAATATATAATGAAAGGAAAGAAATAATAACCTTTATTTTTAAAAAAACTGGAAGCTTTTTTATTAGGAGTTGTAGGTTCTGATATCCCAAAGGACCAGAAAAAGACTTTTTATGTATGCGACGAAAGCTGCACGGATGTTACTAGCCCAGACATGGAAAGAACACAAAGTTCCTACCAAATGTACAGTGGTACCTCTACTTACGAATTTAATGCGTTCCGAACACACATTTGTAAGTCGAAAAAATTTGTAAGTCGAATCCCATAGGAATGCATTGGGAGAAAAAATTCGTAAGTCGAAGCAACCCTATCTAAAAATTCGTAAGTAGAAAAAATCCTATCTAAACCGCATCCAAGATGGCGGACGGAGCTCCATTTGTAAGTAGAAAAATTCGTAAGTACTGTACAGTTATTTGTAAGTAGAGGTACCACTGTAGCTCTATGTAGCTCTGTTGTTGTTGTTGTTGTTGTTGTTGTTGTTGTTGTTGTTGTTGTTGTTATTATTACCCCGCCCATCTGGCTGGGTTTCCCCAGCCACTCTGGGCGGCTTCCAACAGAATATTAAAATACAATAATCTATTAAACATTAAAAGCTTCCCTAAACAGGGCTGCCTTCAGATGTCTTCTAAAAGTCTGGTAGTTGTTTTTCTCTTTGACATCTGGTGGGAGGGCATTCCACAGGGCGGGTGCCACTACCGAGAAGGCCCTCTGCCTGGTTCCCTGTAACTTGGCTTCTCGCAGGGAGGGAACCGCCAGAAGGCCCTTGGCATTGGACCTCAGTGTCCGGGCAGAACGATGGGGGTGGAGACGCTCCTTCAGATATACTGGACCGAGGAATTGTTGAGTTCATCAGAAGCCTGAAAGGAGCTTGTCAATAGGATGATCAACAGCACGAGATGTGCCTCCTTAAAATATTCTGTGGTCCACGTGGGGTGGCTGAAGAGGCCCACCCTGTGCCCCCTGCTGCAGGAATCGAATGTGTGCCTTTTCCAGGTTTTGGCGAGAGAGCCGTCGAAAGCTAGAGCTGTGTGCAATAGTAGGCTGGTCTGGATTCTCTTTTGTAATTTGTGGGGACGGGGAAGTGTTTCGCTGACATCCTCCAATGGCAGGAGGGTGTCTCTAGCGGTTTCTCGGCGGCAAGGGGAAGGGGTCTCGCCATTAGCAGTGGCAGGAACACAGCTGAAGAACCCTCTCCTATTCCAAAGACCTATTCCGAAGACGCGGGTGGCGCTGTGGTCTAAACCAGTGTTCCCCAACCTTTTTATCGCCATGGACCAGTCAATGTTTGATAATTTTACTGCGGCCTGCTGAGGGGGGATGTCAATTGTTTCGCGACCCGCTGAGGGGGGGGGACGTTGATTCTTTATATTTTATTTAGATTGTTTTGATTTAGTAATGTTAATTTAATTGTATTTAATGTTCCTTGGGTGGCCCGGTACCAATTGATCCATGGACTGGTACCGGTCCACGGCCCGGGGGTTGAGGACCACTGGTCTAAACCACCGAGCCTGTTGGGCTTGCCAATCCAAAGGTCAGCAGTTCGAATCCCTGCGACCGGGTGAGCTCCCGTTGCTCCGTCCCAGCTCCTGCCAACCTCGCAATTCGAAAGCATGCCAGCGGAAGTAGATAAACAGGTACTGCTGTAGCGGGAAGGTAAATGGTGTTTCCGTGCACTCTGGCTTCCGTCACAGTGTCCCGTTGTGCCAGAAGCGGTTTAGTCATCCTTGCCACATTCTTAGTCACTGAAACTTGTTTCTAAAATGTTTTTTTCACCCCCCCCCCTTCATATACCATGCCAGGCCCCGGACCGGGATGCTACACCTTGCCCCCCACAGTTGGGTTTGTCAACCACGACTACACTCGATTCACCAGTCCAGCTTACTCCTTCCACCAGAGGCTGAAAAACAGAAGTGAGTAAGTCGAACCGCCGAGCGGTTACCTGTAAGGTGAAAGAGCAATGCTTGAGGAGGAAGTTGTGGCTTCTATATGGCCTGTTGTTGCTTGAGTGGGTGGGTGGCAGTCCTTTGCAGTGATTAGCAGCCATTTGTGAGGTGCTTTCTGGGTCTGAGAAGGACCCGGAAAGCTGCTGTGTGGCCCAGGTTCAACCTCCTCTTCAGGGAGCAGGTGACCGAGAGGGCCCGTCTCTGTCGATAACTCTTATATTCAGGCTGGCTAATGTGGGGCTCATGGGTATGGGGCTCATGAGTGCAATTGCACCTTTAATCTCCTGGTACCTCTGAGCCTTCTCCCCACACTCACTGCTTGTGGAAAGTTACAGGTAGGTAGCCGTGTTGGTCTGAGTCGAAGCAAAATAAAAAAATTCCTTCAGTAGCACCTTAAAGACCAACTAAGTTTATATTTTGGTAGGAGCTTTCGTGTGCATGCACACTTCTTCAGATACACTAGAAACAGAAGTGTCAGACCCTATATATATACAGAGGGTGGTGGGGGTGGGTGGGAATGGGAGATGGGCTGATGGGAGTGGTAAACCTGGAGATGGCTGTTAATGGCTGCTGATGGCTGCAATTAGTCCTGGGCTGAGGTGCTAAAGAAAGCTTGATCATGCATAATGAGATAAGAATCCGATGTCTCTATTCATCCCAGGTGCTTCCATGGTTTTAAGCTTGGTAATGATTTCCAATTCAGCAACTTCTCTTTCCAGTCTGTTCCTGAAATTTCTCTGTAATAAAACAGCTGCTTTGAGATCTTGTATAGAATGTCCTGGGAGATTGAAGTGTTCTCCTACTGGTTTTTCAGTCTTATGGTTCCTGATGTCAGATTTATGTCCATTTATCCTTTGGCGTAGGGTTTGGCCTGTTTGCCCAATATAGAGAGCTGAAGGGCACCGTTGGCATTTGATGGCATACACAATGTTAGAAGATGAGCAATTAAATAGTCCTGAGATGGTATGTTGGATGTTGTTGGAGCCAGTAATGGTGTTGTCCGGGTGTATGTGGCAGCAAAGTTGGTATCTGGGTTTATTGCAGGCTCTGGTACCAGTGTCCATGTTAAGTCTGGTGGTTGTATTATTGTGGGTGAGGAGTTGTTTAAGATTGGGATTGCTTGTGGAAAGGACAGCCACCCTGTTTTTCTCACTTGGAAAGGACACAGAGTTGAAGGAGCAAGTTGGAAGAGTGGCGCTCTTTCCCACTTCCTCTTTCAGCTCCATGTGCTTTTCAAGGTTCCGATGAATTCTGCTGGATCAAACTTCGTTACCCAGATCACTTGTGTGTGTGTGTGTGTACACATGTGCATGTGATTTTTTAAATGTCTGTTGAGGAGAAGAGGAGGAAACTGATCTAGGGAGCAGTGGGAGAGATGCAAGCAAAGGGGTTGCACCCACTGAAAAATGGAGATGTGTCCATGGAACTAAAAAGGTCAGCAACACACCTGCTGTAAGTTCATTGGGGCAGGGATACAACATTTTCTCTCTGAGTTGTAGCTCAGAAACAGAGGCCCTGTTTACATGCAGAAGGCCCCTAGTTCAATCATGTTGTTGTTTAGTCGTTTAGTCGTGTCCGACTCTTCGTGACCCCATGGACCAGAGCACGCCAGGCACTCCTGTCTTCCATTGCCTCCCGCAGTTTGGTCAAACTCATGCTTCAAGAACACTGTCCAACCATCTCGTCCTCTGTCGTCCCCTTCTCCTAGTGCCCTCAATCTTTCCCAACATCAGGGTCTTTTCCAGGGAGGCTTCTCTTCTCATGAGGTGGCCAAAGTATTGGAGCCTCAGGTCTTGGGAAGATAAATTCCTTCCTCACCACCAACACCTTGATCTTTTAAAAAGGAGTTGAGTATGATGTATGGAAGTGAGAGCTGGACCATGAAGAAGGCTGATCGCCGAAGAATGGATGCTTTTGAATTATGGTGCTGGAGGAGACTCTTGAGAGTCCCATGGATTGCAAGAAGATCAAACCTATCCATTCTGAAGGAAATCAGCCCTGAGTGCTCACTGGAAGGACAGATCCTGAAGCTGAGGCTCCAAGACTTTGGCCACCTCATGAGAAGAGAAGACTCCCTGGAAAAGACCCTGATGTTGGGAAAGATGGAGGGCACAAGGAGAAGGGGACGGCAGAGGACGAGGTGGTTGGACAGTGTTCTCGAAGCGACCAACATGAGTCTGACCAAACAGCAGGAGGCAGTGGAAGACAGGAGTGCCTGGCGTGCTCTGGTCCATGGGATCATGAAGAGTCGGATACGACTAAACAGCAACAGCAAAAACAACAACAACAACAACAACAACAATGAATACTCAGTCCAGACAACAGTGGTACCTCGGGTTAAGAACTTTATTCATTCTGGAGGTCCGTTCTTAACCTAAAACTCTTCTTAACCTGAGGTACCACTTTAGCTAATGGGGCCTCCCACTGCCGCCGCACGATTTTTGTTCTCATCCTGAAGCAAAGTTCTTAACCTGAGGTACTATTTCTGGGTTAGCGGAGTCTGTGACCTGAAGCGTCTGTTACCCGAGGTACCACTGTATAAAGCAGGCACCCCCAAACTTCGGCCCTCCAGATGTTTTGAACTACAGTTCCCATCATCCCTGACCACTGGTCCTGTTAAGTAGGGATCATGGGAGTTGTAGGCCAAAACATCTGGAGGGCCGCAGTTTGGGGATGCCTGGTATAAAGGTCTGCCAGTTGCTCTCTGGGACTGCGCTGAGACAACTAGTACAATCTGGCTCAGCTACAGGATTGCTGGCCGTGGTGCTGAAACCCACAGCTAGGAACCTCTCCAAGGTGCTGGTGTTGTCAGTGGCTCCTTAGGACAATTTGTATGGTCTGGCTCACCTGGAGGGTTGCTGGCCATGGTGCTGAAACGTTACACTGAGGTTGGCTTGCTGGAACCGTTGGGCTACTGGCCTCGAGCTGCCACCTGTCTCTGTGGTTGAGGGCAATCTAGTAGGCAGTGGTGACACTGTCAAGGAGGAGGGGGCATGCTTAGGGAGACCATCTCTAAATAACACACACACACACACAATTCAGGTGCAGCACCGCTACCAGCCATGCAACGGGCTGGGAAACCTCCAAAATGCTTCTGAAAATTTCTCCCAGGAAGTTCAAATGAGCCGTCCAGATGTGGACAGATGTGCTGGAATGTGTGTGCATTGCATCCCAAGTCAGAACAGAAGAGCACTTGCGGCATAGCAGGACGAAGCGACAAAACACAGGCGAAACTTGCATAAAACGCAGAAGGCACGGTTAAAATTAGCACATGAAAATGAATAAAGAGATGTACATGTTCTCAAATTTAACGGAGCTTTGCTTATAAAACAAATGAACATGACTGAAATGGAGACACGATAAACATTTGACAGGTGGCATTAATAGCTGTCAGGATAGCAGTCATATTCCCAATGTATTCAAGTCTCCATGACAATTTTCAGAGATGGGAGGTCCACAAACGTCTCTCTGCACCTGGCAGCCTTTACCGCAAACAATATCCAAGGCTAGTAATGCTCAGAGTAGTCCCATTGAGATTAATGGACCTGCGTGCATTTTTGTCAGTGAGTCATCTCTGACTAATGTCGCCTAGCCAGTCTGACCTGATGTACAGCAGAATTAAACGAATTGTACCTTTGTGCTGATTTTATTTTGCAAGCCAAAATACTTACTACTACGAATGCTAATTCTAATACTTACTACCAATACGACTAGTACTTCCTGCTACTACCAGCTGCCCTTTTTGCCCCAAGCCGCCAGGGCAGGTTACAAGGATTTAAAATGCAGTTTAAATATGCCTGTGATCACATTACTCGGCTGCCCCCCAAACCTACACGTTTCCCCTCAGAGTACAACGGAGGTAATTGGTGAGCACTAAACTGCTGTGAAGTGCATTATCGGGACCAGTCCAAGGGTTTTTGATATTTGAGGCGAAGGAGAAGAGAGGGGAGAGAGAAAGAGAGAGAGCTTGCATTTTATGTACAGAACACAAGTAGACGTGTAGCTGAATCTGTTATTCAACACTGACAGGTGAATTCATATCCTCTACTGTACTGTGCAGAATTTTAGCAGCCCGGTTGCTCACCGGGTGGCAAGACGATCTGAGCATCTTACACTGATCCTGGTCTGACTGCACTGGCTACCAGTTAGTTTCCACGCCCAGTTCAAAGTGCTGGTTTTGACCTAGAAAGCCTTAAATGGCTCAGGACCGCAATACCTCAAGGACCGCCTCTTTCCATATGAACCTACCTGGACCCTGAGATCATCTTCTGAGTCCTTCCTTCGTGTGCCTTTCTCCTCGAGAGGTCCAGGGGGTGGCAAGACAAGAACGGGGCCTTCTCTGCAGTGGCTCCCCATCTGTGGAACGCTCTCCCCAGGGAAGTTCGCCTGGTGCCTTCACTATACACCTTTAGGCACCAGGCAAAAACGATCCTTTTAAACCAGGCCTTTGATTTAACCAGCCTGACAACCTATACCCTTTTAAAATGTGGCTCTTTTTGCGGTGTGTGTGTGTGTGTGATTGGGTTATTGTTTTTAAATATTGTGATTTTTTTTGTGAACTGCCCTGAGACCTCTGGGTATAGGGTGGTATATAAATTCAATTAATAAGCTTGTTTTGTCTTGTCTTCTAGTATATCCACTGTTGTTTTTTTCCCCTCCTCCCCAGTAGACCTGAAGGATTCAAGTCCCGGGCCGTGCTACTTTGTGCAACCTGAGCTCACACGCTTCGGCCGGGCAAAGGGTCCTTCCTATTCCATGCTGGCAAGAGCGAGACCCCCGGGTAAGCGGGCAGGTGGGCTTTTGAAACACTCACGAAACAAAGAGCACGCCAGATCGGGAAGGTTGGCCCCCGACTTGATTGCTGCGAGATGCTCAGGGTGGGGCTGCCCTCGGAGACGGCATAAGAGCTGCAGCTGGTTCAAAACACAGTGGCTAGACTATGAGCTTTACCAGGCTGCCGGTTTGTTTCTGGGCCCAATTCTGGTGATCAGCAGAGGGGGGCCTCTGGGGAGTTCCTCCACCCTCAGAGGCTTGAGGTGGTGCTGGCCTTGCAGGAGAGGGTCTCCCCACAAAAGTATCTTCATTGTCCTGCTTTCAGCAAACTGCTGATGGCAGACCTCTTTACCCTGGCTTTTAACACTTGAGATGGATATTTGGTGACTAGGAGTGGCCACCGAGACCACATAACACCGGCCTTGAAAGACCTACATTGGCTCCCAGGACGTTTCTGAGCCCAATTCAAAGTGTTGGTGCTGACCTTGAAAGCCCAATTCAAAGTGTTGGTGCTGACCTTTAAAGCCCTAAATGGCCTCGGTCCAGTATACCTGAAGGAGCGTCTCCACCTCCATCATTCTGCCCGGACACTGAGGTCCGGCACCGAGGGCCTTCTGGCGGTTCCCTCATTGCGAGGAGTCAAGTTGCAGGGAACTAGGCAGAGGGCCTTCTCGGTGGTGGCGCCTGCCCTGTGGAACGCCCTCCCAACAGATGTCAAAGAGGAAAACAACTACCAGACTTTTAGAAGACATCTGAAGGCAGCCCTGTTCAGGGAGGCTTATAATGTTTAATAGATTACTGTGTTTTATTTTTCTGTTGGAAGCCGCCCAGAGTGGCTGGGGAAACCCAGCCAGATGGGCGGGGTATAAATAATAAATTATTATTATTATTATTATTATTATTATTATTATTATTATTATGAGTGCCACAACCCCATAGTCACCTTTGACTGGACTAAACCATCCAGGGGGGCCTTTGCCCTTTTTTTTACTGAGTTATAATTCGAGCCCCACATTGAGCAAAAGATTCCTGCATTGCAGGGGGTTGGGCTGTATGACCCACGCGACCCCTTCCAACTCCTCAACTCCACAATTCAGCTCTGTGCGAAGCTAC
Source organism: Zootoca vivipara (assembly GCF_965207765.1). Lineage (NCBI taxonomy): Eukaryota > Metazoa > Chordata > Lepidosauria > Squamata > Lacertidae > Zootoca > Zootoca vivipara. Next base: position 91,695,966 of record NC_142589.1, on the reverse strand, counting down.
TCCCTGTTCTCTGACCATTACACCACACTGCCTCTATGCCAAGCTGCGTTCAACTGTGTGTATTTTCCTTCCAGGTCTGCCTGAGACACCTGGGCCAGGGGCATACAGCCCCGAGAGGGCCCCTCCTCCATCGCAGCAGAGACCGCCTTCCTTTTCCATCGGGGCCCGCACCAAAAGCCGCCTAGTGGACCCCGTCCCGGCCCCCAACAGCTACACCCTCCCCTCGCTGCTTGGCCCGCGGGTTCCCAGCAAGCCCTCGAGCCCATCCTTCACCATCCGTGGCTGGAACGCCAAGGGGAGCTATGCCGAAGACCTCTCCCAGACCCCCGGCCCAGGGCGTTACAAAACCACGGACCCCAGCGTCTACCTGTGCCGGCCCCCGTCTTTCTCCATGCTGGGGAGGTTGAAGAAGCCCACACGGGTCTCCCACACCCCAGGCCCTGGGGCCCACAGCCCAGAGAAGGTGAAGGCTCATAGGGCGAGAGCCCCTTCCTACTCCCTCGGGGTCCGCCACTCGGAATTCCTCATGCCCCTCATCACAGATGTTCCAGAATGGTAGAATCGGGGACTGGCTGGGCACAGATGCCACTGTCTCACCCGTCGCACATCTAGGACTAGTTGAGAGACACAGACTGATTCAAAGCTGCAATGATACACTGGGCGAAGGATTTGGGAATAAATGAATGAATCTTTATTTGCGTCGGCCATCGGCCATAGCAATAAAACAACAATGCGATATACAAAGAATAGAAATAAAAAGTCAATTATATAAAATACTGGTACATTTTAGGATTTTGAGTCAATAGTCAAATAGTGGATGTTATTCTGATTGCCCCAGCTAAAAACCTTGCCACCTTTGCTGTCACCTGCTCATCTTGATCTTCCAAGAGAAAGGACACTGGGGCAGTGGCTGGGCGACCCGGAATGAACAATAAAAGAGGGGCAATAATCTCATTCCTCAAGTCTTTATCAAAAGAGCAAGCCAGAAGGGCATGCGCCACTGATTCGGGACTGCCATCTCCACAGGGACATAAGCGTTTTTCATGTGGAATCTGTTGGAATCGCCCCTCAAGTACAGCCAAGGGCAGTATATTCAATCTTGCGAGAGTAAAACCGTGTCTATATTTTAGAATTGCTAGGCTATGCAGATAGGGTGGCAGAGTGTCGAAATGGGAAAGTGGAAAATAGTCATACCATGGGCAAAATCTCCTTATTGTGGCCAAGTTGTTCTGACGCTCAATATAATTAAAAAAGGTAAAGGGACCCCTGACCATTAGGTCCAGTCGTGACCGACACTGGGGTTGCGGCGCTCATCTCGCTTTACTGGCTGAGGGAGCCGGTGTGCAGCTTCCAGGTCATGTGGCCAGCATGACAAAGCCGCTTCTGGCGAACCAGAGCAGCGCACGGAAATGCCGTTTATCTTCCCGCTGTAGCGGTACCTATTTATCTACTTGCACTTTGACGTGCTTTCGAACTGCATGAGCTGGGACCGAGCAACAGGAGCTCACCCTGTTGCAGGGATTTGAACCGCTGACCTTCTGATCGGCAAGCCCTAGGCTCTGTGGTTTAACCCACAGCGCCACCCGCGTTTATAAATATCATTTAGGCGCGGACAAATTAGACTGTTGGTTTTACGAAAACCCAAAGTGAGTAGCTGTTGTGGTGATAAACCACCAGAGTGAAGTTTCTGATAGACAATTTCAGTCTAGGCGCTCTTGCGACAACCTTGCAGCGCTAGGGATATTAGACCGGGGGGGATTTGAGTTTAGGCGAAGCCAATAGTTAAGTGTCCTACGCCAGATGTGTAATTCTACCGAGGAAAGATTAGCCTGGGATATAACATTCAGATGGTAGAGTGGGAAAGGTTATGGAAAACAGATGTGAAATTTACGGAAACGTTGTACGCTGAAAGAAAATCATATGAAAATGATGTACCAGTGGTATTTGGCTCCTAATAAGTTAGCAAAAGAGGGTTGCGGGTGGCGCTGTGGGTTAAACCACAGAGTCCAGGGCTTGCCGTTTGGAAGGTCGGCGGTTCGAATCCCGTGACGGGGTGAGCTCCTGTTGCTCGGTCCCTGCTCCTGCTAACCTAGCAGTTTGAAAGCACAAAGCGCAAATAGATAAATAGGTACTGCTCCAAGTGGGAAGGTAAACGGCGTTTCCGTACGCTGCTCTGGTTCGCCAGAAGTGGCTTTGTCATGCTGGCCACATGACCTGGAAGCTATACGCCGGCTCCCTCGGCCAATAACGCGAGATGAGTGCCGCAACCCCAGAGTCGTCCGCGACTGGACCTAACGGTCAGGGGTCCCTTTACCTTTACCTTTAAGTTAGCAAAAATGTACAGAGCAAGTACAAATGTAAAGAAAATGAAGGTACAGTGGTGCCTCGCTAGACAAATTTAATTTGTTCCACGGGTCTTTTCTTATAACGAAAAATTCGTCTAGCAAATCCCATAGGAATGCATTGAATTTTTTTTGAATTTTTTTTTGCCCATAGGAACGCATTAATTGAATTTCAATGCATTCCTATGGGAAACAGCGATTCGCTAGACGAATTTTTCCTAAAATGAATTCGTCTAGCGAGGCAACCTCTGCTCAAAAAATCCTTTCGTTAAGCGGAAATTTCGTTAAGCAGGGCATTCGTTAAGCGAGGCACCACTGTACCTTGTCATATGTGGTGGCCATGTAAGGTAATAAAAGCTTTCTGGGAAATGATATATAATGAGATGGGGGAAAAATGTTTAAAATAATGTTTCTTAAAAAACCAGGAGCTTTTCTATTAGGAATTATAGGTACCAATATTCCAAAGGACCAGAAAAGACTTTTAATGTATGTGACAACAGCCTCATGGATGTTACTCGCCCAGAGGTGGAAAGAAGAAAGAGTCCCTATCCGAGAGGAATGGCAAACTAAGCGGATGGACTACGCCGAAATGGCAAAACTGGCCAAGCAAGAGGACAAAAACTTTAAAAAAAAGAATGGGGGGGGGAATTACCATTTATTTAAGAGACCACTGTAAGCAGATAAAAAACATGAGCAGGATTTTAATCACACTTGTAATGTAACAAATACTATGGATAATATGGATGGATACAAAATGTAGATTATGGAATAATATGCAGTTGTAAATGTTGATAATAGGACCCCTGGAGGGGATGGGGGGAAGCCTCTAGATTCAGAGAAATCTCTCTATATTTGGTAATGTGATAACTTTTTACTTGTAAAAATTAAATAAAATTGATTTTTTTTTTAAAGAGGGAGACACAGACGGATGGACAAGCCTTTCCTTTCAGAATACCGCCATCACTACCAACAAATAATGTTATATAATAATTTCTAGCCTCTGGGGTGCACCTCAGTCCAAAGAAATTCTCATTGAACCATCAGGTGTGGAACTTTCTTGGCCCAAGGGCCATGTTCCCTTGCAAGTGACTTTCCGAGGGCCGCTTGCTGGCGGTGGGCGGGGCCAGATGCAAAGGTGGGCGGGGCCACGGGCCACGACTCTGAAAGGTTCTACTCCAGCCACAAAAAAGCCAGAGGAATTAATTTATTAGCCCAGAAATAGAAGCAGCATGAAGTACCAACGAAAGAAGACTAGCAGATGAAAATGATGGATTTTGCAGAACTGGCGAAACTGACCGGAAGAATCAGGAATCAGGAAGACCAACATTTCAATAAGGAAATGGGGGGAAATATATAATTTACCTATAAAAAAAATAAAATCATTGTAAGCGATTAAAATTATTAGTAGGATTGGAATGATGTTTGTAGTTAAACGTTGGGATGTGGTTTTATCAGAAATTTAATAGAATTCGATTAACAGAGAAGATGCAGAAGGAAAAGCTAACATGAGGATAAAAAAAAGGTAAAGCTACCGTAAAAGGCCCCTGGACGGTTAAGTCCAGTCAAAGGCGACTATGGGGTTGCGGTGCTCATCTCGCTTTTAGGCTGAGGGAGCTTGTGTTTGTCCCCAGACAGCTTTCCGGGTCATGTTGCCAGCAGGACTAAACTGCTTCTGTCACAATGGGACACCATGACGGAAACCAGAGTGCACGAAAACGCCGTTTAGCTTTCTGCCGGAGTGGTACCTATTTATCTACTTGCACTTTGATGTGCTTTCGAACTGCTAGGTTGGCAGGAGCTGAAATGAAGCAACGGGAGCTCACCCCGTCATGGGGATTCAAACCGCCAACCCTCCGATTGGCAAGCTCAAGAGGCTCAGTGGTTTAGACCATAGCGCCACCTGTGCCCCTTAACATGTTGTCGTTTAGTCGTGTCCGACTCTTCGTGACCCCATGGACCATAGCACGCCAGGCACTCCTGTCTTGCACTGCCTCCCACAGTTTGGTCAAACTCATGTTCGTAGCTTCGAGAACACTGTCCAACCATCTTGTCCTCTGTTGTCCCCTTCTCCTTGTGCCCTCCATCTTTCCCAACATCAGGGTCTTTTCCAGGGAGTCTTCTCTTCTCATGATGAATCCCCGTGACAGGGAGAGCTCCCGTCCCTTAACATAAGGACCCACAAATGGGAGCAGAGAAGTCCATGGGAACTTATGGGGAATGCTTTATTTGTTTGTTTGATGTATATTTGTAAATCTGGAAATTTAAATTATTTGGGGATTTTTTTAAAAAAAGAGCACTTTGGCACAAAACATCTGGCAGAGGAGTAATTAATTCATCACGTGCTTTCTCCACCCCTCCCTGTGGCCTGGTCCCTTTACCTGCCAAGGATAGGAGCTCTCACCTGTTTTTCTTGGCCTGCGACTGCGCTGCAAACTCAGAATCTTACGGCATATCTCTCTCTTTCTCTCTCTCCTCCACCAGAAGATAATCCGAGCCTCTGAGACGACAGGCCAGCTTTCAGCAAGCGCTAGAGCATGTCCACCTTCTGACACTGATCCCCTTTAATGAATTGTTCTTGATCCACTCTGAAGATAGCAGGGGGCTTAGGGAGCCAAAGATTTGGCTGCTTTCAGAATCACGATGCCCAGCCTGCTGGCAAAGGAAGGGGCAAGCAGGTCTGGCCTCCAAAATTGAGACGTACGATGGATTCGCAGCGGCCTTCTTTGCAGGGGGATCGGGGGGAAGCTCACAGGGGGGAGTCCTAGCAAGGCAGACAGACCCACACCCTCAAGGAAAGGCCCGTTTTTCAGAAATATCAATTCCACGATGTTGTACAGCCGAATGCCGTTTGACTTTAGCCGTGCATCAACAAAACCGCTAGTGCGTTTGCAAAGCTAAGCAGAGTCCGTTATGGATTCAAATTGGATGGGGAACGAAGTGTTGAGATTCCTGCATTGCAGGGGGTTGAGCTAGATGACCCTTGGGGTCCCTTCCAGCTCTACAATTCTATGGTTCTTAAATTTAGTTCATTGTGTGTTTGTTATTCTTATTATTATTATTTTAAAAAGCATTCTCCTGACTCAGAAGCCCCATGGGAGGCCCGTTGACTTCAAAGCTGGATGAAACCATCAGAAGTCAAATAAATTCAAGTCCAACCGCCGTCTCCTTGGGAGATTTTTTCACCTCCCTCCCTCCTCCCTTTTCTAAGCACTCAGAAGTTGATTTGGCATTTCTTTATCACATCTACAAAGGAACCACCATTTTCAAGGCAACTCCGATCCGCAAGCCTGACAAATCAGCAGCTTGACAATCGAATGAAGTGAATATCTTTATCTGACGGCAACATTTATTCTCTCGTTTTCCTCTTTCATGACTTGGACTTTGTCATTTTATCCCTTGTGCAACTGTACTCATTCTAGGCACCTATTTTATAGTTTTGCTCTTCATCTGTTATAAGTGTTCTCTCTGTTTATAACGTGAAAGAAACCTTCACTGAAAAAAACAAACCCTTTACAAAGTATTTCATGAATAAAATAAACCAGAGCTTAAGAGCATAAAGAATTCCTGGCTGAAAGCAGGTTGAAATCAGCATAAGGCTGGACATTGCCACTGAAGTTGCTCTGAAGTATTACAAAAAAACACCAATTTCTCCACAAAAAGGAACCCCCCCCACCTGCCCATCTGACTGGGTTGCCCAGCCACCCAGGCAGCTTCCAGCAAAATATAAAAACACAATAAAACATCAAGCATTAAAAAACTTCCCTTTACTGGGTTGCCTTCAAATATCTACAGAAAGTCATATACAGTAGTTATCTCCTTGACATCTGATGGGTGCCACCACCGAGAAGGCCCTCTGCCTGGTTCCCTGTAAGCTCATTTCTCACAAGAAGGGAACTGCCAGAAGGCCCTTGAAGCTAGACCTCAGTGTCTTGGCTGGACGATGGGGGTGGAGACGTTCCTTCAGGTATACAATGGAACCTCTGTTTATGAACACCGCGGTTTACGAATTTTCGGTTTACGAATGCCGCGGACCCATCTGGAACGGATTAATTCACTTTCCATTACTTTCAATGGGAAAGTTCGCTTCAGTTTATGAACGCTTCAGTTTATGAACAGACCTCCGGAACCAATTGTGTTCATAAACCGAGGTACCACTGTACTGGCCTGAGGTTGTTTAGGGTTTTAAAGGTCAGCACCGACACTTTGAACTGTGCTCGGAAATGTCCTGGGAACCAATGTAGGTCTTTCAGGACCCGTGTTATATGGTCTTGGCGGCCTCTCCCAGTCGCCAGCCTGGCAGCCTCATTCTGGATTAGTTGAAACAAAATTTAAAAATTCCTTCCAGTAGCAGCTTAGAGACCAACTAAGTTTGTCCTTGGTATGAGCTTTCGTGTGCATGCAGACTTATCTGAAGAAGTGTGCATGCACACGAAAGCTCATACCAATGACAATCTTAGTTGGTCTCTAAGGTGCTACTGGAAGGAATTTTTAAATTTTGTTTCGACTATGGCAGTCCGACATGGCTACGTACCTGAATCTGGATTAGTTGTAGTTTCCGAGTTGCCTTCAAAGAGAGCCCCATGTAGAGTGCAAAACAGCCACTGTGATCTTGTGCAAAAAAAGCGGGGTGCTCTGTGTTTTCCAGGACACTTGGTAGGTATGCAGTTTGCAGGCAGGTAGGGTTTCAACCAGTGTACAAGATGGAGCTTGTAGACAGCTGCCCTGGACACAAAAGTTGACCTGCTCCTCCATGGACAGCTGTGAGTCTACAATGACCCCCAAGGCTCAAGGAAGCTTCATCATAGCTACCACGGACCACATTTTCTCAACCCATTCAGCTCCTCCAGCCCAATTTTTAGCAATTATAACATAAGCAGCAGTTATGACCACTGATGCAGCTGAGGGGGGCCTTATGTACCCACCAGATCTGACCACTGGGCATGCTGGCCAGGGCTGATGGCAGTTGTGGTCTACAACATCGAGAGGGCACCAGGTCATTGAGGCAGTAAACTCTATGCAAGGGCTTTCTTAAAGGCACCAAGTTGGGCTACATCATTTTGGGAGGGGGGCAGAGGTGAATCCTGGGGGCAGCCCTCCCGGGGGCCGGGAAGAGTTAATCTGCTTTGCCCCCAAATGGCAACAGGATAACCTGCAATTTGGCCTCCTTGTGGTTAAAAAGAGGCAGTGGTTGGAGTGTCAGAGATCAGGGTTTGAATGTCACGACATTCGCTGGGTCTCAATCATTTCCCCGACTGCAGTCGTACCTTGGTTCTCGAACGCCTCGTGACGCAAAAGTTTTGGCTCCCAAACGCCACAAATGTTCTGGTTCGTGAACTTTTTCCGGAAGCCGAACATCCACCTTCCGAGTTCCTGCAGCCAATCAGAAGCCATGATTTGGCTTTCGAACGTTTTCTGAAGTCGAGTGGACTTCCAGAATGGATTGCGTTCCAAGAACCAAGGTACGACTGTAACATCTTTTAAATAACAAGCAGAAATACTTTGGGTTCCAAGGGTATATGACATAAAAAAAAACCAACCCCGAATCTTTAAAGTTTCCATAATGAAAAAGGTGGGGGTGGCCCCTTGGGGGCGGGGAACGGCCGCAGGAACAGCAAGTTTATTTTTCTGCCAATTTGTCTTGGCAGCTGGAGCCTCGCATTCTGCAGTGGTTGTGTGTGTGTGTGTGTAAAGAAATAAATAAAAGGAAGTCAGGGGAGCATTACGTCATAGTGTGTGCACTGATCTTCCCAAGGGCTGGGGGCTGGGGAGGAGGGATGACTGCTGGAGGCCTGTGTTGGTGGAGGGGGTGGCAGGCGGCAGGGGCGGGCGTTCGGCCGGCCGCGCTGTTCAGAGTGATTGGCAGCACTCTAAAACCACTTAGCCAGACGAGCACGTCGGCTGGGGATGCTAGCAGTGCCCAAGTATGACCGTTTTTGGAACGACGCCCTGACTCCCTTGGAGAACCCAGCCATGAGCGGCAAGGTCGCCTCGGCCGGCGGGCCGCTGCCGCCCCCGCCGGCGGCCCCCCCTGCGAACCCCCCCTGCCCCCCGCCGCTGGGCGAGGAGCAGGAGGCCGTCACGACCTTCTGCATGCTGATCCCCAAGATGCCCCAGTGGAAGTTCTCCAGCCCCTCGGGGTTCCTCAGCCGGAGCCCCTCCGGCACCAGCAAGGAGCTTTCGGCCTCAGGCAGAGCTGGAGAAGTCAGGGGCACCTCGCAGCCCCCCTCGTCGGGCCTGGCCGCCGTCCTTAGCGCCTGCGAGCCGGTCTGCGCCACGCCCTGCAGCCTGCAGGTGATGAGCAGGCTGAGGGGGGCCCCCGCTAGCGGCAGGAAGGCCCCACGGGCCGAGGGGGGCCGGCCAGCTGGGGAGGAGTGGAGCCGCAAAGGGAGCTTCATCAGCAAACCGGTCCAAGGCTGGCTACATCCGGATGAGAGGATCCTGGGGCCCGGAGTCTCCTACATCGTTCGGGTGAGTGGCCGTCGGCCCCCTGCTTCCTTCCTTTGGGGACCACGTCAGGAACAGTTCTGGGGGCAGTTGGGGGGGGGACTTTTTGCAACAGGCACCAAACCTCGCGAGCCCATCCATGTCCTGAAATCTATGTCAACGCTGGAAGCGCCTGGAGTACTAATTCGTGCAATTTGGCACAGTGGTTCGGCATGCCTGGCTGTCAACCAGAAGGTTGGTGGTTTGACCCCACCCAGGGGGTTGGACTAGATGACCCTCGGGTCCCTCCCAGCTCTACAACTCTATGATTCTAGGGGGCACAGTGAAAAAAGAAGGGGACCTCAGGGGATGCCCTGGAGATCGCATACCCGGTCCCATGCTGTGGAACTCGTTGCAGTTGCTCTGCGGAGTGGAGTTCACTCTGCACATGCTCAGATGCCATTCCCAATAGTTGTTTGCTGCCCCAATGGATCTTTGTGTGCTGTGGAGCATCTCTGGAGTGCCCTGACATGTTTTGAGTCGAGGTAGGGCTTTCAGAATGAAGCAAGGACGAGCCCCAGGTCCTCTTGCTAATAAACTAGCTGGCGATTATCACTAGTTTGAATTTTTTGGACCCTAACAGCAAATGTACCCATTGCACAGACTGGAATGACGTTACAGGAAATCAGGACAGACAAACTCTTTCGCGCTAAGTCGTCATTTTGAATTCAGTAGGGCGGGAAGTGGATGTGTTGGTGGGGGGGGGGGGACAGAAGGCAGAGCCAGTTGTAGGTTTTGTGGTTTATATTTTAGCCCCCTTCACTCAGCGCAGGGTTGAAGGCTCTAAAGAGGATCTCATCTGGGGTTTCCTCCAATCAACTTACATGCAACAGCAACCTGAATTCACAGCGGCCTCCTTTGTTGATGCCCTCAAAGGTTCGTTTGGAGTTGGAAGGAGTTCAAAAAAAGAGTCCGCCCCCCCCAGCAGCAGTGATTTGGGGCTGTCCTTTAAATATATAAACATAAGAATAAACAAAGGCAATAAATGATAACCAGGGCTGTTGTGGCACCTTGCGGGACTCGAGTTCAAATCCCTGCTCGTTGATGACCGCAGGCCAGCTGTAGTCTCTTGGCACTGGGAGTTATACTTTAGAACAAATTATATGAGAGAGAGAGAGAGAGAGAGAGAGAGAGAGAGAGAGAGAGAGAGAGAGAGAGAGAGAGCACCTTCTTAAGTCAATTAGAGGGTGGGCACCACTTACCGGTACTTTTTTAAACCCAGCACTTCAGCCAGGAAAGAACCCCCCCCCACCCCTGCCAAAGCTGCTTGCAAATATCAGGGAAAGGGCAATTTCTGCCCTCAGGCGTAAAACTGGAAAGACACATCACAAAAGGAAAAAAAGGAGGAGGAGGAGGAACTCATTCGCTACCCCCTTGTTCTTAATTCGTTTAAGGGGCAATTTATTTTGACAGGCAAATTGCAGCAGTAAAGCCTTTTTTGTGGGGAGGGGAGGGAATTTTCACTGCCTGGAAAAATGATTATAAATCATTCCTTGTTAAGCTGGGTTTCTTGAGAAATGGAGGAAAACATCTATTGTTCTGAACCTCCGCCAGCTGAGAAGTCAGCAACGATGGCATATGGCAATAAATGAGGCCAGAACAGTTCTGAGGGTCACAGGCCGGCTGTTGGTGTACATGGGATGTGATCCCCGGTGTGTTCATATGGGTTTACTCTTGAGTACGGGTGGAGGAGAGATTCAAATCAGTAAAACTGTATGAGACAGTTGGGTATGTTTAACTGAGGTGGTGATTGTGGGGGCCATCTTCAAATATCTGAAGGGCTGTTCCATGGAAAATGGAGCAAACTTTTTTCTCTCATGCTCTAGAGGGTAGGACTCGAACCCATGGCTTCAAGTTACAAGAAAGGAGATTCCAGCTAAACATTAGGAAGAACTTTCTGAGGATATGAGCTGTTTGACAGTGGAACAAGACTCCATCGGAAGGTGGCACAGGTTTTTAAGCAGAGGTTGGATGGCCACCTGTCAGGGATGAGGCCAGCTGTGGTTCATGGATTGCTGGGGGTTGGACTAGATGACCGTTGGGGGTCCCTTGCAACTTAGCAATTCAATGATTCTATGCTCCCATTGAACCCACACTTTCCGAAACACCACGCGAACCCACCCACAGCTATCCTTCAAAAATTCGCACTGCAGCGAATTTTGTGAAGCGAGCCAAATTAACAAAATAAATGCATCTATTTGGGGAAAGTGGGCATCTTTTCATACTTGTGAAAGCAATATCCAAATTTGCATTATATAAGGGGGGGGTGGATTTGCAAAAATGCATGCGTATAATATAAATATGTGTTCGTTGGAAGGAATTCGCACTGAAACGCTGAAGAATTTTCATGAGGGTCCCCCCCCATCTCCAGAAATAAACCGCAAATTGTCGCAAAGTTTGAAGAACTGAAATCAAGACTGCAAAAATGAGACGCGGAGAAAGTCAAAAGGGATGGCTCCTTCCATTCCTATTCTCAAGTTATATTTCCTGGTTTCAGATTAGGGAGGGGGGTGGGTTGTTATTCTTCTAGAATACTCTCCTAAGGCAAATAGCCTTTTGGGGGGTGGGGTGGGGGTGGGGGATGTCCCAAGGGGGGAGTAAATAAGTGGAAAGCAGAATTAGGTCTGCCTAACTTTGTTTTCCCCAGAGTAAACTCATTGGAATTGATGGGCCTAAAGTTAGTCCATTACCGGTAATTTCAATGGGTTTTGTAAGTAGCAGAATTTAGCTGCAGACAAGGAAGGATGGGGCAGAATTCTGATTCCACCCATGGTTAGAGATTAACCTAGCTAATGAACGCTTCCCAAAACAATACCTGAAACAAAGCACAGCTATCCTCTGAAAATTGCAGATTTCCAAATTTTGCAATGCCCTTCTTCAGTCAAGGAATGTGTGTGTGTGTGTGTGTGAGAGAGAGAGAGAGAGGGGGGGGGGGGAGAGAGAGAGATTAAGACGTATAGAAATCTAAACAACTTTGAAACCTCTCATTACTGCTTTACTAGCATCCCAAAGCATCTTTCCTTGGTTTAAATTTAATTCAAAATAATCCCTCAGGATGTCCCCCCCCCTGCTTTTCGTAAAATATTTTGATTATCTGAAAGTACTTCATTTAATCTCCATCTAAATGGAGTGTTTTCGCCCCTCTCTCCACTTAATTCAAGTATTACTGAATGACGATCTGAAAGTGGGAGATTCGGGACAGATAAAAGGAAGAAGCCCTTCTTCACACAGTGCGCAGTGTGGGACTCCCTCCCACAGGAGCCAGCCATGGATGACTTTAAAAGAGTTATGGTTATAGCCGAAGCAGCAGGGCTTCGGCATGGCACCTGCCAAAGCCACAGGAGCCGAGCATGTTGGTCTTGGGTGCGAATCCTGCTCTCTGTTTCCCCTGGTCAGCCACTGTGCTCTTAAGGGACCCCCCAAGGGCCACCTAATGCAACCCCCTGCAGTGCAGGGATCGCAGCAGTCAGAGTTTGACCTCTCCACCTTTGCTGATGCCCCTTCTCTGCTTTTTTTTTAGTACATGGGATGCATCGAAATCCTGCGCTCAATGAGGTCCCTAGATTTCAACACTCGGACGCAAGTTACCAAGTAAGTGTCGCGAAGCCCCGAGGAGACGCCACGGAGATCACGACAGGGTGGGCTGGGGGGCAGTTAGAGATGACAGGGAAAGGGCTGTACAGTGGTACCTCAGTTTATGAACACAATTGGTTCCAGAAGTCTGTTCATAAACTGAAGTGTTCATAAACTGAAGCGAACTTTCCCATTGAAAGTAATGGAAAGTGGATTAATCCGTTCCAGACGGGTCCGCGGAGTACGCAACCTGAAGCGTACTTAACCCGAAGCATGGATGTAAATGGTTCCAGAAGTCTGTTCATAAACTGAAGCGTTCCTAAACTGAAGCGAACTTTCCCATTGAAAGTAATGGAAAGTGAATTAATCCATTCCAGATGGGTCCGCGGCGTTCGTAAACCGAAAATTCGTAAACCGAGATGTTCATAAACCGAAGTTCCACTGTATATGAATTCTAATACAGTGGTACCTTGATTTACCACCACAATTGGTTCCGGAAGTCTGTACTTAACCTGAAGCGAACTTTCCCACTGAAAGCAATGGAAAGTGAATTAATCCGTTCCAGATGGGTCCGCGGTTTTTGTAAACCGAGGTGGTTGTAAACCGAGGCAGTTGTAAACTGAGGTATGACTGTAATAGTAATAATAGCAATCATCATCATCATCATCATCATCATCATCATCGCTCTGTGGAGGGGGGGAGAGAATGGGGTGTGTGTCTCAGAACCCTTAACAAACTGCAGCTCCCAGGATTCGGGAGTGGGGACATGACTATTTAACATTGCGTAGTGGCGCTGGGGTCTAAACCACTGAGCCTCCTGGGCTTGCCAATCAGAAGGTTGACAGTTCGAATCCCCGCAACGGGGTGAGCTCCCATTGCTCGGTCCCTGCTCCTGCCAACCTAGCAGTTTGAAAGCACGTCAAAGTGCAAGTAGATAAATAGGTACTGCTCCGGCGGGAAGGTAACCGGCATTTCCGTGCGCTGCTCCGATTTCGCCAGAAGCGGCTTAGTCCTGCTGGCCACACGACCCGGAAAAACTGTCTGCGGACAAAGGCCGGCTCCCTCGGCCAGTAAAGCGAGATGAGCGCTGCAACCCCAGAGTCGTCCGTGACTGGACTTAACTGTCAGGGGGCCCTTTGCCTTTATCTTTTTAGTGGTGCTTTAAATATTTGGTGTGGTTGCAGAGGGTTAAAGTGGGATAAAGGTAAAGGTAAAGGGACCCTTGACCGTTAGGCCCAGTCGTGACCGACTCTGGGATTGCACGCTCATCTCGCGTTATTGGCCGAGGGAGTCGGCGTACAGCTTCCAGGTCATGTGGCCAGCATGACAAAGCCACTTCTGGCGAACCAGAGCAGCACACGGAAACACCGTTTACCTTCCCGCTGTAGCGGTTCCTATTTATCTACTTGCATTTTGACGTGCTTTCGAACTGCTAGGTTGGTAGGAGCTGGGACCGAGCAACGGGAGCTCACCCCGTCACAGGGATTCGAACCGCTGACCTTCTGATCAGCAAGCCCTAGGCTCAGTGGTTTAACCCACAGCGCCACCTGGGTCCACTAAAGTGGGATAGTTCTGCTTTAAACCTCCAGTGTGGACGGGAGGCCTGTGATGGGTCTTTGCCCTGATGCAGCAGCCACAATCTTTCGAACGCACTCATGTCTGAGACGAGGACCACCTGGGGGGAGGGAGCTTGACACATCAGCCCTACAGGCAGGAGGAGGGAGGAGGAACCACGGCGAGGGGGTAGCCCCTTCCTTGTGCTCGTGCAAAGTGTGGATCAATGGTGGGTAACCGGAGAAGGAAGGCGTCCCCGCAGTGGGGCAGGATGGCCATGCATTATTGAAGAGACGCTGGCCTTCCCCACCTGTCGACCCCAATGACTTTGGAGTCCGAATGCGCAGGCAGCAAATTTGCGGGGGGGGGTGGGGAGGGAATGGATCGCTCCGATAGGGACTCCTCCTCTTGGAGGGGGAGGTAGGCTGGGAGGTGCCCCACCTCTGTAGCATTTCTCTGTGCCTCCCCAAACCTCTGCTCTAACACCTCCCCAGTCTCTGCCTCTCTCGTTGCAAATTGCCTTCATTTGACTGTTCCCAATTAACCGCCATCTTGCTGGCACCATGGATTTAATCACCCTCTTTCATAATCCCCTACTGGACATCACTGCCTCCTGCGGGAGGGAGTTCCACAGTTTAGAAAAGGACTTCCTTTTATCCGCCCTGCATCTTCCCCACTGAAAATTTTCAAAATAATAATCATAATAATTTATTACTTATACCCCACCCATCTGGCTTGGCCCCCCCAGCCACTCTGGGCAGCCTCCAACAAGAGATTAAAAATGCATTAAAACTTCTCTAAACAGGGCTGCCTTCAGATGTCTTCTAAAAGTCAGGTATTTATTTCCTTGACATCTGATAGGAGGGCGCCACTACCAAGAAGGCCCTCTGCCTGGTTCCCTGTAACCTCACTTCTTGCAGGGAGGGAACCGCCAGAAGGCCCTCGGAGATGGACCTCAGTGTCCGAGCTGGACGATGGGGGTGGAGACGCTCCTTCAGGTACACTGAAGCATACATAAATATGTTGGAAAGTCTTACCGCACTGCACTTCAATGGATGCCCACAAGCTCCAGTGTCATGAGAGGAGGAGAAAAATGTTTCTCTGACCCCATTCTTAATTTTTTTTTTTAAATTGAGTTTTACATTACAAATTTAAATTCGAACATTAAACATCAACATCATCATCATTTAGAATTCCCTGAATCCTTCAACTTCCCTCTGCCCTTCCATGGTTACCATCCTCAATCTTTTTTCCGCTGCTTCCTTTAATTTTATCTATTTTTTAAAAAAGAATTCATTTTTAACATCGTTTTTCATACATTTCAAGCGATACTCAAATGCTGCCAAAGTTTTTAGTTGTTTACAGTGCTCTCTTAAATACATTGTAAGATTTCCCCATTCCTTCTTAAAGTTCCTCTCTTCCTGGTTTCTGATCTTCCCGGTCATTCTCGCCATATCGGCATAGTCCAGGCATCCCCAAACCTCAGCCCTCCAGATGTTTTGGCCTACAACTCCCATGATCCCTAGCTAACAGGACCAGTGGTCAGGGATGATGGGAATTGTAGGCCAAAACATCTGGAGGGCCGAAGTTTGGGGATGCCTGGCGTAGTCCATCGTCTCCATCAGCCCCTTTTCTCTGATGGGACTTTTATCTTCTTTCCATCTCTGGGCCAGTAGTATCCACGCTGCTGTCGCCGCATACATAAACAATCATTTCCGCTCCTTATGGTGTCTCTGCACCTAAAATTCCTAGTAAAAAAGCCTCTGGTTTTCCCACAAACATTATTTTAAACATTTTTTCCAGCTCATTATGAATCATTTCCCAGAATGCTTTTGTTATCTTGCATGTCCACCACAAGTGGCAGAACGTGCCTTCATTCTCCTTACATTTCCAGCAAACATTTGAAGCAGTTCTGTGCATCCTTGCTAATTTTGCCGGTGTTAAATACTGTTTTCATATAGTTCTCCTTCAACCTACAGCATGCTGTGAATTGTAAATCTTCCCTCCATAACTTTCCCAAGGATAAATCTCTGACCCCGTTCCACGCTAAATTGTATAAACTTTTATCGCACTACAACCTTTCTTCAAAGGGGAGTCGCTCCATTCTCTTAATCTTTTTCCCGCACCCTTTCCCAACTACAGAATCCCAGGAGGGGTGCCCTGCCTCCATTCCTTGCTTCTTCCACTCTCAAAAGGGCTTTTCGGGGGGGCTCTCATGACCACATGGGAGCCACAGTAAAGCTGCTTCCTTCCCTGGATGCCTGTCATGGCCCTCCCCTCCTTCCACAGCCCATTTGTTCACATCAGCACAGCTTCATTCGTGTCAGATTCATTCCCGTTTCTGTACAGGCCAGAGCCGGTCCACCTATGAAGCTGGGTTAGGCAGCCGCCTCAGGTGGCACCCTGCGATGGGTGTCCCCCTCGTTCCGCTACCCAGTTTTGCCGCTGGTCTCCCTGGCCTCTAAGGGCAGAGAAGAGGCCAAGCTTTGTCGAACACCTCCCTTCATGCCGAGTTGACAACGTGCGAATTAGACTCTAGTTCCCATTTTGCAGAGTACAGTGGTACTTTGGTTCTCAAACCGCTTGGTACTCAAACAACTTGGAACCCAAACACTGCAAACCTGGGAGTCAGTGTTCCCATTTGTGAACTTTTTTCGGAAGTCGAACGTGCTGCGTTTTGAATTTTACGCTTCTGGTTGAGTGCCACACTTCCGTTTTGAGTGTTACGCTGAGCTGTTTTTGCTATTTATTTAGCGTTTTTGTTTTTGCGGCTCTTTTCGTTTTGTTTTTGTGACTGTGTGGAACCCAGTTCAGCTACTGATGGATTGATGGTGTGACTGCAGTACATTGTTTATTGCTTTCATTTTATGGATCAGTGGTCTCGTTAGATAGTAAAGTTCATGTTAAATTGCTGTTTTGTTGTTGTTTAGTCGTTTAGTTGTGTCCGACTCTGTTTTAGGGGTTGTTTTTAGAAGTCTGGAACGGATTAATCCTTTTGCATTACTTTCTATGGGAAACTATGGTTTTGGAACGCTTTGGTTTTGGAACGGACTTCCGGAACAGGTTAAGTTTGAGAACCAAGGTACCACTGTATCGTCCTGCTTTAAGCAGACATTGTTTCCATCATGGTGTCCCGTTGTGCCAGAAGCGGTTTAGTCCTGCTGGCCACATGACCTGGAAAGGTGTCTGTGGGCAAATGCCGGGTCCCTCAGCCTGAAAGCGAGATGAGCGCCGCAACCCCATAGTCACCCTTGACTGGACTTAACCGTCCAGGGGTCCTTTACCTATACCCATAAGTCTAAATAAATAAAATAAAAATAATAAAATGTTCAGAGGTAGGCTGGTGTGTTTACATGGTGACCATGCTTGACTAGATAGACAGGGGCCTAACATTTATTATCTGTCACTGATATTCTGGAATTGTTTTTTCCTTTTCCAGGGAAGCCATCAACAGACTGTACGAAGCTGTCCCGGGAGTCAAAGGGACCTGGAAGAAGAAGGTGGGTTTGATATCCTCCCCACCCTCTATGAGATTCTTGCATAAAAGAGTAATTTTGGACTGGAGCACAGCTCAGTGGCAGAACATGTGCTTTGCATTTAGAAGGACCCAGGTTCAGTCCCCAATGGAATTTCTGGGTAGGGTTGGAAAAGACTCCTGTGTGTAATAATAATAATATAAAAAATACGATAAAATATCAAACATTAAAAATTCTAAAAGTCAGGTAGTTGTTTATTTCCTTGACATTCCACAGGGTGGGAGCCACCACCGAGAAGGCCCTCTGCCTGGTTCCCTGTAACCTCGCTTCTCGCAGGGAGGGAACCAATAGAAGGCCCTGAGACCTTGACCTCAGTGTCCGGGCAGAACGATGGGGGTGGAGACGCTCCTTCAGGAATACTGGGCCGAGGCCATTTAGGGCTTTGAAGGTCAGCACCGACACTTTGAATGGTGCTCAGAAGCATACTAGGAGCCAATGGAGGTCTTTCAGGACTGGTGTTATGTGGTCTCGGCGGCCACTCCCAGTCACCAGTCTAGCTGCCACGTTCTGGATTAGTTGTAGTTTCCAGGTCATCTTCCGAGGTAGCCCCACGTAGAGCACATGGCAGTAGTCCAGGCGGGAGATAACCAGAGCATGCACCACTCTGGCAAGACAGTCTGCGGGCAGGTAGGGTCTCAGCCTGTGTACCAGATGGAGCTGGTAGACAGCTGCCCTGGACACAGAACTGACCTGCGCCTCCATGGACAGCTGTGATAGGGAAATGGCCATAAGGATTGAGGGTTTTCACAAGTTGTTTGGCATGAGCCTCTCTCCCACTTCCCTCTCTCTTCCCAGGCACCTAACAAAGCCCTCTTCTCAATTCTCGGCAAAAGCAACCTCCGTTTCGCTGGCATTAGTATAGCGGTCAACATCTCCATTGACGGGCTGAATCTCATGATTCCTACCACCCGACAGGTAAGCCCTGAATACCCCCCAATATTCAAATATTCTCGTCTTAGGGCCCTTCTCTCGGCTGGTGCTGAAAGATGTCAACCACCCATTTTGTCACGGGCATGATCCTTGCCAATCAGGACTCACATAGTGATGTCACTGTGGGCAAATGAATGCCAAGGTGGAGGAAGGGCAACATTTCCTGGACCAGCCGCAGGGTGTTCCTAGAAAAGCAGTGATTGGGCGATGTCACTGAGGGTCAATGAAGCCAAGTTAGAGTGAGGGCAACGCTTCCTGGGCTAGTCATATGTGTGGTCCTAGTCAATCAGGGACCACAAGTTGAACGGATGATGTCACAGAGGCATAGCTGCCAAGTTATCCCTTTTTTAAAGGGATTTTCCCTTATGCTGAATAGGCTTCCTCGCGAGAAAAGGGAAAACTTGGCAGCTATGCACAGAGGGCAATACTTCCTCAGCTGGTCACATGGTTGGTCTAGTCAATCAAGGATTATGTGTTGAATTAATGATGTCACCACAGGCAAATGTAGCTGATTGAGTGAAATACTTCTACAGTGGTACCTCGGTTTATGAACACAATTGGTTCCGGAAGTCTGTTCATAAACTGAAGCGTTCATAAACTGAAGCGAACTTTCCCATTGAAAGTAATGGAAAGTGAATTAATCTGTTCCAGATGGGTCCGCGGCGTTCGTAAACCGAAAATTCGTAAACCGAGGTGTTCATAAACCGAGGTTCCACTGTATTTCACTGTTTGGGGGGGGGCACACCTTTCGACAAGGACTAACTTGTTTGTGAAAATCAACCTTTTTGGGGTGGGTGGGGTGTCAGCCCAAATTTACAGGAACAGGAAATAAACCGGCAACCCCCACCAGGGACTCTGTGTGCCCGTGAACCAGGAACCTCATGCCTGGCTGAAACTGGGGGGGGGGGGAAATTCAACTTGGTTTGCATTTAAAGCAAATCTATTGAATCCATCTTTTCCGAAAGAACACGAGAACCAAAACACAGCCGTCCCTCGAAATCCACGCTGGTCTGAATTTTGCAATGCAGTTCTCCGACGAAGCAAAAATGCACAAATTAGGGGGAAAGGTGCATAAAAACGAGCCTGTGTTCCTAAAAAATTTCATAGAAAGATTGTGCCATATTGGGGGAAAGTGCTTGCAAAAATCAACACTGCATAGGAAAAAAAATACGTTTATTGGGGAAAATCCTCACCAAAGTGCTTGTGGACTTCAAGATGTTTATAAAATATATATATTTAGCAAATGGCTGCAAAAAATGTGGAGAACTGAAGTTTAAGATTGGGAAAGATGAGAAAATGGGCAGAGTCCAATAGGCAGCTCCTTCCATCCTACCCAGGAATGCAGGACCACAGATTATCAAGCCCCGCCCTCCAGATGTAGATCAGCACGTGGATTGGCTGGGCCTACTGTTAGCTGGGGCTGATGGGAGTTGTAGTCTGAGTCAATGGAGGGCAACGGCTTGGCCTGCATTGGCCCCTGACAATGGTCACCAAAGCTGGCCCAGGTAAGGTTGCGGGGGGTGGGAATTCAGTTTCGTTTGCCTTTATGGAATGGCCACTTTCCAGAAGAACACAGCCGTCCTTAGATGTTTGCACACCTCTGAATTTTGGACTGCAGTTCCCTAGTTGAGGAATGCGTACAAAAAGGGTTGTAACAGCGTAACATGAAAAGCGCACTCACTCGCCTTTCCCAACGGCTTTTTTTTTTTTTTGCAAGTGCCATTTATGTTTCGTGGAAGCCTGCTATGTATGTAGATACCTGTATGTAGAATCTGTTTTAATCAGGTATTTAGCTAATTGGTGATTTTAATTAATTTTTTTGGGTGAGGGGGGATGTTTTAAGTCGTTGTTTTGAACTTTCTGCCGATCATTTCATTGTTTTATTCTTCTTGCAAACTGATTTGAGTTTGTTGTTTGTTTTTGTTTGTTTGTTCTTACAATTAAGCAATATATGCTACACACACATGCATGCACACACATTTTCCCGTGTATAAGGCCCATAGCTGCCAAGTTATCCCTTTTTTAAAGGGATTTTCCCTTATGCTGAATAGGCTTCCTCGCGAGAAAAGGGAAAACTTGGCAGCTATGATAAGGCCATCCCTATTTTTTGAACCCAAAATTAAGAAATCAATATTTTAAACATCAAACAGAACAACTTTGATATTTTCTTAAATATTCAAAGCACCAGTATATTTAGGACCATATAGTTAAGCACCAGCAGCGGTCAGAGAAGTTGGCCAAAGTTGTTAAGTTGTTGAGCTTTTTTTTTGGCCATTGCAAGTTTGCCTCTCCCCATGGTCCACCATCCTATGCATTCACCATCTGTGTATAAGAAGACCCCCAATTTTTTACTTTTTTTAAAAGCAAAAAACAACGTACATGGAAAAATATGGTATATACCGCTTGATTGGAAACACAAACAAAACAATGTACGTCGGGGGGAAATGCTGGGCAAAAATGTATACCTCAGGCAAAATTGCCTACATTCGAGGTTCTTCAACCTTGGGTCACCAGAGGTTGACGGACTACAACTCCCATCATGCCAATGGTTCAGGGATTATGGGAGTTGTAGTTCAGAATCCTCTCCAAGTTTGAAGAACACAGGCCTACAAAAACGTCTCTCTTCGGAGGAACGGGTGCCAAAATGCTGGTGAATTTTCACGAGAACTTTAAGAAACACGGTATTGATAAATCTCAGGCTGACGCGGAGAGTTGAATTGGAGACTGGGAAAACGAGGAACCAAATGGAACATGTTTATATATCCGCTTGTTCCAGGCATCGTGACATCAGAGAGGGAGAGACCTTGCCAATCTGTTAGGGGGGGTGTCACGCCGCCCCAAGGTTGTCCTGTCCAGTGTTCTGTGCTGAAAGCGGCCTGGGTCACCCCAACATTTGCGAGGAAGGCCTTTGCCCCCCAGAGGCTTGAGTCCTCCCCCTCCAACTGCTCTATCGACCCAGCCGCTGAGTGATGGCTAAGTCATCCGCATGACCTTCTTTGTCCTTGGTGTCTGTCAAGCTCTTCTCAACCCCTCTCCCTCCCTCCCTCCCTCCCACCCACCTCTGCCTGTCTCTTTCCATCGCAGATCATCGCGAACCACCACATGCAATCCATCTCCTTCGCTTCAGGGGGTGATACGGTAAGGGGGGTTCGAAAGCTTTGGCGTGTGGGTGTGTATCAAACTGCGGGAGCAGTCGGGGAAGAGACACAGGCCCTCACATCTGGAATCGTAGTCCTATCACGCTCTTCCAAAATAAAACCGTGCCGAAAGGACTGTAGGAATGGGCATGCATGGAAACAAGCATTAAGCATCAGAGCCTGCGTTCCCCTGAGATGTTGCCAGGCTATAACTCCCACCGGGCACAGACAGCATGGCCAATGGATGGTGAGAACCGTAGTCCAATAACATCTGGGGACCCAGAGGTTTCCCGCCTGCAAGTCCACATCTGCACTGTGCATTTAAAGCAGTTTCATAACACTGCAAAGAGTCATGGCTTCCCCCAAAGAATTATGGGAAGTTGAGAGGCCCCTCTTCCCCTCAGTACAAGACCCAGAATTCCGTGAGAAGAGGGACTGGCCGTTAAAACCTTCTGGGAATTGTAGCTCTGTGAGCAGTGGGGGTGTGGGGGTGTCTCCTAACAAGCCTCAGCGCCCTTACTGAACGACAGTTTCCAAGATGCCTTGCGAGAAACCATGATTGTTCAAAGTTGCACGATGCTGCTTTAAATGGATAATACAAATATGGCCTCAGACTGGAGCCCTCTGGGTTCAAATCCTCAGTCAGCCTTGAGGCTCCCTGGGTAATCTTGGGCCAGACACCAGGTCTCAGCCGGCCTACCTCTCAGGGTTGTTGTGAGGAGATGGTGAGGGCAGAGGAAATAATGCAGAACAGGGATGGGGAACTATTCATGCTTGCAATTGTCAGCAACAACTGGTCTTCGGAGGCATTTATGATAACCTATAACCTAGCCACCGTCGGCCACTTGCCAGTAAACAAATATTCAAATATGGGAACGTCCATAGCTCAGCGATAATAGCATCTATTTTACATGCAGAAGGGCCCAGGTTAAGTACATAAAGAGCTTGGCTGGGTCAAAGGAAGCACCTTGGTCCGGCATCCTGGTACCCAAAAACATCACTGCCTCTGACGGTAGGAGGTAGAACACAGTCCTCAGGATTTCTAGAACTCCCGGGCTGACCTGAAGTCTCCATGTTGACCTGGCCTCCTCCAGGTGCCCAGGATTGAATCTCCAGGTGGGCGAGAACACCTTCCTTTTCAAAGGAAGGTTATTCGTGGAGCTTGCAAGCTTCCGTCCTGCAGGAGCTGGCTCCAAATGATTGCATAGACTCTCGAGGGTGAGGGCCTGCCCTGTTCCCCTCTCCCAATTAACCTCCATCTCCAGGGATCTGCCCTGCTCCCCTCTCCCAATTAACCTCTGTCTCCAGGGATCAATAGTGGGAGGGAGCGCCGAGGAAGAAAAAGAACTGGCTCAAGAGGAGGAGAGGGGCAGTTATGCACATGCCGGCCTGGTTACCCCATGTGACATCAACCAAATCAACCACTGGGTATTAGGTTTGGGCCCTGGGATGCTCCAGAACTGGCAGTCCTAATGAGGGACAATAGGCCAGCAAGGGGAGGCATAACTGAGGGAGGAAGGGGAGATCCAGGGGCGCCTTGCCCATAGAGGCAAGTAGCGCGGGGAACCAGGGTGCCAAGTTCACACCAAGTTCTGGAGGGTGCCTGGGAAGAGGCAGAGGCTGG
This sequence comes from Zootoca vivipara, assembly GCF_965207765.1. Taxonomy (NCBI): domain Eukaryota; kingdom Metazoa; phylum Chordata; class Lepidosauria; order Squamata; family Lacertidae; genus Zootoca; species Zootoca vivipara. The sequence goes on along the minus strand of NC_142589.1, from coordinate 91,672,787 downwards.
ACGCGGCATCAGCTCACTGCGCTCGTCCGCCACGCCGAAGCAGCGCTGGGCCCGGAGCCTCCGCCTGCCGTGACCGCCGAGGCACGGGTGCCAGGGAAGAGGCAGAGGCTGGGCGCGGCGCCCTCGCCCATTGGACTGAAGCAGTGCCGCACCCGGAGCCTCCGCCTCTTCCCTGACGGAGGAGCTGCCCTCCAGCCGCTGCCTGACTCCTCCAGCTCCGCAAAGCTGCTGGCAGCACTGTAAAAAGCAACTCTGGGAAATTGGGGGGGGGCGTGTTTGCAGGGGGCTCTGCTTCCAGCCTCCTCCCTCCCAGCTCTCTCTGCCTCCCATTTGCCCTCGTAGTAGTGGCTGCCGTCCAAGGCATAGCTGCCAAGTCTCCCGTTTTCCCCGGGAAAACCCCTTTTTTACTTACCTTTTCCCAGTGGTCCCCCATATCACTTCGTCTCCCGTTTTTCTCCGTTATTTTCTCCTGCCGGTGGCCATTTTTTTTCTTTCCGATTTGCCCTTCTATGGGCACCAAAAATGGCCGCCGCCAGCTTCAAAAGTCGCATCTACGCATGTCCGGAAGTGCACAGACGTAACTTCCGGTGTTGGCGACGGCCATTTTTGGTGCCCATAGATGGGTGGAGCGACACCGGAAGTTGCGTCAGCGCAGTCCTGACATGCGTAGAAGCGACTTTCGAAGCCGGCGGTGGCCATTTTGGGTGCCCATAGAAGGGCAAAGCGACACCGGAAGTTACATTGACGCAACTTCCAGTGTCAAATGGCTGCCGGTCCCGGATTCTGCAGTCCGGAACTTGAAAGGTAAGGTCCAAGGTGAACCTGGCGCGGCATGTGGAGAGGTGAGCAGAGTCTCCCTGCTGCCGCTGCTGTTTGGGAGTAGAGTCAAGGCGCGGTTGAGCAGCGGGGGTTATGGAAGGAAGGAAGGAAGGAAGGAAGGAAGGGAGCTAGGGAGGGAGCAAGGGGATCCCCCTTTCCCTCGTTTACATGCCCTCTGCCCTTAAAAGCAGACGCAACACACGTTTGGAACCACATGACAACCTTAAGCAGAGGGCAGGAGTCGCCCCACAACTGCTCCGCAAAGCTCTGGGAAACAGGGGGGGGGTGCACGCCGGAGGTATCTCTGAACCACGGCGCTGGATAGGCTTAAGACGGCCCTGGGGAGATCCATCTCTGTCCAGGCAGAAGAAGGTCTTCACTGGCCTTCAAAAAGATCAGGGTGCAACAATGTTTGCTATTAGCCTCTTCACCCCCACTATTAAATGTGAACATTCCATTATTCATTTGTTAAAACAACATTCATTTCATTATCCGTTCATTCCTAGGACGGTTGTTTTCCTCGTTTTCTGGAGGTTTCTCCTCTCCCCTTCTTTCAGTTCCTTTGGTTGCTACAGCTTGTGGCAGTGGCCCCAAAACCAGTTTCAGTGGCTTGCCAGCCCTGGTGTTGGCCGCCATTTTGTTCCCCCAGAATCCCCTGGGTACTCTGTCATCCCAGGACAACTTCGACGTGGGAGGGGAGAGAGGAATGGGAAGGCAGCCGCCCCACCCTCTAATGGCAGGTGACCACTACTCCTGGAATGCCCCAGAAGGGAGGCAATGAATTGGCCCTCCCCAACATTAGTCTTCCTCAGAGTAAAAGGTAAAGGTAAAGGACCCCTGGATGGTTAAGTCCAGTCAAAGGTGACTATGGGGTTGCGGCGCTCATCTCGCTTTCAGTCCGAGGGAGCCAGCGTTTGTCCACAGACAACTTTCCGGGTCATGTGGCCAGCAGGACTCAACCACTTCTGGCGCAACAGGACACTGTGATGGAAACCAGAGCGCATGGAAACACCATTTACCTTTCTGCCACAGCAGTACCTATTTATCTACTTGCACTGGCGTGCTTTCGAACTGCTAGGTTGGCAGGAGCTGGGACAGAGCAACGGGAGCTCACCACGGTCACGGGGATTAGAACTGCTGACCTTCCGATTGGCAAGCCCAAGAGGCTCAGTGGTTTAGACCAGTGTTTCTCAACCAGTGTGCCTCCAGATGTTTTGGGACTACAACTCCCATCATCCCTAGCTAGCAAGACCAGTGGTCAGGAATGATGGGAGTTGTAGTCCCAAAACATCTGGAGGCACACTGGTTGAGAAACACTGGTTTAGACCACAGCGCCACCCTCCTCAGAGTACACCTGTTGAAACTGGTGGAAGCCTTCCCTTGCCTGGAGATGCAATTGGGGACTGCTCTAACCACTGAGCGGCAGCACCTTTCTTGACAAACCCAACCTGGTGCCCTCTAGATGTCTACGACTCCCATCAGCCCAACAGCCCCCATTTATCATTAGGCCTCTCTGGTTGCCGTGCTTAATGACACCCCCGAGGGAAGCTTCTTTGGCCCATTCACTTATTCTCTCAGGCGTCTGGCCAAACCACATCTGTTCCAGGAGGCTTTTAGCTAATTGCTCTTTTGCCTTTCCTCCTCCGGGTGCTCCATCGTGATCAATGTTTTCGGATAGTTGACCTTTGGTCGTTTTATAGCTGGTGGGCGAGATCCAGGGTGCAGAATGAGCAGGCATCCCTGTGTTCAAAAGGGCTTCTTCCCCGCCTCCATGGAACCCCTCAAAATCTGTCTCAGATGTCTGGAACAGATATGGGAGGTTGGACACAGGAGCTGGAGCACCGAAACCAGAGGTTCTGTTGTTGCTGGTGGAAGCGCCTAGTGAGAGGCAGTGTGGTGGAGCGGTTAGAGCATCAGACTAGGACCTGGGAGGCCAGGGCAAATCCCGTCTTGGTCATGAAGCTCACTGGATGACCTTGTGGGCCTGTCACTGCCTCTCAGCCTAACCTACCTCACAGGGTTGTCGCTGAGATTGAATGAGGAGAGGAGAATCATCTACATGCCCCCTTGAGCTCTTTGGAGAAAAAGGAGGAGGGAATCCATCCAAACTTTTTGCTCAGGGAAGCAAACATTTGTGGGACGGGTGGGTTGGGTTATTGGTTTGGTTTTTTTCATTCTTGTTTTTATTACGTATTTTGTATTGTATTTTCGTATTGTGAACCGCACCGTGACCTTTGGATGAAGGGCGGCGTGCAGATTTTATCAATAAAAATGATAAACCAAACATAATAAAATAATGAACATAACAGGATCTTGCCCTGTTATGTTTCTGTGCATTGTACGGCGTCCTTAGCCCGAAATCCACTTCAAGTAAACCCGTGGAAAAAAGGTGGGCTATAAGTTTCAAATGATAGTGTACAGAAAAGCGGAATAATTGTAGCAGGAGTAATAACAATGATCCTGAAAGAGTTTGAAGAGAAGAGTTTGGATTTGATATCCCGCTTTATCACTACCCGAAGGAGTCTCAAAGCGGCTAACAATCTCCTTTCCCCTCCTCCCCCTGTGAGGTGGGTGGGGCTGAGAGACTTCAGAGAAGTGTGACTAGCCCAAGGTCACCCAGCAGCTGCATGTGGAGGAGCGGAGACGCGAACCCGGTTCCCCAGATAACAAGTCTACCGCTCTTAACCACTATACCACACTGGAAAGATCATAATATGCAGGTTCAGTTCCAGCTGAATATGGTACTATTGCTCCAGTAGCAAGGGGTTTTTTGTTTGGTTTGTTGACTAAGGAAATGCTTCAAAAATATCATGCATGCTTCAGACAGCAGCTCACTTTGGCCAGGATCCAAAGGAGAACATCACATTGGTTTGTTCCCCAAAGCTTCGGATTTGCTACTGCAGAATATTTATTTCTTGCATTTATATCCTACCTTTTTTTCTCCAAGAAACTCAAGGTGCCGTACACAGTTCTTCCCCCTCCTCATTTGACCCCCACAACAACCCTGTGAGGGAGGTTAGCGCTGAGAGGTCACCCAGTGAGCTTCATGGCCAAGTGAGGGATTTGAACCCTGGTCTCTCTAAGGGCCCCGGTCCAACACTCTAACCACCAGACCCCACTTGCTGGCTGCTTAACATTTTGGCAGAAGTGGATGAAATTTGCAGGCAGAGCCACCCCCTTTTAGAGTGGTTGAGGCCTGCTGACTTTCAGATAATAAAGAGGTGCAGGGTTATGAGTGCGGGAAGCTGCCTTGTACAGAGTCAGACCATTGGTCTACCTAGCTCAGTATTGTCTACACTGACAGGCAGCAGCTCTCCGGGTTTTTCAGCAGGGACTCTCTTTGTCCGCCCTGGGCTTTGAACTTGGGGCCTTCCACATATAAAGTAGCAGCTGCTCTACCGCTTTGCTATGGTCCCTTTCTCTAAATGTAAAGTAAAATTCTAGTCCTCATGGTTATGCCAGGGATTCAGCCTGGGACCTTCTGCATGGAAAACAGAAGCTACAGCCTTTCCCCAACGGGATTTTGTGAGAGCCTTTAAAATTTGTGTGTGAATGTTGCTCTTTAAAAAAAGAAAGAAAAAAGGTGATTCCCTGTGAGTTTCTGGGCAATTGGACTACAGTCGTACCTTGGATCCGAAACGCCTTCCAAGTTGAAGCACTTTGGTTTTTGAACATTTTGGAAGTCAAACGGACTTCCAGAATGGACTCTGTTCGTCAGTCAAGGCAAAGAAGGTTGAGAAATTTGGTAGCATGGGGAAGTGTTCTATTCAGTAATATATCTTTTTTTTTTCATTTAAAGGAAATGCTCATTTTTTTCAGTATACAGAAATTGGTAGAAGATTTCATGGTGATTGAATTCAATGGTTTGAATATTTTCAATTAAGTTGTTTGTTAAATTATAGTGGAAGGAAAGTGAATAGACAACTAACTTGGTTCAAAAAATAATAATTTCATAGTTACAGAGCACTAAAAGATTATTAGCTAAATATATATTGGGGTTTAATGATAGAAATGGGGTGGTGGTGGTTAAAAATCCAAGGTTTGAAAGCGAATTGGAATTGTTATTGTAGGACGGCGATTACCGGGAGTATATGGGAAGCTATTTTTGCAAATGAGCTTAAACTTCTCAATTTCTACCCCTTTGAGGAAAAATTGTTCTGCAGGTTTACATAATTGGTATTTAACTCCTTTCAAATTAAGCCAAATGAATAGGTTAATGTCAGAGCTGTGCTGCATCTGATTTTCATATATGGCTGTATAAAAAGCCCAAAGTTATTGGAAGGAAATTGCTCAGATTCTTCGGAGGGCTGATAAGGACATGCTACCTTGTGGTAGTACTATGTGGGGCACTACTATGTGGGACGTGAGTGGTGCTGTGGTCTAAACGACAGAGTCTAGGGCTTGCCGATCAGAAGGTCGGAGGTTCGAATCCCTGCTCGGTCCCTGCTCCTGCCAACCTAGTGTCATAGAATAGAGTATCATAGAATCGTAGAGTTGGAAGAGACCACAAGGGCCATCCAGTCCAACCCCCTGCCGAGCAGGAAACACCATCAAAGCATTCTTGACATATGGCTGTCAAGCCTCTGCTTAAAGACCTCCAAAGAAGGAGACTCCACCACACTCCTTGGCAGCAAATTCCACTGCCGAACAGCTCTTACTGTCAGGAAGTTCTTCCTAATGTTTAGGTGGAATCTTCTTTCTTGTAGTTTGAATCCATTGCTCCATGTACGCTTCTCTGGAGCAGCAGAAAACAACCTTTCTCCCTCCTCTATATGACATCCTTTTATATATTTGAACATGGCTATCATATCACCCCTTAACCTTCTCTTCTCCAGGCTAAACATACCCAGCTCCCTAAGCCGTTCCTCATAAGGCATTGTTTCCAGGCCTTTAACCATTTTCGTTGCCCTCTTCTGGACACATTCCAGCTTGTCAGTATCCTTCTTGAACTGTGGTGCCCAGAACCGGACACAGTACTCCAGGTGAGGTCTGACCAGAGCAGAATACAGTGGTACTATTAGTGGTTCAAAAGCACGTCACAGTGCAAGTAGATAAATAGGTACCACTCCGGTGGGAAGGTGAACAGCGTTTCCATGTGCTGCTCTGGTTTCTCCAGAAGCGGTTTAGTCATGCCGGCCACATGGCCCAGAAGCTGTACGCCGGCTCCCTCGGCAAGATGAGCGCCGCAACCCCAGAGTCATACGCAACTAATGGTCAGGGGTTCCTTTAACATTACTGCCACCATTGTTAAAGTCCACTGGGTAACCTCCACCTGCATCGGATGAGGTGGTGGAAGGTTGCAGAACCTTTGCTCTGCCATCCGCTCTGAAGGTGGAAGGGCTAGAAGCCAGTGTGTGTGTGTGGGGGGGTGATTTTCAGGAAGTCTCAGAGCCCCAAACCGCCTGCCCCCCCGTACCCTGGACGCCTCCCTTGAAAGGGTGAAATAGCACACCAGCCCTAGAGCTGCACCCTTATGATCCGTAGGGGGGCACCACTGGGGAGGCTCGGTGGCACAAATAAGGGGACCAGCGGTAAGGCTACTTTGAACAGGGCTCAGGCAAGGAGAGGACCTTGGAAGGGAGGTCATGGTGGGAGTTCAGGACCACGGACAGCTCTCCTGCAGCTGAGACCAGGCATCCAGGTTGCCTTAGCAAGGCCCTTGATCAGCTGAGCCTGCTTTATAGCAGGGCGAGGTATAATAATAATAATAATAATAAATAAATAAATAATTTATTATTTATACCCCGCCCATCTGGCCGGGTTCCCCCAGCCACTCTGGGCGGCTTCCAACAAAATATTACAATACAGAAATCCATCAGACATTAAACATCAAACATTAAAAGCTTCCCTAAACAGGGCTGCCTTGAGATGCCTTCTAAAGGTCTGGTAGTTGTTGTTCTCTTTGACCTCTGATGGGAGGGTGTTCCACAGGGCGGGCGCCACCACCGAGAAGGCCCTCTGTCTGGTTCCCTGTAACTTGGCTTCTCGTAGCGAGGGAACCGCCAGAAGGCCCTCGGCGCTGGACCTCAGAACGATGGGGGAGGAGACGCTCCTTCAGGTATACTGGACCGAGGCCATTTAGGGCTTTAAAGGTCAGCACCAACACTTTGAATTGTGCTCGGAAATGTACTGGGAGCCAATGTAGGTCTTTCAGGACCGGTGTTATGTGGTCTCGGAGGCCGATAGGAGGCCCCATCTGCCTGATTGCAGCCTGCTGGACAGTTAAAGGGCTGGGGTATTCTGTTGCAGCTGCCAACTCCTTCAGCGTATTATTATTTATGTAAAAGAAGGGGTTATGAAAAGAGAACCACAGAATCACAGAATAATAGAGCTGGAAGAGACCACAAGGGCCATCCAGTCCAACCCCCTGCCAAGCAGGAAACACCATCAAAGCATTCCTGACAGATGGCTGTCAATCCTCCGCTTAAAGACCTCCAAAGGAGGAGACTCCACCACACTCCTTGGCAGCAAATTCCACTGTTGAATAGCTCTTACTGTCAGGAAGTTCTTCCTAATGTTTAGGTGGAATCTTCTTTCTTGTAGCTTGAATCCATTGCTCCGTGTCCGCTTCTCTGGAGCAGCAGAAAACAATCTTTCACCCTCCTCTATTTGACATCCTTTTATATATTTGAACATGGCTATTATATCACCCCTTAACGCTGTGATCTAAACCACTGAGCTTCTTGGGCTTGCCAATCCAAAGGTCAGCAGTTTGAATCCCCAGGACGGGGTGAGCTCCCGTTGCTCGGTCCCAGTTCCTGCCAACCTAGCAGTTTGAAAGCACAAAGTGCAAGTAGATAAATAGGTACCGTTCCAGCGGGCAGGTAAATGGCGTTTCCGTGCGCTCTGGCGTCCGTCACGGTGTCCCGTTGCACCAGAAGGGGTTTAGTCCTGCTGGCCACCTGACCCGGAAAGCTGTCTGCGGACAAGTGCCGGCTCCCTTGGCCTGAAAGCCATAAATGTAAATAAGTGCAGGAGCCTAATCCTTCTTTGTAGCTGGTAGTATGATTAACAAGTTGCCATTTTGCAGGTGTCTCCCATCACGCATTGCTGCTTCCTTCTTGTGGCCAAAGTCTGCGGGATTGCGTGTGTTTTTCATCCCCGGGAACTTGCGTTCCATAATCATTGTAACTGCGCCAAACAAAGTGTTGTTGTTTGAATGTATTTATATCCTGCCTTCCTCCCAAATTGGGATTCAAGGCAGCTCCCAGTGTTTACAAACGCACAGAATAATGAAAGCAATCTAGCTGGAAACAATTTGGATACAGCAGAACACATTTGAAACCGGAAATTAAAATTAAAAGCGACATCCCCTTAGTTTCCAAAGGCCTGTCTGAATAAGGATGTCTTCGCCTACCCGTGGAAGTATAACAAGGAGGAAACCAATCTAGCCTCTTGGGAGGGGGATTCCGCAATATGGGAGCAGCCACAGAAAAGGCCCTGTCTCTCGTGCGACCACCAACCGTGCCTCTGATGTGGATGAGACCGAGAGAAGGTGCTCCCCCGAAAATCCTACATGAATACAAAAAATGTGTTTCTTCCTTCACCTTTCTCCCTCTTCAGGTGTTGTTTCTGCTCATGAGAATCAGCAGGGTAGGGGAGCTGGGAATAATGCCAATATATTTCCCATCTGGCAACCGATGTATCCCTTTGGTTTGGAATAGTAGATGAGTCTCAAAAACCCGGGACATGCATATTGCGCTCTAGGAGGCTTATTTTGGTCAGAATTTAGGATAAACTCCAGAGTTAACTTCCTGTAAATGAAAACTTGTGTCCCAGGCTTCTTATACTTGTCTACTCATGTACTACCTGAAACCAAAGGGAGACATTGGCTGCCAGATGTGATTCCCTCCCTGCTCCACTCTATATTTCACCCCTTGACTCTCCATTCTTCATTGGACTTTTGGACAGGACACAACTGACTACGTGGCTTACGTTGCAAAGGACCCCATCAATCAACGAGGTGAGAGCAACTCCACAATGAGGGGCTTAAGCAAAGGACTGGCACTCCCTCCCCCCCCCCCGGGTTGCTTTGAACACTTGATCATGCAATACAAACGTTAAGTATTACTTACAGCAATTTGCAAGGATCAAAATTTGTATCCTGTGTGGTCAACCTGTCTCGTATCTCCTTCACTTCCCCCAACACAAGCAAGGGTGCCTTTCAAAAAATCCCTAAGAAGAGGCTTCTCAAAAGCCTCTTTACTATAAAAGATCCACCTAATAATAATAATAATAGAATCGTAGAGTTGGAAGAGACCACAAGGGCCATCCAGTCCAACCCCCTGCCGAGCAGGAAACCCATCAAAGCATAATAATAATAATATATTTATACCCCACCCATCTGGCTGGGTTTCCCCAGCCACTCTGGACTGCTTCCAACAGAAGTATTAAAATACAATAATCTATTAAACATTAAAAGCTTCTCTAAACAGGGCTGCCTTCAGATGTCTTCTAAAAGTTGTTTTTCTCTTTGACATCTGGTGGGAGGGCTTTCCACAGGGTGGGTGCCACTACCGAGAAGGCCCTCTGTCTGGTTCCCTGTAACTTGGCTTCTCGCAGGGAGGGAACCGCCAGAAGGCCCTCGGCGCTGGACCTCAGTGTCTGGGCAGAATGATGGGGGTGGAGACGCACTGACACAGATGTCTAAGGGAGAAGAGAAAGTATTTAGCAGTTATATCTAATTGTTTGGTTCCAGAGCCATCTCCGTCGACTCAAGGGAATGACAGCCCAGATGAGATGGTGGAAGCAGACTCAGGGCTACTCAAGCCAGCTTTGTGATTGAGTGAGGTCAGGACCCTGGACAGAACTTGGGGTGATGGGCCAGGGTTTAAGAGCAATTGCTTCAAGACCATGGACAGCACCCTGCAGCTATTTGAGAAAGGGAAGAAGTTGTTTCAGCACCAGCTTGCTGCAATTGCCATAGCTTTATAGTTTGGGTGTATAGGACCCAGACTAAAGCCCTGCCTCATGGCTGCTGAAGCCAACTGGTTAAAGGGCTTCTATCCTTTGGAGATAGGGCTGCTTCTTTCTAGGTGGTGGGGCCGTGGACTCTCTGATTCCTTGGAGGAATTAGTAGCCCGTTCCTCTGACAACCTCGGGGAGATAGGGGCAGAATCTGGTGCTGATGGCTCTCCCCAGAGGAGTGGGTCTCTGATGACTGCCCAGAAAAACTCGACACCAGGGCTTGAGTTCAAATCCTTCTCTTCCTCTGAAGTCTCCAGCAGTTCAGGGTTGGGATAGCCCTGGCCAGTGTAGAAGAGGGTGGGCATATTGTAACCTTCTGCTTCTATTGCAGTCTAAGTTTTACATTCATCCTTTTAGCAGTTGTGTCATTCTGCTGGCTCATGTTGAGCTTGTCATCAACCTGAGTGAGTGTTGAGTAACTGCTTCTCTCTCTCCCCCCCCTCTCTCTGATTGGCAGCCTGCCACATCTTGGAGTGTTGTGACGGGCTGGCGCAGAGTGTCATCAATACTGTGGGGCAAGCTTTCGAGCTCCGGTTTAAGCAATATCTCCACAGCCCCGCCAAGACTATGGGGCTGCAGGATAGGTAGGTATTTCAGAATTCGTACCTCTCCGGGGCAATTCTCCAGCAACGATAAAAATTGCATATTGACACCAGTTGTGCATGAAAAGGAATATATGAATTAAAATAGCATGAAATATGCATTACAGTAAGGGGGGAGGCAATGAAATTTCAAACGCTGTCAAAACACTTCATAAGGACTTTAAAAACATCTCTGTGCAATTCATGAAGAGATGTGGAAATGGGGCAAACCGAACCAGTTTAGGAGGAAAAATGAGGAACTGAAAAAAATTGAAGCTGGAAGGTTCAGGGCAGAGAAAAGAAAGGATTCTGTTGGTGCAACAGATAGTTTAAACTATGGAACTCGCTGCTGCAGGAGCCACCAATGGCCACCAACTAAGATGGCTTTGAAAGAGAAGAGGTTCTTAAACTAAAATGGGCAGGTTCACCCATCTGTACTTTGATGGCAGTTCAGTTCCACCATTGCTGGAATGAGATAAATAAAAGATGTCCAGCTTTGTAGTTCAGGTGGAATCCCATTGGTCGCTTGTTGTGTCACATGACCCCCTCCCCTCCCCTCCCAATTTATCTTCCTGGCCAGGACAATGGGAACGGAAGATTCTGCTTGGGGAGAGGATGAGGAAGCCTTGGAGCACGACTATTACAACAGCATCCCAGGAAAGGAGCCGCCCATTGGTGGGCTGGTGGACTCCCGCCTTCAGCACAGCCCCTCCCTGAGCCACGCCCATTCCCAGCTCTCCTGCGCCGGTCATTTCAGCCAGGTGACCACCAATTGCCCTTTGCAAGTATTTGTAAAATGCAACCGCCTCCTTCTGAAACTGGACATTCCACATTTTTGGGGACAGGCGTGTGAATGCCACCTTTGAGCAATGGCCTCACGAGATGAGAACCTTTGTAATCTTGATAGAACCCACCTTTGGGGCCTCCCAGCCAAGCATGACATCTGTCATTCTCCCCCACCCCCCAATCTTCTGCTCTGTAGGTTGCATCTCTGGCCAGGAGAGACCACAGCGCTCACTCCAACTTGAACTGGGAATCCGACGCTCACGGTAACTCATCCCCACTTATTCCTCTTTCTGATTCAAGCTCTCCAAGTGCTGCTACTCCTATATGCAAAAGGGACCCATAGAGAGAGATGGAGGGAGGGAGAGAGAACAGGGGTCGGCAAACTAAGGCCCGCGGGCCAGATCAGGCCCAATTGCCTTCAGGATCCAGCCCTTGGACTGTCCGTGGATCGGCGTGGGGATTCTGTTCGTTCGGGCTGTGCCATTCCCCCCCCCCTGCGCCATTCCATTCCCCCCACCTTCCTCTCTCACATTGTGGCAGCGCCTCCTCCCTCCTGGCTTCTCCCCACCCTGCCTAGAGGAGGAAGGAGGCTGGGCTGAGCTGGCTGAGCGCCAGTTTAAGCAGTCCCTCTCTGGAACCAGCCCTTTCGCACCGCTCATCGTCCCTCTGCCACCACCGCCACCCTGGTGCTCATTGCAGTAGTCCAAGCGGGAGATAACCAGAGCATGCACCACTCTGGTGAGACAGTCTGCGGGCAGGGAGGGTCTCATCCTGCGTACCAGATGGAGCTGCCCTGGACACAGAATTAACCTGCGCCTCCATGGACAGTGGCGAGTCCAAAATGACCACCAGGCTGCGCACCTGGTCCTTCAGGGACACACTTACCCCATTCAGGACCAGGGAGTCCTTATGGCGAGCTGCTAGACAACACAGTGTGGTTGTTTCTTCCAGGCCAGAGCTGTGACGGGTACGTCCAGGCAGATGGAAAGCCCCTGGGCTCCCAAGACTATGAAGAGCACATGTATGTGAACACCCAGAGCCTGGACAACTGGGAGGCAGATGCTGGGGTGCACCGAGCGGCTGACGAGAGCCCCACAAAGGACCTCTTTGATATGAGTAAGAAAGTGGGGGGTGGGCGATGGAGCAGGTGGCGAGGGCTGCCTCTCGCTCTGCTTCTCCTTTCAAAAGTTGCCTCTGCAAACACTGGCAGGACGGAACCTGACAGAAGTGCATCACTCCCACCTGGCAGAGTCGAGCGATAATTTTTATTAATATCTCCTTCCCACACTGAATGGTGCTCGGGGCGAGTTGCGTAAGCAGGGGGAGAGAAAACAAACACAACAGAAAGTGAGTTTGATGAGGGGAGCTTTCATGAGAGTTTAGTTTGTGGCAAGGAAAGGTTCTGGCACCATTCCTCTTCCCGCCCCGCCCCCCTCTTCATTTTCTTGTTCTCCTCTTTTCCCTCTCTTTCTTGTCTTTTCAATTCTATTAGTTCTAGATATAATTCTATTGTACAATCGTACCTTGGATCCCGAACACCTTGCGAGTCAAATGTTTTGGCTCCTGAACACCACAAACCCAGAAGTGACTGTTCCGGTTTGTGAACGTTCTTTGGAACCCGAACGTCCGACACGACTTCCGCTGCTTCCGATTGGCTGCAGGAGCTTACTGCAGCCAACCGGAAACCGCACTTTGGTTTCCGAACATTTTGGAAGTCGAATGGACTTCCAGAACAGATTCCGTTCGACTTCTGAAGTATGACTGTATTGTGAAAATTTTGCAGGGATTCTGGCTCCATTCCCTCCCTGACTTTCTGCGCTCAACATGGATGGGGCAGTTGTCGAATTTAGGCCAAGTGCCTGAATTCTGCACCGAGAAAACCCTTCCTCTTAGCACATTTCTCTTTCGTCCTGAGTTCAAGTGTCTTCAAAGCCCACGACACCTTTGTTAAAGGCTGTTCTCCAACTGGAGAACTCGCAGGCCAGTGTTTCCCAGTTGTTGGTGTTTATACTACTTTTTTTAAAGATTTGCCTTGAGAGAGTCTTTAAACCTCTTTTGTTGACTGCCAACATCACGTATTCCATTTTAAAGTTCGGAAAAGAGTAGTGGCTTTGGAAGAGGATAATCAGGCATCTGGACAACATGAGCAGTCCAACGAAGCTGATGTTGAAGAATCATCGCTTCGACACTCAGGATCTTTGCTTCTTCCAGGACACTGGCATCAGTTCGCCTGTCTTCCCAAGTGATGTGTAATGTATTTCGGAGACACCGTTGATGGAATCAGTACTCCAGTACCCAGCTAAATGTGCCAATGGTCTGACACAGTGTTAGGTGACTTTCTATGCTCCTAAGGACAATGACCATAACCCCCCCCATAGCAGGTGGGCTCCAGATTTGACAGCAACAGCAAAGAGTCTGAGATGGCAGGTGTGGCTTCAGCACCACGGACAGCACTAAGATAGAGATGTGGCCAGTCTAGAACAGGCATCCCCAAACTTCGGCCCTCCAGATGTTTTGGACTACAATTCCCATCATCCCTGACCACTGGTCCTGTTAGCTAGGGGTCATGAGAGTTGTAGGCCAAAACATCTGGAGGACCGCAGTTTGGGGATGCCTGGTCTAGAACTAGAATGGGGTGTGAAAACTAGCCTGCTAGTTCATTGCTCCACCCACTTTCGCCTCTGCTCCCACCCACCGCTGACAAGTGGAACGCGGTCCTTGACTCCCTGTCCTTGATTGAGTTGACCTCAGCCTTTTGGTTTCTCCCAGGGCCATTTGAGGACGCTCTGAAGCTTCACGAATCCATGTCTGCTTGCGGCGTGGGTGTCAGCGGCAGCAGCCCGCCAATTGAGGACCAGTGGCCCAGCCCACCCACCCGGAAGGCGCCCATCGCCCCCACGGAGGAGCAACTGAAGCAGGAGCCCTGGTACCGCGGGAAGCTGAGCCGGAGGGACGCGGAGAAGCTGCTGCAGGTGGATGGGGATTTCCTGGTCAGGGACAGCGTCACCAACCCGGGACAATACGTCCTGACCGGGATGCAAAGCGGGCAGCCCAAGCACTTGCTCCTGGTGGACCCGGAAGGCGTGGTAAGCAGCTGGACCTCAAAGAGGCTGGGTTTGCAGCAATGGGTAGCTGGACACTGAGGCACCCATTGGTCTCAGTGGGTCTCCTCTGAGCCTGACGTACCCCCTGAGTGTAGGTTGCTGCTCTGCAGATGGGAGGGAAAATGCACTTTGCACATGCCTAGTGGTACTTTATTTAAAATATGTACAGTGGTACCTCGGTTTATGAACACAATTGGTTCCGGAAGTCTGTTCATAAACTGAAGCGTTCATAAACTGAAGCGAACTTTCCCATTGAAAGTAATGGAAAGTGGATTAATCCGTTCCAGACGGTCCGCGGAGTAACCGTTCATAAACTGAAGCGAACTTTCCCATTGAAAGTAATGGAAGGTGGATTAATCCGTTCCAGACGGGTCTGCGGAGTACTTAAACTGAAGCGTTCATAAACAGAAACATGGGTGTAATTGCTTCCGGAAGTCTGTTCATAAACTGAAGCGTTCATAAACTGAAGCGAACTTTCCCATTAAAAGTAATGGAAAGTGAATTAATCCGTTCCAGATGGGTCCACAGCGTTCATAAACTGAAAATTCATAAACCGAGTGTTAGGTTAGAGCCGATAACTAATGAGGCTCAGCTGTCGGACTTGGCTGATAGCCCGGAACTGGAAGGGAGGCTTGCTTTGATAAAGGAACTGGCTGGGAGGGGTGAGCAAATGGCAGAAATAACTCAAACCTCAGAAGAGAGTTTGTCCGAGTCTGGTCCTAGTTCTTTAAAGTTACAGGAACGTAGGAGGGGAGGGTTACAGGATAAGAGGAAATGGCAATTACAGAGAGAGAGGCAGAGGGCGTTGTTCGAGCGTAGGAATAAAAGGAGGTGGACTCACGCTAGAGAGCTAGATGAGTCATCATCTGATTAACTAGTGGTCTTGAGCAGGAAGTTGCAGTCTTTCTTGTGGTTACTTGCCTTTGTTTTGACTATTTGGAATAAAACTCACTATTTACACACAGACTGTGTGCTAGCCATTGCTGTTGCTCACAGCATGACTCATCTAACTTGCTGCTGAAGGGGAAGCATGTGGATTTAAGCAAGAATGGAAGAAAAGGGGAAGCAGCAACCGGCTGGGGATTTATCAGTCGGCGCAACAGCAATGGAGATGAAGTTAGAAGATAATACTGAAGCTCTCTGGGCAGAGAACCAAGAGTTGAAGGCAAGATTAGCACGGCTGGAAGGAGTGACCTCAGAACAAGCAAGACAACTCTCTGACTTATCTGGCAGGCAAGTGGCAAAGAATTTTGTTCCCCTTCCCCCACGTTTTAGTGGGAGCGGTGCAGAGTATGATTCATTTCGGGCTTCCTGCTTGTATTATTTAAGGCTTAAGGGAGAAGAATACAGAGATGATGATGCCAGAGTGGCCCTGGTGGTGGGGCTTTTAGAAGGGAAGGCGCGGCAGTGTATTGCCCCTTACCTAATGTCTAATGACCGAGTGCTCACCAACTTATCAGCCTTCTTGAAGCTTCTGGATAGCATGTTCAGGAATCCTGCACAAGAAGCAGAGTGGGAACAGGAGTTCTTGAGCCTTAAGCAAGGAAAGGGAACTGTAGCACAGTTCTGGTCCTCTTTTGTGAGACTTGCTAGACAACTAGGCTGGGAAGGAAAGGCCTTGGTTGGATTGTTTAAGGCGGGACTCAGTGAAGAGATTCGGGTGGAGTTGGCAAAAAATCCTGGGTTGAAGACCTTGGAAGAGGTGGCACAAGTCGCCTTGCAACTAGACCTGAGGTTCCAATCGCTGGACAGGTTGCGTAGGGGCCAAGGAAGGTCAGAGAGCCGCAGGACATTTGTGCCCTTAGAGCTGCCGGATTCACGAAGGGTGGAGGAAGAAGCACCCATGCAACGTAGTTCTATCAGAAGGGGTACAACACCTAGTATTACACACGCTGAGAGAGAGAGAAGGTGGAGAGATCGGTTGTGCCTTATCTGCGGCTCCCCCAATCACATGGCTCGTCAGTGTACTGTAGGAAGAAACCGAGGTGCGCTGTCTGGCACAAATGTAACAACACCTGGAGAGGGCATAGTGGAGCAGTCGGGAAACGAGATGACCCAGCCCGTTCTGGAGGCCTCGGGTTGGGGGAAAAGAGACCCAAAGGGCTTCCACCTGGACCGATCTTACCAGTAATTACAGCATTCGCAATGCTACGACTCCCAGATGGAAGGGGCGAGCGTGTGGAAGTTCTTATTGATTCTGGAGCCTCGACTGATTTTATAGACATGGACTTGGTGAGCAGGTTGGGAATAGAGACACAGTCATTGGAAGAACCTTTAGAAGTTAGAACAATTGATGGTAGAGTGTTGCTGTCTGGCTGTGTGTCAGAGGCCACAATGCCAATTGGTCTAGAACTGCCGGGACACCGAGAGGTCATTGCATTCCATATCACCAGGTTGAACTCCTACCCCGTGGTTTTGGGGATGAGTTGGCTATCCCGTCATGATCCGATGATCTCCTGGGGCCAGAGATCGATGACCTTTTCGTCAGTGTATTGCCGACTACATTGTTTGGGAATCAGGGCGGAGAAGAATGGTGAGGCCAATGGTACGCCAGACTGTGGTCCGCTCACTGGGGAAGAGAGACAAATACCCCCACAGTATAAGTCTTTTAGAGACGTATTCTGCGAGAAGGAGGCAGATCGGTTACCACCGCATCGCCAGTACGATTGCAAAATAGATCTGGTGCCAGGGGCTGAGATACCCGCCAGCCGTATCTACGCTATGTCAGAAGTGGAGTTGGCAGAACTGAGGGAGTTCCTGCGAAAAAATTTGGAACGGGGTTTCATACGGCCTACCAAGACTCCGGGAGGAGCTCCAATTTTCTTTGTGGATAAGAAGAACACTTCTGAGAAAAGACTTGTAGTTGATTACAGGAAGATCAACCAGCGCATGATTCCCAGTCGTTACCCGTTGCCACGAATTGGGGATTTGCTGGAAAGATTACGGTCGGCTAAAATTTTTACAAAACTGGACTTGAGGGGGGCATATAATTTGATACGAGTAAGAGAGGGAGATGAATGGAAGACGGCCTTTAACACCAGGTACGGCACATTTGAATATCTTGTCATGCCGTTTGGACTACAGTCGGGCACGGCCACCTTTCAGGCATTTATTAATTACGTGTTGTCCGACTTGTTGGATCGTTCGGTCCTTGCTTATTTAGATGACCTATTAATCTACTCGGAGAGTCTGGAAGAACACGTACAACATGTGAAGGAAGTGTTAGAGCGTCTAAGAGAACATCGATTGTACGCTAAGTTGGAGAAATGCCACTTTCACGTAACAGAAGTGGAGTTCTTAGGCTATAGAATCACCCCAGAGGGGGTGCACATGGATCCAGCAAAGGTTCAGGCAGTAGTGTCATGGCAAAGACCCAAGACTCGAAAAGATGTACAAAGATTCTTGGGGTTTGCCAATTACTATCGGAAGTTTATACCAAGGTACTCAGGCCTTACAGCACCGATAACAGATTGTTTGAAAGGCAAAAAGGCGTTTAAATGGACTGAGGAAGCCCAAAGGGCGTTTGAGAGACTTAAGAACTTGTTTGTGGAGGAAAGATACTTGGCTCATCCAGACCCGTACAAGCCGATGGTCGTGGAAACCGATGCTTCGGACAAAGCCATTGGGGCGGTGCTTCTCCAGGAAGATGACAAAGGGGAACTGAGACCATGTGCCTTTCACTCAAGGAAATTAAACTCGTCAGAACAAAATTATACTATATGGGAGAGAGAGTTGTTGGCAATAAAGGATGCTCTACAAACTTGGCGGCATTTCTTGGAAGGGGCGCAGCATCAGGTGGAGGTACGCACTGATCATAAAAACCTAGAGTACTGGCAGACGGCTCGTCAATTGAACCAACGACAGATTAGGTGGGCGCAATTCTTTGCCAGGTTCAATTTCCGGATTAAGTATGTGTCTAGTGCTCAGAACCAGCGGGCGGACGCATTGTCCCGAAAACCGGAGTATTCCGAAATAGAGACCGGGTTAGAACGGAGATTGATCCTGAGCCCCGAACAACTGCAGCTAGCAACAATGACGGCATTAGAACGGTCAGACTTTCTCCAACAAACGCAGAAGGATGGGTTCGCTCAAGAGAAGAGGAAGGCAATACGTAAGGGGGAAGTCCAAGGGAAGGAGTTTACTGAGAGAGGAGGGCTGCTGTACAAGGGGGAAGCTCTCTATGTGCCAGAGGGAGAGCTTCGTGCGAGGGTGCTGAGACAATGCCATGACAGTCCAACAGCAGGACATTTTGGGCAGTGGAAGACAGAACGTCTGGTATCAAGGGATTTTTGGTGGCCACGGATGCAGGAGGAGGTCAAGGAGTATGTCCGGGCATGTGAAGTGTGCCAACGGTCCAAAAGACCTCGCGAAACACCAGCCGGGCTACTTCAACCACTGCCCACACCACAAGCACCGTGGGAAGGCATTGCTATGGACTTTATCACTGATTTGCCCGAGTCGCAGAAACAGACAGTGGTTTGGGTGGTAGTAGATCTGTTCTCCAAGATGGCACACTTTGTTCCTTGCAAGAAATTACCGTCGGCACAGGAGACCGCGCAACTCTTCATAGAACATGTGTTCAAATTGCATGGATTGCCGCAGAAGATTGTGTCTGATAGGGGAACGCAGTTTACCTCCCAGTTTTGGAGGAGACTGATGCAATTGCTGAAGGTGGAGGTGTGCCTCTCATCGGCTCGGCATCCTCAGACAAATGGAGAGGCCGAACGGACGAACGCGACGTTGCAACAGTACCTACGTTGTTACGTGAATTATCAACAGGATGACTGGGTTGGGAAACTAGCGTTGGCTGAGTTTGCTTATAATAATGCTGTGCACGCTTCTACACAGCAGACGCCATTTTTTGTCTGCCATGGGCGACATCCACGGGTGTTTCCAGGTCAGGGAGATGGACTGGCAGTGCCTGCAGCTGAACAGTTCGCAGAAGAAATGGAAGCGTTGCACAGTATTCTGCGAGAACAGCTAGAAAAAGCGAAGGCTCTGTATAAGGCAGAAGCTGATAAACACCGGCAAGTGGGCAAGGAGATAAGGGTAGGGGACCAAGTTTGGCTATCCACTAAAGATTGGCCGAGCAAGGGACGTTGTAAGAAGTTACTGCCGCAACGGGTAGGGCCATTCGAAGTGTTGGAACAAATAAATCCTGTTTCATATAAGTTACGTTTACCGACTTCAATGAAGATGTATCCGGTGTTCCATCGGTCACTCTTATCGCCAGTAACGCCAAGACACCGGTATCAGAAGAGGAAGGAGCCACCACCTTTGCCCATCTGGGTGGAGGGTGAACCGGAATATGAAGTGGTTCAGCTATTGGACTCTCGTAGAAGGGGCAGGGGGGTACAGTATTTGGTGGCTTGGAAAGGGTACGGACCAGAGGAGAACTCATGGGTGAATGCGAGTGATATACATGCATCTAGGCTGCAGAGAGAGTTTCACCATAGGTACCCTAATAAACCCAAACCCCGGGGTTGGGTAGAGGAGCAGGCAGAACAGGCAGACTGGGAAGCTGAAGTGAATGGTGGGTTTGAAGAGGAGGAAGAAGTAGAAGAGTCGCAACCGGGTTGCAGTTATTGGGGAAGTGAAGAGGGAGAATGGTGGGAGGTATCTCATAACGCCCCAAGTAAGGAAGTGCGGAGGCGGGAGGAAGGAGAGGAGGCCCCTAGAGGGGGGGATGATGTTAGGTTAGAGCCGATAACTAATGAGGCTCAGCTGTCGGACTTGGCTGATAGCCCGGAACTGGAAGGGAGGCTTGCTTTGATAAAGGAACTGGCTGGGAGGGGTGAGCAAATGGCAGAAATAACTCAAACCTCAGAAGAGAGTTTGTCCGAGTCTGGTCCTAGTTCTTTAAAGTTACAGGAACGTAGGAGGGGAGGGTTACAGGATAAGAGGAAATGGCAATTACAGAGAGAGAGGCAGAGGGCGTTGTTCGAGCGTAGGAATAAAAGGAGGTGGACTCACGCTAGAGAGCTAGATGAGTCATCATCTGATTAACTAGTGGTCTTGAGCAGGAAGTTGCAGTCTTTCTTGTGGTTACTTGCCTTTGTTTTGACTATTTGGAATAAAACTCACTATTTACACACAGACTGTGTGCTAGCCATTGCTGTTGCTCACACCGAGGTGTTCATAAACCGAGGTTCCACTGTATTTTATTTAAGTCATTTGTATACAGTGGTACCTCGGGTTACAAACACGATCCGTTCCGGGTCGCAGTTCATAACCTGAAAAGTTCATAACCTGAAAAGGGCCTGAACCACGGTTTTACGCATGCGCAAAGCGCTATTTTTGCTATTATCGCGCTTTGCACATGCGCAAATGTGCGCGGTGAAAATACTTCCGGGTTTGCGAAGTTCGTAACCCGGGTTGTTCGTAACCCGAGGTGTTCGCAACCCGAGCTACGACTGTACCGCCTTTTATATAAATATATCCCAGGGCAGTTCACAATAAGAACACGACCATGCTGTTTAAATAATACTGGACATATACACAGCCCTAAAGCATTTTTTCAAATTCACCATGACACCAGTGCCCATCCAGAAAGCAGAATTTTGTAACATGATCAAATTCCGGTGCTTAAAATAGAGCTTCATTTGCTCTCAGATTAAAGATCTGTAAATATAGGGATGCATGCAGTGTTGTTCTTACACAGAGTAGACCCACTGAAGCGAATGAACACAGCGGACTTAGATTCATTAATTTCCATGGTCTGCTCCGAGTAGGACTTTCTTTATTTCTTTCTTAAAATCTATACACAAAGGTGGTTTACTAAAAAAAGATATTAACCTTTCAAACTTTAATAACATCTGCCGGGGGAGGGGGCAGGGAGGATAAAACAATAAGATTACCAATAAGAAGAATTAACAACAGGAATTCAAAACTTATTTTAAAAGACTAAAATCAGATTAAAGCTCACATAAACTTTCGAAATGTTTGGATACATAATGGAGAGGACCAAACTAGTGACCTGTTCCTTTAAGGAAGGGCGTGGCCACAGGTGGGAGGGGACTATGTTGGATGTGGCTAAATGAGCAGGGGGTGGAGCCTCAAGCCTGATTCTACCCATGCTTGCAAGATCTATGTGCTTGCGCTCTGTTTCTCCCATGGGCTAAGATTAAGCCTCCTGCTTTCCCCACCTGTTTCCTTCAGGTGAGGACAAAGGATGCCTTGTTCGAGAGCATCAGCCACCTGATAAACTACCACCTGCAGAACGAACAGCCCATTGTCGCCGCCGAAAGCGAGCTCCACCTGCGGCAGGCGGTAAGGTGGAAACAGTGACGTGGGCGGGTGAGTACCCTGCCACTGCAGCCCTCCCTCTGCTCTAGTGGCATGATCGGTGGCTTGTGGAACTGACTGCCACAAGATGGGGGGATGTGCCATGAGCAGCTACGACTTCAAATAATGCTAAAGTTAAACAAGGTCGTGCAACTCCATATGGAAGAGGCTTACGTATAACCCTAAGGCAAGGGAGATATGGGGAACCTCTGGCCCTCAGCACCTTTCAGAACTCTCCCCAGGCTACATCTCTCACTGGCCTCGCTTCACACCCTCCTTGGAATCCTGACACCGCCTCATATTTATTTGTGAAGTATTTTCTCTCTCTCCAAGGAGCTCAGATTTGCTGTCTCCAAACACCCCGCAGCCCGGTTCATCTTTTTGTTTGTTTGTGTATATTTGGGGGATAGAGGCCGGTCCCCCAAGGCAGCTCTGAAAGGATCGGGACTGCTCCACCATGCATAATGCTCTCCATCTTTTGAGGATTCAGTTACACATTTCTGACTGCCTTGCCCTCAGGTTCTGCCTACTCGATGATATCTTTCTTATTTTCGTTTTTATTTTTGGGCCACTGCCCGTTCTTTTCCAAGGATTTCACGCCACGGCCCGAAAACCACCCCCTTCCCCATTTCCCACTCCTCCATCTTCTTGGCAACGTCTCCCTCTGAAGGACGGCTTGTCAGGTTACCCGTCAGCAGCTGATGGAGCCTTGCTAGGTGGGGGTGGGGAAAGCACAACCTCCCCTCCCTAAATCCCCCCCCCCTCAGCAAATTTGAAATGAGACTCCATCTGCAAAGGAGGCCCCAATAGGTCCTGCAGGGTTTTTTTTTTTTTGAGGTGCTCCCAGAACTTGTGTGACCTGTTTGAGAAGAAACTTTTTAAAGGGAACAGGAGGAAGGGGGTGTAACTTGGTGGCAGAACAGCTGCGTTGCTTGCATGCATGTGGATGGTCCCAGGTTTGATCCTTGGCTTACAGCTGGAGGCTATTTACAGGTAGGTAGCCGTGTTGGTCTGAGTCGAAGCGAAATAAAAAAAAATTCCTTCAGTAGCACTTTAAAGACCAACTAAGTTTTTATTTTGGTATGAGCTTTCGTGTGCATGCACACTTCGTCAGATACACTTGAAACAGCAGAGCCAGACCCTTATGTATATACAGAGGGTGGGGTGGGGGTGGGTGGGAATGGGTGATGGGCTGGTAGGAGTGGTAAACCTGTTGATGGCTGTTAACGACTGCTGATGACTGCAATTGGTCCTGCGGAGGAAAAAGCAAGGGCTGAGGCGCTAAAGAAAGCTTGATCATGCATAATGAGATAAGAATCCAATGTCTTTGTTCATCCCAGGTGGTTCCATGGTTTTAAGCTTGGTAATGAGTTCCAATTCAGAAACCTCTCTTTCCAGTCTGTTTCTGAAATCTTTCTGTAATAAAACAGCTGCTTTGAGATCTTGTATAGAATGTCCTGGGAGATTGAAGTGTTCTCCTGCTGGTTTCTCTGTCTTGTGGTTCCTGATGTCAGATTTATGTCCATTTATCCATTGGCGTAGGGTTTGGCCTGTTGGTCCAATATAGAGAGCTGAAGGGCACTGTTAGCATTTGATGGCATACACAATGTTAGAGTTTACCACTCCTACCAGCCCATCACCCATTCCCACCCCCATCCTCTGTATATACATAGGGTCTGGCTCTTCTGTTTCAAGTGTTCATACCAAAATAAAAACTTAGTTGGTCTTTAAGGTGCTACTGAAGGAATTTTTTTATTTAGCTGGAGGCTATGAAACCCTGGAGAGCCACTGCTGCCAGCCAGTGTAGACAAAACTGATCCTAGGTGGACCCAAGGGTCTGACGCAGTCTGACTCAGCTTCCTATGTTCCTAAACCTGCCCATATTGGTCTGAAAAACCAGCTCTCCAAAGAGAGCTGCCTTGCCTACAAATTTCATCCGTTTCTGCCAAAAGGTTACAGATACACAGCAAGACAGACACCTGAAGCTTCAAAAAGCAAGCTCATCTGGGCTGGATGGATTTATGGCTTGACTCGGTATATGACAGCTTCCTTGTTTTCCTATAATCCGTGCAGCAGGAATACTGCAAGGGCCAGAGAGAGAACTTTGGAGGGCTAGATTCGCCTCTCCATGCCTGAGGTTTCCCCACTCCTGGTATAGGGTCTCTAATACATGGATAATAGCTGAGGGGGGACGGGCGATTGCTTGCAGCCGCGAGCAGGAGATTGTCAGTGGCAATTTGGCGGGTGATTAGTGGCTGCATCAAGGACTCCTGTTGATTGGCTGCTGCTGCTGCTGCTGCTGCTGCAATTTGATGGCTGCTGTCGGCGAGCGGGCAGACGATTGGTGGCTTCGTCGACCAGGCGGGTGCACAATTTTCAGCACCGCCCCCAAAAGCTCAACACCTCTGGGCAACCACCCCATTTTCTTAATTTGGAACCCCCCAAAGTAGGGGTTGTCTTATACACGGGGGGGTGTTTTACATGGGGAAATATGGTCATTGCCATGTGTTTTCATACTTAATTCATTCTGGGGCAATCAGAATAAGATCCACTATTTGACTATTGATTCAAAACCCTAAAATGTATTTTATATAATTGACTTTTTATTTCTATTCTTTGTATATCTCGCATTGTTGTTTCATTGCTATGGCCGGTGGCTGACGCAAATCACCATTCATTCATTCATTCATACTTAATGACCCTGTAAGGAAAATATCGTATTTTTAAAAGGGGGAGGGAGGAAGAAGGCAGAGATGCCTGTATTTGGAGCAGTGCAAAAAACCACCCACTAACAACCACCCCCCTCCCCCGGTCCCTCCTTACTGAAATGTCTTTTCCATTAGGAATCTGGCCCTCTTTGCAGAAGCTGTCCCAGCCTTCCTACCAGCCAGATCCGAGCCTGGAATCCTTGCGTCTAGCTTTGCAGAAGCAACCATCTATTGGCGGAGGAGAGAGAGAGAGATCTGAAGTGGAGTCAGAAACCCTGGATTCTACCTTCATCACCACCTTCCTGACTCTCTCTGGCCCATCACTAGTCTCTCCCAGTCTTTTTAATTCTTTCTAAAGTCGGCGATCTCCTTCTCCTACTTCAGATGTGGGGTGGAAAGCTTTTAATCAGTCTAGAAGGCCTACACTGCAGGGAGGCCTGTGCCCAGCTTTCTAGCAAATCAGCTCAGAGTTGGAAGGTTTCTCGGTTTTCTTTATTTTTTTATTAGAAATAGGGGGGGCAGTGAGCAGGGAGGCAGGAGAGAAGCTAGGCTAGGTCTCCCTTTCTAGATGACAATGGAGATTCTCGATTGAACGGAGAGGCAGCCAAGATGCTTTGGGGGCTCTCTACCTCCGCCTGACTTTGGAATCAACAACAGGCTTTTAAAATATACCTATATAGGGCAATCCAGTTTCAAATCCAGTGACGGGATATTCTTCCCAAACAGCCCAGGATGGAGGCAGTCGGGGAACAACTGTGTGGTTCTCTACCCTCCATTCCTGCAAAGAGCATTCCTGTCTCTGAATTCTGGGGCTTTGCATTTTTTGAGTCTCTGGAACGGAGGGGGGAGAACAGAGCAAATGATCTGGAGATGCTTGCCTGACACTGCCTGGTCCCCCCCCCCTATTGACATTGGGGCTCCTTTCAGTTAGTGGGAGTTTGGAAGGCTCCACTACCACGGCCAGAAGTGTGTATCTAAAAATTAACTCTCGGGCTGCTTGGGTAATGGTGGGTGAAAATTCCCTCCTGTGCCACCAGGGGGTGCTGTGATGCCAGGGCAGCATTTCAAAGTTGCTTCTCTTTTTCCACTGCAAGAAACAAACAAACCCGCCTTCTCTGGGCATGCCCCACTTGCTTCTCTCTGATCTATCACATTGCTGCCTAGATTTTTATTTATTTATTTAAAGAAGAAACTCATTTTGCCCATTCCCTCCCCAGGAGAATGTCTGCATAACTGTTAGCACATATATGAATAAATACAGCCTATTCTATCACACACAGTTATCCATGGGAGCATTTGATGTCCAGAAAGCATGGGCTGTTTTGAATATGTTTCTAATTAAACACGGAAATGTTTAACGTTGCTCTTAAGTCTTTTTGTTTCCTTGTTTGTTTGATGGCTGTTGTTTTTCCTGCTCAAAAAAAATAAAATAAAAATGTTTTGATGTACACACCATTTAGACATTAACACCCGATCTTCTGAATGTGCCAGATAAATGGAAACTCCTTTCTCAAGAGAAGAAAACTTCTTTCGAGTACAGCGGTACCTTGGTTCTCAAACGCCTTGGTACTCAATCAACTTGGAACCCGAACACTGCAAACCTGGAAGTAAGTGTTCCAGTTTGCGAACTTTTTTTTGGAAGCCGAACACGCTCAGTTTTGAGTGTTACGCTTCCAATTTGAGTGCTACACTTCTGTTTCGAATGTTACGCTGAGGTCTGTTTGTTTTTGCTAGTTATTTTGCATTTTTGCAGGTTTTTTTGTTTTGTTTTTGTGACTTTGTGGAACCCAGTCCAGGTACTGATGTGACTGCAGTACATTGTTTATTGCTTTCATTTTATGGACCAACGGTCTCGTTTGATAGTAAAACTCACGTTACATTGCTGTTTTAGGGGTTGTTTTTAAAAGTCTGGAATGGATTCATCAGTATTGCATTACTTTCTATGGGAAAGCATGCCTTGGTTTTGGAACGCTTTGGTTTTGGAATGGACTTCCAGAACAGATTAAGTTTGAGAACAAAGGTACCACTGTATTACTAAAGTTGGGTGCCTCCCCCCCCCCTCTGCTGAGCAGTGGCAAGAGCCCGGGGGGGGGGGGGTCCCAGGCACTCACCCAGGGCCTGTGGTCCTTTGGAGAATTGAGACACGGCAGAGACTGTCGTAGCTTTCAGAAATATGGTTTATTCACCTATTTACACCTTCAATCTGCATGGAGAAAGCAGGTCTTGATCTAGCACTCTAACCATTGCACCATGCTGCCTGACATTTTAATAAGGCATTCCAGCCAGATTCGGCTACTGCATTGATCATCTACGCCGGCGAATTCCTTGCCACTTGGCCACAAAGGGAGACTCATTCGTAGCTTTCTGAGACGCCCACATCTCTCTTTTATCGTTCTGCCGCTGCTGGATGGCTTCTGCCAAGATAATTGCATCGTCCTCTGGAGTGGAGGCTTCTGACGGCTGCCTGAGATGGTCTCCTTGCCGGTCGGAGCCTTGGAATAACCTTCAGCCAATTACGGCGCTGGGCACTTTGCTGTAGCAGCCTCCTCCTGGCTCCCAGATCTGCCGTGGACACAGATCTTGGAGAGTTTGTCTCTCCTCTGACTGCTGCTCCCTTCCCACCCAACCCTCCGCACTTCGCAGGGTTTTAATTGCCTAGGATTTTTTCCTCTCCTTCCGCCTTGGCAGAGGTCTCTGCTGAAATAAAACAAAGATCAAATTGGTTTGGGAAAGAGGGAATCCAGCTACAAGCAGATGGTGGTGGGGATAAGTTTATGCGTGCTTTTTCAAGATTGTTCCTCTCCTCATTTTTCTACATCTTGCTTAGAAGTGTGTCAACACGAATCCTTCGAACTACCCAGAGATTTTCTTTTTAACGCCGGAGGCAATAATTCAGTATTGCAGTTTTCTCGCTTCTTCTCTGATTTGATTTGCTGCAATCTCGTTCCCTCTCTTCCCTCGCCCCTGCGGCCTTTTCTGGGGAGCTGATGGAATCCCACCCCCTCAATTTACATAAATTCCCTATTATTATTATTATTATTATTATTATTATTATTATTATTATTACGCTTTTGCTCTTCTGCTTGGAGGAGAGAGCAGAGGCTGCCAACGGGAGGGAAGGGGGGGGGCAGGATGGCAAGCGGTAGGGTACCGTTATTATTATTATTATTATTATTATTATTATTATTATTATTATTAATTCAACTTATACACCGCCCTATACCTGGAAGTCTCAGGGTGATTCACAACACGATCACAACATATAAAATCAAACCAAAAGCAATAACCCAATAACCGTCCACCAAAAAAGCCACATTCTAAAAGGGATGTCAATAAGATCAACCAAAGGCCTGGTTTAAAAAGGAACATTTTTGCCTGGGGAGAGCATTCCAAAAACGGGGAGCCACTGCAGAAAAGGCCCTGTTCTTGTGTTGCCACCCTGCAGACCTCTCCAGGAGGAGGCAGGCCCGGCTCGCCCATTGACTCTAGTGGCGCAATGCACCACGGCGC
The DNA here is from genome assembly GCF_965207765.1 of Zootoca vivipara. Taxonomy (NCBI): domain Eukaryota; kingdom Metazoa; phylum Chordata; class Lepidosauria; order Squamata; family Lacertidae; genus Zootoca; species Zootoca vivipara. The sequence continues at coordinate 91,645,028 of NC_142589.1, read as the reverse complement.
CTGGGCGATCAGGGGGCACTGAGGGGCGCCCCAGCAAGTGGGAGAGCTTCGCGGCGGCCTCCCTTTTCCCTCCACCAGCCGCACTGCGAGAGCAGGGAGGGAAGTGAGCGGCACAGGGGCACTAGGACCCTGTTCCACTCTGCAGCGCCAGGGTCATCCCTCACCCCGGCGCTGCGTTTCATTGGTAGAGGTGACGCCATTCTATGTAACCGTCCAGGGGTCCTTTACTACATGTATATTGAATCAAGGAATCATAGAACTGTAGAGCTGGAAGGGGCAATGAGGCGCCGTGTAGTCCGAGCCCCTACACTACAGGAATTCTTTGCTCAACAAGGGACTTGAACCCACGACCCTGAGATTAGGAGCCTCGTGCTCTACTGATTGAGCTATTGAGGACATCCAGGTAATTGCAATAAAACTAGCGGAGGAGGAGGAGGAGGAGGAGGAGGAGGAGGAGGAGGAGGAGGAGGAGGAGGAGGAGAAGAAGAAGAAGAAGAAGAAGAAGAAGAAGAAGAAGAAGAAGAAGAAGAAGAAGAAGAAGAAGAAGAAGAAGAAGAAGAAGAAGAAGAAGAAGAAGAAAGCACATATTTCATAAAGCTGGACCTTGTCCGTATAGAATGTTGTTTTTCTTCGTCCGGTTTGGCATTTCCCTTGTTAACATATCCCTAAGAACTGAGCCCCATAGCTGTGAGAACCACACCATTGTGACCCCTGGCACCTAGTGTTATAAGAATTTAAGGTCTCAAATATATAAATTAAATGTTCATAAATTGACAAGGCAAACACATACGTAAGTATATAAACCACTTGTCTGCAAATAGTACAGGAGAGCAATCCTGAAACCATTTTGACTCTCCCAAATGGACCTCAAATGTTTCTCTGCAAGGAGGAAGGAAGTGGAAAAGCCTCTCCATTGTCTTTTGCTTACCTGCCTTTAGGGCATCTTTGTGTATGAATAGGGTGAGCCTGTGACCTGGATTAAGGAATTAAAGTATTTACCATCACAAAAGAATGGCTGGGCTGCCCAAGTAAAGCAATCACTGGCCATTGTCAGGTATTCTGGCAAACAGGATTTCTGCTGCAGACCGCCTCCTTCTGTGATGTATGTATGATGTTTTGGGGGGTGGTCATGAGCCAACCTAGCAGTTCGAAAGTCAAAATGCAAGTAGATACAGTAAATAGGAACCGCTACAGCGGGAAGGTAAACGGCGTTTCCATGTGCTGCTCTGGTTTGCCAGAAGCGGCTTTGTCATGCTGGCCACATGACCTGGAAGCTGTACGCCGGCTCCCTCGGCCAATAATGCTAGATGAGCGCGCAACCCCAGAGTCGGTCACGACTGGACCTAATGGTCAGGGGTCCCTTTACCTTTACCTTTACCATGAGCTGTTGTTGTTTAGTCGTTTAGTCGTGTCCGACTCTTCGTGACCCCATGGACCATAGCACGCCAGGCACTCCTGTCTTGCACTGCCTCCCGCAGTTTGGTCAAACTCATGCTCGTAGCTTCGAGAACACTGTCCAACCATCTTGTCCTCTGTCGTCCCCTTCTCCTAGTGCCTTCAATCTTTCCCAACATCAGGGTCTTTTCCAAGGATTCTTCTCTTCTCATGAGGTGGCCAAAGTATTGGAGCCTCAGCTTCACGATCTGTCCTTCCAGGGAGCACTCAGGGCTGATTTCCTTAAGAATAGATAGGTTTGATCTTCTTGCAGTCCATGGGACTCTCAAGAGTCTCCTCCAGCACCATAATTCAAAAGCATCAATTCTTCGGCGATCAGCCTTCTTTATGGTCCAGCTCTCACTTCCATACATCACTACTGGGAAAACTATAGCTTTAACTATACGGACCTTTGTCGGCAAGGTGATGTCTCTGCTTTTTAAGATGCTGTCTAGGTTTGTCATTGCTTTTCTCCCAAGAAGCAGGCGTCTTTTAATTTCGTGACTGCTGTCACCACCTGCAGTGATCAAGGAGCCCAAGAAAGTAAAATCTCTCACTGCCTCCATTTCTTCACCTTCTATTTGCCAGGAGGTGATGGGACCAGTGGCCATGATCTTAGTTTTTTTGATGTTGAACTTCAGACCATATTTTGCACTCTCCTCTTTCACCCTCATTAAAAGGTTCTTTAATTCCTCCTCGCTTTCTGCCATCAAGGTTGTGTCATCTGCATATCTGAGGTTGTTGATATTTCTTCCGGCAATCTTAATTCCGTTTTGGGATTCATCTAGTCCAGCCTTTCGCATGATGAATTCTGCATATAAGTTAAATAAGCAGGGAGACAATATACAACCTTGTCGTACTCCTTTCCCAATTTTGAACCAATCAGTTGTTCCATATCCAGTTCTAACTGTAGCTTCTTGTCCCACATAGAGATTTCTCAGGAGACAGATGAGGTGATCAGGCACTCCCATTTCTTTAAGAACTTGCCATAGTTTGCTGTGGTCGACACAGTCAAAGGCTTTTGCATAGTCAATGAAGCAGAAGTAGACGTTTTTCTGGAACTCTCTAGCTTTCTCCATAATCCAGCGCATGTTTGCTATTTGGTCTCTGGTTCCTCTGCCCTTTCGAAATCCAGCTTGTACTTCTGGGAGTTCTCGGTCCACATACTGCCTAAGTCTGCCTTGTAGAATTTTAAGCATAACCTTGCTAGCGTGTGAAATGAGCGCAATTGTGCGGTAGTTGGAGCATTCTTTGGCACTGCCCTTCTTTGGAATTGGGATGTAGACTGATCTTCTCCAATCCTCTGGCCATTGCTGAGTTTTCCAAACTTGCTGGCATATTGGGTGTAGCACCTTAACAGCATCATCTTTTAAAATTTTAAATAGTTCAGCTGGAATATCATCACTTCCACTGGCCTTGTTATTAGCAATGCTTTCTAAGGCCCATTTGACTTCACTCTCCAAGATGTCTGGCTCAAGGTCAGCAACCACACTACCTGGGGTGTACGAGACCTCCATATCTATCTGGTATAATTCCTCTGTGTATTCTTGCCACCTCTTCTTGATGTCTTCTGCTTCTGTTAGGTCCTTACCACTTTTGTCCTTGATTATGGTAATCTTTGTACGAAATGTTCCTTTCATATCTCCAATTTTCTTGAACAGATCTCTGGTTTTCCCCATTCTATTGTTTTCCTCTATTTCTTTGCATTGCTCATTTAAGAAGACCCTCTTGTCTTCTTGCTGTTTTTTGGAAATCTGCATTCAGTTTCCTGTATCTTTCCCTATCTCCCTTGCATTTTGCTTGCCTCCTCTCCTCCGCTATTTGTAAGGCCTCGTTGGATAGCCATTTTGCTTTCTTGCATTTCCTTTTCCTTGGGATGGTTTTCGTTGCTGCCTCCTGTATAATGTTACGAGCCTCCATCCATAGTTCTTCAGGCACTCTGTCCACCAAATCTAAATCCTTAAACCTGTTCCTCACTTCCACTGTGTATTCATAAGGGATTTGATTCAGATTGTATCTTACTGGCCCAGTGGTTTTTCCTACTTTCTTCAGTTTAAGCTGGAATTTTGCTATAAGAAGCTGATGATCTGAGTTACAGTCAGCTCCAGGTCTTGTTTTTGCTGAGTGTATAGAGCTTCTCCATCTTTGGCTGCAGAGAATATAATCAATCTGATTTCGATGCTGCCCATTTTGTGATATCCATGTGTAGAGTCGTCTCTTGTGTTGTTGGAAGAGAGTGTTGGTGGGCAATTTCAAAAGTCTATATACGAGCTTGCACACCAATGTTCCTCCTCCCTCCTGCGTGTGGTGAGTGAGCACCCTGTTGCAACAGTTTAATAAAGATCAGGCTTACCGGTACTAGCTGCTTTGCTTCTCAATATTCTCTGGTTGGCCTCTGTTATTTTCTCCAACCAACAGGGAACCCACTTAAGGACTCTATGCGGGCTCCTGAATATCCCACAAGGGAAAAGGAGCAGGGGTTTTTTCTACATCATCTGGCTATATAGCAAGTTTCTCAGCCACGCAACAGGTGAGCAATAAGCTCTTTATTAGACAAATCCAGAGCAGCTGGAAAATTGTAGGGAAATAAAGCTATCTTAGGATCTGGTGAGGCAGATTGTTTGGTGATTTGGATTATCCGTTAAAAGACTTTGCCCCAGAAAGGGAGACACCTTAAAAAAAAAAAAACCACCCTCTCTCATAATCTGAGTACCCAACAGAGTCGGAGCTGAATGTTGGGAGACAGAGAAAAGGCATGATTTGCTCACATGGTGCATACTGAAAATTATGGGATTCCCTTGCAAAAGAGCAACAATGGTCTGGACAGCTTTGAAAGAGGATCAGGCAAACTTGCAGAGGGCGAGGCTATCCATGGCTATGTTATAAGAATTCTAAGGTCTGAAATATAGAATAAATGTTCATAATAAATGTGCAAGGCAAACACATAGAATCATAGAATCATAGAGTTGGAAGAGACCACAAGGGCCATCCAGTCCAACCCCCTGCCAAGCAGGAAACACCATCAAAGCATTCTTGACATATGCCTGTCAAGCCTCTGCTTAAAGACCTCCAAAGAAGGAGACTCCACCACACTCCTTGGCAGCAGATTCCACTGCTGAACAGTTCTTACTGTCAGCAAGTTCTTCCTAATGTTTAGGTGGAATCTTCTTTCTTGTAGTTTGAATCCATTGCTCCATGTCTGCTTCTCTGGAGCAGCAGAAAACAACCTTTCTCCCTCCTCTACATACATCATAAGTATATAAAACCACATGTCTGAAATAGTACAGGAGAGCAATCCTGAAGCCATTTTGACTCTCCCCAATGGACCTCAAATATTTCCCTGCAAGGATTAAGGAAATGGGAAAAGCTTTCCAATTGTCTTTCAACCATAGGGGTATACACCTCCCTTTGCAAATACAGCCTGGCAAGTATCTGTGAAGCTGAGCAAAGTATCAAAATGTGCAAGAGATTCAGGAAGTATTTACCATCTCCAAGGAATGGCCAGGCTACCCAGAAAATGCAATCAAGTAAGGCATTATTATCAGGTATCTTGGCAGACAGGAGAGAAGCAACACTCTCAAATTCCTGCTGGAGACTGCCACCTTCTGTGATGTATGTATGATGTTTTGGGGGGTGGTCTTGGGCTACAGGGTGGGCAATTTCAAAAGTCTATATAGGGGCTTGCGCACCATTGTTCAAGGTTCTCCTCCCTCCTGCGTGTGGTGAGTGGGGACCCTGTTGCAACAGTTTAATAAAGATCAGGCTTACTAGCCGCTTTGCTTCTCAATATGTACTCTGTTTGGCCTTTGTTATTTTTCTCCTACCGATAGGGAAGCCACTTAAGGACTCTATACAGGCTCTGGAATACCCTGTAAGGGAAAGAGAGCAGTTTTTTTCCCTTCTTATAACAGCTAGCAATCGTGATGTCCGTGTTCTCCTTCCAAGATCAGATGCAGTGAGTGCCTCCGAAGACCAGTGGGGAAGAGTTGCCCTTCTGCTTGGATCCTGCCTGTGGGCAACCCATTTGCGGCATGTGCTTGGCTACAGCGAGAGCAGGAAGCTGGAACAGACAGGCCCCCTTTGAACTGATCCAGCACCCTTAAAGGTAAAGGTAAAGGTAAAGGGACCCCTGACCATTAGGTCCAGTCGCGGACGACTCTGGGGTTGCGGCGCTCATCTCGCTTTACTGGCTGAGGGAGCCGGCGTACAGCTTCCAGGTCATGTGGTCAGCATGACTAAGCCACTTCTGGTGAACCAGAGCAGCGCACGGAAATGCCGTTTACCTTCCCGCTGGAGTGGTACCTATTTATCTACTTTTGATGTGCTTTCGAACTGTTAGGTTGGCAGGAGCTGGGACCGAGCAACGGGAGCTCATCCCGTCATGGGGATTTGAACCGTCAACCTTCTGATCGGCAAGCCCTAGGCTCTGTGGTTTAACCCACAGTGCTACCCGCTGTGTTTAACCCTTACGCAATGCTTATTTACATATTTTTATTTTCATTCTTTTTAAAATTATTATTGCATTGACAGCTCAAGCTGGCGTACATGGTCCGTTTGATCCCCACAACAACCTTGTGAGGTAGGTAAGGCTGAGACTGAGTGGCTGGCCATACCGAGTGAGCTTCCTGGCCGAGTGGGGATAGATGGAGGACCCTGGCTGCTTCTCCCAGGTCCCAGTGCAGCACTCTGACCACTGCACCACACTGCCTCTCTGTCAGTTCCCACTTTCAAAACAGCACCTTGTAATTCAGCACTCGTCAGGAATGAGCCAGCTCCAAGGGAAGGTTTGCAGCCCACTGCAGAAAGCAGCCAGGAACAGAGAGGCTTTGATGTTAGTCAGGCAGGGGAGAGCCGGCAGGCTGGAACACAGCCAAAGTTTGCCAGAAGCACAAACAGGCGCGGACAAACTCAGAAACAACCTCTCAGAAAAGGAAGAGGTTGGAGCTGATCTACTAAGTCTCAAGAGTCGGCGAATGGGAGGGCTGCTAGATAGGAAGCAAAACAAGAGACGAAAGGGTTGTAAGTTCAATATCTTCTGTTGACGCCGGAAGGAGTCTTCAGAAGGGTTATCTTGAGACAGGATGCCAGAGGCTTTGTTAGAACCATCTTGTTTTTGCAATAAATGCTCCTGGACTCCTGACAGCACTTCAGAAAACCCATGAGCATTTTGGCCATGGGGAGTTTCAGCAGCTTTATTTGGTGTCAAATCCTGCCCTCGGAACACAGACTGCTCCTTTTTGCAGAACTCAATCCTTGCAGGGGGTTGGACTAGATGAAACTTCAGGTCCCTTCCAATTCTATGATTCCATCGTGTCTCTTATCCCCCTTAGTCTTCTCTCCCTCCCCCATCTTCCACCCATTCAATTGCAAAGCAGTAGGCATTTCCTTGGAGAGAGGGGGGAAAACGCCAGCGCCTTTTGATTGTTCTAATTTTAATATCCCGCGACAACTTCCCACCGCTCCCAGGTAAAGGTGAGCGCTGAACAAGAACAGGCCCCTGACTTTGATTTATGCTTCCTATTTTCTATTTATCCGGCAACTTTTCTCTCTCTCTCTCCGCTTTGCCATTGTGCAAGGAACAAAGGAGAGATGAAAAGCAGCCTGGCCTTAAACCGCTGTGCTGGAAATCGCTTCCTGGTAATGAATGAAGCCATGACGCCAAATGGGAAGAAAAGACTCTGAGATCCCAGGACCCGCGGGGTTGCTTTGTTGATGGTTTTCCGGTTCTGCATGCGAGGGGGCAGTTCTGGGTCGAGAGATGGGCCCCTGGCCTGATCCAGTAAGCTCTTCTTCTATTCCCTGAGGGGCATCTGGGTGCCCCCTTTGCGAAGAGGGTGCTGGTCCAGATGGGCAAGCAACGTCTTCCTATATGCTCACGGATTCTAGCTGCTGCTGCTGCTGCATCGCTATTGATGGAATCTTTTGAGGAGTTGGAGATGGTGTTTATAAGGGGTCCACGTTTCACAAGCATACAGTAAGGTTGGGAGTGCAATAGCTTTGTAAACCAGCATTTGGGTTTCCCTGCGAATGTCCCGGTCCTCAAACACTCTGCCCATAAAATCGAGAGAAAGCTGCACTCGCAGAGCTCAGGCGATACTGGATTTCGGCATCAGTGTCAGTCCTTGCGGAAAGGTAACTGCCCAGGTAGGAGAAGTGATCGCTCCAATTGGAGAACAGCCTTTCCCGTTTTTTGTTTTGTTTTTTAAATTAACATTTTAAGATTTCTCCAGTTATATAAATGCCCCATAATTAAAAGCTCCCACGGAAATATAAAGCCACCACAATTTGAAGTTCTGTGCAGGGGTGGTGGAGCCGTTCAGCCTAACAACAACAACAACAACAACAACAACAACAACATTATTTATACCTGGCCCATCTGGCTGGGTTTCCCTAGCCACTCTGGGCGGCTCCCAACAGAATATTAAAAACACGCTAAAACATCAAACATTAAAAACTTCCCTAAACAGGGCTGCCTTCAGATGTCTTCTAAAAGTCAGTTGGTTGTTTATTTCCTTGACATCTGATGGGAGGGTATTCTACAGGGTGGGCGCCACCACCGAGAAGGCCCTCTGCCTGGTTCCCTGTAACCTCACTTCTCGCAGGGAGGGAACTGCCAGAAGACCCTCGGAGATGGACCTCAGTGTCCGGGCTGTACGATTGGGGGGTGGGGTGAGGACACTCCTTCAGGTAGGGAGGAGCTTAAAGGAAGCCCCTGCTGAGATTTCCCAAGCCATTGGGCTGTAGTGGTTAGTGTGTCAGAATACGAGCTAGGAGTCTTGATTTCGAATCCCCACTTGGCATGAAACTCACCATGGATGGTGCTGTCCCTCGGCCTAACCTACCTCGCAGGGTTGTTGTAATGATAATATGAGGAGGTTGGGGTGAACTGTGTATGTTACGCTGCATTCCTTGGAAGAACGAAACGGGAAAACAATAAAATAAATGTGGGCGAACAGTACAGGCTTTCTTCCTCCTCCTATGCCCTCTGCCAGCCCCTGCAGGGCATCGGTTGCTTGCCAGCTGTTGCAGTTGGGCAAGGCTGGACTTTTGCCCAGGCCCTGTGTTTATCCAAAGGGAAACCTGTTCGCCTTGAGCGTTTGTTTTCCTCCTGCAGCCCGTGCAAACACACTCTCCTTTTGTTACTTGCCTGCTGCCCCCGCCCCCCCCCCCACCTCGCTGGCCCCAGTTACCGTACTGTCTGCAAAAGGGCATCTTTGCAGGACTCTGCCCAAAACAGAAAGAAAGAAAAGAGGCCTTCTAGGAAACAGGTGAAATTGAAATCAAACTTTGCTGGGCACAGAATGATAACCTGGAAAGAGAAGGTGGCTGCAGATGTCCAGGAAGAGATGAGATGCATTGATCGATATACCGGTAGGGTTGCCAGACTCAATAGTGGACAGGACTTCTGTGCCTTTAATTGCCCTGCTCCCTTTTGAATCTGGAAACCTTAAAGAGAAACCAGCACACCCTTTGTTTAATTTCCAAGCAAAGGGTCTGCTGGTTTCTCTTTAAGGTTTCCAGACTCAAAAGAGAGCAGGGCAATTAAAGGCACAGAAGTCCTGTCCTCTATTGAGTCTGGCAACCCTAGATCGACATCTGATTGCCATGCCATGCTCCTCGCATGAGAAAGTGGGCAAAGGAAAGCTTTTCTCCCCCTCTCGTAATGCCAGAACAGAGCTGAATGGCAGAAGACAGATAAAAGAAAGAGTTAAATCATGAAATTCGCACCCACAAGAGGCAGAGGTGTAGGGTTGCCATATGTTCAGAAGCTGAACAACTTTGAGGTTGATTTCTCAAACTTTGGGCCATTTCCTCTCCCCTTCCCTCCCCCCCCCAAAAAAACTTATTTGTCTGGATTTTTTACTTCCTGAAATACAGCAACCCTACACAGAAGGCCGCAGGTGGCGCTGTGTGTTAAACCACAGAGCCTAGGGCTTGCCGATCAGAAGGTCGGCGGTTCGAATCCCCGCAACGGATTGAGCTTCTGTTGCTCAGTCCCAGCTCCTGCCAACCTAGCAGTTCGAAAGCACGTCAAAGTTCAAGTAGATAAATAGGTACCGCTCCAAGCAGGAAGGTAAACGGCGTTTCCATGAGCTGCTCTGGTTTGCCAGAAGCGGCTTTGTCATGCTGGCCACATGATCTGGAAGCTGTACGCCAGCTCCCTCGGCCAATAATGCGAGAAGAGTGACGCAACGCCAGAGTCGGTCATGACTGGACCTAATGGTCAGGGGTCCCTTTACCTTTACACAGAAGGCCACTGTTGTAGAAAACTTGGGGGTTGGTTTTTGCTGCCACATGGGACTCTGAGCCCCCTAAGTCCATGACTGGTCTGGGAAAGTACGGAAGCAGCATCCAGTGAAAGCAAGGAAGATTTTTATTTTTCTCTTGTGACAGAGTTCCACCCCCTTCTTGCTAGGAAGTGAGGGACCAAGAACAAACTGCAGGAACATTTAAGACTTTAGACACTGCCCCAACCCCTTAGTCAAAGACCACCCCGAAAGCATCATACATACATCACAGAAACAGGTAGTCTGCCACAGAAATTTGAGAGTGTGGCTTCTCTCGTGCCTACCAAGATACCTGATAATGTTTTACTGATTGCATTACCTGGGCAGTCTGGCCATTCTTTTGAGATGGTAAATACTTTCTCCTTCTTGAATCCAGGTCACAGGACACCCCCTCTTCATACACGATATATGCCCCGAAGACAGGATTTGTAAGTGAAAGAACTATCAGGAAAGCTGCCTCCTTCTGCAGAGGAAATTAATTTAGAATAATCAGGAGAGCTATTTGGGGTTGTTCTGTGGGCTAAAATAATGCGCAGCTTTCTCAGGGAATATTTCCTAAATTTTGAAGGGTGGAGGATTGGGTTTTCTGCGGAGCGTGTGTTTGCCATGTGTGTGTGTACCCTAAAATTTTATAGGGTATACACATATGGTTTTAAAAAGAGGACTGGACAAATTTGCAGACAATGTGACCATTGATGAGAAGAGGATGCTCCTCTGATGGTCTTATAAATCCAGCCAGCCACCGTTGTCCCTCTTCTTTCAGTCCAAACTCCCTTGCAGGGGTGGCGTGAGGACTGAGGCAGGGGAAGGGAAGAACAGGGATATCAGAATGAAAAAGAAGGATGCCTCTCTTTGCCCAGCAACAGTATGCAAAAATCTCTGTACACTTTTGCTGTGGAACAGATGGCAGGGGGGTAGAATAAGTGTAGAAGCAGGGTGTCAAAGCTCACAAATTTTCGAGAAGCCTTAGAATAGCATCCCAATTAAGCAAGTGGCAACCTCCCTCTGGCCACGGACCTCGTCGCAAACTCACACACAGACAGAGACCTCCGCTGGCATTCTTTCTTGGAAGCTGGTTGGGAAGATTTTTCCCCCTCTCCCTTATTTGTTTATGCAGCTTCCCTTGCTTAAGTTCATGCATGTGTATGGCTCTCCCTCTCTTCCAAATTTTATCCGAACAACGACCCCACAAAGTAGGCCAGGCAGAGACAGACAGAAAGAGAGAGACTCGTTCCCCAAAGTCAACCGGTGATGCTTCATGGTTGAGTTGGGATTTGAACTCGGGTCTTGCAGCCCCTAGCCCGGCAGGCACTCTAACAGCTACATCACACTGGAGTTTGTTGTTGGGATGGCACCCAAGACCTTGGCTGCACCCATCTTTAAAAAGGTAAAGGTAAAGGGACCCCTGACCATTAGGTCCAGTCGTGACCAACTCTGGGGTTGCGCGCTCATCTCACATTATTGGCCAAGGGAGCCGGCGTACAGCTTCCAGGTCATGTGGCCAGCATGACAAAGCCGCTTCTGGCAAACCAGAGCAGCACATGGAAACACCGTTTACCTTCCCGCTATAGCGGTTCCTATTTATCTACTTGCATTTTGATGTGCTTTCGAACTGCTAGGTTGGCAGGAGCTGGGACCAAGCAACGGGAGCTCACCCCGTCACAGGGATTCGAACCGCCGACCTTCTGATCCCATCTTTAGGGCACAGCAATTGGAAGCTTAAAGGGAACTCTCAGATTTTTTTTCTCCTTTGCAAGCAGGACTTGCTATCAGCGCCAATTAGCTGATAGGTAGGGACAGCGTCTCCTACTGCCGAACTACCTCCCAAGGAACCATTGGAAGCTGAAAGGGAACGCTCAGTCTTTGCAAGCAGGCCTCTCCATCAGCGCCCATCAATTGATTGGGGGTGACAGCAAGCCCCCCACTGCAGTCGACCGAACTAGCTTCAAGGGAACAAGCAGAAGCTTAAAGGGAATTGGTGTTTGTCTCCTTTGCAAGCAGGGCTTGCTCTCTGTTAGGGAGGTGGCGGTGGGACAGGTCAGAGGGTGGAGGGGGAGCAGAATGATTGGATGCTGTCAGGAGTATGGGCAGGAGTCAGGTTCTGGGGCCTGTAGTGCTTTGCAGGACTGGGGCCTGCCTCAGCTTGTGCAGGAGAAGCAAGGAGTGGCCACTCAGGTGAAGACCTCAGCTTGTGCTGGAGAGGCAAGGAGTGGTCACTCAGGTGAGGCCACTTGATACCTCACTGCACCTGGTGGCAGGAGCTGGGAGGGATAAAAGCTCAGCATTTCCCTTCAGCTCTTTGCCACAGCAACGCTATCCCTGCCTGGTTGCCTCTGTCCTCTTGGACCCTCGCCTTGCCGACGCCTTGCTCCTCGACCCTTGGACCTTTGTCTTGCCGACGCCATGCTCCTTGACTCCCAGACCTTTGCCTCTGCCTTGCTCCTTGACCCTGCGACTACCTGCCGCTGAACCCTCAACCTGGCACCTGTTCCTGCTTCTACACCACCATCTTGCCTCTGGTCCTGACGTCCTCAGCCAGGGCTTCAACCGCCCGCCGACCGGACCGTGACAGATGCTGAACAAGCAACAGGCCTGAGTAAGAGGTGGGGGGCTGAGGTTGCAACAGATTCGCAGGAGCCTGCCGGTGGGACTGTGTTCAGCTCCCTTCCTCCCTTGTCTCCAGGAGCAGGGAGGGCCTTGCGTGCAGCAGAACAGAGAGCAGAGTGGGGCCCTCCCCGACAGTCTAAGGCTGCTGGGAAAACATCCTACCAAGGAGGAGAAGTAAAGGGAAGTTGGAGGCACAGGTCGCTAATTCTGCAACTGCTTTACCAGGGCCAGTCTTGCCCCATAGGTTTCTCTGCTTGCATTCTGTTTCCTCCTGAGTATCCCTGACACCGGGAGTGCCAGCTGGGATCCGCCTCATGCCTTCAAAGTGACACCTTGACAGCACCGATCCATTGATCTGGTGTCTCTTGTTATAATGGCATCAAGTGAATGATGGCTGGATCCAGTCCCCCACTCCACAACTAGGTATGGTTGCTGCGGCCACCAGATCCAATCACAAAACCCCCATGCCTGCAATTTTTGGCAATGACTGGGTACAGGGAGGTCAATCTGAGCTCCCCACCCCTCTGCTCACTCCGGCCCTGCAGCAGAGGGTGATCTCCACTGCACTTGGGCACCACTAGTGGCCAGGAGGTGGCAGCGCAGCTTTTGGACCTCCAGGCCGCCAGGTGACGTCAGAAGCCAACGGGAGCCCCCTTTAAACTTCTCGGTTTCTCCAGAGCAGTGAGAGACATGAGAGAAGGGTCGGCTGCTATGATCTAGACCAGGCACCCCCAAACTGCCGCCCTCCAGATGTTTTGGCCTACAACTCCCATGATTCCTAGCTAAGAGGACCAGTGGTCAGGGGTGATGGGAATTGTAGTCCAAAACACCTGGAAGGCTGAAGTCTGGGGATGTCTGATCTTGACGTGTGTACAAACTGACCCGCACCCAGTGAATGCCAGACACTTGCCTGGCTGGCTCAGATACGGCCTCCAACGCCTGCTGCTCCATGGCGTGCACTGAAAAACCCACATTTCCCCCTCTTCTTTGTGAAATCTCAGTGGCAGTTGTCTTCCAAGACTATTTTCGGTGTCAGATTAGCCGGGGCTGACTCCCCCTCCTTTCCACCTGCTTGTCGGAGGGGCATCTGCTTCGAGTGCCCGCCTGTAATTTATGAGGTGTCCTTGCCTGCTGTGCCAGCCCGGCGGCGAGACACAGCCTTAACGAGCAGCGGACCTTTAACGAGATGAACGCCGGTGGCATGAATCTTTTTAATTTCCTCTGGTGTGACGCGAAATGTAGCCTTTTGCGCCCACCCCCTCCTTCCCTCCCTCTCGTGCACTTGACAGCTCAAAGGTCTGGGAAGAGAGGAGAGTTATGGGTATGGATCAGGACCAGGGTCAGGGAGAGAAGAACCAGGGGCTGAGGCTCAGGTGGGTGGATGAGTGGGTGGCGCTGGCATGAGGGAGGAGCCAGATTCCCTGGGGGTGGGGCTTATCAGAGCTGGATGAGCCATTGAGCAAAATCTTCTTTGGCGATCCCTCGTAGCTGAGTAAGATTGTCTTCCGTAAGCACGGTTTTAACAGTGAGTCTCTAAGTGACTGTGGAGGCCAATTCTGGATCCACACGTCCTTCCACAGTGGGGACATTGCTTTCCGGGCGGTAGTTGATACCGGTGAGGGTTTTCCAAGCATGCCTTCCTCTTAGCACATTTCTCCCTTTTGTCCTGAGTTCGAGCGTCTTCAAAGCCCATGACACCTTTGGTCAAGGCAGTTCTCCAATTGGAGCGCTCGCAGGCCAGTGTTTCTCAAATGTTGGTGTTTATACTACCCTTTTAAAGATTTGCCTTGAGAGAGTCTTTGAACCTCTTTCGTTGACTGCCAGCATTACGCTTTCCATTTTTAAGTTCGGAATAGAGTAGTTGCTTTGGAAGACGATCATCAGGCATCCGCACAACACGACCAGTCCAACGAAGTTGATGTTGAGGAATCATCGCTTCAACATTGGTGATCTTTGCTTCTTCCAGTACACTGGCATTAGTTCGCCTGCCTTCCCAAGTGATGTGTAAAAATTTTCAGAGACACCGTTGATGGAATCTTCCGAGGAGTTGGAGATAGCGTTTCTAAGTGGTCCATGTTTCACAAGCACACAGTAAGGTTGGTAGTACAATAGCTTTGTAAAGAAGCATTTTGGTTTCCCTGTGAATGTCCCTGTCCTCAAACACTCTGCACTTCAATCGGGTGAAAAATAAGCACGTGCTGAAGGCATTAACGGAAGGACCACAGAAATTTCCCATTGCTGGGTTTTCCATGGACCATATGGTGCAGCTGAATCAAGTTCCACAAAAAAGGCTCCGACAATAAGTGGAAAATTAAATACATACATACAGTACATTGTGTGTGTGTGTGGGCTACCAAACGTCTGGAATTTCCTGGATATAGCCAGGATTCGTCTATTGAAAATAGATTTTTTTAAAAAAATTGTTAAAAATGTCTTGGAAAATAGCTAAAAAACATATTTTTTCTGGAAGAGAGGAGATTTTCCCATAAAAACTCAACAAATTGTGTGTGTGTGGGGGGGGGAGCTCAAAAACTTTGCCAAAAAAACCCTCAAGAACTTTTGTCTTCACTTCTTGAAATATTGCAACCCTAATAGATATATATTAGGCGTGCTCTGGTCCATGGGGTCACGAAGAGCCAGACACGACTAAACGACTAAACAACAACAACAACAATATATATAAAATAAAATTAACAATATAGTGATGATAGAGATTCATGATATACATTAATCTTGGGAATACAACACAGCAAGCATCTGGTAACTGGTAAATGGCAACTCCGTCCATCAAAGGCTCCCATGATCATTCTTATCCTGGTCATGTCGGCTGAATTAGATAAATATTGAGGCTCCAAAATATTTTAAGCTCTTGGGGCCCTCTCTAGGCCTTAATCCGGTGCTGGAGTTTCTGTGCCTAAGGAAAAACCAACTTCCCCAGGGGAGGAGGCATGATGGAACTTTGGAGACAGTGGGCAGAGTTAAGGAGCAGCAAGGTTCCGTAGGGGCGGAGCCACAGTGGATCTGTGCATCTGTGGGTGGAGCTAGGGAAGAACTAGCTTCCCAGTGGGCGGGGCTATGGAGGAACCTGAATAGTCACACCTGTTATCTTCTACAAAATGATTTAAATCACAATTTAAATCACTAGTTAGTAAGACTTGATTTAAATCTCTCTCTCTCTCTCTCTCTCTCTCTCTCTCTCTCTCTCTCTCTCTCTTTACAGAAAGACTCATTCTTGCTAGTGTAATCTTAATATTTACAACCAGATGAAGGTTTCATTTTTGGAATAATAAATTTTCAGCGTGGTTTTTACAGTTGTATCAAAAGTTACTGATTTGGTTATATACTACTGTATTAGAAATACATAGACCAATAATTATGAAATTATTGTGAGGTTTAATAAGTTAACTGTTTATATTTGGACAACTTTTCTGCTGTACTTTATCGGAAGGAGAAAAACAACCATTTCCTTAATAACAATTGAAACAATTTATTTAATTAAAACAATAACATTATAGCATATGTATCCATGTTTGTTAACTGATGTGGTTAAACTTTTTTTTTTAACTAACTTAGACTGAGTTTTAGCACACATGAAAAACTTTTTAAAAATCCTTATTTTTGGATGAATAACCCAGCTCTACCTCTCTTTCAAATCAGAACCAGTGAAGGCAGTGAAGGTCCTGTGTGAGTGCCTGGAGGCGGTTGGAGGATGGTGGATAACAGATTGAGGTTGAATCCTGACAAGACAGAAGTACTGTTCGTGGGGGACAGGAGGCGGGCAGGTGTGGAGGATTCCCTGGCTCTGAATGGGGTAACTGTGCCCCTGAAGGACCAGGTGCACAGCCTGGGAGTCATTCTGGACTCACAGCTGTCCATGGAGGCGCAGGTCAATTCTGTGTCCAGGGCAGCTGTCTATCAGCTCCATCTGGAACGCAGGATGAAACCCTACCTGCCTGAAGACTGTCTAGCAAGAGTGGTGCATGCTCTGGTTATCTCCCACTTGGACTACTGCCATGCGCTCTATGTGGGGCTACCTTTGAAGGTGACTCGGAAACTACAACTAATCCAGAATGCGGCAGCTAGACTGGTGACTGGGAGCGGCCGCCGAGACCACATAACACTGGTCTTGAAAGATCTACATTGGCTCCCAGTACGTTTCCGAGCACAATTCAAAGTGTTGGTGCTGACCTTTAAAGCCCTAAATGGCCTCGGTCCAGTACACCTGAAGGAGCGTCTCCACCTCCATCATTCTGCCCGGACACCGAGGTCCAGCACCGAGGGCCTTCTGGCGGTTCCCTCGTTGCGAGATGCCAAGTTGCAGGGAACTAGGCAGAGGGCCTTCTCGGTGGTGGCGCCCGCCCTGTGGAACGCCCTCCCATCAGATGTCAAGGAAATAAACAACTACCTGACTTTTAGAAGACATCTGAAGGCAGCCTCATTTAGGGAAGTTTTTAATGTTTGATGTTTTACTGTGTTTTTAATATTCTGTTGAGAGCCACCCAGAGTGGCTGGGGAAACCCAGCCAGATAGGCGGGGCATAAATAAATAAATGAACAAACAAACAAACAAACAAACAAACTCTTGCCCTGCAGTTCTGCTGTGTGCAAACTCCACCTGTGGGTGCATCTGGGAGGGGTATAAATAAATTATTATTATTATTATCATATGTTCACAGCAAAGCAATCCCGGAGGCAAAACATCCTTGTGGGTGTGTTACGCACCCCACACCAGATCCTACTACATGCAGACTCTTGGTTGCAGCGGGTTGGACTAAATGACCTTCCGGGGTCCCTTTCAAACGCCGACAATGATTTTATTCTTCCCTTTTGTGCACCAGCGCTGTCCTTCTTCGCTGCCCCCGGCTGTTATGACTCCTGCCAGACGGCATGTCACCCTCCCTCTTGCCTTCCCCACCCATCTCCTTCTGCTTTCCCCCTCTGTAATATTAAAGCACTTAATACACTCAGTAGAGCCCTCGAGCGCTGCCGCCTCGCCCTTGGAGTGCCCTTGGAGTGCCCTCGCCTTTTGTCTGGCACGCTGATGGAGCGTGGTGCTCGGGTTGCCGATGCGTTACACACCCCCTCCTCTCAAGCACCCTTCAGCGCAGCACCCGGTAAACGCCAAGAGCTCTTCAACTCCGGATCCACAGGGGGGGGGGTGCGTGGGTCCCACACGCCCCCACACACACACATGGAACACGGAAAGCCCCAACTCCATTATCCTCTCCCTGTCAAGTGGGGACTCAGAAGGGCGGCGTGGCGGAACCAGAAGTGGGGGCATCACCATGCTGCCACACTAACTGATCCCCAGTGTCAAAGCGGTGATTCTTCAACATCAACTTCGTTGGACTGGCCATGTTGTGCGGATGCCTGGAGATCGTCTTCCAAAGCAACTCCTCTATTCCGAGCTTAAAAATGGGAAGCGTAATGCTGGCGGTCAACAAAATAAGTTCAAAGACCCTCTCAAGGCAAATCTAAAAAAAAAAAGTAGTTTGAACACCGACAACTGGGAAACACTGGCCTGCGCCCAACAGCAACTCTCACACCCTGTGGTTTTGAGCGACTGGCATTCAGAAGAATCATAGAATAGAATCATAGAATCGTAGAGTTGGAAGAGACCACAAGGGCCATCTAGTCCAACCCCCTGCCAAGCAGGAAACACCATCAAAGCATTCTTGACATATGTCTGTCAAGCCTCTGCTTAAAAGGTAAAGGGTAAAGGGACCCCTGACCATTAGGTCCAGTCGTGACCGACTCTGGGGTTGCGCGCTCATCTCGCATTATTGGCCGAGGGAACCGGCGTATAGCTTCCGGGTCATGTGGCCAGCATGACAAAGCCGCTTCTGGCGAACCAGAGCAGCGCACGGAAATGCTGTTTACCTTCTCACCGGAGCAGTACATATTTATCTACTTGCACTTTGACGTGCTTTTGAACTGCTAGGTTGGCAGAAGCTGGGACCGAGCAACGGGAGCTCACCCCTGTCACGGGGATTCGAACCGCCGACCTTCTGGTCGGCAAGCCCTAGGCTCTGTGGTTTAACCCACTACGCCCCTCGGCCCGTAGACTCAAGCTGTAGGTACGTGTAAATAAACTATATAGCTGTCTCCTCCGTATCTCATTTCCAAAAGGAAACAAGATCCCCGTGTTAGGGGCTTGGAACCCCCTGAACTCTCGCATTGCTCAGAGATTGGGTGGCGGAGAACAAGATCATGGGCCAAGTAGCCTTCGCCTCCATTAGAGTTGATCTAATCCTCTTTCAAAGCCATTCAAGTTGGGGGAGGGGGCATCCCTGCCTCCTGTGGGAGGGAGTTCCACAGTTTAACTATTCATCTGTCCTGAATTTTCCAACATTCCACTTCATTGGAAGCAGGTGGAACTTGAGCCAACGACAAGCCAGCTCATTCTGGATTCGCCCCTCCTGAGTTAACAAGGGCTAACAGTGAGGCTAAGGCAGGGGAGGGAGCAGACACCCAAAGGCAGGGCTTGGACTGGCTGCAAGGGAGAAGGGAGGTGGGTGTGGAGGAATTAAGAGTGGGGTTGGCAGGAAGGTGACCCAGTTTTGCTCTAATGGACTACTTTTCCTTGTTTGGGGGGGGGGTTCCCCAGCTGGTGTGAAGAGGAAGGTGTCCAAGATGATCAAGGGTCTGGAAACCAAGCCTGATGAGGAACGCTTGAAGGAGCTGGGAATGCCTAAGCCTGGAAAAGAGGAGGCTTGAGAGGAGATACGGGAGGCCATCTTCAAATGAAAAGGATCTAGGAGTCTTGGTAGACCACAAACTTGACATGAGTCAGCAGTGTGATGCAGTAGCTAAAAAAGCCAATGCAATTCTGGGCTGCATCAAGAGGAGTATAGCATCTAGATCAAGGGAAGTAATAGTACCACTGTATTCTGCTCTGGTCAGACCTCACCTGGAGTACTGTGTCCAGTTCTGGGCACCACAGTTCAAGAAGGATACTGATAAGCTGGAACGTGTCCAGAAGAGGGCAACCAAAATGGTCAAAGGCCTGGAAACGATGCCTTATGAGGAACGGCTTAAGGAGCTGGGTATGTTTAGCCTGGAGAAGAGAAGGTTAAGGGGTGATATGATAACCATGTTCAAATATATGAAAGGATGTCATATGGAGGAGGGAGAAAGGTTGTTTTCTGCTGCTCCAGAGAAGCGGACACGGAGCAATGGATTCAAACTACAAGAAAGAAGATTCCACCTAAACATTAGGAAGAACTTCCTGACAGTAAGAGCTGTTCGGCAGTGGAATTTGCTACCAAGGAATGTGGTGGAGTCTCCTCCTTTGGAGGTCTTTAAGCAGAGGCTTGACAGGCATATCTCAAGAATGCTTTGATGGTGTTTCCTGCTCAGCAGGGGGTTGGACTGGATGGCCCTTCTGGTCTCTTCCAACTCTACGATTCTATGATTCTATGAAATACCTGAAGGGTTGTCAGGTGGAGGATGGAGGAAGCTTGTTTTCTCCTGCTTGGGAGGGCAGGACTCAATCCCATGGATCCAAACAACAAGAAAGGAGATTCTGATTCAACGTTAGGAAGAACTTTCTGGCAGCAAGAGCTGTTCACCAGTGGAATGTTCACCAACTCTCCTTTGTTGAGGATTTTAAAGCAGAGGTTGGATGGCCATCCATCAGGATTATTTAGTTATGGTTCCTGAGTTGCAAGACGATGGAGAAGATTAACATTGGGGGCCGCTTCCAATTTGCAATACTATGATTTTATTTGTTTTATTTTGTTTTATTTATTGAATTTATATAGCGCTTTATACCTGGAGGTCTCACATAGAAAGATCACAGTATATAAAATAACAAAAAAAGGAATAAATCAATCACACCGCCCTCTCCAAAAGAGCCACATTTTAAAAGGGTGTGGGGTATTGATCAGGTCAACCAAAGGCCTGGTTAAAAAGGAACGTTTTTGCCTGGTGCCTAAAGGTGTATAGTGAAGGCGCCAGGCGAGCTTCCCTGGGGAGAGCGTTCCACAGACGGGGAGCCACTGCAGAGAAGGCCCTGTTCTCATGTTGCTACCCTCTGGACCTCTTGAGGAGGAGGCACACGAAGGAAGGACTCAAAAGATGATCTCAGGGTCCAGGTAGGTTCATATGGAAAGATGTGATCCTTGGGGTATTGTGGTCCTGTGCCATTTAAGGCTTTATAGGTCAAAACCAGCACTTTCAACTGGGCCCAGAAACTAATCGGTAGCCAGTGCAGTCGGACCAGGATTGGTGTAATATGCTCAAACCGTCTTGCTCTGGTGAGCAACCTGGCCGCTTAATTCTGCACCAGCTGAAGTTTCCGAACCATCTTCAGAGGCAGCCCTACGTATAATGATAACTCTTATACAGTACATTCAAAGAGTGGAGGAGCTACATAAATCTTTGTTCCTCCGGCTGTTGTTGGGGGTGCAGCTGCAGCAGCTTTCATCATGTTCACCATTGACAATGGGCTGGAGTCCAACAGTGTCCAGAGAGCCGTACAGGTACAGAACAATAGAATCCCAGAGCTGGATGGGACCCCATGGGTCATCTAGTCCAACCCCCTGCAATACGCACCCATAGGGGGATCAGACCCGTGACCTTGTCCTTATCAGCGCCACGCTCTAACCCAGGCATCCCCAAACTGCGACCCTCCAGATGTTTTGGCCTACAACTCCCATAATCCCTAGCTAACAGGACCAGTGGTCAGGGAAGATGGGAACTGTAGTCCAAAACATCTGGAGGGCCGAAGTTTGGGGATGCCTGCTCTAACCAACTGAGATAACCGCCAAGGCTGTATTGACAAACCTCACCTTCCGGTTTGGCCGCTTTGATATCCTGGGCGTGTGTGAAACGCACTCTGCGTGTGCTCAGAAGCCAAAGCTGCCCTTTTCGGACACCACCGCTGTGATCCCTCTAGGTTTCTGGGCTGAGCGCATACCCCCACCCCACCCCACCCCCAATTTTTCAGCCCCTGTCCAAGAGCAGCGAGGGCTGGGCTGGATAAAGAAAGTATCTCTTTGTGTATGTTGAAGGTTTGAACCTTGGAAGTGGGGGGCATGTTATTGGGAATGTTGAGGGGAGGTGAAATTGGCGGGGGTGGGGAGAGGGAAGGAAGGGAAATAATTAAACAGGTTCTCCGCACAACATTTGTTACGTTGCCCTCTGCAGAAAACGAGAAGAATAGAAAACAGAGGAGGCTGAGCTGGCGAGGGGAGCTGCTTTTTAAAATATTATTTTAAAAGGTTTCAAGATGCTGCTCTGGGATCCGTTACAGGTTGGCAGCGGTTCCTCCCTCCCTCCCCTTCATTGCAACAGGCTTCTGCGTGACAGCGGTGGCAGGCTGGGGGTGGGGGGAGAGAGAGAGAGAGAGAGAGAGAGAGAGAATAAAAATTGCCTGTCGCTGTCTTAGGAGGAATACGGCAGTGTTGCGCGGAGCCTGTAATTGGAAGACTTCTCCCGTGATGAATGAACGGTGCTAACTGAGCCGGGTATAAAACTGAACGCAGGTCCCTCGCCTACTTCATTTGCAGCCGGACCAGGTGCAGAGAGCATCTCACCCGCTCCAGGAACGTCGCAAGCCCTCCCTGTCTCCGCCAGAGTTTTCAACTTATAGGTGAGTACAGTTTCGCTACTTTTTCTTATCAACACTCTGCACAGCAGCTAAAAAAAAAAGAGGAGGGGGGAATTGGTTGCTGGGTTTTAATCCCCCCCTTTCTTAGGTCCTTCCTCTTCTCCCTCAAAATGTTTTCTGAGGCTACGGAGGCTATATATATATATATTTTCCTTTGTCACATCCGGGTGTCCAGAACCCAGCTGGAAAAAGGTCAGGGAGCTCAGGGGCAGTTGGTTGGCAAAGTTCAACCGGGAAGGGGGGCCCGATGTTTTGAGGCCGATTACAGCCTCAAAAGTCCCCCAGAAGGCACCCCGGCAGGACCCAGCCGAGGTGTCCCCTGAGCATGTGCAGAGTGTAGCAGGAAGCCCACAGGGAAGA
Source organism: Zootoca vivipara (assembly GCF_965207765.1). Taxonomy (NCBI): domain Eukaryota; kingdom Metazoa; phylum Chordata; class Lepidosauria; order Squamata; family Lacertidae; genus Zootoca; species Zootoca vivipara. The sequence goes on along the minus strand of NC_142589.1, from coordinate 91,622,727 downwards.
AAGCTAGGAAATGGCCAGAACAAAGCCAGCAAAGTTTTGTGCCGATTTACAGAGCGGAATCCGCAAGGGGGCTGGACCTCACGAGGTCCACAGGTGTGTTTGAGAGAGAGACCCAGTCCAAATATTTGACCACGGGGAGATGGAACAGGCTGGCCGGTTCAGCCAGCGCAGGGGATACGAGCCACAATGTAATCTGTGCCAGTCTTAGCCTCGAAAAAAACGGTTCTCCAAACCAGACGTAACCTCTGTACCTGCATCGCATCTGTCCACACATGCTAGCAGAGAACTTGTCTGTGTAGAACCCACTCCTTTGAACCCGAGGTCAGGGGTCAGGAGGAGGGTGGGGTGGCTTACCGAGCCCCTAACCCCTGGCACTGTCCCTCAGGGGTGAGCTGTGCCTCAGTGCTAGAAGATCCCAGAATGGCATATCCGGGTGGCAGCGAGAGATTACCCCCCCCACCTGAAACTCTGAAGGGAGCTGCTGCAGGTCTCTCCCTTGAGAGGCAGGGACCACCTCTGTGGTTTTCAGGTCTGTGAGGCAGGTGTGGGCTACCTGGACGGAGGGGTGCTGCTCCTTGAGGAGAACGTGGATGGATGGCGTGTTTTTGGGGGGGGGGGGAAGAGGAGAGAGTGTTTCCAATTTGCAGCTCAGCACATCGGCTGCGATTCCTGCATTTAAGCAGTGATCCCAGGGGGTTGGACTAGATGACCCTTGGGAGTCCCTCTCGTCCCACAGTTCTGTGATTCAACGGCCGCTGCTGCAGAGCGCTGAAGTGGACCGTGTCCCATATAATGCTCTCCCCTCCCTGACACAAGGACAACAATTGGCCAATTGGAGCAGAACTGGAGGGACGTTGTGGTGTTAAGTTACACACTCACTGACTCTCACCACTAGTCTAGCCGGCTTGAGGGTTTCGGAGAGGCAGCCGCTCTCCAGGGCATCAGGGACTGAGTCTAGCTAACTCGAGATCCTTTTAACACATTGCTGTGACCCTTCAGACACAGCTGAACTACAACTCCCATGAACTACAACTCCCTTTGTTGATGTTGGCAGGGGGCCGAGGGGCCATCGATTTCCCCAGGTACCCTTTCCCCCAAGCGGAAGATTGATACGGGAGCAATCCGATTCAATTTGCACTGGAAACCAAATTGATTTGGGTTTGCACTTCCCGGAACCATCTGAGGAACTGAAACAGCAGCCTTCCTTTGAAACCTGCAATTTTGCAATGTGGTTCTGTAGGAACCCCCCCCCCAAAAAAAAAGTGTGCAAAAAAATGAATGAACAGGGCTAAGGGATGCATACAAAGGCATCTCAGTGAGAACAACCCAGGAAAATCCCTTCTTATTGCCGGGGGGGGGGGGATGCTTGGGGGGGGAAATGCATAGAAAGTATCAGGCAAAATATGAGGATATGTTTTCACTAAAGTGCTGTTGAATTTTCGTGGGGACTTTTTATTTCTAAAATCATGAACTGATGTGGAGAACTGGAACTCAGGACAGGGTAAGCAAGCAACTGAGGGCAGACCCGCACCGTATGTTTAAAGCACATCTAATGCACATTTGTGGGACGCGGGTGGCGCTGTGGGCTAAACCACAGAGCCTAGGGGCTTGCCGATCAGAAGGTCAGTGGTTCGAATTCCCGCGACGGGGGTGAGCTCCCGTTGCTCGGTCCCAGCTCCTGCTAACCTAGCAGTTTGAAAGCACATCAAAAGTGCAAGTAGATAAATAGGTACCGCTCCGGCAGGAAGGTAAACGGCGTTTCCGTGCGCTGCTCTGGTTCGCCAGAAGCGGCTTTGTCATGCTGGCCACATGACCTGGAAGCTGTACGCCGGCTCCCTCGGCCAATAATGCGAGATGAGCGCCACATCCCCAGAGTCGGTCATGACTGGACCTAATGGTCAGGGGTCCCTTTACACTTTACCTTTAATGCACATTTAAAGCACATGGCTCCCCCACCACCACCGAAGAATCCCTGGAGCTGCCGTTTTCCCTTGCACAGAACTACAATTCCCAGCACCCTTAACAAGCTACAGACCCCAGGTTTCTTTGGGAGAAGCTGCGAGGTTTAAATATGGGTGGACTGTGCTTTGAATTTGCAGCGTGACCCACCGAAGTCGACTCACTCGCCCATCCCTGCCAAGATCATGACTGGGGAGCCTCCAGTGGTATGATTCTACAACTTGTAGAATCATAGTGTTGTAGAGTTGGAATGGGACCCTAAAGGTCTACTAGTCCAGCCCTCTGCAATGCAGGAATCTCAGCTAAAGCATCCCTGATCAGATGCTCTCCCACTAAACGGTGCTCTGAAACACCCCCCCCTGCATGTGTTTTATTTATAGCAGTTACATCCCCACCTTTTTGTCCAAGGAGCACAAAGTTCTTCCCTTCTTCACTAAATGCCCACAACATTCCTGTGAGGTAGGCCAGGCTGAGAGGCAGTGACCGCCCCCCCCCCCCCGAGATCACCCAGCGAGTTGCATGACCGAGATGAGATTTGAACCCGGGTTTCTCCCAGGTCTTCATCCGACACTCTAACCATTGGCTGTATCCCTCGGGATCAATGCTGATTATAAATTTCTACCTTTCCTTCCAGAAGATCCTGGGTCAGAAAAAGGCCAAAGCAGTCAAAAATGTTTAAAAACTAGGAAATAAAAGAATTCACATTTAACATAATTGAGAGCCATGACAGCTGTCTATGCTGACCAGTGGCAGACTCTGAAGGTCTGCAGCAAAAACTTGCTGTCAAAATGTATTTCAGGTAGATAGTCAGGAGGTGGGGGGACTCTCCTTCCTTGGAGGGTTTTAAGCAGAGGTTGGATGGCTGTCTGTCATGGATGCTTTAAGCTGAGATTCCTGCATTGTCTACACTGTCAGGCAGCAGCTGGCCAGGATTTCAAATGTGTGACATTCCCAGGTTTATCTGGGCATGACCGGGATTGGGGTGTAGTCACTCACCCCACAGCCGTGGCCCTCCCCAGTTCCTTCCCCTCGCACCCCCACTCTGCAACCATTCATGATAATGGGGAGGGGGTTCTGTGCCTCAGTGGCAGAACACCTGCTTGGCTTTCAGAAGGTTCCTCGGTTCAATCCCTGGAAATCCAGGTGGGACTCCCTGTCCAAAACCCAGGAGAGCTGCTGTGAGTCCATTTACCAGGCATGGCCAAACCTGGCCCTCCAGATGTTTTGGGACTACAATTCCCACCACCCCTGACCACTGGTCCTGTTAGCTAGGGATGATGGGAGTTGTAGTCCCAAAACATCTGGAGGGCCAAGTTTGGCCATGCCTGGTTTCGACAATTCCAAGCCAGCCGGCTACCCGTGATCTGACAGCTTGTTGTGTTTCTGTTTAAATCAGACCCTTATTCGGAGCAATGAGGACTGGAAACTTGCTTCGTTTTTAGGTGGGAGGGTAAGGATGTAGCTCAACGACAGAGTGTCTGCTTTGTATGCTGAAGCTAGTTAATTGGTCGAATCCTCTTTTCGAACCACCCAAGTTGGTAGCCATCACTGGCTCCGTTTTAACTCTGAAGAGTGAAGAAGGACTTTCTTTTTTCTATTTCCCAAATCTTCAGCTCTGTTGGGTTTCCTTGGTTGGGAGAGAGCAGAGGACCTGCTGAATTTCAGAGAAAGAGCCTTTCTCACGCCTTTTGTATATAATTTTTAGTTTTCTGCTTTACAACTGAAAATACTCATTTTACATCCTTAAGACATCAACAACTTCCCTTCTTCTCTTTCCATGGTTCATTTTGCATATCGTAAATCCCTGCATATTTTTACAAAAACCAGACCATTCTGTATTCCATTATTGCATCCATCAAAACTTGTTTGCACTGCTGAATTTATCTTAATGCTGCCCGCATTTTCAGCTGCACGCAACTATTTCCCATATATCCAATAAACGTTTTCCAATCTTCTCTAAAACCTATGTTCTTCTTGTTCTCTTCTTCTATATTTTAAGACTGCAAGCTGTGTGTATTCTGTCAACTCAAGTTGCCATCCTTCTTTGGTTGGGACCTTGCTCGTTTTCCATTTTTGGGCTAACAAAACACGGGCCGCAGTAGTGGCATACAATTTCTCATGCCTTTTGAGTCAGCTGCAGCGAAAGCTCCTCTCGCTCTCAACACAGACCTCTGCCCGCCCCCCTGGAGTTCATCCCTCTAGAGGTACCCAGCATTTGTGCAGCAAATATCAGTACAATATCGATTCTCTCCCTCCCTGCAAAGGCAGAGAGAGTTAAAGCGGGGGGGGGGGTTGCTTTGAAGGAATGTTGCTTTGCAACGCCATCGGAAAAGCATTTGTCACTGGCAAAGAAGTTGAGAAGCAAGCGAGTGTTTATAGCCTTCAGACCGATTCCCCTGGGTCTCAGGCTGGTCATTTTGTAGCAGACGCCGGCATCTAGGCTTAATGTCTGTTTGTGTGAGGTGCAAAATCTCGTGTCCGGTGGGAATTTCAAGCCTTTTAAGCTCACAGGAGATCTTTCTTCAGCGGAAAGAGCGGAGAGCCATGGGGACACCAGGAGCGGAGTCAGATTTTCATCCGCTTCCTTCCTTGCACACCTGGAAAAGGAAACCCCACTGGTAATGATGGGCAGTGAGAGAATTCTGCCTGTGCATGTCAGGCGTGTTATGTGCCGGCGAAGGAAGCAATGTACCCCTGTGAAATCTGCACCCAGAGAGATGCTGGGAGATCCAGGACAGAGAAAGAGAAAGGCATTGTTCGCTCAACGCATAGTTAAACTGTGGAGCTGTATCCCACAGGAGGCAGGAGGGTTTAAAAGAGGGTCGGAAAGGCAGCTACTAGCCACAAGGGCTGTGGTCTGCCTTGGGTCAGACACAGCAATTGCTGGAGAACTCAGGAAGAGAGAGTGGTCTTGTGCTGGTTTCCTATGGAGATCTGGTTGGCTGGACTCAACAGGCAAGAGCTTATCCAAACTTTCCATGTTGGTGACACACTTTTTGGACGTGCATCATTTCGCAACACAGACAAGGGGTCCCTTCCAACTCTACAATTATATGATTTTATGGAACCCCCCCCCCCCCGCTTCTGTTTCTGTGGGCAGAGTCTTTCATAAAATCATAGAATCTTTAGAGTTTGAAGGGACCTGAGGGTCATCTAGTCCAACCCCCTGCAATGCAACAGAGCTAGAAGTCTATAAATCTATAGGAGAGAGTTCTTGACTCAAGAGGCATCAGGGGCAGGGGGTGCAGAGCTACAGATGTTTCAAAAGCCTGCAATTGCATCAATACGTGCTGCGACATCTCACTTTTTTCAAGGCGACTTGCTGGTTTTATGAAGCACACTGGCCAAAAATACTCCAGACATTTGTTTTATTCATTTGCAAACAGACACCTTCTGTTGCTTTGCCACTCCTCATTTCTTTCTCTCCCTATCTGTAACCTTCCAAACAAGATAAACAAAGCTAGCTTTAGGCTGTTGTTGTTGTTGCTGCTGCTGCTGCTGATATGCAAATAGATTTCTATGCATTGAAAGTTGATTTGCAAATTTGCCTCTGTGAAATCAGTTCTGCATCTCGTAATTCGAGCTTGTGCTTTCTGTTCTGCCACTTTCTGAGCCCTTCTCGACTTTGGGGAGGGTGGTGGAGGAATGCTATCTAGAGACTGTGAATCTGTCAACCCTCTCCCAGTGTTTCTTCTCCTAGCTCAGGCATAGGCAAACTCGGCCCTCCAGATGTTTTGGGACTACAACTCCCATCATCCCTAGCTCACAGGACCAGTGGTCAGGGATGATGGGAGTTGTAGTCCCAAAACATCTGGAGGGCCGAGTTTGCCTATGCCTGCCCTAGCTGTTCCCCATCCAGTATTCCTCAGCTTCTGCCTTCTGAACTATGCCCCTCAGCAAACCGCTCTTCCAAATCTATACAGCGGTACCTCGGTTTGCGAACTTAATCCATTCTGAACTTGCCTTAGGGGTAGGCAACCTAAGGCCTATGGGCCACAAGCGGCCCACTGAGAAGCTCGCTCGGCAAGTCCCCACGCACAGCGCTAAACTGGCACAACGCGGCACGGGGGACTTGCTTCCGCAGCGCCGAAAATGGCATCTGCGCAGGCACCGGAAATTGCGTCTGCGCAGAAACAGATGCCAGAATCATGGGGGCACAGCCCACAGAGGGATCTCCACTGGAGTGAACCAGCCAAGGCGAGGTAAACCTTGCCGACCCCTGTCTTAGACGGCGGTAAATTTCGCAAACTGGGACACTGCTTCCAGTCTTGCGGAGTTCGTAAACAGGGCTGTTCTGAAACCGAGCTACCACTGCACTGTCCTCCTGGTCCGGGGAAGATTCAGGATCCGGATCCGGAACAGGGAGAGGCTCCCACCACTCCTCCTCAGTGCAGCCCTTCTCAGCACGGTCCCTGACATATCACACCTTCATTCTTCCCATTTGTCAATACCAGTCTCTTAGCTACCATTAACCCTGTCCTCTTTCTGCCTATCAGGTGTCTGGACTTGCCAAGCCATCTCCTGGAAAGAGGAGCTGCGGCAGTGAGAAAATGTGGTTGCTGGAGAAAATCCGTGGCTCGGTGGAGAACGGCAGCTCCCGGGGCAACGGCGACTCCGGGGATAAGCAGTCCAAGGGGCCTCTGTACAGCAATGTCCTGACGCCGGATAAGATCCCGGATTTCTTCATCCCACCCAAACTCCCGATGGTGCCCCCGGAAGCAGAGGGGGCGGAAGGGAAAGCAAAGCCCAACCTGGGCATGTCAGCCTCGGAGCAGAACCTCTCGGCCCGCAAGCCACAGCGCAGCCCGCGCTTGCCAGCAAAAGCCGCCTCGGAGAGCAAGAATCTCCTGAAGGCCGCCAGCCGCCACATCATCCAGATTGAGAGCGCGGACGAATGGGCGTCCGAGGAGGACTTCAGCACCAATGCGGACCCCCAGTCGCAGACGGCCATGTCCCTGCCGTACGTGCCCAAGGCCCAGACGTCGTACGGCTTTGCGACGCTCATGGAGAGCCCCCACACTCGCCGCAAGGAGTCCCTCTTCCACAGCGAGCACACCAGCCTGTGCCCGTCGCAGTCGACCTCTCCCAGCTCCCAGCGGAGGTCCCCCTCGGGAGGGAGCAAGACGAACGGCGAGGGCGGCCACCTCAACCCTTCAGACATCGGCATGTCCCTCATGAACCCCTACCGCTACTTCAGCGGCGGCGAAAGCGACACGTGCTCCTCGGCCGAGTCGTCGCCGTTCGGCTCCCCCTTGCTCTCACGCTCTGTGTCGCTCCTCAAGATCTTCAGCCAGGAGAGCCAGTCCAAAGTCATCAAGCTGAAGCACTCGGTCGCACGCAACAGCTCCCTCTCCACCGATGACAGCTCGGCTGACACAAGCCCCAGCATGCAGCGGCGCCAGCGGAGCGCCTCTCCTTCCACGGGGGGAGCTGGCGGCGGCTCAGCGCAACAGTCCGCAGCGCCAGCGGACCAGCCAGAGCGGCTTCACAAGGAGCACATTATCCCGCTGAGCAAAGGAGGCAGCATGCGCCTGGCGGCCGAGTACAACCCTTCGAGCGCGCGCCTGCGGGTGCGCGTCGTCACGGCGGAAGACCTCTACGACAAGCACTGCGATGCGCGGAGCATCAACTGCTGCGTGGCCCTCTACCTGAACCCGGGCAAGCTGCAGAAGCAGCGCAGCACCATCATCAAGAACAGCCGCTACCCTGTCTTCAACGAGGATTTCTTCTTCGACGGGCTGGGGGCCGGCAACGTGAAGAAAATGTCCCTCAAGGTCAAGGTGCTCAACAAGGGAGGCAGCCTCAAGAGGGACACCCTGATGGGAGAGAAGGAGCTCCCCTTAACTTCTTTGCTCCCCTTTTCATAAGGCGGCCTTGGTAACGCCTCCCGTTTGCACCTGTCCGTCCCTCCCGGAACGGCTTGTTCCTCCACCCTGTAAATACAAGGAAGTTGGAGGGGGAGGCTGACACAAGAGATGGATGGGCTGGCTACTCAGTGTCCCCCTCCCCCCCCCAAAAATGCTTGCTGCATGTGATAGGGCAGGGAGGGAGGGAGGGGACTAAGCATGTACTCTTGCTGGCTGCCGGTGTGATCCCTTTCCTTGCGAGATCGAAAATATAATTGCCTGTCCAGGGTGGGGAGATTTTGCCCTGTGCACAGTGAGGCGTTCTGAATTTATCAAAGAGATGAGCTCATTGTGGGAAGATAGGGGGCGGGGTGACTATAGGGCTGTAAGGCTGGGAAGGGATCCCCAGAACAGATTTTGTTGCGGCATGACGATGCATGAGCGCAACGGGCTTTTTGCTCTGTTTCCTTCTCCCTGTTGTACCTGGACCCCATTGAAACGCATGCAGTGTAGCAAACTGGTGGTCCCCAATGGCCGCCAGCTGTGCTTGACCGACATTGCCTGAGCAAAGGTCGGGAATTAATCCGGTAGGAGACAGTGTGAACCAGGGGTCGCCAACCTTCTGGGATCTGTGGGTGCATTTAGAAAAGCTTGTGGTCACATGACCTGTTCTGTTGGGTTGGGTGCCGCGGAACGCTTCTATCAAGAACTAATTTGGGGTGGCAGTTAGGGGAAGAGACTTTTCTGCAGGTTGCCCGTGCTGCCACAGCTGCCGTGTTGGCGACCCTCGGTGTAAATAACCCAGTTGCCTTATGGAAAAGGAGACAGGGGGAAACGACCCTCGTTATCCAAACATCCTTGCCTTAACAACCTTTTGCAAACAGCGGGTTTGCATCTGGGAGCTGGGGGTGGCTCGTTCTTTTGCAAGGAGGTGCCCTAGCAAGGAATGGGCAGTGGGGAAGACTCAGAAGAACACCCCCTCCCCCTTTTCCAAAGCTGTAAAGCTGCTGTCATGGAGGCTAGCACCAGGTGTTTTGCAGAATTGGGATTTTTTTGGGTCTTTTTAACCTCCTTTTCCCATTGGGAACAGAAACCCAACAGGCAGAGCCACTCCCGGCGTGATGATTCCGCCGTGGGGAGTTTGTGGCTTTCCAGGGTCTGCATAATTGTGATGGGCCTCTGATATGCTGCCCGAACAGGTAACCCCACCTTTCTCTGGAAGCAGGGAAGCCCCCTTAAATTGCCTTACACTGCTCTGGTCCATATCTGGTCCAGGGTTTTCGGTCAGAGTAGGGTCTTCCTCATCTCTCCTGATGTCTGTGTTCCTTCTAACTGGAGATAGGGATTGGAACCGGGACCTTGTGGAGGCAAAAGCATAGTGCTCTATCGCTGAGTTACGGTCCTCCCCTTCCTTAGGAGATCTCAGCACAGATCCAGACCTCCCACGTGGCAGGCAAGGAGATAACCGGCGACACCAGGATTCGAACCTGGGACTTCTTGCATGCAACGCATGTGCTCTGTGGCTGAGCTATGGTTCTTTTCACATTTGGGATATCAGATTCCTATCACCCCCCCTCTTTCCCTTCCTCCTCCTACTTTTGGGGAATTCTTGTGCTCATTCAGGGTTCGCCCCCCCCTGTTTATCACTTCCTCAAAACCGACATGCCGCTCCTACTTTTGCACAAAAGAAAAGCACTTTTAAACGCCTCTATTTGGTGATGGCTAAGAAAGCTGGCACCTCTTTGACGGAGAGGTGCCAGAAAAATTGCCTGGGAATTCGTCTGTCCAACATGCCTGCCGTTTAATCCCCAATAAGCAGAGGCTGCTCATTGATGGTGGGGAATGCAAACACACGGGGCAAGGAGCCTCAGAGGTGCTGCAGGGGACACTGCAACTATAATAATATTTATTATTATTATTTATTTATACCTTGCCATTCTGGCTGGGTTTCCCCAGCCACTTTGGGTGGCTCCCAACAGAACATTAAAAACACGATAAAATATCAAACATTAAAAACTTCCCTAAACAGGGTTGCCTTCAGATGTCTTCTAAAAGTCAGATAGTTGTTTGACATCTGACGAGAGGGTGTTCCACAGGGCGGGCGCCACCACCGAGAAGGCCCTCTGCCTGGTTCCCTGTATCTTCGCTTCTCGCAGGGAGGGAACCGCCAGAAGGCCCTCGGAGCTGGACCTCAGAGTCTGAGCTGAATGATGGAGGTGGAGACGCTCCTTCAGGTATACTGGGCCATTTAGGGCTTTCAAGGTCCGCACCAAAACTTTGAATTGTGCTCGGAAACGTCTTGGGAGCCATCGTAGGTCTTTCAGGACCGGTGTTATGTGGTCTGGGCGGCCGCTCCCAATCACCAGTCTAGTTGCCGCATTCTGGATTAGCTGTAGTTTCCGGGTCAACTTCCAAGGTAGCCCCATGGAGAGTGCATGGCAGTAGTCCAAGCGGGAGATAACCAGAGCATGCACCACTCTGGTGAGATAGTCTGCGGGCAGGGAGGGTCTCCTCCTGCGTACCAGATGGAGCTGGTAGACAGCTGCCCTGGACACAGAATTGACCTGCGCCTCCATGGACAGCGGTGAGTCCAAAATGACTCCCAGGCTGCGCACCTGGTCTTTCAGGGGCGTTGAATGGAACTTTGGTACTGAAATCTGAGACACCAAGGTCCGCTACTGAACACTCACACAGAGACAGAGATGCTCTCCCTCCCCACCCCCCCTTATAATTTTGATGTTGTCGGGCCCCAGCGGACCTTTTGGGCCCAGGCTTTCCAGGACATGTGCTGGTACCATTCTCCAGCACCAAATCCATGATCTCTGCCCACCCCCCACCCCCAATAATCACAAGTAGTGCCTTCCTCACCAGACAGGGTTACGCTTCCACAACTGCGGAGAAGCACAGAGCCCTCTTGATCTCCCACTCCCCACCCCACCCTACCCCACCACCCCGTCGGGTGCCAAATGCTGCATACAGAACAGACAAGGCCTCCCTGGAGTGTTGCACAAAGCACAAACAGCTAGGGCTCTGATCAGAGCCAAGAAATCATTGGGAGTCCTGGCCTCTCAAAGAGAGAAAACAAAGGGAAGGTTGGTGATGTGCCTTTTCCCCTGCCCTTTGTCGGTTTGGGGAAAACCTTTTGGCAAAACGCCTCCTGCATGCTTGGGGATGGCGAGACACGGTTTTTATTGAGCTGTACCTTAATGATCTCCCCGCATGTCTGCTCGAAGGGCTTTCCTTTTCCCTCCCTAGGTGTGTAAATCCGAGTGTCGGAATTGAGCTGATGGCTTTCCGAGGGCGATTAATTACACCTCCCCTCGCGTAAAATTGAGACGTCTTTCCACTCTTCCTTTTTGTCCCAGGGGCTTTGACAGCGATGAGGAGACCCCTGTGTTTCTTGTTTAACTTCCACCTCCACCCCCAGCTCCTCTGCTTCCCCCCCCCTTTCCCTCAATTCAACCCAAGCTCTGCTTCTCTCAGCCGCTGATTAAAATAAACAGATCAGCCTTCGGTCTGAAACCCCAGCAGACAGTAAACAGACGCATAGAAGCAAAATAATAAAAGGCCATCTCTCCAAGCGGTGGTTGAGGCAGGGCCGGAGTAGGCGATGGGAAACAATCATTCCCACATCTTTTTATCTCTCTTGGGTTGCTGTATAGATCAGGACCAAGTGCAGAACCTCAAGGGGCGCTGAAATCTGGGTTAACCCCCTCGGCTTTCTCTCCAAACTCCCCCACCCAAATATCTTGTCAACGGAGTGCAACTGATTTTTTTAAAAATATATTTATATATACAGATATAAAACTCTCTCTCGTTTTCTGTTGCTTGCGAAAGCCTCAGGCTTCTGGAGTTTGTGTGCCTGCCAAACAAAGGAGATAATCTTGTTGGTGTGTGTGTGTGTGTGTGTGTGTGTGTGTGTGTGTGTGGATTTGGGGAAACAACAATCTTTTTGTATTTGCTTGCTTAATTTCTATTGCACCTGAATTAACCTACCTATTTAATCTCTCTATCTAATCTGTTTTATCGGGTGGCTTCTGCATGGTTGCTGCTGGGTATGTTGCAAGCACACACCGGTTCGCCTTCCTGTTGCCCTCTTGGCAAACAATTTGCTTATTGATTGTTTATAATAGTAACAATAACAACAACAACTAATGGCGGTAATATTTGGGGGAGGGCTGTGAACTTCTGTCAACTGTATTTTGACTTTGTGCAATTTGGACAGTGGAAGGTGAATTTTGAGTGTAACCTCTACGAAAATGCTTCTTTCCTATGATCCGACGATTCCTTGTTACTGTATTACCAGTTGGTTCCTATTTCATAATTATTATTATAATAATTGTTATTGTTTTTTAATATATACATATATATAAAATACTTTTACACAGAGCATGGGATTTCTAACCCTTTCTCCAAGTTCTTGCATGTGCATGGAGTGATTTTTCTGGTCTCATTTTTTCTGGTTTCAACTCACGGAGTGGATAAGAGCTGGGGGACCCCTTCCTGAGCCTAAGAGTCACGGTCCCCCCCCCTTTTTAAAAAAAATCCTCACCACAACCCTGTGAGGGAGGCCAAGGTAAGGGGTGGCGGCAAGCTTGAGCGAGCTTCATAGCCAAGTTGAGCCACGATGTTCGGAGAGCGGCTGGGTAAAGATTGCAACCGGGGGTGGGGGAGGACCCCAGTCCTAGTCCGGTGCTGTAACCATTGAACCTCGCTGCCTCTCAACTGGTATATGGCAGCTGGGACTCTGAGTGCCTTCGGAGCAGTATTTTGAAAGCCTATATGCCCGGGGTGGGGAGCATTTTTTCAGCCTGAAGGCATCATTCTCAAGGTCAGTGAAGGGAGTGGCTTGGTTGGAGAGGGTGTGGCCTGGGGAAAGGGGCGTGGCCTGGGGATGGCTCCAAGGGCCTGATAGAAAGGGATGCAGGTGACGCTGTGGTCTAAACCACTGAGCCTCTTGGGCTTGCTGATCGGAAGGTCAGTAGTTCGAATCCCCATGACGGGGTGAGCTCCCGTTGCTCTGTCCCAGCTCCTGCCAACTTAGCAGTTCGAAAACACGCCAAAAAGTGCAAGTAGATACATAGGTACCACTGCGGCAGGAAGGTAAACGGCGTTTCCGTGCGCTCTGGTTTCCGTCACAGTGTCCCGTTGCCCCAGAAGCAGTTTAGTCCTGCCGGTCACATGACCCAGAAAGCGGTCTGTGGACAAACGCCGGCTCCCTCGGCCTGAAAGCGAGATGAGCACCGCAACCCCAGAGTCACCTTGGACTGGACTTAAGCGTCCAGGGGTCCTTTACCTTTTACGTTCTTTATTGAATTGGGGACCTGATGTTTCCCATCCCCCCAAATCCTATTCCCCCCAAATCACAACTCCTTCACTTCGCAAACTGCATCGCCTGCTAGCCTGTCTCAGTCCCGCCTGATGAATCTAACCCCCCCCCCCAAAGGAGGTGGATTTGTGGCCTGAAACATTGGGAGGATAAAGTAATGGCAGTTTGCACCACCTGGGGGCTTTGAAGCGGCCTAAAACAGAAACATCCTCGCCAGGCCTGCTCTACGCGGCACGAAAACTAGCTTCTGGAATCGGCAAGTTTGGTTTTTTAAAGAGGATTAACCACTACACTACACTACACTACACTACACCTGAAGGAGCATCTCCACCCCCATTGTTCTGCCCGGACATGGAGGTCCAGCTCCAAGGGTCTTCTGGAGGTTCCCTCACTGAGAGAAGCAAAGCTACAGGGAACCAGGCAGAGGGCCTTCTCCCACCAGATGTCAAATAGATAAATAACAGTACCTGACATTTAGAAGACACCTGAAGGCAGCCCTGTTCAGGGAAGTTTTTAATGTGTGACATTTGAATGTATTTTAAGTTTTTGTTGGCAGCCACCCAGAGTGGCTGGGGAAACCCAGCCAGATGTGCGGGGTACAAATAAAAATATTATTATTATTATTATTATTATTATTATTATTATTATTATTATTATTTACTTAATGAGTAAACGCAAGCAGCTGATTCCTCGCAAATTTGGATTTAGGGCAATTCATCTGGATTCATCCCGATCAGGAGTTGAAACTTGCGGCGGCATCAGAAAAGCAGTCAGGAGAGAAGGGAGGGTGACAATCGCTCTATCTCTTCAACCCACTCTGTCCCCCCCCCCCCACCTTCACCTGCAAGCGAAAAATCTTGGTTCTCTATCTTTTCACACAATTTATCTATATCCATCCTTTACACTCCTATCCCGTGTGACAACCAGCTTAGGGTTTTGGTCTTGGACCCAGGTGAGCAGGGTTCGAATCCCCACTTGGCTGTGAGCAGATTTATGTATAAGCTAAATGGCCGGATTTATGTATAAGCTAAACACACACAAAAAAACTGCGGCAATTTGTTGTTGACAAAGGACAGCTGGACATATAAAGGGCCCCATTACCTTCAGGAGCTTAGGGCCTCATCAAACCTACGGTAAATCCGGCCCTGGCTGTGACCATAGGGGGAGCAGTCACTGCCTCTCAGCCTAACCTACCTCACAGGAGTGTTGTGGGGATTTCGTGAGGAGAGCGAGAACATAGACTTCCCAAGCTGCATAACTGCCAAGTCTCCCGTTTTTCGCGGGAAAACCCCGGATTTTAATTCATTTCCCGTTGTTATCCCGAATAGGAAAAGAATCCCAGAAATCCCCCGGATTTCCTACCTGCCAGGGAGGCTCCATTTCGGGTGCCGCTCTGCCCATGTCTGGGCACCGGAAATCGGGCAGAGCGGCAGCGGAAGTCACTTCTAGAGAAGAGGGTGAAAGATTGTTTACTACTGCTCCAGAGAAGCGGACACGGAGCAATGGATTCAAACTACCAGAAAGAAGATTCCACCTAAACATTAGGAAGAACTTCCTGACAGTAAGAGCTGTTCGGCAGTGGAATTTGCTACCAAGGAGTGTGGTGGAGTCTCCTTCTTTGGAGGTCTTTAAGCAGAGGCTTGACAGGCATATGTCAAGAATGCTTTGATGGTGTTTCCTGCTTGGCAGGGGGTTGGACTGGATGGCCCTTGTGGTCTCTTCCAACTCTATGATTCTACGCATGTCTGGATATCCGTAGAAGCGACTTCCGGTGCCGCGCCATTGCTGATCCCGGATTTTTCAGCGGGAGACTTGGCAGCTATGATGTCGCCCCATCAGATTTGAATTCCTCACACGCAAAAACGTCTTCCTATGGCCCCGCTGTGAAGGAATCTGCGAAAGTTAAGCTTCAACCCCCTAAAATGACACAACCTACAACCCAGGAACTCAAAGGGGTGGGACATATATGGCTTCCCCCCCCCATATTTTATGCTTACAACAACCCTGCGAAGTAGGGTAGGATGAGAGACAGCATTTACTTATTTTATTTATTTATTGAGTCTATACCGCCCCATACCCGGGGATTCGAACCGCCGACTTTCTGATCAGCAAGCCCTAGGTTCTGTGGTTTAGACCACAGAGTATTTAAAATGAGTATTTAAAATGAGAGTTGTCCTCTTTTTTGCTCTTCGAAATATGGCACCCCTACGCTACGCCTTAACCATGGCAATCCCTGGCGACAGGATTAGCGAAAGGACTTGTGCTGCTTTAAACTGGGTCATCCCAGTGTTTCTCCCTCCTGATCCACTTTCTGTGGCGGGGGAAATCTCCCTGAGGTCTCCTCCATGCTTCAATCTCATCCACTTTCGCTCTGAATTGGCCTTAATTCCAGACAATCACCCACTAATTAGCTCATTTAACCAGCTTCCTTTATTGAAGTGCATTACCCAAGCGCAGCGATAATTTTATTTATTTTTCAACAGTGAGATTATATAACATTTCCTGTTTGGCTTCCCTTCTTATTTATTCTTACTTATTTTATTTTATTTTATTTAACGGATGCTTAATGCAAGCTATTAACGATCCTTTGTTTGTTTGAGTAAGCAGAGATCTTGGTTTGCCGATTCCTAAGGGCACGAGAAGAGCCTGCTAGACCGGGCTCTAATATCACGTATGACAGGCATAGGCAAACTCCGGCCCTCTAGATGTTTGGGACTACAATTCCCATCATCCCTGACACTGGTCCTGTTAGCTAGGAATGATGGGAATTGTAGTCTCAAACATATGGAGGGCTGGAGTTCGCCTATACCTGATTTAGACCCTTATTCTTTTCACCAAGGGCCGCAAACTTTTCCACTGGCCTCAGCGTGGATGTCATAGGATCGGCCATGGAGGACGGCTGTGCTCTGTCTCTGGAGGCAGCAAAAACTCCAGAATCCCAGTGGATGGATACTGCAGGAGGGGAGAATTCGCATTAGGGGCATCCACTTGGGGAATAGGATGCTCGACTAAGTGGCAGGATTTGGGGATGCTCAGTCCCAATACGGCTCCTATATCTTTCTGTCTGGCCCTCAGAACATTCCCTTGGCTACTCCACATAACCCCGGTCCTGAAAGACCTACATTGGCTCCCAGGACATTTCTGAGCACAATTCTAAGGGTTGGTGCTGACCTTGAAAGCCCTAAACGGCCCAGTATACATGAAGGAGCATCTCCGTCCCCATTGTTCAGTCCAGACACGGAAGTCCAGCTCCAAGGGCCTTCTGGAGGTTCCCTCCCTGCGGGAAGCCAAGTTACAGGGAACCAGGCAGAGGGCCTTCTCGGTAGTGGCACCCGCCCTGTGGGAACACCCTCCCTTCAGATGTCAAGGAAATAAACAACTACCTGACTTTTAGAAGACACCCAAAGGCTTTTAATGCTTGATGTTTTATCGTGTTTTTGATATTCTGTTGGGAGCCGCCCAGGGTAGGTGGGGAAACCCAGCCAGATGGGTGGGGTATAAATTATTATTATTATTATTATTATTATTATTATTATTATTATTATTATTTCTCAGCTTCAATCCCCCCCCTTGCTGGCCTTTCTGGATAGGGCTGGGACAGACTCTGCCCAAACTCCTAGAGAGCTGATGCCAGTTAGTGCAGACGGCCCTAAGCTAGGCTCAGCACAAGGCAGCTTCCTATGTGGCTCTTTAAGCCGACCCTTTGTTTATCGTCATGAGGACTAGAGCCTTGCTTCATTTTAAAGGGAAATGTTGCTGCTCTGTGGTTGAGTGTCTGGCTTGCATGGAGAAGATATTATTATTATTATTATTATTATTATTATTATTATTATTATTTATTACTACTACTACTCCAGGCGTAGGTCAGCAATCAAACTACGTAATGTCTGTGAAGTTAACTCTTAATTCAAATAATCGAAAGGTCTGGCCCCCAATGAGGCACTTCCGAAGACCGAAGGACCCCAGTCTCCTCTCTCCCACTCATCCCACAGTACATTAAATAGAGAGAGAGAGAGAGTTTTCTTGCTCGCTGAGATGTTGGCTCTTCCTGGAATCGTAGGAAGCAGGGAGTCTGGTTTAAAGAGCGAAGGGGAAAAAAGAAAGAGAGAGAGAGAGAGAGAGAGAGAGGGAGGGAGGGAGGGAGGGAGAGAGAGACTTTTTTCTTGGCAAGAGATGTCTGGAAGCTTTTTGTGAAATCTCCCATCCAACTGGTTTCAAGGAGCCTCCTGCCCGCTCCCTGACAGAACAGGGAGATGGATGAATCCCACAGACAAGAGGAAGAATGGCACTCTGTTCTACTCTGCTTAAGGACAGCTGTGGAAAAGGCAGTAAAATGGACACAGAGGGAGGATGACAAGCTGTTTTATTGCTAGGAGCCCGAGGGCAAAAGAACCAGCATTTGTTTTTGTTTTTTAAAAAAACCCGCTGATGGGCAGGATGTGCTTTCCGTGGCGGTGCTGCGGTGCAGTGCGTGGTGGCAGTCAGCTCAGCAGGATCCCACCTTCGTCGCCAGTCAAATATACTCTGAGTCGAGAGTGAATTTCATGCTCTGGGATGTTTGCTTCCCCCCCCCCCCACAGCATCCGCAGAATGCTTCTCTCCTCCTCTAGAAAGAGGGGCGGTGGGTTTAATAGCCCCTCTTTCTTGCGAAATATTGTCTGCAGGAGACAGAATCAAGATGCGAAATCAAAATGATTTGCAAACTGTTTTGGTTTTCTCCCCGTCTCTTATATTTCCCAATCTTAAACTCAGTCCTCAGACTGCGTTTTGGAAGTCCTTGTGAAAATTCACCAGCATTTTTTTTAGAGAGGGTGCCTCCTAAATATTTACATGCCTGTGTACGATTCCCCCCCCAAATAAACGTTTGTGGTTGTTTTTCGCAAAACGATTTCCTAGTAAATCATGGATTCCCCCATCTTATTTACATCGACCTATGCATCAAATATAGGGACGCGGGTGGCGCTATGGTCTAAACAACAGAGCCTAGGGCTTGCCGATCAGAAGGTCGGCTGTTTGAATCCCTGTGACGGGGTGAACTCCCGTAGCTCGGTCACAGCTCCTGCCAACCTAGCAGTTCGAAAGCGCTGCTATGGTTCACCAGAAGCGGCTTAGTCATGCTGGCCACATGACCCGGAAGCTGTCTGCGGACAAACGTCGGCTCCCTCACCCTATAGAGCGAGATGAGTGCCGCAACCCCAGAGTTGTCCGCGACTGGACCTAATGGTCAGGGGTAAAGGTAAAGGGACCCCTGACCATTAGGCCCAGTCATGACCGACTCTGGGGTTGCGGCGCTCATCTCACTTTACTGGCCGAGGGAGCCGGCGTACAGCTTCCAGGTCATGTGGCCAGCATGACAAAGCTGCTTCTGGCGAACCAGAGCAGCACACGGAAACGCCGTTTACCTTCCCGTTGTAGCAGTACCTATTTATCTACTTGCACTTTGATGTGCTTTCAAACTGCTAGGTTGGCAGGAGCTGGGACCGAGTAACAGGAGCTCACCCCGTCGCAGGGATTCGAACTGCCGACCTTTTGATCAGCAAGCCCTAGGCTCTGTGGTTTAACCCACAGCGCCACCTGTGTCCCTTAGTGGTCAGGGGTACCTTTACCTTTACCTATGTATCAAATGCACACTTGGACCCGAGTGTATTAATTTTGTACTCATTCTTTCCCCTGGAGAACTGCGTTGCGAAATTCATAGAGTTGTAGAATTGCAAAATTGTAGAAAGGAAACCACGAATAATCTAGTCCAGGGGTCAGCAAACTTTTTCAGCCATGGGCCGGTCCACTGTCCCTCAGACCTTGTGGGGGGCCGGACTATATTTTGAAAAAAAATATGAAGGAAATCCTATGCCCCACAAATAACCCAGAGATGCATTTTAAATAAAAGGACACATTCTACTCATGTAAAAACATGCTGATTCCCGGACTGTCCGTGGGCCGGATTTAGAAGGCGATTGGGCCGCATCTGGCCCTGGGGCCTTAGTTTGGAGACCCCTGATCTAGTCCAACCCTCTGCAATGCAGGAATCACAGCCAAAGAATCCCCTATAGAAGAGCAAATTGTTAAGGGTGGCTGTGCTTGGTTCACAGATTAGGTAAGATTCCTGCATTGCAAAGGATTTCTCTAAATGACAGTTCCAACTCTACAATTCTGTGATTCTTCTTGACAGTGCAAATTAGGTGGGTTTGTTTTGAAGGCAAACTGAATTGAAACCTCTCCCATTTCTAGCAGGATGTCGGATAATCCATCTCCCTGTGCTGGTGCTCAGCTTTTAGTCGGCATTATTGACCTGGTGTTGAAAGCAGACCGCTTGTTTAAAGACCACTTAGTTCACAGCAGGGGTGAGGTTCGAACCAGGAACTCCCTTTGCCATTTTTATTTATGGTCTTGAGCCGATTAAGGCTTTATAAGTCAAAACCAGCACTTTGGATTGGGCCATCGCACTACCTCGGGGTATTCATTGTTTTTAATATTCTGTTGGGAGCCGCCCAGAGTGGCTGGGGAAACCCAGCCGGATGGGCGGGGTACAAATAATAAATTATTATTATAATGATTGTTGTTGTTGCATTTCGCTTCCAAAGAACTCAAGGTGGCGTATTCAGATAGCTTTCCCCATTTTACCCCCACAATGACCCTGTAAGGTAAGTCAGGCTGAGAGAAAAGCAGGGACTCCCCCCCCCCCCCCAGGGTCACCTAGCAGGCTTCATGTCCAAGTCCAGATTGGAACCATAGTTTCTGCACAAGTCCTTTCCATGGGTAAGCAAGATAAGAAAGACCCATGGGCCGGATCGGGCCCAATCGCCTTCTAATTCTGACCCGTGGACGCTCTGGGAATCATAGAATCATAGAATCATAGAGTTGGAAGAGACCACAAGGGCCATCCAGTCCAACCCCCCTGCCAAGCAGGAAACGCCATCAAAGCATTCTTGACATATGGCTGTCAAGCCTCTGCTTAAAGACCTCCAAAGAAGGAGACTCCACCACACTCCTTGGCAGCAAATTCCACTGCCGAACAGCTCTTACTGTCAGGAAGGTCTTCCTAATGTTTAGGTGGAATCTTTCTTTCTTGCTTCTGGAGCAGCAGAAAACAACCTTTCTCCCTCCTCTATATGACATCCTTTTCTATATTTGAACATGGCTATCATATCACCCCTTAACATTCCAGGCTAAACATACCCAGCTCCCTAAGTCGTTCCTCATAAGGCATTGTTTCCAGGCCTTTGACCATTTTGGTTGCCCTCTTCTGGACACGTTCCAGCTTGTCAGTATCCTTCTTGAACTGTGGTGCCCAGAACTGGACACAGTACTCCAGGTGAGGTCTGACCAGAGCAGAATACAGTGGTACTATTACTTCCCTAGATCTAGATGCTATACTCCTATTGATGCAGCCCAGAATTGCATTGGCTTTTTTAGCTGCTGCATCACACTGCTGACTCATGTCAAGTTTGTGGTCTACCAAGACTCCTAGATCCTTTTCACATGTACTGCTCTCAAGCCAGGTGTCTCCCATCCTGTATTTGTGCCTTTCATTTTTTTTGCCCAAGTGTAGTACTTTACATTTCTCCTTGTTAAAATTCATCTTGTTTGCTTTGGCCCAGTTGTCTAATCTGTTAAGGTCATTTTGAAGTGTGATCCTGTCCTCTGGGGTATTAGCCACCCCTCCCAATTTGGTGTCATCTGCAAACTTGCTCAGGATGCCCTCAAGCCCATCACCCAAGTCATTGATAAATCAGCGTGTTTTTACACAAGTAGAATGTGCCCTTTTATTTAAACTCCATCTCTGGGTTATTTGTGGGGCATAGGAATTCATTCATTTTTATTGATTTTTTCAAAATATACTCCTGGCCCCTCGCTCAAATAATAGTTTGGCTGTTGATACTGCTTCAAACAAAATTGGGGGGGGGGTGCCCTCCCTTGATTCTGCATCTTCGGACCACTTCAGCATGAAAGCATAATTGGGTTGTTTTGCTTTAAAAAAGGTTATTGTTTTTTTTTAAAAAAAATAAAGGCGATTTTACAAAGGCTATTTATTTATAAAGGGTGTTTTTAGGCTTCGCCGCCAGCCGCAGACAAGCAAGTGGTAGTGTTACTTTCTGGAGACAGAGTTCAGATTGCTGTCAAGCCTTCTATATTGGATTGCCAGGGATGTGATTGCTACTCCACAAAAACCAACAATCTCTACACAATTTTGGTGTAGGTGTGATTGCAGAGTGCTGTGTCCACTCAGGAGCAATAAGATGGGCATCCATGGCCATTCTTCTGTGCTAAAAAAAGTGTGATCTATTCAACAAAGGTCCGTAGAGTTAAAGCTATGGTGTTCCCAGTAGTGATGTATGGAAGTGAGAGCTGGACCATAAAGAAGGCTGAGAATGGATGCTTTTGAATGATGGTGCTGGAGGAGACTCTTGAGAGTCCCATGGACTGCAAGAAGATCAAACCTCTCCATTCTGAAGGAAATCAGCCCTGAGTGCTCACTGGAAGGACAGATCCTGAAGCTGAGGCTCCAAGACTTTGGCCACCTCATGAGAAGAGAAGGCTCCCTGGAAAAGACCCTGATGTGAGTGCGAGTGTGGTGTAGTGGTTAAGAGCGGTAGACTTGTAATCTGGGGAACCGGGTTCGCGTCTCCGCTCCTCCACATGCAGCGGCTGGGAGACCTTGGGCTAGTCACTCTTCTCTGAAGTCTCTCAACCTCACCCACCTCACAGGGTGTTTGTTGTGGGGGAGGAGGGGAAAGGAGATTGTTAGCCGCTTTGAGACTCCTTCGGGTAGTGATAAAGCAGGATATCAAATCCAAACTCTTCTTTTTCTTCTTCTGATGTTGGGAAAGATGCAGGGCACAAGGAGAAGGGGACAACAGAGGACAAGATGGTTGGACAGTGTTCTTGAAGCTACCAACATGAGTCTGACCAAACTGCGGGAGGCAGTGCAAGACAGGAGTGTCTGGCGTGCTCTGGTCCATTGGGTCACCAAGAGTCGGACACGACTAAACGACCGAACACCAACAACATTCAACCCTGACTTAGCCAACATTAAATAAAGGGGGGAGGAATCACTCTTTTGATGCCAATGCAAGTGAAATCTGTCCCCATTAGAACCAGGATTGTGGCTGAGAGAGACTTGGGCTACAGCAACCCTGCAAAGTAGACCCATATCCATCTTGCTGCTGGAGTAAAGGCATAGCTGCCAAGTTATCCCTTTTTTTAAGGGATTTTCCATTATGCTGAATAGGCTTCCTCGCGAGAAAAGGGAAAACTTGGCAGCTATGGTAAAGGATGTTAGAATAGCATTTGCTCATTTTTTCCTAATTTGCCCCGTTGGAAACTCCGCTCTTCAAATTTCCCGCTGCAATTTCCAGTTCCGTGAAAAACCCAAGCGTTTCACGAATTCCCTGAAACACAAACATCCTTCTGATCTCGTTGCGTGAAGTTCAATAGTAAACAGAGCTTCCTCTGATTAGGAGCTGCTAATTGTAGCATGCTCATCGTTCTCACCTTTGAGATATGGTATTAAAGACAGGCGTCTGCTGAGGAATTAAAAACATAATGAGGTTCAAGTGCCTACTTACCATTCGTCTTACCAAAGGGGTTCTCTGCCAAAAATCCCAATATTCAAGAGAATCCATTATTCTGGGAGCTGCCCAGAGTGGCTGGGGGAACCCAGCCAGGTGAGTGGAGTGTAAATGAATTATTATTATTATTATTATTATTATTATTATTATTATTATTATTCTTAGGGGTTCTCCAGCTGGTTCCTCCCACCATCCCTCTGCCTCCAACCAGTCCATGACACTAGACGACCATGTTCTTACGAATACAGAACGGGTATCATGTTGCACCTGTAGTGGTGCCAATTGGGCACATGTGGTGTAAGGCAATCTCGTAGGTAAACATAGCCCTTTCGTTGCCCTGGTCCTCTCCCTTCCTACCACCTGAAGCCTGGAGCACTAGCCTGTATGATGATGATGATGATGGCTGGGTTTCCCTAGCCATTCTGGGCGGCTCCCAACAGAGTATTAAAAACACGTTAAAACATAATACATTAAAAGCTTCCCTAAACAAGGCTGCCTTCAGATGTCTTCTGAAAGTCAGGTAGTTGTTTATTTCCTTGATGTCTGATGGGAGGGTGTTCCACAGAGCGGGCACCACCACCGAGAAGGCCCTCTGCCTGCTTTGCAGTAACCTCATTCCTCGCAGGGAGGGAACCGACAAAAGGAGCTAGACCTCAGTGTTCGGGCTGAACGATGGGGGTAGAGACGCTCCTTCAGATATGATCTGAGTGCTATTCCGCACCCTGGCAAATCCTCTCTTTCTATCCAGTCTTAAAAATGTGCCGGTATCCCACAAAGTAAACCCTTCCCTCTCACAGGTTGGAATGCTTGTGAACCTTCTGTGTCACCTATCAAGCAGCTTGGTCAGTTGAGCCGATGGCCTGGTCATTTCTCAAACCCTGTTACCGGTTGTGCGTGGTGCTGGCAGACCCCAGACACAGATTCGTTGCTTTCAGCGCGCGCACGGGGGGAGGGTGGGGTAAACAGTTTGATCCCGGAGCAAAACTGCCTTTTTATAAACATGCAGACTGTTCCTTTCGTTGAAAGCTCTGCAAATGGCTGTGTGTAATTTGGGAAGGGGGGGTGAGAGAGAAACAAATAAGCAAGTGTTTTGAAACGCGGCAGCTTTGCCGATACCTCTCTTTGCCCCCTGCCCTGCCGCCCCCCCCCCGCTGGCTGTGCCATCAAGATGCCTGCTCATGGCTGGGGTGTCTCAACGGGATGCTATTTTTAATTGCTCCCTGCCGCGATGCGACGCGACACTTTTATTATGCACCGAGGTGCTGTTGTGAGGAGGGCGTCGTTGAGCTAGGAGCGGCTCATTTCCCAGACAAGAGAGAGAGCGTCAAGGCTCAGACCAAGTCTGAACAATAACCAGATTGACAGCTGACACCCAGATTCTCCACCCCCCTGCCAGAACGAAGCTTCAGGGTGACATTTGGAAGCAGATCAACCCCCCCACTGTGCCGAGGATTCTTCTCGTAGGAAGCTGGAAGAGTTTTGTCAATATGCCAGCCAGTGCTATTTTTCTAGAAAATATAAATATATATAATAAAATGTATTTATTAGATATTATCCTTCCTTCCTCACATTTGTGACTTCGGCATAGTGCCATCCCTTTGCAGCTTAAGGAGGAAGCTTAGATAGGCTGACACCTTCAAAACATAGGACATAGGTCTTCAACCAGTGAGGGCCAGTGTAGTCCGCAATGTCCTGGAGCACCTCCCCTGGCAGCTGTTGGGGTGCAATTATTTGTTCTATTGGAATTTGAGGTCTATAGAAGCAGTGAGGATCCACAGCAGAGTCTCTAGCAAGGCAGGACCCTGGACAGCTCCCAGCTTGAGAAGATGTTGTCTCAGCAAAGGCAGAGCCTAGGTGTGTCCCAGCAAAGCTCAGGCTGATCAGACCAAAGGAGCCCCCCAGGTCTGTCTGGACCAGGACAATGCTCTTCTGATGAGACGCTTACCCCATCAATTCTCACAAGTACTGCAGAAGAATGGCAACAGCCATTTTCAAAAATAAGATACATATTTCCATATATATTGTATTTATGGTATATATATATATATATGGTCTGTATAGTTAAAGGTATGGTTTCCCCAGTAGTGATGTATGGAAGTGAGAGCTGGACCATCAAGAAGGCTGATCGCCGAAGAATTGATGCTTTTGAATTCTGGTGCTGGAGGAGACTCTTGAGAGTCCCGTGGACTGCAAGAAGATCAAACCTCTCCATTCTGAAGGAAATCAGCCCTGAGTGCTCACTGGAAGGACAGATCCTGAAGCTGAGGCGCCAAGATCGTGAAGCTGAGGCTCCAATACTTTGCCCACCTCATGACAAGACTCCTTGGAAAAGACCCTGATGTTGGGAAAGATGGAGGGCACAAGGAGAAGGGGACAACAGAGGATGAGATGATTATGTGTGTTTGTGTGGTTTTACAATTTAGTTTTACATTCACAAAACGAAAAAAAAGAAAAACGGATTTTATAGAATTCTCTGAATTCTTCGACTTCCATCCTCCCTTCTGTGGGGGTCCGCCAGTAATCCTTTTCACTGCATATCATATTATCCTCCATTTATCCATAAATCTCTGTTTTCCCCTATAGTTCTTTTCACATTGCAAGCATTTCAATCCTGCTAACGTTTTTAACTGTTTACTGTGTTCTATCAAATATATTACAATTCCCCCCCCCAGTCTTTGTTGAGGTTTTTATCGTCCTGATTCCTGATTTTTCCCAGTCATTTTGGCCATCTCAGCATAGTCCATCAGTTTTACTGCCCAGTCTTCTCTTGTAGGTACAGTGGTACCTCGGGTTAAGAACTTAATTCATTCTAGAAGTCCGTTCTTAACCTGAAAACTGTTCTTAACCTGAGGTACCACTTTAGCTAATGGGGACTCCCGCCGCCGCCGCACAATTTCTGTTCTCATCCTGAAGCAAAGTTCTTAACTATTTCTGGGTTAGCGGAGTCTGTAACCTGAAGCATCTGTAACCTGAGGTACCACTGTATTGTGTCGTCCTTCCATCTTTTGGCTGAGAGCATCTCAGCACCTGTAATTCCTAACAAAAAGGCTTCAGGTTTCTTTACAAAAGTTGTTTTGAACATTTTTTTAAAAAGCTCATTATATATCATCTTTTATATGCCTGTTGTCTTTGTCCATGGAGTTTTCTTGGCAGGGATACTGGAGTGGCTTGCCAGTTCCTTCTCCAGGTGGATCACGTTTAGTCAAAACTCTCCACTATGACCTGTCCATCTTGGGTGGCCCTGCATGGCATAGCTCATAGCTTCTCTGAGTTATTCAAGCCCCTTCGCCACGACAAGGCATTGATCCATGAAGGGGATTGAGGGCACTAGGAGAAGGGGACAGAGGACGAGATGGTTGGACAGTGTTCTCGAAGCTACGAACATGAGTTTGACCAAACTGCGGGGGGCAGTGGAAGACAGGAGTGCCTGGCGTGCTCTGGTCCATGGGGTCACGAAGAGTCGGACACGACTAAATGACTAAACAACAACAACAACATATATCATCTTTATTGCCTTGCAGGCCCACCTCATATGATAAGAGGTGCCCTCTTTTTCTTTACATTTTCCCCGGCCAACCACATGCTTGTTCTTTCTCCTGCCCCATAAGCTATCTTGGGGAAAGAAATAAAATTAAACAATAATAATTGGGATGAATCGAGCATTTCTGACAATCAAGGGCTTGCCCTCCTTCTAAATACAAAACTCACTAAATGTGTGTAGAGAGGAAATTAAGGTGAAAGCAAAATGAGAGCTGCAGAAGCTCATCTGTTTTTGTTTTGTTTTGTTTCTTCTCCCCCTCCCAGGGAGCAAACCTGAGATGATGATCACTGCTAATTAGAAAATGGACAGCAGCCAGTTCCTCTCACCGTGCCATCTCATCCCGGCACCTTGTCGCAAGTGACGTCATCCATCCATCCACCCCTTTGGGGCTCACGAAGGGTTGCCTGCCAACCCTCCGGAGAGGGGGGAGTGTTAAAGCAGACTCCCCCAGAGACAAAGAAGAAAAAGGAGAGGAGGTCGTGCTCCCCTTTTCAAGCCAACCGGAGGAGTGCTCGTAGGGGGCAGCCCCCGGTGACTCACGCAGTGTTCACACAAACACATGAGCTCTTAAGGGCTGCCAGTCTCCGAAAGTTCATTAACTCTGGACACAGGTGCAGCGCTTGGAAAAGGGTGACGGCTTGCATGTTCCTGATCTGCGTTCATTTCCCTTCCTGTTTTCTTCCAGTTATTATAATTATGCTGGCTTCGTTCTCTGGTCTGCTGGCTTTATTTAACATTGTGTATGCCATCAAATGCCAACAGTGCCCTTCAGCTCTCTATATTGGACAAACAGGCCAAACCCTACGCCAAAGGATAAATGGACATAAATCAGACATCAGGAATCACAAGACAGAG
This sequence comes from Zootoca vivipara, assembly GCF_965207765.1. Taxonomy (NCBI): domain Eukaryota; kingdom Metazoa; phylum Chordata; class Lepidosauria; order Squamata; family Lacertidae; genus Zootoca; species Zootoca vivipara. The sequence goes on along the minus strand of NC_142589.1, from coordinate 91,595,628 downwards.
AAACCAGTAGGAGAACACTTCGATCTCCCAGGACATTCTATACGTACAAGATCTCAAAGTAGCTGTCTTATTACAGGAAAAAAATCAAACAGACTGGAAAGAGGAGTTGCTGAATTGCAACTCATTACCAAGCTTAAAACCATGGAGAGACCTGGTCTGAATAAGGACATTGGATTCTTATCTCATTATACATGATAAAGCTTTCTTTAGCCATCTCACCCCTTGCTTTTTCCTGAAAGATCAATTGCAGTCGTTAACAGTCGTCAACAGGTTTACCACTCCTATCAGCCAATCCCCCATTCCCACCACCCTTCTGAGTAATACCCCTCCCCACCCTCTCACTATATATATAAGGGTTTGGTGACTTCTGTTTCAGTGTATCTGAAGATGTGTGCATACACGAAAGCTCATACCTATGACAAACTTAGTTGGTCTCTAAGGTGCTAGTGGAAGGATTTATTTTATTTTATTTAAGCCGTTCCATTAGGTTAGTTTATTCACATTGCTTTACCCAATGTCGTACAGGCTGGTTTCTTTATTTTATTTTTTGAACTTATCGATCCGGTGATTCCTTACCGTGCTCTGATCTGCCGTACCCAACTTCACATTTGTGGGAAAGGCGAAAGTGTAGCCGAGGTCTTATTCCTTTTCCTCCTCTCCCTTCATGCAGGACTCAAAGAGCCATTCAGCGTAATAGGTAGGTAAAAAAGGTAAAGGACCCCTGGACGGTTAAGTCCAGTCGGAGGCGACTATGGGATTGCAGCGCTCATCTCGCTTTCGGGCCGAGGGAGCCGGCGTTTGTCCACAGACAGCTTTCCGGGTCATGTGGCCAGCAGGACTAAACCGCTTCTGGCACAATGGGACACCGTGACGGAAACCAGAGCACACGGAAACACTGTTTACCTTCCTGCCCCAGTGGTGCCTATTTATCTACTTGCACTGGTGTGCTTTCGAACTGCTAGGTTGGCAGGAGCTGGCGTCAAGGGAAGGGGGCACCATGGGAATTTCCTGTTGCCAGATTTTTTTTAACATTAATGGTCACAAATTGCTCAGCTGAAGTATATTTAAAAAAATCCCAACACAACAACTAGGCAGCAAGGCAGGCTGGGTGACTCTACGAAGTACAAGAAGCAGATGCGTTACGTAAGATTACTTTTGAGGATCTGATAAGAGACTTTGCAATTAGAAGAAGTAGGAGAAAGTTTTTCAAATATAAATGAAGCAGAAGCAGTGCTCTTTTTCTAGAAAATGAGGTGACAGAACTCACCGTGAATTCCTCCCTTGTTCTCTTATAATTGCAATGGCGCCTACCTGAGAGTTGCCAGAATTGAGTTCCAGCATGTTCCGGCTGGAAGATAAAGCCCCAAATGCTGGTTTTGTTTCCTTTTCGGAAAACAAAATTTTGTTTCACGGGTTATTGCTATTTACTTTTTGAATTGGAGGTATATGGGGGCACCAACATACCGGTACAGTGGTACCTCGGTTTATGAACACAATTGGTTCCGGAAGTCTGTTCATAAACTGAAGCAAACTTTCCCATTGAAAGTAATGGAAAGTGGATTAATCTGTTCCAGACGGTCCTCAGAGTACTTAAACTGAAGCGTTCATAAACTGAAGCAAACTTTCCCATTGAAAGTAATGGAAAGTGGATTAATCCGTTCCAGACGGGTCCGCGGAGTTCTCAACCTGAAGCGTACTTAACCCAAAGCATGGGTGTAATTGGTTCCGGAAGTCTGTTCATAAACTGAAGTGTTCAAAAACTGAAGCGAACTTTCCCATTGAAAGTAATGGAAAGTGAATTAATCCGTTCCAGATGGGTCCGCGGCGTTCGTAAACCGAAAATTCATAAACCGAGGTGTTCATAAACTGAGGTTCCACTGTATATCTTAGGGGCTCTAAAGGTCTTAATCCGGCCCTGCCTCAATGAATTTGTCTTTTAAAGCCATCTAGGACAGGCATCCCCAAACTTGGCCCTCCAGATGTTTTGGCCTACAACTCCCATGATCCCTAGCTAAGAGGACCAGTGGTCAGGGATGATGGGAATTGTAGTCCAAAACATCTGGAGGGCCGAAGTTTGGGGATGCCTGATCTAGGACAATGACCATCATGGCCACCTGCGGAAGTGAGTTCCACAGTTCCATCTCGAGGTCTACAGGATGAAAGAAAGAATACCAAGCGCTCTGCAAGAGCAAAGTCTCACAAATTCTGAGGTTTCTTCTCTCATTTTAAGTCAGGCATAGGCAAACTCGGCCCTCCAGATGTTTTGGGACTGCAATTCCCATCATCACTGACCACTGGTCCTGTTAGCTAGGGATGATGGGAGTTGTAGGCCAAAAACATCTGGAGGGCCAAGTTTGCCTATGCCTGCTTTAAGTCTTCCTTCGTCTTCTTGGATGGTCACCAGATCTCTATAGGTTCCCCATTTATCTCCCCCTCTCTCTCCACCTTTCCCAGATTTTCATTTGTGACTTTCTATTCTTGAATAGTGGAGATGTTTTTGTCATAAATAAATAAATAAAAAACAACCCCCAGTGGATGTCGGCAGTGTGGGAGCAATTAATCATCCCGTTTTTCAATTACCGTGTGCTTTAAATAACGCGGGTGGCGATCGAGAGGCTTATATTTAAAGACTCGCATTGATTTCGGAGGCACCTCTGAGGCTGCTCCTCCCCGCACGAAATCAACACCTCATTCCTGGCTCGGGCACCACCTCGCTCTGCGGCGAAGGCGAACAGCCGCCCCTTCCAGCTTCGAAACCCAGAATAGCTCCACGCATGGCTGTGCATCTGCGAGTCTCCATATGGACTAGCATCATGCCCATCTGCCTGGCAACATGTTCCCTGGCTCGCTCTCCTCCCAGCCAGCTTTGGCTGGGCTTCCCCGGGGAGGGTGGGAGAGAAGGAGCGTCACTTGCCCGGGCTCTGAATTTGACAACGGAAAGAAAGAAATGTGGCCATTCTTGGTTTGGGGAAGAGAATGAAGACTTCTCCCCAGCAGTCCAGGAGAAAGGAACACATAGGGATCAGCCTTATGATGTTGTTGTTTAGTCGTGTCCGACTCTTCGTGACCCCAGAGCACGCCAGGCACTCCTGTCTTCCACTGCCTCCCGCAGTTTGGTCAAACTCATGTTCGTAGCTTCAAGAACACTGTCCAACCATCTCATCCTCTGTCGTCCCCTTCTCCTTGTGCCCTCCATCTTTCCCAACATCAGGGTCTTTTCCAGGGAGTCTTCTCTTCTCATGAGGTGGCCAAAGTATTGGAGCCTCAGCTTCAGGATCTGTCCTTCCAGTGAGCACTCAGGGCTGATTTCCTTAAGAATGGATAGGTTTGATCTTCTTGCAGTCCATGGGACTCTCAAGAGTCTCCTCCAGCACCATAATTCAAAAGCATCAATTCTTCGGCGATCAGCCTTCTTTATGGTCCAGCTCTCACTTCCATACATCCTTATACCTTATACCGAGTTAGAAATTTGGTATTTTCCACACAAATCTGCAGGAGTTCTGGGGCTTCAAGCACAGAGCCTCTGCTGTCTTTACTTGGAAATGCCAGGGATTGAAATGTGGGATATTTAGAGTGCAGGCAAACCAACAATTCACATATCGCTAGATAGGCACATGGTAGGAGCAGAGTTTTCCTGGCAGTTTGTAGAGGGAACTCTGTGAGAGACACCCCCATTAGGGACAGAGTTGCTATATACAAGGTATAACCGGAAAGTTCGGCAAAGGATCACAGAAATTGGACAGCGAGAACATACAACCTTACAGGCCTTCCAAGTAGGCCCCCTCTGATAAAACGCACTGTTGACAACGTTTGTAGAACTGTTGGAAGCTTCTGGAGAAGTCCTCTTTCCGTATTGCTTTCAGTTACTTTGTCATAGCAGCTTCGACTTGTGAAATGTTGGGAAAATCTGTGCCCTTTCAGTTCAGATTTCATTTTTGGAAAAAGAAAGAAATCCGGTTAGGGCCATCTTAAGCCCATCCAGCGCCCTGGCTCGAGGTCCCTCCAGCGCCTCTCAAAGGGCCCGGGAGTGCCAAGCGGACCGCGGCAGCAGCGGGAGGCCACCTCCGAGGACTCCGCGCTGCGCCTCCTTCTCGTTTCCCCAGCGCTGGGTTCCACTCAGTCAAGCTTCGCCATCAGCGTGCACACCGCGGGACCAGCAAGAGCTGCTTGGGCGCTGTGCGAGCGCTGGTGGCGAAGCTCGACTGAGCAGAACCCAGCGCTGGGGAAACGAGAAGGAGGCGCAGCGCAGAGTTCTCGGAGAAGGAGCGCAGTCCTGGCCAGATCGCCAGAACCCTGCGCTCATTTGGTGCCCTTCCAGCGCCCTCCAGCGCCATGGTTCTCCGTGCCACTAGCCTCTATGGCTAGGACGGGCCTGAATCCGGTGGGGCCAGATCAGGAGAATATGGAGGTTGGGACAACTCAGTAACCTCAGGAACGATTTCACGTGGAATATGCAATTCTTCCGCCATCATTCAGACGGACAAACACGGATCCCACGTCTATAACTCACAAACTCTGTCGACATTTGCAGCCGTTCTGCTCACCGACAGTCTGACAGACGGAGGGTCATCTTTGATGGTTTGCCGCCTGTGAGGGACGAGGGATACAGGCCCTCTGACACCGCCCTTCACGGAAACGCTTAAACCGCTCGTACGCTGTCTTTCGAGTTACAGCTTCCTCTCCGTGCACAATTGTGAGCATTTCGTGGGTTTCCGAGGCCGATTGTATGTTCTGATATTTCTCGCTGTCCGATTTCACCAAACGTTCCGGTCACACCTTGTACGATCCTATGAAAAGAAAAAAATGAAGGTGAGTTGTCAGGAAGTTTGAGCATATCCCAACAGCTGCCCCCCCTTCCTTTTATTGGAGGGTCCAATGAACACCTCATTGGGAGTGGGGACAGAATTGAACCCAATGAAAGTTTGAGAGGCGTGTGGGGGAAAAGATGGAGACCAGAGCTCAGGAGCAGAGGAAAGCAAGACCAGGAATCTCTCTCCAAGTCTCAAGAAATGCATAGCTCCCGATGGACCTTCCCCCCTCCCCTCATGCACATGACCTTCTCCTCTCCCCCCCCCAATATTTCCCACCAGCCAAACATCAAAGGCAACGAATGGGAGGGCTGCAAAACTTCCAGGCCCCAGGATGTGTTGCTAAGCAACAGGATGCAACTTTGCCTTCTCCTCTCTTTTTGGGCCTGACCGAAATAATAATCAAAATATCATTTGATCTGATTCCACCTCCTACCCCCACCCCAGTGCTGAAGGTGAGGAGTTGTACAATGTGCCGCTACAAAGGGAAGGAGGCCTGCAACATTGGAAGAGCTTGGCTGCAGGATCAAGCCAAAAGGGGGCCTACCCAGCCCCAAATCCTGTTCTCACAGTGGCCTACCAGATTATTGTTGTTGTTGTTGTTGTTTAGTCGTGTCCGACTCTTAGTGACCCCATGGACCAGAGCACGCCAGGCACTCCTGTCTTCCACTGCCTCCCGCAGTTTGGTCAAACTCATGTTGGTAGTTTGACCAAACCAATGGTCGGGGTCCCTTTACCATTATTACCGTACTTTCAGTAATACCTCTGGTTACGAACTGCCCTCCTTGTGAACGCCCTGGGATGTGGGCAGAAATCGCTCACGCAGCGAAGGGACCCATTGGCGAAAGCGAGCCTCGGGTTAAGAACGGTTTCGAGTTGAGAACGGACCTCTGGAACGAATTCAGTTTGTAACCAGAGGTACCACTGTATTAGATTTGCATGCTGGCCAAAGGTGGCAGGGTGGGTCGCGGCATGAAAAAACAAAACACGGAACCAAATAAAGAAACCAGCTTCCACCCCCCTTCCCACAAAACACATTTAAAAGGCCATAGAATGTTAAGCAGCCAGGGCCATCCTTCCCATTGGGCTGACTTGTGCGGTGCGTCAGGGCGCCCACCCAGCAGGGGGCACATCAAGGAGGCACATGGAGCCACCCCGCCTCCGCCTCCACCCGCACCTCCGCCTTGCTCCTTTCCTGGCAGCGGTGGCTGAAGCGAGGCAGCAGCACCTGGCCCTGGCCCTGGGCTACCTTCCGCCAATGAGGTGCTGTGGAGCATTGTGGGGCAATGCTGTCTGTGCTCGCTGTGACTTGAAGGAGTGTGGCCCTCCGGCTGCCCACTGCACCTGGCCCTGCACGGCGGAGCGCGAGGGGTGCCGGAGGGATCATCGCACCACGGCGCCCGGCACACTTAAGACGGCCCTGTAAGCAGCCCACGGCTTTAGCAAAAGGTTTTTTCCTGGCACCTCAAGATATGTAATGAAGGTTCCAGGGGAGCCTATCTGGGGAGAGCACCCCACAAGTGAGGAGCCACCCCAGAAAAGGCCCTGTACTCGTGTCACCATCCTCCAGACCTCTCACGGAGGAGGCACATGAAGAAGGGCGTCAGAGGATGATCTGTGCCATTTCATAGGGAGAGAGGCAGTTCTTGAGGGATTGCAGCCTTGAGCTGTTTAAGGCTGCAATCCCACAGCGGGTGGTGCTGTGGGTTAAACCAGAGAGCCTAGAGGCTGGTAAAGTAGGACCCTCACCTGAATCCCTGGTGTCACGGTCCGGTCGGCGGGCGTCAGGACCAGAGGCAAGATGGTGGTGAAGAAGCAGGGTCGAAGGCAGAGGCGAAGGTCCACGGGGCACGAAGCAAGGCGAAGGCAAAGCGAGGGTCCAGGAACAAGAAGCAAGGCGAAGGTCCACGGGGCAAGAGCAAGGCGAAGGCGAAGCAAAGGTCCAAGGAGCAAGGAGCAAGGCGAAGGATCCAGGAACAAGAAGCAAGGCAAAGGTCCATGGGGCAGGAGCAAGGCGAAGGCGAGGCAGGGGTTCAAGAAGCACGGCAGCAACAAGGCAAGGGTCCCAGGAACAGGAGGCCAGATGCAACCAGGCAGGGATAGCGTTGCTGTGGCAAAGAGCTGAAGGGAAATGCTGGGCTTTTATCCCTCCCAGCTCCTGCCACCAGGTGCAGTGAGATCTCAAGTGGCCTCACCTGGGTGATTACTCCTTGCCTCTCCAGCACAAGCTGAGGACTTCACCTGTGTGGCCACGCCTTGCTTCTCCAGCACAAGTTGAGGCATGCCCCAGTCCTGCAAAGCACTACAGGCCCCAGAGCCTGACTCCTGCCCATACTCCTGACACCTGGGGACCCAAACTGCCAGTTAGTGCAGGCAGCACTGATCCCAGGAGTCCCAAGGCAGCTTCTGAAGCTGCGATTTGGGGAACAATGGTTTGCGCCTGTTGAAAGCTACAGGCTTTCATTGCTCAAGACCAATCAATTCCCGCCCCTAAGGGACCTCTGCCCCTTCCGTTTTTGTTTTGGGTAATCAGATCATCTACTGGTGCCGTTGTTCTGTTTCTGAATCAGGCTCTGCGTCTGATCTCGCCGCCTTCCCTTTTTGTTAGCAACAGTTTCCCCTGCCTGATCTGCCTTTCATTAAAACGGTATTTTCTGAATTTTCACCAACCTAGTAATTTATTTCCGCGCAGAGATAAAATGACCCAGGCAGGGTGGGGATAAAGTTGCCTGTTTTCCTCCACATACAAAAAAAAAAAAGAATCACTCAAAGCATGGGTAGGCAAACTAAGGCCTGGGGGCTGGATCCGGCCCAATCACCTTCTAAATCCGACCCGCGGTCGGTCCGGGAATCGTCGTGTTTTTACATGAGTAGAATGAGTCCTTTTATTTAAAATGCATCTCTGGGTTATTTGTGGGGCATAGGAAATCGTTCATCACACACACCCCCTTCAAAATATAGTCCGGCCCCCCACAAGGTCTGTGGGACAATGGACCAGCCCCCTGCTGTAAAAGTTTGCTGACCCTTGGCTTAAAGAGAGACAGAGAGAGAAATCGCGGCAGCCCATGTGGTTGTGAAAGACACTGCAAAGAGGCTGGCCATCATTGTTCAACTCCTGCTGTGAATCAGAAAAGCTGAGCTTAAACTGGAGTTGACCCTGGTCGCTCCATCATGGCTTCCCCCTTGGCGACCACAGAAAAGGTTAAGCCAGTTAGAAAGGATCCAGAGAGGAATGACCGTCCGCAGAGACAAGAAACACACAAGCAGCACAACCAGACGCCTTCCTCTGCTGCAACAAAACATGTCTCTCCTGCATCGGTCTCTACAGCCACAGTAAGTGCTGCGGCCGTCCAACAGCTTGATCTCACCCCAAAGGTGTACTGCTCCGCTGCCAGCAGCATACTGAACCAAATTTCACACACACACCAATCCCTGGCCATCCTGACCCCGATTTTGACCTTGCAAAGGAGCTCTTTCTAAGGCAAGGGTCAGCAAACTTTTTCAGCAGGGGGCTGCTCCACTGTCCCTCAGGCTGGACTACCTGTATATTTTTTTGGGGGGGGGGGATATGAATGAATTCCTGTGCCCCAGAAATAACCCAGAGATGCATTTTAAATAAAAGGGCACATTCTACTCATGTAAAAACACACTGATTCCCGGACCGTCCCACGGGCTGGATCGAGAAGGCATTGGGCCAGATCCGGCCCCCGGACATTAGTTTGGTCTAAGCCTGTTTCCCATGCCCTCTCCCCCTCCCCACCAGCTCCTTTCTTAAATGATGTCCTTTTCACGGAGGAGGGGGCTTTCGATGCCTACTAGCCACAATGGCTAGACTCTGCCCCCCGCAGTCAGAGGCAGCCCTGCTTCTGGATGTGATGTGCTGGAAGCCCCTTGAGCCGCCCTTGCCCGATTTCCCACAGGAGTCTAGTTGGCCCTCATGAGAGAATGCAGGCCCCCCCTTTGGCCTGATCCAGCAGGCTCTTCTAATCTTCAAGTGTAGCCAGAGCAACAACGGGTCTCCTTGTTCCGTGGGCGAAAACACGGCAGCACCCACTCCTTGATCTCTCAGCTACGCTGGCGCTTCAGGTCCGGGGATTTCAATAACAAGACAAGGGGGATTTGCAGCTGAGCCGCAAGGATTTTCCTCCAGTGGCGTAAAATTCCCCATGGGGGATAAAAGGCCTGTGGTCTGTTGTATCACACTGGCTGCGCACGGACTGAGCTTAGCCCGTCAACTAGGACAAGCTGGTGTGTGTGTTTTCTTATTTTGCTGAGTCTAGGCAGGACGCTGGTGGCGCTGTGGGTTAAACCACTGAGCCTAGGGCTTGCCGATCAGAAGGTTGGCGGTTCGAATCCCCGCGACAGGGCGAGCTCCCGTTGCTCGGTCCCTGCTCCTGCCAACCTAGCAGTTTGAAAGGACGTCAAAGTGCAAGTAGATAAATAGGTACCACTCTGGCGGGAAGGTAAACGGTGTTTCCGTGCGCTGCTCTGGTTCACCAGAAGCGGCTTAGTCATGCTGGCCACATGACCCGGAAGCTATACGCCGGCTCCCTCAGCCAGTAAAGCGAGATGAGTGCCGCAACCCCAGAGTCGTCCATGACTGGACCTAATGGTCAGCGGTCCCTTTATGTTTACCTTTAGGCAGGACCAGGGCAGTCTGCATTTCACGTCGGTTTTGCCTATGCAAAACCTAGCCCTCTTCCTCCAGCCAGTCTCTCTCACCGAGGTGATCCCCGGCAGCTTACGCCATCTGAAGCGGGGGAGCAGGAAATACTTGGAAGGGCCCAGAGGCTCACGTAGTCCAGGAAACTCAACAAAAACTTTGATTGGAGACCATATTGGAGACCTCATGGGCACTGGCGGAGGAAGAGGGGTTCGGGGGGAGTACACCGCCCCCCCGGCAGCGTGATCCCGGTGGGGTGCCACGCCCCCAGGACACACGCCATGCCCCTGCGGGTGGTGTGTCCTGGAACGCATGCAGCCACGTCCCCCATCTTCTCTCCGCCCCCCCCCCGGTGCCTGTTAGGTTTCTATTCCTCTCACTGTGCAGGTCACATGCCTGTGTTATGCATTCCAGCAAAGATTGTTGGAATCACGGGAGCGGATGTTTGCTATATTCTGTTTCCGTTTCCCCCCCTCCTTCGGACTTCTCTCAGCAAGAGGAGACATGTTTTCTTTTGTTCTGCCTTTCACTTAATAAGTAGCTTTTAGTACACAAACTCAGCCTGGCTCCGTCTGCATTTTATCTCTGCTGGACTCTGAATATGTACTCAGTGTCTCCAAGACATGGGCATAGCTGCCAAGTCTCCCGTTTTCCCCGGGAAATCCCTGTTTTTCCAGCTGTTCCTAGCTGAAAAAACGGATTTTTTTGTTTCCCCCCGGTTTATTCTGGCACGGTGGCCATTTTGGAACTGGGCGGAGCATGATCAGAAGCGACTTTTGATGCTGCTTTGCCCAGTTCCAAAATGGCTGCAGTGTGACTTCTGGCACAGCGGCCATTTTGGAACTGGGCAAAGCAGCATCAAACGTCACTTCTGAGCATGCTCCGCCCAGTTGCAAAATAGCGGCAGCGCTACTTCCGGTCTGCTATTTCTGCCTGGTCCCTTATTTCTCTGACAGCAACTTAGCAGGTATGGACATGGGTCATAATAAATTGTCGGGAAAGGGCTGTCGGAACTCTCTAGAGCTGCACACTGAACGCTGACGGGAGAGACGGGCTGGATTTGTTCCTGCAATATGCCTGGGGGTGCAGCCGGAGTCCAGAGAAGGGTACAAAGTTTGTCCTCAAGAGACAGTAAACCATGCCCAAAGGCTGTATGGGTAAAGACCATTTTCCTTGGAGAAGGAAGCTGGACCACGTCCAAATGGCCGCGTGTACCAACAAAGCCAACTGTGCAATATCCTGATAGTCAAAGTGCTATGACGCCATGACTCATCAGAACTGCAAGATGGAAAGGCCAAGGCCAATCCAGTTGCAGGTAGTTCCAAAGGTGAACTGCAGCACAGGGCATAAATCGGGGGAGGTTGTTAGGAGATTCATTCCCCGTCTGCAATCATAGGATCATCATATGACTGTATCATACCTGCCAAGTTGCTGTCAGAGAAATAAGGGACCGGGCCGGAAATAGCAGACCGGAAGTAGTGCTGCCGCCATTTTGGAACTGGGCGGAGCATGCTCAGAAGAGACTTTTGATGCTGCTTTGCCCAGTTCCAAAATGGCCGCCGCGCCAGAAGTCGCACTGCAGCCATTTTGGAACTGGGCAGAGCAGCATCAAAAGTCACTTCTGAGCACGCTCCGCCCAGTTCCAAAATGGCCGCCGCGCCAGAATAAACCGGGGAAAACCAAAAAATCCATTTTTTCAGCTAGGGACAGCTGGGAAAACGGGGATTTCCCGGGGAAAACGGGAGACTTGGCAGCTATGGACTGTATGTGTTTTCATTCCGCAGAGTAAATGTGACGTAGACAGGACGTTTGTCTTACTCCTGTTCCTGAAGTGGGACTGTTGTTTTCTTTGTTCTTTTTCTTTACTGGCTGTGATGCCAGAGAGAGGGAGCCATAATGTAGAGCTCCCATGTGTTCATATGTAAATAAGTAGTTTAGCCTTATTTACTGACTTGTGTGTTGTTCTTCACGTTTGTGAGAGCAATCGCATATTTGGCCTGTGGGACCAGTTTAGCCCCTGGCCCCTGGGACGGCTTAAATGCTAACAGTTCCTGCCCCCGGCTGACCCAACAGTGCAGCCACTGCTCATGGGCTCCCCCTTCTGAGTGCCATGTGGCAGCAGCGAATATGGCCACGGGCAAAACAAATTATACTCTTGCTCTCATCATAGCTGCCAAGTTTTCCCTTTTCTCGCGAGGAAGCCTATTCAGCATAAGGGAAAATCCCTTTTAAAAAGGGATAACTTGGCAGCTATGGCTCTCATGTGTCTCTATCCTGCACCCAGAGAAGCAATAGGCATCAACAGAGTTGAATGACCCATTTCCAAACTTTCCAAAATTACCCAAGGAGGGTGTGCAGCAAGCCCAGCGAGGTGCCACTACCGAGAAGGCCCTCTGCCTGGTTCCCTGTAACTTGGCTTCTCGCAGTGAGGGAACCGCCAGAAGGCCCTCGGCGCTAAGGAGAGTCTTGAGGGCCGGAGAGAAAGCTGCATTTGGCCGCCCAGGCCTGAAACCCCCCTCCAAGTCTGACACACAGCCAGGTCCAGATCTGAAGCCCCCATCTGACTCCATACCTTCTAAGTGTCCCCGTTTTCCAGGGACAGTCCCGGAATCACAGGAGCCGTCTCGGTTTCTGATTTCATCCTGGAATGTCCCGCTTTTCGTCCTCGTCTCAGAGAACAATTAAAAGCAGGGTGTGTGTTTATACTGAAAATAAAATTCCTGCGCCAAATGAAGGAAATGGTGAAGCGGGCATGCGAAGCCCTTCCCATAAATTTGAAAGAAAATGTCAGCGATTCACTTCAAATCATTTTATTGCAATGCTTCCGCAGCCAGCCATTTCTTAGGAGTGTTTATTCCTTTATTGTAAATGGAGCCTGACACTGTCTACTCAGAAGTAAGCCCCACTGTATTCAGTGGAGCTTACTCCCGGGTAACTGGGTCAAGACTGGGCAGCCGTACACTGTAATCCAAAGCGTTTTTACTGAGTTCAATAGGATTTACTCTCTGGTATGTTCCTGATCAGGCTCACAGTGAGAGATTTTACCTTCTTGGGCTCCTTGATCACTGCAGATGGTGACAGCAGTCACGAAATTAAAAGGCGCCTGCTTCTTGGGAGAAAAGCAATGACAAACCTAGACAGCATCTTCAAAAGCAGAGACATCACCTTGCCGACAAAGGTCCGTATAGTTAAAGCTATGGTTTTCCCAGTAGTGATGTATGGAAGTGAGAGCTGGACCATAAAGAAGGCTGATCGCCGAAGAATTGATGCTTTTGAAATATGGTGCTGGAGGAGACTCTTGAGAGTCCCATGGACTGCAAGAAGATCAAACCTCTCCATTCTGAAGGAAATCAGCCCTGAGTGCTCACTGGAAGGACAGATCCTGAAGCTGAGGCTCCAAGACTTTGGCCACCTCATGATAAGAGAAGACTCTCTGGAAAAGACCCTGATGTTGGGAAAGATGGAGGGCACTAGGAGAAGGGGACGACAGAGGACGAGATGGTTGGATAGTGTTCTCTAAGCCACCAACATGAGTTTGACCAAACTGTGGGAGGCAGTGGAAGACAGGAGTGCCTGGCGTGCTCTGGTCCATGGGGTCACGAAGAGGCGGACACGACTAAACGACAACAACATATTTTCGTAAACTAAGAAACGTCAAATTAAAAATATATTAATAATAATAATAATAATTTTTAATTGAAGATTTCTTAGCTTGCAAAAATACGTACATTGCCTCTTTTTTCAAGTTACATTTTCTACAGGTTAGTTTCATTTGTTTCACTGTGTTACATACAGTGTTAGGTGAGGAAGTAAGAAGGGGAGGAGGGGGAGGGGGAATGGTAAGTGGGGTGGGGGTCGGGTGGCTATGCTTCTGTTCTTCTACTTAGTGCATATGGGGGGGGGTTGTGTCAGCATCACTTGTGTAGGTCCTCTTTCTATTCGCTTGTTGTATTTCTTTAGTGATTAGAGAGCTTGGTTACTACTGACAGGGACAAACGGCAGCTTACGGCTAAAATTTAAGATACAGGTAGATAGCCAAGTTGGCCTGCCGTAGTCGAAACAAAATAAAAAAAATTCCTTCCAATAACACCTTAGAGACCAACTAAGTTTGTCATTGGTATGAGCTTTCGTGTGCATGCACACTTCTTCAGATACACTGAAACAGAAGTCACCAGACCCTTATATATAGTGAGAGGGTGGGGAGGGGTATTACTCAGAAGGGTGGTGGGAAAGGGTGATTGGCTGATGGGTGGGGTAAACCTGTGGACGACTGTGGACGAATGTGCGTTCGGAACGCATTAAATTCGTAAGTAGAGGTACCACTGTAAATGTAAAAGGTCCATGTTTGTGCTTCATGACCTTTCTCCAAAACCGCTTGACCGCTTGACTTGAAATTTGGACACAACGTTCCAGTCCAATATGTGAGTGTTTGCATAAACTTAGATTACACAGGTGAGACCTGTCACAGGTAAAAACATGAATTTGTGCAAAAAATAGCTCCCTCCAGTGGACGGCAAAGGAACAGACGCCATTTCTGTATTGGTGCCACACCCCACCTACCCCTTCTCCTCCTCCTCTTACCTCGGCACCACCCACCCCCTACTTCTCCCCCTCCTACCTCACCAGGCCGGTCCAGAGCCTGGCCGGGCCCACAACTCCCCTCCGCCGACTCCAGGCATGGCAGGAGAAGCAGGCCCGGTCCCACCGCCACCCTCTCCGTAATCAGACCTGGCCTCAATCTCACGTCCGTCGCCCCCAACGCCTCCTACAGGGCCACACCGAGCCCGGATCCCACGTCCACCGTCGCAGATGCCACCTCCATAGCCAGGCCAGGCCCACAAGTCCCCTCCGCCGACTCCACCGACAGCAGGAGAGACAAGCCCGGTCCCGCCACCAGACCACACCCCAAAACCACCTCCACCACAGGGGAATAATAATAATAATAATAATAATAATAATAATAATAATAATAATAATTTATTATTTATACCCCGCCCATCTGGCTGGGTTTCCCCACCCACTCTGGGCGGCTTCCAACAGAAAAATAAAACACAATAGTCTATTAAACATTAAAAGCCTCCCTGAACAGGGCTGCCTTCAGATGTCTTCTAAAAGTCTGGTACTGTAGTTGTTTTCCTCTTTGACATCTGTTGGGAGGGCGTTCCACAGGGCGGGCGCCACCACCGAGAAGGCCCTCTGCCTAGTTCCCTGCAACTTGGCTTCTCGCAACGAGGGAACTGCCAGAAGGGGAAACGGGAGACCCTCCCCAACATTGCCTACAGGTACCCCCTACCCCCTCACCCACCGGGATTCGCTGGGGAACCCACACAGAGCCTCCCCAAACTACGAATGCTTTATATGGGGGGAACCAGACAGGGGTTGGGGGGTGGGTCACCTCCTCCCCCTGTCATGGCAACTTGGAGGGTATGGCATCGGGGCACAAATTCTACCCAGGTGAGAATAGAGAGCTTCCTCCCCAGTTGCATCTTCCAGCAACCAGAAGGTAACAAACAGTAGGGCCGGCTCTCCCCAGTGCCCCCAGCCCCCCAGCCATATTCACATGCACATCAGCAAACTGGGCCACTCGTAGCCCCTGCTGGTAAACATATCCCCCCCACCTGCCTCCTGCCTTTTGAAACACACGCCTTCCCCCATCGCTGCCCTCCATCTTCTGCCTGTTTTTAGAGAACCAATTTGGGGCTCCTGCTGTGCTCTGGCGAGGAAAACAGAAGTTAATTGAATCTGCCCCCCCCCATCGCCGCCCCCTGCAAGTCCTTGCTGTTCCGTCAAGACAGTAAGGAAGCAGCTCCTCTTCACAGCGGCCTGCTGACTCCGAGGGTCTCGGAGAACTCCCTCTGACACCCAAACTGCAGAAAGATCGCAGGGGCCACTTCAGTCGAGATTGCCTCCCTGCCCGACGACACTGATCTTTTTTTCCAGGATGGGGGCCGCATTGCATTCTGGGCAGCTTTTGGAGGGCCACATCTGAATATTTTGGAAGTTGAATGGACTTCTGGAACGGATTCTGTCCAACTTCTGAGGTACCACTGTGCTTTCCAAACTATGTAGTACTTTTGTGTGTGTACGATCAGAAGGTGGGTGGTTCGAATCCCTGCGACGGGGTGAGCTCCCGTTGCTCGATCCCAGCTCCTGCCAACCTAGCAGTTCAAAAGCACGCCAAAAATGCAAGTAGATAAATAGGAGCAGGGAGGTAAACGGCATTTTCGTGCGCTGCTCTGGTTTCGCCAGAAACGACTTAGTCCTGCTGGCCACATGACCCGCAAAAACTGTCTGCGGACAAACGCCAGATCCCTCGGCCTGTAAAGCGAGATGAGCGCCGCAACCCCAGAGTCATCTGCGACTGGACTTAACTGTCAGGGGTCCTTTACCTTTACCTCTTTTTGTGTGTGTGTGTAATTAATATAAGCATTTTTGTGCATCCTTTGCCCTAATCAACACATTTTGCATGCAGCATTTGGACTGCAAGGTTTCTCTGGAAAATACGTGCAAATCTCGAGGGATAGCTGTGTTCTGATTTATCTGTTGGGTCTGGAAGATGGCACCAGGCAGGTTTGCATTTTAAAACACAAACTGAGTAAATCTCTCCCAGCACCCCTATTCCTCCCCCAGCCACCCGCTTCCTGAATGTCCCCCAGGCCCCGATCCCGATTCCCACGGCGCCATCCTTTGACTCAGCATAGCAACGGGTCCACCGGTCTGTCTCTGCTCGGCTGTGTCAGGAATGTCTGAGACATGAAACCAGCGAGCGGGGGTTTAATGGGAGGCCCATCTTTCTCTCTCGCATCAAGTGGTGCTTCTGTGAATTGTTAGGCTCTTGACACCGAGCCGCCCAGAAGGTCTATGTTCTCAGATGCTCACTTGCACCGCGCATCCACTCTGCGGGGAGGGAGCCAAGAGATGGTCTCTTTGCCGCCAGTGGAAATCGAGGCCTCCTGGCTCATGCAAAACCCTGGCTTCCAAGTATTACGGGTAATGCCGGTGGCCCGTTGTCTGCCTGAAGCATCATTGAGGAAAGGGGAAAGGGCGGCCAATGCCACGGGTGTGATGGGCACCCACCGTGCCAAAATCCCTTCACCCAGTAAAGATTTGTTTGTTACATTTGCATGCCTCCGTTCCCTTCCGAGGGGCTCGAGGTAACGTGCGGGGCTCTCCCCCGTTCCGTCCTAACAATAACCCTGCGAGGTAGGTCTGGAGGCGGTGAGCAGCCCCCGAGGACACCCACAGGGACCTTCATGTGGCTGAGTGGTGATTCGAACCAGGTCCTAGTCTGACTCTCAACCACTATACCACACTGACTCTTTATTATTATTATTATTATTATTATTATTATTATTATTATTATTATCGTATTTTATTTTACAAATACAGTTGTACCTCCGTTTATGGAGGTACAACTGTATTTGTAAAATAAAAAACCCTCTGGTTACGTAAACTTCGGGGTGCGCGCGCGGCAAACCTGGAAGTATTTTACCAGGTTTTGCTGCGCACCTCCGGACCTCCGGAACGGATCCCGTCCGCAACTGGAGGTACCACTGTATAAATTTATAACAAAACATTTCCGTATAAAGAGATGGTGAGATGCTGCCAGTCAGTGTAGGCAATATTGAACTAGGTGGACTTGGTATAAGGCAGGTTTTTTTACCCCCAAATGTAGTTGATAAGGGGTTTTCAAAAGGTTTTGGTCAGGCAGCAGTAAACCTTGACTATCCTTGCTTATTTATTTCTGTTGTTGGTTTTTTCCTGGCTTGTTGATGCTTTTGGGTAGCAAAGGGCAGTGTTTGAGCTTGCATCTCAATCGCCCACAAAACTCTGCCTCTCTCCCTGCCTCACTGTTCCTTATATCCCACCCACTCAAACTTCTAATCATCTCTTTATATATGAAAGTTCAAGGTGCATCTAAGGAGAAGGACCTTGTTCTTGTAAAATGGTACGTCTATCTTTCCCCTGCTTGTTGCTGTTCTCCATCCTGCCTTCATCACAGACAGAATTAATTGCCAAACACAGGGAGAACAAGGATATAGTCTGAGGGCCTCACTTGTAGCTTTATAAATCACTTAATGTTTTGGAATGGAATGGAAGTTATTAATATTGCAGTTGTTGTATAAGTGATTGTTATTTCGACCAGAATGTAGCTGAAATTAATAAGATTTTGGAACGCAGAAATAAAGAAAACCACCAAACCACCAATTCAAACACGGGGGGGGGAGGGGGAGGTAACCTAAATTATATAATTTGGTATTTGAATGATTGGTATATTAGCAATGGGTTTTTTCCCCCTAATAAAATGTTTAGGGGTACTCTCATTTTGAATCAAGAAAAACCACAATTTTATAGTTCAAATTGGGGAAAAATAAATACAGTAAACTAGGGACCCAGGTGGCTCTGTGGGTTAAACCACTGAGCCTAGGGCTTGCTGATCAGAAGGTCGGCGGTTCGAATCCCTGTGACGGGGTGAGCTCCCGTTGCTCGGTCCCAGCTCCTGCCAACCTAGCAGTTCGAAAGCACATCAAAATGCAAGTAGATAAATAGGAACCGCTACAGCGGGAAGGTAAACGGCGTTTCCATGTGCTGCTCTGGTTTGCCAGAAGCGGCTTTGTCATGCTGGCCACATGACCTGGAAGCTATACGCCGGCTCCCTCGGCCAATAATGCGAGATGAGCGCTCAACCCCAGAGTCGGTCACGACTGAACCTAATGGTCAGGGGTCCCTTTACCTTTACCTTACCTGAATACAGTAAATGGATATTGGGGGTAGCAACGGAACTTGTGATTCACCGTGCTAGAGGGGAAAAAAATTCAGTTTCATTCACAAAATGTTTAGGGGTATGCGTACCCTTGCGTCCCTCCAGAAAAAAGGCACTGGGTAAAAAGGTACAGGTAAAGGACCCCTGGACGGTTAAGTCCAGTCAAAGAAAACTATGGGGTTGTGGCGTTCATCTCTGTCTGCCGTGGCCACCGCGGCATGAAGCGGCCAGCTGAGCCATGAGGCGCCGCGTCCAGCCTCTGCCTCTTCCCTGCCAGAGGAGCCGCCCTCCAGCCGCTGCCCGCTTCCTCCAGTCCACCAGCAGCACCGTCCTCCCTAAAAGAAGGTGGAGAACTCTGGGAAACGGGGGGGGGGGAACGGGACCAGAGGGAGCTTTGCACCACGGAGCCGGATATGCTTAAGACAGAGTCCTGATCGGCACAGCTCTTCATCCATCCGTCCAGCGTTCCAGGCCACACTCTCATCCCTCTTTGTTTCCGACCACTTATCCCCTCCCCACCCCCATGCTCTCTCATCCATTGCCCCCCTCCTCTCCCCCCCCAAAGAATCTGTGTCAAAAGTTGCTATGGGAACCTATTACCCTCTCCAGGCCTGGCATTTTTCTTCCGAGCGTTGATTAGACTGTCCACTTCCCCCTGCTCCGAGGGAAAGCTCCCCCCCCCCACCATTTCGCAATCTGGGCCAAATGCCCTCTGCGCTGCAGCGAAGAAGAAGAAGAAGAAGAAGAAGAAGAAGAAGAAGAAGAAGAAGAAGAAGAAGAAGAAGAAGAAGAAGAAGAAGAAGAAGAAGAAGAAGAGGAAGAAGAAGAAGACGACCATCAGGGGAAGCCGGTGACTTTCCGAGTGCCTGGAGGCATCTATTTTTTAAAAATAGAATGTGCAGGGCGAGACATCGAATTGGCTTCGCTGCAGCATCTCATTTGCTTGCTGGTGGGTGTTTTCTGTGGGGGAAGTTTGAAGGAAGTCCAGAGCAGGCTTGCCGATCGGAAGGTTGGCGGTTCGAATCCCCGCGACGGAGTAAGCTCCTGCCAACCTAGCATTTCGGAAGCACGCCAGTACAAGTAGATAAATGGGTACCGCTGTGGCAGGAAGGTAAATGGCGTTTCTGTGCACTCTGGTTTCCGTCACGGTGTACCGTTGCGACAGAAGCGGTTTAGTCCTGCTTGCCACATGACCCGGAAAGCTGTCTTTGGAGAAGCGCTGGCTGCCTCAGCCTGAAAGCGAGATGAACGCCACAACCCCATAGTCGCCTTTGCCAGGACATAACCGTCCAGGGGTCCTTTACCTACCCCATGTAGTTCTACATCCTGGGGGCCACCATCCCTTGAGTGCAAGCTTCTGGGGGCCACAGGCGAAAATGAGCAGGGCGTTGGGGATAATTTAGACTGAAATTCCCAGGTGTCAAAAAAAGATTCTTTATTTATGCCATTTGAGCTCAGTATGGTACAGTCCAAGGTTTCCGAAGCTTGGGTCTCCAGCTGTTATTGGACTACAGCTCCCATCACTCCTAGGCTGCAATGTTCGCCGGACTCTGCACTTACTGGCCGAGACTCTCAAGTTTTCCAGACAAGTCACATTCCCAGCCCTACTACCCCCTCTCCAACATTTCCCAGATGAAAATTAAACAAAATGCAATTCGGTCTTCTGTGGGATTAGCTACACCCTCCCAGTTTGGTGTCATCTGTAAATTTGATGGGCATCCCCTCAGTTGCTTCGTCATATATATATATATATATATATATATATATATATATATATATCTATCAACGTCCAATTTCCTGGGTGCCTCAGAGGGTCTTTAGCATTTGCGGAGAGAATGATAAGCAGGGCAGGACCCCAGATCAACTTCTTGGGCGGCTGTCAGTCATACTCATTTCTGCAGAGCATGCTGAGCTCGAGGAGGGCCGATCTCCATCTGTTTTTGTTTTCTTTTTTAAAAAAAACGGATTTCAAATGCGCTGCATATCTTGGGTTCTCTGCCTTGTGTGTCCTCCTCCCCCTAACATTCCTGGCTCAACAAATACAAATAGGCTTGTTGGGATTCAGTATCTGTTTGGCTCCTAGTGTGCAGAAAGAGAGACAGAGAGAGAGAGAGAGAGAGAGAGAGAGAGAGAGAGAGAGAGAGAGAGAGAGAGAGAGAGAGAGAGAGAGAGAGAGAGAGAGAGAGAGAGAGAGAGAGAGAGAGAGAGAGAGACTTATGTTCTAGCCCTGAAAGAGATCTCAACAAAGTCTGGAAGGAATTCATTCCTAATAAATCAGGTCCTCCCTAAGAAGAGGACACATGTTGCGGTGTGACCTGGCAACCAAACCCGGTGTTGTGGATGGGAACGTTTGGATAGCCACAACACCCTATTGGAGGTCCCTCGATGCTGGGTGCAATTAGACCAATGGGATGCCAGCTAAATGCTATTGAGGGACCTCTATTTAAGCCCATGCATGTGTCCCTGAGCTTCCTCTTTGGGGCCAGTGCATCGGAACACCCGCCCACCTCTCCCTATATTTAGGGCTTGCACGCATGACCTTGCTATGCCGTCGTGTGTTGTCTGTCATTGGGACAGGGGCACGGGAGGAATTTTCCCCGCTTGGCTGATTGGCTGGTGCCATTTGGGTTTCGCCTTCTGCGTAGCAAATAGTCACAACTTGTAAGGTTGCGGATAGGCTCTGGTTCAGGTGATAGGGGTGGCAGAACGCTCTAGCCAACCCTATGTGATGGGTATTCCGTTAAAGGACTCCAGGGACTCTTTGGTTGGTCAACACTGAGAGGGGTTCTGCCCAGAGCCTGACTCAGGGAGCTGGGTATGTTTTGCCTGGAGAAGAGAAGGTTAAGGGGTGATATGATAGCCATATTCAAATATATAAAAGGATGTCATATAGAGGAGGGAGAAAGGTGGTTTTCTACTGCTCCAGAGAAGTGGACACGGAGCAATGAATTCAAACTACAAGAAAGAAGATTCCACCTAAACATTAGGAATAACTTCCAGACAGTAAGAGCTGTTCGGCAGTGGAATTTGCTACCAAGGAGTGCGGTGGAGTCTCCTTCTTTTGAGGTCTTTAAGCAGAGGCCTGGCAGGCATATGTCAAGAATGCTTTGATGGTGTTTCCTGCTCGGCAGGGGGTTGGACTGGTTGGCCCTTGTGGTCTCTTCCAACTCTACGATTCTATGACTCCAGGCGGGCATCTGACTGGTGGACTGGCTTGACCCCACCTTCCACTGTGCCAGGTGTTCACCCAAGGCTGACCTATGGTGTGCCCTGGGTCAGGGCTACCTGCAATGGTGCAGGGAGCTAGTCAAACCAGAGCCTATGCAACCACTCACTTGATTGTAATCAATAAAGCTGTGGCCTAAATTCTGCCAAAAACCAAACCTAAAATTAGAGTCTTGTCTGAATTTATTTCAGGGGGTGGTTAAAGGGTCTACACACACAACAGCAATAGTAATAAAACATCGTCATCAAATGCTTCCCTGCAAACCTCAGGGCTGAGATATTCCCCAGTTGGATGTCTGCAGGAAGTTTGATAGCTGCCCTGATGAGTATTGGCCCTCTTGGCAGAATGGGTCCCTAAATGCAGCAGACAGGCTGACAGCATTTTGAAGAAACTTTAGCATCAAAAGCCCCCCCCCATAAAAATATAAACACTGCAATCCTATGGCCTCTGGAAGGGTATCTTAGGGAGCCATAGGAAACATCAGATTTCCCTCCCCGAGGACAAAGGGTGTGTGTGAGAGAGAGCACTCTAACCTGGAAGTTGGACACCTCCTCGCTACAACAGATACCTCCAGGCTCCGTATTGACGTCAGTTTGGGTCCCCCAAGTATAGTTAAAGCTATGGTTTTCCCAGTAGTGATGTATGGAAGGGAGAGCTGGACCATAAAGAAGGCTGTTCGCTGAAGAATGGATGCTTTTGAATTCTGGTGCTGGAGGAGACTCTTGAGAGTCCCATGGACAGCAAGAAGATCAAACCTCTCCATTCTGAAGGAAATCAGCCCTGAGTGCTCACTGGAAGGACAGATCCTGAAGCTGAGGCTCCAATACTTTGGCCACCTCATGAGAAGAGAAGACTCCCTGGAAAAGACCCTGATGTTGGGAAAGATGGAGGACACAAGGAGAAGGGGACGACAGAGGATGAGATGGTTGGACAGCCACCAACATGAGTCTGACCAAGCTGCAGGAGGCAGTGGAAGACAGGAGTGCCTGGCGTGCTCTGGTCCATGGGGTCACGAAGAGTCGGACATGACTAAACAACTCAACAACAACAACACGGTCCCCCAAGACACCTGCAAACTGGGGTGGGGTGGAAACTCTGCCAGCCCAAGAGGAAGTGTAGATTTATTTTCCTTTCTTGCTAACTGTGCCACTGAGGATGAGCGAGCGAGTATTTTGCCACTCTCTGTGCCTCCCCCCCAATCCACCCACACTCCTATCCACCCACCTGCAGTCCCATCCAACACACACACACACACACACACACACACACACACCCCGACTGCCCAGATTTCTGCTATGCTAGAGCAGATCAGAACGAAAGAACTATTTATGTATGCATTTCATAGATTTTTGCTGTGGGTAAAACTAAAAACTAAAAATCTTCCAGGAAGCAGATTGCAACGTACTTTAAAATGCAAAGTAAATAATCAAGCCATGAAAACAGGGAACTGTATTCAGCACGGGAATTTTTAAAAATAACAAACAAGTTCAAGCCCTGGCTAAATGCTCTGCGCATGAAAATCAAGCCAATGCAGACTGGTCTGGGTAGCAGTGCCAACCGAAACATGCCTCCTCACATGTCACTATGGCGCTGTGGTCTAAACCCCTGAGCCTCTTGGGCTTGCCGATTGGAAGGTCAGCAGTTCGAATCCCTGCGACAGAGCGAGCTCTGGCTATCAAAGGCATACTGCTCTGCTGCCAGCAGCATACTGAACCAAATTTCACACCCCAATCCCTGGCCATCCTGACCCCGATTTTGACCTTGCAAAGGAGCTCGGTCCCTGCTCCTGCCAACCTAGCAGTTCAAAAGCACACCAGTGCAAGTAGATAAATAGGTACCGATGTGGCGGGAAAGTAAACGGTGTTTCCGTGCGCTCTGGTTTCCGTCACGGTGTCCCGTTGCGCCAGAAGCGGTTTAGTCCTGCTGGCCACGTGACCTGGAAAGCTGTCTGTGGACAAACGCCGGGTCCCTTGGCCTGAAAGCGAGATGAGCGCTGCAACCCCAGAGTTGCCTTTGACTGGACTTAGCAGTCCAGAGGTCCTTTACCTTTTTTACCTTTACTGCGTCCTGTCGGAATTAGTTCACACGCTGCATGAAGATGGACTTTGCCTGTCCAGAATCTTCCAGCATACAGCTTCGTTAGATACCCCCAAGTTTTAATATTATGAGGGAGAAAAGGTTTTCTCTTCTCACTTTCTCCACACCTGGGAAATTCTGCCCATGCGTCCTCTTATCTTCAGTAAATGTTTCTCAAGCACCAGCACACAGGGAGTCAGATTAAGCCTGTTGCCCGAAGCCAACTCCCTACAGAGCACATCCTTGGGGATTCCGCCACTGTCATTAAACAGCTTGGGCCCTCACCGAAAAGGCCCCGTGCAACAATGCTGTTGCTGGTGGGTTCTGACTGTTCCTTTTTTAATTATTATTAAATTTTATTTATTTGGTTTTTCTTTTCAAATTTAATTTTTACAGAGGTATGTCAGGCATAAATAACAAAAACAAGATTGCAAGGAATCTCCTGGACTTCCATCCTCCCCTTTGAGGGTCCTGTTATTAATCATTTCCTCCTTCATCTTCTACGATAGTCCAAATCTTTTACATCTCCATTGTGTCCAGAATTCACCCTTAAACTACAAATGATATTCCAGTCCTTCTAACGATTTTTAACTGTTTACAATGGTCTTTAAGATAAGTTATAGAATCATAGAATCATAGAGTTGGAAGAGACCACAATGGCCATCCAGTCCAACCCCCTGCCAAGCAGGAAACACCATCAAAGCATTCTTGACATATGCCTGTCAAGCCTCTGCTTAAAGACCTCCAAAGAAGGAGACTCCACCACACTCCTTGGTAGCAAATTCCACTGCTGAACAGCTCTTACTAGGGGGAAGTTCTTCCTAATGTTTAGGTGGAATCTTCTTTCTTGAAGTTTGAATCCATTGCTCCGTGTCCGCTTCTCTGGAGCAGCAGAAAAACAACCTTTCTACCTCCTCTATATGACATCCTTTTATATATTTGAACATGGCTATCATATCACCCCTTAACCTTCTCTTCTCCAGGCTAAACATACCCAGCTCCCTAAGCCGTTCCTCATAAGGCATCGTTTCCAGGCCTTTGACCATCTTGGTTGCCCTCTTCTATATAAATTTCCCCCATTCCTTATTAAAATTTTGGTCTTCCTGATTTCTGATTATTCCGGTCATCTTAGCCATTTCGGCATAGTCCATCAACTTCATCCGCCATTCCTCTCTGATAGGGACTTTGTCTTCTTTCCATCTCTGGGCCAATAACATCCGCGCAGCCGTGGTCACGTACATAAATAGTCTTTTCTGCTCCCTTGGGATTTCGGCACCTGATTTTGGACTGTTTCAGCTCAGCTTCAGGCAGAGAGACTAAAAGATCGCCTCAACCCTTAAATGCTTGCACCAAACCACCCATCATTTTGCAAAAGTAAAAGGAAATTTAAAAGAACGGCAAAACCTTTTATCTTCCTCCTTGTTGGTAGGTTATAATTAAGTTCTATTTGCATCTCGCTTCCAATTTCCCTCTCCGCCATTTCCGAGCGTCGGCCCAATTGCAGCATGGGAAATCTTGCGCTCTCTCTGCCTCACCGAGTGCAGGAATACGCCTGAGGCGAGTGAGAGGCAAGAGCACAGGAAATGCATTGCCTGCAGCTGGCTGGCAAAAATGGCAAATATTTCACCCTGGGTTGGAAAAGATTGTCCCTTTGCAGCCCAATGTTTACCTACTCAACACCTGATGTCATATGATATCAGGGGTAGAGTGTTTGGGTACGGCTTGGTAGGAAACTACCTTGCAAGTCCTATCAAGACCACTGCCAGGCTAATAATAATAATAATAATAAATTTATACCCTGCCAATCAGGCTGCTTTATAATATTATAAATCATGCTGCTTTATAATAGGATAATGATAATAATAGTTTATTACTTATACCCCGCCCATCCGGCCGGGCCTCCCCAGCCACCAGGGCCGGTGCTAGGGTTTTTTGTGCCCTAGGCGAGATCACCTTCTGACGACGCCCCCCGGGGGCATCTGCCTCCTCCCTGCGGGCCTGGCTCAGCCTTCACCCCCTTCCTCCCGCTTACCTGCGATGTCGACAGCTGGGTTGCTCTGGCTGCCCTCGGGCTTCAGCCACGGACCCCCAGGTGCAACAGCAGCTGCTCCCGCCTGCCCGAGAAGTAGAGCGCGGCGACGGCACCTGGAGCCGAAGGCCCAGCTCTGGTGCGCGCGCGCCACGGGAAGGGGCTGCTCTCACCCCACGTGTCCTCCACACGCTGCTGCCCTCGGCGCTCCGGGCACGCCTGGGCTGCACCGGCGCCGCCGCTACTGCCCGCCCTTGACGCGGGTAGGTGGCAGAGCGAGTCCTGTGAAGCCAGCAGCGCTCCCCGTCATGCCAGCGCCCCCTCCATTTTGGCGCCCTAGGCAACTGCCTAGTTCGCCTTAAGGGACTCGCCGGCCCTGCCAGCCACTCTGGATGGCTCCCCACAGAATATTAAAAACACAATAAAACATCAAACATTAAAAACTTCCCTAAACAGGGCTGCCTTCAGATGTCTTCTAAAAGTCACAGGTAGGTAGCCGTGTTGGTCTTACGTAGTCAAAACAAAATATAAAAAATCCTTCCAGCAGCATCTTAGAGACCAACTAAGGTGCTGCTGGAAGGAATTTTTTTATTTTGTTTCTAAAAGTCAGATAGTTGTTTATCTCCTTGACATCTGAAGGGAGGGCATT
This sequence comes from Zootoca vivipara, assembly GCF_965207765.1. NCBI lineage: Eukaryota > Metazoa > Chordata > Lepidosauria > Squamata > Lacertidae > Zootoca > Zootoca vivipara. The sequence goes on along the minus strand of NC_142589.1, from coordinate 91,569,413 downwards.
CCACAGGGTGGGTGCCACCACCGAGACGGCCCTCTGCCTGGTTCCCTGTAACCTCGCTTCTCACAGGGAGGGAACCGCCAGAAGGCCCTTGGAGTTGGACCTCAGTGTCCGGGCTGGACGATGGGAGTGGAGACAGTCCTTCAGGTATACTGGGCCGAGGCTGTTTAGGGCTTTCAAGGGAACACTTTGAATTGTGCTCAGAAACGTACTGGTCCAATTTGGCCAGATACTCCTCATGCCTATTCTCAAGATATTTAAGAACACCCCTCCTTTGCAGGTCACCTCTCACAATGGGGAGCCTATTTGCACCTCAACTCTTGCAAAGCTTATCCCCTTTGCATCTCATATCTTGCAAAGCTTATCCTATTTGCCCCCGAGTTTGGGTAGGGAACCTGTGGAGTCCATCGCGTTTTAAAAAACATTTGATGGGGAATGAAAGCGAGCCACGATGTGGCAATGAGAAAGAGCAGAAATGCAAGGGAAAGAAGCTTTCCTCTCTGAGGTACAGCTCGCTGCTATCCAGAGGGATGGAGCTGGCAGCCACGTCGACCGCGATGCATATGCAAAAAAAAGAGAGGATGAAAACACACAGCAGACGCTCAAGACACGGTTCCCAGCAGCAACCCCACCTGCATTATTTATCCGTATAAAGGCAAATTAAGCAACTGGGCTGGCTGGGGGGAGAAGCGAGCCCCAAACGAAAACAGTGATTAGGCAGTCGCAAGAGTCTAGTGACAGGAATAAGCATCAGGGGGAAGCCGGGATGAGTTTGGGTTGGCATGAAGTCTCGAAGTGGAACCGTTCGCGCCTCGAGCTGTCAAAACAGTGGGAGCTTGCGACGAGACGCAAAGCAGCGGGGCACATTCTTGGCTCCCCCCCCCCTTGCACATGTGCACGATGGATCCCTTAGCAACTCCTGCGGAAGTGGCACAAGAACACAACAAGAGCTTGCTGGATCAGGGCAAAAAAAGTTCAGCATCCTCACAGCCCCCCACCAGCTGCCCCCAAGCAGGGCTGGATTTAGGCTGGATGAGGTCCTCAGCTACTGAAGGTAATGGGGCCCTTTATATGTCCAACTGTCCTTTGTCGCTGTTTTTGTTGTTGAATATATGCTATATGGTCATTTATGGACCTCATAGGTATCTTAAGTCATTTGCACATGCAGAATGTAGGCACGCTATATATATAAAGGAGCAAACCAGGGATATTTTAGGGAGCAGGCTTGCTTACATCCTTACATCCTAGGAGCATAGCTGCCAAGTTCTCCCTTTTTTTTAAGGGAAATTCCATTATGCTGAATAGGCTTCCTCGCGAGAAAAGGGAAAACTTGGCAGCTATGCCTAGGAGTCTACACAACACAAAACACTGTTGCTGTATGTAGCTTTTGTTTTATTTGTTTTTTATCTCATATTTCGGAAATGTACATCTAGGTTTTTCTTCCCTTTAATTTTTTTTTTGGGGGGGGGCCAACAGATTCTCTGGTAGGGACTTTATCTTCTTTCCATCTCTGGGCCAATAACATCCGTGCGGCTGTTGTCGCATACATAAATAGTCTTTTCTGCTCCTTTGGGATTTCAGCAACTAGAATTGCTAAAAGAAAGGCTTCAGGGTTTTTTTTTAAAGAAAATGTTATTTTAAACATTTTCTTCAACTCATCATGTATCATTTCCCAAAATTCTTTTACTACCTTACATAGTGAGGCAAATAGAAGGGGAAGAAATGGAGGCAGTGAGAGATTTTACTTTCTTGGGCTCCTTGATCATTGCAGATGGTGACAGCAGTCGTGAAATTAAAAGACGCCTGCTTCTTGGGAGAAAAGCAACAACAAACCTAGACCTTGCCGACAAAGGTCCGTGTAGTTAAAGCTATGGTTTTCCCAGTAGTGATGTATGGAAGTGAGAGCTGGACCATAAAGAAGGCTGATCGCCGAAGAATTGATGCTTTTGAATTATGGTGCTGGAGGAGACTCTTGAGAGTCCCATGGACTGCTAGAAGATCAAACCTCTCCATTCTGAAGGAAATCAGCCCTGAGTGCTCACTGGAAGGACAGATCCTGAAGCTGAGGCTCCAATACTTTGGCCACCTCATGAGAAGAGAAGAATCCTTGGAAAAGACCCTGATGTTGGGAAAGATGGAGGGCACTAGGAGAAGGGGACGACAGAGGACGAGATGGTTGGACAGTGTTCTTGAAGCTACGAACATGAGTTTGACCAAACTGCAGGAGGCAGTGGAAGACAGGAGTGCCTGGCGTGCTCTGGTCCATGGGGTCACCAAGAGTCGGACACGACTAAACGACTAAACAACACCAACAAGCTTACATTTCCACCACATATGATAAAAGGTTCCTTCTTTTTCCTTACATTCCAGCATACATTTGACCCGGCTCCTTTCCTTCCACTCGGGTTGCCTCCAACCAGCATGGGAACACCTGCCCACCTCTCCCTATATTTAGGGCTTGCGCTTAACCTTGCTATGCCGTCGTGTGTCGCCTATTGTTAGGACAGGGGCACGGCAGGAATTTCCCCCACTTGGCTGATTGGCTGGTGCCATTTTTTGACAGAATTACAAGCCTGGTAGATGAAGGGAGCGCTGTGGATGTAGCCTATCTTGATTTCAGCAAGGCCTTTGACAAGGTGCCCCATGATACTCTTGTAAAGAAGCTGGTAAAATGCGGGCTAGACAATGCTACCATTCAGTGGATTTGTAACTGGCTGACTGACCGAACCCAAAGGGTGCTCATCAATGGCTCCTCCTCATCCTGGAGAGTAGTGACTAGTGGGGTGCCACAGGGTTCTGTCTTGGGCCCAGTCTTGTTCAACATCTTCATCAATGACTTGGATGATGGGCTTGAGGGCATCTGAGCAAGTTTGCGGATGACACCAAATTGGGAGGGGTGGCTAATACCCAAGAGGACAGGATCACACTTCAAAATGACCTTAACAGTTTAGACAACTGGGTCAAAGCAAACAAGATGAATTTTAACAGGGAGAAATGTAAAGTACTACACTTGGGCAAAAAAATATGAAAGGCACAAATACAGGATGGGTGACACCTAGCTTGAGAGCAGTACGTGTAAAAAAGGATCTAGGAGTCCTGGTAGACCACAAACTTGACATGAGTCAACAGTGTGATGCAGCACTGGTCAGACCTCACCTGGAGTACTGTGTCCAGTTCTGGGCACCACAGTTCAAGAAGGATACTGACAAGCTGGTGAGAAAACAACCAATACAATTAAAACAAAATAGGCTCCCATGGTGGAATAGGTTAGTGTGTCAAGCTGTTGGTGGTTCTAGCCCATCCAGGGTTGGCTGCGAGCAGGGTTCCTGCGTTGCAAGGGGGTTGGACTAGATGGCCCTTAGGGGGCCCTCCTAGCTATTATTCTAAAACCACACCAAATAGACACTCATGGCAAAAGCCATTTATCCAGCTGGGAAAGCCTATCGGATGTTTTGCCGCAATCTCAAGAGGCATCCCATCCCGTAGAGAAAAGACGGACAAACCATTTCCCAAAATATAGAGGAGCCTGGAATGATCGGATATTTGAGAGCATCTGAATTTAGTTTTAGGGGACAAACCCTCATCTTAAAAATAATCCTTTTTATTTCCTTTTTTAAAAACCAAACATTTTTTCTCTATTCTCCCGTGTTTCTGTGCTTTGGAGAACTTTAATGATTTAAGACACCTTTTTGGTTATCCGTGCCTTTTTAAATATTTAATTCTGACACGCTGTGCTAACGCTTTTGCATGATCTGGGTAACTTGATTATCCCTAATGCTTTACCTTTGATGTCTGCATCAGCTACCTATAATTATTTTTTAAAATATATGTTTAATATTTTTCTTTTAAAATAGATAACTATTTAACTTGTCTTCACTAAAGCAAAAAAACCCCACTCAAACACAGGCACCGGGTCGAAAAAACTGGTGCGTGGCTCTTAAAATTATGTGTGTGTTTTTTTAAAAAAAAACAGGGGGGGACCTGTGGCTGAATCTCCCCTGGATGGGGGTATGAGCAACCAGTTCTAGAATGGTCCGGGCTTGCTGCCATAGCAACCAGAAGCTGATGCTCTAGACCATATCCAGGACCTGCAGGTTGTCACGGCAACCGGGTACCACAACAACCAATGGTGTCCTCAGAGAGTTTTCTTTCTTCCCAAGGGCTGACCCAACGAGTTTGGGTTGTCTGTTCTTCTTCTTTTTTTTTTTTACTATTTGCAAATGAAAACTCATTATCCTGCAAGGCCGCTGCTCTCTGCTCAACTTGCGCTGTGTTTTATCATATTATGAACCGCACAGCAACAAAAAAAGCATTTCAGCGATCAAGAAGTCGGAATTGCTCTTTGTTATTCCATTTTTTCTTTTCTTTTCAGAGTCTCCTTCCTTTGACTCGCCGCAGAAGACTTGCGGTCTTTTGAACAGATAGACTTTCAAGAGGAATGCAATAAATTTGTGCCAAGCTCGGGGGTGGGGGTGGGGGAGAGCGAACAGACCCACATCCCATCAACACATTTGAGCACAGCCTTTTGCGGGATCCCCTCTTTTTACGCATTTCGGCGCTCATTTGAACACCGCGAGTACAGTAAAAGCATAGGGAGCTTCCTTGTATGTTGATACAATGTTTGGTCATAGAGCCATAGAGTTGGAAGGGGCCACCGGAGTCATCTAGTCTCACCCCAGAAACGCAGAAATGGGGCCCAAACTCACAACCCCGAGTTTAAGAGTCTCATGCTCTACTGACTGAGCTCTCCCAGGTCTATCTACCTCAGGACGGTCTACACCAGGGGTCAGCAAACTTTTTCAGCAGGGGGCCGGTCCACTGTCTCTCAGAACTTGTGGGGAGCTGGACTATACTTTGGGGGGGGGAAATGAATGAATTCCTATGCCCCACACAAATAACCCAGAGATACATTTTAAATAAAAGCACACATTCTACTCAAAGAGAGACAGAGAGAGAAATCGCGGCAGCCCATGTGTTTGTGAAAGACGCTGCAAAGAGGCTGAGCATCATTGTTCACCCCTGCTGTGAATCAGAAAAGCTGAGCTTAAACTGGAGTTGACACTGGTCGCTCCATCATGGCTTCCCCCTTGGCAACCACCGAAAAGGTTAAGCCAGTTAGAAAGGATCCAGAGAGGAATGACCGTCCGCAGAGACAAGAAACACACAAGCAGCACAACCGGACGCCTTCCTCTGCCCCGGCTGCAACAAAACATGTCTCTCCTGCATCGGTCTCTACAGCCACAGTAAGTGCTGCGACCGTCCAACAGCTTGATCTTACCCCAAAGGCGCACTGCTCCGCTGCCAGCAGCACACTGAACCAAATTTCACACACACACACGCAATCCCTGGCCATCCTGACCGGGGGGCAGAGAACAGGCACGCTGCCCCCAGGGACGTGGCACACGTTCTGGGGGTGGGGCGCACATTTTGGGGGTGGGGCAGGCCACACGCCGGGGCGGACTGCGCGTTTTGGGGGCAGGCCGCCCAGCGCGGGTGGGGGCAGGCAGCTGCGATGACACCCCTGGAATCGTGCTGCCCGGGGCGGGGCGCCCCCACCGCCCCTATCTTCCTACGCTACTGCCTGACCCCGATTTTGACCTTGCAAAGGAGCTCTTTCTAAGGCAAGGCTCAGCAAACTTTTTCAGCAGGGGGCTGCTCCACTCTCCCTCAGGCTGGACTACCTGTATATGTGTATATATATATATATATATATATATATATATATATATATATATATATATATATATATATATATATATATATATATATATATATTGGGGGGGAATATGAACGAATTCCTGTGCCCCACAAATAACCCAGAGATGCATTTTAAATAAATAAACACTCTGATTCCCGGACTGTCGGCAGGCCAGATTGAGAAGGCATTGGGCCAGATCCGGCCCCCGGGCCTTAGTTTGCCCACCCATGGTCTACACCAGGCATCAGCAACGTTTTCTGCCCGAGGGGCCAGAGGATTCCCACAGGCTATCGTCCATGGGCCGGACATGGACCGCACAGGCGCAGAAGCGATTTCCAGTGCCGTGCTGCCCATGTCCCAAACACCGGAAATGGCTTCTGCGCATGTCTGGCGCGGTGGACATTTTGGAAATAGGCAGCGCAGCAGCAGAAATTCCTTCTGTGCATGTCCGTGGCTGCGCGGAAGTGATTTCCGGTGCTGGCTTCCCATTTCCAAAATGTCCGCAGCACCAGAAATCGCTTCTGCAGCTGTGTAGATGTGGTTTTCGGTGCGGCGCAGGCAAGTCCCCGCACCGCGCTGTGCCAGTTTACCGCAGCGTGGGGGGGACTTTGACCAATAACTCTACCGTGTTGTGCAAAGCAAGATCATTCTGTTAAAAACACTCAGCACTCAGGAGAACATAAGAGAAGCCTCCTGGATCAGGCCAACAGCCCATTTAGTCCAGCATCCTGCTTTCACAGTGGACACGGGAAACCAATAAGCAGGATTCAGGCATAAGGGCAAATCTCCCCTCCTGTGATTTCTAGCAAGTTGCTGCCTCGGACTGTGGAAGCACAGCAGGCTCCCCTCCAGCCCGTTTGTCCATTTGTCCTTTAAAGCCACCCAGATGGATGACCATCCCTGATTCCTGTGGAAGGGAGTTCCACTGTTTAACTCCGCACTGTGTGAAGAAAGGCTTTCTTTCCTCCCTGAGTTTGCCAGTGTTCAGCTTCAACTAGACAATATTATGAGAGTGGGTGGGGGAAGCTTTCTGCACCCCATGGCCTGAGGAGGAATGGTGGGGACCGCCCTCCTTCCGGCACCTTCCCAAGGAGGACCGTATAGATTTAGAACAGTGTTTTGCAGAAGGTCATATATCAGAGGCTGCAGAGGGGAGAAGCTGGGGAATATTGATAGAGGACGTGTCCATAAGAGGGCAACCAAAATGGTCAAAGGCCTGGAACCGATGCCTTATGAGGAACGACTTAGGGAGCTGGGTATGTTTAGCCTGGAGAAGAGAAGGTTAAGGGGTGATATGATAGCCATGTCCAAATATATGAAAGGATGTCATATGGAGGAGGGAGAAAGGTTGCTTTCTGCTGCTCCAGAGAAGCGGACACAGAGCAATGGATTCAAACTACAAGAAAGAAGATTCCACCTAAACATTAGGAAGAACTTCCTGACAGTAAGAGCTGTTCGTCAGTGGAATTTGCTGCCAAGGAGTGTGGTGGAGTCTCCTTCTTTGGAGGTCTTTAAGCGGAGGCTTGACAGGCATATGTTCAGGGATGCTTTGATGGTGATTTCCTGCTTGGCAGGGGGTTGGACTGGATGGCCCTTGCGGTCTCTTCCAACTCTATGATTCTATGATTCTAGGAACAGCAGGAAGAAGAAGCAGCACCAGAGGAGAGGCAGCTAACAGACTCAGTGTCTTTGGAAAGCTTGCCAAACCGCCGCCCTCTTCCAGGGCCAGGCGTGCATTGAGAGTAGTAGAACAGAAACCTCAGAGGCAGAAAACATAGATCAGCCAGCACAGGGATAACTTAGAATAGGAGAGAGATGGGGGAGGGGGGGACTTCACTTGGAGCAACACCATTTTCTAGTGGAGATCATATTCCTTCGTCTCTCTGTGTGAATATTGAATAAACTACTTGGTAAGAGCTCTTCTTGTTTCTCTGCTTCTTGACATCCCACCGTGGCAGGGACACCCATATTCCATTTTAGACAGGGCTGGTGCTAGGGTTTTTTGCGCCCTAGGCGAGATCACCTTCTGGCGCCCCCCCCCCGGCGTCTGCCTCCTCCCTGCAGGCCTGGCCCAGCCTTCACCCCCTTCCCTTCCCAGTGCCCCTCCCGCTTACCTGCAACGTTGACAGCTGGGTTGCTCTGGCCACCCTTGGGCTTCAGCCACGGACCCCCGGGTGCAACAGCAGCTGCTCCCGCCTGCCCGAGAAGTAGAGCGCGGCACCGGCGCCTGGAGCCGAAGGCCCAGCTCTGGTGCACGCGCGCCGCGGGAAGAGGCTGCTCTCGCCCCACATGTCCTCCATACGCCGCTGCCCTCGCGCTCCGGGCACGCCTGGGTTGCACCGGCGCCGGGGCGCAGCGGCTGCGCGGCAGAGCGAGCCCTACGAAGCCAGCAGCGCTCCCCGTCGTGCCAGCGCCCCCTCCATTTTGGTGCCCTAGGCAACTGCCTAGTTCGCCTTAATGGACGCGCCGGCCCTGATTTTAGAAACTCCAATCCGATGACCTCTTACTCTCCTGTCCTCTGTACTAAAAAGTTCGCTCTCTGCACATGCTCAGAGGCACGCAGGCGCACGTCAATTTAAGACGGCTGAATAAATAAGCCTTCAAACTCGCTTGCAGAGAAGAGGCAAAGCAAGTCCCTGTTTCCCCCCATCCACAGAACAGGCCACATCGATCAGATGGAGAGATGATTTTAAAAAGTGAAAGAAAGAAAGAAAGTGCAAAAGGTGCATTGCAGAAACATCAAACCATATGGCTGCTACTCACACACACACACACACCCATCCCTTTCAACCTGCACAAATTGTGGCGAGGTGGGGGGGGGGGAGGTACAGATAGAAGGTGGGAACTGGCAAGGCATCTGTGGAATAATAACAGGTTACTCGTCTCTCCCCCTACTCAGGTGCTTACAGGTATACCAGAAGGAAAACCGCCCCCAACTACAGAGCGCTGAGTGGAAGGCAGCTGGCATTCTGTCACTTGCATAAAACTAACAGATGGCTGTTTGGGCTCATGGCCAAGAGGGGGAAAGATTTGCTTTCTGGTCTTGGGGAGTTATATGGGGCCCGATCGCTGCCAGGTTCGTCCTCCAACCAGTTGCCAGGAGCAGGGCTGGGATCTGCAATGTCGTTACTTGGGGGGTTTTGGGGGGGGCGGTGGTCAAATTTGCCCTTCTACAGAGTTTGGGAGAGGAATTCGCTTCGGTCCAGCTTTTTAATGCGAAACACCCAGCTCGTCGCTTCCTGAAACAATCAGAGAATCGAAACCCAGCCAGCCTTGGGAATTTGCGCTTCTCCCTCCCCCCCCCTGAATTTTGCAATGCAGTTCATCAGCTTACTCTTGCGCATATTGGGGGGAAGAGCACACAAAAATAGATAGATTGGTGAAAAGGGCATATCAAAAAAAGAGAGACAGCATTAGATTAAGTAAGATTGGTTGCAATAATGGGCTCCTTTTGAATAAATTCATTCTAAAATACAGGTGTGTTTTCCAAAGCGCTTTCTTTTTAAAAATATATATATTTGCAAAGTTATGTAGAATTAGGCAAGACCATTTGGGCATATTGCACCAATCCTGGCCCGACTGCACTGGCTGCCAATTAGTTTCTGGGCCCAATTCAAAGTGCTGGTTTTGACTTATAAACTGTTATGTACTGAGCTGAATCCTAGAACAATAGGATTCAGAATCAGCAGTCTGATTGGTCAGCAGGAGCTACCCAATCCAACTCCAGGTGGAAGTGAATCTGCAACCTGATTGGCCTGCAGGAGTAGCCAATCAGGCGGCTGGTAGAAGTGAATCTGCAACCTGATTGGCCTGTAGGAGCAGCCAATCAGGCTGCAGGCAGAAGTCAATCCACAACCTGATTGGCCCACAGTTGTAGCCCTGAAGTAGCCAATCACGCAAGGCCCATTGTGTAAATAATGTATATAAGCAGATGGTTTTGGGAAAAGAGCCATTCTTCTCTTCTTCTCCTTGATGACTATGAGCTGAATAAAGAGCATGAAATTCACTCTCGACTCCGAGTATATTTCATAAACCCTTAAACGGCTCAGGACTACAAAACCCCAAGGACTGCCTTTTTCCATATGAACCAACCTGGACCCTGAGATCATCCTCTGTGACCCTTATTCATGTGCCTCCTCCTCGAGAGGTTCGGAGGGTGGCAATACGAGAACAGGGCCTTTTCTGCAGTGGCTGCCCATTTGTGGAATGCGGCTCCCAACAGAATATTAATAATAATTTTAAAAGTGATAAAACATCAAACATTAAAAACTTCCCTAAGCAGGGCCGCCTTCAGATGTCTTCTAAAAGTCAGATCGTTGTTTATTTCCTTGACATCTGATGGGAGGGTGTTCCACAGGGAGGGCACCACCACCGAGAAGGCCCTCTGCCTGGTTGGGCTTGATGGGCTCATATTGGACTACTGAGAGGAGATAGGAGAGCCATCTTCAAATATCTTAAGGGCTGTCACATGGGAGAGGGAGCAAGCTTGTTTTTTCCTGCTCTGGAGGGTAGGACTCGAACCAAGGGCTTCAAGTTGCAAGAAAGGAGATTCCGACAAAACATTTGGAACAACTTTCTGACAATAAGAGCTGTTCGGCAGTGAAGGAGACTCCCATGAGAGGTGATCGACTCTATCTATCTATTACTTGGTCAAGCTCTGAGGTTCTTGCAATGCTGCTGGCTCTCCTGATCTGCCCGTCAGAGGACCGGAGGGAGAACAGGGTGGCGTTGGCCTCTCTCTGTGAAGAGAGAAGCGTCGTTGGTTCAGACGCTGTCTTCATCCACGCCTCTGTCTCTGTTCTCCACCCTGCTTCAAATTCTCTCTCTTTCGTTAGTCAGCCTCCATTAAAAGCCAACAAAAGCGCAACGTTCGTCTGGCCGCGGGAGCTAATGATACGTTTAAACCGGTGTCTGGGGCGCCAAAACATCAGCAAGCCCTCATCAATGGAAATTAAAGTCCATTCACGAAGGATGAAAAGCGGGGGACTCTCCGCGGTGCGGTCACTCGCATTTTGAGGCCCGGCACTGTGAGTTTTGCCAACCGAGGCTGGGATCTGAGCAGGGGACAAATTAGCCCTTAGGAAGAAGAGAATAAAGAGCATTTGTGGGCAGCATCACAAAGCGGAACAAGTTAATATGTGTACTGCTGTCATTCTCATTGCGTCTTGAGGATGAACATAAGAACATCCGAAGAGGCTGCTGGATCAGGCCAATGGCCCATCGAGTCCAGAATCCTGTTCCATCCCCTACTAGAAGGCATTTTTGCCTATTACATTCACTCATCTATATGCAATTTTAGGCATGCTTTTTTTTTGCAGTTATGTGCGTGCGCGCACATTTTTGGTGGGGAGAACGGCATTTCACAACAAAGGGAAGAGTGGATTTTGAAAAGGCAGCTGTGTCTACCGTCCGTGTATTGTTTCTGGAAGCGCAAATTGGATCCGTTCTCATGACCTGTGGCATGTTGCCTTCTTTTGTGGGTGCCCATGAGAATCTAATGATACGTCGTCGGGGACGACGACAGTAAAACGCCGTAAGTGCAAAACCGATGAGCTTCATGCACCCACAAAATCAGTGCCTGCGCAATTTGCCTGGTATCACACACTCCCAAATGCCACATATTCTTTTTAGAAAAGGTGACATGGGCCTGTAGCCCCCCAAACTCTGCAAGCCAAGCCCCACATCAACCACCTGTAGACACCTTCCTCCTGAATCCCGACTTCATACTCCAAGATTCTCTTGCAGCACTACAAATCCTACATGACGACAACCTTACGTTTTTATGTATAAAGCAAGAAAACTGGGAATGACGGTTCATCTGGAAGCGAACAACTGATTTGCTCTTTCCTACAGATGTTTTTGCTGCAGGTGTGAGGGGGGTGTTTTTTGCAGGGGGGGGTCCTTCTCCTTGCTCCATTGTTGATGCTCCGCAAAGCAAATAACGTCAGACCAGGAGCTTGAGCGAGACTTGCCTGCTCCCCCCCTTTTTGGCTTCTCTCCAGCCTCAATCTATGCTGCCTCCCACCAAGCCCTGCTTTCCCCCCGGTGCTCTGTTTATATGTATATTTAATTACGGCTGCTCCATAGACCCACAGACTGAGCAACGGTTCACTCCAAAGCACAGGTGTTATGTGATCTGGTTTCCATGGCTCCAGCGTCGAGGTGCAGGATGGAGGAGGCAGCTTTGGTATTATCATAATTTTATTAGGGCTGCTTGGAAATTGTAATTGGGAGAGAGGAGGGCATGATTTGAACAAAAGCACAAAGAGCTTTGCCATTGGAGGAAGAGGAGCAGAAAGTTAACAGCGGCATATCTGCCTTGATCCTTCATTTTATTGGTAGTGAGCCTTTTGTAGCAATAGCAATATAGAATCATAGAATCATAGAGTTGGAAGAGACCACAAGGGCCATCCAGTCCAACCCCTTGCCAAGCAGGAAACCCCATCAAAGCATTCTTGACATATGCCTATCAAGCCTCTGCTTAAAGACTTCCAAAGGAGACTCCACTACACTTCTTGGCAGCAAATTCCACTGTCAAACAGCTCTTACTGTCAGGAAGTTCTTCCTAATATTTAGGTGGAATCCTCTTTCTTGTAGTTTGAATCCATTGTAGTTTGGATTCAATCCATTGTAGTTTGAATCCATCCATTGTATTGAGCTTCTCCGGGACACGGGTGGCGCTGTGGTCTAAACCACTGAACTTCTTTGGCTTGCCAATCAGAAGGTCAGCGGTTTGAATCCCCACGATGGGGTGAGCTCCCGTTGTTCGGTCCCAGCTCCTGCCAATCTAGCAGTTCAAAAGCACATCAAAGTGCAGGTAGATAAATAGGTACCGCTCTGGCGGGAAGGTAAACGGCGTTTCCGTGCACTCTGGTTTCCATCACGGTGTCCCATTGAGCCAGAAGCGGTTTAGTCCTGCTGGCCACATGAGCCGGAAAGATGTCTGCAGACAAATGCCAGCTCCCTCAGCCTGAAAGCGAGATGAGCACCGCAATCCCTAGTTGCCTTTGACTGGACTTAACTGTCCAGGGGTTCTTTACCTTTACCTTTGCCTTACTACTGTACTACTAATAATAATAATAATTAGGGTGCCACAGGTGAATATCTACCTGAAATACATTTTGACAGCAAGTTTTTGCTGCAGACCTTCAGAGTCTGCCACTGGTCAGCATAGACAGCTGTCGTGGCTCTCAATTACGTTAAATGTGAATTCTTTTATTTCCTAGTTTTTAAACATTTTTGACTACTTTGGCCTTTTTCTGACCCAGGATCTGTGTGCTGCTCTGGTTCGCCAGAAGCGGCTTAGTCATGCTGGCCACCATGGGCGTAGGCAGGGGGGGGCAGGAGGGGGCAGCTGCCCCCCCCTAGAAGCAAAAAAATTAATGTATTTTACAGACCATAACCAGCACTTTTCCCCTCCAAAAACTGAAGTGGAAAGGGCTTTGCTTTAGCAAGAGCAGCTAAGTCTCCGCTTGCTGGGGGGGGGGGGGACACAGCAGTAACAAAAACACATCAAATAAATAAAGCAAAGTGGCTACCAGTAGTTAAGCAGTTAAGACAATGGAGCATATATCCCCAGGCAAGATTCGATAGCTGACCATTTCACCCTATTGTTCTTAAGTGGCAGTTGTTAATGAGCATTCAGGAGCATTAAGAGTTCTATTGGCGATTTAATGAGGGTGCAGACTCAGAGGATTCAATTTGAATAAGGTGGCTCTGCAAGGCTAAAAAGAAGTGAATAAGAAAGGGGGGGGGCTGTAGCTTTGACAGACACAGTGATGTTTATAAAAAGCATTGGTGTTCCAGTCTGCCCCTCCTCCTGCATCTGTATACTGTAAATCAGGGGTGGCCACCTCCCAAGAGACTCTGATCTACTCACAGTTTAAAACTGGGGGTGATCTACCCCCTTTTGGGGGGTTCAGGTCAAAGCTATTGAGTTTTTTTTAAAGGAAGGGAAGCCCTGTTTTTTTGGGTTTAGGTCAAACTTGTTGAGCTTCTTTTAGGAGGGAGGCCCATTTTTGTTTAGGGTTTCAGGTCATAGTTCAACTTTTTTGAGGGAGGAGGAAAATTTTGGGTGAGCTTTTTTTAGGGGTGCCAGTGACCTACCAGTGATCTACCACAGACATCCAGTGATCTACTGGTAGATCACAATCTACCTGTTGGACGTGCCTGCTGTAAATCAAGCAGAGCGAAAGCTGCTTACAAGGCTCCTGTACATGCAGAGTTCCAGCATCACAGCGTCACCCATTTTTTTCCTAAGGTGGGGCTTGAACCATGGTTGAAATATTATGCTGATATGCAGCAACGCCTCGGAGCCGTCGTGGCTGCGGCCATGCCTTGCCTCGCCCTCGCCCGCCCTGCCACCCCCTCTCGCCTGCCCGACCCTCCTGTCCTCTTGCTGCAGAGTTCCAGCATCACACCGTCATCCAGAGACACCCACAAATATGAGTTATCTCTCTCTCTATTTCTTCCTTCCTTCCCTCCATCTTCCATCCTTAATAAAATAGGGGGGGCAGATAAGCCCCACATAGAAAGCCCATCAACATGGGGGGGATGACTCTTTCAAATACGGTATTTACGAGTAATTGGGGGGGGGCACCTAGGCCTCTAGGAGTTAGATGCTATGCCTAGGAGTAGGACAATTCAAGAAAGCAGATTGATGCATATGCTATGGTAATATATCAATAGAATCATAGAATTGTAGTCGGAAGGGACCACAAGGGTCATCTAGTCCAACCCCCTGCAATGCAGGATTTTTTCCCTAAGGTGGGGCTTGAACCATGGTTGAAATATTATGCTGATATGCAGCAACGCCTCGGAGCCGTCGTGGCTGCGGCCATGTCTTGCCTCGCCCTCGCCCGCCCTGCCACCCCCTCTCGCCTGCCCGACCCTCCCGTCCTCTCCAGCCAAGCAGGGTAGCCGCCAACGCTACCAGCCCCAGAAGCACAAGGCGGCCGCTGCTGCCACCGCCACGATGTCATCAGGCCCGTTGGCCCTTTAGCCCCGCCCACTTTGTGGCCCCTCCCTTCTGTGCCTTGGCCCCGCCCCTGAACGACCATGGCTTGCCCCCCCCCTAGTTTTGATCCTGGCTACGCCCCTGCTGGCCACATGACCCTGCATGCTGGCTCCCTCAGCCAGTAAAGCGAGATGAGCGCCGCAACCCCAGAGTGGTCCACAACTGGACCCAATGGTCAGGGGTCCCTTTACCTTTACCTATTGAGCTTCTCCATCCCTGCTAAGAAAGGAGATTCCGACACAACATCGTGAAGAACCTTCTGACAGAAAGAGCTAGTAAGACAGTAAGAACAGATTAAGGGTCTGGAAACTAAGCCTTAAGAGGAACAGTTGAAGGAGCTGGGTATGTTTAACCAGGAAAAGAGGAGACTGAGAGTAGATAGGAGAGCCATCTTCAAATATCTTAAGGGCTGTCACCTTTCCGATGGTAAGAGCTGTTCAACAGTGGAACGGTCTCCCTAGGGAAGCAGTGGGCTCTCCTTCCTTGGAGGTTTCTAAGCAGAGGTTTGGAGGGCCATCTGCTGTGGATGCTTGAGCTGAGATTCCCTCATTGTTGCAGGTTGGACTAGATGACCCACGGGATCCCTTCCAACTCTACAATTCCGTGTATATAGGAAGATATGATTCATCTACTGGCGTTTGAATGAGCCAGTTTCACACATGCACAACAGACGTGGCGTCTGCCCTCCCCTCCTCCTTACAGGGTAGTACTGCAAAGGACAGAGGTGAGTTTCGTGGAGAAGGAATTTAACGCTTTCTGCTCCGGAGAGGGTGACGAAGGTAGTGATTTCTGCAAGGAGGGAGCCTTGGCAGAGAACTGATTACCAGCTATGCCATTTGCCCCCTGTGCCAACGCACATACGCAAGGATGGCACAGGAAGGCTGTTTCAAGTGGAAGCTGGGGTTTCTTTGTTTGTGGTTATTTTAAAGACAAACGCCTCTTGTGGAGGCTGGTATGAGCTTTCCAAGCCGAGGCTATTAACTAAAAATGACTCTGACCTGCTTGCTTGTTGCTTCCTCCCTAGTTCTTATATTCTTTTTTAAAATTCAAATAATTTTTATTGCTTTTCATGTAAATACAAAGGCCAACATATGACTACAGTCACTTGTCCAGTCATACATTCTTATTAAGTTTCATATGCGGTACACGGTACGCAAGCAATACGCTTATTTATGCGTTGTCAATTCAAGTATCCTCTCCACAAAGATTCATGTGCTGTGGAATAAAAGCATCTTCTGTCTCATTTATAAAGGGAAAAAACCAGAACCCAAGTCTCACCAAAATTGTCTATATTCCAAGTGCCTTTTATTACCCTTCTATGGTGAGTAAGGCGTCCTGATAGAATCACATTCCAAATATTATTTACCCAGTTCTCAATGGGGACCTTCAGTTCTTTCTTTTTTTCTTTTTGCTCCATTTCCGTAAATGTGAGGCGGAGGACATTACTGAACCGGAGGGCCGCATTCCCCGCTGAGCAAGCTTTCGGGGGCCACATGTTGTTGGTTAGCAGAGGCAGAGGCAAAGGTAGATGGAGCGACAAGTGTGATTAAAAAAACAGAAACAAATTAAAAGCTTAATAATTATGCATGGCGGGGACAGTGTGGATGTAGGAAAGTGTTTTCTCCCTCTCTCATAACACTTGGAACTCGTGAAATGTTGGAAGATTCAGGACAGACAAAGTCAAGTCCTCCTTTACGCAGCAGAGAGCTAAACTGCGGAACTCGCTGCCACAGGACACAAGCTGGACAGCTTTCGAAGAGGATTGGATGAAGGCTATGGATGGCACAGTCGGACACTGTGGGGGATAGGGTGACGGACGAGGTGGGCCTGATCCTGCAGCCTCATCCGACGTTCTTAGCTCTTAATGGTTTCAAAAGCAGGAGCTTTTGCAAATGGCCAAGTACAGTGGTACCTTGGTTCTCAAACACCTTGGTACTCAAACAACTTGGAACCCAAACACTGTAGACCTGGAAGTAAATGTTCCGGTTTGCCAACTTTTTCCACAAGCTGAACGTGCTCCGTTTTGAGTGTTATGCTTCCGATTTGAGTGCTACACTGAGGTCTGTCTGTTTTTGCTATTTATTTTGCGGTTTTGTGGCTCTTTTTCGTTGTTGTTTTTTGTGACAGTTGTTGTTGTTGTTTAGTTGTTTAGTCGTGTCCGACTCTTCGTGACCCCATGGACGCCAGGCACTCCTGTCTTCCACTGCCTCCCGCAGTTTGGTCAAACTCATGTTCGTAGCTTCGAGAACACTGTCCAACCATCTCGTCCTCTGTCGTTCCCTTCTCCTAGTGCCCTCCATCTTTCCCAGCAACAGGGTCTTTCCCAGGGATTCTTCTCTTCTCATGAGGTGGCCAAAGTATTGGAGCCTCAGCTTCACGATCTGTCCTTCCAGTGAGCACTCAGGGCTGATTTCCTTTAGAATGGATAGATTTGATCTTCTTGCAGTCCATGGGACTCTCAAGAGTCTCCTCCAGCACTATAATTCAAAGCATTCATTCTTTGGCGGTCAGCCTTCTTTATGGTCCAGCTCTCACTTCCATACATCACTATTGGGAAAACCAGAGCTTTAACTATATGGACCTTTGTAGGCAAGGTGATGTCTCTGCTTTTGTGACAGTGTGGAATCCAAACAGTTGGATTGTGCAACTGCAAGTACATTGTTTATCGCTTTCATTTTATGGGTCAATGGTCTTGCTAGATAGTAAAATTCATGTTAAGCTGCTGTTTTAGGGGTTGTTTTTAAAAGCCGGGAACGGATTACAGTCATACGGTACCTCGTGATACATCCACTGCGTGTTGCGTCTTTTCAGGTTACAGATGCGTTGAACCCGGAAGTCCCAGAATGGGTTACTTCCGGATTCAGCGTGTCCGTAACCTGGGCGCATGCACAGAAGCGCTAAATCGTGCTTTGCACATGCGCAGAAACGCTGCGTTGCGTCACACGTGTGAACAGATGCGGCGCTTCAGGATGCGGCCTTTTCATGTTGCGAACGGGCCTCCGGAACGGATCCCGTTCGCAACAAGAGGTACCACTGTAATCCGTTTTGCATGGCTTTGTATGGGAAAGCGCGCCTTGGTTTTGAAACGCTTTAGTTTTGGAACTAAAGCGTTTCAAAACCAAGGCACGCTTTCCTAGTGCCCTCAGTCTTTCCCAACATCAGGGTCCCTGGAAAAGACCCTGATGTTGGGAAAGATTGAGGGCACTAGGAGAAGGGGACGACAGAGGATGAGATGGTTGGACATGAGTTTGACCAAACTGCGGGAGGCAGTGCAAGACAGGAGTGCCTCGCGTGCTGTGGTCCATGGGGTCACGAAGAGTCGGACACGACTAAACGACTAAACAACAACACGTTTTGGAACGTACTTCCGGAACGGATTAAGTTTGAGAACCAAGGTTACCACTGTATTGCCGGACTGGAGGGAGGGGGGTTGTTATTCCTTTGAATTGGCAGCCCCGCTCGCCTGGGCGTAGGGCCTCGTGTCGAAATTAACAAGGACCCAGTCCTTGTAGCTGTCATTCCTATTAGCAGATGGGTGAGATCCGCCTCTTCCTAGGGGGATCTTTCTTTAGAGAGAGAGAGAGAGAGAGAGAGAGAGAGAGAGAGAGAGAGAGAGAGAGAGAGAGAGAGAGCGAAGTTGCCGGATAAATAGAAAATAGGAAGCTTATTTCTCTCTCTCCTCCATCGTGCTTCAGGCCAGCAAGGGAGACAGGGGTCTCCCCAGGGAACCAGCCAAAGACATCCTCCGCCAGCAGCCCCTAGTCGCCCGCTTGGCAGATGTCTCTTTGCTACCCGCTCTTGTGTGTGCGGCTTCCACCACACACACACACCCCTCCGCCGCCACCCCTTCCATACTGCGACACACATCTTTGCCCACAAGCGAACTGAGGGGGCCCAGATCACAGAACAGGTGTCAACACCCACCTGGCAGGACGTGGAAAGGCAAAGGTCACCCAAGCGGGGATATTCCTGCAAATGTGGGCCTCTAGAATTACGTGCGTTTTCATGTGTTCCTTCTGATGCTTGCTCTCAAAAATCAGTTCTGGCGCTGGTTGGTTGCTTTCGGCTTTTTGTTGCGGGTGGGGGGGGGGCGTCAGAGCCCAGTTCTCAGAGAGTTGAAGGCCTGGGAGGGCAGAGAATGGAATCTGGGCAGTTGGGCAGATAGGGGTTGATCCAGATTCAGGATCTGGAGTTTGGACAGGTCCATCTGGAGCTGTGGTTCCCAACAGGGGGGGCAATTTGATTTTTGCGGGGGGCAATTCGAGAATGAGTTATTAACAGTGAATGGCCTTTTAGGCTTCCTCCACGTGAATAGGAGTTTCACTTTTTGAATACAGACGTACCTTGGAAGTCAAACGGAATCTGTTCCGGAAGTCCGTTCGACTTCCAAAACATTCGGAAACCAAAGCGTGGCTTCTGATTGGCTGCAGGAAGCCGCGGAAGCCCCGCTGGATGTTCGGCTTCCAAAAATAGTTCGCAAACCGGAACACTCACTTCTGGGTTTGCAGTGTTCAGGAGCCAAAACATCCGGGAACTAAGCTGTTCGAAAACCAAGGTACGGCTGTAATAAGAATTATATGTCACCCGGGGGGGGGGGGGGAGCGGCACCAGGAATTTAGAGGTGCTTAGGTGGGGCATGAGCAGGACCCCAAAAAAGGTTGGGAACCACCGGTCGAGAGTCAGGGATGAGTTAGGAGCTGCGTCCTGGCGAGCTTTGAGCAGCGCAACTATTTCCACTTTTCAAGTGTCTCCGAAGCCCACCTCTGGGCAAAGCATTTGCCGGCTTGCTTGTCAGATTCTTCTTTTAAGTCTGGAAATAGATTGTGACTCCTGCGAAGACTTGCTATTTCACAGCTTTGCTAAGTGACGCTGCTGCTCCTAGCCTCTTGTTGGTACACTGCTGTGGCAAATGCTTCTCTCCCTCCCTCTCTCTTTCTAACAGCCCATTTTTCAACCTCCATTTCTGCTAAAGTGCCCAGTTTTCTTCGGGAAACTTCGGAGAATTTGTCAGCTGCGTCGACTCCAACTGAGGGAGGCATCCTGGCGTGGATTGAGACTTCACCGCAGGGTCAAGCTGGACTTGTATCTCCTCCAGGGCTGTCTTAAGCATATGCAGTGCTTGGGTGCAAAGATCCGGTTGCCCAGTCCCAGGCGCACAGGGGGGCGGAGCCAGCCAGCTATGAGTTGTGCATATTCTGTCAATTTAGAATCATAGAATCATAGAGTTGGAAGAGACCCCAGTCCAACCCCCTGCCAAGCAGGAAACACCATCAAAGCATTCTTGACATATGCCTGTCAAGCCTCTGCTTAAAGACCTCCAAAGAAGGAGACTCCACCACACTTCTTGGCAGCAAATTCCACTGTCGAACAGCTCTTACTGTCAGGAAGTTCTTCCTAATGTTTAGGTGGAAGATTCTTTCTTGTAGTTTGAATCCATTGCTCCGTGTCCGCTTCTCTGGAGCAGCAGAAAACAGCAGCAGAATTTAAGCTGCCATTCTTCTCTGGTTGGAACCTCGCTCATTTTCCATTTTGGGGCTAACAAAACATGGGCCGCAGTAGTAGCATAAATAAAGAATCTTTTTTCTTTTTTAAAAATTTAAAAAGATCTTTATTTCAAATTTTAAAACATTACATAATATAACATTACAAAATACGAAAAAAGGGGGGAAATATATTTTCAAATTTAAATATAAACATAAACACCAACTTCATACTCAATCATACTCAAAATAAATTTCCATCCATCCATCCCTTTCTTCTATCTACTATATTACATAGTATATCACAAATCGTATTCCAAATAAATTCTACACATAAACTATCAAAGGAAATATAAAACCCAGAAATAACAAAGAAAAAAAGAAAGAAAGAAAAAAGGGGGGAAAGAAAAATAAAAAAGAAAAGAAAAATTATGTAAAAAGCTTCCAATTGTCTACATATCGATTTCTTTAAATTTACTTCTATCTTTACTTGCTTTCTCCTATACCTTTATTTACATCACCTATCGTGGGTCTTTTTTGACACATGGCAATTTCAGTCTGAATCATCCCCATCAGAAAGGGCTCTGGGGTTGTTGTTTTTTGGAAAGTACTTTTAAACATTTTTTTCAAATCATTATGGATCATTTCCCAATACTCTTTTATCCTTTTACAAGTCCACCACATAAGAAAGAACATTCCCTCCGCCTCTTTGCATCTCCAGCACTTATCCGATTCAGTTTTATACATCTTTGCAAGTCTACTTGGAGTGAAATACCACCTGCAAATCATTTTCAGGTAGTTCTCCTTCAAAGAACAACATGCTGTAAACTTCAATGCTGGAAGATTCAGGGCCAATGGAAAGAAGTAGTTGGCCATGCAGCACCTTGTTTGTGGGAATGTTCAGGGTGGCAGGAGGGGATATATTGTTTCTTAATATCCTTCCTAACTTGCACTAGCAAGTTCCTTTGCTTAGCAGAGTTACAATCCCCTTTTTACATGCACAGCAGATAGCTGGTTGCAGGCTCGTGCAGGCTCTCAATATTATACAACTCAGTCTGTCTTCAGATTGAATTGTACGTTCCTGGTACCGTAAGTTCCCTTGAATCCCTCTTAAAAGAATAAAGATGCCACAATCTTATTCAAAGTCAATAAAAGAAGTTGACTCGCATCAGTTCACAGTTGGATTCCTGAAGGCAGACTTAGTTACAAATATGTACATGTACATGCTAGGGTTTTTTGCGCCCTAGGCGAGATCACCTTCTGCCCCCCCCCCCGGCCAATCATATTTCAAACACAGGGCGCCGGCCCCCCAGAAGTGCCCCAGCGAGCGCAGCGAGCTGCGGAGCCACGCGCCCTCCCACCGGTGGCCTCCCCCCTCCCTGCACACCGCCAGATGGCCGATGGGGCACAACCAGTCACCAAGCCCCATGGCTCTGCCGCCGCACCACTCCGCCCCGGCCTCTGCAAGCGCCTGTTGCAGCCCAGAGCTTCCGGGCACCACGGCAGGCACTCTTCTGCCTGCCTGCAGCCCTAGCGGCGTGTTGTGGTGCTTTTGTTCGCCATGCTGGCGGAGAGGGAAGGCGCTGCCGGAGCCCTCGCTCTCCCTTCTG
Source organism: Zootoca vivipara (assembly GCF_965207765.1). Taxonomy (NCBI): domain Eukaryota; kingdom Metazoa; phylum Chordata; class Lepidosauria; order Squamata; family Lacertidae; genus Zootoca; species Zootoca vivipara. Next base: position 91,547,612 of record NC_142589.1, on the reverse strand, counting down.
GGCACGGCGGGCGGGGGTTGGGGGCAGGCTGGCCAGTGCCCCCTCCATTTTGGCGCCCTAGGCAACAGCCTAGTTCTCCTTAATGGACGTGCCGGCCCTGCAGATGGAGGAATAATCCCAGTGCTTCTGCTAAAAGCTGGTCAAACAAAGAAGGAAGTCAAAAAGAGAGGGAGGTGTGCTGCGTGACTCGTTCTTTTGTTACCTGGACAGGTTAGATCATGCCGACCTTCTACCACATGCAAAAGGAAGGATGCTTCAACCAGGAGGAACAGGAAGTTTTCGACTGGCTTCACCAAACATTCCCTCGCATGTCTCCTCTAGCATTTCAAGGAATGTTCTCCCTGACTGCCTCTCATGGTTCACACCCCACATTGTTAAACTATGGAACTCGCTGCTGCTGGAGAAAGGGATGCCAACTGTGGCGAATTTGAAACTTATGTTATGTTTTTGTTTCACAACCGACCTATCGAAGGGTTAACCCAGACTCCTGGTTAACTGACAGCAACATTCCATGGGAGGCGTGGCCTGCATGGGGTTTAAATGGAAAGGGGAACCGTTATGTCAGTTGGCGGTTGGGGGGGGGGTTGTGTGGGAGCTTGGGTGGTTGTGGAGAAGGTAGATTTAGAGTAGATGAGGTAGTTGATAGGTATTCTGTTATTTGATTACCAAGAACGTTACCTGTGAAATTAAGTTTGTACCAATGATACCAGAAAGCAACCATTAAGATTCAAGCCAATAAATATCCTTCTTTAAAGTGTCACATTAGTAATCGTCTATTTCAATTTCCAGCTAAGGTATCCAGGAACCCAGTTGGTGGGGAACTCTTTTATACTGTCAAAACTGCCTTTTAGAGGAGGAAGGTTAGTTGTGGCTGAGAGTGCACCAAGAAAAAGGGGGGGGCTGAAGGAGGAGACAAGTTCTGGATTATAATAAAGTTACCTCAGGAAGGAGGCTAGCTTGACAGTAAGGGAGTTTCTAGTGAAGTGAAACTCTTATCTGAGTACACATAGGAACAGTCTTACATAGGAACAGCCCCGAGTCTATATAGGTACCTGGCCACATTTAGGCTGGAAGAGGACTCTCTTTTATTTTTGAAAACCCATGAGTGCTAGAGGGTTTAAAGAAAGGCTAGACTAGGGATAAGTGGGAGGTTTGATTTACCTCAGAAATCCCTGATAGTGCTTTTAATAATTGAGAGGTCAAAGTTATAAGACAGAAAGTGAAGGGACCTTTCATCGCACCAACCCACTTTAAAAGAGGATTGGACAAATTGGGGGGGGGGGGTTGAGGGCTTTCAATGGCTACCAGCCACAATGGCTAGGCTCTGCTTCTATGTCAGAGGCAGCAATCCTTTTGAATGCCAGTTGCTGGGAACTACAGGAGGGGAGACCTTTCTTGTGCTCAGATGCTGCAGAGGGAGGAATCAGAGGGGGGGGGAATATATTCATGTATGCAACTACAGCAGTTCGGATTTTGTTGGCTCGAAAGTGGAGGGTGGGAGAGGTCCCCCCAAAAAAGGAGAAATGGCAACTCAAAAAATTAAAAATAAAGATAGAATATGCATTTACCAGCAAGATAAGAGAGCAAGAAGATCGAGTTTATAAAGAGGAGTGGAAAATATTTGTGCGATATTTGGAAAATAATTGTAAACAAGCAGTGCCGGATTTACATATATGCTAAACAAGCTATAGCTTTGGGCCCCACTCTTGTGGGGCCCTCAAAATATTTAAAGGGAAAAAACCTAGATGTGGGGGCTGCTGCTCACACAGTTGTCCAACCCCCCCCCCAACCAGGCAAAACAAGGGTCCTCAGAATTGCTTTGGAAAAAGAACAAAGAGTGACTTTCCTCGGAACGCTTCCTATTTTAGTCTCTCAGCCAATTAGCTGAGCCTGGCAGGCTTGCTGTTTCCAAGTCGTTTAACACGGAGGTGCAAATGAGCCCCGTTGCTCACTGCCTGGATTTCCTCTCACCGTCTCATTTATTTTATTAAAGGAGATATCCGAGCTCGTTTCTCTTTCATTTAACTCAGATATATGCCCGTAGGCTTTCCCTTTGGAAAGGGATGCTGCGAGTTTGCACAAGCAAAGCGCTCGTTTTCCAGTTCAGGTTTCAGAGGCGAGCAAGATAGGTGGTTGCATCGAGCATAAGCAGAGTGCATTTCCCACCACCACCCTTTTCAGATGACATATTCCAGCTGCCTCACCTGAAGAAGGCTATTGTAGAATTGAGGGGCAACTCAAATGATTGAGGGGGTGGAGCTGTGGGAATGGTCAGGGAGGCAGGAGAGGACATATTGTTTGTTGATATCCTTCCTAACTTGCGCTAGCAAGTTCCTTGACTTAGCAGAGTTTTACATTCCCCTTTTAAATGCATAGCAGATAGCTGCTTGCAGGCTTGTTTAAGCCTCTTACTATTAGGTTCCTGCTGGCCACATGACCCAGAAGCTGTACGCTGGCTCCCTCGGCCAATAAAGCGAGATGAGCGCCGCAACCCCAGAGTCGGTCACGACTGGACCTAATGGTCAGGGGTCCCTTTACCTTTAAGTTCCCTTATATCCCTCTTAAGAGAATTCTGTGCGATTGCCATAAAACTTTGGGAACAAGCTGTGCTACCATATTGATTAAGGCCTTAAATGATAATTTTAGGTTATATTTTAGTGACTAAGTTTTAATTTATATATATTTTTAACTGTTGCTATATTTGTATTGTCCCTGTTATACCCAATTGCAAATTCAAATGTATCCCTATCGTGTTTTATGACTTCCTTAATATTGTATGTGGGCTGGAACTGGTCTGTGACCGAAATAATAAATTCATTCATTCTTAAAAGAATAAACACGCCACAATGTTGTTTAAAGTATATAAAAGAAGTTTACTCACATCATCAGTTCACAGTTGGATCCCTGAAGGCACACTTAGTTATAAAGTATATAGATGTGGATCTATCCCATATGGGGATAATCCCAGTGTCCTCTGTTGGTTGAAAGCCACCAGAGCATTTCTAACTAAAAAGCTGGTCCAATGATGGAGGAAGTCAGGGAGAGAGGGAGAGAGGGAGAGAGGGAGAGAGAGTTACAGGTAGGTAGCTGTGGTTGGTCTGCCGTAGTTGAAACAAAATAGAAAAATTACCTTCCAGTAGCACCTTAGAGACCAACTAAGTTTGTCATTGGTATGAGCTTTCGTGTGCATGCACACGTCTTCAGAGAGAGAGTGCTGTGTGACTTGTCCTTTTGTTACCTGGGCAGGTAAGGTCACGCTCACCTCTAGTCACATGCAAAGGAAGTATTCCCCAGCCAGAAGGAAACAGGAAGTTTTCAACTGGCTGGACCAAACATTCCCCCACATGTCCACTCCAGGAAAACAAGGAATGTTTACTGTTACTTATGTATCACATCCCTCAGGAGCGACTGCCCTATGAGGAAAGGGGGCAGTGTTTGGGGCATTTTTAGTTTGGAGAAAACACGAGTTAGAGGCGACATGATAGAAGTATATATATATATATATATATATATATATATATATATATATATATGCGTGGCCCGGAAAAAAGCAAAAAGGGAGAAGCTTTCCTCGCTCTCTCCTAATACTAGAACTTGTGGAAATCTGATGAAGCTGGATGTTGGGAGATTTAGGATGGACAAAACAAAGTTCTTCACGCAGCACAGAGTTAAACTGTGGAACTCCCTGCCACAAGATGCAGTGACAGCTGCCCGCTTGGATGACCTTTTAAAAATAGTATTGTAGTACAGTGTTTCCCAACCAGTGTGCCTCCAGATGTTTTGGGACTACAACTCCCATCATTCCTGACCATTGGTCTTGCTAGCTAGGGATGATGGGAGTTGTAGTCCCAAAACATCTGGAGGCACACTGGTTGGGAAACACTGTTGTAGTAATTGATGGAGGAAGGAGAGGGCTGTCCATGGCTACCAGCCCAATGGCTACACTCTGCCTCTGCTGTCCGATGCAGAAATGCTTCAGAATGCCAGCAAGTTCTCCTTATATACCATAGGAGCCAACTCCTAGGGGCTGTGGTCCCTTTGCCCACCCCACCCCCCATAAAATAATTGAGGGGTCCAGGATCCCACAAAGTTGATGGGTGTTGCCATTCAAGTGATGTGTGTGAACTGCATCATCATCATCATCATCATCATGCTTTATTATTTATACCCTGCCCATCTGGCTGGGTTTCCCCAGTCACTCTGGGCGGCTCCCAACAGAATTAAAAGCACAATAAAACATCAAACATTAAAAGCTTCCCTTAACAGGGCTGCCTTCAGGTGTCTTCTAAAAGTCAGGTTGTTGTTGTTTAGTCATTTAGTTGTGTCCGACTCTTCGTGACCCCATGGACCAGAGCATGCCAGGCACTCCTGTCTTGCACTGCCTCCCGCAGTTTGGTCAAACTCAGGTTCGTAGCCTCGAGAACACTGTCCAACCATCTCGTCCTCTGTCGCCCCCTTCTCCTAGTGCCCTCAATCTTTCCCAACATCAGGGTCTTTTCCAGGGAGTCTTCTCTTCTCATGAGGTGGCCAAAGTATTGGAGCCTCAGCTTCACGATCTGTCCTTCCAGTGACCACTCAGGGCTGATTTCCTTCAGAATGGATAGGTTTGATCTTCTTGCAGTCCATGGGACTCTCAAGAGTCTCCTCCAGCACCAAAATTCAAAAGCATCAATTCTTTGGCGATCAGCCTTCTTTATGGTCCAGCTCTCACTTCCATACATCACTACTGGGAAAACCATAGCTATACGGACCTTTGTCGGCAAGGTGATGTCTCTGCTTTTTAAGATGCTGTCTAGGTTTGTCATTGCTTTTCTCCCAAGAAGCAGGCGTCTTTTAATTTCGTGACTGCTGTCACCATCTGCAGTGATCAAGGAGCCCAAGAAAGTAAAATCTCTCACTGCCTCCATTTCTTCCCCTTCTATTTGCCAGGAGGTGATGGGACCAGTGGCCATGATCTTGGTTTTTTTGATGTTGAGCTTCAGACCATATTTTGCGCTCTCCTCTTTCACCCTCGTTAAAAGGTTCTTTAATTCCTCCTCACTTTCTGCCATCAAGGTTGTGTCATCTGCATATCTGAGGTTGTTGATATTTCTTCCGGCAATCTTAATTCCGGCAATCTTAATCCCCTTCATGGATCAATGCCCCTTCATGAATCAATGCCTTGTCGTGGCGAAGGGGCTTGAATAACTCAGAGAAGCTATGAGCTATGCCATGCAGGGCCACCCAAGATGGACAGGTCATAGTGGAGAGTTTTGACTAAACGTGATCCACCTGGAGAAGGAACTGGCAAGCCACTCCAGTATCCCTGCCAAGAAAACTCCATGAACAAAGACAACAGGCATATAAAAGTTATGACGCTGGACGATGAGCCCCTCAGGTCGGAAGGCGTTCAACATGCTACTGAGGAAGAGCGGAGGACAAGTACAAGTAGATTCAGAGCTGATGAAGCGGCTGGGCCAAAGCCAAAAGGTCGCTCAGTTGCAGATATGCCTGGAACTGAAAGGAAAGTCCAATGCTGTAAAGAAAAATATTGCATAGGAACCTGGAATGTAAGAACCATGGATGGAGGTAAGCTGGATGTGGTCAAAAGTCAGGTAGTTGTTATATAATAACAATAACAATAACAATAAATTATTTATACCCCGCCCATCTGGCTGGGTTTCCCCAGCCATTCTGTGCAGCTTCCAACAGAAGTATTTCCTTGACATCTGATGGGAGGGCGTTCCACAGGGCAGACACCACCACCGAGAAGGCCCTCTGCCTGGTTCCCTGTAGCCTCACTTCTCGCAGGGAGGGAACCACCAGAAGGCCCTCGGCGCTGGACCTCAGTGTCCGGGTAGAACGATGGGGATGGAGACACTCCTTCAGGAATACTGGGCCGAGGCCATTTAGGGCTTTGAAGGTCAGCACCGACACTTTGAATTGTGCTCAGAAACGTCCCAGGAGCCAATGTAGGTCTTTCAGGAAGGACCGGTGTTATATGGTTTCGGCGGCCGCTCCCAGTTCCCAGTCTAGCTGCTCCATCTAGCAAAGAGACGGCTTCTCTGTGCCCTGAGCAAACATTGGTACATCCTTTGTTCACAAAGCAGCCAATATCCCTTCGGCCAGGACTTCCCATTGATCCATCTGCCCAGATGAGCGCACAGGTGCAAATACCCAAATCTTACAGACAGTCCCCCTTTCTGGGTTCGGAACCCAGCACCAGCACCACCACCCCCAGCCTACAGATGGAAGAAGGAGCAAACTTGTGTTCTCCTGCTCTGGAGTGTAAGACCTTTACCGATGGCTTCAAGTTGCAAGAAAGGATATGTATTCTGATTAAACATCAGGAAGAACTTGCTGGCAGTAGGAGCTGTTCGACAGTGCAACAGACTCCTTCAGAAGGCAGTGGACTCTCCTTCCTTGGAGGTTTTAAAAGTGAGTTTAGGTGGGATATTTTAGCTGTGATTCTTGCCTTGGGCTAGATGGCCTTTGGGTTCCCTTCCAAGTCTATGATTCTCTTATTTTCCCAACGTAGACATTTCATTATGCATTCTTGCTTAACATACAGGTTTCCCCCAAAGCCCCTTTCCTTACCATAACACATTCTTGCATGCTTTTTTGGTGTGGTTTATTTTATTTTATTTTACTAATATCTGCATTTCGCCGAAGCCTTTGCCGTAGCTCTATGCAATTTTGCACTGGAGGACCTTGGGGAATGGTGAATTTCAAAGGACGGCTGCGTTTGGATTCACACATCGCTTCAGAGAGCGTGAATTGCCTGCGTTCGCCTTTCAGTCCAAACAGAATCACATTCCTTCTCCTTCCATCGCCATTGCCCCTTGACTCTTAAAATAGAAAGTGGGGGGGAGGGGGGTTTGAAGCTGGACTGGGGAGGGAAGGCCATAATGGACTGAGAGGTTGGACACAGGAGAGAGCGGAGTTAGCACTTTCAAATTCAAGCCTCGGGGATTGTGCAAAGTGCCTTAATGACCCCTGAAGCATGAGTCATTGAGAAATCTTGATTGTGTCCTTTCTATCAATCTCCAGGTTGCATCTAAAGGGACAATTCAGGCACATTTAAAAGCATGGCCAGGGTGGGTGGGTGCGAATGGTTACTTTTGCACGGCAGGCGAAAAGGAAAGAGGACACAATGCACAGGAAATGCTAGAAGGTTCAGGACCCAGAAAATAAAATGCTATCACGCGGCGCATCGTTGAACTATGGAACTCCCTCCTGCAGGAGTCAGTGATGGCTACTGACTTGGACGGCTTTGAAAGAGGACTGGGAAAATTCAAAGGGGAGGAGAAAGCTTTCAGCAGCTTCCAGCCACAATGGCTACGCTCTGCCTCCACAAACACATGTGGAAGGGAGTTCCATGGGCTTTTTTTAAAAAAAATTAATTAATCAAATACCTTTATTGGCATCACAGTATAAAACATTTCAAGTCAGTGGGATAATTAAAAGGACAAGGGTGAAGCTGGCGGGGGTCATAAGGTCAGGTTGTGATCGTGGGCTCTTAGATGTTCTGCTTCGCTCTGTCTGTTCCCTGAAAGGATGGTTCGTTGGGAACCCTATCGGGTAAAATTGTGGCTAAAAGGGAAGCTACTAAAGCAGCGATACCTTTGTCCCGATCTGCCGGGAGAAACCTCATTTGACTTCTTCTCGGAGTAGTGGGCCGGAGGTCCGACATTTTGCTCAGCATCGGTTGGCGAGGTCTGCTGCGTAAGGCGGAAAGGTAAACAGCGTTTCCATGTGCTGCTCTGGTTTCGCCAGAAGCGGCTTAGTCCTGCTGGCCACATGACCTGGAAAAACTGTCTGTGGACAAACATCGGCTCCCTCAGCCAGTAAAGCGAGATGAGCGCCACAACCCCAGAGTCATTTGTGACTGGACTTAACTGTCAGGGGTCCTTTACCTTTATATATAGGGTGCCTACATTCTGCATTGACTGGTTGTATGGCAACGTGGGCAAATGGCTTGAGAGATACCTATTACGTCCATAAATGACCATCTAGCATATATTCAACAACAACAAAAAAACAGCGACAATTTGTTGTTGACAAAGGATAGCTGGACATAGAAAGGGGCCCATTACCTTCAGTAGCTTAGGGCCTCATCCAACCTAAATGGTAGCTAGAGAATGCTACCATTCAGTGGATTTGTAACTAGCTGGCTGACCGAACCCAAAGGGTGCTCATCAATGGCTCCTCTTCATCCTGGAGAGTAGTGACTAGTGGGGTGCCACAGGGTTCTGTCTTGGGCCCAGTCTTATTCAACATCTTTATCAATGACTTGGATGATGGTCTTGAGGGCATCCTGAGCAAGTTTGCAGATGACACCAAATTGGGAGGGGTGGCTAATACTCCAGAGGACAGAATCACACTTCAGAATGACCTTAACAGATTAGACAACTGGGCCAAAGCAAACAAGATGAATTTTAACAAGGAGAAATGTAAAGTACTACACTTGGGCAAAAAAAATGAAAGGCACAAATACAGGATGGGAGACACCTGGCTTGAGAACAGTACATGTGAAAAGGATCTAGGAGTCCTGGTAGACCACAAACTTGACATGAGTCAACAGTGTGATGCAGCAGCTAAAAAAGCCAATGCAATTCTGGGCTGCATCAATAGGAGTATAGCGTCTAGATCAAGGGAAGTAATAGTACCACTGTATTCTGCTCTGGTCATATCTCACCTGGAGTACTGTGTCCAGTTCTGGGCACCACAGTTCAAGAAGGATACTGACGAGCTGGAACGTGTCCAGAGGAGGGCAACCAAAATGGGCAAAGGCCTGGAAACGATGCCTTATGAGGAACGGCTTAGGGAGCTGGGTATATTTAGCCTGGAGAAGAGAAGGTTAAGGGGTGATATGATAGCCATGTTCAAATATATAAAAGGATGTCATATAAAGGAGGGTGAAAGGTTGTTTTCTGCTGCTCCAGAGAAGCGGACACGGAGCAATGGATTCAAACTACAAGAAAGAAGATTCCACCTAAACATTAGGAAGAACTTCCTGACAGTACGAGCTGTTCGACAGTGGAATTTGCTGCCAAGGAGTGTGGTGGAGTCTCCTTCTTTGGCAGGGGGTTGGACTGGATGGCCCTTGTGGAACTTCCGACTCTATGATTCTAAATACAGCCCTGAGGGCGACATGAGAAAGAGCTAAACTTTTCCCACGCCATGCATGATTTTAGAAACATACAGACTACCATTTCATAGAAATGGTATTCCCCTATTTTTCCCTCTCTCCCTGGGCCATGTCGTTCAACTGGGAGGACAGATGAGATGACAATTTGTGCATTTACTGTAATTGCTTCAACTTCCTGCCCAGAGCCTCATAATCACTTTTGATCTTCTGTAGGCTATGGCTTGCAGTGTCATTGGTTCCCACATGGACCAAAAGGAAGGGGTATTTATCAGTGGGTTTTATGATTCCTTGCAGCCGTTCTGTTACATCTTTGATCTTGGCCCCGGGTAGACAGCACACCTCTCGAGACATCTTGTCAGGCCCACAGATCACTGCTTCTGTACCCCTCAGTAGGGAATCCCCTATCACCACTACACGCCTCTTCATAGGCTTGGTTGGGATTCTTCCATGTGCTGTCCCTTCCAAGGTTACCTGCATATTCCCGGAGGACTGACTTTGCTGCTCATCTTCATATTCCTGATCAACTGTGATGAGGGAGAGATCTTCAAATGGAGTCTGTTCCTCATCTTCTGTGTTAAGGGAGAGCACTTCAAATCGATTGTGTAGTTCTAAACACTCAGAGCGATCCCTAAATAATTAGAAAGACACCTATAACAAGTGTGTCTCTGGACCTTGAATTGTGGCTCATACAACAACAAAAAATATTTAAAATATACTGGACCTCATTGTTGTTGTTGTTTAGTCGTTTAGTCGTGTCCGACTCTTCGTGACCCCATGGACCATAGCACGCCAGGCACTCCTGTCTTGCACTGCCTCCCGCAGTTTGGTCAAACTCATGTTCGTAGCTTCGAGAACACTGTCCAACCATCTTGTCCTCTGTCGTCCCCTTCTCCTAGTGCCCTCAATCTTTCCCAACATCAGGGTCTTTTCCAAGGATTCTTCTCTTCTCATGAGGTGGCCAAAGTATTGGAGCCTCAGCTTCACGATCTGTCCTTCCAGGGAGCACTCAGGGCTGATTTCCTTAAGAATGGATAGGTTTGATCTTCTTGCAGTCCATGGGACTCTCAAGAGTCTCCTCCAGCACCATAATTCAAAAGCATCAATTCTTTGGCGATCAGCCTTCTTTATGGTCCAGCTCTCACTTCCATACATCACTACTGGGAAAACCATAGCTTTAACTATACGGACCTTTGTCGGCAAGGTGATGTCTCTGCTTTTTAAGATGCTGTCTAGGTTTGTCATTGCTTTTCTCCCAAGAAGCAGGCGTCTTTTAATTTCGTGACTGCTGTCACCATCTGCAGTGATCAAGGAGCCCAAGAAAGTAAAATCTCTCACTGCCTCCATTTCTTCCCCTTCTATTTGCCAGGAGGTGATGGGACCAGTGGCCATGATCTTGGTTTTTTTGATGTTGAGCTTCAGACCATATTTTGCGCTCTCCTCTTTCACCCTCATTAAAAGGTTCTTTAATTCCTCCTCGCTTTCTGCCATCAAGGTTGTGTCATCTGCATATCTGAGGTTGTTGATATTTCTTCCAGCAATCTTAATTCCGGCTTGGGATTCATCTAGTCCAGCCTTTCGCAGGACCTCATTACATTTGTTTAACAAAGGGCTATCTAAGGTATCTCACTGTTGGGGGTGCAATTGGGATAATGCTTCTCTAAAACATATGTTTTTTTCATTGTCCTATATTGAAAGATTTTTGGCAGAAGGTCACTGAAACCATCCACAGAACTGTACGGAACAACCTTACATTTACAGAGTAAAATATCCTCTTGAATTATATACTCACCACATGGAAGCTTACAAAAGGACAGTGCGAGTGGGCTCTCCATGCCCTTAGCACAGCAAAAAGACTGGTACTGATGAAATGGAAAAATAAAAATGTGGCTCTCTTCTACGACTGGATTGAAGACTTATACAAACTGGCAACAAATGAACAACTTGCATGTAAATGCAGACTTGCCACGGACAAATTCAGTGATATCTGGAATCCATTCTTACAAATACTGTAATAAGTTAAGATCTGGTGAAGTACAGCCTTGTAAAATATACAGTTTTGGGTGTGTCCCCCCCACCACCTTTATTTTCTCTTCTACACTGGTCCTCTTTCTCTTTTTCTCCCTCTCTTTTATTTACATCTCACCACGTTTAGTGCACATATAATTATGTACTTTTTGAACTTTCAATAAAGACGTTTAAAATCTATAAAATAATAATAATAATTAGGTAGACACAGCCTGACCTAACAGTCTGGAGTTGTCCACAGCTTGATTCCAACCTGGGCTCCTGTATTTTTAAACGGTTGATCAATAATTATCAGTGTGCTTTACGGATCGACGTTGCCTATTTAGTAATGAATTAAAAACACCAGTCTCCGTTTTTAGTCGCTCTCCTTAAAATTGTGGCGGCATCGCTCCACATCGTGGTGCCTCCCCGTTGAGGAAGGGCTGTAGCTCAGTGGTTAGAGAACTTACTCTCCGTGCAGAAAGTCCTGGGTTCAAATCCTGACATCTCCAGGTAGCGTTGGGAGAGTCTACCTGCCGGAAACCCTGCAGAGCTGCTGCCGGCCAGTGTAGTCCGTACTGAGCTACATGGAGCAATGGTCAGACTCTGTAGAAAGCAGCTTCTTCTCTTTTTTGTACACAATTTTTATTAGGTTTTCTGTTTTACAATTTATGATACTCATTTAAGCATCCTTAAGAAGGCTTCCCTTCTTCTCTTTCCATGGTTCATTTTGCATATCATAAATCCCTGCATATTCTACGAAAACCATACCATTCAGTTTTCAGCTGTACGCAATTATTTCCCATATATTCAATAAACGTTTTCCAATCTTCTCTAAACGTATGTTCTTCTTGTTCTCTTATTCTATATGTTAAGTCTGCGAGTTGTGCATATTCTGTCAACTTAAGTTGCCATTCTTCTTTAGTTGGGACTTTGCTCGTTTTCCATTTCTGGGATAACAAAGCATGGGCCGCAGTAGTAGCATATATAAATAACCTTTTTTGACACCTGGGAATATCAGTCTGAATTATCCCCAACAGAAAGGACTCTGGGGTTGTGTGTGTGTTTTTTTTGGAAAGTACTTTTAAACATTTTTTTCAATTCATTATGGATCATTTCCCAATACTCTTGTACCCTTTTACAAGTCCACCACATATGAAAGAACATTCCCTCCGCCTCTTTGCATCTCCAGCACTTATGTGATTCAGCCTTATACATCTTAGCAAGCCTACTCGGAGCCACCTGCGAATCATTTTCAGGTAGTTCTCCTTCAAAGAATAACATGCTGTAAAGTTCAAGTCACTTTTCCAAGGTTTTCCCCAGAGGTTAAAATCTATATTGTGTCCTATATCTATTGCCCAGTGTGGTTTGCTCCTTTCTATATATAGGGTGCCTACATTCCGCATGGACTGGTGGCATGGCAACATGTGCTAATGGCTCTAGATTCCTATTAAAGGTAAAGGGGCCCCTGACCATTAGGTCCAGTCGCGGACGACTCTGGGGTTGCGCTCTCATCTCGCTCTATAGGCCGAGGTAGCCGGCGTTTGTCCGCAGACACCTTCCAGTTCATGTGGCCAGCAAGACTAAGTCGTTTCTGGCGAAACCAGAGCAGCGCACGGAAACGCCATTTACCTTCCCGCCAGAGCAGTACCTATTTATCTACTCGCACTAGTGTGCTTTCGAACTGCTAGGTTGGCAGGAGCTGGGACCGAACCCCAGGAGCTCACCCCGTTGTGGGGATTCAAACCGCCGACCTTCTGATCGGCAAGCCCTAAACTCTGTGGTTTAGACCAGTGGTCCTCAACCCCCGGGCCATGGACCGGTACCGGTCCGTGGATCAATTGGTACCGGGCTGCCCAAGGAACATTTAAATACAATTAAATTAAAATTATTAAATCAAAACAATCTAAATAAAATATAAACAATCAACGTCCGTCCCCCCCTCAGCGGGCCGCGGTAAAATTATCAAACGTTGACTGGTCCGCGGCGATAAAAAGGTTGGGGAGCACTGGTTTAGACCACAGCGCCACCCGCCTCCTAGATACCTATGAAGTCCATCAATGGCCATATTATAGCATACTAGTGGTTTTCAGCCCGTTTAATAACGGGCGCTAGAACATCCTGGGGTTCGGAGAAGCGCTTGTGCAGCGCTTCTCCGAACCCTGGGACCTGTCCTTGCTGTCGGCGGCAGGGGGACAGGAACAGAGGAGGAGAAAGCGCTGCTTTCTCCTCCTCCGTTCCTCTCCCGCAGCCGCCGACAGGAAGCAGACATCCCAGGGTTAGGAGAAGCGCTTGCGCAGCGCTTCTCCGAACCCTGGGACCCGTCCTTGCTGTCGGCGGCAGGGGGACAGGAACAGAGGAGGAGAAAGCACTGCTTTCTCCTCCTCTGTTCCTCTCTCGCAGCCGCCGACAGGAAGCAGACATCCCAGGGTTCGGAGAAGCGCTTGCGTAGCGCTTCTCCGAACCCTGGGACCCGTCCTTGCTGTCGGTGGCAGGGGGACAGGAACGGAGGAGGAGAAAGCGCTGCTTTCTCCTCCTTCCTTCCTCTCCCCCAGCCGCCGACAGGAAGGACGCGCGCACTCTTCCCCCCCCCCCTGCCTCCTCCAACCGCTGCTCCTCTCACGGGCCAGGGAGGGTTGTGAGGAGGCCTTCGCTGGCCTCCACCCTCGCTTCCCTGACGTGCCCTGCAGTGAGGCGGTGTCCGGCGGGAGCGGCGGTTGGAGGAGGCAGAGGGGGGGGAGAGTGCGCGCGCGCAGTCTCTGCTGTCCAATCCCTGTATCCCTAGTGCACATGCGCAGTGACCCAGGGACACACGGGACAGCTTGGACGCAGGGACAACTTGGACATTATTATATAGGATATTCAACACAAAAAAACAGCAGCAATTTGTTGTTGACAAAGGACAGCTGGACCTATAAAGGGCCCCACTACCTTCAGTAGCTGAAGGCCGCATCAAACCTAAATCCGGCCCTGGACTCAGTGCTGGAGAGAAGAGAGACTTGAGTGATGTGTCCTTCATCGCTGTGCTTGTGGAGCTCTGGGAAACGTTAGACGGGCTGCTCTGGGAAACAAGATGGGCCTTTTGGACACGATCCAGTAGAGCTGCCCTGTACCCTTGGAAGGTGTCTCCTCCCTCTCCCGCAAGGGCAGGAAGCAGTTACCGGCTCTACCATCAGGAGGCGCTGCTGGGCTAAACGAGGGAGGCAGAATTAATTCATCTCGCTCTGTTCCTGGCATTTGCAACAATTGTGCAGGGTGGAGGGAGATGACCTTTATAAAATTTCCATTAATTCTACCCTCCTCTCCCTCTTGCAACCTCTGCCGACCCCCGACCCGCACACAGTCGCCCTGCGTCCACTAATTACCCCGTCTCAGCCGATCATGCATCCGCCAAATAGCATCGCAGTTAATTGGTTGCTGCAAAGCCATTTTGCAGGGTAATTAAAATTGAACGGATAGGGGTGTGCGTGATGAAAGCCTCCAGCATTCTTGGGGGGGGCAAAAAAATAAAAAGCAAAGTTATCAAAAAAAAATAGTAATAATGAGAAGGCCAAGAAGTTAAATTCAGAAGGTTGGAAGGTTATCCTCAATACAAATCTCCATATATGAAGGGTGGAGGGGGGGACATGACCCTGTCCCCAGTCGGCCCTTTCCTTGTAACTGAATGACCACTAAACAACAGTGAATTCTGCCCCAGGAGACCCCCACCACCCAGGTTTTAACGAGTCCAGGTAATAATAATAATAATAAATATTTTTTTTTATTACTTATACCCCACCCATCTGGCCGGGCTTCCCCAGCCAGTCTGGGCAGCTTCCAACAGAATATATTTTTTAAAAAAATAAAACATCAAACATTAAAAACTTCCCTTAACAGGGCTGCCTTCAGATGTCTTCTAAAAGTCAGATGGTTGTTTATTTCCTTGACATCTGGTGGGAGGGCATTCCACAGGGTGGGTGCCACTACCGAGAAGCCCTCTGCCTGGTTCCCTGTAGCTTGGCTTCTCACAGGGAGGGAACTGCCAGAAGGCCCTCGGTACTGGACCTCAGTGTCCGGGCAGAACAATGGGGGTGGAGACGCTCCTTCAGGTCTACTGGGCCGAGGCCATTTAGGGCTTTCAAGGTCAGCACCAACACTTTGAATTGTGCTTGGAAACGTACTGGGAGCCAATGTAGGTCTTTCAGGACCGGTGTTATATGGTCTCGGTGGCCGCTCCCAGTCACCGGTCTAGCTGCCACATTCTGAATTAATTGCAGTTTCTGGGTCACCTTCTAAAGTAGCCCCACGTAGAGCACATTGCAGTAGTCCAAGCGGGAGATAACCAGAGCATGCACCACTCTGGCGAGACAGTCTGCGGGCAAGGAGGGTCTCATCCTGCGTACCAGATGGAGCTGGTAGACAGCCACCCTGGACACAGAATTAACCTGCGCCTCCATGGACAGTGGTGAGTCCAAAATGACCACCAGGCTGCGCACCTGGTCCTTCAGGGGCACACTTACCCCATTCAGGACCAGGGAGTCCTTATGGTGAGCTGCTAGACAACGCAGTGTGGTTGTTTCTTCCAGGCCAGAGCTGTGACGGATATGTCCAGGCAGATGGAAAGCCCCTGGTCTCCCAAGACTATGAAGAGCACATGTATGTGAACACCCAGAACCGATGTACTGGGAGCCAATGTAGATCTTTTAAGACCGTTGTTCTATGGTCTGTGCAGCCGCTCCCAGTCCCCAGTCTAGCTGCCGAATTCTGGATTAGTTGTAGTTTCCGGGTCACCGTCAAAGGTATCCCCAACCTTAAAGCTGGGCACCAGCTTGGCTGCAGGAGTTGCAGGAAACGAGGCCTACAGAAGATGCCATCCGATTGCCTTCGGGACTCCACTCTGGATTTGTGTGTAGGATTTAGTCCTGAGCCTTTTCTTCTTCCGCGGATGTCCCGCAAGATAGTGGAGTTTTAGGATCTCCCCATATTCCATCAGGCTGCCTCTGCGGGAGAGAGACAGAGCCACTAATGGGTCAGAGATGCAATGGGGGTTCAAATCCCTATTGGATCTCCTCGTGTTTTTTTTTCCTCCTGGCCTCCAGCTATAGCCCAAACCTTTCCTCCCTGCCCGCTTTACAAGGACCGGTTTCCTTTTCCGACTCCTGGTGTCGGAAGAAATCCCCGAGGTTTTTCCGCCTCCTGCTTCCACATTTCACTTCAAAATAAGAAACCGGGCAGATTTTTCAGCGATGAAAAGATTCTCAGATCTCGACATGGTTCTCTGGGATTATTGCTATTATTGCTATTGCTCCTTTTCTTTCGGAGGTGGGCTTCAGGAAATACGGAAGGCTTGTGGGGGGTTCTTTTGTTAGCGAGGGTCAGAACAATCCTCCTTGCTTTCCCCCGACCCCTAAAAAAATCCCGAAACATACAAACAAACCGAGGCGAGAGAGGAAACTTGGAGCTGAGCACCTGAAATACCTGTTAACCTTTCTGTTTTGTCATCCACCTGCCTCTTTCTCTCTTTTTTTGCCATTTGCCTGCCGGAATAGGAATAAAAAGCAGAGAGGCAAAGCCACACACACACAGGGAGAGAGATGATAAGAAAAGTTTCTTCCCGTTCCCAGTTCCCATGGAAACAAGTCATTTACTTCCACACTGAGAAGTTCAAACCGGCGTCTGAGGGTAAGGGTATCTCCTTCGCTTGCCGGCTTCAAAGGCCTCTCGCTCGAAATCGCCATTTGATAGCGGCGGCGGCGGCTTCTTCACACTCGCCTTAAAGTAATTCTGCAGCACGAGGCCCGCACTGGAATGAAAATAACCAGATCTAGATGTGCTTTGCCTCCGGCTTGCTAGATGGTAGTCAAGGGCTCTGTCGTTATCTGGGCTACGGCCTTATTTTATTTTATTTTATTTTGCATTTATTTTTGCATTTATATCTCACCAGTTTCCTCTAAGGGGCTCAAGCTGGTGTAGAGGGATCTGTCCCCCTGCTCCTCATTTAACAACCCCCCCCCAAGGTTATGCTGACAGGCAACGACTGTTATGCTGACAGGCAACGACCCCCCCACAACGTCACCTGGCGAGATTCATAGCCGAGTAGAGATTCAAACCCAGGTGTCTCCCAGATCCTGGGCCCAACAATCTAAAACCACTTCCCTCACTCTGAAATAGTAGATCAGAACCGAACCGTGCAAAGAGAGAATCTAAATTCTGCCAGAAGGAAAAGTTGACATTCCTCAACTGTTCACGAGGCTTAAAAAAACCGATATTTTGCACAATTTCTCTCTTTCTTCATTTTAGCGAGCTGCCCGCTTTCAAGTTTGCGGAGTTCAGCCAAGCACCGCCTGCCCCCAACATCTCGAGCGTACGTTTGCATTCAACAGGACTAGAAACTTGATTTTAAAAACAAAACACCCAAGGTGGTCCAAGCAACCACCATATTTCTTTCAAAAAGAAGGAAGGAAGGAAGGAAGGAAGGAAGGAAGGAAGGAAGGAAGGAAGGAAGGAAGGAAGGAAGGAAGGAAGGAAGGAAGGAAGGAAGGAAGGAAGGAAGGAAATCATTGTCATTTCGTTATGAGAAAAAGCACAGGTTGCATAGAGACTTTTCATACCACCGTCTTTGTTTATTCACATCACTGTGCCATAAAGGGAAGATCTAATTTGAATATCCAAATACAGTTGTACCTTGGTTTTTGGACAGCCTAGTTCTCAAACGTTTTGGCTCCCGAACGATCAAAATCTGGAAGTGACTGTTCCAGTTTTCAAATGTTCTTTTGGAAGCCGAACGTCTGAAAGGGCTTCTGTGGCTTCCAATTGGCTTCAGGAGCTTCCTACAGCCAATCAGAAGCCATGATTTGGAAGTCGAACAGACTTTCAGAACGGATTCCGTTTGATTTCCAAGGTATGACTGTAAGTGCAATGGGTGAGAGAGGAAGTGTGACATTTCTCCCTTTCCACAGAGTCTGTGCATCTGTTAGCCACCCAGAGGGCAACTGCACTGAAAGGTGGGATCAAAATGGGTTAAAATCAGTGAGAACTAACACCTTCAGTCCAGAACTGCTCAGTCTGGACGCAGCAGCCCCATGTGGTGAGCCAGGGAAACTGCAGATAGAGGAATTCTCGGGGAAGGACCCATAGCTGCCAAGTACCCCGTTTTCCCCGGGAAACCCCCGTTTTTACTTACCTTTTCCCGGTGGTCCCCCATATCACTTCGTCTCCCGTTTTTCTCCGTTATTTTCTCCTGCCGGTGGCCATTTTTTTTATTTCCGATTTGCCCTTCTATGGGCACCAAAAATGGCGCCGCCGGCTTTAAAAGTCGCATCTACGCATGTCCAGAAGTGCATAGGCGTGACTTCCGGTCTCGGCGGCGGCCATTTGTGGTGCCCATAGATGGGCGGAGCGACATCGAAATTTGCGTCGACGCACCTCCTGACATGCGTACAAGCGACTTTCGAAGCCGCCGGCTTCCATTTTTGGTGCCCATAGAAGGGCAAAGCGACACCAGAAGTTACGTCGACGCAACTTCCGGTGTCACACGGCTGCCGGTCCCGGATTCTGCAGTCCAGGACTTGGAAGGTAAGGAAGGACCTTCAGACCTTGGACTGACTGCACCCACCCTAGCTGGATCCTTCTGAATAGGAAGGAATATAAGCGTCCAGACTCCAGAGGTCGGCAGCAGTCAAAGCTTGGCACCAAGGCCTGCAGAAACTCCAGCTAAGGAGCCAGCCTGGGTGTGGGGGAGGGGGGACGGGTAGAGATGTAAAAGAAAGCGGTAGGCTCAATCTCCTCTCAACCTCTTTTGGAGCAAGCTGGAAGGAGTGCAGAGGAGGGTAATGAAGGTGATCAAAGGTCTGGAAGCCAAGCCTTATGAGGAACAGTTGAAGGAGTTGGGGATGTTTAGCCTGGAGAAGAGAAGACTGAGAGAAGAGAGAGAGAGAGAGAGAGAGAGAGAGAGAGAGAGAGAGAGAGAGAGAGAGAGAGAGAGAGGAATAAATAAAATACTTTGGATACAGTGGATGCTCGGGTTGCGAACGTGATCCGTGCGGGATGGATGCACATTTGCAACCCGCAGCGTTCGCAACCCACGCCTGCGCACACGCGGGTTGTGATTCAATGCTTTTGCGCATGTGCAAAGCGTGATTTAGTGCTTTTGCGCATGCGTGCGCGCCGAACGCAGAAGTAACCCGTTTCGGTACTTCCAGGTTCGGTGCGGAGCGCAGCCCGAAAGGACGTAACCCGCAGCGGAGGTAACATGAGGTATGACTGTATCGGTGGTGTTATAAGAAAAACCTGCTCCTTTTCCCTAATGGGGTATCCAAGAGCCCGTATAGAGTCCTCAAGTCAGTTCCTTATCAGTAAGAGAAAATAAGAGAGGCGAACCAGAGACTATTGACAAGCAAAGCAGCTAGTAAGCCTGATCTTTATTAAACTGTTGCAACAGGGTCCTCACTCACCACATGCTGGAGGGAGGAGAGAACCCAGAACAATGGTGCGTAAGCCCTTTTGAAATGGCCCACCCTGTAGCCCAAGACCACCCCCTAAAACATCATGCTTACATCACAGAAGGAGGTGGTCTGCAGCAGAAATTCTGTCTGCCAGGATACCTGATAACGGTCACTGATTGCATTACCTGGGCAGCCTGGTCATTCTTCTGTGACAGTAAATACTTTTAGTTCCTGAGTCCAGGTCACAGGCTCACCCTATCCATACACAAATACGCCCTGAAGACAGGATTTGTAAGCAAAAAGACAATGGGAAGGCTTTCTCCATTTGCCTCCCTTACTGCAGAGGAATATTTGACGTCACTGGGAGAGTCAAAATGGCTTCAGGATTGCTCTCCTGTTAATATGTTGTTGTTGTTGTTGTTTAGTCGTGTCCGACTCTTGGTGACCCCATGGACCAGAGCATGCCAGGCACTCCTGTCTTCCACTGCCTCCTGCAGTTTGGTCAGACTCATGTTGGTGGCTTCGAGAACACTGTCCAGCCATCTCGTCCTCTGTCGTCCCCTTCTCCTTGTGCCCTCCATCTTCCCCAACATCAGGGTCTTTTTCCAGGGAGTCTTCTCTTCTCATGAGGTGGCCAAAGTATTGGAGCCTCAGCTTCAGGATCTGTCCTTCCAGTGAGCACTCAGGGCTGATTTCCTTCAGAATGGAGAGGTTTGATCTTCTTGCAGTCCATGGAACTCTCAAGAGTCTCCTCCAGCACCAGAATTCAAAAGCATCCATTCTTCGGTGGTTTATATACCGTATGTGCTTGACTTGTAAATTTGTGAACATTTAATTTATAAATTTGGGACCTTAAAGTCTTATGACAGTGGTTTGCTGCCAAAATAGTGAGATGCAACACTCCATTGCAAAAACAGGTGACCCCTCCCCCCCCCGGCTCGGCCCACGTCATTTTGCGGCTCTCTTAAAGCCAAAGGAAATCAAGCCTGGCTCTAAAATCAAAATCTCTCTCCTTCAGGATGACAGTTAAGACTTCACAAAGAAGCCATTAAGATCTCTATCAAGTGCCTTTCTCTTGCAGCTGATAGCAGTTAGCCGTGGATGCCTCGGGCTTTGTGTGCTTTCGTGGTTATCAAATTTCCTCTCAGGGTTGCTCGTGTGTGTGTGTGTGTGTGTGTGTGTGTGTGTGTGTGTAGGTGGTGGTAGGAGAACTACCGTAATTAGTTTTAATCCTGAAAGCTGCATGGGGATGGAGCTGGCAGAAAGAGTGGACCTGTTTTTTCTTCTCCTCACCTCGCTTTGATGAAATACATAGGCAAGGACAGAGGTAGGGTTGCCAGACTCAATAGAGGACAGGACTTCTGTGCCTTTAATTGCCCTGCTCTCTTTTGAGTCCGGAAACCTTAAAAGAGAAACCAGCAGACCCTTTGTTTCATTTCCAAGCAAAGGGTCTGCTGGTTTCTCTTTTAAGGTTCCCAGACTCAAAAGAGAGCAGGGCAATTAAAGGCACAGAAGTCCTGTCCACTATTGAGTCTGGCAACCCTAGACAGAGGCCTGTCAGACCGATCCGAGGCCCAGTTCTTGCGCTCGGCACAAACCATGCGTAGCAATGCCATCAGGCAGGGGCTGTGCCAATATCTGCCCACCGGTTTCTTAGATTGCAGGGGGTTGGACTGGATGACCCTTGCCTCCCACTCTGTGACGTTTCAAGTCACAAGGGAAGGAGCGCCTTCTTCAATCCCTGGGTGCTAGACTCCCAGCTCCCACACACACACACACCTGCTCCTTCTGCTGCCTCCTCTTCCATGTGGGGCTGCTGAACCGTGCCAGATCCGGGCAGAATTTAGGACGAGTTGAATTTTTGCAACTTTCAATTTCCCAAAATGAGGGGTGCTGAAAAGCCATAGCATGATTTGGGAATTCGAGAAAACTGGACCAAAACAGTTTCCTCGGTCAGTAGCCATACCTATGAACCCAAGCCGGCGGGAAAACACACAGCGAACAGGTTTAATGTTGCGGTGCTAATGGAAAGTTAGGGCAGGGAGGGCAAGTCTAGCTGGCTGTCAGGAGTATGGGCAGGATTCAGGCTCTGGGGCCTGTAGTGCTTTGCAGGACTGGGGCCTGCCTCAGCTTGTGCTGGAGAGGCAAGGAGTGGCCACACAGGTGAAGACCTCAGCTTGTGCTGGAGAGGCAAGGAGTAGTCACCCAGGTGAGGCCACTTGATAGCAACGCTATCCCTGCCTGGTTGCCTCTGGCCTTTTGCTCCTTGGACCCTTGCCTTGCTGACGCCTTGATCCTCGACCCTTGGACCCTTGCCTTGCCGATGCCTTGTTCCTTGGACCCTTGCCTTGCCGATGCCTTAATCCTCGACCCTTGGACCTTCGCCTTGCTGACGCCTTGCTCCTTGACCCTGCAACTGCCTGCTGCTGGACCCTCAGCCCTGCACCTGTTCCTGCTTCTACACCACCATCTTGCCTCTGTCCTGACGTCCTCAGCCAGGGCTTCAACTGCCCGCCGACCGGACTGTGACACTGGCACTCCAATTTGCCGCGCAAGCGAATGTACCGATTGACTAGAGAAGATGATGTCACAAGCTACGCAACCGAGTTGGCCATGACATCGTGAACATTCCAATGAAGCGAACACGAGAGCGAGAAGCAAGGCAAGCGAGCAAGCAGGCAAACATCGTCACAGGGAAGGATAACTGAAAAGAAGGAGGTTTTTGCAGTGCCCAAATTGTCTGTGGGGGAAACCACCATTGGTTTCGTCTCGGGTCGCCCTTGCGACAGCGACATCGCTTGGATGTGGCTTGGGTGGTTGGGTGGCTTTCATTTTAAGGATGAAGTTGTGCTGCCCCCTGGCGGCTCTGCAAAGCTATTGCACAGCTACTGGCCGGCTCTTCCAGAAGATGCAAAGACAAGAGGACTAGCTGCTTGGTTGAATAGAAGCCTCCTGGAGGAACAAGCTCAGAGCTCGGCGGTAGATAAAGGATGGGCAAATGGGCCAGTATCCATTTCTCTCTGTTTTCCCCCCTCCTCCACATTTCCTGAGTAATCTGTGGTTTATTTTTATTTCATCTATTAAAAAAAACTCACTAAGATTTGTCAGTGAGAACTTCTCCTAATACATACATTTTTACATGCAATTCTCCTTAATATTTATGCATCTTATTGTCAGGGACTGGCAGGATGTTGACGAGTCTGACTCGGGGGAAAAGGCACTGTGGTTTGTGGGGACCAGAAGACAAGAGTCGGAAGCAGGGGGAGCTTCAGAAGATGAGGAGGAAGAGGCAGGCCAGGCAGGTGAAGGGCCAGGGGCTTCCCAACCTTTCCCTGCACCACTGTCTTCCAGGACCAGGAGGGGTCTGAAAAGCGGTGAGCAGAGGCTGTTGCCATGCAGGCATAGTCTCTGGGTGCATGCGCAGGGTCTGTCGGGGGGGAAGTACATAAAGTGGTGGGCGGAGCGTGACCCCCTGTTGCTGCAACTGCTCCATGGAGCACACATCTGGGAATAGATCAAGGAGGTTGGACTAGATGACCCTTGAGGGTACCTTACAACTCCACGATTCTGTGAAAATGAATCCTGCCCCTGCACACCACAAGTACATCGGATGTCATATTCATGCCGTGCCATAATCTGGTTGTGAGATGTTGCCTCCCCGGGCCATAATAATCAGCTCCAGCACAGAGCCTCGTTGGCCTAATGAGTTCCCTATTGGAGATCTTTGCACTGCCAAATCCATTATCTGAATATTCATCGTAAGTAATGAATATTCAGAATGGCTACGGAAAGTTTTTGTTTTTTGCTTCGAAAGAGAATAAGAGAGGGGTATCTCTCTCTCTCTCTCTGCTCCCACCCCCAATGCTAGACTTATTAGGTCTCCTCTAATGGAGACAGGATTCTACCCAAGTGCTGTTAACAACTTAAAGATTTGGCTGTGCTGCTTAAATTGAAATTCAGGTCATCCGACATCTGCTTAAAATCCTCCAAGGAAGGAGAGTCCAGCACCTTCTGAGGGAGTCTGTTCCACTCTTGAGCAGCTCTCACCATCAGGAAGTTATCCCTGATGTCGGAATCTCCTTTCTTGTAACTTGAACCCGAGCTCAGTAGCAGCACCCAGGTCCTTTGCAAGCATAGCCCTCTTTAAGCAGACAAACTCAGCAAATGGGCAATAAAATGTCAAATGCAATTCGTTGTAAACAAGTGTTAAGTTATGTGCATTGGGTTTAAAAATAAATAAATCTTAATTTCACGTATATGCTCCTGGGGTGTGTGAACTGGTGGTGATTGACCCGGGTTCACAGCTTGATGAAGATGTCGATTCACTAAGCAGCAAATTCCATGCTGGGGATTGTTAGGGAAGGAATTGAGAAGAAAACTGCAAATATCATCAGGGCTGCTATCAAAATCTAGGCTGTGGACCACGTTTGGAATTCTGTGTACCATTCTGGGCAACTCAGCTCAACAGATTTGGGACAGATTTTTTAAAAAAGGATTTTATTTTCACGAAACACATAGTTAAAACTATGGAGCATCTCCTACAAGAGGCAGAGAAGGCCACCAACTTGGATGGCTTTGAAAGGAATTTAGTGCATTGATAGTGCACCCCTATGTCTGTTTTCTCAGGTGTCAGCCCCACTACGTTCAATAGAGCTTACTTGAGGGTAAGTGTAATGCATATTCATAGAATCATAGAGTTGGAAGAGACCACAAGGGCCATCCAGTCCAACCCCCTGCCAAGCAGGAAACACCATCAAAGCATTCTTGACATATGCCTGTCAAGCCTCTGCTTAAAGACCTCCAAAGAAGGAGACTCCACCACACTCCTTGGTAGCAAATTCCACTGCCAAACAGCTCTTACTGTCAGGAAGTTCTTCCTAATGTTTAGGTGGAATCTTCTTTCTTGTACTGTAGTTTGAATCCATTGCTCCGTGTCCGCTTCTCTGGAGAAGCAGAAAACAATCTTTATCCCTCCTGTATATGACATCCTTTTATATATTTGAACATGGCTATCATATCACCCCTTAACCTTCTCTTCTCCAGGCTAAACATACCCAGCTCCCTAAGCCGTTCCTCATGAGGCATCGTTTCCAGGCCTTTGACCATTTTGATTGCCCTCTTCTGAACACGTTCCAGCTTGTCAGTATCCTTCTTGAACTGTGGTGCCCAGAACTGGACACAGTACTCCAGGTGAGGTCTGACCAGTACAGAATACAGTGGTACTATTACTTCCCTAGATCTAGATGCTATACTCCTATTGCTGCAGCCCAGAATTGCATTGGCTTTTTTAGCTGCTGCATCACACTGCTGGCTCATTCAGAAGCTAACCCGAGTAAGTTCATGGAACCAGAGCTTTCTAGGCTCTAGTCTCTAGCTGTTCTTGGACTGCGGTCCCTATCTTCCCTGACCACTGGTCCTGCTGGCAAGAGATGATGGGAGTTATGATTTGGGGGCGGCTGCAGACCAGAGTTTGGGGAAGCCTGAATTAGACTTACCCCAAGTTAAGTCTATATAGGATTGAAACCTGACCCACTGTTTGGGGCTACTTATGTCTACTTATGTCCTCATTAGGGACGCGGGTGGTGCTGTGAGTTAAACCACAGAGCCTAGGGCTTGCTGATCAGAAGGTCAGTGGTTCAAATCCCCACAACAGGGTGAGCTCCCGTTGCTCGGTCCCTGCTCCTGCCAACCTAGCAGTTCAAAAGCACGTCAAAGTGCAAGTAGATAAATAGGTACCGCTCCGTCGGGAAGGTAAACTGTGTTTCTGTGCGTTGCTCTGGTTCGCCAAAAGCCACTTAGTCATGCTGGCCACATGACCTGGAAGTTGTACGCCAGCTCCCTCGGCCAATAATGCGAGATGAGCGCCGCAACCGCAGAGTCGTCCGCGATTGGACCTAATGGTCAGGGCTCCCTTTACCTTTATGTCCTCATTTGCCTGTGAAACCTGCAGAGCTTTCAAGTTTTTAAAAAGGTGAAGTTTGCAGACCTCGCCGCTGTTAAAGGTAAAAAAAAGGTAAAGGACCCCCAAGGCGACTATGGGGTTGCGGCGCTCATCTCACTTTCAGACCGAGGGAGCTGGCGTTTGTCCGCAGACAGCTTTCCGGGTCATGTGGCCAGCGGGACTCAACCGCTTCTGGCACAATGGGACACCGTGACAGAAACCAGATCGCACAGAAACATCATTTACCTTCCTGCTGCAGCGGTACCTATTTATCTACTTGCACTGGTGTGCTTTCGAACTGCTAGGTTGGCAGGAGCTGGGACAGAGCAACGGGAGCTCACTACGGTCGTGGGGATTCGAACCGCCAACCTTCTGATTGGCAAGCTTAGGAGGCTCAGTGGTTTAGACCACAGTGCCACCCGCGTCCAAAGCTTAACCAAAGGGCAAATGAAATTATGGGCCCTGGCATCCCAGGACCCTCAAAGGAGAGCTCCAATCTCAGAGGAAGATCGGGTGCTGGATTTCCCGTTTCCTCCGCCGCAACACCCTCTGTGCCATTTGCCATGCCAAAAGCTGGTGCGATTCAGTTCCATTCATTTCCTTCCATTGAAACAGTGGCAGGTAATTCTTGTTCTTTTTTGAAAGCAGGGGAAAGGATATGAACCTCTTGGGCTGACTCTGCGGACCGCCAGTGTCCCGGGCGACCCTCGTGTTTGGAAACACCATCTTAGTGGAAATAACACGCACATAGAAATATGTCATGTTATTAATTTTATTAAATTGATACCCTGCCTTTACCCCCCACCCCCACCCTGAAGGAGCCCATGGGGGCAAGCGGCAAGCAATAAAACAATGCAAATGTATTTCAAACAATTCCAGTGCAGATGAAAGGAGAGAGCTTCACTTGAATGGCTTGCTGGAAGAGGAAGGTCTTTGGTAGCTGGCAAAGGACACCAGGGCAGGTGCCACCACACTGAAGGCCCTGATTCCTGTTTAGGCCCTGGTTCCTGTTTCCTACATTGTGCCCTGCAGATTTGTCTTTCTTTGGTTTTGTTTAAGTTTGCAACACAGCTGTAAAATATATATTATTCTTTTTTAGAAAAATAGAAATGGGGGGGGGATAAGGGCTGTGATGTCAAAGGTCAGGGAATTCCCACGTATGGGTACTGCCACACTCCAAATTATTACAGTGGAACCTCGCTTTATGAACACCTCGGTTTACGAATTTTCGGTTTACGAACGCCGCGGACCCATCTGGAACGGATTAATTCACTTTCTATTACTTTCAATGGGAAAGTTCGCTTCAGTTTATGAACGCTTCAGTTTATGGATAGACTTCCAGAACCAATTATACCCATGCTTTGGGTTAAGTACGCTTCAGGTTGAGTACTCCGTGGACCTGTCTGGAACGGATTAATCCACTTTCCATTACTTTCAATGGGAAAGTTCACTTCAGTTTATGAACGCTTCAGTTTATGAACAAACTTCCGGAACCAATTGTGTTCATAAACCGAGGTACCACTGTATATCATTCATCAACCTTTTTATTCCTAGGATCTCAAGGCAGTGTACATAATCCCCCTCTTCCCCATTTCATCCTCCCCACAACCCTGTGAGATAGGTTAGGCTAAGAGATTGTGACTAGCCCAAAGTCACCTAGTGAGCTTTCATGGCTCATTTCTGCCCGGGTCAGACCACGCCTGGAGTCCTGTGTCTAATTCTGGGCACCACAATTTAAGAAGGATGTTGAGATGCTGGAAGGGGTGTGCAGAGGAGGTGATCAAGGGTCTGGAAACCAAGCCTGATGAGGAATGGTTGAAGGAGTTGGGTATGTTTAGCCTGGGAAAGAGAAGGATGAGCGGGGATATGACAGCAATCTTCAAATATCTTAAAGGCTGTCACATGGAGGATGGAGCAAGCTTGTTTTCTTCTGCTCTGGAGGGTAGGACTACATCCAATGGATTCAACCTACAAGAAAGGAAATTCCGACTCAACATCAGGAAGAACTTTCTGATAGTAAGAGATGTTCACCAGTGGAACGGACCCCCTTGGAAGGTGGTGGACTCTCCTTTGTTGAAGGTTTTTAAGCATAGGTTGGATCGTCATTTGTCGGGGATGTTTTAGTTCAGATTCCCACATTGCAGGGGGTTGGACTAGATGACCTTTGGGGGATTCCTTCCAGCTCTACAATTCTATAATTCCATGCACAGGCTCAGAAATTCTGTTCTCATGTTCTGAACCGCCCTGAGATCTATGGATATAGGGCGGTTTACAAATTTAATAAAAAATAATAATAATATTCTTTGCCATGTTTCAATTTATTTATTTTCTTGCACACATATATTTATATATTAAAAACATCCCGCTTTCTTCCATTGTGGGCTTAGATTGTGCCAGGCTGGGAGTCCCAGTCCTAAACATCGTGAGGGCGCCAGGTTCAGAAAGGCTTTGCCAGATGGACCATTTCGCCTGATCCGGCAAGGCACCCTTCTGATGTTCCCGTTGCCACCTAGGTATTTGGTCCAAAGGGGTTTCCCTGGCAACGGAAGACGCTGTCACCATCTCCGTGGCAACAGATGCTAGCACTGATGCACTCTGTTGAGCCATGGATAGACTCAGGACAGGCTAGTATCTTGAAGGGGGGAAAGGGGGGGATATATGGGGAGGGGAACCAAGGCTGGAAAGAAAAGGGGGGCACTATATATTTAAACCACTTTAAGCAGCCACAGCTTCCCCCCCCCCAATAATCCTTGGAAGTGCATTGTTTGTTGTGGGTGCTGAGAGATCTTCAGAGACCTCAGTTCCCCCCACTGAGCTGCAATGCCCATAATTCCCAGGTTTTTAACCCCCCCCCAATGACAACTCTCAACACCCTTCGCAGTCTCAGCTTCCCCCAGTGGCTTCTCCTATCCATTCTCTACAGTTGCCAACGTGGTTTAACAACCAATCCCTCTTCGAAGGGCACTCTGGGAACTGTATGAGGGGAACTGGGGTCTCTCAGCAACTCTCTGCATCCTTTAAAAATGTTGTCCCCCATGGCATCTCCAGGTGGGACCAGAAATTTCCCCTTGCCTGAAGCCCTGGAGAGATGCTGTCAGCCAGAGCAGACAGCACAGAGCTCGATGGACCCAAAGATCTGTCTTGGGGGGGGGAAAGCATATTGAGGAAAGGGTGACACTTATTTCTCAGGGCGGGTGAATCTATTTGACATGAATCTGGGGAGCGACACATGAAAATTCTGTTTGTTTTCTCTCAAAATGTACAAAATGAAAATGTGATTTTAATCAGATTCGTATTTGCTAGAACCCGGAAAGGAGACAGTATCCCCACAAAAAGAAGATTGGATAAATAAATAATGTGAATTCATAGATTTAGCTAAATTAACGGCAGCCATAAGACACCAGACAAATCGGAAACTTAGGATGGAATGGCAATGTTTTGAGGACTACCGGTATATGAAAAGATACTGTTCTAAGGGCAACATGTTGATACGCATAGATTAAGTATGTAAAGTTGATATCAGGCTAAAATGGACAAAACTAATCCTGGGAATAGATTGAATGATAATAAGATGACAATGATAATAAGACTCTACAGTATAAAGAATGTCAAGCTGAGGTAGAGGGAAGTCATATAAAAGGTAAAGGGACCCCTGACCATTAGGTCCAGTCGTGACCGACTCTGGGGTTGCAGCGCTCATCTCGCGCTATTGGCCGAGGGAGCCGGCGTACAGCTTCCAGGTCATGTGGCCGGCATGACAAAGCCACTTCTGGCGAACCAGAGCAGCACACGGAAACACTGTTTACCTTCCCGCTGTAGCAGTCCCTATTTATCTACTTGCACTTTGACATGCTTTCGAACTGCTAGGTTGGCAGGAGCTGGGACCGAGCAACGGGAGCTCACCCCGTCACAGGGATTCGAACCGCTGACCTTCTGATCAGCAAGCCCTAGGCTCAGTGGTTTAACTCACAGCGCCAGCTGCATCCCTAGAGGGAAGTCATATAGGTGTAATTTTATTTTTATAAGAATTGTAAAAATGTTTTCTTTTCTTTTCTTGAATAAATTTTTTTTACAAAAATAAAATTTGATTTTAATCTTTTTCTCTCCCCCGCCCCTTCTTTTTCTTTTTCTTTTTTTAGCTAAGGACTGTGTCAGTGACTATTTCGGAAGTGTGAGATCTGGTAGATAAGAGATACCTTCTGATCACATTTGCCCAGGAGGTGAGTATTTCCTGTTGCATAAATAATTCCCCAAGCATCCCTGTCTATAGATTAGGCCTAATTCCCGCACAGTGGTCATGGCAGAACAGATTCACCTTTGCAAATAAAACACAGTGTGCATATTTTTGCCAGGGCTGCGCCCTAGTGGTGATGGTCAGTATTAACATTTTCAAATACTGTAATAAGACGGTACAGTATATATTTTCTAATATAAGGTTTATACCAATGACAGTTTTCTAGATAGGCTTATAAAATGGCATTGGTGGGCTTGCTAGATTTGTGACTCAACCTCCAACCTCCCCAGAACTGTTGAAGCTGTAAAACACCCTAAAACGTATTGCGGTTTAAAAAATTTGATCGGGAATGGGGACGGAGTGGTGGTGGCACTGATGCTTGAGTAAGAATGAGTGCATCTGTCAATTTTGGTTTCTCATTTCTGCAGCAATTTGCAATTTAATTTAAAAAGATTTAATTTAAAACCCTGTCCCAATGCTAACCAACGTTTTAGAGCAAATTTTCCCAAATTTTGCAGGTAGCTTTGACTAAGGTGCACTCAAGTTCCCCTAACAATACATTCCCCCACACACACTAATGTATTGTTATTATCAACCTGCCCTTTGAATCATAGAATCATAGAATTGTACAGCCAGAAGGGATTCCATGGATCATCTAGTCCAATGTCTCTCAACTGGGGGCCATATATTAGGGTTGCCATATTTCAAAAAATGAAAATCTGGACACAGAACAACACTTGCCATATGCCTGGGTTTCCCCCGGACATTTTTACTGATTTTGGAAATTCCACGCAGACGCAATTTCCGACAAGATGAACCCCAGATATGTCCATATGGCAGTCCTACCATATGGGCCCCTGGGGCCCCCCCATAGATATTCCAAGTGGTGCCACAGGTGAAAATCATGTAAATTGGGGGGGGGGTGAGGTCATGGCACAAGATTAGGGGGCAATGGAGGGAAGTGAGAAGTGGAGAAAACAGAGTGGGCCACAGGGAGGAAACAAGGTCGGAAGGGGGCCACGGTCGGGAAAAGGTCGAGAAACACTTACCTAGCCGATCCCCCTGCAATGCAGGAATAAGGGCAAGTTGGGGCAAGTTGCAATAATTTAAAGTTTAAAGCAAGTTACGGTCACAAAAATTAGGGTAAACCCTAAAAGTACACCTCTCTGGTGCCAAACATAAAGAAGTGTGAATATATTTTAAGGCATATATTGACCAACGGACCCAATTTGTCTTGGTTGGATGTCAGCGCAGAATTCAGGGAATTCTGCTCTGGAGTCTTCTCTTTGTAGGCAGGGGAAGTCCCTAACTCACCAAGGGTTTGAGACCCATCGGCTACCCTCACCTGGTTTAGAGTGTGTATGGGCTTGGGGTGTTAGAGGGTTAGTACCCCTGGTGGGGGACACATTGTGCTCCTTCTGGGGTAGTCTGTCCGCCTTTGGTCCCAGCTCTCATCCATGGTTCCTAAAAGCCGACAGTCTCCACTCCCCGCAGAATATAAAGGGAAGAAATAGATTAAACACACTTGGTCACTAGGTTGAACTATTATAAATTGTTTCCTTTGGTCTTCCATGTTGCTGTCTCTACATCTGACATCGACAAGTAGTAATGGAACTAAACTCACATTCAAGATTTGCTCTGTATGTTTTGTTTTTTACTATGTATTTTTGGGTTGTCTGAGGAAATCAATCAGTCAACTTAAATTATATATATATATATATATAATTGCTGGCTGCCGCTGGCTGAAGCACTTTCTAGGAGGTCTCCGGAGTCAGGTGCCCTGTCGACTCATGCTTCCGAAATGGGCTCGGGAGCAAGACCGTATCAGCATCCTTGCCCGGCCGAAAATTATCCACCAAACCGTCTTCTGCAGGTGAGAGCCTGGTTGCTGGACTAATAATAATAATAATAATAATTTTATTCCCCAGCTACTCTGGGCGGCTTCCAACAAAACATTAAAATATAGTAATTCATCAGATATTAAAAGCTTCCCTAAGCAGGACTGCCTTCAGATGTCTTCTAAAAGTCGGATAGTTGTTAATATCTATCCTCTGCCTGGTTCCCTGTAGTTTTGCTTCTCGCTGTGAGGGAACCACCAGGAGGCCCTCGGAGCTGGACCTCAGTGTCCGGGCTGAACGATGGGGGTGGAGACGCTCCTTCAGGTATACAACACCCACAGAAGCAACCGCCATTTTAAGTTTTCACATAGCATTTCCAGGGTTGCATCCAGCTAAATTGTGCTGTGGCCTTATCTGCACTGTGCATTTAGAGAACATTAAGAGTCCTGCAGGATTGGCACAAACAAGAGTACTTTCTCCTCCTGCTGGCTTCTGGCAACTGGTGTTCTGAAGTATCAGTGCCTCTGACCGTGGAGCCAGAGCGGAGCCATCATGGCGAGGAGACACTGACAAACTTGTCCTGTCCCCCACCCCACCCGACTTGGTCTAATCCTCTTTCAAAGCCATCTGAGTTGGTGGCCATCCCTGCCATCATGTGGGAGTGAGGTCCATAGTTGAGCTATTTAATATTTATTTATTTTTAAAATTTTCTATACCGCTTTGTATTTTTAATAAAAAAATCTCAAAGCCGTGTAAAGCATATTAAATCAATAAAACAATAGCCAGGCGATGTTCCTCCGGCCTCATGAGGAGCCTATTCATGTATTGCATGAAGAAGATCTTCCACCCTGGAGAACCATGGCTCCCTTTCAGCAAATCCTGGGAGCTGTATAGTTTCTTACGAGCGCTGAAAGTTGTCGGCGGACCCAAATTCTCCTCGTACAGCTGCAATTCCCAGTGTTCCCTGGGAAGAGGGATTGCAGGTTAGATCAAGGACTTTGTCACGCAAACTTCCCTTGCCAAGGCAGAATCAGGGACACACCTTAAGGTTCCTGATCATTCATTGGCTGCTGAACCTCTTAACTGCCCAGCGCCTGACGTTGTATATGATGGGAGGTGCCCACAGTTTTGGTGAAACGGCATTGCCAGGCGAGGTCTATGGGCTGGATGGAGGGAGTTCTGCCCATCCCTCCCTCACCAGCACCTGCTTCATCAGAGCAGTTTACGACAATTGCACATTAAATTAGACAGCAGAAACCATGCAGAAATGTTAAAATCAGATGGAACAATGCGTTCTTCACTGTCTGCACAAGCCTGGCGGAACGGGAAAGTTTCCAGCAGGCGTTTAAAAGCTTGAAAAGGAAGTTCCAAAGGACTGGGTCGGTGACTTGGTTCCTTGTTGTGTTGAATGAACTTTGCCAATTCAGGGAATGACCATCTCGGTGATCTCCCCACCAGACCCACCCTCCTCGCGCAGTTTGCAGGAGGAGGAGGAGCTTGAATATGTGAAAAGAAAAGAAAAAGGATGCTCGCTTTTCTAGGGATGGGTGGCAACCCTACTCTGAGGTGCCCCCGGGCCTAAGTTGATCAGGGCTTTGTAAATTAATATTCATTGATACTAAAAGGTGTGGGGGGGTGCAGATAAACACCAAAACCGAGGCCAAACAGAAGTGGCTTGAAGGGAGCAGCAGAATAGGTGTCACAATTGCAGGAGAGGGAGATATTATGCCAACTCATCTCTAACCATCTTTTCCTCCATGCCTTCTTCCTTTCTCTTTCTGCAGGCCTTCTGTATACTGGGTAGATAAGATACCTAAGGCACAGCCTAGAACAACAATTCCAGGCAAGTTTTTTAATAAAAAAAAGAATTTAAGTGTTTTCTTTATCAGGTGCTGCCTTGCGCATGCTCTATCCTAGTACATGGATTTTTCTGTACGCTTTTCTTGGTTGGAGAATTGCATTGCAAAATTCGGGAAAGTGCAAATTTTGGAAGGAGGGTTGAGTTGCTGTTTGCATGTTGTTTTGGAAAAGGGGTGAATTAGGTAGGTTTGCCCTTAAATGAAAATTGAATCAAATTTCTCTCCCGCCCCCCCCTAATGTCAAGCTAGGGGAGAAGACGATGTTCTTGGCACAGATGGGCTAATCTGATCACGTTCTGGCAAGGCTATATCAATGTTCACATCTATTTACCTTTCTTTCCCCCCTTCTTCCTCCACCTGTTCTTTTGCAGTCTTAACTCCGCGGCAGGAAATGCTGTCTCGATCCAAAACGGTTAATGCAGACTTCAGCGGGGACAGGTAGGGGGAGAATGTAACCAGACCAAAAAACCACCCAAACAAAACAACATACTGGGTGGACGGGCTTTTTTGAGGGGGATAACAGCTGTAAACAGAAAATACATACAGTGGTACCTCGGGGTAAGAACTTAATTCGTTCTGGAGGTCCGTTCTTAACCTGAAACTGTTCTTAACCTGAGACACCACTTTAGCTAATGGGGCCTCCCACTGCTGTCGCGCCGCCACTGCACAATTTCTGTTCTCATCCTGAAGCAAAGTTCTTAACCCGAGGTACTATTTCTGGGTTAGCAGAGTCTGTAACCTGAAGCGCCTGTAACCTGAAGCATCTGTAAACCGAGGTACCACTGTAGATGTATTTTGGCTGAAACTTTTTTTTTTTTGCCCATTGCATCTCATTTAACTCTGGGTGATTTACAGGCCCATTAAAATTCATGCCAATGTTTTGGACAATGAAATCAATTATAAGTAATAAAAAGGATAAACGGTAGTAACCCTCAAACCCAGCATAGACAAAGCAGCTAAAATGCATTTGTAGAGCTTGGTGGAAGAATCAAGGAGCAACAGAAAAATATTCCCACTGTACAGTGGTACCTCTACTTACGAATAACTCTACTTACAAATGTTTCTACTTATGAATGGAGCTCCGTCCGCCATCTTGGATGCGGTTTAGATAGGATTTTTTTCTACTTACGAATTTTTAGATAGGGTTGTTTCTACTTACGATTTTTTTCTCCCAATGCATTCCTATGGGATTCGACTTACAAATTTTTTCCTACCGGTATGGGATTCGACTTACAAATGTGTGTTCGGAACGCATTAAATTCGTAAGTAGAGGTACCACTGTAACTGAAAAAGCCTGGGAGAAGGAAATACCTGCCTAAAAGATTATGGAGTGGGCATCAGGCAAGCCTTTCTGGGGAGTGTATTGCATAATCAGCAGGCCACCACCAAGAAACATCTGGAGGTCACCAAGTTTTGGGTGTGACAACTTTGCTCTGTTCAGGGGACAAATTTAAGCCTGGTTTCTATGTAGGAGAATCCAAGTTGGACAGTTAGGTTTTTCGCCTTAGTTCCCTCTGTAACAACAGCCACATTGAAGGGGCAAATCCTTTACATATCTCCACACAAAAAATCTAGTGCTCAAGGACGAGTATTCGGGAATACATTCACTTTGCTTAGCAGAACTTAAGCATTGCAGAAAGTAATATAAATGAGGTCAATGGCATTAAAAATAAACATTAGAAAATACTAGCATTACAAATGTAGAATGCTGATTATTTTCATGCAGAGCTGAGAAACCCTAGTTACGGTAGATCAGGCACAGGCAAACTCGGCCCTCCAGCTGTTTTGGGACTACAACTCCCATCATCCCTAGCTAACAGGACCAGTGGTCAGGGATGATGGGAGCTGTACTCCCAAAACATCTGGAGGGCCGAGTTTGCCTATGCCTGAGTTAGTTCATAGTTACTTGAATCAGCAAAGTTAGAACAGCAAGCGGCTCAGTCAGCAGAGCACGAGCCTTTTAATCTCAGGACTGAGCGTTCAAGCCCCACATTGGGTGAAAGATTCTTACATTGCAGGGGGGTGGACTAGAGGGGTGGACCCTTGTGGTACCCACTCTACAATTCCATGATTCTACGATACTGCTGTGAAATGCCCCGAGATTGTTGGAGGAAGGGTAACATACAAATTTAATAAATAATACTAATAAAGGGTGAGAGATGCTCAGAGGGAAGGAATATTTACACCCAATCTTTCATCTTTCTAACCTTAGATGGGCAATGTCTCTTGAACCAGATAAAATGGGACAGAAGTGAGAATATTTTATTTCTCTTTATAAAATTTATATACCGCTTGATTGTTGTTGTTGTTTTAAAAAAACAACCCTCAAAAGTGGTTTACAAAAAGAATAAAATAATTAGTAAAAATGAAACATTTTAAATAATTAAGACCAGCCATAAACTAAAAATGCACCATTATTCTTGTCCGAGCAAAAGGTGCTGAAAGAGGGCAATGAAGGTGCCTGCCTGAGGTCAATAGGCAGGGAGTTCCAAAGGTGTCACACTAAAAGATTGTCTTCTTACTTACTTTTTATTTATTAAATTAATAATAATAATAAATTTTATTTATACCCTGCACTCCCCAGTCAAAACCAAGCTCAGGGCAGCTAACACCAATAAAATTACAATAAGACATAAAAGAAAAGAAAACAATTAATTAAAATACAGATTAAAATACAATATTAAAATTTAAAATGCAGCCTCATTTTAAGTAGTCCATAAATCCAAACCATGAGGGAGGAAAACACAGGGGTCAGACTGAATCCAACCCAAAGGCCAGGCGGAACAGCTCTGTCTTGCAGGCCCTGCGGAAAGATGACAAACCCCGCAGGGCCCTGGTCTCCTGTGAAAGAGCGTTCCACCATGTTGGGGCCAATACTGAAACGGCCCTGGCCCTAGTTGAGGCCAATCTAGCCACCTTATGGCTCGGGATCTCCAGAATATTGTTGTTTGTGGACCTTAAGGTCCTTCGCGGGGCATACCAGGAGAGGCGGTCCCGTAGGTACGAGGGTCCCAAGACTTCCCTTCATCCAAAGAGGGCAGTTTGCAAGATAACTGATGCAGGTATTACGTGGCACCTGTAACATGACCAGT
The DNA here is from genome assembly GCF_965207765.1 of Zootoca vivipara. Lineage (NCBI taxonomy): Eukaryota > Metazoa > Chordata > Lepidosauria > Squamata > Lacertidae > Zootoca > Zootoca vivipara. The sequence continues at coordinate 91,511,091 of NC_142589.1, read as the reverse complement.
TCTAAATACATAGGGCACGGTGAACTAGTCCCAAGTTGGGTATTTGCCACAAAGACTGCCAGGCCCGGCTCTAGGTAGACCCCCGGTGGCGCAGGGCACCATGGCGCCGGCCCGCCAGAAAGGCGCCGCGAGCTGCGCCTGCCCACTGGCCGGCCGATCCGCTGGCCGGCCGCGCAGCTGCGCCTGTGGGAGCCGCACTGCGCGCGGCGCCCACCCGCCCACCGCGCTGGGAAACGGGGTGGGAGGGCGCCAGAGAGATCGTGCTGTGCCTGCCCGCCCGCCGGCCGCTGCGCCCACCCGCCCACCGCGCTGGGAAACGGGGCGGGAGGGCGCCGGAGAGATCCGGCACACCACAGCGGCACGGGCGTTTAAGACGGCCCTGAAGACTGCTTTTATTTGCCTTATACTTGACTTTTGAAGGTGTGGGTGGGCTCTTCTTCTTCTTCTTCTTCTTCTTCTTCTTCTTCTTCTTCTTCTTCTTCTTCTTCTTCTTCTTCTTCTTCTTCTTCCTATATGGCTAAGTTCCCAGTACTGTATATTCTCCCCCTAATCCTTCCAGACCCTCTGCTGTGTGGCCAGTAAAAGCTGCAGCCCTAAAGGTGAAGGCGTCGTCAAGGCTGCTAGAACTGGCACAGCCCCGGCCTTACCGGTCTGCCTGGGAAATAAACCGCCCCCCTTATCCGTTGGTATGTATACCCTGCTTCCTTAACTGTGATTCCAGCATTGCGGGGGGGGGGCAGTTTGGACTAAATGCTCCTTTGGGTGCCTTTCCAACTCTACAATTCTATTATTCCTGGCCACGGGGCAGCTGCTTTTGGCATACCTGCCCATGGCTGGGAGGTCATATGCTTTGGCTCAGTGGTACCAAAGCTTTTGTTTGGACAAACCACTTGAAAATTGGGAAGACCTCCCAGGAGACCATTTAATAAAGCCCCTACCATCCTGGTCTTGGCGCTGTTGTATAATGAATTCTCCTTTCCTCCATATAGTATAACTTATTTATACTATAAATTGTCATCTGAAGACCTCCTTTGTGTGCCCTCAGCATGGAAGGCCGCATCAAGAGAACAGTCCTTTTCAGTGGCTGCTCCCCACTTCATTCATTAAAAAACCCCTCGAGTGGTTTACAAAAAGAATAAAAATTTTGGTAAATGATTATTGGTAACCACAGAGCCTAGGGCTTGCCGATCAGAAGGTCGGCAGTTCGAATCCCCGCGACGGGATGAGCTCCCGTTGCTCGGTCCCAGCTCCTGCCAACCTAGCAGTTTGAAAGCACATACATCAAAGTGCAAGTAGATAAATAGGTATCGCTACAGCGGGAAGGTAAACGGCGTTTCCATGTGCTGCTCTGGTTCGCCAGAAGCAGCTTAGTCATGCTGGCCACATGACCTGGAAGCTGTACGCCGGCTCCCTTGGCCAAGAACGCGAGATGAGTGCTGCAACCCCAGAGTCGGTCATGACTGGACCTAATGGTCAGGGGTCCCTTTACCTTTACTGCAGGGTGAATTCCCAAAAACTTTGGGCGATCTCAGGAGCCGTCAGGGGTTGCTACCTTCCTGTGGCTGCCATGAAGAAACTGGCAGATCCGCCAATCCATCTCTGTCAACAGAGTTCTGCCAAGCCTTACAGGGTGACCGCAGCTGATGCTTTAATATATGATAGGGGGTGGAGGGTGTTGGAGCTCCTGGGCAATCTGCAAAAAAGAGCTCAACAACTTGGGGCAGGCATAGGCAAACTCGGCCCTCCAGATGTTTGGGGACTACAACTCCCATCATCCCTAGCTAACAGGACCAGGGATGATGGGAGTTGTCGTCCCAAAACAGTTTTAGAAAACGGTTTCAGAAAACATCTGAAGGCAGCCCTGTTTAGGGAAGTTTTTAATGTGTGACATTTGAATGTATTTTAATCTTTGTTGGAAGCCGCCCAGAGTGGCTGGGGAAACCCAGCCAGATGGGCGGAGGTACAAATAATATATTGTTGTTGTTGTTGTTGTTGTTGTTGTTGGGCGGAGGTACAAATAATATATTGTTGTTGATGTTGTTGTTGTTGTTGTTACAAATAATATGTTGTTGTTGTTGTTTGTTGTTGTTGTTATTATTATTATTATATTTCCTATGCCTGACTTGGGGCAATTTTGAGGGGTTGTTATTATCAAAGTCGTTTTCTTTGATGTTTAAAAGGTTGGTTTCCTTATTTTGGGTTCAAAACAAATAGGGGTCGTCTTGTACATGGAAAAATATGGTAGGTGGCTTTAAATGGGGATGTGGCAAGTTTATGGAGCTGAGCTGGCTCTGCCTCCACAGTTGGAATACCAGTTGCTAGAAACCGCAGGCTGGGCACAGCGGGAACAGGAAGCTGGAATTGATGGGTCATTGCCCTGATCCAGCAAGCTCTTCCTCTGTCCTTAGCTTTGTCTCTTGTCTTTAGGTGAGCAAAGGAGCACTGGCCGCTGTTCCCTCACAAAGGATAATTGCTCTAGCCGTACCAAGGACCATGCCCGCCTCCGTTGCAAAGAGTAAGAGATACGTTTCCACCTTCTTGCTAACGATGACGATAGCTGCGGCTCCTCTGGGGAGGCTCCTGATAAGTAAGCGGGTGGGGAAGCTGTGCCACCCTGCCGCTCACTTAAATAATAAACCTTACCATTTTTAGAAGATGAGGAACATGGGAATATTGCTGTACAAACACAGGTGCCTAAGTGCATTGGTAGCAGGGCTCCCACCGGCTTCCAAGATCCCCCTTCTGACAGCCGAGCGGTGCGGGAACGGCTACCTTCACACCTCCTGCCCTGAGGGAAAAGCCGTGGGGAATCAGATCGCAGATGCCAACTTGGAAGACTTTTGTTTCTGCTTGGGGGGGGGGCACCTCCCACCTAACTTTTCAAACTACTTACTTTGCATCTCACCCTCCGCAGTAAGGCACACACCTGAGTACTGTACTGCCTTCTGTTATTTTGCTGGGGCTTCAACTGCCTTCTTTGCCTCTGGGCCAGGAAGAAAAGCAGCACATGTCAACACCGGGTTGCTGAATAGATGTGCATCAGGCTGGGGGGCAAGACAAGTTTTTTTAACAGACCCAAAGGTGGTGTGAGAGCTTTCGTGGTGCATATCTTTTATGCGGTCAAACACATTTTTGAAAAACTTGGTGGGAAATGTGAAAAATTTGATTGCAGAGAGAATGAAAATAAAGTGTTTCCCCATCCGCCCATGAGAGGTGCCATTGCCTCCTCACGCTTATTCTGCCACCTAGCATTCACAAGTTTCTTCCTTTCCATATTAATTTTATTGGATTTATATGCCACCTTTATCTTCCAAGGATATCATTGATATTCCAAGGATTTCTGAGGTATCCTGACATGAGTCTTGTTGGCCACATGTTTCGCCCTATAATGTGAATTTCCCCAAGAAAGCAGAATGCTCCCAAACTCAACGGTTGTGAGTGATGTTGCATCGCTTCTATCTTCTAGGCTTCAGACCTTTGAACCTTTTGGGGAAAGGGCTGCTTGTGTCGAATTTAGCCATTTTTGCTTCTCTTTTGGTTCACTCCTACAGAGCCACATAGAAAACTAATCCACCGTCCTGCTGGAGCGGCAAAGTATGATGAGCTCTCTAAACCCAAAATCTACACGTTTGACAAACGCGATCCGCTCAAGGTTTCCAAGGCGGCTCTCCAATACGTTCCTTCTCCCCGCATTATCGAAATTAGCCGCCCAGTGAGAATAAGAGGCAAAGTGGCTTGAGTTATGTAAATGCTACTCTTCCTCAATTTCAAATTAAAGGATCCCAGACCTCTCGGACCTGGAAAAGAAGCCATGATGTATTTCATTTCTTATTTGGTTGTGGGACTTCTGGCCTGCTGCTGCATCTCTGACCTGCAGGGAACAGGTTTCATTAAAGGATGAGCTATCGTGGCTCTGAATTACTGTAATGCATCTTGTGACAGGAGAGCTGCCCCACTTGCCTTCCAATACCAGCTGTGAGATTTTATACTGGCATATCATTTTGTCTTGTTTGCCCCAGGTTTCCATACTCTTGTCATTTGGCACTTCTGTTGGTGCCTGGCCATGACTGTTGGCACAAGGCAGTGGGATTCAGGACAAAGCCCTCCTCGCCTGCACATGTGTACACCTTGCGGTCAAGGTCATTGGGGAGCAAGAAGCAGTAGAGCCCTTCTAGGCTCTGCCACAGTTCCATCATTTAAGTACACTGAGCCTCTTGGGCTTGCTGATCAGCTCAGCAGTTTGAATCCCTGCAAAGGGGTGAGCTCCCATTGCTCTGTCCCAGCTCCTGCCAACCTAGCAGTTCAAAAGCATGCCAGTGCAAGTAGATAAATAGGTACTGCTGTGGCAGGAAGATAAATGGCATTTCCATGCACTCTGGTTTCCGTCACGGTGTCCTGTTGCGCCAGAAGCGGTTTAGTCCTGCTGCCAACATGACCCAGAAAGCTGTCTGTGGACAAACACTGGCTCCCTTGGCCTGAAAGCGATGAGTGCCACAACCCCATAGTTGCCTTTGACTGGATTTAACCATCCAGGGTCCTTTACCGTTTTCTTATATAATAACCTCGTCAGGTCAGATCCTGGCTTTGATCTGTGCATTCCCTAGATCTGCCTCCATGTCAGAAGAACATGGGTAAGTATACGTGGGCAACTAAGAAAAATCTGAAGTCAGGCCCAGAACCTGTTTCCAAAGTGGCCACTGGACCTTGGAATCTAAATCCTTCATGTCGCATTACAAATCCTGCCTCTCCGATTGATTGCCCTGCCCAAAGTGAATCCAACAAACTGTTTCCACCCCCACCCCCGTCCTATCAGATTTATTTTTAAGAATTTGGAAATCTGATTCACCCATTTCTCCTTGAGCCTCTTTTCTCTAGGCTAAATGTATCTGGTTCTTTAAGGAACTCCCCTTGCTATGGTTTACATCATACAGATGTTTTGCTGGTGTCCTCTCTCCTCTTGAGAGCTGCCGCTTGCTTGAGTCACAGTTGAATGGATTCCACTGCTAAGCACCGCGCTCAAGGTGATGATAAGTGATACACATCTAAGTTTACTTATTATTTATTCTATTTGCTTTGGTTTGTATCCAACTAAGTTATGCTCAGGGTAAACTCACTGAAAATAGCACTTGTGGGGGGGGGGGGAATTGAATTAACAAAATAAAATCGGCAAAAAGTTTGAAGCATAAAAACGCTTTGGTTAATATAAACTGGGATAGGAACTTTCTGTGGCTGTCTGGGATAGGAACTTTCTGTGGTTTGGGGATGTTATCTATAACCTTGTGTCTCCAGCATCTGATTTTTGATGGTTCACATTTAATGTACAAGTCGTCACTGGATTTTACGTGTGTGTATCTTTCCAAGCTGTCAATATGCTTCCTGAATGATGGGGCTCAATGCCAAAAGCAAGGGTATCTTGCAGACAAGGTACAGATATGAAGTGCTTCTGAGCATGTGTAAAGTACCATCTTCTCACTCACAAAAATGACCACATCGGTTTCCACATGACTTGGATTAGACAGAAGAGAGCAGGCCACCTGTCAGGAGGTCTCAACTCCCATCCTTTTTTTTTTAACGAAATGAGAACTGCCTATCACTGTCTCAGACATATCGCTTTCTAGTTCCACATTATTTGGCTTCACCTCTCACCTTTTACTTTCCCCTCATCTCTTAGAACTCTAGCTCTCCTCATCATAAGGAGTTCAATTCCAGTTATCTGTCAATTTCAAAAGGTCTACTCTGCATAGGATAGCATCTGAGAAAACCCAATGTTCCAGGCCATAGTCTGAAGGCACCTGAGTAAATTTTGCTGAAGCTAAACAGGCCTGGGGTCTAGCATGTCTATGCTACAGACCGATTACCTGCCCTCGGTTCCATGATGGAAGAAAACCAATGAAAATAGTGAATTTAAAATCATCTCCGCTCTCTTTCCCCATTCAGTTCCCACCTTTCTTAGTTTTCTACTCCTTGCCCCAAATGCCTTTCCACTTCTCACTGCCTTATACTTTGTAACAGTACCTTCTCACCTCACCATCTTTTTTTTCTTTTTTGCTTCCACATGCCATGGTGACTTTAGGGTACAATAGAAATAATTCCCCACAGTTTGACTCTTCACCGCATAATATCGTACCTCAGCAAGCTTCACATTTTACTTGCTTCTCTTTTTATTTTCCCCCTGAACACCCTACCTGTCTTCCCATTCTTGACACTTTTTACCTCAATGCTCTCCTCTACAACTAAAACCCCCTACTTACCTCCGCTTTTCACCTCTTTGAAACATTTCACCTCACTGGCTCATATTTTACCTCAATTTTTTTAAAAAACACTCATTCCCAACGAGCCATTAATGGTACACATCAGTCAGGCCACCCTTCCCTAATTTCCTTCAGCAGCACCCCCTTATTCATCCCTCTTGACACCTTCCTCCGTCACATTTTGCCCCTTTGCTTTCTACCGCCTGCTTTAGTCCCCATCTCTCTCCCCTCCTCATGTTACCTCAGCTTTCTGCTCCTGCCCTATCTCCTCCTCCTCAATTCCCCCCTCCACTGTTCCCTTCCCTTACTATTCCCCAAAGCTTCATCTCCCTTATTTCCCTACTACAACATGTTGTTGTAGTTTAGTCTTTTAGTCGTGTCCGACTCTTCGTGACCCCATGGACCAGAGCACGCCAGGCCCTCCTGTCTTCCACTGCCTCCCGCAGTTTGGTCAAACTCATGTTCGTAGCTTCGAGAACACTGTCCAACCATCTCGTCCTCTGTCATCCCCTTCTCCTTGGGCCCTCTATCTTTCCCGACATCAGGGTCATTTTCCAGGGAGTCTTCTCTTCTCATGAGGTGGCCAAAGTATTGGAGCCTCAGCTTCAGGATCTGTCCTTCCAGTGAGCACTCTGGGCTGATTTCCTTCAGAATGGAGAGGTCTGATCTTCTTGCAGTCCATGGGACTCTCAAGAGTCTCCTCCAGCACCATACATACAACATATTTTACTACAACATATTTTATCTCAACTTTCCACTTTTGTCCCTATCTCTTTCCCACCTCAATTCTCCACTCTCTTCCTTTTTAGTCATCCTTCAATCTCATGGAAAAAAACCCCAAGCTATCCTTTTTTTGTTTCAACCCCCATTCCCGCCCCTTAATTCCTCACATATTGCCCCCTGTATTCTCTCCAACACCCTTTCTCTCTAATCACCGCATCTTTTACCTCAGCAATTCCCACTACGCCACACTTCCCCCCACTTTTGTCCTTCCCATAATTCCCTTTACTCATCCCATTTTACTAGTTACAGGTAGGTAGCTATGTTGGTCTGACGTAGTCGAAACAAAATTTTTAAAAAAATCCTTCCAGTAGCACCTTAGAGACCAACTACCGGTAAGTTTGTCATTGGTATGAGCTTTCGTGTGCATGCACAGGTATGTGAAGAAGTGTGCATCCCATTTTATTTATTCTCCCATTTATTTTTGTTTCATCCCATTTTATTTATTCATTTATAAACTGCACTTTAATATGAAATATAACAAGGTGGCATACAAGATAACAGCAGTATTTTTTTTTAAAAAAAACTGATATCTCCTTCCATTTGTATTTTCCCTCAGCTATCCCACTTTTATTTCATATTTATGAGGTTTTTTTAATTTAAAAAAATCTCCCTCCCTTGCAACTTTTTACCTGAAACTCTCCAACTGCCTCACATTTCTACTTTGTTCATCTCCCCTGAACATTTTACCTCAGATCTCCCCACATTTCTCCCTTTAACGTAACTGTCCTAGGAAAATTTACCTCAGCCTCCCTACTTTTCTTTCACAGTCCCACTTTCTTCCCTCCCCTCCCCACATTTTACCTCAGTTTTCCCCATTTTCACCCCTTCATTCACCCTCCCTCGCATTTTACTCAGTCCCCCCACTTTTCTCTCACATTCCCACTTTTCCCCCTACCCCACCCCACACTTTACCTCAAATCTCCCCATATTCACCCCCTTCGTTTCCCTTTCCGCCCTCCCTCGCATTTCACCTCAGCCTCCCCACTCTTCCTTTACACCCCCACTTTCTTACCTCCCCCTCCCCCATTTTACCTCAGTTCTCCCCATATTTACCCCTTCATTTCCCATTTCACCCTCCCCATCATTTCCCCTCAGCTTCCCCACTTTTCTCTCATTCCACTTTCCCCCTCTCCCCCCCACGTTTTACCTCAGCCCCCCCTCCACATCCACCCCGCTTCGCTCCCCCTTTCACCCCACCTCGCATTTCACCTCGGCCGCTCCTCACCTGCCTTCTCCCTCACCTACATCGCACCTTCCCCTCCCGTCTTTCTCTCCCCCCAACCCTAGAATTTACCCCCCTCCCTTCCCTCTTGCCTCCTCCCCCTCCCGCTTCTATCTCCTGCGCGTAGCAGCCAATCAGCGGGCGGCTCCACATCCGGGGCTCTCCCCCCCCCTCGGCCGTTCGCACTCTCGGCTATGGCGGAGGTGAGTGTGTGTTTGAGTGTCAAGCGGGGGGGGGGGAGAAAAGTCGGGTCTCTCCTCCATCCCCTCCACCCCCAAAATCGGGAGAGGGGGCACCGAGGTGGGGGAGGGGTGGTGCTTGCATTTGTTTTGGGGGGGCTGCTTGAGGGAGAAGTGGTGGGGTGTGTGGTTTTTTTTAAGGGGGGTCTTCCAGGTAGGACTGACGTGGGCAGGTGAAGACGTGCATCTTATTTTGGGGGGGGGTGACTTTTGAGGGGGGCAGCAAAGGGCTAATGGGGTGCAGGGGCGAGGATGGAGCAGTTACGACTTTTCTGGGGCTCAACAAGGATTTGGCAGCTGGAGTTTTTTGGGTGGGGGGAGTCGGGGGGTTTCGACCCACACTTAGGGGCCCCAGGAGTGTTGATGTGACGAGTTTGGAGCTCCTTGGGGGGGGGTTCTGGGGCGCTACAACGATTTGGGGGTGCAGCCCCTGGCTATGAAGAATCAGGAATGTGCTAGGGGGAGGTCTTAGTAAAAACTTTGGGGTGCAGGAATGGAGGTGTGGGGGCCGTGGCTTTTCTTGGCGGGGGGGCGCAGCAATAACTTGGGGGTTCTGCTGCTAGTTGTGAAGTGGCTGGACTTTTTTGTGGGGGTTCAGTTGGGGCGCAAGGGTGCTGTTGGGCTGGTGATGCTTTTATGGGGGGCAGCGATGGCTTAGGGGGCAGCTGGTGACTATGGAGACAATTCGGGTTCTTGTGAGAAGCCTAGCATAGATTTAGGGGTTCAGAGACGTGTGTTTTATGAGTGGCGCCTGCAGAACTTTGCATTGGATTTGGGGGGGTTAAGTAGCGGCTGTGTAGCAGCTGGAATTTTGTGGGGTGCATGTAGCTTATACCTGTAAAGACTTGGGTTTGCAGAGGGCTTTGGGGAGGGGGGTAGTCTGCTAGGTCACAGGGGAAGTTGCTGGTGGAGACGGTGCAATTCTGGGGGTTGCATAGAGCAAGCATTTGGGGTTGCACAGGAGAGCAATGAAAACAGCTGGGGCTCTGGAGGGAACACATCTGGGGTGTTTCGGGGCCAGCTGAGACTTCGAGGGTCGCACTGCAGCACTTGCGGGGTCAAGCTGGTGGAGCGAAGTTCTTGCGACTTGAGAGGAGTTTCAAGGGGTGTGGCTGGAACTGAGGTTGAGAGTTCGAATTGCCATGCTTTTGGGGGGGGATGAGGAACTAACGGGAACGACCCTGAAAAAAGCCATACGGTACATTTTGGGGAGGGGGCAGGAATTAAGAGGCTAAGGAGGCAGCAGGCAACATCCCAAGAGTGATTTAAGGCCTGTTAAATGTGCATATATATCACTTCCCACCCAAAAAACACCCCAAAGTGACTTATCGAGCAAGGTGCAAGAGATGAAAATGAAACAGATGTTGTGATGGTTGGTGACACTTGGGGGCTGAACCCTAATGCAACTAGGTCTGTGAAGAATTAAGGGTGGTGTTAAACTGCAGGTGCTTTCGAAGGGTCAAGCCAACTTTGTTTGGGATCCCTTGGTGGAGGCTGCTGCTGCTGGGTCATGTTAGGGGACCTGCCTTGAGGGTTGCAGGGGTTTGGGGGATACAGGTGGAGGCTGAGATAGTATGGGAATGACTGAGAAGTGATGATTAGAAAATGGTAGAGGGATTCTTGTTTTGTTTTGTTTTTGAAGGAAACAGAAAATTGGTGATAATGGAGGAATCACGTTGGATTGTGAGTGTTTCACTTAAAAGTTGCCTTCATTGGCTTCCGTGCCCTATACATTTGCTCTCTCTACCCTGAATAGTTTTTTGGGGGTGTGCAGAACGCAGATGTAAACAAAGAGGTCACTTCGGTTCTTGAAAATGGACTCTGCCCATGCTTCTGATTTGGGTGCTGAATCTCACCACCAGTGCCATGTGCTTCACCTGAGAAACACAGACACACACGTGTTTGGTCCAATGCAATACCTTCCGGAAGTTGTGGGGACTACAAATCTCATCGTCCTATGCTAGTGCAGAAATGGACAGGGATGATGGGAGTTGTGGTCCCCAAAAAATGTGGAAGGCACCACATTGACACCCTAAAGTCTTGTGGGGACCTGAGATCATATTCGGAAAAACTTGACTAACTACTTGAAGGTATAGACTCTCTGTCACCCAACCCTCAGCTTGTCTTGGGAGGCAACTTCAATGCCAGGATCGGCCTTGTTTCCCCACAAAATACAATATTATCTGGACTAAACTTGGAGGACAAACCCGAAATCTGTCAGAGGGCAGCAATGGAGACGTTGACACCCCCTGCTGTAAGGTCTCCCAGAGTGGGACAATGATATCCAGGGAGAGGGTGTTGTGACTGAGGTTGGGCCAGCTTTGTAGGTTTGGGAGATCATCTCTGGTGGAACCTCGATGTCCATGAGAATGCTGACATTGTGTGGCATCAAGAGCCCATCATCACCCTCTTTGTCCCGTGCTGGTTGTAGCTGTGAAAGTGCCTCAAGAGGTTCGCAGGAATCGGGATGGAACCATGGTGGAAATGGTAAAACACATTCTTTAAGCGAGAGCCGCTCCTTGCCCGCCCAAGAACAGACTGGAGCCTTAAGAACACGCTTAACGCTCAGGGCCCATGGTTTTCGCTGGGATATAACTGGGTTCATTCTCTCCAGGTGTTGCTGGACTACAACTCCCATCATCCCTGACCGTTAAGCCATGCTGACCAGGGCTGATGGGAATTGGAATCCCACAACATCCGGAGGTTCCCTACCGCATCAGTAGCGGAGCGGAAATCACTTTGTTGTTTTCAAATGAAGACAGAACCGCAGGGTCTGCATTCAGGCGATCCTCTAAAACAATGGCTTGGAACATGGAAGCAAGCAAATGCAGGAGTGAGGAGATGGGTTTAATACTCCCTGCTTGCCTTGTGCTCTCATAAGAACATAAGAAGACCCTGCTGGATCAGGCCAGCATCCTTTCCTCGCAATGGCCAAACAGATGCCTGCAGGACCCGAATGCAAGAGCTCTCTCCCCTCCTGTGGTTCCAGCAACTACTATTCAGAAGCGTTAATGCCTCTGACCGGCATCCGAAATTCGCCAGGCGCATTTTGCACCTTGCGACCAAGTGAAGATGCCCGGGTGCCAGGATGGCTGGCGGCCTGACTTCTCCACTACCTGGAGGTGCATGCCTGGGGGATCCTTGGATCTGGACCATCTTCACACAATCGTACCCCACCCTGTAGAATTTCTATATTTCATCCGCACGATCAGAATGAATTTCGGGAGCCAAAAAGTCGTATTGAAAAATACAACTTTTGAGCTGCCCAGCCCCCAAAATGGCAACTAGGCGTTCCGTTCTGTAACCCTGGTTTAAGGAGCCATTTGGCGCCTAGCTTATATATCTGAGTTTCTAACCCTGGCTTTGACCGTGAAGTTCGGCTCACTTGGGAAGGGAGCCTCAACTCAGGGTATGTGACCCAAGACTCCTCTGAAATCTGCCACCACCGCTGACGAACACTGAATGATCACCAAGTTAAGAGTTTGTCCTCAGAACCTTCTCATCGTTTTGGTTGTCTGAATCATGGTTCGTTATTTTTAATCACAATTTAAAATCTTAAGTTCCTAGGGTGGGTTACAGCCATTTAAACACAATATTAGTATTGAAAGCGCAGTATTAAGAACTGCTCCAGCAGCTCAGAAGTTACAGAAATAAGGTGTGTCCTAAAAAAAAATTGCGTGCAAAGTGTCCAAAGCCAGGGTATTAATTATTAGTCGCTTTCCCTCCCTCAAAAAATGAACTCAAAAGTTACTTACGAAAACCCTGCCTGGAATCCTGGAGGAACGCTACTAGTCCCTGCAGGCTAGTGTTAGAAACTGAGATATGAAAGCTAGGAGCTCAATGGTGCCTTAAACCTAGGTTATGGGTGTAACAACGGAATGTTTAGGTGCACTTTTTAATAACAAGAATACAAAGCTGAAAATGAATGAACTGCAACGAAAATATTTTGTTCATTTTTCACATGGTCTAGTCTTTCCCCTGCTCACCTCCCTAATATTCTTAAGAGGGTCTCTTCTCCAGTCTACAGAGAGTAGCTAGAAGTGGGGAGGCGGTAAAAGCTCCTTCTTTCCTTCCACTCTGCAGTTTTAATCTGAAATCTTAGGCGCGGTACTGTGCCCAGAGCTCAGAAATTGCTCACGCTAATGGAATTCCCTGTCGCAAAATGCACCTAGAAAAATGGGAGTTTCGAACACTGGTGTAGATTATATTGAGTTAGGTGGACTGAGAAGGCAGCTTCCTTTAAAAAAAGAAGTATACATTTACGAAGAAGGGAAGACGCGCTGTAACTGTTAACATTTTGGTGGAATCTCTGCCTAGGTGATGATTCTGCAATGGAACCCCTGGAAGCTCGACTTCTGTTGAAAAAAGAAAGCAGGGATATATTTGTAACGGATCGTGGGAAAATATCGCACGTTGGAGGAAATGTTCTGCAAGGAAGAGTTTTTACAGGATTTCCAATATTCAGATTTGGTGCATGTCTAGTTTGGAGCCGCCCCCAGAACTTTCCAAATAAAAGTGGGGGATAACTTCAATAAATAAGTAAAATAGCTGCAAAGAAACCCCAGCCCCTGCTCTGAGAGGAGGAGAGCCTCTTGTGGAAACTCTCGGGTCGAAACTCTTGTTCTGACTCCCATTCTTGGCATCCATTGGATTCTTTCTGCAAGCAGACAGGGTGGTCTCTAGTGAGAATACACCGCCGGCCGATAATGAGACACCAGGGACTAGCGCATTGCAGCACATGTTGAGTGCCTGCCTTTAAGTTGGGAGGCAGCCTCCTTTGCAAAGTTTTCCTGGTAGGCAGGGAGCTTTTATTCCCATGGTTGCCTTGTAAAATCCTGCGCTCCATCTCCGCAGAAGCTCTCTCTTCTTAAGAGGGCAAGGTGTGCCCTGCGACATGCTCACACTGGGCTGGGCAGCTTTCGATGTCGATGCCCTTCTGCGGCAAGGTGTGACTGTTTCCTTTGTGTGCTTCTTAAAACCGCTCGGGGCCCATTGACTATTGTGAAGGAATGGTGGAGAATTAAGACTGGGGCAGGGAAGATGGAGGGGAACTGGATGGTTGGAAGGAGAAAATGAGGAAGGGTCACTGGACGCAGTGAGCGCCTCTCAGTGTCAGCCACTGGGAATCGAAAGTTGCCATCCCACCTTTTTCCAGTGTGTTTTCCTGTTGCCTTCCTTACCACGAAAGCCTGGTATTCTTTGGGTGTGTGGTGTTAAAGTGGCTTTAATTTAATCCTGTCAATTTTATTTTATATACGGCTCCCAGTACGGGACCCCAGGCAGTTCATGGCATAAATTGAAACAGCTGAAAACACAACAGTCAATAGGAGCATGCAACACACACACACACACACACGAAAGTTGGCGAGGAGGGAAAATCCTAGAAAGGCATAGATAAATACTAACCATGTGTCCTGCTTTTCTTTTTTTAAGGCCTCAGTTGGGAGGCAGAGTCCAAGGGTCGTGTCCTACCCTGCGCGGAACTTATGTCCTGGGAGACCCAGCCTTCATACCACGGCAGGTACGGAGATCTTGAATCTACCTAGTGCCCCAGGTGCTGCAGGCCTTCTGCCTTTCCCCCCTCCTCCGTCACCTGGCTCTCACCTCTGCGGGAAGGTAGGTCGCTGAGCATCCCCCACGTATTCATCCACCTTGTCCCTGGTTCCCATTGGCTCTGAACCAGCGTGAGGAACTTGTCCCGACTCCCTATCTGTTCAGAAAAGGCATTCCCCTTTCCTGAAATGGAGGAATGTGAGAGATGGAAGAATGTCCCTTGTTTACAATTCCTCCCGAGACAGGGGGAATTCCTCTTCTTAGATTAGGGACAGTGTTAGACATTAGCCAGGTGTGTTCTGCGACTGACACGGGTCCAACTGCAAACACATGGAGATCTCTGGGTGCTGGGTTGGCAACTGACATCTCCTTCTGGCCAACCCCTCCAGCGTTCTTAAGCAGATCACCAGAAGAACTTATTTATTGCATTTATCTCCCACCCTTTTCTTCAAGGAGTACATGGCTCACTCCCCCCTCCTCAGTTAATCCCTACAACGACCCTGTGAGGTAGGTTAAGAGGCTGTGAACTGACTCCAAGGTTACCCAGTGAGCTCCATGACGGAGTGTGGATTCGAACCCTGATCTCCCAGGTCCTAGTCTGACACTCTAACCACTACACCCCACGGGCTTCCTAGAGTCCTTCTGCTAGAGGGCAGCTCTATAAATTAAGTAGGTAAACAAGTATAAGGAAAGCAAAATGGGGAGAGAAGCCTAGACATTCCATTGTGGCAAACATAAAAGTTCAAGGTGGCATTTGACAATTAACTTAGCCTTATATTATCTGAGTTTCTAATACCCCCCTTTGGTAAGAGATGGAATGGTACCCTAGCGGTGGTGTTTGTAGCGGAGCCTTTTCTGTGGTGGCTCCACGCCTTGCAGAATCACCTCCCCTAGGAAAGGTGCCCAACCCCGGGCATCATTGCCCAACATCAGACTGTTGTTTTGATCTACATTTAGATTGACTCGACTAACTCTCTCCTTTTAAGTTTTTTTTTCAACCCTTCTATATTTTGCTGCATATTTCAACCATTGCTATACAGTCATACCTTGGAAGTTGAATGGAATCTGTTCTGGAAGTCCATTCAACTTCCAAAATGTTTGGAAACCAAAGTGCGGCTTCCAATTAGCTGCAGGAAGCTCCTGCAGCCAATTGGAAGCCACCGAAGCCACGCCGGACATTCGGCTTCCGAAAACCAGAATACTCACTTCCGGGTTTCAATCGTTTGGGAACCGATTTGTTCAGCAGTCAAGGCGTGTGAGATCCAAGGTACGACTGTATTTTGCTGCAAATTTGCTGCTATATTTTGCTAAAATTCCAACCTTTGCTATATTTTGCTGCAAATTTCCCTTGCCATGGCGGCGTGCCTCGAAGGGCCGTTTTGCAAAAGCAACACCCCCTTTTTTAATCGATAAAACTCCCAGCCCTGGTGATACGTCGCTGCTAGTGTAAGGAGCGTTCTTCGGAATGAACCTGCTTAATTGTTCCAACCGTTGTTCCATGCAGTGGTGTCTATGGGCTCAGGTGACCACCGCTTCAACCTGGCTGAGATTCTTTCCCAGAACTACGGAGTGCGGGAAGAGACTGAGGAAGAGCAGCGGCAGGAACACTCACAGGGGAAAGCAAAGCCTTTGGAGGAACTAGATAAGAGCTTCAATGCCTCCCAGGTAAGGCGCTTTGTTTGTTTTCTCTCTCTCTCTCTCTTTTGAATATATTTTATCAAAGTTTGGAAAAAGAAATACAAAGGTTATCGTCAAATATCTTTTTATCGAAGGCTAATCTAAATAAAAACACAAGCCAAAAGTAAAAAAGAGTGATAGAGGTGGAATCTAGACACATATAAAAAACACGATGAAAATGCTTTTAAAAAAAAACACTTAGAAAAATACAGTGGTACCTTGGTTCTCAAACTTAATCCGTTCCGGAAGTCAGTTGCAAAACCAAAGCGTTCCGAAACCAAGGCACGCTTTCCCATAGAAAGTAATGCAGAATGGATTAATTCATCCCGGACTTTTAACAACAACCCCTAAAACAGCAATTTACTATCTAACGAGACCATTGATCCATAAAATGAAAGCAATAAACAATGTACTGCAGTCACACAATCAGTCAATTAGTATCTGAACTGGGTTCCACACAGTCACAAAAACAAAACAAAAAGCAGCAAAAACAAAAACGCAAAATAAATAGCAAAAACAAACAGATCTCAGCGTAACACTCAAAACGGAAGCGTAACACTCAAAATGGAGCACATTCAGCTTCCAAAAAAAGTTCGTAAACCGAAACACTTTCCCCCGGGCTTGCAGTGTTTGGGTTCTAAGTTGTTTGAGTTCCAAGGCGTTTGAGAACCCAGGGTACCACTGTATATTGAAGTTGCCACTAACTTGCAATCGCGTGTCCCATTTGTGTAATGCATGTAAAACACACTTAAAACATTCTATTTGCAGCTGAGTCCAGAGAGAGATAGGGGAGAAAAGGATAAAGGGGAAGAGGGGTAAGAGAAAGAAAGAGGAAAGGCCGGGAGGAAGCAGAAGAAAAATAACTTCCAATTCTGATCTGCTTCTGGGGCAAGTTCAAGGCGTTACTGTTACGATATAAAGAGCCTTTAACAGCTTGGGACCAGTTTACCTAGGAGATCACCGAACTCTGTATATGCCTGCTTGACCACTTCAATTGGCAGAACCGGCACTTTTATCCATTCAATCTTGCAGTGTGCCAGCACCTGCCCTTTGGAACTCCCTGCCTCTTGAGATCAGTCAGGTGCCTTCGCCGTGCCCTTTTCGGCATCGGCTGAAATCATTGTTTGTTTAGACAAGCCTGCTGAGATGTTCAGAAAGTCGGTGAGAGTTTTAACCTGTCTTCAGCCTGTTGCCATCCTGGCATTCCGAAAGCCTCAAAACTATTGCCGTTGATTCTTTTTACTGATACTTCTATTGCTTAAACTGCCTGAAACCTTGGAAACCTACGGCCCACCCATGTTGACAGTACCGAGCTTAGATGTCTATTCACAGAGCTTCCTAGGTTCCCGTTGAAATCAGTCCTTCATTCAAAATCACAAGGACTGGAATCTTGCTTTTTATTTTCAGGGGAAGAGCCATAGTTTAGCAGTAGATTCACCTGCTTCATATACAGAAGGCCCCAGATTCAATATAACTCAGCTGGTAGAGCAGGAGACTCTAAATCACAGGGTCATGGGTTCGAGCTTCACGTTGGGCAAAAGACCCTACATTGCAGGGGGTTGGACTAGATGACCTACGTGGTCCCGTCTAGCTCTACGATTCTATGATCTCCGTAGGGCTGGGGAAGTCTTCCGCTCGGAGCCCTCCAGACCTGCTGCCCATTAGGGTGAGACAACTGAGCTAGTTACTTATTCAAAAAAGGTTATTTATGTATGCTACTACTGTGGCCCGTGTTTCGTTATCCCAGAAATGGAAAACGAGTGAAGTCCCAACTATAGAAGAATGGCAACTTAAGTTGACGGAATATGCACAACTTGCAGGCTTAACATATAGCAGGGGTGGCCAACTCCCAAGAGACTGCGATCTACTCACAGAGTTAAAAACTGGCAGTGATCTAGCCCCTTTTTTGGGGTTCAGGTCAAAATTGTTGAGCTTTTTTTAGGAAGGTAAAGGTAAAGGGACCCCTGACCATTAGGTCCAGTCGTGACCGACTCTGGGGTTGCGCGCTCATCTCGCATTATTGGCCGAGGGAGCCGGCGTATAGCTTCCAGGTCATGTGGCCAGCATGACAAAGCCGCTTCTGGCAAACCAGAGCAGCACATGGAAACGCCGTTTACCTTCCCGCTATAGCGGTTCCTATTTATCTACTTGCATTTTGATGTGCTTTCAAACTGCTAGGTTGGCAGGAGCTGGGACCGAGCAACGGGAGCTCACCCCATCACAGGGATTCGAACTGCCGACCTTCTGATCAGCAAGCCCTAGGCTCAGTGGTTTAACCCACAGCGCCACCTGGGTCCCCTTTTTAGGAAGGCCAATTTTGGGGGGGGTTCGGGTCAAAGTTGTTGAGTTTTTTTTTAGGGGAGCCACAGTTGTTCAGCTTCTTTGGGGGGAGCCAATGATCTACCAGTGATCTACCGCAGACGTCCAGTGATCTACCGGTAGATCACGATCTACCTGTTGGACATGCCTGGGTCACTAAGAGAACAAGAAGAACATACGTTTAGAGAAGACTGGGAAACGTTTTTTGAATATATGGGAAATAGCTGTGTAGAGCTGGAAACGCCAGCAGCATTAAGATAAATTCAACAGTGTAGGCAAGTTTTGATGGATGCAATAATGGAATACAGAATGGTGTAGTTTTTGTAAAATATGCAGGGATTTGTGATATGTAAAATGAACCATGGAAAGAGATGAAGGGAAGTCATTGATATCTTAAGGATGTAAGTTTACCATGACATGCAGGCTGTTTCAGCTGCCAAGCCTGCCCCCTTGATGCTCTGCTCGGCCGGCGTAGCTCTGGGGGGGGGGAGCCCCTTCCCTTCCTGACGAAGTTCTCCTGCTGTTCAGTACTCTGAAATGCCGTTCGAGGAATTGCTGGCACTCTACGGCTATGAAGCCTCTGACCCCATCTCCGAGCAGGACAGCGAGAGCAACGATACCTCACCCAACCTTCCAGACATGACCCTGGACAAGGTAAGTCCTGTTTTCCCTGCCAACCGCCATCCCCTGCTTCTAGTCCTCATGAGAGTCACCTTTAAGGGGGAGAAGCACAGCGATAGAAACTGAGATATGAGCGCTAGGAGCTAAATGGCACCTTAAACCTAGGTTGTGGGCGCAACAAGGCGCGGTTTTTTTTAAATAACAAGAATACAAAGCTTAAAGTGAACGAACTGCAGCAAAAACATTGTGTTTATTTTTTATTCACACGGTCTAGTCCTTTCCCTGCCCACCTCCCTAATATTCTTAAGAGGGTCTCTTCTCCGGTCTTCAGAGAGAAGCTAGAAGCGGGGAGGCATAAAAGGGTCTTCCTTTACTTCCACTCTGCAGTTTTAATCTGAAATCTTAGGCCCAGAGCTCAGAAACTGTTTGCGCTAATGAAATTCCCATTGCAAAATGTGCCTAGAACAAGGGGAGTTTCAAACCCTGGAGAAGCACAAGGACCCACATGCCCTTTGAGGTGCCCCCTCCCCTTTATAGAAAGGGTATGGGGTGACTCCCCAGTGAGGAAAGTGTGCGGCGTTTTGGACTTTTTTTAGCTTAGGGAAAAGGCGAGTTAAGAGGTGGCATGATATTTATTATCATTATCATTACCATCATTATCGTTATTTATTAAAGTTCTATACCACCCTTCATCCAAAGATTGCCTGGCAGTTTGCAATATATATAAGAAATACGATATATAGAATCATGCACTGCAAGGGGAGAGCTGATAGAGAAAACCTTTTCCCGGGAAGCTGTCGACACGCAGATGAGTGTTGGAAGGCTCAGGACAGATAAAAGGAAGCCCTTCTTCACTCAGCACACAGTTAAACTATGGAACTCCCTGCCACAGGAGGCAGCCAACTTTAAAAGAAGATTAGACAAATTTGTGGAGGAGGGGAAGGGTATCGATGGCTGCTAGTCCAATGGCCGTGTTCTCTCTCTAAAAGGGCCATGCCAGTTGGGACTAGTGGGAAGTTGTTATCTAAGCCACTAGGTTGGGGAAGCCTGATTTCTAAAGCCATTTAGGGGCTTGAAGGCGATAACCCCAATCCTTACGAATATTAAAACAATGCTTCCATCATATAATAATGTTCGGGTTTTGCTAAATTAGTAGCGTGAGAAACCATCAGATTGCTTCTTCACACAATCAACTCTAGGACAAGCAATTAACACTGGGCAGAAAGCCAAGGTCTACTTCTGCCTTAGTAACTGAGCTCTCATTGGTTGATATCAGCACTGAGACCTGTTATCAGAGAAAGCTAGCACAGTACGTGGTGTGGTGAGTGTGGTCAGGGTAGGAGGAGAGGTGCTGTATCGGTTGAGAGAGAGACAGAGAGGAAAGGATTTATTTTACTTTGTTTTGAGTTCTAAAGTTGTACATAGAAACTCTGGTTTTCTTTATTTTAATAAATCCTGTATATAGTTTTACTCTGCGTCCAGACGTCTAGTCATTTAAGTTACCGCCAGAAGCTTCCGGAAAAACCTGCGCAAACTCTGCTGTGTTCAGGCTGAAGTTACAACTGACACTTAACACAAAAACATGGTGTGCTTGTGTGTGCATTAAAAACAAGAACACACAACCTGAGTTAAAGCTGATTGGAAGTCCATTATTATCAGTTTACGACGGGGTGGAAGGTTCGCAGGCTATGAAGTGAAGGACTTGCTCACAAATTTATTGACAGCTGCACAAATTATGATAGCTCGGAAGAGGAAGGGGCAAGGTGAATATATAATGGAAGGATGGCATAAAGGTGTGTGGGATATAGCTCTTAATGATAAATTGACACGTGCCATTAAGGTAAAGCAGGGGATACGCAGGAGAAATGATTTAGAGGAGATACGGAGGGTGTTTGTAGAATTTGTATCTTTAAAACGGAAAGGGGTCAAAGCATCGCAAGAGGTGTTGAAATTTGGGGAGCTTGGATAGTTACAATGGAATGGTCTCAGGGGTGGTTGTTGTTGTTGTTTAGTCGTTTAGTCGTGTCCGACTCTTCGTGACCCCATGGACCATAGCACGCCAGGCACTCCTGTCTTGCACTGCCTCCCGCAGTTTGGTCAAACTCATGTTCGTAGCTTCGAGAACACTGTCCAACCATCTTGTCCTCTGTCGTCCCCTTCTCCTAGTGCCCTCAATCTTTCCCAACATCAGGGTCTTTTCCAAGGATTCTTCTCTTCTCATGAGGTGGCCAAAGTATTGGAGCCTCAGCTTCAGGATCTGTCCTTCCAGTGAGCATTCAGGGCTGATTTCCTTAAGAATGGATAGGTTTGATCTTCTTGCAGTCCATGGGACTCTCAAGAGTCTCCTCCAGCACCAGAATTCAAAAGCATCAATTCTTCGGCGATCAGCCTTCTTTATGGTCCAGCTCTCACTTCCATACATCACTACTGGGAAAACCATAGCTTTAACTATACGGACCTTTGTCGGCAAGGTGATGTCTCTGCTTTTTAAGATGCTGTCTAGGTTTGTCATTGCTTTTCTCCCAAGAAGCAGGCATCTTTTAATTTCGTGACTGCGGTCACCATCTGCAGTGATCAAGGAGCCCAAGAAAGTAAAATCTCTCACTGCCTCCATTTCTTCCCCTTCTATTTGCCAGGAGGTGATGGGACCAGTGGCCATGATCTTGGTTTTTTTGATGTTGAGCTTCAGACCATATTTTGCGCTCTCCTCTTTCACCCTCATTAAAAGGTTCTTTAATTCCTCTTCGCTTTCTGCCATCAAGGTTGTGTCATCTGCATATCTGAGGTTGTTGATATTTCTTCCAGCAATCTTAATTCCGGCTTGGGATTCATCTAGTCCAGCCTTTCACATGATGAATTCTGCATATAAGTTAAATAAGCAGGGGGACAATATACAACCTTGTCATACTCCTTTCCCAATTTTGAACCAATCAGTTGTTCCATATCCAGTTCTAACTGTAGCTTCTTGTCCCACATAGAGATTTCTCAGGAGACAGATGAGGTGATCAGGCACTCCCATTTCCTTAAGAACTTGCCATAGTTTGCTGTGGTCGACACAGTCAAAGGCTTTTGCATAGTCAATGAAGCAGAAGTAGACGTTTTTCTGGAACTCTCTAGCTTTCTCCATAATCCAGCGCATGTTTGCTATTTGGTCTCTGGTTCCTCTGCCCTTTCGAAATCCAGCTTGCACTTCTGGGAGTTCTCGGTCCACATACTGCCTAAGCCTGCCTTGTAGAATTTTAAGCATAACCTTGCTAGCGTGTGAAATGAGGGCAATTGTGCGGTAGTTGCAGCATTCTTTGGCACTGCCCTTCTTTGGAATTGGGATGTAGACTGATCTTCTCCAATCCTCTGGCCATTGCTGAGTTTTCCAATCTTGCTGGCATATTGGGTGTAGCACCTTAACAGCGTCATCTTTTAAAATTTTAAATAGTTCAGCTGGAATATCATCACTTCCACTGGCCTTGTTATTAGCAGTGCTTTCTAAGGCCCATTTGACTTCACTCTCCAAGATGTCTGGCTCAAGGTGAGCAACCACACTACCTGGGGTGTACGAGACCTCCATATCTTTCTGGTATCATTCCTCTGTGTATTCTTGCCACCTCTTCTTGATGTCTTCTGCTTCTGTTAGGTCCTTACCACTTTTGTCCTTGATTATGGTAATCTTTGTACGAAATGTTCCTTTCATATCTCCAATTTTCTTGAACAGATCTCTGGTTTTCCCCATTCTATTGTTTTCCTCTATTTCTTTGCATTGCTCATTTAAGAAGACCCTCTTGTCTCTCCTTGCTGTTTTTTGGAAATCTGCATTCAATTTCCTGTATCTTTCCCTATCTCCCTTGCATTTTGCTTGCCTCCTCTCCTCCACTATTTGTAAGGCCTCGTTGGACAGCCATTTTGCTTTCTTGCATTTCCTTTTCCTTGGGATGGTTTTCGTTGCTGCCTCCTGTATAATGTTACGAGCCTCCATCCATAGTTCTTCAGGCACTCTGTCCACCAGATCTAAATCCTTAAACCTGTTCCTCACTTCCACTGTGTATTCATAAGGGATTTGATTCAGATTGTATCTTACTGGCCCAGTGGTTTTTCCTACTTTCTTCAGTTTAAGCTGGAATTTTGCTATAAGAAGCTGATGATCTGAGTTACAGTCAGCTCCAGGTCTTGTTTTTGCATTTCTTTTCTTATTTATTTCTGATTATTTCTTTGTCAAAATAAAAAAATTTAAAAACAACAACAACCCCTGCTTCCTTCTTTCCGGTCAGGAGCAGATAGCGAAGGACCTGCTTTCTGGGGAAGAGGAGGAGGAGACACAGTCCTCAGCCGACGACCTGACCCCTTCCGTCACCTCCCACGACGCCTCGGACCTTTTCCCCAACCAAATGGGATGTAAGTTTTCTCTGAAGTGTGTAGATGTCTCGAGAAAAAGGGAGCAAAGGAGTAGTCGTATTTCACACACGCGCAAAGGAAATGCCAGCTGGGACCCTTCCCCTGCTTTTAATAATAATAATAATTTATTACTTATACTGGTACCTTGCCCACCTGGCTGGGTTTCCCCAGCCACTATGGGCGGCTTCCAACCGAATATTAAAAACAGTACAGCATCAAACATTAAAAACTTCCCTAAACAGGGCCGCCTTCAGTTGTCTTCTAAAAGTAAAATAGTTGCTTATTGCCTTGACATCTGCTGGGAGGGCGTTCCACAGGGCGGGTGCCACTACCGAGAAGGCCCTCTGTCTGGTTCCCTTGCTTCTCTTGGCCATATAATTGGACTGAAAGCTCGCCACAGGAAGAATTATTATTATTATTATTTTCATTTATTAATTGCTTCCCATGACGCATCTCAAAATGATATGAAGTGTAGTGACCTGTACAGTGGTACCTCGGAAGTCGAACCAAACGTGTTCCAAATCACAGCTTCTGATGGGCTTCAGGAAGCTCCTGCAGCCAATTGGAAACCACGGAAGCCCTGTTGGACGTTCAAGTTCCAAAGAACATTCACAAACTGGAACACTTCCGGGTGTTCGGGAGCCAAAACATCCCAAGTTCCATGGCGTTCAGAATCCAAGGTGTGGCTGTATATAAAACAGCCCCTTATTATTATTATTATTATTATTATTATTATTATTATTATTATTAAATATTTATATCATTCCTGCATTGCAGAGGGTTGTATCTACACAACCCTTGAGATCCCTTCCAACTCTACCATTCTATGATTCCGTGATGATAATAAAAATTGAAAGAACAACGACCCATACTTAAAAGAAATTGAAGTCCAAGGCTGACGCTGTCCAGTATAAATATTTAAGGAGACGCGTCGGAACGAGGGACATCTCCAGCAGGCAGAAAAGGCTGGACTGGCCCAATAGCGGCCGGAGGGGCTTGGCAAATCCTTGCTAGGCTTTTTACAGCAGAGCTCTCCTAACGCTTCCTTGTTGGTGCTTTTTAGACAGGCATCATTTCGCGACACAGTGATTCGGTTTTACTAGCTAAACCTGGAAGTTAAACTAACCCCCTTTCCAGACCCGGGAGGAGCGCAGGGAGCGTTTGTGCTACACGCCGCAGCCGACATACTGTAAAGTGTCGCGACACACGGTTTGGGGAAAAGCTCTTCTTTACAGGGTCGTCGTTTGGAGAGTTGGGTTTCCAGGGACGGGGCAGAAGCAAGGCAACGGGTCAAACTGCATTGGACGCTGAGGTCCAGCACTGAGGGCCTTCTGGCGGTTCCCTCGCTGCAAGAAGCGAGGTTACAGGGAACCAGGCAGAGGGCCTTCTTGGTGGCGGCGCCCGCCCTGTGGAACAC
Organism: Zootoca vivipara; assembly: GCF_965207765.1. Taxonomy (NCBI): domain Eukaryota; kingdom Metazoa; phylum Chordata; class Lepidosauria; order Squamata; family Lacertidae; genus Zootoca; species Zootoca vivipara. The sequence goes on along the minus strand of NC_142589.1, from coordinate 91,486,623 downwards.
CCTCCCATCAAGGAACTATTTTACTTTTAAAAGACAACTGAAGGCGGCCCTGTTTAGGGAAGTTTTTAATGTTTGGTGCTGTATTGTTTTTAATATTCGGTTGGAAGCTGCCTAGAGTGGCTGGGGAAACCCAGCCAGATGGGCGGGGTATAAATAATAAATTATTATTATTATTATTATTATTATTATTATTATTATTATTATTTAATTGCTGACTCTTTCCTAACGGGTTTTGTTTCTATTTCTTTGTATTTTACAACACTGCTTTGAAACTCTGGGGGAGCCGCCTCAAATCCTAACTTGGGAGAAAGGCAGGATATAAACATGAGAAATAATAATAATAATAATAATAATAATAATAATAATAATAATAATAATAGAAGAAGAAGAAAAAAGGCAGCATATAAACACATGAAATGACAGCAGCAGCAACAAGAGTGGCAGCTAGCCATCAAGCTGAGTGAAAATGCCACATTCAGGGGCAGTCTGCACCCAATTTCATTCATTCCTTTATCTGTTATATTTATTTCCCAACTTTTTACCTCCCAAGGAACTCAAGGGGGTGGACGTGGTTCTCCCCCTCCTCCCTAAGTGACCAGCCCATTGTCGCCCACCCAGTGAGCTTCATGTGGCTGGGAGGGAATTTGAGCCCCTGTTCAAATTCCCAGGTACTCCTCTCAGTTTAATCCCCACAACCACTCTGCAGACTAGGCTGAGAGCGGACTAGGCTGAGAGATTCAGCGGCTGCGTCCCCCCTCCCCGGTCCCCCAGTCAGCTTCATCTGTCCGAGTGCGGTGGATTTGAACCCTAGGGATGTGAGTGGCGCTGTGGTCTAAACCACTGAGCCTAGGGCTTTCCGATCGGAAGGTTGGCGGTTCGAATCCCCGGGACGGGGTGAGCTCCCATTGCTTGGTCCCTGCTCCTGCCCACCTAGCAGTTTGAAAGCACGTCAAAGTGCAAGTAGATAAATAGGTACCGCCCCAGCGGGAAGGTAAACGGCGTTTCCATGTGCTGCTCTGGTTCGCCAAAAGCAGCTTTGTCATGCTGGCCACATGACCCAGAAGCTGTCTGCGAACAAACGCCGGCTCCCTCGGCCTATAGAGCGAGATGAGCGTGCAACCCCAGAGTCGTCCGCGACTGGACCTAACGGTCTAAGGCTCAGTTCACCTCACCAGCTCTCCGGATGCCAGCTGCCTGTGGGCTTCTAGTAGACCCCTGTGGCAAATAGGACACTGGAATTGACGGGCGTCTGGCCTGCTCCGGACACAGGGCCCCTCTCTCGTGCTCCTTACGCCTTCCAGGCATTGAGCTTGTCTCTTCACCTTCCTCCCTTTCCGGGAAAAAAAGCAAACTTCCTCGCTGACGGAGGCAAAGGCCGCTGCTCCTCCCCGTGTGCTTCCTTCTCGGCCGAGGACTCAGAAGAAGACGCCATTCCTGCCAACGAATGCAAGAAGGTAGGCCTTTGGGTCCGGTCGCAGGTCCCCACCATCCCCCGTCGGGACAGGTGGGAAACAGGGAGGGGGCCCTGGCTAAGAGGAATTCTAAGAGAAGTTTCTTTCACCTGTTCTTTGGCCAGTATTGAAACACTCAGGAGTGTTGTTAGCCAAATCCCCATTAGGCTCTGTCTTTTATTGGGGCAAACATTTTCACAGCTCTGTTAGGTTTTGCAGATCTGCTGAACCTTAATCGATATAGGGGCTGGCCCTTCTCCCATCTTCAACCAACTTTTCCACCATGCAGTTTGGAGGCTGAAAGGATCTGGTTGATCTCAGTAGGACTAGGTTTTTCAGGACAGGTCTTTGATCCCTTGCTGGCTTCCAATCGTACTTAAAACACTTCCTAGAAACCTTGCCCATCTTGGTGTTCCCAAGGTTTGTGGTGGGTCCTCTCTCACGGCATTCACAGTTTTCTTCCGTTCCTTCAGGAAGGGATAAATAAGCAGTCAGGAAAATGGTTGGCGAGGAATGGAAGAGTTGTCTCGCCTATTGTCCTCTACGTGGGGCTACCTTTGGAGGTGACCCGGAAACTACAATTAATCCAGAATGCAGCAGCTAGACTAGTGACTGGGAGTGGCTGCCGAGACCATATAACACCGGTCCTGAAAGGCCTACCTTGGCTCCCAGTATGTTTCCGAGCACAATTCAAAGTGTTGGTGCTGACTTTTAAAGCCCTCAACGGCCTCGGCCCAGTAGACCTGAAGGAGCGTCTCCACCCCCATCATCCATCCCGGACTCTGAGGTCCACCTCCGAGGGCCTTCTGGTGGTTCCCTCCCTGCGAGAAGTGAGGTTACAGAGAACCAGGCAGAGGGTCTTCTCAGTAGTGGCGTCCTCCCATCAGATGTCAAGGAAATAAACAAATACCTGACTTTTAGAAGACATCGGAAGGCAGCCCTGTTTAGGGAAGTTTTTAATGTTTGATGTTTTATCATGTTTTTAATATTCTGTTGGGAGCCGCCCAGAATGGCTGGGGAAACCCAGCCAGATGGGCAGGGTATAAATAATAAATTGTTGTTGTTGTCCTGTTTATTTGTTTGTTTATAAAAATACTTGTTGATTGCTATGTAATGATAGATAGATAGATAGATAGATAGATAGATAGATAGATAGATAGATAGATAGATAGATAGATAGATAGATAGATAGATAGATAGATATGGAAGAGGTTCTCCCCTCCCAGTTTACCTCCCAGAAGCAGGAGAGGCGAGGAAAGATTGGCACACAGATACTGTCAATTGAATGATCCTGCTGTTGTTATTTGTTATTATTTCGCTCACAGGAGATCATGGTTGGTCCTCAATACCAGGCAGCTGTTCCTCTCCTCCACCTGAACAGGCATGGCGAAAAAGGTAGGCAAACGTCACCCTTTGGGCACTGACATGCTCCGGACTTCATCTTCATCCCAGCCAGCGTTTTGTGTGTGTGTGCGGGCGTCTGCGTGTGTTCCAAGAGCACCGGGGAGAGTAGAATTTGGCTCCTTGGGAAATGCCAGCGTCCTCTTTCTAAGAGAAGGAATATTTATATTAAAAAATCATCCTTCGCATTTGATTCCTCGCCTGGTCACCACAGGCGAGCAGGGATTCCGTGTGGGCGAGCAGGCTTGGTGCAGGAGACATGTGCCTTTCTGTTCCGCCTGTTGCCACAACCCACTTAGTTCTGGTGTGGCTTCGGGGGGGAGGGTGCCCGGCCCACAGTCTGTGTCACTCCACCGCCAGCTGATTTAGTGGAAGGCAAAGTATTTGCTCGGGGCTCTTGATCTCAGACCCACCCTCCAATGTTTTCTCTCTGCCAGTCTACGAAAACGATGACCAGCTTCTTTGGGATCCAAACATCCTCCCCGAGAGGGAAGTGGAAGAGTTCCTTTACCGAGCCATTAAGAGAAGGTGGGACGAAGTCTCAAACGCCAGCCTTGCAGAGGGGGACACGGTCAAGGACAATGAGCAAGTGAGTTCAGTGTTCATTCCCAAACAGCACATGAGGTAATCCTAGGATGCCACCGGTCGATGGCAGTGTGCCCCGAGATACAAATCCGTCTTGAAAGCTCCTGTGAGCCCCAGCCCTTGCCGTCACAGAAGAGTCTGCCTGCCGCCTCTCTGCCTGAGTCTGCTCCGTTCTTTCCTCCTCTTAGGCCCCATCTGCGCTCTATACGTTTAAAGCCATTTCATGCCACTTTAAACAGTCACGTCTTTCCCCAAAGTATCCTGTAAAGCAATGTTTCCCGAACTTGGGCCCCCAGCTGTTGTTGGATGAATAATTAACAATAATAATGGTTTTATTATTTATACCCAGCCCATCCAGTTGGGTTTCCCCAGCCACTCTGGGCATAATAAAAATGTCAAACGATATCAGGAGTCCTGATACAAAACTCCCTTCAGGTGTTTTCAAAAAGTCAGATAGTTGTTTATTTCCTTGACATCTGATGGCAGGGCGTTCCACAGGGAGGGCGTCACCACCGAGAAGGCCCTCTGCCTGGTTCCCTGTAACCTCACTTCTCACAGGGAGGGAACTGCCAGAAGGCCCCTCAGAGGAGGACCTCAGTGTCGGGGCCAGACGATAGAGGTAGAGACAGTCCTTTTCCCATCATGCCTCGCTAGCAGGACCAGTGGTGAGGGATGATGGGAGTTGTAGTCCAACAACAGATGGGGACCCAAGTTCATAAAACCATTAACAAGGTAACAACAGGTATCTATTAACTGTTTGGAAGGATGTAATCTTAATCACCTGCATAGGCTTGGTGGAACAGAAACGTTTTCAGCAAGCGTTTAAAAATTGTCGCAGAAGGTTCCTGCTGGAACTCTAGTGGAAGGGCGTTCCACAGGACTGGACCGATGACGCTAAAGTTCCCCGCTCCTTGTCGTTGCCCAACGAGCCTTACCTACTCGGGGGAACGATGCTTCTGCAGAGGATCTTGGCAATCGAGCTGGAAGAGAGGGGTTCAGGTGTAGGAGGCAACTGCTTTAAAAAGTTGATGGGCATTGCCATTAAAAATTGCGTGCGTGCACATTTTGTGATCGATTATGCAGACTGGGGCTTACCTGCCACCCCCCAAATATTTTATTCAGTTTGGCACTGAGGTACCCCTGGACCTATGTTGTTCAGGGCCTTGCAAATCAAATAATGATAATGATGAATAAATAAGTTATTATTTATACCCCGCCCATCTGGCTGGGTTTCCCCAGCCACTCTGGATGGCTTCCAACCAAATATTGTTGTTGTTGTTGTTGTTGTTTGGTCGTTTAGTCGTGTCCGACTCTTCGTGACCCCATGGACCATAACACGCCAGGCACTCCTGTCTTGCACTGCCTCCCGCAGTTTGGTCAAACTCATGTTCGTAGCTTCGAGAACACTGTCCAACCATCTCGTCCTCTGTCGTCCCCTTCTCCTAGTGCCCTCAATCTTTCCCAACATCAGGGTCTTTTCCAACCAAATATTAAAAACACAATAAAAAAATTCCTTCCAGTAGCACCTTAGAGCTTTCGTGGGCATGCACACTTACACAAAAGCTCATACCAATGACAAACTTAGTTGGTCTCTAAGGTGCTACTGGAGGGATTTTTTTATTTTATTTTGTTTCAACTACGGCAGACCAACACGGCTACCTACCTGTAATTAAAAACACAATACAGATTAAAAACACAATAACAGAACCCTGAACCTCTTTCAGCAGTTCTAACTCAGTAAGCCGAACCCTCCAGGTTGATGTTCATTGTCCCCCTCTGAAACAAGATCTGGACAGGGCACTCTGCCTTAGTGTGCTTCTTCCCCCCCTCCCCCCTCCAAATACACTTCTAAAATCCTTCTTCCCTGCTACTCTGCTCTCATTTAGGCCCATACTTCTCTTGGGCATGTTTCCCTTTGCTCTATAGGCGCTGTACGAACTGGTGAAGTGCAACTTCAACGCCGAAGAGGCGCTGCGGAGACTCCGGTTCAACGTGAAGGTCATTCGAGGTGAGAGATTCCGGGGGGTAGGGAATAATCCGCCTCCCCAGCCCTGTTGACTTTCCCAAGTGAGACATTATCAACACACCCTTCTTCCAAGGAGCGAGATGGGGTGGGGAGTACTCTTTGGTTACACAGAGGAAACATCTTTTGGAGAAGTTCTGCAAACTTTCAGCAAATAATTCCCCCCGTTGCCTCCGCTACAGATGAGCTTTGTGCCTGGAGCGAAGAGGAATGCAGGAATTTTGAACACGGGTTCCGGGTCCACGGAAAGAACTTCCACCTTATCCAAGCAAACAAGGTGTTTAGCCATTGTGTGTATGTCGCCCGGGACAGGAGGTCTCCCTGCAATCACAAGTGAAGCCCGGGAATAGAGGAAGAACCCTTAAAAATGCCCATAGAGCTGGAGGAGGAGGAGGTCTGGGAGACAGACATGGTTTGAAACTTCTGCTTCTAGCTCGATGTGCTTTTCAAGGCTTGGAGTCATTGTACTGGGTCTCGCACCCAGATCCCTTAGAATTAGAATTAGAAAATTAGAATTAGAATTAGAAAATAAAGTATGCATGTACCTCGGAAGTCGAACGGAATCCGTTCCGGAAGTCCGTTTGACTTCCAAAATGTTCGGAAACCAAAGCACGGCTTCTGATTGGCTACAGGAAACTCCTGCAGCCGATCGGAAGACCCGTCGGACGTTTGGGTTCCAAAAGAACGTTCAAAAACCGTCCAAGTACCAAGGCGTTTGGGATCCAAAGTACGACTGTATGAGCTTTCTCTATTTCTGTCTCTCAGGGAGGGAAGGGTGGGTGGGTGGGGTCTCAAGACCTCCAGGGCTGACCCAGAGTCTTCCTTCAGGTGGGCAGGAATGTCTTTATTCTTTTGCATTTTTGCTTAATTAAGAAGACTGTGTGCAGCTTGCAAGGTTCAGCCCAGTAGGAACTTGGGTCTCAAGTTTGGGCCCCGAAATCTCAGGGGCTGGGATGCTCCTGAACTGGCAACCCTATGGATGGCTTCCATGCCCCCCCCCCCCGCCCAAAGTCAGGTGGGCCCATGGGCCTAAAAATATTGCTAACCTGCGTGCTACAGAAACGTTAAGTAGTATTCTTTTGTGTTGGAGAGAACCCTTTGCACACTGATAATTAATCTCTCAGGCATCCTGCCCCTTCCTCCGCCCCCCCCCATGTTATGTAAGCCTAGGGCTTCCCAGACAATTCTGGGACATGTGCTCTGTTCACACAAGTGTGGGGTTGCCATATTTTAAAAAGTTTTTAAAAACCAGGACACCCCCAAAGTTGGTGAGCTTTTTTTGTAAAACCAAAACACCAAAAAAACCCTGCGATTTCTCAGTTTACTTGCCACCTTCCGGGAATTTCTCCCTGGACGTCAACTTCTGCCTTTGAAATCCCAGACGTACGGCAATCCCTACACAAATGTCACTCCTGAGAGGTGTTCCAGAAGTCATGACTTGTCCTAACTTTTCCCTCTCCTCCTCTTTGCCTGCAGGTCCGCACCCGGTCAGTTGGCGAATGTGTGGAGTACTATTACATGTGGAAGAAATCGGAGCGCTACGACTACTTCACCCAGCAGACGCGGTTTGGAAGGAAGAAGTATGTCCCACCCCCACCCTGGAGCAACATGTGGCTCCCCAGAGCTGGATGGAGCACTGGGGCCCGGGTCCACTGCACCGGGTGTATCGCAGGCCAGGGGCTTGAGTTGGAGAAGGAGAGCTGGAACAAAGGAGGGAGCTGAAGACCAGGAAACAGAAGAGAGGGGAAGACGGGGGGAGAGGAACACTAGGAAGCAGAAGGGAGGGAAAGACTAGGAAGGAGAAGGAAGGGAGAGGGAGATTCGGAAGTGCGAGAGGGAAACTGGCAGGTGCCCAGATTTAATCTGGAAGCATTTAACTTTAGCAGGAGGAGCAACTCACACACCCTGGACAACTGGGACGCGGGTGGCGCTGTGTTCTAAACCACTGAGCCTCTTGGGCTTGCCAGTCAGATGGTCGGCGGTTCAAATCCCCGCGACGGGGTGAGCTCCCGTTGCTCTGTCCCAGCTCCTGCCAACCCAGCAGTTCGAAAGCATACCAGTGCGAGTAGATAAATAGGTACCGCTGCAGCGGGAAGGTAAACGGCGTTTCCATCACAGTGTCCCGTTGCGCCAGAAGCTGTTTAGTCCTGCTGGCTCCATGAGCCGGAAGGCTGTCTGTGGGCAAATGCCAGCTCCCTCAGCCTGAAAGCGAGATGAGCACAGCAACCCCATGGCCGCCTTTGTCTGGACTTAACCGTCCAGGGGTCCTTTACCTTTTTTTTTTAACCTAGACAGCTGGGTGCTCCTCCCACTCTTGACCACTGGGAGGCAAGATCTCCGAAGAGAGACCTGGGCTTTGGGCTGGGCCAGGGGCCGCTTCCCAGTCCTGCCTCGGAAGCTGAGGTTCTCTTGCATCCGTAGAGCAGCTCCACCATGCGCCGTGGCTCCTAGCCAACCCTGATTCTTCTCTCCTGCTTACACACCTGGTGAAAGGACCTCAGCTGGCCCTCTCCCCTGCGAGCCTAGCTTCCAGCTTCAGCCATGTAACTCTGCCTTGTGACTCTAGGCCACAGGGCAGTGCATAGTGGTGAGCAGTTTGTGAGGTGCGCTCTTTACGGCTGAGGCAAGGCCACCTCCAGTTTTCCAGGGACCTGATTTGCCTCCCCCCCCCCTCCAGGAATCCCAAAGGCCCCCCAGCTGGAACCTGGTACCAAAGAATGTCAGTGGGTTGTTAGAGGGTGTGGGTAAAGGGGAAGCAAACTATGGACAGTTGCTTTCAGTTGCTTTCCCCTAGAATGCACCCTTCCCATTCCCATTTTTCTTTTTCAAAGAGTGTCCAGCATTTCTTAAACCTGACGTGTGAATGCAAGGAAGGAACAGCTGCTCCCCTGGGTTCCAACTCCCCCGGGCCCTAGGTGCCAGAGCACCCACGAAATTCCCCATGAAGAGGCCGGGCACCCACAGATTTCGGCGCCAGGGCCATCTTCTTTGGCGATCACTCGTAGCCGAGTAAGATTGTCTTACGTAAACACAGTTTTACAAGTGTGTCCGTAAGTGACTGTGGAGGCCAATTCTGGACCCACACATCCTTCCCCAGTGGGGACACAGGTTTCCAGGCAGGAGTTGATCCCGGTGAGGGTTTGTCAAGCGTGCCTTCCTCTTAGCACATTTATCCCTTTCGTCCTGAGTTCAAGCATCTTCAAAGCCCGTGACACCTTTGGTAAAGGCTGTTCTCCAACTGGAGCGCTCGCAGGCCAGTGTTTCCCAGTTGTCGGTGTTTATACTACATTTTTAAAGATGTGCCTTGAGAGAGTCTTCAAACCTCTTTTGTTGACCACCAGCATTACGCTTTCCATTTTTAAGTTTGGAATAGAGTAGTTGCTTTGGAAGCCGATAATCAGGCATCTGCACAACATGACCAGTCCAACAAATTTGATGTTGAAAAATCATTGCTTTGACACGGGTGATATTTGCTTCTTCCTGTGCCACACACGCTGCACGGTCGCGGGGTAAAGTTGGCACTCCTGCCTGCTCCCCACTCTGCAGGAGGGCAACCCCTGCCCAATATTTCCGTTCTTTAAAAAAAAAGAGTTTCTAGGATTTGTAGAACCTGATATAGAATGCAAAACATGCAGGCACTATTCTTAGAGTGTGTGTGTGTGTGTGTGTGTTTGTTTGTTTGTTTGTTTGTTTGTTTGTCACCGCTTGTAATTCCAAATGTGTAGGCCTGAAAATGTGGAGCATGGATGCCCCTTGATAACCACTCCACCCCCCACCCCCAAGTAATCGGTTAATGCAGAGTGTAGACATAATCTACAAATGTGTTTTGTTTTGCTTCCCTCCAACCTGTAGGGATTACGTGGATAATTTTTTGGATGGTGGCGAAGTAGAAAGTGCCAGTCGTTCGCGAAGTTCCCCACCCATCCCATCGGCCACTGGATGCCTTGACTCTCGTTTCAACCCAGATCACCTGGCAATCGAAAGCACAGGTAGGCTGGTCGGAATTGCCCTTGTTCGGCTTTCAAAACTCTTGAGTCCTGGAAAAGCACGTTTTTTTGTTATTTACTACAACGTACGTTGCCAATTAATTACAGTAGTCTAAGCAGTGTACAAGTAGCTCAGCAGTACAGTACTGGCAAAAATGACAAATCACTCTCTTGTTATATCAAGTATTCTTGCTGTACAGTGGTACCTCGTCGAGCACCCGTTCCATCAAATGTCTGCAGCAAAACCGGAAGTACCAGAACGAGTTATTTCCAGGTTCGCTGCTCGTGCATGCGCAAAAGTGCTAAATCGCGCTTTGCGCAGAAGCGCAAACCGCTCTGCGAGCGTACACAGACGCAGCACTTTGTCCAGCATCCTTTTCGGCCAGTGACCGGGGCTCCAGAACGGATCCCAGTCGCAAAACGAGGTACTACTGTATCATGAAATTGTAACGCTGTCATCACCCTACAGTAGAACATGTTGGAATTTTCAGCTTTCGGATTCCAAAAATGAGGGGGGCGAAAATGTTCTAACATGACTTTGGGAATTCAAAAGATATTTTGGTTCAGTTACTATAAATCAGTTTTGCTGGGTAAGCAAATTAAGTGTAAAATTGCATAGAAAACAACTGCTAAGTATTTGTAACAAAATTTAAAAATTCCTTCCAGCAGCACCTTAGAGACCAACTAAGTTTGTCATAGGTATGAGCTTTCGTGTGCATGCACACTTCTTCAGATACACTGAAGCAGAGGTCCCCAGACGCTTATATATAGTCAGATGGGGGGGTGGGGAGGTATTACTCAGAAGGGTGGGGAAGGGTACAAGTATTTGTAGTTAAACTATATTGTTATTAGCCATAACAAACTATATTAATATATGGTTAAACTATATATTAATATTACATATTAATAATAATATTAATATTATTTAGCATTACCTGACATTTTCAGAAAGTAAAATTGATTGAGTGGGTTTTTTTTGTTTTCCGAAAGCAGTTCATACGCTTCTTCATCAAACAGACTTACCAAGCTAAATGTTATCCAGTCACAAAAATAACAGCAGGTTTGAATTTCTCACCCAGAAACATATATTTTAAGATCCCCCACTGAATAAATTTTCTGAAGTTGAGTTTCACCCCCCAAAATGACACGTTGCCTTAACGCTACGGTTTGCATCGAGTAGCGCTTCAGAGAGTCATTTGCCGAAGACTTCCGTAAAGCACCCCCCACTCTTAAAAGGGGTTATTGTTTTGGGGAAAGCTGGGGGGTTGGTAATGTATAAAAGGGAGCGGCGTTGGTGGGTAGTTGGGTTGGTGAGCAGAGCAAGCGAGAGCCTTTAGTAAAGCTATAAAATCAGAATCTACAGTGGCACCTCTACTTACGAATGACTCTACTTCATCCCACTGGTAGTGGCGAGGCCCCGATCCCGTGAGGCTGGCAGAAGGCCAGCCTCGCAGCAGCAGCGAGGGCTCGATCCAGCGGTGGCAGTGAGCGCAGGGCAGCGAGGGAGGTGAGGCTCCCGAACGAATTAATCCGTTCCCAATGCATTCGTATGGGAAACCGTGTTTCGACTTACAAATGTTTCTACATACGAATGTGCATCCGGAACAGATTAAATTCGTAAGTAGAGGTTCCACTGTAACTTGAAATGCTTGCTGAAATAAAAATGATTTTGTTGTTGTTGTTATTGTTTAGTCGTTTAGTCGTGTCCGACTCTTCGTGGCCCCATGGACCATAGCACACCAGGCACTCCTGTCTTCCACTGCCTCCCAAAAAATGATTTGGGGAATGTATAAAAATTAATTAGAACGTTTTGTATAAGCAGGGATGCCATGTTTCAAAAAGTGAAACCCTGGGCAAAAGTTGTTGAGCTTTTTTCTTTTTCTTTTTGGGGCAAAGTGGTTGAGCTCCTCCCACCCACCCACCCCAAAAAAGAGAAGATTTTGAGCTCTTTTTAATGAAATTCAACAAAATCAACACTGCAGTCCCATCATCCCCCAACATTGACGATGCTGGCTGCTAGGAGTGGTGGCCCTGGAAATGTCTGGGCAGGGAGAAAATCCTTCTCAAAAATTGCTGAGGAGAACTTCAGAGGAATCTTCCAGAGGCAGGTTTCTGAGAAATTCCACAGGGTCCACCAGCCCAAAAATTGTTTATTTATTGAATTTCCAACCCCAACCTTCTTCCCCAAAGAGCCCGGGGGCAGCAAACCAACTCACTCTTTGAAAATGAAACAAAAAAAAAGTTTTAAAGCATTTAGAAGTTCTCTAAAAAAAAAAACCATGATGAAAATGTTCGGAAAGCAGATTTGATTAAGAGCTTTATTCCATCCGGAGATCTTGGGGTTACCAGGAAAATAGTATTATTTGTGTGTGTATGTGTGTGTGTGTGTAATTTTTTATTAAATTTTCTGTTTTACAATTTAGAATACCCATTTAAACATCCTTAAAATATCAATGACTTCCCTTCTTCTCTTTCCATGGAATTCTGCATATCATAAATCCCTGCATATTTTACATAGACTAAACCAGGCTTCCCCAACCTTCGGCCCTCCAGATGTTTTGGACTACAATTCCCATCATCCCTGACCACTGGTCCTGTTAGCTAGGGATCATGGGAGTTGTAGGGTAAAACATCTGGAGGGGTGCAGGTTGGGGATGCCTGGACTAACCCATTCAGTATTCCATTACTACATCCATCCAAACTTATTTACACTGTTGTATTTATCTTAATGCTGCCAACATTTTCAGGTGTACACAATTTCCCCCCATATATTCAGTAAACATTTTCCAGTATTCTCTAAACGTATTCTCCAGCCACCGGGTGCCTGGGTTAAACAGGAAAGCTTTAAAATTCCTCCCGAAATAGCAATCTTGCTAGGTGGGACGGCATTCCCTAGCGGGGGCACCACCACCAAAAAGGCCCTGTGTTGGTTACTCCCGTTTTTAGAGTGTGCAGTAGTTGAAATCAAGTACCTGTGATGTGTGAACCAGTTTTTTGTGTGCCCCCCCTCCAGAACCTTTGAGCATCGAGAGTGCAGCGTGCAGTTTGGGCAGCACGAGTGAGTCGGGCCACGGCTATGAGTACAGCACCCCTTCAGAAACAAACTGTTCCTTCGACCCCGCTGAGGAAGCCGCTGCCGGCAGCCGTGCGCCCGCTTTCCTGCAGCACCCGCCAAACACCCCCGAAGCCGGCTTCTACCAGGTGGCCGCAGCCGGCAAGCAGGAGCCGCTGCGGTGCTCGGGGAACGCCCTCGCCGTGGACTTCACGCTCCCTGGGAATGTCGCGGAGGGGCTGCCTTTAATTTCCGGCCACGTGGGACTGGACAGGGATCCAGAGACGTTGGTGGCCCCCGCTCAAGTGTCCTTATCGGTCCCGGATTTCAGCCTCCTCGGCATTGGAGATGTAAATAGCTTCCTGGCCACTCAGCAGGCCTGCCCAGCTCCCAGGGGCCACTCGGAGTCCTTGTCTCAGTGACTGAAGCCTCTGTGTAGGGGTCCGCTGAAGGACGAAAGCTGGCAGAACTGGATGGAATTTCCCTTTGGGGAGGGGGCACGGAGATGGGTCAGCCTATCGTCACCCTTCCTTCCCCCCCACTCTCCCCCAGGGCCATGAGTGCCGGTCAAGAGCCGTCCGGTCCTCGCCTTTCCAAATCGCAGGGGGGCAGAGGGGGCACCCACTGCTCTTTCTGCCCCTGTGCTCGACGTCCCTCTGGTGAAACCAAACGCCTCTGTCGTGCTCTCTCACACAGCTTTGCAAAAGAGAGAGAAAGCTGATGGAGGAGGTGAACCCGTGACCCCCATGGGGCCGTTGTAGATGGGGGGCAAAGCCATGCAGGGTGTAGACAAAGTCTTCCTCCCCAACAACCCTCCCCTGGGCAAGCTGGATAGCCAGCATCTCAACCTCCCGGTGCAATGTGGGAGGCCGCAGAGATAAGAGAGGGTTGCCAGGAGCACTTTTAGAGAAGGAGCTGTATTGGTGGGGCGGAAAGCTTTCACGCACGGCGCGAGCGGACGTGGGACACAACTGGTCACAAAGGTGCAGAGCAAGCTGGGTTGGGCACTTTCCTTCAGTTGTGGTGGCACCTCTGTTTAGTTTTGTTTCCAGTAGCAGCGGGGGACGTTCCTTTTTGCCAAACCTTGCAGCCGCATCCTGGTTTGCCATAGGGTGGGTGGAATCGTCACCCTGCTCCCGCTTTTGTCCCTAGGCAAGCACGCCGCCCCAGGCTTTTTTAAAGGCACCCTCTTATCGGGACCCGCCTTCTGGGCAGAGGGAGAAACTTCATCCCCTCCAGCAGCATCCTGCATTACGAAGACGGTAATCCACACGTCGGGGCCTTCCGAGGATGCATCGGCTTCCGGGGATGCAGACGGGCCGGGTGACGGGTTGGGGAGGATGTGGAGGGGCAGAACGGAAGAAGGCTCCTTGGCCCTGTTGCCAAAACTGCACAGCTCTCAGGTGCGGGGGGTGGGGCGGGGCACTCCAGGGGTTGACATTCGCCGTGGTGATCAGGAGGCCAGGCTTCCGAAAGCCAGCAAAAATCTGCGCGTTTGCTTTTGCCGGAAGAGAGGCGGTCGGGTAGCGGCAGGAGCACAGGGCTGCCGGTTGGAGTGCCAAACTGAGACTCCGGGGAGGGAGGTATACATGCGTTCTGTGCGTGAGAGAGAGCATGAAAAGTGACTGTGCCCGCCCGCCCGCCCCCCCCCCACCTTGCCTGGTTCGGCCAGCAGGCAAAATAATACGAGGGCGATGGGGGCGGACTCTGTGCCATTCAAACCTCCTTGTCTCCTTCTTCCTCCATTTTTCTCAACCCCTCTCTTCCACCTCAGCCATGGGGAAGTTCCCCCCCCCCCCGTTGCTGGTAATATGGTATATCCCTTTCCCTATCATTTTCAATTTGTGGTGCAGGGCGATGGTGGTTCGTGGCAGCATTCATACCCTTAACCTAATTTTGCCCCACCCTTCGAGCATCCACCCATTCACTAATTTCTTGGTCATGCGGCTAGGGACTTTTCTTCCAAACTCCTGTGTCTGTCTCTCTGCACAAACCTTGGTTTCCCCCCCACACCCACCCACCCACACAGACACCACCCCACATTTCCATGAAGGCAGTTTCCGAGTGGCGGTTGGCAGCCGTGCATTGCAGGCTCTAATCATCGCTTCGTTGGCCTCCACTGAAGCTGGTGGCAGCAATCGTGGTTGTTGCACAGTTCGCACCTGCCGTGCGAAAGGCAGGGGAGAGTCTTGCATAAGTGTCGTGCCGGCTCTGATCAGAGAGGCAGGCGGCAGGTTAAGAGAGCTAGAGAGGGCTCGTTTATTACTAAATGTGGGGCTTGTGGTTGCGGACCCAGCAAACAGAGCACAGTGCGTTGTGGCAGCAGGTCAAGTGAGACTCAAATGTGCATCCATGCCTACTTTGAAGATTCACAGGAGTTGGCGAAGACGCAGCTGCCGGAGAACTCCAATAAGTGAGTTGTGCAACGGTTATCTAATACCACCCAAGTCATCCCGGGTCACCGCTATTCCATCGGCTGCCCCTGTGACCGCCTTGACTACGAGGCCTCAATGAGGACTGGTGGCTTGATCACCAGCCGTGCTGCTCTGGCGTGCAGTTTTCCTTTGGTGTAGCATTTTGCAGCTGAGGTAGGGCCACCCATTCCGTCGGCCGTTATGTCTTCTGCTTCCTCTTCTCTCTCTCTCTGCCCACCACCCCACTTTTGCTTCCTTCAGTTCATGCCAGTCCAATCTGGACCTTCCCCAGACAAGCCCGCCCACAGCTCTCAGGGGTGCAGTTTTCTTCCTATGAGTGCTCTGGATACAACCCAGAGGTGCTGCTGTAGGGTTGCATAATTTCCTTTGCACGTGTTGGGAAGGAGCCTTCGACAGTGCGGGGGGGGGAGGGGGTAACGACACCCCCCCCCCATTCAAATTTCTTGGCATTCCGGTATAGACCATAGAGAAGATCTTAGGAAAACAGACATGTCTCCATCCCTGAGATAAATAACGCAGTGGTACCTGGCCTGTTTCCTCAGGTCACCCAGGTATGAGCTGCCTCTAAAAGTCCCAGAATTCTCCGGTTCCTGGAACTTTTAAGAAATCGGTTTTTTGTGTTTCCACTGCATTGCACCCAAATAAATGCCTCTGGGTTTACACTGGGATATGTTTTCCCACCCCACCCCCATCCGCCAGGGCAGCCTCTGTAAAAAACAGGGGGAAGTGAAATTTGACCCACTTAGCTGCCCATGAAGCACTCTCACCTGTTCATAATACCCCTTTTTCCTTTTTTTTTATTTAAGGGATGCTTTCTTGCAACATTTAGGAAACTTTCTCTCCACTGACTCTCTGCCATCTTGTTACCTATTTCCTATTTCATTTCTCTCCCTCCCTCCCCCAATTTCATATTTTAATATGTCTAATTTATAAATGTATTCTTTCTCCTCCCCCTCCCCGCAGAAAAATGTTTGTTTACAGGTTGTGGGGAAGCGGGATATATATATATATATATATATATATATATATATATATATATATATATATATGCCACAGAAACTTGTGTGTGTGTTGGGGCGACGGGGTGTTCCACAAAAGGGAGAGGCAGACCAACAGCTTTTCTCTCCTCTTTCCCTTCCTTCTGCCTCTCAGGGAGGAGAAGGGATTTCGTTAACAAAGCGTTGCCTTCCTCGTGATTCCGATACACCGCACCCCGGGCGCCCCATTGATGTGTTCTGGTGAGAAGCAGGAAGGGTCTCTCCACTGTGAAGTGAAAAAACTGCCTTGAATACCCTTCATTTATTTATTTAATTATAAAGCCTACGTTGGAGGAAACAACAACGAGGAAAAACAGACGAAAGAGTCGGGTTTTTATTTCTTATTTTCTCCCCCCGCAGATAACGCCAGCAGTTGCTTTTGCTCTGGAATTCTAACGGCGAAAAAAACCTCTGCAGTTTTGAAAGGTTCGGTCAGCCCCCCCCTCTATTCATAAAGGGCCTCCAAAACACAGGCGAACTTCCGCTCCTCGATCCCAGGAACTGTCATGCAAAGTTTGGCCAGGATATCTCAAGATCAGAAAGGGCCATCGGAGAAAATATGGCTAAGTTTGGCGCAGTTTTGAAAGGCTCCCATCTGCCATCTTGATTCAAAATGGTACCTGGCTGTGTCCAAACGTGGGTGGAAACTTTTTGATCCTTCAGTACCACCGTGGAAATTTGGGTTACGGTGTCTTGGTGGCTGAATGTGGCCCTCCAAAACTTTCTGGCCCTTGGTACTCTCCTGATGCCACTCCCCCTTTGCCTGGACACACCCCTTTCCACAGGCCACGCCCCTTGTCTGCCCTGCCCTGCACCCTCCTCAAGTGCTTGTGTCTTGCTGCAAATGTGACTCTTAACACTGATCATGCTTTCTCCTCGCTTGGATGAAGGATGCAGAGGATGTTTATTTGTAGACGGTGGCCTTCTGTAAAAATTTACATCGCTCTGCTTTCCATTGGCGTTTGGCCCTCGGGAAGTTGCCCAGAAAGTGAATCTGGCCCTCAGCCCAGAAAAACATCTGCACCCACTACGTAAAATGATGTTCTGTCCCTAAACTGATTCATTGCTCCAAAGAGTAAGCGGCAATGGTCGCATCCCAACCTGCCGATATCATAATTGTAGGGATGTGAAAAGATGCTAGGAAAGGAAATATTTATTAGGTATCGTCCTTCCTCATGTTTGTGAGTTCAGCAGAGTGCCATTCCTTTGCAGCTTAAAAAGGGAAGCTTAGATAGGCTAGTTTTAGCCTTTTGGTTGAAATAATCCAGGATGCTTTAAGGCAGACTGAATTCGCCTGGTATTTCCCCCTTTTTCTCCCTCTTTTAAAAACAACTATTTTTTATACCCTGCCCATCTGGCTGGGGAAACTCTGGGCGCCTCACAACAGAACATTAAAAACACAATAAAAGATCAAACATTAAACACTTCCCTAAACAGGGCTGCTTTCAGATGTCTTCTAAAAATCAGATAGTAGTTTATCTCTGACATCTGACAGGAGGGCTTTCCACAGGGAAGGTGCCACTACCGAGAAGGCCCTCTGCCTGGTTCCCTTAACCTCACCTCTCGCAGGGAGGGAACCGCCAGAAGGCCCTTGGCGCTGGACCTCAGTGTCCGGGCTGAACGATGAGGGTGGGGATGCTCCTTCAGGTATACCGGGCCAAGGCTGTTTAGGGCTTTAAAGATCAGCACCAGCACTTTGAATTGTGCTCAGAAATGTACTGGGAGACAATGAAGGTCTTTTAGGATTACTTGATCTCGGTGGCCACTCCCAGTCACCGCACAAACTGTCTCGTGAAAGGTGAAAATAACAGTTACTCAGAGTACTTGTTGGAAGAGTAACACACAACAGGCAGCTTTGTTCAGGCAGGCTTAAAACAATTTGGTTACAAAGTTGTGCTTAAGTCTGGCTTAAGAAGGAGTTTGAGCTGTAGCTCAAGACTTGGCAGTTCTCACAAGACTTGGCAGTTCTGGTGATGAGATGAAGAGAGCAAGGAGAGGCAAAAGAAAGTGTGCCTGCGCAGGTAAGGAGTGTGTGTGTGTGTGTAAAGGTAAAGGGGCCCCTGACCATCAGGTCCAGTCGTGTCCGACTCGGGTTGCGGCACTCATCTCGCTCTATAGGCCGAGGGAGCCGGCGTTTGTCCGCAGACAGCTTCCGGGTCATGTGGCCAGCATGACAAAGCTGCTTCTGGTGAACCAGAGCAGCACACGGAAATGCCGTTTACCTTCCCGCCGGAGCAGTCCCTATTTATCTACTTGCACTTTGATGTGCTTTCGAACTGCTAGGTGGGCAGGAGCTGGGACCGAACAACAGGAGCTCACCCCGTCGTAGGGATTCGAACCGCCGACCACCTGATCAGCAAGCCCTAGACTCTTCTATATGGCAATGGCCTCCCCCTGCCAGGACACAGTGAGATTGTCTTACAAAGTTCTCTCTAGCAAACTTAACGTGAAAACTTTGTGAGCTTCAGCTCCCACCATGCGCCTGCCTGGCAAACAATGAATCGTTGCTTTGACTGCCCTTTGAATAGCCCAGGATAATGCCATTGTGCGAGGGAGGGATGTTTTTCTCCCTCATGACCACAGAACTTAGGGGCTTCCCGTGAAGCTGAGTGTTGGGGGATTCAGGACAGGCTAAAGGGAGTCCTTCTCCCACCAGCTTCAAAAGAATATTAGAAAAAATCATGGAGCAGGGGACTATCGATGGCCGTGCTCTGCCTCCACAATTTGAGGCAGCAATGGAAACCCACTCTCTTGCCCGAATCCCGCTTGCCGGTTTTCCACTTGAGGCATCTGGTTGACCACTTTGAGAACAGGATGCCGGGCCAGATGGGCCGTTGGCCTGATCCAGCAGCTTCTTCCTTATATTCTTAGGCTGGCTCAGTTTCCCTAGCACCCTTGTCCCCCTCATGCAACAGCCCAGCAGTCACGGAGCTATGCAGATGCAAAGAAGATCTCCTATGCATAGAATTATGCTTTGCTGCTTCTCCAACCTCTCAAGGGGGACCTCCTGGGCATCCTTTGGGCACCCAATCTGAGCAGGCATCATTCCCCCCCCCGTACATATTTTGACACCAGCAAACCCCTCCAAGCTGTTCCCCTGTTGCATTATTTGAAGGCTGTCGTCACCAGGAACAGGGAGAGCTCGAATCTGTCACACGTACAAGTCTTCCACCTCTCTCCCCCCCACCCCTCAGTTATTTTCTACCCTAATCCTGCTAGGTTCTGGGGGGCCTCCAATGCCCTCAGAAGCTCCTGAAGGAGAGTAGAAGGCCCCAATCCACCTAAGACCACCTGAAAATAAATAAGCCAAACCAGGCACCTTCCAGTAACTAAACAGGAGAAATTGTATTTATTACAATTATATCCTGCCTTCCCTCTGAGGAGCTCAAGATGTGGTTCTCTCTGGTACACCACACCCCCTTCTGCCCCATTTTCTGCTTCACCCAGAGACATTGCCTTCTGCCCAACCACCCCATTTATGAAGCAGCGGGAAATCTGCCCTTGAGATTCTGAGAAAATTCTACCAAATTGGCCAGCAGAGCGGTTCATAAATGACTCCCGTCAAAAAGGCCAGCAATGAATGTTCATAGATATTCACAGGTGAGGGACGCTGAAGTTGAGCGAGAAGTGCAAGGCGATAGTTCATTTGGGGGGGGGGGGGTGTTCAGAAACCCTCGCTGATCTGCTTCAACCAGAGACATTAGCTTCTTCCCACACACCTGTCACAGGAGCAGGCCGGTCAGCAATTACACGGTTCAAAGATGGAAGTGGCAGAAACATGATCTCCAGAGACTTGGTTGGTTGGATGTCAAGCCTGATGAGCAGAGGAGCTCCTTCCCGATGGTCCTCTTCCATAAAAATCAGCTGCCGAGACTGAAAGTCCCTACCTCCTAACAGCTGTCCATGTCCCCTCCTCTCCAGGGCTTTCCCCAAGCAATCAGAGACTGTGCCTGTGTGCAGCCAACCTCTCCTCCACCCTCTTCATACCTCTTCTGGTTCTGGGAGACCAGAGAGGAGGGGAGCTTATTGAAGCAGGATTGGGAGACACTCTGGCTTCTTCTGCAGCAGGACTCCTCTCTGCCTCTTGGTCTCCCTGCTCTCGCAGTGGGTACCATCAAACCACCATCATCATATTGAAAATATGGGGCAATGAGACTTTCTTCCCAAGGGACACATTCCCCTCTTAGCAACCTTCCAGGGGCCAGAGACAAAAAGTGTGCAGGGCAGTTAGTGTTGATAAACACATGAAGAAGGAATTTCTTTTCTCCATCCTGAATCTTCTAGCATTCAGCTTCCATGGATGTCTATGAGTTCCTGTAAAGGCCAAGCCATACCCTCCAACATTTCTCTGATGAAAATAGGGACGTCCCATTCCATAGCGATAATGTTGCTATTTATACCCCACACATCTTACTGGGTTGCCCCAGCCACTCTGGGCAGCCTCCAACATATAAAAGAAAACCATAATGAAACATTAAACAGGATTGCCTTCAGAAGGCTTGGGGGGTTGGATAACTCCATACCCTCCAATATTTCTCCAGTGAAAATAGGAGCGCCCTAAGGCAGAGGTTTTCAACCTTTTTGAGTCCATGGCTCCCTTGAACAACTGCATTCTTTCTGCGGCACCCCTGTGGGGCTCAGGAGCCCAGTTATGTCACCCCTTGCCTGCAGAACTGGCAGCTCCTCACCCCTTTTTCAAACACCCTCCTTTGTGGAGGGTTCCCTCAGCCTCCTCTCCCCTCTCCTTGGGAGTCCTCTGGGCAGCCGCTGCAGCTGCCCCTGGTCTCTGAACTGCCCCACCCCCACCCCAGAGAGAGGTGCCTCCTCACACTGCCCCACAGGGGCCTGGGACTTGCCTGCCCATTCCCAACAGCAAGGGCTGGCAGACTGGACTCCCTCACCTGCCTGCCTGCTTGCTTGCTTACTCTAAGTCTACCTCAGCCCCTGGCACCCAACACCCCCTGGCCGGCCCCAAAGGCACCATTGGCCTGGGGAGCTTGTAGCCAGGGCTGCTGCAACGAACAGTTGTTGCAAGCCTTTGGGAGGCAGAGATCATAGAATCATAGAAGAGAATCATAGAGTTGGAAGAGACCACAAGGGCCATCCAGTCCAACCCCCTGCCAAGCAGGAAACACCATCAAAGCATTCTTGACATATGCCTGTCAAGCCTCTACTTAAAGACCTCCAAAGAAGGACACTCCACCACACTCCTTGGTAGCAAATTCCACTACCGAACAGCTCTTACTGTCAGGAAGTTCTTCCTAATGTTTGGGTGGAATCTTCTTTCTTGTAGTTTGAATCCATTGCTCCGTGTCCGCTTCCCTGGAGCAGCAGAAAACGACCTTTCACCCTCCTCTATATGGCATCCTTTAATATATTTGAACGTGGCTATCATATCACCCCTTAACCTTCTCTTCTCCAGGCTAAACATACCCAGCTCCCTAAGCCGTTCCTCATAAGGCATCGTTTCCAGGCCTTTGACCATTTTGGTCGCCCTCTTCTGGACACGTTCCAGCTTGTCAGTATCCTTCTTGAACTGTGGTGCCCAGAACTGGACACAGTACTCCAGGTGAGGTCTGACCAGAGCAGAATACAGTGGTACTATTACTTCCCATGATCTAGACGCTATACTCCTATTGATGCAGCCTATTGATGCGAGAGGGCATCAGAGGAGGGAGGGAAGGAAAGAGGAACGGAGGCCAGTGTTGCCCCTGGCACCCCTGGCCATCCTTCAAGGCACCCTAGGATGCCACGGCAGACTGGTCGAAAACCAGGATCCTAAGGAAAAGTGGGACATTCCAGGATCAAATCAGAAAATGGGACGGCTTCTCTAAATCAGGGATGCCCCTGGAAGATAGGAACACTTGGAGGGTCTGTGAAGCTGGCACGAGTTTTAAATTAATGGCACCTGGGCCATCCTCTTGAATCTCCCACCCCAAGATGTGCAAGTGCTTGCTTAAACGCTTTTTTAAAACCACTCAGATCTAAGCTGTCTTCGCGCCTCTCAATGGAAGGTGCGTAGGGGGAATCTCTGCCGGCACGGTGTCGGAAGGAGATCGCTAAGGTTAAATTCGGTGTAGGGTTCCACTTTGAGTCACTATAAGTCCATCCAGGTCTGTGTTGTCAGTGAATCATTTGCAGATATAATTAAGGCAACACGAACAAAAAGCGTCTGCGCAGAAAGGGAAGAAAAACACCCCTCTCTCAGGTAAAGTTCTGGCTACTGTAAGTCAGCACTAAGTGGAAAATATATCCTGCTTTCTCCGGTACCCTGAAAGGCCCTGTCTGAGCTGTACATTTCAAGCCATATCAAAAAGGCAAAAAGGTAAAGGACCCCTGGATGGCTAAGTCCAGTCAAAGGCAACTATGGGGTTGCAGCGCTCATCTCCCTTTCAGGCCGAAGGAGCCGCTGTTTGTCCGCAGACAGCTTTCCGGGTCACTTGGCCAGCAGCACTAAACCGCTTCTGGCACAACAGGACACCGTGACGGAAAACAGAGTGCATGGCAACGCCGTTTAGCTTCCCGCCACAGCGGTACCTATTTATCTCCTTGCACTGGCGTGCTTTCGAACTTGCTAGGTTGGCAGGAGCTGGGACAGAGCAACGGGAGCTCACCCCATTGTGGGGAATCAAACCGCCGACCTTCCAATCGGCAAGTCCAAGAGGCTCAGTGGTTAGACCACAGCCCCACCCTAGTGCCTAAGCAACTTTAAGGAGTCGTGGCTTCCCCACAAAGGAGCCTGGGAAGCGTAGTTTGCCAAGGCTGCCAAAAATTGATAGGAGACTCCCTATTCCCCTCAGAGAACTATATTCCTCAGAATTCCTTGGGAAGTGGGATGGACTGTCAAGCCACCCTGGGAATTGTAGCTCTGCGAGGGGAATAGGGCTCTCCTGGCGATTCTGAGCATCCACACAAACGACACTTCCCAGTATTCTTTGAGGAAAACCGTAGTAGTAGTAGTAGTAGTAATTTATTATTTATACCCCATCCATCTGGGTGGGTTTTCCCAGCCACTCCCAACAGAACATTAAAAACACGATAAAACATCAAACATTAAAAACTTCCCTAAACAGATGTCTTCTAAAAGTCAGGTAGTGGTTTAGTTCCTTGACATCTGATGGGAGGGTGTTCCACAGGGTGGGCGCCACTATTGAGCGCCACGGTCTCTTTTGTTTGCACGCAAATTGATATCACCCTAATTATTAGGAGGCATCTATGATTCTATGATTTTACATAGTAAGGAAGAGGAGAACTTTTTTGGGAGGGGGCTCCTCCTCCTTTCTTCTGATTGGCCCGGAGTCGCAGGCCACGCCCCTTCAGCATGCATCTTACCAAACCACCTTTCTGAATGCGATTCATTCACCTGTCGCCTTCATCCCGGGATGCGATGCAGCGGGAGGGGCGGGGAGTCCCGCAGTTGCAAAAAGAAAAGAAAACCACCGACAAACCCTAAATCGGAGCAAAACCTTATTTTTCTTGCTCAGTGAGAGAGGGGGGTGGGTTTCGTTTAACCCGGACCAGTTTTAGATGCCCAGAAAAAGGATTAACAGGTGCAGAATTTATCCTCACCGCCCCGGGGTCGCTGAATTGTTTGCAGAGATCTAGTTACAGGTAGGTACTAGCCGTGTTGGTCTGCCGTAGTCGAAACAATTTTTTTTAAAAAAAAATCCTTCCAGTAACACCTTAGAGAAGACCAAGTAAGTTTGTCACGGGTATGAGCTTTCTTGTGCATGCACTTGGTATCTGAAGAAGTGTGCATGCACACGAAAGCTCATACCCGTGACAAACTTAGTTGGTCGCTAAGGTGCTACTGGAAGGAATTTTTAAATTTTGTTTGCAGAGAGACTCTCTTGCCGTGGCATCGAGGGTTTTAGGGTCTTCCTTGGATCTGGGAAGTAAGCGGGATCTGTTCTTTCGTTACGGGGGAAGGGGGCGGAGAAGAGGCGATCTCTCCTGCTGCAGCTCAAAGGTAAGAGCTCTCCCTCCCCCCCCCCGAAAGTCTCGTCGTTTGGAAGACCAACAGCCCAACGCAAAAGGCTGCCAGTTGGATGGTGTTGAAAACGGCACAAAAGAGAGCGTTGGCCGCTGTGCACTGAAGGGTGAGCTGTTCTCTCCATAAAGCTGGTTTCTTAGCGATGCTTATCCGTTATTTTGCAATGTGTGGCGATATCTGGGGCGGGCTATGATTCTGATTTTCAGCACTGGCAACCCCAGCAGTTGTTAAGAGGAAGTCCTCCAAGCAGCGTACGGCTAACCTGTGGAACTCCCTCCCACGGGGCCACCACCTTGGGTGGCATTAAAAGACGATTGGCGCTGATTTGTGGAGGAAGGGGAGAGGGCTATCCGAGGCTACTAGCCAGGACAGCTGGAGGAAGCAATACTGACTGCTGGAAGCCACAGGAGGGGAGAATGGGTCCTGCTTGTGGACATTTGGTTGGCTGCCATGAGAACAGGATGCTGAAACAGCATCTCCTCTCTGAAACCCTCTACCATTCCTCCTAAGGCTTGGTTTCCAGGCCCTGGATCATTTTGGTTGCCCAGTTCTGCACACTTTCCAGTTTGTCAATATCCTTCTTAAACTGGGGTGCCCAGAACTGGACACAGTATTCCAGGCGTGGTCTGACCAAGGTAGAATAATCATAATAGTAAAAATAAAAATTTATTCCCCAGCCACTCTGGGTGGCTTCCAACAAAATACTGTATTAAAATACAGAAATCCATCAAACATTAAAAGCTTCCCTAAACAGGGCTGCCTTCAGATGTCTTCTAAAAGTCTGGTGGTTGTTTATTTCCTTGACATCTGGTGGGAGGGCGTTCCACAGGGCGGGCGCCACCACCGAGAAGGCCCTCTGCCTGGTTCCCTGCAACCTCACTTCTCACATCTGGGTAGAACGATAGGGGGTGGAGACGCTCCTTCAGATATACTGGACCGACACCATTTAGGAATTTAAAGGTCAGCACCAACACTTTGAATTGTGCTCGGAAACGTAGAATAGATCAGGACTATGACTTCCCTTGGCTGGGACACTGTCCTTCTATGGATGCAGCCTAGAATAGCATTAGCCACTATTGCTGCTGCATCACACTGTTGACTCGCACCAAGCTTGTGATCTTTTAAGAGCCCTTGATGCTTTTCAGTGGTGCGAGCCGGGATGGATCGAACCACCCAAAAGGAGGCAATGGCTGATTGGCTCCAATAATAAACCTCCCATAAATAAAGGTTATTTATGTATGCCACTACTGCGTTCGGTTAGCCCCAAAATGGGAAATTAGCAAGGTCCCAACGAAAGAAGAGCGGCAACTTAAGTTGACAGAATATGGGCAGCTTGCAGACTTAACGTATAGAATAAGAGAACAAGAAGAACATGCGTTTAGAGAAGATTGGGAAACGTTTAATAAATAAATGGGAAATGACTGTGTACAGCTGAAAACGCTGGCAGCATTAAGATAAATTCAACAGCGTAAATAAGCTTTGATTGATGTAATAGTGGAATACCGAATGGTGTAGTTTCTGCAAAATACGCAGGGATTTATGATATGTAAAAATGAACCATGGAAAGCGAGGAAGGGAAGTCATTGGTATCTAAAGGATGTAAAAATGAGTACTTTAAATTGTAAAACAGAAAATGTAATCATATATATATATATATATATATATATACATATATATATATAAAAGGTAAAGGGACCCCTGACCATTAGGTCCAGTCGTGACCGACTCTGGGGTTGCGCGCTCATCTCGCATTATTGGCCGAGGGAGCCGGTGTATAGCTTCCAGGTCATGTGGCCAGCATGACAAAGCCGCTTCTGGCGAACCAGAGCAGCGCATGGAAACACCGTTTACCTTCCCGCTGTAGCGGTTCCTATTTATCTACTTGCATTTTGACGTGCTTTCGAACTGCTAGGTTGGCAGGAGCTGGGACCGAGCAACGGGAGCTCACCCCCTCACAGGGATTCGAACCGCCGACCTTCTGATCAGCAAGCCCTAGGCTCAGTGGTTTAACCACAGTGCCACCTGGGTCCCATATATATATATATATATATATATATATATATATATATATATATATGTAAAGGGACCCCTGACCATTAGGTCCAGTCGTGACCGACTCTGGGGTTGCGCGCTCATCTCGCATTATTGGCCGAGGGAGCCGGCGTACAGCTTCCAGGTCATGTGGCCAGCACGACAAAGCCGCTTCTGGCAAACCAGAGTAGCACATGGAAACGCCGTTTACCTTCCCGCTGTAGCGGTTCCTATTTATCTACTTGCACTTTGATGTGCTTTCGAACTGCTAGGTTGGCAGGAGCTGGGACCAAGCAACGGGAGCTCACCCCGTCACAGGGATTCGAACCGCCGACGTTCTGATCAGCAAGCCCTTAGGCTCAGTGGTTTAACTACATGCCACCTGGGTCCCACATATATACATACATACATACATACATACATACATACATACATACACACACACACACACACACACACACACACACACATATATATATATATATATACATACGATAATAATAAACCTCTCCCATGCTGCCATTTTAAAGCAACTTCAGCCTGTGCCAACAGGCAGGAGAAAAAAAGTGCAGCTGAGGTATACAGATCCCTGCATTTCAGGGGGTTGGACTAAATGACCCTGGGGGGCCCCTTCCATCTCTCTATGATTCTACAAGATGCTCTTTTTGAAAAAGAAAAAAAAAGAGGAAAATGTGGGGAACTTTCCCTGTTAACCCCTCCATTACCATCTCTCCAAAGCTGATGTGACCTTCAGGATGCTGCTGACTCTGGGATGTTTACTGGCTCTCCTCACCTCTGTCTCCTGCTCAGGTAAGAACAGAGCTGCAGAATAAGTTTTGTGTTTGTTTTTTCAATTTAGAAAATTAATTTAGAAAAATTAAAAAATGGTGGATTGGTGAGCGCCCCATTTTTTAAATAAGGTGCATCATTTCCGGCCGGCCGCATGCTCCTGCCTTTTTTCCTGCCACATGGCGGGGCTCGTTTGTGTGGAGTAGTCATGCTGAGGTTACACTCTGCAAGCTGCTGTTTTAGGATGATGGTTAACTATAAGTCAGATGTGAAAGTGGGTCCAATCTGGCAGCTCAGGAGTCTGGACTGAGTCATGGGTCTAGAGCAATTGCACAACAGCAATAATGTGGTTAGGGTTACATTGAAGGAACAATGCAAAGCAACAAATTGTTGTTTAGTCATTTAGTCGTGTCCGACTCTTCGTGACCCCATGGACCAGAGCACGCCAGGCACCCCTGTCTTGCACTGCCTCCCGCAGTTTGGTCAAACTCATGTTCGTAGCTTCGAGAACACTGTCCAACCATCTCGTCCTCTGTCGTCCCCTTCTCCTTGTGCCCTCCATCTTTCCCAACATCAAGGTCTTTTTCAAGGATTCTTCTCTTCTCATGAGGTGGCCAAAGTCTTGGAGCCTCAGCTTCACGATCTGTCCTTCCAGTGAGCACTCAGGGCTGATTTCCTTCAGAATGGATAGGTTTGATCTTCTTGCAGTCCAAGAGTCTCCTCCAGCACCAGAATTCAAAAGCATCAATTCTTCGGCGATCAGCCTTCTTGATGGTCCAGCTCTCACTTCCATACATCACTACTGGGAAAACCATAGCTTTAACTATACGGACCTTTGTAGGCAAGGTGATGTCTCTGCTTTTTAAGATGCTGTCTAGGTTTGTCATTCCTTTTCTCCCAAGAAGCAGGCGTCTTTTAATTTAATGACTGCTGTCACCATCTGCAGTGATCAAGGAGCCCAAGAAAGTAAAATCTCTCACTGCCTCCATTTCTTCCCCTTCTATTTGCCAGGAGGTGATGGGACCAGTGGCCATTTTCTTGGTTTTTTTGATGTTGAGCTTCAGACCATCTTTTGCGCTCTCTCCTCTTTCACCCTCATTAAAAGGTTCTTTAATTCCTCCTCACTTTCTGCCATCAAGGTTGTGTCATCTGCATATCTGAGGTTGTTGATATTTCTTCCGGCAATCTTAATTCCGGCTTGGGATTCATCTAGTCCAGCCTTTCGCATGATGAATTCTGTATATAAGTTAAATAAGCAGGGAGACAATATACAACCTTGTCGTACTCCTTTCCCAATTTTGAACCAATCAGTTGTTCCATATCCAGTTCTAACTGTAGCTTCTTGTCCCACATAGAGATTTCTCAGGAGACAGATGAGGTGATCAGGCACTCCCATTTCTTTAAGAACTTGCCATAGTTTGCTGTGGTCGACACAGTCAAAGGCTTTTGCAATGGAGCAGAAGTAGACGTTTTTCTGGAACTCTCTAGCTTTCTCCATAATCCAGCGCATGTTTGCTATTTGGTCTCTGGTTCCTCTGCCCCTTCGAAATCCAGCTTGCACTTCTGGGAGTTCTCGGTCCACATAATGCCTAAGCCTGCCTTGTAGAATTTTAAGCATAACCTTGCTAGCGTGTGAAATGAGCGCAATTGTGCGGTAGTTGGAGCATTCTTTGGCACTGCCCTTCTTTGAAATTGGGATGTAGGCTGATCTTCTCCAATCCTCTGGCCATTGCTGAGTTTTCCAAACTTGCTGGCATATTGGGTGTAGCACCTAATATGCAACAAATAATAGGGATTAAATAACAGGGATTAAATATGCAACAAATAATAGGGATTAAATCTACTGCCAATGCAGGACCAAGAATGTTTTTCAGAATGCACCCCTTATAACACACCAGCCTGGAGTCTGAGCTTACTTTATATTTAGCTGATGTTAGAGCATCTGCGGAAGCTCACAGCTTCAGTTTCCAGCATCTGTAGGAATGAACTGATTTGGTATGGGGCAACTTCTTAGAACCGTAGCGACTGAGTAAATGGGGCAAATCTTAGAGAACGTGGGCTTGGGTAGAAATAGCCCAAAGTTATTGGGAAATAGCCCAAAGCCTCTTTTTAGAGCTGACATCCCGTAAATGAATCAACTGGGTACTTTTATGGATCAATACTTTTTTTGGAAAGAACAAACCGGTGCTGGATTCCCATCCCCTGCTCATGCTGCTTATCTGTGTCTCACCTTGCTATATGAGAAAAATGTAAGCGGGACATCACGCTGCAGTTTGTGCGGCTGCTGACAGGTGGCGCTGTTTACTAGGCCAAGTAAGCAGGAGCACAGTCCCTCGCAATGAATAAATTTGCTGAGAATTCCAGCATGCTGCTCTGAATTACTTTTGGAATTACTCTCTTTTTTTTTTTTTGGCCTGGAATCGTATCTTTCCCCTGGAGCTATTCGACTTCCAGTACTCTCAGACAGAGAGCAGATTTAGATTGGAAACAGGTGGACTTCATTCACCTGTGTCATTATCAAGGGCCCCAGAGCAATGTCCCTCTCATCTAGCTCAGCGCTGTCCACTCTGATTGGCAGCAGCCAATCTTCAGGCAAGGAGGGAGGCTCTTTCAGTCTGGTGTGCCTGGTTTTCTCTCCCAGGGCACTTGGAGGCATTGCAAATTTGATAGGTGTGAAGTGGGAGAGAAATATTCATTTACTCCTGATAGACAGGTCCTTGTTAGGGAGGGCGGTGTGTGGATTCTAGCCTCTGTGTCCACAAGATGCCTTGGACTGTCTTCAAAGCCCATGACACCTTTGGTAAAGGCTGTTCTCCAACTGCAGCGCTCACAGGCAAGTGTTTCCCAATTGCTGGTGTTTATACTACACTTTTAAAAGATTTGCCTCGAGACAGTATTTAAACCATTTTTGTTGACCACCAGCATTATGCTTTCCATTTTTAAGTTCGGAATAGAGTAGTTGCTTTGGAAGACGAGAATCAGGCTTCCACAAAACAGGACCAGTCCAAGAAACGTGTCCAGAGGAGGGCAACCAAAATGTTCAAAGGCCTGGAAACGATGCCTTATGAGGAACGGCTTAGGGAGCTGGGTATGTTTAGCCTGGAGAACAGAAGGTTAAGGAGTAATATGATAGCCATATTCAAATATATAAAAGGATGTCAAATAGAGGAGGAAGAAAGGTTGTTTTCTGCTGCTCCAGAGAAGCAGTCCCGGAGCAATGGATTCAAACTACGAGAAAGAAGATTCCACCTAAATATTAGGAAGAACTTCCTAATATTAGGGAGACTCCACCACACTCCTTGGCAGCAAATTCCACTGCCGAACAGCTCTTACTGTTCGGCAGTAAGAGCTGTTCGGCAGTGGAATTTGCTGCCAAGGAGTGTGGTGGAGTCTCCTTCTTTGGAGGTCTTTAAGCAGAGGCTTGACAGGCATATGTCAAGAATGCTTTGATGGTGTTTCCTGCTTGGCAGGGGGTTGGACTGGATGGCCCTTGTGGTCTCTTCCAACTCTATGATTCTATGATTCTATGATATTGAGGAATCATTGCTTCAACATTGGTGATCTTTGCTTCTTCCAGTACGCTGGTATTAGTTTGCCTGTCTTCCCAAGTGATGTGTAAAAATTTTTGGAGACACCATTGATGGTATCTTTCAAGGAGTGGGAGATGGTGTTTATAAGTGCTCCATGTTTCACAAGCATATAGTAAGGTTGGTAGTACAATAGCTTTGTAAACAAGCATTTTGCAGGGAATGTCCCGGTCCTCAAACACGCTGCAGTTTAATCGGGAGAAAGCTGCACTCGCAGAGCTCAGGCGATGCTGGATTTCAGCATCAATGTCGGCCCTTGTGCAAAGATAACTGCTCAGGTAGGAGAAGTGATCGACACTTTCCAATGTTACACCATTGAGTTGGATTTGTGGCATTGCAGAGGGGTTATTTTGTACTTGTTGGTGCATCACTTTGGTTTTTTTGGACGTTGAGTGATAGGCCATATCTTTTCTTCTGCAAATATATTTAGGATGGTTTGGAGGTCCTCCTCTGAGCTTGCATATACCGGGTACTACGTTGTCATCAGCATACTTCTGTCTGATGAAGAAGTCGGTCCGGGGATGGGAGTTTTTAAAAACACACGTGCACACACAAAGGCGATTGTCTCTGTGCATTTTGCCAATGGGCTGCAGTACATTGGGCATAACATTGAACTGTCCCAATGGGAGAAATTATCAAAATTATTTGATAAAGGAAAACATTCTAAAGATGCTTTGTAGGTGGTACATGACATCCAGCAAAATTGGTTAAAATGTATAAAAGAGGGTCAAAAACATGCTGAAAGTGTTTGGAGGTGGAGGGATCTTCCATATCTATGTGGTGGGGGTGCATGCAAGCACAAGAATATTAGGAGATGGTTTATGGTGAGATTAAAAGGATTTTAAAATTTGCATTCCCAAAAAGACCTGAATGGCCTTTTTATAGGCCATTGTCGTGATGAGATTCCCGTGAAAGCACAAAATCTATGCTACGGCGGCAGCCAGAATAGTCTGCACTAAAAATGGGAAAGATAGAGGAATCCTAAGCAAAGTGTTATGAGAATTCTAAGGTCTAAGACAGGCACCCCCAAACTTCGGCCCTCCAGATGTTTTGGACTACAATTCCCATCTTCCCCGACTACTGGTCCTGTTAGCTAGGGATCATGGGAGCTGTAGGCCGAAACATCTGGAGGGCCGCACTTTGGGGATGCCTGGTCTAAGATATAAAATAAATGTTCATAAATGTACCAGGCAAACAAAGCTGATAGAATTTGCAGGACTAGCCAACAGGACAGCCCAAAATAAGGAACCAGGATGACAAATGTATAAGGGACAAGAGGGGAGTATTTAAAAAGATACGATACCTAAATCAATTTCCAAGTTGGGGTAACTTTATGAGCAGTTGTGAACTATAACGAAGAGGGGAAAGAGGGGGGAAATTGAGTGGATGAAGTTTCTGGTATGCAGCAATACAAAGTATATCTAGAATGCCTCAGAATGCGGGATTTGGGAAGGCTGTAAATACCATATGATGGAAAAATTAGATGTATAAATTGGGTATTTATAAAGAGGATACAGTACCTTGTTTTTATTTTATTTTTAAGTAAACCAGACAGGATGCAAATTAACATTGTTTAAATGGAGGCTAAAAGTCAGCCTGTGGTTTTAACAGCCGCCCATTATTTCAAGCCGACGTCCTCACTCTCGTTCAGCACAGCCTTCACCAACCTGGCGCCCTCCGGTCATTGTTGGACTATGACTCCCATCAGCGCCAGGTTGGGAGCTGTCGTTCAACAACATTGTGATGTTGTGCCAGGTTGTCAAAGGCTAGCCTGCTAAAAGTCTGCATTGCAAATCTTCCTGGACGTTTTGCAAGCGAAACCTTGGGAGGGGAAATTGAGCTTTGCTTTGATTGAATTTTCCCTGGGTGGTTATATATATTAAAAAAATCTCCCCTCTGCTTCCTTTGTGCTTTGGGTCCATGTTCCCTCCCCCAAAAGCAGCCACGATGGCTAAGAAAGACAGTGTCCCCCCCCCCAAACTCTGTAGCGCACAGAGCCTGGAGGGTGAAAATTGCTTTCAACCAGAAGTCGATGTCCCGCACCACAGGAGAGGCGCAAGCAGGTCTCCGAGAAAAGAGGTTTCACAGTTGTGTCATCACTTGTTGTAAACAAAACCTGCCTTTATAGAGCAGGTAGGAGAAAATAACAGAGGCCAACCAGAGAATATTGAGAAGCAAAGCAGCTGGTAAGCCTGATCTTTATTGAACTGTTGCAACAGGGTGCTCCCCTCCCAGGCGGGAGAAAAGAGGAGGACCCAGAACAAAGGTGTGCCTGCCCTTATATAGACATTTTTAAATTCCCTGCCCTGGAGCTCAAGACCACCCCTCCAGATACATCAAACTTACATCACAGAAAAGGCTGTCTACAACAGAAATTTGAATGTTGTTGTTTTTCCTGTCTGCCAGGTTATCTGATAATGCCTTCTTATCTAATTGCTTTTCCTGGTAGTCTGGCCATTTCTTTGAGATGGTAGTTACTTAATTCCTGAGACAATGGGAAGGTTTCTTTCACCTCCTCCCTCCTTGCAGCCTGGTCAGCTTGGGACTCAAAATGGTTTCAGGACTCTTCTTCCTGTACTGTTATCAGTCACTGGTTTATATGTTGATGTACGTGTTTGTCTTATACATTTATGAACATCTAAGTCCTTAAAATTCTTATAACACACCCCAGACCTCTTCCCTTCCCCCCCACCCAGTCTTTGTTGACAGCTTTGGAAAGGTTATTTTTTGCTCCAGCCGTGTAAAATGATACGCTTTTGCCCGCTCAGTCGGGCGTAGATGTGGGGCTTTGGGGGTGGGGGGCCCCCACTGCTTCCACTCTCCACTCTCCAGACCCTGTCCCTTTCCAAGGCACGCTTGTTCCGTGTTGCGTACATCTCTGTTTTGATTCCTGAAAGCCAGGGGAACATTGTGTCCATGGTTGCAAATTGCTGGAGAGCAGCCAGCTCCTCTCTCCAGATCTTTGGGGAGAATGGCCTCCGTCAGACCCCCATCTCCAGAGAGGAAGGGGCCTTTCCGAGTGATTTTCTGGGAGCAAGCAGGTGTTTTGTATGTGTGGAGATTAATCAGTGGCAAAAACTGCACCGATGGGGTTGGAAAGGCCTGCAATTCGATGCCTAGTTAACAGATTGGATCAAAACATTTGCTCAATCTGTACAACGCTCTCCCCGAGCAGGTACAGGGGAGAATTTGATTAATAGACTCATAGAATCATAGAGTTGGAAGAGACCACAAGGGCCATCCAGTCCAACCCCCTGCCAAGCAGGAAACACCATCAAAGCATTCCTGACAGATGGCCGTCAAGCCTCTGCTTAAAGACCTCCAAAGAAGGAGACTCCACCACACTCCTTGGCAGCAAATTCCACTGCCGAACAGCTCTTACTGTCAGGAAGTTCTTCCTAATGTTTAGGTGGAATCTTCTTTCTTGTAGTTTGAATCCATTGCTCCGTGTCCGCTTCTCTGGAGCAGCAGAAAACAACCTTTCACCCTCCTCTATATGACATCCTTTTATATATTTGAACATGGCTATCATATCACCCCTTAACCTTCTCTTCTCCAGGCTAAACATACCCAGCTCCCTAAGCCGTTCCTCATAAGGCATCGTTTCCAGGCCTTTGACCATTTTGGTTGCCCTCTTCTGGACACATTCCAGCTTGTTAGTATCCTTCTTGAACTGTGGTGCCCAGAACTGGACACAGTACTCCAGGTGAGGTCTGACCAGAGCAGAATACAGTGGTACTATTACTTCCCTTGATCTAGATGCTATACTCCTATTGATGCAGCTCAGAATTGCATTGGCTTTTTTAGCTGCTGCATCACACTGCTGACTCATGTCAAGTTTGTGCTCTACTAAGACTCCTAGATCCTTTTCACATGTACTGCTCTCAAGCCAGGTGTCTCCCATCCTGTATTTGTGCCTTTCATTTTTATTTTATTTTTTGCCCAAGTGTAGTACTTTACATTTCTCCTTGTTAAAATTCATCTTGTTTGCTTTGGCCCAGTTGTCTAATCTATTAAGGTATTTTTGAAGTGTGATTCGGTTTGCAGCTTTTAACATGAGCAGGGCCGGTGCTAGGGTTATTTGCGCCCTAGGCAAGATCACCTTCTGACGCCCCCCCCCCGGGCGTCTGCCTCCTCCCTGCGGGCCTGGCCCAGCCTTCACCCCCTTCCTCCCGCTAACCTGCGGCGTCGACGGCTGGGTTGCTCTGGCTGCCCTCGGGCTTCAGCCACGGACCCCCGGGCGCAACACCAGCTGCTCCCGCCTGCCCGAGAAGTAGAGCGCGACGGCGCCTGGAGCCGAAGGCCCGGCTCTGGTGTGTGCGTGCCGCGGGAAGGGGCTGCTCTCGCCCCACATGTCCTCCACACGCTGCTGCCCTCGACGCTCCAGGCACGCCTGGGCTGAACCGGCGCCGCCGCTGCTGCCCACCCTGGACGCGGGTAGGTGGCATTGGGGCGCAGCGGCCGCACGGCAGAGTGAATCCTGTGAAGCCAGCAGCGCTCCCCGTCATGCCAGCGCCCCCTCCATTTTGGCGCCCTAGGCAACTGCCTAGTTGGCCTTAATGGACACGCCGGCCCCGAACATGAGCTGACAAAAATCGGCACTCTAGTTCCAGAACCAGAAACAGAGCTCTCCTTTGAAATCTGCACTTCTCTGAAGTATATTATTGATAATAGCAATTGCATTTACAGTAAGGTTGCCAGTTTTTTTTTTCCAATGAATCCGGGGACTCGTTTCAACTTCAATGGATTTTGTAGGGGGGCTGATTTGTAAATCTGGGGACTGTCCCTGGGAAACGGGAACGCCTGGTAACCTTAATCTACAGCCGTACCTTGGAAGTCGGACGGAATCCATTCCGGAAGTCCTTTCGACTTCCAAAACGTTCGAAAGCCGAAGCACGGCTTCTGATCGGCTGCAGGAAGCTCCTTCAGCCAATCGGAAGCTGAGGAAGCCCCATCGGACGTTTGGCTTCCAAAAATAGTTCGCAAACCAGAGCAGTCACTTCCGGGTTTGCGGTGTTCAGGAGCCAAAACGTTCGGGAACTAAGCTGTTTGACTTCCAAGGTACGACTGTATAGATCAGTTTTTCTCTCTCCAAGGATCTCAGGGTGGTGTGGGTGGTTCTCCCCCTCCTCATTTAGCCCCACACAACAACCCTATGAAGTAGGTTCATAGGCAGAGAGGCAGAGACTGTCCCCCAAGGTGACAGATTGAGCTTCATGGGCGAAGATTTGAACCCTGATCTCTGCCAAGTCGTAGTCCAACACACAGACCACTGTCCTGGCAATGCAGTTCTCCAACAGATCACCTTTGTCTGCAATTTTGTATGCATTTTTTTCGAGTAATTTTACCCCGATCGAAACTACTTTTGTGTATTATTTTCACATGGCATGTCAGGCTAGGAGCTTGGGAGATCTGAGTTCGAATCCCCAATCGGACATGAAGCTCGCTGGGTGACCCTCGGCCCAGTCGCCAACTCTCACCCTAAATCTACTTGGCAGGGTTGTGGCGAGGTTAAGTTGGCATGGGGGAGAGCCATCTGTGCTCTTTGGGGCAGTTGGGATATAATTGCAGTGATCACTCGATCAAATAAACCATTCAATATCAATTTCAGCAAGCGCTTTTTAGCTAACCCATAGACCAGGCATCCCCAAACTTCGGCCCTCCAGATGTTTTAGACTACAATTCCCATCTTCCCCGACCATTGGTCCTCTTAGCTAGGGATCATGGGAGTTGTAGGCCAAAACATCTGGAGGGCAGCAGTTTGGGGATGTCTGTCATAGACTAATGGTTGTCAGAAGGCAAACAGTCGTGTATTGGCTGAGGGCAGAGGGAGGTTGATGAGGTAGTGGCCCCATTCACTCTGGTGGAGCAGCCTCCATCATTTATTTATTCCCTTAATTCCCTTTAGGGACATGGGTGGCGCTGTGGGTTAAACCACAGAGCCTAGGGCTTGCCGATCAGAAGGTCAGCAGTTTGAATCCCCGTGACGGTCCCTGCTCCTGCCAACCTAGCAGTTCAAAAGCACATCAATGTGCAAGTAGATAAATATGTACTACTCCGGCGGGAAGGTAAACGGCGTTTCCGTGCGCTGCTCTGGTTTGACAGAAGTGGCTTTGTCATGCTGGCCACATAACCCTGAAGCTCTACGCCGGCTCCCTTGGCCAGTAAAGCGAGATGAGTGCCACAACCCCAGAGTTGTCCGCAACTGGACCTAATGGTCAGGGGTCCCTTTACCTTTACCTTTAATTCCCTTTATGAATCACTGCTCATAAAGCTTCCCAAAGTGATTTCACAATAAAAATATACAGACTGGATTATCCATACCCCTTGTTCTGCTGCTTCTGTCACCCTCGGGGGGTGCGGCGGGCTGCTCTTTAGTGCTCAATCGGAGATGACAGGAATCTGGGTTTCCCCTACATTGCCGTTTGTTCTGATATATCACTAAAGAGCAGGTTTTCCCTTGGAAAGGAGCAGGGCAAGGGGTAAACCCCTTGGACCCATGCTTAGAAAGCGTGGGTCAAGCGGGATCGCAGCCACCAACCCAGACATGCTCACCCCAATAGCCGGCCAGAGTTGCATGCTTCTTTTTAAGAAGCCTTTTCACTCCCCAAACAGGAGATTCTGACTCAACATCAGGAAGAACTTTTGACAGTAAGAGCCGTTTGACGGACTCCTTTCAGGAGGTGGTGGACTCTCCTTCCTTGGAGGCTTTTCAGCAGAGGTTGGATGCCCATCTGCCAGGGATGCCTTAGCTGAGATTTCTGCATTGCAGGGGGTTGGACTAGATGACCCTCAGGGTCCCTCCCTTCCAACCCTGTGATTCTGTGGTCTTGCGTATGTACTTAGCAGAATCAGAGCTCCCCACACAAACACCCTTTGAAGCACTCGTGAAGGCCTTCATTCGCAGATCCAGCTCGTTCTCCAGACACACGCACTTCGTGGCATGAAATTGTCTGGCAGCACACAGATCAGGCTTCCCAGCCTGTTGCTCAAGCTCCTACCTCCGGAAGCAGCGGCTGCTGAGTGAGCCTTTGACACTCCAACTTCCATCACCCGGTACTCTCGCATGTCTCTCCACCACCACCACCCCGCCCCAGCGCCCCATGCTAATCCTCCCATCTGTTCCCTGTGCCGACACACAACACAGAATCACCTCCCACCCCTCTCCAGTTTATTATTAATCACCGCTATGGCACCGTTTCCAAAATAAATAAAAAACACTCCCAGGTTAATTGGCAGTCATTATCCCATTAAGCTGGACGGCTAGCTAGGGAGCTAGGCAATTGCGATGCCTAGGATCACAGAATTTGTCAAACCAAAGCCCAACCGCCTGCCTGTTTGCGGGTGGGTGGGGAGGGATTTATTTGCTTGTCCTGCAAAAGGAAACTGAGGCCGAAAGGAATGGCATGCCCTGAATTATCCAAACTCCTCTCCCTTCTTTGAAACCCAACACACCCACCCGACGATTTCACTGTGCAACAGAGAGCCTCCGAGATGGATTGGCTGAACTGCTGTGATTGCGTGGAGTAATAATAATAATAATAATGAAAAATTTATTTATACCCTGCCCATCTGGCTGGGTTTCCCCAGCCACTCTGGGCGGTTCTAACAGAATATTAAAAACACAATAAAACATCAAACATTAAAAACTTCCCGAAATAGGGCTGCCTTCAGATGTCTTCTAAAAGTCTGGTGGTTGTTTATTTCCTTGACATCTGGTGGGAGGGTGTTCCACAGGGCAGGTGCCACCACCGAGAAGGCCCTCTGCCTGGTTCCCTGTAACCTCGCTTCTCGCAGGGAGGGAACCTCCAGAAGGCCCTCGGAGCTGGACCTCAGGGTCTGAGCTGAATGATGGAGGTGGAGACGCTCCTTCAGGTATACTGGACCATTTAGGGCTTTAAAGGTCAGCACCTACGCTTTGAATTGTGCTCAGAAATGTACTGGGAGCCAATGTCGGTCTTTCAGGACCAGTGTTATGTGGTCTCGGTGGCCACTCCCAGTCACCAGTCTAGCTGCCACATTCTGGATTAGTTGTAGTTTCTGGGTCACCTTCAAAGGTAGCCCCACGGAGAGCTCGTTGCAGTAGTCCAAGCAGGAGATAACCAGAGCATGTACCACTCTGGCAAGACAGTCTGCGAGCAGGGAGGGTCTCAGCCTGCATACCAGATGGAGCTGATAGACAGCCGCCACAGACACAGAATTGACCTGCGCCTCCATGGACAGCTGTGAGTCCAAAATGACTCCGAAGTGTTCGTATCCTGAAAGGTCCGGCTGCTTGGGGAAAACACATGGAATATTTGCAGGCTGGGTACTTTGAAGGAAAGGAGAACTGTCCGTTGGGGTCCAAGGATTCCCTTGAGCAGTTCTTCCAGCACTTTGACCCAAGCTTGGTTTCCTTTTAGGGTGAGCTCCCTAGAGCTGCCCCAACGTTTTGTGACATTTGCATTTATCTGCAAGAGGGCTGCGGCTCCCCGCCACCCCCCCAAAAAACTCCTTCCTATACCTCAATCACGCTTGTGTGGGCCAAAGCCTTCTGTTGTCTCCAACAAATGGCCTATACTAGCTGAAGCTGATGGGAGTTAGGGTACGTACTGAAGTTGTTAGAGTGCCAAACTAGGAGCTGGGAGACCAGGGTTCAATCCCTGCCACTTGCTGCCTTTCAGCCCAACCCTACCTCACAGGGTCGTTGTGAGGATTAAATGAATGGGAGAACCATGGAGGCCACCTTGAGCTCCTGGGGAGAAAAAAAGGTGGGAAACTTACTAATAAGAATGAACAAAATAAAAAAAATCCTTCCAGCAGCACAAGAAAGCTCATACCCGTGACAAACTTAGTTGGTCTCTAAGGTGCTGCTGGAAGGAATTTTTTAATTTTGTTTTGACTACGTCAGACCAACACAGGTAACCTACCTGTAACTAATAAGAATGATTTTGAGGGTACCAGGTTGGGGGGCAGAGCATAAGTAAAGGTTTCTATGTTTCGTTTCCTTGTATTTTTCAGGAGAGGCTCCAAGGAGCCTGAAGCTTGAATACTGTGTCAGCTTCTGGGCTAAAAACATCACATGCTACTGGAACCCTTTGCCGGATATGGGACCGGCAACTACATACAGGCTCCACATCACAGAGTAAGTGCGCTGCCTGCCTCTGGGATAGCAGAGATATAGGGCCACACAGTGTCATACAACCAGCCCGTTGGAATATTATTCCTATCATTGCTTGAGGTGGTTGACAATATTGTCTAGTTCCCCTGCAACCAGCAATCTCTCCTTCAATGCTAAGCTAGACAAGCGGGTGGCGCTGTGGTCTAAACCACTGAGCCTCTTGGACTTCCGGTGAGCTGCGGCCATCGAAGGAAGCGCGGGATAGCCCTCCGGGGAATCCCGAACTTAACGGAGCCTTTAGAGGTCACGCGAAGGCTCCGCGGACCTCAAAAACCTCAGGGGGGGTTACCCTGAGTGTCGTGGCACCCAGCAGCGCCCTGCGTGCTCTCCTTCACCCGGTTTTTACTGCGTGGGAGCCGGGAGAAGGATTGAGCTGCGGGCGCGAAGGGGGAGAGACCACTGACTCCGTTAAGTGCAGTCTCTGGCTTCCGATGGTAAGCAGCAAGCTTCCTTAAATTATAATTAATCTGAGGAATAAAGAAGGCTGAAATAAATTTTGGATTGAAGTTAACAATCGGATTGATGAAGCTGTGGGGCGCAAAAAGGGAGTCCGTCCCAACAGCGGGGAAAAATGGCGCAGAGAAGTGATCGTAGGAGCTGAGCGACGGAAAGTGAAACTGTTTGCCTGCGGAGTGAGTTTTTCAGAAGTCCTTGATTACATTGTAACAAGGCAATTTTTTGAGGGTGGAAAAGAATTGCTTAGAGCTTTTATATTGTTACCTTGTCCCTTTCCTGGGGGTGGAACTGCAAGCGATCTGGGAACTTTATATTTTCTGCGCTCTAGCCCTGAATGTAGAGGAGCTTTGAGTTGCCTGAGTGCTTTGCCTGTATCGCTGCAGCACCGAAGGGGAGAAAGACGGAGGCTGCCCTTTTTTTTTCTTTGCTATAATTAAGAACAAAGTAAAAACGTTTCCCACCAACTGAGAGGCTGGAAAGGGGGGGTCGACTTTGGATTAAGCCAGCAAGTGGCTGAAGAGGGGTTTATTGCTGGGGAACTGCGGATCTGGGATTCTCCCTTATTTGGATTAAGCCTACAAGTGGCTGAAGTATTTGGCTTTTTTTCCTTTTCTTTTTTTGGGTTTTATTGGAGCGAATTGTGGATTAAGCCTATAAGTGGCTGAAGAGTTGCGAGACTTGGCTTCTTTGTTTCAGGTTCCAAGGGTGCTTTGTCTGCTGGAGGGATAAAGAAGGAACTTGCTAGAAGGGTTTGATTTAATGTAACTAGAAACTGCTGGTTCTCTGTCTCTGGGAGTGGAAAAGTACTGGAAAGACTTGAGGTTTCAGAGTAATCCACCCAGTGGCAGACGGAATAACTGTTGATTCTAGGTATTGGAATTTATTACAGCGCCATCTGGGGGTGGTTGGGTTATTGTAGGTAAATTGTAGGAATTTATTAATACTGGTCCCCCTAGTGGTGAAGAGGGGAATTTCCCCTCTTTCCTGTTTTTTTGTAGAAGAATGGCTGGTAAAGAAGAAAGGAAGGCAGCAAGCACACCAAAAGATAGAAGAGGTTCAAAGCAAGAAGAAGTCAAGGATTTAGAAGCTCTATGGCAAAAAATTAAAGATGAATTTAAACACAGTGAACAACGAATGGATAAAAAATTGGGAGAGATCGATAAGAAGATTGAAGGAGCGGTGGGAGAATTATCAACCCAAATAAAAGATCTGTCGGTGAGATCCAAAACAATGGAAGAAACAATCAAGAAGACCCAAAAAGAGGTAAAGGAGGTTAAAAAAGAGACTGACAAAGTGAAAGATAGTATGAAGAAAATGGACCGGGCACATGAACAAATGCTTGATAATTTGGCATTAATTGAAATGAAGCAAAGGCAATTGAATTTGAAATTAAGGGGTATCCCTGAAGAATCGGGAGAAGATATTAAGTCAAGGATAATTGCCGAATTGGCGAAATGGATGGGAAAAACGGATGAAGAAGTGAGCCAGACAATTGTGAATGTATTCAGAATTAAGGTAAAATCAGCAAAGGCCAAGGCAAGGAAAGCACCTGGTGATTGCGTGGTGGTTCTCAATACAATGGAGATGAAAAATGAGATTTTAAGTTTGAGCTTCACCAACAAGCTAATCATCGGAGGCAAGCCTATAATCGTGTTTAAAGAAATTCCTGGAAGATTTTTGAAAAAACGTGACAATTATAAAGCAATGGTGGCCCTGCTTAGGAAAAATGGAATCCAGCATAGATGGGAATACCCCGAAGGAATAATGTTTTTCTATAAAGAGAAAAGACATGTGCTGACAAGTATGCATGACATTGGGAAATTCTTGAGAAAGTACGAAAAATTCTTGGGAGAGCTGAGCCCAGACCTGGTTATCCTAGCTGAAGCGACCGCAGAAGAGGAAGAAGAACCAAAACCACAAAGAAGGAGAAGAAAGAAAAAAGAAGGAGAGGAAGAGAAATCAGAAGAAGAAGAACAGGAAAAAGAGGAAGAAGATAAAGAGTCAGAGAGTGAAGAAGAGGAAGAAGATAAAGATTTAAGTAAAGAACCCGACCAAGACTAGATAAAATCTTATCTTCCTGATATTAGGAAGTAAAATGGCATCATTGAAGATACATACTTGGAATGTACATGGATTGAATAATAAAGTGAAAAGAAATAAAATTGATCATATTTTGAAGAAGAAAAATTTGGATATAATTTGTCTTCAGGAAACACATGTGGCGAAAAAACATAATTACATTCTTAGAAATAAAAGGTTGGGTAAAGAATTTATAAATTCAGTAGAAAATAAAAAGAGAGGAGTGGTTTTGTATATAAAAGACAAATTGGAACCAAATCTGATGTTTAAAGATGAAGAAGGAAGAGTGATAGCGGTCCAAATATCGACCCAAGGAGAAAAAATGTTGGTGGTGGGAATTTATGCACCGAATGAGAACAAAGCGGAATTTTACAAGAATTTGGAAGAAAGGTTAGCAGAGTATATGGACCAAAAGATAGTGCTTATGGGTGATTTCAACGGAGTGACAGTACCAGAATTGGACAGGACAAAGAAAAGGAAGAATGAAGGCAAGTTACCAAAATCCTTCTTTGAATTGGTAGAAAACCTGGGCCTAGTGGATATTTGGAGGTTAAAGCATCCTACGCTTAAACAGTTTACATTCTTTTCAGAACCAAATCAAAGTTCTGGAAGAATAGATCATATATGGATCTCCAAAGAACTAGTACCCAGGGTGAGTAAAATAGAGATAATTCCACGAACACTATCAGATCACAATTCAATATTCATGGAAATGAAAAGCAAAGATCAGAATTCCTTTAGGTGGAGAATGAATGAGGAGCTTTTCGAAGATAAAGAGGTGGTAGTAAAAGCTAAGAATATCCTGAAAGATTATTTTCATTGGAATCTACATAAAGACACTGGACTTGATATGG
Source organism: Zootoca vivipara (assembly GCF_965207765.1). Classification (NCBI taxonomy): domain Eukaryota; kingdom Metazoa; phylum Chordata; class Lepidosauria; order Squamata; family Lacertidae; genus Zootoca; species Zootoca vivipara. The sequence continues at coordinate 91,443,704 of NC_142589.1, read as the reverse complement.
TATGGGATGCAAGTAAAGCAGTAATGAGAGGCTTTCTAATACAGCAAAATAGTTTCCTGAAACGAAAGAAAGAAAAGAAGAAGGAGGAAATCCTGAAGTGTCTCATGGAAAATGAGAAAAACCTGATAGATAAACCAGAGAATCAACAAATCAAACATAACATAAAGATGCTACAGACACAATTCTCCATGTTGATCAGTCAGGAGATAGAATGGAAAATAAAGCAGATGAGACAAAAAAATTTTGAATTAGCGAACAAAACAGGAAAATTATTGGCATGGCAATTAAGGAAACGTCAAAATCAAAATATGATAGTGAAGATAAATATGGAAGGAAAAGTGACTGAGGAGCCAAAGGAAATAAAGAAAGCCTTTCAAAAGTTTTACAAAGAGTTGTATTGTAAAAAGAAAGAAGAGGAGAAGAAGATCAGTGATTATTTAAGCAAACATGGATTGAAACAAATCCCAGAAGAGGAAAGAAAGAAACTCAATAATAGGATAACAAGGCAAGAAGTACATCAGGCAATAACGAGAATGAAAGTAGGAAAAGCCCCAGGACCAGATGGATTATCAGCAAAATATTATAAAGTTTTAAACGGACAGCTGATACCGATTTTAGAAGAAGTGATGAATGATATTCTTGCAGGAGGAAAGATCCCAAATACATGGAAGGAAGCGTATATTACATTGATTCCAAAACCAGGAGCGGATGGCTTAGAAGTCAGAAATTATAGACCAATTTCTTTATTGAACAACGATTATAAGCTGTTTGCAGACATTATGTCCAAGAGATTGAAAGAAGTTTTGAATGAAATGATATATAAGGATCAAGCTGGTTTTCTTCCTGGTAGACAGTTAAAGGACAACGTTAGACATATAATAGATGTAATAGAATATCTGGAAACCAAGATAGATAAGCCAGCAGTATTAATGTTTGTGGATGCGGAGAAAGCATTTGACAATATATCTTGGCAGTTTATGAAGAAAAATCTGGAATCAATGGTTGGCAAAGATTCTTTTTTGAATGGGATTGAGGCAATATATTCAGAACAAAAAGCAAGATTGATAATTAATAACACATTAACGGAATATTTTGACATCACAAAAGGAACTAGACAGGGGTGTCCCTTATCCCCTTTATTATTCATCATGGTCCTGGAAGTACTATTGAATAGATTAAGAGATCTTTCAACTATTAGAGGAATTAAGGTAGGTGCAAAGCAATTTAAAGTGAAAGCCTTCGCGGATGATTTGGTCTTAACTCTAGAAAATCCTAATGAAAGTGTTGCAGCGGCTATAGAAGAAATTGAGAAATTTGGACAATTAGCAGGATTTAAACTAAATAGACAGAAAACAAAGGTGATGGCAATGAATATGACGAAAGAGGAAAAGCAAGAGTTACACCTAAAATATGGGTTCGATGTGGCAAAAAAAGTAAAATACCTTGGAATATGGATGACAGCAAAGAACATTAATTTATATAGTAATAATTATGAACCAGTATGGAGAGAAATAAAGAAAGACCTGGAAAGGTGGACTAATATGAACATGTCATTCTTAGGAAGAATAGCAGCAATTAAGATGAATATCTTACCTAAAATGTTATTCTTATTTCAAACTATACCTGTGGTGAAGGGTACAAGACAATTTCAAGAATGGCAAAAGATTTTGTCAAGATTTCTCTGGCAGGGGAAAAAACCTAGAATAAAACAAAAAATTTTGGTAGACAGAAAAGAAAGAGGTGGTTTCTCCCTGCCAGACTTAAGACTTTATTATGAAGCGTCTTGTATGTGTTGGATTAAAGAGTGGATAACGTTGAAGAATACTGACCTGCTAGATCTGGAAGGTTTTAACAATAGATTTGGGTGGCATGCATATTTATGTTATGACAAAAAGAAATCTCATACTGGGTTTACCAATCATGTGATAAGAAGATCTCTGTACGAGGTGTGGGAAAGAAATAAAATGCTGTTAGAGACCAAAAAACCATGGTGGGTCTCACCAGCAGAGGTATTAACAGTGAAGAAAGTAAATATGGAGGGGAGGTGGGCCACTTATGAGGAAATTTTGATAAGAACTGATAAAGGATGGAGACTTAAACCCTATGAAGAAATCAAAGGAGTTTTAACAGGATGGATACAATACCATCAAATAAATGATGTTCTTAGGGAAGACAGGAAAATAGGTTTTGAGGACAAAAGGTCCAAATTCCAAATAGAAGTGCTAGAAGGCAAAACAAAGCTTCTGTCAAAAATGTACAATTTGTTATTAGAATGGTATACGAAGGATGAGTTGACAAAAGAAGTGATGATCAAGTGGGCAAAAGATTTTGGGCACAATATTGAGTATGACGCGTGGTTGAAATTATGGACTCAAACGTTGAGATTTACAGCATGTACTGCTTTGAAAGAAAATGTGTATAAGATGATGTATAGATGGTATTTAACACCAGTTAAATTAGCCAAAATGTATAGAATGAGTGACAAAGCTTGCTGGAAATGTAAAGAGAGAGATGGTGAATTTTATCATATGTGGTGGACATGCGATAAGGTAAAAAGATTTTGGGAGATGTTATATAATGAGTTGAAAAAGATGTTTAGATATACTTTCCCAAAAAAACCTGAAGCATTTTTACTAGGAATAATGGGAGGAGAGATTAGAAAAGAAGATCAAGTACTGTTTATGTATGCGACAACCGCGGCTAGGACTTTGTTAGCCCAAAAATGGAAATTACAAGAAATTCCAACGATTGAGGAGTGGCAGATTAAAATGATGGACTATGCTGAACTCGCAAGGATGACTTGCAAGATCCGCGACCAGGGGGAGACAAGGTTTCAAAAAGACTGGAGTAAATATGTGGATTATATGGAGAAAAACTGTAGATCTTTAAAAACACTTGCAGGATTGAAATAAATCCTATGAATTGACCAAACAGTCAAAAAGGAACTGCAAAAATGTAGTAAACAAGAAACCCGCATGAAGGGAGGGGGGGAAGTCGTAGCTCGGCAGAGCAAAATGTTAGATGAAAATTTATAATGTTGTGTATAAAAGAATGTTTTTTTTTATTATTTTAATTCGGATAAATTGGAAATTGAATAAAAATTATTTAAAAAAAAAAAATAAACCACTGAGCCTCTTGGGCTGGCCAATCAGAAGGTTGGCGGTTCGAATCCCTGCGACAGGGTGAGCTCCCGTTGCTCTGTCCCAGCTCCTGTCAACCTAGCAGTTCAAAAGCACTCCAGTGCAAGTAGATAAATAGGTACCGCTGTGGCGGGAAGGTAAACGGCGTCTCTGTGCGCTCTGGTTTCCGTCACAGTCTCCCATTGCGCCAGAAGCGGTTTAGTCCTGCTGGCCATATGACCCGGAAAGCTGTCTGTGGAACAACGGCGGCTCCCTCGGCCTGAAAGCGAGATGAGCACTGCAACCCCATAATCACCTTTGACTGGATTTAACCGTCCAGAGGTCCTTTACCTTTACCTTGGCAAGGCAACTGCAGCAATGTTGGCAACCTTGAGAGACAATGGAGTGCGCCTCTGGAGGTGAAGTCAAACCATTGCATGAGCAGCACCAAAATGACCTCCCTGTGGTGCAAACCTGGGCAGTGTGTCTGGAGGCCCTGGGCTGCCCAGATGACAAGAACCCCCTCTCAGCCTTGCTGATGGTGTCCAAAGGAAAGCAGAGCAAGGTGTCTGGCAGTAGTTGCTGTAAGGAGGTGTACGAGACACTATCCAACCACTTTGGGGACTCCACTCTGGATTTGGGGTTTATTCCTGAGCATTTTCTTCTCCCAAAAATATCCCACAAGGCAGCAGAGGTTTAGGATCAGGGTTTTCCTTCTCCTAGATGTGCTTCCCTGTTGTCCTTGTCCATGGAGTTTTCTTGGCAGGGATACTGGAGTGGCTTGCCAGTTCCTTCTCCAGGTGGATCACGTTTGGTCAAAACTCTCCACTTTGACCTGTCCATCTTGGGTGGCCCTGCATGGCATAGCTCATAGCTTCTCTGAGTTATTCAAGCCCCTTCGCCACGACAAGGCATATCAACAAGCTCAGATATGCAGATGACACAACCTTGATGGCAGAAAGTGAAGAGGAATTAAAGAACCTTTTAATGAGGGTGAAAGAGGAGAGCGCAAAATATGGTCTGAAGCTCAACGTCAAAAAAAACCAAGATCATGGCCACTGGTCCCATCACCTCCTGGGAAATAGAAGGGGAAGAAATGGAGGCAGTGAGAGATTTTACTTTCTTGGGTTCCATGATCACTGCAGATGGTGACTGCAGCAGTCATGAAATTAAAAGACGCCTGCTTCTTGGGACAAAATAAAAAAAATTCCTTCCAGCAGCACCTTAAAGACCAACTAAGTTTTTATTTTGGTATGAGCTTTCGTGTGCATGCACACTTCTTCAGATAGCTCATACCAAAATAAAAACTTAGTTGGTCTTTAAGGTGCTGCTGGAAGGAATTTTTTTATTTTGTTTCGACTACGTCAGACCAACACGGCTACCTACCTGTAACTGCTTCTTGGGAGAAAAGCAATGACAAACCTAGACAGCATCTTAAAAAGCAGAGACATCACCTTGCCGACAAAGGTCCGTATAGTTAAAGCTATGGTTTTCCCAGTAGTGATGTATGGAAGTGAGAGCTGGACCATAAACAAGGCTGATCGCTGAAGAATTGATGCTTTTGAATTCTGGTGCTGGAGGAGACTCTTGAGAGTCCCATGGACTGCAAGAAGATCAAACCTATCCATTCTGAAGGAAATCAGCCCTGAGTGCTCACTGGAAGGACAGATCCTGAAGCTGAGGCTCCAATACTTTGGCCACATCATGAGAAGAGAAGACTCCCTGGAAAAGACCCTGATGTTGGGAAAGATGGAGGGCAGAAGGAGAAGGGGACGACAGAGGACGAGATGGTTGGACAGTGTTCTCGAAGCCACCAACATGAGTCTGACCAAACTGCGGGAGGCAGTGGAAGACAGGAGAGCCTGCCATGCTCTGGTCCATGGGGTCACGAAGAGTCGGACACGACTAAACAACAACAACAGATGTGCTTCCTTCCCAGTTGGACAAGCTCCATCTGCCCCTCACTTCCCTCCACAGCCAGTGCAGAAATCGCCTTCTTGACCATTGGATCCACTCTTGGTCTCATCTGCTCAACCTGCCGGATCCTGTCTTAACATGCAGGGGAAGTCCAAAGACTGGTGTGATTGAAACTTAACCTAACCTTCTGGTATATCAGTGAAAAAGCCACGGTTCCATAATGGAACAGGCACTGCATCATGAAAGGATGGATAGAGAAGGAGGCAGAAGCTCTAGTGCAGGCATCTCAAACCTGCGGCCCTCCAGATGTTTTGGCCTACAACTCCCATGATCCCTAGCTAGCAGGACCGTGGTTGGGGAAGATGGGAACTGTAGTCCAAAACATCTGGAGGGCCGCAGGTTTGACATGCCTGCTCTAGTGTTATAATCCAGAAAACGAATGTAATATTCCTCATGTCTGAATGCACCCAGAGATGGGGAATCACTGCCCCTCCAAATGTTCTGGAGGCTGAAGGTACATGGATCCACATGTGGTGGAACTGTAAAAAGATTAGACAATTTTGGGAAATGGTTTACAATGAATTCAAGAAAATTTTCAAATGTTCCTGCCCTAAAAAACCCGAAGCCTTCCTGCTAGGAATTATGGGTAAGAAAATCCCCCCTCCCAAAAAATAGGGAAATCTTAATGTACACTACAGTGGCCGCCAGAATTTTAATCAAAAGGTTGGAAGGGAGAAACCATCCCATCCAAAGTAGACTGAAAATAAAGTTAAGTGCGTATTTAAGGGATTTGACTCAAAACACAATGGGAAGATTGGAGGTCATGGTAAATTGAATTTCAGAATGGTATACAAAACAAGTACTGTATTAACCAAGGAACAAACAAATGTTTATTTTATTTTGATAAAACTGCTATTGATCCTTTCTGTTGCACATTTTTCAAAACCAAAAAAACAAAATGTTCTGGGGCCTCCAGTGCTCATCAGCTCCAACCAGCTTGGATAAGGGATGGTGTTACTGTTTCTGTAGTCCAGCAAAACATCTGGCAAGCTACAGGATTCCCCATGCTGGTTGTAAGACTTTTCTTACCCTAGACTCTACCTACTGAGCAGGTTGGACCGCCATTTTTTAATTTCCCACAATCCCCTGAAGCAACGCTGCAGGTAGGGCATTCTGGGAAATTTCTAAAGGAGGGCCCCAAGGCTCACTGGTTGTCCACCCCTGCCCCTTGAACCCGCAGCTGCTAAGGAGTGCTCCCTCCTGTTTGTTTTTTCCAGAGAAGCTGGGCGCTGTCAAATGGATTTTGGCTACACAAGAAGCTGCACCGCCACCCAGGGAGACAGTGCGTGTGGCGTCCCGGTGGAGAACCTCTTTGCTTTCTACAAAATAAACCTAACTGCCGAGAGTCGAGGAGTCCAAGTGAGCTCTCCGGAAATGTGCATCCATGGAATGAGCATTGGTAAGCAAGGAAGCTCGGGAAAGTCTCCTTCCCCCTCTCCACAACAACCCTGTGAGGTAGGCTAGGCTAAAAAGAGAGAGAAAGGGTGCGTCCGGCTTCCATCACCCACTGAGCTTCATGGTTGTGTAGGGGATTCAAACCCAGTTCTGCCTAGTCATTGCCTGACCGATACACCCTACAGCTTTGAGCAGAACAAGTTGGCTAGGTGGCAAAACAAGTGGATCCCTCTCATTTGATGCACTGACGTTGTAGCCTTATTGGCTTAATAAGGGTTCCTTAAGTTGCGCCCAGGCAGGGACAAAGACAGTCAATAACGACACCGAGGGTTGAATTCAGAGAAAGAGTTTAATCTCTATATAGAGAGACTCTTGGTGATCCATCCTTCATGACAAGAGCAAAGAAAGACAAATTTGCAAAGATTCTTATACACTTCTTGGGCTCCTTCCCCCTCCTCAGGAATCCACTCTGTAAGTGTGCGCACGCAAGAGGGTCATAGGTTACAAATACACAATGCTGACAATGTAAACTCAGCAAAGCCTTCAGCCTTCAGCAAGGCTAGTTTGTGCATCAAGCTGGAAGTGCATCATCCACTGATAAGCCCCTCTATGCCTCTCGTTCTGTCTTCCAGACAAGGCCAGCTATTCGGCCTTGATGGCAAGCAGGGCATCCTGTCTGTTCCTTTTGCTTACATTACACTTTGACACAGAGACACAGAGGCAATAGAAAGCATTTTAAGGGGGAAAGCATCCAAGGAATATGGGGGCTAAGCCACACAGTCAGAATTATACAATGCAGGCAATGTATCTCTCCCTACAACGTAGCGGTTCGGGGTTGCAGACCCCTTTGCTAATTCTGCAGTTGGGTTCTAGCAGGGAGACTGCCTCCAATGCCTGAGAGCCGCCCAATCAGCCTGAAAGGGGAGCTTTTTAGCCACTGAGAAGACTTGTCTTCTCTCCTTCCGTGCTGACTGGAGCCAATCAGAGTGAAAGGAGGTGGGTCAGTTTCTAAAGTTTCTAGTCTTAAATTCCAGTCCTTTTGATTGATTGATTGATTTTAAGTCCTCATGAGCCCTCTTCAGCATTGTAGTGCTAATTTCTCCTGACAAATCTTTGGAATCCATTTGCCCGAATATTCACATTTTGGCCACACAATTTCACATAATGTACAGTGGTACCTCGGTTTATGAACACAATTGGTTCCGGAAGTCTGTTCATAAACTGAAGCGAACTTTCCCATTGAAAGTAATGGAAAGTGGATTAATCTGTTCCAGACGGTCCGCGGAGTACTTAAACTGAAGCATTCATAAACTGAAGCGAACTTTCCCATTGAAAGTAATGGAAAGTGGATTAATCCGTTCCAGACAGGTCCGCAGAGTACTCAACTTGAAGCGTACTTAACCCGAAGCATGGGTGTCATTGGTTCCGGAAGTCTGTTCATAAACTGAAGCGAACTTTCCCATTGAAAGTACAGTGGTACCTCGGTTTATGAACACAATTGGTTCCGAAGGTCTGTTCATAAACTGAAGCATTCATAAACTGAAGCGAACTTTCCCATTGAAAGTAATGGAAAGTGGATTAGTCCGTTCCAGACGGGTCCGTGGAGTACTCAACCTGAAGTGTACTTAACCCGAAGCATGGGTGTAATTGGTTCCGGACGTCTGTTCATAAACTGAAGCGTTCATAAACTGAAGCGAACTTTCCTATTGAAAGTAATGGAAAGTGAATTAATCCGTTCCAGATGGATCCACGGCATTCATAAACCGAAAATTCGTAAACCGAGGTGTTCATAAACCGAGGTTCCACTGTAATGGAAAGTGACTTAATCCGTTCCAGATGGGTCCGCGGCGTTCGTAAACTGAAAATGTGTAAACCAAGGTGTTCATAAACCGAGGTTCCACTGTAATGCATTTTGCATGCCATTTTCACGAATGCATGCATTTATAGGCACACTTTACCCTATCAAGTGCTTTTTTTGGTTACACATTACTTGTCTGGATGATTGCATTGCAAATTTCAGACATGTACCAATTTCAAAGGATGGCTGTGATTTGGCAAATTAGGTAGATCTGCCTTTACATACCAACCGAATAAGATTTTTTCATCCATCTCAACTTGCAGTGGCAGCTCAGCTTTAAAAACAAATTATGTGCTAAAGCGTGACTGCAGCCAATCAGAGTGAAAGGAGGTGAGGCAGCGACTGAAGATCGACTCGTAGGGTCACCCTGCAGAAACGGTGTGGGAAGATCAAAGTAGAGTCATTCAGCACATTCCGTTTAGGGACAATAAAAACACAACCTTGCTCCAGCTTCGGGAGAACAGTGTGCAAGCTGTGTTTCATGCACTGGGAAACACAACTTTCGCAGTGTGCGGTGGAAGCTGGACGCAAATTCTGTTTCATTCGTGGGAAACATAACTTAGAAGATACTGTAGATATAATTTATCTTAAAGACCATTGCAAACAGTTACAATCATTAGTAGGATTGGAATATCAGCTGTAGTTTAATGGTGAATTTTGGACATAGTGGAGAGGTAAAAGATTTGAATTACAGTGGCACCTCGGTTTTTGAACGTCTTCATTGACAAACGTTTCGGAACTCGAACACCATAAACCCAGAAGTAAATGCTTCAGTTTTCAAACGCACCTCAGAAGTTGAACCAGAAATGCAGCTTCCATGTTGAGATTTCTGTATTGAGGCTTCCATTTTGAGTTTTCGGTTCTCAACCATTTCGGAACTCAAACGGTCTTCCAGAACAGATTACGTTCGAAAACCGAGGTACCACTGTATCGTAAAAGATGCAGGAGGAAATGATTAATAATAGGGGAGGATGGAAGTCCAAAGGATTTCTTGGAATCTTGCTTTTATGTTGTATAGTTGGATACGTGAATGTAAAATTTTAATTTGAAAAACCAAATTGATTATATTAAAAATAAATGAATAGAAGATACTGGAGCGCTCCAAATCATGTGTGGAAACAGCAGATCGAGCTTAAAGGCAACACAAGGAGATCTGGACTGATGGTTGCAATGCAAAAGTTGAAACAACAACAACAAAATTCCTTCCAGTAGCACCTTAGAGACCAACTAAGTTTGTCATAGGTATGAGCTTTCGTGTGCATGCACACTTCTTCAGATACTTCTTCAGATGCACACTTCGTGTGCATGCACACAAAAGCTCATACCTAGGACAAACTTAGTTGGTTTCTAAGGTGCTGCAGATGGTGACAGCAGTCACGAAATTAAAAGACGCCTGCTTCTTGGGAGAAAAGCAATGACAAATCTAGACAGCATCTTAAAAAGCAGAGACATCACCTTGCCGACAAAGGTCCGTATCGTTAAAGCTATGGTTTTCCCAGTAGTGATGTATGGAAGTGAGAGCTGGACCATAAAGAAGGCTGATCGCCGAAGAATTGATGCTTTTGAATTATGGTGCTGGAGGAGACTCTTGAGAGTCCCATGGATTGCTAGAAGATCAAACCTCTCCATTCTTAAGGAAATCAGCCCTGAGTGCTCACTGGAAGGACAGATCCTGAAGCTGAGGCTCCAAGACTTTGGCCACCTCATGAGAAGAGAAGACACCCTGGAAAAGACCCTGATGTTGGGAAAGATTGAGGGCACTAGGAGAAGGGGACGACAGAGGACGAGATGGTTGGACAGTGTTCTCGAAGCTACGAACATGAGTTTGACCAAACTGCGGGAGGCAGTGCAAGACAGGAGTGCCTGGCGTGCTCTGGTCCATGGGGTCTCGACGAGTCGGACACGACTAAACGACTAGACAACAACAAGAAGGTGCTACTGGTAGGAATGTTGCTGTTGTTGTTGTTGTTGTTTCAACTACGTCAGACCAACACGGCTGCCTACCTGTAAGTAATGCAAAAGTTGTTGTTTGTTGTTGTTTGTGGTTGTTGTTATTCCACATCTATGAGATTATTGTAGAATTCAAGAAGGTTGTACAGTGGTACCTCTACTTACAAATAACTCTACTTACGAATTTTTCTACTTACAAATGGAGCTCCATCCGCCATCTTGGATGCGGTTTAGATAGGATTTTTTCTACTTACGAATTTTTAGATAGGGTTGCTTCGACTTACGAATTTTTTCTCCCAATGCATTCCTATGGGATTCGACTTACAATTTTTTTCGACTTACAAATGTGTGTTCGGAACGCATTAAATTCGTAAGTAGAGGTACCACTGTATAATCTTAGAAAGGTCCGTTTGCTGCGACTATCAGGGAGAAACCCCTGCCCTTCTGGGTTTGACACTGCACTGTTGGATACTCACGCCGACTTTCTCTTACCACCCCAAATCTAGTGAAACTGAGCGCACCTGAAGTTAGCATCGCTGAAGCCAACAGGTCGCGGTGCTTCTACCTGGAATGGAACATCCCCGGCGATGAGGTGCTGTCTATGTTAGAGACTGAGTACGAGATCCAGTTCCGCAATGTGGCAGAGACCTCCTGGATGCAGGTGGGCGAGCCCTGTGCCTTGACGTTTGACAAAAGACAGGTCCCTGCCCCAAGGGGGCTTGCAAATCTGACTGCGTCCCATGCACAGTTAAAGCACATGGTCCTCTAAAAATCCTGAGAACTGCAGTTTAGTGAGGGTTCTGGGAATCGTAGTTCTATGAGGGGTAAACTACGGTTCCCAGGGTCCATTCGGGGCAGGGGATGTGCTTTAAATAAATACAGTATATGCAGCCTGGGAAATATCAGAGAAAGATAATAATATTAATACTTTATTATTTATATCCCGCCCATCCAGCTGGGCTTCCCCAACCACACTGGGCGGCTCCCAACAGATTGAAAACAGAATAAAAGATCAGATGTTAAAAACTTCCCTAAACAGGGCTGCCTTCAGAAGGGTAAGGGAATGGGTGTTAGGGTGCATGCTCTGGTTATCTCCCGCTTGGACTACTGCCATGCGCTCTCCATGGGGCTATCTTTGAAGGTGACTCAGAAACTACAACTAATCCAGAATGCGGCAGCTAGACTGGGGACTGGGAGCGGCCGCCGAGACCACATAACACCGGTCCTGAAAGACCTCCATTGGCTCCCAGCACATTTCTGAGCACAATTCAAAGGGTTGGTGCTGACCTTGAAAGCCCTAAACCAGGCATAGTTCAAACTTGGCCCTCCAGATGTTTTGGGACTACAACTCCCATCATCCCTAGCTAACAGGACCAGTGGTCAGGGATGATGGGAATTGTAGTCCCAAAACATCTGGAGGGCTGAGTTTGCCTATGCCTGCCCTAAACGGCCTTGGCCCACTAGACCTGAAGGAGCATCTCCACCCGCATTGTCCAGCCTGGACACTGAGGTTCAGCTCTGAGGGCCTTCTGGCAGTTCCCTCCCTGCGAGAAGTGAGGTTACAGGGAACCAGGGAAGAGGGCCTTCTCGGTGGTGGCGCCCTCCCATCAGATGTCAAGGAAATATACAAGTACCTGACTTTTAGAAGACATCTGAAGGCAGCCCTGTTTAGGGAAGCTTTTAATGTTTGGTGTTATATTGTGCTTTTAATATTCTGTTGGGAGCCGCCCAGAGTGGCTGGGGAAACCCAGCCAGATGGGCAGGGTATGAATGAATAAATAAATAAATAAATAAATAAGTTGTTGTTTTTCACACACGCTGAAGCTTAGTTCCAGTAATGCAGGTGTCTCCAGAGCAGGACCCTCCCAATGGCAACATCCATCAGATGGTGACCACCAGGCTTGGGGAGATCCAGAGGCTTCACCGTCAAAATGTTTCCTTGTATATAATTTATTTTATCAATCACGCGACATAGGTTGACTAGACCTACGGTAGGACTCAGTTATACAGCTGCAAATAAAACATTTTAAGTGCGCTGTAAAGGGCATTATACAAATGTGACACTAGATGGTGATGGTGAGCTATGGGAAATTCAATTTATTTTTCAAAACTTTTTTTTAAAAGCATTTTCACAGCATTTTTTTAAAATATGTGTGTAGATCAGGCATAGGCAAACTCAGCCCTCTGGATGTTTTGGGACTACAATTCCCATCATCCCTGACCAATGGTCCTGTTAGCTAGGGATGATGGGATTTGTAGTCCCGAAACATCTGGAGGGCCGAGTTTGCCTACGCCTGGTCTGGATTCCACCTTAGAGTGCAGAAGGCTTGGCCTCCCAAAAGGAGCCCGCTGGGCAGTTCAAGGCCACTGGCCTTATCATGTTGGCTTTTGTGAGGCTGGGGAGATGGAAACACATGGCCCAAGGCAAGTGGCCTGAACCTCATGCTCATCTGACTCCCCTCTAACATTCACTGCAAAGTCCCCATGTTTGGGGTCACAGCAATCCTTGTCTCTAACTGCCCCTCCATCCTATAACTCAGTGATGGGGAACCTGAAGCAAGGGATGATTGACTCTATCGCATTTCAGTTTTTCTCAGCTAAATTTAGCTACATTTTAATCAGAGTAGACCCATTGTAATGAATGCACATGACTAGGCTAGGCTCAATAATTAGTATAGGTCTACTCTAAGTAAAATTTAGTTGAAGGCCACCCTCCATTTCTCATTTTTCTAAGTTCCAGTCCATTTGATTTTTTTTAATTAAAAAATCCTCATTAAACCTTATCAGCATTGTAGTGCTAATTTCTCCTGACAAAAATTTGGAAGCCGTCTGCCCTAATATTCACATTTTGAGTACGCAATTTCACATAATATAATGTATTCTGCTTGTCATTTTCACGAATGCATGTATTTATAGGCACACTTTACCCTATCGAGTGCTTTTTTTGTACGCATTACTTTGTTGGAGGGCTGCATTGCAAAATTCAGACATGTACCAATTTCAAAGGATGGCTGTGATTTGGCAAATTAGGTAGATCTGCCTTTACATGCTAACCGAATAAGATTATTTCATCCGCCTCAACTTGCAGTGGCAGCTCAGCTTTAAAAACAAATTATGTGCTAAAGCAGGGGTCCCCAAACTAAGGCCCGGGGGTCGGATGCGGCCCAATCACCTTCTAAATCCGGCCCGCGGATGATCCAGGAATCAGCATATTTTCATATGAGTTGAATGTGTCCTTTTATTTAAAATGCATCTCTGGGTTATTTGTGGGGCATAGGAATTCGTTCATATTTTTTTTCAAAATATAGTCCGGCCCCCCACAAGTTCTGAGGGACAGTGGAGCGGCCCCCTGCTGAAAAAGTTTGCTGACCCCTGTGCTAAAGCATACTTCCCCCTCCCCAATATTTCTCCTCCCGCAAAGGTCAATTTTACATTGTCTGAAAATGCTCCTGGCTTTGCAAACATCTGCCACGTCTCCCCCTTCACCAACTACTCTGTCCAAGTGAGGGCAAAATACCTCCATGAAGTTTCCTTCGCCATCAGCGGCGGGCGTCCTTTCTGGAGTGACTGGAGCCGTGAGAGATTTGTGAGGACCCTGCCTGAAGGTAAGGTGAACTCTGTTGTGCTTAGAGGCGACACTGGTCCTGTTAGCTAGGGATGATGAGAGTTGTAGTTCCAAAACAGCTGGAGGGCCGAGTTTGCCTATGCCTGCTCTAATTTCTTAATGTTGTGATGCACTTGCTTGTATCTTTTTCTTCTTCCTGAATTCTCTTGACATGAGAAGAGCCGCAGGATCTGGCCAATGGCCCCTCTAGTCCAGCATCCTGTTATCACGGAGGCCAGCCAGATGCCCCTTCTGGGAAACCCGCAAGCAGGATTCGAACACAAGAGCAACTCTCCCATCCTGCGGCTCCTAGCGACTGATATTCGGAAGCATTGCTGCGTGCAACTTGGGAGACAGACCCACTGGCCTTTTCCTCCGTGGATTTGTCTACTCTTCTTTCAAAGCCATCCCAGTTTTTGTTTTATAAGGCATTTTATTGAATTTTCCAAATAAACACATTTAAAACAATAAACAAAACAAACAGACATTCAAAAACAAATAACACACACATCTATCTTTTTAACAATTATTCCCAAATTTCTCCTTCTCAATGCTCTGCCGAGCTTGACTTCCCTCCCTCCCCTCATTTGGTTTTCTATTCTGCTCTTATCTCGCAGTTCCTTTATTCCATCCATTTAAAATCAATTTGTAGGATTTATTTCAGTCCTGCAAGTGTCTTTAAACTTCTACAGTTCTTTTCCATATAATCCACAAATTTACTCCAGTCTTTTTGGAACCTTGTTTCCCCCTGGTTCCGGATCCTGCTGGTCAGTCTCGCTAGTTCCGCATAGTCTATCATTTTTGTCTGCCACTCTTCAATCGTCGGTAAATCCTGAGTTTTTCATTTTGGGGCTAATAGAGTCCTAGCCGCGGTTGTCACATACAAAAATATTATATAATCCTCTCAAAGCCACCCCAGTTTGGTGGCCAACATCACGGAGTCCCGGGGTGGTGGTGGAGCGAATTCTGTAGTTTCCGCTGGGTGAATAAAGTGCTTTCTCTGATCTGTACTGAATCTTGGCGTTTTGTTTCTGCTGCAGTTCCGTCAGCAGGACCAGCTCTTTGGAGGAAATTAGGACACCCTGATGGCTATGGAAACAGAGTGGTTGTCCTCATGTGGAAGGTAGGGTGGGATACCCAATGCACCGACACCGTGGAGTGAAAGGGTGCTGCCAGTGTGCCAAGAGCTGCAGGCGGCACAGTGCCAACATCATTGTCTGAGCGCAAGCCTGTTGCTGGATGGGTGAAAGTTTCGTGGCACAAAGACAGTGTCTCGATGTCCAGACAGAGTTGCCTGAGGGCCCGCATTTGGTGTATATAATGTAGGGGCACGCATATGATGTTTGGTGTACAGCGGTACCTCCGGTTGTGGACAGGATCCGTTCCGGAGCTCCAGTCGGATCCTGCTGCCAGAGGGACCGCTTGTGCGCATGCGCGCATGGCAAAAACCTGGAAATATACTGTCTTTTCCAGTCTATAAGTGTATAAGACGCCCCCTATTTTGGGGGACTTTGATTTTTTAAAAAATGGGGGGAGATAGCCCCCATGTATAAGATGCCCCCAAATTCTGGACATTATTTTTTAGGGGGGGAATCTAGTCTTATACACGGGAAAATACAGTAGTTCCGGGTTTGCCGCTTACATATCCCGATGTTTACGTAACCGGGGGGATACGTAAGTGGAGGTATGACTGTATATGATGTTTGGTGTAGGGACAGGGGTGGTGCTGTGGTCTAAACCACTGAGCCCCTTGGGCTTGCCGATCGGAAGATCAGCAGTTCGAATCCCCATAACGGGGTGAGCTCCCGTTGCTCGGTCCCAGCTCCTGCCAACCTAGCGGTTCAAAAGCACGTCAAAGTGCAAGTAGATAAATAGGTACCGCTGTGGTGAGGAAAGTAAGTGACATTTCCGTGCGCTCTGGTTTCCGTCACAGTCTCCCATTGCGCCAGAAGCGGTTTAGTCCTGCTGGCCACATGACTCGGAAAGCTGCCTGCAGACAAATGCCGGCTTCCTCAGCCTGAAAGCGAGATGAGCACCACAACCCCATAATCTCCTTTGACTGGACTTAATCGTCCAGGGCTCCTTTACCTTTTTTTTACCTATATGATATATACCATATTTCTCACCCTTGTGGAGGTTGGGGTGGTACAGATTCCCCAAGGAATGTGTTGGGATGCTGTTGATCTCTCCCTGGGAGGAAAGAACACCCCCCTTTGTGGCAACCATTTTCTTTTCTTTTTTAAAAAATAATTTTTTGCATTTTCAATTCTACCAAAAAAAAAGGAGAAGATGAAAAGAAACAGAATAGAAACCCTTTAGACTTCCCTTCCCTTTTGTGGTTCCTTATGCTATTATTTTATTTCCACTTCTTCTCAAAAATTCCAATTACTATTAATCCATAATCAATCCATAATTCATTATACACCTTTAGGCGCCAGGCAAAAACGTTCCTTTTTAACCAGGCCTTTGGTTGACCTGATTGCATCCTATGCCCTTTTAAAATGTGGATCTTCTTTTTTTGGGGTGTGTGTTATTGGGCTATTGATTTTCTTTTGATTTTAGATATTGTGATCTTTTCTGCGAATCGCCCTGAGACCTCTGGCCATAGGGAAGTATATAAATTCAATAAAGAATAGTAATAATAATTAATTCAATTTTTTCTTACTACAAGATTTCCGTGTGTAGTTGTTTACAATAGTTTTCTTCAAATACACTATATGCTTTCCCCCATTTCTAATTAAAATTTGATTTTTCTTGGTCCCTGACTCTTCTTTCAGCATAGTTCATTAATTTTGGTGATATAGGAATTCTAAGGTCTTATATATATAAAACAAATGTTCATAAATGTACAAGGCAAGCACATACGCAAGTATATAAACCACATGTCTGAAATCATACAGCAATCCTGAAGCCATTTTGACTCTCCCAAATTGACCTCAAATATTTCTCTGCAAGGAGGAAGGAAATGGGGAAAGCTTTTTCCAGTTGTTTTTGGATTGTAGGGGCTTACACACCTTCCTGTAAATACAGTCTGGCAAGTATCTGTTAAGCTGAACACACATAATCAATATGCCTAAGAGATTCAGGAACTAAGTATTTACCATCTCCAAAGAATGGCCAGGCTACCCAGAAAAGGCAATTGATAAGGTATCAGGTATCCTGGCAAACAGGAGAGAAGCAACACACTTAAATTTCTGCTGGGGACCACCTCTTTCTGTGATGTATGTATGATGTTTTGGTGGGTGGTCTTGAGCTACAGGGTAGCCAATTCCAAAGGTCTATACAAGAGCTTGCACACCCTTGTTCAGGGTTCTCCTCCCTCCTGCGTGTGGTGAGTGGGAACCCTGTTGCAACAGTTAATAAAGATCAGGCTTACCAGCCGCGTTGCTTCTCAGTATTCTCTGGTTGGCCTCTGTTCTTTTCTCCTACCAATAGGGAACCCACTTAAGAACTCTGTACGGGCTCCAGAATACCCCATAAGGGAAAAGGAGCAGTTTTTTTTTCTTATGACAGTTGCAACCATTTCCTTTTGCTTCCGCCTTTCAGCCCCTGACGCCAAAGGAGGCAAACGGTGAGATCCTGGGATACAGCCTTCACTCGCAAAAGAGAGAGGAGCCCGCGGCCCTGCAGTGCTTCACTCCAGACCTGCAGTGTAGCCTCCTCCTCCCGGCCGGAGAGGAATTTACGTTCCTTGTGGTGGCCACCAACATGGTGGGCATGTCCCCTCCGACCAAACTCGTGGTCCCGCCATCCGGCAGTCAAGAAGGTGAAGTAGGAGTGTGGGGAACGGCAAATGCCATTTTGACCTTTGTGCGGTAGGCTGGATTCTATGCACATTCGCACAGCAAGAGCTTTCGTCCAGCAAGCAAGACTTTAAGGACACATTCCTTAGGCCCAGGCTATCCAAAGGACCGCATCCTCCCATAGGGGAGTGGGTGGCGCTGTGGTCTAAACCACTGAGCCTCTTGGGCTTGTCGATCGGAAGGTCGGCGGTTCGAATCCCCGCGACGGGGTGAGCTCCCGTTGCTCCGTCCCAGCTCCTGCCAACCTAGCAGTTCGAAAGCACACCAGTGCAAGTAGATAAATAGGTACCGCTGTGGCAGGAAGGTAAACGGCGTTGCCGTGCGCTCTGGTTTCCGTCACAGTCTCCTGTTGCACCAGAAACAGTTTAGTCCTGCGGGCCACATGACCCGGGAAGTTGTCTGCGGACAAACACCAGCTCCCTCGGCCCGAAAGCGAGGTGAGCGCCGCAACCCCAGAGTCTCCTTCGACTGGACTTAACCGTCCAGGGGTCCCTTACCTTATCCTCTTAAATGAACCTGCGCAGGCCCTGAGACCTTTGGGGGAAGCCCTGTTCTCTGGCACGCTTGGGGGTGAGGTGGGGTAATGTGGGAGAAGGCCTTCTCAGCTGTTGCTCCCAAACTTCAGATCTTCTGACCAAACTGACGTTTTGGAGAGTTGGTGAGCATTCCGTGACTCTGGTGTTCTTTTTTCCCCCCCTAGCTCTGCCCTCCCTGCCGCCCGTCCTGGTGTCTCCAGCAGGGGACCACAGCCTCCTCTTGCGCTGGCCCCTTCCCAGCAACCCAATGACAGTCTACATTTTCGAATGGGGTCAACTCCCCGCGAAAGAGGGCAGAGACATGTCCTGGTGTTATCAGCCAGCAAACGTTGGCCATGTGTTCATTACAGGTGAGCGGAGGCAAGCACCTGATAGACATGAGTCAACCGTGTGATGCAGCAGCAAAAGAAGCTAATGCCATTATTGGTTGGGTCAGCAGGATTCCGGTGATGGGGGGAGCAGGGAAACCAAACAGTTTTGCGCTATTTTCTCTCTTATGGAATCTTTTCATTCCTCTCCAGAAGCAATTGAGCCAGGAAAGCTCTATGAACTGAAAATTTTCGCCCTCATAGATGGCAAGATCTGGGCCTCGGGTTCTACTAGTGCTTACTCCAAGCAGATTGGTAGGTGGGACCAGAAAGTATTCCATTATTACATCCATCGAAACTTATTTACACTGTTGAATTTATCTCAATGCTGCCAATGTTTTCAGGTGTACACAATTCCCCCCCCCCCATGTAGTCAATGAACGTTTTCCAATCTTCTCTAAATGTATGTTCTTCTCGTTCTCTTATTCTGTATGTTGAATCTGCAAGCTGCGCATATTCCATCGGTTTAAGTTGCCATTCTTCTTTAGTTGGGACTTTGCTCATTTTCCATTTTTGGACTAACAAAACACAGGCCGCATTAGTGGCGTACATAAATAACCCTTTTTGACACCTTTTTAAAACCAGAGTTTATATAAAAAAATTAACTCTGATTTTTTTATAAAAAAAAGTAAATGCACCCATGGCCACGTTTTGTGCTCCCCACCCAACCCTGTACCGCCACAGGAAAGCATAACACAGATGTTCAGAGCATCAACATACCTGTGCCCCATTCCAGGACACTCCATTCCGCTCCCCCTGCCATGTGGCTTTTCATCCTCTCCCCCAATCATGAGCCTAGCATCCTATGCCTAATGAGAATTCTCTGTCTTCACTAGCCTGTGTCCCCCTCCCACTATTAGTGCCCCTCCCAAAAATATATATTTTTGGTACTTCCACAAACCGGGGTTCCTCCACCCAGTGGCGTAGGAAGTTGCTCGGGCACCCGGCGCGGCAAACATGACGTGCACCCGGGGGGGGCGGCGGGGTGTCGCTACATGCGCAGCATTGCTATGCGCAGCATTGCTATGTACATGCGCAGCATTGCTATGTACAACATATGTGTCGCTACATACGACCATACCTGCCAAGTTCCTCTCTGAAAAATGAGGGACCGGACCAAAATTAGCATGCCGGAAGTAGCGCGGCGGCCATTTTGGAACTGGGCGGAGCATGCTCAGAAGTGACTTTGGATGCTGCTGTGCCCAGTTCCAAAATGGCTGCCACACCAGAAGTCGCGCTGCAGCCATTTTGGAACTGGGCACAGCAGCATCAAAAGTCACTTCTGAGCATGCTCCGCCCAGTTCCAAAATTGCCGCCGCGCCAGAATAAACCGGGGGGGAAACTAAAAAAATCCATTTTTTCGGCTGGGGACAGCAGGAGAAACGGGGGTTTCCCGGGGAAAACGGGAGACTTGGCAGCTATGCATACGACGCATGCATCGCTACGTAGCGGGGTGCCAGCGCAGCCGCTCACGCTGCCCCCCAAAAGACGGAGCTAGGAACGGGCCGCCCCCTCTGCTCCCCCCTTACTATGCCCCTGCCTCCACCACCTCGAAGCCTGCTGCCATTTTTGGCTCTGAAATGAACGGCACTCAAGTCCTGAGCGTAGGGAATAGAAGGAACAGAGATTATCCTGGATAGACCAGAAGGAATGCAAGGCAGCAGTGTAAGGATAAGGAGAACGAACCCTGAGTTTCCTGGAGAATTTAAATGGAGCATTCGATTTGTGTGTCCATAAACCGATGCTCATCTTTCACCCTCTCCTCTGCTCTCCCCCCTTCCCCTCCTCCTTCGTTCCTTCTTCAGCTCCTCTCCGTGCACCGACTTTATATCCCGTCCAAGTCTGGAAGTCTCAGGTCGAGTTGCAGTGGGAGATTCTCCCTTTGGAGGAACGCGGCGGGGTGATACGAAACTATACTGTCTTCTACAAAAAAGAGGGGGAAGACGAGCATAGTAAGAGTGTGCTTCGTTCTGTCCTGACAGGGAACACACACATCCCATTGCAAAAAATGTGGCTGTGGTTGCTTTGACATTTTTTTAAAAGACGCACCAAGTTTCTAGACCTTAAGGCGCGGGGAGGCAAACTAAGGCCCGGGGGCATACTAATTCGCTAATCAACACGAGCGACTGAAGTCAAGAAAGAGAGAAGCTTGGTGGCCTCTATAAGCCATCAGCATGGGCGTTGCAGTGCTGTATTTTCAACTCTGAAATGCGCAATTGCTTATGTATACCTGAAGAAGCATCTCCACTCCCATCGTCCATCCCGGACACTGAGGTCCAGCTCCGAGGGCCTTCTGGCAGTTCCCTCCCTGCGCGAAGTGAGGTTATAGGGAACCAGGCAGAGGGCCTTCTCGGTAGTGGCACCCGCCCTGTAGATGTGTGCTTTGATTTAAAATGCATCTCTGGGTTATTTGTGGGACATAGGAATTATTATTATTATTATTGTTATTGTTATTATTAATTTATACCCCACCCATCTGGCTGGGTTTTCCCCGCCACTCTGGGCGGCTTCCAACAAATACCAAAATACATTAAAATATCACAGATTTAAAACTTCCCTAAACAGGGCTGCCTTGAGGTGTTTTCTAAATGTCAGGTAGTTGTTTATCTCCTTGACCTCCGGTGGGAGGGCGTGGACAGCTGTCCATGGACAGCTGTGAGTCCAAAATGACTCCCAGGCTGCGCACCTGGACCTTCAGGGGCACAGTGACCCCATTCAGGACCAGAGAGTCCCCCACACCTGCCCACCTCCTGTCCCCCCAAAACAGTACTTCTGTCTTGTCAGGATTCAACCTCAATCTGTTAGCTGCCACCCATCCTCCAACCGCCTCCAGGCACTCACACAGGACATTCACTGCCTTCACTGGTTCTGATTTAAAAGGAATTCATTCATTTTTCTCTCTCTCTTCTAAATATAGTCTGGCCTGCCACACGGTCTAAGGAACAGTGGGCAGGCCCCCTGCTGAAAAAGTTTGCTGACCCCTGCCCTAATGGGAAGCCCAAAAGCACAACCCAAGCACAAATTTGCAGAGCAGAGCCGCCAAGGCTGGTAGGCATTGGTAGCCTTCTTTTTGCTTCAAAGACAGCCCCTCTGTCTTGTTTTCCAGCGGCGGTGGTCCTGGACAACTCCATCCATGGCTACCTCATTGAAGGCCTGGTTCCTAGCTCCGTCGTGACGGTCTTCATCACGGTCGCCAACGATGCAGGGAGTACAGATGGACCCATTCTGAGCATCCACACCAAGGACTCCGGTGAGGGAACATGGTGGCGTCTCCTGGGCTTGGATTTCCTCTCTGTCCCTGCATCCGAAGTGTTGCCACCTTTTCCATTCAGCCCCGTGCATGCGCCTTTAATAGGGCCCTGTTCCGCCAGGCAGTAGGAAGCTGCAATCCTGGAAGCTTCCAGACCATTGGAGTCCATCGAGCAGCGTGACGACACCCTTACAATTTATTATATAGCAAGATAAGTTATGGAGAAGCAGCAGGCCCTCTCGAGATCCTGCAACTTTTTGTACTGATCCACAAAACTATCCAAGTGACTAATTTACTGGATGCCCCCTCTAAAAGAGGCAGCCGTGGGGTTATTTTCATACAAGCCCATATTTTACCCCCATTTACTTGCTCGCTACAGTTGCCCTACACTGAATCAGTCAATTTGTTTGTTTGTTTGTTTGTTTGTTTGTTTGTTTGTTTGTTTGTTTTATATGCATTTCTTATACATTTCAACAGAAGGGGTAACCGAAAGTAATAAAAACTAGGGTGGGGGGAAGAGCTACATATTACATATTCTATTACAGTGGTACCTCTACTTACGAATTTAATGTGTTCTGAACACACATTTGTAAGTCGAATAAATTTGTAAGTCGAATCCCATAGGAATGCATTGGGAGAAAAAATTCGTAAGTCGAAGCAACCCTATCTAAAAATTCGTAAGTAGAAAAAATCCTATCTAAACCGCATCCAAGATGGCGGACGGAGCTCCATTTGTAAGTAGAAAAATTCGTAAGTAGAGTTATTTGTAAGTAGAGGTACCACTGTACGTTCAAAAATACAATCATTGGTGGATTTCCCTTTCTCTCCTTCTTTGGTTCCTTTTATCTTCCACGTCCTCTCGCCTCTTCTTAGTTTCCCCAATCTTTCTCGACTCCTCCCATTAATTCTAGTTTTAACTGAATGTTGCTGAAAATACTAACATCCTGCCAGGCTAATTGTCTGTTTATAATCATTTTTCATATACAGTCGTACCTTAGATCGCGAACGCCTTGGTACTCAGACATTTTGGCTCCCAAATGCCACAAACCTGGAAGTGACTGTTCCGGTTTGCCAACGTTCTTTTGGAACCCGAACGTCTGATGTAATTACGTCCAAAAAAAAAGGGGCTTCTGGGTTTGGGGAAAAGGTCTATTTGAACATTTTGCTTTAAGTTCATTATAATTCATTTCCCAATAATCCTTCATTATACTGCAAGACCACCACATGCGGTAATAATAATAATAATAATAATTTATTATTTATACCCCGCCCATCTGGCCGGGTTCCCCCAGCCACTCTGGGCGGCTTCCAACAAAACAGAAATTCTAAAATACAAAAATCCATCGAACATTAAAATACAGAAATCCATCAAACATTAAAAGCTTCCCTAAACAGGGCTGCCTTGAGATGCCTTCTAAAGGTCTGGTAATTGTTGTTCTCTTTGACCTCTAGTGGGAGGGCATTCCACAGGGTGGGTGCCACTACCGAGAAGGCCCTCTGCCTGGTTCCCTGTAACTTGGCTTCTCGTAGTGAGGGAACCGCCAGAAGGCCCTCGGAGCTGGACCTCAGTGTCCGGGCAGTACGATGGGGGTGGAGACGCTCCTTCAGGTATACCGGACCGAGGCCGTTTATTCCTTCTACCTCCTTACATTTCCATTCAGTCAATTTAGTTCAGTATTGCCCGCACTGACCGGCAGCAGCTCTCCAGGTTTTCGGGCAGGAAACCTTGCTCATCCTTGCTTGGAAACGCCATCGGAGATTGAGATTGAGCCTTTCTGCTTTCAAGGCAAGATGCTCCACCATTGATAAATAACCTTTATCAGCTCATACCAAAATAAAAACTTAGTTGGTCTTTAAGGTGCTACTGAAGGAATTTTTTTATTTTGCTTCGACTCAGACCAACACAGCTACCTACCTGTAACTAACCTTTATCAGGTTTGCCTCGCTGTGGCTCTTGCACATCAAATTCTTGTTAGAGACACAAGACCAGGCCAGGGGGTGATTTTGGGGTCAGTTGGCAATCCCACCTCATTTCATTCATTTAAAGAACAATTGAGGGGGGGGGCATTCTCTGGGGTGTGTGTTGCAGTGTCATTTATGTAACAAAGGATTTATAATGAAGCGATTGGCTTCCGCCCCCCCAACACATACCGTCTTTTTGGCTCGAATGAAGTCATCTTTCCAATTTAAATCTGTATGACCTTGTACGGTAGCTGTTTCAGTTCGGCAGTCCTGTGTAATTCTATGAAATAAATAACGCTGCGGCTGTATCCCTGTGGACGGCAGGAGGGTGGCATTGGTTTCTCTTTGCCGAATGCCTCGGCCTCCGCGATCTGAAGCTCCCTCTTTCTCTCTCTGCTTTCTCGGCAGATTACGGCGAAACCGAAATTCTCTTCTCCGTCCTTTGCGTGGGGTTCCTCTTCATCCTCCTTGCTGGATTCCTGGCCTGCCTCTGGAAGTATCGGTTGTGCGTGTCCATAAAGTATCACCTTCCCCTGCTCACTTGGTCCAACCCGTTGTTTGCTAGGGCTCCCAACTTTTTCTTCTCTCGCTCTTTTAAAAATAACATCCTCTGGGGACGGCTGCAAGGAATCATTTTGCCGCTCGGCACTGCATGACTCAAGGAAACACCCAGGAGATTGCCCGGCCTGTGGGAAAGTCTCTCCCTTCTGGACTACAGCTTCCATCGGCTCCAGCTGTTGTAGCCATCTCAAACTACAACTACTATGAGCCTCAAGCCACCATGGTCATTTCAAACTACAATTCCCATCAGCACACCGACTTAAGTGTTGTCATGCAAAAGTACCCGGAGAGAACCAGGTTGGCAGAGGCGGGCATGCCCCGTGCCAGGGCTCAGTGGGGCTTCCTCAGAAGCACATTCCGGAAGCCTGGTGCCACCACCGAGGCAGCCCTGTCCACACACACACACACTTCTCCTTCTTGAACTCTGGGCACCACAGTTCAAGAAGGATACTGACAAGCTGGAACGTGTCCAGAGGAGGGCAACCAAAATGGTCAAAGGCCTGGAAACGATGCCTTATGAGGAACGGCTTAGGGAGCTGGGTATGTTTAGCCTGGAGAAGAGAAGCTTAAGGGGTGGTGATATGATAGCCATGTTCAAATATATAAAAGGATGTCATATAGAGGAGGGAGAAAGGTTGTTTTCTGCTGCTGCAGAGAAGCGGACACGGAGCAATGGATTCAAACTACAAGAAAGAAGATTCCACCTAAACATTAGGAAGAACTTCCTGACAGTAAGAGCTGTTCGGCAGTGGAATTTGCTGCCAAGGAGTGTGGTGGAGTCTCCTTCTTTGGAGGTCTTTAAGCAGAGGCTTGACAGGCATATGTCAAGAATGCTTTGATGGTGTTTCCTGCTCGGCAGGGAGTTGGACTGGATGGCCCTTGTGGTCTCTTCCAACTCTACAATTCTATGATTCTATGATTCACACACACCCAGCTCGCACGAGTCTCATTCTGCGAAGGAGACACTTTGAAACTGGACCATAATCTTCTGCCTGTTAGGATGAGATTTTGTTGCTTGGGCTAAGCAAGGAGAGGGAGGGCTGGTGCTTCAGAAACTAGATTTTGCTTTCCTTTTTAATTTTCCGAACTCATTTCAGCTGAAGTCCTTTTTTTAATTAAAAGAAACCTCCCCCTCCACTCTTTTAACTAAAGCAGTGGTGTTCAAAGTCCGTTCCGGGGGCCTAATCCGGCCTGCCGGTCTGTGGCAGTTTATTTCCTGGGGTAAATTCCTAAAAAAAACAAAAAAACTCAACAACTTCAACACCAAAAAAGCTAAACAACTTCAATCCTTAACATCCTTAAAACCACAAAAAAGCTTAACAACTTTGGGGTAAAATCAGGGGAAAAAAGGTCAACAACAAAAGGTCAACAACTTTGGTCGGCCCTCACAGCCCTTCACTTCATCAAATCTGGCCCTCTTTGAAAAAAAGTTTGGACACCACTGAACTAAAGTCTCTGAATTTTTCAGGCTTCGGAAGTACCTGTGGCCACCGATCCCCGACCCGGCAAAAAGCAATCTTGCCACGTGGGCACCGCAAAAAATGTGTCTGGTGAGTAGCGGCGCTTGCCAGTGTTGTTTGGGTGGCTGGCTTGGATTGGCACAAAAGGGATTTCTCTCCCTGCCCCCGGCAGTTAAAGGTGCCTCCAAACACAGCCTGTCTGTGACCTCAGAGCAGTTCAGCCAATCACTGAGCGGGGGCATTAGAAACCCATTGGAGCGCAGCCCTCAGCCCCCAGCAAATTAGGACATGGAAGCGATGGCATTAAGGGCTCACGGCCAATGGGATCATTGGCCAGCACAGTGCATCTGTGACATAAGGGCAGTTCAACCAATCACTGAGCAGAGGCTGTAACAATCGCTGGACTCCAGTGAACTGCAATGCAGGCATTACGCAAGTCCAACCAGAGAGTCAGAATTTTTAAAGGATGCCCCTTAAAGCCCCTTCTTGTCCTCCCTCCCACTTTAGGATTTCTCTCCTTGTCGCCCTGAGAAATGGCATCGAGATTATCTCACCTTGACCATCAATGACCTCCTGAGAGTCCTCCCCTCCCAGTCGGAGGAGATGGGGAGGAAGGCGTTTTTTGGGAACCAGTGGCTGGTCGATGTTCCTGGGCCTTTGCAGAAGTCGGCCCCAATTATCAGAAACAGGAGCCCCTCCTGGGGAAGTGGAGGGGAGCCCCAGAAGCACATGTCTGCCTGGAGCCGAGTGGACTACGCCAGAGTCATTGTGGTCCAGAAGAACCATGGTCTGAAGGACCCTCAGAGAAGTCCTCGCCATTTGCGGTCCCCCTGCACGCGCCAGGATCCTGAAAACTCTGCTCTCAGATCCAAGTCTGGCCAAGGAGTCTGGCTGCAGAATTTTACCTATGAGGCCTTGCTAGATGTTGGGCCAGATGTGGGTGAATTTCCACTCCTGGTGAATCTGGTGGAGGGGATTCTCCACCCGACTGAAAGCCCACAAGGGACTCCGAGGAAGAAACCCTAGCATATCTCGCAAGGGTCTTGCAAGACCTCAGATAGGAGCTTTCTCGCTGCTCAGCTTCAATGGCATTCTCGTAAAACTCACCTGCCGGCAGGCAAAGGTCTCACAGCCAGGCTCTGCAGGGCTCAAAATTCCTGCGATCACGTTTGCTTGTCCGAGCTGCCGGACAGGTCCGGCGGAGCGCTTGGCTTCCATCTAGCATGCTTGGCTTTCGGACTGCTTGCGTTAAACTGCCAATAACTCGGCGAAGGTGAAACTCGTTGGAACGAAAGGGGAAAAGGGTTGGGTCCGACGGCTAATATTGGAAGTGGGTCGGTTTCGGTTGCGTATTACAGAAGAAACGTCTTGAAATAGTAAGATTTGACCATGGAACCAGTGGCTGGGCTCTTGATCAATGCTGTAGATCTCTGGATTTCCTATAGGACCCCTCCTCCTCCTCTTAGGATTCTCCATCTGCGTTGTACATTTAAAGGAGTGTGATATTGCGCAAAAGAGTCACAGCTTCCCCAAAAGAATTCTGGGAACTGTAGTTCATTAAGGGTGCCCAGAGTTGTCCCCTCACAGAGTTCCAATTCCCGGAGTGGTTTAACAATCAAGTCACTCTTCCCAGAGAACTCTGGGAATTGTAGTTCTGGGAGGGGAATAGGGGTCTCCTCATAATGTTCAGCACCTGGAACAATCTACATTTCCCATGATTATTCGACTGTTTAAAGAGGTATGGGACGGCTTGAAATGTATAGTGCAGTTCATGTGTGGAATTCTTGTGGAATGCCAAATCGTTTACCCCAATATTACATTCAAATGACAATAATAATAATAATAATAATAATAATAATAATTGCTACTGCTATTATTAAATTTATTATCTGCCCTGGGCAAGGGCCAGGAAGGCCAGGTCTCAGTGCAGGCTACAGTTTAAAAATCAGTACAGTGGTACCTTGGTTCTTGAACTTAATCTGTTCTAGGAGTCCTCCCGAAACCATTCGAAAAACCAAGGCACAGCTTCCTGCCGCGTTGGACGTTCGGCTTTTGGAAAACATTCGCAAACCGGAACACTTACTTCCGGGTTTGCGGCGTTCGGGAGCCGATTTGTTCGACAACTAAGCCGTTCGAGAACCAAGGTTCCACTGTATTAAAAACAGTGGACACAAATCTCAGTCACAAGAATGGGGTAGAACTGCAGAGTTGGAAGGGATCCCTGAGGGTCATCTAGCCCAACCCCGTGCAATTCAAGAACCACAGCTAAAGGTGGGCATCTGAAAGCTCATCCCAGGCTTCAAAGGCCATGGCAAAGAGGTGCATCTCCAGCATTTCACAAAAAGCTGTTCAACGAAGTTGCCAGGTGCACCTCTGTGGGGAGTTCCAACGCTTAGGGGCCATCACAGAGAAGGCCCTCTCTCTCTGAGCCACCACTTGCCTGAGCCTCTGTAGAGGGCTCCCTCTGCTGATCTTGGCACCTGAGAGGTCTTTAGGGAAGGAGGCGGCCTTTCAGATATTTGGGTCATTGAAAGGCTCTAAACCAGTGATGGCCAAACTTGGCCCTGCAGCTGTTTTGGGACTACAATTCCCATCATCCCTGACCACTGGGTCCTGTTAGCTAGGGATCATGGGAGTTGTAGTCCCAAAACAGCTGAAGGGCCAAGTTTGGCCATCACTGCTCTAAACCATGGGTAGGCAAACTAAGGCCCGGGGGCTGGATCCGGCCCATTCGCCTTCTAAATCCAGCCCGCGGACGGTCAGCGTGTTTTTACATGAGTAGAATGTGTCCTTTTATTTAAAATGTATCTCTGGGTTATTTGTGGGGCATAGGAATTCGTTCATTTCTTCCCTTCAAAATATAGTCCGGCCCCCCACAAGGTCTGAGGGATAGTAGACCGGCCCCCTGCTGAAAAAGTTTGCTGACCCCTGCTCTAAACACTAGCAAGAACACCTTAACCTAAGTCCAGAAGCAGACTGTCAGCCAATCGTACAAGGAGAGAGAGAGAGAGATTTTGGGCATCACATAGCAGGACAAGAGTCTCCATGTGGGAATGGAGATGACCTTGTAGGTGACCACTGTGCCTGGAGACAAGTAGTCAAGTCCACAGCAGTGACCAGGGCAGGAGGTCAGAGAAAAAAAAACTCCCTGCAGCGGCAAAACCGGACACCTTCACCTGCCCCGGCTGCAACAAAACATGTCTCTCCCCTATCTGTCTCTACAGTCACAGCCTCCCAACAGTGACTTCACCCCGAAAGGCTCAGTCTTCCGTCGCCTCCTGAAACAGATGGATGTACAACTGCCTGCAATGCAGGAATCCCAGCTAAAGAATGTCAGACCATCCGAAGTCTTCTGAATAATCTCCAACGAAAGAGTGTCTGTTTGCCTGGCGAGACACTTCGTGGGGTCAGAAAGTTCTTCCTGATGTCTAGAGAGGGAGAGAAGGAAGAACGGGGAGGAAAGTTTTGGGAAGGAAACTTTTGCTCAGAAGTGAGGTTTCTTACAAGAGGCGAGAAGGCACTGCAGAAAGAAAGCTTAAGGAGAACATCTGTAGACAAAAGGATGAGTCACCTTGCCAAAGGGGAACAAAATAAAATACATAACTTGTTCCTGAGAGAGGGAAGCTGCTCTTGGCCTTGAATTGAAAAGGGCAATGGCAATGGAAATGTAGGGGCTGGGTTGTGTGTAGGGGGCCAGATCCTGAAAGGTCTCGCTGCTTCCTTATTTTGCAGACAAAATAAGGTGTCCTCGCAAGTGGGATTCTGAGTTGGAGGGCAGCAAGAAAAAAGGCGTATTCAAATCCATTGTGCTGCCAAGGAAAGTCGTAGGAGAGGCTACGGAGCAGAGCCTTCTTGGGGTGACGGGGAGACTTACTCAGAGGAAGGGGCACAAACGGACGTTTGTCGTGGAGTGCGGGGGGGGGGATGAGAACTCAAGAAGAGCTTGGCTGCAAGATCAGGCCCAAGGGGAATGGATCGATACAGGATCCTGTCCTCACTGTGGCAAAGTGCAGAATTTGTCCATGAGAGGTTTTGCACAGCACGCTGAAATCCAAAAGGAGATCAGTTCGCTTGCTTTCCTGCTGTGCTTGGTCTGTTGCGCTTTTAAAAATAAAGATGAAAGATGAAAACCCTCTGCCTGCGTTGTTTGAGAACACCCCCATCAAAGCCGGGGGGGGGGGCTTGCTTCTGAGTACAATGGTACCTTGGTTCTCAAACTTAATCCGTTCCGGAAGTCCGTTCCAAAACCAAAGCGTTCCAAGACCAAGGTGCGCTTTCCCATAGAAAGTCATGCAAAACAGATTAATCCATTCTAGGCTTTTAAAAACAACCCCTCAATTCAACAGGAGTTTTACTATCTAACAAGGCCATTGATCCATAAAATAAAAGCAATAATCAATGTGCTGTACTATAAAATAAATAAGGCAGTATTGTAGATGACAAAAGTTAAAATTATTATTATTTTCTTACCTGCGCTGATGACAGTCACTGTTTAGATGGGGGGGGGGCTTTTATCCATTTCCGCAGTCCCACAATCAATCCATCAGTAGCTGAACTGGGTTCCACGCAGTCACAAAAACAAATGAACCGGAAAAGCCTCAAAAACAAAAACACAAAATAAACAGCAAAAACAAAAGCGCCCAACTTAATCCGTTTGACTTCCGAAATATTCGGAAACCAAGGCGCAGCTTCTGATTGGCGCAGACGTCCCGGAAACAATAGCCGACAGCCGCGTCGGACGTCCGGCTTCCAGAAAACGTTCGGAAACCAGAACACTTACATTCAGGTTTTCGGCGTTGGGGAACCAAGGCGTTTGAGAACCAAGGCGTTTGAGAACCAAGGTTCCACTGTATTGCATCCAAGGTAGCTAGATTGGCTATGGAAGCCGGGGGGGGGTTCCTTATACAGTACCGGACTGGTTAATCCAGTCTCAAACTCTGCCCAACACTCAGCTTCATGGGACATGACCCACCGCTTCCTGTGTTATTATGAGAAACTAAAAAGTCTGCATTAGTTACAGGTAGGTAGCTGTGTTGGTCTGCCGTAGTTGAAACAAAATAAAAACATTCCTTCCAGAAGCACCTTGGAGACCAACTAAGTTTGTCATTGATATTAGCTTTTGTGTGCATGCACACTTCTTCAGGCACACAAAAGTCTGCAAATGCTGCAGCCTTTTTGCACGCTGTGATTTTCCCTCTGCTGTTGCAATTGTACTTTTTTTCTTTTTACTCTGGGGGGCGCCCTTGCCCTGTTCCATCTCACTTGTTCTTCCAGTTCCAGAATATAGGTGGTCTGGATTTTTGTTCTGTTTTTTGCAGAAATGTGGTTCAGGTCTCTCTCTCTCTCTCTCTCTCTCTCTCTCTCTCTCTCACACACACACACACACACAAATTTAAAACGTGTCCCTTTTATAAATAAAAATTTTAATAAAACAACATGCTAAGAAATATAAACTTGCCAACTTATATCAATTCTCTTCTCACTACTGATAGAATTGTAGAGTTGCCAAGGTCATTTATCTAGTCCAGGGGTAGGCAACTTAAGGCCCGTGGGCCGGATGCGGCCAAATCACCTTCTCAATCCAGCCCACGGACGGTCTGGGAATCAGCGTGTTTTTACATGAGTAGAATGTGTGCTTTTATTTAAAATGCATCTCTGGGTTATTTGTGGGGCATAGGAATTTGTTCATTTTTTCCCTTCAAAATATAGTCTGGCCCCCCACAAGGTCTGAGGGACAGTGGAACGGCCCACGGCTGAAAAAGGTTGCTGACCCCGATCTAGTCCAATACACACACAGACACACACCCTGCAGAGCTGGAATAAGTGGCTTGCATGGGATATTACATCTGTTGCTGTTGTTGTTGTTGTTGTTTAGTCCGACCCTTCGTGACCCCATGGACCAGAGCACGCCAGGCCTCCTGTCTTCCACTGCCTCCCGCAGTTTGGTCAAACTCATGTTCTTCGAGAACACTGTCCAACCATCTCGTCCTCTGTCGTCCCCTTCTCCTTGTGCCCTCCATCTTTCCCAACATCAGGATCTTTTCCAGGGAGTCTTCTCTTCTCATGAGGTGACCAAAGTCTTGGAGCCTCAGCTTGTCCTGATGCTGGGAAAGATGGAGGGCACAAGGAGAAGGGGACGACAGAGGACGAGATGGTTGGACAGTGCTCTCGAAGCTACGAACATGAGTCTGACCAAACTGCGGGAGGCAGTGGAAGACAGGAGGGCCTGGCGTGCTCTGGTCCATGGGGTCACGAAGAGTTGGACACGACTAAATGACTAAACAACAACATACAGCAGCCATTGATTTGCTTCCCTTACGGGACAAACCAGGCTATCTCTTGCAAAAGAAGGAAGTTCGGCAAACTACACTCGTGTTTGTTTGCCCTGGGAAAACAGGTAGGAAGCCCAGCCCAAATTGATCTAAAGAGAAAAGTGCTTCCTTGCTGCAGAAAGCAGCAGTTCTGCACAAAAAAAGGTTTGCTGCTGGCTGCTTCGGCAGTGGAACTAACTGCAAACAGATCTGGGGAGTTGCCTTGTTTTTCTTCGGCACCCATTAAATCTGATTCAGATATTTAATTTCTGCAGCCAGAGGAGCAGCAGCAGCAACAAAAAGCGCTTGCACCCCTCTCTCCCAAGCACCATTTTGGGAAGAATTTGAGCTGCATTAAAGGGTCATCTGCTCCCACTCTCTGCAATGCAGGAATATTTTTGTCCAACCTGGGGCTCGAACTCACAACCTTGAGATTAAGAGTCTCGTGCTCTCTACCAACTGGAAATGGACTTGTGGGCCAAGTCGGGATGCGTCATAGGTGCCAACTCCCTGGGGCCACCCCGGGGCACCGGGCACCCACAAAATTCCCCGTGAAGGGGCTAGGAACCCACAAATTTCAGTGCACACTGCATGGCACCCATGGCCCCAGGCACCCAGAGTCGCACACCTGGGATACATACACACACACACCAGCGGGCCAAAATCAGCTGGATAGCTCAGTAGGTTAGAGTGTGTTGCTCATAATGCCAAGGTTGCAGGTTCAATCCCATCTGCATATTCCTGCATTGAAGGGGGTTGGGCTAGATGATCTTCACGACCCCCTTCCAACTCTATGATTCTATTCTCTTCAATTATTTTCTGAAAACTGGCCTACAAGCCAGAGGTTATCCATCCTGACCTGTAGTTCTGGCTAGCTAGCTAGCGGGATCTCTTGTGTTTTCCTTTAGTATTTTTAACGTTGTGAACCCCCCAAGTGATCTTCAAGGCCCTCTGCCCATGCTCAAAAGCACACTGTCCGTTTCAGCGGCTCTGCCTTGCCGGACTGGAAAGGCGCTCTGCACATGCCTCAAAGCACATTGCACCCACATTGATGATTTGTTGGCTTCCCCTTGCGGGAATAATAATAATTTATTATTTATACCCCGCCCATCTACCGGGTTCCCCCAGCTACTCTGGGCGGCTTCCAACAAAATATTAAAATACAGAAATCCATCAAACATTAAAAGCTTCCCTAAACAGGGCTGCCTTGAGATGCCTTCTAAAGGTCTGGTAATTGTTGTTCTTTTTGACCTCTGGTGGGAGGGCATTCCACAGGGTGGGTGCCACTACCGAGAAGGCCCTCTGCCTGGTTCCCTATAACTTGGCTTCTCGTAGCGAGGGAACCGCCAGAAGGCCCTCGGTGCTGGACCTCAGTGTCCGGGCAGAACGATGGGGGTGGAGACGCTCCTTCAGGTATACTGGACCGAGGGAATCATGGAAAGGCACTCTGCACATGCCCCAACGCGCTTTGCGCCCACATTGATGATTCGGCGGCTTCATGGAAAGGCACTCTGCACATGCCCCAAAGCACGTTGCGCTCACATTGATGTTTCAGCGGCTTCCCCTTGCGGGAATCATGGAAAGGCACTCTGCATATGCTCGGATCCACGACAACCGGGAGAGAGGGAAGGGAGGAGATCGGGCTCCGAAGGGGAGGGCGTCTCCCTAGCCGGCAGAGTTCCAGCAGCCCGGCCCCTCAGCTTCCCGCCCGCCCCTGGGCTTGGCCAGCTCCGCCTTCTGGCTTCCTCCGGACTCCTTAACTCCCAGGGTTGCGGCCAGCGGACGCGGATCTTCCGCGGTTCTTTCTCCGGCGATGTGAGAAGCGTCGCTGCCGCCGCCTGCGCTGGAGCGCATCACCCGCGGCCGCGAAACGATGGAGCGCGCAACGAGGCTCTTCCTGGCGCTGGATATCTTATGCCTCGTGGTTGGTAAGGGAGATTTGCCCCCCACAAAAAACCCCACACTACTAGCCACCCCCCCACTTCCCTGTCCCCTGTTTTGTCTGCGTTTGAACCCCCCTCTCCAAATTTATCCCTCCCTTTACGCGCATGGAAATGGGGAGAGGGGGCATCTCCTTGGACCCCCCCCCTCAAAGCTGCCCATCTAAGACTAAGCAGCCTGGCGCAAGTCGCCTCCATCTGCCCCCCCCCCAAAAAATAAGTTAGCTCTCCCTTCACCAACGAGGAAAGGGAGTGCGCCCCATTTTCGCCCAAAGTAGCCCAGCTAAACTAACCAGGACACCCGCAAAAATTGTAAATAACAGGCGTGGCTTTTGCAAATTCCTTCCCCCACCCCGCAAAAAAAAAAAACAAACACCTTTATGGGGAGGTCTTCTAGGAATTGCTCCTAAGTCTGCTCTCCCCCAACTGCTTTTGCTGAACTGCCTCCCCCCCCAAAAAAAATCTGGGATATTTGCCTCACTTGAGACACTCTGGATCTTAAATGGGGAGGGGGACTCTGAGCAACTTCTTTCTCCTGCTTTGGGGTCCCCAGGACCCCCACCCTATAGACACACACTGCTTCTCCAGTTAAGCACGTCTGTGCCTTAAAAAAAACAAAATAACCCCCCTCAATTCAGATCCCCAGCAAGAAATGATGAAATCCATTATACAGTCAACCTCCTAGCTTAACACCCCATATTTTCCTAATTTGGTCTCCTTTTGTTGTAAGTTCTATAAGTCATCTTCTTATTTGCTACCGCAAAAGGGGGGGGGGCTGAGGCTTGATTGATACCATCTGGGGGGTGGAGGGGGGGCTGAGGGACCAGTCCCTGCCCCCCAGTGCAAATAAATGTTGGCTTGGTTTGAATGCCAGCTCATCTGAATTCCTCCTTTTGATTCCTCTGTGAGGGATTCCCCCCCCCCGCGCCCCCCACAACCCCACAACGGAGGGAAGATTCGAATCCAGCGCTACTGTAGAAATCAGCCTCGCAGGGGGTTAGACTGATTCTCCGTGATTCTCTGGTTTTGATCGATCTCTATTTCAAGAAATGCCCTTCACGCTGTCTGTCGATCGCCTAGTGCTGGAAGGGTCTTAATTTGGTGATTTGTAACGACAACCCTAGAAGGCGGTCCGGGGAGCTGTTTTCTATTGCTGCTGTTTTTTGTGGAGGTGGGCTCTGAGGCTGATGGGTGGCTGGAAGCAGGTCTGCGTCCAAATCGGTTTGACCCACCACTGTTTTGTTCTTTGCTCAGAATTCTACCTTTCCTCCCGACTGAATGGTCCTCGGGGCGGGTTGTGATAGTTTGCAGTAAAACTCCCATATAGAGAGACCCCAGAACCACTCAGTCCACCAGCCTTTAACTCCCCTGGCCGCTGGTGTGCTACTGTCCTGGTGGAAGTGTGAAGAAATTAAAGCAAGATTCTAGTCCTCATCATTTCTAAATATCTAGGAATACGCCTTCTGTTGAGTCAGGCCGTTGCTCAATCTAGCCTGGCGTTTCCAACTCTGGCCGGCAGCAGCACACCAGGGTTTTTCATGCAGTCATAAAACTGGACCCCACGGTTCATCTCTAGCCCAACCCCGTGCAATGCAGGAATCTTTTTGCTCCACATCGGGCTCGAACCCACGACCCTGCAATTCAGAGTCTCGTGCTCTGCCGACTGAGCTGGTCTTGCTAGCTAGGGATGGTGGGAGTTGTAATCCAACAACAGTTTGGGAGGCGTTGCTTTAAAAGGCAAAGCAAGGTTCAAGTCAGGCATCCCCAAACTTCGGCCCTCCAGATGTTTTGGACTACAATTCCCATCATCCCTGACCACTGGTCCTGTTAGCTAGGGATCATGGGAATTGTAGGCCAAAACATCTGGAGGGTCGCAGTTTGGGGGTGCCTGGTTTAAGTCCTCATGCTGGCTCCGAAGGAAGGGCTGATTAAAAGGGGAACTTGGTAAGCTCCCTCTTATCAAGACAGGCACTGACTGGCAACAGCTTTCTGGGATCTTTGTGCATCGTGGATGTCTTCCCCCCCAGGGCCTTGCAGGGGGTTGGGCTAGATGACCGCCTGGGGTCCCTTCCAAGTCTACGATTCTAGGACAGGGCATTGGGTGAAGGGGAAGAGGTGGGGATGTGAGCCCGGCCTGGCGAGCAACATTGCAGCCTGCTCCCTGCCCTCTGGCCAGGAAGGGGGGGGCAGTTTGTCTCCACTTTGAGATCCCCGGAGGTGACATGACTTTTAGGCCCCCGGCTGCTGGCGGTGGACAAACTGCCCTGCCCTTCGCTTCCGTATTTGCCTGTCAAGGTTCATGATGACCTTTATACTGATGTAGAACAAGAGCCATAGAGCAAATGCGAAGCCCAGAACGAGCCCTGCAGGATCAATCGTTGGACTGGTCCTGTTGTGCGGAAGCCTGATGATCGTCTTCCAAAGCAGCTCCTCTGTTCTCAACTTAAAATTGGAAAGCGTAATGTTGGCGGTCAACAAAAGAGGTTCAAACCCTTCTCAAGGCAAATCTATTAAAACAATTTTTTTAGTATAAACACTGACAGCTGGGAAACACTGGCCTGCGAGCGCTCCAGTTGGAGAACAGCCTTTACCAAAGGTGCTGTGTGCTTTGAAGACACTTGAACTCAGGACGCAAGGGAGAAAGGTGCTAAGAGGAAGGCACGCCTGGCAAACCCTCGCCGGGATCAACTTCTGCCCAGAAACCTATGTCCCCACCATGGAAGGACGCGTGGATCCAGAATTGGCCTCCACAGTCACTTACAGACTCACTTTTAAAACCGTGTTTATGGAAGACAATCTTACTCAACTACAAGTGATCGCCAAAGAGGAAGAAGAATCGTTGTCAAGTTGGACGGGACCCTGGGGTCATCCAATCCAACCCCTTGCGATACAGGAATCTCGGCTAAAGCATCCGCGACAGATGGCCCTCCGACCTCTGCTGAAAAGCCTCCAAGGAAGGAGAGTCTCACAGCGCCCAACAAGATGCCTTTAGGAAACCCGCAATCAGGATTCGAACACAAGAGTGACTCTCCCTTTCCGGAGTTTCTGGCAAGTGGCATTCAGAAGCATTGCTGCCTCTGGCTGTGGAGGCTAGTCAGCCTGGCTAGTTGCCATCGATAGCCCTTTCCAACCCACAGTTTGTCCAATCCTCTTTTGAAGCCAAGCCATTGTAATTTCCAGTGGTGATGAGTTCCGTAGTTTAACTATGCATCGTCTCCCACTCCCAGCAAGGCTCATGGATTTGAACCCAGGACTGAAGTGAATTGGCTGTTAATTGTTCGTCTGTGACTCCAAATTTTGCAGGTATCAGAAGGGGGTGTCAATGAGCTTTATTCCGGATATACAGATGAATTGGTTCTTAGGAGAGAGGGGGGGGGGGGAGAGAGAGAGAGACTGACTTGCCCAAAGCCATTCAGTGGCAGGATTTGAATGCAGGGCTCTTCCGCCTCCATTAGAATAATACAGGCACGTCCAACAGGTAGACTGTGATCCACCAGTAGATCACTGGATGTCTGTGGTAGATCACTGCTAGATCACTGGCACCCCTAAAAAAAGCTCACCCAAAATTTTCCTCCTCCCTAAAAAAAGCTGAACTATGACCTGAAGCCCTAAACAAAAATGGGCCTCCCTCCCTCCTAAAAGAAGCTCAACAAGTTTGACCTAAACCCAAAAAAACAGGGCTTCGCTTCCTTAAAAAAAACTCAACAGCTTTGACCTGAACCCCCCCAAAAGGGGGTAGATCACTCCCAGTTTTTAACTCTGTGAGTAGATCAGAGTCTCTTGGGAGGTGGCCACCCCTGGAATAATAGAATCCTAGAATTATAAAGTTGGAAAGGTACCCTGAGAGTCATCTAGCCCAGGAATCTTTTGCCCAATGTGGGACTCAAACTCACGACCCACAATGAAGAGTCTCAAATTAATCTGGAGCAGTTTTTATTATTATTAATGCATGTTATGCTATAGAATGCAAAGTTAGCTCGCTTACGTATAACAAGATGAACTTGAAGCCGGTGGGAAATTAGAATTTATTTTTATTTTAAAGAATGGAATTTGGATTTATCGAAAGCACCGTCCTCTTAACATGGCTCCAGCTGTCTCCCATCCCGTCTTGCTTCTTCCATGGAATTCTAGGAAGAATTGTTTCAGGTAGCCTCGTGGCTTTTAAGACACCGTGGAGACAATGAAAAAACTTGCTCCTAACACACCTGATATATATTCAGAGGTAAACTGCCCTGGCAGATGGAGGCTTTTCTTTGCATTACTGTATTTATATTTTTATACAGCTTCAGGGTGAATTTAGGTTACAAACAAACCCAGCAAATGGAGACATTGCAGGGGGTTGGTCTTGATGACTCCCGGGGGCCCCTTCCAGCTCTGTGACTCTATGAAACAAGGAACTAAATCATCGAAGGCCATTCCATGACTACTACTGTTTAAATTTCATCAAAATAAAACGTATTTCAAATAGAGTTTGGGGCAGAGGGCGTGTGGCCCTCCAGATGTCATTGGACTCCAGCTCCCAGCAGCCCTTTCACCAAGTGGGGTCAGTGGCAAGGGATTATGGGAGTTGGAGTCCCTCACCCCCTGGAGGGCTTGTAAAATCATTCCCCCCCCCCCCCAAAAAAAGCTGGTAGAAATGTTCCTTTGAGTTCTCTCATGGCTAACAGCCCACCCCCTATGCAAATATTATGGAAAATACGGCTTAATTCCTCCCCCCTCCTTTTAAACCCCTTGGCCGACAACTGCCTTGTGGCTGAGAGTTCCACCGGTTAAACGCTGGGTTGTTTCGAGGGCTGAAAACGGGAACCAAGGTTCTGTGCTTAAATGGGCATTTTCAGAACCTCACACGCTTCTCCTGTATTCTGGACAAACACACCCCGCATTGCACTCCACCCCAAATTCATTATCGGTCAGCTGCGTTTGTGAAAGTCGAAGTCGAAACTGCAACAGATTGTTGCAGTACAGCACCAGGAGCATTATTCCTGTTAAGACAGAGGGAGACAAGGAGCGTTTCAAGTGGCAGCGAGTTCCCCTGCCTCACCCCTCCCCTCCCCCTGCTATTCTACAGACCTCTTTTTCTTTTTCTTTTCGGTTACAACAAGGCCCCCCCTCCCCCTTCACCCAAGCATGCAGAAATTGCTCCCTTATTTTCCCCCAAAGGCCCTGTTTTGCTTTCAAAATGACAGGCACTCAACTGCTTCGGTTTGCCATGAGAAGGAAATGATGATAGGGGCCGGCTAGAACAAGAGGCGACCTTTGGCCCTATGGGAAGATGGCAATCAGCCCCTGAGTACTTTTGCCCTCCGGGGAAAATCCGTACTTGTTTATTGCAATTTTTTTTTAAAAAAAGGGGGGGGAGAAATGCAAACCCAAAGGCGCCTCCTCGAAAGGTGGCCGTTATCAAATATCAACTTTCCATGTCCTTAAGGTGCTTGGCTGCAAAAATCATCCAAATAGTGTTTCCTTCCCCCCCCCCAAAAAAAGTGTGTGTGTGGTGTTGGTGGGGAAACTTGGCACACTGAGAAACCCAGGTTATTCTATCCTTTTATCCAACCCACTGAGAGATTTGTGTTCCTTACTTTTTTGGGGTCAAGCCTGTATTTTATTAAGGAAATCTGGGAGGAAAAGGAACGCAAAAGAGATTAGCTAAGCGGGAACCGTGCAATTAAATATATATCCTCGGGGGGGGGGCCTACGAAATGTAACTGCATGCCAGGGAACGTTAAGAAGAACCTGGTGGCTGGATCAGGCCAATGGATGCGGTCGACAACCAGTGGGACGCCGAGTGCGAGAGCCAACTCCCCCCTCCTGTGGTTTCCAGCAACTTGCATTCAGAAGCTGTCATGGCCAGTAGCAAAGCCATCTATAGGAGTATAGCATCTAGATCAAGGGAAGTCATAATACCACTGTATTCTGCTCTGGTCAGACCTCACCTGGAGTACTGTGTCCAGTTCTGGGCACCACAGTTCAAGAAGGATACTGACAAGCTGGAACGTGTCCAGAAGAGGGCAACCAAAATGGTCAAAGGCCTGGAAACGATGCCTTATGAGGAACGGCTTAGGGAGCTGGGTATGTTTAGCCTGGAGAAGAGAAGGTTAAGGGGTGATATGATAGCCATGTTCAAATATATGAAAGGATGTCA
Source organism: Zootoca vivipara (assembly GCF_965207765.1). Lineage (NCBI taxonomy): Eukaryota > Metazoa > Chordata > Lepidosauria > Squamata > Lacertidae > Zootoca > Zootoca vivipara. The sequence goes on along the minus strand of NC_142589.1, from coordinate 91,403,468 downwards.
TTTGGAGGAGGGAGAAAGGTTGTTTTCTGCTGCTCCAGAGAAGCGGACACGGAGCAATGGATTCAAACTTCAAGAAAGAAGATTCCACCTAAACATTAGGAAGAACTTCCTGACAGTAAGAGCTGTTCGGCAGTGGAATTTGCTGCCAAGGAGTGTGGTGGAGTCTCCTTCTTTGGAGGTCTTTAAGCAGAGGCTTGACAGCCATATGTCAAGAATGCTTTGATGGTGTTTCCTGCTTGGCAGGGGGTTGGACTGGATGGCCCTTGTGGTCTCTTCCAACTCTATGATTCTATGATTCTATGATCTAAATTTGCAGCAACCGCTGCCTCCTGTAGCAGGGAGTTCCGTAGTTTAAATACACACTGCGTGAAGAAGTCCTGTCTTTTTATCTTGCCCTGAATCTCCCAGCATTCAGCTTTGCTGCATGTCCCTGCGAGTCCCCCACTCTCCATTTATCGTTTAATAAACTTCTATCCTCTCGAACCTCACCTTTCCTCTAGTCCTTTGCAGGGGGAGCTGCTTTTTTCCTAGAAAAAAATAGGTTCTGGTACTCACCATGACGTTGTTAGCGGTAAGCGCCACACTTTTAGACAACAACAAAAAGAGGTACCCTTGTGAACCCTCTGTGGGGAAAACAAACAAACACTGGACATACGGTACGCAGCATTGGTCTAGGATAGCTCATGAGGCTCTTAATCCCAGGGTCGTGGGTTCGAGCCCCAGGTTGGCCAAAAGATTCCTGCATTGCAGGAGGTTGGACTAGATCATGGATAGGCACACTAACGCCCGGGGGCCAGATCCGTCCCACGGATGGTCTGGGAATCAGTGTGTTTTTACATGAGTAGAATGTGTGCTTTTATTTAAAATGCGTCTCTGGGTTCTTTGTGGGGCATAGGAATTCGTTCATTTCCCCCCCAAAACAAATATAGTCCGGCCCCCCACAAGGTCTGAGGGACAGTGCACCGGCCCCCTGCTGAAAAAGTTTGCTGACCCCTGTACTAGAACCTCTCTGTCTTATCCGTATTGAACTTTAGTTCAGGCAAGCAAGTCTGGGGAACCACCAGCTACTAGAACATGGGTAGGCGAACTAAGGCCGGGGGCCCGGATCTGGCCCAATTGCCTTCTAAATCCAGCCTGCCGACGGTCTGGGAATCAACGTGTTTTTACATGAGTAGAATGTGTGCTTTTATTTAAAAGGCATCTCTGGGTTATTTGGGGGGCATAGGAATTCGTTCATTCCCCACCCCCAAAAAATATAGTCTGGCCCCCCACAAGGTCTGAGGGACAGTAGACCTGCCCCCTGCTGAAAAAGTTTGCTGACCCCTGGACTAGATGAACCTGGTGGTCCCTATCCTGTGACTGCAGTGGTAGAGGTTTGGGTCAGGGAACTTAGTGATTCCTTTTTTAGTGGTTCCTGTGTGGCAGATCAGCTGCTCTGAGTGCTGTATATATCTTTTTCTTTTTGGGTCTTTATGATTTATAGTTCATTTGCACATATATACTGCAACTAATCCAGAATGCGGCAGCAAGACTGGGGACTGGGAGCGGCTGCTGAGACCACATAACACCAGGCCTGAAAGACCTACATTGGCTCCCAGTACATTTCCGAGCACAATTCAAAGTGTTGGTGCTGACCTTGAAAGCCCTCAATGGCCCTGTATACCTGAAGGAGCGTCTCCACCCCCATCGTTCTGCCCGGACACGGAGGTCCAGCTTCGAGGGCCTTTTGGCAGTTCGCTCCCTGCAAGAAGTGAGGTTACAGGGAACCAGGCAGAGGGCCTTCTCGGTGGTGGCACCCGCCCTGTGGAACGCCTACCCATTAGATGTCAAGGAAATAAACAACTATCTATTTAGAAGACATCTAAAGGCAGCCCTGTTTAGGGAAGTTTTTAATGTTTGATGTTTTAGCGTGTTTTTAATATTTTGTTGGGAGCCGCCCAGGGTGGCTGGGGAAACTCAGGCGGATGGGCGGAATATAAATTTGTTATTATTAATATTATTTATTATTATTATTTGTGCCGATGTTGCCTGTGGTTGTTTCCTTCTGGGAGAAGGCGGCACAAGGAGTTATTGGACATTATACGTGTAGTGGAATGCTAAGTCCTGCCTTTGTTTTGGGAAGTTTTTAATGACTGATGTTCTAATGTACTTTTCATCTTTTGTTGGAAGCCGCCCAGAGTGGCTGGGGAAACCCAGCCAGAGGGGCGGAGTATAATATATATTATTATTATTATTATTATTATTATTATTATTATTATTATATAGTATTATTTGTTTTGGGGAGGAGCTATGGAAGCAGGCAGGTCAACCGAAGCTCCTGCCTTAACTAGATTTACTTAGCCAAGAAGTCTTTGCTTTGTTTAAAAACCACCTGTGCAGAAATCAAAGATTCTGTATGCTGAACCCTCCCACTGTTTTTTTGCATTGACATGGGGCAACCTTTCTGCCTTTGACACCCACTGTTCTTGCAAAGCGACCTTGTGGCCTGCTCTTTAGGGTTGTCATGAGGAAGACGCAGGGGGGGAATCATAATAAGAGCCTCCACAACCAACATCCTTGGGAAGACAGGGAGAGGCAAATGCCACGAATAGGGAACAGGAATGAGCCGATCACTTTAAGGAAGTATTTTTAATTGCCGGCTAAAAGATACTCCTGATTCTGCTGGCAAAGCATTTGTTTAATTTTTTTTTAAAGTGTAAACACCCGTAAAGATTGGAGACACAATATGCTGTAAATGTGAGGCAGGATAGACAGTTAGATAAAAACATTGCACATTTGATGATTTAACAAAATCCATATGATTCTCTAAGGCAGCGGTGCCCAAACTTTTTCCAAAGAGGGCCAGATTTTAAGTGAACATGCGTGAGGGCCGACCAAAGTTGTTGAGCTTTTTCAAGGGTTTAACTTGTTGATTTTACCCCAGGACATATACTGCCACAGGGGGCCGAATTAAATTTTCCGGTGGGACGGATTAGGCCAGACATCCCCAAACTGCGGCCCTCCAGATGTTTTGGCCTACAACTCCCATGATCCCTAGCTAACAGGACCAATGGTCGGGGAAGATGGGAATTGTAGTCCAAAACATCTGGAGGGCCAAAGTTTGGGGATGCCTGGATTAGGCCCCCGAAACGGACTTTGGACATGCCTGCTCTAAGGGGAGAGAGCAACTCCCCAAGGAGGAAAGGCGATGTGATAGAAGGGTATAAAATTATACGTGGCTACGGAGGAAGAGTTTTCCTGCATCTCGTTAGCAGCCAGAGAAGCTGAATGTCGGAAGATTCAGGACAGATAAAAGGCAGAACTTCTTCAAGCCGCAGATAGTTTGAACCATGGAACTCCCTCCTGCAGGAGGCAGCAATGCCCACCAACTTCAAAAGAGGATCAGACAAATTCGCTAAGCTCTGCCTCCACCGATGAAAGCAGCATCGTTTCTGAATACCAGTTGCTGCAAACCGCAAGAAGGGAGAGCAGTGGCGTAGCGTGGTTTGCTGGCTCCCGGGGCAGGCGCCAAGAGTGTCTGGAGTGCCCTCCTTCCCACTGTAGCCAAGCGGGACCACCCTGCGCTGCATTGTGAGCCTGGCTGGTGAGTGGAGCCCTTGGATCATCTCTCACAAAGCAGCTTATGTCTGGCAGGGTGACGTGAGGAGCCAAATGTGGACGCGCACACCGCGAAAAATGTGCCCGGGGCCTGGCAACCCGCCCTCCACGCTATGCCCCTGGGGGAGCGTGCTTGTGCGCTCGGAACCTGCTTGCAGGCTTCTCGCCCGCACTGTGAGAACAGGAGTTTGGGCCATGGGCCTGATCCTGCAGGCTATTCCTATGTCCTGAATGAGAGAAGAGGCTGGCTCAGAGACTCTCTCTGGAACAAGCTGCCGGATCAAAAGATCCGGATTCGAGAGAGAGCTCTGCCCGTCCATCGACGGTTGTTCGCTCTGCATCGGGGTGTGGTTTGCCTGCCTGAGAGGTTTGGCGTGGGCTGCCTTTGAAACTCGCTTGTGGCTTGGCGAGAACTTTGGCTGGGCAGGTACGGAATGCAGACATTCCACCTGGATTGAGTAACTTTCTCCTCGGCTGTTTTATCTTGAGCCTAGCCCAAGTCCTTTTGCTTTTCGTGCGCACCGCACTCCTAAAGCCATGGGTAGGCAAACTAAGGCTCCATCGCCTTCTCAATCCGGCCCATGGACAGTCCGGGAATCAGCGTGTTTTTACATGAGTAGCATATGTCCTGATATTTAAAATGCATTAGCTGCCATTCGCTGCTAGTGATTAAATCAGGCTAGGAACTTTTGGAGATGTGTACAGCATGGGTAGGTAAACCAAGGCCCAGGGGCCAGATCCGGCCCAATCGCCTTCTAAATCCGGCCTGCGGACGGTCCAGCAATCGGCGTGTTTTTACATATGTCCTTTGATTTCAAAGGCATCTCTGGGTTATTTGTGGGACTTGCCTGGTGTTTTTACATGAGTAGAATGTGTGCTTTTATTTAAAATGCATCTCTGGGTTATTTGTGGGGCATAGGAATTTGTTCATTATTTTTTTTCAAAATATAGTCCACTCCCGCCCCCCCCCAAGGTCTGAGGGACCCCAGCTGAAAAAGTTTGCTGACCCCTGCGCCCTTGCGAAGCACACAACTTTCCCCAAAAGGATCCTGGCAACCAGGTGGATTTGATTTAAATCACTCGTCAGTAAGACTTGATTTAATGTACCTTTGACACCTTAAGTGTCAAAGGTACATCTCCATCTTTCCCTGAAAGCTGTATGATGAAGGTGCTTAATGCTCCTCTGTGGGGAGGAAGACCCACAGATAAGACCTTCACCCCCCCCCCCAAAGGCCACCCCCTGAGCATCTGAAGGTGGTGGAACTACCAAGAGGGTCCCCCCTCTTGCCAATCTCAGCACCCAAGAGAGTCTGAATGGAACCAGCCGCTGCATTTTGTACTCAAATTGAGATTCCGAGTCGTCTTCAAGGGCAGCCCCACACAGAGCGCATTGCAGTAATCCAGCCCGGAAGTCTACTGGCCAAACTTTCCTCCCAATGATGTCGCCGTCCGAAAGAGTATAGCCTCACATTTCGCCCCTTGTCTCCAAGGCCAGCAGGTTGGCCTCACTTTCCCCACCTGTAAAATGGGTGTGGAGGTGGTCTCCTTCAGAGACCTCTGTTAGATATACTGTATTAACCAAACCAGGTAATAGAATCAAAGCAAAGACAGCCTGAACTGATCCCATGAAGGTTGCTCGATACGCTGTTGGGATCGAGACTGGGAGAACTCGAGTTCAAATCCCGATTAAGCCACGAAACTTGCTGGGCGACTGGCTTTCTCTTTCAGCCAGCCCTGCCTCGCAGGGTTGGACTGAAGATTCAAATGGACACAGTGTTTGTGAAAGATCCTTTCGGAGGAGGAAGACTGACTCTTCGCCTTTAGGAAAACTCCAGTGAGATTTGCCTCGCGTTGCCAACAGGAGCAACAAAAGCGAGAGATAGATGGATAGGTCTCTGCCCCAATGGGCATACAATCTAAAGCCAACGGTTTGCTGGAGGAGAAGGAAGGAAGTGAGGATCGTCTTCCAAAGCAACTCCTCTATTCCAAACTTAAAAATGGAAAGCGTAATGCTGGTGGTCAACAAAAGAGGTTCAAAAACGTATTTTAAAAAATGTAGTATGAACACCGACAATTGAGAAACACTTTCCCGTGAGTGCTCCAATTGGAGAACGCCCTTTACCAAAGGTGTCATGGGTTTCGAAGACACTCGAACTCAGGACACAATGGAGAAACTCAGGTCACAAGGGAGGAAGGCATGCTTGGCAAATCCACACCGGGATCAACTCCCGCTTGGAAACCAATGTCCCCACTGTGGAAGGACGTGTGGATCCGGAATTGGCCCCCTCAGTCACTCACGGACTCACTGTTAAGACCGTGTTTATGGAAGACAATCTTACTCGGCTACGAGGGATCGCCAAAGAAGAAGAGAGCTATCCGGACACACCCGGAAAAGCCAGCTTTTTATGCCTTTTCCTCCAAATTAAGCTTTTACTCGCAAAATCACGCTCCCTCTGTGCTTTTTAAGGAAGCAGAAGCAACCTCCCTGCAATTTTAATTTACCACCCGTCCTGTATTTTAAACCTCCCGTCTCTCTCTCCACCCCCCATTTTCCATTTCCTCCTTCTCCCCCCTCCACCCCCGTTTAACCCATTTACGTCCTATTTTTATATTATACCTCCCCCACCGCACCGTAAAGTCTCGTTCCCGTGTGGAGCGACGTGGTTTTATTTTAGGTGTGTTTGTTTTTAGCGAGACAATCGGATGACCGTCCCTTGCCCCGGCGAGAGCAAGCAGGACTTCTCCCAAAATAGTTACCTACTGCTCCATAATCTTTTTTTTTTTTAAGCGCCTCTTAAGAAAAGCACAAAAAGGTTTAATTTCGAGTTTCTGCAGCTCTTCTTACCCCTAAATCTGGTTTAACCACAGGTGGGCATCGCTAGCGTCACGGCCGAAGTGGCGATTCGGACTGCCTTATTCTTTTCCCCCCGTTGCATTTTTCATCTGGGAATAGAGCAGGGTGTAAACGACAGCCTAAATGTGCCTCTAAAATTAGGATTTCTTGTCGCACCTGCTTCCTCCAGCCAGCCACGGGTGAATAAAAGCTTATGTTTAGAGATCACCCATATAGTTTTTGTGTGAGCGAGGAAGGATATAAATATCATTTGTGGCCAGTTCTCCAGCGGTTTTGGGGGTCAGGCAACATAGAATCATAGAACCCGAAAAGGGCTCCCAGGGTCATCTAGTCCAACCCCCTGCAATGCAGGAATCTTTTTGCTCAGCGCGGAATTCGAACCCACAACCCTGACATTCAGAGCCTCATGAGCTACTGCACTCATGGCCCACCTGTTTCTCCAAGGAGCTCTAGGGGGGCATGTAAGTGGTTCTCCCGCTCCCCCCCACCCCACCTCACAACAACCCTGCGAGGCTGGGGGGCACTCTGTGCATGCTCAGAGACCATGCACAGCTCCCTGCTTATCAAGGGGACGTGGCCAGGGAAAGGGTCATTTGGTGCAATGCCCTGAAGGCGGGAATGTGGGGCTCGAAGCCACAACCCTGAGATTAAGAGTCCGGTGAGGCGGTCCTGAAATTTTTGGATTTGTCGGTTCGGGTTTTCTTCCTCCAGAGGCAGAAAGTGGAAACCGAGAAGGTGCCTCCTTCCACCACCCCCCTTTCCCCTCATGCTTAGAAGAACCGGTCAGGCCAGTTGCCTTGCCGGCAATAAGTGCCTTTGCAGAAGGGTTGGGCCAGCCCTAATAAAAGTGGGCGGGCGAGAGGCTTGTTTACATTGGGAGTTGTCCTGCCCCTCTGGGTTCTGTGGCCACAGCTCAAAACAGTGTCACGCTTTTAATCCGGGAGTTCTGGGCTCAGGGTGGCCCTCTAGCGGCTGTGGGCAAGTCGCTGTCTCGCTCCCCCATCACCCAGGATTAAAACACCTAGCACAGGGGTCAGCAACCTTTTTCAGCCGTGGGCCGGTCCACTGTCCCTCAGACCTTGTGGGGGGGGCTACTATATTTGGGGGGGGGAAGGGAACAAATTCCTGTGTCCCACAAATCACCCAGAGATGCATTTTAAATAAAAGGACACATTCTACTCATGTGAAAACAGGCTGATTCTCGGACCGTCCACGGGCTGGATTGAGAAGGCGATTGGGAGGGTTGTGGCTTTGAGCCCCGCCTTCCCGCCTTCAGGGCATTGCACCAAATGACCCTTTCCCTGGTCACGTCCCCTTGATAAGCAGGGAGCTGTGCGCGGTCTCTGAGCATGCACAGAGTGTCCCCCAGCCTCACAGCAGGGTTGTTGTGAGGTGGGGTGGGGGGAGCAGGAGAACCACATACATGCCCCCTAGATATGATAGCCATGTTCAAATATATAAAAGGATGTCATATAGAGGAGGGAGAACGATTGTTTTCTGCTGCTCCAGAGAAGCGGACACGGAGCAATGGATTCAGACTACAAGAAAGAAGATTCCACCTAAACATTAGGAAGAACTTCCTGACAGTAAGAGCTGTTCGGCAGTGGAATTTGCTGCCAAGGAGTGTGGTGGAGTCTCCTTCTTTGGAGGTCTTTAAGCAGAGGCTTGACAGGCATATGTCAAGAATGCTTTGATGGTGTTTCCTGCTTGGCAGGCGGTTGAACTGGATGGCCCTTGTGGTCTCTTCCAACTCTTTGATTCTATGATTCTATAAGACAATCTCAAGTATGGCTGTTTTTGAGATTCTGAAATCTCTCTCTCTCTCTCTCTTTTCTCTCTCTCTGTCTCTGATGACGACCCGCCTCCAAGTCTGAAAACCTTGCTAATAAACTTGCACGATGTGATTTACTGCCGCCTGGCTCCTCCTGACAACCTTTTTCTTCTCCCCACTTCCAGCCTCCCTGCCGTTCATCATCCTGACGTTGGTGAACTCTCCCTACAAGAGGGGGTTCTATTGCGAAGACCCCTCCATCCGCTATCCCTACAAGGCAGACACCATCACCCACGGAGCGATGGCCGGCGTAACTATTCCTTGCACCGTTCTCATTGTAAGGAAAGCGGTTGTTACGATAGCCGGGGGAGGGGGGGGGCTCTCACACTTCAATCCTTACAACAACACCTAGCACAATCCTTCTGTGAGCTGCTTCTTTTTTAAAAAAAAAAAATTAAATGTTTACCGGTATTTGGTTTTCGAATCAAAGTTTTAAATAATAAAAATTAAAACAATTTTTTATTGATACCCCACCCTCCCCAGTGAGAGCCAGGCTCAGGGCGGCTGACATCAATAAAATTACAATAAAACATAAAAGAAAGAAAAATTGATTAAAATGCAGATTAAAATACAATTTTAATTTTTTTAAAAAAAATGCAGCCTCATTTTAAAATGGCCCAAATCAAAAAACCCTAGGCCAGGCGGAACAGCTCTGTCTTGCAGGCCCTGCGGAAAGATGTCAAATCCCGCAGGGCCCTGGTCTCCTGTGAGAGAGCGTTCCACCAAGTCGGGGCGAATACTGAAAAGGCCCTGGCCCTAGTTGAGGCCAGCGTCTTATGGTTCGGGATCTCCAAAATATTGTTATTTGTGGACCTTAAGGTCCTCCGTGGGGCATACCAGGAGAGGCGGTCCCGTAGGTACGAGGGTCCCAAGCCGCATAGGGCTTTAAAGGTCAAAACCAGCACCTTAAACCTGATCCTGTACTCCACCGGGAGCCAGTGCAGCTGGTAAAGCACTGGATGAATGTGATCCCGCGGCCGGGACCCCGTAAGGAGCCTCGCCGCGGCATTCTGCACCCGCTGGAGTTTCTGGGTCAGTTTTAAGGGCAGCCCCACGTAGAGCGAGTTACAATAATCAAGCCTGGAGGTGACCGTCGCATGGATCACTGTGGCCAGATCAGGGCGAGAGAGGTAAGGGACCAACTGCTTGATACGGCGGAGATGGGAAAATGCCACCTTAGCTGTGGCTGCAACCTGCGCCTCCATGGAAAGGGAGGTGTCAAAGGTTACACTCAAACTTTTGACGAAGGCGCTGGCACTAGTTTTGTTGTTGTTGTTTAGTCGTTTAGTCGTGTCCGACTCTTTGTGACCCCATGGACCAGAGCACACCGGGCACTCCTGTCTTCCACTGCCTCCCGCAGTTTGGTCACACACATGTTCATAGCTTCAAGAACACTGTCCAACCATCTCATCCTCTGCCGTCCCCTTCTCCTTCTGCCCTCCATCTTTCCCAGCATCAGGGTCTTTTCCAGGGAGTCTTCTCTTCTCATGAGGTGGCCAAAGTATTGGAGCCTCAGCTTCACGATCTGTCCTTCCAGATCAGCTTCGAGGGCTGATTTCCTTCCGAATGGAGAGGTTTGATCTTCTTGCAGTCCATGGGACTCTCAAGAGTCTCCTCCAGCACCATAATTCAAAAGCATCAATTCTTCGGCGATCAGCCTTCTTCGTGGTCCAGCTCTCACTTCCATACATCACTACTGGGAAAACCATAGCTTTAACTATACGAACCTTTGTCGGCAAGGTGATGTCTCTGCTTTTTAAGATGCTGTCTCGGTTTGTCATCGCTTTTCTCCCAAGAAGCAGGCATCTTTTAATTTCGTGACTACGGTCACCATCTGCAGTGATCAAGAAGCCCAAGAAAGTAAAATCTCTCACTGCCTCCATTTCTTCCCCTTCTATTTGCCAGGAGGTGATGGGACCAGTGGCCATGATCTTGGTTTTTTTTATGTTGAGCTTCAGACCATATTTTGCGCTCTCCTCTTTCACCCTCATTAAAAGGTTCTTTAATTCCTCCTCGCTTTCTGCCATCAAGGTTGTGTCATCTGCATATCTGAGGTTGTTGATATTTCTTCCGGCAATCTTAATTCCGGCTTGGGATTCATCTAGTCTAGCCTTTCACATGATGAATTCTGCATATAAGTTAAATAAGCAGGGAGACAATATACAACCTTGCCGTACTCCTTTCCCAATTTTGAACCAATCAGTTGTTCCATATCCAGTTCTAACTGTAGCTTCTTGTCCCACATAGAGATTTCTCAGGAGATTTCCCCCTTCATGGATCAATGCCTTGTCGTGGCGAAGGGGCTTGAATAACTCAAAGAAGCTATGAGCTACGCCATGCAGGGCTACCCAAGATGGACAGGTCATAGTGGAGAGTTTTGACTAAATGTGATCCATCTGGAGAAGGACCTGGCAAGCCACTCCAGTATCCCTGTCAAGAAAACTCCATGGACAAAGACAACTGGCACTAGTTGAGCCCCCACAAAAGATGGGAGTTGGCCCCCCAACCCCATGTCATCCTGACCCAACCAGAGGACCTCTGTCTTCGAAGGATTTACCTTCAACTGGCTCCCACGTAGCCATCCAGCCACACACCCAACATACAACACAGAAACGAGATTCCACAGAATCTCCTGGACTTGTCCCCTCCCCTTTGTGGGTCCTACTGTTAATAATTCCCTCCTGCACCTTTTATGATAATCCAAATCTTTTACATCTCCATGATGTCCAAAATTTACCATTAAACTACCGGCGTTATTCCAACCCTACTAACGGTTTTAACTGTTTATAATGGTTCTTAAGATAAGTTGCAAACTTTCCCCATTCCTTATTAAATTTTTCGTCTTCCTGATTTCTTATTCTTCCGGTCATTTTTGCCAGTTCGGCATAATCCAGGCTTCCTCAACCCCGGCCCTCCAGATGTTTTGAGACTACAATTCCCATCATCCCTGACCAGTGGTCCTGGGATTTCGACACCTAGAATTCCTAAAAGGAAGGCTTCAGGGTTCGTTTGTTTTTAGAAAAGGTTATTTTAAACTTTTTTTCAACTCGTTATATATAATTTCCCAAAATCCTTTCACTACCTTACATGCCCACCACATATGATGAAAGGTGCCTTCTTTTTCCTTACATTTCCAACATACATTTGACCCTGTTTTATATGTTTTTGCTAATTTACGGGGGGTTAAATACCAACGTTACATCATTTTCATATAGTTTTCTTTCAGCGTGTATCGTACTGTCCCGGTCCCATAACTTCTCTCATGCTGTAAGTTGAATGTTATACCCCAAATCTCTCGTGTATCATTACTGTTCATCTTTTGTATACCATTCTAGCATTAATTTGTGCATTTTTAGAGTAATTTTGTTTCATTCTCTAACAGCTCTTTTTCAAATATGGAGGTTTCATTAAAAAAACAACTTTCTTTCATTCCATCCAATCTTAGTCGAACTCAGAGCCGCTTGGCCTATTGAAGTCAATGGACATGACTAATTTAGGGATTCATCTACATTAGTAAAAAAAAAATCGATCTGAATGTGTTATAAACATGCATCACCAGATAGCGCCAGAGAGCAAAAAAAAATTCTATATGATTTTCCATAGCGATTTTTTTCCTTCTGTTAAAACGATTTAATTTCTTATTTATAGCATTTTCCCCTGTGTGTAGATCCACCCTAGGTCCATTAATCCCATTGAAATGAAGGCACATGACTAATTTAAGTCCATTAATCAATTTCTCTCTCTTTCAATAGCTCAGTTGGTAGAGCATGAGGCTTAATCTCAGGGCTGTGAGTTCGAGTCCCCCATTGGGTAAAAAGATAACTGCGTTGCAGGGGGTTGAATTAGATGACCCTCGGGGTCCCAGCTCTACAGTTTTATGATTCCTATAAATACCCGTTTGTAGATTTCTGCCGGGGAGGCATATCTCGTCTACACTGAGCGCTTGTACTCCCGCTCTAAATTCAACAATTACCTCGCCGCGCTCTACAAGGTGGTGGGGACCTTCCTGTTTGGCGGCGCCATCAGCCAATCACTGACAGACCTGGCCAAGTACATGATTGGACGCCTGCGGCCCAACTTCCTGGCGGTCTGCAATCCCGATTGGTCGAAAGTCAACTGCTCGGTTTATGTCCAGCTGGAAGACATCTGCCGGGGCAACTTCAAAGACATAACTGAGTCCAGGTAAGGGTGGAAGGACTCGATTAGTCTTGGCAGCTGCTCCAGACACCGGGAGAGCTGCTGCCGGTCAGAGCGGGCAATGCCGGGCTGAGTGGAGCGGTCAGGTTAACAGTTTCTATTTATTTCGGATGCTTCCATCCAACACTTTCTTCAGAGCGTTTGAACGACATAGTAGAGCGTGAGCCGCTTAATCTTAGGGTTGTGGGTTCGAAAGATCCCAGCGTTGCAGGGGGTCACACTAGTTGACCCTCGGGGCCCGTTTCAACTCTGTGGTTCCTTCCACCAGGCAGGGCCAGACCGCTTCACTCCAAGGACTCTGCTACATTAGTCAAAAAACAGCGTTTTGAATGCGTTACAAACGTGCAACACTAGATGGCGCAATAGAGCGGAAAACTTTTCTGTGCGATTTTACATAGTGTTCCCCCCCCTTTTGTTATGATGATTTGATTTCTGACTTATTTATAGTGGGGGTTTTCCTGTGTGTAGATACATCCCAAGAACAGTTGCCTGCCAAGTACTTTTAGAACCCGAAAATGTGTTTATTTTTTATTATTATTTGTAATCTCTTTTTCCACCCTCCTAGGTTATCTTTCTATTCTGGACACTCCTCATTTGGAATGTACTGCATGATGTTCCTAGCAGTAAGTGTGCCATTTCTTTCCCGACTTCCCCAGCTCACAACAGAATAATAATACAGTAATAATAATAATAATAACAACAACAACAACAACAGCGATAAAACATCAACCATAAAAAACTTCCCTCAAAAGGGCTGCCTTCAGATGTTTTCTAAAAGTCAGGTAGTTGTTTATTTCCTTGACATCTGATGGGAGGGCATTCCACAGGGCGGGTGCCACCACCGAGAAGGCCCTCTGCCTGGTTCGCTGCAACCTCACTTCTCGCAGGGAGGGAACCGCCAGAAGGCCCTCGGAGCTAGACCTCCGTGTCCGGGCTGAGCGATAGGGGTGGAGACGCTCTTTCAGGTATACTGGGCCAAGGCAGTGACTGGCCCAAGATCACCCAGTGAGCTTCATGGTCTCGCCCAGGTCAGAGTCCAACCCCCAAACCGTTAGGCCACCCTGGTTCTGAATGCTAACATAAAAGAACATGTAAACTCTATATGCTGCTACTAAAGGTACCTGACCTTAGATGAACCCACCAATGATTCCTGCAGTGCATGGGGTTAGACCCGATGACCCTTGGGGGTCCCTTCCAACTCTGCGATTCTGTGATAGGACAGATACATCCTGGTTGCTACGATGAAGAAAAAGGGAGGAGCAGAATATGGACTTCTGGAAAATAAGGCAGAAAGGGGCAAAGTCATTCAAGTTGAGGGGGAAACAGCAGCTCTTTAGGACCCAGGAATTCCTAATGCCTGGTGCCTGAACAACTCATGTGCCAATCACAGCTCCAACTTTACTTATTGGCTAAAGACATGGAAAGGTGGGAGCAGCCAGGCTGCCTCATTTCTCAGAAGTCAGAAGGCTACCTGCACATTTTGCTTTGTAACTTTCTTACTGGGAGGGCTAGAAACTCATAGAATTGTAGAGTTGGAAGGGACCATTAGGGTCATCTAGTCCAACCCCTTGCAATGCAAAAATAAAATAAAATTGCCCAATGTGGGGCTTGAACCTGTGACCCTGAGATTAAGGGTCTCATGCTGTCTGCCTCTTGTTACCCTGGATGGGGACGGGAGAGAGGACTATGTGTAGGAACCAGCTGACTGCACCCGGGTAAAATTTGCATTTGCTGTTGTACCCACTGAGCTACACTCCCCCTCTTAAAAACAGTCAGACTCTAGTCTTCATAGTTTTAACGAAAGGGTGAATTCCAATAGGAAGGTGCCTTACCCTAAGTTAGCCCTACCTGGAGGCACCGAGGATTGAAAGTGGGACCTTTTGCATGCGAAATAGCTTGGCCAGTGAGCTATGGTCCTTTTCCCCTAAGTGATAAGCAAGGTTCTAGTCCTCCCCGTGTAATGATTGCACTGACCAATGGTGGCTCTCCAGAGTTTCAGGCAAGCCCTTGGGAACTGAGCCTGGGACCTTTCTGAGTGCAAAAGTAGGTGGGCTCTGCCTCCCGGCAACGACCTTTTTAAAACGAAGCAAGGTTCTAGTCCTCATTGTTAGGAATAAAGGGGTGGTTTGAAGAGGCGCACAGAAAGCTGCTTGCTGCTGAGTCTAGCTCGGGATAACCCGCACTCGCTGTCAGCTAACTCTCCAGCCTTTCAGGCCTACCTTGAGACTAAACCAGGAACCTTCTGCATGCAAGGCAGCCGACCCTTTCTGCAGGTCAGAAATCTGCTCTGAAACCAATCCCTCCCCTCTCTCTCTCTCTCTCTCTCTCTCTCTCTCTCTTTCTTTCCAGCTCTACGTCCAAGCACGCCTGGTGGGGCGATGGGCACGCCTGGTTCGGCCTACCATCCAGTTCTTCCTCATCTCCTTTGCCATCTTTGTGGGCTACACCCGGGTCTCGGACTATAAACATCACTGGAGTGACGTGTTGGCGGGGCTCCTGCAAGGAATGCTGATTGCTGTCCTCATCGTAAGTCTGTGGTGGGGGGGGGGGCTGAGGTGGGAAGGGGGCATAGTACATCGGGGGCCCCCGGGGCCCTGCCAGGATGGGGGTGCAGAGAACCGAGTTGCCCTCCTCCCTTCCCCCATCCTCTCTCCCTAACACACACAGCTCCTAAACCAATTCCCTTGCGGTTCTCTTCCTGCTTCTGATTGGCTGGAATGCCTGCGAACATTCCGTGATGTCACTGTTCGTGGTCTTCATTTCATAAGATTTATACATTGTTTGATTGTAAAAAAAAACCAACAAAACACACACACACACACAGAGAGAGAGAGAGAGAGAGAGAGAGAGAGAACCTCAAAGTTTTTTAAAGAAAGATAAAACGAGGAAACATGCAGAAATATTAAAATGGATTAAAATTGCCTCTACTTTCTAAACATCATCAGAGTCAGCTTGCCGAAACGGGGCGGTTTATGTTAGCAGGCGCCGAAACGAGTCTAGCAAAGGCAGCCAGCTGCTTGATGTCTACAGGCAGGGAGTTCCAAAGCCAAGTTCTTACAAATGTGGAACAGGGCTTATACGAGGCACGTTTAGCAGGGGCAATTCCACCAACCAAAGCGATTTAAGTGGTTTCCTGTGGGGCAAGGCAAATCCCACAGGTAAAGTGGTCCCAAGTGGTTAGGCGGGGTTATATAGTAACACCTTGAACTCGGCCCAGCCGCAGATCAGCAACCATTGCAGACCTCTAAGCACTGGAGTTCTCTGCTGACGACTAGCATTGTAACCTGTGAGGCAATATTCCCCATGTCTGAATGCGCCCTCTGTCCGGGGGCTGGTGGGAAGGATTCGCCCAGGGGTTTCGTTGCCTCCTCCCAGTCCCTTTTCGCTCTCGGCCCCTCAATATTTGCCGCCTGAGGCAGCCGCCTAGCTCTGCCTCATGGGAGGGCCAGCACCGGGAGTTACACTCGAAACGCCACACTTTATTTCCTGCCTCTCCAGGTCCGATACGTCTCTGACTTCTTCAAGCACCGGCCCCCGTCCCTATGTCCCGAAGACCCCACACACAAGCCCAACGTCCCCCTCAGCGAGCCGGACAGGAACCATTACACCTACGAGGACGCGGCCTGAACTCTTGCCCGAAGTTGTGTCTCTTTTTCTGGGGGGCAGGCAGAAAGACTCGTCTGCGCCGCTCATCCGAAAAAGCTCCTTTCCGAAAAGCGTTTTGCTTTTGAACTTTCGCGATGGAGATAATTGGGAACGGCCGGATTATTTTTATTTTTTACCGTTTGCTCGGAAGCCACGATGCCCGTTATAACTGCACGATGTATTTTGCACCTCTAGATTGCACCCGAAAGAAAAAAACGAATCAAGGAAAGGCAGGAGACGGACTCATAACTTCTTGCAGAAGTGTGTGCTGCTTTTTTTAGTTCTTTCGTCGCGGGAATCTCGGAATCTCGGTTGCATTGAAGTTGCCCCCGTCCCCTCTGTGAATTGTTCGCACTCTTGTGCCGTTAACAGGAGCCTGGCCTGCAGTTTTTTAGCGGGGGCGGGGGGGGAGGTTTCCCGAGCTATGCGGAAGTTTGTCAGCAGACCTGGGTAGCCATTTAAAAATTCTCTCCCTCCTGCTAAGTTGGCAACCCAAATATCCTGGCAGCAGAGCGATAGGGTCCAGGCTGGCAAAAAACAAAAACAAAACACCCCACCATTCCCTTAAGGCTCTCCTCCTCCCTACCTACACACAGGGAGGTTTTGGCACAGAGATTATGAGTAACCGGATCGGGGCCCATTATCTGAAGAAGAAGAAAAAGGCTGGCAGGCTGGCATGCAAGCGGGTGGAGAGAGGTGCCCATGTTCAGGGAACAAGTTTGGCAACAGGTAAAGGGGGTATTGGAGGGGGGGAATCTCTTTTTAGCCCATGACGGCTTGGAGAAACTTCAAATTCCAAGCCCGGGGTTTCCGCCACCCGACGAAATAAGAGGAGAATTCAATAAAGAGGAGGAAAATCTTGCAGCGAACCTGAGCTAAGGACCCTTGTTTGTTTATTTTCTGAAGTACCTCTGCTCCAATCAGAACTGCCCAAAACATTAAATGAGAAACTGGTGGGCTCTCCTTCCTTGCCGGGGTGTGTGTGTTCTAAGCAGATTTGTCCATTTCCCGCACACGAGGCCCCGAAACACGGGCAGCGGCACCTGCTTCCGGCGAGACTTTGTCGGAATGTGTCATCGCTTCGGGCAAGCGGGGGGGCACAACCACAAGGGGGGCAACTTCCCGTTTTGCCTTAGGCGGTGGGACGGGACATGCCACCCCATTCAAAAACCTCCAAGGGAGGAGAGGCCTGTCAAACAGTTCCTTACCGTCTAATGTCGCATGGGGTTGAGCTAGATGTCCTTTGGGGTGCCCTTGCAAGTCTGCGATGAAGTGAAATTGCACCTCTTCCGAAAGATGGAGAGAGCAAGGCTCTTGGTGATCTGCTGCAAGGCTGGTGATGCTCCTCTCTCCTTCTCCCCCTGACCCCCATTTTTTAAAATTTTATTTAAACCCAGTCCGATTCTGTGAGCTCCCAGATGGAACCGAGGCTTCTCTGCCTGGTCCTAAGACCCCTTGCTGGGCCACTGGCCACGCAGATAGAGCTCAGGACTGGGCCTTTAGAGTTGTGGCACCTCACCTTCAGAACTCTCTGCCTCTGGATATTGGATAGGCACCTTCCTGTTTTCTTTTCAGACCTTCCTCTTTCGACAGGCTTTTTCCCACCAAAATCTCCCCCAAACTGCACTTAGACCGGAATTGCTTTTAATACGGTTTTTATCGTTTCATTGCTTTCAGAAGAATGGGGCGTTGTGAATTGAATAATCATGGCTATAATTGCCAAGCCCAGAAAGCTGCCCCTCGGTAGTTACTAACACACAGTGGTTGTGTTCTGACTTCGCGGTCGGAGGCGACAACGCTTGTGAATGCCCCTGGAGGGGAGAGTTGCTCTTGGGTTCGAATCCTGATTGTGGGTTTTCCCTGTTGAGGTATCTGTTTGGCTGCTGCGAGAACAGGATTTTGGACTAGATGGGCCACTGGCCTGATACCAGCAGGCTGTTCTTATGTTCTCATGGAACCTCCAAATGCCGAGGCAGTCTATCCAGATTCCTGTGTTCTCAGGGGTATTCGGACACTGCAAAGACAGGGTGCTGGGATAGCTGGATCCAGGGGGGCACTTCTTACTAACTTTAAAAACACACACACAAATCTCAATGGGGCGACTGGAAGGAAACAAGAAAATGAAACTGAAATGCACAGATTTGGCTATCCTCATGTGTAAGGTAAAGGTAAAGGGACCCCTGACCATTAGGTCCAGTCGTGACCGACTCTGGGGTTGCGCGCTCATCTCGCATTATTGGCCGAGGGAGCCGGCGGACAGCTTCCAGGTCATGTGGCCAGCATGACAAAGCCGCTTCTGGCAAACCAGAGCAGCACATGGAAACGCCGTTTACCTTCCCGCTGGAGCGGTTCCTATTTATCTACTTGCACTTTGAGGTGCTTTCGAACTGCTAGGTTGGAAGGAGCAGGGACCGAGCAACGGGAGCTCACCCCGTCACAGGTATTCGAACCGCCAAACTTCTGATCGGCAAGCCCTAGGCTCGGTGGTTTAGACCACAGGGCCACCCGCGTCCCCTATCCTATCCTCACATGTACACACACACACACAAAAAAAAACACCACAGGTGCATAGACACACACAATTGGTAGCTAAAGGAGCAGTCAAAACACTACCAAATGTGGAAAACAGTGGTACCTCGGGTTACAGACGCTTTGGGTTACAGACTCCACTAACCAGGAAGGGGTTGCTCCAGGTTAAGAACTTTGCCCCAGGAGAAGAATGGAAATCGTGCAGCAGCAGGAGGCCCCATTAGCGAAAGCGCGCCTCAGGTTAAGAATCCTTTCAGGTTAAGAACGGACCTCTGGAATGAATTAAGTTCTTAACCCGAGGTATCACTGTATTTTTTGAGCAGTCACATTCTGCCCCAGAGCTGTTCATTTCTTCTTCAGCATCTCTTTCCAACTTCTCCCGTTTTTTTAAAAAAATCCACATCACCCTTAAGGAATGGCTGATTCCAGCCCTTTTGCCGGCGGCCTGGAGGGAAAACCCGTGAATTACTTTCCCTCGATGGCTTTATAGCAACCGCTCCATTAACACAGATATTTTGGTCATGACATATTCCTAAAGAGCGGCAGATAATCGCACTGGGACGTGGCTTGCAGGAAGCAGGGATTTTAAACCCATGGCGTTGGCGCCAACACTTGAGACGTGAGATAAGGGATCTGGAAAATCCGGCTGAAATGAACTTTCGAGTTGGATGGGTCTCCCAAAGGCCATCTAGCCCAACCCCCTGTAATGCAAATTCTCAAGTCATCCCTAATTGTCAGCAACTTTCTCCCATAGCCAGGGGTGGCAAGTCTCAGCCCCGGATGCTTAGGATAGCCCCTAAGCCTATCTGCATGGCCCGTGGTACTTTCCCCAAGCCACACCCCCTCCCACAGGCCACGCCCTCTCCCACAGACCACGCCCTCCTTGTGTGCTCGTCTGCACTGTGTCCTCTCGCTTGCCTGGGTAAATGATGGAGCTGGCTGTGTCTCTGTGACATCTGCAGGTCTGGAATGTCGCCTGATTGGCAAGGCTTAAAATTAGCATCCATTGCTTCGCCCCCTTTTGACACAAGCCCCACCCACACAATAGGATGCGGCCCCCAGAAGGCTGTCTGGGAGGAAATGGGGCCCTTGGACTGAAATATGCCTTGTACACTATTTATATAATGTTATATAGTATTATGTTTCCAAACGTTATATGTTTTCCTTCAAGGAGCTCGAGGTGGAGAACATGATCCCCCCCCCAAACTTTATCACTCACAACAACCCTGTGAGGTGGGTTAGACTGAAAGGTAGCAATTAGCCCCCAAGGTCGCCTTGCGTGTTTCATGGCCGAGCTGGCGGGGATTCGAACCCAAGTCTCTCCCGGGTTCCAGTCTGACACTGATCACTGCCGGTATCCAAACGGAACCAAGAATTCTCTGCGTGAAGACGTCCCCCCCCCCACCAAAAAAACTCTCCTTTCTGGGCTCCTTTCAGCTGGCGGCGATACAGTGATGTGCATTTGTAAGCTGGGGCCTCCCCTTAGGGGAGAGATTAGCTGCAGGGTCGAATCCAAAACCCCTCTCCGGCCTTCTTTCATGGGAAACCAGCAAGCAGGATTTGAACACAAGACCAGCTTTCCCCTCCTGTGGCTTCCAGCAACTGGTCTTCAGAAGCATTCCTGCCTCTGATGAGTAGCCAGCGATAGCCGCCCACTCCATGAATTTGCCTAACCCTCTTTTAAAAGCATCCAAGTTGGTGCCCACAATTCTTGTGGCAGTGAGTTCCATAGTTTGTGCCCTGCATGAAGGAGGACCTTCTAAATCTCTTTCCCCCCCCCCCCCGTTCACCGGATGCCTCAAGTCAGTAGAGCGTGGGACTCTTGATCTCAGGGTCTTGGGTCCGAGCCTTGCGTTGGGCAAAAGATTCCTGCATCGCAACGGGTCAGACTGGATGACCCTCAGGGTACCTTCCAACTCCACTGTGCTGTTACAAGACAGAGAGGAAATATTTTCTCTGCCCTCTTTCCCCACGCTGTGTATAAAGTTACGAACTTCTCTCATGCAGCCTTTTCTCTAAGCTTAAAAGTCCCAAATGCTACAGACGTTCTTTTTTTAAAATGAATTTTATTTTGATTTTTCAATTTAACAATAATAATTGTCAATTGCAGTTACATAAATACTTTTTTTTTACTTCCCTCCTCCCCTTCCTTGGTTCCTTCTCCCCTTCCATCTCCCCCTTAACTCCTTTCATTCC
Source organism: Zootoca vivipara (assembly GCF_965207765.1). Lineage (NCBI taxonomy): Eukaryota > Metazoa > Chordata > Lepidosauria > Squamata > Lacertidae > Zootoca > Zootoca vivipara. Next base: position 91,382,619 of record NC_142589.1, on the reverse strand, counting down.
TTCCAAAGGCACATTTTAACTGCTCGAATTTAAATTAGTCCTGCAGGTTTAGTTGTTTGCATTTTTTTTTAGATAGTATCTCCCCCCATTCTTTGCTAAACATTCTTTCTTCTTGGTTTCTCAATCTTCCCATAAGTTTTGCCATTTCTGCATAGCCCATTAACTTTGCTTGCCATTCTTCCCTTGTTGAGAAAATTTATCCTTTCCATCTCTTTGCAAAAAGCATGCTGGCATCCGTGATCAAATACATAAACAATTTTTTTCCCTGGTCTTTCAGTATATCCTGTTGTTTTTTAGTCGTTTAGTCGTGTCCGACTCTTCATGACCCCATGGACCAGAGCATGCCAGGCACTCCTGTCTTGCACTGCCTCCCACAGTTTGGTCAAACTCATGTTTGTAGCTTCAAGAACACTGTCCAACCATCCCGTCCTCTGTCGTCCCCTTCTCCTTGTGCCCTCCATCTTTCCCAACATCAGGGTCTTTTCCAGGGAGTCTTCTCTTCTCATGAGGTGGCCAAAGTATTGGAGCCTCAGCTTCAGGATCTGTCCTTCCAGTGAGCACTCAGGGCTGATTTCCTTAAGAATGGATAGGTTTGATCTTCTTGCAGTCCATGGGACTCTCAAGAGTCTCCTCCAGCACCAGAATTCAAAAGCATCAATTCTTTGGTGATCACCCTTCTTTATCGTCCAGCTCTCACTTCCATACATCACTACTGGGAAAACCATAGCTTGAACTATATGGACCTTTGTCCTAATAACCCTAAAAGAAAGGCTTCTGGGTTGTTGTTTTTAAATAAAAGTTACCTTCAACCTTATTTTTCAATTCATTATACATCAGCCGTTCTATCATAATTTAGGGTTGCCATATTTCTGGAAGTAAAATTCAGGACACAAAAGATATTTTTGTGCTTTGGGGGGGGTGGGTGGGGAGGTCCCAGACATTTTGCCGGTTTCCCGAAATTCCCCCTGGACGCTATTTTCGCCGGTTAAATACCAGACATGTCCTGGAAATTCCGGTCGTATGGCAGCCCTATCATAATTGTCCCTTTTAACACAAAATGTCCCTTTTTAGAAGATGTGTTGAAAATGCCAAAATACAATGGTACTTTGGTTCTCAAACGCCTTGGTACTCAAACAACTTGGAACCCAAACAACTTGGAACCCAAACACTGCAAACCCGGAAGTAAGTGTTCCAATTTGCAAACTTTTTCCGGAAGCCAAACGTGCTCCTTTTTGAGTGTTACGCTTCTGTTTTGAGTGCCAGACTTCCGTTTCGAGTGTTACGCTGAGGTCTGCCTGTTTTTGCAATTTATTTTGCATTTTTGTGGGCTCTTTCATTTTGTTTTTGTGACTGTGTGGAACCCAGTTCAGCTGCTGATGGATTGATTGTGTGACAGCAGTACATAGTTTATTGCTTTCATTTTATGGACCACTGGTCTCGTTAGATAGTAAAATTCATGTTCAGTTTGCTGTTTTAGGGGTTGTTTTTAAAGTCTGGAACGGATTAATCCATTTCGCATTACTTTCTATGGGAAAGTGCACCTTGGTTTTGGAACGCTTTGGTTTTGGAGCGGACTTCTGGAACGGATTAAGTTTGAGAACCAAGGTACCAACAGCACAAGGAACCACCCGCTATTCCTAACAAGGACAGTAGAGGGCAGTGTGACCACTGCTAAAATAGCTCCATAAGAGAAGACAGATGGGGAAAAAAAATCTATCTACCTAGAGAGAATTCCTGCTGCTCCTTAAGACTCAAATGGAGGATGCCAGCTCCTGTTCAGATGGAGGGGGCGAAGTTGTTCTTCCCTGGAGCCCCGTCCCTTAACCAGGAACCTGTCGCAAGGCAGGTGATGGTGGGTCAAGAATGTAGCAACCAGGTCCCACCTGTCTCCAGAAGGAAAGTGGGGGAATTGTCAAAGGCAGGATCATATCCACGAAAGGCAGCTTTGCCCAAATTTCTAATCAAAGACGTGCATTGCCAAGGCAGCCCTGTAGGCGTCTACTCGGAAGTAAGGCCCACCAGGTGCAATGGGACTTCCTGCCAGCAGCAGGGCTGGGAAGCCAAAATCTCCCAGATTTCAGCGTGGTTGTTTTGTTTTTTTGCTTTTGCTTTTTGCTTTATTTAAAAAAGAAAGAAAGATTACACTATAACTGTAAAATCAAAAGCGCAAATGAGGAAAAGCACCTTCAAAATTGCAATAAACGTGGCAGCAAAAAACCAGAACAACAACCCAGCAGCATAATAAAACCAGCAAAATGCATGTGTTAATTAGATTTCAGCTACATCCCGCTGTTTGCTGGGGGAGAGAGAATTTTGTACATATCTGGAATTGACACGGAAAGAATGAAGTGCAGAAGTGTACCAGGTCTTCCTTACCCTTAGGTAAAGGTAAAGGGACCATTAGGTCCAGTCGCGGACGACTCTGGGGTTGTGGCGCTCATCTCACTCTATAGGCCGAGGGAGCCAGCGTTTGTCCGCAGACAGCTTCCGGGTCATGTGGCCAGCATGACTAAGCCGCTTCTGGCGAACCAAAGCAGTACACGGAAATGCCGTTTACCTTCCTGCTGGTAAGGTAACTTTGAGGTGCTTTCGAACTGCTAGGTTGGCAGGAGCTGGGGACCAAGCAATGGGAGCTCACCCCGTTGCGGGGATTCAAACCACCGACCTTCTGATCAGCAAGCCCTAGGCTCTGTGGTTTAACCCACAACGCCACCCGCATCCCTTAGAAAGACACAATTTCTGGGTTATTTTTCCTGCCAACAGCCAGAGTTTTCTGAGGTTTATGTCTTGTGGCATATTCCTTATCTTAGCCAAAGATGTCCTCACTTCAGCCAGCATTCATGGCCAAAGCATTCATGGCCTTAGGTCAAAAAGCCTCTGTTTGGTCGCCCTGCAAGTTCAAGAGGGCAGCATTCAGGGATTTTTGTTTGTACTTGATAGTAGCAGGTGCTTGTCTTTCACTCCAGTGTGGCATAGTGCTTAGAGTGCTGGACTTCAAGGTCTGGGTTCAAATCCTCCACTTGGGCATACAACCTATTGGGTGACTGAGGACCGGTCAACTACCTCAAGAGGGAATTCGAGGAGGAGAACTATGCACTAGGTGGGTGTAAATGAAATTAATAATAATAAATACACACACTCACTCTGCTCGCCAACCCCGCTGCCATTCCCCCCCCCCCAACACACCAACCCCCAGAGCTTCCCTCCCCATCCAATGTCCACTTTTGTTTCTTTCCCCATTTATTTTCTTCATGGTAATCCACAATTGTGATGCAGCACTACAAATCCTCCAATGGGAGCCGCATGATGACAGCATTACACATTTATGCATATAGGAAGATACACTGGTACCTTGGTTCTCAAACTTAATCCGTTCCAGGAGTCCATTCCAAAACCAAGGCGTTCCAAAACCAAGGCGTGTTTTCCCATAGAATGTAAGGCAAAACAGATTAATCCTTTCCAGACTTTTAAAAACAACCCCTAAAACAGCAATTGAACATGAATTTTACAATCTAACGAGACCACTGATCCGTAAAATGAAAGCAATAAACAATGCACTGTACTATAAAATAAACAAGGCAGTATTGTAGATGACAAAATTATTATTATTTTCATACCTGCACTGATGACAGTCACTGTTTAGATGGGGGGCTTTTATCCATTTCCGCAGTCCCACAATCAATCCATCAGTAGCTGAACTGGGTTCCACACAGTCACAAAAACAAATGAACCCAAAAAGCCTCAAAAACGCAAAATAAGTAGCAAAAACAAAAGCGCCAAACTTAATCCGTTTGACTATTGAAATGTTCAAAAACCAAGGCGCGGCTTCTGATTGGTGCAGGCGCCCCGGAAACAATAGCTGACAACCGCATCAGACATTCAGCTTCCAAAAAACGTTCGAAAACCAGAACACTTTCGGGTTTGAGTTCTTTGGGAACCAAAGTGTTTGAGAACCAAGGTACCACTGTATCTGTTTTGCTACCAAGGAAAGGCCGTGATGGGACTCCTGCCGCATGTAAATATAGGCTGTAAAGACCTTTAAAATATGCCCTTCTGAGTGAGTTCCAAGAGTTCCCCTTGAAAAGTTTCTTTCCAAAGTTTCCACCTTCTGCCACACATTTGGTAAGTTAAAAAATGGTTTACTTACCAACTTTCCAAAGGTCAGACTCCTGTGCTGCAGAAAGTTGCACAGGCAGTAGGACCTAGTTCACTTCCAAAGTGGTGAAAGTTCCTAAATTATTGGTATTGGAACTCAAGAATGGCTTGTGAGAGCCTTGCGGCTGACCAGTTCGACCTTCTTCACATGCTGAGCTTCTCAGGTAACCTGGGGGGAACAGCTTACTCTATGGTATTAACCCCTTGCTGTGTTAATTAGATTTAAACATGCTGCTGGTTATCCCACAATTGCATCCCACAATATCTCTGCATCTAAGCATACCACACGTGTCCTTCCAGGTGCATTTTTGGGAAGGAGGGAGAGAAAAAAACATTGCCACCCCCCTGTTACTTCTAACCCTCCTAAACCCCCATAACCGCATAGGGAAGCTAGTCGTTTGTCTTGTTCCACATCAGTTCTAAGCTTCAAGTCCTCAAGGTGTATCAAGGATTTGGTGACTATATGTGATGATGTCGGAGGGGTTTAGGATTTAGTTTTTTAATCGACTTAGTTCAACTGTCCTGATTTTTTTATAATCTCTCCTATTTTATTGATCATAACATTCTTATCCGCATTTCTAGGCTAGAAGCTGTTCTGATGATGCTTTCAAACTATGGGTTTTTTTGGGGGGCGGGGCAGGGCAGGAGGCATTAAATTTCAAAAGGAAATGCAGCAGAACAAAATCAAACTCCAAAGGGACCCTCCCTCTCCCTAAATGAATAAATAGCTTGGTCTGAATTTTGGTTGGGAAGAATTTGCCAGCGTGCCTGGAAAGTATTATTATAAACGGATTTGCCACCTGGTTCTGAGTATTTGGAGAGCCGCTTTCAGAAAGGGGTCTTCTGGTCCCATTTAGTGCTAAGTGGAAGCCAGAAGATAAATTTTGCTCAGTTGAGGAGGCTTCCTGTACAGGTTACCTGCCAGCCACGCCCATTTTCACCACACTCTATTTCATCCCTCTCTCCCATTTTCTTTTTATCCTCAACGATCAACGGCAGTTTATGCACATCAAACATGCTCATTGGTCTTTTGAGGTGTGTGTGTGTGTGTGTGTGTGTGTGTGTGTGTGTGTGTGTGTGTGTGGAGTCCTTCCCCTCTCATCAGATTTTTTATTAATCATCCCAATTTTCTGCTTTTGCAAACCTTGGGTTGCCCCCTGCAAAAACAAAACGAAACAAAAACCACGTTTCTCCCATTTCTGCAAGGAAGTCACCGCACATTTGGCATTTGCAAAAGAAATCCCTTCGATTTCTCGTCAAACCTACCCCACCGCCCTTCTTGCTTTGCAGGTTTAAAACCCAGGGCAGACCTAGAATGGAACTGCCCTGCCTCGCACCCTCCCCATTTAAATGACAAGACCTCCCTTTTAATTTTAATCCTCTCTCCCACCCCCCTTCAGTTTTAAATCCGGCTCACACCAAAACTCATCCATGCTCATGGAAGCAGATTTGAAAAGATTGGTTCTGACACATGGCGGAGAGGGCGAGGGGGAGAGGCTAGACAGATTTTCCTTATCCCTGGGTGCGGGGGGGGGGGCGCTTGCGTGTTTCCCAGTGGGAGTCAAGTGCAACAGAGGCCATCGCTGACTTCTAAAGAGGGGGGGGGGAAGGCTGGCTGCTGTTTTGAGCAAATGCAAAAAACAAAAAACCACACCACAAGAAGTGACCTACATCTGTTCTCAGAGATGTGGGGAGGAGGGATGTTGTGGGGAGGGGATTTGATTGCAGGGGAGAAAACCCTGCAGGAAAATATATATATATATATATATATATATATATATATATATATATATATATATATATATATATATATATATATATATTCTAACTCTCTTCAGTGTATCTGAAGAAGTGTGCATGCACACGAAAGCTCATACCTATGACAAACTTAGTTGGTCTCTAAGGTGCTACTGGAAGGATTTTTTTATTTTGTTCTCTCTTTCTTGTAGCTGCTCTTCTTCTTCTTCTTCTTCTTCTTCTTCTTCTTCTTCTTCTTCTTCTTCTTCTTCTTCTTCTTCTTTAGCACTCCCTCGTAGCTGAGTAAGATTGTCTTGTAGAATCATAAGAGTCGGAAGAGACCACAAGGGCCATCCAGTCCAACCCCCTGCTTGGCATGAAAGCATTCTTGACATATGCCTGTCAAGCCTCTGCTTAAAGACCTCCAAAGAAGGAGACTCCACCACACTCCTTGGTAGCAAATTCCACTGCCGAACAGCTCTTACTGTCAGGAAGTTCTTCCTTAATGTTTAGGTGGAATCTTCTTTCTTGTAGTTTGAATCCATTGCTCCGTGTCCGCTTCTCTGGAGCAGCAGAAAACAACCTTTCTCCCTCTTCTATATGACATCCTTTTATATATTTGAACATGGCTATCATATCACCCCTTAACCTTCTCTTCTCCAGGCTAAACATACCCAGCTCCCTAAGCCGTTCCTCATAAGGCATCGTTTCCATGCCTTTAACCATTTTGGTTGCCCTCTTCTGGACACGTTCCAGCTTGTCAGTATCCTTCTTGAACTGTGGTGCCCAGAACTGGACACAGTACTCCAGGTGAGGTCTGACCAGAGCAGAATACAGTGGTACTATTACTTCCCTTGATCTAGACGCTATACTCCTATTGATGCAGCCCAGAATTGCATTGGCTTTTTTAGCTGCTGCATCACACTGTTGACTCATGTCAAGTTTGTGGTCTACCAGAACTCCTAGATCGTTTTCACATGTTCTGCTCTCAAGCCAGGTGTCTCCTATCCTGTATTTGTGCCTTTCATTTTTTTTGCCCAAGTGTAGTACTTTACATTTCTCCTTGTTGTCTTCCATGAACACAATTTTAACAATGGGTCCGTAAGTGACTGTGGAGGCCAATTCTGGATCCACATGTCCTTCCACAGTGGGGACATAGGTTACCGGGCGGGAGTTGATCACGGTGAGGGTTTGCCAAGTCTGCCTTCCTCTTAGCACGTTTCTCCCTTTCGTCCTGAGTTCAAGCGTCTTCAAAGCCCATGGCACCTTTGGGAAAGGCTGTTCTCCAACTGGAGCGCTCGCAGGCCAGTGTTTCCCAGGTGTCGGTGTTTATACTACATTTTTAAAGATTTGCCTTGAGAGGGTCTTTACGCTTTCCATTTTTAAGTTGGGAATAGAGGAGTTGCTTTGGAAGACGATCATCAGGCATCTGCACAACATGACCAGTCCAACAAAGCTGATGTTGAAGAATCATTGCTGGTGATCTTTGCTTCTTCCAGTACACTGGCATCAGTTTGCCTGTCTTTCCAGGTGATGTGTAAACATTTTCAGAGACACCATTGATGGAATCTTTCGAGGAGTTGGAGATGATGTTTATAAGTGGTCCATGTTTCACAAGTATACAGTAAGGTTGGTAGTACAATGTAAACAAGCATTTTGGTTTCCCTGCGAATGTCCCGGTCCCTCAAACATTCTCCCACCTGGGCAGTTATCTTTCCACAAGGGCCGACATGGATGCCGAAATCCAGCATCGCCTGAGCTCTGCGAGTGCAACTTTACCCCAGAGCTGTTTGAGGACCGGGACATTCGTTTGTAGCACAAGGAGAAGTCGTGGGAAAGAATTGCAGCAGAGCAGGGAGTAGGAAAAACTTTGTGCAGCACAGAGTTGAACTGTGGAACTTGCTGCCGCGGGAGTGATGGCCACCAGCTTTGGAAGAATATTGGACAAATCGGTGATGGCTCGTCCAACATGCTGCTGGCTTTCCAGAGGGGTTGGACAAGGTACAGGTGACTCTTTGACCTTTCAGATGTTGTTGGATTCCAGTTCCCACCAGCCTCCTCACCCCCACCCTGTTCCAGCCAGCATGCCTAATAGTTACAGGGGTGATGAGAGACATCCTTCAAAAGCCTCTCAGGAGATGCAGCTTCCACAACCCTAGACATGGGACAAATAATAATTATTATTAATATTATTTGTACACTGCCCTTTAGCCATGGATCTCAGCATGGTTCACAACATACGATTACAATGGTTTTTTTAAAAAAACAAAACCCACATGATAAAAAAAAAGAACAAAACCAATAATCACCCCTCCCATGCGGGGAACCAAAGGTTTGCAAAAGCAGAAATTTGGGGTTAAAAAAACAAATAAACATGGGAGGGAAAGAGGTCTGTCGACAGCTAACAAAATAGCTACAAGGAGTTGAACAGAACCTCCAGGTGCAGGAACAGTCTACCTCGGAATACCAGCTTTTCAGAGGCAAATGGGGCTGCCAAATTTCTGGGATTTTTCAGAAGCATTCTGCTGACTGATGGATATAGCATAAGAAGATCAGGCCAATGGCCCGTCTAGACTAGCATGTGGTTCTCTCCACAGCAGCCAATCAGATGTCCCCAGGAAGGTCACAATAAGGTCTGAGCATGCGGAAACCTTGAATGGTTGCTGCCGGCCAGTGTAGGCAGTATTGAGCAAGATAGACCAAGGGTCTGGCTCACCATAAAGTAGCTTTCTCCGTTCCTATGAAAGGTGATGAATGGTGTGAATTGCCCCCTCTGTTTTTATTCTGCTGGCTGCCCTCATATAGACTTTGACGGGGCAGAGACCTTTCTACTTAAGTTGGTCTGTGAAACACCAGCAGTAAAGTATGGAGGTAAAACAAAATGCTCTGCGCTGTGTTGGTGAATATGTCCCTCAATGAGCCACACCAGGTGTCCTTATCATAGAATCATGGAGTTGGAATGGCAGAGACCCCCAAGGGTCATCCAGTCCAACCCCCTGCAATGGAGGAATCACAGGTGGCCATCCAACCTCTGCTTCAAAAACCTCCAAGGAAGGAGAGACCTGTCGAGCAGTTCTTACTGTCAGGAAGTTCTTCCTAATGTTGAATCTCCTTATGACGACCTGCAAAAACCAGGCACAACTTCAACAGGTGAGGCGTTTCCTGCAACAACACTTGGAATGGCAGAGAGTGTTACCTGTTGATTTCCTGCCTTTGGTTGGAGTTGTTTTAAAGGCAGGTGTGCCACCCAAGTCGACTAACCTAATCACAACCTCTCCTTCCTCTCAGTTTGCTTCCTTTAAAGGGTTAACGTCTCAACCCCCCCCCCTTTCTTCAGAGCTGTAATTCTTTTGATGGTTAGCCTTTTCCCTCCCTCCAGCCCTTTAACGGTTAAGGTTAATCTCTCCTCTCCCTGCTCTCCAGACCTTTTAAGGATTATTTTCCCCGCCCCCATCCAGACCTTTGAAGGTCCCACCAATTCCCCCCCACACTGACACCCCCCACAGCACTGCAAGATTTTAAAGGACTAAGTCCATTACCATTCTGCCAGCGCTCCAGAGCTGTAAGGGTTAATCCAACCCCCCAGTTTCAGACCTTAATCCAAATTCCTTCTGAATTTTCTAATGCGTGGTGTATGTTTTTAAGACGTTAGCTAATTGTACCGCTCTTGTCCTGTCAAGGGTTAACCCAGTTTTTGCAAACACATTAAAATCAACCCACCCCTCCGGGCCTTCAAGGGTTAAACAACACCCTCTTCTTAGGCTATTCTAAGGGTTGAACTAATTCCCCCCTCTCCCCTTCGGGCCTTGAAGGGTTAAGCGACCCCTCTCCTCCTGTCTTCTCTGGCCCTTTTAAGGGTTAATTCTCTCCCTCCTTCCAGGCCGTTTGAGGGTCAAGCAACACAACACCGCATTTTCAAGGGGTAACGCTATTGTGTTGAACCATTCCCTCCCTTCTGCCCAAGCTTTTAAGGGTTAAACTAATTCTCACCTCTTCTACTCCAGACCTTTAAGGGTTAAGCGACACCCTCTGGCCCTGTTAAGGGTTAAAACTCATTCTCCCCCTGTTACCCCTCCCCAGAGGGTTAAGGGAAAAATCTCCCTCTCCTCCTCCTTTGGCCCTTTGAAGGGTTAAACCCATTTCCACCTTTTCCCCTCCAGGCCTTTATGGGTTAATCCAATTTTCTTCTCTCCCGTCGCTCCAAGTCCTCCGAAAGGGTTAACAAAAAAACCTCTCTCTCCCTCTCTCTCTCTCTCAACACTCCCCCCCCTCGCCCCGCGCCTCTTGGCTACATCGCGTCCTACAGATTGACACATTTTCTACGGGCGGCCGCCTCGGACCAATCGGAAGCCCCCTCTCCGCCTTGTGGCTCCCAACCCCACGTGGGGACCGAGCGCTCTTTTCCCCCTTCTCCCCTCCCTCCCGTTCCCCCCATCCTTGCCTCCTGATTGGCTGCGGCGCGCTGGACTGTAGCAAAAGAGAAGGAGCCAGACCCCACGTGGAGCTGGCGCTCGTTCATTGATCGCCCTCCCCCGCAAGGCTGCTGTGTGGGGGGTGGGGGGGTGGGAGAGAGAGGAAGAGAGAGAGAGAGAAGGGAGGGGGGGTCATCACACCCATTCAAGGAAACGGGCCTGTGTCCCACCCACCCACCCACGCACGCACCCACCTTCCTTGTTTGGAAGCTCCTGGGGGCCCGATCCTGGCTTGCAGTGGTTTGGTGAGTGCCTTTATTTGGGGGGGGGGGCTGAGGCTTGATTATGGGTGGGGGGGGGAGTGAGCCGAGAGGAAGAAGGCAGGAGGGGCCTTTTCCTGCTGTCTGATTCCCCTCTCTCTCTGTGTGTCTCTTCCTACCTGCTAGAAAAAGAAGGAGACCCTTTTGTTTGGCCTGGGAGATTATAAATGAGGACGGGGTGGGGTGGAATTTGGCGGGGGGGGGGGCGGTTAGAGTGAGGACTGCAAGCCACCAGAGGAGGTAATGGGATCTATGGATCTATTCTTCTTTTTCTTTTTTGCGGGGGGGGGGGTGTAAGTGAGAGTTTATTGGGGAGTTTAAAAGAGAGAGCACTAAAAACTGGCATCTAGTGTGGTGGGGAGGACTTGTTGGGGTTGGGGGGGGTTAGTTTAAGCAGAGCAGGGGGGGTTGGTGAGGGGGGAGAAGTTTTCTCACTGGTAGTTGTGGTCTAATTGTCCTTCCCTAGGGCCTTATCCTGGTTTCTGCCTCCCCCTTCCCCCAAAAAACCACATACCCATTTGCATCTATTTCATTTCCCCCTCTTCTCTACCCCCACCTGCCAAGTCACCTGTATTTCCCTGACGGTGAGGACCACCTAGTTGCGGGGGGGGGGCGCTCATTTTATCTTTGGAGCCACCCCCCCCCAACCAACCACTGCCAACCGCTACTCAGGGTTTAAACTTCTGCTTAACCTCCTTCCTTCCTTCCTTGCTGCCCCCTCCCCAGCCCAAGGAATTAAGAGGATGCCCTTGAGCATGTGCAAAGTGCATTCCCATCACTCCAGCATCCCATGCTGTTAGAGGGAAGGAAGTGTCAAAGGGGGCATTTCCCCTGGTTGGAGATCTGATACTATTTTTGAGTGGGAATGGGGGCCCTCAAGGGTCATTTAGTCCAACCCGCTGAAGTGCATGAGCCGCAATGAAAAATTGCTCAGTTGGTTAGAGCTCGGTGCTGATAACGCCAAGGTTGCAGGTAAGGGACACAGATGCATATTCCTGCCTCCACCCTCCATTGGGAAAAGACTTATTGGGAATAAAAAACACAGCAAATGTGCAAATCTGGGTGGCTATTGGGGTGTATATATCTGGGGGTAAATTAGGGTCAATGGGACAGTCCCAACTGGGCACCAGGCAACACAACTGGTTGCTTGGGAGCATAATGGGGTTATTTTAGAGAGGTGCCCCCCACAAATTTCACTAAAAATCCCAAGTCGGGTTGAAGATGCCTGGGAATCCAGGTACACTGATCTAAGTTGTATGACAGGCATCCCCAAACTTTGGCCCTCCAGATGTTTTGGACTACAGTTCCCATCATCCCTGACCACTGGCGCTGTTAGCTAGGGATCATGGGAGTTGTAGGCCAAAACACCTGGAGGGCCACAGTTTGGGGAGGCCTGTTGTATGAGATCGACAAGACGATCCAGTGCCCCGAAGCGTCTCTTCCTCTTTGGGCGCCCCATTTCTCCAATACAGGGCCTGATCCACCTTTCATTTTATGGTCTTATCTGTGCTTTCCCCGCCATTCCCACTCCTTGCAAAGCCAAGCAAGGTCCGGTGAGGTTGCAATTCTGGGTCCAGGGCAGCTGTCTAGCAGCTCCATCTGGTATGCAGGATGAGACCCTCCCTGCCTGCAGACTGTCTCTCCAGAGTGGTGCATGCTCTGGTTATCTCCCTCTTGGGCTACTGCCATGCGATGTCCGTGGGGCTGCCTTTGTAGGTGACCTGGAAACTACAATTAATCCATTCTCTAGCGGCAGCTAGAGTGGGGACTGGGGGCCACCGCTGAGACCACATAACACCGCTCCTGAAAGACCTACATTGGCTCCCAGTAAGTTTCCGAGCACCATTCAAAGTGTTGGTGCTGACCTTGAAAGCCCTCAATGGCCCAGTATACCTGAAGGAGCGTCTCCACCCCCATTGTCCACCCCGGAAACTGAGGTCCCGCTCCAAAGGCCTTCTGGCGGTTCCCTCCCTGCAAGAAGTGAGGTTACAGGGAACCAGGCAGAGGGCCTTCTTGGTGGCGGCACCCGCCCTGTGGAACACCCTCCCATCAGATGTCAAGGAAATAAACAACAATCTTTTAGAAGACATCTGAAGGCAGCCCTGTTGAGGAAAGTTTTTAATGTTTGTTGTGTTTTTATATGATATTGGCCTCTCTTTTTTAACAATGAGGACTGGAACCTTACATAATATTTAGGAGAAGGACCGTGGCCTCAGTGCTTTGGAGACAGGAGCTCCCAGATTCAATTCCCTGTGGCGCCCCTGCAAGCCAGAATAGGCAATACTGTGCTATATGGACCAAGGGCCCTACTTTCGGCATCCCGAGTCCTTTGTCTGAGGCAGCCCTCTTCCTGCCGAGCTGCCTTGGGCTGGGAGTCCTGAGTTCAAATCCCCCACCCCTTCTGAAACCCGGAATTCAAACGCCTACTGTGTGGTGTTGGCTTTGGTCTGGCTGCAATCCTGCACCCTGTTTACTAGGGAGTGAGCACCACTGAAGGCACAGGAGGGGTTTTTGCTAAAAAGCCAGCCAGCAAAATACTCTCCTCCTCCCTCTCTCAGCCCCAGACACCGCTGTGCAGGGGTAACGAAAAGAATACTGTACTGTATTCCACATCCAGCATGCTTCTGCAGAGAGGAGTTCCCTCTTGAGTAGAACACCTACCTTCAGAGGCAGTCTATCTTCATATACCATCTGGTGGCAAGAGAGGGGAAACAACCAGTGAGGGCAGCTTTCTCCCTCGGTTGGAAACTGGATAATGTTGGGAGCCACCCAGAGTGGGCAGGGTATAAATTATTTATTTATTTCTACTGCTACTACTGGGGGTCTCGAACCCACAACCTTGGCAACATCAGCACCACGCACTAAACCCAAGGGGGTGGAATTGGCATGCTTTTTTGGTGCTGTGATTTGGTGGGTGCTTGCTTGCGCCGTTCCTTTGCTCATTCTGAAGGAAACAATTAAACTGCAGGATTTGGATTGGAGGGGGGGGCACCTGTCCCAAAAATGTGGGCTCCCAAATGCCCAATTTAACTTGCATGGAGTCTGCCTTGCTGATCTGGCCCTCCCAGGCTTGAGGAAAGATACACTTTACATGCCTGAAGGCACTCCTGTCGTATTAAAATATTTTAACTGAGGTGCGGGGTTTTTTTTAATGCACGGAGAGAACAAATTCTGGGATTGGAGCCCTGACTCTGATTCAGACCTAACCCCCTTTCTGCAGAAAAAAAACCCCACATGGATAGGAGGGGAAATTAGTGCGCCTTGCAAGATGGAGGCGAAGCTCTTGACGGACAATTTGCAAAGCAAACCGTTATTTCAGCGGCACCCGCTCAGTATGGGGTTAATAATGCCGGCCTACCCCGCAAGGGTGGCGCTTGTAGGATAAGAGCAAGGCAATGCGTTTGACGCACTCTTATATAAAGTGGTAATTTAGGCTGAGATTCTATCTATGCTCACCTTGAGCATAAATGCTCCCGTGACAAACAGGGATTTACTTCTGGGTGAAACATGGTCAGCAAACCTTTTTCAGCAGGGGGCCGGTCCACTGTCCCTCAGACCTTGTGGGGGGCCGGACTATATTTTGAAAATAAAAATAAAAATGAATGAATTCCTCTGCCCCACAAATAACCCTGAGATGCATTTTTACTCATGTAAAAACACCAGGCAGGCCCCACAAATAACCCAGAGATGCATTTTAAATCAAAGGACACATTCTACTCATGTAAAAACAAGCTGATTTCCGGACCGTCCGCGCACCGGATTTAGAAGGCGATTGGGCTCCCGGGCCTTGGTTTGCCTACCCATGCTCTACACATCTCCAAAAGTTCCCAGCCTGATTTAATCACTACCAGCTAATGGCAGCTTTAATTTCTACTTTTTAATTTTACTTTCTTCCTCTGCACTTGCAGATTTAAAACGACAAAAAACCCACAAAAAACAGCAACATCTGCACTGTGTGATCCCTTGCTGTTCATTCTTGTTCGCCATAGGTGACCAGGAAAGTCCCCTGTTACCTGGGAAGAGGGGCAGACTATTAAAACGCTTTGGGAACTGCAGCGCTATGAGGAAGGATTGGGTGTGTGTCTCCTAACATCTCTCGGCACCTAACAACTCTCGGCACCCAGGATTTTTGGGGGGGAGGGGAGCCAGGATTGTTTAAAGTGGGACGATCCTGCTTCAAATGCACATTGCTGGTGGCAGCCTAAGCCAAACCTGGATTTCAGCGGGTCTACTCTTGAGTAAGGCTTGATCCGATGCAGCCCATCGATTCTCAGTTCAACATTTGCTTCTCAACAGGTTACCAGGGGTTGGTTCATAGCAGAAAAACAGGATCGAAAGCAATATTGCAGAAACAACATTCCTATGGTTTTGCTCGAAGGATGTTCCCTCAAAACCGGCCACCGGTGAGTTTATCCCCGATTTAAAGGTCCCGTGGAAATGTCTGTTTCCTAATTCTTTGGAAAGAGGGGAGGCGCCAACCCGTTTTAAACATGGTCTGTTTCGAACTGATTTTCGCCTTTCTAAATGCTTTCCACCCACAAATCTCACATGCTGCAAACTTGCACAGTTAACTGCTTTTGTGTGTGTGTGTGTGTGGTGAGGGGAGGTTTTGTAAAGGCCTGTTTTGGACTGTCCTTTCCCCCCACCCTTTTGATCAAACCAGGGATATTCATTTTTTAATAGATCTATTTTTGCTCTGTTGTTTAATATATCTATATATTTCTGCCCACCCCACCCCCCTAAAAAAAGAGATAAAAATAAACAAGTGTTGGTCATCGGTCCTGTGTTTTATGATTTTTTGTTGTTGTATATAAAGGAGTTGTTGGTTTAGAAATACTTTGATCTATAAACAAAACTACTTCAAGCTGCAAACAGCATGTTTTCTTAATTCTTTGCCAGAAAACCTCAGAATGCTTTATATCAGGCATGTCCAACAGGTAGTTCGTGATCTACCGGTAGATCACTCGACATCTGTGGTAGATCACTGGGGGCCCCCAAGAAGCTCAACAAGTTTGGCTCCCCCCAAAAAAGCTCAACGTTTTTGCCCTGGACCCCTAAAAAACGTGGCTTTCCCCTCCCTCCCTATAAAAAGTTCAACAATTTCAACCTGAACCCCCCCCCCAATGGGTCTTCCTCCTTCCTAAAAAAAAGCTCATCAACTTTGACCTGAACCCCAAAAAGGGGGTAGATCACTGCCAGTTTTTAACTCTGTGAGTAGATCGCTGTCTCTTGGCCACCCCTGCTTTATATCAATCAAGCGATCAATCTTCTCCCTGCAAGTAAAGAGGGCCGTCTTCCCAGAGGAGTTAAGTCTGGCGTGGGCCCGCATCCCAAAGTTTCTGCCCCCTCCCTTTCTCTCTTTCCCTGAAGCAGCCAGGCCGTAGTTCATCAGGTAGAGCTAGGTCCCAGGTTGCTGTGATTTTTAGCTCTAGGTTATCAGGCAACAAAACGTCACCTGGGACTACCGCACAGTCGTACCTTGGTTCTCAAAAGCCTTGGCTCCCGGATAAATTGGCTCCTGAACAACTGAAACCCGGAAGTGAGTGTTCCGGTTTTCAAACGTTTTTCAGAAGCCGAATGTCCGGCGCGGCTTCCTATTGGCTGCAGGACACTCCTGCAGCCAATCGGAAGCTGCGCCTTGGTTTTCGAATGGTTCCAGGATTCGAACAGACTCCCGGAACCCATTCTGTTCGAGAACCAAGGTACGGCTGTCTTTACTTGAGTCTAATGCGCCATCGAATCGTAAGGCGCACCCCGACTTTCAGAACCTTGAAAACAAAAAAAGTATTAACTGGCGAATGTAAATGCGCGCCTTAATTTTCGCAACATAATTTTCATATCCTTAAGATACCAATGACTTCCCTTCTTCTCTTTCCACGGTTCATTTCGCATATCATAAACCCCTGCATATTTTACAAAAACTATACCATTCGAGTATTCCATCATTGCATCCATCAAAACCTATTTCCACTGTTGAATTTATCTTAAGGCTGCCAGCGTTTTCAGCTGTACACAATTATTTCCCCAAAGTTGCCATTCTTCTTTAGCTGGGACCTCGATCGTTTTACAATTTTTTGTGGCTAACGAAACACGGGGCCGCAGTAGCGGCATACATAAATAACCTTTATTTGACAACCTGAGATTCAGGCTGCGCCAATCTCTGTCTGAGGTTGGGCGACCGCTTGTTGTGGCGGGGGTGGTCTGGATGTCCTCTGGGGGTCCCTCCGGCTCCGCTGCACGATGAGCACTCCTAAGACCCGGCGGGAGGCAACGGCCTCGGTTAGCCCCTGTCCGAAGCTGGTGGCGATTGGCCTTTTCCCTTCCCGTCTCTCCCAGGGTCACCTACAAGCGGCACCCGTGGTCACGTCTGCCGCGACCAGCGTCGTCTCGACAGCCCCCCAGTCCTTGAAGCTGACTTACCCGGAGATTTTGGACCGGATCAAGGAGGAATTTCAGTTCTTGCAAAACCAGTACCACAGGTAAAATGGCCAGGTTCTTTTTTGGGGGTGGGTGGGGCTCGTAATTATCTGTCTATGTATTTCTAATAGTATAACCCAGGGGTTGGCAAGGCTTACCAGGCATGGGCCGGATCACTCCCGCAGAGATCCGAACCGGCGCAGCGTGGCGCCAGAAACCGCGTCTTCGCATGCCCAGATGCCGAAAACCACGCCTGCGCAGAAGCGATTCCTGGCGTCTGGGCATGTGCAGAAGCGAATTCCAGTGCCACGGACATGCGCAGACACAATTTCCGGCATCTGGGCATGTGCAGAAGCGATTTCCAGAGCCACGGAAGAGAGTCCCTGCGCCTTGCCGGTTTAACACAGCACGCGGGGACTCGCCGAGCAGGGGCTCAGTTCAGGAGCGGCTCGAGGGCCGGTTAAATGGCCTCTGTGGGCCATTTCCAGCCCACGGGCCTTAGATTGCTGACCCCCCTGGTATAACTAAATCAGCTATAACTGTAAAAATCTACTCTGAAAATTTATTACTCCAAAAAGGAAACCTTCATCCGGTTGTAAATATTATGATTATACCAGCAAGAATGAATCTTTCTGTAAAAAGAAAAGAAAAGATTTAAATCAAGTCTTACTGACTAACGATTTAAATTGTGATTTAAATTGATTTGATTTAAATCAAACCCACCCTGGATCAAACTATTCTGCATGCCAAGCAGGTGCTCTGCGTCTGCGCCCAAGCCCCTTCTCCCTCCTTGAGCGGGGACTGCTGCTGTTTCAGGAAATCAAAAGCCGCCTCGACCAATGCAAATTTCAAAACCAAGTTGTTGACCGGGGAGCAAGAGATCCTCTGGTTTTGCAGTTAACCTTTTGAGGCATTGCCTAGGGGGGGGGGCTTTCCCATTCATAAAAATACAAGGCTGTGAGGACCTTGGAGAAGCTGCAAAATATGGCATCCCTAAGGATCTCCTGCTTTGTTTTATTTTACCACAATTAAAACAGCAAAACTATGTTTCCAGACCTCATGATTGCCTAGCTGTTCTGGGAATACACGTGGCGGCTCCTTTGCTTAAAATCTCGGAAGTCCGAAAGTTGGCTTGAGTCTTTCTGCTTCCTGAATTGGCATCACCGGCCCAAATTCCAAATACAGTTGTACCTCGGGTTACGAACACCTCGGTTCGGGTTACAAACTCCGCAAACCCGGAAGTGTTTTTGCCACGCGTGCGTTCTGCGCATACACAGAAGCGGCGCACGCAGTTTGTGCATGCACAAAGCGTGAAAATCGCAGAAATTGCACTTTGCGCATGCGCAAAATGGCGCTTCGGGTTACGACCATTTTGGGTTACAAACTGCTTCCCAGAACGGATTGTGTTCGTAACCCGAGGTACCACTGTAGATTATACAGTGGTACCTTGGTTCTCAAACTTAATCTGTTTTGGAAATCCGTTCCAAAACCAAAGCGTTCCAAAACCGAGGCGCGCTTTCCCATAGAAAGTAATGCAAAACGGATTAATCCGTCCGGACTTTTAAAAACAACCCCTAAAACAGGAATTGAACATGAATTTTACTATCTAGCGAGACCGTTGATCTATAAAATGAAAGCAATAAACAACGTACTGCTGTCACACAATCAATCCATCAGTAGCTGAACTGGGTTCCACACAGTCACAAAAACAAAACAAAAAAAGAGCCGCAAAAACAAAAACGCAAAATAAATAGCAAAAACAGACAGACCTCAGCATAATGCTCAAATCGGAAGTGTGGCACTCAAAACAGAGCACGTTTGACTGCCAAAAAAGTTTGCAAACTTACTTCCGGGTTTGCAGTGTTTGGGTTCAAAGTTGTTTGAGTACCAAGGCGTTTGAGAACCAAGGTACCACTGTACGTCGAATGAATTATGCAGACGATTTGACCCAATTTGCATAACGTATACAGGCTAGCAAACGCAAACCCCCAATCAGTGTACAAATCTGGAGAGTCTGGATCTGGTAAGTTAAATTCTCCAAGTCCCATAATCCTACGCAGGGCGCATTTTTGCAACCTGGAAGCGGGCAAAGATTGTGTGAATCTTCCCGTGCAAAAGTGCGAGGGATTGCGTGGGAGCTCCTCTCTCCATTCCCTTCTCTTTGCAGCTTGAAACTGGAATGTGAGAAACTCGCCACGGAAAAAACAGAAATCCAGAGGCATTATGTCATGGTAAGCGCCGTACTGGGGAACATGTGGGTTTTCTGGGGGCAGGGGGAAGGCCTGGATGATGGTGGAAAGAGGGCCGCTAAGCCGTGACTTACTGTACTTTCCCGTGTATAACACGCCCCCATGTATAAGACGCATCTGATTTTGGGGAACTCAGATTTAAGAAAATGGGGGAAGATGGCTCAGAGAAAATTGCTCACCTGTACGCGGCGCAAAATCAAATCCACTTCCTGTGTCCCTTCTCCAGCTGCCAATCACCCGCCCAATTGCAGCAGCGCCAGCCAATCAGCACCGGCCCTTGACGCAGCAACCAATAATAATAATAATAATAATAATAAGCGGACCATTTGGATCCCTTCCAGTCAGGATTCAGGCCTCATCATGGGACTGAAACTGCCTTGGTCGCACTGGTCGATGATCTCCGGCGGGCTAGGGACAAAGGTAAGAGCTGTTTCCTTGTTCTGCTGGATCTCTCAGCGGCTTTTGACACCATCGACCATAACATCCTTCTGGACCGTCTAGAGGGCTTGGGAGCTGGGGGCACTGTCATGCAGTGGTTCCGCTCCTTCCTCCTGGGCCGTGTTCAGAAAGTGGTGGTGGGGGATGAGTGTTCAGACCCCTGGGCTCTCACTTGTGGGGTGCCTCAGGGTTCTGTCCTCTCCCCCATGCTTTTTAACATCTATATGCAGCCGCTGGGAGAGATCATCAGGGGGTTTGGGCTGGGTGTCCATCAGTATGCTGATGATACCCAGCTCTACCTCTCTTTTAAATCAGAACCAGTGAAGGCAGTGAAGGTCCTGTGTGAGTGCTTGGAGGCGGTTGGAGGATGGATGGCGGCTAACAGATTGAGATTGAATCCTGACAAGACAGAAGTACTGTTTGTGGGGGACAGGAGGCGGGCGGGTGTGGAGGACTCCCTGGTCCTGAATGGGGTAACTGTGCCCCTGAAAGACCAGGTGCGCAGCCTGGGAGTCATCTTAGACTCACAGCTGTCCATGGAGGCACAGGTCAACTCTGTGTCCAAGACAGCTGTTTATCAGCTCCATCTGGTACGCAGGCTGAGTCCCTACCTGCCCACTGACTGTCTCTCCAGAGTGGTGCATGCTCTAGTTATCTCTCGCTTGGACTACTGCAATGCGCTCTACGTGGGGCTACCTTTGAAGGTGACCCGGAAACTACAACTAATCCAGAATGCGGCAGCTAGACTGGTGACTGGGAGCGGCCGCCGAGACCACATAACACCGGTCCTGAAAGACCTACATTGGCTCCCAGTACGTTTCCGAGCACAATTCAAAGTGTTGGTGTTGACCTTTAAAGCCCTAAACGGCCTCGGTCCGGTATACCTGAAGGAGCGTCTCCACCCCCATCGTTCTGCCCGGACACTGAGGTCCAGCTCCGAGGGCCTTCTGGCGGTTCCCTCACTACGAGAAGCCAAGTTACAGGGAACCAGGCAGAGGGCCTTCTCGGTAGTGGCACCCACCCTTTGGAATGCGCTCCCACTAGAGGTCAAAGAGAACAACAATTACCAGACCTTTAGAAGGCATCTCAAGGCAGCCCTGTTTAGGGAAGCTTTTAATGTTTGATGGATTTCTGTATTTTAATGCTTGATGGATCTCTGTATTTTAGAATTTCTGTTTTGTTGGAAGCCGCCCAGAGTGGCTGGGGGAACCCGGCCAGATGGGCGGGGTATAAATAATAAATTATAATAATAATAATAATAATAATAATAATAATAATAATAATAATAATAATTGGTTGGACAGTGTTCTCGAAGCTACGAACATGAGTTTGACCAAACTGCGTGAGGCAGTGCAAGACAGGAGTGCCTGGCGTGCTCTGGTCCATGGGGTCACGAAGAGTCGGACACGACTAAACGACTAAACAACAACAACAATAATAATTTATTATTTATACCCCGCCCATCTGGCCGGGTTCCCCCAGCCACTCTGGGCGGCTTCCAACAAAATATTAAAATACAGAAATCCATCAAACATTAAAAGCTTCCCTAAACAGGGCTGCCTTGAGATGCTTTCTAAAGGTCTGGTAATTGTTGTTCTCTTTGACCTCTGGTGGGAGGGCGTTCCACAGGATGGGCGCCACCACCGAGAAGGCCCTCTGCCTGGTTCCTTGTTAATCTCACTTCTTGCAGGGAGGGAACTGCCAGAAGGCCCTCGGCTCTGGACCTCAGTGTCCGGGCAGAATGATGGGGGTGGAGACGCTCCGTCAGGTATACTGGACCGAGGCCGTTTTAACACCCACAATATCCGCTGACAGCCGTGGAAGCAGCCAATCGAGCTTTCACCCGTATAAGATGACCCCCACTTTTAAGCATGATTTTTAAAGGAAAAAACCTAGTCTTATACATGGAATAGTAAGGTAATTCACGGCAGAAGAGGTGTTAGGGGCGATACATTTTCTGCCCAGCCAGTCTCAGTGTGTGTGTGGGGGGGGGGGTAGCTTCTCATTCAGCAGGGAGGGAAAGGAATTATGGCACACGGTTAATTTGTGGTGGGGGGGTTCTTTTTGGGGAGGGAGTGGAGGGTAACAGTTATTCACTCCAGGTTGCAGGGAGAGGAATTAATGATGATGATAGCATCTGTGTTATGCTTTCAAGAGCTTGTAATCTAAATGCAAGGTAAAAGCGGGCGGCGCTGTGGTCGAAACCACTGAGCCTCTTGGGCTTGCCGATCAGAAGGTCGGCGGTTTGAATCCCCGCGATGGAGTGAGCTCCCGTTGCTGTGTCCCAGCCCCTGCCAACCTAGCAGTTCAAAAGCACGCCAGCGCAAGTAGATAAATAGGGGGGCAGGAAAGTAGCAGGTGTTTCCGTGCGCTCTGGTTTCCGTCATGGTGTCCCGTTGCTCCAGAAGCGGTTTAGTCCTGCTGGCCACATGACCCGGAATAACTGTCTGCAGACAGAGGCCGGCTCCCTCGGCCTGAAAGTGAGATGAGCGTCGCAACCCCACAGTCGCCTTTGACTGGACTTAACCATCCAGGGGTCCTTTACCTTTAATCTAAATGTGAGGACCCTTTGGCCCTCCAGATGTTTCTGAATTTAAAATATTATTATTATTTATTATTATTTTTTGCACCGCCCTATACCCGTAGGTCTTGGGGCGGTTCGCAATGCCAAGTTGCAATCTCAAAGGGCAAAACGCATCATAAAAAACATGGTATCTGAAGAAGTGTGCATGCACACGAAAGCTCATACCAAAATAAAAACTTAGTTGGTCTTTAAGGTGCTACTGAAGGAATTTTTTTATCATAAAAAACAGTTAAAACAAATTACCAATGCTATACAAACTAATTTAAAAAATGCGCTGCCCAACAAAAGCCCCAAGCCACAAGTATAAATACAAAAATCCAGATTAACATATAGCATTTAAAAAGAAGTTATAGCAACCCCACCCAAATAAAACAACACACACACACAACCAAGTTAAAACCCCATCACCTACGATTAAAATTCCCATCTTCCGTAGAACACAGGCCATGTTTGCTGAAGCTAATGGGAGCTGCAATTTGGCAACATTTGGAGGGACATTTTGCTGTGCGCCCATTAATGTGGACGGGAGACTGAGGCCAAGAGAGACTGACTGTGTTAGCCGCTTATATGCACAGGATCCTTTCTCCCTTTTAAAAAATAGTAATAATCTTTTTTAAAAAACTTTGTTTTGCAGTACTACGAAATGTCCTACGGTTTGAACATCGAAATGCACAAACAGGTACATTTATTTATAGATGTGTTTGTGTGTATCTATAGATGTGTTTGGCTCTGATCTGATAGGGCCCTCCAGGTGTTGTTGTTGTTTAGTCGTTTAGTCGTGTCCGACTCTTCGTGACCCCATGGACCATAGCACGCCAGGCACTCCTGTCTTGCACTGCCTCCCGCAGTTTGGTCAAACTCATGTTCGTAGTTTCGAGAACACTGTCCAACCATCTTGTCCTCTGTCGTCCCCTTCTCCTAGTGCCCTCAATCTTTCCCAACATCAGGGTCTTTTCCAAGGATTCTTCTCTTCTCATGAGGTGGCCAAAGTATTGGAGCCTCAGCTTCACGATCTGTCCTTCCAGGGAGCACTCAGGGCTGATTCCCTTAAGAATGGATAGGTTTGATCTTCTAGCAGTCCATGGGACTCTCAAGAGTCTCCTCCAGCACCATAATTCAAAAGCGTCAATTCTTCGACGATCAGCCTTCTTTATGGTCCAGCTCTCACTTCCATACATCGCTACTGGGAAAACCATAGCTTTAACTATACGGACCTTTGTCGGCAAAGTGATGTCTCTGCTTTTTAAGATGCTGTCTAGGTTTGTCATTGCTTTTCTCCCAAGAAGCAGGCGTCTTTTAATTTCGTGACTGCTGTCACCATCTGCAGTGATCAAGGAGCCCAAGAAAGTAAAATCTCTCACTGCCTCCATTTCTTCCCCTTCTATTTGCCAGGAGGTGATGGGACCAGTGGCCATGATCTTGGTTTTTTTGATGTTGAGCTTCAGACCATATTTTGCGCTCTCCTCTTTCACCCTCATTAAAAGGTTCTTTAATTCCTCCTCGCTTTCTGCCATCAAGGTTGTGTCATCTGCATATCTGAGGTTGTTGATATTTCTTCCGGCAATCTTAATTCCGGCTTGGGATTCATCTAGTCCAGCCTTTCGCATGATGAATTCTGCATATAAGTTAAATAAGCAGGGAGACAATATACAACCTTGTCGTACTCCTTTCCCAATTTTGAACCAATCAGTTGTTCCATATCCAGTTCTAACTGTAGCTTCTTGTCCCACATAGAGATTTCTCAGGAGACAGATGAGGTGATCAGGCACTCCCATTTCTTTAAGAACTTGCCATAGTTTGCTGTGGTCGACACAGTCAAAGGCTTTTGCATAGTCAATGAAGCAGAAGTAGACGTTTTTCTGGAACTCTCTAGCTTTCTCCATAATCCAGCGCATGTTTGCTATTTGGTCTCTGGTTCCTCTGCCCTTTCGAAATCCAGCTTGCACTTCTGGGAGTTCTCGGTCCACATACTGCCTAAGCCTGCCTTGTAGAATTTTAAGCATAACCTTGCTAGCGTGTGAAATGAGTGCAATTGTGCGGTAGTTGGAGCATTCTTTGGCACTGCCCTTCTTTGGAATCGGGATGTAGACTGATCTTTTCCAATCCTCTGGCCATTGCTGAGTTTTCCAAACTTGCTGGCATATTGGGTGTAGCACCTTAACAGCATCATCTTTTAAAATTTTAAATAGTTCAGCTGGAATATCATCACTTCCACTGGCCTTGTTATTAGCAATGCTTTCTAAGGCCCATTTGACTTCACTCTCCAAGATGTCTGGCTCAAGGTCAGCAACCACACTACCTGGGGTGTATGAGACCTCCATATCTTTCTGGTATAATTCCTCTGTGTATTCTTGCCACCTCTTCTTGATGTCTTCTGCTTCTGTTAGGTCCTTACCACTTTTGTCCTTGATTATGGTAATCTTTGTACGAAATGTTCCTTTCATATCTCCAATTTTCTTGAACAGATCTCTGGTTTTCCCCATTCTATTGTTTTCCTCTATTTCTTTGCATTGCTCATTTAAGAAGACCCTCTTGTCTCTCCTTGCTGTTTTTTGGAAATCTGCATTCAGTTTCCTGTATCTTTCCCTATCTCCCTTGCATTTTGCTTGCCTCCTCTCCTCCGCTATTTGTAAGGCCTCGTTGGACAGCCATTTTGCTTTCTTGCATTTCCTTTTCCTTGGGATGGTTTTCGTTGCTGCCTCCTGTATGATGTTACGAGCCTCCATCCATAGTTCTTCAGGCACTCTGTCCACCAAATCTAAATCCTTAAACCTGTTCCTCACTTCCACTGTGTATTCATAAGGGATTTGATTCAGATTGTATCTTACTGGCCCAGTGGTTTTTCCTACTTTCTTCAGTTTAAGCTGGAATTTTGCTATAAGAAGCTGATGATCTGAGTTACAGTCAGCTCCAGGTCTTGTTTTTGCTGACTGTATAGAGCTTCTCCATCTTTGGCTGCAGAGAATATAATCAATCTGATTTCGATGCTGCCCATTTGGTGATATCCATGTGTAGAGTCGTCTCTTGTGTTGTTGGAAGAGAGTGTTTGTGATGACCAGCTTGTTCTCTTGACAGAACTCTATTAGCCTTTGCCCTGCTTCATTTTGAACTCCAAGGCCAAACTTGCCAGTTGTTCCTTTTATCTCTTGATTCCCTACTTTAGCATTCCAATCCCCTGTAATGAGAAGAACATCCTTCTTTGGTGTCATTTCTAGAAGTTGTTGTAGGTCTTCATAGAATTGGTCAATTTCACTTTCTTCAGCACCAGTAGTTGGTGCATAAACTTGGATTACTGTGATGTTAAAAGGTCTGCCTTGGATTCGTATCGAGATCATTCTGTCATTTTTGAGATTGCATCCCATTACAGCTTTTGCCACTCTTTTGTTGACTATGAGGGCCACTCCATTTCTGCTACAGGATTCTTGCCCACAGTAGTAGATATGATAGTCACCCGAACTGAATTCGCCCATTCCCTTCCATTTTAGTTCACTGATGCCCAGGATGTCGATATTTATTCTTGTCATCTCATTTTTGACCACATCCAGCTTACCTCCACTCATGGTTCTTACATTCCAGGTTCCTATGCAATATTTTTCTTTACAGCATCGGACTTTCCTTTCGCTTCCAGGCATATCCGCAACTGAGCGTCCTTTCGGCTTTGGCCCAGCCGCTTCATCAGCTCTGAATCTACTTGTACTTGTCCTCCGCTCTTCCTCAGTAGCATGTTGGACGCCTTCCGACCTGAGGGGCTCATCTTCCAGCGTCATAACTTTTATATGCCTGTTGTCTTTGTCCATGGAGTTTTCTTGGCAGGGATACTGGAGTGGCTTGCCAGTTCCTTCTCCAGGTGGATCACGTTTAGTCAAAACTCTCCACTATGACCTGTCCATCTTGGGTGGCCCTGCATGGCATAGCTCATAGCTTCTCTGAGTTATTCAAGCCCCTTCGCCACGACAAGGCATTGATCCATGAAGGGGCCCTCCAGGTGTTCTCAAGGTTGTGAGGCTCAAAAGCAGACGCCAGAAATTGAGCCTTGCTGAGAATAGCAATTTCTGGCGTCTGCTTTTGAGCCTCACAACCTTGAGAACACTTGAAAGTGGGAGTGCATTATCTGCAGTTGCTTATGCCCGATATTGCCGCATATCCGATTTAAATCTACCGGTATTTATTATTTGTCCTTTTCCACTCAATTCAAATTATGATTTGGCTGCTCGTTTTAAATCCACTCCTGCTAGCGTTTTAAGCTGTTTACAAATTTTCTCGGCCCTGCCAACCGCAGAAGCGCGGCGGGTGTTGTGCGAGAGAGAACAGGGTCTTTTCTGTGGCTGCTCCCAGATTGCGGCATTCCTTCCCGAGAGAGGTTAAGACTGGCTCCCTCCTTGCTGGGCTTTTGGTGGCCTCGAACAGCTGCAAAACAAGTTTAGGCAAATTCTGGGAGGACGAGGCTACAAGCAATGGCTGTGTTGGGAGGCAGAGATTGCCTCTGAACGCTCCTCTTCCAACCTTTCCCAGAGGCATTAATCTGTTGCATTTGTAACCCACCTCCAAGGAGCCCCGGGTGACGTCCACACCTCTCCCCGCCCCCCCCTTGCAATTTTATCCTAACAACAGCCCTGCCAGGTAAAGAGTCAGCGAGAGAGAGAGAGTCAGCCATTGGCCCCGTAAGGCCACGCACAAGGGGCTGAGCGGGCTAGGATTCGAACCCTGCTCCCCAGCCCCCCGACACTCTTAAACAGGGCTCAGCAAACTTTTCCAGCAGGGGGCCGGTCCAATGTTCCTCAGACCTTGCGGGGGGCCGGACTATATTTTGGAAGGGGGAAAAAAATGAACGAATTCCTGTGCCCCACAAATAACCCAGAGGTGCATTTTAAATCAAAGGGCACATTCTACTCATGTGAAAACACGCTGATTCCCAGACCGTCTGTGGGCCGGATTGAGAAGGCGATTGGGCTGGATCCGGCCCCCGGGCCGTAGCTCTTAAACCACCTTGCTCTGCCCTGGCATCTGCTGCCTGCCCAGGGTGGGGGAGGGGGTAGGAAGACCCCCCATCCGATCGGGCAGAAGCCTATTTATGGCTCGGCACCATATGGAAGCAGGTTTCCTGGTAGAGCCTCCATCTGGTCCTTTCTCCGACTTGTCGTCCCCCCCACCCTTTCTCTCTTTAATTTTGCTCCCTCTTGGAATTCTCCTGCCACGGCTGCCAGCTCTACGCGCGCGCACACACACACACACCCCACAACCGCTGCCCCCCCTAGCTCATTTCCTCTGGCAGGATTTACAGCTGACTTCAGGTGCCGCTGGCCGGCTGCCAGAAGCCTGTCTGCGCTCCTTGGGGTTCCCCCCCCTTCTCTCTCTTCCCCCCACCCCTCACCTTTTAACGAGGGCTCGTAACTCTGGACTCTTGACAGCCCCTGCATGACAAATAGGAGCTGGGCTTTTGGGGGGGGGGCTGCTTTTAGAGTTATCGCCTTGGCCGTGGCAATGGATCCTTCTTGCTCAGCTCCACCCCGCAAACGTCTGCATGGGTGCCTCTCCTTAAATGCAGCCCATCTTCCCCCAGTTGCGGGCTTCAGGCTATAGAAGGTGTCATGCGCCGAGCCGAGCCTTGGAGGTACACCCAAAGCAGTTTTTTTCCCCATCACTGATGGGCAGGTTCTTATGGCGAGTGAGATCCTTGGTGTGCTGAGCTCAGGCAGGCAGCGGTGCCTCTCCTGGAATTGAGAAAGGGGGTCCCTCCTAGGCTGGCCTGGAGATGGCAGCTGGGATTGGGCCTTCTGCATGCAGAGCAGGTGTCCTGACGCTGACCTATTGGTCTTTCCCTAAAAATAAAGCAAGGTGCTAGACCTCATGATACCGAATCGAGGGATGGGCTGAGCAGGGAACTGGAAAGCTTTTACTGAGTCAATATGCACCTAGCCTATGACAGCCAACATTGATGCCAAAATTTGGCATCGCCTGAGCTCTGCAAGTGCAGCTTTCTCACGACTGAAGTGTCCCAGGAAATTGGCAGGGAAACCAAAACGCTTGTTTGTAAAGCTATTGTACTACCAACCTTAGTGCGCGCTTGTGAAACGTGGACCACTTATAAACGCCCTCTCCAACTCCTTGAAATCCAACTCCATCAACGGTGTCTCTGAAAGTTTTTACACATCGCATGGGAAGACAGGCAAACTAATGTCAGTGTACTGGAAGAAGCAAAGATCACCTGTGTCGAAGCAAGGATTCTTCGTCATTAACTTCGCTGGACTGTTCATGTTGTGCGGATGCCTGATTATCATCTTCCAAAGCAACTACTCCATTCCCAACTTAAAAATGGAAAGCGTGATGCTGGTGGTCAACAAAAGAGGTCCAAAGACCGTCTCAAGGCAAATCTTTAAAAATGTAGTATAAACACCGACAACTGGGAAACACTGGCCTGCGAGCGCTCGAGTTGGAGAACAGCCTTTCCCAAAGGTGTCGTGGGCTTTGAAGATGCTTGAACTCAGGACGCAAGGGAGAAATGTGCTAAGAGGAAGGCACGCTTGGCAAACCTTCACCGGGATCAACTCCTGCCCAGAAACCAATGTCCCCACTGTGGAAGGACGTGTGGATCCAGAATTGGCCTCCACAGTCACTTATGAACTCAGTGTTAAAACCGTGTTCATGGAAGGCAATCTTACTCGGCTACGAAGGATTGCCAAATGAGAAGCAGCAACACTGGCTGGCAGCATCTCTTCGGGTTTTTACACAGGGAGTGCTGAAAATTGAACCCGGGATCTTCAGCATGTAATACAGATGTTCCACCACTGAGCTACGGACCCAGAAACTGGATGAGGGTTCAACTCGGAGGGTTCAACGGGGTTGTGAGGCCTATGCAAATAATTTCCACCTTCCCCCACAGAGATTCAATTTTCCTCCCCACACTGCAAAGCTGAGGGGTTCATAGAATCCTGCAATTGTAGAGTCGGAAGGGACCCCCAAGGGTCATCCAGTCCAACCCCCTGCAATGCAGGAATCTTTTGCCCAGTGTGGGACTCGAACCCACAACCCTGGGATTAAGAGTCTTGGGGATCTGCCGACTGAGCTATCCCAGGTTCAGGAGCACGGATTCGCACTCTTTGCCTTTTGCTACCTGCTTCGAGCTGCCGGGCAGTCGAAATAGATGTGTTAGTAAGTAGGAGCCGAACCTCCCATAAGCCGTACTGGCAGCAGACACATGGCACATAAAAAGGTGCTACAAGCTGAGCATGGGTCCACAGTGTAATGCAGCAGCAAAAAAGGCTAATGCTATTCTAGGCTGCATCTACAGATATACATATATATATATATTGTGTCCAGATCAAGGGAAGTAATAGGACCGTCCTATATTTGCCTTGGTCAGACCCCAACTGGAGTCCTGTTTCCAGTTCTGGGCCGCCGCCATTTGGCAATTCGGTAAGCGTGCAGAGGCAGGCAACCAAGATGGCCAGCGAAAACCCTGCCTTATGAGGAACGGTTGAAGGACCTGGGTATGTTTTAGCCTGGAAAAGAGGAGAGAGGGGAGCCGTCTTCAAATATCTCAACGGCTGCCCCATGGAAGAGGGAGCGAGCTTGTTTTCTCCTGCTCTGGAGGGTAGGACCAGAACCAACAGATTCAGGGTTACAAGAAAAGGAGATTCTGGCTAAATCTTAGGAAGGACGTTCCAATGGTAAGTGCGGTTCGACAGTGGAACGGACTCTCTTGAGAGGCTCTGGGCTGCTCTTTCATTGGAGGTTGGATAGCCATCTCTCAGGGATCCTTGAGCCCTGGTTGTGACTCCCCAGTCTACGATTCTATGATATGAGAACAATTTCGTTCCCAGTACATATTCAGGCTGGGATAGGCCCGTCTTCTGTGTGCGCAGGGATTTGTATCAGAGATGTATGAGCCCAACAGTGGTCTGAAGTTCGTACAGTTTTGACTCTCCAAGAACCAGGCCTGCTCTTGAGTTGCTGCTCTGGAGTTTATGGTTCCTGCCGACTGTCTCGCCAGAGTGGTGCATGCTCTGGTTATCTCCCGCTTGGACTACTGCAATGCGCTCTACGTGAGGCTACCTTGGAAGGTAACTCGGAAACTACAACTAATGCAGAATGCGGCAGCTAGACTGGGGACTGGGAGCGGCCACCGAGACATCATATAACACCGGTCCTGAAAGACCTTCATTGGCTCCCAGTACGTTTCCGAGCACAATTCAAAGGGTTGGTGCTGACCTTGAAAGCCCTAAACGGTCTCAGCTCAGGATACCTGAAGGAGTGTCTCCAACCCCATCATTCAGGCCGGACACTGAGGTCCAGCTCCGAGGGTCTTCTGGCGGTTCCCTCCTTGTGAGAAGTGAGGTTACAGGGAACCAGGCAGAGGGCCTTCTCGGTGTTGGCGCCCACCCTATGGAATGCCCTCCCATCAGATGTCAAGGAAACAAACAACTATCTGACTTTTAGAAGACCTCTGAAGGCAGCCTTGTTTAGGGAATTTTTTTTAATGTTTGATGTTTTATCGTTTTTAATGTTCTGTTGGGAGCCACCCAGAGTGGCTGGGGAAACCCAGCCAGATGGGCGGGGTATAAGCAATAAATTGTTGTTGTTGTTACTTAGGAAGTGTGAGTTTCTGGGTTCAAATTCCAGCAAGCCCCACTCAGCGTGGTCAGATAGCTGCACCTTTAGAAATGCCATGGGGGTACATAACCCTCCTTTGCACACCGAGACTCCTGACTTTGTGCCCTGACATCTCCAATATTATTATCTTTTAATCCGGCGGCAGCAGGGGCTAAATTCAGGCAGGACTTTTACCCGAGAAGGCCGCCCTTTTCCCATCCTACTGTGGACATCAGAGCTTGCCAATGCGGCTTCACACAAACCAAGCCCAAGCCCCGATTTCCCAGTTTCTGGTCTGCAGATTAATTTTACCCGTAGCCTAGGTAATTATTATTATTATTATTATTATTATTATTATTATTATTATTATTTTATTTTGGACAGGGGGTGCAATGAAACACTTTGCTGTGGTTTTGCAAAAAAGCCAAACTCCGGTTAAACGCTCTTGCCTTTCGGGGGAAGGCAGGAGAGTGATTTCTGTGTGCCGAAGCAGGCTGTCGATAAATATATTTTCCCTGCAGAAAAGGGGGGAGGTCTTGGGGAGAGGAAGCTGTGGGGGCTGCGGAGAAGCAGGGGAGGGGGAGGGGGTGGGGGAAAGCCTGCCAAGTCAGGCCTGATCATTTTTCATACCCCGAGCGTTAAAGTGCCACTAAATTGAACATTAACGAGCGCGAGTGAATTGGAGGCTGGCTCGTCCCCCAGGAGCCAGCCCTGCCCATCGGTGCATTAAGGAAGGAGAATCCATTACTGCCAACCCCAGGAGAGAATTAAATCTTTCCCAGAAAGTACCTGCTGGCGATGCCTCGATTCCTCTATTCCTGCCTCTGTCCCCCCCCCCCGTGCCTCCCCCTCCCCCGTTTTTGGCGGATGTGCGATCGAGCATCTGGTCTCTCTGGCGCGAAGCTTTCATTTCCCCGCAAAGCAGCGTAGAAACGGGGACTTCTAAGCACCTGTGTGTTTATAGGAGGGTGCAGCCGGACTAGGGGGGTCTGTGGCCTGGGGGGGGGGAATCACGAGGGCCAGTTGAAAGCGTCGGGCAGGGGCCACACGAGGCTCCTCGTTCCCTACTCTGAATGAAGGTGCCTCTGCCACAGGTGGGAAGGTAGTGGCGCCCAGTGGTTGCGTGAGGAAAACGGGGGGGGGGGACGAGGCTGGTTGCTCTGTATTTATCTAAGTGTAATGCGAGCTGGTCTTTGACCGTATTATTATTATTATTATTATTATTATTATCATCATCATCATCATCATCATCATCTAAGTGTATACTCCACAAAGAAAACATTCAAAAAATAAACAAAGGAGAAAACAATAAAATTATCCACTAAGGAACATTACCTACAAGGTTTTTTTTTTAAAGGTAACAATTGATGAAGAACAGATTAAAACTGAGCATCTGGGGGGGGGGGGCTTGCCTCAGGAAGAATGTTTTTAGCAGGGGCCGCAGAAGAGTACGGCGACGGTGCCCGCTTGTCGTCAAGAGGCAATGAGTTCCAAAGGCACATGCAAATTCTTGCAAATTCAGAGCAGGTGTTAACCTGCCACAGATCGAAGTGGCCAGTTGGGAATTTATGGGGAGAGAAGGTCTCTACTGATCCCAAGCCGTTAAGGGGATTTATACGGCCCCTGATTTAACTCTTTGCCTCCAGCCGAGAAGTGTCAATGCAAAGCTCTGTTTTCTGTCTAAGCCTGCCCTGTCCCCCCCCCCCAATCCTCCACTTCCTCTCTTGTCTCTCTTCCTTGCCTTTGCAGACGGAGATTGCCAAGCGACTCAACGTCATCTGTGCTCAGCTCATTCCGTTTTTGTCCCAGGAGGTGAGTGTCTTGCCTTCACACACACTGTTCTAAATATGCCAGCCATGCCCTTTCGCCGTTGACTCCATTCCTTCTCCTTCCTGCTTTTCCATCCTCCTACAACAGATGCAAGGGGGGACTGCTAGCCAGAACATGCATTAGTGTTGCTGTTGTTACAAGCGAAGCCTTCAAACTGAACTTGGCAGCACGGGGCGTTGCCTCTCGGGATGCCAGCCATGCCCTTTCGCAGTCGACTCCATTCCTTCTTCCCAGTTTATCTTCCTCTACAATAGATGCCAGGGGGCTGCTAGCCAGAGCATTTATTAGTGTGGCTGTTGTTACAAGCGAAGCCTTCAAACTGAACTTTGCGGCACAGGGTGCTCTGGGCTCGGGATGCCAGCCATGCCCCTTCGCAGTTGACTCCATTCCCTCTCCTTCCTGGTTTTCCGTGCCCCTACAGCAGGTGCTCAGCGTCCTGAAGATGCGAGGGCTTTATATTATTAGTGGCAGGATGTGTAGACTGTTGAAGTGAGACACTCACCTGGAATTTGTAGCTCTTTCTCTGGATGCCAGCCAGCCAGCCATGCCCTTCCAGAGGGCACTCCATTCCACCCCGCTCCGTCCCAGTTTCCTGTCCCCTGCAAGAGGCACTCAGCATTCCATAGCTGCTGAAACATGCGCAGTCCTCTTTAGGATCTCAAATTTGAATTTTGCACTGCCTCTTTTACCTGTTACTTCTGGTACCTGGCGGGTAGCTCAGTTGGTACAGCATGAGTCCCTTAATCTCCAGAGTTTCGGGTTGCGCACCGCGCCAAACCCGGAATTCCCGGAACAGGTTACCTCTGGTTACTAAATCGCAATTTGCGCATGTGCAGAAGCATCAAATCGCGACCCTCGCGTGCGCAGGTGCGGCGCTGCGGGTTGCGAACACGCCTCCCGCACAGATCACGTTCGCAACCTGAGCGTCCACTGTATACTGGAGAGATCAATAAGGGCTGGACTTTTTTGACAGAAATGTTTGTTTTGATCTAACTCCACCTTTGCTTTTTTTAAAATAGTCTTTATTAGTTTGTTTTTAAAATTGAACGTACAGCAAACATACATTTAACATTGTTACAAAATTTGAAATAAAAAAAGAAATTTAAAAAGAAGAAGAAGCTGGTAGACAACTGCCCTGGACACTGAATTGACCTGCGCCTCCATGGACAGCTGTGAGTCCAAAATGACTCCCAGGCTGTGCACCTGGTCCTTCAGGGGCACAGTTACCCCATTCAGGACCAGGGAGTCCCCCACACCTGCCCGCCAGCCTTGATCCAGCCTTGATGGAGGCCCCCCCCCCCCGGGCTTCCTTTTTCTTTTCTGATGCACTCGCTAAATTATCCTTTCCCTCCCTTTTTTTCCCTACAGCATCAACAGCAAGTCGTACAGGCAGTTGAACGAGCCAAGCAGGTGACTATGGAAGAAGTGAATGTTGCAATCGGGGTATGTGGACCCCCCCTTCCCTCCCATGCTCTTGGGGGAGCCCAAAGCCTTCCTCTCCTCCCCTCCCCACCCCACCCCAAACCCTTTAACTACCTAGAGCAGCTCAGGAGGGGTGGCTTTGAGCTTCTGGGTGTTGCTGAACTATAAATCCCACCCTTATCCCGATCCCTTGGCCTTACCTTGAAATGAAAAAAAAAACGGTTCAGGAAAATGGAAAAAAAAACGGTTCAGGAAACGAACGATTCCTCTGCCGCGTTGGGGGGGGCATTTAGGTTTATAAAATATTATGCATGGTGGATAGAGCAGAGGTTTTCAACCTTTGGGGGTCCACGGCTCCCTTGACCAGCTATGTTTTTTCTGCATGGCACCCCTGTTCTGCCCGGACACTGAGGTCCAGCACCGAGGGCCTTCTGGCGGTTCCCTCACTGCGAGAAGACAAGTTACAGGGAACCAGGCAGAGGGCCTTCTCGGTAGTGGCACCCACCCTGTGGAACGCCCTCCCACCAGAGGTCAAAGAGAACAACAATTACCAGACCTTTAGAAGGCATCTCAAGGCAGCCCTGTTTAGGGAAGCTTTTAATGTTTCTGTATTTTAATGTTTTGTTGGAAGCCGCCCAGAGTGGCTGGGGGAACCCGGCCAGATGGGCGGGGTATAAATAATAAATTATTATTATATTATTATTATTACTGTGGGGCTCAGGAGCCCAGTTATGCCCCCTTTTTCTGCAGAGCTGGCAGCTCCTCACTCTTTTTCGTACACCCTCCTTTGTGGAGCGTTTCCCCAGCCGCTGCCGCCGTCCCTGGTCTCTGACCTGGCCCTCCTGCCCCATAGAGAGGTGCCTCCACACACTGCCCCACAGGGGCCTGGGACTTGCCTGCCCATTCCCAACAGCAAGGGCTGGCGGGCTGGCTGGGCTCCCTCGCCCACTTGCTTGCTTACTCCGAGGCCACCTCAGCCCCTGGCACCCAGCACCCC
Source organism: Zootoca vivipara (assembly GCF_965207765.1). NCBI lineage: Eukaryota > Metazoa > Chordata > Lepidosauria > Squamata > Lacertidae > Zootoca > Zootoca vivipara. Next base: position 91,347,469 of record NC_142589.1, on the reverse strand, counting down.
CTGGCCAGCCCCAGAGGCACCATTCGCCTGCGGAGCTTGCAGCCAGGGCTGCTGCAACAAACAGCCATGCAAGCCTTTGGGAGGCAGAGGTGCCAGAGGGCATCAGAGGAGGGAGGGAAGGAAAGAGGGACGGAGGCCAGTGTTGCCCTCCGCACCCCTGACCATCCTTCGAGGCACACTGGTCGAAAACCACCGGCTAGAGAAAAGCTAGGACTGAGGGACATCCAAGGCAACTGACCGTTGGACGATTCAGGGCAGAGAAAAGAAAGCCAGTTCTTCCTTTGGCTTAAAAGGTAGACCGTGGGAACTCGCTTTGTCACAAGGCAGTGACAGTCGCCAACTTGGATGATTTTAAAAGAGGATTAGGCAAATTTGCGGAGCAGGGGATTTTCGATGGCTGCCTCCGCAGTTGGAGCCGGGACGGCTTCCAGAATCCCATTTTCGGGAGAGCACAGGAGAGGGAAAGTGAGGTCTTCCATTTGGGTCTTGCGGGAAAGGATGCTGGCCTGATCCAAGAGGCTCCTCTGGAGTTTCTATGGTTCTTAAAGGACTGGTGAGATTTGTAGCTCAGCAACATTGGGGGGGCGGGCACGCAAAGCTCCTCCCGCTCCCAGTCTAAGAAAGCTGCCCCCCTTTCGGCTCTCCAGGAGAACGAGTCACCTTGACACTAGCCATACAAGCATTCTCTTGACCTGGAGCAGACACATGTCTTAAATACTTCCAGCATCACCTCCCAAGGCAGCTGTCCAACTGGTCTTTATTATCATCCGCGGCGCTGTGGGTTAAACCACAGAGCCTAGGGCTTGCTGATCAGAAGGTCGGCGGTTCGAATCCCTGTGGCGGGGTGAGCTCCCGTTGCTTGGTCCCAGCTCATGCCAACCTATCAGTTCGAAAGCACATCAAAATGCAAGTAGATAAATAGGAACCGCTATAGCGGGAAGGTAAACGGCGTTTCCATGTGCTGCTCTGGTTTGCCAGAAGTGGCTTTGTCATGCTGGCCACATGACCTGGAAGCTGTACGCCGGCTCCCTCGGCCAATAATGCCAGTTGAGCGCCGCAACCCCAGAGTCGGTCACAACTGGACCTAATGGTCAGGGGTCCCTTTACATTTACCTTTAACGGCCTTTCAGATACATTACGGATTATGTCAATACAGTGGTACCTTGGTTGTTGAACGCAATCTGTTCCGGAAGACCATTCGACTTTCGAAACGTTCGACAACCGAGGCGCAAAGGGCGGCCGGCAAAGTCATTGGGGGAAATTGCAGGGGGGGGGGGGACAACGCAACGGAAACTGTTCGACTTCTGAAAAACGTTTGAAAATGGAAGCAATTACTTCCGGGTTCCCGGCGTTCGAAAACTGAAATGTTCGGCTTCCGAGATGCTCAAAAAACAAGGTTTTCCACTGTATTTGTATAAAGAAATACGCCGCCGGCACCACCGATGAACACTGCTTTTGTATCTAGTTCTGCTTCGTATACAGTTTTCCAGAGCAAAATTTGTTAACAAGCATATACTTCCAGATTGTAAAACGAAACAAAAAGCGGAAACCCAGCCACAACTCCCTAAAAGCAGTTGGAAACCCTTGGGAGTTTTCATAATGCAATGCTTGATTTGCACGTTAATTTCACATATGTGTGCGTGTGTAAATGTGTTTTAACGCGCTCTCCTAAAGCGTGCTTTTTTGTGTGTGTGTGTGTAGAAGATTTGGTTGCTTGAACAAGCGATGCAGAATTTGGGGATGGTGCAAATTTCGAGAGGTGGTTCTGCATGTCGGCGTGCAATTTGTTCCGGGAAGCGCAGGTTTCCTAGGCTGGCCTTTAAATGCAAACCGAATCTGATTTCTCCCGGGTCCCCTTGTGCTTCTCGCTCACGAGAGCTCAGCATGCCTGCCACACTGCATCTTACGGTAGGGAGGGAGGGGCCCCCTTTTAGAGGTGTGTGTTGGCAGGGACGGCAGATCGCTCCATTGCCACGGTTAATGAGCGGATTAGAAAAGGCTCTAACCGGAGGGACGCGATAATGATAATGGCTGTGGGTAATTGGATTTAGCGCAAGAGGCTGGGGAGTCCTGAGTGGGACGTCTGGAACGAAAAAAAGGGCACGTGATCACACACAGCGGCGAAACGACTGAAACTGGAGCTGGCGAGCTCTAGGAAAGGATGGCAAGTTTGTATCTGCCGAGAAGGACTTGGCCGCGTAAGGTATATGCGCGTTCCGAGTGCCAGCCAGCCGGCCCTTTCCCCAAGTATCTCTCTTCAAAGGCACTGCATTTTCAGGGTGCCAGCCAGCCATGCCCTTTCCCCAAGCACCATTTTCAGGGTGCCAGCCAGCTGTGCCCTTTGCAAAGCACTCGATTTTTAGGGTGCCAGCCAGCCATGCCCTTTCCCCAAACACCATTTCAGGGTGCCAGCCAGCCATACCCTTTCCCCAAGCACCATTTTCAGGGTGCCAGCCAGCCACACCCTTTCCCCAAGCACCATTTCCAGGTGCCAGCCAGCCAGCTGTGCCCTTTCCAAAGCACTCCATTTTCAGGGTGCCAGCCAGCCATGCCCTTTCCCCAAGCACCATTTCCAGGGTGCCAGCCAGCCATGCCCTTTGCAAAGCACTCGATTTTCAGGGTGCCAGCCAGCCATGCCCTTTCCCCAAGCACTATTTTCAGGGCGCCAGCCAGTCATGCCCTTTCCCCAAGCACCATTTTCAAGGTGCCAGCCAGCCACACCCTTTCCAAAGCACTCCATTTTCAGGGTGCCAGCCAGCCAGCTGTGCCCTTTCCAAAGCACTCCATTTTCAGGGTGCCAGCCAGCCATGCCCTTTCCCCAAGCACCATTTTCAGGGTGCCAGCCAGTCATGCCCTTTCCCCAAGCACCATTTTCAAGGTGCCAGCCAGCCACGCCCTTTCCCCAGGCACCATTTCCAGGGTGCCAGCCAGTCATGCCCTTTCCCCAGGCACCATTTCAGGGTACCAACCAGCCATGCCCTTTCCCCAAACGCCATTTCAGGGTGCCAGCCAGCCTTGCCCTTTTCCAAGACACTCCGTTCCAACCCCCTCCCAACAGATATAAGGCCTCTGATGAGTTATTTATGTGTCCCAGGGCAGTGGAAGATGAGGGGACGCAAGACCACATAGTCATGGAAGCAGAGTCTGTGGGCTGTTTCATCTTGAGGACTAGACACTTGACTCCTTTTTTTCTTATTTCTCCTTCTAAATGGAAACAGTTGATAACAGCTGAGGTCGATCCCATGCTCTGTTATTTATTTGGAGCGTTTCCTCACTGCTCTCTGGCCAGGAAAGTCTCTCAGAGCGGAACAAGATACCTGCAGACTTATGATTAAATACAACAACAACCTGTGCCTTCGACACACAAGGGAAAAGGAACAGGGAGGGAAGAGGAAAACTCTACTATCACACAGTACAAAGGACAGCGTCCCTCTCTGCTTAGTATTCAGAGTGTACCAGAGTTATGGATAAATCATGGAAAAGAGTTTTCTTTTAAGGGTGTCTGTTTGAGTGGCTGGGGCAACCCAGGCAGGGCACAAATAATAAAATCATTATAATTATTCTTCGATGCATTGAAAGACAGTGAGTGAGAGAATGGAAACAGCTCCGAGTGCAGAAAGGGAGAAGGCAGAAATCCCGAGCGGGGAATTGGTTTGCGGTAACGTGGTTAACCAGTGAGGGAGCCGTTCCTATTGGTTCCTCTTTTTTTAAAAAAAAGTGTTTTCTTTATAACAGAACGAATGGGCCATATTTAATTTAAAAGACTCGAGAAAGGGAAAGCTGACCCAGTTTCTTGAGCACGCATGTTTTTTTTGACGAGGAGGGAGTTAAGGAGCGGAGGAGATGAGCAAACTCTCCTCCCCACACCCCTCCTCCTCCTGGGAGGCAGTGCTGCCTAGTGGTTGGAGTGCCGGATATGACCTGGGAGACCCAGGGTTTGAATCCCCACACGGCCGTGAAGCTCGCAAGCCTTGGCATGGGGCCAGTAACCTGCCTCTCAGCATGAGCCTACCTCGCAGGGTTGCTTTGGGAACTGAATCAAAGAATTGTAGAGTCAGAAGGTACCTCAAGGGCCATCTAGTCCAGCCCCCTGCAATGCAAGAATCCTGCCCACAGCCAATGAGGAAGGTGGTGGTGGGGAATAATGTGCACTCCCCTTTGAGCTCCTTGGAGGGGAAAAAGTGGAGTGATAATTATGAGCTCGGTTGCTTAGAGCCTGGTTCCAATAAGACCAAGATTGCAGGTTCGAATCCCCACATGGGGCAGTTGAATATTCCTGCATTGCAGGGGGTTGCGGGATTTGACATCGTTCTGCAGGGCCTGCAAGACGGAGCTGTTCCGCCTGGCCCTTGGCCTGGACTCAGTCTGACCCCTATGTTTTCCTCCTTTATGGTTTTGACTTGGGCCTTTTTAAAAATGAGGCTGCATTTAAAATTTTAAATGTAAATTGTATTTTAACCTGTACAGTGGTGCCTCACTAGACGAACTTAATTCTTTCCACGGGTCTTTTCTTATAACGAAAAATTCGTCTAGCGAATCCCATAGGATTGCATTGATTTTTTTATTTTTATTTGCCCATAGGAACATATTAATTGAATTTCAATGCTTTCCTATGGGAAACCGCGATTCGCTAGACAAATTTTTCATAAAATGAATTCGTCTAGCGAGGCAACCTCCGCTCGAAAAATCCTTTCGTTAAGCGGAAATTTCGTTACGCAGGGCATTCGTTAAGCGAGGCACCACTGTATTTTAATTAAGGGAGGGCGGGGTATAAATAAAAAATTATTATTATTAGATAATCCTGATTATTATTATTATTTATATAAATCATATCAATTAATAATAATATCATCATCATAATCCTTAGGGTCCTTTCCAACTCTGCAATTCTATGATTCTCCAATAAACAGAAACTGCAAGTGTATTTTCCTAGTCAAGGCTCTAGTGGGGTTTAAAAAAATCTATTATCTATTATTTAGGTAAAGGTAAAGGGACCCCTGACCATTAGGTCCAGTCGTGACCGACTCTGGGGTTGCGCGCTCATCTCGCATTATTGGCCGAGGGAGCCGGCGTATAGCTTCCAGGTCATGTGGCCAGCATGACAAAGCCGCTTCTGGCAAACCAGAGCAGCACATGGAAACGCCGTTTACCTTGGCAGGAGCTGGGACCGAGCAACAGGAGCTCACCCCGTCACAGGGATTCGAACCGCTGACCTTCTGATCAGCAAGCCCTAGGCTCAGTGGTTTAACCCACAGCGCCACCTGGGTCCCAATCTATTATTTACATGCCTATTATTTATTTATTTTTTAAAAAAACCTGTTTTATTTATCTCCGACTTGCTCCCTCTACGTGGCCGTCCCTCAGAGAGACGTCTGGTTGTATTCAGCTAATTATTATTATTTTTGCTGCAGAGTGGGCCTGCTGAAATTTATGGTAAAAGGATAAAGGGACCCCTGACCATTAGGTCCTGGGGGTTGTGGCGCTCATCTCGCTTTATTTTTCTAAAAAAATATTATTCATTTTATAACAACACAGTTATATAAGAACATCTAAACACACTACAATACAACAACAAAACAATACAATACAAATAAAATTATTATCGTTTCATCATTTTCCTTCACCTCTTTAGGTGACTTCCTCGAGTCCCCCCCCCCCTTTCTGAATTTCAATTTTAATCATCTTTGGCAGTTACCAGTATTAAAAAATTACACCACACTAATCACTATATCCTTATCCAAAATTTCTCTCATTCTAAACTCTTATTAAAGGTAAAGGGGCCCCTGACCATCAGGTCCAGTCGTGTCCGACTCTGGGGTTGCGGCGCTCATCTCGCTCTATAGGCCGAGGGAGCCGGCGTTTGTCCGCAGACAGCTTCCGGGTCATGTGGCCAGCATGACTAAGCTGCTTCTGGCGAACCAGAGCAGCACATGGAAACGCCGTTTACCTTCCCACCAGAGCGGTTCCTATTTATCTACTTGCATTTTGACGTGCTTTCGAACTGCTAGGTTGGCAGGAGCTGGGACTGAGCAACGGGAGCTCACCCCGTCAACAGGGATTCGAACCGCCGACCTTCTGATCAGCAAGCCCTAGGCTCAGTGGTTTAGCCCACAGCGCCACCTGGGTCCCATCTTATTAACATCTTATTACACTAATACAAATTCCTACTTCTACTCCGAAAGCCTATATCAACTTCCAAAAAAACTCCAAATTATCAGATATTACAATACTTTTTTTCAAATAAAATTTACATTTCTTCCTTCCTTGGAGGTTTTTAAGCAGAGGTTGGATGGCCGTCTCTCATGGATGCTTTCGCTGAGATTCCTTCATTGCAGGGGGTTGGACTAGATGACCGCTGGGGTACCCATTCCAGCTCCCCAGTTCTATGATTCCACCTTTGGTTTCCCCCCCCCTCTTCTATAAATCCTCTTCTGTCTCCTGCCAGCACCAGCTCCAAGCTCAGCACCTCTCGCACCACGCGCCGCCCATCCCACTGACCCCTCACCCGTCCGGTATGCAGCCGGCCAGCCTGGCCACCCTTGGCAGCGCTTCTGGCCTGCTGGCATTGTCTGGAGTGCTGGGCGCCCAAGCCCAGCTCCTCGCCAAGGATGACCGAGGGCTTCTCGACACGGATCACAGAGGTACCAAAGTCTAACCTTTCCTTTGGCGCGGTTTCTCTTTGGCGGCTCCATGGCCCAGTGCGCTGTCTCCAACAGAGGACAGCCCAGAACGCCATCGAGCTGTTAATATACAGTGGTACCTCGACTTACAAACGACTCGACAACCGAATTTTTCGACTTACGAATGTTAATATTTCCTGCGTGACCTTGTGTTAATAATAATAACAACAACAACAACAACAACAACTTGGAGTGTAACTGGCCCGTCCCCAAACATTTCAAATGTATATGCAGGCATATACATTTTGTGTGCATAATACTCCCCAGGCAAGTGATGAATATTGCAAATATTCGGGGGGGGGGAATGATAATATTTTGTTGTCAATCCTTGGGGGAAGGAGAAGAAAAATCTCAACAAATCTACCCTGTTCGATGGAACAAATATACTTTATTGCTTTGGTGAAAAAATATTTTTTTGATGGAAATATATATATTAAAATAAAGGTCGCGCAGATAGCAGCCTTGCCGATAACCTCAGACTGGCTCATGTTTGTTAAGTCAGAAGTAAGTAACTGGTCGCTAGTTCCCCATGCTTAGTCGGTTCACAGCCTAGGGGAGTAACCTGCTTTTTGCAAGCCAGCTGGTTGCCTGGGGTCACCCTGAGGCGACAACGACAACAAGCAGCGGTTACGTAACTTTTTTTATTTCATGGAATGGTGGAATGGAGAAATGTGCTTTTCAATAACACACACACCCCAAAAATCCTGTTAGCCATTTAGAAACAGTGAGGCTGATATATATAATATTATTTTAACAATTTTGCCCCCAAATACTGTACAGGTGAAACTCGGGAAATTAGAATATCGTCGAAAAGTGCATTTATTTCAGTAATGCAACTTAAAAGGTGAAACCAATAGATGCATGACATGCAAAACAAGATATGCCCAAGCCTTTATTTGTTGTAATTGTAATTATTTGTCGTTGGGGGGGTGTCAATTATAAATGGAATGTAATTAATGAAATGTAACAGCGATGTTTATTTTTGTATTTTTGTAATTATTTGTTTTATTACTGTGGAATTTCCAAAAGAAAGCATTTGTTAACAAATTTTAAAAAATAACAAAATAAGTTGCATTACTGAAATAAATGCACTTTTCGACGATATTCTAATTTCCCAAGTTTCACCTGTATCAATTCTGCTGTTATTTTTGTGTGTGCATGCCTGCACAATTGTGGCTGTTTTTGAGATACTGAAATCTCTCTCTCTCTCTCTCTCTCTCTCTCTCTCCATCCTTCGCTGTTGCTGATCCATGTTGCCATGGCGACAGAGAGAGACCCAGGTCCCGTAAGTCTCTTTCCCCCCTGCTCCCCCTTCCCTTCCATTCTTCAATCCTTCGCGCTCCCCGCAATTGTTTAGCTGTAGAGACGCCCCTTTCTTTCCCCCCTTTGCTCGAGAAATCACTTCTAAACAGAGAGATGAATAATTTGGGGGGGGCGTCGTGCGTTTTGGAGAGCGTCTGGGGTCCCCCCCTTTATTTTATTTTTAAAGCTCTGTATGTGTTTGGAGCTGGGGGGGGGGAGGGAGAGATGGAGAAGAATCAGTGGGAAAAGCCCATTGAACAAAACATTTGCTGTAAGGGTTTGGGAGGCAGCCAATTTGCGCTTTTGAAAACGTTGTTTCCCCCTCCCTTGTTTTTTTCCCGGGAGGGGGGGCATTGAGCACGTGACAACCCCCCTTCTTGTTGGGTGGGGGCATGCAAATCTTGTTGCCCCATCCTATTTGGGTTTCATATATATATATATATATATATATATATATATATATATATATATATTTGGGGGAGGGGGTGCTGCTGCCAAAGTATCAGGACAGAAAAAAGAAAGTCATTCTTTGCGCGGTTGAACTATGGAACTCACTGCTGCAGGAGCCATGGGTGGGCCGCCAGATTGCATGGCTTTCAAAAAAGGATTAGGCAGATTCAGGGAGGAAAGAGGATGAACGAAAGCTTTGCTCTGCGTCCATGGCTGGAGGCAGCGACGCTTTCAAATGCTAGTTGCTTCAAGCAACCCTCGCCACCTCTGGCAAATCTGGAGCTATAATCTAATACTGTTGATCGCCCTAACTTGGGCTTTGTTATTTTAACCCAAGTGCCACGGTACACATTCTACGTGCCTTCTTCATAGTTTCGTTTTTCAGCTTTTAATGTTTGTCTGTTCTTATAATTGTTCCGCCTGTTTTATATACATTGTGAAATTTGGGGAGGGGGGCGTGTGTAACCTGCTGCTCTCCAGAAGCTGATATACTACAGCTCCCATCATCTCTCACCACTGAGCTCGCTGGCTGAGACTCATGGGATCTGGAGTCTAACTCAGTGTTTCTCAACCTTTTTTGGGCCACGGCACACTTGTTCCGTGAAAAAAATCACGAGGCACACCACCATTAAAAAGGTTAAAAAATTTAACTCTGTGCCGCCCTATATTATAATTATGACTGTAAGAAACACTTGCCAAATATTGCTTTCCGGCGGGTTAGGGTTGTGTATTGGCGGCCGCCAGGCTCGTTTGCACTGAGCTTTGGGAAAGAGGAGGAGAAATATTGCTTTCCGGCGGGTCAGTGTTGTTTATTGGCGGCCGCCAGGCACGTGACAATGCAAATCGCCCTTCTCATCGCCGCACGTCGCGGCACACCAGCCAGCGGAACAGCGGTTGAGAAACGCTGGTCTAACTACATCTGGGATGGTCACAGCTTCCCTTGTTGTTGTTGTTTAGTCATTTACCCTGTTTCTCATATTTTAAGACATGCCCATAAAATAAGCCATAGCAGGATTTTTAAGCATTCAAGGAATATAAGCCATACCCCGAAAATAAGACATAGTGATAGGCGCAGCAGCAATGCCGGACGCGGCAGGAGGAGGAGGAAAAAAATAAGACATCCCTTGAAAATAAGCCATAGTGTGTTTTTTTGAGGAAAAAATAAATATAAGACATGTCTTATAATATGAGAAACACGGTAGTTGTGTCCGACTCTTGGTGACCCCATGGACCAGAGCACGCCAGGCACTCCTGTCTTCCACTGCCTCCCGCTGTTTGGTCAAACTCATGTTCGTAGCTTCGAGAACACTGTCCAACCATCTCGTCCTCTGTCGTCCCCTTCTCCTTATGCCCTCCATCTTTCCCAACATCAGGGTCTTTTCCAGGGAGTCTTCTCTTCTCATGAGGTGGCCCAAGTATTGGAGCCTCAGCTTCAGGATCTGTCCTTCCAGTGAGCACTCAGGGCTGGCTTCCTTCAGAATGGAGAGGTTTGATCTTCTTGCAGTCTATGGGACTCTCAAGAGTCTCCTCCAGCACCATAATTCAAAAGCATCAATTCTTTGGCAATCAGCCTTCTTTATGGTCCAGCTCTCACTTCCATACATCACTACTGGGAAAACCATAGCTTTAACTATACGGACCTTTGTAGGCAAGGTGATGTCTCTGCTTTTTAAGATGCTGTCTAGGCCTGTCATTGCTTTTCTCCCAAGAAGCAGGCATCTTTTAATTTCGTGACTGCTGTCACCATCTGCAGTGATCATGGAACCCAAGAAAGGAAAATCTCTCACTGCCTCCATTTCTTCCCCTTCTATTTGCTAGGAGGTGATGGGACCAGTGGCCATGATCTTAGTTTTTTTGATGTTGAGCTTCAGACCATATTTTGCGCTCTCCTCTTTCACCCTCATTAAAAGGTTCTTTAATTCCTCCTCACTTTCTGCCATCAAGGTTGTGTCATCAGCATATCTGAGGTTGTTGATATTTCTTCCGGCAATCTTAATTCTGGCTTTTCATACCAGAATACATTCCCAGTGTCGCCTGGAAATGACAGCAAGAACTGAACCTTCAGGTGTCTTCTAAAAGTCTGGTATAAAACATAAAAAGAAATAATAATAGTAATGCTTTTGTTTTTTATGTGCCGCGCCTCTGACTGGGTTGCCCCAGCCACTCTGCGCAGCTTTCAACAGGGGCACTCGGCTATACAGCTGTAAATGCAAAGTTTTAAGAGCATTATACGAATGTGACAGTAGATGGCGGTGACGAGCTAATGGGAAATGCAATATATATTTTTCAAACGTTTTTTTCAAAGTATTTTCACAGCGGTTTTTTTATACATACGTAGATTCCACCAAAGTATTAAAACACCCGGATAGACGTTTATTTCCTTGACGTCTGATGCGGGGGCTTTTCACGGGGGGGGGGGGGCAGGTGCGACAACTGAAATACTAAAACAGACGCCTGCTTCTCTTCCCTCCTTCCCCAGAGTTCCTTAGCGCTGTCCAACGGGGAACGAATGCGAGCCATTTCGGAGTATTTGAACAGCAGCAAAAAGAGGAAAACGGAGGAGAAGGAATATGCCACAGACTACGTACGCCGGGCTGGGTTTGGGGGCTTGGGGAATGGAAAACTAGGCACACACCACAGTGTGCTCCTGGGGGGCGGGGCGGAATGGCATACCATGGCACCAAATATGCTAGTGTGGCATAACCATTAAGAGTGTTTGACGAGGCCCTGGGTTCAAATCCCCACCCAGCCACGAAGTTCACTGGGTGCGACGTTGGGCCGGTTACTCTGTCTCAGCTCAATCTTGTTGTGAGGATAAAAGGGGGAGGGAGCTGGGGAACCCATGTTAATAGAATCATGGAGCTGTCGAGTTTGAAGGGAAGTCCCGCCCACAACTTGCATGGGCTCGAACCACCAACCTTCTGGTTAACAGCTAGACGCTGTTACTGACCCTTTGTGCCGTTACATAATAATCTAAAACAATAAGTTGCCTGCCTAGAGGAAGACGGAAGGGGCTCCCCGATCAGGGGCAGCTTGGTCTCATGCATGGATTTAAATTTCTACGAGGAAAGAAGAATAGTGATAATTAAAAAAAACACTGTTTACATTAAACGGGTGCTTCTGGGCATGTGCAGTGACCCCCCCCCCTGGTACTGAGGAACCCCCGCCCTGCTTCTACGCATCTGGAGTTGAGGAAAAACAGTTTTTCAAATTTGGCAGGGTGCTTTTAGGCCAAATGTTTTGACCTTGCTGAGGACCGGAGCTGGATTGTAGTTTTACAAAGCCTCTATATGGGAACCAGGTGGGTGACGGGGTCTTCTAGCCCAGTGGTTCCTGAACTTTTTTTGGGGGGACACCCTGCCCCCTTGGTTCCCCCTTGCCCCCTAACCTACAAAAAGCCTTGTTCAGAATAGCGGTTTGCACAACATGCTCTCAGGAAGGCATGAATTGCATAACAGTGACAATTACAGCGGTACCTTGGTTCTCAAACTTAATCCGTTCCAAAACCAAAGCGTTCCAAAACCAAGGCGTGCTTTCCCATGGAAAGCAATGCAAAACGGATTAATCCTTCCAGACTTCTAAAAACAAGCCCTAAAACAGCAATTTAACATGATTTTTACTATCTTAACAAGACCATTGATCCCTAAAATGAAAGCAGTAATCAATGTAAGGTAAAGGTAAAGGGACCCCTGACCATTAGGTCCAGTCGTGACCGACTCTGGGGTTGCGCGCTCATCTCGCAATATTGGCCGAGGGAGCCGGCGTATAGCTTCCAGGTCATGTGGCCAGCATGACAAAGCTGCTTCTGGCGAACCAGAGCAGCGCATGGAAACGCCGTTTACCTTCCCGCTGTAGCGGTTCCTATTTATCTACTTGCACTTTGATGTGCTTTCGAACTGCTAGGTTGGTAATCAATGTACTGTACTATAAAATAAATAAGACAGTATTGTAGATGATAAAAATTAAAATGATTATTTTTTTTCTTACCTGCAATGATGATAGTCATTGTTTGGAGTGGGGGGGGGGGCTTTTATCCATTTCCGCAGACACACAGTCTATCTATCTATCAGTAGCTGAACTGGGTTCCACACAGCCACGAAAACACTGAAAAAGCCGCAAAAACGCAAAACAAAAAATAAATAGCAAAAACAAAAGCGCCAAACTTAATCCTTTCCAGAAGTCCATTTGACTTCTGAAATGTTCGAAATCCAAGGCGCAGCTTCTGATTGGTGCAGGCGCCCCGGAAACAATAGCCGACAGCCGCATCGGACGATCGGCTCCCGAAAAACGTTAGGAAACTGGAACACTTCCAGGTTTTCGGCGTTTGGGAACCAAGGCGTTTGAGAACTAAGGTACCACTGTAATCGCACATTTATTGAAACTATTTAGTGTAACGAATTCACAGAGCTGGTTTTGGGGGGAGCCTCCCACAGCCTTCATTTCCCCCTTTGCATTACAGGGCAGCGACGGAGACAAGAGCGAAGAAAATTTGGTGGTTGACGAGCTTTGCGTGCGTATAGAGCTTCTTGTGGGCAAACTCTGGGCTAGGGTGCGAGAGAGATAAGAAAAAGGGCAGCAGAGATAGAATTGTGGAGTTGAGGGGGACCCCGAGAGGCATCTAGTCCAACCCCTCGCAATGCAGGAATTCGCAGGGGATCGAACCTGCAAACTTGGCGCCGTCAGCACCCAGGCTGGATGGGTGGGGACTGCCCTGGGATGGAGGGGGTCCGCTTCTGTCTCATTTCGTCTTTTTAGGAAATGGCAGATATAACGGCACAGCAGCTCTTTATCGAGACAGCAACTGTTTCCTTCCTTCCAGCCCAACCCCCATTTTGCCCCCTTTCCATAAAAGCAATTATACAAAAAAGAGGTAAATGCACTATTCGCTGCAGAACACATGCCCAAAAAACTGCATTAAAAAAGATTAAGTCTTTGCTTGTTCGATTCCTTGTTTATTTGCAGCTGCTTCTGCGGCAAGTTCCCCAGGTTTGTAACTTGTTTTGAACCTTCTTCACAAGCGGAGTTGCCTCTTAACAATAATACATCATGATTTCTATCTTGTCTCGTTGTGAGCTACATGTTTTCGAATGCTTTAAATGAAGTTCAAGCTACTTTAAAAGTGTTCTTTCTATCGCTTTAAGCTGTCCCTTTCCGGGCTCGCAGCTTCAATGATGGCTTTCGTAACTCTGGAAATGAAATCACACACCATGAGGCTTTCCAATAATAATAATAATAATAATAATAATAATAATAATAATAATAAATATATTCTTTATACCACGCCCATCTGACTGGGTTTCCCCAGCCACTCTGGGCAGCTTCCAACAAAAGATTAAAAATACTGTACATTAAAACATCAGTCATTAAAAACTTCCCTAAACAGGGCTGCCTTCAGGTGTCTTCTAAACGTCAGATAGTTGTTTATTTCCTTGACATCTGATGGGAGGGCATTCCACAGGGCGGGCGCCACCACTGAGAAGGCCCTCTGCCTGGTTCCCTGTAACTTCACATCTCACAGTGAGGGAACCGCCAGAAGGTCCTCAGAGCTGGACCTCATATATCTTCATCAAATAATTGCACGTATCGATATTTCCAAGTTACTTAAATGACAGTAAGCTATGATCTTCGCGGGCGTTTCCTGTGTTCAGGCACGCTTCTGCACCCTTGAAGAAAAGCTTGCCCGATAGCCAATTATCTAAGGCCAAAATATATATATTAAAAATCGCAGTTCAGATACTGATGATCGAGAAGCGTCCAAAAAAATTGTTGTGGAGCAAGGGGGAAATCGTGAAGTAAAGCACCTGCAAATAAACAAGGAATCAAACATGCAAAAACTTTTTTCGAATGCCCTTTCGATAAAAGGCAGGGTGCCGTTCTCTACACACATACACACACCCCGCCACACACCCCAAAACCCAGAATGGCACTGCTTCTTGGTGGAGTGATGAGCTGGAAGACAACAAGGAACCTGAGGTCCATGTGCAAAATTTGCCCCCTTCTCTGCCCCGAAGTTCTCCCACCAGCCTAAGTAGTGGGTGCCCCAAAAGCGTGGACCTTTTGCTTTTCAGCATTGCCTCCCTTGCAGGGTTGTGTGAGGATTAAACTGGGAAGGAGCGGGGAACTGCTTACTCAGCCTTGAAGGAAGGATGGGGCAGGAATTGTGATAACCAAACGGGTTCTCTTCCACCCTACAGCATCCCCGTGTCCCCCGGCCTCCATGTCTTCTTGGAGGAACCCTGATCCTCTGGAGCAAATTTTGGGGAGTGGGAGCCGCAGGCCGAAACCAGAAGCCGGGTTAGCCCTGCTTCACAAGCCGAAGTCCGTTTTGCTCGTTCGATGCACCGATATTGGCTGCTGAGAACTTTGTTTGAGGGCTGCAGAATGTGGATAGCTATTCTCTGAGCAGGAATTATGGAGTTGGAAAGAACCTCTGATACATCTCTCTCTCTCTCTCTCTCTCTCTCTCTCTCTCTCTCTCTCTCTCTCTCTCTCTCTCTTTGTGTGTCTGTTTCTGTTTTCCCCATACCAGGATCCCTCCTCCCCCCACAGCGTCAACTCCTTCTCCTCCCGGGAAAACGGGGTCGATAAAATCTCCCTGCAGAGGAAGGACGCTATACAGCTGAGCCCCGCATCTTGCAGCTCCTCCCCACCCCGGATCACCAAGGAGGTGGTCACGGTACGTGTGTAATTTCGGGGGATCTATGTCCTTCCTGCGTTCAGGGGATCCAGGGATCATTTTGGGGGAGGGTGAGCCCCGACAATTGAGGCACAGAGCAGCCCATTCTCGTACTGTTTCCACGAACGCTTGGGCTTTTGTTTTGCTTGAAAGATTTCGTACGTTTATATGCTGCTTAGAGTAGGAAAATAACCTCGCAGGTAAAGTGGTCCCGAGTTGCGAAGGGCTTTACACTCTTATAGTGACACCTTGAACTTTGAAAGCACCGTAAGAATCCAGCAGAGCTGGTCGGAACAGACGGATCTTCAGATGTTTGAATCTCATCATGTTTGGTGCCTCCAGCTAATTATTACATTATATTTATAATATGATAAATTTGCTTCCATCAAATTATGAAGCCACAGTAAAGCATCAAACCTTAAAAACTTCCCTGTACAAGGCTGCCTTCAGATGTCTTCTAAAAGCCTGCACCATTGTTTATTTCCTTGACATCTGATGGGAGGGTGCCACTACCGAGAAGGCCCTGCCACCTCACATCTCGCAGAGAGACAACCACTAGAACATACATACACACACACCGAGCTAGACCTCAGTTGTCGTCATGATTTTTTCTTCTTTTAAGAGTGGGAAGGACTTTGTCCGCTCTCCCCGAGCTTCTCTGAGAAAGGGATGGGGCAGAGGTGAAAATAAATGAAATTAAAGCAGTAATACCTTCCAGGTAGAGAAAGCGGGCACACCCGGTTTGAAGTCCAGCACCCCGACTTCCCAAGGCGAAGGGACGGCGCCGGGATCCTCAAGCAGCAGCACGCCGCAGCTCCGTCCAGGGGTCGCAAAGCAGACGGTGGAATCTCTCGGTAATTGGGGGGGGGTCGGAAGCGGGTCTGTGATTTGGGCAGGGAAGAGTGGGGAGGTATGTGAACTGCTGTCAAACTGGCCTTCGAGTCCTTTTGGCTTTTTCTTCCTATAGACATAAGGATGTAAGGCTGTCATCATGCTGCAGTTCCTGCGGCCGACCAGTAGGGGGCCACCCCAACTCCAGTGTGACGAGCAGCAGGCAGGAAAGAGAGAGAGAAAGCAAGCAGGGCAGGGAGCCCAGGCGAACTTTTTAACGGAGGCAGAGGCACTGTGAAGTTTGCAAAGCCGCTGTGTGCTTCACAGAGCAGCAAAAGATCTCCACAAGAACAGCTTGCTAAACTGCTGTGTGAAGCACTCGCCCAATTAAACCTCGCTGTGGATGTGTTTAATGGAGTGCTTATTATTATATCCTAATAATCCATTAGAATATAAGAAGGCGCTGTGAAATCAACTCTCAAGATACCAGCAAATACTAACTGAACAGACAATTCACTCCTAACAATTGCCACAAATCCTTACTAAGCTACCATCGACAAAACTAACAGCAAGGTTGCAATACGTAAAACACCACAATTGGTTGCAGAAACCATGTCCTGGTATCCGAATGCAATGTGTTCCCTGGAAATTGTTCATTGCATGAGCGTTCGCATCATAGAATCATAGAGTTGGAAGAGACCACAAGGGCCATCCAGTCCAACCCCCTGCCGAGCAGAAAACACCATCAAAGCATTCTTGACATGTGCCTGTCAAGCCTCCGCTTAAAGACCTCCAAAGCAGGAGACTCCACCACACTCCTTGGCAGCAAATTCCACTGCCGAACAGCTCTTACTGTCAGGAAGTTCTTCCTAATGTTTAGGTGGAATCTTCTTTCTTGTAGTTTGAATCATGAGTCGACGATTTCCATTGATCCCTATGGGGAAAATTCTAATCCGTTCCTGACCATGGAATGTTGAGACACACACACACACACACACACACATGACCCCCCAAGAACACCCCCTGAGGAAATTTCCTCTGATTTATCTGTTTACACTCCCTCCCTCCATTCCTCAGCCGATCAGCAAAAGGCAAGCAAATAAGTTTAAAGAAATGTCCCGTTTGGATATCGGAATCTGCCATGTATATAGCAAGGCTGTGGTACTAATGCTTCGTGTTTGGATAAGTGAATTTTCATGGAGCTGAGTGTTTGGAAAGCGTGAAAAGGGTCAAATTGAGCAACAGAGTCACATATCGTAGCTGCTGGATCTGTCTGTCTATCCATCTGTCTGTCTGTCTGTCTGTCTGTCTATCTATTCCAGGCATCCCCAAACTGCGGCTCTCCAGATGTTTTGACCTACAGCTCCCATGATCCCTAGCTAACAGGACCAGTGATCAGGGAAGATGGGAATTGTAGTCCAAAACACCTGGAGGGTCGAGGTTTGGGGATGCCTGATCTATTCCTTGATCCTTTTCTTCCACTTTCGCAGCCCTGAGCCTGCGAAATCCACTCACCGTCCAGAGCTCTTACCAAGCCGCCTTCAACGTGGCACACGCGTCTGTCAACGGCGACATGGCGAGCGCAGGGGCCTACGCGGGGCTGCACCTGGTAACCCCCCAGCTCAATGGGGCGGCTAGCTACGGGCGCTCCCCTCTGGTG
The DNA here is from genome assembly GCF_965207765.1 of Zootoca vivipara. Classification (NCBI taxonomy): domain Eukaryota; kingdom Metazoa; phylum Chordata; class Lepidosauria; order Squamata; family Lacertidae; genus Zootoca; species Zootoca vivipara. Next base: position 91,329,870 of record NC_142589.1, on the reverse strand, counting down.
AGTGTTTTGGCCATTGCGGCTTAGGGGAACGAGAGGGGGCTGCCCTATGCTGAGCCAGATCCTTGCTCCATCTAGCTCAGTGCTGCCTACACTGGCTGGCAGCATCTCTCCAGCATTTCGAGCAGGGGGGACGTGCTCAGCCCAGCCTGTAGATGCTGCGGGTTGAGCCAAGACTGCCAATGAGCCACAGCGCTTCCTCAAAGCTAAATGCAAGGTTCCAGTCCTCATGATTCTGAACGAAAGCTAAGTCATACCCGAGCTGAAAAGTCATACCCGAGTTGAAGCCCATCTAGACCAGTGCTGCATACACTGGCTGGCAGCAGCTCTCCAAGTTTTCAGGTGCCAGGCTTAGCCGAACCTGGAGATGCCAGGGAATTGCACCCGGGACCAGTTGAAGACTAGCATTCTGCCACTGAATTAAAACCTTTCACCTAAAACTGAAAAGCGTCTAGTCTTCATGGTTGTGAAATTGAGGGTGGATTGAAGTAGCATCATAAGGGATGACTTCTTGAGAAGTGGCAAATAGCCATTTCTCCCTGGGAAGATGCATTTTTCGTTATCCTGCATTTGTAAGAAACTGACCTTTTGGCATGGCAGCACTTTGAAACTCCCTGCTTATTTCGACACCAGCTGAAAACATTTTTTCGCGTGTTCAGGCCCAAACCAGATATGTAGAATATTGGCCTGCGTTTCAATCTGTTTTTGTAGCTTATCATAGAATTGTAGAGTTGGAAGGGACCCCACCTAGGTCCAGTGCTGAGGGCCTTCTGGCAGTTCCCTCACTGCCAGAAGCAAAGCTATAGGGAACCAGGCAATGGGCCTTCTCAGTAGTGGCACCCTCCCTGTGGAACGCCCTCCCATCGGAGGTCAAGGAGATAAACAACTACCTGACATTTAGAAAATATCTGAAGGCAGCCCTATTTAGGGAAGTTTTTAATGTGTGACATTTTAATGTATTTGAAATCTTTGTTGGAAGCCAGCCAGATGGGTGGGGTACAAATAATAAATAATAATAATTATCATCATCATCATCTAGCCCAACCGCCTGCAACGCAGGAATCCTGCCCTGCTGGGTTGTTGATTCAAATTATTATCTAGATCTTTCAAATAGTTGTTTTAACTGTCGCTGCGACGAGCTCCCTTCCCTGCTGGTCTCCCAGAACCAGAAGAGGCATGAAAAGAGCAGAGGAGAGGTTGGCTGCACGCAGGCGCAGTCTCTGATTGCTTGGCAAAAACCCTGGAAAGGAGGGGACTGTGGGGAGATGGGTGTTTCCAGCCCTGCTGACTGATTTCCATGGAGAAAGACGTGCCAGAGATTAGCTGCTCCGCTCATTAGGCATGACACTCTGCCAAGTCTGCGTTTTTGCTAATGAAGAGTTAGCTCCCACTTTGAACGGAGTGATTCAGTGCCAGCTGGCTCTGTGAAACTCACGTTGCTGCCTATTAACCAAAGCAAATCCTCTCCTCTGGTCTGACCAGGTTGCCTACGACCCTCACTCTCACCTGCGGGTCCCGGGATTGTCAGCAGGGATGCAGGCAGGTGTACCTTCAGCAAAGCCGTAAGTGATGGCGTGGGGGGGGGGTCTGTGTGCGCAGCAAGGGCCAAATTTGGGAATTGAGGAGGGTGGTGTCCCAGGGCTGAGTCTCGAAAGTGAAGCAATGATGGCAATAAACCATGTCTAAAAACCTCACCTTCTTCGGAAGATCATTGGGGGCTGCTGGCTTCAAAATGCAAACTGTTCCGGGTGGCAAACCGTAAGTAACAGGCCGGCCTGTGCCCCTATGGGGAGAGGGTGCTTCATCGGGGCTGGAATGGAGCAGGCTGAGCCTCGAAAGCAAAGGAACAACAATAAACAGTGTCTAAAAATCTCCCCCTTTTGCGTTCCCGTGTCTGAGCCTCTGAAGCTAACAGACAGCGACAATAATAGGTTGAGAATTTCCATCTGCTTTTTCGTTCCCCTGCTTTCTTCGGAAGATCATTGGGGGCTGCTGGCTTCAAAATGCAAACTGTTTAGCCTTAAATAAATGGTGGTTCACAACAGCTCCCGAAGTAGGTTAGGGAGAGCGGGAGAGGGACCGGCTTAAGGTCGCCCTGTGACTTTCTTGGCCGATGGGCAAACCCGAACGTTCTTCTCTTCTAGTCTGATGATTTTCAGATTGCAGCTCCCATCACCGCTGAGTGATGGAGGTGAGGGGTTCCCAAACGTCTCATGAACAATGACATGGAGAGTCCTTGAGAAGAGCACACAGGTTCCACTTGTGTGGACAGTTCTGTGTTTGGTTTTTTTGGGGGGGGGGTGGCAGAGAGGACTTGAACGGAGTTTATGGGAAAAGTGCTTGGCTGGCAGGGCAGGAGAGGCCCACACCGCAACAGCGTTTTGCAAGGTCTCCCTTGTTTGGTGCAGACCTCCAAGGAGCTTTTCTTAAAGTCTTGCAGTTATTTAGTTCAATCCCGGAAAAGATTATAGGGGGATGGCAGTTCACGGCAGCTTCCTTGGCTCTCGGGGGGGGGGGGCCTCACCCTACAGGGGGCCGTTCCATTTCCACAAAGCTTGCTCTCCTCTTCCCCTGCAGAGCGTACTCCTTCCACGTCAGCTCCGACGGGCAGATGCAACCGGTGCCCTTCCCGCCCGACGCCCTCATCGGCTCGGGCATCCCTCGCCACGCCCGCCAGCTCCACACGCTGACGCACGGGGAGGTGGTCTGCGCCGTCACCATCAGCAATTCCACGCAGCACGTCTACACGGGGGGCAAAGGCTGCGTGAAGGTGTGGGACGTGGCCCAGCCGGGTGCCAAGACCCCCGTGGCACAGCTGGATTGCCTGGTACGTACGAGGACGGGGGTGCGCGCGTTGGTTTGCGTGACTCGGTTTCCCAGGTGCATCCCTAGAGTCTCCCAGGACTTGGGTGCTCTCATGGTCCTTGCAAGATGGTTTCGTACTGCGGCTCCCAATTTTATTGCTTCCTGTCTTTTAAAAGAAATGAGTATATCGTCCTTCCTTCTAGCACCTATCTTCGGGCGTGAGCGCCAATCATTTCTCACTTTCCATGTGCAAGAGGGGGGGGGGGAAACCCGAAGGGGCAACCCGCTAAAAATTAATCAGTTAATGAGGGATGGGCCTAGAATTTTCACTTTCTGTTTGGGGTCGGGTGGGGGAAAGAGGACACGGAATGGAGTCTCTGACAAAGGATGTGGCTGGCAGGCTGGAGCCCTCAGCAGAATCACTCCATTAAGAATTTTATAATGTAACCTGGAGTTAACTTTAAGCTGCTTAAAGGCTGGAATGGGAAGTATCTGGAATGGGGTCAGATGGCCGGGGGGGGGGGGAGCAGACATGGAATGGTTGTGGCTGGCAGGCTCCAGCCCTGAGCAGGATGACTCCACCTGCAATTTTATTTTCCAAGCATGATTTAATAAACCTTTTGCCTATTCAGACTTGTGGGATTGTTCTGTGCGGTGTGTGCTATTTCTATCGCTTACTGCCTTATGAAAGAAACTGGGAATATCGCCATTCCCTCTACCTTGGATGCTGAACGCCTTGCAAGTCAAACGTTTTGGCTCCCGAACGCCGCAAACCCGGAGGTGACTGTTTCGGTTTGCGAACATTCTTTGGAACGTCCGACGGGGCTTCCGATTGGCCGCAGGAGCTTCCAGCGGCCAATCGGAAGCCGCACTTTGGTTTCCGAACGTTTTGGAAGTCCGAAACGGATTTCTGGAACGGATTCCATTCGACTTCCGAGGTACGACTGTATTAGCGATCTTCAAGGGTTAGCGCTGACCGTTTTTGCCATTCCAAACGGTGCCGGCCGCTTGCTTAAGCCTTTTCCTCCCTTGCTACAGAACCGAGACAACTACATCCGGTCGTGCAAGCTTCTCCCTGACAGCAGGAGTCTGATTGTGGGTGGGGAGGCCAGCACCCTCTCCATCTGGGACCTGGCGGCTCCAACTCCCCGGATCAAGGCGGAGCTGACGTCCTCTGCCCCGGCCTGCTATGCCCTGGCCATCAGCCCCGATGCCAAGGTCTGCTTTTCCTGCTGCAGCGATGGCAACATTGTGGTCTGGGACCTTCAGAACCAGACTCTTGTTAGGTGAGTGTTGCCTGCTGGCAGTCTGTCTCCTTCTGGTGTAGAGAAACTGCCTCCATTTCTTCCCCTTCTATTTGCCAGGAGGTGATGGGACCAGTGGCCATGATCTTAGTCTTTTGATGTTGAGCTTCAGACCATATTTCGCGCTCTCCTCTTTCACCCTCATTAAGTAATAACTACTTAATTTGCCAGTCAGGGGTTCTGAGTGCTTTCAGAAAATAGCACATGGTGCTTTGAAGGCCCGAAGTTCAGCTGTCTATTGGGGCTTCAAAGCACCAGCGCTGTGCGAGACCCAGCGGCTCGCTTATTCCAACGTGTCTAACCTGTCATTCCTGGAATATTGGGTGAATCACTTCTCCTTTTACCCCCTTCCTTTCCAGGCAGTTCCAGGGCCACACGGACGGCGCCAGTTGCATCGACATCTCAAACGACGGCACCAAGCTTTGGACAGGAGGCCTGGACAACACCGTGCGGTGCTGGGACCTCCGGGAAGGACGGCAGCTACAACAGCACGACTTCACCTCACAGGCATGGGGGGGGGCAAAGGAGTGGGCAGAAGGGGGAGGAGACTCACCTGGTTGAAGTGGGTGTGGCCTCTGGGCAGCCATTAACAGTTGCCAATGATAGACACAGCCTCCCACAACCCTCTTGAAAAAGACCTCTGTGTTAGCATCTATCGCTTTCTTGTGGCTGTGAGCTGTATACGTCAACAAGTCTTTGTGTGATCAAGGACTTCCCTGACTGTTTTACCAATTTCTAGATTTATGAACAAGCGAGAAAAAGCTTTCTCTCTTCTACTGGCACTGGGCATAACTTTATACATATCACATCATTTTAAAAAAATATAAATTCCTCCCCCCCCCCAAAAAAAAACCAAATACTTTTTGGCACGGGGAGGTGCTAAATCCCCCTGGAGATTTTCTGCAGTATTTTCTTTAGCTTAAAAAAATTCAGAAATGTGAGGAGCAGAGAGGGGTGCTACACTCCCACTCCCACCCCCAAACTCCTGGAATCTTCTTTCCATCCACTCTGGTTTCTCGGAGATTTCAGCAGGTTGTTCCCAGTCAATAATAACAAGGACTAGAAACTTGGGTGCACGTGTGAGAGAAACCGCTGCATCCCAGACAACCGGAATAATTACACCATCCGCCCAGCACCCCACCCCCCCTTCGGGCCCACTTTCCATTTTCGGTTCTCGCCTCCATCCATGTTGCAACTAGAATGAGGACTAGAAACTTGTTGGGTGCTGAAATTAATGCAGAGGCTTGCGGAACCCACGGGACTGTGGCCACCGCTCGGCCCCAACTCTGGCCCATGCCCTGTTTCAGATCTCTTCCCTCTGTCCCCATCAGTGATGGCTGGTGCTCATTGAAGCCCTGATTGGGCGGGAGGCAGGGAGCTGACCAGTAGGTGGCGCTATAGCCAATGGCAGACAAAGCCACTTCGTGACAGGTTGAAGTGAGAAGTCAGGCTGGAAATGGGTTTTGCACTGCTCCGTTCGCCCTAATGGCTCAGCCTCCCCTGTCCCCACCCCCCTTTTCCCTTCCAGATATTTTCCCTGGGTTACTGCCCCACAGGGGAGTGGTTGGCAGTCGGTATGGAAAGCAGCCACGTCGAGATCCTTCACGTCTCGAAGCCGGAGAAGTACCAGCTCCATCTCCACGAGAGCTGCGTCCTCTCCCTCAAGTTCGCCTCCTGCGGTAAGCCTGGGCTTTCTCCTAAAATTATTATTGTTGATTTATATACTGCCCTTCATCATAGGAACTTAGTGCGGTACACGGAATAAAACTACGCAAGAGACATCGTTTTTTGTACTCTGAACAGCTCAAATTGCCAAGTGCAACCTTTAAATCGGGGGAGGACGACCCTTCTCCAACCCGGTTGGCCACACCAGAGGTAAAGCCCTAAACGGCCTCGGTCCTATATACCTGAAGGAGCGTCTCCACCCCCGTCTCCACCCCCATTGTTCAGCCCGGACACTGAGATCCAGTGCTGAGGGCCTTCTGGCGGTTCCCTCACTGCCAGAAGCAAAGCTACAGGGAACCAGGCAGAGGGCCTTCTTGGTAGTGGCGCCCGCCCTGTGGAACGCCCTCCCATTGGAGGTCAAGGAGATGAACAACTACCTGACATTTAGAAAACACCTAAAGGCAGCCCTGTTTAGGGAAGTTTTTAATCTGTGATATTTTAATGTACTGGTATTTTGTTATTTGTTGGAAGCCGCCCAGAGTGGCGGGGAAAACCCAGCCAGATGGGCGGGGTATAAGTAATAAACAACAACAATAATAAACAGTAGGCAGACCGATGGGTGCTTCTGCAGGATAAGGCCCATTCCAGTGTGCCCCATTAGCTGGCATCTTTGGATTGTTCCAGGAGCGTTGCTGAGCATCCTTGCTTGCCGTTCCAGGGATCTCGAATCCCACTTCTAACACCCACTTCTAACACCAGTGTTGCACACCACCACAAAGCCTGAACACTTAACTCAGGGTTCTGTTTCCTTGCGAGAAAGGTCAGTGGAGACTGTTTCTATGCCACACAGCTCTCCTTCCAGGCAAGCCAGAGGCAACAACCTCCCAACTCACAGGAGAACGCAGGGTGCAAAATGTCGCAGTTTGGATTGTCCTCTTGCAGGACACTCCATTCCACGGCCGCCACCAGTTTTCCATTTCTTGTCCCCATCAGTCAGCCTGTCCTTTCAGCACACTCAAGTTTGGCTCTGCCTCTTTTCCTTCCCCCCTTTTCTTTGTTGTCCCCTCCTTATTGGTGGGCGGTACAGTATTTGGGTTTCTTTGTTTTTAAAAAAAGACATTGGCACGCCTTGCCTGAGCATCAGAAATAAAAGGAATGAACATTTCTGCTGGCAAAAACCCGCTCCTTCCTGGGCTGTTTGTGGAGAAGGTGTGTCTCTCTTGAGTCAGATGGGATTATTGAGAGGCGGCAAACAGCTTGCTGTTTTCTCTCCCCCCCCCCCTTACAGGGAAATGGTTCGTAAGCACGGGGAAGGACAACTTGTTGAACGCTTGGCGAACACCCTACGGGGCCAGCATATTCCAGGTAAGTGAGAGGCAGGATCAGGCCGCTGGTGGGTGAGAGAGGGGACCTATGCAGAGCGGCTGTGGGCCAACAATTCATTTAAGAATTGGTGGTAGTTTTGTCTAGCTTCCCTAACCCATATCCCTTTCTCCGATCAAATAAGTTGTCTGGCCTTTACTGCTGTCCCCCCCGCCCTGCCCCCGGCAGATTTTGTATTGGGGACATGCCAACACGTACCACCCGTGTTCACAATTAGAGAGTTGTTGCTTTTTCTAGAGTACGGTCAAGGTTCCAGAGACCGAGCCTGATGTGGAACGGTTGAAGGAGCTGGGTATGTTTAGCCTGGGAAAGAGGAGATAATGAGAACCGCCTTCAAATATCTCCAGGGCTGCCATGTGGAGGGATGGAGAAAACTTGTTATCTCCTGCTTTGGAGCGTAGGACTCGAACCCACTGCTTTCAGTGACAATTCCAACTCAATATTAGGAATAAATTTTCAGCACGGGGAAAACGGACTCCCTCGGGAGGTGGGGGGACACTGTCCTTCCTTGGAGGCTTCTAAGCAGAGGTTCGATGGATGCTTTAGCCGAGATTCCTGCATTGCAGGGGGTTGGGATGGATGATCTTTGGGTTCATTACGACTTTTCTAGCATCTGTTGGAGGATTTTACTTTTAAGGTTTTGTTTCCTGAGCCGCTCTCAGGTTCGGGGCGAGAACGGTGACCTCCTGCTCTCGTGAAAACCAAACCTGGCCTCCTTTCAACATTCATCCTTTCTCTCCCCCCCCCCTTTTTTTAATAAAAAAAACAACACTTTCAGTCCAAGGAGTCTTCCTCGGTCCTCAGCTGTGATGTTTCCACCGACGACCAGTTCATCGTCACTGGTTCCGGGGACAAGAAGGCGTCCGTCTATGAAGTGATGTATTGAGGACAAACCAGCCTCCTCGCCGAAAGAGAGAGGGGCCGATGAGCCCCCTGGTGTTTTTTTCCCCCAGCCAAAGAATACACTTAAAACAAACTTAGCCCCGGAGAGCAAAGTTGGACCCCCTTTCTCTCTCCTGCTAAGCACCTTCCTTTTGCGGATGAGGGTTTCTGTGTGTGCCTGCGTTTGTAAAAGGGAAAGGGGGAAAAGACGCGAATTTGCAGAAAAAAAGGACTCTGCTGCTGCTTTTAATTCTCCCCGATCCAATTTTTATTTTTATTTTTTGGTGGGGTCAAGAGGGAGTAGGGTTGCCTCTCCCCCCAAAAAATCTCTCTCCTTAATTGTGTGTTCAAATCTAAACTCCTTGGAACTGTTTCTTGTGTGTTTTGATCTTTTTTTTAAAAGAATCTTTAAAATAAAATAAAAACGGGATGGGTCGTTTTGTGGCACTACTTGGCCTCGTTTCTTTTGTTTGGGAGATTTCTCTCTGCCCGTCTTCGTCTCTTTCTTACTTTCCCTCCTCTTCTCTGTGTATCTTTCTCTCTTTCTGCTTTTCTGTCTCCTTCCTTCCTTCCTCATGGAGCTTCCAGGGAGAGGGGCAGGTCTGAAGGCAGTTTTCCGAACGATGGGATGCGACTTACCTTTAATCCCAGAATTTTCTGCGCTGTCAATGAATGCCACCTTCCCACGCAAGCAAGAGACCTTATATTGTGGCTCAAGGTTCTCTTCCAGACGGGCAAAGACATTCAAGGAGCATAGCTGGGGCATGTGGCCTGGGGGACAGTCCCCAAGGGCCAGACAAGAGTGATCTGTGGCCCTCCGGCCCTCCGCTTTCCCCCCACCCCTGCTTATAGCACCCTGTGGAAATGAGAATGGATTTTACTGCAGTCCCCTTCAGGGTGAGATTGCCGAAGTGGATGTCATCTACAGCAGTCGAGGCCCCTTGTAGGCTCGGCTTGGCTCTCGCGGTCTGAGACAGAGAGCATGTGGAAGGTCGCGGGTTCAAATCTCCGACATAGGGAAGGGAAAGGCTTCCGGTTGAAACTCCAAATGACCTGCTGACAGTCGACAGAGGGATTGCCCATGCCAGAGTTCCCAGTGTGCAGGCAGCCATTTCCGTTCCTGTATAATTTCTGTAAATTCACATAGCGTTACTCTCAATCTTGATGCTTCGCCTTGTAAATTCAGGTTTACACAATATGGGGACAACCCGATAAATTTGGGGGGAAATGCGGTTCCATACCACGCCACATGGGGTTGCCGATTATTCAGTGTTTTTTGGGCGCATGGATCAAGCGTCGCTTCTTTGTAGACCTGCTGCTTCCCCAACACTTGAACGCTTCTTTTTTTGGCTGGGCTCATAACTCTGCCCAGTGCAGAATGGAGGGATGTGTTTTCCCTCCCTCCCAACCCCTTTTGACCCCTCGGATTTCCCCAAACCCAGAAAACTGCACAAAGCAAACCACTTTTTAAAAAAATCTGCACCGGATATATCAGGCAAGAATCTGCATGGCAGCAGGGTTGGTCTAGATGACTCTTGGGAGTCCCTTCCGTTTAGTTTCCAGTCTATTAGCAAGACCGGGGGGGGGGGTGTTGAGGAGCTGATATATATATATATATATATATATATATATATATATATATATATATATCCCTCAGGTTTGCACAAAACCAGAAAATTCCGTTGATACTTAATTGTCCTCATCGAATAAACAAATTGGATGGCGGAGAAAAACTCAAAAAAGGAAAGACTTGAGAGGGACCAAACCTCATTATCTGCCTATATACATGAAAATGTAATGTCGTCGTCACACTGCAATTCGACAGCAGAGTGAGTAACGGCCGGCTGACCCAGGTGAGCTGCTCAATGCCTGTTCCCCATTCCTTACCTACAGCAAGTTTTTACCGAGAGGGGGAGAAGGCCCTTTAACCTGTGGTTTTTCTCAATTTGAACAGTCATCCCTCCCCCCCCCCCACCCAAAAGAGACCTGGGAAGTGTAGGGTGCTACGCTACTTGAAGGGGTTAGTCAATCCTTTCTCGCAGGGAATTCTGGGAACCGTGGCGCAGCAGCCCTGGTGAAGTTTGAAGGAACTGGGTGGGGTTTGGGGAAAAGGGCACCGCAGGTCAAACAAGACCCCTCACTGTGCCTTTTCCACCTCTCCCCTTCCGGCCTAACGAAGGCAGCCTTCGTTAGGCCGGAAAACTTCCTCGCCTCTCTGTGGCTTTTGAGTTGGTCCTTCCAGTTAATGAACGGCGGCTTCTGCTTCCACGGCCGATCGGGTCAGGGATTTATTTAGCAGCGTGCAAGGGGTTGATCTGGATGAGCTCTGGGGGTCCCACCTGACTCTGATATCCGTTCTGTGATTGCTTCTCCCTCCACCCACCCCATGCGGACACACAGATCTAGCCGCTGTTTTCCAACACATTTAATTGGGCTATTTAAGACGGCCGGTTTCTTTAGCACACACCAGAGCAAAAAGTCGGCGGTGCTTTTAAACGTCCGTGTTTGGTCGGAAGGGGCTGGCAGGAGATGTAGAGAAGGGCAGAGGCTGGTCTCTCTTGCTTGCCGATAAGAGTGTGGGGAAGGGGAGAATCTCCATTGTTCATGTTGAGGTGTGTGTGGCAGGGAGACACCTCTGGGTGAGCAAAACTGCGATTCCAGGGCAGCTTCCTGAGAATGTTCGCCGCTGCTTTTAATTTAAAAAGGGAGGTTCCTAGTCCTCATGAGGTGGCAAGCAGCGTCAAAAGGGTAGATCGCTGGATAGGATTTCCTGGAGGGATGGCCGGGGCCGAGTCTCCGTCCGTCAAGTTCATGTTCCTTCATCAATGCGTGGAGGGAGGTGGGGTCCAAAAAAAGAAGAAGAAGAAAATTTCAAGGACAACCAAGCCCTCTTCCTTCCTTCCTTCCTCCTGCTTCTCAGTACACCAGTTCATAAACGGTGGCTTTCTTATCTCCCGATCCTGTCACAATGAATTTGTCGTTGGCCGAGATATCGCAGCTCAGCACTGAAGACGACTCTTTGGACTGCAGAAAGAAAACAAATGGAGAATTCTTAATTTCGCATTTCGGAAACACGAGCGGCCTGCCTCGATTGGACCGTTTTTGACCCAGCATTGCGTTTCCAATGGAGGACGGCCGTGTGCCTCCTACAAACAGACATTACCAATGACGGATTTACGTATACGCTAAACAAGCTATAGCTTAGGGCCCCCTCTCTTGGGAGCCCCCAAAAAATTAAAGGGAAAGAAGAACACCTGGATGTACCTTTCCAAAATATAAGATAAAAAACAAATAAAGTAAAACCTACATACAGCAACAGTGTTTTGTGTTGTGTAGGCTCCTATGATGTAAGTCAGGCATCGGCAAACTCGGCCCTACAGATGTTTAGGGACTACAATTCCCATCACTCCTGACCGCTGGTCCTGCTAGCTAGGGATGATGGGAGTTTTAGTCCCAAAACACCTGGAGGGCCGAGTTTTTCTATGCCTGATGTAAGTCATGGGCCCCGTCTGCTCACCTGCTCACTAAAATAGGTATCACTGGTTTGCTCCTTTCTATATATAGGGTGCCTACATTCTGCATGTGCAAATGGCTTGAGATACCTATTAGGTCCATCAATTGCCATATAGGATATATTCAGCACAAAAAAACAGCGACAATTTGTTGTTGACAAAGGACAGCTGGACGTAGAAAGGGCCCCATTACCTCCAGTAGCTTAGGGCCTCATCAAATCTAAATCCGGCCCTGGACATTGCGTAGGGCAAACCAAGGATTGCAACTTGTAGCAACTCAGATTTTTTTTTTAAAAAAAAAAAAAGCATGGAAAACTCCCTTCTACATGTGAGCAAACTACTCAGGGGTGTGGTTGGCAGGGTTGAGAGGGACCCTCTGTGCAAACAGGGTGCTGGACCAGACGGGTCCCACCTGCGAGATCCTGGGTTCAAATCCCCACTTGAGCCATGAAGCTCACTTGGGGCCGCCTCTTGCACTAGCTACCCCACAGATTTGTTATGAGGATAAAACAAGAGAAGGGAGTTGGGGTATAAAGGTAATATAGAAATCAGCCCCCCCCCGAACCCCACGGATAGCTCCAGCCCCCACCATACCTGGAATATGCTTGCACCGTAAGGTGTCCGCCAGGCGTTGAGGAGATTATCTTTCCCTGTGCTGATAAACCATTTTCCTGTAGGGAGAGAGAAAGGGGGAGACATCGCCGGGTTTGCAGGCCAGAAGGGATCTTCCTTCCCCTTAAAAAGGAAGCTAACCCCGGAACTCTGCTGCTGGGATTTGCAGGTAGACTGCTCCTGGGCTGGGGAGCTCCACTTTCTTGAAAAGGAAACGGTTGGTCAACAAACCGACCCCGGAACTCTTCTGCTAGTCCCCCAGTGGCTGGGATTTGCAGGTAGACTGCTCCTGGGGCTGGGGGGCTCCACTTTGCTATCCTTGCCCATAGAGCTCATTCCTCCTCAAGAAAAATAAAACTGCAAGCTTTGCAGGACTAGGCTGAGCAGATCTTCAGGCCAAGGCGGTGTCGTTGCTGCAGAGAGTACTGTCAAGTGGGTCTTTTTATAGCAATAAAACTGCTGGCGCATTTGCAAAGCTAAGCAGGGTCTGCTATGGTTTCAAACTGGATGGGTGACAAGAGTCGTGCATTGCAGGGGGTTGGACTAGATGACCCTTGGAGACCTTCTGACACTTAAGCTTCTATGACTGTATGGTCTGTGGCACCACATTTTCTTCGGGGTGGGGGCACATCCAGAGGCCAAAATGGGTGCAGCAATGGCTCTCGCCTGTGGACGATTGAAGAAAGTTCAAAGCGCCCCACTCCCCCCAAGAATCCTGGGAATTGTAGCTTACTCCTCGCAGCGCTATAATTCCCAGTGGCGGCAGAAAAGCTCCCTTTTTCCTGCTGACTGAGTGGGGGTCCAGGACGGTGGAGATGGGGACGCGGTAGCGGAAATCGGAGGGAATGTCTCCCGACTCACCGTAACCCTGGATCACCACACCTGCGGGCTTAAGCTAAGCTGGCACCCTAACTTAGGGCAGGGAGACGGCTCACACACCTACCACAGGAGGCAAACTTGAGGGAGAGGACGCAGCTCTCGTGAAGGTGGAGCTGGTACTTCTCCGACTTGGTCACGTGAAGGATCTCGACGTGGCTGCTTTCCATGCCAACCGCCAGCCAGTCCCCCGTGGGGCAGTAGCCCAGGGAGAAAATCTGCAGGCGAGAGAGTGGTCTGTGTCAGTTCAGTGCACTCAAAGAAAATGTGATGGGAATCATGCGTGGATGGTGTTTAACACCATCAAAACTTGCTAAGATGTATAGGACAAGATCTAGCGAGTGTTGGAAATGTAAAGGAAAGGAAGGTATCTTTTACCCTATGTGGTGGACTTGTCAAGAGGCAAAGGCTTTCTGGGAAATGATATATAACAAGTTAAATGAAATGTTTTTAAAAAACTTTTGTTTTAAAAAATAACCAGAAGCCTTTTTACTGGGTATAGTAAAGGTAAAGGGACCCCTGACCATTAGGTCCAGTTGTGACAGACTCTGGGGTTGCGCGCTCATCTCGCATTATTGGCCGAGGGAGCTGGCATACAGCTTCCGGGTCATGTGGCCAACATGACAAAGCCGCTTCTGGGGAACCAGAGCAGCACATGGAAACGCCGTTTACCTTCCCACTGTAGCGGTACCTATTCATCTACTTGCATTTTGACGTGCTTTCGAACTGCTAGGTTGGCAGGAGCTGGGACCGAGCAACGGGAGCTCACCCCGTCACAGGGATTCGAACTGCTGACCTTCTGATCAGCAAGCCCTAGGCTCAGTGGTTTAACCCACAGCGCCACCTGGGTCCCTACTGGGTATAGTAGGTGAAGCTATACCAAAAACCCGAGCGTCCACTGTATATATAATAAATGAAATATAAAAATAATAAAAGATTTATTTTTTAAAAAACCAGCAACGTTCACTGCGGATCTTTGCAGCGCTGAATCCTGAATCCCATATTGCACACCCCGGATCACCTGCCCCAGTTATTTCAGTCGGCTGAGCTCCCCATGCCCCGACACCGATAAGGGCAAGGTTGCGTGTCTGATCTAGTTCAGATTCCTGCATTGCAGGAGGCTGGACAAGATGGCCCACAGGGGTCCCTTCCAACTTTGTGATTCTGCTGTACACAGAATCAGGTATACTGCTCCTTAGCCTGGAGGCTCTATTGCAGGTGAGGGAAACCATTCTCGTCAGCCTTGTTGAGCGCTGCAAAGCAGGGAAGAAACGTTTTCCATTTAACCACTTCCGGGATGTGCCAAGCAAAAGGGGTGATTTTAAACAAGTGTGTTGTGTATGTCACACACCCAGTCGTCCCCCTCCCCCCCAAAGCTGACCTGAGAGCTGAAGTCGTGCTGTTGAAGCTGGCGTCCTTCCCGGAGGTCCCAGCACCGTACGGTGTTGTCCAGGCCCCCAGTCCAAAGCTTGGTGCCGTAATTGGAGATGTCTATGCAACTGGCGCCGTCCGTGTGGCCCTGGAACTGCCTGGAAAGGAAGGAAGAAGGGAGTCATTCTATATCCCAGGAATGACAGACTAGACACGTTGGAATAAGCGATCCACTGAGTCTCACACAGAGCTGGTGCTTTGAAGCCCCAATAGATAGCTGAACTCTGAGCCTTCAAAGCACCATGTACTATTTTCTGAAAGCATTCAGAACCCCTTACTGGCAAATTAAGCAGTTCTGACTTACGGGTCTCCCCTGCATCACAGAAGAATGGGCTGGGTCTTGCACAGAGCTGGTGCTTGGAAGCCCCAATAGACAGCTGAACTTTGGGCCTTCAAAGCACTGTGGTATTTTCGGAAAGGGAAGGGAAGGAGGGAGGGAGGGAGGGAGGCTGCGCTCAGAGTTCTCCAGGGGTTGCCTGTGAATTTGATTTGATGATTCTATTATTTTTATATTGCAAACTGCTTTGAGGATTCCCCCCACCCTACAACTGTGCACCCACAAAATTCCCCATGAAGAGGCCAGACACCCAAAAATTTCAGCACCAGGGGCATGCACGCCAAATGGCACCCGCAGCCCCGGGCACCCACAGTGGCAGGGCCAAATTGACACTCCTGAAACGGCATAGAAATCTCATGAAATAAATAGATACAGTGGTACCTTGGTTCTCAAACGCCTTGATACTGAAACAACTTGGAACACTGCAAACCCTGAAATAAGTTTTCCAGTTTGCGAACTTTTTTCAGAAGCCGGACGTGCTCTGTTTTGAGTGTTATGCTTCCGTTCTGAGTGTTACGCTGAGGTCTGCCTGTTTTTGTTATTTATTTTACATTTTTGTTTTTGCGGTTCTTTTTTGTGTGTGTGTGAAACCCAGTTCAGCTACTGATGGATTGACTGTAGTACAATGTTTATTGCTTTCATTTTATGGATCAATGGTCTCGTTAGATACCGTAGTAAAATTCATGTTAAATGCATAGCTGCCAAGTCTCCCGTTTTCCCCGGGAAATCCCCGTTTTTCCAGCTGTTCCTAGCTGAAAAAATGGATTTTTTTGTTTCCCCCCGGTTTATTCTGGCGTGGCGGCCATTTTGGAACTGGGCAAAGCAGCATCAAAAGTCACTTCTGAGCATGCTCCGCCCAGTTCCAAAAGGTCTGCTATTTCCGGCCCGGTCCCTTATTTCTCTGACAGCAACTTGGCAGGTATGGTTAAATGGCTGTTTTAGGGGTTGTTTTTAAAAGTCTGGAGCGGATTAATCCATTTTGCATTACTTTCTATGGGAAAGCACGCCTTGGTTTTGGAACGCTTTGGTTTTGGAACAGACTTCCGGAATGGATTAAGTCTGAGAACCAAGGTACCACTGTAGAATAATTATTGGAGGGTTTCTCCGAGTGTGCGCCGTTTATCCGGTTGTTGAGGATGGAAGGGCATTCCATGGATGACCGTGGATCAAACCTCCTTTGCCAATAAATCTCACCTGACCATCGTCTGGTTCTGCAGGTCCCAGACCACAATGTTGCCATCACTGCAGCAGGAAAAGCAGACCTTGGCATCGGGGCTGATGGCGAGGGCGTAGCAGGCTGGGGCAGAGGACGTCAGTTCCGCTTTGATCCGGGGAGTCGGAGCCGCCAGGTCCCAGATAGAGAGGGTGCTGGCCTCCCCGCCCACAATCAGGCTCCGCCCATCTGGGAGGAGCTTGCACGACCGGATGTAGTTGTCCCGGTTCTGGGCGGGGAGACAAGGGGCGAAAGAATGACTTGAAAGCAGGAGACCACCTGCCAACCACGAGGATCGCTCATTGGAGGATGGATGGCGGCTAACAGATTGAGGCTGAATCCTGATAAGACAGAAGTACTATTTTGGGAGGACAGGGGGCGGGCGGGTGTCGGGGACTCCCTGGTCCCGAATGGGGTCACTGTACCCCTGAAGGACCAGGTGCGCAGCCTTGGGGTCTTTTTGAACCCACAGCTGTCTATGGAAGCGCAGGTCAATTCTGTGTTCAGGGCAGCTGTCTACCAGCTCCATCTGGTACGCAGGATGAGACCCTCCCTGCCCGCAGACTGTATCGCCAGAGTGGTGCATGCTCTGGTTATCTCCCTCTTAGACTACTGCCATGCGCTCTCTGTGGGGCTACCTTGGAAGGTCACCCGGAAACTACATATAATCCAAAATGCGGCAGCTAGACTGGGGACTGGGAGTGGCCACCAAGACCACATAACACCCGTCTTGAAAGACCTACATTGGCTCCCAGTACGTTTCTGAGCGCCATTCAAAGGGTTGGTGCTGACCTTTCAAGCCCTAAACAGCCTCGGCCCAGCAGACCTGAAGGAGTGTCTCCACCCCCATCATCCACTGGGGTCCAACTCTGAGGGCCTTCTGGCGGTTCCCTCCCTGCGAGAAGCGAGGTTACAGGGAACCAGGCAGAGGGCCTTCTCGGTGGTGGCGCCCGCCCTGTGGAATGCCTTCCCATCAGATGTCAAGGAGATAAACAGCTATCTGACTTTTAGAAGGCATCTAAAGGCAGCTCCGTTTAGGGAAGTTTTTAATGTTTGATGTTTTATTGTGTTTTTAAGATTCTGTTGGAAGCCACCCAGGGTGGCTGGGGAAACCCAGCCGGATGGGCGGGGTATAAATAATATATTATTATTATTACTAAATTATTTTTTAAAAAAAATTAGTCTGGTTTCTGAACATTTGAAATTTCTGTTTGTTAACTTTTCTCATGGCTGTTCATACCATCGAGTGGTATATATGTATTTTATGAAATAAATTTATTATTATTATTATTATTATTATTATTCATCAAACATCTCCGCAAGCTTTGCTCGTGCACTTTAAAGCAGCCTCTTCACACTGCCATGAGAACTAGGAACTTAGCCCTTCAGCTCAGCGGATGACCTCAGATTTCCCGCTCATGCACTTCCAAGCCTCATCTTTGCAACCGCTTGCTGAAAACATTTTTTTGTACCCAGCTATGGTGTGATTTGAACTTCTTTTATTTTCAATTTGGCATGGTTCTTAATGATTCTTTAAATGTTTTCAACTGTTTTTTGTTTTAATAGGTTTTCTCATAAACCGTTTTTCTGGGTCCCTCCCCCCCCTCCACCTTGCAATCAAGCTGTATATTAATTTTTGGAAATACAGTGGTGCCTCACTTAACGAATGCCCTGCTTAACGAAATTTCCGCTTAACGAAAGGATTTTTCGAGCGGAGGTTACCTCGCTAGACGAATGCGTTTTACGAAAAATTCGTCTAGCGAATCGCGGTTTCCCATAGGAATGCATTGAAATTCAATTAATGTGTTCCTATGGGCAAAAAAAAAATTTTAAAAAAAATTCAATGCATTCCTATGGGATTCGCTAGACGAATTTTTCACTATAAGAAAAGACCCGTGGAACGAATTAATTTCGTCTAGCGAGGCACCACTGTATAGGAATGATAATACAACAACCATGAGGCTAGGAATTTGGGACTTGTGGGATTAATTTCACACCCAGTAAATCCCATGCTATTTTTCCTTTCGGCATCCACAGATTGTCAGCCTGCCCTGGGCATTGATAACTTAACAGTCATGGAGACAGGGACAACAGCTCAAACTACTATCATTTTTGCAAGCAAAGGTGGTGTATTCCAGATCATACGGAACTCCACTTCCCGTCAGCTCCAGCCAGCATGCCTAACAGTTAGAGACAATGAAGCCTAGCAATGGAGGACCATTCCAGCCTTAAAGCAGCTTAAAGTTAACTCCAGGTTACATTATAAAATTGCAGGTGGAGTCATCCTGCTCAGGGCTCCAGCCTGCCAGCCACTTCCTTTGTCAGAGACTCCATTCCGTGTCCTCTTTCCCCCACCCGACCCCAAACAGGAAGTGAAAATTCTAGGCCCGTCCCTCATTAACTGATTAATTTTTAGCGGGTTGCCCCTTTGGGTTTCCCCCCCACTCTTGCACATGGAAAGTGAGAAATGATTGGCGCTCACCCCCGAAGATCGGTGCTAGAAGGAAGGACGATATACTCATTTCTTTTAAAAGACAGGAAGCAATAAAATTGGGAGCCGCAGTACGAAACCATCTTGCGAGGCCCACGAGAGCACCCAAGTCCTGGGAGACTCTAGGGATGCGCATGGGAAACCGAGTCACGCAAACCAACGCGCGCACCCGCGTCCTCGTACGTACCAGGCAATCCAGCTGTGCCACGGGGGTCTTGGCACCCGGCTGGGCCACGTCCCACACCTTCACGCAGCCTTTGCCCCCCGTGTAGACGTGCTGCGTGGAATTGCTGATGGTGACGGCGCAGACCACCTCCCCGTGCGTCAGCGTGTGGAGCTGGCGGGCGTGGCGAGGGATGCCCGAGCCGATGAGGGCGTCGGGCGGGAAGGGCACCGGCTGCATCTGCCCGTCGGAGCTGACGTGGAAGGAGTACGCTCTGCAGGGGAAGCGGAGAGCACGCTTTGTGGAAATGGAATGGCCCCCTGGGCTTCACAAAAAGACCACAGACCGTGATTCCCTGTGGGGTGAGGGCCCCCCCCCCCCGAGAGCCAAGGAAGCTGCCGTGAACTGCCATTCCCCTATAATCTTTGCCGGGATTGAACTAAATAACTGCATGACTTAAAGAAAAGTTCCTTGGAGGTCTGCACCAAACAAGGGAGACCTTGCAAAACGCTGTTGCGGTGTGGGCCTCTCCTGCCCTGCCAGCCAAGCACTTTTCCCATAAACTCCGTTCAAGTCCTCTCTGCCACCCCCCAAAAAACAACCCCAAACACAGAACTGTCCACACAAGTGGAACCTGTGTGCTCTTCTCAAGGACTCTCCATGCCATTGTTCACGAGACGTTTGGGAACCCCTTGCCTCCATCACTCAGCGGTGATGGGAGCTGCAATCTGAAAATCATCAGACTAGAAGACAAGAATGTCCGCGTTTGACCATCGGCCAGGAAAGTCACAGGTCGACCTTAAGCCGGTCCCTCTCCCGCTCTCCCTAACCTACTTCGTGGGGCTGTTGTGAACCAAGATTTATTCATTTAAGGCTAAACAGTTTGCATTTCGAAGCCAGCAGCGTCCAATGGTCTTCCAAAGAAAGCAGGGGAATGAAAAAGCAGATGGAAATTCTCAATCTATTATTTTTGCTGTCTGTTAGCTTCAGAGGCTCAGACACGGGAACGCAAAAAGGGGAGATTTTTAGACACTGTTTATTGTTGTTCCTTTGCTTTCGAGGCTCAGCCTGCTCCATTCCAGCCCCGATGAAGCACCCTCTCCCCATAGGGGCACAGGCCGGCCTGTTACTTACGGTTTGCCACCCGGAACGGAAGGCAGGGAAGCCGCGGCGGTCGAAGCTCGTAAGTGGGGGTGAGATTCAAAGGCTACCTGTGGACAGGAAGCAAGAAGAGGCGCTGTCAACAGGGAGAGGCTGTTGCTGAGTGGTTAGAGCACCTGCTTGGCACACAAACCCGGGCTCAACCTTTGGGATCTGCGGCTAAAGAACAGCAAAAAGCAGCGTCTGCCCTTTGGAACTCCCTGCTACTTGAGAGGTTTCCCTCACTGCACTCTTTCTGACGCCGACTCAAATTCTTGGTCACATAAGTTTAGGAAGCTTCCACAAGCTTTCATCTGCTTCTCGCCTCTCGTTTTAACCCTAGATTATCGCTGTTGACTTTTCTTATCGTTTCATCATTTTTTGTAAACTGCTTTGAGGCTTTTGTTTAGAAACAAACAAACAAGCAGAATATTAGATTTTGTGGAGGAATAATATCCCTGTTTTGATCAGACTTTATTCAAACCATGAGGACCAGGGTCTTGCTTTTTCAAAAAAAAGAGAGGGGTGGGTGGATGGATGGAATTGTCCCCTTTGCATTTTAATGGAAACCTACCAGAATAATCAGTGGATCAAGATACCCTTTTCGAACTTGCTCTTTTGCTGAAGCTCACAATGTGGGTCTCCAGCTCAAAAACAGGGTACGTAACAACCCCATGCTCTCAAATAATAAGCATGTGCATTAAGGGAAAGGGGCAGCACAGAAATTTCTCCATTGCCGCATTTTTAACATGAATGGTCACAAATGCTCAGCTGAGCGTTCATCTAGACCAGTGGTATTTTTCTAGAAAAAGAGGTGCTGGGACTCATCGTGAACACCTCCCTCATTTTCTTAAAATAAAGTTGAAGGTTAAGTCCGGTCAAAGGTTGCGGCACTCATCTCACTTTCAGACCGAGGGAGCCGGCGTTCAGTCACGTGTCCAGCAGGACTAAACAGCTTCTGGCGCAACGGGACACCGTGACGGAAACCAGAGTGCAAGGAAACGCTGTTTACCTTCCCGCTGTAGCGGTACCAATTTATCTACAGTAGTTGCCCTGGCGTGCTTTCGAACTGCTAGGTTGGCAGGAGCTGGAACAGAGCAACGGGAGCTCACCCCGTCGCGGGGATTTGAACCGCCAACCTTCTGATCGGCAAGCCCAAGAGGCTTAGTGGCACAGAACTGAGTTCTGGCTGAAAACAGCCCAGATCTAGTCCAACCCAGGGCCAGATTTAGGTTTGATGAGGCCCTCAGCTACTGAAGGTAATGGGGCCCTTTCTATGTCCAGCTGTCCTTTGTCAACAACAAATTGCTGCTGTTTTTTGTGTTGAATATATGCTATATGGTAATTTATGGACGTAACAGGCATCTAAACCCATTTGCACATAACAAAATATGTATTTTATCAAAGTAATTGTTGAACTGAAATACAATTAAGAAGAAGTATATTAATAGTGAAATAGCAAAGCAAAGATGTTTATTCGGCTGTACGCCCATCATAAAACACAACACAACACAACAAATCAAATAAAAACCGCAGACTCGTACAAACCACAGATAATATAACACAATTCACAGCTCACAAGGACAAATATTAACAATTCAAAAAACATATCTTGAAGGTTTAAGATTAAGATTAAAAATTTAGGCGCCTAACTAAAATCAATATCTGATGTCATTTTTTTAAAAAAATTCTTATAACTATCAATAATCAGCTAACATTCCATTCCGTCTCTTGTACGAGAAGACGGCTGTTAGGAATTTAGCAACCTGTAGAGTAATATAAGGGTCCACATCTTGAAGAACCCAGGCTAGCTGAAGTTCAACTGGATTGTCAGCCATAGGCTGGATTATGGAGTTTAATATACTAGCACGAGCCGAACTGTACATAGGGCAGATAAACATAACATGGTGTAAAGATTCAGTTGATTAATAGTGAAATAATTATTAAGTTCTAACTTAAAATGATTTTTTCATTCATAACAAATAATAATGCAAACACTTTTTTCCTTTAATTTTTTTGGGAGCCCCCAAGAGAGTGGGGCCCTAAACTATAGCTTGTTTAGCTTAGACGTAACTCCGGCGCTGGTCCAACCCTCTGCGATCTTTCTATATATTTACTTGCAGGGTGTAAAAACAGCCTCTCAGCTTACCATGGGGGAACGTCCGTACAGAACTGTCCCGCTAATTTGCGGGGAGAGGTGTATGCTGACGTACGACCGTGGAGCAGTGAGATCGCCGTTGAGCGTGGCTTGGGGCATTAGCCCGAAGGACGAAGCATATGAACTGGCCATGCTCAGGGGGCTTCGGAGGGCTAGGAAGAAAAGAAAGGTGGGAGGGGGAGAGAGGAGACTCCATAAAGCCAAATTGATTACATAATGCTGCTGTTTTAAAGGTAAGGTAAAGGGACCCCTGACCATTAGGTCCAGTCGTGACCAACTCTGGGGTTGCGGTGCTCATCTCGCTTTATTGGCCGAGGGAGCCGGCGTACAGCTTCCGGGTCATGTGGCCAGCATGACTAAGCCGCTTCTGGCGAACCAGAGCAGCGCATGGAAACGCTGTTTACCTTCCCGCCGGAGCGGTACCTATTTATCTACTTGCACTTTGACATGCTTTCGAACTGCTAGGTTGGCAGGAGCTGGGACCAAGCAACGGGAGCTCACCCTGTCACAGGGATTCAAACCGCCGACCTTCTGATCAGCAAGCCCTAGGCTCAGTGGTTTAACCACAGCGCCACCTGGGTCCCATATGCTGCTGTTTTATTTATATGCAAAACAGGCTTCTGGGGCAAACTCGCAAAGGAGAAGCAGATCTGTGCAAATACAAATATAAATGTGGGTGCAAAATTAACGCAAACCATTTCCAAGGTACAGTGGTACCTTGGTTCTCAAACCTCCGGAAGTCTGTTCCAAAACCAAAGCAGCCCAAAACCAAGGCGTGCTTTCCCATGGAAAGCAATGCAAAACGGTTTAATCCGTTCCAGATTTTTAAAAACAAGCCCTGAAACAGCAGTTTAACATGGATTTTACTCTCTAAAGAGACCGTTGAGCCATAAAATGAAAGCGATAATCAATGTACTGTACTATAAAATAAATATTGTATTGTAGATGATGAAAATTAAAATTACTTTTTTTCTTCTTACTTGCTCTGATGATAGTCATTGTTTGGAGGGGGGAACTTTTATCCATTTCCGCAGTCACGCTATCAATCTATCAGCTGAACTGGGTTCCACCCAGTCACAAAAACAAATTAACCGTAAAAGCCTCAGAAACAAAAACGCAAAATAAGTAGCAAACACAAAAGTGCCAAACTTAATCCGTTCCGGAAGTCCGTCTGACTTCCGAAATGTTCAAAAACCAAGGCGCGGTTTCTGATTGGTGCAGGCGCCGCGGAAACAATAGGCGACAGCCGCATCAGACATCCGGCTTCCGAAAAAAGTTCGAAAACCAGAACGCTTGTTTTGGGAACCAAGGCATTTGAGAAGTAAGGTACCACTGTATTCCAATCCAAACAACTCTCTGCGTTCCTGCCAAAAAGGGCATCCCTTAAAGCAGGCATCCCCAAACTTCGGCCCTCCGGATGTTTTGGACTACAATTCCCATCATCCCTGACCACTGGTCCTGTTAACTAGGGATCATGGGAGTTGTAGGCCAAAAACATCTGAAGGGCCAAGGTTGAGGAAGCCTGCCTTAAAGCATCAACAGTGGTGCTCTGGTTAGAGCAGGCATCCCCCAAACCGCAGATGTTTTGGCCTACAACTCCCATGATCCCTAGCTAACAGGACCAGTGGTTAGGGAAGATGGGAATTGTAGTCCAAAACATCTGGAGGGCCGAAGTTTGGGGTTAGAGCGTCAGACCAGGACTTGGGAGACTTCTCTCCACCTTTTCCCACTCTATTGGAAATAAAGTATAATAATAATAATAATAAAAGAATTGCACAAACCACTTACTGATGGCATCTGTGGTGGATGGCTTAGTGGAGACCTGTTGGAGTTGAGGGGCACAGCTGGGGCCGAGGCCAGGGGTTAGGGATTCGTGGGGGGGAGAGAGGCTGGCGGATTTGCACGTGGCAGTGTTGTCGTCATTCTGTGGGGGGAAAGAAAAAAAGGGGGTGCCCATTTTAAGGAACGAGGCGCCAGCTTCCGAGACGCCTCTCAATACACGTCACGAACTTGTTCTAAAGTACCGGTTCATATTTTAAGCTGCCGTTATGCTTCTTTTTCAAGGAACAACAAACCTAGCTGCTGCTGCTGCTGTTTCCTTGCATTTCAAATTATGTTCCTCGCATGAGAGAAAAGCAAAAACAACCACTGCAGGAACGCACAGCAAACTTTACCTTTGTTGCAAATCTGTGTTTCCCAGGAAAGCTGCAAATTTGAATTCTGCGTAAGAAACTCATTAAACTTTTCAGGGTGAAGTACATAAAGCAGGGGGTCCCGACCTAGGTATTTATTTATACACCACTTGATTGCAAAGAAAAAAGAAGAAAAAAACCTTAGAGGGAGTTACCGAAAAAAGATGGGACAATAAAATGACCAGCAAAAAGAATTAGCTGCAATAATTTAAAACTTATTTGTTGTTGTTTAGCCGTTTAGTCGTGTCCGACTCTTCGTGACCCCATGGACCATAGCACGCCAGGCACTCCTGTCTTGCACTGCCTCCCGCAGTTTGGTCAAACTCATGTTCGTAGCTTCGAGAACACTGTCCAACCATCTTGTCCTCTGTCGTCCCCTTCTCCTAGTGCCCTCAATCTTTCCCAACATCAGGGTCTTTTCCAAGGATTCTTCTCTTCTCATGAGGTGGCCAAAGTATTGGAGCATCAGCTTCACGATCTGCCCTTCCAGTGAGCACTCAGGGCTGATTTCCTTAAGAATGGATAGGTTTGAGTCTCCTCCAGCACCATAGTTCAAAAGCATCCATTCTTCAGCGATCAGGCTTCTTTATGGTCCAGCTCCCACTGCCATACATCACTACTGGGAAAACCATAGCTTTAACTATACAGACCTTTGTCGGCAAGGTGATGTTAGGCTGGCTTATTTGTACTCTTTCGCACTAAATTAGCTTGATCATAGTTACAACGGACCCGATTTCTTCAATCCAGTCAGCTATAGAAGGAGATATACACACACACACATACCCCATTTATTTTTATTATTATAATGTTTTGTCCTCAACCCCTGGCAAGCAAGGTAGACTGCTTCTGCCAGCGGAGGTTCCACCTAGCTGCCAACGGCTCACAGAGTCGCCCCGCCCTCGAGACACCTCCGTAGTGAGCCTATTTTTAAAAAGACTAAAATTTTCAGGGAATCAGGGATGAGTGGGTAGCCAGGATCTTGGGGGGGTGGTATGTGGAAGAATCGCAATGGGGCTTTCTGCCTGTTTCGCCTTCTGCTTTTTTTTTTTTTGAGTGTGGGGGGGAGGTAGGAAAAGCCTTTTCGCCGCACAGCAGGGCTGTCGTTATTCAGGGAGCGGAGACCGTGCTAATCCGATTGAGCTCAGCCATTCACCCACTGTGCATTGGGGGGGAGAGTCTGCCCTCCAGCCTGTCTGGGGAGTTAGGGGGGCAGGGTTGCCAAATGAAGCCTTGAGGATTTGACAGAAGGATCAATTCTGTCTTCCTTCCATCGAGCTGCTGCTGTCCCCCTCCTGCCCTGATGATTCAATCCAGAGATCTTGGCAGGTTTCAGAGAGATCAATAGGATTTGCTTGCTCTCTCTCTCTCTCTCCCTCTGTAGCACTGTGTGTTTTAAACACACACACACACACACACACACACACACACACACACGTACACCCAAGGAAAGGAGGAAGAGAGGCAGAAATGCACCCTGCGAGCGAGAAAGAAAGAAAGAAAGAAAGAAAGAAAGAAAGAAAGAAAGAAAGAAAGAAAGAAAGAAAGAAAGAAAGAAAGGAGGGCGGAAAATCCCTCCACGAAAAGAATTATCACCACTTCAATGACCTCTGTTTGGGACGCTCTCCTCCCAGTCTAACCCAGATGGTATGCCAAGGCCCCCCCCCCTGCAATCACCCTCCCTCCACAAGCCCCTCACTCCCTGCAAGGCGGTGCTAATAGCAATTAATTATACATTAAAATCCTCTGAGGAATCTCAAAGCCCCCCATGGGCCACTAATTAACCAAGCCACGTGCTCCCCCCCCCTGCATTTGAGAAGGAGGCTGGTTGGGGAGGAGGGAGTGGGGGGGGAAGGCAAGCACACACACCCAGAGGAGAATAAGGGGATGGGGGTGGATCCGCTACTCGGAAGCACGAAGAGGCACATCTCAAAATGGAACCCAGGCATCCGGCTCTGGCGAGGATGCGAATCTGCTGGGCTGAAAATTGCAAAACCGGTACAACTTTTGGATGGGTTTTTTTGTGGGGCGGGGGGCATAAGGAAGAGAGGTGGTTTTCTTCCTTTGCTGGAAATTGGATCCTGGGGCTGGGTGGTTATAAGAAGAGTCCGCTGGATCAGGCCCATCTAGCCCAGCATCCTGTTCTCACAGTGGCCAAACAGATGTTTGTGGGAAACCAACAAGCAGGATTCGAACACAAGGGCAACTCTGTTGGTTTCCAGCAACTGGGATTCGGAAGCAATTCGGAGGTAGTGTTTAGCCGTCATGGCTAGCAGCCGCCGATAGCCCTCTCCTCCACGAATCAGAATGTGGGCTTATCAAATCCAAAAGGTCCGTGATGTCGTAGGTTTGGGGGAGGGGGTCAGTCTAGATGATACCGTGAGCCCCTTTCTGTATCAAACGCAGATCAGAAAGTCCCAATATTTCCTATTGGCCAGCCGCTGCTAAACAGTGCAGACACTCCACAGCTAGATAGACCAAACGAAAAAATAACTCTCCCCACCCCCCGAAAAAGACTGTAGAATATTAATCAGCCCAAGGCCTGACCAAAAAGGAACGCTTTTGCCTGGCACCTAAAGGTCTATAATGAAAGCGCCAGGCAAACCTCCCTGGGGAGAGCATTTCACATACAGGGAGCCACTACAGAAAAGGCCCTGTTCTCCTGCTGCTACCCTCCGGACCTCTTGAGGAGGAGGCACACGAAGAAGGGCCTCAGAGGATGATCTCAGGGTCCGGGTTGGTTCATATATGGCTTTATAGGTCCGAACCAGCGCTTGGGAAACTGATTGGCAGCTGGTGCAGTCGGGCCAGGATCAGTGCAATATGCTCAAACCGTCTTGCCCCTGGTGAGCCACCAGGCTGCTGAATTCTGCACCAGTTTCCAGACCGCCTTCAGAGGCAGCCCTACGTTTAACACAGTTGCAGTAATTTAGCCTAGACGAGCCAGTTATTTACGGAAAACAGAGCTCGCTGCCTGACACCATTCCGCAGTAACACCTGGGGGTCCAATCTAGGGGGGTATTTTTAACCTTCTTATATGTCTACCAGCTCCATCTAGTATGCAGGCTGAGACCCTACCTGCCCGCGGACTGTCTTGCCAGAGTGGTGCATGCTCTGGTTATCTCCCGCTTGCTTGGACTACTGCAATGCGCTCTACGTGGGGCTACCTTTGAAGGTGACCAGGAAACTACGACTAATCCAGAATGCGGCAGCTAGACTGGGGACTGGGAGCAGCCGCTGAGGCCACATAACACCGGTCTTGAAAGATCTACCTTGGCTCCCAGTACGTTTCTGAGCACATTTCAAAGTGTTGGTGCTGACCTTGAAAGCCCTAAACAGCCTCGGCCCAGTATACCTGAAGGAGCGTCTCCACCCCCATTGTCCACCCCGGACACTGAGGTCCAGTTGCGAGGGTCTTCTGGCAGTTCCCTCATTGCGAGAAGTGAGGTTACAGGAAACCAGACAGAGGGCCTTCTCAGTGGTGGCGTCCGCCCTGTGGAACGCCCTCCCATCAGATGTCAAGGAAATAAACAACTACATGACTTATAGAAGACATCTGAAGGCAGCCCTATTTAGAGATGTTTTTAATGTGTGATGTTTTACTGTGTTTTTAATATTCTGTTGGAAGCCACCCAGAGTGGCTGGGAAAACCAGCCAGATGGGCGGGGTATAATAATAGAATCATAGAGTTGGAAGAGACCACAAGGGCCATCCAGTCCAACCCCCTGCCGAGCAGGAAACACCATCAAAGCATTCTTGACAGATGCCTGTCAAGCCTCTGCTTAAAGACCTCCAAAGAAGGAGACTCCACCACACTCCTTGGTAGCAAATTCCACTGCCGAACAGCTCTTACTGTCAGGAAGTTCTTCCTAATGTTTAGATAGAATCTTCTTTCATGTAGTTTGAATCCATTGCTCCGTGTCCGCTTCTCTGGAGCAGCAGAAAACAACCTTTCTCCCTCCTCTATAGGACATCCTTTTATATATTTTAGCATGGCTATCATATCACCCCTTAACCTTCTCTTCTCCAGGCTAAACATACCCAGCTCCCTAAGCCGTTCCTCATAAGGCATCGTTTCCAGGCCTTTGACCATTTTGGTTGCCCTCTTCTGGACACGTTCCAGCTTGTCAGTATCCTTCTTGAACTGTGTTGTTGTTGTTGTTGTTGTTGTTGTTGTTGTTGTTGTTGTTATAGTGCAAAGCTGCTTTGCAGAAATGCGTGGGTTAGGGAAAACGGCTGACGAGAATCCCTATGTTCAGAGCAAGTCACATGGAAATGCAGATACCGGTAGGTTTTCATCAGAACTTCGAGAGGGGAGGGGACAACCTGCAACTATGCAAACACGGAGAAGATTGACAGGTGGGTGGGAAAGGAGAAACTGTGCTGACCCCTTTGCCCATCCCTAGATGGAAGAGACCCTGGATGTCTGAGACCCTGGATCACAGCTGCCAGCCAAGGTAGACAACAGCCAGCTAGATGGGTTTGGCTGGCGATATGCACCCCGCTTTCCTTACCGGGCTCTGCTCTTTCGCTTTTAAAGGGGTATCGCTCCTACTTGACGGCAGAGAGGCAGGGCTTCCAGGGAGATCCCTCCGTCCCGGAATGACCTTCGTGGCAGAGGCACAGGCCGGGCTGCCGTGTTCGGAAGGAGGGTCCTGGGAGAAAAAGAGAGCAAGGATTGCAGAAAGGAAGAGGGAAAAGCGCTCAAATGAATTGCAGTGGTACCTTGGTTCTCAAACTTAATCCGTTCCGGAAGTCTGTTCCGAAACCAAAGCGTTCCAAAACCAAGGCGCGCTTCCCCATAGAAAGTAATGCAAAACGGATTAATCTGTTCCAGAGTTTTAAAAAACAACCCCAAAACAGCAGTTTAACGTTATTTTTACTATCTAAGGAGACCATTGATCCATAAAATGAAAGCAATAAACAATGTACTGCAGTCACACAATCAATCCATCAGTAGCTGAACTGAGTTCCACACAGTCACAAAAACAAAACAAAAAAGGGCCACAAAAGCGAAAACGGAAAATAAATAGCAAAAACAGACAGACCTCAGCGTAACACTCAAATCGGAAGCGTAACACTCAAAACGGAGCACGTTCAGCTTCCAAAAAAAAGTTCGCAAACTGGAACACTTACTTCCGGGTTTGCACTGTTTGGGTTCCAAGTTGTTTGAGAACCAAGGCGTTTGAGAACCAAAGAACCACTGTACTTTTAAGGAATAAAAACAAAAACTGATCGATTCCACTCCCCATTATTTCGTTTGCTCGTTCCTTAGTTCATTAAATTTGTTGGTCTCTGTGATGATACACTGGACAAGACAGCTAGGATATAATATTGAAATAGTTGCGTGGAATGTAGATATGAAATTCACAGCCTGCTATATGCTGAAAGAAAACTATTCGGAAATGACACACAGATGGTATTTGCCACCTAGTAAGTTAGCAGAAATGTGTACATCAAAATCAAATATGCGCGGGATGCTGGAAACATAGGGAGAAAGAAGGTACTTTTTATCACATGTGGTGGCCTTGTAAATACTTTCTGGGAAATGATTCGTAATGAATAGAAGAAAATGTTTAAAATTAAAAAATCAAGCTTTTCTTTTAGGGACAATTGGTACAGAGTTCCCAAAAGACGCCACCCCCCACCCCCCCAAAAAAACCTGTTTATGTATTCTACGACCGCAGCCTATCTGATTTAGGCTTAGAAATGGAACGAAGATTCAGTACCAACCAAGGAGGAATGGCAGACTAAATTAATGGACTATGTCAAAATGGCAAAACTTACAGGAGCAATAAAGAACCAAGAGGGGGGAAAGACATTTATAAAAGAAATTTGTGGTTTATCTGTAATGTTACTGAACACATATAAATTCATTAGCTGGATTAACTTAAGCTAAACAGTTAAAATTTATATTAAAAGATAACCAGGGAGTAATTGGAGTAATGAAGGAGATGCAGTGTTATATATATATATATATATATATATATATATATATATATATATATAAGAAACCGCAAAAGGAGTGGGGAAAGTCAAAATACATATATTTGTTGGGAAATAGTGGATTGTATTTATGTCAAAATATTTCCAAAAAAAAAAAAAAATTTATTTATTTATTTTTAAAAAATGGTTGGTCTCCTTATGTTGCCCAAGGCAACCAGGGTATCATGAAGACTTGTGGAATAGGAAGGGGCCACAAGGGTCATCTAGTCCAACCCCCTGCCTGCAACACAGAAATCATTCACCCAATATGGGGCTCAAACCCACAACCCTGAAATTAAGAGTCTCAGGCTCTACCGCCTGAGCTATCCCAAAAGTGAATCGCAACCAAACACCCAGATCACCTGCTTTTCTCTCAGTGCAAGACCAAGGGGCAGCTTGCGGCGTAAATCGAAACAACCATGCAGCTTATAAATGGGCAATAAGCGCTGCTTTGGACAGAGGAAAAGATCCCCTCCTTCCCTCGCCAATGCTAGAATTCGTAGACCTCTTCATCCTGTACGCAGTTAAACAATGGAACTCCCTGCCTCAGGAGGCAGGGATGAGACCGCCAATCTGGATGGCTTTAAAAGAGGATTGGACAGATTCATGATCTAAGGAGGGGGGCCTTTCTTTTCCCAGACGGCCCTCAGATCGTCCCGTCAAGTGATTTTAAAAAAAACCTTTGAGAAAATGGCCCGTCTTGATGTTGGGTGGGGGGCAAGCCCCGTGTCTTGGTAAAGGTAAACGTAAAGGGACCCCTGACCATTTGGTCCAGTCATGACCGACTCTGGGGTTGTGGTGCTCATCTCGCTTTATTGGCCAAGGGAGCCGGCGTACAGCTTCCAGGTCATGTGGCCAGCATGACAAAACCGGTTCTGGCGAACTAGAGCAGCGCACAGAAACGCCGTTTACCTTCCCGCCAGAGCGGTACCTATTTATCTACTTGCACTTTGACATGCTTTCGAACTGCTAGGTTGGCAGGAGCTGGGACCGAGCAACGGGAGCTCACCCCATCACAGGGATTCGAACCGCCAACCTTCTGATCGCCAAGCCCTAGGCTCTGTGGTTTAAGACCCATGCCTTGCCTCGCTTCAATTCTTTATGAATATGTTTTTTAAAAGCACAGTCCTGCGCGAAGGGGGTGGAGGGAGAGAGAGAGAGAGATGAAAAAATAAACTCCGTGACCCGCATGAATTATGCAGATTTGCTCTGCCGGTGTTTGCCGTCTTGCATAATTGAATTCTGCTCCCCGGGGGCAGGGGGCGGTGGGGGGGGAGGCAGGGAAAGGATTTCGAGCCCGGAAGCCAAAAGCAGCCTCCGCCTCTGCAAACCACGATGCCACGTACCTCGTCCACGACCAAATTGTAGTCGCTTCTCTCCCCATCACTTTCCTGCAAGAGAAGGAGAAAAGGGGGAGGGTCCTTATGCGTCTCAATTGCTCGTGGAGTGCAGCTCTCGAACCCAGCTCCCCCAAAAACCTGGAGAAAGTTACATTCAAGAGTCTACCCACTGAAATGATCGGACCTGAGTTAGAATCATAGAATCATAGAGTTGGAAGAGACCACTAGGGCCATCCAGTCCAAGCAGGAAACACCATCAAAGCATTCCTGACAGATGGCTGTCAAGCCTCTGTTTAAAGACCTCCAAAAAAGGAGACTCCACCACACTCCTTGGCAGCAAATTCCACTGCCGAACAGCTCTTACTGTCAGGAAGTTCTTCCTAATGTTTAGGTGGAATCTTCTTTCTTGTAGTTTGAATCCATTGCTCCGTGTCCGCTTCTCTGGAGCAGCAGAAAACAACCTCTCTCCCTCCTCTATATGACATCCTTTTCTATATTTGAACATGGCTATCATATCACCCCTTAACCTTCTCTTCTCCAGGCTAAACATACCCAGCTCCCTAAGCCGTTCCTCATAAGGCATCGTTTCCAGGCCTTTGACCATTTTGGTTGCCCTCCTCTGGACACGTTCCAGTTTGTTGCGAGTTAGCCCTCGCAACAACCCTGTGAGGTAGGTCAGTTGGAAAGAGGGTGGCTGGCTCAAGGATCACCCAGTGAGCTTCGTGCTTGGGTGGGGAACTGAACCGGGGTCTCCGTGGCCCCAGGTTCAATGCTGCAGCCTCCACGCCGACTCTTTCCAGGGTCCTGGCGTGGGGTCACTGGGGCCGGATCCAGAAGCGACACTTACGTAGAGCCTCACCTCCTCCTTGCCCTCTTGTTTGCGCTTTGCTCCTGCGCTGTCCAGCGGTTCCTCGCCTTGCAGGCTCTCGGGAGGGGAGGCCGAGTCGCTCTTTGGAGAGGGAGAAGAGAAGGAGACATTCAACGATTCATTGAGGACGGGGTGTCCCCGAGGGAGCAGGGTGCGAGAGGGGGGAATGAGAGAGAAAGAGAGTATTTTTGGCATCAAAAACGCTGCCCGTCCTCAAGAACACCCATTCACCTTTTAGCGGGCATTCATCCTAAAGTAGGCTTTTTGTTTTTTGCAAACAACGAATGCATGCATTATAGGTGAAAGTCGGAAAATTAGAATATCGTCGAAAAGTGCATTTATTTCAGTAATGCAACTTATTGTGTGTTTTTTTCATTTTCATTTTTACAAATGCTTTCTTTTGGAAATTCCACAGTAATAAAACAAATAGTTACAATAATACAAAAATAAACATCACTATTACATTTCATTAATTACATTCCATAACGACAAATAATTACAATTACAACAAATAAAGGCTTGACATATCTTGCTTTGCATGTCATGCATCTATCTCATATATTGGTTTCACGTTTTAAGTTGCATTACTGAAATAAATGCACTTTTCGACGATATTCTAGTTTTCCGAGTTTCACCTGTATAACTGACACTTCCCTCTCGCATTGCTCTCCGTGGCGCTGCTCTTGGGCCTGATCCTGAGGCTCCAGCTGGTGCAAAACAGTAACAACAACAACAACAACAACAACAACAACAACAACAACAACAACAACAACAACAATTTATTACTTATACCCCGCTCATCTGGGTGGGTTTCCCCAGCCACTCTGGGGGGCTCCCAACAGAATATTTAAAACACGTTAAAACATAATACATTAAAAGCTTCCCTAAATAAGGCTGCCTTCAGATGTCTTCTAAAAGTCAGATAGTTGTTTATTTCCTTGACATCTGATGGGAGGGTGTTCCACAGGGCGGGCGCCACCACCGAGAAGGCCCTCTGCCTAGCTCCCTGTAAATTCTCGCAGGGAGGGAACTGCTAGGAGGCCCTCAGAGCTGGACCTCTGAGGCTAGGCTGTTGATGGGGACTGACTACCGCTGGCACCGAATGCCCGGTGCTCAAATGCTGGCACCAGTTGCCCTTACGCTGCCAGGCCCCACAACGGGCCTCTCAAGCCACCTGATATCCTTGCCTGATTGCTGGGGGCTTCAGGAGAGTTGTGGTTATGCCCCCTGCAGATGCACAGCTCAGATCCACCGGAAGCCACGCTGCATTCAGTATTGTGGGCTTCCGATCTTATGGAACTCCCTTCTACTTGAGGTCAGGCACACTTACCCCCAATTATTTTCCATGCCTGCAAGGTCGCCTTACCCCTCAATTGCCCACTCGAGCAGCGAAATGGGCACTACTGTAGGCGCCAAAGAATACTCGTTCTGCATTTAAAATAACTTTGGAACTCCCTGCCTATTGATATCAAGCAGGTGCCTCTGCTGCACTTTTTTTTTTGGAGCTTGCTAAAAACACATTTGTTGAGAGAAGCCCACCCAGCCGCTTGATGTGAATTTTAACCTGTTTTGGGTCTCTCTTTCCCCCCCCTTTTTGTATGTTTTAAGCCACGGCTGTAAACCTTTCCCGATTTTATCCTTTTTTTCTTTCTGCAAACCGCTCGGAAGGTGCGTTGTTCGTTTCTTTTAAACCGAGCGGTGTGCACATTTTATTAAATAAATAAAGCGTGGTGGTTTCGGACGGAGGGGGGGCAGCGTCGCAAAACCCGGAGGAACACACATCCCGGGATCGGTTTCCGAGAATCGGCTGGGGAAACGCAAACGAGGCCGCTTGCCCTTTTAAAGGCCAGCGAAACCAAATTTCTCCCCCCGGCTGCAATTTCTGCTCTTAAAAATAAATGAAAATTAAATTATGGCAAAGAGCAAGAGAGAGACAACAGAGAGAGGCTGAGATCAGGTGCTATGAGCAGAGCGAATGTTCGCAGAGCAGGCTGAAACTGAATTTCTGCAGCTCTGCCCTGGACTTGAAAGGAAAGCTTCAAACACTTTGGGGACAAAATGAAGCATGACAGGAGTGGAAAATCACCACCAGAAGCAAGCCTTAACCTGGTGCTGGAATATCGCCCGTTATGGTAAACAGGATGGCTTATGAATTATAAGGAAGGCCACTCGCATGTTCATCTATTGCAGGCATGTCCAACAGGTAGATCGTGATCTACCGGTAGATCACTGGATGTCTGCAGTAGATCACTGGTAGATCATTGGCTCCCCCCAAAAGCAGCTGAACAACTGTGGCTCCCATAAGAAAAGCTCAACATTTTACCTCCTCCCTGAAAAAACTCAACAACTTTGACCTTAACCCCAAAAAGGAGGGTAGATCACTGCCAGTTTTTAGCTCTGTGAGTAGATCGCAGTCTCTTGGGAGTTGGCCACCCCTGATCCATTTTAAAAAGAATGGGTCTTTTTTAATTTTTTTAAAAGCCGCCTATTTATATATTATGCTATTTTATGTGGTTTGTCAACAAGCAAACCAAACAGAGCCAAACGTTAACAAAAAAGGAAGAATGCAACGGATGGGAAACTCAAATCTCAAAGCATCACGACCTGGATGAATCCGAGTGCAAGTTTCAAAACAGATGGATCTTTGAACTGGGACTCCTGATTGACACGGGGGTTGGGCCACATGTGACTCCGCCCACTGTCCACAATAGCCACACCCATTGCTAATGCCAATTGGCCCCACCCACGTGGCCCCCGGGAGATTTCGCCGAGCAGAGGCAGCCCTCGATACAAAAAGGTCCCCCGGCCCTGAATAAAGCAACCATCTTAAAATAAAATAAATATTGCAGACTTCTGTAAACCCAAGAAGGAAATTTGGTTTCGTTTGGCAAATTTATGCAATTATTTCGTTTTCCTTCCCATTTTTATTTTACACTTGAAACAATAACAATATTTTAAAAAAACCCAGTTAATATTAACTCCCTTCCCCCCATTCCATGCTGCATGTCATTACTTTATTTTCCACTGCACATTCCAGTTCCTCCCTATATCTTATTTTTCCTCATCTTTATATCTCGGTATTTTTTCACGGATGAATTTATTTTTAACGGTATTGTTGTTGTTATTTATTGAAGTTATATACCGCCCTATACCCAGGGGTTCTCAGGGCGGTTCACAGAATAAAATCAAGATATAAAACCACAAAATACCTAATAAAAATAAAAACAGCAATCTAATAGCATCCCCTCCCCCCCAAAAAAAACTATTTAAAAAGGGCATAGGATGTAAATCAGATCAAAGGCCTGGTTAAAAAGGAACGTTTTTGCCTGGCACCAAAAGGTGTGTAATGAAGGCGCCAGGCGAACTTCCCTGGGAAGAGCATTCCAGAGACAGGGAGCCACTGCAGAAAAGGCCCCGTTCTCGTCTTGCCACCCTCCGGATCTCTCGAGGAGGAGGCACACGAAGGAGGGCTCGGAATTTGAGCTCAGGGTCTGGGTAGGTTCATATGGAAAGAGGCGGTCCTTGAGGTTTTGCGGTCCTGAGCCGTTTAAGGCTTTAAAGGTCAGAACCAGCACTTTGAACTGGGCCCGGAAACTGATTGGCAGCCAGTGTGGTTGGACCAGGATCGGTGTAATATGCTCAAATCGTCTTGCCGCCCAGTGCTGCACCAGCTGAAGTTTCCAAACCGTCTTCAGAGGCAGCCCTACGTATAACGTAATCTAACCTTGAGCTTACCAGTAAAAGAATATATTTTATGACACTTGAGTCACCCAGATCAGGAACCACTTAAAAGTACAAATGGATATACAGATTTGGCTGTGAAAAGATAAGTCATCTCTATCGCAGGAACGCTTACCCGGCTTGAAGCATGTTCTGGTACAGGCAAGCCCAACCAGGAAGGCATTCAGATAACCGAGGGAGACACACAAGGAAACAAAGACATTTAGTTAGATCTCCCTGAGCAAAAATATCACCGTGCGGTGATAACAAGAGCATGGAGTTGCGGGCAAGGGAAGATCATGGGAAACGGGGGAAAGGGCTACCCTTAATCCAAGAGAGCACCTGGATGCGAGTTTCGTTTTGATTCAACGTGAGCCCTCCAAAGGGGAGAACAGAGACACTGCTGCAGAGCCCAGAATCGTAAAGTTGGAAGGGACCCCCCCACCCCGAGGGTCATCTAGTCCAGCAGGAACCCCAACTAAAGCATGCAGCCATCAATAGACTATCCCCCACCCCGAATTTGTCTAATCCTCTTTGGAAGACACGAGAGTCCAGCAATATATGGTGGACTGGAACTTGCCTGCCCCCACTTTGCCCTGCATGGGTAAAATAAAGAGAATGGGCTCAACTAGAACCTATATCCCTGACATGCTGGGTGTCTACTTGCAGGGAGAGCTTGCTCACCCCTTTCTCCTTTTTCAGAAGGGGGGACAGATCTCTCCGGCCTATGCTCTGAAGTTATGCAGCCCGTTCTCCTTCCGCACATGTAAACACCGCCTCGTTGGGCCTTTCGAGCTTTTTGGGGAAACATTATTATTATAAAAGCATCGACAACGTGGTCGCCTGCGGAAGAGCCTCTCGTCGTAGGCGACCAGGCAGCTTTTGAAATCAACACAGATGTATTAGGCAGAGGGAGGGAGGGGGAGAGAGAAAGAGAGAGAGAGAGAGAAGGCCTTTATTCCCTCCCACCCACCCAGAACAGAGAGGAAATTTGCCAAAAGGGGGGGG
The DNA here is from genome assembly GCF_965207765.1 of Zootoca vivipara. Classification (NCBI taxonomy): domain Eukaryota; kingdom Metazoa; phylum Chordata; class Lepidosauria; order Squamata; family Lacertidae; genus Zootoca; species Zootoca vivipara. The sequence goes on along the minus strand of NC_142589.1, from coordinate 91,292,791 downwards.
CTTCTAAGAGGTGCTGGATCCAATCCCACAATGCAAGCTTGCCAAGAAGCATTTCTAAGCTACATTTGGCTTTGATCACAACCTGCATGCAAAGCAATTTGTAACAAAAGAGGGGGGCGAGGGAGAGAGAGGAAGCCACCCTCCCCCCCCCAACCACACACACTTCTAAGAGCCAGCTGGGGCGACTCCAGATTCCACATGCTTGCCCCATCGCTCCTCCGGTCTAGACAGGTTCATCTTCAACTCTAAAAGTGCTTTCTGTCTGAGCTGTAAACACAGAGGTTTTATATTCTATCTATCTTTGCGGGGTGGGGGCAAGGATAGAGAAGCAGGATTACGCGTCCCCGCCCCCCCCCCGCCCCCGTGCATAAATCATGCAAACTAGGCATGTATTATTCCACTTGCCATGCGGAGGGGGGGGGGAATTGGCCATTGGGGACACAATGCAGTTTCACCCTGCAAAACCCTGCAAAAGTGGGACTAAAAAACACATGACCCTGAGATTAGGAGTTCCATGCTCTACTGACTGTGCTATCCCTTTTGTGTGTTACTGCCCCTGCAAATCGCTTTGGGGCTCCTTCTGATGCCTAAACTTATTTGCATCAAATATATATACAGTGGCACCTTGGTTCTCGAACTCAATCCATTCAGGAAGTCCGCCCGACTTCCAAAACCAGGGCGCAGCTTCTGATTGGCTGATTGGACCTGGAAACAATGCTGACAGCCAAAACGACTGTTTGGCTTCCGAAAAATGTCCGCAAACCAGAACACTTACTTCTGGGTTTGTGGCGTTCAGGAGTCGAATTGCTCGTCAACTAAGCCATTCAGAAACCAAGGTACCGCTGCATATATTTTCACCACCGCCAAGAACGACACAACACACTACCTGTGCCTTCCTGTCACAGTTCACGCATTTAAAGGAGATTTGAAACACAAGGTTTCCACCCAAAACTCCTGGGAACTGCAGCGTACTGGGTGTTGTTAGGAGGCCTCGATATTCCCCTCCTGGTACACTGAGGTGAGGTCCTGCGCTGAGGGCCTTCTGGCAGTTCCCTCGTCGCAAGAAGCCAAGTTACAGGGAACTAGGCAGAGGGCCTTCTCGGTGGTGGCACCCGCCCTGTGGAACGCCCTCCCACCAGGTGTCAAAGAGAAAAACAACTGCCAGACTTTTAGAAGACATCTGAAGGCAGCCCTGTTTAGGGAAGCTTTTAATGTTTAATAGATTATTGAATTTTAATATTCTGTTGGAAACTGCCCAGAGTGGCTGAGGAAACCCAGCCAGATGGGCGGGGTATAAATAATAAATTATTATTATATTATTATTACAACTCCCAGAGCAACCCAGGAAGAAGAAATGGTTGCTAAACCACTCTGGGAATTGTAGTAGCTCGGGGGGTGGGGTGGGAATGGGGGGTCACTAAACAACGCCCATCAACCACGTCAGCTGGGCTTGTTGGGAAATGTAGTTCGGCAAAACCCGGAGAACCGAAACCCCCAAAACTTCTGCCCCTTTTCCCCACTGCCTGGCTGTAGCCCCCCCCCCTTTTTAAAGTGCTTTCAGAAAGACAAGCGTGCCCCTGATCTCGTACAAAGGGCTGCTCTCACCATTAAGTAATCGCAACCTGTCCCGGACTTTTGCCTGCCCAGTGCATCTGGGATTTGCAGGGGGGGGGGGCTTGGCAAAGCTCCCAGATCACGGCCTTAATCTTTCAGGCTGCGCCTCTCATTTTAGAAATCAACAGCCCACGCTGGATTTTAGCCACACCTGACCATGCAGCTGTTCCCCGGGTCAAAAATAGTGCCAGTCTCCCCAGCATGTTGGGGAGACTTAATTAGCAAAGATAATATTATTAGTTGGGCCGTTTCCTCCCGAAGAAACAGCTGCAGCGTGGAAAGAGGGGAATTGGATAGGGGTGGGCAGTCGGAGGACCCCCACACACAGAGAGAGACGCCACTGCAAAGGTCTCTCAACCGCAAATGAGAAGAAGCTTAAAGTACCTAATTCCCATCCCTCTTCCCCATCAGACAAAGCACATTTTGAGTGTAAGCTCTTTGGGGCAGAGGCTTCTTCCACCTGCCGACCTGATGCTTTTTAATGTGAGACGCCAGTCGGGAGAGAGGAGGTTTTTCCCTTGTTAGGAGAGGGGAAAACAGCACTCAGGGCTTTTTTAGCTTACGAGAAAAAAGGCGAACGAGGGGAGACATGATAGACGTCGTAGCAAAGGGAGCAGACAGAGGAAAGCTCTCCTCCCTCTCTTGTAACACAGTTGGAGACAAGTTAAGCTCCTGGGTAACATTGCAGAATGGGAAGAGTGCTCTTGGGTTCGAATTCTGCCAGGACTGGTGGCACAGTTCTTTTTATTATGGCGCTCTTTCAAGGTGTCACGGCGAGAACAGGACTCGATTTGTCCCCCGTTGGACTGATGCAGAAGGCTCCTCCTATTAAATTGGCAGCCTTCCATGTGCGCAGCCCCTGAGTTGCTCAGCCCACGCCCCCTCCTCCAGCCCCCCCCCCCCCGGGGAACTTGAACCAGAGACCCTCGCACAAGCTGTGGCCGGCAAGCCTGGCTTCAAACGCACGCACCCTCCTGGCTTACCTTGGTGGTTCTCGGAGTCCCGAGATGCCCTTTCCTCCTTCGCCGCCAGCGCCGTCTGAGCCGCCAGAACCCCGGACAGCGCGAGGAGCCCAGAGGTGGTGCTGACTGCGACTAAGCTGGAGGTCTGGGGGCCCGAAGGGTGGGGGGTCAGTGGGATGGGAGGGGCGTGGTGGGACAGGTTCTGTAGCTGCTGCTGCTGGAGACAAAAGGAGAGACTCCTGGAGATGCTTCTGAGAAACCGGCCAAGTGCCTACTCTGGCTGTTCCCGAAGGAGCAGAATCGCAGCTTGGGGTCTCTCCTGGACCCAGCTCGGTCGCTGGAAGCTCAGGTGGCTGCAGTGGTGAGCAGGGCTTTTTGCATCATGATGGATGGCGCCTCTGCTATTTTGTCATTGTTGTTTAATCATCTTAGTCGTGCTCGACTCTTTGTGACCCCACGAACCAGACCACCCTCTTTCTGGCCCCTGCTAAAAACATTCCTTTTTAAAGACCAACCTACCCAGATGTGCAAAAAGTTGGTGCAAGCATTAATCTTGGGGGACATCGTGTGGGTGGGTGTGGGGGACGCCCTGGTCCTGAACAGGGCAACTGTGTCCCTGAAGGACCAGGTGCGCAGCCTGGGAGTCATTTTGGACCCACAGCTGTCCATGGAGGAGCAGGTCAATTCTGTGTCCAGGGCAGCTGTCTGCCAGCTCCATCTGGTACGCAGGATGAGACCCTCCCTGCCTGCAGAGTGGTGCATGCTCTGGTTATCTCCCGCTTGGACTACTACAATGCACTCTACATGGGTGAACCTTTGAAGGTGACCCGTAAATTGCAACTAATCCAGAATGCGGCAGCTAGACTGGGGACTCGGAGAGGCTGCTGAGACCATATAACACTGGTCCTGAAAGACCTTCATTGGCTCCCAGGACGTTTCCGAGCACAATTCAAAGAGTTAGTGCTGACCTTTCAAGCCCTAAATGGCCTCGGCCCTGTATACCTGAAGGAGCGTCTCCACCCCCACCGTTCAGCCCGGACACTGAGGTCAGCTCCGAGGGCCTTCTGGCAGTTCCTTCCCTGCGAGAAGTGAGGTTACAGGGAACCAGGCAGAAGGCCTTCTCGGTGGTGGCGCCTGCCCTGTGGAACGCCCTCCCATCAGATGTCAAGGAAATAAAAAACTATTTGACTTTTAGAAGACACCTGAAGGCAGCCCTGTTTAGGGAAGTTTTTAATGCTTGATGATGTTTTATTGTGTTTTTAATGTTCTGTTGGGAGTCTCCCAGAGTGGCAGGGAGGGTCCAGCCAGATGGGCGGGGTATAAATAATAAATTATTATTATTAAATTATTATTTTAAAAAAATTAGTCTGGTTTCTGGACATTTGAAATTGCTAACTTTTCTCATGGCTGTTCATACCATCGAGTGGTATATATGTATTTTATGAAATAAATAAACGAAATGAAACTGCTATTCCTCTCCTAGCCCATTACGGGTGTGCTGGCTCCCCACCTTGGTATCTTTATGTTTACGTCCAGATAGATAAGCTATGTTTAAAGGTAAAGGGACCCCTGACCATTAGGTCCAGTTGCGGACGACTCTGGGGTTGCGGCGCTCATCTCGCTCTATAGGCCAAGGGAACCTGCGTACAGCTTCCAGGTGATGTGGCCAGCATGACAAAGCCACTTCTGGCGAACCAGAGCAGTGCACAGAAACATGGTTTACCTTCCCGCTGGAGCAGTACCTATTTATCTACTTACACTTTGACGTGCTTTCGAACTGCTAGGTTGGCAGGAGCTGGGACCGAGCGACGGGAGCTCACCCTGTCGCGGGGATTCGAACCGCCAACCTTCTGATCGGCAAGCCCTAGGCCCAGTGGTTTAACCCACAGCACCACCAGTGGCTGTGTTTACTTCCTGCCTATTCCCTGCCTCTTCCGCCTCAGCAAGATCAGCTTTGCAAGAGATGAGATGGCCCAGCCAGAAGAGCTTTGCAAGAGAGGAGCTGCTCCAAGGAGAACTCCTAGCAAAGACCTTGGACAAATGAATTGCAAACAGGAAATAGCCGGCCTTTGGTCTGACCTGGCCACTCACCCCAATGATGCTGTTCAGCTCACCCATTGTCACCTGCTTTGCCCGATCCATAGCTTGCAACACCTGCTGTTGGTGCTGGAAGGAGAGAGAAAAGACATCAGGAAATTTAGGGAAGTCTTCCTCCCTCTCTCGATAAGACGAGAGCTCATGGACAGCCATGGAAGCTGGAAGATTCGGGGCAGAGAAAAGAAAAGACTTCATTCATCAAGCACATAGTTCAACTAGGGAACCAGGGTGGATAAAAATCAATGAATTTTTTTAAAAAAAATAAAAATTGATTTTTTTATTTAAATCGGGTTTTTTTATTTAAATCGGACTTTTTAAATTTATTTATTTAAATTAGATTTTTAAAATAAAATGCTTTTGTAGGAAAAACCTTTCTAAAGATAGTTTTCTATTTAAGTTACATCATAGTCCAAAGGCTATTCACCAGGAAATAAGGATTTGTTTCAAGTTTTTCATGTGTGCTACAACTCAGTCGAAGTTTTTTTTAAATTGTTTAACCACATCAGTTAACAAACATGGATACATATGCTTATAATGTTACTGTTTTAGTTAAATAAATTGTTCATACTGTTTTTAAGGAAATGATCATTTTTCTCCTTCCAATAAAGCACAGCAGAAAAGTAGTCCAAATATAAACAGTTAACTTATTAAACCTCACAATAATATCATCATTATCTGTCTTATGTTTTTCTAACAGTATAACCAAATCAGTCATTTTTGATATAACTGCAAAAACTACTCAGAAAATTTATTATTCCAAAAATGAAAACTTCATCTGTTTGTAAGTATTAAGATTATACCAGCAAGAATGAGTCTTTCTGTAAAAAAGAGAGATTTAAATCAAGTCTTACTGACTAGTGATTTAAATCATATTTATATCTATTTGATTTAAATCAAATCCACCCTGCAGGGAACACACTACAAAAGGAGGTAGTGGGGGTATGGCTTTAAAATAAGATTAGAGAAATTCACGGAGGACAACAAGACTATCGGAGGCTGCTAGGCACGATGGCTATGCTCTTTGGCTAGATCCTATGAGATCAGAACAAAGTAGAACTATTAATTTTCCTTGGCTCACAGAAGCTGGCTCTAGCAATGCAGATTAAGAAAATCACATTGGCCTTTTGTGTTGCAGTGTTACGCTCCTGTCTCACAGGAATTGCTATGCTGGGGGACTGGTGGGGGAGAGAAATCAAACCAGACTTGCCAAAACCTAAACACAAGCCATACTGGGGGTTTGGGGGTGGGGGACACAGAAGAGTTTTGGGCCCCTTATTTGTAGGGACAGGGGGTGGGCGATGCCAGCTGAAATCTCAGAAATTTAGAGGGATGGTGCAAAATTGGAAGGGAAAAGGCTTCGTCGCATCTAAAACAGCTTCTTATTCCCCCCGCCATGGCTCCCCAAACAATAAATCCGCCAGTTTACGGCATTTTTTCATCATTTATAACGGAGGTCCGGCTTTATTTTTTATTTTTTTAAGCAGGAAATTCGGAGTGTGTGGAACTCAAAATTGCCCAGGCGCTGCTTCGCCGAGTTCCTCGAGTCATCGGAAGAGGAGCCAAACTTTGGTCTGTCCTGAGTGGCAAGAGAGCCTGGGGGACCCAGGCTGAGAGTTTGGGGTGAGCGGTGCCAGATTTACTAAACTAAACAAGCAACGGCTTTGGGCCCCACTCTCTTGGGGGGCCCCAAAAAAATTAAGAAATAAAAAACTTGATGTACATTTCCAAAATATAAGATAAAAAACAAATAAAATAAAACCTACATATAGCAACAGTGTTTTGTGTTGTGTCGGCTCCTATGATGTAAGTCATGGCCCCCGCCTGCTAGCCTGCTCCCTAAAATATCACTGGTTTGCTCCTTTCTATATAGAGGGTGCCTACATTCTGCATGGATTGGTTGCATGGCAACATGGGCAAATGGCTTTAGATACCTTTGAGGTCCATAAATGACCATATTATAGCATATATTCAACACAAAAAACAGCGACAATTTGTTGTTGACAAAGGACAGCTGGACATATAAAGGGCCCCATTACCTTCAGTAGTTTAGGGCCTCATCCAACTTAAATCCGTCCCTGGGGGCGAGATATTCCTCGGTCTGCCAAGGGTAGTTCAAGTTTTTGTCATTGCAAACCTCCCCCCACAAAAAAATGCCCAGAATCCGTTGCATGTGAAACCCTAACACAAATAAATTTCTTTTACCTCTTGAGTCAGGAAGGGGATTATCTGGGCGCAAATAGCGCTGAGCCGTTTAACAATCTCCGCCTGGAAAAAGAAAGAGAGATTGGGGTGGGTGGGTCTCAGTCACATCCGAGGCGAGGCAGAAGCAGGAAGGGGGGAGACCCCTCGATTTGTCAGCTCAAGCTTAAGTTGAGTGTGGTAGATCGGAGTTCGAATTCTGACTTGTCCAAAATTAGTAGACCATGTCAGCGGGGAAGCTTTCAAGCTCAGTGGGTTACATTACTGCAAGAGAAGCCTTGCCCATTATGGAAAAAAGTTTTTTTCCAGGGCGGGGGGAGGGGGAGAGGAAGGAAGGGGAAGCACGGATAATTAGGGAAGTAAATAATGTGGGTTTCTTCCGTTCTGTTCTGGGGTCCCCTTCCATCCCTTGGTTCTTGTTAACTAAGAGAACGTCTAAAGTTGAATTTGTAGCTTTCAGGTTAATTCACAACTTTTTTCCTCCCTCCCTCCGCATCATCAGTGTGTGCAAGGTTGATAAAGGTAAAGGTAAAGGGACCCCTGACCATTAGGTCCAGTCGTGACCGACTCTGGGGTTGCGCGCTCATCTCGCATTATTGGCCGAGGGAGCCGGCGTATAGCTTCCAGGTCATGTGGCCAGCATGACAAAGCCGCTTCTGGCAAACCAGAGCAGCACATGGAAACGCCGTTTACCTTCCCACTGTAGCGGTTCCTATTTATCTACTTGCATTTTGACGTGCTTTCGAACTGCTAGGTTGGCAGGAGCTGGGACCGAGCAACGGGAGCTCACCCCGTCACAGGGATTCGAACCGCCAATCTTCTGATCGGCAAGCCCTAGGCTCAGTGGTTTAACCACAGATCCACCTGGGTTAATAAATAAAGGTTGATAAATGGCTGCAAAAATAAATAGGAAATTAAAGGAGGGGCACATTTTTTGGGGGGGGGACGCTGCCAAAGGAAACAACAGGAAAAGCATCTCTTTGATAAAACACTGCAGAAAAAGCACCTCTTTGATTAAACACTGCAAAAAAGCACCTCTTTGATTAAACACTGCAACTTACCGTAAAAACAATCTCCCTGATAAAACACTGCAAAAAAGCACCTCCTTGGTTAAACACTGCAATTTAAAAACAATCTCCTTGATTAAAAAAAACAGCAAAAAGCACCTCCCAGGTCACATGCGGGGGGAGGATGCTCCAGACCAGCGGAACAGGAAGTTACACTGACTGTATGTCCCCCCCCCCCTGCTTGTGCCCATGCTAGGGAAATGAGGAATGTTGCATTTGACTGCATCAATAGATCAAATCCCACATCTACCATGCCTCTCCTGGTTTTGGGAGACAAGAGAGGAGGGGAGCCTGTCATAGCAGGAGAAGGAGACACCCGTGCCTCTTTCACAGGCCGGACTCCTCTCTGTCTCTTGGCTTCCTTTCCTCTCCTGTTTCAGCTCCTGCCTCTGAGTCTGGACTGCTCTCTGCTACAGACTCTCCCCGCTCACAAAACCCTGTTGCCTCTTCAGCTTCCGACACCTCCTCCTCCTCCCAGTCTTCTCCCTCTGACCACTCGTCATTGTCCCACCATCACTGGCTCTGAGCCTTCTTCCCCTGGTTCCTCCCACCTTCCAAGGGACAAAACTATTATTAACACGTATATTGGGAATAATAGGAGGGGAAATGCCAAAGGATTTGAAAAGATCCTTTGTGTATGCGTCGAAAGCCGCAATAATGCTCTTTAGCCCAGAAATGGGAGGAAGGAAAAGTCCCAAGTAAAGAAGAATGGACAACCAAGATGATGGACTATGCCAAAACAGCAAAAACGACCGTGAAGATCAGACACGAAGATGATAAGAAATTCAGCAAAGAGTGGGGGGAATTTATAGAGTGGGGGGAATTTATAGAGTTTCTTAAAGATCACTGTAGATATTTTAAAACGTGAGCAGGCTTGGTATAACACTTATAATGTAATAAGGCGAAAGTTAAAAATGGATATAAAATGAATTTTAAAAATGTAATTGGATGCAGCAGAAAGAAAAGATAAATATTAGAAACCACCGGGGGCGGGGGGCAGAGTCCGGGGATTTAAAAGGATGTCATATGGAGGAGGGAGAAAGGTTGTTTTCTGCTGCTCCAGAGAAGCGGACACGGAGCAATGGATTCAAACTTCAAGAAAGAAGATTCCACCTCAACATTAGGAAGAACTTCCTGACAGTAAGAGCTGTTCGGCAGTGGAATTTGCTACCAAGGAGTGTGGTGGAGTCTCCTCCTTTGGAGGTCTTTAAGCAGAGGCTTGACAGGCATATGTCAAGAATGCTTTGATGGTGTTTCCTGCTCGGCAGGGGGTTGGACTGGATGGCCCTTGTGGTCTCTTCCAACTCTATGATTCTATGATTCAAGTTATCTCAGATGTGCAAAAATTTTGAAATGATTTAAATGTATAGAACATTGTTAAAAAATGAAAAATAAAATATTAAAAAACAAACAAACTAGTAACACGTTGCCCCACCTCTCATTGTCTCTGGCCCCACCACCCGGAGGGATGCCAGCCGCCGCCACTGCAAAAAACAGCTTCCCTCCTAACATACCTCTCTCTAGATTTGCAAGGAGAAGAGGGGGGGGGAGAGATTGGCCAGGAAGCGACAAGCAAACAAGTGACTCTCGCTCCAAGGCTCCCTGTCTTCTCCCAAGCAAACGGGCATGGAAAGGAGGAGAGGCAGCTGGTTTGGCACGCACAGGAAGGCTGGCGGTCCCGCTTGCCACTTTCCCCGGGCACCTTGCCAAGCTAGTTTTCCCAGACAGCCGCTCTCTCTCCCCCCCCCCCCCCCCGTGATGCCCTGGATTGATAAACCCAGAGACAGGAAGCAAATTACAAGTGGGGCGGGGAGATCTGGGGAAACCAGAGAGAGAGACTCCTGGCCTCTTCGGAGGGATCAACACACAGAACACAGAGGCCTGGCGGATTTCGGTGCCTTAATATTTTTCTCTGCCCGCCTCTTCCCTCGCTGGAAAGAAACCAACAATAACATTAGCTATCTCTGCATGCTAAAAGCGGTTAGGTCAGGCAGCCTGCTCCTGGCCTCTCCCAAGACATTGCTTTGTATCGGCCGTAAACAATGGTTTGCCCCCGTAACGGTCTCCGAGTGGTTAAACACCATCTTGCTTTCCTCCACGGCTGCAAGAAGTGTTTGGGAAGATACAAACCCCTTTTCCAAACGGTGCAGAACTCCTTCTTGGAACCCCGCAACTCTTTATACAGTGGTACCTTGGTTCTCAAACTTAATCCGTTCCAGAAGTCCGTTCCAAAACCAAAGCGTTCCAAAACCAAGGCACGCTTTCCCATAGGAAGCAATGCAAAACAGATTAATCCATTCCAGACTTTTAATAACAGTCCCCAAAACAGCAATTTAACATGAATTTTGCTATCGAACGAGACCATTGATCCATAAAATGAAAGCGATAAGCTATGTACTGCAGTCACACAGTCAATCAGTAGCTGAGCTGGGTTCCACACAGTCACACACACACACACAAACAGAGCCACAAAAACGCAAAATAAATAGCAAAAACAGACAGACCTCAGCGTAACACTTCAAACAGAAGTGTGGCACTCATAACAGAAGTGTGATTCTATGGCGGTCTTTAAGCACAGGCTTGACAGCCATATGTCAAGAATGCATTGATGTTGTATCCTGCTTGGCAGGGGGTTGGACTGGATGGCCCTTGTGGTCTCTTCCAACTCTATGATTCTATGCAATCGGAAGCGTAACACTCAAAACGGAGCACGTTCAGCTTCCAAAAAAAGTTCGCAAACCGGAACACTTACTTCCGGGTTTGCAGTGTTTGGGTTCCAAGTTGTTTGAGAACCAAGGCGTTCCACTGTACCACAAATGTTCTGGATCAGGCCTCCCCACAACCGTCAATTCTGAGCATGCGGGCGGACAATACGAAAGCATCTTACTCTCGGGAAGATTTGACACGTGTTTGCCGCAGCCATCTCCAGAATAAGCAAGGCCATGCTATAGGCAAGAGTGCTCCTGAGCATGCAAATCCCTCGCTTGCAGGGTCGCCGCCACCCAGACAGTGGAAGGAAAGGCAATGGGACACCCCCAGCAGGAAATCTGTTACGCCATCATGTCGCTTTCCGTAAGATGCATATCAAATATCAATGATGACAGCCCCATTTTGAGGTCTTTGAAACCCAGCGCCTCCCTTGTTTCCTCTCAAGCCCTCAGTCCTTGCCACTAGTCAGCTTGAAACATCCGTCTCTGTCTGTGACACCATTTTTTATTTACATATACATATACATAGAGAGAGAAGGTCTCTGCCCCTAGGAGTCTACAGTTCCCATCTCCTCCGCCAGAGGAACCCGAAAGTCGCATACCTGCTTATGCATCTCGATGTTCAATCCGTAAGACATCTCGTAATACTGCAACAGATCAAGAACAAATACTGGTAAGGAAAGGAAAGGAAAGGAAAGGAAAGGAAAGGAAAGGAAAGGAAAGGAAAGGGAGGAAGGAAGGAAGGAAGGAAGGAAGGAAGGAAGGAAGGAAGGAAGGAAGGAAGGAAGGAAGGAAGGAAGGAAAAGAAATATGAGAAAGAAGGGAGGGAGGGAGGGAGGGAGGGAGGGAGGAGGAGGAGGAGGAGGAGGAGGAGGAGGAGGAGGAGGAGGAGGAGGAGGAGAGGAGTTTGGATTTGATATCCCGCTTTATCACTACCCGGGGGGGGGGAGGGGGGGAGGGAGGGGAGGGAGGAAGGAAGGAAAAGTAAGATGAGAAAGGAGGGAGGGAGGGAGGGAGGGAGGGAGGGAGGGAGGGAGGAGGAGGAGGAGGAAGAGGAGGAGGAGGAGGAGGAGAAGAAGAAGAAGAAGAAGAAGAAGAAGAAGAAGAAGAAGAAGAAGAAGAAGAAGAAGAAGAAGAAGAAGAAGAAGAAGAAGAAGAAGAAGAAGAGGAGGAGGAGGAGGAGGAGGAGGAGGAGGAGGAGGAGGAGGGGGAGGAGGAGGGGGAGGAGGAGGGGGAGGAGGAGGAGGAGGAGGAGGAGGAGGAGGAGGAGGAGGAGGAGGAGGAGGAGGAGGAGTTTGGATTTGATATCCCGCTTTATCACTACCCGAGGGGGGAGGGGGGAGGGGGAAGGAAGGAAGGAAGGAAGGAAGGAAGGAAGGAAGGAAGGAAGGAAGGAAGGAAGGAAGGAAGGAAGGAAGGAAGGAAGGAAGGAAGGAAGGAAGGAAGGGGGCATAGAGAATTCATTCTAGCTTCCAATGTCCGGAAATGAGAGCGGATCTTTGCTCAGCCAAAAGTGGAGGGAGGTGCCATCACATTTGAGGGAACCCAAAGATGTGGCAAGGAATTCTTTAGGGGGGGGAAACCCTCAGCCAGGAGCTGGGACCTATTTTGCCCCAGTCCCTGCGATTTGGATGTGATGCTGCAGATACCGACAGGAGGACTTTGAAGGCACCCCTGTTTACCCATGAATTTTAATGGCCGACGGATCTTTGCACCTGCCAATGTCGAGACCATCGGAGGGTGCACTGTTTTGAATCCTAATTGCCCAGACTGCTTTTTTCATTGCAGTTAAAACGTTCTCGTCCACATCAGGAATTTTTTGCCTTTATATGAAAATGGGGTTTTCTGCTTGCAGCCGCCATAGCTGCCAAGTTATCCCATTTTTTAAGGGATTTTCCCTTATGCTGAATAGGCTTCCTCGCGAGAAAAGGGAAAACTTGGCAGCTATGTTGCAGCCGTGGGTTCTTTGGGGATGGCAAGCAGTATAGCAAAGCAACGAATAAATAAATGTAGTCTGAGCTTGCTTCCTATCTTCCTATCTTCTCCATAAAGTCTAGAAACTTGGATTAAAAAAAACAAAAAACAAAGACAGGCCATTTTTTTAAGTACCACATACCTGCAGATTCAAGGCTTATATGCCTCTCTAAAGGTAAACTTAAAGGGACCCCTGACCACTAGGTCCAGTTGTGACCAACTCTGGGGTTGCACGCTCATCTCGCTTTACTGGCCGAGGGAGACGGCATACAGCTTCCAGGTCATGTGGCCAGCATGACAAAGCCCTTTCTGGCGAAACCAGAGCAGCGCACGGAAACACCATTTACCTTCCCGCCGGAGCGGTACCTATTTATCTACTTGCACTTTGACGTGCTTTCGAACTGCTAGGTTGGCAGGAGCAGGGACAGAACAACAGGAGCTCACTCCGTCGTGGGGATTTGAACCGCTGACCTTCTGATCGGCAAGCCCTAGGCTCTGTGGTTTAACCCACAGCGCCACCCGCGTTGTCTAGTCTATTGTCATACAATCATATGAGCTAACCAACCCAGGTTTGCATTTGGAGAACGACAAGCCCAGGAAGAGGGGGCGGTGCTGACTAGGACCTGGTTCAAATCCCCACTCAGCCATGAAATTCGCTGGGTGACCTTGGGCTCCAGTTGCTCCCTCTCAGCCTCTCTAGAATGGCAGTGTCGGAAGTGATCCATAAAGCCCAACCCCCTTGCAATGCATGAATCTTTTGCCCAATGTGGGGCTCGAACCCAAGTCCCAGAGGTTAAGAGCCTCATGCTCTGCTGACTGAGGTCCCTCGCAGGGTTGTTGCAGGGATTTTTTCTCTCTGCTGGGAGAAGAATCGCCCTGACGCATCTGCAGCAGCACAACCGGATGCCTTCATCAGCCCCAGCTGCAGCAAAACATGTCTCCCCCATATCGGTCTCTGCAGCCACAGCAGGCGCTGCGATTTTCCAAAACAGATGGATGCCAACAGCATAACAAACAAACAAACAGCGCTTACCATCACATAATGCCTCTGCATTTCTGTCTTTTCGCTAGCCAGCTTCTCACATTCCAACTTCAAGCTGCAGAAAAAGAGACAGTTATTTGCAATTCTGCGTCCAGGGCAGCTGTCTACCAGCTCCATCTGAGACCCTACCTGCCTGCAGACTGTCTCACCAGAGTGGTGCATGCTCTGGTTATCACCTGCTTGGACTACTGCCATGCGATCTACACGGGGCAGCCTTTGAAGGTGACCCGGAAACTGCAACTAATCCAGAATACAGCAGCTAGACTGGGGACTGGGAGCAGCTGCCAAGACCATATAACACCAGTCCTGAAAGACCTCCATTGGCTCCCAGTACGTTTCTGAGCACGATTCAAAGTGTTGGTGCTGACTTTGAAAGCCCTAAACAGCCTTGGCCCAGTATACCTGAAGGAGCGTCTCCACCCCCATTGTCCAGCCTGAGGTCCACTTCCGGGGGTCTTCTGCTGGTTCCCTCACTGCAAGAAGCGAGGTTACAGGAAACCAGACAGAGGGCCTTCTCGGTGGTGGCATCTGCCCTGTGGAACACCCTTCCATCAGATGTCAAGGAAATAAACAACTACCTGACTTTTAGAAGACATCTGAAGGCAGCCCTGTTTAGGGAAGCTTTTAATGTCTGACGTTTTATCGTATTTTAAATATTTTGTTGGGAGTCTGCCCAGAGTGGCTGGAGAAACCCAGCCATATGGGTGGGGTATTATTATTATTATTATTATTATTATTATTATTATTATTATTAACCTTCTCACTCTTTTTTGGGGGGGAGGCCCTCACTCCCTGGCCCCCACGTTGCCCCCAAAGCAACCACACACAAAATGCCCATAGGCTTCCCAAAGCTGGGTATGAGACGCAAGTTTTTGACATTTCCCCCGTTGAGATGGGAAATTGAGACAGGGTGGAGGGACGGTGAGAAGAGGAGGAAAATATAGGGGATGCGGGGGGGGGGGAGGAATGAAAGGAACACACGAGGAGACAGGAAAATGCCTCTTGCATTTTCCATTGAGCGGTCCCCCTAATCCCCAAGATGGGCAGGGGGCTTGCGGAACAACGAAAAATAACTTTTAAAAATGAGAGCAGGAGATTATATATGCATAATCTCAATGGTAACAGGGCTTTCTCTATAGTCATGGGATTCTGAGTGCCTTTTGAAAAGGGAAAAACAAAACACTTATGTCTCCGTATCCCAGAAAGGGTTGTGGCTGGCCGGAACTCTGAAGACACGCTCTCTAGGAGACAAGGATGCGCTGCAACGTTTTACTGCAGACTGCACCTGCTTCACCTCCGCAGCCTAGTGGTTAGAGCAGTGGTTCCCAATTTTATTTGAGGCCACCGCCCACCCTGGTTTCCATAAACTCAAGCCCAATTCCCTAGTATACCCCAGTGCCCTGTTATTTGGAACAGCAGTTTGCACAACCCACAAAGGCAGATAATAACACAATGAAATTCAAAGCCCCAGCAATTAATTGCACATTTATTCAAAGTTCAATTAAAACGATTTGGTTTAATTAATTGGGCAAAATGGATGGACTCGAGTCAGGGATACCAGCTTTACAAAGTCGGGTGGTTATTTACACCTCCCCTCCTTCTAAGCGCCCCCATGTAATCTGCCCCCAGGGGGGTGCTAGCACCCACTGGGTTAGAGCATTGGACTGGGACCCGGGTTCAAATCCTCCCACTCAGCCACAAATCTCACTGGGCTAGAAGCTGTCTCTCAGTTTAACCCGCTGGGTTGTGGCCTGATCCAAGCTGATGATGACAAGTTCTAATCTACTTCCCAGGGTGGTTGGGAGTTAAAACCAGGTGGAACAACAACATCTCCTTGGAGGAAAACTGGGACATAAGGTTAGAATACAAAAGGAGATTCAGAATGCTGCCTTCCTGACTCAGAGTGGGACGTTCAAGGCAGCTGGAAAACCAGAAAAAAATTGAAGCCATTTTTTAAAAAGTCCAATATTGATCGGCAGTATGATGACGATGATGATTAATTGGACTTGTGAGCTGTTTTTTTAAAATGAAATAGAACCTCAAAGCAACAAAATGCAAAAAATAAATATATTCAAAACTAGAATGATAAAAGGCTAGAAGCCTTTGGATCCATAAAAGGGCGGTCTAACGCAGCCCACCTACAAACGGAGACCAATAAATAATAAAGCAAAGCATGTAGAATCATCGGATTGTAGAGGTGGAAGGGGGATCCCCTGAGGGTCATCTAGTCCAACCCCCTGCAATGCAGGAATCTCAGCCAAAGCATCCCTGACAGATGGCCATCCAACATCTGCTTAAAAACCTCCAAGGAAGGAGGGGGTGGATCTTCCGAAATCGCCCTGCGGAAACGCAGGGTTGCATTCAGAGGTAGACTGCTCCTGAACTCTGAAGCTCCACTTTAGCCGGCACAGCTTGCGGCCCCCCCTCTTTTTCCTTTCCTTTCCTGAAAATACCTGTGATACTGAGCCTGGAGGAACTGGAACTCTTCCTTGATCCGGTCGCAGATTTCCAAAACCGAGAACTTGAAAGGCTGTCCAGACTTTGCAGGAGGGGGGGAACAAAGAACAGGAACCAGGCAGCATAGGGAGAAAAGAACGATCAAATAATGCTTATTAGAAACTGTCCCCTCCTCCTTGCACATAGACAAGATATGACCTCTGGAATCATAGAATCATGGACCACCAAGGACCGTCTATTCTTGGCCTGCCATGCATCTGGGTTTATCCTAGACACGTCCGGGATTTGGGCAGCAAAATGACCTCCGGGTACCATTTTTGCTGAATCTGCAAAATCCCTGGATTTTCTATGTCTTGATTTTCACTTTGGGGAATACAGAGGTACCTCGGTTCTCAAACGCCTTGGTACTCAAACAACTTGGAACCCAAACACTGCAAACCCGGGAGCAAGTGGTCCAGTTTGCAAACTTTTTCCATAAGTCGGAGTGTTACGCTTCCGATTTGAGTGTTACGCTGAGGTCTGTCTGGTATTGCTATTTATTTTGCGTTTTTGTTTCCGAGCACAATTCAAAGTGTTGGTGCTGACCTTTAAAGCCCTATATGGCCTTGGTCCAGTATACCTGAAGGAACGTCCCCACCCCATCATTCTGCCTGGATACTGAGGTCCAGTGCTGAGGGCCTTCTGGAGGTTCTCTCGTTGCGAGAAGCCAAGTTGCAGGGAACCAGGCAGAGGGCCTTCTCGGTGGTGGCGCCCTCCATCAGATGTCAAAGAGAAAAACAGCTACCAGATTTTTAGAAGACATCTGAAGACAGCCCTGTTTAGCGAGACTTTTAGTGTTTAATCAAATACTTTATTTTTCTGTTGGAAGCCACCCAGAGTGGCTGGGGAAACCCAGTCAGATGGGCGGGGTATAAATAATAAGTTATTATTATTATTATTATTATTATTATTATTATTATTATTATTCATAGCTCTTTTTTGTTTTGTTTTCGTGACTGTGTGGAACCCAGTTCAGCTACTGATGGATTGATTGTGTGACTGCAGTCCATCGTTTATTGCTTTCATTTTATGGACCGATAGTCTCGTTCGATAGCAAAATTCATGTTACATTGCTGTTTTAGGGGTTGTTTTTAAAAGTCTGGAGCAGATTCATCCGTTTCGCATTACTTTCTATGGGAAAGCGCGCCTTGGTTTTGGAACACTTTGGTTTTGGAACGGACTTCCAGAATGGATTAAGTTTGAGAACCAAGGTACCACTGTATGGCAAACCCTAATCTAAGTCCAACCCCCCCTGCAATGCAGGAATCTCAGCTAAAGCATCCCTGACTGACAGGCAGCCATCCAACCTCTGCTTAGAAACCCCCAACCATTTAGCAAAACAACATTAAATCTTTGGTTACGTAAAACATACTCAAAACCCACACGAGACATAACCGGCTGTACCCTTGCATAAATAAAGTATATTATTCACTGTACAATATTATGAATTTCAACAGAAATGAGTCATAAAATACAACGGCAAAAGCAGAAGACTCAGTCGATCAGTTCATGGATCAGTTCCAAACATGTGCTAGTGTCAATTCCACAGTTCATTAGGTCCACGCAATCCACACAAAGAGTTGTTATAGTTCCACAGAATCCTTTCACAAAGTCTAAGACGAGGATTTCCGGAATATTAACCTTGTTTCGCCCTCCTGGGCTTCATCAGTAGTACAAATGCATATGTGATGTAACAAGATAGTGGATCTATGACATAGGAGTAGCTGCGATATTTGAAGTAGCGCTTCAGATATTTGAAGATGCCTATCCTATCTCCTCTCAGTAGGGACGTGGGTGGCGCTGTGGGTTAAACCACTGAGCCTAGGGCTTGCCGATCAGAAGGTTGGCGGTTCGAATCCCCGCGACGGGGCGAGCTCCCGTTGCTCGGTCCCTGCTCCTGCCAACCTAGCCGTTCGAAAGCACGTCAAAGTGCAAGTAGATAAATAGGTACCGCTCCGGCGGGAAGGTAAACGGCGTTTCCGTGCGCTGCTCTGGTTTGCCAGAAGCGGCTTTGTCATGCTGGCCACATGACCTGGAAGCTGTCTGCGAACAAACGCCGGCTCCCTCGGCCTAGAGAGCGAGATGAGCACCACAATCTCAGGGTAGTCCGCAACTGGACCTAATGGTCAGGGGTACCTTTACCTTTACCTATCCTATCTCCTCTCAGTCCCCAGGCTAAACGTACCCCCAGCTCCTTCAACTGTTCCTCATCCGGCTTGGTTTCCAGACCATCTTGGTCTCCCTCTCTCTCTCTCTCCTTGGCACATTAGTTTGTTGGGGACCCACAACTCCACACCCTGGTTCCTTCCTCACATTTGAGGAAGAAGCCTCGGAGACCCTTCTGAAATATCAGCAGGGTCGTAAAAGTGGGAAGAGGGCCCTTGTGAGTCATCTAGTCAAACCCCAACCCTGGGTCAAGGGAGGAAACGCTAAAAACTCGCAGTTCCCTGACAGCTTGTAGCCTCCTACAACTCCCCCAGCGAGTGAGGGCCCCAACCTCACCTCTCTAGGGCATGGACCCTATTGCCAAATAACTTTTCCCTAACACTCAACCGAAATCTACCTTCCTGCAACTTGTTAGCGGGCTTTGGGGGGGGGGCTGCAGAAACCCCTTTCGGTAATTAAAGCCAGGCCAGCTTCACTTCCCTCCCCTCAAGCCATTCCCAGGGAGACACCTGCGGAGAAGAACGGCCCCTGGCCCCTGAGCAGGGTCCCCTGAGCATGGTAAGAGTGCCACCCCCTTGGCGGCTGGAAAACCAAGTCCAAAAAAGTTACGATGCCCCAAAAAGTTATATTGGGCAGGAAGACTCCACAATGTATGTGTGAGAGAGAGATTCCTAAACATCTCTCTTTAGGACAAGGAGGAAGTGGTTGTGCAGTGGTTAGAGCGTCAGGCTAGGACTTGAGAGATACGGGGTTCCACTTCGCACAATTTATTTATTTATTTTTTATTATTTTTATTAAGATCTCGGAGCAGTTCGCAACATAAAAATACAAGATTTTAAAAAAGCAAAATGCATAATAAGAACAAAACCCAAGAAGTTCATTTCGGGTCACTTTATTTCTGCGCCCATGAGTTGTTCTGACCGGTGCCACAGTACAAACTCGGCCTTAGTAGCTGCCCTCGGGAGCGTCTGCCTGTCGCTTCTCTTGGCGAGTCCCTGTTCCTGCCGACCAGCCTGGGCAGGGAGAAGCTAATTCAGCCATGGCCATTCCCCAGGCGCCCCCAGATCAAGGGATCCCCGCTGAGGCAAATGAGGCAGCAGGACTATGCCTGCCAGGAGGTGAGGTTCCCTGTTGCACCCCCTGAGAGAGTTGCCGCTCCTTGCAGCTAGCGGCTCGCATCATTAAGTTTGTCATCATGAGCGGGGACAGCTCCTCAGACCCTGTCCCCCAAACAACGCTAAGTCTCCCCCCTCTTTTTTTGTATTTTAAACTGCAACTTGAAGCACCCCTCAGGATCCTTTTGGGGAGGACTCCATTGGAGCAAGGTGGAAAATATATACCGTGCAAAAAACAACAACTCCTAACCACAATATTATTAATCCGTAATTATATCAGAGAAGCGACAGAATTTCAAGGGCTAACTCCTCTTCTCACAGCAAGGCTACATTTCCGCACAGGTCTCCTGAGCGAGGATCCCCCTTCAACACAGCCTTACTTCTGAGTAAAGATGCCTAGGGTTGCACGGGGGAATGGTTTACCTGTTTTTTAACCTGCAAAGGTTAAAAATCCTGTCACAATTGAAACCCCCTCCTCCTCCTCCTCCTCCTCCCCCCTTAAAAAAAACCCCCACGAAAACCCAGATTCTTTCACCAAAACCCAGATTTCTCACGACATTTTGGCATGTGCCTTTCCACCCCCACAACACACACGCCCCCAAAAAATCCAAATATTGATACTTACACCATGTCGTCCTTGTGGATACATCCTGGGGGATAACCCCCCCCCCCCGTCCAAAAAACAAAACCCCACCCAAGGAGAAAGGAGAGACTCCTTTTTCTTCTTTCAGATTATCCGGAAAAAATAACTCGAAAAGCAAAAGGAGGGGAGAGAGAGAGAGAGAAGACTCCCCCCCCTCCCCGTTTCGAAGCTCCCCAGATCTAAGTAGAGGGTTGTTGTTGTTGTTGTTGTTTTTCTTTTAATCAATTAAAAAGAATTGTATCCCTTAAAAGAAAATCGTGCCAAAAACAATATTTCCTTTGCGAAGGCTGGAAGTAGCAGAGGAGGAAATTCTCCCCATTGGAATGTGGGGGTCAGAAGACTCAGTGGGGTGGGAGCAAAGGGAGATTTTGTGCAATTGCTGGAAAGAAAAGGGAGGAGATGTTTTAGGGGGGTTTTGTGGGGGGGGGGCTGGCCGGGGTGGGGAGTGTGGAGGGAGGGAGGGAGCTGGAGAGGGAGAAGAGAACGCAAACAGAAGGTCAGGCGAAAATCTGGCCGGATTTCAACAGCAGTCCCTGTCTGCAATAGGAGCTGCCTATTGGGAGCCCAGGGGAAGATCTATCAAACGGGAAGCTTAAGGTGGATCTTCCAACCCGAAGAAGGACAAACCGCTGTGGCTTATCACTCTTTCTGGAAGGGAGGCAGTAGCGGCTAATGGTTAGAGCTGGGGACCGCAGGAGGGGAGGGTGGTGCGTGGATCCTGTTTGCTGGCTTCCCAGATGTGGCAACCTCACGGGTCGCCGGCAAGATGTAGAAGGGGCTCTTGTGTATTTTTGCACAATTCCCGAGTCGCTCCGGACTCCAGGAGACCCGTGTTTCCTTTCAGGAATGAGTCGCGACTGGGTGTCGTAAGGTAGGGTCGCCGTGTTTCAAAAAGGGGAAATCTAGATGCAAAAGTCGTTGAGCTTTCTTTGCAAAATCTATTTTAAAAAGTCCGGGAAATTCACAGACGTACGACAGCCCTACGTAAGTATCTGTGGTTTATCTAAAAATTCCTTCAGTAGCACCTTCAACTAAGTTTATATTTTGGTATGAGCTTTCGTGTGCATGCACACTTCTTCAGATACACTAGAAACAGAAGTGTCAGACCTCATATATGTAATTAGCTTCTCCTACAGCCAGAGCCTCGGGTTCAAACAGAAATCAGCCATCGTGCTCCGGCACTCTCTCTCTCTAGCTTGCCGCCTTTAACAGCCTGCAACCTCTTCCCCTCACAGCCGGAGCCTCGGATTCAAACAGGAATCAGTCATCATGCTCCAGCCCTCTCTCTAGCTTGCCACCTTTAACAGCTTGCAACCTCTTCCTCTCATAGCTGGGGCTTCAGGTTCAAACAGAAATCAGCCATTGTGCTCTGGCCCTCTCTCCAGCTTGCCGCCTTTAACAGCCTCTGTGCCGCGTTGCAGCCAACTCTCAATGCTAAACTGTGGTTTATGTCCTCTAACTCAGAGATGGAGGATGGGTCCCACACATTTTGCAGAGCCTCCTCTCCTTGTCCTTAATGACCCGTTGTCTTTCCTTTGTTCTCCTAATGGCCCATCTCCCAGGTGCTCTCCTGAACAGGGATTAGGAATCTGGCATCCAGTTTAACTCCCCAAGCCTAGGGTAAATTCTAACACCTACTGGAAACAGGAATTTAGGGGAGTCAGCATCTCACACCCATATTTGGATATAGCCTGTATGCCTGAAGGAGCGTCTCAACCCCCATTGTCCATCCCGGGCACAGAAGTCCAGCTCTGAGGGCTTTCTGGCAGTTCCCTCCCTGCGAGAAACCAAGTTACAGGGAAGCAGGCAGAGGGCCTTCTCGGTGGTGGCACCCTCCCTGTGGAATGCCCTCCCATCAGATGTCAAGGGAATAAATGACTATCTGACTTTTAGAAGACATCTGAAGGCAGCTTTGTTTACAAGTTTGATGTTTTACTGTGATTTTATAACTGTTGGAAGCCACCCAGAGTGGCTGGGATTGGTCCCCAAGGTCACAGCCAGTGAACTTCATGGCTGAGCGAGATGCGGGGAGGGCAGATTCAAACCCTGGTCACACTATGGCACACTGCCCTCGCCAGAGCAGTGCAATGGCTTAGAGCTGTGATTCCTAAACTTTTTTTGGGGGTGGGCCCATCCCCTTGGCCCCACAAACTCACCCCCAGCACCCGCTACCCTAGGAGAAGCATTATTCATAACAGCGGTTTCCGTAGACCACGAAGGGGTTCAAAATACAATCCGTGCTGTTTCGTTAATTAAACAAAGCTGGCCAACTTGATACCAGCTTTTCAAAGTCTGACGGACCACCCGCTTTAGGAACTGCCGTGTTAGGATGTATTCTGCGTTTCTTGGAATCGTAGAGTTGCGAGGGGGAACCCTAAGCACCATCCAGCCCACCCCTGCTGCAATATATGCAAGAATATGCAGCTGTACGAACCTGCAGGCCTTGATGTTATCAGCACCATGCTCTAACCAGCTGAAATATCCAACCTGATACTGTCGGGGAAATTCTGCGTACAACTATCCTGCAAGGTAGGCTGGTGTTATTATCTTATGGTATTTACAGTTGATGGGCTGAGGGACCACTGAGATGAAGGACTGCTTTGGGTGCCCTGACGGCTCTGCCCAGTTGCTCGAAACCGCAGGAGGGGAAATAATAATAATAATAATAATAATAATAATAATAATAATAATAATAATAATAATATATTTATACCCCGTCCACCTGGCTGGGTTTCCCCAGTCACTCTGGGAGGCTCCCAACAGAACATTAAAAACATGATAAAACATCAAACTTTTAAAAACTTCCCTTTACAGGGCTGCCTTCAGATGTCTTCTAA
Organism: Zootoca vivipara; assembly: GCF_965207765.1. Taxonomy (NCBI): domain Eukaryota; kingdom Metazoa; phylum Chordata; class Lepidosauria; order Squamata; family Lacertidae; genus Zootoca; species Zootoca vivipara. Next base: position 91,269,871 of record NC_142589.1, on the reverse strand, counting down.
AAGTCAGATTAGCTGTTTATTTCATTGACATCTGGTGGGAGGGCGTTCCACAGGGCAGGTACCACTACCAAGAAGGCCCTCTGCCTGGTTCCCTGTAACTTGGCTTCTCGCAGCGAGGGAACCGCCAGAAGGCCCTCGGAGCTGGACCTCAGTGTCCGGGCAGAACGATGGGGGTTGAGACGCTCCTTCAGGTATCCTGGGCCGAGGCCGTTTAGGGCTTTAAAGGTCAGCAGCACCAACTGTTTGAATTTTGCTCAGGAATGTACTGGGAGCCAATACAGTGTTACCTCGGTTTAAGTACACAATTGGTTCCGGAAATCTGTACTTAACCTGAAGCGTACTTAACCTGAAGCCAACTTTCCCACTGAAAGTAATGGAAAGTGGATTAATCCGTTCCAGACGGGTCCGCGGAGTACTTAAACTGAAAGTACTCAAATCGAGGCGTATTTAAACCGAGGTATGACTGTATAGGTCTTTCAGGACCGGTGTTATATGGCGGCCGCTTCCAGTCACCAGTCTAGCTGCTGGAAAATGTCGCTCTTGTGTTTTGAGTCGTGCATCTGGGGGGCCAGCCTGAGAACTGGATTCTGGGGTACAGACCACGGCAGTGTGGTGGTTAGAGTGCCAGACTGGGACCTACTGGGAAATCCTCAACTGGCTGTGAAGCCTTGCTGGTGGGGTGGGGGTCAGTCACACTGCCTCTCAGCATGTAATCTACCTTGCAGGGTTGTTGTGGAGATTAAGTACCGGGAGGGCAGAAAGCCAAAGTAGGACACCTTGAGTTCTCTGGAGAACAAAGGTGGGAGGCGAATGCAAATTGCAATAAATAAATGCCGTCGCAGAACTGTGGATTTGAAAGGGAAAATGCCCCCCACCCCAGCCAAGGGCCATCTAGTACAACCCCCTGCAATAACCAATAGGTAGGCATGGCATTGGCCTGATCCTGCAAGCACTTCTTATAAAGGGACAGCGGTTTCTTGAAGGCCAGCTGACAAACAGCGCCTCGCTGTTTTAGAGCGGTAAGTCCTTCTGCAAAAATTCTATCGCACTGCGATACAGAAGTAAAAGCCTGCTGGAAACTTCTGAGCAGTTTCAGGCTCTTATTTAGTAGGTCTTTCATTGCGGGAACTGGCTTACAAAAAGAAGCAATGATGACTGCTGGGATAGCTCAGTCGGTAGAGCTTGAGACTCTCAGTCCCAGGGTTGTGGGTTCAAGTCCCACGCTGGGCAAAAGATACCTGCCTTGCAAAGGGTTGGTTGGGCTAGATCTGGCCCTCATGGTCTTTTCTACAGTTCTATTCCTTACACACCATTAATTCAAAGCACACGGCGGAGGGCTGTGGGAAGGAACTGCAGTTTTCTCAGGGTGCATTGCAGGCCCTGTAACGGGGGCAAACTACGGTTCCCAGGGTTAAATTGAGGAAGCCGCTCGCTTTGAAAGTAGGCTGTGCGAGGAGGGCAGCCTAACTCTAGAGCATTTTACTTCAGATTCTAAAGTTTAGACCCCTGTGGTTAATACGAATCCCTGGGAATTGTTGTTGTTTTAAAAAAGGATTGTAATTGATTTGATGGTACCGTATGTACACCGTGACTACGGGACACGGGTGGCGCTGTGGTCTAAACCACAGAGCCTAGGGCTTGCCGATCGGAAGGTCGGCAGTTCGAATCCCTGCGACGGGATGAGCTCCCGTTGCTCAGTCCCAGCTCCTGCCCACCTAGCAGTTCGAAAGCACATCAAAGTGCAAGTAGATAAATAGGTACCGCTCTGGCGGGAAGGTAAACGGCGTTTCCGTGCGCTGCTCTGGTTCGCCAGAAGCAGCTTAGTCACGCTGGCCACATGACCCGGAAGCTGTCTGCGGACAAACGCCGGCTCCCTCGGCCTATAGAGCGAGATGAGCACGCAACCCCAGAGTCGTCTGTGACTGGACCTAATGGTCAAGGCTACCTTTACCTTTACCTTTTTACACCCTGACTAACTTATTTGAACACTTAGCAGCAGAAGATCAAAAGAAGAACCTGCTGGGATCAGGCTGTTAGCCCATTTAATTCAGCATGCCTTGTCTCACAGAGGCTGACTAGATCCCCCTTATGTGGAACCCAGGATCTGAGCCCAAGAGCAATTTTGGAATTCAGAAGTATCGCTGTCTCTGATCTTGGAAGCAGAGCGGAGTTGTTGTGGCTTGTAGCCAATGATAGACACGTCCGCCATGATTTTGTCTAATCCTCTTCTGAAGCCAACCCCCCAAGTTGGCGGTCACCACTGCCTCGTGTGGGAGAGAGTTCCACAGACAAACTTTCTCTTGTCTCTCCTTAATCTTCCAATATTCAGCTGGACGACAGCATCTATGCATCTTGAAGGCACTGGATGGAGGAAGGCTTAGTTATCTTCTTTGGTAGTGGGAAGAATATTTTCGGGATAATTTTAAGTTCACGTGTTGAAAAGAAGGAGCGTGTTTTGTTAGCAGATGGGGGCAAAGACTCTTGTAATCCCACGTGATACAGTAACTCAGACTATTGCTATTTTAACTTTCCGGGTGTCTCTAATTATTGTTGTCCATTTTCCTTAGTGGTGATTTTATGACTTTATCTTTCTATCTTTTTCTTCTTTTTCTTCTTTTTGGTAAAGTGCCTTGTGGGGGGGGTGTTTTTTTTTTTTTACAATCAGAAGGGTTCTCGAAATAAAGAAATAAAACCCCACTGTTGTCCCACACAACGTCTGCAAAGAGTTTATTTAAAAAATATATTTCTATGCACGGAATAACAGGAGATACTTTTTATTAAAATAGCACTGGGTAAGTGGAAAGGGAAAATTCAGTTCCACCTTAAATTGCCTTTCTGAGCTTCTGCTACTGTAGGCTTCCGCTGATTGGCTACAGCGGGGCAGGCAAAGTAGCCAATCAGCGAAGCCGGATCCCACATGGGTCTATGACGTCAGAGCTTGGGGAGACTAATCAGGAGGGAGAGAGGCAGGATGCTTAAACGACTGGGAGAGAGGCGGGGTGTGTGAGCTCGGGAGGGTTGTTCCGCGGTGCATTCTGGGTATTGTAGTCTCTTCAGCCTCCCAGTCCAAGAACCTGCAAAAAATTTCATTTATTTTTGCAAATGCAGACCTTTTACACGGGAACAAGTTATAACTTTATATATTATTAGAGGGATGGTTGGAAATGATGGAATTATACAAAGGGTGGATAACAAACCACCATTTCCCTTTTTACCAATTTGCATTTTATTTTTTGCAAAAACATTTCTTGTTAAAAAATTGCCTTTGAAATCAAGCCTATCTTTGCAGAGGCAGCGTTTGAAGGAAATCCCAGTCCTGTCGTAATCATATAGTTTTATATTTGCAACCATATGCTTGTTTGCTCAGGAGTACGTGGGCTGTACAAATTATGGTTTATTATTATTAAGTAAAATAGAAATATATTGGGAGTATAAGGGCAGGGCGAAGGCTATTCAGAGCTAGTTCCCTACATTCCTTTTATGTCTGAGCAAACCACCCTGTCATTTTTTAGAGGTCATATAGTTGCTTTCGCTGTCTTGGAGTTTGTCAAATTGCTTGCATTGCCCTTCCATTGCTTCTGTGTTTTATTCTGTGTGGAATTGCTGCTCCATCCGATAAGAACCCGATAAAAACCTGCTGGATTGGGCCAGCGACCCAAAAAGCCCAGCCTCCTCTTTTTCTCACGGCGGCCGACCCGAGGTCTGCGAGAAACCCTCAAGCGGGACTCGAGTGCGAGAGCAGCTCTCCCCTCCTGTGGTTTCTGCCAACTGGTTTTCAGAAGCATCCTGGCCTCTGCCTGGCCATGAAGAGCCTTCACGGCTCCCTCCCACGAACTGGCCAGTTCCTTCTCCTAAAGGTTGGTGGCCGTCACATCCTCTTGTGGCAGGGAGTTCCACAGTTTAAGCACACGCTAGTTGAAGAAGCGCTGGCTGCACTGCTTTAAGCTGAGCCCTCATATCTGTGCTTGAGTGCCGAGTTCAGTAGGGTGGGACCGATTTTGTGAAGATCCCTTCTAGCTGAGGTCAGACAAGCCCCGCTCCCCGTTGACACCGTTCCGACTCATCTATACCACCAAACTCATCCTTTTGATTCGTTTTCAGCCTCGGGACCTCGGCTGCCATTCAGCAGCACGCCGATGGGTGACATGAAATGGCGAAAAGAGATGAGTTCGAGATGCAACTGAGACACCTCTGGCAGGTGGGCTGCCTCACCTTTGCTTAGATACCTCCTGAAAAGGTAGAGGCAGCCCTACGCCTGTCCTGACCGCTCATACCCTTAGGGTGGTTCTGAAATTTAGCCAAAATCTGTCCCACTGCATCTGCCATTTCCACCCAATTTGTCCCAGCCCTGTTCTATGGAATAATAAGGGAAGAGGACTTGTCCAATTGATTCAACAGGATATGCTTCCACAGGTAGAGATCACAAGATCCGCCAGTTTCAGTTCTCGCCCTTTCAAGGAGTTGGGCCTACACAGCTGGGGGACCGGGTTTCTTTTAAATGAAAATAAAGAACCTATATCAGTGCGGGTGGCGCTGTGGTCTATACCACAGAGCCTAGCGCTTGCCGTTCAGAAGGTCAGCGGTTCGAATCCCCGCGACGGGGTGAGCTCCCGTCGCTTGGTCCTTGATCCTGCCAACCTAGCAGTTCGAGAGCACGTCAAAGTGCAAGTAGATAAATAGGTACTGCTCCAGCGGGAAGGTAAACAGCGTTTGCGTGCGCTGCTCTGGTTCGCCACAAGCGGCTTAGTCATGCTGGCCACATGACCCAGAAGCTGTACGCTGGCTCCCTTGTCCAGTAAAGCGAGGAGTACCACAACCCCATAAATAACAACAAGAATTAATTCTTAGACCCCCTGCCCATCTGACCAGGTTGCTCCAGCCACTCGGGGGGGCGGGGGGGGGGGCTTCCAACAAAATGTATAGGGGTTAAAAAACAAAACATCAAACATTAAAAGCTTCCTGAAATAGGGAAAGCAAGCAAACTAATTCTTCTGGATTTATAACTGGACTGTCCACACCTCGTTCCAATTTCTGGGTTGTTGCAGGATGCTTCCCCGATGTTACTGCAAAATTAAAACCCCGGGTCATAAAATAAATTGAATAAATCCTAGCCCAAAAGTGTGGTAGCAGGTGTGCATCACACCATATACAAAGCAAACACCACAGCCGAAACTACAATAGCCCGAGTCCCTAAGTCAACAAAGACTTTCCATTGCTGAAATCCTGAACATCCACATCTTTCAGAGTGACACCCTTTCATAGGGTCCATCCACCATAACCGTTGTACTCTGTTGGAAGCCTGAACGAGGGGTTTAATTCTTTCGAATATTTCTTCTTGTACCTGGGACTGGAATGATGGGACCTGGTGTTCTCGCCAAAGGTGGCTTCCCGAGAGACCACCTTGCCCTTTGCACAGCCAGCCAGTCACTGTTCCAAAATTCTCAGGGAATAGCACGCCATCGAAATATGACAAGCACCCAACATAAATGCACCTTCCGGAAACAGTTAAACGTATTTTTGCTCCCTGCTTTATATGGATTTGCTGGGGCTTGTGGTTTGTTTCAGTGTTGTTGTTGTTGTTGTCTTGCTTTGCTTTGCTTTGCCTCCCCTGATAAATCTAATTTCACTATAAACAAAACGGCCCACTATTTTGCATGTACGACCCAACAGACAGCAAGTGGGCAACACGTGGCCCAAAATATTGACTTCAATAGTTTCTAAATCTCTTACTTATACGCAGGCTTCCTTGTTTAGGTAAAGGTAAAGGGACCCCTGACCATTAGGTCCAGTCGTGACCGACTCTGGGGTTGCGCGCTCATCTCGCATTATTGGCCGAGGGAGCCGGCGTATAGCTTCCAAGTCATGTGGCCAGCATGACAAAGCCACTTCTGGCGAACCAGAGCAGCACATGGAAACGCCGTTTACCTTCCCGCTGTAGCGGTTCCTATTTATCTACTTGCATTTTGACGTGCTTTCGGACTGCTAGGTTGGCAGGAGCTGGGACCAAGCAACGGGAGCTCACCCCGTCACAGGGATTCGAACTGCCGACCTTCTGATCAGCAAGCCCTAGGCTCAGTGGTTTAACCACAGCGCCACCTGGGTCCCTCTTGTTTAGAGGGGTGGTGAATAAACCGATTGTAATAACCATCATTTTTGCAGCTGCCCTCCCCCAATCAACAAAAATCAATTAAAAAAATACTTTACTGGGGTTCTAACAAGAATCCTGGCTATGCCCATGGGGGGGTTGAAGCTGGTTAAACCACCCCAAGATAGCCAGACGATTAATGATGAGCAGAGAGACTTGATTCGCTAGTAAGGTACCACCAGCAGCAGCGAACTACATTTCCCAGAAGCCCTTGCGTGCATAGCTAAGCACTCCCCCGCGCTTCTCTCCCTCCCTCCCTTTCTCCCTCCTCCCCTCTCTCTCTCTCTCTGTGCTGTCAATCAAAGTAACGTGGGGTCCTCGGCCTTCCCATCTCCTGAGTGGTTGGCTGCTATAATTGCAACCCATTGATCTAACCCTGGCAAGGTTTTATGCTGGCTATCAATCAAGCATTAGAGGAGAGGCAGGCAGGGAGAGAGCGGGAGAGGGAGAGAGAAAGGATGGCTCCTCTCTCTCGCTCTCTCGCTCCCTCCCTCTCTTTCTCCAGCTCCAAGAACAGCCAGGATTGCCATCAGGAGCCAAACCTCCCCAGCGCCCACCATCAGCAAAAGGCCGCCTTCCAATAAAAAACAACAACAATAAAAAAATAAAAATAAAATCTGCTTCGCTTCCTCTCCTCCTCTCCTCTCCATCTCCCCCTTTTCCGTACCAAAAGCCTCCCCCGCCTTGGGAAAACGCCAGGGAAAAGGAGCCACAGCCTCTGAGCACGTGCAAAGCGGTTTTCTAAAGAATCTGGACAAGGCCTGGGGGTTTGAAATGTGGCCTCTCAGAGCTTTCTGTCTGAGCCCCAGCGCCTATTGGAAGCAGAGCCATGGGACTTTCTCTGCCGCAAAAATGTCCCTCTTTCCCTAAGTGTTCCGAAATTTAAAGGCTTGTTAAAAATGAACAAAGGAAAAGAAAACCGGTTTGGATATATGCCATCAAGGGAGGGAGGGAAAGGGACAGGAATTCAGCTTCTCCCTGGGGGAGGCTGGGGGCGCTCTGTCTGTGCTCAGAGACCATGCACATCTTTCTGCAGTTTGGAGGAAACTCCCATCTGCTTGAAAATTCGGTTTAAAACAAACGAAAAAAAACGTTTGGATATATTACCCAGACATTATATACAGGTGAAACTCGGAAAATTCGAATATTGTCGAAAAGTGCATTTATTTCACTAATGCAACTTAAAAGGTGAAACCAATATATGAGATAGATGCATGACATGCAAAGCGAGATATGTCAAGCCTTTATTTGTTATAATTGTAATTATTTGTCGTTAGGCAGGTCAATTCTAAATGGAATGTAATTAATGAAATGTAATAGCGATGTTTATTTTTGCATTGTTGTAACTATTTGTTTTATTACTGTGGAATTTCCAAAAGAAAGCATTTGTAAAAATTAAAAGAAAAAGAAAAAATAATAGGTTGCATTCATGAAATGAATGCACTTTTCGACGATATTCTAATTTTCCGAGTTTCACCTGTATACTATAAAGGGGATCCCTTTGAACGCTACGAATCTGATTATTGAAGGGTTGCTGACGAAGGCCGCAAACAGGAAAGAGCATGCGGGCAATCCCTGGGAGGGCTAGGGGCACTCTGTGCATGCTCAGAGACCATGTGTGCCTCCCTGCTCATCAAGGGGGAAGGGGCAGCGCTAAATGGGCACAGAATCATAGAGTTGGAAGGGACCCCATGTTTCATCTAGTCCAGCCCCCTGCAACGCAGGAATCTTTTGCCCAATGTGGGGCTCGAACCCTCGACCCTGAGATTAAGAAGGTAGTGCTCTACCAGCTTGAGCTATGCTCAAAGGAGGGTAGACTCGGGCCAAGAATATTCACTTAGGCTTTTCTCACCCCTGGAAGAGATTAATCAGCTTGTTGCCTGGAATGATTAGGACAGCAAGGTGTGTTGAGGGGGAGACGACACCCCATGTGGGACCCCTCCAACCCCTGAAATATTGCAGGAGCCAGATCTACTTGCCTCTGCCACCCTCCCTGGCATCTGCGCCTTCTAAATATTTAATACGTCGCATTTCGTCCTAATCTTTTATTAATCACGCTATTTACTGTTTTTGCCAAAAAAAAAAAAAGTGTGGCGGCTCTGGATCAGAGACAGGCGTGGGAAGGAAAAGCTATTGCTCCGTGTGTCTGGAAGAGGGGGTGTCTTACACGCCTTAACAATCCCCCCCTTTATATGTCAAGAGGTTCTGGAGCTTCAACCGGCTTTAAAGATCCGATGGGAATCCTTCTTTCTTGTACCCATCTTGGCCGAGAACGCTGAGTTGGGGTTGGGGTGTTAGGAACAGCGACGGATATTATTCAAAGCCCACCCTTCCCTGTTGACTAGAAACTTAAGGACCAGAGCATGCCAGGCACTCCTGTCTTCCACTGCCTCCCGCAGTTTGGTCAGACTCAAGTTGGTGGCTTCGAGAACACTGTCCAACCATCTCGTCCTTTGTCGTCCCTCCATCTTTCCCAACATCAGGGTCTTTTCCAGGGAGTCTTCTCTTCTCATGATGTGGCCAAAGTCTTGGAGCCTCAGCTTCACGATCTGTCCTTTCAGTGAGCACTCAGGGCTGATTTTCTTCAGAATGGAGAGGTTTGATCTTCTTGCAGTCCATGGGACTCTCAAGAGTCTCCTCCAGCACCATAATTCAAAAACATCAATTCTTCAGCGATCAGCCTTCTTTATGGTCCAGCTCTCACTTCCATACATCACTACTGGGAAAACCATAGCTTTAACTACACGGACCTTTGTCGGCAAGGTGATGTCTCTGCTTTTTAAGACGCTGTCTAGGTTTGTCATTGCTTTTCTCCCAAGAAGCAGGCGTCTTTTAATTTTGTGACTGCTGCTGTCACCGTCTGCAGTGATCATGGAACCCAAGAAAGTAAAATCTCTCACTGCCTCCATTTCTTCCCCTTCTATTTGCCAGGAGGTGATGGGACCAGTGGCCATGATCTTGTTTTTTTTTATGTTGAGCTTCAGACCATATTTTGCACTCTCCTCTTTCACCCTCATTGAAAGGTTCTTTAATTCCTCCTCACTTTCTGCCATCAAGGTTGTGTCATCAGCATATCTGAGGTTGTTGATAGAAAAGGCAGGATAGAAATGGATTAACTATGGTAAACGAGCCATTGCAAAATTTGGTCCTGTTATGCCCATCAACTGATAAAGCCTGCCCAAATCTTGCTTTTCTCATTTTTTTAAAAAAAAGATTATTCTTTTCATTGCCTGTGAACTGCCTGGCGTTGCAGGTGGATCGGGGGATGATTTGTCAAGGCAGAGCAGCCTGCCTTCGCCTCCCCGAGCATCACTAATGCAGAAGCTGACTCGGGGGGGGGGGGGGGAGGAAGGAGGGACATCAATAATTGAGACGCCACTCAGGAGCTGTAAGTGAAAACAGGAGCTGGAAGGATAAGGTCGAAAGCCATTGCGTCTGTTTCTGGAGTAAGGCCTTCCACAAGGACGCAGGAAGGATCATGTCTGCAAAACAAGGATTTATTTGTTTTCGACAGAACTGCAAATACCCGCATCGCCAGCACAAAGATTTCAGGGCAGGTTTCAAGCCTTGCCAAGATTCTGGTTTCCCCCCCAAAGCAGGTTGCCAACATCTCTGCCGGCCTCTGCAGCTGCGCCCTTTGGAACCGTAGCAAATGGGAAGGCTCTTTCTCATAACCTCTCTCATCCGTGGATTTGCTTGCACGGAGATCATAGAATCATAGAATCATAGAGTTGGAAGAGACCACAAGGGTCATCTAGTCCAATCCCCTGCCAAGCAGGAAAACACCATCAAAGCATTCTTGACATATGGCTGTCAAGCCTCTGCTTAAAGACCTCCAAAGAAGGAGACTCCACCACACTCCTTGGCAGCAAATTCCACTGCCGAACAGCTCTTACTGTCAGGATAATCTCTGACACGGGTACTGCCAGCAGGGAGCATCTCTGTGACATGACAATGTTTAACCGCAGCTGCGAGAGGCCATTTTTGTGATGACGGCGTTGCCCTATCGAAGCAGGAAGTTGCTGTGACCTTCTGCAAGAAGCTCTCAGTTATATAGGAGGCAGAGCCCCAGGGAAGGTAGCTGCACCACCAGAATTGTAGAACTGTAGAGTTGGAAGGGACCCAAGGGTCATCTAGTCCAACCCTCTGCAAAGCAGGAATCGCAGCTAAAGCATCCCTGCCTGGGGGGCACCCAACCTCTGCTAAAAAAAACCCAAAACCCTCCAAGGAAGGAGAGTCCACCACCTCCCAAGGGAGTCTGTTCCACTGCCAAACATCTCCTGCAGTCAGAAGGTTCTTCCTGATGTTTAGTCGGAATCTCCTTTCTTGTAACTTGAAGCCATTGGTTCGAGTCCTACCCTCCAGAGCAGGAGAAAACAAGCTTGCCCCCAACTTCCGTGTAGATATTTGAAGATGGCTGGCCTATCACCTCTCTGCCTCTTCTTCTCCAGGCTAAACATCCCCCAACTCCTTCAACCGTTCCTAATCAGGCTTGGTTTCCAGAGCCTCAGCCATCCCGGTCGGCTTCCTCTGCATGCCTTCCAGTTTGTCAATAGCCTTAAACCAGGACTGGATATAGAGCTCCAGGTTTGGTCTGACCAAGGCAGAATAGAGCAGCACTAGGGACGTGGGTGGCGCTGTGGTTTAAACCACTGAGCCTCTTGGGCTTCCGGAAGGTCGGCGGTACAAATCCCCATGACGGGGCGAGCTCCCTTTGCTCTGTCCCAGCTCCTGCCAACCTAGCAGTTCGAAAGCATGCCAATGCAAGTAGATAAATAGGTACCACTGTGGCGGGAAGGTAAACGGCATTTCTGTGCGCTCTCGTCTCTGTCACTGTGTCCCGTTGTGCAGAAGCAGTTTAGTCCTGCTGGCCACATGACCTGGAAAGCTGCCTGTGGACAAACGCTGGCTCCCTCGGCCTGAAAGCGAGATGAGCGCTGCAACCCCAGAGTTGCCTTTGACCGTCCAGGGGTCCTTTGCCTTTTTGCCTTTTTAGAGCAGCACTATGACTTCTCATGATCTGGGCACTTTTGTTGATGCAGCCTAGAATTGCAGTAGCCTTTCTTTCTTTCTTTTGCTGTAGAATCATAGAACAGCTGGAAGGGACCCCGAGGGTCCTCTAGACCAACCCTCTTGCAATGCAAGAATCTCTGTCTTCGGAAGTTTTAAAGCACAACCCTTTCCATTGTTAGGGCAAAATTCTGGGTGCGAGAATGCTCAGCCACGCAGCTCATCAGGCAAGGGCCTGTGGTCGTTGCGGAGTATAAAAAAGGAAGGAGTCCAGCCACGATCCAGAGCAAACAGCAAGGTTTATTACTGCGCAGCAGGTTCAATGCCAGACTGAACACCGTGAACAGGGCTGCAAGAACTTTTAAAAGTTCCCACCACCACCCCATAATGCACATCGAAAGCATCATACATACATCACTTGTGACAGGTTAAACGTCAGAAAAGGGGAAGGTGCAAGGGACATTAGCATACAGGTAAACAGGAGGTAAACAGGATTAGCATAAGGTAACAATGTGCGATGTCCCAGGACATTGATAAGCAAGTACCAGTAAGTATCTGGGAAGGGATCCTTGAGTACCTGGCGGGGAAAACAATGGGTCCAGGTGTGAGTATTGCCTCTGGCTTCGGAGGGTCGGGAATGGCAGGAGATGGTACCTGAATGGATTATGGATATGCAGAGTAGCACCACCCTGGCTACCTGACCTCTTGCTTAAAGGATTATGGCTGTTCCCTGCATCCCTGAGAGCCCTTTGCCAGAGTCGCAAAAGGGGGTTTCATTTAGAAATAAAGATACATGTATTCATTCATAAAGAAATATGGTTACATAGAGTCTCAGGCAACAGAGAAAGGGTAGGAAAGGGAGCCTTTATTACACAGGGCTTCATCTTGAGGGGTTCGATCGAGGGGTTCGTGTTGGTGCGATACCAGAGTGGTGTTGTAGGATCAGACGGGGTCCCCTTGAGGGCATTTGTGCAAATCTTGATTCCCAAATGAAGCCTCCTTTGGGTGCCCCCCTCCCCAATAAAATTCCCTAACACCATACTCTAGCTTGGGTATCTTCACAAGACGTGGGCAGCTGGGAGACAGCCAGGGACACAGAGACTATTTTCATGCACCCTGACTTGTTTTCTCCACCAAAAGCTGTGGGGGGAGGGGAAGAGAGCTGCAGACCTATGAGTCAATGTGGCCCTCCCTTCCTCTCTATCTGGCCCTCAGAAGTCTCCCCAGGCTTCCCCATTCACTGGCTCTACTGTCTGAACAGAGGAAAAAAAGAGAGGGTGTTTGAGAGCACGGGTAGAAATCAGCTTACCGTGCTAAGTTAAACATTCGTTGCCTCGCCCGCTTTTGCCTACCACTGCCATGTGGCCCTCGGATGGTACCACGGAAGGGAATGTGGCCCTCGGGGCTGAAATAACCCAACAGCTTCCCATAGCCGGAACTTTTTGAGATCCTTAAGTTTCTAGTCCCTATTTACAATTACTTCAAGACCAGCACATATGATAAAAAGAACCTTCTTTCTCCTTACATTTCCAACATTTATTTTAGATTTTTATTCACCCTGATTCTTGCTACGAGTTCTAGTGTTTGGAAGAAAAACTTCTCTCTATTCATTTTCTCCACGCCGCATCAATTTCAGACTCCTATTCCGTTACCTGCCTTTCATCTGAGCCAAAAACTCCAGTGCTGTAACCTGCTCTGTGTGTTTATTTTAAGGGGGTGAGGAATTTGGGGAGTCATATTTTCAGTGCTAGGGATGTACGAAGTAGTCATCTGCTCGCTCATCTGGGAAGGTTTTCACAAACAGGTGTTTCCGTTGCGGTTGCACTGCATCACACGCTTTGTAGTCTTTGCAGAAACAGAATTGTGGTTTTTTTTTGGAGCACTTCCTCACTGGAGGTATGAACTTGATCCCACGAAAGCAACGCCGCCTCCCATTTCCGCTGTTCCACAATCATTTCTTATATTTACTGCATTTTTGAGGCAGTGGATACTTGAGTGGGTAGGGGGCTTGGTTAAACTGTTAGAAAGTTTGTACAAGTTTTGATTTGTCCCGGTCTATTCCCATGTAGTTCTGACTTTCTGTATGTTCTAACATAATTTTTTCAGCAATAGTTTTCTTTTTCGCAAACCACTTTGGCTTCCCCACCTGCCACCCCCTTACAATCAAGCAGTGTTTGTGGCATACAGTGTGCAAGCTCCGACCCTGTGGAACTCCTTGCCTCATGAGATCAAGCAGGTGAATTTGGCGTACCCTCCGCTGCTGCCTGCAAAGAAACATTCTTCTTCAGACCAGCCTACCTAGAGGCTTAGAAAGTCTGAGTAGATTTTAATCCATTTCAGCATTTTAACTTTTGTATGTTTTAAAGTAGGGCTGTAAATTTTATTATTATTATTTCACTGTTTTGTATTTTGTAAACTGGATGTGTGCATGTTTGTTTGTTTTTAAACCCAATCAAGTGGTGTATAGAGTTTGGAAAATAAATATTTTGTGAAATAAAAACTGTACTTTTCCGTGTATAAGACTAGGGTTTGTTTGTTTTTTACTTAAAAAAGATGTTTAAAAAGGGGAGGTGGTCTTATACATGGGGGCAACCCCCCATTTTTCTTAATTTTGAGTCCCCCAAAATAAGGGGTGTCTTATACACAGAGGGGTGTTATACACAGAAAAAAACGGTACATGTTCGGGTGCCACACCCAGAGATATTTGCATGAAGGGCAATTTAATAATAATTAATAATAATAGTAAAAACCATTCTGCGAACCACCCAGAGATATTTGTATGAAGGGCAATATATTATTATTATTATTATTATTAACATAAATTAATAAGTTAACAATTTATTAACAACCTATTAATAAAGTAGAGCTCCAAGGGTGTGTGGGTTCTGAATCAGGCTAAAGACCTATTTAACTCAAGTGTCTTGCTTCACCGGATGAACCAATAGGAAGTGTGAAAGCAGAAGACAAAAAGTGAAAATGTGGATGGAAAAGTTAGTGAGCTCTTTTTGGGGGGCCAAAGTTGTTTTTCTTTGAGAGTTCTGGGCGTCCCAGTTTCCAGATTTCCTGTCTGATACGAGAGGAGGCAGTCTACGCCCATCTTCTCTCAAGGGATAACTGGCCCAGGAGCTAAAGATTCAGCCTGAGGCTATATAGGACCAAAAGAACACTCATTGGCTCATTGCTGTCACCTGACAGCCAGGAGGACACCCATTGGCTCATTTCCGACGCCTGACAGCCAACCAGGCAGAAGCTGCAGCAGCACCATCAGCCCATTAGGAGGAGCTCTAGCGGATCCTGAGGTGAGGTTTTGGCTCCCTCTGGTGGCAACAAACAGTCGACACGAGAAAAAAAGGCTGCCGTTTTATCCAACCATCTGATTTCTTTTATTTGAAAAAGGCACAGCTAAGACACCCTTAATACAGAATTAATTTCTCTCAGTTCCTCTTAATATATAGGTCAAGTGATTAATAAACACATGAAGCAAACAAAGTTTTTTTTTTTTCCTTTCCTTTCTTCCTTTTTTCTCCTCTCTTCCTCTAAAGGAATATATACAAACACGAAAATTTCTCTCTTTTTTGTCTTAAAATTTCTTTCATTAAATGGGGGGTGGGGACAGAGAGTCAAGCTAGCTTACAGAAAGAGAAGACGAAGTTGCAGTATCCTTTTCAAAACAACAACAAGGAGTTGAAAACAAAAACATTAAAAAGTGAGGAGGGGGTTGAGAATTGTTTTTATTTTTCTCCCCTCAGCACCCTCCTCCCCTTTCCCACAACTCAAACCTTCGGGGAGTGGGGTGGAAGTAATAAGGAAAAGGACGTCAGCCGCTGGGATACTGGGAAGAACCTAGATTTGCAAGAATGTGGGTCACAGATAAGGAAGGGGGTGTTTGGGGGAAGGGAAACCGACACCACGTCAAAAGTCACCCGGAAGGAGGAATATGGGATGAATATATTTATATATTTATAGATATAGATATATATAAAAAAATTTCGATTCTGTGCTACCTTAAAAACAAGACACATGCAAAATTAAAAATTAAAAATGACAAAAAGGTGCTCATTGACTTAAAACTGCACCAGCAGGGAAGGAATCTTAAGAACATGTGCATTGAGAGAGAGAAAAAGAAATCGCTTGTGGGAGCCGCTATGCGCAGGAATGGTGGGAAAGTTAAACAATGGGGAGTTGCCGCATGGATCAAATTCGAACCAGAGACGTCTTGCGGATAATGGAGGTTCTCGACGGGCAACGGGGCGAGCGCGGGAAGAAACGCTAGGGTGGGCAAAAAACTTCCTAGGTGCTTGTTGGCGCATGCGAAGTGCCACACACAACAGAGGCGGCGTTCGGGAATCAGCTCAGCCCACCTTTTCTCTTTGCTGGCAGCTTGAGGGACAATTCCCATCTGGGGGCGGGATTGCAACCTGCTGGTGGGCGGGGCCAGAGGCGAAACTGGACAGGGCAAGCGGGCAGTGGGCTAGTTTTGACACCCACCACCCACCCTCTCAATCAAGGCAAGCGGGAAGTGTTATCGGAGGGCACCTTCCAGCCGGGCCAAACTGGCTCGAGAATTGGGCGGAACAGGGTCAGCAAAGGATCGCGGGTTGGGGAGACTTCCAGGGGGCCAAACGAAGAAGTCCCAGGGGCCGCCACCAGCCCCCGAAGGTTCTTCCTTCCCAGGTTAAGCAGAAGCGATGCACGCTCAAGGTTTAGCACATGGGTAGGCAAACTAAGGCCTGGGGGCTGGATACGGCTCAATCGCCTTCTCAATCCGGCCCGCGGTCGGTCTGGGAATCAGCGTGTTTTCACATGAGTAGAATGTGTCCTTTTATTTAAAATGCATCTCTGGGTTATTTGTGGGGCCTGCCTGGTGTTTTTATATGAGTAGAATGTGTCCTTTTATTTAAAATGCATCTCTGGGTTATTTGTGGGGCATAGGAATTCATTCATCCCCCCCCCCAAAAATATAGTCTGGCCACCCACAAGGTCTGACCCCCGGTTTAGCAAAACATCAAAGCACAGTTCTCCGTTCCTCAAGCCACTTCCTCTCCAGTTTGGTGGTTAGGAGAGCATCACGTGCGGCAAATATTAGTGCTCAGGAGTCCGATGGGAGCTATTTTTTCTGCTTTCTTACTAGAACTTCAAGGGCGGCAGCAAAAGGGGGGGGGCTTGGAGACCAGAGCCTGATGCAACTTGGGGAGCAGCGCCAACGATTGTCTCTACCCCACAAGCCGCACCCTGCAGGCCGCATTTCCTAACACTTTGGTAAAGGTAAAGGACACCTGGATGGTTAGGTCCAGTCAAAGGCGACTATGGGATTGCAGCGCTCATCTCGCTTTCAGGCCAAGGGACCTGGCATTTGTCCGTAGACAGCTTTCCGGGTCATGTGGCCAGCAGGACTAAACCGCTTATGGCACAACGGGACACCGTGATGGAAACCAGAGCGCATGGAAACGCCGTTTACCTTCCCGCCGCAGCGGTACCTATTTATTTGCTACCGAGGAGTGTGGTGGAGTCTCCTTCTTTGGAGGTCTTTAAGCAGAGGCTTGACAGCCATATGTCAACAATGCTTTGATGGTGTTTCCTGCTTGGCAGGGGGTTGGACTGGATGGCCCTCGTGGTCCCTTCCAACTCTATAAGTCTATCTACTTGCCCTGGCATCCTTTCGAACTGCTAGATTGGCAGGAGCTAGCACCGAGTAACGGGAGCTCACACCATCGCGGGGATTCGAACCGTGCCATTTAACGCAGGGCTCGCAAGCCATTTTGAGCATGGATTCTGGGGGCGTGAAAGGGTTGCGGAAAGGAGTGCGGCATAGTAAAAAATTGGCTGCCCGCAGAGCCGAACCCGTAGAAGCACAAACTGGGCAAGAAGAGCAAACAGTTTATCGCACAGTACAATTTTTTGAGGGGGCTATTTACGGAGACCTTTTGTGGGTGCCGTAAGAGCTCCCGACGGGACAGTGTGTGCTGCACTAGTGACCCCCTGGACTTCTTGTTTATTCAATTTGTTAAGCTGGAATCCTAATCCCTTACCTGGAAGCAAGCCCTCCTGAATAAGATTTGCTTCCGAGTAGACCCAGTTAGGACTGCACCATCGGTCACCTAAAACAGGGAGGTCTTCCAGGTGGGTCTCAAAATGACTAGATGTGAAGAGGGTAAATTTTTGGGGTTCCTTTTCGCTGTTGGGACAACCAGGACTCGGAAACTTTCCCCGATCTACTACAAAGCATTTAGCCACCCCATGATGATTCCCCACCTACGGCCTGATTCCCACCCCCCTGCTACCTGCCAAGACCAGTTGTTCTCCACTTTGTAAAAACTCAAAAAAAGCAGCCTCTCTCGTCCGGCGGCTTGGGACGATCTCCCCCTCCCTTCTGCACAAAGCCAGGTCACTCATTGCCCCCCAAAGGCTCCCAACGCCGCTGTTTGGACTTCTGCCACGCTAGGCGAGGAACAGCAAGCGGTTATGGGTGGCCCTGGAGCATACACAGAGTGCAAGCCGCTGGCGGGGGGAGGGGGGTTTGTTGAGGGAAGCTAGTGTTTCGATGCAAGCATTCCCGTGCAGAAACTAAAAATGAATCAGGGTGGCGGTCACCTGCAATTCCTTGCAGAGCGATTAGGATTGTGCCTCTGGGTAAAATTGCTCCGGCAATGGGGGGGCTGGAATTCCAAAAGGGGAGAGACCCAAAAACGTTATTGCTGCAGAGGTGGGCGGGGCAGGCAAGCTCCTCCCCCACCACGCCCTCCACCAAACAACACCAACAGGTCCACCGAGCGCTAGCCAGAGTGGATACCACAACTTTTACTGACCTTTCCCCCTTTGTGCCACCGCCCCCCCGGATCCCGGATCCCCACCCCACCCCCGCCCAAACCGGGTCTAATCCGACTTCTCCCCATCTTCGTCCTGGTGGGTGTCACCGTCGTGGCCGTTCTTGTCTTCCTTGGAGAGGTGAGCTTGCGAGCCGAGGGCGGACAGCGACAGCAGGCCACTGCTGGCGCTGACGGCCGGGAGCGACGGGGGCTGCAGCCCCACGGGCAGTGGGGTCAAGGGCAAGGCGAGAGCTTGGAGCTGGGAGAGCTGGTGAGCTTGGAGCTGCTGCTGTAGGGAAACGAGAAAGCAGAGAAAGAGGGGAGGGGGCAAAGGGATGGGTGAGTGGAGCTTGCAAAGAGAGAGCGGCCTGCAAAACACCTCTGCAAAAAAAACAACCAATCACATTATCACTTCTGGTTACATGCGGGCAAAATGCAATATTTTTACAGCAGAGGGAGCATGCTTCGTTTTTTTTAAAAAAGCTCTGGGATGGCCTTCCCAATTTTGCTGGACTACAAAGTCCATCTTCCATGAGCACCAGTTGCAAGTGATGGGAATTGTAGTACAACAACACCCGGGGGGCCCTGTTCCTGGTTCAGGTGAAGCATCAGGGATGGCGAAGTTTTGACCCCCGAACAGCACCACCTGCCACCAAGAGGGAGTTGTAGGCAGACTCCGAAGGAACCCCCAAGTTTGCCCAAAAGTTTGCAAATGCAAGTTAACAGGAGGGCACCCCCAACCAGACATCGAAACGAGGCCTGGGCATGCACAGTAGTCGTGGCATGTTCATCAACTGATGTGGGGTGGAGAATGGAAAACATTGGGGGGGGGGGAAGAGGGGGAGTTAACAGGATGGAGAATCTTGGGAAGGGTCAGAATCCCGGACAGCGACAAACTACACTGCAACACTTTGTTGCAGGTCCTACACCTGAAAGTTTCTTCCGTCTGCAGGGAAAAGGAAAAAGGCCTCTTTTAAGATCTTGTGGTCCCCAATAACTTGTGTTCACAGGAGCCACATTTTACTTGGAAACGCCAGAGGGGGGGGTGCCGCCCCAGGAAATATCCAAGGTACAATTTCCCCGATGAGCCAAGCGCTCGGTGGCCCGAGATCCCCAGGGAAGGAGGGAGAGACTTTGCTACCCTCAGCAATTTTTTGAATTAAAAAAAAATCTAAACCCTATCCAGTTTGGAAAACCTCGGAGTTTTCTGAGCAGCATGTGAAATGGCGAAAAAGCAGATTGAAATATAGTCGTATCTTGGTTCCCGGACTCCTTGGTACTAGGATGTTTTGGCTCCTGAACGCCACAAACCTGGAAGTGAGTGTTACGGTTTGCAAACGTTCTGTTGGAACCCAGACGTCCGGCAGGGCTTCCGATTGGCTGCAGGGGTTTCCTACAGCCAATCGGAAGTCGCGCCTTGGGTTTCCAAACGTTCTGGAAGCCGAACGGACTTCCGGGAACAGAATCCATTCGACTTCCGAGGCATGGCAGTACTAGATCCTCTCTGGTCCGTTTTTATAACCTCTGCTCCCCGTAAGCTGCCTCCCATCACACATGAGCTGTTAAGCTGCCCTATTTATGGAAGCTTTTAATGTTTAACAGACCACTGTATTTTAATATTTTGTTGGAAGCCGCCCAGAGAGGCTGGGGAAACCCAGCCAGATTTTTTTTTGGGGGGGGGTATAAATAATAAATAGTAATAATTATTATTAGAAGCGCGCCTCAGCACAGCAAAGTATCCTGCAATTATGGCACACTCAAGGGCGGTCGAGGGCTTCGAAATAGCTGGCCCAGCCCAGTTCTGCCTGGCACCCGGCTGCCAATTCTCCCAAGACCGTCCCGGATTACAGGTGAAACTCGGAAAATTAGAATATCGTCGAAAAGTGCATTTATTTCAGTAACGGAACTTAAAAGGTGAAACCAATATATGAGATACAGTAGATGCATGACATGCAAAACAAGATATGCCAAGCCTTTATTTGTTGTAATTGTTATTATTTGTTTTATTACTGTGGAATTTCCAAAAGAAAGCATTTGTAAAAATTAAAAGAAAAATAAATAATAATAAGTTGCATTACTGAAATAAATGCACTTTTCGAGGATATTCTAATTTTCCAAGTTTCACCTGTACGTATTTCTAATAGTATAACCAAATTCAGTCATTTTTGATAAAGCTGTAAAAGCTACTCTGAAAATTTATTATTCCAAAAATGAAATTTTCATCTGGTGGTAAGTATTAAGATTATACCAGCAAAAAAATGAGTCTTTCTGTAAAGAGAGAGAGAGATTTAAATCAAGTCTTACTGACTAGTGATTTAAATCAAATCTACCCTGGCTTTTGTTAGCGCTATTCTTGGGTGGTGCAGACAAAACAGTTCTTCTTCTTCTGGGCGGCCAGTCTGGAGAGGGAAGACTTTGATGGCAACTAGACAAGGATCGCGACTCGCTGAGCCAAGGTGGGGCATGGTGGCTTGTACTTTTAAAAAGAGGGCAAAGGAAGATGGGAAAGGGAGAGTTGGGGGGGGGGAAACGATAGGCATGTATACTAACAAACTTCAAATTTAGGTGCCATGGGAAACTGAGCATCCCAGGGCTCCTTGCTGATGTTGTCAGGGGGCGCAAGAATGCCAAAAGAAAGCAATCGAAAGGTTGGTGTCATTCCCCAGTCCGTGCTGTGTTTACACCGAGTTGCTTGCTACTTTTCTCAGTCTACCCAGCAGGGGTGGCCCCCACCCTGGTAGCTCCCCAGAGGTTGTTGGGCTACAAACCCCATCACCCTTGACCACTGGGCATGCTTGCTGAGGCGGGAGGTAGTTCAGCAACCGCCTGGAGGTGCCAGCGAGCCCTCTTAGCTCTGACCTACAGGGTTGCCACCAGGATAAAACGGCTGGGAGCCATGCCCCGCTACCCAGAAACCGGGATAACAACATGACAAGTAACCCATAGCTCAAAATAGCTCAATGCACCCGCCTGCATAAGAGGTTGCCCGTTGAGCTTCTGAATGAGTCACTGTTCTGCCTTGCCTGCCTCCGCTAAAGGAGTGGATACATGCGGCACATCAAGTGCGGCGAGAGCAAGTGAGAGGCGCAGCAAGGCGACACCCCCCCCTCGAGGATGCCTATCGCCTCCCTGCACGAGTCTCCGGTTTCAGACTCTTTTCAGAGTTTGGCCCCAAGCATGACCGAGTCGTTGGGACGGCTGCTGCTTCGGAAGCTGAGCTGAATGGCGCTTGCTGCCCAGGAAAGTGAGGACCGTATCCAACGAAGAGGCCTCCCCAGAGCAGTGACTCATTCAGAAGGCGATGGAGAGGGACTATCAAGGGCTTCAGATTACAACTCTCAGCCGCTCCAGCCAGTATGAAACTGGGGGCTGATGGGAGCTGTAGTCCAAAACCCCTGGGAGGCAAAGTTTGCTTTAAACAAGTAAACCTTGGGGGCTGTAGGTGCCCGCCCATATCCCCTCCAGGTTGGAGTTTACAACACAGGAATCCAGGTACAGCGGTACCTTGGTTGTCAAATTTAATCCGTTCTGGTAGTCCATTCAACTCCTGGAACCATCCAAAAATCAACACACGGCTTCCGATTGGCTGCAGGAGCTCCCCGCTCTCAATCGGAAGCCGCGCTGGACGTTCGGCTTCTGAAAAAAGTTCGCAAACCGGAGCACTCACTTCTGGGTTTGCGGCGTTCGGGAGCCGACCTGTTCGACAACCGAGGTACCACGGTATTAATGATAAAAATAACCAGTGCTTTTTTCTTTCAAAAAAATAATGTTTAGCGGTACTCTCATTTTGACTCAAGAAAACCACCATTTTATAGTTCAAATTGTGGAAAATAAAAACAGTAAACGGGCAAAAGTACAAAGATTCACAAGATGTTTAGGGGTATGCACCCCCCAAGAAAAAAAGCACTAATAATAATAATCATAATAATAATAAGCAATAATCAATAGTGATTCATTTGCACATTCTCAGCAAGAAGCAAAAAAGCAAAGTGCATGGCTCCTCCCCCCTTTTAATTATCAAAGTAGGCTCCCCCCCGAGTCCTAGCCCAACGCTAACCACTATGCTATCCTCCCTCTCAGCGGAAGGAACGCCAATTCTCTTCCCGCCTACCCACCGCCCAGTTCCCGTACGGAACGCCACGGACCCGGATGATAGAGTTGAGTTCCGGCGCCGTCACTTGCTTGGCTCGCTCAATGGCTCCGAGGACCTGCTGTTGATGCTGGAGAAATAGAAAGCAAATAACAAAAAAACAAACCAAAAAAACAAAACCACACACATATTCCACTGGTGGGGCAGGAAGGAGGTCCAGGAACAAGGGGTATAGCAAGGGATGCGTGGAGATAAAACGGACGGAACCGTTTCAAAGAGGGACTTGGGAGCAGTCGAGCCAAAATAAATGCCGGAGCGAGGACGATATTTGCCCGGGAGCCGGGATGTGGATTTCTCGAGCTCCTTTACACCCAGCCGTGTTGCAAGCAGAACGCCAGGTCTTCCCAAGACGTTCACCTCTGGCTCAGAAGTAGACTGAGCCTCTACGCATCAGCAAGGAGCCCTGGGGTGTGCGGTTTCCCATCATGCCCAAATACTCAGTCGGGATATCAGGCGCCCCGAAATCTAACCGTCCTATTGGAGAGGAAAGCCTGGGGTGTGTTTGTGAGCATGCAAGGAGCCCTGGGAGGTGCAGTTCCCATGGCACCCTATTGTCCCTGCGGAGTTCTCAGGTGCCCTGGGAAACTCAATTTCCCAGGAGCACTGGTGTCCGGCACACTGTTATGGGATGAAGGACAGGAGGCATTCGGGTTGGTAGGTAGAGAAGGAATGGGGTCGGTGCCCTGTCACACTCCCAATGATGTCACCAAGCCCAAAAGCAAGCTGAGCGAAGTCTGCCCTCCTTAGGAAAGATGAAGTTGCTAAAGAAAGTGGTGGGGGACATTTTTGTTTTTTCAGTGATGAAATCCACCCCTATTCTCCCTTGCACCCCCATTTGCAAGAAAGAAGGAGAAGGAGGAGGGAGAGAAGAGTTACCTCTTGGGAAAGATAGGGCAACACTTGAGCACAGATCCCGTTTAACCTC
Source organism: Zootoca vivipara (assembly GCF_965207765.1). NCBI lineage: Eukaryota > Metazoa > Chordata > Lepidosauria > Squamata > Lacertidae > Zootoca > Zootoca vivipara. Next base: position 91,246,835 of record NC_142589.1, on the reverse strand, counting down.
TTGACAATTTCGGCCTGAAATGGAAGACAGAAAGAGTCAATGTGAAGACAAAAAAGATTTCAGCCTCACATGGAAGACAGAAAGGTTCAACGAGAAGACAGAAGGAACACAGATTGAAAAGATGCCAACTCAGTCTTTCAAACACCGGGGTGGCAGCGGTGCAGGCTGGGGCTGATGTGAGGTGCAGCCCCAAACATCTGGAAGCACCAGTTTGGGGGGAAATGTACACTAGCCACTTTTGTGACTTAATCTCACCTCACCTATGAACTCACAAGCCTTATCTCTGGAATACAGGGATTGTAGACACTGGCTTATCTTACAAGGTCATCATAAACGTTTGACTTAGAGGATTTGATATCAGAAATATGGGATGTGGTATATACGGTGAAACTAACCAGCGTAAAGTCAGGGAAGGAAGACCACTTAATCTTTTTATTGGAAAACTGAATGCTTTCACCATTGATGCAAAAATCCCAGTATATTTTAAGAGAAAAGTGTGATCAAACTGCATTTTAGGAGGGAAAGGGTATGCAAAAATGAGTATTTTAAGGACAAAATGCACACAAATATGCATTTGTTTTTTTTGGGGGGGGGGAGAGCATTATTTTTTTAAGAAATAAATAAATTCTGCAGGCTCCTAAGTCAAAAACGGACTTGCTTCATTCTTCCCTACAGGGAGAGAACAGAGGGGCTGCTTCAGCTAACGGACACTGAGGTCTGGGGACAGGCTGAGTTAAGGGTAAATCGCCATGAGGACTAGAAAGCTACGCCTTACCTGTTTGTGCATTTCAATATTGAGCCCATAGGACATCTCGTAGTACTGGAAGGGGCAGAGGAAAATGGAGAGGAAGAGTTAGGATTTGAGGAAGGAAAACAACAACAGCGAAATAGGATCAGAATCACCTTAGCCTTCCCCTGGTCCTCACCTCCATCCTTCGGCTATTTCAGATACACCAACCCTGTACTTGGAAGTTCCACTTTGCTACCGTAATGAGACGTCCGTGAGAAAGAGTTTGCATGGATCAAGACTTTCAAGGCTCACCCCATATATAATCCAGATAACCACATGGCAGATCTCTGCGTCTCTTTGTTTTGTTTTGAACTAGGCTAATCATAGCAAATCATAGCAGCAGCAGCAAAAGATAAATTCATTTGGCCGGAATAGACTTGTTCCGCTGGTGAAATGTTTCGTGCCTGCGGGGCACCGTTAAGAATCGCGGAGTTGGAAGGGGAACCTCTCCCCCCCCCCCCCGAGGATCATCTAGCCCAGGCATCCCCAAACTTTGGCCCTCCAGATGTTTTGGACTACAATTCCCATCATCCCTGTTAGCTAGGGATCATGGGAGTTGTAGGCCAAAACATCTGGAGGGCCGCAGTTTGGGGATGCCTGATCTAGCCCATGGGTAGGCAAACTAAAGCCCGGGGGCCGGATCCGGCCCAATCGCCTTCTCAATCCGGCCCGCAGACGGTCCGGGAATCAGCGTGTTTTTACATGAGTAGAATGGGCCCTTTGATTCAAAATGGATCTCTGTGTTATTTGTGGTGCCTGCCTGGTGTTTTTACATGAGTAGAATGTGTGCTTTTATTTAAAGTGCATCTCTGGGTTATTTGTGGGTCATAGGAATTCATTCATTCCCCCCCCCAAAAAAATATAGTCCGGCCCCCCACAACGTCTGAGGAACAGCAGACCGGTCCCCTGCTGGAAAATTTGCTGGCCCCTGCGTCTCTAGCCCAAACACTTGCGATACGGGAGTTAAGACTCCCCGACAGACAGGCAGACAGCCAACCTCTGCTTATAAAACTCAAAGGGGTGTGAGCCCGCCACCTCCTGAGGAAGCCTGTTCCACTGGTGAACGGCTCTTACCGTCAGAAAGCTCTCCCTAGGGTTTAGTTGGAATCTCCCTTTCTTGCAATTTCAACCCGTAGGTTCGGGGCCCTGCCCTTTGGAGCAGCAGGAGATAAGCTTGTTCCCTCTTCCCTTCAGATATTTGATAGTGGACTCTCCTATCTCCTCTGTCTCCCCTTTCCCAGGCTAAACATTCCCAGCTCCTTCAACCGTTCCTCATTAGGCTTGGGTTCCAGACTCAACCTTCCAGCTTGTCAATATCCATCTTATATTAGACAGTACGTTTCTAAGCACAATTCAAAGTGTTGGTGCTGACCTTTAAAGCCCTAAACGGCCTCGGTCCAGTATACCTGAAGGAGCGTCTCCACCCCCATCGTTCAGCCCGGACATTGAGGTCCAGTTCCGAGGGCCTTCTGGCGGCTCCCTCACTGTGAGAAGCAAAGCTACAGGGAACCAGGCAGAGGGCCTTCTCGGTAGTGGCACCCGCCCTGTGGAACGCCCTCCCATCAGATGTCAAAGAGATAAATAACTACCAGACTTTTAGAAGACATCTGAAGGCAGCCCTGTTTGGGGAGGCTTTTAATGTTTAATAGATTTTTGTATTTTAATATTCTGTTGGAAGCTGCCCAGAGTGGCTGGGGAAACCCAGCCAGATGGGCGGGATATAAATAAATAAATATTATTATTATTAAGACAGATTTTAACTTTTTTGTGGTTCTATGAGGACGCTTGTACATCTCTCTTGCCATCCCTCAGCACCACCACCACTACAAATTTGCTCCAGAGTGTTAGGGGACGCTCCGGAATAGTTTGTTTTTTTTCAGGGGGGCACATAGAGGGGATCCAGACGTCCCACTGTGCAAGTGGATTTGCCGGTCAAGGTTTTAATCATACAATCCCATTTTATTTTATTTGGGGGGTGGGTGTTCTTGGAAACCACATTGCAAGCAAGGGCAGCCGTCCTCTTAAAGGAGGCAAATAGAAAAAAATTCCAAGCGAATCCAATTCCACCTTCATGAGGACTAGGACCTTTTTCAAAAAGGGAGATTCCTTCTTTGTGACTTCTATGCTGCCTCTGCAGAACCCTGCCGCACGTGGAATCAGCTGGTGGTTTGGCTTTTTCTCCTATTTTTCGCTTCGCTCTCACTACCCCCACCCACTTTCTATAGCTGATAGTTTCCTGGGAGATGCAGATAAAATTCATCTCCCTCTTATCTCGCCCTTCCAGGGGAAGCGCCAACGCTCGGCTGGAGCTCTGGAAATCTTTTCAGCCGCCCTTAATGACACCTTGGCGGAGGGAAATAAAAAGCCATCGGACTGGAATCACACACACACACAATCCGCTCAGCCTAAATGACGCTAATTGAAAACCTTTCAATAACCGTTTTGCAAACAAAAGCACCAATTTGGGGCGCTGAGCGAAATTCCACCCCAAGAGGTCCCACCAAACATAGCCCCACATGCTCTCTTTAAGTTTCTAGTCCTTAAGACTAGCAATCCAATGCTTTATCCCCAAGCCGCTATTTCTATCCTACCGAATCTGACCCTCCTTCCCTTTTCAATACCCCACTTCCCTTCCCTTTTGTCTTCTTTTTTGGTTGGCAGACGACAACACACTTTAACCTTTCCAAAAAGTACTCTCTTTTTTTGGGTTATAAAATTTATTCATTTTCAATAACAATCTTCCAATGAGCGACAAATCAAATCAAATCAGTCCAAATTGCAATAATAACAAGACACCAATTATATATTCCAATTATAAAAAAATTCTTGGGACTTCCCATGTTCCAAATGTCTAGAGATAATCATCCTCAATCATGTCTCTGCATTTTCGGTATTTTTCAAATTCAAAACTAATATTATCCATCCTTTTAATAACCTTATAATATCGAGACCAAATCCCTGCCGCAAGAAAAGGGGAATCACAGGTCCAGGAACTCTGCTTCCTGCCCCAAATGCTTTGCCTGACCGGAAATGTTGTCATGGAACCACGGAATTGTAGAATTGGAAGGGACCCCGGGTGGTCATCTACCCCAACCCCCTTGTGAGGCAGGAATCTTACTGGCCCGGTGTGGGACTCAAACCCACAGCCCTGAGATTAACAAGTCTCCTAGAATTCTGATCGTGCCTCTTGCTTGCCTGGGCAGAGATGGGGTGTAATAATAATAATAATATTTATTATTATTATTATTTATTTGTACCCCGCCCATCCGGCTGGGTTTCCCCACAGGGCAGGCACCACCACCGAGAAGGCCCTCTGCCTGGTTCCCTGTAGCTTTGCTTCTCGCAGGGAGGGAACCACCAGAAGGCCCTCAGCGTCTCCACCCCCATCGTTCAGCCCAGACACGGAGGTCCAGCTCCGAGGGCCTTCTGGCAGTTCCCTCCCTGTGAGAAGTGAAGTTGCAGGAATCCAGGCAGAGGGCCTTCTTGGTGGTGGCACCCACCCTGTGGAACGCCCTCCCGTCAGATGTCAAGGAAGCAAACAGCTATCTGACTTTTAGAAGACATCTGAAGGCAGCCCTGTTTAGGGAAGTTTTTAATGTTTGATGTTTTATTGTGCTTTTAATTCTGTTGGCAGCCGCCCAGAGTGGCTGGGGAGACCCAGCCAGATGGGCGGGGTATAAATAATAAATTATTATAATATTATTGGTACAGTTCAGCGCCCCCCCCCCCGGTGCTCTTGAACAAACTGTACCAAAAACCAAACAAACCACACACTTGCTACGGAACGATGAGGACTGGAATCTTACTTTTACTTTTAAAGGGCTCCATGGTACATGGCTCCTGCTTCGCACTGCAGAAGCCCCAGCCAGCTTTGACAATACAATGGGTCTTGTGGTCCGAGCTGAGCTTTCCAAGGGAAGGAGGAGTTAAAAGCAAGCACCCCCAAACTTCGGCCCTCCAGATGTTTTGGGACTACAACTCCCATCATCCCTAGCTAACAGGACCAGTGGTCAGGGATGATGGAAATTGTAGTCTCAAAACATCTGGAGGGCCGAGTTTGGGGGTGCCTGAGTTAAAGGCTAGTTTGAAAACAGTGTCACCCGTCAGGGCATTGATCTTGTGTCCGCCCCCCAACCCCTTGCGGCTTTCCCATCTCTCGCCCATGCCCCCTCCTCTGCGAGCGCTCGGCCACGAGTGCGAAACATACCATCACGTAGTGGCGCTGCATCTCCGACTTCTCGCTGGCGAGCTTGTCGCACTCCAATTTTAGGCTGCAGGTTGGGTTGGGGGGAAATGAGCGCAATGGAGGAACAATAGGGGGGGGGAGAAAGAGAGAGATCACCGCTAAGAAGAAGAACAACAACACACCTTTTACATCTAAGAACGGACATCCTATAAAATATCACCAGGAGCCGCCTTCCGGAATCCCTGCTCTGAGGTCGTTTTCACATGCCTGATTTTCAGATACCGGTGCTCCTCTGAGCCCCCAAATCACGCCGCTGCTATAGCAATCGAGGGCCGCCTGCAGGGGAGGGGAGACTTTCCCAGCCCAAGGGCCGGATTCCCTCCTGGGCAAGCTTCCAAGGGCCGCCTGCCAATAGCAGACAGGGCAAGAAGCCAAAATGTGTGGGGTGGTGAGTAACCAGAAGCTTTTCCGTTAGGAATTACGGGTACCAATATACCAAAGGAGCAGGAAATACTTTTTATGTATGGAACAACAGCTGCCCAGATGCTACTAGCCCAGAGATGGAAGGAAGATAACAGTCCCTACCAGAGAAGAATGGCAAACCAAGCTGATGGACTATGCCGAGATGGCAAAACTCAGAAACCAAGAGGATAAAACACTAGGAAAAAAATTATAAGTTACTTAGGAGGCCACTGTAAGCAGATGGAAACGAGAGCAGGGTTTTGATTTCACTTGTAGTGCAGGAATTATTATGGAGAATATGGTTTGGCATAAAAATTGGAGTATGGATGAATATGCAGTTGTAGATGTTTAAAATGAGACTCCGTGGAGGGGAAGTCCAGAGATTCAGAGAATCTCTTTATATAGATATGTGGGTCTTTTTTGTTTCGTTTGTCTGTACTTTGTATTTGTAAAAATCAATAGAAGTGATTTCAAAATAAATAAATTAATCCGTTTTAACCACCGCAGGCTGGTTCCTACACAGACATGTCAATCTATCCTCCATCGAGGGATGCAAGCGGAATAGTTGGAAGTAAAGCACACAGCTTAGGTTCGGGGGTGTGGCTTAGGAAGAGGGGCGTGGCCTTGGGAGAATTGCAGGGGGCCTGATCGTGGCGTCCAGAGGGCCACATTTAGTCCTCAGGGCTGAGGCTCCTCATCTCTCCTGTGATTTATTATTATTATAATAAAAAACTGACGTAACCATTAATAAGAACTTGCCGTTTTCCGCAAAGGGAGTCAAATCGAAACTTGCCTGTGGTACTGAGCTTGCAGCAGCTGAAACTCATCCTTAATCCGGTCACAGGAATCTGACGTTGTGAACTTCAATTGCTGGGGCAAGTGCGAAGAACCCTGGAATATAACCATTATTTTAACCATTTGGCAACGGCAGAGATGGGTAATAGGCAAGCTTGGAAGAAGATCTTCCCCCATCTTCCTTACTTAACCCAAGGAACGAAAACCAGGGAAATAATTAGGCACCGAATTATCTCCCTGTCCCCAGCCAGGTTTCCGTAAAACCTCTTGCCCCGCCATCACACAAGGGGAGGTGGATACTGTGCTGCTGGGAATGTGTGACGTCACAGATCAATAGGTGCTGATTCCAGATTTCGAACTCCAAATTGGTGGAAGCTGTGGGGAAGAGTGTTTCCTCCCCATCAAATTTGCTGGCGTCTATGAGTACAGTCAACAGCGGCAGTAGTAAATATATGCTATGTACGGTTAAAAATCTTGCGATTCCTGCACTGCAAAGAGGCCACACTATATATACGGTATATATTATGTGTTGTATAATGCACTGCTTGCAAAAGCCAGGATGTTGTAGCAGCAAGCGGTCCAGACTATTCCCTGGGAAACCAAAGTTTGAATCCCCACTTGGGCTGTGACCTCGGGTGCCAGCCACAGACCCTCAGCCTAACCTACCTCACAGGGTTGTTGCGAGGATAAAATGAGGAGAATCATGCATGCCACCTAGAGCTCCTTGGACGAAAGTTGGGATATAAATGCAACTACTGTACTACTAATAATGGGACGTGGGTGGCGCTGCAGTCTAAACCACAGAGCCTAGGGTTTGCCGATCAGAAGGTCGGCGGTTCGAATCTCCACGACGGGGTGAGCTCCCGCTGCTTGGTCCCAGCTCCTGTCAACCTAGCAGTTTGAAAGCACGTCAAAGTGCAAGTACATAAATAGGTACCGCACCAGCGGGAAGGTAAACAGCGTTTCCATGCGCTGCTCTGGTTCACCAGAAGCAGCTTAGACATGCTGGTCATATGACCTGGAAGCTGTCTGCGGAAAAATGCCAGCTCCCTCAGCCTATAGAGCGAGATGAGCGCACAACCCGAGTCGTCCGCGACTGGAACTAATGGTAAGGGGTACCTTTACCTTTACTACTATTAATAATAATAACAGATTGCAGTTTGGGTCCCTTCTAACTTTATGGTTCTATGGTCTCTGTGTCAGGGGCACAACCTAAGGGCCAGATTCCTTTTTAGTCAGGCTTGCGGGGGCCGCATGCCAGCAGGGTGGGGGGCAGGGTGGCGCAACGGAAGTTAACGTTCCTCTCTGACCTCACATCCACGGAAGAAGCATTATCAGGATTCGACGGACAGATTCTAGCTGGGCCAAAATACCCAAAGGAGGTGAAAGCAGGCTCGATGAAAGGTGGGGCCCTTGTGGGCCAGGCCAAGGCAGCTGGAGGGCCGCTTTCAAGGTTCTCAAACCCTGACTCAACACAGCTTCCCAGATTTCAGGACACTCCTTGCAAGTGTGTATGGAAGTCCTGGGCTGCCCAGATGACAAAACCCCCCTCTCTGCTTCAAAGATGGGGTCCAAAGGAAAGCCGAGCAAGACGTTTGGCACCAGTTTGGGTGCAGGAGTTGCTGGAAGGAGGCGGACAAGATGCCATCCAACCGCCTTAGGGACTCCGCTCCAGATTTGTGTAGGGTTTATTCCTGAGCCTTTTCTTCTCCCGAAGATATCCCGCAAAGTAGCAGAGGTTTAGGGTCAGAGGTTTCCTTCTGCGGGATGGGCTCCCTTCCCAGGTGGACAAGCCCTACCTGCCCCTCACTTTACAGAAACCGCCTCCTTGACCGATGGACACACTCGTGGTCTCATCCGCTCCATCCTGTCTTTGCATGCAGGGAAAGCCCCTAACTCAGCGAGGGCCTGAGACCCATCAGCTCCCCTCCCCTGGTTTAGCCGGCCATTGGAAGGCATTTCCTGGGATTGTGGCTGCTTCTGGGAGCCGCAGGTGAGAGCCGAGTGCAGGGTGGGGACCAAAGGTGAGCGAACTACCCCAGGAGGAGCACGACGTGCCCCCCCCACCAGAGGTAACTGCCCCTCCCCTTACAGCCCAGGCTGGGTTGGGTATACCCCCTACCCGAATCTGGAGAGCCGCTGCCAGTCTAATGGTCAGCCACACTGAGCTAGATTAACAGCACAAGATTCCTATTTGCTTCTCACTCAGAACCATGAGGACTGGTGTCTTGGGTTATACTTGTGGGGAGGAGACCCCGCTCCGTGGAAGAGCACCTGGCTTGCCTTCAGACGGGCCCAGGGGTGACCCCCTCCCCACTGTAGCATCTCCAGGAAGGGGGATGGGAGAGAACTCTGCCTGAAAGCCTGGGAAACCACTGCCAGTCAGAGCAGCCAGATGGGACCTTGGATCTGACTCAAAAGTGGGGCAGCGCCCCGTTTTCCCTATTGGGTGTGTGTGTGTGCAAATTTCCACCTCACCAAAAGCACTTCTAAAGCGAATTCCTGGAAAGAATCTCCTTGCTTCTGGTAGTCCAAAACGCCCAGAGAGCTCCCGGTTTGGCGAAGGCAAGCGCAGCCAGCAGAATCAAGCAGCAGGGGTTTTTAACCCGAACTATGCTATCCAAAGACGTGATTCTGCGATCCCAGGAAGCTGGCTGGTCATTGCTTCCGGAAGGAGGGGGTGGTGCTGGATGTAGCAGGGGGTCTTCATACATAGCAGGAGGTTGTGTGTCCAAAACACCCCCCCCCCCATATTTAATTTTATTTTGAAAAAGCGTTTGCACGGAAATCTAGCTCATCAGGAAGAAGACTGCAGCCTGGCTTGCTAGTTTTCTATAGGAGAGGAGCCTGGTTTTATTTTGTCAGAATGTTTAGGGGACCCAAACCTGCTGTGCTTCAATAAGGGGGGGGGAGCCTTGCTGCACATCCCTATGTAATCTCGATCCAATCTGCTGCCTTTCAAGGCTCCACCCCAGCACCTTTAGATCCAGATATTTTGGATATTTTAGTTACTTACTGCATTTCTCTCCCTTTTTCCTGTCAAAGGAGCTCAAGGTGGCAAAGGGGTTTCTCTCCCCCATCCTCATTTAATCCCAAGCAACAGTGCTGAGAAGGAGCGGCTGAGCAGAGAGAGCTTCCTGGCCAAGTGGGAGAATTTGAACCCTGCTCTCTCCCCAGGTCCCAGCCTGATGCTCTAATCACAACTTCACAATAATATGGCTAAACAATAATATAGCTAACACAACTATTTCACAACCCTTCATTCAGTCTTGAGATAAACTTGCAGCTTTGTTAAAAAACAAAACCTCACTTTTAAAAAATTACCTAATGTGCAAATCGCCTTGAGGAAACGAGTAAATCAAGGGCGATAATAATAATAACGATGATGATAATAATAATACTAACTTGTTTGCTATGCAACCCTTCACCCAAGGGTGTGTGTGTGTGTGTGTGTGTGTGTGTGTGTGTAACAGCACTAAAAACAACCCACTCTCCTCCAATAGCTCACAACCCCCACAGGTGGACCCCAACAAACCCCCCTCCACTTCCTGAGCCAAATGCCAGCCTGGAAACTTTCTCTCCCCTGCCGCCCCCCCCCCCGGCCAGCCCTGGACACGTGCAGGAGGAAGGCAACAGCCGCTCCCCTCTCTCACATGATCCGGCCTGGGGAGTTTCCCTTCAGCACCCCAACCTCCTCCATGCACCCCAACCTCCTCCCCCCTTCCCCCTACTTGCACTACAATCCTCCCAATGCTCTCCTTGACACCCCTCTCCCCTCCCTGCCACCCAAACCCTCACTCCTCCCCCAAATTTCCCCTCCGGCGCCCCAACCTCTACCTGCCCCCTTGCTCTCTTTACAACCGATTCCCCTTCCGCCTGGCACCCCGGTCCTCCCCTCTGGGCACCCCGATCCTTCCCCCTTTCCTTAGCACCCTAACCCCATCCTTCCTTCTCTGGCCACCCCAACCCTCTACCCCGACATCTCAGACTCCCCATTACCCCCTCAAATTCGCTTCCCCGGCACCCAACCCCCTCCTAATCTCCTCTCCTTCCTCGATCCCTCTCCCCTTTGCACTCCGCCCCTCTCCTCCCGGCAACCCAACCCACTCCTTCCTTGGACCGCAACCCCCCCTCGCCCCTTAGACTCAGCACCCAATCGCTCTCCCCCTGGCACCCCGCCCTTCCCCACCCCTCCCGGGCACCCCAATCCCTCGCGCCCTCGCCCTCCTTGCACCCAACTCCCTTTCCCTCGCTTCTCCCCCCCCCGCCCCCTCACCGAGTGCCGGCTTTGAGGAAACATCATGTCAGGCCCCGATCCGAGGCGCAGGGCTGCGGCGGCGGATCCGGAGCGCGCTTCCTCCCCCTTGCGCCAAAGGCGTCCGCAAAGCAGGCCCGGAGCGCGCGCGCCTTCTTCCCCTCGCCTCCTGGCTGCTCCGGCGGCTCCTTCCTCCGCCCGGCGGCCTCTGCAAGCGGCAGCAGCAGCAGCTCCGGAGGGGGAAAAGAAGAGGGGGAGGAAAAGGAAAAAGAAAAAGAAAAACCCCAAAACCTCGCGAGGCGCACGGCCTCCTTGCTTGCTGCGCCTGGGCAGGGAAGCAGGGCCCCGGAGATGCGTCCTTGGCGAGGTTGGGCGCAGACGCACACGCGCGCCCCTCTCTTTCCGCTCCTTTCACTCCCGATCTCGCTTCTCCTCTCGCTCCAGGTCGTGCTGACCGCTCTCCCCGGCTCCGGATGCGACCCTCCCCGCGGCCTCAGGCCTGGCCCGAGCGGCGCAGCGCTTTGCCAAAAGGAGACGGACACCCGTGCGCGCCGCTCCGCCTTCCCCAGCTATTGTTTAATGGCGGCTGCGGAGGCGCCTCTCCTCTCCTGCGGCTGAGCGCCAGCACCACCTGCCGTCGGGCCGCGGCATCTCCGAGGACGCGCACCCACAGCAACACCCCCAAAAAATTACAACCCCCCCCCCAACCACCACCCCGCCAGCCATGGATGTATGTGCAGGATTAGGGCGCTAGGAGGAGAGGGTCGGGGTGCTAAGGGAAAGAGACGCTTGGAGAGGCAGCGGAGATATTCTGTTGTTCTGATTTTGTGTGCTCTGTTGGAAGCTGCCCATGCCCAGTCAGATGGGCTGGGTAAAAAAAATTATTATTATTATTATTATTATTATTATTATTATTATTATTATTATTATTATTACCACTTTTAACTATTTGCTTTTATTTTTCTTTAAGTCTTATGTGCCTTATTTTAAATTCATGTTTGTATCTTATGCTAGTCTGTGGCAGTAATAAAGTTTGCAATAATAATAATAATTTTATGTGAGTTATAACCACTTTTAACTATTTGCTTTTCTCCCTCTCTTCTTTAAGTCTTATGTGCCTTATTTGATCTCCATGTTTGTATCTTATGCAAGTCTGTGACCATAATAAAGTTTGTAATGTTGTAGTAGTAATAATAATAATATTAATAATAATAATGGGGACGCGGGTGGCGCTGTAGTCTAAACCACTGAGCCTAGGGACCTGCCAATCAGAAGGTCGGCGGTTTGAATACCTGCGATGGGGTGAGCTCCTGTTGCTCGGTCCCAGCTCCTGCCAACCTAGCAGTTCAAAAGCACGTCAAAGTGGAAGTAGATAAATAGGTACCACTCCGGCAGGAAGGTAAAAGGCGTTTACATGTGCTGCTCTGGTTTCACCAGAAGCGGCTTAGTCATGCTGGCCACATGACCTGGAAAAACTGTCTGCAGGCAAACATCGGCTCCCTCGGCCAGTAAAGCAAGATGAGCACCACAACCTCAGAGTCGTTCGCGACTGGACTTAACTGTCTTCTTCTTCTTCTTCTGCTTCTTATTATTATTATTAACAACAACAACAACAATTTTATGTGAGTTATAACCACTTTTCTTTGGTTTTCTCTCTCTCTTCTTTAAGCCTAAGCCTTATTTTATCTCCATGTTTGTACCCTATGCTAGTCTGTGACCGTAATTAAGTTTTTAATAGTGGATTAATAATAATAATTTTATGTGAGTTATAACCACTTTTAACTATTTGCCTTCATTTCTCTCTTCTTTAAGTCTTGTGTACCTTATTTTATTTCCATTTTTGTATCTTATGCTAGTCTGTGGCAGTAATAAAATTTGTAATGTATTATTATTATTATTATTATTATTATTAGACTGGAAGTGAACACCTGCTGGCAGGCAGGATAATGCTGCTGACTGGAACCTTGTTTTGCATGTTTTTGTATTTTAATATTTCTGCTGGAAGCCGCCCAGAGTGGCTGGGGAAACCCAGCCAGATAGGCGGGGTATAAATAATAAATTATTATTATTATTATTATTATTATTATTATTATTATTATTATTATGGGGGTAATGCCAGCCCTTCATCCAATACAAAATGAGATCGCAAGAATACATAATGAAACAAAAACAAGAATGAAAACAAACCAATAGCACACACCCTCCAGGAAACACATCTAAAAGGCCACAGATATGTAATGAAGGCGACAGGCGAGCCTCTCTGGTGAGAGCATTCCACAAATAGGGAGCCACTCTCAGGGTCGTGGGTTCGAGCCCCACGTTGGGCAAAAGATTCCTGCATTGCAGGGGGTTGTATTATATGGCCCTTGTACCTTCCAACTCCTTGTCCATGGAGTTTTCTTGGCAGGGATACTGGAGTGGCTTGCCAGTTCCTGCTCCAGGTGGATCACGGTTAGTCAAAACTCTCCACTATGACCTGTCCATCTTTGGTGACCCTGAACGGCAATAGCTCATAGCTTCTTGGAGTTATTCAAGCCCTTTCGCCATGACCCATGAAGACCAAATCTCTCCATTCTGAAGGAAATCAGCCCTGAGTGCTCATTGGAAGGACAGATCCTGAAGCTGAGGCTCTAATACTTTGGCCACCTCATGAGAAGAGAAGACTCCCTGGAAAAGACCCTGATGTTGGGAAAGATTGAGGGCACTAGGAGAAGGGGACGACAGAGGACGAGATGGTTGGACAGTGTTCTCGAAGCTACGAACATGAGTCTGACCAAACTGCGGGAGGCAGTGGAAGACAGGAGTGCCTGGCGTGCTCTGGTCCATGGGGTCACGAAGAGTCGGACATGACTAAACAACTAAACAACAACAACCTTCCAACTTTATTATTTTATGAATTGGTACCTTAATTCTGATTCATGTTTTCCTCTGCCCTCCTAGCCCCTTTCTTCTTTTTCCAATTCCCAGTTATCCACATAAGTTTGCCATTTAAGTTCAATTATCCAAATTCTGTATACAGTTGCGGGCTTTTTTTTTTAAAAGGAAAAACTCGTGAAAATTCATCAGCATTTTAATGTGAATTTCTTGTGATACACACTTTTTGTATGCAATGTGCTGAATATTCACATTTTCTGCAAAGCAATTTGCCCTAAGATTATGCATTTTGGGTATGCTTCCCCCTCCCCCTTTAAAACTATTATATGCATTAATAGACACACTTTACTCCCATTATGTGCATTCACACGCACATGACTTGGCTGGAGACGTGAATTGCAAAAATTGGAGAAATGTGAACTTTGGGAAATGGCTGTGTTTTGGTTTATGCATTGTTTTAGAAAGTGTAGGTTCAGCTTTCAATCCAGGCTGAATGAAATATCTCCTCCATCCCTACAATAGATCATAACCCGCAGCCTAGAGGAGTTTGTTTTGTGAAACGGTAAATCATGAAATGTTGTGTGCAATTTTGGGGGGTGCCAAGGTCTCTCGGAACAGTGTCCAGGAATCCTAGACGAAAGAAAATAAAAAAATTCCTTCCAGTAGCACCTTAGAGACCAACTAAGTTTGTCACTGGTATGAGCTTTTGTGTGCATGCACAAAAAAAGCTCATACCAATGACAAACTTAGTTGGTCTCTAAGGTGCTACTGGAAGGAATTTTTTTATTTTGTTTCGACTACGTCAGACCAACACGACTACCTACCTGTAACCAGGAATCCTAGAGGTTAGAATAGTCTTTTGGAGGCTGATGAAATGCACAGAGGAAACCCTTTAGAAATGGGATAGAAACCTTCCCTGTTGGCTGAGAGTACGACGTCCCACATTCCTCAACCTCAAGAGGCTTGACCTGACCTTGTCCCAAAATGCAGGTTCCAATGGCAGGTCTGTGGGGCTCTAGGAGGAAGAGCCAGAGGAATCATCTAAAGCAGAGGTGGCTGATATTTTGGCCATCCAGATGTTGATGGACTTCAACTTCCATCAGCCCTCACAATTGGCTAAACTAGCCAGGACTGATGGGAGTTGGAGTCCAACAACATTTGGTGAGTCACAGGTCCCCCTCTCTTGATCTAAAGGAGGACCTATGGAACCTGATGCTATCCAGATGTTTGGACAGTCTTTGTCTCTCCAGCTGTTGCTGGACTCCAGCATCTGGGGGCCACAGGTCCTCCATGCCTGCATTAGGGGAAGGAAGGGAGAAGAAAGGAGCTGCTTGAGGGAGCTGGAGGTCTGTGGAGCTCAGGGAGAGAGTTCCAGGAATATGGGGATATCGAGAGAGAAGGGGCAGAATGGGTTTAAAGGAGAGGAAAGGACTTTGGGTCACCTGAGGACAGGAGACCTGGAGGAGCAAAGATCCCGGGAAGAGGGCTGCTGGGAAACAAGGGTGGAAACAAGGGGGTAAGAGGGTGAGAGGAGGGATTTTCTGTAAGGGGATGGGAGGCAATGAAGGCACTTGCCCAAACACCATCCTGTATAAAACATCTGACAGATTTTCCTTTTTCGCAGCCATCTCTGTGTGTGTTTTGTTGCAGAATGCAAGCCAAGCAGGTTATTCATGCAAGCAGAAGCATTAGAACAAGAAGAAGCCACAATGTCACTGCAGTTGCTTCTTCTGTTCACAATTTCATGGTTTTATTGATCCAATCAAGGTAGTGGGCGACGCGAGCGTAAACTGCTGGAGGGCAGGGAAAGACATACGAGGCGATTCCTTGTGCCACACCATCGCACACCAAGGGGCCACCTGAGTCACCCTGTGGAGAGGAGAGAGAGAACAAAGATGGCAGCTGGGGGAAGATTTGGATCCACATTGTGGCCAACTCTCGTGCTTGAACCAGGGCAAACTGCCAAGTTACTGTTGGTTGGAGATATCTTGGTGGACATTTCCCCTGATATACACATTTTAGAGGACAATGTCTTTCTAATCAAATGCATTTTTGTACATAGTTGTACATAGTTTTACCAATATATGCATTTATATGTGCTCTGTCTGCTAATGCATTCCTTTATGTATATATTATTTGAGTGGATAACTATTTGGCCATTATAAAAGATAACCGATTTTCAGTTCTGCTAATAGTTCAGAAAGCATAAATGAGCTCTGCTTGTGTTTAAAATGAGGATCAGACCCAGGGCAGCATCCCATGATACTATGAGACACAACAAGTGTTGATTTCAGTGGGTCTGCTCTCAGTAGGACATAGGGCTCGCTTGTCCCGTCTGAGCAGTTTCCTTCTTGCCCCACTCCTTTTCCAGGGAAAACCAGCTCTTTAGCTCTAAATCGGAACAAACAGCAATCTGCAGAAAACTCCTTTCTTGTTTGCTCCGATTCAGCTCCTCAGAGCGGTTTTCTCCTGGAAAAGCAGCGTGACAAGAAGAATTGTGCAGGAGCCTTTAGTAGGATGCAAGCCTAAATAACTCTAGCTTCCCTTTTAGGGACCCTTGGAGCCCCTGTGAAGCATAGAAATGAATAGCATCATTCGACATCCACCCCTGGGAACTGGCATACATTCTATGAAGCCACTGGGTTGGTCAGGCCAGGAAGGGGCATAGCTAGCTGCTCTGGCACCCGGAGCAGTGGGGGCGGGGTGAGCTGCCCACAGGGGCCCCACAGCGATGCAAGCATGGGGGGGGGGGCTGGGCAAGCCACCCAGGGGAGCGGTGCCACGATCCACCCAGGGAGGCGCTGCAGAGAGCTGCCCACAGAGTCCGTCTGGCAGACATAAACCCCACACTGCCGTTTTGGGCAGTGTGGGGCCCCAAGCCACCGTGAAACTCCCAGGAGAGAAGAGTGGCTCAGGCATGCTTCTGGCCAGGGCCCATGGTAAGTGCTTCCCCCCGTGGTGTGCCATTCTGTCACCCCTCAGGGATGACACCCGGGGTGAAGCACACACCCCGTATCCCCCTTCCTACGTCCCTGAGACCAGGTATAAGTAGACCAGCATCTGCCCATGTATCTTCTGCTGGAGAGAAGGATCCCTTAGAAGGGTGGGATCCATAACTGGGGAATGCGTGCAGCTCCCCCACCTCTGATCCTGCCACTCACTGCTTCTGCTGACTCTCACCTTGAAAACAGTCCCTGGCTTGTCGAGTCTCCCAGCACAGACCTTCCCACCATCGATGTTAGGATACAGTATCCCGTAGTGACTACAGTCAGAGATGGTGACATTGGTCTCATATAGTGTGTCTGGTGACCAGTCTGTGTAAACTCGGCCCCATCCTGCCACACTGCAGGGGGTCCCATTGGAGAGGTCACCTTTGGAGTTGGGTAAGTTCAGGATGTCAACATATTCATCCAGAGTAGCCTTGGAATTCAGCTGCGGAAGGAAGAGATGGGAGAGAGCTCATTGATTTAGTGCTGCTCAAGGAAGTCATTGGGGAAGTCTGGTGCCTCTAAAATGGGGCACTTTTTTGGGGGGGGAGTACCAGACTGTATTAATAATACTGAATGATAATAATACAGTATGGGTAGTATTAATGGCCCACATTCAACTAGTTAAGGGTCCTGAAACTAAGACCCGGGGGCCAGATGCGGCCCAATTGCCTTCTAAATCCGGCCCACGGATCGTCTGGGAATCAGCATGTTTTTACATGAGCAGAATGTGTCCTTTTATTTAAAATGGGTTATATGTGGGGCCTGCCTGGTGGTTTTACATGAGTAGAATGTGTCCTTTTATATATAATGCATCTCAGGGTTATTTGTGGGGCATAGGAATTCGTTCATATTTTTTCCCCAAAATATAGTCCGGCCCCCCAAAAGGTCTGAGGGACAGTGGACTGGCCCCCTGCTGAAAAGTTTGCTGACCCCTGAACTGGATGGTTGTACCAGCAAGAGTCTTCCGAATGCGATGGGGCTTCTCCACTGCACCCCCCACCCCCACCCCACCTGCTTTGTGGCAAACATTTCAATACTAAAAGAATACAACTGAAACCACTTTTAGAACAATATTCTGAAAATTAGATAAAAGCTCCTACAAGCAATTGCCTACTCCGAATTTAATGATTTCAGGGCTGTCCCAGACGGGACGTTCGGTCACCCAATGCCAGGGTAAACTGCCCATTGTCTAGTTCATTATGCTGCACACATTGGGACAGAGGGAGACACTTGGCTCCTTCTGCCTTCAGGATCACTGACTTTGGGGGATAGATAGAAGGAGAGATTGCTTGGAGCAAAGCTACCTTGAGCAGACGGATATCGTTTGATTTGCTCTTTTTGTTATATCCAGGGTGCGCGTAGTTAGCCACAACGCTGAACACTTGCTGAGAGGGTTCTTTAAAGGAGATGTTATGTGCCCCCAAGGTGACACTATAGGTGCTGGAAACAGAGCATCAGTTAGTGTCCGAGATCCCAGGACTCAATCCCCTCCCGGCCCCCATGCAAAAGACCAGGCTCCACTCCATCCCTTGGCGCGTCCATGCAACCAGCTTGGCCCTTGATGGTTAGGGTGCCACCTGTCATGGATGCTTTAGCTGACCAGATGGCCCTTGGAGTCCCTTCCAACTGTACAGTTCTATGATTCTATGACCATCACTGCTAAAAATCAAGGAGGCATTTGTGATACTTACCGATTGCAGTGTGCAGCCGTCATTACCCACTGGGGTGCCACCAGGAATCCGCCACAGATCCAGCCCTTGGGATCCCTCAAGTAAGCCATGTAGGGTCTGGAGTGGGGCTTGGCTTTGTGCCCCCCAACAATCTGACTCCGCAATGGATCTGCAAGAACCGTATGCAGAGATCAGCTCCTGCTGCTCCTCCTTGCATGTTCCAGAGAGTCTCTCACACATTCAAAGTTATTGGGGGACAGAAGGGACAGGTCACCGTCCCAATGAGCTGACAATTGGTTTTCCTAGCAAGGAAGTTAGCGAAGCAAAAGTAAAGAGCAGCCATAAGAAGACCCCTTCATCCACTAGCTGAGGATTCTCCTGCACAGAATACCAAGAGTGGCTCATTTTGGAATTGAGATACGAGTCTCATAATGTCATTATTATGATTGGCGGACCAACTCTGCATTACAAAGGTGTCTGCTAGCAACATCACCCCTTCCACGTGGGAGTCCCTTGAAGACAACCACCGTGCCTGGGACAAAAGAGTCAAATTGTGATCAGAGGAGGAATGACCACTGGGAGGAGGATTTCAGAGAGAAGAAATGCCATGGTGCATCAATTGCCATTGTGCTTGTACTCACCTGTTTGAGCCAAGGAGACGGACAGCAGCAGCAGCAGAAGAGCCTGGCGGAGTCTCCACATCTTGATGCTTGCCAAGGACGGAGATGCCTGGCGCTTAACTCTTCAGTCTATTGACCCCTTAGCTTTTATGACCTCCACCCTCTGGATTCCACCTTCCCTAGGAAGCCACAGTCTAGACTTGAGATCTGATAGGCAGGCTTATCGTTTCTCGCTAGCTACGTGGCTAACGGCAATCAGATAGTAAGATATGGAGACTGGAGAAAATGAGAAAGGGGGTCATTCTGGAATTGGAGATTTTTAAAGCAAAAGTTTACGAAATCAGAGGAGTGAAGATAATTCATTAAAAGAAAATCAGAGACCAGCTTTCGGCAAACTCAAGTGGCTGTTTCCTCCTCCTCCTCCTCCTCCTCCTCCTCCTCCTCCTCCTCCATTAATTAAATTTGTATACTGCCCTTCTTTCTGACAGGACACTGGATTCCTAATGGTTTCTATGGTCACTTGGTTGAAAGGGGCAAAGAGACTTTTCTGTCTGTTTAGTGAACTGATTAAGAGACTCGAGGTGGAGGTGTTTCTGCGCTGAATTCATATGGTCTTACATGTCAAGGATTGATGAGAAACTGGATTCAGATGCACAAATATAGCATGGCGGACACCTGGCTTAATAGTAGTACATGTGAAAAGGATCTAGGGATCTTGGTGGACCACAAGCTTAACATGAGCTTAAATTGGACTCAGACCCCACACAAGCATACAAAAAAGAACTGAACAAGATTGTTAAGGAGCTACCCCTACACATCCAAGAACAGATCCTCACAAACACACAAGCGGAACCTCGACCAGGAACTTTCTATCTTCTACCTAAAATACACAAACCAGGAAATCCAGGACGCCCCATCATCTCAGGTTTTGGCACCATTACAGTGGGTGTTTCCGGCTATATGGACTCTGTTCTGAAACCATATGCTATCAGTGCTCCCAGCTACGTACGTGACACCACAGATTTTCTGAGGAAAATACAATCTTTGAACAATCTTCCTAACAATACTATACTAGCCACTATGGATGTGGAATCTCTATACACCAACATCCCACACAATGATGGTTTACAAGCCATAAGGAACACCATTTCAGATAAAACCATAGCGGACTTTGCTACCAAACTCGGCCACTTTGTCCTTACCCACAACCACTTCAAATTTGGTGATGACCTGTTCCTCCAGATCAGCGGCACAGCCATGGGCACCCGCATGGCCCCACAGTATGCCAACATCTTCATGGCAGATTTAGAACAACATTTCCTAGACTCCTACCCACTCAAACCTCTCTTGTACCTACGATACATTGACAATATTTTTATTATCTGGACACATGGACAACAGACCCTGGAAACCTTCCACCAGACATTCAATGACTTTCACCCCACCATCAACCTAACAATGAACCAATCTATGCAAGAAATACATTTTTTGGACACTACTATAAAAATACAGGATGGATGTATAGACACCACCTTATACAGAAAACCAACTGACCGACAAACATATCTCCATGCTTCTAGCTACCATCCCAAACATACCAAACAATCCATCGTATACAGCCAGGCCCTACGTTACAACCGCATCTGTTCCAACTCTACAGACAGAGAATCTCACCTAAGAGATCTACAGCAAACCTTTTTAGAACTAAAATATCCACCTGATGAAGTTAAACAACAGATCAACAGAGCCAGACTGATACCTAGAGAGAACCTGCTGCAAGACAGACCCAAAAAAGAAAATAACAGAACACCACTAGTCATCACATACAGCTCCCAAGTTAAAACAGTACAACACATCATCAGAGATCTACAGCCTCTCCTGGACAATGACAGCTCCCTTTCTCAAGCTCTGGGAGGAAGACCTTTCATTGCCTACAGACAGCCACCCAATCTTAAACAACTCCTCACCCACAATAATACAACCACCAGACTTAACATGGACACTGGTACCAGAGCCTGCAATAAACCCAGATGCCAACTTTGCTGCCACATACACCCGGACAACATCATTACTGGCCCCAACAACATCCAACATACCATCTCAGGACTATTTAATTGCTCATCTTCTAACATTGTGTATGCCATCAAATGCCAACAGTGCCCTTCAACTCTCTATATTGGACAAACAGGCCAAACCCTACGCCAAAGGATAAATGGACATAAATCTGACATCAGGAACCACAAGACAGAGAAACCAGTAGGAGAACACTTCAATCTCCCAGGACATTCTATACAAGATCTCAAAGCAGCTGTTTTATTACAGAAAATTTTCAGAAACAGACTGGAAAGGGAAGTTGCTGAATTGGAACTCATTACCAAGCTGAAAACCATGGAGCCACCTGGGATGAACAAAGACATAGGATTCTTATCTCATTATGCATGATCAAGCTATCTTTAGCACCTCAGCCCTTGCTTTTTCCCTGCAGGACCTATTGCAGTCGTTAACAGCCATCAACAGGTTTACCACTCCTATCAGCCCATCACCCATTCCCACCCACCCCCACCACCCTCTGAAAATACATAAGGGTCTGGCTCTTCTGTTTCAGTGTACTGTATCTGAAGAAGTGTGTATGCACACAAAAGCTCATACCAAAATAAAAACTTAGTTGGTCTTTTTTTTTAAGAAAAATCTTTATTGGTTTCAAAAAAGGAACAATAATGTACAAATGATTAAAAAGATATACAACAATAATAGAGATGTCATGTGATTATTCTCCCCCCCCAGCCCTCCCAACTTTCCCCCCTCCTATCCCTCCCTACCCCTCGTCCCTCAAGACTTCCTATCCTGTACTGGGCTTCTCCCTAATTTCCATATAAGATATTACACACTACCAGTCATGTTACACAAACTATCGATGACATATAGATGAAAATCGTTTACAGTTATACTTATGATAGAACCTTTAGATATCTGAGATCAGGTTTGGGTTTTCCATTTTATCTTTTATATAATTAATAAATGGTTTCCAAATTTTTATGGTTGTTTCTGAATCTGTTCCTTTGAGTTCTTCATATCTCGTCGCTAATCTATAATATTGTAGTACCTTGATTTGCCACTCCTCTCTACTGGGAATTTCTGAGGTTTTCCAATTTTTTGCAACTAGCAGCCTGGCAGCTGCTACTGCATAACTTGTTGTTGTTTAGTCGTTTAGTCGTGTCCGACTCTTCGTGACCCCATGGACCATAGCACGCCAGGCACTCCTGTCTTGCACTGCCTCCCGCAGTTTGGTCAAACTCATGTTCGTAGCTTCGAGAACATTGTCAAACCATCTTGTCCTCTGTCGTCCCCTTCTCCTAGTGCCCTCAATCTTTCCCAACATCAGGGTCTTTTCCAGGGAGTCTTCTCTTCTCATGAGGTGGCCAAAGTATTGGAGCCTCAGCTCCAGGATCTGTCCTTCCAGTGAGCACTCAGGGCTGATTTCCTTAAGAATGGATAGGTTTGATCTTCTTGCAGTCCATGGGACTCTCAAGAGTCTCCTCCAGCACCATAATTCAAAAGCATCAATTCTTCGGCGATCAGCCTTCTTTATGGTCCAGCTCTCACTTCCATACATCACTACTGGGAAAACCATAGCTTTAACTATACGGACCTTTGTCGGCAAGGTGATGTCTCTGCTTTTTAAGATGCTGTCTAGGTTTGTCATTGCTTTTCTCCCAAGAAGCAGGCGTCTTTTAATTTCGTGACTGCTGTCACCATCTGCAGTGATCAAGGAGCCCAAGAAAGTAAAATCTCTCACTGCCTCCATTTCTTCCCCTTCTATTTGCCAGGAGGTGATGGGACCAGTGGCCATGATCTTGGTTTTTTTGATGTTGAGCTTCAGACCATATTTTGCGCTCTCCTCTTTCACCCTCATTAAAAGGTTCTTTAATTCCTCCTCGCTTTCTGCCATCAAGGTTGTGTCATCTGCATATCTGAGGTTGTTGATATTTCTTCCAGCAATCTTAATTCCGGCTTGGGATTCATCTAGTCCAGCCTTTCGCATGATGAATTCTGCATATAAGTTAAATAAGCAGGGAGACAATATACAACCTTGTCGTACTCCTTTCCCAATTTTGAATCAATCAGTTGTTCCATATCCAGTTCTAACTGTAGCTTCTTGTCCCACATAGAGATTTCTCAGGAGACAGATGGGGTGATCAGGCACTCCCATTTCTTTAAGAACTTGCCATAGTTTGCTGTGGTCGACACAGTCAAAGGCTTTTGCATAGTCAATGAAGCAGAAGTAGACGTTTTTCTGGAACTCTCTAGCTTTCTCCATAATCCAGCGCATGTTTGCTATTTGGTCTCTGGTTCCTCTGCCCTTTCGAAATCCAGCTTGCACTTCTGGGAGTTCTCGGTCCACATACTGCCTAAGCCTGCCTTGTAGAATTTTAAGCATAACCTTGCTAGTGTGTGAAATGAGCGCAATTGTGCGGTAGTTGCAGCATTCTTTGGCACTGCCCTTCTTTGGAATTGGGATGTAGACTGATCTTCTCCAATCCTCTGGCCATTGCTGAGTTTTCCAAACTTGCTGGCATATTGGGTGTAGCACCTTAACAGTATCATCTTTTAAAATTTTAAACAGTTCAGCTGGAATATCATCACTTCCACTGGCCTTGTTATTAGCAGTGCTTTCTAAGGCCCATTTGACTTCACTCTCCAAGATGTCTGGCTCAAGGTCAGCAACCACACTACCTGAGGTGTACGAGACCTCCATATCTTTCTGGTATAATTCCTCTGTGTATTCTTGCCACCTCTTCTTGATGTCTTCTGCTTCTGTTAGGTCCTTACCACTTTTGTCCTTGATTATGGTAATCTTTGTACGAAATGTTCCTTTCATATCTCCAATTTTCTTGAACAGATCTCTGGTTTTCCCCATTCTATTGTTTTCCTCTATTTCTTTGCATTGCTCATTTAAGAAGACCCTCTTGTCTCTCCTTGCTGTTTTTTGGAAATCTGCATTCAGTTTCCTGTATCTTTCCCTATCTCCCTTGCATTTTGCTTGCCTCCTCTCCTCCACTATTTGTAAGGCCTCGTTGGACAGCCATTTTGCTTTCTTGCATTTCCTTTTCCTTGGGATGGTTTTCGTTGCTGCCTCCTGTATAATGTTACGAGCCTCCATCCATAGTTCTTCAGGCACTCTGTCCACCAAATCTAAATCCTTAAACCTGTTCCTCACTTCCACTGTGTATTCATAAGGGATTTGATTCAGATTGTATCTTACTGGCCCAGTGGTTTTTCCTACTTTCTTCAGTTTAAGCTGGAATTTTGCTATAAGAAGCTGATGATCTGAGTTACAGTCAGCTCCAGGTCTTGTTTTTGCTGACTGTATAGAGCTTCTCCATCTTTGGCTGCAGAGAATATAATCAATCTGATTTCGATGCTGTCCATTTGGTGATATCCATGTGTAGAGTCGTCTCTTGTATTGTTGGAAGAGAGTGTTTGTGATGACCAGCTTGTTCTCTTGACAGAACTCTATTAGCCTTTGCCCTGCTTCATTTTGAACTCCAAGGCCAAACTTGCCAGTTGTTCCTTTTATCTCTTGATTCCCTACTTTAGCATTCCAGTCCCCTGTAATGAGAAGAACATCTTTCTGTGGTGTCATTTCTAGAAGGTGTTGTAGGTCTTCATAGAATTGGTCAATTTCACTTTCTTCAGCACCGGTAGTTGGTGCATAAACTTGGATTACTGTGATGTTAAAAGGTCTGCCTTGGATTCGTATCGAGATCATTCTGTCATTTTTGAGATTGCATCCCATTACAGCTTTTGCCACTCTTTTGTTGACTATGAGGGCCACTCCATTTCTGCTACAGGATTCTTGCCCACAGTAGTAGATATGATAGTCATCCGAACTGAATTCGCCCATTCCCTTCCATTTAATTCACTGATGCCCAGGATGTCGATATTTATTCTTGTCATCTCATTTTTGACCCCATCCAGCTTACCGCCATTCATGGTTCTTACATTCCAGGTTCCTATGCAATATTTTTCTTTACAGCATCGGACTTTCCTTTCACTTCCAGGCATATCCGCAACTGAGCGTCCTTTCGGCTTTGGCCCAGCCGCTTCATCAGCTCTGAATCTACTTGTACTTGTCCTCCGCTCTTCCTCAGTAGCATGTTGGACGCCTTCCGACCTGAGGGGCTCATCTTCCAGCGTCATAACTTTTATATGCCTATTGTCTTTGTCCATGGAGTTTTCTTGGCAGGGATACTGGAGTGGCTTGCCAGATCCTTCTCCAGGTGGATCACGTTTAGTCAAAACTCTCCACTATGACCTGTCCATCTTGGGTGGCCCTGCATGGCATAGCTCATAGCTTCTCTGAGTTATTCAAGCCCCTTCGCCACGACAAGGCATTGATCCATGAAGGGGATGCACCATTATTATGCACCTATCCTTCGGTTTGACATCCTCCGGTAACATTCCCAAAAGAAACATTTCCGGACTTTTCTTAATGGAGTATTTCAATATTTTTTTTAATTCTTTGTATAACATTTCCCCAAACCCCTTGATTATGCTGCAGTTCCACCACATATGGATAAATGAACCAATTTCCTTGTTGCACCTCCAGCATATGTTACTAACCCCTGGATAGATTTTTGACAGTTTTAGTGGCGTCAAGTGCCATCTGTTTAGCATTTTTAGGATATTTTCTTTCAAGTCGTGGTTAGGTGTGAAGTTTGAGTCACGTTTCCATAAGTTCTCCCATTTTTGTATTGGGATTAATTTTCCCAAATCTTGGCCCCACTTAATCATATAATCTTTGGTCATCTCCTCTTCTGTCTTCCATTTTAGCATAATTTGATACATTTTTTAAATATATTTATCTTGGTTTACCAATAAAATCTCTTCCAATTTTGATATTTTATTTTCAAATCCTATTTTTTTTTATCTAATTGCAATCTTTGATGTATTTGAAAATATTGTAGCCAAGAGGTCCAATAATTTTTTAGTTCCGAATAGTCCTTTAACTTTATTGTTCCTTCTTTTTCTTCCAATATTGTTTTGTAAGTGGGCCAGGTATTTTCCATATTTGTTCTTCTAACTGCGACTAATTCTAGTGGCGAGACCCACCAAGGGGTCTTAGGCTCAAAATATCTTTTATACTTTTGCCAAACTAGGTATAGGGATTTCCTAATTAGATTGAACATAAAAATATTCCTATTACTTATCTTGTCTTTCATTAAATAAAAATGCCACCCAAATGGCAACCCTTGGCCTTCCAAATCCAAGAGGTCCGAGTTCTTAAGCTCTATCCAGTCTTTGATCCAAGTGATGGCCACAGCATCATGATAGGTTTCGAGATCCGGTAAACCGAAACCTCCCCTGTTTCTTTGGTCAATCATAATTGTATATTTTACCCTCGGTCTTTTCCCATTCCAAATGAACCTTACCACATCTTTTCTCCATTCTTTGAAAAAAATTTCTTTTCCTAAAATCGGAAGATTTTGAAATAGTTCATTTTAGAGATCACACACATTTTGATCAGTGAGATTCGTCCCATAATTGATAATTTCAATTTACTCCATACTTCAAAAATTTTCTTTATTTTTTTCCAAGTTTCTTTATAATTTTCTTGCACCAAGTCTATCCCTTTAATTGTTGTGTGGATGCCTAGATATTTTAATCTTTTATCAATTTTTAGGCCTGTTTTTCTTGGAGTTCCTGCATCTCTTTATTTTCCAAATTTTTCACCAACATTTTGGTTTTCTCATAGTTTATTTTCAAACCTGCTAGCTTCCCATATTCCTTAATTTTTTCTATTGCCGCAGGGATACTTTGAATTGGATCTTCAGTGGTTATTATAATATCATCTGCGAAAGCCTTTACTTTAAACTTCTTTTTCCCCAATTACTATTCCTTTAATAGTTTCCTCCTCTCTCA
This sequence comes from Zootoca vivipara, assembly GCF_965207765.1. Taxonomy (NCBI): domain Eukaryota; kingdom Metazoa; phylum Chordata; class Lepidosauria; order Squamata; family Lacertidae; genus Zootoca; species Zootoca vivipara. The sequence goes on along the minus strand of NC_142589.1, from coordinate 91,220,270 downwards.
AATTTTTAAATAAAATTTCCAGTGTTAATATAAAAAGGATAGGCGACAATGGGCAACCTTGTCTAGTGCCTCTCTCTATATTTATTTTCTTAGTTGGTCTTCCATTTATTAAAATACTGGCTTTCTGAGTCTTATATATTGCTTTTATTGCACCTTCTAGATATTCTCCCAATTTTAATTTTTCTATTGTTTTTATCATAAATATCCAGGAAACTCTATCAAAAGCCTTCTCCGCATCAATGGCCAAGAGGGCTGCTCCTTTGTCTCTCCGATTCTCCAAAATGTTCACTGTGTTCCTAATGTTATCTTTGGCAAATCTTCCTTTTACAAATCCGGCCTGATCTTTGTGTATTAATTCTTCCAATATAATATTCAATCTATTAGCTATAATTTTGGTAAAGATTTTATAATCACTATTTAATAGTGAGATTGGTCTATAATTATCTGGCAAATCCATATCTGTTTTTGATTTGGGTATTAATATGATTTGAGCTTCTGTCCATGTTTTGGGGGTAATTCCTTTTATTAGAATATTATTTATTAGGTCTTTAAGTGGGGCTAATAAGGTTTCTTGAAATATTTTGTAATATTCTGTTGGGAATCCGTCCGGTCCCGGGGCTTTTCCTTTTTTCATAGCTTTTATTACCTCTCCTATTTCGAGGGGTGTTATTTCTCTGTTCAAAGATCTTATTTTTTTCCGGTGGGATTTGCGGCAGTTGGTATTTTTTAAAAAACTCATCAATTTCTTGATGATTTATCTCTTCTTTTTGATATAATGATTCGTAAAATTTGTGAAATGCTTTCATGATCTCCTCTGTTTTATCAAAAAATTTGTCTCCCGATTTGATCCTATTTATTATTCTCTCATTTCTCCTTTTTTTGATTTGCCACATCAATAATTTATTCGGCTTGTTTGCCCATTCAAAATTCCTATACTCCCATATTTATAATTGTCTTTCGAGCTCCTGATCAATTATCCTTTCAAATTCTGATCTTAAAATTTTCAATTCTTGTTCTGTCCGCTTATCATATTTCTTATATAGTATTTTTTCCTTTCTCTTAATTTCTTGCAAAAGATTTTCTTTTTTTGACCTTTCGGATTTCCTCAATATTGCGCTCTGCTGGATAAAATACCCCCACATAAACGCCTTCCCCGCATCCCAAACTGTAGATAATTCTACCTCACCGTTATTATTCAGATCAAGGAATTCCTTAAGCTTCTTGTTTGCTTCTTTTATTATTTTTGGGTCTTTTAACATAAATACGTTTAATCTCCAACTATTTACTTTTTTTCCTTCTTTTAAAATCATGGTCACTGGATTGTGATCTGATATAGTTTGGGGGCCAATTTCTACCTTTTGTACTCTTAATGCTAGTTCTTTTGATAACCATATCATATCTATTCTACTTGCTGTCTGGTGACGGGCTGATATATGAGTAAATTCTTTTTTTATGGGGTTCTTGTGCCTCCATGCGTCCAATAAGTTATAATTTCTTGTCAATTCGGTAAATTTTTTAGGTAATTTCGTTACTCTTTTCCTTCCTTTATTGCCATTTTTATCAAATTCTGGGTCAATAATTCCATTCATGTCCCGCATTATTATGTATTTGACATCAATTTGATTCATTAATTGAACTTCCAGTTTTTCTAGGAAGGTTGTCTTGCTCCCATTGGGGGCGTATAGGCCCACCCAAACCCATTTCTCACCTTCGATTGTTGTTTTCACTATCACAATTCTCCCTTCCTTATCTGTCCATAAAAGCTCTGGATTCCATTTTTCCTTGATGTAAAGCACTACTCCCCTTTTTTTCCTTGCGTCTGCCGCAATGAATTCCTCAGTTGGTCTTTAAGGTGCTGCCTGAAGGATTTTTTTATTATGAGCCCACAGTATGATGTAGCAGCAAAAAAAAAAAGTTAATGCTATTCTAGGCAGCATCAACAGAAGTCAAATGTCTAGATCAAGTTGATCAAGGGTCTGGAAACAGCCATACGAGGAGTGCTTGAAGGAGACGGGTATGTTTAGCCTGGGATTGCTTTCCAACTCTAAGATTCTCTGAACCACTTAAAGGGCACTTTCAAGAGCCGATCTGCGCAGTTCACTGCCCCATAAGTAGCAGTTGTGCCCTCCTGCCTCAGCTGTGCCATGAAGGTGGCTAGCCCCAATGTTTTGTGTCTTGCCTGATTATTTTCTCTTATGTCGAGGAGTTTGGTGAGTCTGGGGGCCTGGCCATGCAACAGTAGAACTTGCAGACGTCTGACAATGATGAATGTTGGGAGGCTGGGAGGCGAGTTCCAGAGCTTAACTATGCACAGCTTGAAGACAACCTGCTTTTGCTCTGTGCTGAATCTTTGCACATTCCTCGCCAGTCCCAGTGGGCATAATCTATTGTGGACCATGTCCTTTTCTAACTAGAGCAGGTATCCCCAAACTGCGGCCCTCCAGATGTTTTGGCCTACAACTTCCATGATCCCTAGCTAACAGGACCAGTGGTCAGGGATCATGGGAATTGTAGTCCAAAACATCTGGAGGGCCAATGTTTGGGGATGCCTGAACTAGAGGCTCCCAGAATGGAAACAGTGACCTTCTGCATGCAAAGGAGGGGATCTACCACCAAGCTAAAGGCTCTCTCCCCATATCAAAGATTTTACTGGCAGCTGCTGTCCCTTGGGATGGGCGGGACGGAGATCAGGGAGCCCAATGGTTGGTCAGGGAGAGAGGTAGCTCATCCCAGGTTCCTCCCCATCCTGCTCCCTGCTTGAGTTCTGCAACACAAGAGCTACAAGCACAGCAAGCGAGCAAATGCTTCACGCTGTTACGGCTGCCATCATCCCATTTGTCTCATTTTTTAGGGACCTCTGGCCTTCCAGATGTTGTTCTACTGCAGCTCCCATCAGCCCCAGCAAGGGATGGGCAGCTCTGCCAATTCCGGGTTCAATCCGCTTCTCCTTTCCCCAGTCTCCTTATCTGGCCCTAACAGAACCAAACTGCAGAAATCGTTTTGCTATCCGATTGCTATCAATGGGTTTTGTTATCCATTTGCTATCCGTTTGCCATCAATCGGTGAGGTCTGTCACGTGGCTGGAGAGAAAAGATAAATGTGTTGTAATCTGCCTATCAGATTTCATGTCTAGACTGTGGCTTGCTGGGGAAGGTGGGGCCAAAAAACGCTACGGGTTCAAGGGGCTGATGAGTTAAGGATATGGAAATTCTGACAGCCTCTTGTGGGCTTCCTGCTCCTTGGCCCAAACCAGGGAACAAAAGCGAGAAGCCAGCACTGAAAGAGGCCAAATCTCTGATTTGGGGAGAGGGACTTTAACTTGGTGGTAGAGCCCCAGCACTACATGCAGAAGAGGAGACAGATTGGTGGGGATCTCTTGATGTTTGACTTGGATCACAAAAAGCTTCTGATTTCAAACCCTCTCCACAAATCAGGAGCTATGCTAAGACCAGGAGCTACGCTAAGACCAGACCATGTCATTACCGAGGAGGCAGACTTAGTCATTGTCTGAGGACTATCCCTGCCTCCGGGTCTGGTCCTGACCGGACGGATATTGGAATCAGCAAGGGATACCCACATGACCTGAAGGTGCTGCTGTGCAATGCCAGGTCGATGATGAATAAGACCACTGCCATCCACGACCTGATTGTGGATGGAGGATTTGACTTGGCATGTGTGACAGAGACCTGGTTGGAGGAAGCCGATGGGCCCGTTCTTGGCGCTGCTTGCCCACCAGGTTTCTCTTATGCACAGCAACCCAGGCCATCTGGGCGGGGAGGGGGGGTTGCAGTGATTTTTAGGAAGTCATTAGTTTGCACCAGGCGTCCTATTGGTAAGACTGAGTTTTCTGAGTGCATGTTCTGGAAGTTGGGCAATAGGGGCAGTACAAGATTCCTTTTGGTGTACCGACCTCCTCGCTGCACCAAGGATTCCCTGCCTGAGCTGCTTCAGGTCGTGTCGGATATGCTCCTGGAGACACCTAGCTTGGTTGTCTTAGGGGATTTTAACATCCATGCCGACACGACCTTACAAGGAGCTGCTCGGGACTTCGTGGAAAGCATGGCCACCATGGGGCTGTCCCTGAATAAGTCTGGCCCAACTCATAGCCGCGGACATGCCTAGGACCTGGTGTTTACCTCTATGGATGTTGGTGATCTGACATTAAGTAAAAGCGAAACAAAAGAAGTGCCATGGTCAGATCACTTTCTGGTGCAACTGGACTTCTCCGCAACCCTTCCCCTCTGCAGGAGGTGGGACCGATTCGGATGGTCCGCCCCCGCTACTTAATGGATCCAATTGGCTTCCAGAGAGTGGTAGGGGATGTTTTATCCCATGTTGATGGCCTTTCAGCTGATTCCCTGGTGGCCCGCTGGAATGCGGAGTTAACCAGCGCTATTGACTGTCTGGCTCCGAAGCGCCCTCTCAGATTGCATGGAGCCCGGACAGCCCCGTGGTTTTCCCCGGCGCTGAGGGCGATGAAACAGTCGTTGAGAAGGCTAGAGCGCTGGTGGCGGAAAACTCATTTTGAATCAGACCGGACATGGGCTAGAGCTCAACTTCGAGCCTACCAAGTGGCAATGGTGACGGCGAAGAGGACCTTCTTCACCGTCTCCATCGCATCTGCAGAAAACAGCAGCAGGAGACTCTTCCAGGTGGTTCGCAATTTAGTGGAACCACCTGCTCCAGTACGGGCCACATGATCTCCTGCAATGATTTTGCAAAGTTTTTTGCAGATAAAGTCGCTCGGATTCGGGAAGAGGTAGACTCCACCGTGGGAGCAGGGCCGGGGCTAGTCAAGTCCTGTCTAGTCAAGTTTTGTGGAATCAATTTCAATCTGTTACCTCCGAGGATGTGGACAGGCTGCTTGGACGAGTGAAACCAACCACCTGTCTCCTTGATCCTTGCCCGTCCTGGCTTATAAAAGCTAGCCGGGAAGGGCTGGGTGATGGGCTTCGCGGGTTGGTAAATGCTTCTCTCCATGAGGGAGCCTTCCCAGACCCGCTGAAAGAGGCGGTTATTAAACCGCTTCTTAAAAAAACATCTTTAGATCCGGCCAATATGGCCAACTATTGCCCAGTCTCAAATCTACCATTCTTGGGCAAGGTGATTGAGCGAGTGGTTGCTGAACAACTCCAGGCACACCCTTCCAGTCAGGATTCAGGCCTCATCATGGGACTGAAACTGCCTTGGTCGCACTGGTCGATGATCTCCGGCGGGCTAGGGACAAAGGTGAGAGCTGTTTCCTTGTTCTGCTGGATCTCTCGGCGGCTTTTGACACCATTGGCCATAACATCCTTCTGGACCATCTAGAGGGCTTGGGAGCTGGGGGCACTGTCATGCAGTGGTTCCGCTCCTTCCTCCTAGGCCGTGTTCAGAAAGTGGTGGTGGTGGGGATGAGTGTTCGGACCCCTGGGCTCTCACTTGTGGGGTGCCTCAGGGTTCTGTTCTCTCACCCATGCTTTTAAACATCTATATGCAGCCGCTGGGAGAGATCATCAGGGGGTTTGGGCTGGGTGTCCATCAGTATGCGGATGATATCCAGCTCTACCTCTCTTTCAAATCAGAACCAGTGAAGGCGGTGAAGGTCCTGTGTGAGTGCCTGGAGGTGGTTGGAGGATGGATGGCGGCTAACAGATTGAGATTGAATCCTGACAAGACAGAAGTACTGTTTGTGGGGGACAGGAGGCGGGCGGGTGTGGAGGACTCCCTGGTCCTGAAAGACCAGGTGCGCAGCCTGGGAGTCATTTTAGACTCACAGCTGTCCATGGAGGCACAGGTCAACTCTGTGTCCAGGGCAGCTGTTTATCAGCTCCATCTGGTACGCAGGCTGAGTCCCTACCTGCCCACTGACTGTCTCTCCAGAGTGGTGCATGCTCTAGTTATCTCTCGCTTGGACTACTGCAATGTGCTGTACGTGGGGCTACCTTTGAAGGTGACCCGGAAACTACAACTAATCCAGAATGCGGCAGCTAGACTGGTGACTGGGAGCGGCCGCCGAGACCACATAACACCGGTCCTGAAATACCTACATTGGCTCCCAGTACGTTTCCGAGCACAATTCAAAGTGTTGGTGTTGACCATTAAAGCCCTAAACGGCCTCGGTCCGGTATACCTGAAGGAGCGTCTCCACCCCCATCGTTCTGCCCGGACACTGAGGTCCAGCTCCGAGGGCCTTCTGGCGGTTCCCTCGCTACGAGAAGCCAAGTTACAGGGAACCAGGCAGAGGGCCTTCTCGGTAGTGGCACCCACCCTGTGGAATGTCCTCCCACCAGAGGTCAAAGAGAACAACAATTACCAGACCTTTAGAAGGCATCTCAAGGCAGCCCTGTTTAGGGAAGCTTTTAATGTTTGATGGATTTCTGTATTTTAGTGTTTTGTTGGAAGCCGCCCAGAGTGGCTGGGGGAACCCGGCCAGATGGGCGGGGTATAAATAAATTATTATTATTATTATTATTATTATTATTATTATTATTATTATTATTATTATTATTCCACAGCTAGGGAGGGGTGAATCTGTTCGTCGGAGTGCCTCCCAGTTTCTCGTTTTCCCACTCTTCAGTTCAATACACCACATATACACGTCAGCTTGAAATTAAAAAACAAAACAAAACACATTTGGATCATATAAAGCTCCTGATTTCAAACCCTACCCTCCCCACAACTAGGGAGGGGTGAATCTGTTCGTCGGTGTGTCTCCCAGTTTCTCGTTTTCGGTTCCAAACACCACATATACACATCAGCTTGCAATTAAAACACACACACACACACACACACACACATTTGTGTGGATGCATTAGCAGTTTATTGTGAATTACTCTTGAGATACAGAGTTGCATGCAAGTTTGCCAAACGAGCACATCTTTGCAAAGCAATTTCCCCTAAAATAAGGCGTTTGGGGCAGGCTCCTTTCACTGCTATGCACACTGATAGACACACCTCATCCCAGTATCTGCAATTATGTGCACTAGACTTGCCTGGAGAGCCGAATTGCAAAATTCAGAAATGGGCGAATTTGAAAGGATGGCTGTGTTTCGGATCTTATTCCAGAAAGTGCGAATGAGGGAGGTTCAATCTTACCTTTGAACTGAATTTAATTTTCCCTCTGTCCCTCTGGTACATCACCCCAACCATTAGCCTGGAGGAGTTTGGCATGTGAAATGGTAAACTGGTAACTTTTAACCGCCGCCCCCCTTTAAAATGCATTTTGGTGCCAAGGTCTTTTATATGATTGTCTAGGAATCCTAGAGCTCAGACCAGTGTGTTGGACATCGTGGAAATGCACAGAGGAAGTCCCCTAGGGTTGAAATGAAATGCCTCCTTTTGAACGGGGTGAGAAATTCCCACAGTCCTTGCCCTCCGTGGTCCCAGAAGGCAGTGTCCAAATCTATACCAGGCTGAAGAGGGAGGATGGAGGAAGGTGGAATCATCTGAAGTGAGGTGTGGTTAATCTTTTGGCCATCCAGATGTTGATGGATATCAACTCCAATTGCCCCGTATTGGCCATGTTGTCTGGGGCTGATGGGAGTTGGGGTCCAAAAACATCTGGAAGGTGACAGGTTTGCCTCCCCTGATCCAGAGGACAAGGGGGATATCTGTGGAACTTTGGTCAGTCCAGACATTTGGACAACGGTGGGGGACCTTTGGTCTTCCAAAGTTTGCTGGACTCCGATCAGCTGCAGCAAACATGGCCAATGGCCAGGGATAACTAGAGTTGTATTTCAGCAGCATCGAGAAGGCCAGAGGTCCCCTTTCCCTGCATTAGAAGAAACCAGGTAGGACAGGAGGAGTCGCTTCAGGGAGTCAGAGGTGTATGGCACTATGAGAGATTGTTCCAGCCGTATGGGAACAGGGAGAGAGAAGGGGCAGAATAGTTCTAAAAGAGAAGCAGTGGAGGTTGGGGAAAGAGGAGTGATGGGGAACACGGTCAGGGAAAGGAGGAGGCAAGCGGTTTTCTTGAAGGGGATGGGGAGGGACTGAAGGAACTTGTGGAAACCTAATCGTGTACGAAACACCTGGTACTTTTTGCAGCTGGGGGGGGGGTGTCAGTGTGCATGTGGTTGCAGGATTCAAGCCAAACAGCTTATGTAGCAAGCAGAAGCATTGAAAGAAAAAAGAAGAACGAGGCTGTCGCTGCTCTTCCTTCTTCTCTTCACTTGGCCATGGTTTCCTCGATCCAAGGAATATACTCGGCAATACGAGTGTAAACGGCAGGAGGGCAGGGGTTTCTGTAGGAGAGGATTCCATGCGCTACGCCATTGCACACCAAAGGATCACCCATCTCCCCCTGTGGAAGGAAGGAAACAAAGATGGCAGGTGGGGGAAGATTTGGATCCACCTCAAGGTAGGCCTTGAACGGCGACAATATTGGCACACCTGCCAATTCCTGTTTCTCTCTGTTTTGAATTTTACCCAATATTTAAACTCGGCTCCCCACTTTCGTACATCGCTTCATAGTTTTCTCTGAATACATATTTATTGCATTTATAGGCTTCCTTCTCCTGTGAGGAGTTCAAGACACCATGTTATCCAGAAAACAACCCTGTGAGGTAGGCCAGGTTGAGAGGTAGTTACTAGGCCCCAGGTCACCTGGGGAGCTGTGTGGCTAGCGATTGGCATGTATGTGTTTCCCGAGAGTCGCCTTTCTCTAGGCAGCAACGTATCGGTTTTGGACATACAGTTCAGCTGAGATGGCCTACCAAGTTTGAACCAGGCCCAGGATTGTATTCCATGCTACTCCTACTCAGAGTAGACACACTGACATAGAATCATAGAATAGAATAATAGAATCATAGAGTTGGAAGAGACCACAAGGGCCATCCAGTCCAACCCCCTGCCAAGCAGGAAACACCATCAAAGCATTCCTGACAGATGGCTGTCAAGCCTCTGCTTAAAGACCTCCAAAGAAGGAGACTCCACCACACTCCTTGGTAGCAAATTCCACTGCCGAACAGCTCTTACTGTCAGGAAGTTCTTCCTAATGTTTAGGTGGAATCTTCTTTCTTGTACCGTAGTTTGAATCCATTGCTCCGTGTCCGCTTCTCTGCAGCAGCAGAAAACAATCCTTCTCCCTCCTCCATATGACATCATTTCATATATTTGAACATGGCTATCATATCACCCCTTAACCTTCTCTTCTCCAGGCTAAACATACCCAGCTCCCTAAGCCGTTCCTCATAAGGCATTGTTTCCAGGCCTTTGACCATTTTGGTTGCCCTCTTCTGGACACGTTCCAGCTCGTCAGTATCCTTCTTGAACTGTGGTGCCCAGAACTGGACACAGTACTCCAGGTGAGGTCTGACCAGAGCAGAATACAGTGGTATTATTACTTCCCTTGATCTAGATGCTATGCTCCTATTGATGCAGCCCTTAATTGCATTGGCTTTTTTAGCTGCTGCATCACACTGCTGACTCATGTAGACTCATGTGGTCTACCAAGACTCCTAGATCCTTTTCACATGTACTGCTCTCAAGCCAGGTGTCTCCCATCCTGTATTTGTGCCTTTAATCTTTTTTGCCCAAGTGTAGTACCTTACATTTCTCCTTGTTAAAATTCATCTTGTTTGCTTTGGCCCAGTTATCTAATCTGTTAAGGTCATTCTGAAGTGTGATCCTGTCCTCTGGGGTATCAGCCACCCCTCCCAATTTGGTGTCATCTGCAAACTTGATCAGGATGCCCTCAAGCCCATCATCCAAGTCATTGATAAAGATGTTGAATAAGACTGGGCCCAAGACAGAACGCAATTATTAGATATGGTGCTGTTCCTTTCCCAGGGCCTGCCTAAAACCCCAAATAACCTTGGGATAGCTCAGTCAGTAGAGCAGGAGACCCTTAACATCAGGGTTTGGGGTTCCAGCCCCACGTTGGGCGAAAAGATTCCTGCATGGTGGGGGAGCGGACCTCCCCGGCCCTCAGGGGTCCCTTCCAACTCTACATTTCTATGATTCTATCATCTGTGATGGGGGGCATTCAACTCTTGGAGGCTCAGCCCTGAGGCACAGAAATGAAGAGCAGCAATCCCCATCTGCCTAGGGAGCCCCTGGCTTGTTCAGGCCAAGCATAAATGACTGGCCTCTGCCCATGTCCATTTTGCTGGACAAGAGGATTATCCCCTTTCCTCGCTTGGCTCCAGCTTAGGGTTCCCCCACCAGGCCTTGGCAGCATCTGCAGCTGTGGCTGAGCGGGAGAGAACCCTGTCCAAAACCCAGACAATGCTGAGCTAATCATTCAAAACCATGAGGACTGGAATCTTTATTTGGTTAAAACCAGAGCTCAGAGGTAGAGCACTTCCTTGGCATGCAGAATGTCCCAATGGCATCCCCAAGTAGGGCTGAGAATGACTGCTGCTGTTTGCCAGAGTAGGCATTGCTGAGCTATTCCTATGCTTCTCCTTGGGCGAGGGAAGGGAAAGCTAGCTTCCTAGGTTTCTATTTATTATTAATTTTCCATGCACACACACACACATACACATTCTACGTATTTTCCTCCACCTGTTCCCACAGTGGCTTCCTATTTTCCCTTTTCCATGCCGCGGATCCCGTCCAATAACAGGAGAAGGTGCGCCTGCTCCCCTGCCTCTGGTCTTATCGCCTGCTGTTTCTGCTGAGTCTTACCTGGTTAAATAACTGAGAGATGTCTTCACGTTTGCCTGCGCAGATCTTTCCATAATCGATCTTGGGATAGAACTTCTGGCACTTGCTTCGGTCGTAGATGCTGGCGTTGGCCGCATAGAGCATAAATTTGCAATCATCCTGAAACGGGCTCCAGCCGGCCACACTGCAGGGTGTCCCCTCAGAGAGGTCACGGCTAGATGTTGGCAATGGCAGGGGTTGAATGTTTTTACTCAGACGAACCTTTGACAGCAGCTGGGGAAAGGAGAGGGAGATGAGGCAGAAATGAGCGCCTTAGCATTGCAATAGGAACCCCTTGAAACCTTTATGAATGCAGGTTATTATGAATGCAGAACTGCATTCATAATAATAAAGTATAATAAATAGTGATAATAATTCATAGAATCATAGAGTTGGAAGAGACCACAAGGGCCATCCAGTCCAACCCCCTGCCAAGCAGGAAACACTATCAAAGCATTCCTGACATATGCCTGTCAAGCCTCTGTTTAAAGACCTCCAAAGAAGGAGACTCCACCACACTCCTTGGTAGCAAATTCCACTGCCAAACAGCTCTTACTGTCAGGAAGTTCTTCCTAATGTTTAGGTGGAATCTTCTTTCTTGTAGTTTGAATCCATTGCTCCGTGTCCGCTTCTCTGGAGCAGCAGAAACCAATCTTTCTCCCTCCTCTATATGACATCCTTTTATATATTTGAACATGGTTATCAGATCACCCCTTAACCTTGTCTTCTCCAGGCTAAACATACCCAGCTCCCTAAGCCGTTCCTCATAAGGCATTGTTTCCAGGCCTTTGACCATTTTGGTTGCCCTCTTACGTTCCAGCTTGTCAGTATCCTTCTTGAACTGTGGTGCCCAGAACTGGACACAGTACTCCAGGTGAGGTCTGACCAGAGCAGAATACAGTGGTACTATTACTTCCCTTGATCTAGATGCTATACTCCTATTGATGCAGCCCAGAATTGCATTGGCTTTTTTAGCTGCTGCATCACACTGCTGACTCATGTAGACTCATGTGGTCTACCAAGACTCCTAGATCCTTTTCACATGTACTGCTCTCAAGCCAGGTGTCTCCCATCCTGTATTTGTGCTTTTCATTTTTTTTTTTGCCCAAGTGTAGTACTTTACATTTTCCCCTGTTAAAATTCATCTTGTTTGCTTTGGCCCAGTTGTCTAATCTAATCAGGTCATTTTGAAGTGTGATCCTGTCCTCTGGGGTATTAGCCACCCCTCCCAATTTGGTGTCGTCTGCAAACTTGCTCAGGATGCCCTCAAGCCCATCATCCAAGTCATTGATAAAGATGTTGAACAAGACTGGGCCCAAGGCAGAACCTTGTGGCACCCCACTAGTCACTACTCTCCAGGATGAGGAGGAGCCATTGATGAGCACCCTTTGGGTTCGGTCAGTAAGCCAGTTACAAATCCACTGAATGGTAGCATTGTCTAGCCCGCATTTTACCAGCTTCTTTACTAGAATATCATGGGGCACCCATGATATCATTCAATATCATTCAATGATACTAATGACCAAAGAGCTGGATTCAGCTGAATGAGTCCATTATATTTCACACATGGGGATGGAAGGAGACATTTGGCTCCTTCTGCCTTCAGGATCGCTGCCCTCAGGGGTGCTTGCAGAGTGAGAAAAATGCTTGGGGTGAGGTACCTTGAGCAGAAGGATATCATTTGAAAAGGTGTTATTCTGAAACATATAATTTTCATGCTGGTAGGCTTGGTCCACTAGGTAGTGTTCTTGGGCAGATTCATTGGCCCAGGGGTCATGTGCTCCCAGGACAACAACCGTATTAAACCTGGAACTGGAAACAAAGCAACAGTCAGGGTCAGTGATCGCAAGAATCAATTCTCTCCCAGTCCCTGTGCAAAAGACCAGCCTCCAACCCATGGCCCTTAATAATAACAAGTTGTTGTTGTTGTTGTTGTTGTTGTTGTTGTTGTTGTTGTTGTTGTTGTTGTTGTTGTTGTATATAAACCCCACCAATCAGACTGGGTTGCCCCAGGCACTCTGGGAGACTTCCAACAGAATATACAAAAACACAGCAGAACACCAGACATTCAAAATTTCCCTACACAGGGCTGCCTTCAGATGTTTACAGAAGGTCATAACTTTATCTATTTCTTTGACATCTGATGGGATGGCATTCCACAGGGAGGGCATCACTACCAAGAAGGCCCTATGCCTGATCCCCTGTAACTTCACTTCGCTCAGTGAGGTAACCTCCAGAAGACCCTCGGAGTTGGATTTAAGTGTCTGGGTTGAATGATGGGAGTGGAGACGCTCCTTCAGGGATACAGGGCCTAGACCAGGGGTCAGCAACCTTTTTCAGCCATGGGTCGGTCCACCCTCCCTTAGACCATGTGGTGGGCCGGACTATATTTTGGAAAAAAAAAACATGAACAATTCCTATGCACCACAAATAACCCAAAGATGCATTTTAAATAAAAGCACACATTCTACTCATGTAAAAACATGCTGATTCCCGGACCGTCCGCGGGCCGGATTGAGAAGGCGATTGGGCCACATCCCTCCCACAGGTCTTAGGTTGCCTACCCCTGGCCTAGACCATTTAGGGCTTTAGAAGCCAGCACCAATTGTGCTCGGAAGCATACTGAGAGCCAATGTAGATATTTTGGGACCAGTGTTGTATGGTCCTGGCAGCCACTCCCAGCCACCAGTCTAGCTGCCGCATTCTGGATTAGTTGTAGTTTCCGAGTCACCTTCAAAGGTAGCCCCATGAAGAGCGCATTGCAGTAGTCCTAGCAGGAGATGACCAGAGCATGCACCACTCTGGTGAGACAGTCTGTGGGCAAGTAGGGTCTCAGCCAGAGTACCAGAAGGAGCTGATAGACAGCTGCCTAGGCACAGAATTGCCCTATGCCTCCATGGACAGCTGTGAGTCCAAAATGACCCCCAGGCTGCATACCTGGTCCTTTAGATTTTTTAGGAAGTGGTTTAACAACCATTTTCTTACAGCTGGTCTGCGGAGACTCCCTCACAAAAGGAGGCATTCACCACCCCGCATAGCCCATTGCCCAGCCCTGGCCGGCTCGCTTTTATGAGCCAGGATGGGCAAGGATCAAGGAGATAGGGGGTTGGTTTTCCTTGTCCAAGCAGCCTGTCCACATCCTCAGAGGTAACAGGTTGAAATGGATCCCATGCACCTTGACTAGACTGAGCAATGATGCTTTCCTGCCCCTGCCCTGCTCCCTTCTAGCAAATAGCTTTACGAGGGATGATCACCACTCCTAAAAAAGAGGGCACCCTTGGGGATACTTACATTTTGCAGCGCGCAGAAGTCATGACCCACTGGCATCCCACGAGGAATCCGCCACAGATGGTCTTGTTACGGTAATTCAGCAAGGCAGCCATGTAGGGTCTGGAGTGAGGCGTGGCTTCATTCCAGCAAGGCCTCTGCCTCCGCAGTGGATCTGCAAGAAGCATATGCAGCGATAAACTGCTACTGCTGTTGCTGCTTACAAATCCTAGAGCAGGCATAGGCAAACTCGGCCCTCCATATGTTTTTGGCCTACAACTCCCATGATCCCTAGCTAACAGGACCCGTGGTCAGGCATGATGGGGATTGTATTCCCAAAACATCTGGAGGGCTGAGTTTGCCTATGCCTGTTGTAGAGTGTTGTTGTTCCTGAGCACCATCCAAAAGGTTGGTGCTGACTTTGAGAGCCCTAAACAGCCCCATCCCAGTATACCTGAAGGAATGAGGCTGGCATGGCCCCAAAGAGTAGTAGAAATTGGCTCATGAGTTGGTGGGTTTTGCTCACCTGTTTGGGCTGAGGACAGCAGCAGCAGCAGAAGAGCCTGGCGGAGTCCCCACATCTTGATGCTTGCCAAGGAGGGAGATGCCCGGTGCTTAACTCTTCAACCTCTTGACCCCATGGCTTTTATGACCACCACTCTCTGGACTCCACCTTCCCCAATAAGCCACAGTCTAGACTTGAGATCTGATAGGCAGGCTTAATGTCTCACTAGCCACGTGGCTGATACCACCACGAACAGCAATCAGATAGTCAGATGGGGAGATTGGAAAAAATGAGAAATGGAGTGATCCCAGAATTGGAGACGTTTTAACTGTTAACGGAAAATCTGAGGGCTCCCTTGGACAAAACAAGACTCCAGCCAAGAATATCAGAGCAAAACAGCAGCCAGTAGGCTTGGTCTTTATTAAAGAAAAATACTGTTGCAACAGGGCCCCACCTGCAACAAGGTGAAGCAAGATGGAGACCCCGAACAAAGGGGTCTTCCCTTTTTATGTGCTCCCCACCACCCCGATACACCCCCTAACGATACATCACTAACATGTCACTAATACATCATTAATACATCACAAGAAGGAGGGGCCCAGAGGTAGAAATTTGAGCACCTGGCCAGGTACTTCTGGCTCCCTCTCACCCCCTCCCTTCTACATTCCACAGGTTAAAGAGAAGTTTCACAGTCATCAAGGGGTGATGGTTGTCCATTGACTTGGAGCTGATCCGAATCCACACTGGGAGGAAAATCCATTGTATAGAAGATGGTCGGCTGTCTGGCACAGTTGGAAGTGGAATTTCCTTATTCCTGAGGAGGCTGTCTTGCTTACCAGATTATGGCCGCTTCTCCTCCCAGGATTCCCCCTTTGATACAGTTTAATGTACAGAGTATAATAAAACATGGAATAAAACAGATCTGAGTTATGGCTGATTCTTTATAAGTATAAGTGTCACCAAAGAAAAACGTTTTTCTTCATCAACAATGGTTTAAACACGTTTAAACACTTTGGGTTACAGTCAGTTTCAAAAACATTTTTTTAACATTTAATCAACACATGAGGTGAGTATAAAAGAGTCCTTGCAATAACGCTGTGATGTTCATCATGCAATTGCTAGAAACATTATTTGGCAACAACCATGAATTGGAACGTAGTAAAACCACAGAGTCTAGGGCTTGCTGATCAGAAGGTCGGTGGTTTGAATCCCTGCAACGGGGTGAGCTCCTGTTGCTCGGTCCCAGCTCCTGCCAACCTAGCAGTTCAAAAGCACATCAAAGTGCAAGTAGATAAATTGGTACTGCTCCGGTGGGAAGGTAAACGGCTTTTCCGTGCGCTGCTCTGGTTTGCCAGAAGCAGCTTTGTCATGGTGGCCACATGACCTGGAAGCTGTCTGCGGACAAACACGGCTCCCTCAGCCTATAGAGCGAGATGAGCGCTGCAACCCCAGAGTCGGACAAGACTGGACCTGATGGTCAGGGGCCCCTTTACCTTTAAGCTGTCAAAGTAGATTCATCCAGTCTACCCATTGATGGAGTAGGCGCATCAGATGTGCCAGTGGAGCTGTCAAAGTAAACTCATCCGGTCAACCCATACAAAGTGTGGGAGCGCGTTTCTCCAGAGGGGTGAGATTTCGGGCAGCCCTTATTTACGGGGGGCCATATGAATGAAAGAAATGAGGGCTACGTGAAGAGGGGGTGCTTGTGAAACTGTGTGGACCTATATTCCATATGTACAAAGATTGAGGGGGGGGTATTTTCTACAACATAAGCAAATGTTTATGAAATCAGAGTAACGAAGACAATGTATTATTAAAACAAAACCAGAGACCAGCTTTGGAAATCTCAAGTGCCTGTTACTATTATAATATTATGATTATGATTACTTTATTGAATTTGTATACTGCCTTTCTTTCCAACAGGACAATGGATTCCTAATGGTCTCTGTGGCCGCTTGGTTGAAAGGGGCAAAGAGAACCACCATCACCTCTTAACAGTTTCCAAACAGACTGGAAAATCTTTTTGCCTCTTTCATGCCCCAGCTGTGGCACGAAGGTGGCTTACCCCATAGAATCATAGAGTTGGAAGAGACCACAAGGGCCATCCAGTCCAACCCCCTGCCAAGCAGGAAACACCACCAAAGCATTCTTGGCATATGCCCGTCAAGCCTCTGCTTAAAGACCTCCAAAGAAGGAGACTCCACCACACTTCTTGGCAGCAAATTCCACTGTCAAACAGCTCTTACTGTCAGGAAGTTCTTCCTAATGTTTAGGTGGAATCTTCTTTCTTGTAGTTTGAATCCATTGCTCTGTGTCCGCTTCTCTGGAGCAGCAGAAAACAATCTTTCTCCCTCCTCCATATGACATCCTTTCATATATTTGAACATGGCTATCATATCACCCCTTAACCTTCTCTTCTCCAGGCTAAACATACCCAGCTCCCTAAGCTGTTCCTCATAAGGCATCGTTTCCAGGCCTTTGACCATTTTGGTTGCCCTCTTACGTTCCAGCTTGTCAGTATCCTTCTTGAACTCTGGTGCCCAGAACTGGACACAGTACTCCTGGTGAGGTCTGACCAGAGCAGAATACAGTGGTATTATTACTTCCCTAGATCTAGATGCTATACTCCTATTGATGCAGCCCAGAATTGCATTGGCTTTTTTAGCTGCTGCATCACACTGCTGACTCATGTCAAGTCTGTGGTCTACCAAGACTCCTAGATCCTTTTCACATGTACTGCTCTCAAGCCAGGTGCCACCCATCCTGTATTTGTGCCTTTCATTTTTTTTTTTTGCCCAAGTGTAGTACCTTACATTTCTCCTTGTTAAAATTAATCTTGTTTGCTTTGGCCCAGTTGTCTAAACTGTTAAGGTCATTTTGAAGTGTGATCCTGTCCTCTTGAGTATTAGCCACCGCTCCCAATTTGGTGTCATCTGCAAACTTGCTCAGGATGCCCTCAAGCCCATCATCCACGTCATTGATAAAGATGTTGAATAAGACTGGGCCCAAGACAGAACCCTGTGGCACCCCACTAGTCACTACTCTCCAGGATGAGGAGGAGCCATTGATGAGCACCCTTTGGGTTTGGTCAGTAAGCCAGTTACAAATCCACTGAATGGTAGCATTGTCTAGCCCGCATTTTACCAACTTCTTTACAAGAATATCATGGGGCACCTTGTCAAAGGCCTTGCTGAAATCAAGATAGGCTACATCCACAGCGTTCCCTTCATCTACCAGGCTTGTAATTCTGTCAAAAAATGAGATCAGATTAGTCTGACATGACTTATTTTTCAGAAACCCATGCTGACTTTTAGTGATCACAGAGTTTCTTTCTAGGTGCTCACAGACCGTTTGCTTATTGATCTGCTCTAGAATCTTTCCTGGTATTGATGTCAGGCTGACTGGGCGGTAATTGTTTGGGTCCTCTCTTTCCCCCTTTTTGAAAATAGGGACAACATTTGCCCTCCTCCAGTCTGCTGGAACTTCGCCTGTTCTCCAGGAATTTTCAAAGATTATTGCCAGTGGTTCTGAAATCACCTCTGCCAGTTCTTTTAATATAGTTCATCTGGCCCTGGAGACTTGAATACATCTAAACTAGCCAAGTATTCTTGTACTACCTCCTTACTTATTCTGGGCTGTGTTTCCCCTGCTGAATCATCTGCTCCATATTATTCAGGTCGGGCATTGTTTTCTTTTTTGGAGAAGACTGAGGTAAAGAAGGCGTTGAGGAGTTCTGCCCTTTCTCTGTCCCCTGTTTGCATTTCACCATCTTCTCCTCTAAGTGACCCCACTGTTTCCTTGTTCTTCCTTTCTTTTATGTCTTGTCTAATTATTTTCCTCTTACTTTGGTGTGTTTGGGTGTGTGTATCTGGACATGCGGCAAATATTAATATTGGGAGACTTGGAGCGAGTTCCAGAGTTTACATATGCACTGCATGAAGAAGGCATATCTGCTTTGTGCTGAATCTTTCCACATTCCTCCTTGCCAGTCACAAAGGGCATCATCCATCGCTGACCATGCCCTTTTCTAACTAGAGCAATTGAACCTAGGATCTTCTGCATGCAAAGCAGGGTTCTTCTGAAAAATAACAACTCTCTCCGCATATTGGAGATTTGGGCTGTTCCACTGGTGGCTGCTGTCCTTTGCAACGGGTGGGAGAGAAATCCGGGAGACCAACAATCGTGCCATATCCAAGCTCAGGCAGAGAGGCAGCACCTCCCAGTTTCCTCCCCATCCTGTTACCTGCTGAATTCCACAAGGGGCAGCAACACAAGCGCTACAAGCATGGCAAGTGAACAAACGCTTCACACTGTTATGACCACCATCATCCCATTTCTCCTTCTGCTCTCCGGATGTTGTTCCTCTCCAGCTTCCGTGAGCTGGGCAGCCTTTCCAATCCCAGGTTTCCAGGCCCAATTCAAGGTACTCAACAGGTCATGACTTATAGAATCACAGAATCATAGAGCTGGAAGGGAACCTGCAGATCATCTAGTGGTCCAACCCCCTGCAAGGCAACTGCCCCACACCGGGATCAAAGATGCAACCTTGGCTTTGTCAGCACCACGTAGTGCAGGCCATTTGGATGGAAACATCATGGGCTGAATCTCATGTATGCAACCCATTCTCTGCAAGGTGACTCTGCCCCCTCCCTGCGCACAGGTGGCAACAATGGCCGTCCTTGCCAACCCACCTCCAAAGGGAAGGGCAGGTGGCTTGGATTCCTGTGTCCAGATTTAGATTCTGCAGGACGCCTTTCCATGGGTTGGGGAGAGGTGCTTTGTGTGCAGCAAGGCAGCACCCCAATCTTCGCACACACACCCAAGAGCACCTTCACCACCTCTGCATTTTGACATGCACCAAGGGCTCATTCTGCTTCTCCTTTCCCCAGTCTCATCTGGCCCCAAGGGAACCAAACTGGAACAACCATCTTGCTATCCAATTGCCATCCATGGGTGGGGTGGGGGGTCCTGTCGTGTGGCTTGAGATAAAAGATAAACGTGTTGATTCAGGGCTAGTGAGGAAACCCCCCCCCCATCCCGGACTCTGAACTTCGGCTCTTCTTTGGCGTGATCTTCCACTGTTATTCTTCCTTCCTTGGCACTTCTCGATCTTCAGCCTCTTTTTATACCCGAGGAGACAACCCAAGGGAAGCACCCACTGAGCTCACTTGCCTTTGGTAAGTTTGGCGGTCAGCTTGAATTCAATTTTCCCCCCAGCCGGTGAGGAGGTGTTCAGGCTCCCCACCAGCCAGGAATCCCCAACATGGTTGTTCCAATGCCCTGAGTGGCGTCGGGTGAAGTAGCTGCCAGCCTGCCATAGTGGCAGGGATGGCCATGATGTGCCCCTTGGAGCTTAGGTCTGCCCTCTCTTTTACAGCTCCTGCCCGTGTTGCCTCAACAGCGGACTCTTGGCAAATAGGAGATCTTCCTTCTTCCCTAGCTGGGAGAAGTGCCATTTTGTGGGTCACCCTGGGGGCCAGAAATATCTTCGGCTAACCCTGCAGAATCACCTGGTTGGTGACTTTGTGAGCAGAATGATGTTTTAAGCAGACCATTGGCCTGATCAACTTGCATCGCCTCATGTTCATACACCTTTCTGCAGCTAAACCAACCACAAAAAGAGGGTTGTGGGGTGTGTGTTTCTGAATCCAGGCTCTCATCAATCCATGGCATTTAAGACCATATGAATTCAGCACAGGACCACAACCACCAGCTCTGGTCTTTTAATCAGTTTCCAGGCAGACTGGAAAGTCTCTTAGCAGTCATAGAAACCGGTAGGAATCCAGTGTCCTGTTGGAAAGAAGGGCAGCACTGTATACAATATTAATAAATAATAATAGTAAGATAATAATAGTAATATAGTAATAAATAATAATAGTAAGATAATAATAGTAATAATAATAGTAAGATAATAATAGTGAGTGCTCACTGGAAGGACAGATCCTGAAGCTGAGGCTCCAATACTTTGGCCACCTCATGGAAGACTCCCTGGAAAAGACCCTGATGTTGGGAAAGATGGAGGGCACAAGGAGAAGGGGACGACAGAGGACGAGATGGTTGGACAGTGTTCTCGAACCTACGAACATGGGTCTGACCAAACTGCGGGAGGCAGTGGAAGACAGGAGTGCCTGGCGTACTATGGTCCATGGGGTCACGAAGAGCCGGACATGACTAAACGACTAAACAACAACGACAACAGTAATAGTAACAGCCACTTGAAATGTCCAAAAGCTGGTTTCTGATTTTGTTTTAAGGAATACATTGTCTTCATTACTCTGATTTCATAAACTTCTGCTTAAGAAGTCTCCAATTCCGGGATCACTCAATTTCTCATTTTTTCCAGTCTCCCCATCTGACTATCTGATTGCTGTTCGTGGTGGAATCAGCCACGTGGATAGAGAGAAATGATAAGCCTGCCTATCAGATCTCAAGTCTGTCTCCAGGCACTGTGGTCATCTGCAAAGGATGTCCCCTATATTCAGGGTGTGGGTGCCCTTGGCTAGTGTTTCCGTAATGGCACCATCCATGAACCAGAGGCAGGAATCAGCACGGGGTACTGAGGTGATCTGCCATTGCTGGGTGGCAAATCCAATCCAGAGTCATCCCCTTTGTCTCCAGTGAATCCGCTGGATTCCCCAGCGAACCAGGATTCCCATTCATTCCCCTTCTGTCTTCCCTGATTTATTGCAAGCCACCGGTTTTCCAAAAGAAAAGAAGTGGACATATTCATGGGGATCAT
This sequence comes from Zootoca vivipara, assembly GCF_965207765.1. Lineage (NCBI taxonomy): Eukaryota > Metazoa > Chordata > Lepidosauria > Squamata > Lacertidae > Zootoca > Zootoca vivipara. Next base: position 91,199,130 of record NC_142589.1, on the reverse strand, counting down.
TCAATGGCTCATTTCGGAAGGGGAAATTGGGGATTCAACCTTCAGGAACAGAGTACCTGGTGAAAGTCAGATTTGGGGGTGAACACTAGGGGAAGAACATAGCTCTGCAGGTATCATGGGGGTCATAGCCTTATGCTGATGTGAGTTTTATAAGGCTGGAGGATTTACTAACAGGGTTTAGTCACAAACCCAGCTAAATGACACTGAGTGGAGGTTGGACCAGATTCTGTGATCCTATTATTCTGCTCTACTTTACTCTCCTTGCTTTTTCCTTGGGGAAGAGCTGCTTTGCATTGCACAAGGTCGCAATTTCAATCCACAATAGCATATCCAGTTTGGAGAGACCCAAATCTCATTTCATAGGGAGCCTCTTTTGCTATTTTTTGGATTTAAAGACCCGAGGTGGTGGTGGTTCTGCTCTGAATTCATGTGGTCTTTTTAAATGTCAAGGATTGATGAGAGCCTGGATTCAGATGCACAAATATAGGATCGGGGACATCTGGTTTACTAGCAGTACAGTGATAGCTCGGGTTACGAATTTAATTCATTTCGGAAGTCTGTTCTTAACCCGAAACGTTCTTATACCGAGGTGCGCTTTCCCATAGGCCTTGCCACAGCCAAAGCCCTCCCCCAGCAGTGGAAAGCGGTCTTATTCCGGGGCAAGTTTGCAAACCGGAGCAGATACTTTCGGGCTTGCGGAGTTCTTAACCTGAATCGTTTGTAAACAGGACTGTTTGTAACCCAAGGTACCACTGTACATGTGAAACAGATGTAGCGGTCTTGGTGGACCACAAGCTGAACATGAGTCAACAGTGTGATGCAGCATCAAAAAAAGTTAATGCTATTCTAGGCTGTGTCACCCCTTCATGGATCAATGCCTTGTCGTGGCGAAGGGGCTTGAATAACTCAGAGAAGCTATGAGCTATGCCATGCAGGGCCACCCAAGATGGACAGGTCATAGTGGAGAGTTTTGACTAAACGTGATCCACCTGGAGAAGGAACTGGCAAGCCACTCCAGTATCCCTGCCAAGAAAACTCCATGGACAAAGACAACAGGCATATAAAAGTTATGACGCTGGAAGATGAGCCCCTCAGGTCAGAAGGCGTCCAACATGCTACTGAGGAAGAGCGGAGGACAAGTACAAGTAGATTCAGAGCTGATGAAGCGGCTGGGCCAAAGCCGAAAGGTCGCTCAGTTGCGGATATGCCTGGAAGCGAAAGGAAAGTCCGATGCTGTAAAGAAAAATATTGCATAGGAACCTGGAATGTAAGAACCATGGATAATGGTAAGCTGGATGTGGTCAAAAATGAGATGGCAAGAATAAATATTGACATCCTGGGCATCAGTGAACTAAAATGGAAGGGAATGGGCGAATTCAGTTCGGATGACTATCATATCTACTACTGTGGGCAAGAATCCCGTAGAAGAAATGGAGTGGCCCTCATAGTCAACAGAAGAGTGGCAAAAGATGTAATGGGATGCAATCTCAAAAATGACAGAATGATCTCGAAACGAATCCAAGGCAGACCTTTTAACAATACAATAATCCAAGTTTATGCACCAACTACCGGTGCTGAAGAAAGTGAAATTGACCAATTCTATGAAGACTTACAACACCTTCTAGAAATGACACCAAAGAAGGATGTTCTTCTCATTACAGGGGATTGGAATGCTAAAGTAGGGAATCAAGAGATAAAAGGAACAACTGGCAAGTTTGGCCTTGGAGTTCAAAATGAAGCAGGGCAAAGGCTAATAGAGTTCTGTCAAGAGAACAAGCTGGTCATCACAAACACTCTCTTCCAACAATACAAGAGACGACTCTACACATGGATATCACCAAATGGACAGCATCGAAATCAGATTGATTATATTCTCTGCAGCCAAAGATGGAGAAGCTCTATACAGTCAGCAAAAGCAAGACCTGGAGCTGACTGTAACTCAGATCATCAGCTTCTTATAGCAAAATTCCAGCTTAAAATGAAGAAAGTGGGAAAAACCACTGGGCCAGTAAGATACAATCTAAGTCAAATCCCTTATGAATACACAGTGGAAGTGAGGAACAGGTTTAAGGATTTAGGTGGACAGAGTGCCTGAAGAACTATGGATGGAGGCTCGTAACATTATACAGGAGGCAGCAACGAAAACCATCCCAAGGAAAAGGAAATGCAAGAAAGCAAAATGGCTGTCCAACGAGGCCTTACAGATAGCAGAGGAGAGGAGGCAAGCAAAATGCAAGGGAGATAGGGAAAGATACAGGAAACTGAATGCAGATTTCCAAAAAATAGAAAGGAGAGACAAGAGGGTCTTCTTAAATGAGCACTGCAAAGAAATAGAGGAAAACAATAGAATGGGGAAAACCAGATATCTGTTCAAGAGAATTGGAGATATGAAAGGAACATTTCGTGCAAAGATTACCATAATCAAGGACAAAAGTGGTAAGGACCTAACAGAAGCAGAAGACATCAAGGTGGCAAGAATACACAGAGGAATTATACCAGAAAGATATGGAGGTCTCGTACACCCCAGGTAGTGTGGTTGCTGACCTTGAGCCAGACATCTTGGAGAGTGAAGTCAAATGGGCCTTAGAAAGCACTGCTAATAACAAGGCCAGTGGAAGTGATGATATTGCAGCTGAACTATTTAAAATTTTAAAAGATGATGCTGTTAAGGTGCTACACCCAATATGCCAGCAAGTTTGGAAAACTCAGCAATGGCCAGAGGATTGGAGAAGATCAGTCTACATCCCAATTCCAAAGAAGGGCAGTGCCAAAGAATGCTCCAACTACCGCCCAATTGCGCTCATTTCACACGCTAGCAAGGTTATGCTTAAAATTCTACAAGGCAGGCTTAGGCAGTATGTGGACCGAGAACTCCCAGAAGTGCAAGCTGGATTTCGAAGGGGCAGAGGAACCAGAGACCAAATAGCAAACATGCGCTGGATTATGGAGAAAGCTAGAGAGTTCCAGAAAAACGTCTACTTCTGCTTCATTGACTATGCAAAAGCCTTTGACTGTGTCGACCACAGCAAACTATGGCAAGTTCTTAAAGAAATGGGAGTGCCTGATCACCTCATCTGTCTCCTGAGAAATATCTATGTGGGACAAGAAGCTACAGTTAGAACTGGATATTGAACAACTGATTGGTTCAAAATTGGGAAAGGAGTACGACAAGGTTGTATATTGTCTCCCTGCTTATTAAACTTATATGCAGAATTCATCATGCGAAAGGCTGGACTAGATGAATCCCAAGCCGGAATTCAGATTGCTGGAAGAAATATCAACAACCTCAGATATGCAGATACACAACCTTGATGGCAGAAAGTGAGGAGGAATTAAAGAACCTTTTAATGAGGGTGAAAGAGGAGAGCGCAAAATATGGTCTGAAGCTCAACATCAGAAAAACCAAGATCATCACCTCCTGGCAAATAGAAGGGGAAGAAATGGAGGCAGTGAGAGATTTTACTTTCTTAGGCTCCTTGATCACTGCAGATGGTGACAGCAGTCACGAAATTTAAAGACGCCTGCTTCTTGGGAGAAAAGCAATGACAAACCTAGACAGCATCTTAAAAAGCAGAGACATCACCTTGCCTACAAAGGTCCGTATAGTTAAAGCTATGGTTTTCCCAGTAGTGATGTATGGAAGTGAGAGCTGGACCATAAAGAAGGCTGATCGCTGAAGAATTGATGCTTTTGAATTATGGTGCTGGAGGAGACTCTTGAGAGTCCCATGGACTGCAAGAAGATCAAACCTATCCATTCTTAAGGAAATCAGCCCTGAGTGCTCCCTGGAAGGATAGATCGTGAAGCTGAGGCTCCAATACTTTGGCCACCTCATGAGAAGAGAAGAATCCTTGGAAAATACCCTGATGTTGGGAAAGATTGAGGGCACAAGGAGAAGGGGACAACAGAGGATGAGATGGTTGGACAGTGTTCTCGAAGCTACGAACATGAGTTTGACCAAACTGCGGGAGGCAGTGCAAGACAGGAGTGCCTGGCGTGCTATGGTCCATGGGGTCACGAAGAGTCGGACACAACTAAACGACTAAACAACAACAACAACAACAGGCTGTGTCAACAGAAGTCAAATGTCCAGATCAAGGAAAGTCATAGCGGAAATTCTGCGTTAGTCAGACCAGACTTGGAACACTGTGTCCAGTTCTGGGCACCACAATTTGATGAGCTGGAAGGTTTGAAGAGGAGGGCAACCAAGATGATCAAGGGTCCAGAAACTAAGCGATTGAAGGCGCTCGGTATGTTTAGCCTGGAAAAGAGGAGACTGAGAGGATACCTTCCAACTCTAAGATTCTATGAACCACTTAAAGGGCATTTTAAACAGTGACCTTCTGCATGCAAAGCAGGGGATCTACCACCAAGCTAAAGGCTCTCTCCCCATATCAAAGATTTTACTGGCGGCTGCTGCCCCTTGCAACGGATGGGGCGTAAATCAGGGAGCCCAAAAGTTGATCAGGCAGAGAGGCAGCTCATCCCAGTTTCCTCCCCATCCTGCTCCCTGCTGAGTTCCACAAGGGGCAGCACAAGAGCTACAAGCACAGCAAGTGAGAAATGCTTCATGCTGTTTTGACTGCCATCATCCCATTTGTTGACAAGTTAGGAACCTATGGCCCTCCAGATGTTATTCTGCAGCTCCCATCAGCCCCAGAAAGGGATGGGCAGCTCTGCTAATTCCGGGTTCACTCTGCTTCTACTTTCCCCAGTCTCCTTATATGGCCCCAACAGAACCAAACGACACAAACTGTGCAATTCTAGGAGTCTATAACCATCACTGTTAAAAATCAGGGAGGGCCCCCGCCACTTAATGGATCCAAATGGTTTCCAGGGAGCGATAGGGGATGCCTTATCCCATGTTGATGGCCTTTCAGCTGATTCCCTGGTGACCCGTTGGAATATGGAGTTAACCAGGGCTATTGACTGTCTGTTAACCAGGGCTATTGACTGGCTATTGACAGGGCTATTAACCAGGGCTATTGACAGGGCTATTATGCACCAACTACCGGTGCTGAAGAAAGTGAAATTGACCAATTCTATGAAGACCTACAACACCTTCTAGAAATGACACCAAAGAAGGATGTTCTTCTCATTACAGGGGATTGGAATGCTAAAGTAGGGAATCAAGAGATAAAAGGAACAACTGGCAAGTTTGGCCTGGGAGTTCAAAATGAAGCAGGGCAAAGGCTAATAGAGTTCTGTCAAGAGAACAAGCTGGTCATCACAAACACTCTCTTCCAACAACACAAGAGAAGACTCTACACATGGATATCACCAAATGGGCAGCATCGAAATCAGATTGATTATATTCTCTGCAGCCAAAGATGGAGAAGCTCTATACAGTCAGCAAAAACAAGACCTGGAGCTGACTGTAACTCAGATCATCAGCTTCTTATAGCAAAATTCCAGCTTAAACTGAAGAAAGTAGGAAAAACCACTGGGCCAGTAAGATACAATCTGGATCAAATCCCTTATGAATACACAGTGGAAGTGAGGAACAGGTTTAAGGATTTAGATTTGGTGGACAGAGTGCCTGAAGAACTATGGATGGAGGCTCGTAACATTATACAGGAGGCAGCAACGAAAACCATCCCAAGGAAAAGGAAATGCAAGAAAGCAAAATGGCTATCCAACGAGGCCTTACAAATAGCGGAGGAGAGGAGGCAAGCAAAATGCAAGGGAGATAGGGAAAGATACAGGAAACTGAATGCAGATTTCCAAAAAACAGCAAGGAGAGACAAGAGGGTCTTCTTAAATGAGCAATGCAAAGAAATAGAGGAAAACAATAGAATGGGGAAAACCAGAGATCTGTTCAAGAAAATTGGAGATATGAAAGGAGCATTTCGTACAAAGATTACCATAATCAAGGACAAAAGTGGTAAGGACCTAACAGAAGCAGAAGACATCAAGAAGAGGTGGCAAGAATACACAGAGGAATTATACCAGAAAGATATGGAGGTCTCGTACACCCCAGGTAGTGTGGTTGCTGACCTTGAGCCAGACATCTTGGAGAGTGAAGTCAAATGGGCCTTAGAAAGCACTGCTAATAACAAGGCCAGTGGAAGTGATGATATTCCAGCTGAACTATTTAAAATCTTAAAAGATGATGCTGTTAAGGTGCTACACCCAATATGCCAGCAAGTTTGGAAAACTCAGCAATGGCCAGAGGATTGGAGAAGATCAGTCTACATCCCAATTCCAAAGAAGGGCAGTGCCAAAGAATGCTCCAACTACCGCACAATTGCGCTCATTTCACACGCTAGCAAGGTTATGCTTAAAATTCTACAAGGCAGGCTTAGGCAGTATGTGGATCGAGAACTCCCAGAAGTGCAAGCTGGATTTCGAAAGGGCAGAGGAACCAGAGACCAAATAGCAAACATGCGCTGGATTATGGAGAAAGCTAGAGAGTTCCAGAAAAACGTCTACTTCTGCTTCATTGACTATGCAAAAGCCTTTGACTGTGTCGACCACAGCAAACTATGGCAAGTTCTTAAAGAAATGGGAGTGCCTGATCACCTCATCTGTCTCCTGAGAAATCTCTATGTGGGACAAGAAGCTACAGTTAGAACTGGATATGGAACAACTGATTGGTTCAGAATTGGGAAAGGAGTACGACAAGGTTGTATATTGTCTCCCTGCTTATTTAACTTGTATGCAGAATTCATCATGCGAAAGGCTGGACTAGATGAATCCCAAGCCGGAATTAAGATTGCCGGAAGAAATATCAACAACCTCAGATATGCAGATGACACAACCTTGATGGCAGAAAGTGAGGAGGAATTAAAGAACCTTTTAATGAGGGTGAAAGAGGAGAGCGCAAAATATGGTCTGAAGCTCAACATCAAAAAAACCAAGATCATGGCCACTGGTCCCATCACCTCCTGGCAAATAGAAGGGGAAGAAATGGAGGCAGTGAGAGATTTTACTTTCTTGGGCTCCTTGATCACTGCAGATGGTGACAGCAGTCACGAAATTAAAAGACGCCTGCTTCTTGGGAGAAAAGCAATGACAAACCTAGACAGCATCTTAAAAAGCAGAGACATCACCTTGCCGACAAAGGTCCGTATAGTTAAAGCTATGGTTTTCCCAGTAGTGATATATGGAAGTGAGAGCTGGACCATAAAGAAGGCTGATCGCCGAAGAATTGATGCTTTTGAATTATGGTGCTGGAGGAGACTCTTGAGAGTCCCATGGACTGCTAGAAGATCAAACCTATCCATTCTTAAGGAAATCAGCCCTGAGTGCTCCCTGGAAGGACAGATCGTGAAGCTGAGGCTCCAATACTTTGGCCACCTCATGAGAAGAGAAGAATCCTTGGAAAAGACCTTGATGCTGGGAAAGATGGAGGGCACAAGGAGAAGGGGACGACAGAGGACAAGATGGTTGGACAGTGTTCTCGAAGCTACGAACATGAGTTTGACCAAACTGCAGGAGGCAGTGCAAGACAGGAGTGCCTGGCGTGCTCTGGTCCATGGGGTCACGAAGAGTCGGACACGACTAAACGACTAAACAACAACAACAACATTGACTGTCTGGCTCCGAAGCACCCTCTCCGATTGCATGGAGCCCGGGCAGCCCTGTGGTTTTCCACGGATCTGAGGGTGATGAAACAATTGCTGGCTGCGGAAAACTCACTCTGAATCAGACCAGACACGGGCTAGAGCTCAATGTCGAGCCTACCAAGTGCCGATGGCGACGGTGAAGAATTCACTGCCTCTATTGCCTCTGCAGAAAATAGTAGCAGGAGACTCTTTCAGGTGGTTCGCAATTTAACAGAACTACCTTCACTTTCAGGGCCTTGTAAAGACTCCAAGATCTCCTGCAACGGTTTTGCAACGTGTTTTGCAGACAAAGTCGCTCAGATTCGGAAGGAGGTAGACACCACCGTGGGAGCAGGGCCGGGGTGGGAGAGTGCTGGAGCTCTGTCTGCATGGAATCAATTTCAATCTGTTACCTCCGAGGATGTGGACAGGCTGCTTGGACGAGTGAAACTGACCACCTGTCTCCTTGATCCTTGCCCATCCTGGCTAGTAAAAGCAAGCCGGGAAAGGCTGAGTGATGGGCTCTGTGGGGTGGTGAATGCTTCCCTCTGTGAGGGAGCCTTCCCAGGCCCACTGAAAGAGGTGGTTATTAAACCGCTTCTTAAAAAACCATATTTAGATGCGGCCAATATGGCCAACTATCGCCCAGTCTCAAATCTACCATTCTTGGGCAAGGTGATTGAGCGAGTGGTTGCTGAGCAACTCCAGGCATGCCTGGAAGAAGCGGACCATTTGGATCCCTTCCAGTCGGGTTTCAGGCCTCATCATGGGACTGAAACTGCCTTGATCGCACTGGTTGATGATCTCCAGCGGGCTAGGGACAAAGGTGAGAGCTGTTTCCTAGTTCTGCTGGATCTCTCAGTGGCTTTTGACACCATCGACCATAACATCCTTCTGGACCGTCTAGAGGGGCTGGGAGCTGGATTCACTGCCATACAGTGGTCCCGCTCCTTCCTCCTGGGTTGTGTTCAGAAAGTAGTGGTGGGGGATGAGTGTTCAGACCTCTGGGCTCTCACTTGTGGGGTGCCTCAGGGTTCTGTCCTCTCACCCATGCTTTTTAACATTTATATGCAGCCGCTGGGAGAGATCATCAGGGGGTTTGGGCTGGGTGTTCATCAGTATGCGGATGATACCCAACTCTACCTCTCTTTCAAATCAGAACCAGTGAAGGCGGTGAAGGTCCTGTGTGAGTGCCTGGAGGTGGTTGGAGGATGGATGGCGGTTAACGGATTGAGGTTGAATCCAGACAAGACATAAGTGCTGTTTGTGGGGGACAGGAGGCGGGCAGGTGTGGAGGACCCCCTGGTCCTGAATGGGGTAACTGTGCCCCTGAAGGACCAGATGCGCAGTCTAGGAGTCATTTTGGACTCACAGCTGTCCATGGAGGCGCAGGTCAATTCTGTGTCCAGGGCAGCTGTCTATCAGCTCCATCTGGTACGCAGGCTGAGACCCTACCTGCCTGCAGACTGTCTAGCCAGAGTGGTGCATGCTCTGGTTATCTCCCGCTTGGACTACTACAGTGCGCTCTATGTGGAGCAACCTTTGAAGGTGACCCAGAAACTGCAACTAATCCAGAATGCGGCAGCTAGACTGGTGACTGGGAGTGGCCGCCGGGACCACATAACACCGGACCTGAGAGATTTACACTGGCTCCCAGTACGTTTCCGAGAACAATTCAAAGTTTTGGTGTTGACCTTTCAAGCCCTAAACGGCCTTGGTCCTGTATACCTGAAGGAGTGTCTCCACCCCCACCATTCAGACCGGACACTGAGATCCAGTGCCGAGGACCTTCTGGCGGTTCCTTCCCTGCGAGAAGTGAGGTTACAGGGAGCCAGACAGAGGGCCTTCTCAGTAGCAGCACCCGCCCTGTGGAACGCCCTTCCATCAGATTTCAAGGAAAGAAGCAACTATCCTAATTTTAAAAGACACCTGAAGGCAGCCCTGTTTAGGGAAGCTTTTAATATTTAATGCTGTATTGTTTTACTATTCAATTGGGAGCCGCACAGAGTGGCTGGGGAGACTCAGCCAGATGGGCGGGGTATAAATAATTTATTATTATTATTATTATTATTATTATTATTATTATTATTATTATTATTATTACCACTGGAGCGCTGTGAGGAATCCGCCACAGTTGAGCTTACAAATGGTTTTCCTAGCAAGTAAGTTAGCGAAGAGTGAAAAGTCATTGCTCTTTCAACCATGTAACCACAGAAAGTTAGGAATCCAGTGTCCTGTTGGAAAGAAGAACAGTATACAAATTTTAATAATAATAATAATAATAATAATAATAATAATAATAATAATAATAATAATAATATAGTAACAGCCACTGGAAATTTCCAAAAGCAGGTCTCTGATTTTTTTATTAATGAATACATTGTCTTCATTACTCTGATTTCATAAACCTTTGCTTTAAAAGTCTCCAATTCTGGGATCACTCCATTTCTCTTTTCCAATCACCCCCTCTGACTATCTGATTGCTGTTTGTGGTGGGATCAGCCACGTGGATAGAGAGAAACGATAAGCCTGCCTATCAGATCTCAAGTCTAGACTGTGGCTTCTTGGGGAAGGTGGAGTCCAGAGAGTGGAGGAAATAAAAGCTTAAGGAGTCAAGAGGCTGAAGAGTTAAGCGCCAGGCACCTCCCTCCTTGGCAAGCATCAAGATGTGGAGACTCCGCCAGACTCTTCTGCTGCTGCTCCTGTCCGCCTCCTTGGCCCAAACAGGTGAGCAAAACCACCATGGCAGATGCACTATGGCGTTCCTTCTCTCTGAAATTCTCCTCCCAGCGGTCCTTCCTCCTCTGGTCACAATTTGACTGTCTGTCTCCAGGCACTGCAGTTGTCTGCAAGGGATGTTTCCTATGTTCAGGGTGTGGGTGCCCTTTGCTAGTGTTGCCATTATGGCACCATCCATGAACCAGAGGCAGGAATCAGCACGGGGTACTGAGGTGATCTGCCATTGCTGGGTGGCAAATGCAATCCAGAGTCATTCCCTTTGTCTCCAGTGAATCCACTGGATTCCCCAGCAAACCAGGATTCCCATTCATTTCCTTTCTGTCTTCCCTGATTTATTCCAAGCCACCGGTTTTCCAAACTAAAGAAGTAAACAAATCCATGGGGATCATTCAATAGTTCATTTCACAAAGGGGATAAAGGGAATTCTACCTTCAGGAACAGAGTACCTGGTGAAAGTCAGATGGGCTTGCTGATCAGTAGGTCAGTGGTTCGAATCCCTGTGACGGGGGTGAGCTCCCGTTACTCCATCTCAGCTCCTGCCAACCTACCAGTTCAAAAGCACGTCAAAGTGCAAGTAGAGAAACAGGTACTGCTCCAAGCGGGAAGGTAAACGGTGTTTCCGTGTGCTGCTCTGGTTCACCAGAAGTGGCTTTGTCATGACCTGGAAGCTGTACGCCAGCTCCCTCGGCCAATACAGCAAGATGAGTGCCGCAACCCCAGAGTCGGTCACAACTGGACCTAATGGTCAGGGGTCCCTTTACCTTTACTAGGAGAAGACTGTAGCCCAGTAGGTATCATGGGGGCAATAGCCTTGTGCTGATGTGAGTTTTAAGTTTGCAATCTGCATTTTTCTAAGCTGATTTCAGACAACAGTTCCTGGAGGCCTCCTGTTCTAGTAGGGCACAGACTGAAATCTGAGTTGGGCATGATAAGAGGGGAATCTGTGCTGAATCAATACAGGGCTAAGGCTAAGGCTGGGGGATTTACTAACAGAACCCACCTAAATGATCCTATTATTTTGCTCTGCTTTATTCTCCTTGCTTTTTCCTTTGGGAAAAATATTCTGTTGGAAACTGCCCAGAGTGGCTGGGGAAAGCCAACCAGATGGGCAAGGAATAAATAAATGGTGGTGGTGGTGGTGGTGGTGGTTGTACAAGGTCCCAATTTCAATCTGCAACAGCATATCCAGGTTAGAGAGACTCGCATCTCATATCCTTGGGAACTGCTTTTGGCCCCTTGTGCAGGAGAATCCGGAGCTAATGGGTGAAGGGGTTTTCTTATGGCTGCTCTTTACTTTTGCTTCGCTAACTTCCTTGCTAGGAAAACCAATTGTAAGCTCATTGGGACGGTGACCTGTCCCTTCTGTCCCCCAATAACTTTGAATGTGTGAGAGACTCTCTGGAACATGCAAGGAGGAGCAGCAGGAGCTGATCTCTGCATACGGTTCTTGCAGATCCATTGCGGAGTCAGATTGTTGGGGGGCACAAAGCCAAGCCCCACTCCAGACCCTACATGGCTTACTTGAGGGATCCCGAGGGCTGGTTCTGTGGCGGATTCCTGGTGGCACCCCAGTGGGTAATGACGGCTGTGCACTGCAATCGGTAAGTATCACAAATGCCTCCTTGATTTTTAGCAGTGATGGTCATAGAATCATAGACCTGTACAGTTGGAAGGGACTCCAAGGGTCATCTGGTCAGCTAAAGCACCCATGAACGGTGGCACCCTAACCATCAAGGGCCAAGCTGATTGCATGGACGCACCAAGGGAGGGTGGAGCCTGGTCTTTTGCATGAGGGCCAGGAGGGGATTGAGTCCTGGGATCTCGGACACTAACTGATGCTCTGTTTCCAGCACCTATAGGGTCACCTTGGGGGCACATAACATCTCCTTTAAAGAACCCTCTCAGCAAGTGTTCAGCATTGAGGCTAACTACGCGCACCCGAAATATAAAGAATATAACGAAAAGAATGAACCCGTCTTTTACAACGATATCCGTCTGCTCAAGGTAGCTTGCTCCAAGTAATCTCTCCTTCTATCTATCTCCTGAGGTCAGTGACCCTGAAGGCAGAAGGAGCCAAGGGTCTCCCTCCGTCCCAATGTGTGCAGCATAATGAACTAGACAAGGCACAGTTTACCCTGGCATTGGGGGGCCGAAAGTCTCTTCCGTGGCAGCCCTGAAATCATTACATTCAGAGTAGGCGGATGCATGTAGGAGTTTTTATCTAATTTTGAGAATGTTGTTCTAAAAGTGGTTTCAGTTGTATTCTTTTAGAATTGAAATGTTTGCCACAAAGCAGGTGAGGGGGGGGTGAGGGGTGCAGTGGAGAAGCCCCATTGCATTCGCAAGACTCTTGCTGGTACAATCATCTAGTTGAATGTGGGCCATTAATACTACCCATACTGTATTATTATCATTCAGTATTATTAATACAGTCTGGTATTCCCCCCCAAAAAGTGCCCCATTTTAGAGGCACCAGACTTCCACAAGGACTTCCTTAAGCAACACTAAATTAATGAGCTCTCTCCCATCTCTCCTTTCCGCAGCTGAATTCCAAGGCTACCCTGAATGAATATGTTGGCATCCTGAACTTACCCGAGTCGAAAGATGACCTCTCCAATGGGACCCCCTGCAGTGTGGCAGGATGGGGCCTGATTTACACAGACTGGTTACCAGACACACTCTTTGAGACCAATGTCACCATCTCTGGCTGTGGTCGGTATCCTAACATCGATCATGGGAAGGTCTGTGCCGGGAGACCCGAGGAGCCTGAGAATTCTTTCTCGGTGAGACCTAGCAGAAGCAGTGAGTGACGGGATCAGAGGTGGGGGACCTGCACGCCTTCCCCAGTTATGCACCCCACCCTTCTGAGGGATTGTTCACTTCTCCAGGAAAATGGACATGAGCTTGCATCCTGCTAAGAGCTCCTGCCCACTTTTGCTTGTCCCGCTGCTTTCCCGGTTGGGGGGGACCACTCTTTAGAGCTCAGTCGGGGCAAACAGGCATCAAGCTTTGCAGAGCTGATTTATGCTTTCTGAATTAATAGCGGAACTGAAATCTGGTTATCTTTGATCATTGCCAAATAGTTATCCACTCAAATAGTATATCCATAAAGGAGTACATTTGTAGAAAGAGCGCATATAAATGCATGTATTGGAAAAACTAATGTGCAAAAATGCATTTGATTAGAAAGTCATTGCCTACCAAAATGTGTATATTAGGGCAGGCACGTCGAACAGGTAGATCACTGGACGCCTGTGGTAGATGACTGGTAGATCACTGGCTCCCCCCAAAGAAGCTAAACAACTTCAGCTCCCCTAATAACAGCTGAACATTTCTGCCCAACTTTGACCAGAACCCCAAAAAACAGGGCTCTCATTCATAAAAGAAGCACAAAAGGGGGTAGATTACTGCCAGTTTTTAACTCTGTGAGTAGATCGCAGTCTCTTGGGAGTTGACCACCCCTGTATTGGGGAAGATCTCTAGTCCACCAAGATCTCTAGTCAGAATTGACAGATCCAACCAACCGTAACCCGGCAGTTTGCCCTTGTTCAAGCTCCACGAGGTGGATCCAAATGTTCCTCCAACTACCCTCTTTGTTCTCTCCCTCCTCTCCACAGGGTGACTCGGGTGGCCCCTTGGTGTGCAATGATGTGGCACAAGGAATCGTCTCGTATGGCGGTCGCTGCCCTCCATCAGTTTACACTCGTATCGCCCACTACCTTCCTTGGATCCACGAAACCATGTGGTCATGAGGAGAAGAGACATCAGCAACGCTATCTTTGCTTTTCCATGCTTGTGCCTGCATGAATAACCTGCTTGGTTTGCATTCTGCAACAAAACACACACACAGAGAGAGACCCCCTCAATGGCTGTGAAAAAAGGATGATCGATCAGAAGTTTCATACAGGATGGTGTTTGGGCAAGTGCCTTCACTGCCTCCCACCCCCTTGAAGAAAATCCCTCCCCCATCTCCTTCAAGCAGCTCCTCCCTTCTCCCTAATGTAGGGGTGGAGGACCTGTGGCCCCAGATGCTGGAGTTCAACGACATCTGGAGAAACAAAGACTGTCCATATGTGTGGACTGCATCAGGTTCCATAGGTCCTCCTTTACGTCAGGAGAGGAGGACCTGCGGCTCTCCAAATGTTGTTGGACTCAAACTCCCATCAGTCCTGGCTAGTACAGCCAATTGTGAGGGCTGATGGGAGTTGAAGTCCATCAACATCTGGATGGCCAAAATGTCAGCCACCTCTGCTTCTAGATGATTCCACTGGCTCCTCCTCACAGACCTGCCATTGGAACCTGCATTTTGAGACGAGCTCAGGTTGAGCCCCTTGAGGTTGAGGAATGTGGGACATCATCCTCTCAGCCAACAGGGGATGATTCTATCCCATTTCTAAAGGGTTTCCTCTGTGCATTTCAACAGCCCCCCCAAAGATCATTCTAACCTCTAGGATTCCTAGATGCAGATCCAAAACACTCTGGCACCCACAACATCTCACAATTAACCATTTCACAAAACAAACTCCCCTAGGCTGTGGGTTGTTGAGATATATATTGTGGGAATGGAGGAGACATTTAATTCAGCCTGGATTGAAAGTTGAACCTCCCTCACTCACGCCTTCTGAAACTAGGTTCACACCAAAAACAGCCATCCCCCAAATTTAACATTTCTCCAGATTTTGCTGTTCAGGTCTCCAGCCAAGTCATGTGCGTGTGAATGCACATAATGGGGGTAAAGTGTGTCTTTTGATGCATGGAATAGTTTTTTTTTAAAAAAAAAAGCATACCAAAAATGCATTATCTTAGGACAAATTGCTTTGCAGAAAATGTGAATATTTCACACAATTGCATATAAAAGTGTGTATCAGAAGAAATTCACATTAAAATGCTGTTGAATTTTCATGAGTTTCTCTCTCTCTCTTTAAAAAAACCCAGAACACTGCAAATCTATACAGATATGTAGATAACTGAACTTATGATTGGAAAAAGAAACGGGGAGGCACAAAGGTGGACAATTTGTCAATCTGTCCACCCAGAGCAGGGAAAGGTAAAGGAGCTCAGCAGGGACCACTATGGAAGGAATCTCTCCTCAGGGATGAAGATGGTAGAAATTTAAATGGGGGTGGCAGAGAACAAGGCATTGTGAGTGCCAGAGCACAAGACACTAATTCAGAGAGGCCAAATCTCAGGGAAATCTTCAGATGAAAAATGAATTCGAGGAAGCATCTGAAAGAGGAGATGCTGTAGTCATGGGTGACTTCAACTACCTTGACTTAGACAGGCTGCATTTGTGTCCCTGCCATAACCAAGAGGTAAAATGTCTAGATGCCCCAAAGGAATGTGTCCTAAAACACCTGGCAATCTCAGGGGGACTCAGGCGGGACTTCCTCTTAAGAGGGACCCATGATGCAGTGCAAGACGTCAGTATCATTGAACCAGTTGGGAGCAGTGACCGTAGTGCTATTAAACTAAGGACACACCTACAGGGCCAGTTGCCAGGAACAGCCAACACTTGAGGAAGTGATCCAAAAAAAGGGGGGGGGACCAAACAGGCTGTAAGCCTGAGGGATAAGTAGTGACTTAGATGCTTGGTGGGAAGCCAGCCCACCCAGAGAACTGCTGAACAAAACAACTGAAGGGAAAGGGGTTGATAGGCATCACTTGTAGTGAGGGTGTGTCCCCATTAGCTCCAGATAAACAAATAAAACACCATGAAGACGAGACGAGCAGCTGGGACGATGTCTATGCACTCGGTCAGTGTCCTGCCCATACCTGCCAAGTTGCGGTCAGCGAAATAAGGGACCGGGAGGAAATAGCAGACCGGAAGTAGCGCTGCCGCCATTTTGGAACTGGGTGGAGCATGCTCAGAAGTGACTTTTGATCCTGCTTTGTCCAGTTCCAAAATGGCCACCGCGCCAGAATAAACCGGGGGGAAACAAAAAAATCCATTTTTTCAGCTAGGAACAGCTGGAAAAACGGGGGTTTCCCGGGGAAAACGGGAGACTTGGCAGCTATGGTCCTGCCTGCCACTGCAGCACCTGCCTCTGCCAAGCCTGCTCTGACCCTGCTGCTTGCCTGGCTCTTGCATGTGCACCAACTGCCCTGAAAAGGCCCTGACCATCCTGAAAAACTCTTTGGCCATCACGGCTCCTCATGTTGCCACACAAAGACCAAAAATCCCCAAGGGGCCATCCCTTCAGTACTGATTTGAACTCCTTGCTCCAGCCTGGGAGGAGGAGGAAGTGGAGGAGGTGGAGGATGGGGCAGGCAGTGAAGTTGAAGGAGGGCCAAAGCCCTGGAACCACCAGGCTCTGAGGTGGTGACCCTGCGGGAGAAAGTGGTTGTGCTGGAGACGGAGCTGGGCACCTGCCAGAGCCACCTGGCACTGGGGAAGAAGCAGTGCCTCAAAGCCCAGGCCAGCGTCCCTATTTGCCCCTGGGGAAGGTTGGAGGGTATGTCATCTCCTGAGACACATGGATGCCAGCAAGTCCCAGTGCAAGAAGCCAGCACTGAAACAAGCCAAATCTCTGATTTGGGGAGAGAGGCTTGGATGGTGGAGCCCAGCACTACATGGAGAAGAGTAGACAGATTGGTGGGGATCTCTCCATGTTTGACTTGGATCACAAAAAGCTCCTGATTTCAAACCCTCCCCTCCCCACAACTAGGGAGGGGTGAATCTGTTCGTTGGTGTGTCTCCCAGTTTCTCCTTTTCCCAATATTCGGTTCAAAACACCACATATACACATCAGCTTGCAATTAAAAACACACACACACACATTTGTGTGGATGCATTAGCAGTTTATTGTGAATTACTCTTGAGATACAGAGTTGCATGCAAGTTTGCCAAACGAGCACATCTTTGCAAAGCAATTTCCCCTAAAATAAGGCGTTTGGGGCAGGCTCCTTTCACTGCTATGCACACTGATAGCCACACCTCATTCCAGTATCTGCATTTATGTGCACTAGACTTGCCTGGAGAGCCGAATTGCAAAATTCAGAAATGGGCGAATTTGAAAGGATGGCTGCATTTCATAACTTATTCCAGAAAGTGTGAATGAGGGAGGTTCAATCTTACCTTTGAGATGAATTTAATTTCCCCTTTGTCCCTCTGGTACGTCACCCCAACCAGTAGCCTGGAGGAGTTTGGCATGTGAAATGGTAAACTGATAACTTTTAACTGCCCCCCTCCATGCATTTTGGTGCCAAGTTCTTTTGTATGAATGTACTGGAATCCTAGAGCTCAGACCAGTGTATTGGACATCGTGGAAATGCACAGCGGAAGTTCCCTAGGGCTGAAATGAAATGCCTCCCGTTGAACAGGATGAGAAATTCCCACAGTCCTCGCCCTCCAGTGTCCCAGAACACAAAGTCCAAATCTATGCCAATGTTATAGGCTGAAGAGGGAGGATGGAGTGGAATCATTCTAACGTGAGGTGTGGTTAATCTTTTGGCCATCCAGATGTTGTTGGACGTCAACCCCCATTGCCCCGTATTGGCCATGTTGCCTGGGGCCGATGTTGTCCAACAACATCTGGAAGGTGACAGGAGCCAAGTAACAGGTAGGTAGCCGTGTTGGTCTGAGTCGAAGCAAAATAAAAAAATTCCTTCAGTAGCACCTTAAAGACCAACTAAGTTTATATTTTGGTATGAGCTTTCGTGTGCATGCACACTTCTTCAGATACACCAAGGAGCCAAGTAGTTTTCTTAAAGGAGATGGGGAGGGACTGAAGGAACTTGTGGAAACCTAATCATGTATGAAACACCTGATACTTTTTGCAGCTGTTGAGGGGGGGGTCAGTGTGTGTGTGTGGTTGAAGGATTCAAGCAAAACAACTTATGTAGCAAACAGAAGCATTAAAATTAAAAAGCATGAGGATGTTGCTGCTCGTTTGTTCTCTTCACCCAGCCATCAGCCCTCACAATTCGCTAAACTAGCCAGGACTGATGGGAGTCCAACAACATTTGGAGAGTCACAGGTTCTCCTGTACTGATCTAAACGAGGACCTATGGAAGTTCATGCTATCCAAACATTTGAACTTCTGGGGCCCACAGCTCCTCCGTCCCTGCATTAGGGGAAGCAAGGGAGAAGGAAGGAGTTGCTTGAGGGAGATGGAGGTCTGTGGAGCTCAGGGAGAGAGTTCCAGGCATATGGGGATATTGAGGGAGAAGGGGCAGAATGGCTTTAAGGGAGAAGAAAGGACTTTGGGTCACCTGAGGACAGGAGACCTGGAGGAGCAAAGATCCCGGGAAGAGGGCTGCTAGGAAAGAAGGGTGGAAAGCAGGTGGCAAGAGGGTGAGAGGGGTTTTCTTCAAGGGGACGGGAGGCAGTGAAGGCACTTGCCCAAACACCATCCTGTATGAAACATCCAATAGATCTTCCTTTTTCGCAGCCATTAAGGGGTCTCTCTCTCTCTCTCTCTCTCTCTCTCTCTCTCTCTCTCTCTCTCTCTCTCTCTCTCTCTCTCTCTCTCTCTCCCTCCCTCTCTCTCTCTCTCTCTCTCTCTCTCTCTCTCTCTCTCTCTCTCTCTCTCTCTCTCTCTCTCTCTCTCTGTGTGTGTGTGTGTTGCTGCAGAATGCAAGCCAAGCAGGTTATTCAGCAAGCAGAAGCATTAGAAAAGAAGAAGCCACAATGTTACTGCGAGTGCTTCTGCATGGTTTCCTGGATCCAATCAAGGTAGTGGGCAACACGAGTGTAAACTGCTGGAGGGTGCGAGGGATTGAAATACGAGGCGATTCCTTGTGCCACACCATTGCACACCAAGGGGCCACCTGAGTCACCCTGTGGAGAGGAGAGAGAGAACAAAGATGGCAGCTGGGGGAACATTTGGATCCACATTGTGGCGAAATCTGGAGCTTGAACCAGGGCAAACTGCCAGGTTACTGTTGGTTGGATCAGTCAATTCTGAGTGGATATCTTGGTGGACATTTCCCCCAATATACACATTTTGGAGGGCAATGTCTTTCTAATAAAATGCATTTTTGTACATTGGTTTTACCAATATATGCATTTATATGTGCTCTTTCTGCTAATGCATTCCTTTATGTATATATTATTTGAGTGGAGAACATAGCTGCCAAGTACCCTGTTTCCCCCGGGAAACCCCCCGTATTTCTTACCGTTTCCCGCAGGTGTCCCGAATGGCAAAATTCCCCCGGATTACAGAGCTCCTGCCGGCGGCCATGTTCTTATGGCGCCCCGACGTCGCTTCTACGCATTTCCGGACATGCGTAGAAGCGACTTCTGGCGCTGTGGACATTTTGGAAATGGGCACAGTGACATTGGAAATCACTTCTACGCATGTCCGGAAGTGCGTAGAAGGGACTTCCGGTGCCACGGTGCTGCTGATCCCGGATTTTTCAATCCAGAACTTGGCACCTATGGTGGAGAACTATTTGGCTATTATAAAAGATAACCAATTTTCAGTTCCACTACCGGTATTAGTTCAGAAAGTATAAATTAGCTCTGCTTGTGTTCAAAGTGTGAACCTGACCCAGGGCGGCATCCCATGATACTATGAGACACAACGAGTGTTGATTTCAGTGGGTCTGCTCTCAGTAGGATATAGGGCTTGCTTGTCCCGTCTGAGCAGTTTCCCCCTTGCCCCACTCCTTTTCCAGGGAAAACCACCTCTTTAGCTCTAAATCGGAACAAACAGCAATCTGCAGAAAACTCCTTTCTTGTTTGCTCCAATTCAGCTCCTCAGAGCGGTTTTCTCCTGGAAATGCGGCGTGACAAGAAGAATTGTGCAGGAGCCTTTAGTAGGATGCAAGCCTTAATAACTCTAGCTTCCCTTTTGGGGACCCTTGGAGCCCCTGTGAAGCATAGAAATGAATAGCATCATTCGACATCCACCCCTGGGAACTGGCATACATTTTATGAAGCCACTGGATTGGTCATTGGAAGGGCATAGCTAGCTGCTCTGGCACTCGGAGCAGTGGGGGCAAGGCGGGCTGCTCACAGGGGCCCCACGGCGATCCAAGCATGGGGGTGGGTGGGTAAGCCGCCCAGGGGAGCGGTGCCACGATCCACCCAGGAGGGCGCTGCAGAGAGCTGCCCACGGAGCCCGTCTGGCGGACGCAAGCCCCACGCTGCCGTTCCGGGCAGCGCGCGGCCCCGAGCCACCACGTCACTCCCAGGAGAGAAACGAGGCTCAGGCATGCTTCAGGCCAGGCCCTGTGGTAAGTGCTGCCCCCCTGGTGTGCCATTTTGTCACCCCTCAGGGATGACACCTGGGATGCCCCACCCCCCGCATCCCCCTTCCTACGTCCCTGAGACCAGGTATAAGTAGACCGGCATCTGCCCATGTGTCTTCTGCTGAAGAGGAGAAGGATCCCTCAAAAGGGTGGGATCGATAACTGGGGAAGGTGTGCAGCTCCCCCACCTCTGATCCCGCCACTCGCTGCTTCTGCTGACTCTCACCGGCAAAATAGTCATCGGCTTGTAAGGGCTCCCGGCACAGACCTTCCCACCATCGATGTTATGATGCAGTTCCCCACATTCCCGATGGTCATAGATGGTGACATTGGTCTCAAAGAGTGTTTTTGGTGACCAGTCTGTGTAAACCAGGCCCCATCCTGCCACGCTGCAGGGGGTCCCATGGGAGAGGTCACGGTTGAATGTGGGCAAGCGCAGGATCTTGACATATTCATTCAGAGTAGCCTTGGAATTCAGCTGCGGAAGGAAGAGATGGGCGACAGCTCATTGATTTAGTGTTGCTTAAGGAAGTCCTTGTGGAAGTCTGGTGCCTCTAAAATGGGGCACTTTTTGGGGGGGAATACCAGACTGTATTAATAATACTGAATGATAATAATACAGTATGGGTAGTATTAATGGCCCACATTCAACTAGATGGTTGTACCAGCAAGAGTCTTGTGAATGCGATGGGGCTTCTCCACTGCACCCCCCACCCCTCACCTGCTTTGTGGCAAACATTTCAATACTAAAAGAATACAACTGAAACCACTTTTAGAACAGCATTCTCAAAATTAGATAAAAATTCATACAAGCAGCTGCCTACTCCGAATTTAATGATTTCAGGGCTTCCACGGAAGAGACTTTTGGTCACCCAATGCCAGGGTAAACTGCGCCTTGTCTAGTTCATTATGCTGCACACATTGGGACGGAGGGAGACGCATGGCTCCTTCTGCCTTCAGGGTCACTGACTTTGGGGGGTAGATAGAAGGAGAGATTGCTTGGAGCAAGCTACCTTGAGCAGACGGATATCGTTGTATATGATGAGTTCATTATTTTTGTAATAGTGTTTATATTTCGGGTGTACGTAGTTTCCCGCAATGCTGAACACTTGCTGAAATGGTTCTTTATTGTGGATGTTATGTGCCCCCAAGGTGACCCTATAGGTGCTGGAAACAGAGCTCAGTTAGTGTTGGAGATCCCAGGACTCAATCCCCTCCTGGCCCTCATGCAAAAGACCAGGCTCCACCCTCCCTTGGTGCATCCATGCAACCAGCTTGGCCCTTGATGGTTAGGGTGCCACCTGTCATGGGTGCTTTAGCTGACCAGATGACCCTTGGAGTCCCTTCCAACTGTACAATTCTATGGTTTTATGACCATCCCTGCTACAAATCAAAGAGGAATTAGTGAGGCTTACCCATTGCAGTGTGCAGCCGTCATTACCCACTGGGGTGCTACCAGGAATCCACCACAGTCAAAAATCCCATTGGGATACTTCAAGGCAGCCATGTAGGGTCTGGAGTGGGGCTTGGCTTCGTGCCCCCAAAAAATCTGACTCCACAATGGATCTGCAAGAACCGTATGCAGAGATCAGCTCCTGCTGCTCCTCCTTGCATGTTCCAGAGAGTCTCTCACACATTCAAAGTTATTGGGGGACAAAAGGGACAGGTCACCGTCCCGATGAACTTACAATAGGTTTTCCTAGCAAGGAAGTTAGCGAAGCAAAAGTAAAGAGCAGCCATAAGAAAACCCCTTCATCCATTAGCTCAGGATTCTCCTGCATGGACTGCCAAGAGTGGCTCATTTTGGAATTGAGATACGAATCTCATAATGTCATTATTATGATTGTCGGACCAACTCTGCATTACAAAGGTGTCTGCTAGCAACATCACCCCTGCCATGTGGGAGTCCCTTGAAGACAACCACCATGCCTGGGAGAAAACAGTCAAATTGTGATCAGAAGGAGGAATGACCACTGGGAGGAGAATTTCAGAGAGAAGAAATGCCATGGTACATCATCTGCCATCGTGCTTTTACTCACCTGTTTGAGCCAAGGAGAAGGACAGCAGCAGCAGCAGAAGAGCCTGGCGGAGTCTCCACATCTTGATGCTTGCCAAGGACGGAGATGCCTGGTGCTTAACTCTTCAGCCTCTTGACCCCTTAGCTTTTATTTCGTTCACCCTCGGGACCCCACCTTCCCTAGGAAGCCACAATCTAGATTGGAGATCTGATAGTCAAGCTTATCGTTTCTCGCTAGCTACGTGGCTGATCCCACCACGAACAGCAATCCGATAGTCAGATGGGTAGATTGGAACAAATGAGAAATGGGGTCATCCCGGAATTGGATACTGTACAGTACTTTTTAAGCAAAGTTTATGAAATGAGAGGAGCAAAGATAATTCCTTAAAACAAAATCAGAGACCAGCTTTTGGCAAATTCAAGTGGCTGTTACTATTTTCTTCTCCTTCTCCTTCTCCTTCTCCTTCTCCTTCTCCTTCTCCTTCTCCTTCTCCTTCTCCTTCTCCTTCTCCTTCTCCTTCTCCTTCTCCTTCTTCTTCTTCTTCTTCTTCTTCTTCTTCTTCTTCTTCTTCTTCTTCTTCTTCTTCTTCATTAATTAAATTTTTATACTGCCCTTCTTTCTGACAGGACACTGGATTCCTAATGGTTTCTGTGGTCACTTGGTTTAAAGGGGCAAAGAGACTTTTCTGTCTGTTTAGTGAACTGATTAAGAGACGAGGTGATGGTGGTTCTGCGCTGAATTCATATGGTCTTACATGTCAAGGATTGATGAGCAACTGGATTCAGATGCACAAATATAGGATCATAGAATCATAGAGTTGGTAGAGACCACAAGGGGCATCCAGTCCAACCCCCTGCCAAGCAGGAAACACCATCAAAGCATTCTTGACATATGCCTGTCAAGCCTCTGCTTAAAGACCTCCAAAGAAGGAGACTCCACCACACTCCTTGGTAGCAAATTACACTGCCGAACAGCTCTTACTCTCAGGAAGTTCTTCCTATTGTTTAGGTGGAATCTTCTTTCTTGTAGTTTGAATCCGTTGCTCTGTGTCCGCTTCTCTGGAGCAGCAGAAAACAACCTTTCTCTCTCCTCTATATGACATCCTTTTATATAGTTGAACATGGCTATCATATCACCCCTTAACCTTCTCTTCTCCAGGCTAAACATACCCAGCTCCCTAAGCCGTTCCTCATAAGGCATCGTTTCCAGGCCTTTGACCATTTTGGTTGCCCTCTTCTGGACATGTTCCAGCTTGTCAGTATCCTTCTTTAACTGTGGTGCCCCAAACTGGACATAGTACTCCAGGTGAGGTCTGACCAGAGCAGAATACAGTAGTACTATTACTTACTTCCCTTGATCTAGATGCTATACTCCTATTGATGCAGCCCAGAATTGCATTGGCTGTTTTAGCTGCTGCATCACACTGCTGACTCATGTCAAGTCTGTGGTCTACCAAGACTCCTAGATCCTTTTCACATGTACTGCTCTCAAGCCAGGTGTCACCCATCCTGTATTTGTGCCTTTCATTTTTTTTGCCCAAGTGTAGTACTTTACATTTCTCCTTGTTAAAATTCATCTTGTTTGCTTTGGCCCAGTTGTCTAATCTGTTAAGGTCATTTTGAAGTGTGATCCTGTCCTCTGGGGTATTAGCCACCATCCCAATTTGGTGTCATCTGCAAACTTGCTCAGGATGCCCTCAAGCCCATCATCCAAGTCATTGATAAAGATGTTGAATAAGACTGGGCCCAAGACAGAACCCTGTGGCACCCCACTAGTCACTACTCTCCAGGATGAGAAGGAGCCATTGATGAGCACCCTTTGGCATCTAAACTAGCCAAGTATTCTTGTACTACCTCCTTACTTATTCTGGGCTGTGTTTCCCCTGCTGAATCATCTGCTCCATATTCTTCAGATTGGGCATTGTTTTCTTTTTTGGAGAAGACTGAGGCAAAAAAGGCGTTGAGGAGTTCTGCCCTTTCTCTGTCCCCTGTTCGCATTTCACCATCTTCTCCTCTGAGTGACCCCACTGTTTCCTTGTTCTTCCTTTTGCTACGGACATACCCATAAAAGCTCTTTTTGTTGCTTTTAACCTTTCTGGCGAGCCTGAGTTGATTCTGTGCTTTAGCTTTTCTGACTTTGTCTGTACACGTGCTGGCTATATGTTTGAATTCTTCTCTGGTGATTTCCCCCTTTTTCTATTTTTTGTACATATCCCTTTTAAATCTTAACTCAGTTAAAAGTTCTTTAGATAGCCACCCTGGCTTCTTTAGGCACCTTCCATGTTTCCATCTCATTGGTATTGCCTGAAGTTGTGCTTTTAATATCTCCCTTTTAATAAACTCCCAACCATCATGAACTCCCTTCCCTTTTAGTATTACTGTCCATGGGATTTCACCCAGCGTTTCCCTAAGTTTTCTGAAGTCGGCTTTCTTAAAGTCTAGAATTTGAGTCTTAGTATGCTTGGTTGCTCCTTTCCGCTGGATAATAAACTCCAGAAGAGCATGGTCACTCCCACCTAATGATCCTGCCACTTCTACCCCACTAACCAGGTCATCAGTATTGTTTAGGACCAGATCTAAAATGGCTGATCCTCTTGTTGCTTCTCCCACTTTCTGGACAATGAAATTGTCTGCAAGGCCAGTGAGGAATCTGTTCGACCTTATGCTCTTGGCTGAGTTTGACATCCAACAAATATCAGGATAGTTGAAATCCCCCATTACTACTATCTCACTTCCTTTTGAATGCTTGGCCATCTGTTCCAGGAAGGCATCATCTGTGTCCTCAGTTTGGCTTGGGGATCTATAGTAAACTCTCACAATGAGATCACTGTTATTTTTCTCTTCCTTAATTTTGACCCATATACTCTCAACTTGGCTTTGAAGTTTTAAATCCTGGATCTCTTCACAGGTATACACATCCCTGACATATAAAGCTACTCCTCCTCCTTTCCTGTTTGGTCTGTTTCTCTGAAATAGATTGTATCCCTCTATTACTACATTCCAATAATGAGACTCATCCCACCAGGTTTCAGTGATGCCTATTGTCACAGTGGCCGGATGGGGCTACTTCAGAGTAACGACTCTACACCGCTCTGCATTTTATCTTTTTATTGGTGCTGTGTATTTACAGTGCTAAAGGTAGAGCTATTTACAGAGACACATCTTCTCAGCTTGAATCAGTACCTCCGAATGGCGTTTGGCGCGTCTTTCGCCAGCATAACAACTTGGGGAGACCCATCCTCTTTCCCCTACGCTTTTTGCGCAATTCCGGAGTTGGGGGGATGGGTCTGCCCCCCTTTCTTCCTCCTTCCTGTCCCACCTGGGACGATGGCTCCTCTACCCTGCTAGAGCCTTGGACCCCACTTCCTGTTTCCCCACTTGAGCTGGAGCTTTCCCTGCTTTCAGCCGCGCTCTGGGCTGGGCTGGAACTCAGGAGGGGAGGGACTTCGCGATAGCCCCTGTCCCTCACACCTATTATGTCGTATTTAGTTTGCTGTACCAAGAGCTCAAGTTCATCTTGTTTATTTCCCATGCTCTGTGCATTAGTATACAGACATTGAAGACCGTTGATCATTCCCCCATGTCTCTTATTTAAGGATATTTTCCTCCCACCACTAGGTCTGCATGCTGCTTGCTCCATTTGGTCCTTGACATTTGGATGATCATCTTCAGCATTTGATAGACTCCTACCTTCAGGACCACTGTCTCCCTCCCCCACATAAGTCAGTTTAAAGCCCTCCTGATGAGGTTTTTTTAGTTTCATGGCAAAAACATTCCTCCCAACTTTTGTGAGTTGCAGCCCATCACTTGCCAGGAGTCCATCTTCAAGAAGCTGCAGACTGTGATCTAAGAATCCAAACCGTTGGCGGACACCTGGCTTAATAGCAGTACATGTGAAAAGGATCTAGGGATCTTGGTGGACCACAAACTTAACATGAGCCCATAGTGTGATGAAGCAGCAAAAAATGTTCGTGCTATTCTAGGCAGCATCAACAGAAGTCAAATGTCTAGATCAAGGGAAGTCATTTGTTGTTGTTGTTTAGTCATTTAGTCGTGTCCGACTCTTGGTGACCCCATGGACCATAGCACGCCAGGCACTCCTGTCTTCCACTGCCTCCCGCAGTTTGGTCAGACACATGTTAGTAGCTTCGAGAACACTGTCCAACCATCTCGTCCTCTGTCGTCCCCTTCTCCTTGTGCCCTCAATCTTTCCCAACATCAGAGTAGTTTCCAGGGAGTCTTCCTCTTCTCAGGAAGTGACCAAAGTATTGGAGCCTCAGCTTCAGGATCTGTCCTTCCAGTGAGCACTCAGGGCAGATTTCCTTCAGAATGGAGAGGTTTGATCTCCATGGGACTCTCAAGAGCTTCGTCCAGCACCAGAATTCAAAAGCATCAATTCTTCAGTGATCAGCCTTCTTTATGGTCCAGCTCTCACTTCCATACATCACTACTGGGGAAATCATAGCTTTAACTATATGGACCTTTGTCGGCAAGGTGATGTCTCTGCTTTTTAAGATGCTGTCTAGGTTTGTCATCGCTTTTCTCCCAAGAAGCAGGCGACTTTTAATTTCGTGACTGCTGTCACCATCTGCAGTGATCATGGAGCCCAAGAAAGTAAAATCTCTCACTGCCTCCATTTCTTAAGGGAATTCATAGTCCCACTCTATTCTGCATCCGTCAGACTACACCTGGAATATTGTGTCTAGTTCTGAGCACCACAATTTAAGAAGGATGTTGACAAGCTGGAAGGTGTGCAGAGGAGGGCGACCAAGTTGATCAAGGGTCTGGAAACAGCCATACGAGGAGTGCTTGAAGGAGACGGGTATGTTTAGCCTGGGATTACCTTCCAACTCTAAGATTCTATGAACTACTTAAAGGGCACTTTCAAGTGGCCTTTAAGAGCCGATCTGGGCAGTTCACTGCCCCATAAGTTGCAGTTGTGCCCTCCTGCCTCAGCTGTGCCATGAAGGTGGCTTGCCCCAATGTTTTGTGTCTTGCCTGATTATTTTCTCTTATGTCGGGGATACCGGGGGATCTGGGGGCCTGGCCATACAACAGTAGAACTTGCGGGCGTCTGACAATGATGGATGTTGGGAGGCTGGGAGGTGAGTTCCAGAGTTTAACTATGCACTGCTTGAAGATGACCTGCTTTTGCTCTGTGCTGAATCTTTGCACATTCCTCCTCGCCAATTCCAGTGGGCATCATCCATTGCGGACCATGTCCTTTTCTAACTAGAGGTTCCCAGAATGGAAACAGTGACCTTCTGCATGCAAAGCAGGGGATCTACCACCAAGCTAAAGGCTCTCTCCCCATATCAAAGATTTTACTGGCAGCTGCTCTCCCTTGGGATGGGTGGGGCGGAAATCAGGGAGCCCAATGGTTGGTCAGGGAGAGAAACTCCCTGCTTGAGTTCTGTAAGGGGCGACACAAGAGCTACAAGCACAGCAAGCGAGCAAATGCTTCACGCTGTTATGGCTGCCATCATCCCATTTGTCCCATTTGTTTGGGACCTCTGGCCCTCCAGATGTTGCTCTACTGCAGCTCCCATCAGCCCTAGCAAGGGATGGGCAGCTCTGCCAATTCCGGGTTCAATCCGCTTCTCCTTTCCCCAGTCTCCTTATATGGCCCCAACAGAACCAAACTGCAGAAATCGTTTTGCTATCCGATTGCCATCAATGGGTGGGGTCTGTCACGTGGCTGGAGAGAAAAGATAAATGTGTTGAAATCCGCCTATCAGATCTCAGGTCTAGATTGTGGCTTGCTGGGGAAGGTAGGGCCAAAAACACTACGGGTTCAAGAGGCTGAAGAGTTAAGCGCCAGGCATCTCCTTTCTTGGCAAGCATCAAGATATGGAAATTCTGATAGCCTCTTGTGCACGTCCTGCTCCTTGACCCAAACCAGGGAGCAAAAGCAACAACCCACCGATTGCCCATGTTTGCTGCAGCTGATGGGAGCTGGAGTCAAAGGTGGCAATATGTGGAGCTGTGGTGGCCAAAGGCTTTTCAGGGTGGTCAGGGCCTTTTCAGGGCGGTTGGTGTGCATGCAAGAGTCAGGCAAGCAGCAGGGTCAGAGCAGGCTTGGCAGAGACAGGTGCTGCTTTGGCTGGCAGGACACTGACCGAATGCATGAACATCATCCCAGAAGCTCTTCCCATCCTCGTGGTTTTTTATTTGCTCACCTGGAGCTAATAGGGACACACCCTCACTACAAGTGATGCCTATCAACCCCCTTCCCTTCAGTGGTCTCGTTGAGCAGGGGGTGTTCAGAACTGGGCACAGTATTCCAGGTGTGGTTTGACCAAGGCAGAATAGAGCGGGACTATGACTTCCCTTGATCTGGACATTATACTGGACTATGACTTCCCTTGATCTGGACATTATACATTAGCTTTTTTCCCTGCTGCATCACACTGTTGGCTCATGTCAAGCTTGTGGTCCACCAAGACCCCGGGCTCCTTTTCACCTGTACTGCTAGTAAGCCAGATGTCCCCCCATTCTATATTTGTGCATCTGGTTCTTCCTGTCTAAGTTGTGCCCTCTTGCCTCAGCTGTGCCATGGAGGTGGCTTGCCCCAATCTTTTGTGTCTTGCCTGATTATTTACTCTTACTTTGGGGAGTTGGGAGGTCTGGGGGCCTGGCCACGCAATGGGCATGCATCAAAGATTAATATTGGGAGACTTGGAGTGAGTTCCAGAGTTTAACTATGCACTGCATGAAGAAGGCATTCCTCCTTGCCAGTCACAATGGGCATCATCCATCACTGACCATGCCCTTTCTAACTAGAGCAATTGAACATAGGACCTTCTGCATGCGAAGCAGGGGATCTTACACCAAGCTAACAACTCTCTTCCCATATCGGAGATTTGGCCTGTTCCACTGGTGGCTGCTGTCCTTTGCGATGGGAGGGAAATCAGGGAGACCAACAGTGGTGCCATATTCAAGCTCGGGCAGAGAGGCAGCACCTCCCAGTTTCCTCCCCATCCTTCTCCCTGCTGAATTCCAGAAGGGGCAACACAAGCGCTACAAGCACGGCAAGTGAGCAAATGCTTCACACTGTTATGACCGCCACCATCCCATTTGTCAACAAGTTAGGAACCTTTGGCCCTCCAGATGTTGCTCTACTGGAGCTCCCATCAGCCCCAGCGACGGATGGGCAGCTCTGCTAATTCCGCGTTCACTCTGTTTCTCCTTTCCCAAGTCTCCTTATATGGCCCCAACAGAACCAAACCGCACAAACCATTTTGCCATCAATGGGTGGGGTCTGTCACGTGGCTGGAGAGAAAAGATGAATGTGTTGAAATTCGCCTATCAAGTCTAGCTTGTGGCATTTTGGGGAAGGTGGTGCCAAAAAAAGCTACAGGGTGAAGAGGTTGAACAGTTGACCACCAGACATCTCCTTCCTTGGTAAGCATGAAAATGTGGAAATTCTGACAGCCTCTTCTGCTCCTGCTCCTTGGCCCAAACAGGTGAGCAAAAGCAACAACTGACCCATTATCCCAGGCCATTGGCCATTTTTGCTGCAGCTGATGGGAGTCCAGCAACCTTTGGCGGACCAAAGGTTCCCAACCGTTCTCCAAATCTCTGGACTCACCCAAGTTCCACCGATCTCCTCCTTGTCGTCTGGATCAGAGGAGGTGAACCTGTCACCTTCCAGATGTTGTTATACTCCAACTCCCATCAGCCCCAGACAACATGTCCAATACGGGGTGATGGGAGTTGAAATCCATCAACATCTGGATGGCCAAAAGATTAGCAGCACCTCATTTTAGATGATTCCATCTTCCTCCAGCCTACCTCTTCAGCCTAGAACACTGTCATAGATCCATCATTTGGATCCCGCGTTCTGGGACACTGAAGGGTGAGGATTGTGGGAATTTCTCACCCTGTTTAAAACTCTCTCCATATCGGAGATTTGGCCTGTTCCACTGGTGGCTGCTGTCCTTTGCGATGGGTGGGAGAGAAATCAGGGAGACCAACAGTGGTGTCATATCCAAGCTCAGGCAGAGAGGCAGCTCATCCCAGTTTCCTCCCCATCCTATTACCTGCTGAACTCTACAAGAGGCAACACAAGCGCTTCAAACACAGCAAGCGAGCAAGTGCTTCATATCCACAGGTTAAGTACCTTCCCCTCTCCGGATGTGGCTCTCCTCCAGCTTCCATGAGCCACAGCGAGAGATGGGCAACCTTGTCATTTCCGGGTTTCCAGGCCCAATTCAAGGTGCTCAGATGCTCATGACTTATAGAATCATAGAGCTGGAAGGGACTTTGTGGATCATCTGGTCCAACCCTCTGCTAGGCAGCTATGTTGACAGCACATATCACAGGCCTTTTGGATGGAAACAACACAGGCTGAACCTCATGTACGCAACACACACATTCTCTGCCAGGTGACTGTGCCCCCTCCCTGTGCACAGGTGACAAATCGACAAAGGCCCTCCTTGCCAACCCACCTCCAAAGGGAAGAGCAGGCGGCTTGGATTCCCATGTCTGCATTTCAACACTGCCAATTCCGAGTTCAGCCTGTTTTCCTTTTCCCCAGTCCCCTTATCTGCCACCAACAGAACCTTACCGCACAAACTGTTTTGCTATCCGATTGCCATCGATGGGTGGGGTGGTGGTCTATCACGTGACTGGAGAGAAAGATAAACATGTTGAGATTTGCCTATCAGATCTCAAGTCTAGATTGTGGCATTCTGGGGAAGGTTGAGTCCAGAGTGTGAAGGTAATAAAAGCTACAGAGTCAAGAGGCTGAAGTGTTAAGCACCAGGCATCTCCCTCCTTGGCAAGCATCAAGATGTGGACACTCTGCCAGGCTCTGCTGCTGCTGCTGTCCATCTCCTTCGCCCAAACAGGTGAGCAAAAGCACCAAACAGGTGCTTCTCTCCACACTCCCCCCAGTGGTCATTCCTCCTCTAGTCACAACTTGACTGTCTTGTCTCCAGACACGGCAATCCTATGCAAGGGATGTTTCCTACATTCAGGGTGTGGGTGCCCTTTGCTAGTGTTGCTGTAATGGCACCATCCATGAACCAGAGGCAGGAATCAGCACGGGGAAGTGAGGTGATCTGCAATTAGGTAAAGGTAAGGGGACCCCTGACCATTAGGTCCAGTCGTGACCGACTCTGGGGTTGCGGCGCTCATCTCGCGTTATTGGCAAAGGGAGCCAACGAACAGCTTCCAGGTCATGTGGCCAGCATGACAAAGCCGCTTCTGGCGAACCAGAGCAGCACACGGAAACAGCGTTTACCTTCCCGCTGGAGCGGTACCTATTTATCTACTTGCACTTTGACGTGCTTTTGAACTGCTAGGTTGGCAGGAGCTGGGACTGAGCAACGGGAGCTCACCCCGTCGCAGGGATTCAAACCACCGACCTTCTGATCAGCAAGCCCTAGGCTCTGTGGTTTAACCCACAGCGCCACCTGCGTCCCATTACTTGGTGGCTAATGCAATCCAGAGTCATTCTCTTTGCCTCCAGTGAATCCACTTGATTCCCCAGCAAACCAGGATTCCCATTCATTTTCTTTCTGTCTTCCATGATTTATTCCAAGCCACCGGTTTTCCAAAACTAAAGGAGCAGACAAATACATGGGGATCATTCAATGGCTCATTTCGGAAGGGAAAATTAGGGATTCTACCTTCAGGAACAGAGTACCTGATGAAAGCCAGATTTTGGGGTGAACACTAGGGGAAGACTTTGTGCTGAATTGAGTTTATAGTTTGCAATAGTATCTGCAATTTTATCTGTGGATTTTAGACCACAACAGTTCCTGGAGGCTTCCTGTTCTATTATAGCAGACTTAAATCTTGAGTTCGGCATGATAAGAGGGAAATCTGTGCTGAATCAATACAGGGCTAAGACTAAGGCTGGGGGATTTACTAACAGGTTTTAGTAACCCACCAAGGTAAATGATGCTGAGTGGGGGTTGGACTAGCTCATGTGATCCTATTATTCAGCTCTGCTTTATTCTACTTGCTTTTTCCTTGGGGAGGGGCTGCAGCTCAGCAGAAGAGAAGCTGCTTTGCATTGCACAAGGAGCCACCTTTGGCAATCCTTGCAGGAGAATCCTGAGCTAATGGACGAAGGGGTCTTCCTGGGCTACTCTGTGCTTTCGCTTCTCTAACTTCCTTGCCAGGAAAAGGAATAGTAAGCTCATCGGGATGGTGACCCATCCCTTTTGCTCCCCCAATAACTCTGAATGTGTAGAAAACACCCCAGAACATGCAAGGAGGAGCTGATCTCTGCATACGGTTCTTGCAGATCCATTGCGGAGTCAGATTGTTGGGGGGCATGAAGCCCAGCCCCACTCCAGACCCTACATGGCTGCCTTGAAGTATCCCAATGGGTTTTTGGCCTGTGGCGGATTCCTGGTGGCACCCCAGTGGGTAATGACGGCTGCACACTGCAAAGGGTAAGCCTCACTAATCCCTCTTTGATTTTTAGCAGGGATGGTCATAGAATCATAGAATTGTACAGTTGGAAGGGACTCCAAGGGTCATCTGGTCAGCTAAAGCACCCATGACCGGTGGCACCCTAACCATCAAGGGCCAAGCTGGTTGCATGGACGCGCCAAGGGGTGGGGTGGAGCCTGGTCTTTTGCATGGGGGCCGGGAGGGGATTGAGTCCTGGGATCTCCGATACTAACTGATGCTCTGTTTCCAGCAACTATAGGGTCACCTTGGGGGCACATAATATCTACATTGAAGAACCCTCTCGGCAAGTGTTCAGTGTTAAGGCTAACTACCCACACCCTGAATATAACATGTTCACCACCTCAAACGATATCCGTCTGCTCAAGGTAGCTTGCTCCAAGTAATCTCTCCTTCTATCTATCTCCTGAGGTCAGTGACCCTGAAGGCAGAAGGAGCCAAGTGTCTCCCTCTGTCCCAATGTGTGCAGCATAATGAACTAGACAATGTGCAGTTTACCCTGGCATTGGGTGACCGAACGTCCCGTCTGGGGCAGCCCTGAAATCATTAAATTCGGAATAGGATGTTGCTTGTAGGAGTTTTTATCTAATTTTCAGAATATTGTTCTTAAAATGGTTTCAGTCGTATTCTTTTACTATTGAAATGTTTGCCACAAAGCAGATGGGGGGGGGGGTGCAGTGAAGAAGCTCCATCGCATTCGCAAGACACTTACTGGTACAACCATCTAGTTGAACGTGGGCCATTTATATTATCCATACCGTAATATTATCATTCGGAAATATGAATACAGTCTGCTACTTTTTTTGCCCAAAGTGCCCCATTTCATAGGCACCGAAGTCCCCCAAGGGCTTCCTCAAGCAACACTAAATCAATTAGCTTTCTCCCATCTTGCCTTTCTGCAGCTGAATTCCACAGCTACTCTGAATAAATATGTCAAGACTCTGAACTTGCCCAAGTCCAGTGGTTACCTCTCCAAGGGGACATCCTGCAGTGTGGCAGGTTGGGGCCGGGTCTACAAAGACTGGTCACCAAAAACACTCTATGAGACGAACATCACCATCTCTGACTGTAGTCACTACGGGAATTGGTATCCTGACATCGATGATGGGAAGGTCTGTGCTGGGAGACGTGATGAGCCTAATGATTCTTTCAAGGTGAGGGGCAGCAGAAGCATTAAGCGATGGGATCTGAAGTGGGGGACCTGCACGACTTCCCCAGTTATGCACCCCACCCTTCTGAGGGATCGTTCACTTATCCAGGAAATTGGACATGCGCCTGTATTCTGCTAAGGGCTCCTGCCCACTTTCATTTTCCCGCTACTTTCCCAGGGGGAAAACCACTCTTTAGAGCTCAATCGGGGCAAACAGCCATCAAGCTTTGCATGGACTGCCGTTTGTTCCAATTTAGAATGTAAATAGTTGGTTTTCCCTGGGAAAGGAAAAAGTGGATGAGCCCTAAGTCCTACTGAGAGCAGACCCACTGAAATCAACACTCAGTGTGTCTCATAGTATCACGGGATGCCAGCCTAGGTCTGGCTCACATTTTAGACACAAGCAGAGCTAATTTATGCTTTCTGAACTAATAGCAGAACTGAAATTTGATCATCTTTGATCATATAGTTATCTTTGATCAGTAGTTCTCTGCTCAAGTAATATATACCTAAAGAATACATTATCAGAAAGAGCACATAGAAATGCATATATTTGTAAAACTAACGCACAAAAACGCATTTGATTAGACAGACATTGCCTACCCAAATGTGTATATTAGCGGAAATGTGCACAAAGGTCTCCACTCAGATTTGACAGATGAAACCAACCCTAACCCGGCACTTTGCCCTGGTTCAAGCACGAGAGTTGGCCACAACGTGAATCCAAATCTTCCCCCAGCTGCCATCTTTGTTCTCTCTCTCCTCTCCACAGGGCGATTCGGGTGGCCCCTTGGTGTGCAATGATGTGGCACAAGGAATTGTCTCGTATGGCTATTCCTGCCCTCCTGGAGTTTACACTCGTGTTGCCCACTACCTTCCTTGGATCAAGAAAACCATGAAATTGTGAACAGAAGAAGCAACCACGACGACATTGTGGCTTCTTCTTGTTCTAAGGCTTCTGCTTGCTGAATGACCTGCTTGGCTTGCATTCTGCAACAAAACATGCACACACACAGAGAGACCCCATCAATGGCTGTGAAAAACACAAAACCCCACAGTATCAGATGTTCCCAACAGAAAGGTGTTTGGGCAAGTGCCTTCACAGCCTTCGTCCTCTTGAAGGAAATCCCTCTCACCCTCTGCCTCCTTGTTTCCCAACAGCCCTCTTCCTGGGATCTTTGCTCCTCCAGGTCTCCTGTCCTCAGGTGAACCAAAGTCATTTCCTCTCCTTTAAACCCATTCTGCCCCTTCTCTCTTGATATCCCCATATGCCTGGAACTCTCTGCCTGAGCTCCACAGACAAAACTCCCCTAGGCTGTGGGTTGTTGCGATAGATTGTAGGAATGGAGGAGACATTTAACATTTAGTCTGGATGCATTGAAAGTTGAACCCCAATCATTCACACTTTCTGAAACAAGGTTCACACCAAAAACAGTCATCCTTGAAAATTAACATTTCTCCAGATTTTGCTGTTTCGGCTTCTAGCCAAGTCATGTTTATGGGAATGCACTTAATGGGGGCAAAGTGTGTCTATTGATGCCTGGAATAGTTTTTTTTAAAAAAAAGCATGCCAAAAATGCATTATCTTAGGGCAAATTGCTTCGCAAAATAAATGTGAATATTTCACACAACTGCATACAAAAGTGTGTATCAAAAGAAATTCACATTAAAATGCTGTTGAATTTTCATGAGTTTCTCTTTTTTTTCTTTTAAACAACCCAGAACCCTGCAAATTTATACAGATATGTAGATAACTGAATTTATGATTGGAAAAAGAAACTGGAAGGCATAAAAGTGGACACTTTGTCCATCTGTCCACCCAGAGCAGGGAAAGTTAAAGGAGCTCAGCAGGGCCCACTATGGAAGGAATCTCTCCCCAGGGATGAAGATGGTAGAAATTTAAATGGAGGTGGCAGAGAACAACACGTTGTGAGTGCCAGAGCACAGGATACTAATTCAGAGAGGTCAAAGCTCAGGGAAATCTTCAGATGAAAAATGAAATTGAAAAAGCATCCAAAAGAAGATATGCTGTAGGCATGGGTGACTTCAACTATGTTGACATAAATAGGCTGCATTTGTGTCCCTGCCATAACCAAGAGGTAAAATGTCTAGTTGCCCCAAAGACTGTGTCCTAAAACACCTGGCGGCCTCATGGGGGCTCAGGCGAGACTTCCTCTTAAGAGGGACCCATGTTGCAGTGCAAGACGTCAGTATCGTTGAACCAGTTGGGAGCAGTGACCATAGTGCTATTAAATTAAAGACACACCTACAGTTGCCAAGAATAGCCAACACTTGAGGAAAAGATTTTAAAAAGCTGGGGGGGGCGGTAAAAAGGAAGCTGGAAGGCAAAGTCAGGAGGGTTAAATCACACAAGAATACATGGGAGTTGTTTAGAAACACAAGAGAGTGGAGAGCTTGGAAGGAGAGTGTTCCACAAATCAGGAAAGGTGCCACGAGGGCCGAGAGGATGCCAGCATGGTTAAACAACGTGAAAGACACTGTTAAGGGGCTGCATGGGTCTGGATATGAGTCACCAAAATTTCAACACCCCTTGTGATGGTTTGACCCCTTTCCGTTTTAACAGTACAAATTCAACAAACACCCTCCATAAATCCTCAAAATAATTTATCCTGCGTGTCCCCCGCCTTACCTTAACGGCACATGTTAATTTATCATTAACAGCTATATCCCACGCCTCTTCATACCATTCTTCCATTTTATATTCTGTTTGCCCCTTCCACTTCCTGGCTATAATAATTTGTGTACCTGTCAATACATCTGTGATCCATTCCATTGCAAATTGAAAATAATGCTACCCCTGGACTTTCGGTCAGCTTTAACCCAGTGATTTCTGTTATTTCCTTAAACACCCTTTCTCAGAAAAATTGTACAATTTTACACCCCCACCACATGTGGACACAGTTCCCTGTTTCCTGGCATACCCTCCAGTGCTATGCACAGTGATAGACACACACCATTCCAGTATCTGCATTTTTGTGCACTAAACTTGCCTGGAGAGCCAAACTGCAAAATTCAGAGGAGGGAAAATTTTAAAGGATGACTGTGTTTTAGATCTTATTCCAGAAAGTTCAGTCTTACCTTTGGGCTGAATTTAATTTCCCCTCTGCCCTTCTGATATGTCACCCCAACCATCAGCCTGGAGGAGTTTGGCATGTGAGATGGTAAACTGGTAACTTTTAACCGCCCCCCCTCCTTTAAATGCATTTTGGTGCCAAGGTCTTTCATATGATTATCTAGGAATCCTAGAGCTCAGACTGTGGAGGAGGGATTTGCTAATTGTATTATTAAGCCAAATCGGATCCTATAAGTTTGCATTGCCTGCATTGTATAATTCTGACTGTGTGGCTTAGCCCCATATTCCTGGGATGCTTTTCCCCCTAAAATGCTTTCCAGTGCCTCTGTGTCTCTGCACCAAAGTGTGTCAAAGTGCAAAGCAAAAGGAACAGGATGACCAGCTCAAGGCTGGATGAGCTGGCCCTGTCTGGAACACAGAAGGGCTTATCAGTTGCTATGATGCGTAGTCTTACTCAAGGCTGCTGGAAGTGCTAGTTTGACGCGTAAACTGAAGGCTAAAGGCTTTGTTGAGCCAGCATGTGTTTAGAGTCTACACCCAGAGATATGAATTCGACAGTAATTGACAATATTCATAGACGATGTGAAGGAGGGGGGAAGAGCCCGATGCCGCCATCTTGGTCCGCCGCCTCCTCCCCCTGACAACCCTACCTGGCCCGTGGGAGGAGCGGCGGGGCCGCGGCCTTCCCTCCCTCTCTGCGCTCGGCCGCGGGACACGACGGGAGAGCGCTTTGTTTAATTGCGTTCCTGGCGCGCCCCGCGGCCGAGCGCAGAAAGGGAAGGAAGGCCGCAGTCCCGTCGCACCTCTAGCGCCCGTTTTCTTAATGGGCTGAATGAGACTAGTAATAATAATAACTCTTCAGCATCTTAACCCCTGTAGCTTTTACTACCTCCACCCTTTGAACTCCACCTTCCCCAGGAAGCCACAATCTAGACTTGAGATCCGATAGGCAAATCTCAACATCATTATCTTTTCTCTTCAGCCATGTGACAGACCCCCACTCCACTCCACCCCACCCCACCCATTGATGGCAATCAGATAGCAAAATGGTTTGTGTGGTTTGGTTCTGTTGGGGCCATATAAGGAGTCTGAAGAAAGGAGAAACGGACTGAACCTGGAATTAGCAGAGCTGCTGCTTATCCGTCACTGGGGCTGATAGGAACTGCAGTAGAACATCTGGAGGGCCAAGGGTTCTTAAGCTGTCGACAAATATGATGGCGGTCATAACATCGTGAAGCATTTGCTCGCTTGCAGTGCTTGTAGCTCTTTTTTGTAGCTCCCTTGTGGAACTCAGCAGGGAGCAAGATGGGGAGGAAACTGGGATGTGCTGCCTCTCTGCCTGAGCTTGGATATGGCACCACTCTTGGGCTCCCTGATTTCTCTCCCACCCGTCGCAATGGACTGCAGCCACCAGTGGAACAGGCCAAATCTCCAATATGGGGAGAGTTGTTAGTTTGGAGGTAGGGCCCCTGCTTCGCATGCAGAACATTCCAGGTTCAATTGCTCTAGTTAGAAATGGTCAGCAATGGATGATGCCCATTGGGACTGGCGAGGAAGAACGTGCAAAAATTCAGCACAGAGCAAAGATACGCCTTCTTCATGCAGTGCATAGTTAAGCTCTGGAACTCATACCCAGTCCCTCAACGTTAATCTTTGTCGCATGTCCATGAGTTATGCCATCGCGTGGCCAGGCCCCCAGATCCCTCAACTCCCCGGCATAACAGTAAATAATCAGACAAGACACAAAAGATTGAGGCAAACCATCTCAGTGGCACAGCAGAGGCAAGAGGGCACAACTTAGACAGGAAGAACCAGTTGCACAAATATAGGGGGGGACATCTGGCTTACTAGCAGTACGTGTGAAAAGGATCTAGGGGTCTTGGTGAACCACAAGCTAAACATGAGTCAACTGTGTCATGCAGCAGCAGAAAAAGCTAACGGTCAATGGCCAGGGATAATGGGTGGGTTGTTGCTTTGGTCATCCGTTTGGGCCAAAGAGAAGGAGGAGGAGAGGCTGTCAGAATCTCCACATCTTCATGCTTGCCAAGGAAGGAGATGCCTGGCCCTTAACTCATCAGCCCCTTGACCCCATAGCATTTTTTTGGCACCACCTTTCCCAGCAAGCCACAATCTAGACTTGAGATCCGATAGGCAAATTTCAACACATTTATCTTTTCTCTCCAGCCACGTGACGGACCCCAACCCAACCCATCCATTGATGGTAATCAGATAGCAAAACGATTTGTGCAGTTTGGTTCTCTTGGGGCCAGATAAGGAGACTGGGGAAAGGAGAAACAGAGTGAACCCGGAATTAGCAGAGCTGCCCATCCCTTGCTGGGGCTGATGGGAGCTGCAGTAGAACAACATCTGGAAGGCCTAAGGTTCCTACCCTGTTGACAAATGGGATGATGGCGGTCATAACAGTGTGAAGCATTTGCTCACTTGCCGTGCTTGTAGCACTTGTGTTGCCCCTTCTGGAATTCAGCAGGGAGAAGGATGGGGAGGAAACTGGGAGGTGCTGCCTCTCTGCCCGAGCTTGAATATGGCACCACTGTTGGTCTCCCTGATTTCCCTAAGGTTCCTAACCTGTTGACAAATGGGATGATGGTGGTCATAACAGCATGAAGCATGTGCTCGCTTGCTGTGCTTGCAGCTCTTGCGTTTTTTTGTAGCTCCCTTGCAGAACTCAAGCAGGGAGCAGGATGAGGAGGAAACTGGGATGAGTTGCCTCTCTGCCTGACCAACTGTTGGGCTCCCTTATTTCGGCACCACCCGTCATAAGGGGCAGCAGCCTTCAGTAAAATCTTTGACATGGGGAGTTTGGTGGTAGATCCCCTGCTTTGCATGCAGAAGGTCCCAGGTTCCATTCCGGGAACTTTTAGTTAGAAAAGGACATGGTCCGCAATGGATGATGCCCACTGGGACTGGCGAGGTGGAATGTGCAAAGATTCAGCACAGAGCAAAAGCAGGCCATCTTCAAGCAGTGCATAGTTAAGCTTTGGAACTCACCTCCCAGCCTCCCAACATTAATCTGTTAGATGTCCACAAGTTCTACTGTTGCATGGCCAGGCCCCCAGATACTCCGATATCCCCGACATAAGAGAAAATAATCAGGCAAAACCCAAAACATTGGGGCAAGCCACCTCTGAGCTTGGGGGTATGTGTGCTGTTCTTCCCTTGCCCCTGACAGTTACAACCGCTGGTTACAACCACTGGTGTGTGGCCCTCAAAACGGAGCACATTTGGCTTCCGAAAAAAGTTTGAAAAGCGGAACACTTACTTCCAGGTTTGCAGCATTTGGGTTCCAAGTTGTTCAACTACTAAGCCATTCGAGAAGAGAGGTATGACTGTACTTCTCCTTATGCAGCCTAGAATAGCGCTGGCTTTTTTTGCTACTGTGTAACACTGTTGACTCATGTTAAGCTGTGGTCCACCAAGACTTCCAAATCCTTTTCACAAGTACTGCTAAGAAGCCAGGTGTCCCCCATCCTATATTAATAATAATAATAATAATAATAATAATAATAATAATAAAATTTATTTATACCCCGCCCTCCCCAGTCAAAAACCGGGCTCAGGGCGGCTGACACCAACAGAATTACAATAAAACATAAAAACAATTAATTAAAATACAGATTAAAATACAGTATTAAAATTTAAAGTGCAGCCTCATTTCAAGTAGTCCATAAATCCAAGCCATGAGGGATGAAAACACAGGGGTCAAGCTGAGTCTAACCCAAAGGCCAGGCGGAACAGCTCTGTCTTGCAGGCTCTGCGGAAAGATGACAAATCCCGCAGGGCCCTGGTCTCCTGGGAAAAAGCGTTCCACCAAGTTGGGGCCAGTACTGAAAAGGCCCTGGCTCTAGTAGAGGCCAATCTAGCCATCTTATGGCTCGGGATCTCCAGAATATTGTTGTTTGTGGTCCTCCGCGGGGCATACCAGGAGAGGCGGTCCCGTAGGTACGAGGGTCCCAAGCCGCATAGGGCTTTAAAGGTCAAAACCAGCAACTTAAACCTGATCCTGTACTCCACCGGGAGCCAGTGCAGCTGGTAAAGCACTGGATGAATGTGATCCTGCGGCCGGGACCCTGTAAGGAGCCTCGCCGCGGCATTCTGCACCCGCTGGAGTTTCTGGGTCAGCTTTATGGGCAGCCCCGCGTAGAGCGAGTTACAATAGTCAAGCCTGGAGGTGATCGTCGCATGGATCACTGTGGCCAGATCAGGGCGAGAGAGGTAAGGGACCAACTGCTTGATATGGCGGAGATGGAAAAATGCCACCTTTGCTGTGGATGCAACCTACGCCTCCATGGAAAGGGAGGCGTCAAAGGTTACACCCAAACTCTTGACAGAAGGTGCTGGCACCAATTGAGCCCCTGCAAGAGATGGGAGTTGGCCCCCCAACCCCATGTTGTCCCGACCCAGCCAGAGGACCTCTGTCTTTGAAGGATTTAGCTTCAGTCGGCTCCCCCGTAGCCATCCAGCCACAGCTTCCAAGCACCTGGTCAGTGTGTCCGGGGCCGAGGCAGGGCAGCCGTCCATCAACAGATAGATCTGGGTGTCATCAGCATATTGATGACAACCCGGCCCAAAACTCCGGACAATCTGGGCAAGGGGGCGCATAAAGATATTAAAAAGCATTGGGGAAAGGATTGCGCCTTGCGGGACTCCACACACCAAGGGGTGCTGCGGCGACAACTCCCTCCCTAGTGCCACCCTCTGTCCCCGACCTGAGATAAAGGAACGCAGCCATTGTTGGACTGTGCCCTGAATCTCCATGTCGGCAAGGCGGTGGTCTAAAAGTTCATGATCGACCATATCGAAGGCTGCTGACAGATCTAAAAGAATCAGCAGTCCTGACCCACCTCGATCCAGCTGTCTACAGAGATCATCTGTTAAGGCGACCAGAGCTGTCTCGGTCCCATGACCAGGGCGAAAGCTGGACTGAAATGGATCTAGAGCCGATGTTTCATCCAGAAACCTACCAAGCTGTTCGGCAACCACTCTCTCAATTATCTTACCCGATTCGAAACCGGGCGATAATTGGATAGCTCTAAAGGATCTAGAGATGTTTTCTTTAAGAGCGGACGCACCACTACCTCCTTCAACTCCTCTGGGAAAGTCCCTGAATGTTGGCTGAATCCCAGAGTTAAACCATGCACTGCTTGAAGATGACCTGTGCTGAATCATCCCAGTTTCCTCCCCATCCTGTTCCCTGCTGAATTCCACAAGGGGCAACACAAGCGCTACAAGCACGGCAAGCGAGCAAATGCTTCACGACATTGTGACCACCACCATCCCATTTGTCCTTCCACTCTCCGGATGTTGTTCTCCTCCAGCTTCCATGAGACCCAGCAAGAGATGGGCAGCCTTGCCAATCCCGGGTTTCCAGGACCAATTCAAGGTGCTCAAAAGCTCATGACTTAGAATCATAGATCCGTAGAGTTGGATGGGACCCTGCAGATCATCTAGTCCAACCCCTTGCAATGCAGCTGCCCACACGGGGATCAAAGATGCAACCTTGGCTTTGTGACACCACGTAGTGTAGGCCTTTTGAATGGAAACATCACGGGTTGAATCTCATGTACGCAACACACACATTCTCTGCCAGGTGACTGTGCCCCTTCCCACCGCACAGGTGACGACAACAGCCCTCTTTGCCAACCCACCTCCAAAGGGAAGAGCAGGCAGCTTGGATTTCCGTGTCCTGATTTAGATTCTGCAGGACGCCTTTCTACGGGGAGGGGGAAAGTGCTTTGTGTACAGCAAGGCAGCACCCCAATCTTCGCACCACCACCCCAAAGCACCTTCACTGCTTCTGCATTTCGACATGCCCCAAGGGCTTGTTCTGCTTCTCTTTCCCCCAGTCTCCTTATCTGGCCCCAACAAAACAAAACCACACAAACCATTTTGCTATCCAATTGCCATCAATGTGGGGGATGTAGAGATTTGCCTATCAGATCTCAAGTCTAGATTGTGGATTCTTGGGGAAGGTGGGGTCCCGAGGGTGAATGTAATAAAAGCTATGGGGTCAAGAGGCTGAAGAGTTTAGCGCCAGGCATCTCCCTCCTTGGCAAGCATCAAGATGTGGAGACTCCACCAGGCTCTTCTGCTGCTGCCCCTGTCCTTCTCCTCGGCCCAAACAGATGAGTTAACCCACCAACTCACGAGCCAATTTCTACTACTCTTTGTGGCCTTGCCAACCCCATTCCTTCTATTTCTGATGCTTAGGGTGTTAATGCCTTTTGTATGCCTTAGATCAGGCATCCCCAAACTTTGGCCCTCCAGATGTTTTGGACTACAATTCCCATCTTCCCCAACCACTGGTCCTGTTAGCTAGGGATCATGGGAGTTGTAGGCCAAAACGTCTGGCGGGCCGCATTTTGGGGATGCCTGCCTTAGATCAATGGTAGGGAGCCCGCTTTGCATTGCACAAGGGCTGAAGGTTCCATCCCCAAAATTTGGTCTCCGGGTTGGGACACTGAACTTCTGCCCCCAATCCTTTGATTTGGCATATATGAAATCATAGTAAAACATCAAACATTAAAAACATTCCCTGTAAGCTCACTTCTTGCAGGGAGGGAACCACCCTCGGCACTGGATCTCAGTGTCTGGACTGAACGATGGGGGTGGAGATGCTCCTTCGGGGATACTGGGCCAAGGCTGTTTAGGGCTTTCAAGGTCAGCACCAACACTTTGAATTGTGCTCTAGAATTTGTAAGCAGCAGCAGGAGTTGCAGTTTATTTCTGCATACTGTATGCTTCTTGCAGATCCACTGCGGAGGCAGAGTTCTTGCCCGAAAGGTGCCAAGCCTCACTCCAGACCCTACATGGCTGCCTTGCTGGATTACCGTAACAATTACATCTGTGGCGGATTCCTCGTGGGAGAACAGTGGGTCATGACTTCTGCGCGCTGCGAAAGGTAAGTATCCCCAAGTCCGCCCTCTTTTTTAGGAGTGGTGATCATCCCTCGTAAAGCTAATTGCTGGAAGGGAGCAGGGCAGGGGCAGGAAAGCGTCATTGCTCAGTCTAGTCAAGGTGCATGGGATCCATTTCAACCTGTTACCTCTCAGGATGTGGACAG
This sequence comes from Zootoca vivipara, assembly GCF_965207765.1. Classification (NCBI taxonomy): domain Eukaryota; kingdom Metazoa; phylum Chordata; class Lepidosauria; order Squamata; family Lacertidae; genus Zootoca; species Zootoca vivipara. Next base: position 91,154,880 of record NC_142589.1, on the reverse strand, counting down.
GTTTCTTGGACAAGTAAAACCAACCCCCTATCTCCTTGATCCTTGCCCATCCTGGCTCATAAAAGCACGCCGGCCAGGGATGGGCAATGGGCTCTGCAGGGTGGTGAATGCTTCCCTCTGTGAGGGAGCCTCCCCAGAGAAAATGGTTGTTAAACCACTTCCTAAAAAATCTAAAGGACCAGGTATGCAGCCTGGGGGTCATTTTGGACTCACAGCTGTCCATGGAGGCATAGGGCAATTCTGTGCCTAGGCAGCTGTCTACCCGCTCCTTCTGGTAGTCTGGCTGAGACCCTACTTGCCCGCAGACTGTCTCACCAGAGTGGTGCATGCTCTGGTCATCTCCTGCTAGGACTACTGCAATGCGCTCTTCATGGGGCTACCTTTGAAGGTGACTCGGAAACTACAACTAATCCAGAATGCGGCAGCTAGACTGGTGACTGGGAGTGGCCGCCAGGACTATACAACACCATATCTACATTAGCTTCCAGTATGCTTCTGAACACAATTGGTTCTGGCGTCTAAAGCCCTAAATGTTCTTGGCCCTGTATCCCTGAAGGAGCGTCTCCACCCCTATCGTTCAGCCCGGCCCCGGACACTGAGGTCCAGCTCTGAGGGTCTTTTGGAGGTTACCTCACTGAGAGAAGTGAAGTTACAGGGGATCAGGCATAGGGCCTTCTTAGTAGTGATGCCTCCCTGTGGAATGCCCTCCCATCAGATGTCAAAGAAATAATGTTGTGAACTTCTGTAAACATCTGAAGGCAGCCCTGTGTAGGGAAGTTTTGAATGTCTGGTGTTCTGCTGTGTTTTTGTATATTCTGTTGGAAGTCTCCCAGAGTGCCTAGGGCAACCCAGTCTGATAGGTGGGGTACATATAACAACAACAAAAACTTGTTATTATTAAGGGCCATGGGGTGGAGGCTGGTCTTTTGCACAGGGACTGGGAGAGAATTGATTCTTGCGATCTCTGACCCTGACTGTTGCTTTGTTTCCAGTTTTGATAAGGTTGTCCTGGGAGCACATTACCCCAAATCTGCCAGAGAATATCATAGCGTTGCCCACGTCTACCGGCACCCAAAGTTTATGTCTAAGAACAACACCTTTCCAAATGATATCCTTCTGCTCAAGGTACCTCACCCCAAGCATTTTTCTCACTCTGCAAGCACCCCTGAGGGCAGCGATCCTGAAGGCAGAAGGAGCCAAATGTCTCCTTCCATCCCCATGTGTGAAATATAATGGACTCATTCAGCTGAATCCAGCTCTTTGGTCATTAGTATGATCAGACCACTATTTATTAGAGCTCATTATTATGAATGCAGTTCCGCTTTTTGGCCCCAAGTGCCCCATTCTAAAGGAACAGGATTCTACCAGGCTCCCTCAAGGGCTTCCTATTGCAATGCTAAGGCGCTCATTTCTGCCTCATCTCCCTCTCCTTTCCCCAGCTGCGTTCAAAGGTTCGTCTGAGTAAAAACATTCAACCCCTGCCATTGCCAACATCTAGCCGTGACCTCTCTGAGGGGACACCCTGCAGTGTGGCCGGCTGGAGCCCGTATCAGGATGGTTGCAAATTTATGCTCTATGAGGCCAACGCCAGCATCTACGGCCGAAGCAAGTGCCAGAAGTTCTATCCCAAGATCGATTATGGAAAGATCTGCGCAGGCAAACGTGAAGACGGCTCTCAGTTATTTATCCAGGTAAGAGTCAGCAGAAACAGCAGGCGATAAGACCAGAGGCAGGGGAGCAGGCGCACCTTCTCCTGTTATTGGACGGGATCCGCGGCATGGAAAAGGGAAAATAGGAAGCCACTGTGGGAACAGGTGGAGGAAAATACGTAGAATGTATGTGTGTGTGTGTGTGTGTGTGTGTGTGTGTGCATGGAAAATTAATAATAACTAGAAACCTAGGAAGCTAGCTTTCCCTTCCCTCGCCCAGGGAGAAGCATAGGAATAGCTCAGCAATGCCTACTCTGGCAAACAGCAGCAGTCATTCTTAGCCCTACTTGGGGATGCCATTGGGACATTCTGCATGCCAAGGAACTGCTCTACCGCTGAGCTCTGGTTTTAACCAAATAAAGATTCCAGTCCTCATGGTTTTGAATGATTAGCTCAGCATTGTCAGGGTTTTGGATGTGGGCAGAGGCCAGTCACTTATGCTTGGCCTGACCAAGCCAGGGGCTCCCTAGGCAAATGGGGATTGCTGCTCTTCATTTCTGTGCCTCAGGGCTGAGCCTCCAAGAGTTGAATGCCCCCCCATCACAGATGATAGAATCATAGAAATGTAGAGTTGGAAGGGACCCCCGAGGGCTGGGGAGGTCCGCTCCCCCGCCATAGAGGAATCTTTTTGCCCAATGTGGGGCTGGAACCCCAAACCCCGATGTTAAGGGTCCCCTGCTCTACTGACTGAGCTATCCCAAGGTTGTTTGGGGTTTTAGGCAGACCCTGGGAAGGGAACAGCACCATTTCTTTTCTTTTCTTTTCAAATAATTTTTTATTAAATTTTTCACTTACAAACCAATCATATCATACCAAATATTCCAAATTATACAAATACATATCCATTAATCCCAATATTATGCCAAATCATAATTTTTTTGACTCCCCATGCTTCAAATTCTGAGGATTCTATACATCTATACAATTACTGCCTTTCTAATCAAAATTCCAAATTCTTTCCAATCATTATAATCCAAACATAAACCAGGTGTTTCCCAATAGTTCCACTATTTATTCTCCTTGGGAACAGCACCATTTCTAATAATGTCAGTGTGTCTACTCTGAGCAGGAGTAGCATGGCATACAATCCTGGGCCTGGTTCAAACTTGGTATGCTATCTCAGCTAACTTGTACTTCTGAAACCTCTATGTTATATAACACCGGTCCTGAAAGACCTACATTGACTCCCAGTACATTTCTGAGCACAATTCAAAGTATTGGGGCTGACCTTTAAAGCCCTAAACAGTCTCAGCAAAGTATCCCCGAAGGAGTGTCTCCACCCCCATCATCCAGCCCGGACACGGAGGTCCAGCTCCGAGGGCCTTCTCGGTGGTGGCACCCGCCCTGAGGAACGCCCTCCTGTCAGATATCAAGGAAATAAACAACTATCAAGACATCTGAAGGCAGCCCTTTTTAGGGATTTTTTTAATGTTTTATGTTTCATCGCTTTTTTATTACCAGTAATATTTTGTTGGGAGCCGCCCAGAGTGGCTGGGGAAACCCAGCCAGATGGGTGGGGTAGCACCTTGAGCTCCTTACAGGAGAAGGAAGCCTATAAATACAATAAATATGTATTTGTGTGTGGACTCAGAGAAAACTATGAAGTGATGTACCAAAGTGGGGAGCCAAAACAGAGAGAAAAAGGAATTGGCAGGTTTGCCTAGCTTGTTGCAGTTCAAGTCCTCCTTGAGGTGGATCCAAATCTTCCCCCACCTGCCATCTTTGTTTCCTTCCTTCCACAGGGGGAGATGGGGGATCCTTTGGTGTGCAATGGCGTAGCGCATGGAATCCTCTCCTACAGAAACCCCTGCCCTCCTGCCGTTTACACTCGCATCGCCCAGTATATTCCTTGGATCAAGGAAACCATGGCCAAATGAAGAGAAGAAGGAAGAGCAGCGACAGCCTCGTTCTTCTTTTATCTTTCAATGCTTCTGCTTGCTACATAAGCTGTTTGGCTTGAATCCTGCAACCACATGCACACTGACCTCCCCCCCCCCCAGCAGCTGCAAAAAGTACCAGGTGTTTCATGCACAATTAGGTTTCCACAAGTTCCTTCAGTCCCTCCCCATCCCCTTCAAGAAAACCGTTTGCCTCCTACTTTCCCTGACCGTGTTCCCCATCACTCCTCTTCCCCCAACCTTCACTGCTTCTCTTTTAGAACTATTCTGCCCCTTCTCTCTCCCTGTCCCCATACGGCTGGAACAATCTCTCATAGTGCCATACACCTCTGACTCCCTGAAGCGACTCCTCCTGTCCTACCTGGTTTCTTCTAATGCAGGGAAAGGGGACCTCTGGCCTTCTCGATGCTGCTGAAACGCAACTCCCGTTATCCCTGGCCATTGGCCATGTTTGCTGCAGCTGATGGGAGTGCAGCAAACTTTGGAAGACCAAAGGTCCCCCACTATTGTCCAAATGTCTGGACTGACCAAAGTTCCATAGATCTTCCCCTTGTCCTCTGGATCAGGGGAGGCAAACCTGTCACCTTCCAGATGTTGTTGGACTCCAACTCCCATCAGCCCCAGAAAACATGGCCAATACAGGCGATTGGAGTTGATATCCATCAACATATGGATGGCCAAAAGATTAACCACACCTCACTTCAGATGATTCCACTCCATCCTCCCTCTTCAGCCTGGTATAGATTTGGAAACTGCCTTCTGGGACAACGGAGGGCAAGGACTGTGGGAATTTCACACCCTGTTCAAAAGGAGGCATTTCATTTCAACCCAAGGGGACTTCGTCTGTGCATTTCCACTGGTCTGAACTCTAGGATTCCTAGACAATCATATGAAAGACCTTGGCACCAAAATGCATTTTAAAGGGGGGGGGGCGGTTAAAAGTTACCAGTTTACCGTTTCACATTCCAAACTCCTCCAGGCTAATGGTTGGGGTGACGTACCAGAGGGACAGAGGGAAAATTAAATTCATCTCAAATGTAAGATTGAACCTCCCTCATTCACACTTTCTAGAATAAGATCTAAAACACAGCCATCCTTTCAAATTCACCTTCCTCTGAATTTTGCAGTTTGGCTCTCCAGGCAAGTTTAGTGCACAAAAATGCAGATACTGGAATGATGTGTGTCTATCAGTGTGCATAGAAGTGAAAGGAGCCTGCCCCAAATGCCTTATTTTAGGGGGAATTGCTTTGCAAAGACGCGCCAGTTTGGCAAACCTTCATGCAACTCTGTATCTCAAGAGTAATTCACAATAAATTGCTAATGCATCTGCATGAGTATTATTATTTTTAATTGCAAGCTGATGTGTATATTTGGCACATGGAACTGAAGAGTGGGAAGGTGAGAAACCAACACAGACATTCACCCCTCCCTAGTTGTGGACTTGTAGAGAGGGGAGGGTTTGAGTTCAGGAGCTTTTTGTGATCCAAGTCAAACATGGAGAGATCCCCACCAATCCGTCCACTCTTCTGCATGTAGTACTTGGGCTCCAGCACCCAAGACTCTCTCCCCAAATCAGAGATTTGGCTTGTTTCAGTGCTGGCTTCTTGCACTGGGACTTGCTGGCATCCATGTGTCTCAGGAGACGACATACCCTCCAACCTTCCTCAGGCGCAAATAGGGACTCTGGCCTGGGCTTTGAGGCGCAACTTGCCACTTCCCATGCCACGTGGCTTTGGCAGATGCCCAGTTCCACCTCCAGCACAACCACTTTCTCCCGCAGGGTCACCACCTTAGAGCCTGGTGGTTCCAGGGCTTCAGCCCTCCTTCAACTTCACTGCCTGCCCCTCTGCCTTCACTTCTCCTGCCTGCTTGGCTGGAGCAGGAGTTGAAGTTGGTACACACCGCTATCCCCCTATTTTACCTTTCCAACAACACCATGAGGTAGGAGTTGGACCAAGGGGTCCAAGAGACCGAAGGTGGGACCCTTCTGAGTACCGAGAGCTTAATACTTCTCAGTTACGTTTCTCAGCAGAGATCCCCACTGAGAAAGGCCCTCTGGTATCTTCCCCCAATCGCCACAACCTTAATAATAATAACAATAACAACAACAATAATAATATATTAAACCCCGCCCATCTGGCCAGGCCTCCCCAGCCACTCTGGGCAGCTCCCAACAGAATATTAAAAACACAATAAAACATTAAAAACGTCCCTAAACTGGGCTGCCTTCAGAAGTCTTCTTAAAAGTCAGATAGTTGTTTATTTCCTTGACATCTGATGGGAGGGCTTTCCACAGGGAGGGTGCCACTACCGATAAGGCCCTCTGCCTGTTTCCCTGTAGCTTCACTTCTCACAGAGAGGGAAACTGCCAGAAGGCCCTCGGAGCTGGACCTCAGTGTCCGGGCAGAACAATGGGGGTGGAGATGCTCCTTCAGGTATACTGGGCCGAGGCAGTTTAGGGCTTTCAAGGTCAGCATCAACACTTTGAATTTTGCTCAGAAATGTACTGGGTGCCTATGTAGGTATTTCAGGCCCGGTGTTATATGGTCTCGGCAGCCATTCCCAGTCCCCAGTCTAGCTGCTGCATTCTGGATTAGTTGTAGTTTCCGGGTCACTTTCAAAGGTAGCCCCACGTAGAGCGCATGGCAGTAGTCCAAGTGGGAGATAACCAGCGTTCTCAGCCCTTCGGGACCAATGTGCAACTGGTGACACCCCAAGCTATCGGCCATGAGCACGATCTGCCACCTTAATCTTAGGCAGGCTATTCACCCTGTGGTCTGCCTGCCCAACGATCTAGGTAACACCCAACTTTACACCTCGGTATTGGAGAATGACAGCCTTCTATGGCTGGAGAGGATGTGCTCTAGTTCGGCTGGTGTGCCGCGACGTGCGGCGATGAGAAGGGCGATTTCCATTGTCACAGAGAGGAGAACTACCGTACCTATGTGCGGAGAACCTTCTCAGCATGGCTGCGTTTGAGCGCGCCCTTCACAAGATGGCGGCGATTCCTGTCATAACCCGCCTGCCTGCCCCGCCCGCACCACCACCACTCTCCGCTCTCTTTTATCTCTATGGTTCCTCCTCGAGCGTCCCTTTGACTTAGTTGTCTATGGTCTTCCGCACCCAATCGAAAGCCGCCGAGCGCTCCCCCTCCCCTACTCACCATCTCTGCAGCCGCAACCTCAGCCCAGACCCCCCAGAGAGGAAAAAGCAGCAGAACCCCCAGTATCCCAACATGCACCGCAACCTCGGGACGGCCCAGCCGGGTTCGACGGGAGGAGCGGAGCCACGTGGAAATGAAACGATGCATTTTGTAACGCATAAAAATCGGGTTACAGGTAGGTAGCCGTGTTGGTCTGGGTCGAAGTAAAATAAAAAAATTCCTTCAGTAGCACCTTAAAGACCAACTAAGTTTTTATTTTGGTATGAGCTTTCGTGTGCCTGCACACTTCTTCAGATACAGTGAAATAGAAGTCCCCAGGCACTTATGTAGAGAAGGGGTGGGGATGGGGAGGGGAGGGGGGATCACTCAGAAGGGTGGTGGAAGTGGGTGATTGACTGACTGATAGCTGATATCCGACTATTTAATTGCAACATACCATCTCAGGACTATTTAATTGCTCATCTTCTAACATTGTGTATGCCATCAAATGCCAACAGTGCCCTTCAGCTCTCTATATTGGACAAACAGGCCAAACCCTACGCCAAAGGATAAATGGACATAAATCTGACATCAGGAACCAGAAGACAGAAAAACCAGTAGGAGAACACTTCAATCTCCCAGGACATTCTATACAAGATCTCAAAGTAGCTGTCTTACTACAAAAGAATTTCAGAAATAGACTGGAAAGAGAAGTTGCTGAATTACAACTTATCACCAAGCTCAAAACCATGGAGGGACCTGGTTTGAACAGAGATATCAGATTCTTATCTCATTATACATGATAAGCGATCTTCAGCCATCTCAACCCTTGCTTTTTCATGCAAAACCATTTGCAGTCGTTTTCGGTCATCAACAGCTATCAGTCAGTCAATCACCCACTTCCACCACCCTTCTGAGTGATCCCCCCTCCCCTCCCCATCCCCACCCCTTCTCTACATAAGTGCCTGGGGACTTCTATTTCACTGTATCTGAAGAAGTGTGCATGCACACGAAAGCTCATACCAAAATAAAAACTTAGTTGGTCTTTAAGGTGCTACTGAAGGAATTTTTTTATTTTGCATAAAAATCGCACAGGGACTCCATAGGTGCAAAGAGAAGAGCCTCTTTTGTCCAGCCAGCATCCAAACTGTCACTCTGTCAGGGAGTGAGCGGCCTCTTCGGCGAGGAGCATGTGCTGGCAGAGAAATCAGCGGCTTGTGAAGCCTTATTACAGGAGATTGCAACCAACACAGCAATTGGCAAGTGTTTCTTACAGTCCTAATTATAGTCAATACAGAGTTAATTTTTTTAACTTTTTTAATGGTGGTGTGCCGCGTGATTTTTTTCACGGAACAAGTGTGCTGTGGCCCAAAAAAGGTTGAGAAACACTACTCTAGTTGCAGGTGGGGTTGATGAAGATATCCATTTTGCTGCTACAGGTGCACTGTGGCACTGTGTTCTCTATAAACACATAATTATTTCTTAAACATGCAAATGTTTCAACTTTGTAATATAAGCGGATCCTCTCCCTTTGTTTTCTATTGTACTGTAAATCACTTAGAATTCATAAATGAAATAAGCTGCCGTCCTCTCAATTCATGCTCCGCCATCATCTAACAGGGAGCAGCAGAGATTGGCTCCGCAGACTCCTCTTCCAAGAGCTTTCCTCCTTCCTCTCCCCTCCCCCTCTCATTTGCCTCCAAAGCTTAATTAATTAATAATTGCCCGTAAAATACTCCACGGTGCTTGGTGCTAATAAAAAAGCCTCCCCGCTTAAGTAGCATTTTATTATTATAGACGGCAAAATAAATAAGGGCCTTCTTTGGCCACCGCTATTTAGGATGAAGGGAGGGGAACAGAGAGAATCAAACCCACTGGTGCCTCTCATTTAAAATTGCCCACTTTGCTGAGTTCTGAGAGCTAATAAAGTGTGTGTTTGTTTGGGGGGGGCATGTTTCTGATGAAGTCAACAGTTAAGTGAAGATTGGTGGGCTGGGAAGAGATGCAGGTTGGTTATAGCTGAGAAAGAACGTACCCACAAATCATTCCCACCACCCTTCCTCCCTTATCAGTGACTTGAAATAATTAAACTCCATACATCTTGTGTGGCAGGAATTCTCCCTCCCCTCTCCCCTCCTTTAGAATATTTGCATTGCAGGCTGATTAAGCTGTAATTATCACCCATTTACCGCCTGAGATGCAAAGAGCATTTTTCACTCTTGACAGGAAACTGCAATGCTATTCTGTGTGTGGTTCCAGTTGTTGCTACTGAAAACAGAGGATAGGGAAGAAGAGCAAAATATCCCTCCTCTTTCTAGCAGTTATGAACGCAAGCTGCAAGCCGGTGAAGTCCCAGGGTCCACGCTGGGAACCGGCTGCAGCAAATTTGGGGATTATTATTTTTTTAACCTATACTTTTCACAACTACAATTTCGTGAAATGCAACAGATTGTTAACCAATTAGAGTCACAATGCATGGTCCAGAGCACAGCGCGAAGCTGTCGTCGGAACAGCAACAACGGAAGGGGGACTCGATGGAAGGGAATCAGATCCAAATAAGAGATGAGACCATCAGCCAAGTTGAGTTATCCATAAATAGGTGGCATGGATTTGTTTCCTTTGCCAGAAGCAAATGCAGTAAAATGGTGCCGTACTTCTCCAGATTGGTCCAACCCTTTTGCTTTTCTTGATGCTTTCATTTTGTGCCTGCGTCCCCCTCACTCACCCACCCCCAACATCAAAGCAGCTGAACAGATCTCCTGGTAACCAAACTTCCAACAAATTCAAACAGGAGGCTTTCCAATGTTTTGCTAATGTTCATCTAAGCAGCTGTCGGTGAGATCTTGGAAAGTAACTCTGGCATTCCTAAGAGAGAGCGAATGGTGGCAGAAAAATGCAGGGAAAGGAGCTGCAGAGAAATATGGCACAGAGACAAAATACAGGATTTGGGGGGGGAGATGAGGGGGCCAAAGGAAAAGGGGCACCCCTTCTTTATTTATTTGGAGTCTTTGCATCCTGCTCCCCAGCCAAAAAGGCTCCCGGAACAGCTTGTTGTTCTTGTTGTTTAATCGTTTAGTCGTGTCCGACTCTTCATGACCCCATGGACCAGAGCACGCCAGGCACTCCTGTCTTCCACTGCCTCCTGCAGTTTGGTCAGACTCATGTTGGTGGCTTCAAGAACACTGTCCAACCATCTCGTCCTCTGTCGTCCCCTTCTCCTTGTGCCCTCCATCTTTCCCAACATCAGGGTCTTTCCCAGGGAGTCTTCTCTTCTCATGAGGTGGCCAAAGTATTGGACCCTCAGCTTCAGGATCTGTCCTTCCAGTGAGCACTCAGGGCTGATTTCCTTCAGAATTGATAGGTTTGATCTTCTTGCAGTCCATGGGACTCTCAAGAGTCTCCTCCAGCACCATAATTCAAAAGCATCAATCCTTCGGCGACCGGCCTTCTTTATGGTCCAGCTCTCACTTCCATACATCACTACTGGGAAAACCATAGCTTTAATTATACGGACCTTTGTTGGCAAGGTGATGTCTCTGCTTTTTAAGATGCTGTCTAGGTTTGTCATTGCTTTTCTCCCAAGAAGCAGGCATCTTTTAATTTCGTGACTGGTGACAGCCAGGCAAAACAAGGCAGTCTCTGCCCCTGCAGGATTAAAACCACAGAATTGTAGAGCTGGAAGGGACCCCAAGAGTCATCTAGTCCAACCCTCTGGAATGCAGGAATTTTTGGCCCAAGTGGGGCTCGAACCCTCAACCCTGAGATTAAGCGTCTCATGATCTACTGATTAAGCTATCAAGCCTCTTCCAACATGGAATGCAAGGAAAGAGGAAAATCCAGTTCAAATTTCCCACCGGCAATGGCCTCCTTTAATGTTAGTGACAGTTATGTTCCCGATTCATTCATTAATTTCATAGAGTTTATATAACCACCTGATCATAGAAAAGACCCTCAAAACGGTTGATGAAAAGACAATTATGTACACAATCACCCCCCCTTTTTGCAACTATACTTTTAAACATAAGGGAAAGGGATACCTGACAGTTATGTTCAGTCGCGAACGATTTTGGGGTTGCGGCGCTCATCTCGCTTTACAGTCTGAGGGAGCCGGTGTTTGTCCACTTCCACAAACAGTTTTTCCGGGTCATGTGGCGACAAAACTAAGCCGCTTCTGGTGAACCAGAGCAGCACACGGAAACACCATTTACCTTCCCGCTGGAGCGGTACCTATTTATCTACTTGCACTTTGACATGCTTTCGAACTCGTAGGTTGGCAGGAGATGGGACCGAACAACAGGAGCTCACTCCATTGCGAGGCCTCGAATCGCTGACCTTCTGATCAGCAAGTCCAAGCAGCACAGTGGTTGAAACCACAGCGCCACCCACGTCCGACTTTTAAACATAGAAAAATGTTAAAACTGCACTGGACAAGACTAAACCAAATTAAAACTCATGCAAGCTTTCTGGGCAGCATTGCCTGCACAAGAATGTCTTCAGCAACCTAGTTCACCCCAGCATTCCTCTGTGTCAAGTCCCTGACACTTCTTAAGATGAAGAGGACTGAACCTGGGACCTTCTGCACTGGGATGGCAGACCTCAACGTCCCCAATCATGTTGGCTGCTGGGGTTTGCAGCCCAACATAACTGGGTGCAGTTCCACACAAGTTCAGAATTTCTGCCTGTAAGTTGAGGCCGTTTTCCATGGCAAACTGTTGCCTGCATCGCGGGTCAACATCGCCCGTCAACTGAGGGCTGATCCAGGACCCCAAAATGTGCAGAGGATGGTTCAGTCCAAAGGTATTTCATCCTGGAAGTCCAGAAAACCAATGCTGATAGGCTCCTGGGAAGGCCACCTGGGTGGGGCTAAGGACTTTATAAGGGCTGCCTAAAAAGGACTGTTCTGAATTGAAATTCTTTGGGGAGGACTGGGACGAGGACGCTAAACTGAACAGAAATATCATCCAAAGTGCAACAGTGACCTCTGCTGATGGGAAAAGGGGACACAAGAAATGCAATTTATTGCCTTTTCTGTGAGATGTGCTTTAAAAAGAAAAGGTACAGTACTGTTGTCTTAAAAAATCACTTTTGCACATGCAAAGCATTCAGCCCTCCCTTTTTTTATAAAAAAAACACGCTGCTTTTAGTCAGAAGAGGAAGGCTCGGGGCCACTATGCACCTGTAAGTCCTTAATCCTATATAATAATGTCCAAGTTGTCCCTGCGTCCAGTTGTCCCGTGTGTCCCTGGGGTACTGCGCATGGGCCCCAGGGACACAGGGATTGGACAGCAGAGACGACGTACACACGCGCGCACACGCTCTCCCCCCCCCTCTGCCAACTGCCACTCCCGGCCGGACAAGCGCCTCAGTGTGCTTGCGCTAAAGAGCGAGGAGGAGGAGGAGGCTGCTTTAGCCCCCTTCCCCCCCCCCCTACGACCAGCAGACCAAGGGGCTCAGTACCTTGGATGCCGGTCTGGTGGGACATGACGGCAAGCAGCCGCCAGGAACTGCCGCCTCTCGGGCCGGGGGCAAAGGCAGGAAGCGGCGCCGGGGAAAGAGAGCCGCAACTCAGCACCTCGCTTGCCTTCGCCCTGGCGGAGCCTCCTTCGGGCCAGGCAGCGGCGCCAGGACTCGGGCCGGAGACACCGGGGAAGCGGCAGAGACACCAGGAAAGCGGCAGAGTCACCGCTGCCATGTGCAGCTGAGGACGCGGCGGGCGTCGAGCCGAGGGGGCCGCCGGGGAGGCCGCCTCGAGCTCCGGGCTCCTTCCTTCCTCCTCCTCCTCCAGCAGCAGCAGCAGGAGCGCGACAATGGTGGGACCCCCTCCTCCCATCTCCCGGCAGCTCCGGCCGCCCCTCGCGGCTCCTCATGGGCGTCGCCATAGCCTCTGGCTGGCTGCTGGAAGAGGAGGAGTAGGCTCGCTGGCCCTGGGATCCACCCACCGCCGCCTCCTTTCCGCCCCTTGGCTGCCTGAGCCCCGACACCTCTCCTTTTCCTAGCGGTGCCCATGGTGTCCTGGTCGAGGAGGTGTCGCCGCGGCCCCGGCTTCTGCCGAGACGCGCTCTAGCGCCCGTTTTTAAACGGGCTGAATTCCACTAGTAATAATAATAATCTCTTCACTTCGGAATCCTTAGCAACTGGAATTCAGAGGTGTACCTTATCAACCGGGAGATCACACAACCCTTAAAACGCAGTGCCATAAATCTCCCCAAATTAGTCTGGGATTAAAAAGGGGTTTTTAGGGTTCTTCTTACAGTCAAGGCGAAGGGAAAATATGTATATCTCATGGGCGTTCACGCCCTGAATTATCTTGCTTGAGCTTTGGAATCCAAACTGCACGTGAGAGATAAGTAGGAGAGAACACGGCAGCAATTCCTAGTGCCGACCTGGGAGGGTTGGCGCCTTTTCCAAAGCGACAGAGAAAACGAGAACGAACTCGGGCCCAGTTCTCTCGCTCAAAATTTTCCTGCGATTTAAAGATAATCGGGTCGTTAGGGTTGTTTTACAGCCGGCTAATTCGCACCGTCCAAGGCTACACAAAGTCCACGCAATAAGGAACAGGTGGAAGAATGGGGTTTTGCTTCATCGGGAAGCTGAAATGATGAGATCCAAAATACAGAAGTCTTGGATTTAGGCTTTTACTTAGCCAGAGCAACGGTTCCAACCAGCCTCCTGCAAATTTAATGCCCTGCATATGTTTTGGCTTATGACTTCCATAAGTCCCTGTAGGAAGCATTGGTTATGTACCACCCTAGAAACTTTCAGGTTGGCGGGCAAAATACAAATCCGCCACGTCAGAGTGGAGCCATTGATGTTAATGGACATGGCTAAATTAGGTTCATTTATAAAAACACTAGCTGGCCCGGCCACAAGTTGCTGTGGCTCATCCCTGTGACTATCCCCACCCTGTTCCGACCCCCTCCTCTTCCCACCCCACGGCTCATCCCTGTGATTGGCCCCACCCTGTCCCAACCCATGACCTATCCCGGTCCCTCGGCCCAGTCTGCAAAGCCGAGCCAAGATGCTGTGGAGAGGGAAGGTTTCCTAGCTGCAGTACCAGTGTAGCCATCGCTAGAGGCTCCCAGCATCCCCGGCTGTCTCTCTCCTCTCCTGTGCTCCCAGCATCCCCGGCTGTCTGAGTTTTGTGTTCTAGAACAGTGGGTTTTACCTGCTTTACCTGCCATAGGTGTGACATCTATCTATGTAACCTGTATATGGTCACTCGCATATTCGCTTGGGACGTTGTGTCCAAATTTGAACGCAATCGGTCAAGCGGTTTTGGAGAAAAGTGGAGACTAACCCACACGTGTTTTTCAATACAACATTTTTGGTCGCTGAAATTCATTCCGATTGTGCAGATAAAACATAACGGACAGAATTCTACAGGATGTGTTGCTAGTTCGTGAAAATAGTCAACGTCCAATGCTCCCTAGGCATGCAGGTGGCGGAGATGTCAGGGGCCATCCTGGCACCTGGGCATCTTCACTTGGTCACAAGTGGCCGACAGCCAGGTGCATAATGCGCCATGCAAATTTCATACTGCTGCATCATTCTGCACTAAACTGCATCTTCCGGCTTCCTTTGTGCTTGATCTGGAAGCTGCAGTTAGTGCAGAATGCTGAGGTGTGATTGCTGACAAGAGCGAGGCCTTGTCAGCGTAGGATGCCTGTGCTCGGAGGTCTGGTTGCCAACTTGCTACCAGACCAAGTTCAAGGTGTTACTATTATATTTGGGGCCAGCTTACCTATGAGATCGCCTTACCCCACAAGTGCCAACTCAAGCAGCAGAATGGGCACTACTGCGGGAGCCAAATAATACTCGTTCCGCATTTATAAGAACTCGATCGTTTAGTGTGGCAGCGCTTACCCTTCGGAACTCCCTGCCTCTTGAGATCAAGCAGGCACTATTCTTTTCGGTGCCTGCTAAAAACATTCTGGTTTAAACAAGCCTACCCAGATGCTTAGAAAGTTGACGTGATTTTTATCTGTTTTGGCATTTTAGCTTTTGTATGTCTTAAAGCACGGTTGTAATTTTCTCTTGGTTTTCTTGTATTTTCTTTCAGTCTCGTTTCCCCCTCCAGTGAAGCAGTGTATAAATTTTATTTACAGGTAGGTAGCCGTGTTGGTCTGACGTAGTTGAAACAAAAATTTAAAAAATCCTTCCAGCAGCACCTTAGAGACCAACTAAGTTTGTCATTAGTATGAGCTTTCGTATGCAGAAGTGTGCACACCCCACCCCCAGAATGCGCGCCCCGCCCCACCCCAGAATGCACGCCATGTCCCTGGGGGCAGCGCGCCTGCTCTCTGCCCCCGCCGCTGAGGGTATGATATGTTAATTCGGGTGGTCCTAGGCCAGGCATCCTCTGTGCCGCTTGAACTACCTGACTGGTTTTGTTAGAAAACATTAAAGAAAAGAAAAGAAAACAAAAGAGGGGAGAAAAGAAATGTAGGATGAAATGTGACATATAATAATGTGTGCTTTAGTACTGTATATATTTTCAGATTGGTCTTCTGCAAACACCTTACCTTAGGTATTCAACATCATTCTTGCTATATATATAATTTTTTTATTAAATTTTCTATTTTACAATTTAAAATACTCTTTTAAACATCTTTAAAATATCAGTGACTTCCCTTCTTCTCTTTCCATGGTTCTTTTTGCATATGTTAAGTCCCTGCATATTTTGCAAAAACTAAACCATTCAGTATTCCATTCCAGTGGTATCTTGGTTCTCAAACTTAATCCGTTCCGGAGGTCCATTACAAAAACCAAAGCGTTCCAAACCCAAAGTGCGCCTTCCCATAGAAAGTAATGCAAAACGGATTAATCCGTTCCAGACTTTTAAGAACAACCCTTAAAACAGCAATTTAACGTGATTTTTACTATCTAATGAGACCATTGATCCATAAAATGAAAGCAATAAACAATGTACTGCAGTTACACAATCAATCCATCAGTAGTTGAACTGGGTTCCACACAATCAGAAAAACAAAACAAAAAAGAGCCGCAAAAACAAAAACACTAAATAAATAGCAAAACCAGACAGACCTTTGGGAAACTTGAAAGTAAATACTTTCACATACAGTGGCACCTTGGTTCTCAAACTTAATCCGTTCCGGAAGTCTGTTCCTAAACCAAAGCGTTCCAAAACCGAGGCGCGCTTTCCCATAGAAAGTAATGCAAAACGGATTAATCCGTTCCAGACTTTTAAAAACAGCCCCTAAAACAGCAATTTAACATGAATTTTACTATCTAACGAGACCATGGATCCATAAAATAAAAGCAATAATCAATGTACTGTACTATAAAATAAACAAGACAGTATTGTAGATTATAAAAAATTAAAATTATTATTATTTTCTTACCTGCACTGATGATAGTCATTATTTGGATGGGAGGGCTTTTATCCATTTCCGCAGTCACACAATCAACCCATCAGCAGCTGAACACAATCACAAAAGTAAATTAACTGAAAAAGCCGCAAAAACAAAAATGCAAAATAAATAGCAAAAACAAAAGCGCCAAACTTAATCCGTTCCGGAAGTCCGTCTGACTTCCGAAATGTTCGAAAACCAAGGCGCAGGGTCAGATTGGTGCAAGCACCCCGGAAACAATATCTGACAGCCGCATTGGACGTTCAGCTTCCGAAAAACGTTCAAAAACCAGAACATTTACTTCCAGGTTTTCGGCGTTGGGGGACCAAGGCGTTTGGGTACCAAGGTGTTTGAGAACCAAGGTACCACTGTATTGCATCCATCAAAACTTATTTACACTGTTGAATTTATCTTAATGCTGCCAACGTTTTCAGGTGTACACAATTCCCCCCCCATAAATCCAATAACCGTTTTCAAATCTTCTCCAAACATACATCTTTCCTTGCTTTCTACATGGTTCCCCTTTGCTTCTTTTTAAAATATTCACAACACCCTTGTGAGGTAAACCGGGCTGATAAGAGTGTCTGTCCCAAGCTCACTCACTGTGAAGGGATTTGTAG
This sequence comes from Zootoca vivipara, assembly GCF_965207765.1. Lineage (NCBI taxonomy): Eukaryota > Metazoa > Chordata > Lepidosauria > Squamata > Lacertidae > Zootoca > Zootoca vivipara. Next base: position 91,138,140 of record NC_142589.1, on the reverse strand, counting down.
AGATTTAAACCTAGGGACACCCGCCCCCGACCTTGCCTCTGTCCTTGCATTAAGCTCTATTATTATTTTGCACAAGTGAAACTTTTGTGTGTGTGTTTTTAAGTAATTTTCTTAATTTTAGTGAGATTTTGGCACAAGCTACTTTAGGCTACCGTCTCGTGCATGCTTACCTGCGAGAAAACTCAGAGGTGGCACGAGCAGATTTTGCATTGCTGGGGGTCGAAGAATGCTGGAAATAAGCATGTGAAATTAGCAAGTGAAAAATACGGTAAATGGTGCGTGGTTTTTTTTGTTAACTTTCTGGAAGGGCAATTTATTCAAATTTATTCATGGGTCTTACAGAGTCCTGGTTATATGTCATCCCTCTCTCTTCATATATGTCCTTTTCTGTGTTTTTTTCTTTTTCTTTTCTCTCTTCATATGCGTGTGGTGTTTTTTTCTCCTCCCCATTCTCTCTCTTTTCTTTCACTTCTTTTTTTTTTCTTGCATGAGAAGCAAGGATGTTTCACGTATACTGGGTTTTTTTTTGGGGGGGGTCTACATATTTTCCACAACAATAAAAATGGGGGGGGGAATAGGGTCCCAAAATTCAGAATTGAGGGGGGGAAATACTCTGCACATGCTCAGGAACACCTTTAACTCTATACTCTTCCCATGCTTGAGGCCCAACCTATATGAGGCGATTCCAGAGGCCAATAATCTTCCCACTGCCCTAAGTTTAAGCTTCCACCATAATTTTTTTAAACGGTTTAAAAAAATAAAATAAACGTTTTTTAAAAAAACAAAACAAAACTCTGCACCTCTCTAGGCTTTCACTCTCTTTTCCCCCGTTAAGTCCTCCAGCGACCCATAACTCTACGCGGCCCTGCCCGCTAGCGCGCATGCGGGCATCTCTCCGGCCCGCTCGGCCCAACCGTTTCTCGTTTCCTCCTCCCTCCCAATCTCTTATCTAACCACCCAACCTTGCTTTAAAAAAAGAAAGGAAGGGAAAAGGGGGCGGGGCCTTCCTTACATCCTTCAACGCACGTCGGCGTGAAAAAAAACAACAACCCAACCCTTCTCTGCCCCTCCTCTGCGATTACCTTATTGGCCGGGGCGCGGCCGCTCGGCCAATCGCTTCACATCCGCGGCGCGCGCCGGGGCCCGCCTCTCGCCTGAGGGGGCTCGCCTGCCGATTGGCTCTTGAGAAGAGAGATGTTGGGCGGGCGGGAGCGAGGGGAAGGATGTGAAACAGGGAGAGGCGCGCGGGAGCGCGCACGTCGAAGCGCGCGTCCAATCGGGCGTTCCCAGACGCCGCTGCGCGTCGTTCCTATTGGGCGCGGCGCCCGTCCCTCCGCTTGTTGCTGAGGTTCGGTTGAGGCGCGTCAAGTTAGGTCGGCGGCGGCTGGGGCTGAGGAGGAGGAGGAGGAGGCGGCAGCAGAGGGGAGGAAGGAAGGAAGGAGGTGGCGGCGGGGAGAGGGGGAGAAAACAAAACCACCCCGATAAAAATAACAGCAGCCCTGCGAGGAAGGCCCGGCCAAGCTGACGGAGCGAGGCCGCCGCCGCCTCCTCTCCCTCCCGTTCGCCGCCGGTGGGCGGGTGGGCGGCAGCCATGACGCTGGAGTCCATGATGGCCTGTTGCCTCAGCGACGAGGTGAAGGAGTCGAAGCGCATCAACGCCGAGATCGAGAAGCAGCTGCGGAGGGACAAGCGCGACGCCCGCAGGGAGCTCAAGCTCCTCTTGCTCGGTCAGTCCTGAGGGGAAGGAGGGAGGGGAGGGGCGCGCACAGACACACACACCCTCCGAAGTGGGGGGGGAGGGGGCTCCCGATACCGACACCTCCACCCCCCCCCAATCGCTGCCCGTTAGGAACCGAAACAAACCAACCCTCCACGGGGCCTCCTTTGAATGCCCGCCTTGCCTTCCCCACCCCACCCCCATGCTTATACTGTATATACATACAGTACATGCACAAAACTAATATTTACTAATATGAATACATATACTGTATGCATGTGTATACACACACACAGAATGTATACACACAGATACATATATAGATACGCCTCCCCCACCCTACCCATGCTTATATATATATATATATATATATATATATATATATATATACTGTATACCAAAAAAATGTACACACACAAAAAGATGGATACACACATACGAATGTAAACACACACATATATATATGCCTTCCACCACACTCCGCCTATACACACACACACACACACACATATATATACAGTATATGTACATACTCAAAAATGTATATATATAACACATATGTAAATGTATGCACACACACAAATGTATGTACACACACATATTTATACATATGCCTTCCCCCACCCCACCCATATATACACAAAAAAGATATGCACACAAACCTATATATGTACATACTTTAAAAAGTGTGTGCATATATATATTTATACCATATATATATATATATAACACAAATTGTACACACACACACATATTTACAATTAATCATAATATTTTTATTATTTATACCCCACCTATCTGGCTGGGTTTCCCCAGCCACTCTGGGCGGCTTACAACACACACAAAAATGTTAAAACATTAAACATTAAAAAAAATTCCAGATCCAGGATTGCCTTCAGATGTCTTCTAAAAGTCAGATAGTTGTTTGTTTCCGTGACATCTGATGGGAGGGCGTTCCAGAGGGCGGGCCCTCTGCTTGTACACACAAATACCGGTATGTACACACACACACACACACACACATCTTTCTATCTAAACTAAAATCATAGAATTATAGTATTGGGGGAACCATGGGGAGTCATCTAGTCCGACACCCCCCCACAATGCAGGAATGTGTGTTTTTTGCCCAATGCGGGGCTTGAACCCATGGCCCCGAGTCTGAGCTATTCCATAGGCGCAACTGCTATTCCATAGGCTAACAAACATGTTGTTTATTAGCTATCTGCCATGGGTGCTTTAGTGGAGATTCCTGCGTTGCAGGGGGTTGGACTAGATGGCCCTCGGGGTCCCTTCCAATTCTTTAATATTCTGTTTCTGTACGTATTCTATATGTGCATAGAGTGAGTGAACATATACATCTGTATACATATATACACACACATATCTATAGATACACTTATACAGACACAGCTATATACATATACATACATATATTTATTATTATTTATTAAATTGTTGTTCACTTTATCTTGATCAGGGCAACCTAGAGCAACCTTTGTTGTTGTTTAGTCGTTTAGTCGTGTCCGACTCTTTGTGACCCCATGGTCACGAAGAGCAACCTACAACCTACCAAAACACTCCACTGAGATGCATTAAAACCAATACATTAGAACATCTCTCTCTCTCTAGGTTGAATCCAAACTAAGTTCTAAGAGTAGACTCGCCAGAAAAAAACCTCAATGTGTCTTAAGGAAACCGTGTACATTTATTACAATGAGTCCACTCTCTTAATGTCTTTATGCAAATGCATCCTGGGTTGAAGCCCAAGTTTCACTCGTAAGTAGGCCCAGCTGTCAAGAAAACACGACAGTTGTGCCCATTTCATTCTAATAGGTCTTCAGAGTCAACCCATAATGTCTTAGCATTAAGTTCTACTCAAGAGTAGATCCACTGGAGAAATCATTGGACCCAAGGAAATTATGTGCATTTTGTGTAATGTAAATGTAAATAATTTTTAATGGATTTGTTGTGACTAAAGTTGGATATAGCCCATAAACAGATGCGAAGAATGTTGACCCATTGACATTAATGGATTGTGTCCAATGTTAGCCTTATTTTGAGTAGATCAATTGGATATAAATAACTCCGCTAACGGTCCATTGACTTCAGTGGTCTGCTCTGAGTAAGGATGCAAGTTTGGTTCAACCAATTAACTTCAGTGCGTTTAAATCCTTAAATCTGGGTTGTATCCTTAGTAGATTCATTGAAATTTACTTGTGTCTCTGCGAAATATCCATGATTTACCTGGAACCATTGATATTCAGTGGGTCCACTCTTGAGTAGAACTTAGTTGAATTCAACCTGTGATGTCTTAGCATTAAGACCTAAAAGAGTTGACCATTTGGAATTCAAGTGCATGACTGACTTGGTTCCACTGACGTCAACAGATCTACTCTGAGTATAACTTAGTTGAATGCAACGTATTAATTTCATATATAGCATGATATAGCATTCTTTTAGCCCCTGAATAGCATCCTTGGTTTTCAGTTTACAGTACAAGTTGTATCCTATGTTACTCGCACTCTAAGTGGGCCGATTTAAATTAAATGAGTTTAAGGCCCATTGATGCCAGTGGTTCTACTCTTATAAAAGGCCATAAATATAACGTGTTGTTAATAGTCTATCCTTTCTGAAATTTTAAGTTCTTCTGAGGTCCGTTAATGGTAGTGGATCTGCTTTGCATAGCGTCTAGTTGGATGCAACTCATGTTGTATGTGCATGCATCCATATTTCATTTCCTCGTTGACTTACTTTTTAAACCTCTAGGCTTATCCCTGTGTGCCTTTTACTTTCGGTTGCGTCCAGCTAAGTTCTGCTCTGAGTATATAGACATGACCAACTTAGATCCATTAATTTCAGTGGGTCTATTCTGAGTAGGGGTTGGTTGGATACAATTCTGTTATGGGCATCACCCTGTGTGTTTATGTGCATACAATCAAACATATGGTAATACACACACAAGAATGTGTTTATTTTATGTGTGTAATATAACTGCAGCTGCTTAGCTATGTATATTTTATTTTTTAAAAAACTTAATATACTCCTTGATTGTAGAAAATTTCAGAATGGGTTTACAAAATATATATTGCTGCTTATTTGTCCTTATAATGTTTTATATTTATATTTTATATACATTTACAGTTGTGTGCAACATGGCAACCTATATATAACAGTATTAGGGCCTATTTGGCTCTATCCTACCACTTTAGATTGTCATAATTTCCCAAAAAGAATCATGGGAACTGTAATTTGTTAAATTTGTTAAAGGTGCTGAAACTTGTTAGGATATTCTGTATTCCCCTCACAGAGCTACAGTTTCAAGAGTTGTGTAACAGTAAATCTCTCTTTCTAGGAAACTTTGGGAATTGTAGCTGTGGAGAATAAGTACTGTATCTCTTAACAGCTCTTAGTGCCTTAAATGGGGCCTTACATGCTCAGATTTCATCTCCCTGCTCTCTCTTCTAAGGAACTCAGGGTGTGGTATGTTTTTTTAAATCCTCGCAACAACCTTTGTCAGGTACAAAGAGAGAGGCAGATTTTTTTCCAACTAAGAACTTCCTCTGCATATCAATCCTTTAAAGACAAACTAAAGATAAGAATCTCCTTCTCTTTGTATGCTTAAATGTGTATGTCCCTTTCTTCTCTTCCACTCTTTCCCTCTCCCTTATTATTGGCATGACAACAGCCCTGTGGAGCAGGTCAGGTTGAAAGAGAATGTGGCAGAATCTCTTCCGCTGTTTACACACAAATAGCTTTCCTTCTATATTGCCTCCTCAATAAGAAACCAAACATAAGCCTACCTTCTGATCTTCCTAGTAGATTTAAATTTATTCACTCACTTATGTATGTTTTTGAATACTTATCCCCTCAGAGCTTAAGGTGGTGCCTGTGGCTTTTGTCCTTCCACCTTTTCCCTCCCTCATCATTATTTTATGCTCAAAATAATGCTGTGAGGTAGGTTAGGAGGAGACCAGGAATTTGTCCCCATATGTTCTCAAGAGTAAATCAACCACAAGTGCCATCTGGGGCAAGGCGGCTCTAAAGTCTTATTTGTCAAATGATGGACTGGCTGTGATTATCAGTTAAACATCTGGGCTAGTTCAGAGGACAACCTTGAGCTAAGTTAAGAACTTGGAGAACTTGAAGAAAAATCACTTTATTCAGGGACAGTCCACATATATATTGGCCTATTCCTACCTCTTTTTCTTAATGGTGACTTGGACCATTCATAACGTAAGAATATTCTTCACAACTGTGAGTAGGGCAGTGGGGCGGAGGAGTGAAGACAAGTGACAACAATTAATTATAACGTAGTTCACTGCTCCTGCTCAGGCTGCCCAGAAACAGCATTTTGGTTCCTGAAATTTGTTCTGATTGTGCAAATAAAATATCTGATAGAATTCAACTGGATGGGATATGAGTGTTTGAAAACAGTCAAGATCCAATGATCCCCAGGCATGCACCTCCAGATTTTGGAGATGTCAGGCTCCATCCTTGTGCCCAGGCATCTTCACTTGGTTACAAATGGTCAAAAGCCAAGTGCAAAATGTGCCTGGCTAATTTTGAATACTGCTCTCACCATACCACTTCTCTTTCTCTTCCTGATAGTTCCCTCTTCACCCCATAGCATCTAATTCCCAGTCCTTGGCTAGCATTCCACATCAGTATTTTATTAACGACAGAATTATTGACAATAGGAATTACTTTCTTAGATTTATTTATATGACACTCCTTAGCTGTTTTATTTCTCCCAAAAGCTCTTGCTCCCTTCATCCCCCATTAAGGACCTCCCACCTCTCCTAGATGAACAAGTTTGGTGGCATCAGGAGCCACAGAGCATTGGGTGTCAGTTGGGGGTAAAATAAAAGTGGCTGGTGGGGTAAACTGACCTGCTTGAACCCCATTGCTACCTGTGGCTCTCCAGATGTAGGTGAACTCCACCTCCAATCCACCTCAGCCAGTGTGGGCAGAGAGCATGCAGTTGTTGTCCCTCAACATCTTGATCTCATTCCATTTTGAGCATGTGTGCATGGAATAAGGGTTAGTACCCAATGTCATTTCATAGTCACAGCATACTTCTTGAAATCGGTGGCCCCATTGATTTAGTAGGTCTGTTCAGAGTTTGACTTGGTTGGATGTCACCTAAGAAGAGGGGAAGCTGGGGTGCCCTTCATAGGGGTGGAGACTGCTAGTTGTTTTGAAGCAGGATATAGAAGTTTTGTTAACAAAAATAATTATCAGAGGGGTAGCCAGAGAGCTGAACGTCGAACTATCATGGTAGAGGGTGCTGCTGTCAGAAAATTCAGGCCCCTTTTTGAGTCTTACAGACCAAGGAGCAGACTGTGAGAAGCAGTCAGTTCTATTATATAATGTAGCTCTTCCTGGGATTTATATTCCACTCTCTAGCCAATGAGACTCTCGTTGGGGCTCCCTTTCCTGACAGCTGACTTCCTTTCCTTCTCAGAATTGCTGCATTTTTTTTATAAAAAAAATAGAATCGAAAGTAAGGGCCCCGCCCCAGTTAAGAACACCAGATTCTCTCAGACAACTTCATTCTTGGCCCTTTTCATCATGTCTCTTGTAATTCCCCCCCCCCCTAGGATTTATATCCTGCTTCCTAGCCAAAAGGCTGCCATGGTGGCTCTTCTTCCTGATATCCGCCCTCCTGCTAACCCCCCCCCCCAAAAAAAATTCCATAATTGCCTCCATCTGTGTGTGTGGAATGTTTGCCTTCCTCCCTAAGGCATAGAATCCAGGGAGTGAGTATTTCTTCTCTTCCCCCCCCCTCCATTTCCAGCCTTTCTGATGACTCTCTTCCTCCTTTTTGACATCTTCCCATCCTCTTTAGGCACATAGCAACCTCATACCTGAAGTTTCAGCCTGTACTATATGCTTCAAGGAGCTCTCTCATAGAATATTCCTTCTGCCCCCATCCACTTTTTGCTCCTACTGCCACCCCTCCCAAATGTAGTGTTACACATTAACATGTCTCTTCAGATGAGAGAGAAAGCAACCTTAACATTCTTACGCCACAGCAAAATAAAAAAATTAAGGAGTTGGTTTCAAACTTTAGGTGCCAACCCAGACTAGCCTGAATGCAGTTATGAATATGGTTAAACTAGCATAATGTTTCTCTTGAGTGTCTCTTCGTTTCGAGGCGACGATTCTCTCCTCCTAGTTGAGAGTTCTTTGGTCTCTAAATATGACCCTGATGAGCTAAGGACTGGTTGAAATGTGGCTTGCTGAGATGTAGACCTCTTCTGAGCTTGCTTTCTAGATTCACAAAGTTGAAATCCTTCTCTCAGCTTTACGCTCAAGCCATTTTTAAACCTGAAATAACCCTTCGAAGGAAGCAGTTTGTAGTAGTCTTGCCTCTGACCCTGCAGCTCAGTATGGTGTTCTCCCGATGTTGTTGGACTCAGACTATCTGGTAAAATAAAATAGGGGTCCCTGCTTAACTTCTAAAGTTAAGTAATTTATATCCAGGTACTCCATCTCCTTAAACCCATATAAATGTGCAGGGGATAGTTGTCATAACTTGGCTCAGTACATGGGCACAACTTTATTTTTACATTGATTTTCATAACTTAGTCCTGGCAGTAACTAGCGTTGGGAGTTTTGCTGTGACGCAAATTAAAATCATAAATGTTTCAGCGCTTCACAATCTTCAGGCTGAATAGCCTTAATAAGAAATTTGGGGAAACTTTGGTCTGGATGCACTGCAAAGATACCTTTGACCCTCAAAGCAAAGTTTCTAATAAAATTGTGCCATACCATCTAATTAGTACCACACCAGTTGGCCAAACTTGGAAATTCTGGGGATCAAACTGTGTTTAGATGCATTTAGATTGTGCAGAGCTAATTTGAGTCCATTGAGCTGCCTAAGTAGTGGGAGCTCAATAAGGCTCTGGCAGTCAGGTTTTTGAACTATAGTTGCTGCCTTTCCAACGCGAGATTCCAACTGCCCTATCATTTTCTTTATGTGGTCCTGGGTGCCTCAGCTAAGGCTGGAAAATCCCAAGCTTTTGCCCAGGTTTTTTTTTTTAAAAAAAGGTGCCATTATTTATACACTCAAATGTTTTTGCACTCCCTCAAGTGTTCAGAAATCCATTGGTGTGAAAACTGAGAATTCAAAGCTTCAGGTTTCCTTGTGCTCTGCTTGCGGCTACACCTGCTGGTGGGAGAAGGGTGCTCATCTTTTGAAGCAGGAATCTCTGACATCTCTCTGGTTACATACTAACTTTCAAAAGTGTTTTTTTTTCCTTCCCAGAATCTAGTCCCCAACCCAAGCAGGGTGTTTCCTTTAGCTTGTAGCCATTGGCAATCAAATTTATTTTACTGGGATCTTCTGGCCCCCCAATAGCAGCTATTTCAAAGAATTTTTTTTTTTGCCATTGGCTGTTCAGAAGTCATGATGTGTTTATCTCTTTTTAGTAATGTCCCCATCACAGTATTATCTTTTCTATATGGGATTGACTTTTAGGATCTATAGGGCTGGCAGTTGCTAACTGTAAAGTGGCAGCATTTTGGGATGTATCTAATTTGGAGGAGTGTCTGGCTGTTGCCCTGAATCTTCCTGAGATGTGTAGCTTTTGAACCTTGGTGTTAATGTTATACCGGTACTTCTTCCACAGTCACCTGGGCAAATGAGAAACCCATCCAGGTGTCCACGTATAGAAACTCTACAAAAGCTGACCCTTTCAGACTACAAACATTTGTAGTGGACATGCAGAAGCTGGCTATTAAACATTTTTCGGAGGTTAGCAGTTTTCATGTAGATTGGTTTGCAGAGGTATGAGTTTTGTGGAAATTTTCTGGGAAATTTTGCAGTGCAGATTAGGGTAATTTGCATTGGAAATTTTTCTGATTACCTAGAGAGTGATTCAATTTGACATGTTTATTTAAGTAACAGTGGTATTTTTTTATTATTTTAATGTTGACCTGCCAAACCTGCTTAATATTGTATTTGCATTTGGCATCCATTCATGGTTGCTAATGAACTTAGGAAATAATGTTTCCTCAGGAAAATAAAGCACCAGGAAACCTTCCACCCCACCACCATTGCTGACTTGAAAGATTTTACCGGGGGGGGGGGGAGAGAGAGATTGAGTATGAAGCGATCTGAGCAGGTAGTCTTCAACCTTTTCAGGCCAAGTACCCACCTTTCGCCCAAACATGCATCTGGAGATAGACTTTTTAAGTTTACACCATAGATCTGTACAGTGGTGGTACTGCTGCTCCAACCCACCTTAGATCAGGCCTTGACTCACCACATGCAGAGCAGTGGTCTGTGTGGATGCCCTTATGGAGGATACCCGTAGGTACTACTCACTGGAGCACCCAACTACAAAATGTGCATTGAGGGGGGGACCCCCAATTTATTTGCTGCTAGTTCACTTGGATTAGTGTGATTGGCTTGAGGGGAGGGAGTCCCCAAATAATGGTGGCCATTCATTCTAAATCCGCATACCTCTTTCCTACTTCTTTTGCTCATCTGGGGCAACAGAAGCGGAAGTGTGTGCAGGGTGTGGTTTGATCTGTTCATCTACACCCCATGGGAGATGGGACTCGTGGTCCAGAACATCTAGACTGTGCCAGGTTAGCTGCCCAGTTCTGCACTTGCTTTTGAGTCTTCGCTGTTGGGTCATTCTGCAGCCTCTAAGCAGTCCTTGGCCTCTGTGTTACCAGCCTCTTTCCCAACCCCTGAAGCTGCCTCAATATTGGAAGTTTTAAAATGTAGAGGGACAGGAATATTCCTTGAGAAATGAAGCCACCTCAGTGACGTTGGGTAGAGGATTTTCTACAGAAAATCTTCTTGTGTTAAGTGATCGCTAAAAATCTTCCTTTCTTTAGAAACACAGTATTTCATTCAATTATTGCATAAGATTGTGAATCTGTAACAGGTATCAGTCAGACCTGGCAGTTGGAATTTATACGTTCCCACAGCCTTGTCACTAGGCTGCGGAATTATTTACTAGTCTACTGAGAGACTGGTGGGCTAGTTAGAATGGCAACCAAATGGACAGGATGGGGTTGTCTATCTGTCTGTCCTCTACTGGCCACCTCCGCTCAACCTGCGTGGTTGCCCCTTGACGCTGCATGAGAAGTTATATGCAGGGATTCATTACCTGTCAAATTTTATCCTGAGAGAGAGAGTTTTAAAAGTGATGCATGAAACAATGTACAGAGTTTATAGTCTCACCTGTGTTCAGTGCCTCCATTTTAAAATAGCAACCACCTAGAAGTATAAGCAGTTCAGCTGTCATGCCTTAAATTATCTACAGATATTCTAATGAGAGAATTTCCAAGTAAATCTCTGAATTTGTCCATAATTTAAACCACACCTCTTTTTTCCCCTTGTATTTTTCTTGGGTATTTTGTTGCTCTTTTTCCTTCCTTCCTTAATCAAAATGAGCACGCCATACTTTTTTTTTTGCTTTGTTTGCTAAATAACAGCCAAATAAGCATGCAAGATTAGATATTGATCTGTATTAGGCAGTGGAAAACATTTTCTGGAAAACCCACACCACCAGCCGCTAGGCCACTGCTGTGTGTGTTTGGAGCAGGGATAGCTCAGTCAGTAGAGCACAAGGATCATGGGTTCCAGCCCCATATTGGGCAGAAGATTCCTGCATTGTGGGGGGTTGGACCAGATGACCCTTGTGGTCCCTTCCAACTCTACAATTCTATGATTATAGGCCTCTCTGCCAATAGATGTGCAGGTCATTATATACTGGTGTTCCTCTGTTGCAGTCTCCCTGAAGACCCACTACCACTGGGATAAATGTGCAATTCGTGTGCCCAGAATGGGCGATTGGGGAGGCAATATTAATTGGGACTGCCCTGAATTTGCAAAGATAAAGCCTGGCTGGTTGTTCTGTGAGCAACTTGAGAAAACTCTATAAATGTGCATTTCTGGTTCTGTTCTCCCCTCCCCCCCCAATAAATAAATGGTACTCCGGGTATGAGAAATATGGGGAATAATTGCTTCATCGGAAGAGAGGTGGGGTATTATTTGGGAGCATTTCTCAGAAGTCCCCATACGTGCAGGAGGAGAATTTCTGAACTCATGTAAACATTTCCGTGAGTTGCTGGCTCTGTTTTCTAGAGGGGAAGTCAGCTGGCAGCCATAACTTGGAGTGCATGTTGTCTAATCCAGGATCTTTGCAGACACTTGCTGCATGCAGGCAGGAGGGTGTTTCTCTGTTGACCAGAGAATAGAAGGCCAGGCTCCTCCTACTATTGATATACCGGGCCTGGGCAAGTCAGAGAGCTCGTAACTGGCTGCCAATCACAAGGCTGTTTCCATCTCTGCCTGAAGAAGGCTCCTGGGACTGAGCACAACTCCTTTCTTAGGCCTGAACTTTAGGAGCGGCGTTTGTCTTGCAGCAATTGAAACTAGTGGCCAGTGGTGTCGACTTTCCAGAGATTTCTGAATTGGGAAAATTTTCCCTGTGCAACTTTGGGTGATTCGAGTTGGGTAATCAAGAGGCGGGGAAATTTTTCCAAGTTTGTGAAGGGAGATGTCCCAGTGTGACCCAATTTAACACGTTTGTTTTCTTTGTATTTAGTAAATGAAGCAACAACAAAAAAGTTGGAGCTGCCAAGTTTGCTTAATATTTTATTTGTAATCGACATCCATCCGCTGTTGCTAATGAACATAAGAAACTGATTTTTCAGTGGGAAAAAATATATAAAATGTTCAGCCGCACGTTACTGTTGGTTATCCAGAGTGGTGGTGAATGCCAGTTTAAGGTGGTTCATAGATTTCCTGTTGGCTTGAGCCCTCTGCACATATTAACTCCTGCAGAGAAGGGCTGCAGGGCTTGCCCCCATGGCATGCAGTCCCCCCCCCCCCAAGTTATATACCACCACCACCCCTCAAGTTATATACCACCCTTCCTCCCGAAGGAGTCCAAGTTGGCAAATGCACCACTAAAACAATATGCAAAGCATTCTAAAAACCGTTACACTATCTCAGCCAAGGTTGCCAAGAACAGTGTCTTGTAGACATTGAATGCCTTCGTAAAGAGAACATTCCACAAACTGGGAGGTGTCACAGAGAAGGCTCTGCCAACCAGGCAGCCCCCAGTGTTGGCATCACCTGCAAGGTTGCTCACCTGCTGATCGTAGCGTCTGAGATGGGGGAAGGTGATATATTTAGCCATTCCATGGCGCCTTGCTGGTGCAGGTTTCTTGGATCCAGGAAAACCACCATGCCAGGCTCAGTGTGGGAAGGCTTCCTCTCCGCAGGTAGCCCACGTGTACTGGGGGTGGGGGAGCCAATCCCTCTTTAAGCATATGACGAGACCTACTCTGAACCCATGAGCTTGAAAATTTGGTGTTGGGGCCTAGTAATTGCTTCAGATTATTCAGTTTATGCAAGGGTGACTCCCTGGGGAGGGAGGTGGGTTAAAGGGGTGACAGAGAAGATATTGTCTCATAAAGTTTTGATTCTGGCTAATTAATTTGTGAGTATTTTTCTGCCCCCACTGTAGATAGAAATGGCTTTTTCATGAAGATTGCTTTGCGATTTTGATAATGGCTAACTCAAAAGATTCTTCAGAATTTTGTCATTTTAGTAAAGACATCTCTGTTAACTCTTAGGTGAGTGACTTGTGGCTGTTCTGGTTCTTAAACAATCTGAGCTGCCTCAGGAGTTTTTGGTGAGGATGCAGCTGCTATCAAGTGCTTTCAGTGTGTGGTGCCTCTTGTTTTCCTAGATGGGGGTAGGGAGGGGAGCTGTGTGTGTTGCACTTGTGTCCTCAGGCTTGTGGGCTTCCCTTAGGCATCTGGTTAGTCACTGGGTGGGCCTTTGGTCTGATCCAGAACTGCTCTTACACGTAGTAACTTCTAGCCTATGTTTGGCCACTTGGTGACAGATTGAAGCAGAGAACTAGGAAGAGAGGGAAGCTTAAGGTTTCAAGCCTGGGATTCTGTAGGGGTGGATGGGGAGAGATGCTGAACGCTTTGCCCGTAAGAAAACTGAAAGCACTCAGTTCAAAAGCTTGAAAAAGCCACTTCCAAGTGATCTGACAAGGAAGAGGCAAGGATTTCTTGTAGGTGACTAGTCTCCTAGGTCTATTAAGGTGGGTGAGAGTGTAAGATTTTATTTTTAGTAATTGTCTGCCAGGACGCCACCCCCCCACCCCCCGCAACAACAAAGGTTGGGGTTCTCCACCCCCCACTTTAAATTCCAGCCTCAATCTCAGCATTTGAGCAAAAATCTTTTTTAAGCACCAAGTTGTGCCACAAATACTCAGGATTCTGCCCCTCCAGCCACTTGGTGGCCTGATCTTGATCTTTAAAAATCTTTCGCTTCTCACACCCCACAACTGCCTTTCTAAACAAATACCTTGAGATAAGATTATAATAGTGGACTTCCCACTTTAGATTCTTAAGCCAGGAGGTTACACCAACGCTTTTTGGGGTAACAAAGTACCTCGTTGTGGTTTGTAAATGTAATAGGCCATGAAAATCTTTAAAAAGCTGGCCTCTTGTTCTGACCACGACCAGCAGCTAAGCTACAGGTTACAATGAGCACAGTTTTTAGCCCCCCTTCATTCTGAAGATGAAGCAGTTTGAGACGCTAATTGGAAGTGTGTTCTCTTTCTAAGTTTTGTTTTTTTAATAAGGTGGGGTGCTCAAAACCCAGAAGATGATTAAAATGGTTTAATTGGTTGTCAGCCTTCCTTTGTACCTGCCTGTGCAGTGAAAAGATGGTGTTCCAACCCGAGTCATAGTCCAGGAGTCAGAACAACCATACCATGCCTCAGAACCACTTTCACAGGCAGTGTTTGACAACCCCCCCCCCAAAAAAATACCATAGCCATTGTGCTACTGACGTGTGCAAAATGCTTCCCCCATCTCTCTCTCTCTCTCTCTCTCTCTCTCTCACACACACACACACACACACAGTTCACCATGGTAACAGTCTGATTTAGGAATAAAATGCAGCTTTTCTCCTCCATAAAATGTTCCTTTCGTCAAGGGGAAGGAGTGAGAGATGGAATAGCAGCTCCTCCTCTTCACAGGCTGCAAAGCAGCAGCAGTTTAATACCCCCCCCCCAATATGCAGTGAGGCATTGTTAGAAGTTGAATGTGGAAGCAAACTGCTTGCTGTCGGTCGTAAAGCAGTGCTTCCCTTGTGATGCTCCCACGCTGACTGCCTTGTCGTCTTCTTGTGTCCTCTTCATCCTACCCCACCTCTTTACTCTCCAGGCACGGGAGAGAGCGGGAAGAGCACGTTCATTAAACAGATGCGGATAATCCATGGCTCGGGCTACTCCGAGGAGGACAAGAAGGGTTTCACCAAGCTGGTGTACCAGAACATCTTCACTGCCATGCAGTCGATGATCAGGGCCATGGAGACCTTGAAGATCCTGTACAAGTATGAACAGAACAAGGTGAACCGATGCAGCTTTCACTCCTGCATCCCAGCCTATACACAGCCTCCACCCCTGTTGTCTCATTGTTGGTGGTCTAGTGGCATGCGTGCTGCTCGGGATTCCCTGAAGTGTTTGCATCAACCCCCCTGGGGTGTTGAATGTTCAGGGACCAGCATCACACCTGTAGCAACCAGAATAGTTCAGGCGCTGTGTACCTACAGTCAAACTTTGGTTGTCGAACGTAATCTATTCTGGAAGCCCGTTCGGCTTCCAAAATGTTTGACAACAGAGCTGTGGCTTCCAGTTGGCTGCAGGAGCTTCTTGCACTCAAGCGGAAGCCGCTCCCAAAAAACGTTCGTAAACCGGAACACTTCCGGGTTTTCGGCGTTTGGGAGCCGAAGCGTTCCAAAATGGAGGCATTTGGAACCTGGGTTCAACTGTAGTATTAACAGGGACATGGGTGGCACTGTGGTCTAAACCAATGAGCCACTTGGGCTTGCTGATCAGAAGGTTGGCGGTTCAGATCCCCGTGACGGGATGAGCTCCCATTGCTCTGTCCCAGCTCCTACGCAACACGCTGGCTAATAACTGAATATATAATATATATAAAGTGAATATATGATTGGTTATGATGTCATTCAAAATACACAAATAGCCAATTCAAAATGATGTATATATTATACAACACATCTCACAAAATATACAAGTAACTACCAAGTTTTGTGTGTGTATCTCTCTCTATAAATAAGAGTCAAACAAAGAATCGAACAAATCAATGAATAGTGAGGAACGCCAAGCCGTTTCTCAAAGGAAGACGTCTCACAAAAGTGGCTGGGGGAACCCAGTCAGATGGGCGGGGTATAAATAATATATTATTATTATTATTACTATTATTATTATAAAAGTCTCAAAGGAAGACGTCTCTCAGAAGTCTCAAAAGGACAGTGAGCATCCATTAGCATGCTCCCCACTAGTATGAATATTTCATTGATAATTATTCGCTGATGAAGACTTTATTCTAAAACAGTTGGACCATTCCGGGTATACTGTCCTTTGTTTGACTCTATATAACAATTTGTAGTTACTTGTATATTTTGTGAGATGTATTGTATAATATATACATCATTTTGAAGTGGTTTATTTGTATATTTTGAATGACATCATAACCAATTATATATTCACTAACAGTTATTAGCCAGTGTGTTGCGGCAGGAAGGTAAATAGCATTTCTGTGCGCTCTGGTTTCCTTCAGTGTCCCGTTGCGCCAGAAGTGGTTTAGTCCTGCTGGCCACATGACCTGGAAAGCTGTCTCTGGACAAACGCCAGCTCCCTTGGCCTGAAAGCGAGATGAGCGCCATAACCCTATTGTCACCTTTGACTGGACTTAACCGTCCAGGGGTCCTTTACCTTTTTACCTATCTATATATATATATATAAATGTAAACTGGGTATGTTCCTTCGCCTCCTATGTTCTACAAAACCGCTTGACCGATTGCGTTCAAATTTTGACACAAAGTCAAATGTGACTGCACAAGTGTCCCCAGACTGTTTTCAAAGACAGATGTCACACCTGTGCAACATAAAAAACCCCAAACCCCGTGTTCAAAACCTCCCCACTCAGACGAAAGTGCATGCTGGGAAATAGAACGGAGAAGCAGCATCTCCATTGGCTGCAGACAATCCGTGACATCACAAAATTCCACGCCAACCAACTGAAAACAGGCCTTTTGCAGCAACAAGGCCCAGCATTGCCCAGCCGACTGAATAGGCCGCAGCAGAGGTTTGCAGACTAGGCCTAATAGAGGTGGGGGCTCCCCTGGGTGGGGGATGGGGGAGGAGGGAGCAGGAAAGGTCATGGGTCGGGACAGGGTGGGGCCAATCACAGGGATGAGCCACAGGGGGTGGGGGGGGAGGAGTCTGAAGGGGGACTCTGAGGGCCCATTTAGACTAAGCCACTGCAACACGTGGCAGGGCCAGCTAGTTATTATTATTATTAACATTTATATCCTACTCTTCCCCCAAGGAGCTCATGGTGGTATGTATGGTTCTCCCTCTCCCCATTTCTCCACAACAGCCCTGTGAGGTAGGTTAGTCTGAGAGACATTGACTGGTCATCCCCAGTAAGCTTCATGGCTGAGTGGGGATTAGAACCCCTGTCTCTCACCAATCTTCTTTACCCTAATCCTCGTGGGGCACAAACACAGCACGTTATTGAATAGTGGGATGGTCAGGAGCAGGGTCGAAGGCTTTCCGTGGCACCAGCGGATGGACAGGCCAAGCTACGCTAAGGCTGCAGGGGGCTGGCAGAACCGAGCAGTGCAGCGGTGCTCCAGCCCACCCAGGGGAGCGGAACGGCACGCCCCGGCCCAATGGTCAAAGGAGAGAGGTCAGTAGGGCTGGGCAATATTTACTCAGAGTGTCTAATGCATGCCCCCCCTTTTTGCCAAAAAATACGGTATATACCTGTAGTGCTCTTCATTTTTTTAAAAAAAGCCCAAATTTGTGCTCTTATTGTTAAAAAGATGGTGTATACATTTACTTGCTTTGTGCAGGCAATGACGGGTCAGCCTCCTTTAAGCCCCTCTTGCTTTCTCCTCTGCGCCGTGCTGCAGGCCAACGCACTCCTGATCCGGGAAGTGGACGTAGAAAAGGTCTCATCCTTTGAGCAGCCCTACATAAGTGCAATTAAGACATTGTGGAACGACCCGGGCATCCAGGAGTGTTATGACCGGCGGCGAGAATACCAGCTCTCCGACTCTGCTAAATAGTAAGAGCTCGTCGTCCTCTCTGTACGGCTCTTGGCATGGTTGCTGCTGCACAGCGGCATTTTGGGTCGCTGGGCTCCCCTTCCTCTGCGGCGGCAGGGGGAAGATGAGCGGCACGAAAGGGCTGGCTCCGGAGAGGGGCTGCTTAAAATGGCACTCAGCCAGCTCAGCCCAGCCCCCTTCCTCCTCGAGGCAGGGCAGGGAGAAGCCAGGAGGGAGGGAGGGAGGGAGGAGGCGCCGCCGCGGTATGTGTGAGGGAGAGAGGGGGTAAATGGAATGGCACAGGGGGAGAAATGGTGCAGCCAGAACTAACAGAATCCCCACGCCGATCCATGGACAGTCTGCAGTCCGGATCCTGAAGGCAATTGGGCCTGTTTGGCCCACAGGCCTTAGCTTGCCAACCCCTGGTGTAGGGGAACTTTAGAAAACCATTTTATGTGGCTTCAATTGATTTTACACTGTTAGTTACCTTGCAGTCTCTTTAGACACGTGCTATAAATGAAGTTTAATGAGTATTTTCTTTTCGGTCCTGCCCTCCCTGAACTTTCAGAATGGCGAAGCTACAAGGTGGAAATCTCAGGTAGTGGGAATAATCTGGAAGTAACAAGCCGCTTAGTTGCTTTGTAGTCTTCTCCGGGGCGGTAAACATTAGAGGAAGATGGCCTGGAATTGTGATGTGGATATTTAGATATAGATATAGATATAATAGTGTTATAGATGCTGCAGCATTTAATAGTTTTAAGTTTGTGAGAAAGATGTCCATAGAAACTGGAGAACTAAGCTTTATGGGAGTAGTGCAGTATTGCTCAGAAACTCTGCCTCCTGCCCAACGCTTGATCCGGGGGAAGAGGGGGGTTGGCAGCTCAGTTTACTCTTCTGGAGCCTTCCTACTGCCCACGATTATAAGCAGACCTAAAAGACAGACGTCAACGTGAACATCATCAGAATCATGAACTTTGGCTGCTTGCCCCATCCAGCCAAGGCGTAATAAAATGGGGTGAGGTGCCCAGGGGGTACTGCACCACTGTTTCGTTCTCTACAAACAGAAGGAATAATGTTGGTGGCAGCTTATAGGAGAATTTAATTCAGAATTATGGACCACCCCACCCCCCAGGCAGGAGGGAGGGCTCTCAGCTGTTTCCATAGTCTTTGGCTTCCTTCCTTTGTGGCTCATTCTTCCTTCCCTGAAAATCTGCTGTAAGGAGTAGTGGATCCGGGACTTAGAAAAACGTTCCTTTCGGGCATGGCAAGGGTAGACTCTTTAAGAGTCCTGGGAGCGTTAGGACCCATGAGGAGGAAGATCGCTCTGCAGGCATGGAGCTGCACGCTTAGAAATGTAATACTATTAGAGGCAAGGTAATGCCGGAAAAGGGGGTGGTGGGCTTTGTTGAATCTCAAGGGTTGAACAGGATTCCTGAGGATTTTGCATGCAGCTCTTCCTCCCCCCTGGAAAATACCCTAGGAGTGGAATAATTGAGGTTCCATACTCAAAATGCTGTAGCGCTCGGGGCAGGAGCACTACACATGGCAAGCAAGCTCAGGCCACCTTCATCTTTCCCCCCCTCCCTCCTTTTCCCCCTGCACATCTTCCTTACAGCTACCTTACCGACGTGGATCGTATCGCCCTGCCAGGGTACCTCCCAACCCAGCAAGACGTCCTGCGGGTCAGAGTCCCGACAACTGGGATCATAGAATACCCCTTTGACTTAGAGAACATTATCTTCAGGTAACTTCCAGTGGCTTTTTTTCTTTCTTTCCTTGGATCGTTTTTACGTTTCACATTCCCCAAAGCTGCTTCCATTTAAAATGAAAGCCCAGCTCAGTTAAGGCATTGAGTTGGTGGGCTTCTGGAAAATCAGTCACGCAGCTGCCGCTTCCGACCCTTTCTTCCCTCTTCCGAGTGAAGGAGGGAGAAACAAGTCGTACTGTTGGCAGGAGCAAAGGCAGGAGAGGGTTTTCCCCCGTGAAGAGACCGCGCTAGGTGTGGCCTGTGTCTTTGAAGGCTCTCCACAAACACCCAGCCACCGCTACAACCCATCTGTTGCGGTACAGTCCCAAGCACACAAGAAAAGCCCTGCAGCTGGATGAGGCCAAAGCCCCATCTGTTTGAAGATCTAGATGCTGCTGTGGTAAGTCTGCAAGCACTGAGTCCCCTCTTCAGTCCCACAGCAGCTGGTATTCAGAGGCATGCCTGCCTCTAAAACCAGCTCTTAACATGTGGAATACCCTTCCTCCTGATAATCAGGTGAACAGCAACTGTTGGTCGTCATCATCCCAATCAATTGAAGCCTCTTTTTCTAGGCCAGAGCTTTCTAAACTTCTCCTGTTGGTGACACGCTTTTTAGACATGCATAATTTCGTGACACAGTGATTTGGTTTTACTAGCAAGCCAGAGGCTGAACTAAACCCTTTCCAGCGCAGCGATCGTTTGCTCGACACACCTGAACCCTGCAGCTGACACACTAGTTCTGGAAAGTTCTGATCTAGGTTTTTCCCTGACCACTAATACCAATAGTCCCTGTTGCCTGTGGTTAATGGGGTGCTAATTTGTTTAATAAAATTTAGACACCTCTTGATTTTATTTACCGCTTGATTTGTATAAAACCTCAAAGCAATTTGCCAAAACAATAAAACTGTTAATACGATAAATAGATAAATAATTTAAGACTTTCAAACAGTTCAAAACTAAACGGAAAACAGATGAAAACTCTCCACAACATCTGGGTAGGCTTGTCTAAACAAAAATGTATGTAGCAGGCACTGAAAAAGAGTGCGGTGGAATCACCGTCCTGGTGTCAATAGGCAGGTAGTTCCAAAGGGCAGGTACTGGGAAGTGCCCTTGACAATTCCCCTCATGGAGAACCGATTCCTGCAGAAAAGAGGCTTGAAGCCACCGCCCTCCACCTGGTAGGCAGTGACGTCGAGCCCTGCTGATTAGCGGTGCTTCAGAGCACTGCGCTCCTCGGAAACCCTGTGTGGTGCATTGAAGTCCTGATGAGCATCACTTGATGTAATGGTTTTGTCGGGCATTGCTGGGTGGTTGCTCGTGCCCACATGTCCAGTTTGGCCCGTGAGGGGTAGGGGAGATGTCTTCCAAAAGGGGGAGGAGAAGCAAAGAAACCTCAGACTTGTTCCTCCTCAGTCTTTTCTCTCCCCTCCCACCCAGGTATAAAATGGCGCATTGCATTTTTAACTGAATGGACTTGAAATCTCTGTGCGCCTTTTCTCCCTTTCAGAATGGTGGATGTTGGGGGACAGAGGTCAGAACGGAGGAAATGGATACACTGCTTTGAAAACGTAACCTCCATCATGTTCCTAGTAGCTCTTAGTGAATATGACCAAGTTCTGGTGGAGTCCGATAACGAGGTAAGCACAATCCCTCGTAGCACGTACAGGGCGGCGTGTGGCCGTTGGGTGGTCCCAGCAGCGGCAGAAAGGTGCATTTGGAGATTCTGGAACTGTTTCTAAAATGTTCGGGGTGGTCGGCCACTGGTGTGCTGAGAGACATCTGTAGGCCAGGACTTACCTGTCTGTTTCCCAACCACCTAAAGTAGCAGTAAGCCAAATTCTTCACCCCGGATGGCTAGACATTTCAGAAACTGATCTGCTTGAGGGGGAGGGGTGTGTGTGTGTGTGTTTCTGTGCACCAGCTCTGAACGTGTTCTCCAGCTTCCCCCTCACCCCCCAAAATGCTATGCATGTCCCTCAAAACTTGCAAAGAAGAGACGTGCTCTTGCTTGGCAAGTGGTTCCTCCAGACCGAAAATGGCGCCCCTCCCATCCAAAATGAAAGGGCACCTCGGAGTTCTCCGTGGTGCCAGATGTCTGCGGCAACCTCTCATTTTGTGCTAGGAGCAGCAGCAACGACGGCTCATTTCCCATCTGTGCAGGGAGGGGCGCTAGCAGTAATAAAACTTTGGATGTGGGCCAGGGGTGTCCACGGGGCCTCCCGACTTGACCATCTGTGCCCCACAGGAGGGGCAGGAAAGGCTTTCCCTGCATTCATGTTAATTTGAGGGTCCTTGAAGGGTGCAAACTGTTGGTTGCTCTTCCCTCCCCCCCCCCGCCTTGCCGTACACGCTTCTTGCACATGAAAGGGTGAGGGACCAGCCTTGTGTACACACTCGTAACACAGCTTTGGCAGCCAGGCATGACTCGAACCCTCCTGTCGCTTGCCTGACACCAGTTGTTGGTTTTCTCGCACTCCTTAAAATTTTACTTTTACTTTTATTGGAAAAAAGTGGGGTGAAACCTGTCTGGTACTGGTGGGTATTGTCCACATGAACAGATCTGTAAGTCACAAGTAATGCTATTTAGTAAAGATAATCTAGCAGAGCTTTCCTAACGCATCACAGTAGGCTCTTTCATTTCTTATTCAATTTGCCCCAGGCAAAAGGCCTTGGGAGTGAAGGAAACCTGACCGCCGATGGACCAGAACAGCTGCTTTATACCACACACTGCAGTGGCCTAAATGTTACTGTGGCAGGAAACCTCCCGTCTCCCCCTGCATCCCTGTTAAAAAGAGTTTTTTAATTGCGGGGTGTTTTTGAAAGAGGGACCACGTGGCACAGTTGCCCGCTTTTCTGTACAGCCATTGCTCTCGAGTTGGGGGTCAGCAAAAGGCACTGGTGGTGCCAGCTGCCCACCCCATCCACTGCTGGGTGATCAGCAGAAGAACTGCAAGGGTTCTTGACTCCCAGCTGTGTTTAGCAATAGCAGGAACAAAAAACTGTCCCGGCCTCCTCTCGGTTGGACTGATGAAATGAAGAAAGCTGTGGGAGCCAGGGGAGAGAAGAAGGACCCAGGAGTGTGAAAGGACGGTGTGCTCAGTTCTCGTATTGAAAGGAAATTGTAGTCTGCGTGTGCATGCTGTTCCTGGACTCTTAAGTGTATCTACTCCCCTGCCAAGACTATTTTGCACCAGGTTCCTGTTGGTGTATCTGTGGAACCTGCTAAAATAGCTTCCACAAGGCTAAAATGTGCCCGGCAGGACTCTTGAGTTGGTTCTCTCCTTCCCTCCTTCCTCCCCACTCCATCTAGTAGCCCGTAGACTCGTCTGCAGACTGTCAGAAACGGGATGAAATTATGTGCACCCTTGGGGGAAACTAGATTTTGCCAGGGTCAGAGGAAATGGGGCTACTGTTCCTTCCAAATTTAGCATGCCTTCTAAAACCGTTCCCCTGATAGAGAGCAGGGTGAGGTGGAGGGAATCTGCTTTTTGTGTGTGGAAAGTTTGCTTTTTGAAAGCCTGCTGGCATACTTAGCTGCTTTGGCAGGTTTGGTTGTATCGCAGGGCCTGGATTTGAGAAATAAATAGCACTCTCCGCTTTCTGCGGCAGTTGTTAGCCCTTTACCAAGGTTGTTTTAGCTCTCTCTGCGCTTAGCCGGTTGGCAGAAGCAATTTCTGCTCTCTGCTGGTCCTGGATTTCCAAATCTGTATTTGGACCAGATTATTTGAATCTCATGTTTTTAATTTGTGATTCAGCTTTACTGTACATCGCCCCAGAGAAGGAATGTTTTGCGGGGGTGGGGACGATAGAAAAATCTCCTACCCATCTTGTGGGGTGGAAAATTTCCATTTCTTAAGTTTTCATCTGTCAAAATGAATGGGTGCCAATTGCAGATACTCTGTTAGGTAAGCTTGGTGGTTTCAAAACTCTTCATTTCATTGACTAAAATAAATGGGCTCATTTAGATCCCATTGGAAACTTTTCTGATGCAAACCGAAAAAAATTAAAATACTATGCACATTTTCCAATTTGAAATTTTCCAGGAAACTCACAAAGCTGCATTTTCTCTTTCTTTCTCTCTCAATTAACTAGGGCAGGGGTGGGAAAGCCATGGTCCTTAGGATGCCTGCAATCCCCAGCAGCCTACAGGGGTCAGGAATGATGGGAATTGTAGTCCTGCAACACCCAGCGGGCTGGCTCCCGTTCGCTGACCTGTGGGGTTGGCCAGCATGAGATTGCACGACTCCTTATTTGCTGAACATTACCGGCATAGTTTGAAAGTAACTACAGGTGGAAATGTGGCGATAACAGAAAAAAGGCGAGCAGCTGGGCATTGCCTATCTCCTGTTTGCCACATTAAGCCAGATAAGGTTTTAATACGATTTTGGGCAAGATCTTTGTACTCAGCCCTTGTTATTTCATTGTCCTGGTGGTACCAGTTGCCCATATCTGAGGGCCTGGTGTAAAAGTATGCCTAATCTCTTTAGCCTAACCACTTTAACAGCGCACACACACACACAGCGCACCGGTGATGCTTTTAATCTCTTGCAACTGTGACACCTCGAACCCCTCTTTTCTCCCGCAGAACCGTATGGAGGAGAGCAAAGCCCTTTTCAGGACCATCATCACCTATCCCTGGTTCCAGAACTCCTCCGTCATCCTTTCCTCAACAAGAAGGATCTGTTGGAAGACAAGATCATGTACTCTCATCTTGTGGATTATTTCCCGGAGTTTGATGGTAAGAAACATTTATTTTTTAATTAAAAAAAGCAACAACAACAACAACACCCTGCTCTTACCAGTCTCTCTAAAACAGACTGATGTTGAAGTTACAGTGGTACCTCTACTTACGAATTAATGCGTTCCGAACGCACATTCGTAAGTCGAAAAAAAATTGCAAGTCGAATCCATAGGAATGCATTGGGAGAAAAAATTCACAAGTCGAAGGAACCCTATCTAAAAATTCGTAAGTAGAAAAAAAATCCTATCTAACCGCATCCAAGATGGCGGACGGAGCTCCGTTCTAAGTAGAAACATTCGTAAGTAGAGGTACCACTGTACAAGGAAATAGATTTCTGACATAAACATCAGGGAAGAACTTTCTGACAGCAAGAGCCGTTTGACATTGGAACGGTCTCCCTCAGGAGGTTGTGGACTTCTCCTTCCTTGGAGGTTTTAAGCAGAGGTTGGACAACCACCTGTCTTGGATGCTTCAGTTGCAATTCCTGCACTGCAGGGGGTTGGACTGGATGACCCTTGGGGTCCTTTCCAACTCTGATTCAGGTGTTTGGGTCACAGGTCCCATCTTTCCAGCCAGTGCTGGTTAGGGCTGCTTGGAGTTGTTGTCCAAAACATCTAGATATTACAGTGGGGAAGGAGAACTGGAAATAATGCAAATATATTTCACATCCGGCAACCACTGCGCCCCTTTGGTTTCAGATAGTACGTAACCTCCTTGGTTTTTATTATTTATACCCTGCCCATCTGGCTGGGTTTCCCCAGTCACTCTGCTTGGCTCACAGCAAATCTAAAAACATAATAAAACATCGACCATTAAAAACCTCCCAATGCAGGGCTGCCTTCAGATGTCTTCTAAAAGGTGCGTAATTCTTTATCTCCTTGCCATCTGAAGGGAAGGCATTCACAGGGAGGGCACCACTCTCGGGAAGGCCCTCTGCCTGGTTCCCTGTAACTTCACTTCTCAAACTAAGGGAAACAAGCAGAAGACCCTTGGAGTTGGCTGAGTGACAGGGGTGGAGGCTCGTTCAGGCTTACTGGGCCAAGGCCGTTTAGGGCTTGAAAGGTCAGCACCAACCCTTTGAATTGTGCTCAGAAATGTACTGGGAGCCAGTAAAGATCCTTTACGGTAATTATAACTGGTGTTATATAGTCCGGTGGCCACTCCTGTCACCAGTCTAGCTGCCGCATTCTGGATTAGTTGTCATTTCTGGGTCACCTTCAAAGGTAGCCCCACATAGAGCGCATTGCAGTGGTCCAAGCAGGAGATAACTAGAGCATGCACCACTCTGGCAAGACAGTCTGTGGGCAGGGAGGGTCTCAGCCTGCGTACCAGATGGAGCTAGTAGACAGCTGCCCTGGACACAGAATTGACCTGCGCCTCCATGGACAGCGGTGAGTCCAAAATGACCTCAGCTGCGCACCTGGTTCTTCAGGGGCACAGTGACCCCATTCAGGACCAGGGGGTCCCCGACACCCCCCTGCCTCCCCAAAAAACAGTACTTTTGTCTTGTCAGGATTCAGCCTCAATCTGTTAGCCGCCATCCATCTATCAACTGCCTGCAGACACCCACACAGGACCTTCACCACTCTCACCGGTATATGCTTCCAGAGTTGTTGTTATTTATTGAATTTATATACCACCCTATACCTGCAGGTCTCACAGAATAAAATAAGACTATAAAAAATACATAATCAAAATAAAAACAGCAATAACCCCCCCCCCCCCATTTTAAAAGGGCATAGGATGTCAATCAAATCTACCAAAGACTCGGTTAAAAAGGAACGTTTTTGCCTGACAACTAAAGGTGTATAATGGTGTCAGGCAAACCTCCCTGTGGAGAGAGTTCTGCAGATGGGGAGCCACTGCAGAGAAGGCCCCGTTCTTGTGTTGCCACCCTCCAGACCTCTCGAGGAGGGGGCACACGAAGGAGGGCCTCAGTAGATGATCTCAGGGTCCAGGTAGGTTCATATGGAAAGAGGTGGTTAACACTAAAAACATGACTTCAGGTCAATGAACCATCATAGCTGCGAGAGGGCTGTGAAAGGCTTCTTGGACTTGTCAACCTGTGTACTATCTGAAACCAAAGGGACACATCGTTTGCCAGGTGTAATTTTTCCTTTTTTCCAGCTCTCCTACCCCACTATTAGGTTGGTGAACGCTGTTCTTAGAGCCTGGATCAGTAAGTGGTCCATGCTCTTAGGGGATGAGCTGCTTCCCTTGTTACTATTGCTGGAACTGAAATCCTAAAATTTCTGAGCGATGGGAACAGGCTGAATGTATTTCACACTTATTCCTTTAAATGCTTACAGGCCGTCTTTCTGAGTGAGGCCCTTTGAAGGTGACTTGCATAGTTTTATTTTCTTAAATACCACGTCAGCAATACAAAAATAAAAACACAGCTTCAACACACAGGTGACATTAATAAGTAGCAGCAACAATGAAGTTGTGCAACGATCCTAAAAACAATTTACACAATCTCATCAACTGCATCACCACTCGAGAGAGGGAGAGAGAAGATTCAGATATAAGCCCCTTGAAACAAACAAATAGTCTTTCTAAGGCCTCCAAAAAGACTGGCTTGTGGTAGTTTTCTGGAGGTAGAAGGCTCTAGGTTGAACGGTGGCCATCTCCTTGGAGGGCTGAGAGACTCAAAAGAGGTGAGAAGGGCCCAATTGCCTTGGCTCTGCATGAGGCAGCTTCCAAGGTCCCTGTGTGTGTTCTGACACTTTGACCTCCCAGCTCGAAAAGCTGCCAGGGGGTTGGGTAGTCTGGCTGGGCAGGGCACGTGGGCCATGTAATCTCTTGAATAGGCCATAATTGAACTGCAAGATCATAATAGCTCAGCCAACGTACTAGCGGCCCTGCCGGTTTAAACACCTCCCTGTAGGAACCATTCAGTTTCTTCACCACGAAATTCCCTGAGAAGGTGGGGTGCTTCTGAAAACTATGCCTCTGCGGTGATGATTGCCACCATCTTGACATGGCTTTGAGAAAGGGTCAGGCATACTCCTGGACCGTGTTCCTCATCACTAGCTAGCAGGACCGGTGGTCAGGGGTGCTGCTATGGGGAGACGGTGTTGAGGGGTGCTTAGCTCGTACACATCATTTAGGGCTATCTTGCTTCTCCTCCACATTAGCCGCCAGTCCCCTTGTGTTTATGTAAATGCATAGACTTCTTTCAACCTAAAAAAATTCAAAAGCGGTTTGCAAATATACATACCGGTAGGGCCATTAAAATTGACCCATAGCAATCGAAACACCCAGAAGGTCATGTAATTTTCGGCAATTACTGTAACCAGAAGCAATCCTGCCTTCTCTCAAATCTCAGCGGTTGGGGGGACACCAGGGTAAACATGAGTGGGAATCTCTTTTGTTTTCCTCCCTGCCCCCATCCCATGTTTTCTGTCTCTCCTCAGGCCCCCAGAGAGACGCCCAGGCGGCTCGGGAGTTCATCCTCAAGATGTTTGTGGATCTAAACCCCGACAGCGACAAAATCATCTACTCTCACTTCACATGTGCCACAGATACGGAAAACATTCGGTTTGTCTTTGCTGCTGTCAAGGACACCATTCTGCAGCTCAACTTGAAGGAATATAACCTAGTCTGACCTTGATTTGCCTGCCCTCTTCTTCCCTACCCCACCCCGCCCACCCCTGCCCCCCTCCCCAGATATCCTCGGGAGACCTTTTGTTGTGAAGAAAGTTAAAGACGAGAGAACCCCATGAATTTAAACAAAACAAAAAAATTGTACAGGGGGGGAAGAATCTTGATTTTTAATGATGTAATGATTGCAAATTGATCTGTGGAGTGGCAAGGTCTTTGGGGTTTTTTTGTTTTGTTTCATTTGCTCACTTGTCATCATGGAGTCTCTGTCTGCTCCACAGAATAGCTGGTGATGATGATGATGATGATTTTTAAAAAAACAAATGTGCTTTTATTTCACAGTTTAAAAAACCAACAGGGGACATGTTTCCACTCTCTCGCACTTTGTTAATTTCTTGCTTTCTGGTCGACAGCCCAAGGCGAGCCTTCCTCTCAGACTCTGTCCTTCTGCGTTAGCCAATTCTTACTGTTCCTTTCTGTTCCAGCGATAAGATGGAGTCCACAGGCTTCCTGGCCCAAGGCCTGACAAGCTCTCTCTCTCTCTCTCTCTCTCTCTCTCTCTCTCTCTCTCTCTCTCTCTCTCTCTCTCTCTCTCTCTCTCTTGGCCGTGGAAGATAACTGGGTGCTCCTTTGTACCTTCGCCTCGCGTGCCGCACGATTCCTCTAGTACAGCTTTGCTCACTGCGCTGGCTTTTCGGCCCGGGAGCCTTGGCGTCTCCTGCCCAAAAGGACTTGGGGGTACCTGGAAGACACCTTGGGAGGAACAGAGGCTTCTGTCTCTTTTAACAGTAGTGCAAAAAAAAAAAAGCTATCTCTTTTCCTTCCTCGTTTTTTTTTGTACCACCTTAGTATAGATTCTCTTCCCTTCCTTATCAATTATGAAATTTATATTGAGACTGTGATTTTTTTTAAATTATTGTACTATATATAGTTTGCTACATCATACGCTGTACTTCTGTTGTTCATAGACTTACAAACCAAGCAATAGCTAACGAGCCTGGAGGGGGGGGGGCGGGGAAGTGCCTGAACGTTGTTGTTGCTGTATTATCTTTTTTTAAGAGAAAGGAAGCTCACTGTAGGGAGTCTTCTCGCCCGGCATGAGGACTCGGCGTGTTTCGCATGGCGGGGAGCGGAGCCTGAATTGGGCTGGAAGAGAGATCTGAGGTTCTGATTCATTTTCCTAGATCCTCTCTCCCCCCCCCTCGCCCATATGCATGTGTGCATCATGCCAACAACCGCTTGGGTTTGTAAGGACCCCCCCCCCCCAAAAAAAATGTGTCGATCCTTCAGGGTTAATCCGAGCAAGGAAGGATCCACCGATTTTTGTGGCCTGCAGAGGATGCTTCTTTTATCTTGTTAAGTTCCAAGAAATGAGTCGGAAGCTCTCTGCAACCCATTGCCTCCTCAAACTACATTTGCCGGGGTTAGTGTGAGTGCTAGCTACTACTTAACCTCCCGTGCCCCTTAAACTTCCAAAGGCTTTGTTCTACCAGAAGCAGTTGCACAGGTATTTATTCTGGGGGTGGGGAGCCCACCGTCTTGGGGCAGGGGGAAGAAGAAAGGGCTTGCAGCAGCAGCAGCAGCAGCAGCAGGCCAGCATCGGAACTGGTGGATCTGCTTTGGCCGAGACAGCGGTTTTAGCTTTTCAAAGCGGGCAAGAGGAAAAGGTTCCGCTTCTGGACTCTCTGTGCCAAAACGTGTTCAGAAAAGCCTGCTTTTGAAGCCAGCAGGAGACGGTGCCAAAAAAAAAAAACACCCCACCCAACCCCGATGAGAAACTCTTTGCTGGTTCGCCAGGAAGGAGAATCGCCACGGGGCTGGAGCAAGGGACGTTTTCGGGAGGGCAGGTGAGCTTTTTAAGTTGCGCCCTCTGGATGCAAGGAAGTACAGACAAACACTAATGTGGCTTCAGGAGTGCTCACAGCCAATTTCTCAGACGCTACAGAGGACAGCCTGAGACTTCTACGTATTTTCGAACGGCCAGGTTAGGCCAGCAAAGAGAGTGTCAAATGTGCTTTTAAACGTCGCTTAGGGCAACACTAGGTAAACTTCTTTTCGCGTTTTTCTCTTGACACTACTAAAAACCCTAATTGCACGTGGATACCTGCAGCATTCCAGGTTTTTTGGGGGGGGGGTAAGGCGCAGAGTGCTGCCTCCAGGTTTTTCTGGGTCTGCTCCACGTCACCAAACACTACAGAAGAAAGCAGAAGTGAGCCGTATTTCTTGTTTTGTTGCTTTTGATTTTTGGAAGGGGATTCCTGGCTTCTCCTGCACACCCAGCACCATGAACCCGATAAGTTCTTCACTTGGGAGACGAAGTAGGAGGCGGAATCCCACGCACGCTGAGAGGTCCTGTTGAGTCAATGAAGAGCACGGCAGCCTCTGCTTTCTAGAATAACCAACATTCCTGATTTTGTCTAAATGTGTTTTTTTTGGGGGGGGAGTGACAATGGTGAGGGAGGGGAGGGGCTTCCTGCTTAGGCCAGGACGACCGTGTCAGTTTCTGTCATCTTGCCAAAAGACAACTCTTCTGCAAGGGAAGTTCTGCATTTGCAAACGTGCCATGGGTTTCCTCCTCTCGCCGTCGCTCACCTGGAGTCTCTTTCTTTTGCACACCTCGATCTGCAACGTCCACTGCAGGCATTGGATGTGTGTACCTGAGAAATCTAGGAGCCAGGAAGCCAGTTTCTTGAGCTTAACATCTCTTGTATTGACTCTTTGGGGGGGGGGCGCTCCATGCCTGAATCTGGCTTGGTTTGTCGAACGGTGGTGGCCCCCTGCAGAGAAATGTCCATTGTGCGCCTACGTTGATGGCGCAGATTCGAGGATGGAGTGGGAGGCGCTCGTTGTGAAGGTGATATTCTTGCAAGCGACACCCGCCCACCCCCACTCGGGTGCCGTTGCGAAGCCTCCTTCTACGGACCAGCTTTTGCGATGGGCGACCCGTCCCTCGATCCCGGTCCTCGCTTGCTCTCGATGTGCCAAAGCCATCCCACAGCATCCTCCCTCTTTCCCCGGCCTACCCGATGGGAGTTGGTTTGAGGTTTCAGGTGTGCCAGAAGCCAAGGACCTGGGGATTCTCGCATGTGGTGGTGGAGAAACTCGAAAAAGAAAAAGGAAAAAAAAAACAGCCGAGATGAAGGAGCAACCTGTTGACCAAGTTCTGATCACAGTGCACTTTAAACGAAAAAAAAAACCCCAAGCCCTACTGAAGAGGCGCCTGCTATCAAACCCCTTCACCTCCTTTTATGCAGGAAGAGGATTGTCAAAAATACACATCCAGTATCATTCCATTTCCTTGTAGAGCTTCGAGGTGATCAGCCCCTCTGGCAAGCAACCCCCTCTCCCTCTTCCCTATCCCCTTCCTGGAAGCAAATAATTATTCATTTTTTCATTGCCTTCAGTTGTATGTTTAGTTCATCCCCTGCACACTTTTTTTTTATAACTACTTTTAAAACAAAATGCTTTCCCCTACTTCTGGCCATTAATTTGTACTACGCTTCACTGAAAGCAAAAGGTGGTTTTGAGTCCAACAGAGGTTCAAGTCTGTAACTCAGTACTCTGTGTGTGTGTGTGCGTGTGTGTGTGCGTGTAAATTTTTTTTAAGCGTTTATGGTTTGTGCCAATGCCCCATACTTCTTTTTCCCCCTTTAGTTACCAGAGACTCTCTTACAAGTGTGGTGAAAAATTATTTGGTTATACTTGTATATTATAAGAGATCCTGATTTAAAAAGAAGAAACATTTAAACATCCTATTTAAAGAGAACGAAAACTACTATATATATTAAAAAATGCTGTTTTTAAAGGGGGGGAACCTTTTCGTCATTTTGAAAATTGCATGTGATGTTTAACGCGTGAGGGGCAGGGGTGGGTGGGAGGGGATTCTGAATCATGTGGCCCGGGATCAATTTTTTTGGCCCCCCCGTCCTTGTCTCTCTCTTTCTCTCTGTCCAGTCTGTGAGGCAGGATCGGGGCCTTCCCGGAACCCATCAGTTTCTCTCGTCTGCTGGGTGCTGACCCTCGTTGTTTAGAAGTACCTGATGGAAATCGATTTTCATATCTTTCTCCTGAAATAAAATTGTTTGAAATTGGAATAAAATCTGTTCCTTACAAAAAACAAAACAAAAAACCAACATACTTCTCGGCCTGTTTTCTCCCTTCCCTTTTTTGATAGAGTTGGGGGGGGGGGGTAAGAAAACATCCAGCAATTATGTCCCCTGGGATATACAAGACCATGAATATCACTAGCCCTGAGTTTGTTTCTTAGAGTCATGGAGTTGGAAGGGATCCTCCAGTCATCGGATTCAACCATCTGCAAAGCAGGAATCCCAGGTAAAAACCCCTGACACATGGCCCCTCCAACCTCTGCTTAAAAACCTCCAAGGAAGGAGAGACCACCACCTTCAAAGGAGTCCCTTCCACTGTCGAACAGCTTTAGCCGTCAGAAAGTTCTTCCCAATGTTTAGTCGGAATCTCCTTCCTTGTAAATCCAAGCAAAGGAACTCAATTCTCTGTGGTTCGGAGGGCGGGAATTACTTAGCCGGCTGCCAAGAACTAACCACCAGGCGCTAGGTGTTGCGACCGGCCTTATTTCAGTATTCTAAAATCAAGATGATAAAGTTTCTGGGAGAGATCTGAGATTCCCGTTTTGAAATGGGAAAAGATGTCTTTAGATTCATGGCACTAGAACAGTTTTCTTTTTTCCCCTTCTGCCACCTCCATCCTATTTGCAAGGCAACCTGCGAACCATGCACACACACACACCCAACCCACCAGTGTAGCAGGGAGAGCTGAGCTGCTATCTCCTCTCCCATTTCGGGGGCGTTGGTAATGGGTTCCCCCCCCCCCCATTGGGCGTGTGAAGGAGAGAGATCTTAACTGGCAGAGCAGGATCTAGATGCCAAACTCTTCACGGCCTGCTTTCAAAGCTTTTGGCTTTGTTGCAAATCAAAGCACTTAAGCCTGTACTACCAATCTTAAGTGTTTCTTGAATATTTTTTAAATTTTCTCAGGCCTGTAACCATTCCAGATGTTTGGGGGTACAATTCCCCCCCCTCCTGCCTGCCAGCCCCCAGCATCATATACCTGTGCTTCCTGGGGGCTGATAATCCAAAATATCTGGAAGGTGCCAGACTGACAGGGTGGGGTTGGTCTAAAGCAGGGGTCAGCAAACCTTTTCAGCAGGGGGCTGGTCCACTGTCCCTCAGATCTTGGGGGGGGTAGACTATATTTTTTTGGGGGGATGAACGAATTCCTGTACCCCACAAATAACCCTGAGGTGCATTTTAAATCAAAGGACACATTCTACTCGGGCAAAAACACGCTGATTTGATCTTGCCCCCGGTCCTTAGTTTGCCTATCCATGGCTTAAATGTCTAATTCGCATACATTTGAGTTGTCTTTTTCTTCTTTATAAAGGCCTGGTTTTTGACAAGCCACCAGATGTCACTAAGGAGCAGCAATTTCTCTTTTTTTGGGTTACTTGAGACACTGGTGAGGCATAGCGCAGCTCTCCAGACAAGAGTGTTACAAGAATCTGAAGAAGCTCAAACCAATGACAAATTTAGCTGGTCTCTAAGGTGCTACTGGAAGGAATTTTTTAAATTTTGTTACAAGAGTATAAGACTGGCCTTGTGGATCAGGCCAGTCTCCCATCTCGTCCGCCGTCCTGTTCTCACAGTGGCCAACCAGATGCCTGTGGGAAATGGAAGGATGGGCTCAAGAGCAACTCTCTCCCCTCTTGCAGTTTCCAGCAACTGGTATTCGGGAGCGTTCCTGCCTCCCAACTTTGCCATCCTGGCTAGTAGCCATCGATACCCTTCTCCCCCATGAATTTGCCCCACTGCGATCCAAGCCATCGCTGCCTCCTGGAGGGGTGAGTTCCATAGTTTTAACAATGCACCACACAAATCTTAGAACTGTAGGGACCACGAGGGTCATCTAGTCCAACCTGCAAGGCAGAAAATTTGCCCAACGTGGGGCTCACACCCATGACCCAGAGATTAAGAGTCTCATGCTCTAAACCAGGCATGTCCAACAGGTAGATCGTGATCTACTGGTAGATCACTGGACATCTGCGGTCGATCACTGGTAGATCATTGGCTCCCCCCAAAGAAGCTGAACAACTGTGGCTCCCCTAAATAAAGCTCAACGTTTTACCTCCTCCATGAAAAAACTCAACAACTTTGACCCGAACACCCCCAAAATGGCCTTCCTCCTTCCTAAAAGCTCAACAACTTTGACCTGAACCCCAAAAAAGGGGGTAGATCACTGCCAGTTTTTAACTGAGTAGATCACAGTCTCTTGGGAGTTGGCCACCCCTGCTCTAAACCAACTGAGCTACCCGGAGAGCCAAAAAGTCCTTTCTTTCATCTGCCCCGAACCTTCCAACATTCCACAAGTTCTAGAGTTACGAGGGGGGGGGGCGACCCAATCAATTTTCTCCATGCCAGGCATCTCCTATAAACCGTATCATTTTGCCTCTTAACTCGCCTTTTCTCTAAACAAGAAATGTCTCCCAGTCCCAACACTGCAGCCGTGCAGTGTCTTCTCCCGAAACGCTGGCGCTGTGCGTTAAGCCACAGAGCTTAGGGCTTGCCAATCAGGTGGTCGGCGGTTCAAATCCCTGTGATGGGGTGAGCTCCCGTTGTTTGGTCCCTGCTCCTGCCAACCTAGCATGTCGAAGTGCAAGTAGATAAATAGGTACCGCTCTGGCAGGAAGGTAAATGGCGTTTCCGTGCGCTGCTCTGGTTCGCCAGAAGCGGCTTAGTCATTGCTGGCCACATGACGCGGAAGCTGTCTGCGGACAAACGCCGGCTTCCTCGCCCAATAAAGCGAGATGAGCGCCACAACCCCAGAGTCGTCCGCGACTGGACCTAACGGTCAGGGGGTCCCTTTACCTTTACCTGCAGTTTCCAGACCAAGTGCTAGGGAAGCCCTGCAAAGTTGCTGCGGCTGCTGCAATCTAGCCCTGAAATTGATGAATATGGTAGTTGCACAGAGCTCTGTTTTCAAGAGGGCTGTGTTGTACCACTGCAGAAGACTTCCTTTCTTTCAAGGGGCACGAGAGAAAAGATCAGGGACATATACGGTAAAATAAAAATAGGCCCCATGTTACAGACAAGTAAAAAAAAGGCGGGGGGTCTGTAACGGCTGAAGACAAATGGCTTAGCCAAAGCAGGATGTTTGAAGTGTGTTTCCACAACAGAGGTTTTATAAAAATTATGAATGGCATAGAGTGGATTTCTCCCCTCTTCCTCTAATGCCTTGGCCACAGTTCGGCCTGATGAAACTGGCCAGCAAGAATTTTCAGAACCAGACGAAAGGAATCGCTCTTCTTCACCCAAGTGTAGATTGCAGAGGCAAAAAAAGGTGGGTGGTCTGAACCCTGTGTGTTTTCGTTGTGTTTTTGGAGAGTGATGGACAACTGCATTTCTCCCCTTCTTCCTTTCCCCACCCTGTACTCTTAACCAGGAACGCAAATCCTCTAAACATTTGGAACTTCTTATAAACAGCCCGGGCGCGGAGAGGACAAGCACGCCCGGGGACGCTGGTTCCTTCATGTCCTTTGCAATACTAATATTTATCTTGGTCCTGCTGCTGCTGGCTGGCTGGCTGGTTGTGTTTCCTGGGTGCGAGATGGCTGAGCTTTTTTGTTGGTTTTTTTGTGTGTGGGGAGGGCTTTGTCAGTTTCCTGGCAAGGGGTGAAGATGCTCAAGTTCAACGCCTTGTGTGGAAAGGGTTTGCTCTCCCCACCCCCCACCCCCGGATCGCTTGACACTTCTCTGTTTCCACACCATGCTTTGTGTCAAGCCAACTTAAGACATCTAATTTGGCTGTGGTGGGTTAGGAACGTAGATGTCAGAATCCTTGGGCCACCTGCACAGGTAGCAGCTCCTCCGGGTTTCAGACAACAGACATTCCCAGTCCTACATGGAACCGTAGAACTCTGGAGTTGGAAGGGACCCCAACGGTCATCTAGTCCAACCCCCTGCGATGCAGGAATCTCAGCTAAGGCATCCATGACAAGTGGCCGTCCAACCTCTGCTTAAAAGCCTCCTAGGAAGGAGATGCCACCACCTTCCTGAGAGGTTTTTAAGCAGAGTTCATTCCACCATCAAACAGCTCCTACTGCCAGATCAGAAGGGCAGCGGTTTGAATCCCCGTGACGGGGTGAGCTCCCATTGCTCCGTCCCAGCTCCTGCCAACCTAGCAGTTCGGAAGCACGCCAGGGCAAGTAGATAAATAGGTACTGCTCCAGCGGGAAGGTAAATGTTGTTACCCCACCCATCTGCCCCAGTCACTCTGGGCAGTTTCCTACACATAAAAATAACAATAAAGCATCAAACATTAATAGTAAAAATCTAATCCAAAATAAAAAGTCACAATAACTCTAAAATAAACAACTTCTATCAAATAAAGCAATATTCAATCATCCATTAGAATCATTCCAAAAGTCAACAGTAAAATTAAACATCAGCAAATAAACAGTTTACACTTATCAATTACAATACAGAATTACTAATCTATTATTGACATCTCTCAGTCTCCTCTTTACCAGGCTAAACATACCCAACTCCTTCAACCGTTCCTCATCAGGCTTGCTTTCCAGACCCTGGATCATATGCACACCTTCCAGCTTGTCAATATCCTCCTTAAATGGTGGCGTCCAGAACTGGACATAGGACTCCAGGTGTGGTCTGGCCATGGAGTTGCCGGGACTTGAACACAGATGGACTAGCAGTCTGAGACTGTATCATTTCAATGGATCAGAGAACTGGGCCCAAACTAGCAAAATAAATTTCAATAGGGACAAATGGATGGTTCTACATGTGGGCAGGAATAACCAGATGCACAGGTATAGGGTGGGGGATGCCTGGCTTGGCAGCAATATGTGAGTAAAGGATCTCGGGGTCTTAGTAGACCACAAGCTGAACATGAACCAACAGTGT
The DNA here is from genome assembly GCF_965207765.1 of Zootoca vivipara. Taxonomy (NCBI): domain Eukaryota; kingdom Metazoa; phylum Chordata; class Lepidosauria; order Squamata; family Lacertidae; genus Zootoca; species Zootoca vivipara. The sequence continues at coordinate 91,101,246 of NC_142589.1, read as the reverse complement.
GATGCAGCAGCAAAAAAAGCTAATGCAATTCTAGGCTGCGTCAATGGTAGTCTAGTGTGCAGATCAAGGGAAGTCAACTCTTTTCTGCCTTGGCCAGACCACACTTTGAATATTTTTATTTATATCTTTATTGTGGTCCATAGACCCACAAAACAGTTTCATAACAAGATACAGTTAAGACAACCAAACAACAGGCGAAAGAGACCGAGGGAGTCATTTTGTTGTGTCTAGAGCAGGCATGGCCAAACTCGAATCTCCAGATGTTTTGGGACTACAATTCCCATCATCCCTGACCACTGGTCCTGTTAGCTAGGGGTGGTGGGAGTTGTAGTCCCAAAACATCTGGAGGGCCAGGTTTGCTGGTCTAGAGCAGGCATCCCCAAACTTCGGCCCTCGAGATGTTTTGGACTACAGTTCCCATCATCCCTGACCACTGGTCCTGTTAGCTAGGGATCATGGGACTTGTAGGCCAAAACATCTGGAGGGCCCAAGGTTGGGGGTGCCTGGTCTAGAGCATGATGGTCTTTGTTTCTTGCGACCTTCGAAAGGAACTTTGCCATGGTCAGTGTAATATCATTTGACCTATCCTCCAGAAGGTATTTAATATGGGAGGCTTCAGATTTCAGATGGGAAAACCATTTCAGAAAAAAGTATTCATAGACAATTCGAACTTCTCCCCCTGCTTTTATGATGAAGACTCTGCATAAATGTCATCGCTCCCACGATGGAGCCCAGTTACAGTAGAAGAGGCCTACACATTAATTAGGAATCTGAAGAGTGGCAAGGCCCCGGGAAACGACTTTATTCCTGCTGAGTTGATTACATCAAACCCTCTTCTAGCAGCACTTTTTACAGCAGTTAGCATTTCAGGAATACAGTACTGTATCCAGCTCTGGGTACTGCAATTTGAAAGGGATATTGACAAACAAGAAGATGTGCAGACGATGGAGAACATGATGATCAAGGACCTGGCAAGCAAGCCTTATGAAGAATGGTTGAAGGAGCCGGGTATGTTTAGCCTGGACAAGAGGAGACCAAGAGGAGATATGATAGTCGCCTTCTAATAGCTTCCCATGGAAGAGGGAACAAGCTTGCTTTCTCCTGCTCTGGATGGTAGGACTTGAACCCGTGGCTTCAATTTACAAGAAATGAGGTTCCGCCTAAACGTCAGAAAGAACTTCCTGACAGCAAGAACTGTTCCATAATGGAATGGGCTCCCTCAGGAGGTTGTGGACTCTCCTTCCTTGGGGGGTCATGGATGCTTTAGTTGAGATTCCTGCATCGCAGGGGGTTGGACTGGACGATCTTGGGGGTGTCCCTTCCAACTCTACAATTCTGTGGTTCTATGATATATCTGGAGGGCTGAGTAGATCAATCGGATACGACTTGGGTGTTTTTAATGCCTTTTCGGTGTGTGTGCGTCTTTTCCTTGTACCTGGGTTGTTTTTGATTTAACGATCATTTGCAATATATCATGTACGCCATGGGGAAATAAAATCAATGCCACACACACACACCCGTTTCTTATGCAGACGGGGAGTTGCGGGAATTAAAACGTACAGTTGGGTGGCTGAGGTTTTGCAAGGTACCGAAAGAGGAAGGGGAACTCCTCCCCCACCACATTTTCAAAAACAAAAACAAAACAAAAGCCCGGCGCCAACAAAAGTGCAATTTCTGTTTGCCTTTTGTGAGCAAGAACTAGGGGGGAAGTTTTGTGGATTGGTACATCTCAGTTGGGGTGGTGAGCAAACAGGATGAGGCCTCACTAGGAGGAGACTTACCAGAACGGAAAGTTCCCCTTGCAACCTTCTCGGTTCTTTTGGTGCAGAGAAAGCAGTTGGCAGGCTTCACCTCTCGAGGTTGGGACCCAGGTCCGTGTTGCGGCATTTCAGGAAGATAATTTAGGTAGTCTCCTTTCGGACGTCCTCTTCCTCTTGTCTGTCCTTACTGACCCTGATGTTATGTGTTCTGCGTGTGGACGGTTTTGGGGTTGTTGTTTTTTGGCGGATAGATGAGGTGCTGTTTGGAGCACAGGTGCGAAAACAGTCCCCACCTACAAAACAAAAATCAGAATTGTTTCAGGGGCATGTTCCTTGGCTGGGTGCGGCTGGACCTGCCGGTCTCAGCTTAAATCTTAAAATTCAGCTCTCTGCATTCCCGCATCAGTTTCGCCATTCGGCAGCGTTTGAAGTGCTGGTTTCTCCTTTTTGAAATGGGGAGGGAGCGTAGCTCAGGGACAGAGAGCATCTGCTTTGTGTGCAGAAGGTTAGAAGCCCAGCAGCTCCAACCAGGAGTGAGGAAGACTCCTGCCTGAAACCCGGGAGAGCTTCTGCCAGTCAGTGCAGTCTGACTCAGGGTAAGCCATCTCCTTATATCCCTCCTAAAATATTCAATTGTGCCCAAAGGCACATTTTTGCAAAGCAATTTCCCCTTTGTAGAATGCTTTTTTCCTTTTTTGGTGTGCAATTTGCATTGAATGTGCATTTCCCCCTAGTATATTCACAGTGTGAATACCTTGCTTGGCTGGAGAACAGTATTGCAAAATCCTGACAATGGCTGAGAAAATGGTTGTGTTTCTGCCTTGAACTTCTTCCCCACTTCCCTTTTAATATTTATTTTTTTTCTAATGATTTCCCCCCAAAAAATTATTAAAGATCAAAGCGAATTACTTTAATACGATGTCTTAAAAGCAGGCTTCCGGCTCCTGTTGTAAACATGTGTCAATTATTTTTCCTCCCATAGACGAATCGTTTATTTAGTGTCCGGTTGTCAACCTTCACTTGTAGTTAAACCATTCTTCCAGCTTCCCTCTTTTTCCTCCTTACATTTCCCTTCCTGCTGCATCTTATAAATTCAAAATCCAGTTCACATATACATTTTAGTTCATGGGTAGGCAAACTAAGGCCCGGGGGCCAGATCCGGCCCAATCGCCTTCTCAATCCGGCCTGCGGACGGTCCGGGAATCAGCATGTTTTTACATGAGTAGAATGTGTCCTTCTATTTAAAATGCATCTCTGGGTTATTTGTGGGGCATAGGAATTCATTCATATATTTTTTTCAAAATATAGTCCAGCCCCCCACAAGGTCTGGGGGACAGTGGACTGGCCCCCAGCTGAAAAAGTTTGCTGACCCCTGTTTTAGTTCCAGACCTGGTGTGCTGGGAGAGTTTGTTACTATCTTCCATTGTTCGGTTCCCTGCAGTGTTTATCGGGATGGCACAAAGTCACATTCCATTCCTTCCGCTGTTTTCAGACTGGCATACGAACGAGCCTCAGCCTCTCCGCTTCTGTTTTGGGACCTGCTTGCTGCTGCTTACAGCCCAAATCACGCCGCTCCCTTTGCCTCGACCCCGATTCCGTTTCTTTCATTTTATTGACCTATTAAGAAAAGCTATATATTGCTGTTTGTAAACAGCAAGCAGAGTGGTTTACAACAATCTTACATAAACCCATACAATAAAAACCACGTCAAAATTAGAAATCGGCTAAGATGCATTCTCATTCCGATGGAATGGGAAAGTTCCTGGCAGGCAATATCTAAAATGGGATATCTAGTGGCAGAGTGTTCCACAGGACTGGGCCATTGACACGGAAAGCTCTGTTTGTTGTTGTTAAATGAGCATTGCAGGGGGTTGGGCTAGATGATGCTTGGGTCCCTTCCAGCTCTATGATTCTATGAGCCTCACCAACTTGGGGAAGGATCTTTCTTCCTTCAGAAATGCAGCTTTTACTTGAATGGATCAGATTAATCAACCACAACTTTGTAGATTAACCAGCCGGAACTTGTGCGGTTAACCAGTTAATGAACCAGGTCGCTGGCCCTCTTCCAGTTCCATGCAAATTACCTACTGGGCTAAGTTCAAGGCACTGGTTTTGACACAGAAAACCCCCCAAACCCCCAGGGAACCAGGATACCTGAAAGGTGGTCTCACCCCTTATAAGCCCAGTCAGCCACTGCAATCTGCAGGTAAGGGCATCGCACAGGTGCCATCGTATCAGGAAGTGCCTTGCGCGTGTTGTAGGAAGCTGGTCTTTCATGAAACGCTTCTGAAACTTCAGGAAGGCAGAGTGTTGTTCTTCTTGCACTTAGGTCTTGCTTGAGAGTTCACTGGAAGCGGCATCTGGTTTGTTACTGTGAGAACAGGACGTAGTACTCGATGGGCTATTGGCCTGACCCACTGGCCTCTCTTTATTGTGGTAGCCCCTTTGGAACTCCCTTCCCCTTGAATTTAAGTCAGGAGCCATCTCTGTTGTTTTATTGGCCCCCTGCCAAAGACCTTCCTCTTCCAACAAGCTTTCTAAGCTGAGCTCTTCTCCAGTACTGTTTTGGGGGGACTGGGGGCGGGCAGGTGTGGAGGCCTCCCTGGTCCTGAATGGGGTAACTGTGCCCCCTGTAGGACCAGGTGCACAGCCTGGGAGTCATTTTGGACTCACCGCTGTCCATGGAGGCGCAGGTCAATTCTGTGTCCAGGGCAACTCGGTCTGGAACGCAGGCTGAGACCCTCCCTGCCCACAGACTGTCTCGCCAGAGTGGTGCATGCTCTAGTTATCTCCCGTTTGGACTACTGCAATGCGCTCTATGTGGAGCTACCTTTGAAGGTGGCCTGGAAACTACAACTAATCCAGAATGCGGCAGCTAGACTGGTGACTGGGAGCGGCCACCGAGACCATATAACACCGGTCCTGAAAGATCTACATTGGCTGCCAGTATGTTTCAGAGCACAATTCAAAGTGTCAGTGCTGACCTTGAAAGCCCTAAACGGCCCTGTATCCCTGAAGGAGAGTCTCCACCCCCATCGTCCACCCCAGACACCGAGGTCCAGCTCCAAGGGCCTTTTGGCGGTTCCATACCTGCAAGAAGCGAGGTTACAGGGAACCAGGCAGAGGGCCTTCTCGGTGGTGGCACCCGCCCTGTGGAACGCCCTCCCATCAGATGTCAAGGAAATAAACAACTACCTGACTTTTAGAAGACATCTGAAGGCAGACCTGCTTAGGGAAGCTTTTAATGTTTGATGTTTTATTGTGTTTTTAATATTCTGTTGAGAGCCACCAAGAATGGCTGGGGAAACCCAGCCAAATGGCAGGGTATAAATAATAAGTTGTTGTTGTTGTTGTTGTTGTTGTTGTTGTTGTTGTTGTGATAATGATGATGACGTCTGTATCTGCACTGAAATTATTTTTAAGATGTTTGTACTGTTCTATCTCTGGTTGTCTGCTGCCCTGGGCTCCTTTGGGAAGAAAGGCAGGATATGAATTTTATAATTAAATAAAGATTTTATTTTTTAAAAAAACACCACTTTGTTTGATGGAAAAAACTATGGGTGGAGGTGGAGGTGATCGTGAAGAAACAAAAAATTGGGACTAACTTCCTTCCTTTTAAAAATCCTTTTCTCTTATCTGAAAGATGGGGTGCCGGGCCTGAAGAGGACAATCGACACCTTGCTTTTAAAAGCTCTTGGGTCACCTTGCGATCGCTGGAAGGTGGATGCTGAGTGGTTCCGATGAGTGGAATGGAATTTACGGCGGGTGGAATGGAATTTACGAATGGCAGTGGACACTTTCGCGAACAGTTCCATAAAGTTGCCCACGTGTTTGATCTCAGCCCAAGTATTTGCTTTCCTTCTCCATGGGCATCCTCTTGGATCATAGGATCCCCATGAGATCCCTCACCTTGCCAGCTATGGATCCTGGAAGGCTTCTGTGACCAAGTCTCTGGATTCCCTATTCTGCTGAAACTTGATCTCGCACCATCTCTTCCTGGGTCCCTCCTCCTTAGGGAGGAGGGCTGAGCTTGGACTGTGCATCCGTGGACTATTTCATACCAAACCTTCTGCGTTTCAAAAAAAATATATTACTCGTCTGCATGCTTCTCATCGGGGTGGGGTCTTTTCCGTCTGGTCTGAGATTGGTAAGGGGGGGAACCCCATCTCACATCCCGCCACGATGGTCTGGTGCATCTGCTTTCTCTCTGAGGAGGAGAAAAACGCCGTCGCGATAGATAAAGAAATCAACCGGCTTCTCCAGGAGCAGAAGAAGCGAGATCGGTGGGAGCTGAAGTTGCTTTTGCTCGGTGAGTAACTGCTCCTCAGACAAAGAGCTGCTAGCTAGGTGGGAGAAAGGCTTGGGTCTTGGGTGATGGGCTCGGAGCATGAACTAGCCTTCCATACTAGCAAGAAATAATACTCTCCCTTCCTCTTCTTTCCAAGCTTTCTCAATTGTGCCCAATTGTTCCCCACAAGCCCCTATAACTCTCTTATCAACCTCGTAATGTAACATGATGGATCTATTCCAGTTATACCCCACTGTTTTCTCCAAGAGCTTGGCATCCATGGTTCTCTCCCTCCTCATTTAATCCCAACAACAACCCTGCGAGGTAGGTTAGGCCGAGAGGAAGTGACTGGCCTCCGGGGTCACTCTCAGTGAGCTTCATGGCCAAGTGGAGGGGACTTGAACCCTAGTCAGTGGTTCAAAACCCCGTGACTGAGTGAGCTCCCATTGCTCTGTCCCTGCTCCTGCTAACCTAGCTGTTCAAAAGTATGCCAGTGCAAGCAGATAAATAGGTACTGCTGCGACAGGAAGGTAAACGGGGCTCTGCTTTCCGTCATGGTGTTCTGTTGCACCAGAAGCGGTTTCATCCTGCTGGCCACATGACCCGGAAAGCTGTCTGTGGGCAAACGCCAGCTCCCTCGGCCTGAAAGCGAGATGAGTGCCGCAACCCCATAGTCGCCTTTGACTGGACGTAACTGTCCGGGGGTCCTTTACCTTTAGATTTACCTCCCAGGTAACCACTACTCTGTCCTGAGTAGATCTGCTGGTGTGTGACATACTTAAACATTGCTTGGTTGGCAAAGTTCAGAGAAGAGCAAATTTCGAAGGACGGCTGCTTTCCGGTGCGCATATTGGCCTGGAAAGTGAGGATCAGGTAGTTTCTCAATGAAATGCAGTTGAACTGATGGCCGTCACCTTGCTGGAAAGGAGATTCTAACTAAACATTAGGGAGAACTATCTGAGAGAAGGGGGCGGGCTTGTCTTCAGATGAAGCTTTGGAAGAGATGTTGCATGGCCCTCTGTTAGGGATTCTTCAGTTGAGATTCCTGCATTGCAGGGGGTTGGACTAGATGACCCTAGAGCCCCTTTCCAATTCTGCAGTTCTGTGATTCAGAGAAGAGTGGATTTCAAAGGATAGCTTCCTTTTAGTATGCATATTGGTTCAGAAAGTGAGAATCAAGTCGTTTCTCGTTTAAAATTAAAGCTAACATTCCTCTCCCACTTGAAAGCACCACTGCTTATCAGGGAAAGGACACACCTTTTCAGATAATCCTTGCCATCACTAGGGACGAGTAGATTTGTCTATTTCTAGACTTCGGCCATAGCCAACTAGATCCTGTTCTGAGTATACATTGCCAACTGCATACCTGACCGGTAGATTCACAAAAATCCCAGTAGAACATCGTTTATTCCCTTGCTTCATGAAAATTATAGAGGATCTTATACATTACCTCCTCTATTGCCCCATTTACTCGGGCTTTAGAGACGCGATGCTGCAAATTATACCCAACTCTATAATCAATCCTGAAGATAGAGTAAAATTTTTGTTAGTTGATGGTAACCCACGAATTACCCATGTGGTAGCGGTCTTTGTGATGAAGGCCATGAAAGCCAGGGAAAGATTTATGGATGACAAAGTAAAGACCCCTTCATAGTCTGTTTAACTCGTTGCTTGTTTTCCTTCTCTTCCTGTTTTGTGGGATGAAGGTTTTGTTGGGATAGCATGCAATGAATTTTAATATTTTTAATTATTGTTGTGTTGATATTTGTGTACAGGCATGGTCCTCACAATAAACGGATTTGTTGTTGAGTATACGTGCTGAAATTAACAATAATTTATTTCAATGGCACTCCTCCAAATAGGAGTAATGCTGGCTACAACTTTGCGCCAATATGAATTTTGTATTTGATCTAAAATTGTGCATATCTTATCCTATAAAATAGGTATTTTGTTGCTGGCTTTGTTTTTCGTTCAATTGCAAAATTCAGAAAAGTGCATTACAGTGGAACCTCGGTTTATGAACACCTCGGTTTGCGAATTTTCGGTTTACGAACACCGTGGACCCATCTGGAACGGATTAATTCACTTTCCATTACTTTCAATGGGAAAGTTTGCTTCAGTTTACGATCGCTTCAGTTTATGAACAGACCTCCGGAACCAATTGTGTTCATAAACCGAGGTACCACTGTAGTTTGGAAAGGTATGCACCCATCTCGGGTTGTTTAAAAACGCAAACTAAATGAAATCTTTTCAAAGTCTAGCTGAGACATGTCAAAATATACATATATGTCAATATTATATTTAACTGTTTGCCAATTTTGATCAGTCACGGTCCTGGGGTCTTAAGTCCTCATAGGAAACCATGAGTGATTTGAGCGTCCTTTAGCCTGAAAGGAGAGACTATTAAGAGGCAATATGACAGTTCAACTTTAAGTCTGAGAAGGGCTGCTGCGTGGATTGTTAGTATTTGGAGCTAATTCGCTGCACCTCACCTCTGAACCCTGGGCTCGTATAACCTGTTGGCTTCCATAGTTAAACTATGTTGTACTGGTTGTACTATGTTAAACGAAAGTTGTACTGGTTGGAGGGACGCTCTTGGTTTGGTCTAGACGTCTTTTAATCTGGGCAGGAAAGAGAATTTTAATATCGGTGGGGTTAATATATGTGACATTATTGGATTATTGTGTTGTCCAATGCCTTTCGGATCCTGGTTTTCCTTTTCTTTCTTTTTTGCAAATAATATTTATTTGATTTTTTTAAAAAATACAGATGAATAACAGAACCAATTAAAAAAAACCGTATAAAGATATTACTCTGAATCTCAAGACTTGCCCCCCATGGGTGCTAGTGACAAATGTTTACAACTGCATATCCACCCGTTATCCAAATTTTTTATCCGTCTAAATTGTCCATAGTTTTGGTTACTTTACAAGCGTGGTTAAAATCATGCTAATGTTTTCATCTGTTTACAATGGATTCCTAAATAAATTATATCCCCCCCCCATTCTTCTTTAAAATTTCTTGTCCTCTTGGTTTCAGAGCTTCCCAGTTAATTTTGCCATTTAGGCATAGTCCATCAACTTGGTTTACCATTCTTCCCTGGCTGGAATTGTTTCTTCCTTTCATCGCTGGGCTTATAACATCCGTGCGGCTGTTGACGCATACATAAAAAGTATTTTCTGGTCCTTTGGAATCTCAGTACCTATTGTTGTTGTTGTTTAGTCGTTTAGTCGTGTCCGACTCTTCATGACCCCATGGACCAGAGCACGCCAGGCACTCCTGTCTTCCACTGCCTCCCACAGTTTGGTCAGACTCATGTTGGTAGCTTCTCGTCCTCTGTCATCCCCTTCTCCTTGTGCCCTCCATCTTTCCCAACACCAGGGTCTTTTCCAGGGAGTCTTCTCTTCTCATGAGGTGGCCAAAGTATTGGAGCCTCAGCTTCAGGATCTGTCCTTCCAGTGAGCACTCAGGGCTGATTTCCTTCAGAATGGATAGGTTTGATCTTCTTGCAGTCCATGGAACTCTCAAGAGTCTCCTCCAGCACCATAATTCAAAAGCATCAATTCTTCGGTAATCAGCCTTCTTTATGGTCCAGCTCTCACTTCCATACATCACTATTGGGAAAACCATAGCGGGTGTTCGCCTTGCTGTGGTGAAGGGGCTTGAATAACTCAGAGAAGCTATGAGCTATGCCGTGCAGGGCCACCCAAGATGGACAGGTCATAGTGGAGAGTTTTGACTAAACGTGATCCACCTGGAGCAGGAACTGACAAGCCACTCCAGTATCCCTGCCAATTATAGGTCAGTACCTATAATTCCTAACAAAAAGGCTTCTGGTTTTTAAACAAAGGTTATTTTAAACATTTTTTTCGTTTCATTATATATCAACTCCCAGAAAGCTTTTGTTACCTTACATGTCTTTTTCTTTACATTTCCAGCAGGTATTTGTACTTGTTCTATACAGTTTTGCTAACTTACTAGAAGCCAAATACCTTTGGTACATCGGATCCTAGTTTTCGCACCCCGGTTTGAGGTTGTTGTTTTTTAAGAAAAAAAACAAGCAGTGTATCTCTCTCTCTCTCTCTCTCTCTATACATATATATATATACAGTCGTACCTCGGGTTACGACCACCTCGGTTTGCGAACAGTTCGGGTTACGAACTGCGCAAACCCGGAAGTGTCTTCGCCGCGCGCGTGTGCGCAGAAGCGGCGCGCGCGCGATCGCGCGATCTGCGCATGTGCAAAGCGCGAAAATCGCACTTTGCGCATGCGCAAAATGGCGGCGCCCATTGCGTTCGGTTTACGAACTATTCGGGTTACAAACTGCGTTCCGGAACGGATCGCGTTCGTAACCCGAGGTATTACTGTATATATATATATGTGAAGGAAAAAGAAGGGCTGTGTGTATATGCATGTTTTTTCTTTTAGGTACTGGAGAGAGTGGGAAAAGTACCTTCATCAAACAGATGAGAATAATCCATGGCTTGGGCTATACAGAGGAAGACCGCAAAGAATTTGCTAAGGTGGTTTATCAGAACATCTTCATGTCCATCCAGGCTATGGTCAAGGCTATGGAGATTCTCCAGATCTCCTATGCCCAACCGGAAAATGCGGTGAGTAGTCCGACGGCATGGGAAGAGGAACCCACAGGGTAAGACCAAAGCATTGAGGTTGAATCCTGACATGAGTGAAGTACTGTTTTGCGGGGACAGGGGGGCGGGCAGGTGTGGAGGATTCCCTGGTCCTGAATGGGGCAACTGTGCCCCTGAAGGACCAGGTGCGCAGCCTGGGGATCATTTTGGACTGACAGCTGTCCATGGAGGCGCAGTCAATTCTGTGTCCAGGGCAGCTGTCTGCCAGGTCCATCTGATACTCAGGCTGAGACCCTCCCTGCCCGCGGACTATCTCTCCAGAGTGGTGCATGCTCTGGTTAACTCCCGCTTGGACTACTGTAATGTGCTCTCTGTGGGGCTGCCTTTGAAGGTGACCTGGAAACTACAACTAATCCAGAATGCAGCAGCTAGACTGGCAACTGGGAGTGGCCGCCAGGACCACATAACACTGGTCTTGAAAGACCTACATTGGCTCCCAGTAAGTTTCCGAGCACAATTCAAAGTGTTGGTGCTGACCTTTAAAGCCCTAAACGGCCTCAGCCCAGTATACCTGAAGGAGCGTCTCTACCTCCATCATTCTGCCCGGACACTGAGGTCCAGCTCCGAGGGCCTTCTGGCGGTTCCCTCATTGTGAGACATCTGAAGGCAGACCTGTTTAGGGAAGTTTTTAATGTTTGATGTTTTATTGTGTTTTTAATATTCTGTTGGGAGCTGCCCAGAGTGGCTGGGAAAACCAAGCCAGATGGGCAGGGTATGTATAAATAAATAAATAGCCACGCTCAGCCTTCCAATTTACAAATGGAACACACTCAACAGGAAGCGAAACATGTTCTTATTCCAAGGCAAAGCTCACAAACCAAAACACCTGCTTCCAGGTTTGCAGTGTTCTTAATCCAAGTTGTTCATAAACTAAGCTGTTCTTAAACCCAAGGTACCACTGTAACAACAACATTAAATTATGTTACTCTCTCTGCTTCTAGCAAAATGCTCAGCTGCTGATGGCTGTGGATACTTACAAAATGAAGGAGATGGATGCTCACCATGTAAGGATGATCAAAAGCTTGTGGAGAGATTCCGGAATTCGAACCTGCTACCAGAGGCGAAGCGAGTACCATTTGCTGGATTCCACTTTGTAGTGAGTGCATTTGCGTCTCCCGCTTAAGGACGGGCAAATCTGCCGGGTTTCCGGGTGGTGGGTTGCACCCAGTCTTATCCTACTTAGAGTAGACGCATTTGGCATAGCTGCCAAGTACCCCGTATTCCCCAGGAAACCCCCGTTTTTCCTTACCATATCCCAGCGATCTCCCGTTTGAGCTCCTTTCCCGTAAATGTCCCTTAAATCCGCCCCTGCCGGCAGCTATTTTTCTGGTGCCGGTTTGCCCATCTATGGGCACCAGAAAATGGCCACTGCTGGCGCTGGAAACAGCTTCTACGCATGCCTGGCGGCCATCTTGGAGGTGGCCGCATGGCCACCCCTAAGATGGCTGCCGCCATGCGGCCACCCCCAAGATGGCCACCAGACAACTTCCGGTGCAACTTCCGGTGCCACTGCTGCTGCTGATCCCGTATTTTTCTGCGGGAGACTTGGCAGGTATGCACATTTGGGTTGCTCCCAAATAAGTTCTACTTAGAGCAGATCCACTGGAATTATCAAACTACCTTTCTCCCAGAACCAGCACTGCTTCCATAGGGTTGGGCCAGATCAGGCAAGAAACAAAGACCATCATGCTCTAGACCAGGCACCCCCAAACTGTGGCCCTCCAGATGTTTTGGCCTACAAGTCCCATGATCCCTAGCTAACAGGACCAGTGGTCAGGGATGATGGGAATTGTAGTCCAAAACATCTGGAGGGCCGAAGTTTGGGGGTGCCTGCTCTAGACCACCAAACTTGGCCCTCCAGATGTTTTGGGACTACAACTCCCATCATCCCTAGCTAACAGGACCAGTGGTCAGGGATTATGGGAACTGTAGTCCCAAAACATCTGGAGGGCCAGGTTTGGTCATGCCTGCTCTAGACACAACAAAATGACTCCCTCGGTCTCTTTCGCCTGTTGTTTGGTTGTCTTAACTTGTTCTGAAACTGTTTTGTGGGTCTATGGACAACAATAAAGATATAAATAAAAATATTCCAAGTGTGATCTGACCAAGGCAGAAAAGAGTTGACTTCCCTTGATCTGCACACTAGACTTCCATTGACGCAGCCTAGAATTGCATTAGCTTGGTTTTTTTGCTGCTGCATCACACTGTTGGTTCATGGTTACAGGTAGGTAGCCGTGTTGGTCTGGATCGAAGTAAAATAAAAAAAATTCCTTCAGTAGCACCTTAAAGACCAACTAAGTTTTTATTTTGGTATGAGCTTTCGTGTGCATGCACACTTCTTCAGATACAGTGAAATGGAAGTTTCCAGGCACTTATGTAGAGAAGGGGTGGGGAGGGGTGGGGATGGGGAGGGGGGATCACTCAGAAGGGTGGTGGAAATGGGTGATTGACTGACTGATAGCTGTTGATGACCGCAAACGACTGCAAATGGTTATGCATGAAAAAGCAAGGGTTGAGATGGCTGAAGATCGCTTATCATGTATAATGAGATAAGAATCCGATATCTCTGTTCAAACCAGGTCCCTCCATGGTTTTGAGCTTGGTGATAAGTTGCAATTCAGCAACTTCTCTTTCCAGTCTATTTCTGAAATTCTTTTGTAGTAAGACAGCTACTGTTGGTTCATGTTCAGCTTGTGGTCTACTAAGACCCCGAGATCCTTTAAGAGCCCTCCAGATGTTTTGGCCTACAAGTCCCATGATCCCTAGCTAACAGGACCAGTGGTCAGGGATTATGGGAATTGTAGTCCAAAACATCTGGAGGGCCGAAGTTTGGGGATGCCTGCTCTAGACCATCAAACTTGGCCCTCCAGATGTTTTGGGACTACAACTCCCATCATCCCTAGCTAACAGGACCAGTGGTCAGGGATTATGGGAACTGTAGTCCCAAAACATCTGGAGATCCGAGTTTGCCGATGCCTGGGCCAGATGATCCTTGGAGTCCCTTTCCATGATTCAAGCTGGCTTACAAGAATCGAAGCAAACACGGACAAAAGCACAGACAGCTTAAAAACAAATAAATGATAGTAGGAAAAAGTAATCAAAATATAATAGAATTTAAACAACAGAAAATCTATGAAATCTAGTAAAAAAAACACCCAACCCTACATATGCAGCACTATTAAAAGCCCCCAATTGGTTAGAGGGCTTAATTTTAGGGTTGTAGGTTCAAGTCTCACATTGGGCAAAAGATTTGTGCATATACGGCCTCAGCCCAGTATACCTGAAGGAGCATCTCCACCCTCATTGCTCCCAGGGCCTTCTGAAGGTTCCCACCCTGCGAGAAGCAAGGTTACAGGGAACCAGGCATAGGGCCTTCTCGGTGGTGGCGCCCGCCCTGTGGAGCGCCCTCCCATCAGATGTCAAGGGAATAAAAACTATCTGAAGGCAGCCCTGTTTAGGGAGGTTTTTAATGTTTGATGTTTTATTGTGTTTTTAATATTCTGTTGGGAGCCGCCCAGAGTGGCTGGGGAAACATTATTATTATTATTATTATTATTATTATTATTATTATTATTATTATTCAATTAGATGGCCCTCGGGGTCCCTTCCAAATTCTACAATTCTTTGATGCTAAATTAGGCCCGATCTCCATTAGCCTGAGGCTGTTTTCCTGGAGGGAGAGAGAGATTAGCAATCCATTCTCTCCAGCAGTTTCACAACAAAGGCTTATCAGACCCAAGATATGCATAGACTTGAGGTGTTGGGCCTCCATCTGGGTTCCACTACTGGTATTACAGTGCTGGAGGAGACTCTTGAGAGTCCCATGGACTGCAAGAAGATCAAACCTATCCATTTTGGAGGAAATCAGCCCTGAGTGCTCACTGGATGGACAGATCCTGAAGCTGAGGCTCCAATACTTTGGCCACCTCATGAGAAGAGAAGACTCCCTGGAAAAGACCCTGATGTTGTGAAAGATGGAGGGCACAAGGAGAAGGGGACGACAGAGGACAAGATGGTTGGACAGTGTTTTTGAAGCTACCAACAGGAGTCTGACCAAACTGCAGGAGGCAGTGCAAGACAGAAGTTCCTGGCATGCTCTGGTCCATGGGGTCACTAAGAGTCGGACATGACTAAACGACAACAACAATAATCAGCAATCTCTCCATCGATGCTGAGCTGGACAATGGTTCACCTCTCCGAAAGGGTGTGGGAGAACGCAATGCTAATGTCCAACACCAAGGCTTGCAATGTTGAGCATGCTGCAATTTATGTATGGGCAATTTACTGTATAACTGTCAGGAGTGATGGCTGAATGCTTGCCCGCATAGTGCTGCATTAGGAGGATTTTGGGGAACAAACGGCAGGTCAGAATTCCAAACAAAGATGTTTTCTCCTGAGCCCACATTCCCAGCATTTTCCCGCTCCTGTCTCAGCGACATCTACGCTGGTTTGGTCACATCCACAGAATAGAAGATGGCAGGATCCTCCAGGGAATGAATGAATGAATCTTCATTTGCGTCAGCCATCGGCCATAGCAATAAAACAACAATATGATATACAAAGAATAGAAATAAAAAGTCAATTACCGTATATAAAATACATTTTAGGGTTTTGAATCAATAGTCAAATAGTGGATCTTATTCTGATTGCCCCAGCTGAAAACCTTGCCACCTTTGCTGTCACCTGCTCATCTTGATCTGCCCAGAGAAAGGACACTGGGGCAGTGGCTGGGCGACCCGGAATGGACAATAAAAGAGGGGTGATAATCTCATTCCTCAAGTCTTTATAAAGAGGGCAAGCCAGAAGGGCATGCGCCACCGATTCAGGACTGCCATCTCCACAGGGACATAGGCGTTTTTCGTGTGGAATCTGTTGGAATCATCCCTCAAGTACAGTCAAGGACAATACATTCAATCTTGCGAGAGTAAAAGTGCATCTATATTTTGGATTTGTTAGGTTATGATAGGGTGCCAGAGAGTCGGAATGGGAAGGTGGAAAATAGTCATACCATTGGCAAAATTTCCTTATTGTGGCCAAATTGTTCTGACGTTCGTCATCTTAGTCGTGTTCGACTCTCCATGACGCCATGAACCAGGGCATGCCTTGAAAATTCTCACTTTCTTCTCATAGCTTCTCCTTTTTTATGTCCATGGAGTTTTCTTGGCAAAATACTGGAGTGGATTGCCAGTTCCTTCTCCAGGTGGATCACATTTAGTCTAAACTCTCGGCTATGACCTGTCCATCTTGGGTGGCCCTGCACGGCATAGCTCATAGCTTCTTGGAGTTATTCAAGCCCCTTCGCCATGACAAGGCAGTGATCCATGAAGGGGTTGAGATCATTAAGGCGCTGACAAATTAGACCGTTTGCTTTACTAAAACCCAAAGTGAGTAGCTGTTGTGATAAACCACAAGAGTGAAGTTTTTGATAGACAATTTGATAGACGTGCTCTGTGGGGAGCTGGCTTCAGGCACCAGGCGCATTGGTGGACCAACTCTGTGTTACAAAGATGTCTGCTGTGACATGAAGGCATCGTCAACCCCTTGCAGAAGACCACAGGGCCTGGAGACAGAAAGTCAGGTCATGTTCCCACAGCAGTGACTAGAGGAGGAATGGCCGCTGGGAAGAGCGCAGAGAGAATAAATGCCCTGGTGTATCTGCAGCCGCCCAACCAGACCCCTTCATCAGCCCCGGCTGCAACAAAACATGTCTCTCCTGCATCGGTCTCTACAGCCACAGCAGGCGCTGTAACTGTCCGACAGCTTGACCTCACCCCCCAAAGGCGCACTCCTCCATTGCCTCCCGAAACAAACAGATTCCAGCCCAGACAGATGAAATTGCATCCTTTCCATGCGCTTTAAACGCCCTTGTGACTTTGCCACAAAGATACAGTCTCGCTTAATCATTAACTAGATTCAGGTAGGTAGCTGTGTTGGTCTGACGCAGTTGAAATAAATAAATAAAAATAAAAATTGCCCAGTAGCACCTTAGGGACCAAATAAGTTTCTTCTGGGTAGAAGCTTTTGTGTGCATGCAATATCTGAAGAAGTGTATCTGAAGAAGTGTGCATGCACACGAAAGCTTCTACCCAGAACAAACTTAGTTGGTCTCTAAGGTGCTACTGGGCAATTTTTTAATTTTTAATTTAATCATTCGCTGTTAGGCTCTCTGCAGCTCTTGCTTAGCTTCGACAGACGTGCCACACTACACAGGACACATTCAGACGCATTACAAAATTATCTTCCCATTCCCATGTACGATTTCAACCATTATCTTTAACGTGCCTTTGTAGCTTCCTGTCCAACCTGGACCGCATTGCAGCGGCAGGGTACGTGCCGAGCCCCCAGGACATCCTGCGGACGCGGGTGCCGACAACGGGCATCAACGAGTACTGCTTTTCAGTGCAGAAGGTGACGCTCAGGTGAGCAAAATTGGGAGCGGGATCTGAAGTCGTGCAGCCTTGATGCCTTTGACTGGCCAGCTAAACCAGGTGAGAAATGCCAATGGATCTCAAACCCTCCATAGTTGATCTCTGCTGAAATGAGTGTAGCGGCAAATTCAGAAGGGCAAAGTTGTTTTGTGATGGTCACAACCTAGGCCTATCTCATGGCCCCCTTCTAAGATTATACAACTTCATCGGAGGCCCTTCTACGTGTGCCTCCCCCACAAGAATAACCTTAGTTGGGTACAACTTCATATATACTAGTGTGTATGCATGTGTGTGTGTAATTTTTATTAAATTATCTGTTTTACAATTTAAAATACTCATTTAAACCACAGAGCCTAGGGCTTGCCAATCAGAAGGTCAGCGGTTCGAATCCCCACGACCGGGTAAGCTCCCGTTGTTCAGTCCCTGCTCCTGCCAACCTAGCAGTTCGAAAGCATGTCAAAGTGCAAGTAGATAAATAGGTACCGCTCTGGCAGGAAGGTAAACGGCGATTCCGTGCACTGCTCTGGTTCCGTGCGCTGCTCCAGAAGCGGCTTAGTCATGCTGGCCACATGAGCTGTACGCCAGCTCCCTTGGCCAGTAAAGTGAGATGAGTGCCGCAACCCCAGAGTCATCCGCGACGGGACCTAACAGTCAGGGGTCCCTTTACCTTTAAGACTTGCCTTCTTCTCTTTCCATGGTTCATTTCACATATCATAAATCCCTGCATATTTTACAAAAACTAAACCATTCAGTATTGCAGCCATCAAAACTTATTTACACTGTTGAATTTATCATAATGCTTCCAACATTTTCAGGTGTACACAATTTCCCTCCTATATATTCAATAAACGTTTTCCAAATCTCGGACTGCAGTAGTGGCATACATAAATAACCTTTTTTGACACCTTTTTTTGGGGGGGGGCAACTTCTACATCGGTTTCATTGGGGCAGGGCAGCGTTAATATCTGTAGCCGCCTAGAAGCAAAAAAAAACCTGTGATCTCCCTTCCTGAATCTTTGCAGGATTGTTGATGTAGGAGGGCAGAGATCAGAGCGCCGTAAATGGATCCACTGTTTCGAGAACGTGATTGCCCTGATCTACTTGGCTTCTCTCAGTGAATATGACCAATCTCTGGAGGAGAACACAAGCGAAGTAAGGAGGTTTTTTAAAATAAAAAAGGCATGTACATTTCCCTGTGTGCATGTTTGTGTGTGTGCTGAAATCGGGTTTTAAGATCACAAGAAGAGCAGGCCAAGGGAGAGAGTTCCGCAGTTCTGCCTCCTGCAGCAGGGAGTTCCGCAGTTTAATTTGCAGGTGAGGCGTCGCAGCTCCTGGCAGATCCAAACTACCTCACTGCTGCCTCCTTTCTGCCTCCCTCCAAGGCCAAAGTTGGGTACTTAGGGCAAACTGCTGCCTGGCCATATTGAGGTGCCACTCTGTCCAGGTTTAAAAACTGACCAGGACCTCCAAGCATTAGATTTTATGCCCATATGTATGCTGATTTAAGATTCTCATGTCCTTTGGGAAGGGGAGGAGGCATCCCTGCACCTTTTGTTATCAGGATTTCTTTCCTTTCCCCGTTACCTGGAGGGAAGCGGGTGAACACAGCATTGCGCCCCACTCCCTGCAAAGGGCACCTTCCTCTGATCTTCCTAGTTAAGGTTGCCATGTGTCCACTTTCCCCAGGACGTCCTCTTTTTCAGGGGTAAAATTTCTGCCCAGGTTGAATTTTTTTTCCAATTTGCCAAAATGTCTCTGGCTATAATTTCTGGATGAGACATAAACATAACTGGGGGCTAAAGACTTGCTTTCCTCTTCTCCTGCCCCCCTCAGCAATAAAATCACAGCTTCTATATCATGCATCCCCAAACTGCGGCCCTCCAGATGTTTTGGCCTACAACTCCCATGATCCGTAACTAACAGGACCAGTGGTTGGGGAAGATGGGAATTGTAGTCCAAAACATCTGGAGGGCCAAAGTTTGGGGATGCCTGCTCTATATCCTATCTATGGTAGGGGTATTTAAAATGAGAGTTGTCATAGCCAGCACCAGATTTACGTATAAGCTAAACAAGCTATAGCTTAGGGCCCTACTCTCTTGGGGCCCCCAAAAGAATTTAAAAGAAAAAAACTGGATGTACATTTCCAAAATAGAAGATAACAAACAAACAAAATAAAACCTACATACAGTAACAGTGTTTTGTGTTGTGTACGCGGGTGGCGCTGTTGGTTAAGCTACTGAGCCTAGGGCTTGCTGATCAAAAGGTTGGTGGTTCAATTCCCGGCGACAGGGTGAGCTCCTGTTGCTTGGTCCCAGCTCCTGCCAACCTAGCAGTTCGAAAGCATGTCAAAGTGCAAGTAGATAAATAGGTACCACTACAAGGGGAAGGTAAATGGCGTTTCCGTGTGCTGCTCTGGTTCACCAAAAGCGGCTTAGTCATGCTGGCCACATGACCTGGAAGCTGTATGCCGGCTCCCTCGGCCAATAACGCGAGATGAGTGCTGCAACCCCAGAGTCGGTCATAACTGGACCTAATGGTCAGGGGTTCCTTTACCTTTAGGCTCCTATGATGTAAGGCATGGGCCCTGCTCCCTAAAATATCACTGGTTTGCTCCTTTCTATATATAGGGTGCCTACATTCTGCATGGAGTGCTTGCATGGCAATATGTGCAAATGGCTTGAGATACCTATTAGGTCCATAAATTACCATATAGCATATGTTCAACACAAAAAACAGCGACCATTTGTTGTTGACAAAGGGCAGCTGGACATAGAAAGGGCCCCATTACCTTCAGTAGCTTAGGGCCTCATCCAACCTAAATCCCAACCTGGTCATAGCATCATCTTTTTTGCTCTTCAAAATATGGCAACCCTAACCGGCCCATTCCTGTTTAAATAAGCCCTTCAAAGTCACGAGGACTGGAATATTGTTTTATTTTTAATTTTTAAAGAAAGGACCGTAGCTCAATAGCAGGTCTCAGGCTCAACCCTTGGCACCTTCAGGTAGGGCTGGGAATTCTGCCCCTGCCTGGAACCTTGGTGAGCTGCTGCCAACCAGTGTGGGCAGCACTGAACTAGATGGACCCAGACAGCATCTTTCCAAACCAGCCTGAAGTGTAGGTGGGTTCCCACGAGGCAAGGCACAGTGATAACAGCAAGAACCTTTATTGCACTACATAACTGGGAAACAGGGGCAAGGCAACTGCTTATAAACCGTGTTTCTCACATTTTAAGACGTGCCTATAAAATAAGGCATGGCACGATTTTCATGCGTTGAAAAAATATAAGACATACCCCGAAAATAAGCCGTAGTGCTGAGTGCAGTTCTGGAGGGGCTCGCCAAAACACCAAGCAGCGCGCGCCACGTGGAGCCCCGAGCCAGCGGGACTCAGCAATGCCCAGCAGCGCGCGCCGGGTGGAGCCCCAAGGCAGCAGGACCCAGCAATGTCCACAGCGCGCGCCGTGTGGAGCCCCGAGCCAGCGGGACCTGAGCCAGCGGGACCACAGCGCCGCACAGAGTGCAGCAGGAGGAGGATTCAAAGTGCTACAGAGCACTGCTGGGTCCCGCTGGCCCGGGGTGCTCCGCGTGGCGCTGCTGGGCGCTTCAGTAGGCTCGGGACTCCACACGGTGCGTGCTGTGGGCCCCACTGAAGCGCCGACAAAGCACCCAGCAGCGCCATGCAGAGCACCCCAAGCCAGCGGGACCCAGCAGTGCTCTGTAGCACTTTGAATCCTCCTCCTCCTGCGGCTCAGGGCGCTCTGCGCAGCGCTGCCGGGCACTTTGTCGGCGCTTCAGCGGGTCCCGCTGGCTCGGGGCTCCATGCGGCGCGCGCTGCTGGGCGCTTTGTCGACGCTTGAGCAGCAGCAGCAACTTACCGGTTAGTAAAAAAAAAAAATAAGACACACACCCCATACCCCGAAAATAAGCCATAGGCTTATTTTCTTGACTAAAATAAATATAAGACGGTGTCTTAAAATGTGAGAAACACGGTACATTCCTGAAAGCCTGGGCCACTCCTACTCCCAACATGATTGGCTGTCTAAACTTCCAAGCTGCAAATCACGACTCAGAGCTCGAGGGCCAATGGCAGAGGCCCAAATCCTGAAATGTTCTGTGATTGGACGTCATGTATCGAATCAGAACACAGGGGCTTAGTATCCTTAGTCCAGACTCAAGTTCAGGCAAACACAAACCACTGAATACAACACAACACAGCCTTTCATTCAAAACAATGAGGACCAGGCTCTTAACTTCACTTTGAGGGGGAAGTGGTAGAACCTTTGCTTTGTGAGCAGAAGGTTTGAGGTTCAGCCCTGGGCATCTCTGGGTAGGGAAGACTCCCTTTCTTTGAAACCCTGGAGAGCTGCTTCCGGGCAGTGTAGGCGCGACCGAGTGAGGGGCCTGACTCTTTGTAAGTGTTCCTAAGTGCTTTCTTTCCCCTTCTGCCTCTACTTCCATGAGTTAGAATCGGATGAGGGAGAGTCTCGACCTCTTCAGAACCATCCTGGAGCTTCCGTGGTTCTGGAATACTTCCATCATCCTCTTCCTCAACAAGGTGGACATTCTGGAGGAGAAGATCTTGAGCTCCGACCTGGCTGCTTATTTCCCAAGTTTCCCAGGTAATACTTTCTCCTCCTTCCAGACAACTAGTGCAGAGCCCAGCGTCCTCGAGCGTCAGATATGGGGCTGGGAGATTGATTTAAATCCTGACCTAACCATGGAACTCACTGGGTGACCTGTCGCCAGCTCTCGGCCCGGTCCTACCTCCGAGGGTTTTCGTGAGGATTTCACAGGGGCTGTAGGGTTGGATCTAGGCTGGGTTAGTTGATCTCTGCTGAAGTTAGCGTAGCGGCAAATTCAGAAGTGTATGGTTCCTTCATGATGGTCAGAATCTAGCCCTATCTCATGGCCACTTCCCCTTCTAAGATTATACATCGGCAGCCCTTCTTCGTGTGCCTCCTCTACGAGAACAGGGCCTTTTTTGTGGTGGCTCCCTGTCTGTGGAATGCTCTCCCCAGGAAGGTTTGCCTGGAGCCTTCATTTTACATCTTTAGGCTCCAGGCAAAAATGTTCCTCTTCAACCAGACCTTTGGCTGATTGGCATCCTATATCTAGCTCTGGTTATCTCCCGCTCGGACTACTGCAATGCACTCTACGTGGGGCTACCTTTCAAGGTGACCTGGAAACTACAACTAATCCAGAATGCGGCAGCTAGACTGGGGACTGGGAGCGGCCGCTGAGACCACATAACACTGGTCCTAAGAGACCTACATTGGCTCCCAGGACATTTCCGAGCACAATTCAAAGTGTTGGTGCTGACCTTTAAAGCCCTAAACGGCCTTGGTCCTATATACCTGAAGGAGCGTCTCCACCCCCATCATTCTGCCCGGACACTGAGGTCCAGTACCGAGGGCCTTCTGAGGGTTCCCTCGTTGCGAGAAGCCAAGTTGCAGGGAACCAGGCAGAGGGCCTTCTCGGTGGTGGCGCCTGCCCTGTGGAACGCCCTCCCATCAGATGTCAAAGAGAAAAACAGCTACCAGATTTTTAGAAGACATCTGAAGGCAGCCCTGTTTAGGGAGGCTTTTAATGTTTAATAGATTATTTTATTTCATTTTTCTGTTGTAAGCCGCCCAGAGTGGCTGGGGAAACCCAGCCAGATGGGTGGGGTATAAATAAATTATTATTATTATTATACCCTATTAAATGTGTCTGTGGGAGGGGGGGCGTTATTGGTTTTCGGTGGGCATTGTTTTGTTATTTTTTTTCCTTTTTCCTTTATGTTTTATTGAAAGCATTACCAATAAGTTGAAATAAATTAAGAAAAAGAAAAGGGAAAAAGAGAAAGAATACATAAACATTTTAAAAGGCAGAGGGGAAGAACATTAACAAAATATCAATAAAATAGAATTAAGTAGGGCTCCAATACATCTGGAATTTCCTGGATATATCCGGATTCATCTAGCGAAAACAGTATCAGGGTGGAATTCCCATAGATCGGTTAAAATGTCTGTGAAAACCCAGGCATATGTCAACCCCTGTCAGAAGTGTTTTTCCTTTAAAAAATAGCTTTAAAACTTCATTTTGGGGGAGATTTTGTCAGGAAAGCTCAACAAGTGTGCAAAAAATTTTTTTTTCACTTTTTGAAATATGGCAACCCTAAATTAAGGTTACAATTTTGTGGGTTTTTTAATGTTGTGAACTGCCCTGACATCTATGGATGAAAGGTGGCATCCGAATTTCACAAATAAAAACAAAAGACTACACAATCACTTATACAGTAATATTCATTAGGGGTGCTGCCAGTCGGGGCAGACAATACTAAGCTAAATGGATCAAAGAACTGACTCAGTGTACAGTAATTTCCTATTTAGTCGGCCGATTCACTGAGGGCCAGTGAGCCTTGAGTCGAAGGTTGGGAGGCCAGCGGTGCATTGCAGGAACATGGGTAGCGCTGTGGTCTAAACCACTGAGCCTCTAGGGCTTGCAGATCAGAAGGTCGATGGTTTGAATCCCCGCGATGGGGTGAGCTCCCATTGCTCTGTCCCAGCTCCTGCCAACCTAGCAGTTCGAAAGCACGCCAGGGCAAGTAGATAAATAGGTACCACTGCGGCGGGAAGGTAAACGGCGTTTCCGTGCGCTCTGGTTTCCGTCACGGTGTCCTGTTGCGCCAGAAGCGGTTTAACCATGCTAGCCACATGACACGGAAAGCTGTCTGTGGACAAACGTTGGCTCCCTCGGCCTGAAAACGAGATGAGTGCTGCAACCCCATGGTCGCCTTTGACTGGACGTAACTGTCCAGGGGTCCTTTACCCCTTTTTTACGTTTTGCATGCCTGTGATGTTGCATGTCTCTCTTGTGCTCAGGAGGATGCTGAGCTCACCGGTTCGGCCTTCTTTGTCCCCTCAAAATTGGGCAAGGCTGAGCCCCATGCCAAGGAATATTGAGGAGGCTGATAGCACCACCCCTAGCACACCTGAAGGCTATCTCCTTGTATTTTTCCAGGCCCCAAGCGAGACGCTCACGTGGCCAAACAGTTCATCCTTGAAATGTACATGGACATCTTCAGGAAGTTCTCAGTCCCTGGCGGCGACTTTGGAGGGGGTCCTTCTGGCGACGTCTACAGGCCACGGATCCTTTACTTCCACTTCACCTGTGCCACGGACACGCAGAACATTGGCACGGTTTTCGAGGACATTAAAGACGCAGTCCTGGCCCGCTACCTCGATGAGTTCAACCTGGTCTAGAAGGGTCTCGCGGCCACTTCTGAAGGATCCCAATGACTCCACTTGTTGGCCTTAGAGGAGACCTGGGGCATGGAAGGCGAAACCGGCGGCTCTAAAGGACCGTTTTAAAACGCCAGCGAGCACCGAGGTCTGACCAGCGGCATCACCCCTTGGGAATCCCAGAGGTGGGGGGCAGACCTGGCTACTGGAGGCTGAGAAATGACCCATACCATTCAAAAGGGATTTCAAAGCCCTGTGCTCTTTGGCCGCTCTGATGAAAAGAGAAACGGAAGCAGAAGTCCTTGGTTTCTGCTTCTTCGTCCCATGTCTGGAACGGAACTCGACCCAGTATTAGCTGTTGCTTCCAGTCCACGGACAATATGTGGTTGACTAGGGCTGGATCTGTACGTTTCAGGAAAACGCGTTGTAAAGCTCATAATGGGAAATCACGTTGCCAAAGGATCGGACTGTACAGCACCATCTGGTGCCATGCTTAAAACAAAACAAAACGCCAACATACCCAAGTCCTAGGCATTGACTCCAGCTAACTTCCTGAGGCAGCCTTCACACAGCCATTTTTTCTGTTCCTCTGCCTATTTCTGCATCATATTCGAGCTTTCGCACAACATAAAACCGCTTCCGGAAATCTAGTGGAACACGGTGGAGGTTTAGCTCTCGCTTCCATGTTATCTGCTCCAGAAACAACCTGTTTGCAGCCCCACCAGCCCTGAAAATTGCAGGAGTAAAGTGACAAAACCTGGGGGAGCATATGGTTTTCTTCCTTTTTTTTTGGAGGGGGGAATCATGGGGGAGCAGAAGCCAGCATGTGCAGAAAGGGTGGGGAAGCAGAGTAGTTCTCAAGCTCCCTTCTCTCTCTGCTCCATCTCCCATGCCCCTTCCATTCTTGCAACCTCGACAAATCTGCCAAACCGAGTCTATATTTCCCCCCGAATCTTAATTTCACTTCTTCACATTTCCACAGCAATTTGCGGTGCACGCTGCATTTATTTTCCCAGATCCTCCTGTGATAGGTCTGCCAGCATTTTAGTGCAAATTTCTTCTCAATAAACACATTTTTTTGTATGCATCTTCTTTATTTACTCACATATGCCTTTTTGCAAGCAATATTAAAATGCAAACAGAATCGTATTTCTCCTCCATTTGTAGACCTGGCTGATGCAAGCTGCTGTAGCCAAGCTGTTGATGGGGACATGAGTCGTGCTTAAAAGCTTGCACTGGGTGCCCCTACCAAGCCAGGCTCAAAGTTCTTGCAGGTGGCGCTGTGGTCTAAACCACTGAATCTCTTGGGCTTGCCGATCAGAAGGTAGGTGGTTCGAATCCCCATGACTGTGTGAGCTCCCGTTGCTCTGTCCCAGCTCCTGCCAACCTAGCAGTTCGAAAGCATGCCAGTGTGAATAGATAAAGAGGTACCGCTCCGGCGGGAAGGTAAATGGCATTTCCATGTGCTCTGGTTTCTGTCACGGTGTCCTGTTGCACCAGAAGCAGTTTAGTCCTGCTAGCCACATGACCTGGAAAACTGTGGACAAATGCCGGCTCCCGCGGCCTGAAAGCGAGAAGAGCGCCGCAACCCCATAGTCGCCTTTGACTGGACTTAACCGTCCAGGGGTCCTTTGCCTTTACCAAGGTTCTTGCATTAAGGTGCTTAACAGCATGGGGGTGTATGGGGTATACTTCTTGTGGTGACATACTGTGCTCCGTCTGGGGTAGTTTGTCCATCTTTGGTCCCCATCTTGCAATCAGCTCTCACCTGCGGCTGCCAGGAGCTGCCAGCATGCAACAGCAGCCGCAATCCTGGGAACGGCTTCGACTAAACCAGGTGAGGGCAGTCGGTGGGTCTCCAACCCTCAGTGAGTAAGGGGTTTCCCTTCCATGTGAAGTCAGCTCTGGTGGATTGAGCGGACGAGACCAAGAGTGGGTCCAAGGGCCAAGAAGGCAGTTTCTGCATGTGCTGTAGAGGGAAATGAGGAGCAACTTGGGAAAGTAGTCTATCGAGAAGGAAAGCGCCGATCCTAAACCTCTGCCACCTTGCAGGTTGTCTTGGGGAGAAAAGGCAGCTCAGGAGTAAACCCTGCACAAATCTGGAGCGGAGTCCCTAAGACGGCTGGGTGGCGCCTCATACGCCTCCTTCCAGCAACGTCTTGCTCTGCTTTCCTTCGGACCCCATCTTTGAGGCTGATAGGGGGTCTTGTCGTCCGGGCAGCTCAGGACCTCCAGACACACCGCCCAGGCTTGCACCCCAGAGATGAGGCGCGTTCCATTGTCTCTCAAGACAGATGGATTGCAGCAACAAAAACAACTTCTGCAAACCTGGGGAGGGGTGGTTTCCTTGCAGCTACTCACACTTCCCTCTTGGGCATGGATGGGGCAGGTTTGATGGCAGATGTGAACGTCACCCAGATCCTAAGCATATAGGAAACGAAAGGGTTTTGGATTGCCTTGAGTTTCTTTGACTCATCTGGCTAGGCCAACAAGAAGGGAAGGAGCAGGAGAAAAAGAGGCTGGTGGAATTATCTCATAATGATGCTTCGCCTGGCAAGGGGAGAGAGCTGCCTGGTGTTTAATTGTCCATCCCCCCAAGGCTCTTTTTTAAAAAATATTATTTGAAAAAGCAACCACTGTGCATTTGATTCCTCCTACTTGCTTAAAACGGCAATCAGATAGTGAGATGATTTGTGTCGTTTGATCTCGGCAGGTCCCCAACCACCGCCGAGAAACGTCCCAAACTGAGAAACTGCCTCAGAAGGAGCATAGCATGTCCCCCCCCCTCCTAACACCCCAAACACCCTAGAGAGAACCGTACTGGGGACAGACTAAAAGATAGAAGGATGTGCAGGGGAGAAAGGGGGACTGATACAGCCCTCAACCAAATTTACTTTGTGTAGTTGCTTTTTCTGAAAAGCAGTCTTAAACCATGCAGCATGGTTGCAAACACCCCTCTCCAATTTTTAAAGTGGAAAAGCTGGGAACTGAACTTGGGGCCTTCTGCCTTGTGGTTGTTTGAATTTATATACCGCCCTAAACCTGGAGGTCTCAGAGTGGTTCACAGAAAAGGTCACAACGTATATAATCGGAATAAAAACAACAACCCAATATCATCCTCCCATAAACGAGCCACATTTTAAAAGGGTATAGGATGTCTAACAGATCAACCAAATACCTGGTTAAAAAGGAACCTTTTTGCCTGGTGCCTAAAGGTGTATAATGAAGTCACCAGGCGAACTTCCCTGGGGAGAGCGTTCCACAGAAGGGGAGCCACTGCAGAGAAGGCCCTGTTCTTGTGTTGCCACCCTCTGGACCTCCAGAGGAGGTGACACACGAAGGAAGGACTCAGAAGATGATCTCAGGGTCTGGATAGGTTCCTATGGAAAGAGGCGGTCCCCGCAATGTGGTAAGCGAAAGGGAGAAGCACACAGCTGGGTGGAAATAAATATCTTAATAAATAAATGGCTCGTGCCTTTCTTCTGCCACGTGGCAGCACCCGTGGGAACGGGCGGAACAAGCATGGAGGACTGTCCCTGGAATATAGGGACACTTGGAGGCAGGGCCAGATTTAGGTTGGATGAGGCCCTAAGATACTGAAGGTAATGGGGCCCTTTATATGTCCAGCTGTCCTTTGTCAACAACAAATGGTCGCTGTTTTTTGTCTTGAATATATGCTAGATGGTCATTGATGGACCTACTAGGGACCTCAAGCCTTTTGCACATGTTGCCCTGCAACCAGTCCATGCAGAATGTAGGCACCCTATATATAGAAAGGAGCAAACCAGGGATATTTTAGGGAGCAGGCTAGCAGGCGGGGCCCATGAGTTACATAATAGGAGCCTACACAACACAAAACTCTGTTGCTGTATGTAGGTTTTATTTTATTTTTATTTTATCTTATATTTTGGAAATGTACATCCAGGTGTTTTTTTCCTTTATTTTTTTTTGGGGGGGGGGTCCTAAGAGAGTGGAGCCCTAAGCTATAGCTTGTTTAGCTTATATGTAAATCCGGCACTGCTTGGGAGGTACGCCCAGCAACTCTTGACTTCTCTTTCCCATTCAGACTAACAGCCAAATAAAGCAACAAAATGCAATGCAGTATGAAATAGGGGGGAAAAGAAAAAAGAGGAGCCCATTTAGGGGCCCTGCCCGTGCTTTCCCCAAGCTCGCTAGCAGGAAAAACCAGGTAACAAAAGCAGTTCTGGGGCAGACGTCAGGGCAAATCTCCTCTCTCTCCACCCAGCACAGATCCCTCCATCGTTTAATCTACCCCAAGTATAACAGACTTTTAACCACCAATTCTGGGCCTGCCATCTGACTATTTGGGAAATGGCAGATAATGCCAGCTAAAAGCTAATCACCAGCCCCTTGTCATTTAATCAAGCAGCTCCTTGCATTATCTTTGCAGTTCAGTTTGAGCAGTCATCTGACTGAACAATCTCCTTTGCCTCCCCTGCTACAGTTAAGGTCATCTCCTGCTGAAACGGCAGAGTTCTTAGAAAGGGAAGGTATATGAGAACATGATAAGATGAGCCCGGGTGCTGGATTAGGCCAAAGGGGGCCCATCTGGTCCAGCAACCTGTTCGGACAATGGCCAGGCCAACCAGAAGCTCCAGCAGTGGGGAACCCGCAAGCAGGATTCGAATACAAGAGCAACTCTCCCCTTCTGTGATTTCAGAAGTATGTGTGATGGCCTCTGATTGTGAAGGCTGGAACCATGGACGTTGTGGCTTAACCTCTTTCAAAGCCATCCAAAGTTGGCGGCCTGCGGCCACCACAATCTCGTTTGGAGCGAGTTCCATACTTTTAACTAAGCGCTGAGTGAGCAAGAAGAACCCGCCGACAGCATGCGAATCAATTTGGCTAACCCAATTCAAAAATACACACACACACCCTGCTCACACACACAAAACAAATCTGTCTACAGCCAGCCAAAGACAACCAACCACACCCTTAGCCACCCCCAACCTCTCTCAGCACCAAGGAAATACAACAAACGAATAGTAAGAGAAGTAACGCTACCACAAATCCCACACATGCACTAAGTAGAAGAATAGAAGTGTATCCACCCCACCCCACCCCACTTACCATTCCCTTCTCCCCCTTTCCCCCTCTTTTCTTCCTAACAAAATAAATAAATGCTTTGATGAATTAAAAAACAACAACAACTTTGTTCTATCCTGTTTCCCCTTTGTTTAAACCAATTCATGAACCAAGAACTTATACACTGGCCACTAATAATGAACCAGATGTTGTAGCTATTACTCCACATTCATTGTGCTATTTTTCTGATATACAAATGACATGAGAAAACTTGGTATACTTATTTGTATAGCATTATTCTTGTTTATTCCTAGGGATGCAGGTGGCGCTGTGGTCTAAACCACAGAGCCTAGGGCTTGCTGATTAGAAGGTCGGTGGTTCGAATCCCCACAATGGAGTGAGCTCCTGTTGTTCTGTCCCTGCTTCTGCCAACCTAGCAGTTCGAAAGCACGTCAAAGTGCAAGTAGATAAATAGGTACCGCTCCGGCGGGAAGGTAAATGGCTTTTCCGTGCGCTGCTCTGGTTCGCCAGAAGCAGCTTAGTCCTGCTGGCCACATGACCCAGAAGCTGTCTGCGGACAAACCTCCCTCAGCCTATAGAGCGAGATGAGCGTCGCAAACCGGAGTCGTCCGCGACTAGACCTAATGGTCAGGGGTACCTCTACCTTTATTCTTGTTTATAAAACCCAATAAAAATTATTCAAAAACAAACAAACAAACAAACTACGCACTGAGTGAAGAAGCACTTTCATCTTCACTTCCAACTGTCTTGAATTTCCCAGCGTTTATCGAGAGAGGGAGGAAAAACATTATTCTAACATCGCCTTCCTCCATGCCACGGACCGTTTTATAGACTTCTCTCTAAACTAAAAAAAGGCAAAAATCCTGCGACCGTTCCTCACAGGGTAAAGTTGCTCCAACCCCTTGATGGAATCATGGAGTTGGAAGGGGCCCTGAGGGTCCTCTAGTCCAACCCCCTGCGATGCATGGATCTCAACAAAAGCATCTGTGAAAGATGGCCATCCAACCTCTGCTGTAAGTTCAGCTCGGTTGGTTAGAGCATGCCAAGGTTGCAGGTTCGATCCTGCTGTACGGCACAGTTGCATATTCCTGCGTTGAAGGAGATGTGCCCAGTATTAGTCATACTCAAAGCAGACCCAATGAAATGAAATTACATTTCGGGCCACTCAATTTCGGTTTGTCTACTCTGAGCAGGGCTGGACTGAAGCTAAGATAGTTGAGCCTAGGCCACTCAAAACTTAATCCGAGCCAAGCCAGCTCCCTTTACTCTTGATGGCTTTGAATTGTAGTTTACATGCATGTTCTTTGCAAGGCAGACCTGACAGAGATTTTAGGAGATCTATTTATTTATTGTCATGTAAAGTATTGTGTTTTTTTAATCCCTCTCTACACCAGAAAAAGGGGGCTCCCAGAGTGGCTTGCAGTGGGCAAGTAATAAGACCTTCAAGGTCATTTTTTAGACTTGTGTGGACCTGGTATTACGGTATGAATGTATGATGCCCAGTCTTTCTTATGCTTTCATCACTGGATTCTTATGGTCCTTAGTTGGGCATTTCACAGTTTGGGCACATTGCATGGCAGCATTCTGAACCCCAGCAGGATCCAACCACATGATGATGATATGCTATATTTATTATTTATAACCCTCCTATCTGGCTGGGTTTCCCCAGCCACTCTGGGCAGCTTCCAACAGAATATTAAAAATACGATAAAACATCAAACGTTAAAAACAGGGCTGCCTTCAGATGTCTTCTAAAAGTCAGCTAGTTTTTTTATTACCTTGACATCTGATGGGAGGGCGTTCCACAGGGCGGGTGCCATCACTGAGAAGGCCCTCTGCCTGGTTCTCACACTGAGGGAACTGCCAGAAGGCCCTTGGAGCTGGACCTCAGTGTCCGGGCTGAACAATGGGGGTGGAGATTCTCCTTCAGATATACTGGACTGAGGCTGTTTAGGGCTTTAAAGGTCAGCACAAACACTTTGAATTGTGCTCAGAAACGTACTGGGAGCCAATAGAGGCCTTTCAGGACCGGTGTTATATGGTCCCGGCAGCCGCTGTCAGTCACCAGTCTAGTAGCCACATTCTGGATTAGTTGTAGTTTCCGAGTCACCTTCAAAGGTAGCCGCACATAGAGCGCATTGCAATAGTCCAAGCGGGAGATAACTAGAGCATGCACCACTCTGGCGAGACAGTCTGCGGGCAGGTAGGGTCTCAGTCAGCGTACCAGATGGAGCTGGGAGACAGCTGCCCTGGACACAGAATTGACCTGCACCTCCATG
Organism: Zootoca vivipara; assembly: GCF_965207765.1. NCBI lineage: Eukaryota > Metazoa > Chordata > Lepidosauria > Squamata > Lacertidae > Zootoca > Zootoca vivipara. The sequence continues at coordinate 91,069,548 of NC_142589.1, read as the reverse complement.
GACAGCTGTCAGTCCAAAATGATCCCCAGGCTGCGCACCTGGTCCTTCAAGGGCACAGTTACCCTGTTCAGGACCAGGGAGGCCTCCACACCCACCTGCCCCCTGCCCCCCCAATAGTACTTCTGTCTTGTCAGGATTCAACCTCAATCTGTTAGCCGCCATCCATCCTCCAACAGCCTCGCTATCTGATTGCCGTTTTAGCTTACTCAAGCTTGCTTGGAACCGCCACTATCAGAATTTCAAGTCTCTGTTGCTTCCTGGGGGAGACGCAGTCAGATGCTCATAAAAGCTGTGAGTTTGAGGAGGTGGACAGTTAAGCACCAGGCAGTTCTGTAGCTTGGCAAGCAGAACGTCAAGATGTTGAGATTCAGCCGGCCTCTCCTACTCCTGCTCCTGTCCATGTCATGGGCCCAAACAGGTGAGTTAAACCAAAAAAAAAAAAAAAGGACTGCCTTTGATTAGCTGTTTTCTGCTGCTCCTTTTCAGGCTGAGCCAGTCTCAGCATTTGCGATGTTCAGGGTGCGAGTGCCATTCATTTTTATGTTGTCGGAATGGAACCAGCCGGGTGCAAGAGAAGAGAGTGCCAAATTTGCACAGCCAGAGAATGTGCATAAACATAAGGGGTGTGTCCAACATGGGTCCCAGAGCAGTCCCATTCAAATGAATAGCCGTGACTAGAATTGTAGACCTTGTAGGTAGGGGATCGATCCCCAACAGAGACTATTTGCAATGGGACTACCCAGAGTAGGACTTAGCTGAATGCCTCTCAGGGTTTACAAGTGGATCTATTGAAATGTATGAGCGTGGCTAAGGTCCATTTATTCCAAGGAGTCTGCTCTGAGCAGAAATTGCTTGGAGTCAGCCCTTTAAAGAGGGGGCAAATAAATTTTAAACATTCTCCAACTTTGTGGGGTGGACCTCATAAGGCAGCAAAGAGGGGAACGCTCTTGGTGAATTGATCTCTAGGATAGCTCAGTTTGCAGAGCATGAGACTCTTAATCTCAGGGTCGTGGGTTCGAGCCCCACGTTGGGCAAAAGGTTCCTGCCAATTTCTTCAGGTTATAAGAAAGGAGATTCCAACTAAACAACAGGAAGAACTTTGTGACAATAAGAGCTGTTTGGCAGTGGAACGGTCTCCCTTGGAAGGTGGTGGACTCTCCTTCCTTGGAGGTTTTTAAGCAGAGGTTGGACGACCATCTGTCCTGGATGCTTTAGATGAGATTCCTGCATTGCAGGAGGTTGGACTGGATGACCCTTGGGGGTCCCTTCCAGCTCTACGATTTGATGATTCTGCAATCTATTGACACTGCTCGCTCCTCCATGACAGTGGTGCGAATCGGGTTCTGTCTCCAAGTGGTGGCCTCGATACAAATCCAGAGTCCTTTCCTTTGAAACTGATCTGACTTGTGGGCAATCCCGCTTGTCTCCCTTTCCAAGCCTGTCCACCTCTGTCCCAAGCTAAGAGGAGAGAGAGAAATTTAGGGAGACCTTTCTGTGGCACAGTTGCTTTTGGAATACCGTGGAATACCACTCTGGCCGCCTCGACTCGAAAGGGATATTGTAAGAGTTGGAGAAGGATCAGAAAAGGACAACCCAGACAGTCAAGGGGACGGAACAACTCACCTAGGAAGAAATGTTGCAGCATTTAGGGCTTTTGTTGTTGTTGTTCAGAGAAAAGGTGAGTAAAGAGGAAGCATGAATGAAGTTTGTAAAATGATGCAGGGAAGGAAGAAGCTTTCTCCCCTTCTCTTGTGATGCTAGAAGTCGCAGAAGGGCATCCACTTAAGCTGAATGCTGTAAGATTCAGGATGGGTAAAATAAAGTCTTTCATGCAGCACAATTCTGTGTCCAGGGCAGCTGTCTCCCAGCTCCATCTGGTACGCAGGCTGAGACCCTACCTGCCTGTGCACTGTTTGGCCAGAGTGGTTATCTCCCGCCTGGATTACTGCAATGCACTCTCCGTGAGGCTACCTTTGAAGGTGACCCAAAAACTACAACTAATCCAGAATGCGGCTGCCGAACTGGTAACTGGGAGTGGCTGCCGAGACCATATAATACCGGTCCTGAAAGACCGACATTGGCTCCCAGTACGTTTCCGAGCACAATTCAGAGTGTTGGTGCTGACCTTTAAAGCCCTAAACGGCCTCGGCCCAGTATATCTGAAGGAGCGTCTCCACTCCCATCATCCATCCCAGACACTGAGGTCCAGCACCGAGGGCCTTCTGGCGGTTCCCTCCCTGCGAGAAGTGAGGTTACAGGGAACCAGAAAAAGGGCCTTCACAGTGGTGGTGCCCGCCCTGTGGAACGCCATCCCATCAGATGTCAAGGCAATAAGCAACTATTTTAGAATCATAGAATCATAGAGTTGGAAGAGACCACAAGGGCCATCCAGTCCAGCCCCCTGCAAGCAGGAAAGACCATCAAAGCATTCTTGACATATGCCTGTCAAGCCTCTGCTTAAAGACCTCCAAAGAAGAAGACTCCACCACACTCCTTGGTAGCAAATTCCACTGCCGAACAGCTCTTACTGTCAGGAAGTTCTTCCTAATGTTTAGGTGGAATCTTCTTTCTTGTAGTTTGAATCCATTGCTCCGTGTCCGTTTCTCTGGAGCAGCAGAAAACAACCTTTCTCCCTCCTCTATATGACATCCTTTTATATATTTGAACATGGCTATCATATCACCCCTTAACCTTCTCTTCTCCAGGCTAAACATACCCAGCTCCCTAAGCCGTTCCTCATAAGGCATTGTTTCCATCGTTTTACTTTTAGAAGCCAACTGAAGGCGGCCCTCTTTAGGGAAGATTTTAATGTTTGATGCTGTACTGTTTTGAATATTCGGTTGGAAGCCGCCCAGAGTGGCTGGGGAAACCCAGCCAGATGGGCAGGGTATAAATTATTATTATTATTATTATTATTATTATTATTATTATTATTGACTGATGCTTTAATTGTATTTTTAATCTTTTGTTGGAAGCCATCCAGAGTGGCTGGGGAAACCCAGCCAGATGGGTGTGGTATGTATGTATGTGTAAATACAACAACAACAACAACAACAACAACAACAACAACAACAACAACAACTGGCTTTAAATGAGAATTAGACACTGTCAGAACACAATGCTGCACTAGATGGGCCAGGGGGCCTGATGCAGCAGTTTCATCTCGTATTCTCATGTTCTACTCAACAGTTTGTCTATAATGGGAAAATGGAGCTTCCATTTCAAGGAGCAGGATACCAGATCTCTTCCTCCTGCCGGCCTGGGTGGTGCCCATAAAACTAGCAAGAGGCAACAGACAGACGCTGACCTCCGCTTGTGATTTATTTTTTACAGCACATTTGCGGAGCCAGATCATCGGAGGCCAGGAAGCAGTACCCCACTCCAGACCCTACATGGCAGCCCTCAAAATGGACACGGGCTTTGGCTGCGGTGGGTTCCTGGTGGGCCCCCAGTGGGTAATGACGGCTGCGCACTGCATGAGGTACATCTCACCAATCCCTAGTGGTTGCCGGGGTCAAAGCTAATGGTTGGAGGCTGGTGCTGGCAATGCCTTTGGAGCCAGCTGGGGAAGTGAAAAATGCGGAGGCAAATGACCTTTGCAAGGTGAAGTCTCTCCCTCTCTCTTCCTTCTCCCTGCTGCTGCAACCACCTGCTTTATGCAAACAGTATTGCGGTTGTCAATATTGCACATATGGAAGCAATAGGATGAATAAAAGCTTAAGGAATCAAAAAATTCCCACTCAAAAAATACGGTTTCAAAGCTTTACTAGCAGAACTCATTGCAAAACAGACCCAAAACAATGAATGTTACATCCGAATAGTCATGTGAAATCATATGCTTGTCCAAGCATAGGTTCAGCATCTTAAAGGTAAAGGTAAAGGGGCCCCTGACCATCAGGTCCAGTCGTGAATGACTCTGGGGTTGCGGCGCTCATCTCGCTCTATAGGCCAAGGGAGCCGGCGTTTGTCTGCAGACAGCTTCCGGGTCATGTGGCCAGCAGGACTAAGCTGCTTCTGGCGAACCAGAGCAGCGCACGGAAATGCCATTTACCTTCCCGCCGGAGCGGTACCTATTTATCTACTTGCACTTTGACGTGCTTTCGAACTGCTAGGTTGGCAGAAGCAGGGACAGAACAACAGGAGCTCACTCCATCGTGGGGATTCGAACCACCGACCTTCTGATCAGCAAGCCCTAGACTCTGTGGTTTAAACCACAGTCCCACCTGGGTCCCTAGGTTCAGCATCTTAGAAACATTAAATAACTTCAACCAGAGCTGTAAACGAAGCTCTGTCCTTTCACAGGCTCCATTCCAGCCTAAAGCTGTTCTCTTGTGGAGAGAAAACATTAGCACACATGCTTCCTTCTACGGTGCTTGAGAACAAACTCCCTCCAAATGGAGATTTGCAGCTGAATACCTTTCCCATGTGATCTAAAGTTAAACACTTCCGTGACAAAGCAGCAGAGACAACATCTTAGTTAATTGCCAACCTATTAGGCAAACTGGTGTAGAAATCGGAGGAACTGGATTTAAGACTGGGGAAATGGACACATTCCCCCATCCTGCCTGTCACCAAGAGAGAACGATAGCTGAGGGGTTAATTCACGGTTCAACAACCCTTACCAATGCACACTGATGCCCTTGTTTTCCAGTGAGATGACCGTGGTTTTGGGGGCACACGACCGCTCTGCCATCGAGGACACTCAACAAGTGATTGGCGTTGAGTCGTACTACAAGCACCCGGAATATAATGGTGCAACGGTCGCAAATGATATCCTTCTGCTGAAGGTGAGTTGCTCCAGGCTCCCTCTTCCTTTCTCAGCACCCTCATAACCAGTGGCATCAGTGGATAAAACTGAAAATCAAAAATAAAATAACAATAAAACCAAAAAGGCACTGGCCTCAAGGAGGAAGGGGTTGAAACAACTCCTCTTATCCCCCCCTACCTGTGCAACTTAATGAATACAACATACATTGGCGCCTAAGGGTGTGTAATGAAGGCACCAGGCGAACTTCCCTGGGGAGAGCATCCCACAGACGGGAAGCCACCACAGAAAAGGCCCCGTTCTCGTGTTGCCACCCTCCAGACCTCTTGAGGAGGAGGCACACGAAGAAGGGCCTATGATCTCAGGGTCCAGGTAGGTTCATATGGAAAGAGGCGATCCTTGAAGTATTGTGGTCCTGAGCCATTTAAGGCTTTATAGGTCAAAACCAGCACTTTGAATTGGGCCCGTAAACTCATGGGTAGCCAGTGCAGTCAGACCAGGATCGTTGTAATGTGCTCAAACAGGGTAAAAGTGAAGTGTAGGGTAAAGAAAGGAAAGAAAGAGAGAAAGAGATCAGACAGGCAGGAGGGACACTGGTAGAGATAGGAGGGAGGAGCTGAGCCTAGCACTCGCCTCAGCAGAGGAGAAGAAAGTGAGAAATAAGGGGCAAATAAGGGATAAGCGTTTTTCCATGAGATAAGGGACAATCCCTGATTATTAGGGACAGGGCAGACTTCAGATTGCAAAGGGAAGAAGAAGAAGAAGAAGAAGAAGAAGAAGAAGAAGAAGAAGAAGAAGAAGAAGAAGAAGAAGAAGAAGAAGAAGAAGAAGAAGAAGAAGAAGAAGAAGGGTAGTAGTTTGGATTTGATACCCCACTTTATCACTCCCCTAAGGAGTCTCAAAGCGGCTAACATTCTCCTTTCCCTTCCTCCCCCACAACAAACACTCTGTGAGGTGAGAGAAGTGTGACTAGCCCAAGGTCACCCAGCAGCTGCATGTGGAGGAGCGGAGACACGAACCCGGTTCCCCAGATTACGCGTCCACCGCTCTTAACCACTACACCACACTGGCTCTCAGGGACGTTGGCTAACCCTCCTGCATCTCCCGATTCCTTCCTGCAGCTGGCCCACAAGGCTACTCTGAACAAATACGTCCAGATGATTCCCCTGCCAACATCTAGCAGCGACCTCCCCGAGGGGACACCCTGCAGCCTTGCAGGGTGGGGCCTGATTGATGACAGCCAGGACACGGAGAGGCTCTTTGAGACCAACGTCACCATCTACAGCCGCCGAAAGTGCATGAAGGTCTACTCACAACTCGACGATGGAATGATCTGCGCAGGCAGCCACAACGAGCTTCGGGATACAAGCCAGGTGAGGGGGAGGTCAGGGCTGGAGGTCTGTGGCTCCCCCCCCCCCCCCGACTGGACTCCAGCTCCCATCAGCCAATGCTCAGGAACCATGGAAAAGTTCTGAAGCACCCTTGGGAGTCAGACCAGTAACATAATACCGAGTTTTCCCGACAATAAGACACTGTCTTATATTTATTTTTCCTCAAGAAGTCACACTATGGCTTATTTTCAGGGGGTGTCTTATTCCAGCGGGAAGAGCACGGTGTGGCATGGCGGAGGGAAGGGCTCCGGACATGGTGACATGTCCATGTCTTATTTTCAGGGTATGGCTTATATTGCGGAAATGCGTAGAAATCCTGCTACGGCTTATTTTATGGGTATGGCTTATTTTCAGGGAAACAGGGTAGCAGCAACAACAACAACAATTTATTATTTATTGCCCACTCATCTGGCTGGGTTTCCCCAGCCACTCTGGGTGGCTCCCAACAGAATACCTGTATACCTGAAGGAGCGTCTCCACCCCCATCATTCAACCTGGACACTGAGGTCCAGCGCCGAGGGCCTTCTAGTGGTTCCCTCGTTGCAAGAAGCCAAGTTACAGGGAACCAGGCAGAGGGCCTTCTCAGTAGTGGCACCTGCCCTTTGGAACACCCTCCCACCAGATGTCAAAGAGAAAAACAACTAACAGACTTTTAGAAGACATCTGAAGGCAGCCCTGTTTAGGGAAGCTTTTAATGTTTAATAAATTATTGTATTTTAATATTGTGTTGGAAGCCGCCCAGAGTGGCTAGGGAAACCCAGGCAGATGGGCAAGGTATAAATAATAAATTATTATAAATTACAGTATTATAAAAACACGATAAAACATCACACATCAAAAGCTTCCCTAAACAGGGCTGCCTTCAGATGTCTTCTTAAAGCCAGATAGTGGTTTATTTCCTTGACATCTAATGGGAGGAGTCCCACAGGGCGGGCGCCACCACCGAGAAGGCCCTCTGCCTGGTTCCCTGCAACCTCGCTTCTCGTAACGAGGGAACCACCAGAAGGCCCTCGGTGCTGGATCTCAGTGTCCGGGCTGAATGATGGGGGTGGAGACGCTCCTTCAGGTACATCCTAAGGAAAAGTGGGACATTCGGGGATCAAATCAGAAACTGGGATAGCGTCTCTAAATCAGGGACGTCCCTGGAAAATAGGGACACTTGGAGGGTCTGCACTGAGCTGGATTGAAGAGCCTTCCTCCAACCCTCAGATGCACCGATTCTAATTGGAGCCAGAAGCCCAGATCTTTGCAATTGAATGGTGCCATTCGAGGAGCTTGTAGCAGTGAGGATGTTTACTTTTCTTTCTCCCCCCCCCCAGGGTGATTCCGGAGGCCCCATGGTGTGCAATGGCGTGGTACAAGGAATCGTCTCATTTGGTAATGCGTACCCTCCTGGAGTTTACTCTCGCATCGGCCATTTCCTTCCCTGGATCAAGAAAATCATGGATTCCTGAAGGGAAGAAGCAACAGGCAGCAGCAGCAGCACCCTTTGCTCTATTAAAAAAAAACCTTCTGCATGCTTAATAACCTGTACAGCTTTCATTCTGCATTCCCACACACCCGCAACCTATTGAAGCATGTGGGGTCTTCAATTTGCAAATGTATTTATGTGATTTGCCTCTTCATAGAGCGGCAGTTCCCAGAGAAGTTGAACAGTTGACCCATCTCTCCAGGAATTCTGGGAAGCGTAGTTCTATGGGGGGAGGCGGAAACTGCAGTTCCCATGATTCTTTGGGAGGAAGCCATCCTGGCTGTCTAAAGCAGTATAATACTTGAGATCCCAGTGCACAGTAGTGTATGATTTCAGCGGATCTGCCCCAAGTCCACTTTGGTTGGTTATATCCCTAAGGGGGAAGGATAGCAAAATGGGGAGTGGAAAAGAAGTTGGGAGGGAGGGTGAAAACTGGAATCAGCCCCTTGTTCTGTTGCATTCTCTCAAACGTATATTACCCAGTAAAGCAAAATGGCTGAGCATTAATCTTGTACATTTTTCCTTGGCTCTCCGAAAATGTCATGAAAACGCCCAGGGCGGTTGAACATCACAAATGCCGTTGTTCAGGTGTGTGTGTGTGTGTGTGTGTGTGTGTGTGTTGCGTTGCAATAATAAAATGAAATGCTGGGAGGAATTCATGGGCGGGGTATAAATAATAATAATAATAATAATAATAATAATAATAATAATAATATATTATTGAATTAGAAGGAACCCCAGGGGTCATCTAGTCCAACACCCTGCAATTCAGGAATCTCAACTAAAGCACCCGCGACAAATGGTCAGCCAACTTCTGTCGTCTTGCTTTGTTCATTTCCCACGAATTGTTGAGCCCATTCCACTTCTCAGGTCTTTCCTTTTCCTAATTTTGAGGCTCTTTCATTCCTGGGTGGAGGCAACAGGCTGGCACAACCTTGAGAGGCTTCTGGCGAAGCAAAGAATTGGAAGGAGAGTGAAGCTGGTAAAATGTGTGCAGGATGAGGTAACTGTTAGGTGGATTTGTAACTGGTTGACTGACGGAACCCAAAGAGCACTCTTTAATGGTTGTTAGTGTTGTGACGTGGGGTTTGTGATTTCAGCTCTCTTGACAAAACATGCTGGAGACAGTTCTCTAGTAACAGCTCTTTATTAAAGTGAACAAGACTGAAGACTGAGGAGAGGAAAGCTACATTTATAGGGACAGGGGACTAGCTAGGAAGGGATACATTTTGGAGGGAACAATATCAAGCAATCACAGTGCTGCCTTTTGGAGGAAACCAATAAGACAGAGGATCCAAATACAGCAGCTTAAATGAACCAATAGTAGCTGTACCCTCTGGGACCAAAAGGCAGTTACTTTATCCTAATGCAAATACAGACAATAATAATACAGATATAAAATCCTTTGACTCAATACACAACACCCCTCCCACCCTAGTGAGCACAGCAGACGTAATCCCTCAGGTACTGTGGGGTCCTACAACTTCTACCTGATCTCCTGACAACAGGTGTTGCAGGTTCTGGATTGGGTGTTACCTGTGGTGGAGGGGCTGCTATAGGGGTTTCATCAGGAACAGAGGGAGTCCCAGACATCTCAGGGTCCCCAACCTGTACCTCGTCATCCTGAGGACTAGCAGACCCTGGTTCATTTGCTGAAGCCCCTGGTGACTGTACCTCTGGACCATTTTCACTCTGGTCTTGCAGCTGTGCGTCATTAGCCAGGGATGAATTATCTGACTCCTCCCTGCTGAGCGCCCGGCGCCTCAGCTGATCTATATGTCTCTTCCAAACTTGCCCATTTTCCAAGGTCACATAATAGGACACAGGTCCACTAGCCCGGGTGATCACACCAGCCACCCACCGCGGACCTCGTGAATAGTTCCTCACCCAGACCAGATCTTCAGGGGCGAGATACCTTGTTGTGTCAGTCTCAGCCTGGGGGGTTGCTCTTGAATTACGGTTTGGCATTTTATCTGGGTGGACATAATCCAGCACCGTTACCAGTCTTCTACCTAAGAGCAGCTCGGCTGGCGACTTGCCCGTCGCAGTACACGGCGTCGCATGCTGCAAAAATAACATTCGCGCAATGCGAGCCGACCAGTTACCCTCCATTAAGCGCGCAATGGATTCTTTGGCTGTTCTTACCATGCGCTCAGCCTGCCCATTGGAGGATGGGTGAAAGGGCGCGGATGTGACCCCTCTTATGAAGTTATCAGCCAAGAATGCCCTGAATTCTTGGGATACAAAAGCTGCCCCATTATCTGATACAATGGTCTCAGGTAACCCGTGGGTAGCAAACAGCTGCCTCAACACCTTGATTACGGCAGCTGATGCCATGCTAGGGACCATCGACACTTCTAACCATTTGGAATATGCATCAACGATAACCAAAAAGACCTTCCCTTGGAATGGCCCCGCAAAATCTATGTGCAGCCGGCTCCAGGGAGTCCTGGACTGCTCCCACCAGTGGACTGGTGCTCTGGCCACTTCTGGCCGCACCTCTTGGCATGCCTTGCATGTTCGTACCCATTGTTCTATGTTCTGGTCCATTCCAGGCCACCACACATAACATCGGGCTAGCGACTTCATCCTGACCATTCCCGGGTGTCCCATGTGAAGCGTCTCAAGAACCCTGTTTCTCAGTGGTGCTGGGATGATCACCCTATCTCCCCATAGGAGACAACCCTTATGCATGGACAATTCGTGCTGCCTTGTCGCATAAGGCCTGAATTTTTCTTCATGCGGACCACCTGGCCACCCCCTCCCCACCCAAGTGAGCACACGGGAGAGAACAGCATCTTTCCTCGTTTTCTCAGCTATATCCGTAGCTGTTACAGGAGCCCCCGGAAGTGTTTCTAGCATCATAATGTGCTCCGCCGGAGCAGGATCCTCATTGCTCCCGCCAGGAAGGGGCAAGCGACTCAGCGCATCAGCATGGCACAATTGATTCCCCGGCACATGGGTCAAGGTGTACTGGAACCCATTCAGGAATATTGACCAACGCAACATTCTGGGGGAGAGAATTTGTGGCGTTTGTTTGTTTGGGTTGAACAACCCTAACAGTGGTTTGTGGTCCGTTTCAATGGAGAATTGGCGACCGTACAAATAATCATAGAACCTTTTGATTCCGGACACAATAGCCAGTGCCTCTTTATCAATTTGAGCATAGTTGCGCTCCGTGGGCGACAACGTACGGGAATAGAAAGAGATGGGCTTTTCCGACCCATCCGGTTCCCTATGACTCAGCACAGCCCCCAGACCGTATTGAGAGGCATCACATGCCAGGACCAGCGGCTTTGACTCATCATAATGAGCAAGGACGCTCCTGCTACTCAGCATTCCTCGCAAGGAGTCAAAAGCCTTCTGCTGCTCCCGCCCCCATCGCCACACATTCTTTTTCTGCAATAGTCTATGTAATGGTTCAGCTACCGAAGCTTTCTGGGGTAAGAACGAATGATAAAAGTTAATAAGTCCCAGGAATGACTGCAACTCCGTCTTGTTCTGTGGTCGTGGTGCCTCGATGATGGCCTTAATCTTAGCATCTGTGGGGTGGATGCCTGATGCATCAATTTTAAACCCCAAGAAATCCACCATTGGCACCCCAAAACTGCATTTTTCCTTTTTCAGTTGCAACCCCACCTCCTTGAACTTGAGCAACACTGCACGGACACGCGCAACCAGTTCCTGTGGGTCTTTTCCAGCAATCAAAACGTCATCAAAAAATGGCAAGACCCCCGGCAGACCTCTTAACAGGCGTTCCATGAGCCCTTGAAAAATCCCTGGGGCCACACAAACTCCGAACTGTAATCTGTTAACTCTGAACGCCCCTTTATGTGTGACAATAGTCTGTGCTTCCGCTGATTGTGGGGTTACTGGCAGCTGTTGGTAAGCTTGTGCCAGGTCAATTTTGGCGAACACCTTGCCCCCAGCCAGTTTAGCCAACAGATGTGATACAACTGGAATGGGGTATGAGTTTCCCCTGAGTGCCTTATTGATAGTACATTTGTAATCTGCACATATCCTGACTTCCCCATTTGCTTTAAGGGGCGTGACGATTGGAGTCTCCCACTTAGCAGAGTCCACGGGTGAGAGAACTCCCTGCTTGACCAATTTATCCAGCTCTGCCTCGATCTTGGGTTGCAGTGCAAATGGCACTCACCTTGGTTTGAGTCGGATTGGAGCCACCCCGGGGTCCAACTCGAAGTCAACTGGGGGCCCTTTATAACAACCCAGTTTTCCATTAAAGAGACCAGCAAATTCCTTGCATAATACCTCGCTCATCTCAGGGCAGGTTTGGATTGAATTAAGCCCTGAGATACTCAGTCCCAGGGCAGGGAACCAGTCAGTGCCCAGGAGACTGGGGCGACTGCCCTTCGCAATCACCAGTTTGAGTACAGCCTGTTTGTCCCGGAACTGTACTCTCACGGCACACATTCCCATAACATGGATGCGGCCTGCCGAGTACGACTGCAAGGTTGCCGGAAAGGGCTCCAGAGGGGGCAACTTACCCCTGGGGAAGAATGTCTTCGCGGTCTGGTCTGACACGATGGTGAATGCAGATCCGGAGTCCACCTCCATGTCGCACTGCTGACCCTCAATCTTCACCTTGACGTGTGCCTTGCCTTGCGCTGGAAACTGCACGGCCCTCCCATTGATCTCCGTTACGTAGTGGCAGTCCTTTAGAAAACGAGTTGCTGTGGGCGGTCTGCGATGCTCCAGTCTAGGTGCTCCTGTCGCTCCCGACGCCGCCGATCTACAGACCCTGGCGATGTGACCCGTCTTTCCGCACGTCCGGCAGATAGCATCCCTGAAACGACAACTCTTCCTTTCATGGTTTCCGCCACAACCTGGGCAACTGCCTCGGCGATCTCTGTGCACTGTGCAGGCCTGACGCACTGACTCAACCCCACGGACTGGGCTCTGGCTTGGAGTAGCCTCTAGCTCGTCCATGGCATGCACAACTTCTATCTGTGGCTTAGTGGCCTTGCGACTGGCATCAAGCTCCTCTCTTTCATAATTCTCCGTGGCAGTGGCCTCCTTCAAGGCTGAAGCAAGGGTAACCTCTTCTTTAGCCACGATGCGTCTTCTGGCTTTCTTGCTGCTCAGACCACCACTAAACCGATCCAGGAGAGTCTCTTCCAGATTTTGGAAGCCGCAGTGCTGAGCGAGCTTCTGGAGTTCAGCCAGAAATGCGGATACAGACTCCCCAGCATGCTGCTGCCTCTTATGGAACTCCATCCGCCGGGCCATCTTGGTCTCAGTAGGCGCCAAGTGGCTTGTTAGGCAGGCAAGAATATCTTGGAGAGATGTCTCACTCAGCTTCGCTGGAGCAAGTAATGCCTTGGCTAGCTTGAAGGTCTCGGGCCCACAGTAGCTCAGGAATGTGGCCCTTCTTTTGCTGGCATCGGTGATCCCTTGAGCCACTGCGAAGAACTCGAAGCGTTCGACGTAGTCTTCCCAGGTGTGGGGCTCTGATGGCTGGAAGGGCTCCAATACCCTTGGACTCTCCATTGTCCTAGCGGGCAGGGTCGTCTTCTCAGCTGGCCAGTGAGTCTTGTTCTCAGCTGCAATCCGGACTCTGAGGCAGGGTTGTGTTTAACCGCTCCTCAGCATTCCGGATCCCATCCTCGTCGCCAGTTGTTGTGACGTGGGGTTTGTGATTTCAGCTCTCTTGACAAAACATGCTGGAGACAGTTCTCTAGTAACAGCTCTTTATTAAAGTGAACAAGACTGAAGACTGAGGAGAGGAAAGCTACATTTATAGGGACAGGGGACTAGCTAGGAAGGGATACATTTTGGAGGGAACAATATCACGCAATCACAGTGCTGCCTTTTGGAGGAAACCAATAAGACAGAGGATCCAAATACAGCAGCTTAAATGAACCAATAGTAGCTGTACCCTCTGGGACCAAAAGGCAGTTACTTTATCCTAATGCAAATACAGACAATAATAATACAGATATAAAATCCTTTGACTCAATACACAACAGTTAGCATTATTAGTATTATTAATTAAATTTGCATTTCATAAATACCTGCAGATTTCAGGGGCGGATCGCAACATAAAATTACAATATTAAAAGAACACACAAAATGCATAATAATAATAATAATAATAATAATAATAGGAACAAAACCAAGCAAGTAATCCCCTCCTTCCACAACACATTTAAAAGGGCACAAGATATCCATCAGCTAAAGAACTGGTTCCTCATAATCCGGGGGGGGGGGGAGAGACAAGTGGGGTGCCAAAGGAGACTGCATTCATCCACCCCGTTTGCAACCCCCCCCACCCCATCTCTTCTTCATTGTTTTGCAAACTTGCACCAAAAAATGTGCCCGGGGCCAATGCTGCAGCAGCCCCCCTCACCCTACCCTTGCACCACCACCACCCCCAAAAAATACAAACACAATTTATTGACGACACCTGCTACTATTACTAATATAAGCTGCCACCCTGGGTAGCTTAGAGCAAATCATAAAACCACAGTAAAATAGCACGCATTAAAACTTCTATATGTCTTCTAAAAGTCATGTGGTTGTTTATTTCCTTGACATCTGATGGGAGGGCGTTCCACTGGGCAGACGCCACCACCAAGAAGGCCCTCTGCCTGGTTCCCTATAACCTCACTTCTTGCAGAGAGGAAACCACTAGAAGGCCCTCAGAGCTGGACCTCAGTATCCGGGTTGAGCAATGGGGTGGAGATGCTCTTTCAGGTATACAGGATTGAAGCTGTTTAGGGCTTGAAAGGTCAGCACCAACACTTTGAATTGTGCTTGGAAATGTACTGGGAGCCAATGTAGGCCTTTCAGGACCGGTGTTACATGGTCCCAGCAGCTGCTCCCAGTCACCAGTCTGGTAGCCGCATTCTGGATCAATTGTAATTTTCAAGTCACCTTCAAAGGTAGCCCCACGTGGAGCGCATTGCAGTAGTCCAAGCAGGAGATAACCAAAGCATGTATCATGCTGGTGAGACAGTGCGCAGGGAGGGAGGGTCTCAGATGATGTTACCAGGTGGAGCCACCCTGGATATAGAATTAACCTGCACCTCCATGGACAGCTGTGAGTCCAAAGTGACTCCCAGGCTGCACAGCTGGTCCTTCAGGGGCACAGTTACTTCATTCAGGTCTAGGGAGACTCCCACACCTGCCTGTCACCTGTCCCCCAGAAACAGCCCTTCTGTCTTGTCAGGATTCAACCTCAATCCATCCACCATCTGTATTAATTTAGCCTAGCCTACCTGACGGGACTGTGGCAAACATAAATGGAGAAAAGGGAGTAAAGCGTATACAAAATTGAATTTGCTGGAGAAACAAGATACAGATATATGTTGCACAGCACATACTATGGAATGAAAGCTCAGAGTGCCGCAGCCCCGACTGGCATGAGGTCTAAAACCTGTACCCGCTGTATATTGTGCTCTAATATCAACTGGACAGACTTTTCCGAATTAGATTATCTCTGCTGTTGAGATGGGGCCTCAGGATAATAATGTAACATTTGGGGAGAAAGATGCAGCCCAGGAGACCAGCCCCGGAGGCCAAGATGGAGAAGATCTCCACAGCCACCATGAACTTCCCCTTGGTGCTCAGGTAAGTTGGGACAAAGGAGACCCAGACACTGCAAAAGACCAGCATGCTGAAGGCGATAAACTTGGCCTCATTAAAGCTGTCGGGCAACTTCCTAGCTAGGAAAGCCACCGTGAAGCTGATGAGGGCCAAGAAGGCCATGTAACCTAGGACAGAATAAAACATGGCGACAGAACCTTCACTGCATTCCACTACAATCTCTCCAACCAGGGAATGAAAGTCCAAGTTTGGGAACGGCGGAGAGGTTCCTAGCCAAACTGCACAGATAACAACTTGGATCAGGGGGCTGGTCAGGACGATGCAGTTTGTCAGTTGCCTGTCCAGCAGTTTCCTCGCCATGTTTCCTGGCTTGGTGGCCATGAAGGCCAGGACCACGGTGACCGTTTTTGCCAATATGGAAGAAACGGCAGCAGAGAAGACGATGCCAAAAGCCATTTGTCGGAGAAGGCAGGTGACCTTCCCGGGTCGGCCGATGAAGAGGAAGGAGCAGAGGAAGCAGAGGAGGAGGCAGACAAGGAGGACGTAGGTGAGGTCCCGGTTGTTGGCTCTGACAATGGGTGTGTCTCGATGTTTAATGAAGGTTGCCAAGACTAAAGAGGTGAGTAGGGAGAAGAAAAAGGCAAGGAAAGCCAAAACAAATCCCAGGGTGTCATGATAGGAAAGGTAGTTGATTTTCTTGGAAACGCACTGGTTTTGTTTCTTGTTTGGGTACTGATCTTCTGGGCATTGGACACACTGAGCTGCATCTGCAACAAACAAGCCACCGTTTTATCTATCTCAGGCATGACAAAAGAAATTATTGTTTTGACCAGTTCAGCTCACAGAGAGATTGAGGAATCCTTCTTCCACCTTGCTATGTGAGGCCAAAAGTACAATTTTCCACCGCATTAGAAAAAAATCAAGTCTTTTCAGACTCTAACCAAATTTCTGGGCTGGTATCAAACATCCTTGTTTCTCATTTGGTGATTTTATGGGTTTTTATACACTGTGGGCTGGTTTTTTAAATGAAAAATTAAATACTAAGCTTTGAAAACTGGGAAAGCAGTTTTGTATTTTATTGTTGGGCATTGTTTTAGTGTTTATTAACATGTGTTTGTTTCCCCTATATGGATATTACTGTGCTCTGTTTCATGACAGTGCATAAGCTTGAGATATTGCTATGAATTTCTTTCCTGCATATAAACTGTTTCATCACTGTGAGTTTATTTATATGCCACTTTTCCACGACTGAACTATGTTCAAAGTGAGCCTCTGTCGTCCCCTTCTCCTTGTGCCCTCAACTTTGGGAGGGCCCAAATACTGTACTTTACTGTGTATAAGATGAGGTTTTTTCCTTATAAAATAATCTCTAAAAAATGGGGGTTGTCTTATACATGGATACTGCAGAGTGGGGATGGGGGAATTGGCTGCTGCCGCGAGTAGCAGATTATGAGCGGCGATTGCGCTGTCGGTTGGTGTCCGCAGCAAGGTCTGCTGTTGATTGGCTGTTGCTGTGGGATTTGGGAAGGCTATTGGTGGCTGATGGCGGCGAGTGGACAGAGGGCTTTATGCTTCTGCGACGCGTGCTATCGGCAGCTCAACAACTCTGGGCAATTCCCCCCCCCATTTTATCAATTTTGAGTCCCCCAAAATAGGGTGCATCCTGTACAGTACATGGAAAAATACAGTTAAGACCCCTCGGCCCCTAGGAGTAGGCTCCTATGTTTCTGCCAGAAACTTGTGATGTCTCTGTGAACAAGTAAAACCACAGTGTTCTGTTCATCCATGATTTGCATCTTGTCCATCCCAGCACGTTCTTCAAAACAGCATGGGTTCAAAAGCCCAAATGTAATCTCATCCCCAGGGGAAACGGTGGACCCTGCTCTTTGTCTGTGACCTTCCCCTCATCTCCCCCGGCCTTGAGGCCTCCCGCCCTCACTTGCTTCCACCTGTTAAGTCCTGCAAGCAAAACTAGGTTTCCATCCTCAAAATATGAGCTACCTGTCTGGTTAGAGAAGGTCCCCTCTGGACAGCGAACACATCCATAGCAGCAAACAGGCTTCCCCTCTTTCACTTTGATGCTGTGCCCTGGAGGGCAACTCTCCACACATCTGGCAAAACGGTTTGTCTAAAAGGGATAAAAGGGACAGTTGGTTGGTTTTCCTGAATTTTCCTGCTGCATTTGCTCTCTTAACCTTCCACAAGAGCATCAATATTTGTCTAATACAAATCAACTTCGTTGGACAGGCCATGTTGTGCAGATGCCGGTTATCGTCTTCCAAAGCAAACTACTCTTTTCCGAACTTAAAAATGGGAAGCGTAATGGTCAACAAATGAGGTTCAAAGACTCTCTTGAGGCAAATCTAAAAAAAGGTACTGTAGTATAAACACTGATAACTGGGAAACACTGGCCTGCAAGCACTCCAATTGGAGAATAAAGGGAAAGGGAAAGGGACCCCTGACCATTAGGTCCAGTTGTGACTGACTCTGGGGTTGCGGCACTCATCTCGCGTTATTGGCTGAAGGAGCCGGTGTACAGCTTCCAGGTCATGTGGCCAGCATGACAGAGCCGCTTCTGGCGAACCAGAGCAGCACACGGAAATGCCGTTTACCTTCCCGCTGGAGCGGTACCTATTTATCTACTTGTACTTTGATGTGCTTTCGAACTGCAGAAGCTGGGACTGAGCAATGGGAGCTCACCCCGTCGCAGGGATTCGAACCGCCAACCTTCTGATCGGCAAGCCCTAGGCTCTGTGGTTTAACCCACAGTGCCACCTGCGTTGGTGTCGTGGGCTTTGAAGACGCTCGAACCCAGGACGAAAGGGAGAAACATGCCAAGAGGAAGGCACGCTTGGCAAACTCTCACCGTGTTCAGCTCCCACCTGGAAACCTATGTCCCCACTGTGGAGGGACGTGTGGATCCAGAATTGGCCTCCACAGTCACTTATGGACTCATTGTTAAAACCGTGTTCATGGAAGAAAATCTTACTCAGCTACGAGGGAGCGCCAAGGAAGAAGAATACTGAAGAGGTTGTAGAAGCGCTCAAAAGAAGTTTCTCTTGTGATGAAAATGGTTCATCGACACAGTGGGGAAAGAAATGCTCTTATCAAAAAGATAGAGGCTCAATTAAAATGTTAATTTATCCAGGACCAAATGATTGATGAAGCTTTTTATCTACCCCAGTCTTCCATTTCCAAAGGGACTCTGTTTCTCCGTGACCCCAAAAATATTTGTTTGCTACCCACCTCAGCACCCCAGACAATTGCATCTGAGTTAATGGTGAAGTCTTGGCCTGGGGGAGCCGCAAGCTCCACCCTTCCAACTTCCACTTTCGCTGAAGACCCATTGGGGAAAAAGATCCAGTTCAGGATATCCCAGGCAACCGATCTCTCACTGTCTTCGATAAGAGATATTTCATCTCCAGCGCTGTTGTTAAAGTGGATGTTCCTTAAAGTTGCGTGGATCTGAAATGGCAGACATGCTAAGATAATGGGTGGGCTGATTCCAGCTGCAACATAAGGAGATGCCCCATACCAAATAAGCATTGGGCCCATCTAGCTCAATATTGTCTACACTGACCGGCATCAGCCATCCACTCTTAGAACTGGGCTGAAAGCTGGGATAAAATGGGTTTAGATCAGGGGTCAGCAAACTTTTTCAGCAGGGGGCTTCTGGGGAGCCAGACTATATTTTGCAAAAAAAAAGAATGAATGAATTCCTATGCCCCACAAATAACCCAGAGATGCATTTTAGATAAAAGGACACATTCTACTCATGTAAAAACACACTGATTCGCGGACCGTCCGCGGGCCGGATTGAGAAGGTGATTGAGCCGGATCGAGCCCCCAGGCCGCAGTTTGCCTACCCATGATTTAGATCAGGCACCCCCAAACTCAGCCCTCCAGATGTTTTGGGACTACAACTCCCATCATCCTTAGCTAACAGGACCAGTGGTCAGGGATGATGGGAATTGTAGTCTCAAAACATCTGGAGGGCTGAGTTTGAGGATGCCTGATTTAGATTCAGTTACTTCCAGAACCCATTGGAAATGAGATGCTTTCATGTGCTCTATTAATTCTTATTATTATCTCACCTTTCACCCTAAGCTCCTAGGGTGGGTTACAACACTTAAAACACTTCTAATACCTTGCTCAGAGACGGTAAGTTTGAAACTGGCCAGGCATTAGCTAGTGTGGAAAGATCCAAGGAAGGTTTGTTCAGCACAGACCTCACCACAGCTTTCTTAAGGCTGCACAAAATGATGCCTTATTTGGTCATTCGTTTACTTAACAATTTATTTCAAAGTGTTTCTAAACCACAATATTTTTTTTTTAAAAAAAAAAAAACTGTGCTCCTCCCAGGCCCAAATGCTTAGGGGGGAAAGCTTTCTATGGGGATTTGAATAGATTCTGGGAGAGGATATATTTATTAGGATATATTTTCCTTACGTTTGTGAGTTAAACACAGTGCCATCCCTTTGCAGCTTAAACTGGAAGCTTAGATAGGGTGGTTTTAGACTTTTAGTTTAAGTAATCCTGGATGCTTTAAGGCAGACTGGATACTCCTGGTAACCCCCCCCCCCTTTTCTCCCCTGTAAAACAATTAATAACACAAACAGTCTTGTAAAAGGTAAAGAAAATAACATTTGCTCAGTATTTCTTGTTGAGGAATAACAAGATAACAGCACCTTTGTTCAGGCAGCCTCGAAATGGTAATCCAGTTACAAAGACATATTTAAGTCCAGTGCTTTTTTTCCTGGCGGGGGACTCAGAGGGACGCACTCCCCTAAACATTTTGTGAATCTAAGTTTGACCTCACTGAGGGGCAGTAGGAAAATGAGAGTACAGTACCCCTAAACATTTTTTAAAGGAAAAAAAAGCACTGCTTAAGTCTATCTTAAAGTGGAGCGTGAACACTGAAGCTCAGACATAGCAGATTTTTCTTCACATTTCTGGCTTGGGGAGGGGATGCCCTCCCCTTGCCAGGGCACAGTGGGATCACCTCTCACAGAGTCCTCCTCCCTTAGCAAACTTACAGGAAAACTCTGCGAGATTCAGCTCCTTTTGTGTGCCTATCTAGTAAACACGCATTGTAGGTTTGGCTTCTGTGCCAAAGCGGTTGTCTGCCCATTTCATTTTTGAAAGGAAGTGAAGTCAGACAGGGCCGTATTTAGGTTTGATGAGGCCCTAAGCTACTGTAGATAATGGGGCCCTTTATATGTTCAGCTGTCCTTTGTCAACAACAAACTGTTGCTGTTTTTTGTGTTGAATATATGCTATATGGTAATTTATGGACCTAAAGTAATTGTTGAACTGAAATACAATTAAGAAGAAGTATATTAATTGTGAAATAATTATTAAGCTCTAACTTAAAATGATTTTTTTAATTCATAACAAACTTAATGCAAACACATTGGCATTTGGCAATAGCAAAAGTTCCTTTAGATACACAATTTACAAAGACTCAATGTAGTCTCTAGAAACTTGCTATAACATGAAATAATAATAGATGTAAATATATAATGCAAACTACTAATAATTATAAATAGCAGAATGTAGGCACCCTATATATACCCTATATATAGAAATGAGCAAACCAGGGATATTTTAGGGAGCAAGCTAGCAGACGGGGCCCATGACTTACATCATAGGAGCCTACCCAACACAAAACATTGTTGCTGTATGTAGGTTTTATTTTATTTGTTTTTTATCTTATATTTTGGAAATGTACATCCATTGTTTTTTTTCCCTTTAATTTTTTTTGGGGGGGCCAAGAGAGTGGGGCCCTAAACTATAGCTTGTTTAGCTTATACGTAAATCTGGCACTGAAGTGAGAGAGATTCTCTGTTACCTGCCATGGCTGGACATCCAGAAGCTTCTTGCCACCCCATGCCGAGTTCTGTTTTGACCCCGATGATGAGTGCAAAAAGTGCAACGCGTGTGCTACAGAATAGGCGGCGTTATAGACGCTGTAGCTGCGGCCTGTCATTCTCCTTTCGAACAAGATCGGGGGCAGGTCCTCCACCTTCTCCTCCCCCGTACAGTTTTTCAGCCCCTCTGGGGGAAACCGGTCCGATATGACGAACTCGCAGTAAAACGCTCCTTCCCACCAGTCACGAAGGAATACATCCCCCCGGGGCTGCTTTGGATCCAAGGACCCGAGGAAATCTCCAAACCCCGGCACATCTCCTGCGTGGGCTCTGAAGGACAGAGCACCACCCAAGTACCTTAGAGACCGCCAGTGGAAGGGGACTCCCATCGCAGAAAACTCCCAGTGGGAAGTCAGGATCCAAATTGTCCAAACGTTCCAAGGCGACTCGTAAGTCTCTTTCTTATGGGCGTAGAAGCGACCCGTTATTTGCTCTATGAGAATGTTGTCCCCGAAGACAATCGCCACTTCGGCTCCCCAGCGATAAACAGGCGGGTCATTAGCAAAGTAAATGGTGTCGCGCATCAAGTCATCCCGAGGAATCGTTTTAAAAAACTCCACGCAGATGTCGTTTTCTGCAAGCATGGGCCGCAGGGTCCGGATGAAATTTTCGCCCCTCTCATCATCTGGAGCAAAGACCCCGATCCAATTCCAGTGGAAATAGAGGAGCAGCTTGATTAAGCCTATGTACTGCGAGGCTTCGTTAGGGTCAATCCGGTAGAAAGAAGGAAAGGAGCTTTTTCCTCCCCAAACAGGGTTCAACAAACCATAACCGAGCTGAAGGAAAGACGAGCTTTATTTTAAAAGTGTGCTTCACGCACACACACACACACACACACACACACACACACACACTGTGTGTGTTTTGGGCAGGAATGGAACGCTGAATCTGGAGAGGAGTTTGTGTTTGTTAAAACCAGTTGGTCGTTTGTGCGTGAAAAATAGCAGGAGATGGCGTGAAAAATAGCAGGAGATGGTACAGATTATTGATTTATAACTAAGGATTTATGTGGGCTGACAAAGTGAGGGGTTAAGTTTTCTTGAGCCTTGGGAATAGAGTCATACCTCGGAAGTCGAACGAAATCCGTTCAACTTCCAAAACGTTCAGAAGCGCGGCTTCTGATTGGCTGCAGGAAGCTCCTGCCATCAGATTTACAAACTCAAACGAAAGCATATTCTGAGCACCATTCAAAGTGTTGGTGCTGACCTTTAAAAAGCCCTAAATAAACAGCCTTGGCCCAGTATACCTGAAGGAGCATCTCCCCCCCCCACCGTCCAGCCCGGACCCTGAGGTCCAGCTCTGAGGGTCTTCTGGCAGTTTCCTCCCTGCGTGAAGTGAGGTTACAGGGAACCAGCCAGAGGGCCTTCTTGGTGGTGGCGCCCGCCCTGTGGAACGCCCTTGCATCAGATGTCAAGGAAGTAAACAACTATATGACTTTTAGAAGACTTCTGAAGGCAGCCCTGTTTAGTGAAGTTTTTAATATTTGATGTTTTATCACTTTATTATTATTATTATTAATAATAATAATATAATAAAGATGGGTGTGGTACAAATTATGTTGTTGTTGTTGTTGTTATACAATGCAGCAATGCCACGGAGCTCTCCAGATCACTTCCATCTAGCCCAGATTGATCTCTTTACCTGTGGGATCTTGTGGGTGCCCAAGACAGATGCCATCTGCCTCGACGCTTTGATGTCGAGACTCCCAATGACGGACACCAGCTTGTCCCGCCGATCACATTTGTAATTAGGCACCAGTTTCCCCCGCGTGGAGAGCTGAGACAGGCTGTCCTGAAATATTCTTCTCACGTTCTCTTTGTCATCATATATACGGAAGCCCAGCGTGATGTTGGGAAGGAGCGTCGGATCCTCGTTGAGTTCATCGATGGCAAACACCAAGGCCAGGATGTGCTGGTAGTTCTTGGGCACCGGCATGTCCCTGCAATTGGGGGAAGTGGAGGTCTGTGTCCATGCGCGTCCCAACATAATGGATGATCCCACCCCTCTTCTTGCAGTGACAGCACCTTCCAAACCCCAAGCAGCTCATTAATTGATTCAGGTAGGTAGCCGTGTTGGTCTGATGCAGTCAAAATCAATAACAAAATTAAAAAAATATCCAGTAGCACCCTAGAGACCAACTAAGTTTGTTCTAGGTACAGTATAAGCTTTTGTGTGGCGCTGTGGCTTAAACCACAGAGCCTAGGGCTTGACGATCAGAAAGTTGGCGGTTCGAATCCCTGCGACGGGGTGAGCTCCCGTTGCTCGGTCCCAGCTTCTGCCAACCTAGGAGTTCGAAAGCACGTCAAAGTGCAAGTAGATAAATAGGTACCGCTCCAGCGGGAAGGTAAATGGCGTTTCCATGCACTGCTCTGGTTTCGCCAGAAGCGGCTTCGTCATGCTAGCCATATGACCCAGAAGCTGTACACCGGCTCCCTTGGCCAATAAAGCAAGATGAGAGCTGCAACCCCAGAGTTGTCCACGACTGGACCTAATGGTCAGGGGTCCCTTCACCTTTAAGGTGCTACTGGACAATTTTTAATGCTATTTCAAGCCCATTAATTGGTTATTCACTGAAGGGCAGAATCAAGTTCCTCCCTCCAGAAACATTCAACAACACCCTACCTGAAACAGCCACCCGATGGAAATGTAAAAAAAAGATGAATAAGTGTAAATAGGTGAATAAACCATGTTAGGATGACGGAAGTCCTATCGTATTGGAAATATTTATTTTATAAGTTACATATTCTTTGTAGTTGATGTGGTTTGTTTTTTCTTTTGTTCTGTTCGTGGTGAAGGGATTTAATATGTAAAAATAATAAAGATGAATATGAGGAAAGTGGCCAAGGACTCCCTCCCACCTTGGAAACTTTCTTTCTCTGGGTTTCTGGTACTCAATACATCATGGGTAGGCAAACTAAGGCCCGGGCTCCCCCGGATCCAGCCCAATCGCCTTCTAAATCTGGCCTGCAGACAGTCCAGGAATCGCCGTGTTTTTACATGAGTAGAATGTGTGCTTTTATTTAAAATGCATTTCTGGGTTATTTGTGGGGCATAGGAATTCGTTCATTTCCCCCCCTCAAAAATGTAGTCCGCCCCCCCCAAAGGTCTGAGGACAGTAGACCGGCCCCCTGCTGAAAAAGTTTACTGACCCCTACAGCACATGATCACCACAGTGATGATATAGCCACAGAGGGCAGCAAGCTGCTAGAGAGTGAGGTGGTGGGGAGAATCTTCTTCAGCTTCAGTTGCAACCCAAGCCACAGAATAACACTCGGGGCAAGAGTGTTCAACATAGACTAAAGTATCATAAGTGGTGGACTTGTTAAAAAAAGGGGGGCAGCAGGCTTTTGGGAAATGATAATGAATTAAAATAGCCATCCCCAAAAAGCCTGAAGCATTTCTTTTGGGAATAATAGGGGCAGAGGTCCCAAAAAGTTGGTTACATTATGTATTGCTACCACCGCAGCCAGAATATCGTATGCACAGAAATGGAAAGAAGAAGTTCAAACAAAATAGGAGCGGACTTTAAAACTATTGGACTATGTGGAGAATGAGAAATTGATGGCAAAAATAAGAGGCCCTGAAAGACGAAATGTTCGTCGAAGAGTGGACTATCTGGGAAAATATTATAGTCAAATGAAATTGCAGGCAGGACCGGAAATATAGGCAATGATAAGGGAATGTAATGCAGGGATATATGTTAGAGAAATATTATATTCAAGGCAGTAGGTAAAAGGATTCGAAGAGAAACATCATGGAAATAAGGATGGGAAGTCAAAATGCTAAGGGAATACTGTATGGGAACTGAATCGAATTTGTTAAATTGTATGAAAATCAATTTAAAAAGTTATGATTAAAAGAAAACATGGACTAAAGTAAAGCATTATGAGCTGCAGAGGTTCAAAATCCGAACCAGGGAATTCCAGGTGTCAGCAACACCATTAATGCCGATCACTGAAGCCAGCACAACCCAAAACTTTCCTGAGGACACTTACTGGTCAGAGGAGTAGTCCTGGTCTTGGGGAGGCATATCGAAGGACTTCATCAAGTCGACGGCGCTGATGAGGGGTAGATTCCCCCCCACAATCAGGTCTCCTGGCTTGTAATAGTCTTCCTGGTGTCGGAAAGGCCTGGTCAAGAGGCACTTGCTCTTGGAGCCCATATTGGTTACCTGAGGCAGAAGCCAAAACAGAAGCAGCAGCAGCAGCCAGATTAACATCACTGGCATGAAGAGACCTCTTCTCCTAGCTTAGAAACAGATTCATCACGAAGCCGAGATGCAGTTTTTTGTTTTTTTTTAAATAGCGGCAAACAGCCATACATCAAGTCGCCTCTACTCCATCGCATCCCCACTTGGAAAGGTTCGGGGTATATTTATAACAAGCCTGTTTTGTTCTGACTTTGCTGTTTACTTGGCGAGTAGATATCCCAAAGCACTTTGGGCGGGGCACGGTTCAGAAGCAAAAAACCCCTGTTTTTCTTATTACTCCATAGAAGAAGAAAATTAATGACATAGTGCCGGATTCCCTTCTCAGCTGAAGTGGAGAAAAACATGTTTGTGTCACCCTTGGAAGTTTGGCCTGTCAAGAGTCCAAAGTTGGTTCTATGTGGAACTGAGTACTGAAATCTAAGATGGCGCCCAGGACGTCGCCAAAAGTTAGCTAGCTCAGGTGGATGGGCGAAGACAATGTGATATGGCCTAGTAATACATAACCATTGCAGGCTAGATCAGGAGTCACCAACCTAGCACCCACGGATGCTATAGCATTCCCCCAAGGCACCTGTTCTAATCAATATTAGATTGTAGAGAAGAGCCTTCTATATCAGGCCAATGGCCCATTTAGTCCAGCAACCTGTTCTCACAATAATGGGGCAGGAGAGCTGGAAATAATGCCAACATATTTCATATCTGGCAACCAATGCGCCCCTTTGGTTTCAGAGTGTACATGGGTTTGTTGTTGATGTTTAGTCATTTAGTCATGTCCGACTCTTCGTGACCCCATGGACCATGGCACGCCAGGCACTCCTGTTTTCCACTGCCTCCCACAGTTTGGACAGACTCATGTTGATACTTCAAGAACACTTCAAGAACACTGTCCAACCATCTCGCCCTGTCGTCCCCTCCAGGGAGTCTTCTCTTCTCATGAGGTGGCCAAAGTATTGGAGCCTCAGCTTCAGCTTCAGGATCTGTCCTTCCAGTGAGCACTCAGGGCTGATTTCCTTCAGAATGGATAGGTTTGATCTTCTTGCAGTCCATGGGACTCTCAAGAGTCTCCTCCAGCACCATAATTCAAAAGCATCAATTCTTCGGTGATCAGCCTTCGTTATGGTCCAGCTCTCACTTCCATACATCACTACTGGGAAAACCATAGCTTTAACTATACGGACCTTTGTCAGCAAGGTGATGTCTCTGCTTTTTAGGATGCTGTCTAGGTTTGTCATTGCTTTTCTCCCAAGAAGCAGGAGTCTTTTAATTTCGTGACTGCTGTCACCATCTGCAGTGATCATGGAACCCGAGAAAGTAAAATCTCTCACTGCCTCCATTTCTTCCCCTTCTATTTGCCAGGAGGTGATGGGACCAGTGGCCATGATCTTAGTTTTTTTGATGTTGAGCGTCAGACCATATCACAAATTTTCACAGCCCTCTAGTGGCTATGGTGGCTCATTTACAAAAAGTAATGTATTTAGGGTTAACTCTGGTAGTGTTAACTCAGAGGATGACCTCCAAACCATCCTAAATATCTTCGCAGCAGCGTACGAAAAGCTTGGCCTGCCGCTCAACATCCAAAAAACCAAAGTGCTGCACCAACAAGTACAAAATACCTCTGCAGTGCCACAAATCCAACTCAATGGTGTAACATTGGAAAGTGTCGATCACTTCTCCTACCTGAGCAGATATCTTTGCACAAGGGCTGACATTGATGCTGAAATCCAGCATCACCTGAGCTCTGCGAGTGCAGCTTTCTCCCAATTGAAGTGCAGAGTGTTCGTGGACCGGGACATTTGCAAGGAAACCAAAATGCTTGTTTTCAAAGCTACTTTACTACCAAACTTTCTGTATGCTTATGAAACATGGACCACTTATAAATGCCATCTCCAACTCCTCGAAAGATTTCATCAACGGTGTCTCAAAAAAATTTTACACAACACTTGGGAAGATAGACGAACTAATGCCAGTGTACTGGGAGAAGCAAAGATCACCAGTGTCAAAGCAAGGATTCTTCAACATCAACTTCATTGGACTGGTCATGTTGTGCAGATGCCTGATTATCATCTTCCAAAGCAACTATTCTATTCCAAACTTTAAAATGGAAAGCATAATGCTAGTGGTCAACAAAAGAGGCTTAAAGACTCTCTCAAGGCAAATCTAAAAAAATGTAGTATAAGCACTGACAACTGGAAAACACTGGACTGCGAGTGCTCCAATTGGAGAACAGCCTTTACCAAAGGTGTTGTGGGCTTTCAAGACGCTCGATCTCAGGACATAAGGGAGAAACGTGCTAAGAGGAAGGCACGCTTGGCAAACCCTCACCGGGATCAACTCCCACCAAGAAACCTATGTCCCCACTGTGGAAGGACGTGTGCATCCAGAATTCGCCTCCACAGTCACGGACTCACTGTTAAAATTGTATTCATGGAAGATAATCTTACTTGGCTACAAAGGATCCCAAAAGAAGAAGATACTTGATTCTGACCCAATAAGTCTCTTGGTATATATTTTGCTCTAAGACGCTTCGATCAGTCAGAATCAAGTATACACTTCCAGAATGAGCCACCACATTTAAGCTGACACATTCTACCTGAGAACCCCTTGCTATTCTATTGTATGCAACAAATAATTTTGGGGAGACGTGATCGTGGTTTTTTGTATCTGCAGCGCCTGGTGTTTTTATGGTTTTTATGGTTATTGTTGCTTTTCTTTTTGTTCCCTTTGTGAATGATGTCATGGCCTTTGGCTAGTGCAATAAAGTTTATGATGAAGTAGAGAATGACACAGACTCAAGATTTTTCTCTTTGAATGTCAAAGTGAGTCCAGAGCTTCAAAGCTGTGATTATTGTTCTCCAGTAAGAATGATCAGAATGATAGTAGTTCTTGCTAAATCTCTGTGGATTTCCACCCACTATGTCAATAACAAAGAAACCCATGAGCAAAACATTCTTGTGATAATGATGTCCTGTGAGCCCTTGCAGGTGCAGCTGGGATGCAGAACAAGCACCTTGTTGTCTGACCATCTCTCCCTACGCTGCTCCATAGCTCCAGATAGAAACTGTATAGTTAGCGTCTTTCTGGGCTCTGTACCCAGTTCTGCTGCTGGCACGTGAGGAAATTTCATCCTGCCAATGATGTGGGTGCTGTTGTTGCTCTTTTGGCTTCTGCCTCAGGCAGCTGAATTTTCACAGAGGGCTAAGTGCCTCTTGACCAGGCCTTTTGAGCTCCAGAAAGCCTATTACAGACCTGGAGACATCGCTACTGGTGCCCTTTTAAAGCTCGAAGAGATTATATTTTGGAAATCTTAAATTTTCAAGACCTCCTCTGGAACAGGATCTCTTCTATTACAAGTAAGTGCTCACAGCAGGGCACTGGAATATAGTTTCCAAATTTCACTGCGGGGTGCTGTTCTTGGGGCCTATGATATGACATCCTAGCCTTGGGATGTTGATGGCTTTTTTGTGTTGTGATTTCTGTTAAGGAGCCTCCCTTAACACGGTGCTTTCCAAAAGTTCCTAGACTCCAGCTCCTTTCTTCCCTGACCACTGGACATGCTGGTTGGGGCTGATGGGACTTGTAGCCCAAAACATCTGGAGCACAATGCCGCGGGGTGTGATGATGGTCAGTATTTTAATAGGGTTATGCTCAGTATGCAAGAGACAGTGGATGGCTGAATATCACTTGCTGAAGAAAAGGGGAGATGCTGGCCCACACGCCCAGCTTGCTGGCATAGTTTTATATATTAGTAATATACATATAAGCCGAAGAATTGATGTTTTTGAATTCTGGTGCTGGAGGAGACTCTTGAGAGTCCCATGGACTGCAAGAGGATCAAACCTATCAATTCAGAAGGAAATCAGCCCTGAGTGCTCACTGGAAGGACAGATCCTGAAGCTGAAGCTCCAAGACTTTGGCCACCTCATGAGAAGAGAAGACTCCCTGGAAAAGACCCTGATGCTGGGAAAGATTGAGGGCTCAAGGAGAAGGGGACAACAGAGGACGAGATGGTTGGACAGTGTTCTCGAAGCTACGAACATGAGTTTGACCAAACTGCGGGAGGCAGTGGAAGACAGGAGGGCCTGGCGTACTCTGCTCCATGGGGGTCACAAAGAGTCGGACACGACTAAACGACTAAACAACAACAACAAATACACATATATCCCACCTTCTTCCCGGTCAAGAACTCAAGGCTTTTGGCATCATCTTCTCAGTTGCTATTTCTTCCATCTTGTCAAAAGCTGTCACGGTGGTTCTGGCCTTCATGGCTACCAAGCCAGGAAACATGGCACAAAAACTGTTGAAGAAGCAACTGATAAACTTCATTGTCCTGGCCTGTCCCCTGACACAAGCTATTATCTGTGCAGTTTGGCTAGGAACCTCTCCATTCCCAAACATGGACTTTTATTCCTCTGTTGGAGAGATTGTAGTGGAATGTAATGAAGGTTCAGCGACCATGTTTTTCACTGTTTTTGGGTTACATGTGTCTCCTGGCCCTCATCAGCTTCACGATGGCTTTCCTAGCTAGGAAGTTGCCCGACAGCTTTAA
The DNA here is from genome assembly GCF_965207765.1 of Zootoca vivipara. Lineage (NCBI taxonomy): Eukaryota > Metazoa > Chordata > Lepidosauria > Squamata > Lacertidae > Zootoca > Zootoca vivipara. The sequence continues at coordinate 91,039,666 of NC_142589.1, read as the reverse complement.
TGAGGCCAAGTTTATCACCTTCAGCATGCTGGTCTTTTGCAGTGTCTGGGTCTCCTATGTCTCAACTTTCCTGAGCACCAATGGGAAGTTCATGGTGGCTGTGGAGATCTTCTCCATCTTGGCCTTTGGGGCTGGTCTCATGGGCTGCATCTTTGCCCCCAAATGCTTCATTATTTATTCTTCCACACACTCAGTTTGCTCTTTTGAGGGGCAAAACTTTTTTAAAAAAGAAAGAAAGAATGGCACTGGGGGGGGGACTTAAGCCTGCTTAAATTTCTTTTCAAAGTGTTTCTATCTGGCTATAATATATAAGCTCTGTTGATCAGGGGGACGAGAGCTTTCTGAGAGGAGCACCGCTCAGAGCCAATGGGAGAATGCGTCAAAGGTAAGAGAGCCAATCAGAACACAGGTCTCCCCAAGTCCCGGCCTCCGTGCTCTAATGAGGGGAGAGACAATTCTGAGGGAAGCCAATATGGCTTTTCCCCTCACGAGAATGCCAGAGTTGTGGGTAGATTAAGGAGGTAGAATCAATATTCAAATTGAGAATCATCTGTTCAGTTCAGTTTAAGTGAGATAAGAGACATCACTACAAAAAATAAACAATCATAATAGTAAACCAATGATGTAGAGATGGCACATCTGTATTTCTTTTTTGTTTTTAAGTATATTTGAAAGTGTTGCACCAAACCCGACTCATTTCCCGTCTTTCAATAACCCCCTTCCTTAAATTGGTGAGGTAAAATGTCTGAAAAACCTCTTTTTAAAAAATGTCTCTTTCAGATGAGAAAGGCATTCTGTTCATTCTCAGATAGGAGAAGTACCTTTAAGTACTGTACTTTTGTTTGTCATTTTCCCTCTTTCAATAACTCCCCTCCTTAAAATAGTGAGGTGAAATTTATTAAAACCTTTTCTTAAAATGTCTCTTTCAAATGGGAAAGGCATTCTCAGGTGGGATGTGCCACCGTTTAATACTTTTGTTTGTCATTTCCCCTCTTTTAATACCCCCTCCTTTAAATGGTCAGGTAAAATGTATGAAAAACTCTTTAAAAATAAAATAAAGTCCCTATCAAATGAGAAAGGCATTTTGCTCATTCTCAGATAGGATGTGCCGCCTTTTAAATAAATAAATCCCTGCCCATCTGCCTGGGTTTCCCCAGCCACTCTGGGCGGCTTCCAACAAAGATTAAAAATACATTAAAACACCAGTCATTAAAAACTTCCCAAAATACTTTCGTTTAAAATATACGCTACATGGCCATGATTTGAAATTGGTGTGTTTGAGGTGAAGCGAAGAGGTACAACTTAGGAAAACACATCTTCATCTTTCCATTTCCTTTTTTCTTTTTGAAAATACATTAGATTTGGGAGCAGGTAATTTGAGAAAAGTGACCTCAGATTAATTTAGTTTCTTAAAGATCTGTGGTCCAGGTATAGCCACATAGAGAAAGGCCAACTCCCAGAAATAATGTGTCCTTCTCCCTGATACAGGTAGGTAGCTGTGTTGGTCTGAGTCGAAGCAAAATAAAAAAATTCCTTCAGTAGCACCTTAAAGACCAACTAAGTTTATATTTTGGTATGAGCTTTCGTGTGCATTCTTTCGGTATCTGAAGAAGTGTGCATGCACACAAAAGCTCATACCAAAATATAAACTTAGTTGGTCTTTAAGGTGCTACTGAAGGAATTTTTTTATATTGCTTCTCCCTGATGATAGTCTTCCTGGAGTATAAAATGTCTGGTCAAAAGGTACTTGGTCCTCAGTATCTTTTGGGTGGCCTGAGCCAGCAGCCAAAAGAGCAGTAGCAGCCGAAGAATCAGGCTCATAAGGAGAGATCTTCCTTCCTTGGCCAAATAACAAACATGGCTACCCTTCAGGAAACTGAACACCAGCCAACATCAGGAGGTCTCAGAAGGGGCTATATGTAATCAATGACCAGGTGCAAAGGTGTCTGTTCTCCATCCCAGCCCCAATTCTGAGGGCATACAGTGGTACCTTGGTTCTCAAACTTAATCCAAAATGGTCAAAGGCCTGGAAACGATGCCTTATGAGGAACGGCTTAGGGAGCTGGGTATGTTTAGCCTGGAGAAGGTTAAGGGGTGATATGATAGCCATGTTCAAATATGTAAAAGGATGTCATATGGAGGAGGGAGAAAAATTGTTTTCTGCTGCTCCAGAGAAGCGGACACGGAGCAATGGATTCAAACTTCAAGAAAGAAGATTCCACCTAAACATTAGGAAGAACTTCCTGACAGTAAGAGCTGTTCGGCAGTGGAATTTGCTACCAAGGAGTGTGGTGGAGTCTCCTTCTTTGGAGGTCTTTAAGCAGAGGCTTGACAGCCATATGTCAAGAATGCTTTGATGGTGTTTCCTGCTTGGCAGGGGGTTGGACTGGATGGCCCTTGTGGTCTCTTCCAACTCTATGATTCTATGAATCCATTCTGGAAGTCTGTTCCAATACCAAGGCGTGCTTTCCCATAGAAAGTAATGCAAAACAGATTAATCCATTCCAGACCTTTAAAAAACCCCTAAAACAGCAATTTAACGTGAATTTTTACTATCAAACAAGACCATTGATCCATAAAACAAAAGCAATAAACTATGTACTGCAGTCACACAATCCATCCATCAGTAGCTGAACTGGGTTCCACACAGTCGCATAAACGAAACAAAAAAAAGAGCCGCAAAAGCAAAAGCGCAAAATAAATAGCAAAAACAGAGAGACTTCAGCGTAACACTCAAAACGGAAGTGTGGCACTCCAAACGGAAGCGTAACACTCAAAATGGAACACGTTCGGCTTCCGAAAAAAGTTCGCAAACCGCAACACTTCCGGGTTTGCAATGTTTGGGTTCCAAGATGTTTTGAGTACCAAGGCGTTTGAGAACCAAGGTACCGCTCTATTTATCATGAGTATGCCTTGACATCATTGTTATTGACTTGTTGGGTGGAAATCCCTTGGGGTTGGGGTTCACAGAGTGCTGTTGACATTTGGATAATTCCAGGCGACAGAAATAATTCTAACCTCATAGCTCTGGGCTCTCTCCAGAGCTTGGTGGAAGGAAAACAAGAGTTGCAACACTCAACTTGATCGTCCATGCTGCACATGAGCTCAAGGATTTTGGCCTTTAATGTCAGACTGTGGGCTCGGGTGAAGCTAAGGACCTAAATCCTAGGTGGTGTCGAGACTGCATTCATGTTAGTGAGACCAGATTGGTGATGGCGGAAGGAATGAGGGCGTTGGCCTGGCAGAGAGGTTGACACAAGGAACAGGGAATGCTGCAAGAGAATGGCTTTCTATTTGAGAAAAGCCAAAAAATGTCTCCTGCTAGAAGTGTTGTGGGTCATCTAGTCCAACCCCAAGCAACACAGGAATCTCAGCTCAAGCATCCATGACAGATGGCCACCCAACCTCTGCTTAAAAACCTCCAAGGAAGAAGAGTCTACCCATCTTCTGAGGGAGTCCGTTCCACAGTCAAACAGTTTTTACCGGATGAAAGTTCTTACGTTTACTGGGAATCTTTTAACTTGAATCCATTCAAGTGCTGCTATCCAGAACGGGGGGGGGGGGGTCAAAGCCTGCTCCATCTTCCACATGACAGCCCTTTAGATATTGGAAGATGGCTATCATGTCTCCTCTAAGTTCCCTCTTCCCCAGGCTAAACGTAACCCAGCTCTGCACCCATTCCTCATCAGGTTTGGTTACCAGAACCCTTGATCGCCCTCCTCTGCACACCTTCCAGCTTGTCAACATCCTTGTTAAATTGTGACGTGCCCAGAATTAGACACAGGATTCCAGGTGTGGTCTGACCAAGGCAAAATAGAGTGGTACTCTTACTTCCGTTAATCTGGACAATAGACTTCTGTTGATGCAGCCTAGAATAGCATTTGGTTTTTTGGCTGCTGCCATCATACTGTTGACTCATGTTCAGCTTCTGCTCTACTAAGACCCCTAGAACAGGCATCCCCAAACTTCAGCCCTCCAGATGTTTTGGGCTACAATCCCCATCATCCCTGACCATTGGTCCTGTTAGCTAGGGATCATGGGAGTCGTAGGCCAAAACATCTGGAGGGCCGCAGTTTGGGGGTGCCTGCCCTAGAACCTTTTCACATGTACTGCTGGCGAGCCATATTTGTGCAACTGCTTATTCTTGCTTAAGTATAGAAACTTAACATTTGTGGCTATTGAAATTCATATTGTTCGCTTTGGCCCAGTTCTCCTTTTTCTGCAATAAAGGTGAAAAAATGTGGATGTGCGGGGTGGAATATTTTATTTCAGCAAACAATGTAGACTGGCCTTTTATTCTGGGGGAGATTGGTTGCTTTTAAGACTGCATGAGAAAAAGGCTCATTCTTTTTTGGTAGCAAAATACAGGGATCCTATTTAGTCAAGATGGGCAGAAAAACGACTACTGTGAGTCCTATGATATCCTTTGCGGTGTTTCCCCACTCCAGTTCAAGCCAAATAGAACATAATTTTCAGGCACAATATGCAGCATGTTGGAAGTTTTTAGTGTGTGTGTGTGTGTGTGTGTGTGAAAACATTTTCAACATTGATAATAACATTTCAAAAGCCATTTCTCAAACTTGAAAAGAGAACAGTCAACCATCAGCTGTAATTTGCTTCAGCTGAAAAGCTATGATAAGGCACAGCTCGCCAGCTGTGGAGGGGTAGAAAATAAACAAATATATATAAATCCGTCGTCATACATAAATCTCAGTTCTCAAAATAAACATCTGCCTCAATATATAACTTCTCATAACTTTTTTATTAAAACATCATTGTCATCCTGTTTTCTGCACAGCATAAAATGCATAACCGCTATTTTAACTAGCGTTTTAAAGTTTTTTTAAAGTATGACATCCGGAATATCAATGCTCTGCCCCAAACATTGCTTTCCCTCCGCAAAATCCTGCACCTGCCAGGACAGCTCTGACGCTATCCCATCCATTGACAAGAGTCTCAAGGTCCCTTTGCCCCAGTCAAAATATACTTCAAACCGCAGAACCACCCCCAAGCGCCAGGTGGCGCCATGCTCCAGCTGCACCCGCCTCCTAAAGATGCTCTCTGTTGCCTCCTTCACTTGCCAATGCAAAAATCCTTGAAGATGAGCTCCAAGATCTCTTCGGACCCCACTTGTCCCGTCAGACGTCCCAGCAGTCGCCGGGCCTGCCGCAATTCCTCCGCGGCCAGAGCGAGATCCACAGACCGGTAGTGGCCGAAGCCCCCTAGGGCCTCTAGGCATTTGGCTAAGCTGAGCTGGTGGCGTGCCTGCGTGGGGCTGGGGGAACCTGTGAGAGGGTCACCGCACCTGGAGGCGAGATGAGAGATTTGCTGTGGTTAGAGGTAAAAGGCTTGAAGCGTTTGTGCATTGGGGGGGGGGGCGCTGCCAGTCAAAGCACTGGTCCACCTAGTTCAGTGTTGTCTACGCTGACTGGCAGCAGCTCTCCAGGGTTGCAGGCAAGGGGCAAACCCAGCCCAGCCCAGCCCTCATTGCTCCTTCCCTCCCCATCCTCACATGTGGGCCAGCTGCTTCCCTAACGTGCTCAGGAAGGTAGCGATCCCTTCTCCTGTTTTGCAAGAGAGGAAGCAGGTCGGCGCCAGGTCTGAGTCGGCACAGTTGGCCAGCAGATCCGCCCGTTCCTCGTCGCCAAGCAGGTCCATCTTGTTCAGAACCAGGAAGTACGGCTGGGTCCCTTTCGGATAGTCCAGGATGTCCAGCAAGGCGGGGACCAGTTGGTTAGGCTTCTGGGCCATTTCCGCTGCATCCAGGATGGCAAGAACGAGGTCGGCACCCTCCACCCTGCAGGGAACAGAGAGCCAGTTAAAAGCCTTAGCTCAGTGTTTCTTGAACTATGGTCTCCAGCTGCTTTTGGACTACAACTCCCATCACTGCTAGCTAGCAGGACCAGTGGTCAGGGATGTTGGGAGTTGTAGTCCAAGAATGGCTGGAGACCCAACCTGCACTGCAACTCTTTCCCAAGATTTCCTCCAGAGCTCTTCCGCCTGTGAACTTTGACGCCCACGGCTCAACCTGTTTTACAACACAGTTGTACATTGGATCCCAAACGCCTTGCAAGTCAAACGTTTGAGCTCCCAAGCACCGCAAACCCGGAAGTGACTGTTCCGGTTTGCGAACTATTTTTGGAAGCCGAACGTCCAACGGGGCTTCCACAGCTTCCAATTGGCTGCAGAAGCTTCCCGCAGCCAATCAGGAGCCGCGCTTTGGTTTCCGAATGTTCCGGGCGTCAAACAGACTTCCGGAATGGATTCCGCTCGACTTCCAAGGTACGACTGTAATTATATGGATGGTTTTCAGACAGATGAACAAAATGTAATGTGTATTTCACGGTAGCAATCAAGCTGAACATAAAACATGCCATTAGTATCCTGGTCCCCTAATCCGTCCATTAAGTCAATCTCTTAATCACGGCAAGCTCTTCCAGGACCTGAACTTAAAGCGATCATAACAGATACACCCCAATTGTCAAAATAAAGTTTGTCTTATTCTATAGCCTCTTTCTAATTCCTCTTCGGCTTTCAGCACTGCATAAATGTATCCCACTGTTTGAGCAAGCCAATACTTGCTCCATAGCCTCCCAAAATCTTCCAGAGTAGAAAAATCCTACAGGTAAGTATTCCGTCCCAAACATTGCTTTGCTGTTCTCCCGCAGGCAGCAGTTCCTCTTATTCTCAAATATTGGTGGCTATGTGTCCAAGCTTACGAGAGCAGACAGCAAAGGTTGCTTCGAAATTTGCAAGAGCTCAAGGGTAGAGGAGCAGGTCCCAATCCGCAAACACATCTCCACGTTCTGAAGCTCTGGAGAGCCACTGCCAGTGAGTGCAGCAAATTAGACTCTGTATAAGAGAAGACTCCCTGGAAAAGACCCTGATGTTGGGAAAGATGGAGGGCACCAGGAGAAGGGGACGACAGAGGACGAGATGGTTGGACAGTGTTCTCAAAGCTATGAACATGAGTTTGACCAAACTGCGGGAGGCAGTGGAAGACAGGAGTGCCTGGCGTGCTCTGGTCCATGGGGTCACAAAGAGTCGGACACGACTCAACGACTCAACAACGACAACCTTGGTTCTCAAACGCCTTGGTACTGAAACAACTTGGAACCCAAACACTGCAAACCCAGAAGTGTTCCAGTTTGTGAACTTTTTTGGGGAAGCTGAACATGCTCCATTTTGAGTGTTACACTTCCGATTTGAGTGTTACACTGAGGTCTGTCTGTTTTTGCAATTTATTTTGTGTTTTTGCCTACGCGGCTCTTTTTGTTTTGTTTTTGTGACTGTGTGAAACCCAGTTCAGCTACTGATGGATGGAATGTGTGACTGCAGTACATTGTTTCATATTGCTTTCATTTTATGGATCGATGGTCTCGTTAGAGAGTAAAATCCATGTTAAATTGCTGTTCCAGGGGTTGTTTTTAAAAGTCTGGAATGGGTTAATCCATTTTGCATTGCTTTCCATGGGAAAGCCCACCTTGGTTTTGGAACAGAATTCCGGAACGGATTAAGTCTGAGGACCAAGGTACCACTGTATTCCTAGCGAGTCTGCATTTGAAGCAATGCATCTCACTAAAGAACATTTAGGTTTCTAAGCTCTCCTTTGCATTAAAAAAAAATCACTGACGGGAATAGAAGCTTTGCTTAAGACCCAGATACTGCTGTCACCACCCCCTTTTTCCCCACTCACCTCTGCCGAGCCCGGTTCACTCCCTCCATCTCAACAACATCGCTGGTGTCCCGCAGCCCTGCCGTGTCGCTCAGCACCACGGGGAACCCGCCGATGTTCAGCGCAGCCTCCACCACATCCCGTGTGGTCCCTGCTATGGGCGAAACAATGGCTGCCGGCTTCTGACCTGAGGGAGCACAACAGTTGAATTAGGGATGGAAGGCAGACTTTAGAGGCAATCGCTGATGCCCAGAAGATGGGAAGAACATTGCAGCTGGATCAGGCCAAAGGTCCAGTCCAGCGGCCAACAAGATGCCCCTAATTATAGGAAGCCCACAAACAGAACCTGAGTAAAAAAAAGGTAAAAGGTAAAGGACCCCTGGATGGTTAAGTCCAGTCAAAGGGGACTTTGGGGTTGTGACACTCATCCCACTTTCAGGCTGAGGGAGCCGGCGTTTGTCCACAGACAGCTTTCCGGGTCATGTGGCCAGCAGGACTAAACCGCTACTGGCGCATAGAGGACCGTGATGAACGCCAGAGCGCACGGAAACGCCGTTTACCTTCCCGTCGCAGTGGTACCTATTTATCTACTCACACTGGTGTGCTTTCGAACTGCTAGGTTGACAAGAGCTGGGGCAGAGCTACGGGAGCTCTCCCCGTCATGGGGATTCGAACTGCCGACCTTCCGATCGGCAAGCCCAAGAGGCTCAGTGGTTTAGACCACAGCGCCACCTGCGTCCCAGTGAACTTCCCTCTACTTGTGCAGCAGCGAATTCCACCTGCAATTCTCAGCCCACTGGTACTCTTCGGAGGCATTTACAGTGTTGGCAAAAGCAACCGTATGAAGAGGCAGCCGAGGATTATAATTATAATTAATTCATCCAGAGAACCAGCAATTAGCATAATAATCTATAGCACAAAGGGGCAGAGATGGCGGACGGATCTCGGCAGCAAGCCATTTAGATGGCAGAATCCCCAACTCGGCTGCAGCCACTGGGCTAAAAAAATAAACCAGTCCTCGCCAAAACAGGGAAGAGAAATTTGGAAGCTTTTCTGTAAAGTGGGGGGGGGGAGCTATATGACTTCCTTGCCACCTTCAGCAGTTCTAGTTTAAAAGGTTTCTGAAGGATGTTGGGCAGGGGAGAAACTCCTCTGTCCCCGAATCCTTGCACAGCCAGTGCTGCCAGCCAGAGTTGACATTACTGGGCTATGTGACTGTACAGCATTACAAGCAAATATCAACAGCTGCACTCTCCTTATTTAGCCAAGAAGGGCCATTGGCATTTGTTGTTGTTGTTGTTTAGTCGTTCAGTCATGTCCGACTCTTCGTGACCCCATGGACCAGAGCAGGCCAGGCACTGGTGTCTTCCACTGCCTCCCACAGTAGTAGAAATTCACAAAATGCTGCATTTTAAACAGCAGCCTGCCCCGAGAACCGAGGGTGACGATCAGGTGATGAATCAAATTATTATTACTAATAATTAAGGATTTGCTTTGCAGATTGAGGTTGAATCCTGACAAGACAGGAGTACTGTTTTGGGGGGGACAGGAGGCGGGCAGGTGTGGAGGACTCCCTGGTCCTGAATGGGGTAACTGTGCCCCTGAAGGACCAGGTGCGCAGCCTGGGAGTCATTTTGAATCCACAGCTGTCCATGGAGGCGCAGGTCAATTCTGCATCCAGGGCAGCTGTCTTACCAGCCCCATCTGGTAAGCAGGCAGAGACCCTCCCTGCCAAGAGACTGTCGCGCTAGAGTGGTGCATGCTCTGGTTATCTCCCACTTGGGCTACTGCCATGTGCTCTACGTGGGGCTACCTTTGAAGGTGACCCAGAAACTACAACTAATCCAGACTGTGGCAGCTAGACTGGTGACTGGGAGTGGCCAAGACCATATAGCCCTAAACGGTCTCAGAAAAGTATCCATGAAGGAGCGTCTCCACCCCCATTGTTCTGGCCGGACACTTGAGGTCCAGCACCGAGGGGCTTCTGGCAGTTCCCTCCCTGCGAGAAGCAAAGGTACAGGGAACCAGGCAGAGGGCCTTCTCTCAGGTAGACATCTGAAGGCAGCCCTGTTTAGGGAAGCTTTTAATATCTGAAGGACTATTGTATTTTAATACTGTGTTGGAAGCTGCCCAGAGTGGCTGGGGAAACCCAGCCAGATGGGGAGGGTATAAATAATAAATTTTATTTTTGTTGTTGTTGTTGTTGTTGTTGTTGTTGTTATGTAGGAGGTCGAAGGTTCAATCCACAGCACCCTGTGCGTAAAAAGTCACAGGCATCCTTCTGCACAAGTCCAGCATTGCTGGGAATAGGTAATACAGTAGTTCTTTGGAAGTCAAATGGAATCCGTTCCGGAAGTCCACTCGACTTCCGAAACGTTCAGAAACCAAAGCGCGGCTTCTGATTGGCTGCAGGAAACTCCAGCAGCCAATCAGAAGCCACAGGAGCCGCGTTGGACGTCTGGCTTCCAAAAATAGTTCACAAACCGGAACAGTCACTTCCAGGTTTGCGGCATTCGGGAGCCAAAACATTTAGCTGTTCGAAAACCAAGGTACGACTGTAATTCTCCCTCCTTTAACCATTTCAATGGTGAGCACCTTAGGGCAGGGAACTGTAGTTTTTGGTTTAGTCTTTGCTTACGTTACTCTGTAGGGTGCCATGTAAATCATGCAGATCAGGACTGAAAACATTGTCCTTCGTTAAATTTCTATCCCTTGTTCCTCCCAAAGGAGCCCAGGGTGGCAAAGGTACAAAGCAGCGGAGCTGAACAGCCCCCACCCACCCCTTTTTTCATCCACGCCATGCCCAAAGAGCTCCCTGCCACAATCCAATGTCCTTCCTGCTCACATAGGTGGTTGAGGAGGCTGCTCTTCCCGGCGTTGGTGGGCCCTGCGATCACCACACGGACTCCGTCCCTCAGCCTCTCGCCGCGGCGGCTATCTTGCATGTGCTCCCGCAGCTCCTTCTCTAATGCCTCAACGGCCTCTTCCACTGTGAAGAAGTAGAAAGGAAGAAATAAAAGACGGGGCCTCTCCGATTATGGCTATTGTGTCAAAACTGCACATTCCCCCCCCCAAAAAAAACCTTCCCTTCCTGGCTTTCCAACGCTTTTCCTTCCTTCCCCCAGCCATGAGGACTAGCACCTTTCACATTTTATTTTAAAGGCAGAGGCGAATGCAGCTGTGCTTCTATTGCTGCTGTTGGGGCCAAACCGTTGAGAGGCCAACGTTTATTTGGGCGTGGGAGGAAGGGTTCTAAGTGGGGTCCCCCCCATGGCAGGCTCACCTTGAGCGAGGACCCCCTCCTCAATGTTGTCATCTTCACTGAAGTCAATGTAGGCTTCAAGGTGGGCCAAGGCCTGTGGGAACAAAAAAAGGTCATCAGCTCCTTTTCTTGGTCAGAGAGGAGGCAGTATTTATGTATTATAACCAAATATTTGATGTTTGGTGTGGCCCAAAGGAAACTGCAGGGAACAAAATTAATAGGTCTGTGTTTGCAGAGAGGAGGGAAAGAGAGAAAGCACATTATGGCCAGACAAAAGAAAGGGCTTCTTCACACAATGCTTAGTTACCCCACACAGAGTTTGCTCCTGCGAGAGCCAATACGGATGGTTTTAAAGAGACAATTAGGCAGACTCAGGAAGGAGGAAGCGGTCAGTATTCTTATGAATATTCTTAAGAATACCAGCCCTATTCTTATGAAGATTAGACAAATTCATGGCAGGTAAGGCTACTTGCTATGGTGGCGATGTTCTCCCTCCACTGTTAAGAGGCAGCGTGCCTCTGAAGACGATTCCGGGAATCACAAATGGGGAGTAGGGCTCAAGTCTTGTTTGTGGGCTTCACTTTGGGGCATCTGGTTTTGAAAAACGGCTCTTATGTTTTGAAAATGATGGATGGACTGTGATTGACTCTCAGTTAAGTGACTGGTTAGTTCAGGTGACCGACCTGAGCTCGGTTAAGAGCTTTGAGAACTTAAAGAATCAAAGTCCTTTGATCCAGGGACAGTCGGAATATATACTGGCCTGTTCCGACCTGTTTTTCTTAATGGTGACACAGGCCATTTATAAAGTAGGGATCTCCTTCACAACTGTGAGCAGGGCAGTGGCGTGGAGGAAGCGAAGACAAGCGACAACAACGCCGTTCACTGCTCCCGCTCAGACTGCACAGAATAAAATTTTGGTTCCTGAAATTTATTCTGATTGTGCGCCATCCTGGCTCCCAGCCATCTTCACTTGGTTGCAAGTGGCTAGTATTCAGGTGATACAGGTGGCGCTGTGGTCTAAACCACTGAGCCTCTTGGGCTTGCCGATCGGAAAGTCGGTGGTTCGGATCCCCGTGACGGAGTGAGCTCCCGTTGCTCTGTCCCAGCTCCTGCCAACCTAGCAGTTTGAAAGCACGCCAGTGCAAATAGATAAATAGGTACCGCTCCGGCGGGAAGGTAAACGGCGTTTCTGTGCGCTCTAGTTTCCGTCACGGTGTTCCGTTGCACCAGAAGTGGTTTAGTCCTGCTAGCCACATGACCCAGAAAGCTCTCTGCGGACAAACGCCGGTTCCCTCAGCCTGAAAGCAGAGATGAGCGCCGCAACCCCATAGTCGCCTTTGACTGGACTCAAGAATGCTTTGATGGTGTTTCCTGCTCGGCAGGGGGTTGGACTGGATGGCCCTTGTGGTCTCTTCCAACTCTACGATTCTATGATTCTATAACCATCCAGGGGTCCTTTACCTTACCTTTAAAGGTAAAGGTAAAGGGGCCCCTGACCATCAGGTCCAGTCGTGTCAGACTCTGGGGTTGCGGCGCTCATCTCACTCTATAGGCCGAGGGAGCCGGCGTTTGTCCGCAGACAGCTTCCGGGTCATGTGGCCAGCATGACAGAGCTGCTTCTGGCGAACCAGAGCAGCGCACGGAAACGCCGTTTACCTTCCCGCCGGAGTGGTCCCTATTTATCTACTTGCACTTTGATGTGCTTTCGAACTGCTAGGTGGGCAGGAGCTGGGACCGAGAAATGGGAGCTCACCCCGTCGCGGGGATTCGAACCGCCGACCTTCTGATCAGCAAGCCCTAGACTCTGTGGTTTAACCCACAGCGCCACCTGGCCTTTACCTTTACCTTTAAGCTAATTTTCAGGTGCAAAATGTGCCTGGCTAATTTCGAACACCACCTCTGAGGAAGGGATGCTTGAGTAGATCAGACCCCCTTGGGCCTGATCCTGCTGCAGGATCTTCTTACATTATTGGGTTTTATTATTATTTGTTGTTGTTGTTGTTGTTGTTGTTGTTGTTGTTGTTAACCCTTATGGCCCCTGCCACTAGATGCTGTCCCCTTTGCAGAGCAGAAAGGAAGGTTCTCAGTTTCAGGACTCCGACACAAACCATTCCACCCAGCAAGTTACTCCAATTCCCTTGCCTTCGTGAGGGTGTCGCTCCAGCGCTGGTAGAGCCGCCCCAAGTCCCCTTCCATTTGGCGGAGAGCCTGCCGGCGCTGGCTTTCCGTCTCAGCATGAATCAAGTCCCCTAGGCCTTCCGCCGCGGTCAAGTCCAGCTTGCCGTTCTGGAAGGCCCGTTTGGTGAACTCCCCGGGTTCGGCAAGGCGCAGCAGAGGGAGGCAGCCTGGAACCAAGAGAAGAGGCCTTCCTATTAAAAGCTTCTGGGAAATGATCTATAACGAACTGAAGAAAATGTTTTAAATAACCTTTGCTAGAAAAAACACCCCAAAAGCTTTTCTTACTAGGATTGATAGGAACTGAACTCCCTGAAGAACAGAGGAAAATATTTATGTATGCTACAACAGCCGCCCGAATATTGTTCGTTAGATGGAAGGAAGAAAAGATACCGAGGAAAGATGAATGGCAAATTAAGATAACGGACTATGCAGAAATGGCAAAATTAATGGCAAAGTTCAGAGACTATGACAATGAGAAGTTTAAGAGAGTAAGGGAATTGTGTATTGTTCATGTGCAAAAATACTGCAAACAGGTTTGATACATTGACAGGATTTTAAGTAAATTCTTGCAACCAGTAGAAAATTGAGGGGGGGAATTATGGGAAATAATGATTGGAAAAGTTTAAGTATGGAAATACAGAAGAATTTGGTTTATATAAAGGAACCAGAAGAGGGTATGGAGTGAAGTCTAGAGCGTGGGTAGGCAAACTAAGGCCCGGGGGCCGGATCCAGCCCAATCGCCTTCTCAATCCGGCCCGCGGACGGTCCGGGAATCAGCGTGTTTTCACACGAGTAGAATGTGTGCTTTTATATAAAATGCATCTCTGGGTTATTTGTGGGGCATATGAATTCATTCATACTTTCCCCCCAAAATATAGTCCGGCCCCCCACAAGTTCTGAGGGACAGTGGACCAGCCCCCTGCTGAAAAATTTTCTGACCCCTGGTCTAGAGATTCAAAGAATCTCAAAGAGAAGGTTTGTGAAAATTTATTTGCATAAATCTAGATACGGTAGAAATGTGAGTTAATTTTTTGTTTTCAATTGTGAAAACTGGAAAATTAATAAACATTTATTTACAAAAAACAACAAGAGAAGAGGCCTTCAAAACAGGGTCTTTTCGCTAGCCACCCAGCCTAACAAAGTCAGCCTGGGACCATAGCTGCCAAGTAGTATCCAGTTTTCGCCGGGAAACCCACTTTTTTCCTACCGTTTCCCGGCGGTCTCCTGCATAGGGTTTTATCCTGTTATTCTCCCTTAAATCCGCTTCTGCCAGCGGCCATTTTTCTGGTGCCGCTTTGCCCTTCTATGGGCACCAGAAAATGGCCCCGGCAGCGCCGGAAGTCGCTTTTACACGTTTCCGGTCATGCGTAGAAGCGGTGCCCATAGAAGGGCAAAGCGCCACCGGATGTGTTGCGAACTGCCGATCCCGGATTTTTCCGTCCAGGACTTGGCAGGTATGCCTGGCACACTGGAAGGAAGACCCACCCAAAGCCTTCAAGACACCGCTCACCACAGCCGGCCCTCCGTGGACGTGGAACTCGGCGCTGTCTTCACCCGTGAAACTGCCCGGCCCTGGAAAAAACAACAACACAGCACTTAGGATTAATTAGTCCTTTGCTGCCTGCTGCCCCAATGTGCCCCATGCGAGGAAAAGGCAGGGCAGAAACTTAAACAATGATTTCTAGAATTGCCGCGCCGGGCAGAGCAGATGCAGAGAGGCGGAATAGGAGTCATAAGAAGCCAAGAAGACCATGTGGGGTCAGGCCAAAGGGAGCCCATCTACACCAGTGGCCAAAATTGTGGAAACCTTTTGGGGAAAAGTGTGTTTCCGAGGTTTGATGGCTCATAACATCTGACTGGCTCTCTAAACACTCATGTTCACGGTAAGCTACCGCATATCAACCTAAGCAAGTTGTGCTTCCTTTTTCTGGTTATTCGGCTATATCTTTTGATAGAATACAGATAATTGAACAAACTTTGTTGCATTACATTCTCCTTTAATTATCGTTCCATTGATACATAATTTTATGGTATTACTCCAAAAAGAAAGTGGTGTTATGAGCCATCAAACCTCAGAAGTACACTTTTTGCAAAAGGTTTCCACAGTTTTGGCCACTAGTGTAGTCCAACAGAGGCTGGACAGATGCCCCAAATGGAAACCCACAAGTAGGATTTGAGCATAAGTGCCCTCTTCCCTCCTGAGGTTTCCAGCAACTGCCCTGGCTGCTTCCGGGCCCAATTCAAAGTGCTGGCTCTGGCCCATTAAGCCTTAAACGGCTCAGGGACACAATTCCTCAAGGACCGTCTAAGGCCCTTCTTTTTTATGTGCCTCCTCCACAAGACGTCCAGAGGGTGGCAACACGAGAACAGGGCCTTTCCTGTGGTGGCCACCTGCTTGTGAAATGCTCTTTCCTGGAGCCTTCATTGCATATTTTTAGGCACCAAGCAAACACTTCCCTCTATAACCAGGCATTTAACCTTTATCTATCTGTGACCTTTTAGCAGTGGGAAGGATGTCTTTTAGCAGTGGGAAACCCAGCCAGATGAGCGGGGTATAAATAATAATAAATTATTTATTATTATTATTATTATTATTATTATTATTATTATTACTTTATCGTATTTCTGGTTTTAACGCATCTCTGTGCAGGTTCCTGTCTGTTTGTTTGCATTGCTGTATGTTGCTGTGTGTTGCCCTGGGCAAGATAAAACAACATATTCAATAAATAATAGTAATAAAATAATAACTGGTAGAGATTAGTGCCTCCGACTATGTAGGCCAGGCATAGGCAAAATCCAGCTCTCCAGCTGTTTTGGAACTACAGTTCCCATCATCCCTAGCTAACAGGACCAGTGGGAAGGGATGATGGGAATTGTAGTCTCAAAACATCTGGAAGGCCGGAGTTTGCCTATGCCTGATGCAGGTAGAGCATAGCCATTGTGGCTTTCCTCCATGAATTTGTCCAGTCCTCTTTTAAAGCCATACTAGTTGCTGGCCGTCACTTCCTCCTGTGGGAGGGAGTTCCGTAGTTTAACTATGAGCTGCGTGAAGAAGGGCTTCCCTTTTCTCTGTCCCAAATCTTCCAACATTCAGCTTCATGGGGTGGCTAGGCATTCTAGTGTCACAAGAGAGGAAGTGAAACATTTCCCTGTCCAGTCTCTATCCACCAAGAGCGGGTCCAGCGGTCAAGAAAGCGGTTTCTGCACATGCTGTGCAAAGGAAAGTGAGGGGGCAGGTGGGGCTCGTCAAACTGGGAAGGGAGCCCACCTAATAATAATATTATAATAATTTATTATTTATACCCCGCCCATCTGGCCGGGTTTCCCCAGCCACTCTAGGCAGCTTCCAACAGAATATTAAAATACAATAATCTATTAAACGTTAAAAGCTTCCCTAAACAGGGCTGCCTTCAGATGTCTTCTAAAAGTCCACCGGCTCCCTCAGCCTGAAAGCGAAATGAGCGCCACAACCTCATAGTCACCTTGGACTGGACTTAACCATCCAGGGGTCCTTTACCTTTTTTTACTTTACCTTTTTAATTTCACCCCTAGAGGTGCACTCCATTGTCTCTTGAGGCAGACAGATGCCCACAAACAACCATTCACTCTGTACATGCCATGTATATTTTTATATACATTCTATCAAATTATAAAATTGGAAATGTTGATCCAATTTTATAGAAGTATCATTGAAACTGTTCTCTGTAATTCTATTACTGCCTGGTATGGCACAGCCTCCAAGATGGACAAGAAAAGGCTCCAACGAGCAGTAAGAATTGCAGAAAGGGTAATCTTTTTTTTTAAAATAGATTTTTATTAATTTTTCCAATTAAAACCAATTATATCACATTATTTCAAATTATACACATATATATCAATCAAACCGAATGTTATACCAAATCATCTAAAAATTTTTGGGGGTTCCCATGCTTCAAGAAATTGGGGATTCCTCGCAACCGTCTACTGCCGTCTTTTTTCTAAAATTCAAATCGTCTCTCCAGGTCCATAATAATCCAGATCTTTCCCTTACAGTCACATAGATGTTTTCCTCTTTCAACCGATTGTTTCCCAGCTGCTGAGATAAATATCAAACAAGGTTTCACAAATGTTCTTTCTCCTGTGTGGGTTAATCAGTCCAGCCTCCCCATAAATCTTCTTGGTCTGGAGCTCCCTGTTGCATCGTCAACACGAAGCAGCGCCATCTTAAAAAACTCAAATCACTTTCGTTTTCTCTCATAACCATGTAGATTAACGATCTTTGTAAAATTTACAGCTTTTCCAGGCAGAAGATCCAGACATCAAAGACTCTTGGTAAATTAATGGATCTCCTTGCCCTATAGCTGAACTTAGCTTCAGGTCGCTGCTCCAATTCAAAGTGCGTCACAGCTCATAAATCCTCCGAACGCGTCCATGCACTCCTCCCGTCCAACTAGAGGGGGGCTTTTCTCGTCGGCAACTCCACATCTTTAAAAAATATGCTCAGTAACAACAGCTTATAAAGTTCAACTCACACAGTCTTTTACTTCTCTTTCACTCCAAACAAGCCAGGACATCGCGTCTGGGAAGGTACGAAGTAACTCATATGAAGAAAAATAAATAAAAACTCACTTCCCTTATCGCTCCGTCCCCATCAATCCTTCTTCCAGATGAAATACAGCCTTTGACTCCTCTCCCTCAGCAGCATAAATTTCTCAGCAGTAAACAGCGCTTCTTCCCCTCCTTCTGAAGTATGTCCATAGATTTAAGCCTAATTATCTTCTTTAACCATGGAAATCACCGCCATGCAGATTAGCGTCCGGGAGTCCCGGCTCTCGTAAGTGCTTCAGCCCAAGCTCCCCCCACTCCAAAAACAGTCGGAGTGGGTCTGGGGGCATCGCGGGCCAGCGGCCCCTCTCCGTAACCCCCGGAGAGGGTAGGGGGTTGCCATTTACTCCCCTAGCAACCGCCAAATTCCTTACGAAGGTCGGAGGGATGGAAAACAGGTCCGCCATTCCTGCAGGCGGGAACCGGAACCTGAGGGGGGGGGGTAATCGGCACTAGTTTGCCTTCAATAGAGACACTTTATGCTATCCGAGCTAGGAAGAGAGCAGAGGGAATTGTCGCAGATCCTTTGCATCCCGGTCATCATCTGTTTGATTTACTTCCATCTGGACGTCGCTACAGGACTCTAAACACAAAAATGGCTAGGCACAGAACAGTTTTCCCCCCTTGTGCCATCAAATTGTTAAATTCGTAGTTGTGTAGCGGAAGGGGAGGCCAGTTATGGGTGGGGTTCCTTTGCCGTGGTATTGTATTGTATGTGGGAAAGTGTTTATATAAGGTACATTTACATTGCAATGTAGCCGAAGCAAAATCCCAAGGCTCTCCAGGCAGGGGATAATTCCGGAACTATCTGGAGATGCCATTAAAGATCACAAGTGGGTGCTTCTGCATTCGAAGCAGCTCTGCCAATAGACTACGGACCTAGCAGTACCCCCTCCTCTGCCTCAATGGAGCTTTGGAGATACATTCAAGCCCAGGTGCCCAGATCTGCTCACCTGGGAACCACAAGACGAGGCCGCGGTCCAGGGTTTCGGCAGACCGGGGGTCGCAGATCCGCCGCAACGTGGCAACTCTCGGAGGAGGCACCTCCGCCCTCGTCAGGTGGGCCAGGGCCATGCTGCTGGCCGGGCCACTGGTTCGAATCACGGCCACCCCGCATTTCCCTTGGCCTGAAGACAACGCAAAGATGGTGTCCCTCTTCGCGGCTTGGCAATATGACCTGTGGTGGAAGTAAATGGGACAAGTGAGGTGCCTGGCGCTCTGCGGGAAGGCACCGAGCATCAGAACCGCCAAGTAGCAGCTGGATCGGTCCAAAGGGAGCCCATCTAGTCCAACCTCCTGTTCTTACAGTGCCATGGGAAGCCCACAAGGTGGACCTGAGTGCAAGAACAGCACTTTCCAGCAACTGATATTCAGAAGAATTTACTGCCTCTAGCAGTAGAGACAGAACAGAAGGCATTGTAGCTGGAGTGTCTTTTCCGCCATGAATTTCTCTGCTCCTCTTTGAAAGGCATCTATAACACGTAATTTAATCAATGATTGATTGATTGATTGATTGATAGCTTGCCCATCTGGCTTGGCTGCCCCAGCCACTCTGGGTGGCCTCCAACACATACAAAAACATCAAACATCAATAGTAACAACCTGATCCAATATAAAAAGTCACAATAACTTTAAAATAAACAACAAAGCAACATTCAACAATAAATTTCACTGGCCTTCCTCCCAAAGAAGCCAAGGGGTGGCAAATAGATAACAGAACTCAAAAACCAAATGCAAAACATTTTACGATTCCAAAAACAGCGACAATTAAACACCATCTCAAAGCAGCTAACAGTTTGAAACATTCTAAGAACGGTTTAAAGCGTTATTCAGCTGGATAGCTCAGTCGGTTTGGCAGTGAGCACCCTGTTGCAACAGTTTAATAAAGATCAGGCTTTCTACGGTAGCTGCTTTGCTTCTCAATATTCTCTGGTTGGCCTCTGTTATTTTCTCCTACAGAAAACCTACAAAATGACTCTATATGGGCTCTTGGGTACCTCATAAGGGAAAAGGAGCAGGTTTTTTTTTTCTTATAACAGGGGGTTAGGAAAGGCAACCGCTGCCAATTGCTACGGCTGGAGGAAGCTACTCTCTGCACACACCCCGCGTGATCCCCACAGCCACCTACCTGCAGAACACCTTGGAGGCGCCAGGATTCCTCGCAATCAACAGCCTCCCCTGCAAGGCAGGCCACATGACACTCACAGAGGCAATGCTCCCCTTCTCACAAGCACATCAGCACGCCCAAGCCCCCTTCCCCAAGCTCCATGCTGCGCGCACCCTATTGCATGAATGAGCGCAGCCTTTTGCAGCCTTCCCTTGCCAGCACGACAGTGACGCACGCTTTCGGCTTCAACTGCGGGCGGCGTGGATGCACCCTTCTGCGACGCGATTGGTCGAAGGGGGAAAGGGGCGAGGGGAATGGAACGGAGCGGGAAGGAGGGGAGGGGCTTAGCGGGAGGGGCGGACCTCGAGCCTTTTTTTCTGCTGCTCTTGCTGCAGAGACTTTAGGTTTCAAATTGCACGGTTGCGGCCAGCTTTTAAGCTTAAATTAAAGTTTTCCTTTCCGACTAATCACAAAGCGAGATAATGGTGGAAACTTCAGTATCTGCCATTTCAGCATCTTTTTCTTCTAATTTTTTTTTGGCTGATAGTTTTGTAAAGGTTTGCAAACGCTTGTCTACATAAACTCGAATAATAATAATAATAATAATAATAATAATAATAGAGAGGACGATGGGTTTTCTTGAAGTGCTCAGAACCTTTAACCCAAGAGCTGCAAAATAATGGACCGCTTCCCGGCCCTATAGCTCGCCTGCTGTTCTGTGAAGGATCGGGGGAAATGCACTCTGCGTATGCGCAGGTGCACGCTTGCCTCCCTTGCGAAACGAGCCCTTGCCTGTATTGCATCCCCCGAAAGGGAAGGTGCGTGCACCCAGCTGAACCCTGGGGTGACGTCACGTCCTTGCTGCTCCGTGGAGGGGGAGCGGGTAGCCTTTTTGGAAGTAATCCCTTACCCTTAGTGATCCATTACGACCTGGCCTGTCGCCGGAGCGGGTGTCTCCTTGCAAGCAAGCAACCTGCAGCTGCAATCTCTCCTCCTCCTCTCTCTCCCTCTCGGCGTCTCCTGCCTTCTTTATGCAAAAAAAAAGAAAGAAAACCAAACGGGCTTCTCCCCGCCGCAAACCCGCCCTCCCGCATCACATCGCTTGCCTGTAAAACATACATTTTATCTGGGATCTCGCCCTGGCACTGGTTTTTTGCAGGGCTGCATCATGGCTCGCTCTCTCTCTCTCTCTCTCTCTCTCTCTCTCTCTCTCACACACACACACACACACACACACACACACACCGTTGCACAGGACTCCTGGGTCTCCTCCTTATCCACAGGGCGCTGCGCCGGAGGGTCAAGGAGGGTCTGGAAGGGTTGGTGGTGGCTCCCATCTGTTCTGTCCTTCATCCTGGTCTGTGGGCACGCATGGTGAAGATTGCAAAAAAAGTTTTACCCTAGTGTTATAGGAATTCTAAGGTCTTTTATTTATATATATAATAAATGTTCATAAATGTACAAGGCAAACACATACATAAGTATACAAACCACGTGTCTGAAATAGTACAGGAGAACAATTATGAAGCCGTTTTGACTTTCCCAAATTGACCTCAGATATTTCTCTGCAAGGAGGAAGGAAATGGGAAAAGCTTTTTCCAATTGTCTTTGAACTGTAAGGTCTTACAGCTCCCTTTGCACATACAGCCTGGCAAGTATCTGTTAAGCTGAGCAAAGTTATCAAAATGTGCAAGAGATTCAGGAACTAAGTATTTACCATCTCCAAGGAATGGCCAGGCTACCCAGAAAGTCGATCAGACAAGGCATGATCAGGTATCCTGGCAGACAAGAGAGAAGCAACACACTCAAATTTCTGCTGGGGACCACCTCTTTCTGTGATGTATGCATGATATTTTGGGGGGTGGTCTTGAGCTACAGGGTAAGGCAATTTCAAAAGTCTATGAATCCCTGTGACGGGGTGAGCTCCCGTTGCTTGGTCCCAGCTCCTGCCAACCTAGCAGTTCGAAAGCATGTCAAAAATGCTAGTAGATAAATAGGAACCGCTACAGCGGGAAGGTAAACGGCGTTTCCATGTGCTGCTCTGGTTTGCCAGAAGCGGCTTTGTCATGCTGGCCACATGACCTGGAAGCTATACGCCGGCTCCCTCGGCCAATAATGCGAGATGAGCGCGCAACCCCAGAGTCGGTCACAACTGGACCTAATGGTCAGGGGTCCCTTTACCTTTTACCTTTTATATAAGAGCTTGCGCACCAATGCTTCTCTCCTCCCTCCCTGTGTGGGGTGAGCGATGAACCCTGTTTGACAAAGTTTAATACAGATCAGGCTTACTAGCTGCTGTGCTTCCCAATATTCTCTGGCTGGCCTCTGTTATTTTCTCCTACCGATAGAAAACCTACATAAGGACTCTGTACAGGCTCTTGGATACCCCATAAGGGATAAAGGGGCAGTTTTTTCTTATAACCTAGACACACACACATAACTTAGGTTGCAATCCTAACCTCCACTTCCCCGGGAATCGAGCCTCATTGAATCCAGTGGGGTTTATTTCTGAGTAGAAACAATTGCGTAGTGATGCTTGTATTACTTAGCGCATTCAGTAACGGCACTCCTTTGCCACTGATGGGCCAACAGTTCTGGGTTGTTGTTTTATTAATCTGTTGTTTCTCCGTTTGCTCTGCTGGTGTGGAAAGGTATCTCACTCATCCTAGCAACAGCCTTGCGAGGTGGGCCAGTTTTTGTTTATCTCGATACTGATGATAGGGAGACGGGGAACGAAAGTGGGGAGTGCCATGTAACCTGAACTTCTGGGGGGAGGGGTCCTTTTAAAAAAACCAACACCTTTTCTCAAATTCCTTAGAGGACAATACAATACTGAATAATAACTTATAATAAGAATTGAAGAGTCGGACACGACTAAACAACAACATTATTTATACCGTGCCTATCTGGCTGGGTTTCCCCAGCCACTCTGGGCGGCTCCCAACAGAATATTATTATTAATAATAATAATAATAATAGTGATAAAGTGATAAAGTGATAAAATATTAAACATTAAAAACTTCCCTAAACAGGCCTGCTTTCAGATGTCTTCTAAAAGTCAGGTGGTTGTTTATTTCCTTGACATCTGATGGGAGGGCATTCCATAGGGCGGGTGCCACCACCAAGAAGGCCCTCTGCCTGGTTCCCTGTAACCTCACTTCTTGCAGGGAGGGAACCGCCAGAAGACCCTCACCCTTGGTGGACCTCAGGGTGATGGGGATGGAGACACTCCTTCAGGTCTACTGGGCCGAGGTTGTTTAGGGCTTTCAAGGTTAGCATTAACAAAGCGGCGGTGGCTCCAATCTTGAGATGAAACCAAGCAATTGCAATGCAGTTTGAGAGGTGGTGTGTATACACCTAAAATAGCGAAAAGGGTCTGCTGCCGCTGCTGCTTTTTAAAAAGTGGTTACCTCTCTGAACAATGCCAGTTTCTGGGAATGGAGTGGAGAAGAGTTGCTGCTTTGCACTCGGGTCCTGCTTGAGAGCTTCCCTGAAGAAGCATCTTGTTGGCCAACCGTGAGAAGGGGGTGCTGGACTAGGTGGGGCCCCCCTTTGGCCTGGTCCAGGAATCGGACCAGAAGAGGAACCTGCTTTAAAGCAGATTGGGCAGTTTTGTGGAGAAGGGAGGGTTGCTATGTTTTCCATAGAGCCACCCAGCCACGGTTGGAGACAGGGTGCCTCTGAATTCTTGCTGTGGATCACGAATGGGGGAGAGCTGCTGTGGCTTTTCTGTTGGATCATCTGGCTGGCCACCGTGAGAACAGGACGCTGGACTGGCTGGGCCCCTTGTGGTCTGCTGCAGCTGATGTCCTTAACCACGTAGGGCATCAGCAACCGAAAATGAATACATAACAACAATTAAGGCCAATCGTGGGCATCCGCCTGTCTCAAGAGACCTTGGAGTGCGTCTCCGGGGATGAAGTCAAACCACTGTGTTAGCAGCACTGAAGTGACCTCCCCAGGGCGCAAGCCTGGGCTGTGTGTCTGGAGATCCTGGGCTGCCCAGACGACAAGACACACACACACCCCTCTCGGCCTCACTGTTGGGCACTCACGTTTGGCACCAGCTTGGCTGCAGGAGTTGCCGGAAGGCAGTGTACAAGGCTCTGTGCAACTGCCATAGAGCTAGGTTACCAGGTTTTTTTCCAAAGCCAGTGTGGTGTAGTGGTTAAGAGCGGCGGACTCGTAATCTGGGGAACCTGGTTCGCCTCTCCGCTCCTCCACATGCAGCTGCCGGGTGACCTTGGGCTAGTCACACTTCTTTGAAGTCTCTCAGCCCCACTCACCTCACAGACTGTTTGTTGGGGGGGAGGAAGGGAAAGGAGAATGTGAGCCGCTTTGAGACTCCTTAGGGGAGTGATAAAGTGGGGTATCAAATCCAAATGCTTCTTCTTCTTCTTCTTCTTCTTCTTCTTCTTCTTCTTCTTCTTCTTCTTCTTCATCTTCATCTTCATCTTCTTCTTCTTCTTAGAATCCGGGGGCACTTTTTTTTTTTGAAAAGAGAAAAAAATATTTTAAAAAGTTATTTTTTAAAAAAAGAAGAAGTAATACCTTCTCTTCTGTGGTTTGCTCTGTCACACGACCTTCCTCTGGGCTCCGGCCTGCTCTCTTGGAGCGCTAGCTGCCATAGAGTAGGCTCAGGTCGGGTCTGGGCTCAGCCACGTATCCTTGCCCTCCCGGTGCTCTCCTACCTCTCCTCTTCAACGGTGGCAGCGGCAAGGTCGGGGCTCCCCTCTTTTTTTCTCCTTCCTCTTTCTCTCTCTTCCTTCTCCTTCTCCTTCTCCTCTCCTCCTCTCTGCATCGACTCTGGGGTTTTCCTTGCCCCGGAGCGCCACTGGGCAGCCGGCCGAGTGGCCAGGCGCTCTCACTCCCAGCTCAATTTGGGTCACGGGGTGTGTGTGTCAGCGGTTCCCCCAGTTGACACGTCGGGTGTCCCTGGTTCCCCCTCGGCGGTGGCAATGGCAGCAGCAGTCTCAGCAGCCCGGAGCCAGCCTGGTAGCGCAGTTGGCCCTGGCTGGCTTCAGGAGCTGCTCACTGCTGTGGCGCCCGCCGTTTTGCCTTGCCGGGAGTCCCCGAAGGATGTGTCTTGTGCCGTTGAACCAATCACGCAACATTCATTCCCTACTAATAAATCCACAACACTTAAAATATAAATCTGGGGACATTAAATGAAATCTGGGGACGGATTTTGTTCAGGGACGGATTTGTAGATCTGGGGATTGTCCCCGGGAAACGGGGACGTCTGGTATGTTAATCTTAGGGTATGCTAATCTGCTCTAGATTTGTGTAGGGTACAGTCTTCCCATCTATTAACAGTACCCTTCTGGCAGGTTCAGAGCACATCATGACCACTTTAGTTATCACAAACAACCTGGCAAGGTAGAACAGTCTTGTTGCAAATGGGGTGAACTGAGACGGCGGCAGCAGCAGGGTGATTGGCCTTATGGCAGCAGCATTGATATCTCTGGATTTTGTGTGTGTGTGTGTGTGTGAATTCCAGAAATGGGAGGCCAGCCATTTAAACCTAGCTCCATTTCCACCAAGAAAAACTGTTTGCTGCTTAATAATTGTTTGGAAACAGTAGTGCTGTATGGAAGTGAGAGCTGGACCATAAAGAAGGCTGATTGCCAAAGAATTGATGCTTTTGAATTATGGTGCTGGAGGAGACTCTTGAGAGTCCCATGGACTGCAAGAAGATCAAACCTATCCATTCTGAAGGAAATCAGCCCTGAGTGCTCACTGGAAGGACAGATCCTGAAGCTGAGGCTCTAATACTTTGGCCACCTCATGAGAAGAGAAGACTCCCTGGAAAAGACCCTGATGTTGGGAAAGATTGAGGGCACAAGGAGAAAGGGACGACAGAGGACGAGATGGTTGGACAGTGTTCTCGAAGCTACGGACATGAGTTTGACCAAACTGCGGGAGGCAGTGCAAGACAGGAGTGCCTGGCGTGCTCTGGTCCATGGGGTCACCAAGAGTCAGACACGACTAAACGACTAAACAACAACAACAACAAATTGTTTGGAATAACTCTGCACGTTGTCAGTGGATTGTCTTAAAATCAATTATACATCTGTCTAATTTGCAAATTTAATGAGTCCTGATTTTAAAAAAAAATGGGGGGGGGAGAGAGATTTTCAGTATGCTCACCCCCACACCCATTTTTAAAGCAAGCCGATATAAATGGTGCTGGCAAATTCAAGTTTCCGGAATGATCTGGAGTTTTAAACAATAGCCCCAAGAAGTGCTCCCCTACTCACAAGGAA
Source organism: Zootoca vivipara (assembly GCF_965207765.1). Taxonomy (NCBI): domain Eukaryota; kingdom Metazoa; phylum Chordata; class Lepidosauria; order Squamata; family Lacertidae; genus Zootoca; species Zootoca vivipara. Next base: position 91,013,594 of record NC_142589.1, on the reverse strand, counting down.
GCCAAGTCACTTGCAAAGTGGTGATGCTGCCCAAAAATGATGCTTCACACAGGCATGCACTGAACCCAAACACATTACAGGCCTTAAATTCAACCTCAGCAAAGGGACCTTGTTGTACATCCCAGGTCAAGTTACCTTGCTGGTATTTTTACACCCATCTCGGGTCCCCGTCTCTAGAAATAACAGCCTGACCTTTGTCTGAGGTCAAGACAGGAAAACAACCTTGGAGAAAAGAGAAATCTGGAAAGGTTTTTAAGGCGACTTCAGCAAAAAAGCGGTGAGCCGAAGTGGGGAAGGGGAAAGACCCCCTTGATAGAGCAGAACAGCCTCTGCAAACATAACATTGTATGCAGGAGCGGCAGTAAGGATCGTAATAGCACAAAAATGGAAGGGGGCAGAGGTGCCATCGGTTCAAGATTGGTTAAGTAAACTAATTGAGTATATGAATCTGGATAAAATGACAGCGGCCAAAAGGAACATATCAAAACAGAGAATTCAAAAAGAATGGAAGTGGAGGAACACCTAAGGAAAGAAGGTATAAATAGTGAGTTGGTAGTTTGTCTAAATTAATTTGAATATCGTTTAAAGAGAATGGATGATAAGTAATGGGGAAAAGATTCACCCGCGAGGGGTGGGAAAATATAAGAAGAAAACAGGGAAATTAAGAATTACTAGAAACGATATATTAACAATTGGAAGCATTTTTATTTTTATCTTTATTTTTATTTTCATTTCATTTTTGTATTCTTTGTCTTTATTCTTATTTTTATTCTTTACATCTTTATATCTTTATTTCAATTAATTAATTTGTAATCAACTTACACTTAAGTTGCATATAATTTGTACTTAATTTGCATTTTTTGACTTTGGTTATTTTTGTGTTTATTTTGTGTTCATTTTGTGTTTGATGGTTTTCTATGTAACGTTTTTAAAGAAAGAAATAAAGGTTGTTTTTTTTAAAAAAAGAACGGCCTCCCAAAGGATTAGCAAGCTATTTTGGAGTTCTAACTCTTGGAAGGCCAAATATCACAACAATATCTAACAAGAGGGATTATTTAGCTGCGATCCCTGCATTGCATAGATGGTTCTTGGGTCCCTTTCAAGCCTACGATTCTGTGATTGTAATACAAACCTTTTCTCCTTGTCCCATAAGGCTGGTAATCCCATGGCCAAACTAGTTGGGCAGTAAGGAAATTCAGGAGAGAGGGTGTTCTGGAATACATAATTTAATGTGGAACAAGGCGTTGCGGTGGCCACTTATACAGAGGAATTTTTAAAAAATAAAAAGAGGAAGATTATTATTGTGGTGATGACAATTTGTCAAATAAACTCCGGAGAGGATAGAGGCCTAGGCAAGGCAAGCCTCCATATTCAGGCGCAGTCTTATCTCTCGGGAGCAGATGGGCAAAATAAGATGTCCTTTCCTGCCCTGCTGGTGACCTTACACTGTTTCATTGATTCGCTGGGCTCAACTGAGTTTTCTCATTCTGTGGATATGCATTTAAAACCCACCACTTGTTTTATTGTAAGCGCTTTTGGGTTGCCTTTGCAGAAAGCAGGGTATAAATATGGTGATTTTTTTGGCTAAAAATCCTGCCACGTCCGTCACTAGGAATGTGGGGGGTGGGATATTAAATCAAACAATGTATTTTGGGTATATAGGATAAGTTATTCAAGAATTCCACCTGCCTCCTTCCTTACCAACTCCCCAGCCCCCACTCACAATGAAATATTTGAGCCCCCTAAAGTTAATGGGCATAGCCATTCAAATGGTGTGCTTGTGTCTCATCTTGTGATCGATTATGTGGGGTGTTGGGGGATTACCTGCTCCCCCATAATATTTTATTCAAGTCCTCCCCCCCCCTGCTTCATTCTAACGGTATAATTTTTAAAACTGAGATGGCTCCACTTCAGTGGAGCATAGGAGACCCCGCATCTCAAGAGTCGTGGGTTCGAATTCCCTTCCAACGCTACAGTTCTATGATTCTTCTTACTTATCTCTCAAGTCTCTGAATCTTGAAGGAGGGAGGAAATTAATCCCTCGCAGGCTGCTGGCAGATGGCGCTGAGGAGACGCAGGCCAACCAGACTATTAAAAGCTCCTTGCCTTTTAACTTAACTGCTCCCCCCCTCCCCTCTCCTTTGTCCCTCCTTCTGGCTGGCTGTCTCTCGCTCGCTCGGAGGTACCTTTTGGCGCTGGTTGTACAGATCTCCGGCAGGGGCTCACCTGGCCCGGGAAGGGAGAGACACCCCCCCTTTTGCGCACCTGCCTCAGGTCCTTGCACCCCCCCCCTCCTGCCAGCCTGGATGGCGCTTCGGATGCTGCAGGTCGTCGGCCGTCCTGCGCTCCCGGCGCTGCCGCCGCCGCGCTGGCTATTGTGAGAGCAGCAGCAGCCCGGGGTTTCCTGGCGAGCGGAGAAGCCTGCATCCCGGCCTCTGCAATGCTGTCTTTGCGGTCCAGCCCTCAACCTTGAGCTCAGCAGCCACGATGCCAGAGAGCGGGGCAGGAGCGGCGCCGGGCTCCCAGGAGAGCGAGCGCCACAAGAGGGGCGCCACAGATGGCGAGGCGTCCGGGCCAGCTGCCACCGGGGTCCTGGGTGAGTATTTGGCGGGGTTTGGACCACCTCCGTGCGCTATCTCTTGGGAAGGTGGGGGCCCAACAGTGGTGCAAGGGTGGGGGGGGGGTGGAAGAGAGATGAGGCCGGATTTTCCTGCTTTTCGGGGGTGCCCAGCAGACTTTGCCAAAGTTCGGGGAAACCGAACCTTTGGACCCGACTAAACCCGGGATACGGAAAGGAGGGTCGGCCGGCGCGAAAGGAGAGATGCCAAGCGATGCGGGGCATTCGTGGTACCCGGGAAAGCGCATCTCTTGGGCGTCGAGCTATTGTCTCGAAATCGTTAAGCCCCTTCCGCTTTCGAGGAAGGAAGACCCTCGCCCCAGCCTTTGTTTTGCAATGGCCTGCCACGGGTTTTCGGGAAGAGGGTCTCCGGAAGCGTTTCGGGGGGGGGTCCTCCTTTCCCCGGTGCGTATTTTTACGCACGCTTGGACCCGACACCGTTTTCGCCCGCTCGTTCTCTCCGTCTGATGTCATCCTTCCACAACGTGCAGGGGATGCTCAGCCCATTCAGAAATTCTCCTCCGCCGTACGCTCCTGCGGAGGAGGAGTGCGGAATTGCCGCCGGGTGGGCACAGAGCGGGAGAAGCAGCCCCGGCGCTGCGGTCCACTGCGGATGCTACCCGAGCCGCTTCTCGGGATGGCACCGCCGGGGAGGCGTCCGAGGGGCTCGGAAGGAGCACGTGTCGCTTGAGCTGCGGACGAGGAGGAGGCCGAGGGCCGTGGTCTGCCGCTGTGCCGAAGGAGAGAGGAAGCGCAAATACAAATGCCGGAGGCCTTTCGACCGCACCAACCAGGTTCTCCATACTGGGACCCCTTTGGGTAGCTTGAGGCTTTGCGCCTTGACGCTTTTCGGCACGGTTCGTACTGTTTTTGCCCCCAATGGCCTGGGATTTATTTACATTTTTAAAAAATAAAAAATAAATAAACTCAGGCTATTCCAGAAGAGAGTCCCTCACCTTCAGCCCAGGCAATTCGGATGTGCTTAACAGCTGGAGATGCTTTGACCAGTTTGGTCCAGCTTCTACCCCTACAATGGGTGCAAATATCTCCAGGTGGCAGATAGACGTCTAACCATGGGTGCCAGCTCCCTGGGTGCCCGAGCACCCACAAAATCCCCTGTGAAGGAGCCGGGCACCCACAAATATCTGGGCCAGGGCCATGCACGCTGCATGGCACCCACAGCCATGGGCACCCGCGGTTGTGGGGCCAAGCTGGCACTCCTGAGTCTAACAGAGGTTCCTCTTCCACCACCAAGCTGCCAAACCACCCCAGTTGTCTGAGTGAGCGACAGCTCTTTGATTCTGCAGCAAAGGTGACCTTAATTCAGCCTCCCCAAGGTTAGGAGTGGGGAATCTGGGGAGGGATGCCTGCAGATCCGGCAGAAAGAGCTCAGGGCAACAGGGCAGGCCTGCTAAGGACCTGAGGCTCCGCTGAGAGCCCTAGGGAGGAACCAGGAACACCCACCTTCTGCTAATGAGCACAACTGCTCATGGAGGAAGGGAGAAGTTCCTGAGCTATGGTTTGAAGCAGAGCATCTCAGTACCATGGCATGCCACAGAGGTCCACTTTGGATGTGTATTGTTCGCCGGCCCCTCCCCCTTCCTCTTTTGTCTTGGGCCTTCTGGGAATGGAGAATTATTCCCAGTGCAGAAGTGCAGTTTGTTGGAAGATTCAGGACAGCTTAAAGCAGGGGTCAGCAAACCTTTTCATCAGGGGGGAGGTCCACTGTCCCTCAGACGTTGTGGGGGGCCAGACCATATTTTGAAAAATATAAATATCCTGCAAGCTGGTCCCACAGCTGCCTCCGGACCTGGAGGAAGAACGCACTCTGCACGTGCTCAGGAGTGCATCTCGCCGCCACCCACTCACCGGCATTGTTGACGAGCAGCAGCCGCTCCATCGGCCCATCCCCATGGAGCTCCCAGACGGCGTGCACCACGCGCTGCGGCCTATCGTCCGAGGCCAGGTCAGCGGGTAGGCCACGCACATGGAGTGCCAGGCAGGCGGCGCACAGTTCACCCTCCAGCTGCTGCAGCGCGGCTGCCAAGCGCGCCACCAGCAGCAGCGCCAGGCGTGGGGCCAGCAGGCGCGCCAAGCTCTGGGGGAAGCCCCGCAACACACCCGTCACAATGCCCATGGTGCGTCCCAGACCTGCTGCCCGCCTGCCAACCTCTCCATCCATGGCGCGCTGGGTTTACGTCAGCGCACGGGCAGCAAGGCTTCGGATTGGCTGCAGGAACTTCCTGCAGCCAATCTGAAGCCGTGCCAGTGTCGCGGAAGTCAGTCCCCGCGCGGTGAGGTGTCCATAGTTTCTTTTCAAGGAAACACTCAGTGGCGCTGGTTTAGCTCAGCACAGGGACTAGGGCCGGATTTCAGAGCCTGGTGAGCTGCATCCGGCCCCCGGGCCGTAGCTTGCCGACTCCTGGCTTAAAGGAAGGACATCTTCACACAGCGCAGTTAAACTACTGTATGGAACTCCCTCTTGCAGGAACTCCCTTTGAATACCAGTTTCTGGGAGCCACAGAAGGAGAGCTGGTGAGCTTCCCATTGGCGCATCTGGCTGGGCACAGTGAGAACAGGGTACTTGACCAGATGGGCCACTGGCCTGATCCAGCAGGGCTCTCCTTATGTCCTTGCATTAAGTCAGGTGTGTTAGGAGTTCCAATCCAAGGAATGCAGTAATTTACCGAGGCTGATTCAGTTGGGCCTATTCTGTTTTGAAGAGAAGTGTACCCAATTTTGCTTCCTGCTAACTTTGGTGAAAACCCAGCAGTGCCAAACCTTATTAAGTGTGCGAGAGAAATGAGATCAGATGCCAGATGTACAGTGGTACCTCGGGTTACAGACGCTTCAGGTTACAACCTCCGCTAACCCAGAAATAGCACCTCAGGTTAAGAACTTTACCTCAGGATGAGGACAGAAATCGCGCAGCGGCAGCAGCAGGAGGCCCCATTAGCTAAAGTGGTACCTCAGGTTAAGAACAGTTTCAGGTTAAGAACGGACTTCCAGAACAAATTGAGTTCTTAACCCGAGGTACCGCTGTACCTGCATTCGGTCTGATCACTTGCCACAACAGTTGCAAAAAAAAAATGTTTTTATTGCAGCAATTTGCAGGGGAAAGATTTGGTTTGCAGGAACCAGTGTGCCAAACCAAAACGCTTGGCAAGGCCTTAGCTGCTAGGCCATCACAAACCTCCAGGCAACAGGTTTTTGTTTTTAACCCTCTACCGGTTAATTGATGGCGCAGTCCTATGCGGACTTACTTGGGAGTAAGTCCCATGGGATTCAGCAGGACTTGTCTGCTGAGTGAAATGCACGTAGCACCAGGCTCGTTGGGAAGAAACAGGTTGTAAGCTTTGCAAAAAGCATTTGGGTTCCTGTTGGATGTTTGGTTAACAAAGAGAAGTTTATCAGGAGTTGAGGTGTTAAAAAGGAAAAGCAGACCTCCTCGTCCCACAGGCTGACCTAATCGGAACTAAGTCAGGGAACAGGATATACTTTGCAGATGTTTCCGGATGTACGGGCAACAAGAATAAGGAATACAAAACACAGGGCATAAATAAGTCTTCCTGATTCAGGGCCAACATCGCTGGAACTGTGCCGATTCTGAATGCTGAAGGGAGCCTGCATTTTCAGAGTTCTGCACCACATCAAACATTCATCGGGAAGTCGTTGCTGCCCCAACCCCAGCTATGTCCTGTATTTTTCTCTTTCCCCTGCGCTGGGATCAACGCCCTCCTCTAAGGCTATGTTGCTGCCTGCCAGTGCGCATCTATCATCTGCATATATTCTCCCAGCAATGCCAGCCTCTGCCCCCACTCTTCCTGTGCCAAGGCTATCCCTGGGCACCCACAATGCCTGGACTGTTTCCTTCCTTGCTCCGAGAGAAGCAGTCTTTATTCCCGCCCAAGCAGGACCCAGATGACTGGGATGGGTAAAGAGAGGCCTGCTTTGTAAGACTCCGATCCACGCTGGATGAGTGGGGGGATTTTTTTGGGTGGGGAGAAGTTTTCAACGTCCTTCTCCAGAACCTCCCCAGCTTAGCAGCGGAAGCCGAATCCTGAAACCGATTCAGCCTGGTGCGTAGGACGAGTTAGGAGCCCATCCACATATCCCAGAGGAAAACTGGGTTTGCTGAAGCCTGCAAACATGGACCAGATTCACAGCTCACTTCTTAACCATCCTAGAAAGGACGGAGTTGGGAACTGTGCAACATGTCAACTCTCATCAGTTCCAGTAGCTAGCATGCCCAATGGTCAGAGACGATGGAAACTGGAGTACGGGAACATCTGGAAGGAGGGAGGGGGCTAGGGGAGGGCGTAACTCAGGGCACAGGTTTTTTTGTGCAGGGTGTCGAGAGGTGCTGTGTCCTTCTCAGGCACCCCCCAGCTCCCGAGAAGGACGCAACAGCTCACAGCGCCCGGCGCTGTTTTTGTGAGTCTTGCAGAAGCAGAGGGTCTCTCAACCCTCAACTGAGAAGAAACATTCCTTACTCCATGCAAGAGACGGAAGAATGTCTCTGTTTAAAGAAGGGGCGTTTCCTCCCAAGAGTCGGGAATGCCTCTCCTTAGATCAAGGAAGAGTAAACTTGTGGCCCTCCAGATGTTGCTCAGCATTAGAAGTCGACACGACAGAAGTTTATAGAATTTTTAATATACAGTGGTATCTTGGTTCTCAAACTTAATCCGTTCCGGAAGTCCGTTCCAAAACCCAAACGTTCCAAAACCGAGGCGCGCTTTCCCATAGAAAGGAATGCAAAACGGATTAATCCGTTCCAGACTTTTTAAAAACAACTCCTAAAATGGGAGTTTAACATGGATTTTACTATCTAACAAGACCACTGATTCATAAAATGAAAGCAATAATCAGTGTGCTGTACTATAAAATAAATAAGACGGTACATGGGACACGGGTGGCGCTGTGGTCTAAACCACAGAGCCTAAGGCTTGCCGATCGGAAGGTCGGTGGTTCAAATCCCCGCGACGGGGTGAGCTCCCGTTGCTCGGTCCCAGCTCCTGCCAACCTAGCAGTTCGAAATCAAGTCAAAGTGCAAATAGATAAATAGGTACTGCTCCGGTGGGAAGGTAAACGGCGTTTTCCATGCGCTGCTCTGGTTCGCCAGAAGCGGCTTAGTCATGCTGGCCACATGACCTGGAAGCTGTACGCCGGCTCCCTCGGCCAATAGAGCAAGATGCGCACTGCAACCCAAGTCATCTGCAACAGTGACTTTAATAATAGTAGTAGTAGTAGTAGTAATTATTATTATTATTATTATTATTATTATTATTATTATTATTTCCCGTTCTGGTTGCGTTGCCCCAGCCACTCTTTTTCTACAGATGACTAAGGGCCGGGTGGAATTGAGCGGGGGATTTTGGGGGCCAGAGAACTGACGGGGAATTGATTTGGGGTGAAGGATCAACAGAAGGATTTTCCCGTGGGCACCATTGGGCAGGGGGAGCCACCAGGCCTGCCTTCCGCACAACACTTGGGAGCCTGAATTCCATCTCTGCATATAAATGAGCATATGTAAGATTTATGCAAATTTGTGTCTGCAAGCAAGGGGTGGGGATGATGGGCATGCCCCAAATCTTCCTAAGCCCTTAGCGAAGCGGATGGAAAGCTAGAATTACTTTTGGTCGGCGCAGAGCTTCCGAGAGGGAGGTGGTTCAGGCCCCAGGGAACCCCCTGACCCCATTATTTCCCTACTTAGGGCAGCGAACCTTTGCTTGTTATCGCTCTGCGAGGCCTGATCCGAGAGAAGCTGTGCTCTTTGCACCTCCTTGGCTTCGAACCAAGGCCTCTTGCCGTTCACACCCATTTCCTGCCAGCCGTTCCAGTCCGGCCGGATTTTTTTTGTGGCGCAAGGTATCTGTGATGCCTAGAAGGTTTCTAACCCTGTGTTGGAGGCAGTAAATGTCTCTGAATACCCATTTCTGGAAATCACAAGTGGGGAGAGTAATAATAACAACAACAACAACAACAACAACAACAACAACAACAACAACAACAACAAACAACACTGTTTTAAAGAGAACATGTTGGTATATATAGACTAAGTTTGTAAAGTAGACTTAGGAAATACAGTAATAATATTCCAAGAATATTAAAGAAGAGATGTGTAAGATGCGATGTAAAGAAGAACTTTAAGGGATAATGAGTTTTGGAGGAGGAAAGTCACATGGGAGTATTAATATTTTATTTTTATTTTTTCCTTTCCTTCTTTTTTGTTTTTCCTTTATTATATGGGTTATTATTTGTATTTGTATTATTTGTATTTCTGTTTATGTGAGTGATCAATGTTTGCTTGCAAAATAAATAATCTTTAACAACAACAACAACAACAACATATTTATACCCCACCCATCCGGCTGGGTTTCCCCAGCCACTCTGGGCGGCTCCCAACAGATTAAAAACAGAATAAAACATCAAACATTAAAAAATTCCCTGAACAGGGCTGCCTTCAGATGTCTTCTAAAAGTCTGGTAGTTGTTTTCCTCTTTGACATCTGTTGGGAGGGCGTTCCACAGGGCAGGCGCCACCACCGAGAAGGCCCTCTGCCTGGTTCCCTGTAACTTCGCTTCTCGCAGTGAGGGAACCGCTGGAAGACCCTCGGAGCTGGACCTCAGTGTCTGGGCAGAACGATGGGGGCTCACCTGTTTCACTCAGGTGGTGCCTGGGGGCTCCCCTTTGGAGGCATCCGGTTAACGAACAGGATTCTGTACTCCAAGGGGCCTCCTTTGGCCGGATGCAGCCGCTTCAGGGCTCTTCTTTGCTTCTCAGGATTCCTAAGTGGAGCCTCCAAGGATAGAGCCAGTCTACCTTAGAATGGCGGAGAGTGGAGATTAGATATATAAGCTAATCACCAAACTCAGATATATAAGCTAATCACCAAATGGAACCTTAAACCTAGGTTGCGGTCGCCACAATGCTATGTCTAGCCAAAATTCTTTTTTCCAATGAAGAAATAATAATAATAATAATAATAATAATAATAATAATAATAATAATAATAATAATCTATATAGCTTTATATTTAAGGAAAACCATTTACAACACATTAAAACATCAAATGCAACTATCCAGAACAAAACAAATTCAGGCTTCTGGGAAAATATTTCAGATCCTTCCCTGACATTTTGCTTCCCCCTTGTTTATTTACCTACTCTATTTATACGGCTGCCCCATAGCAGATGGACTCTAGGAAGGCAGGGTGGTGTAGTGGTTAGAGTGACAGACTAGGACCTGGGAGATCAGGGTTCGAATCCCTACTCCATCATGAAGCTCACTGGGTGACCTTGGAGTCAGTTGCAGCCTTTTAGCCTACCTCACAGAGGCATTGTAGGGATTAACTGTAGAGGGGGGTGAATCATGGACTCCTTGGAGAAAAAGGTGGGAGAGAAATGCAATGAATAAGTTCTTCTGCTGATCTGCTTAAGGAAGCTGGAGAGGCCAGCCAGATGGAGATGTCTGTCGCCAGCCCGGCACCCAGAGATCTCCATGTGGTCGCAATTGGACCCACGCCAGTCAGAAAACGCGCCTGGCGCCTGGCTAATTTCTAACACTGAGAGAAAGCTACTGCTGTCCCCATTTTTTGAGGGTTTGCCTTTGGAGCACTGTGAGGACAGGAGGCTGGGCTTAGATAGGCCTCCTTTGGGTCGGATCCAGCAGCCGAGCTCTTATGAATCATACGAACATGTGGCAAAACTGAATGCCCTTTGCACCTGTGAGTTTTTCTACACAGACAGGCGTACAAAATAGCCAAGGTGACCTGTCTTTGCATGGCCTGGCGGCTTTGCTTTCAAGCCCTGGATCAAACCTTGTTCTTGCCCCTTAATTTTGGACTTTTCGTTGTTCGGGAGAAGAGGGACGGATGGGAAATAGAACAAAGGAGACCGCCTGGCCCCATGCATCCGTTCTGGTGGGAACTCCATCACCGGAGGCGGTTGCCATAGAGACGGGTAGCGTTTAGCAGCCCTGCTCCTTCCCCTCCTCTTTCCACTGTTTTCCCAGTGGAAGGTGCTGAAGTGGGGAACTTACTCCTGCTGGCATCTATCTGGGGGTGGCTTCAGCAACCAGGTAAGGGACCTTGAAAAGGGACCTCTTTGATGCAGTTGCCGAGGGGCAAGTTGTTTTGCACAGCACCATCCAGCAGAGATGAGACAAACTGGGGAGCTTGCTTTTGAGGCATCGAGTTTTAGGCCTGTCGTAAAAAATTAGCAGCTTTCGGCTCACACTGCAAACCTTTCTTTCCGACTGCAGAGCAACGGGGGCTGGGCTTTCTGTTCTTATCATCGTTTCACGGGTTTTCATTCTGACGGCTTTTGGGGGGGAACTTGTTTCTCAACGTTGCCGCCTTTGTCCCTGTTGTGCACCTGGGTCAGGATTGCAAAGGAACTGGACGTGAGATGGACTGCAGGACGGAAAGCCATGCCTGTTGGATTTTTGCTGCCAAGGTGGCCAGAGGGGACGCTTGGCAACCCTGCAGAGAAGGAGCAGGAGTTAACTATTGGTGTGTGTGGGGGGGACCTCCAGAGGTGCTTTGTTGCGCATTCGTGATTATTTGTGCTCAGAACGGCACCAGGGGGGTTATGCGCTATCCTGTTTTCAAGACTGCAAAAGTTTCTGGACGGACGGACACAGCACTTGGTTGCCTTACCTGTGCATGTCCCCAAACTTCCTGCCTGAAAGGCTGGAACTTTTCATATCGTCAAAGTTCTGGTTATTTATTTTCTCCCACTTTTGCTCCGCTGAAGTGCCCCCTCCGGGTGCCGCTAATGCAATAACATTTGGGAAGCAGTGCAGAAAGGCAGATGAGGTGGAATGATGTATCGAAAGTGAAGGATAAACCCACCAGCGAATGCACAAATGTTACATCAGTAACATGTTGCAGTAGACCCCTAACATAAGCGCCAACTCCATGGGGCTGAGGACAGCTCAGCCCGCCCCCACCCCCCACCCCCCTGGATGCAAGGATGGGGCTCAGAGGGCCTTCTCGGTGGTGACTCCTGCCCTGTGGAACGCCCTCCCACCAGATGTCAAGGAAGTAAACAACGATCTGACTTTTAGAAGACATCTGAAGGCAGCCCTGTTTAGGGGAGTTTTTAATGTTTGATGTTTATCGTGTTTTTAATGTTCTGTTGGGGGATGCCCAGAGTGGCTGCAGAAACCCAGCCAGATGGGCAGGGTTTAAATAATTTATTATTGTTGTTTGTTGTTATTTAGCTCAGGTCAAAGGGGCAGCTATCGTGTTTCCAACAATAGGTGACCTGATGCCCCAATAGGAAGGCTACTAGCTAGGTGCAATGCCCAAAATCTCCCCCTGCTTCTCCCTCCCCATGGCATCTTGTGCGCATGGAAACTCCATTGGTACCCACCAATTACAAACACAAGCCCATGTTCTATGAGCAGCTGGTTCCACCCAGAAAGACCCCAAGAACGGCGTGAAAACGGCAACATAGAAACGTGAGGTTCTAGTCCTCAGGTTTCTGAATGCCAATTTAAATAGCAAGATGCATTCCACCGAGTTGAGACCGGGTGGCCGTCCTGAAGGGAACCACACCTTTGCACCTCTGGCGACATCCCCCTGTGACGGTGTTGCCAACTGTTTTTTTGTGGCTGTGCTCCTGCGCCTTTAACATTCATTCATTGAATTTATATACTGCCCTATACCCAGAGGCCTCAGGGCGGTTCACAAACAAAGATCACAATATAGAAAATCAAAATAAAAACAATCATCCAACAACGACAACAACAACACCCCCCAAAAAGAGTCACAATATAAAGGATATAGGATGTTGATTAAGTCAGCCAAAGGCCTGGTTAGAAAGGAATGTTTTTTTCCTGGTGCCTAAAGGTGTATAGGGACCCAGGTGGCGCTGTGGGCTAAACCACTGAGCCTAGGGCTTGCCGATCAAAAGGTTGGCAGTTCGAATCCCTGTGACGGGGTGAGCTCCCGTTGCTCGGTCCCAGCTCCTGCCAACCTAGCAGTTCGAAAGCACATCAAAGTGCAAGTAGATAAATAGGAACCGCTACAGCGGGAAGGTAAACGGCGTTTCTATGTGCTGCTCTGGTTTGCCAGAAGCGGCTTTGTCATGCTGGCCACATGACCTGGAAGCTATACGCCGGCTCCCTCGGCCAATAATGCGAGATGAGCGTGCAACCCCAGAGTCGGTCACAACTGGACCTAATGGTCAGGGGTCCCTTTACCTTTACCTTTACCTTTAAAGGTGTATAATGAACTTCCCTGGGGAGAGCATTCCACAGATGGGGAGCCACTGCAGAGAAGGCCCCGTTCTCGTGTTGCCACCCTCCAGACCTCTTGAGGAGGCGGCACACAAAGAAGGTTCATATGAAGAGAGGCAGTCTTTGGGGTATTGCGGTCCTGAGCCATTTAAGGCTTTATAGGTCAAAACCAGCACTTTGAATTGGGCCCGGAAACTAATCGGTAGCCAGTGCAATCGGACCAGGTTCACTGCAATATGCTCAAACCGTCTTGCCACCCGGTGAGCAACCTGGCCTCTGAATTCTGCACCGGCTGGAGTTTCCGAACCGTCTTCAGAGGCAGCCCTACATATAACACATTACAGTAATCCTCACGCTCAGACGTAATTTCTGCGGTAAGGGATGTAATATGGGCAACGATTCTTTGAAACATATGCTTTTACCGTGTCCCACACTTACCAAGCTTTGGGAGAAAATGCTGGACTCTGTAAATAAGACACTACCGGGAGGGGGGAGAGTTAAAGATTTTCAGAGGTGCGTATGCTCTTGAACGATATATACCCACTGGATGGAAATTGACAACAGGACAGTGAAAATGGTGGCCAAAGGACTGATAAATTGGAAGAATAGAGATTTGTTGTCGTTTAGTCGTGTCTGACTCTTCGTGTCCCCATGGACCAGAGCACGCCAGGCACTCCTGTCTTCCACTGCCTCCCGCAGTTTGGTCAAACTCATGTTAGTAGCTTCAAGAACACTGTCCAACCATCTCGTCCTCTGTTGTCCCCTTCTCCTTGTGCCCTCCATCTTTCCCAACATCAGGGTCTTTTCCAAGGATTATATAATAATAATAATAATTTATTATTTATACCCCGCCCATCTGGCCGGGTTCCCCCAGCCACTCTGGGCGGCTTCCAACAAAACATTAAAATACAGAAAGAAAGATTCTTCTCTTCTCATGAGGTGGCCAAAGTATTGAAGCCTCAGCTTCAGGATCTGTCCTTCCAGTGAGCACTCAGGGCTGATTTCCGTAAGAATGGATAGGTTTGATCTTCTTGCAGTCCATGGGACTCTCAAGAGTATCCTCCAGCACCATAATTTGATACAATTCCTCTTATTCAGTGGCTCGACAACGCGGCAATATTGGCAACATATGAAGGGACTGCTTATAGACGCAGACTTTCTTTGGATAAATGCAACGATATCTGGAAGAAGTTTACACAGATATATTAGTTTATTTAAGAGCTGGTCCTCGACCGTAATAATAAATAAATGTAATAAAAAATATTAGTTTATTGACAATTCTATGTGTATTAGGATAATAAGAATATACACATCTGTACATTAATTTATGTTTTATTTCTCTCTTTTTTATTCATTCTCACTCACTTTTTTATTTCTTTTCCTGTCACACTCCTACCTTTTTATACATGAAATTCATATATATTTGCATGGGTTTGGGGCAGGGGTCTGCAACCTGCGGCTCCGGAGCCGCATGTGGCTCTTTTACACCTTTGCTGCGGCTCCGGAGCGGATACGAGGGGAGGAGGCGTCTGAGCCATGCGCTGCCTGAGCCATGCGGCGGCGGCCGCCACGCTCGCCAGACACTCTCGCGGTGCCCACCGCCGCCAGAGCACACAGCTGCGGCTGTGCGCCTGCGCCCCGCACGGCGCCCGCCGGAGTCCACAACTCCGCTGTGCGCGTGCGCTGTGCAAAAAGGACGCGAGGTGACGTTAGCAGCCCGGAGAGCGTGGTCGGCCCCCTCCCTGCATCAGCCCCTCCCCGCCGCATTTCTGCAGCCAATAGGCTCACGGGGGCAGGGGCGGAGTTATTTATTTTTTTAAACTGGCGCGCTTCTTCCCACCCAGCAGCAGAAAAGGCTTGCGGGCTCGGAGCGCGTGTTTGCTGCTGCTGCTCCTGCCTGCGGCCTGCCTGTGGCCTCCTGCCGGCCTGGTCAGGAGATTGAGGTAGATGTATTAATGGGAGCAACTCACATGAAACCATACAGGTGTCCTAATAAGGGAGTCAGAGTTTTGCCCATTCCCAGTAATCAAGGCAGCCCAAACTCAAAGTTATTTTTATAATGACGAGGATGACATTGGGCCCTCATTATTAATTATTATTTACATCAGGTACACTGGGGCCCTGATTAATTTTCTATGGTATTTTGGGGCATTGATTATTGGGCATAGCAAATTTTGCTATGGGGCCCTCTGATTTCTAATTACGTCCCTGTTTTGCGGCTCCCAGTTTATTTTTTTTCTTTGGAAACGGGTCCAAGTGGCTCTTTTTGTCTTAAAGGTTGCAGACCCCTGGTTTGGGGCAACTTTTTCGGCTACATGGCTGTGAGCCAGACTAGCTTTTAAAGGCGTAGGAGGAGCACACCTAGTTTTGCTTTCGAAAAGTTGCCAGCCCGGTGGAGATGAAGATGCAAGGCCGGCCTTGGTCCCACCTGCCGCCGTCGTGCACACCCCTCTTGAGAGGCGGGGTGTTTTAAGTGGCTCATCCTTGCTCTCCTTCACCTCACAGATAAGCTCTTCGGAAAGAGGCTCCTGCAGGCCGGGCGATACATCATGTCCCACAAATCGTGGATGAAAACGGTGCCTACAGAAAACTGCGACGTGCTGATGACTCTGCCAGGTGCGTTTTGCCAAATTAGGCAGTTTCAGTTCTTTGGTTCAAAACAGAGGGACATAGGAGGCTGCCGGCCGACAAGTCAGAACTCTGCTCCACCTAGCTCAGTTTTGCCTACACTGGCTGGCAGCAGCGGCCGTCCAGGGTTGCAGGCAGAGGATGCGGGTGGCGCTGTGGTCTAAACCCTGAGCCTCTTGGACTTGCTGATTGGAAGGTCAGCGGTTCAAATCCCCGCGACAGGGGGAGCTCCCGTTGTTCAGTCCCAGCTCCTGCCAACCTAGCAGTTCAAAAGCACACCAGTGCAAGTAGATAAATAGGTACCACTGTGGCGGAAAGGTAAACGGCGTTTCCATGCACTCTGGTTTCCATCACGGTGTCCCGTTGCGCCAGAAACAGTTTAGTCCTGCTGGCCACATGACCCGGGAAGCTGTCTGCGGACAAACGCCGGCTCCCTTGGCCTGAAAGCGAGATGAGCGCCACAACCCCAAAGTCGCCTTTGACTGGACTTAACCATCCAGGGGTCCTTTTCCTTTATGTTCCTCCCCCCACCCCCCACCCAGCGAACCCAGAGAACAGTAGGGACAGACGGCATGGGACGGAGCCTCCACACCCAGGCACTGTCTACCCGCAAAGCCGCAAAGGAAAACGGGCAGGTGCAGAAGCTTCCAGATCAGTTCTGTGTGCTGAAAAAGCCGGCTTTGCCAAGGCCCTGGTGGGTGGCGGCTCCCCTGAGCCCCCCCCCCCCATTCCGGGCAGGGAAACAAAAATTGCTGCATGTTAGTTTCAGGCTCGATCGCTTGTAATCAGACACTAGGCTGGGCGAGAGGCCAGACCGTAATGAAGTATGGAGGAAAAGGAGAGAGAGAGAGAGATGAGTTTCTCTTCTTAAGCCTTCCGATGCCCCCCCCACCTTTTGATCAGGAAGGTCCCCTGCAGGAACCTGGCAATTGCGTCACTCATCCGATTTATTTTTTTAAATTCATTTCATTTTGTAACGTACATAAAGCAGAGAGGGCGTAATTGTAACGGCACATGAAGGTGCAAAAAGAGGAAAATTAAACTACTAAGCAGGCACATATAATGTGTACTGTGGGAGCTTGTTATTTCAACCCACGTGCAAGAAAAAACCGTCCCCGTTATCGGATGATCAAGTCTGGTTACAGATTTTCCGTTCTTAAAACGGTGGTTCCGCTGTATACTACTACGGTACTACTACAACAAACATCAAACATGTGATAAAGCAATGCCAAGTCATATTAAAAATGCCTGGAGGTTCTAGTCCTCATTGAAACCTCAAATTACATGCAATTTTCTCCCTTATGAGGGACCCAGGTGGCGCTGTGGGTTAAACCACAGAGCCTAGAGCTTGCTGATCAGAAGGTCGGCGGTTCGAATCCCTGCGACGGGGTGAGCTCCCGTTGCTCGGTCCCAGCTCCTGCCCACCTAGCAGTTCGAAAGCACATCGAAAGTGAAAGTAGATAAATAGGTACCGCTCTGGCGGGAAGGTAAACAGCGTTTCCATGTGCTGCTCTGGTTCGCCAGAAGCAGCTTTGTCATGGTGGCCACATGACCCGGAAGCTGTCTGCGGACAAACGGCTTTATAGAGCGAGATGAGCGCCGCAACCCCAGAGTCAGACACGACTGGACCTGATGGTCAGGGGCCCCTTTACCGTTACCTTTTTCTCCCTTATAGCTCTGTTCCAGAGGGAGCATTCTCCAAGGGCCCAATGTAAGATTTGGGTCTGTTGTCCATTGCAGTGTTTCTCAACCTTTTTTGGGCCACGGCACACTTGTTCTATGAAAAAAAATCCCGCGGCACACCAACTCTGTGCCGCCCTATAATTAGTTTAGTTTGGAGGGGAGACGTAATCATTACACACACGGGTGCAAAAAGTGCATGGTGTAAAAGTTGGAGTTTAATAGCAAAAGACTGTTGAGGGGTTCCTTTGCGGGTCTGTTCTGCATTATGTCCTTGGCGGAGCCACTCGCCGCCTTCTCCCCGTGCGCGCAGCCCCGGCGGCGGAGTTTCTGCAGCGGAAGGGAACAAACGACGGACCGACCTCCGATCGGTCCCTGTCTGTGTGGGCTGGGGCTTCTTGGTGAGGCTCCCTTTTGAGGCTCCCACATGCGGCTCCGGAGCCGCGGGTTGCCGACCCCTGGGCTAGCAAGAAGAGCACCTCACCTTCTGCAGGACTCCTTGCCGAAGAGGCCGCTCACTCCCGCGCCGACCAAAAGACTCCCGGGCGCCGCCAGCAAGAGGAGCGAGAGCGAGACAAACAGCCGCGGTGGTGGCTGTTGAGAGCTGCGCTCGCCCCGCCCCCGTCGGGACCCGGCCGGCTTCCTTTCCGGCGGGTCAGCGCCCCTAATGGCGGCCGCCAGTCACGTGACAGGGCAGCAAATCGCCCTTCTCGTCGCCAGCGTCTCCCGGCACACCAACCAGCGTCCCGCGGCACAGTAGTGTGGCGCGGAACAGCAGTTGAGAAACGCTGGTTCATTGAATTGCAATTATGATTCAAGCTGCCTAGATCACATATAAGACCAATACTTTTCACATTATTATTATTATTAATCGTTACATTTGTACCCCGCCCAACTGGCTGGGTTGCCCCAGCCACTCTGCGTGGCTTCCACCATACAGTATAATAAAACACCACACATTAAAAACCTCCAGATACAGGACTGCTTTCAGATGTCAGTGGTGCAGTTCTTTTTCGTATAATTTTTTAATTTGATTTTAAAAATGTATAAACATTCAACAAAAAACAATTCAAAATCCAAATATCGAGATTGCTCTGAATCAATCCCCTGACTTCTCCCCATCCCTTCCTTAGGCCCCAATGATAATATTTACAACTGCATATCAATACTTATCCAAATTTTTATCCTTCTAAATTATCCATACTTTCCATTACTTTACAAGTGCGGTTAAAATCCTGCTGATGTTCTAACCTGCTTACAGTGGTCTCATAGATAAATTATAAACTTCCCCCATTCTTTCTTTAAAATTCTTGTCTTCTTGATTTTTGAACTTCCCAGTTAATTTTGCCATTTCGGCGTAGTCCATCAACTTCATCTTTACCTGAAGAAGTGTGCACGCACACGAAAGCTCATACCTATGACAAACTTAGTTGGTCTCTAAGGTGCTACTGGAAGGAGGGCGTTCCACATGGCAGGTGCCACCACCAAGAAAGCCCTCTGCCTAGTTCCCTGCAACTTCGCTTCTCACAGTGAGGGAACTGCCAGAAGGCCCTCGGAGCTGGACCTCAGTTTCTGGGCTGAACGATGGGGGTTAAGTTGTGGGCTCACTGTACCGTTTGATTGTAGAAAAGTCTCAAAGCGGTTTACAAAAAAAAAAGCAGGGGGAGAGATAAAAGCAATAAAATAACGACTAACAAAATTGCAAGCATAACGTAAAAACACGCAGGAAGTTGAAAGTGCAGCAGAATACACTACATATTTCTAAGCACCTGGGGAGGCTTGTCCGAAAATGAATTTATTCAGCAGGTGCCAAAAACAGCACAGTGATATCGAGAGGCAGGGAATTCCAGTGTTCTTTTTTAACAGGTACATTAAATAAAAATCAGTCGAAAGATCCCTAACTGGTTGATCCGAGCGTTTGAACCAACCACCGCAGCCTCAGAGTGCCTGAAATCCGTATCTCGCTCACTCTCCTTTTCCAATTGCCTCTCCAGACACGACCGACGACCACACGCTTCTGTGGCTGCTGAACCACATTCGCCTGGGGATTCCGGAGCTCATTATTCAGATACGGCACCACAAGCACACCCGAGTCTACGCCTTCTTCGTCACAGCGAACTACGAAAGGCAGGTCCCGTCTCTGGAGGGTGGCAGGTTTTGGGTGGGCTGGCGGGAAGCAAGGAGGGGCTTTTGCCTTTTAAAACCATGTCAGAATTATAAAGAATTCCAGTCGTACCTTGGATCCCGAACGCCTCGCGAGTCGAACGTTTCGGCTCCCGAACGCCACAAACCCGGAAATGACAGTTCCGGTTTGCGAACATTCTTTGGAACCCGAACATCTGACGCGGCTTCCGATTGGCTGCGGGAGCTTCCTGCAGCCAATCAGAAGCCGCGACTTGGTTTCCGAACGTTTTGGAAGTCGAACGGACTTCCGGAATGGATTTTGTTCGACTTCCGAGGTACCACTGTATAGGGCTTGGGGAGGAGAGAATTCAGGATAATGCCTCCACTGGATATGGGCTAGAACTTTTCCCACGCCTACCTGGTGATGCTATCGGACATGGATGGGGCTTTTTGAAGGGAAGGGAAAAGTGAAGGCAGCCTTCCCTCCTCTAATATATATATATATATATATATATATATATATATATATATATATATATATATATATAGTATTTTTTATTATGTCCTGAGCAAATCTATCGTCTGTTGCTTTAAATCGTCTGTTGCTTTAAAGATGAATTTTAACAAGGAGAAATGTAAAGTGCTACACTTGGGCAAAAAAAATGAAAGGCACAAATACAGGGTGGGAGACACCTGGCTTGAGAGCAGTACATGTGAAAAGGATCTAGGAGTCTTGGTAGACCACAAACTTGACATGAGTCAGCAGTGTGATGCAGCAGCTAAAAAAGCCAATGCAATTCTGGGCTGCATCAATAGGAGTATAGCATCTAGATCAAGGGAAGTAATAGTACCACTGTATTCTGCTCTGGTCAGACCTCACCTGGAGTACTGTGTCCAGTTCTGGGCACCACAGTTCAAGAAGGATACTGACAAGCTGGAACTTGTCCAGAAGAGGGCAACGAAAATGGACAAAGGCCTGGAAACGATGCCTTATGAGGAACGGCTTAGGGAGCTGGGTATGTTTAGCCTGGAGAAGAGAAGGTTAAGGGGTGATATGATAGCCATGTTCAAATATATGAAAGGATGTCATATGGAGGAGGGAGAAAGATTTTTTCTGCTGCTCCAGAGAAGCGGACACGGAGCAATGGATTCAAACGTTAGGAAGAACTTCCTGACAGTAAGAGCTGTTCGGCAGTGGAATTTGCTACCAAGGAGTGTGGTGGAGTCTCCTTCTTTGGAGGTCTTTAAGCAGAGGCTTGACAGGCATATGTCAAGAATGCTTTGATGGTGTTTCCTGCTTGGCAGGGGGTTGGACTGGATGGCCCTTGTGGTCTCTTCCAACTCTACGATTCTATGATTCTATGAAATCAAGATAAATCAAAAGTCAAAGCAAGCTCATTTCGCTCAAGTCTGATCGCCAATGCAATATAGAAACTTATTTGCGCAGGTCTGTGTCTCGAGGTATGTATAAATTGGTCATCTCTGTAGTTTCATGGTGTATCTTTGCATATTCCTCACAGTGTGAAAAGAATATCCTTTATCTCCTTTTTTTGGCTGAACGGACCAAGGATGGTCGCAGGCAGCAACAAATAAACTTTGACTCAAGATTGTTGTCGTAGCTAGCAGGAGCGAAACCCTGAAATTAGGTTAGAGGATATTAAGTCGCCAGCGGGCTGCACCATCTTCTCTTGGCAACTTCTGGTGGGGATAATGCACAGCAACTCGCCTTTGAAGGGGAAAGAAACGTCGACAGGAAATAAACGTTGCTGCCGTTGTGCATTTGGCAGAGCTGGGAAATTAAGAAAGGAGGAAACTATTGCTTTGCAGACCAAAAGCTGCAATAGCTGATAGGTTTGTCTAGTTGCCACTTTAGCTGCTTGGGCTTCAGAGCATGTGCAGACTTTCTGCCCTCTCAGTCTCCTTTCTCCTCCCCCTCCACCCCCGTTCTTCTCGGCAGCTTGCTCCGGGGGGCTGATGAGATCGGCTTGCGGAAGCCGGTGAAAGCGGAGTTTGGAGGCGGGATGCGTAGCTTCTCCTGCGAGGAGGATTACATCTACGAGAACATTGAAAACGAACTTTATTTTTTCACTTCTCAGGTGGGTGATGCCCCCAGGACTAGGCTGTGGGGGATGTGATACATAGGTGGCAGTAGAATACAACATTCATTGTTTTCCTAGAGTGGACATGCAAGAGGATGTTTGTTTCAGCCGGTCGAAAACTTCCTGTTTCCTCCTGGGCTGGGACATACTTCCTCTTGCATGTGAGTAGAGGTGGGCGTGACCTTACCTGTGCAGGTAACAGAACCACAAGGCATGCAGCCCTCCTCCCCTCTTTTTCCATCTTCCTTTCATCGTGTGAGCTGCAGTGACTACCCATATTGGGTGGATCCACATGTATATACTCTGTAACTAAGTCTGCCTCCAGGGATCCATCTGTGAACTGAATGTGTGAGTAAACCTCTTTTATATACCGCATCTTTCCGTGTATAAGACATGGTATACAATTAAAAAACAGGATGAGACATTTTTCTTGTATGCTGTGATAGCTGCAAGAACTCTGATCGCATGCTATTGGAAGAACAATATCTTGGAATGGCAGGAGAAATTATTTGGCTATTTAGATTTGGATAATTTTACCAATTCAATTAAGAGGTATCCTAATAAGAAATTTCATCAAAATTGGGTTAAATTTGGAGAATACATGAAGCGACAGTGCCCCACGGTAAAATCTTGGGTCTATTTTTAATGCCTCTTATTGAGTTGGTTTGACTTAATTTAAGCTGACAAAGCTGAATGATGATGAATTCTCCCCCCCCCCCTTTTGTGAGTTATGATTTATTTGAGAACTATAGGATATATATATATATATATATATATATATATATATATATATATATATATATATGTAGGTTTGAGGGGAAGCATTACCAGAGTACAGTAATTAAAGAACCTGAGAGGGAGATAAGTGGAAGTCTAACAGGGGAGGAGGAGATATAGGGGAATAAATAAAGGTGTAAGGCAAATAGCAAATTAAGAATATAGTTGAATGTTTTTTGGTTATTTTGCTTTTGGATATGAATGAATATCTGAATGTATGATTTTCATTTTTGTTTGTTTGTGATTTCTTTATGATTATTATTATTTAAATTTGAAGTTGTATGATATTTTTTATGTTTTATTATTACTATTATTTATATACGATTTTGTATGATATTATTTCTGTCTTATTGTTTCTTTAGTGTGTTTGTGAATGTATTTTAATTTGAATCCAAATAAAGTTTATTTTAATTAATTAATTAATTTTTTAAAAGTATAAGACTAGTCCCCTATTTTGGGGGACTCCAAATTAAGAAAAACACCCTTCAGGCAACCTAAGGCCCGGGGGCCGAATCCGGCCCAATCAGCTTCTCAATCCGGCCCCCGGATGGTCCAGGAATCAGCATGTTTTTACATGAGTAGAATGTGCCCTTTTATTTAAAATGCATCTCTGGGTTCTTTGTGGGGCATAGGAATTCATTCATATTTTCCCCCACGGCTGACAAAAGTTGCTGACCCCTGTCTTAGAGGGTCTGAGGAAAAAACAGGGCCAGTGGGGGTGGCCTCCTCTCCTCCTGTTCTGCAGCCCAATGGAACAGCTGCCTCGCGTTTAGTAATGTTTCTTAAAAGAGCCGTAGTCGCCAAGACCCAGTTCTGGCTCAAGGTGGGAGGGGGCTGGTGACCCTGGGTGGTCCATTCACTGCTTTCCCCTCTCCCCTCTTTCAGGAACGTCAGAACGTCATCAGGTATTGGCTGGAGAACCTGCGGGCCAAACAGGGCGAGGCTCTGCACAACATCCACTTCCTGGAAGGCCAGCCAATCGGTGAGTGGGGATTGGGGCCAGAAGGCGGGGCATGTTGAGTGGCGTCTGCCTGCCTGAAGAGCTGAACTGAAATGTGTGCGCTGTCCAAACAAACAAACAAAATCCTTTGCTGGGTCTTCTGAATTTTGGAGAGTTTCTAAAATTTTGCTTTTGAAATTTGAAATTGAGTGGTGTCTGTCTGTCTATCTGAAGAGCTGGACTGAAATTGGTGCGCTGTCCAAACAACCAAACAGAATCCTTCGCTGGGTCTTTTGAATTTTGGAGAGTTTCCAACTTTGCTTTTGAAATTCAGCGGCATTTGAAAGATCCACAAAATTCTGGAATATTAAGTCATGTGTGCGCTTTTTATAAAATAAGGGAGGAATTGAGTAGGATTCAGCAGGCAGAATTCCTGGGCCAAATCTACCCCCTCTTCTGAAAGGGGAGCCATTACAAATTTGTTAACTCCGGCGGACGGGGGACAGGTTTGATATCCCCAAATTTAGATGCTTTGCTGCCCCCTTCAAATCCTGACCATCTCCATCACAAGGAATATTAAAAAATAGTTTCAATCAAAGGTAAATTTCTAAATGAAACGTATATTGTGATATTGGCACTATGCGTTCCGTCTAACTTTAGCTCTGAGATTTCGTTTTACTTTACTTTGAGCACCACACTGCAGAGAGTTACACATTTATCCGTTGTTGTGGGTTAAACCACAGAGCCTAGGGCTTCCCAATCAGAAGGTCGGTGGTTCGAATCCCCACGATGGGGTGAGCTCCCGTTGCTCTGTCCCAGCTCCTGCCAACCTAGCAGTTCAAAAGCACGTCAAAGTGCAAGTAGATACCTTCTCTGGCGGGAAGGTAAACGGTGTTTCCGTGTGCTGCTCTGGTTTCACCAGAAGCGGCTTTGTCATGCTGGCCACATGACCTGGAAGCTGTACGTCGGCTCCCTCAGCCAGTAAAGCGAGATGAGCGCTGCAACCCCAGAGTCGTCTGCGACTGGACCTAATGGTCAGGGGTCCCTTTACCTTTACCTTTATATTACATAAAAGAACCAACAAGAAATAAGCCTAAGTTTAAAGTTTAAAGCAATGTAAACACAAACCCGCTACGAGCCCAACCGGAAGAAGGAAACATAACATTGGCCATTGTCGTTCTTCTGCCACATCCTTCTAATTTGGCAGAAACTTGCTGGGGGAGGTACTGCTTCCGCTTCTGGGGAGAGGGGTTGGCCTGCCCACCCACCCCAAAAACTCATTCCACTCTTGGCGTCTGACAGGGCAAAGTAGGTCTGTTTTTAAACTCAAACGGCATGGCCTGCGATGGCATTGCAAAGGATTGGGGCTCAGGTAGCTGGTGTTGGGGCATCCAGGGTGGAAGGGGGCTTCTGCGACACCCCTGCCCCGCTCAGCTCCTGCGCCTCCCCCTTCCTTTTCTCCGCAGTTCCCGAGTTGGCTGCCCGGGGCATTCTCCAGCAAGTCTTCCCCATCCACGAGCAACGGATCCTCAACCGGCTGATGAAATCGTGGGTACAAGCCATTTGCGAACCGCAACCTTTGGGTATGCAATTCTGTCCTTCCCTGTCTCCCTACTGTCCTGAGAACACTTGGGGGCCCCACAGGTTCCCTTCCCCACCCCTGATCTAAAGAGAGATGCCCCCCCCCCTCAGGAGGCAATGCCTTTCCCAAATAGAGGGATTCCTTAATCTCGCACTACAACTCCCATCAGCCCTGGCAACTAGTCCTGGGGGCTGATGGGAGTTGGAGTCCAAAGATTTTCCCCACCCCTGATCTAAGGAGAGGCATTCCCTCCTGGGAAGTAGCAGGGTGCCTTTTCCAAATACAGTGGTACCTTGATTCTCAAACTTAATCTGTTCCGGAAGTCCGTTCCAAAACCAAAGCATTCCAAAACCAAGGCGTGCTTCCCCATAGAAAGTAACGCAAAACAGATTAATCCGTTCCAGACTTTTAAAAACAACCCCTAAAACAGCAATTGAACATGGATTTTACTATTTAATGACAACATTGATCCATAAAATGAAAGCAATAATCAATGAACTATACTACTATAAAATAAATAAGGCAGTATTGTAGATGATAAAAATTAAAAATAAAATAAAATTCTTTCCTGCACTGATGATAGTCATTGTTTGGATGGGGTCCCCCCCCTCCATTTCCGCAGTCACGCAATCCATCAGTAGCTGAACTGGGTTCCACACGGTCACAAAAACAAATGAACCGAAAAGCCTCAAAAACGCAAACGCAAAATAACTAGCAAAAACAAAAGCGCCAAACTTAATCTGTTCCGGAAGTCCGTTTGACTTCCGAAATGTTCAAAAACCAAGGCGCAGCTTCTGATTGGTGCAGGCGCCCCAGAAACAATAGCCGACAACCACATTGGACGTTTGGCTTCCAAAAAACATTTGAAAACTGGAACATTTACTTCCGGGTTTTTGGTGTTTGGGAACCAAGGCGTTTGAGTCCCAAGGTACCACTGCAGAGGTGTTCATTCATCTTGCACATTTGGTAGGGAATGCTGTTTTTTGAATCAGCAACAGGAAACACCTTTGGCCCCCGTGAATCTTGCTGAATTACAACTTCCATCAGCCGCGGCAGCCAGCTAGTTCTGGCTGATGGGAATTGGAGTCTACCCATAGGTTCCCCATCCCTGATCTAAGCAGAGGCGTTCTCCATCTCTCAGCGGGGGCACAGAACTGCCTCTCCCCATATCAGGCTTCCTCAACCTCGGCCCTCCAGATGTTTTTAGCCTACAACTCCCATGATCCCTAGCTAGCGGGACCAGTGGTCAGGGATGATGGGAATTGTAGCCTCAAAATATCTGGAGGGCCGAGTTTGAGGAAGCCAGCCCCATAGGAACGGACCCAGACCCTTCCATCATTTTCCAAGATCCTGCCTCCTCCGTGGGAGAGTGGCAACATGAGAACGGGCCTTTTCTGCAGTGGCTCCCTGTTTGTGGAATACTCTCCCCAGGGAGGCCTGCCTGGAGCCTTCATTGTACAAGCACACCAGTGCAAGTAGATAAATAGGTACCGCTGCGGCGGGAAGGTAAATGGCGTTTCCATGCGCTCTGGTTTCCGTCACGGTGTCCTGTTGTGCCAGAAGCGGTTTAGTCCTGCTGGCCCCATGACCCGGAAAGCCATCTGTGGACAAATGCCAGCTCCCTTGGCCTGAAAGCGAGATGAGCGCCGCAACCCCATAGTCACCTTTGACTGGAAATAACTGTCCAGGAGTTCTTTACCTTTTACACCTTTAGGTGCCAGGCAAAAATGTTCTTCTTCAACCAGGCCTTTGGCCGATTGATATTTTACAGCTTTTCAAATGTGTTTTTTTTTGGGGGGGGGTGTTGTTTTGCTGTTTTTAACTACTAATTTGTGTTTTATCTTGCACTTTTATCCTGTGAACCGCCCTAAGAACTTTTGATGAAGGGCGGTATAATAATAATAATAATAATAATAATAATAATAATAATAATAATAATAATATCCAGTGTTTTTTTTATTGGGGGTATGCCGGGGTACACACACCCCTAAACATTTTGTGAATCTTTGTACTTTTGTCCATTTACTGTATTTATTTTCCCCCATTTGAACAATAAAATGGTTATTCTCTTGAGTCAAAATGAGAGTACCCCTAAACACTTTTCTAAAGAAAAAAAGCACTGGTAATAAGAATAAGAATAATATATTGAGCGTACAGCCTTCCCCATTCCTGAGCAAAAAGAGGTGTTTCCTCACGCAGGAATGCGTCTTCAAAATAAAAAAACAGGATGGGCAGTATAATAATAATAATAATAATAATAATAATAATATTTGGGGGCTTTCCCATTCCTCATACAGGATTGCATCTTCTAAATAAAAGATCAGGATGCTGAATTAACTTTGGTCCAGCCGCGTTCTTATTTCCTTCCCCCTTGCCACCCCCAGATGATATCTGTGACTACTTTGGCGTGAAAATCGCCATGTATTTCGCGTGGCTGGGCTTCTACACGTCGGCCATGGTCTACCCTGCTGTCTTCGGCTCCCTTCTCTACACCTTCACGGAGAACGATCAGGTGAGGACGGGTTGCATACAGAATAATAATAATAATAATAATAATGACAACAACAACTCTGGGCGGCTTCCAACAAAATATTAAAATGCAGTAATCCATCAAACATTAAAAGCTTCCCTAAACAGGGCTGCCTTCATATGTCTTCTAAAAGTCTGGCAGTTGTTTTTCTCTTTGACCTCTGGTGGGAGGGCGTTCCACAGGGCGGGCGCCACCACCGAGAAGGCCCTCTGCCTGGTTCCCTGTAATTTGGCTTCTCACAGCGAGGGAACCGCCAGAAGGCCCTCGGAGCTGGACCTCAGTGTACGGGCAGAACGATGGGGGTGGAGACGCTCCTTCAGGTATACTGGACCGAGGCCGTTTAGGGCTTTAATGGTCAGCACCAACACTTTGAATTGTGCTTGGAAACGTACTGGGAGCCAATGTAGGCCGGTGTTATGTGGTCTCGGCAGCTGCTCCCAGTCCCCAGTCTAGCTGCCGCATTCTGGATTAGTTGTAGTTTCCAGGTCACCTTCAAAGGGAGCCCTACATAGAGAGCATTGCAGTAGTCCAAGCGGGAGATAACTAGAGCATCTGATGGGAGGGCGTTCCACAGGGCGGGTGCCACCACCAAGAAGGCCCTCTGCCTGGTTCTCACACTGAGGGAACTACCAGAAGTCCCTTGGAGCTGGACCTCAGGGTCCAGGCTAAACAATGGGGGTGGAGATGCTCCTTCAGATATACTGGGCCGAGGCCGTTTAGGGCTTTCAAGGTCAGCACCAACACTTTGAATTGTGCTCGGAAAGATACTGGGAGCCAATGTAGGTCTTTCAGGACCGGTGTTATGTGGTCTCAGTGGCCACTCCCATTCCCCAGTCTAGCTGCCGCATTCTGGATTAGTTGTAGTTTCCGGGTCACCTTCAAAGGTAGCCCCACGTAGAGCGCATTGCAGTAGTCCAAGCGGGAGATAACTAGAGCATGCACCACTCTGGAGAGACAGTCAGTGGGCAGGTAGGGACTCAGCCTGCGTACCAGGTGGAGCTGATAAACAGCTGCCTTGGACACAGAGTTGACCTGCGCCTCCATGGACAGCTGTGAGTCTAAAATGACTCCCAGGCTGCGCACCTGGTCTTTCAGGGGCACAGTTACCCCATTCAGGACCAGGGGGTCCTCCACACCCACCCGCCTCCTGTCCCCCACAAGCAGTACTTCTGTCTTGTCAGGATTCAACCTCAATCTGTTAGCCACCATCCATCCTCCAACAGCCACAGACACTCACACAGGACCTTCACTGCCTTCACTGGTTCTGATTTGAAATAATGATAATGAAATACAATGAAGAAGAAGTATATTAATACTGGAATAATTATTAAGCTCTAACTTAAAATGATTTTTTTATTCATAACAAACTTAATGATGCAAACCCATTGGCATTTGGCAATTACAAAAGTTCCTTTAGAAACACAATTTACAAAGACTCATAATCTAGTCTCTAGAATCTTGCTATAACATGAAATAATAATAGGTGTAAATATATGATGCAAACTACTAATCATTATAAATAATAATTATAATAATTATAAACAGTAGAATGGGCACACCAGTGCTATTTTAGGGAGCAGGCTAGCAGGCGGGGCCCATGACTTACCGTACATCCTAGGAGCCGACACAACACAAAACACTATTGCTGTACATAGGTTTTATTTTATTTGTTTTTTATCTTATATTTTGGAAATGTACACCCAGGTGTTTTTTTTCCTTTAAATTTTTTTGGGGGCCCCCAAGAGAGTGGGGCCCTAAGATGTAGCTTGTTTAGCTTATATGTAAATCCGGCACAGGGTTGGGGGCAGGACTCAGGCCACTGGGAACCGCTGAAACACTCAGCGGAACTGGGAGTTCAGGTCTCTGCCCCAGCCAGGTTGCAATGAGCCTGCCTGCTCCCCAAGTTCTTTGGCCTGTTGAGACGGGGTAGGGTGGGTCAGGACCTTCTGGCTTGCCCTCTGGGAATTCGACGAGGGCTGGTGAAGCATCAGATCCACGCCACGCCGACTTTATACCATGTTATTCCCCCACACCAGACCAGCCGGGACGTCTGCTGTGTGATCTTCGCCATCTTCAACGTCATCTGGGCCACCCTGTTCCTGGAGGAGTGGAAGCGGCGGGGGGCCGAGTTCGCGTACAAGTGGGGCACCCTGGACACGCCGGCGGAGTCCATCGAGGAGCCGCGGCCGCAGTTCCGGGTCAGTGGGGCCGCCGCCGGATCCAGCCCTGGGAACTGGGAACAGGGGAGAGAACGTCCTGGGGAAGCCCAGACCATCCCCTCCCTCCCTTAAGAGAGAAGGTGTGGCCTAAGGAGTCTGCCTCAAGGGCCAGATGGAAAGGCTCCGGGGGCCACTTTCCCCCCTCCACCCCTGAGGCTCCTAAGGACACCCTTAAGGACCAGTTAGAAAGGCTCTGGGGGCCACCTTCACCCCTCTGCTCCTGAGGTTCTTGAGGAGACCCTCAAGGGCCAAATAAAAAGGCTCTGGGGGCCGCCTTCACCCCACTGCTCCTGAGGTTCTTGAGGAGACCCTCAAGGGCCAGATAAAAAGGCTCTGGGGGCCGCCTTCACCCCTCTGCTCCTGAGGTTCTTGAGGAGACCCTCAAGGGCCAGTTAGAAAGGCTCTGGGGGCCACCTTTATCCCTCTGCTCCTGAGGTTCCTGAGGAGACCCTCAAGGGCCAGATAAAAAGACTCTGGGGGCCGCCTTCACCCCTCTGCTCCTGAGGTTCTTGAGGAGACCCTCAAGGGCCAGATAGAAAGGCTCCAGGGGCCGCACCCATCCCCCAGGGGCCTGAGCTCGCCCTGCTGCAAGTGGGCCCACAATGTTCCCTAGCTCCTCCGGGCAGGCAGCTCTCTCCGGCCACTACCTTGCTGACCCCTTTCCCCGCCTGCAGGGGGTGAAGCGCGTGAGCCCCGTCACCAACTCGGAGGAGTTCTACTACCCGCCTTGGAAGCGGCTGCTCTTCCAGTGCCTGGTGAGCCTCCCGGTCTGCCTCTCCTGCCTCTCCTTCGTCTTCCTCGCCATGCTGGGCTGCTTCGAGCTACAGGTGAGGGGGAAGGCCGGGCGTTTCTGGGGTGGGGAGAGTTTTCGCAGGAGGAAGTTGCCATGTAGGGAGTGGCTCAAGAGACAGATTAAGGGGTTGTCGTCGTCGTCATCATCATCATCATCATCATCATTAATTAAACCTATCTGTTGTTTTCTTCTTATTTTTACAAGAAGTCACTGAACCCGTTTCGGTTTCTCTGGACAAATCTCTCAGCTTCTTTATTTGCCGTATACGGTGGACCCTCTGGATACGAACGTACCCCGAAAAGTCCGCATCTAGAGGCGCCACTTCTGCGCAATAGAGCGCTTGTTTCTGCACAAAAAGGGGTTGTCTTCCTGGTTTTGATTGGCATTTCCGAGCAGCGAGTTTTTTTGGGGGGGGAACCCTCCTCGTTGCCTTCCCTGAGCGAACCCCCACTTTCTCTCTTCCCTCGCCAGGAATTTGTGCTGAGCATTAAGGAGCTGCCGCGCATCGTGCGTTTCCTGCCAAAAATCGTGCTGGCCGTCATTGTCACCGCCTGCGACGAAATCTACAAGAAGATTGCCTATTGGCTGAACGACATGGGTGAATTCTTTGTGGGATCTGCCTGTGTTCTTCTTCCTGGTTTTCTTTCTTTCTTTCTTTCTTTCTTTCTTTCTTTCTTTCTTTCTTTCTTTCTTTCTTTCTTTCTTTCTTTCTCTTTCTTTCTTTCTTTCTTTCTTTCTTTCTTTCTTTCTTTCTTTCTTTCTTTCTTTCTCTTCCTTCCATTTCCTTCCTTCCTTTTTTTCTTCCTTCCTTCCCTTCTTCCCTTCTTTCTTTCTTTCTTTCCTTCCTTCCTTCTTTGAGATAGACATCCTAAACATGAAATTTCAGCCTCAATGCTCAGATTTAGAGTGCAGAAATTTTTGACCAACTTTTATTTTTTATTTTTTTTAATGGTGCTTTACAGTGCCAGGCTTACTTGCACGTAAGAGTGCCCAGGTATTTGATTTTAAAGAATGTAAGCATACAACAACAAAAACCAATTCAAGATCCAAATATCGAGCATACCTGCCAAGTTGCTGTCAGAGAAATAAGGGACCGGGCCGGAAATAGCAGACCGGAAGTAGCGCTGCCGCCATTTTGGAACTGGGTGGAGCATGCTCAGAAGTGACTTTTGATGCCGCTTTGCCCAGTTCCAAAATGGCCGCTGCGCCAGAAGTCGCACTGCAGCCATTTTGGAACTGGGCAGAGCAGCATCAAAATTCGCTTCTGAGCATGCTCCGCCCAGTTCCAAAGTGGCCGCCGCGCCAGAATAAACCGGGGAAAAACAAAAAAATCTGTTTTTTCAGCTAGGAACAGCTGGAAAAACGGGGATTTCCCGGGGAAAACGGGAGACTTGGCAGCTATGAATATTGAGGTTGCTCTAAATCTCCTGACTTCCCCCCATGGCCTTCCCTGGGTCCTAATATTTACAGGTGCATATTGTAATCCATCCAAATTATGCGTATTTTACGTTACTTTACAAGTGTGGTTAAAATCCTGCTAATGTTTTAACCCGCTTAACAATGGTCTCGTAAATAGATTATCAATTTCCCCACTCTTTTTTAAAGTTCTTATCCTCTTGATTTCTGAGCTTCCCCATTCATTTTGCCATTTCAGCATAGCCCATCAACTTGGTTTGCCATTCTTCTCTGGTCACGGTTATTCCTTCCTTCCATCTCTGGGCTAACAGCATCTGTGCGGCTCTTGTTGTATACATGAACAGTCTTTTGGTATCTCAGTACCTATAATTCCTAATAGGAAGGCTTCTGGGTTGTTGTTTTTTTAACAAAAGTTATTTTGAACAATTCCCCCCCCCATTTCATTATATATCATCTCCCAGAAAATTTTAATTATTTTACACCTCCGCCACATATGATAAAAGGTACCTTCTTTTCCTTTACATTTCCAGCAGGCAGGTGAGGGTTTTTGACCTGTGCTGGCACACAAGGTGTAGCCATCCTATAAAAAAAGTCAGGCTGCTCCCCAATTTCCCACCACCAAGATCTGGGATCTAAGTCATTGTCTTCTGTGTACTCCCTTGGTGGTGGCGGCGGGGCCTCTTGGACGGGCAGCACCCACCATTCTTCCCCATCCAGCCAGTCCCTGACAGGGGGGGAATGCAATGGTCCCTGGAAGCCCTGGGCAACAGCCTTTGCAGAGGTGAATTTTGCAGGGGAGCAAGATCACAGCCTCTAGTTCCGCCAGTTCCCTCGAATTCTGCCGTGCTTTCTTCCCGCGCTTCCCTGACACCCTCTCTCCTCTCCTTGCAGAAAATTACCGCTTGCAGAGTGCCTACGAAAAACACCTCATCATCAAAATGGTCTTGGTGAGTTTGGGTTCCCCGGGGGCAACTGTTGGGCTGCCACATGTCTGTGGGAACAGTGGAGGGAGCCCCTGATTTGCATGCAGAACGTACCAGGTTCAGTCTCCCCGGAGACCTCCTGGGAACCTGGAGAGCTGCTGCTGCTGCTGCCAGCCAGTGTTGACAATACTGGCCTCGGTGGACCCGATGCTCCAACTACGGTGCGTCAAACTAGTGGGTTTGATGGTTTGTCGAGACAGGAGCAAGAGCCTTCGATAACCTGCTTGGAACCAGCTGGCTTCCCGGGGGGGGGGGCTAGAAGTGGGCTACGTTGTCCTACTTCACCTGTTGGACAACAGGTGTGGGGGGAGAGCGGGGGAGAAAGGAGGAGGCAGCAGTGCAGGCGAAACTCAGAAAATTAGAATGTCGTCGAAAAGTGCATTTATTTCAGTAATGCAACTTAAAAGGTGAAACTAATATATGAGATAGATGCATGGCATGCAAAACAAGATATGTCAAGCCTGTATTTGTTGTAATTGTAATTATTTGTCGTTAGGCGGGTCAATTATAAATGGAATGTAATTAATGAAATGTAATAGCGATGTTTATTTTTGTATTATTGTAACTATTTCTTTTATTACCGTGGAATTTTCAAAAGAAAGCATTTGTAAAAATTAAAAGAAAAATAAAAAATAATAAGTTGCATTACTGAAATAAATGCACTTTTCGACGATATTCTAATTTTCCGAGTTTCACCTGTATGTTTCCGAGCTGGTGCTTGAAAGCCCTAAATGGCTTGGTCCAGTATACCTGAAGGAGTGTCTCCACCCCCCACTGAGGTCCAGCTCCGAGAGCCTTCTGGCGGTTCTCTCTCTGCGAGAAGCGAGGTTACATGGAACCAGGCAGAGGGCCTTCTCGGTGGTGGCGCCTGCCCTGTGGAACGCAGGTGTCTAGGAAATAAACAGCTATCTGACTTTTAGAAGACACCTGAAGGCAGCCCTGTTTAGGGAAGTTTGGAGAATCTATAGTTACACCTGTCAAAGCACAACAGGAGTGCCTCTCAGAGATTCCTCCTCTCTAACAAGTTTACAAGAAATGTGTCTATCTACGAAAAACGAGAACGGTTGTTTTCAGCTGCCTTTTAAACATCCCACACTTTCCGTAGCATTCCCAGGTTCGGAGGCAGGTTAACCGAGGACAGGCCCCAGGAGCTTGGGGAGTGCAGCGTGGTAAAAATAATAATAATACATATAACATCTCCCCTCTCTCCTTTTCTCCCTTTGCCTCCAGTTTCAGTTTGTAAATTCATACCTAAGTCTTTTCTACATTGGATTCTACCTCAAAGACATGGATCGCCTCAAGGAGGTACGGGATTCGCGGGGTACAAATAATGAAATTATTATTATTATTATTATTATTATTATTATTATTATTATTATTATTATTATTTCACAGTGCCTGAAGCTGTGAGGGCCGGGGAAGAGGGTGGGAACCCCCCATTTCAATTTCTCTGGCTTTCCTCACTTCACTCCTCCTGGGTTCCATTTGCCACTGTCCCATTTCAGTCTGTGAATTAAGTTTTGTTTTTTTGTTTTTTTTAAAGTCATCCCCAAAGCTAACCGTAATCCTCACATTCACATATTCTGCAATTTGGCCCACGCACTCGCAAGCCCGTTTGCCTGACAGAGCAGATTTGTGTGTGTGATTTGCGTCGATATACCGTAGGTGTTTTTAATGAACGCTCCCCCTGACTCCCGCCCCCCCCCCCCCGTTGAAGAACCGAATTGCAAAATTCGGAGAAGTGCCCATTTTGAACCATCGCGGCATTTCGGTCCCCGCCTTGTTTTGAGAAGAGGGAACCCGGGTAATTTGTGCAAATGGAACCAAATTTATTCCCATCCCCTTAGCATCCGCCATCTCCTGCTTTTATTGCTGTTCCTCCGCCACGAGCTGTAATAAGAGCATTCTAGCTTTCTGCTCGCTCCCTGGCGGATGCCAGCTTCGCAGAGCCAACGATGGTACCAGAAACCCACTTTGGGGAGCTTCGAGGAACTGCAGAGAGGGGGACGCTATCGAAGGGCTACTAGCCATAGTAGAGATGTCCTCCAACCACTGCTGGAGACAAGAAATGCCTCAGTTTCCCCGACGTCAGTGGCTTGGGCACAAGAGGGGGAAACTGCTGCCGTTGTGGTCAGGCCCTGCTCGGGGGGGGGGTTCCCTTGGGGGGCGGAGCATCTAGTTGACTGTGAGGACAAGAACCTGGCCTTAGATGGCTCCCCTTTGGCCCGATCCAGCTGCAGAACCCTTCTTGGTTTATTTTGGTTCCGAAATGCGGCAGCTAGACTGGTGACTGGGAGCGGCCGCCGAGACCATGTAACACCGGTCTTGAAAGACCTACATTGGCTCCCAGTACGTTTCCGAGCACAATTCAAAGTGTTGGTGCTGACCTTGAAAGCCCTAAAAACAGGGGTCAGCAGACTTTTTCAGCAGGGGGCCGGTCCACTCTCCCTCAGACCTTCTGGGGAGCCAGACTATATTTTGCAAAAAAAAAAAAAAAAAGAATGAACGAATTCCTATGCCCCACAAATAACCCAGAGATGCATTTTAAATAAAAGGACACATTCTACTCATGTAAAAACATGCTGATTCCCGGACCGTCCACGGGCCAGATTGAGAAGGCGATTGGGACGCATCTGGCCCCCGGGTCTTAGTTTGGGGACCCTGCCCTAAATGGCCTCAGTCCAGTATACCTGAAGGAGCATCTCCACCCCCATCGTTCTGCCTGGAAACTGAGGTCCAGCGCCGAGGGCCTTCTGGCAGTTTCTCTCATTGCGAGAAGCCAAGTTACAGGGAACCAGGCAGAGGGCCTTCTCGGTAGTGGCACCCGCCCTGTGGAACGCCCTCCCATCAGATGTCAAGGAAATAAACACCTGACTTCTGGAAGACATCTGAAGGCAGCCCTGTTTAGAGAAGCTTTTAATGTATAATAGATTATTGTATTTTAATATTCTGTTGGAAGCCGCCCAGAGTGGCTGGGGAAACCCAGCCAGATGGGCGGGGTATAAATAATATATTATTATTATTATTATTATTATTATTATTATTATTATTATTATTATTATTATTAATGGAGCCTCCATGGGCAGGGACAGTCTACCTTTGCCTGGCATAATCCCCCCTCTGGAACGTGAACCCAACAGGCGGCCCTCAGCGTCTTAAAGAACCCAGCCAACGCATCCAACATGGCAAGAGGGTTGCCAGCCACTTTTGAACCCTTTGTCTTCCCATTTCGTTTCATCATTTTTTTGGTTCAGTTTTGATTTTGCATTCTCTCTCTCTCTCTCTCTCTCTCTCTCTCCTTTCTTCTGTCCGTCTGTCCGCCCTCCACCTTCCTCAGCTCCTGCTCATCTTTTCCCTCTTCCAAAGCCTCGTGCGTCAGCTCAAAGACGCCCTCCTCCCCACCGTCATTCTCCAATTCCACCTCCGGCTCATCTCCTTTAAGGGCCTGCTGAGCTTATGTTGGCAGCTGGCTGTCTCCAAAGTAGGAGTGCTGGGTGGGTGGGTGGGTGGAGGAGGTCTGGGGGGAGCGGGAAAGGCAGAGGGATGGAGTGGGGAGCCTGGGAGAAAGACCTGTTTTTTATCTCATATTGGTTGGCCTAGGGCCAAAGGGTCTCGAGACAATGCTGGTGCCATTCGAGACCCCGACAACATGGGGGAGACATGGGCGACCGTTCCCCTATCTAGGAGGCAGCTGACAGCTCGCTCCCACAGGAGGCAGCAACGCTCCCAAACCTATACGGTTTTGAGCAGGCGTCGGCAACATTTTCCGGCCATGGGCTGGATCATTCCCACGGATGATCGGCTGTAGGCTGAACATGCGCAGAAGTGATTTCCGTCGCCACACTGCCCATGTCTGGGGCTCTGGAAATCACTTCTGTGCATGTCCGGAAGCCGAAAATCGCATCTGGGCATGCGCAGAAGCGATTTCCGGCACCACTCAGCAAGTCCCCGCGCCACGCTGTGCTGGTTTCGCGCAGCGCGTGGGGGACTTGCCGAGCGGGCGGCTTGGTGACCAGGCAGCTCATGGGCCGGATAAATGGCCTTTGTGGGCCGCATCCGGCCCATGGGCTGGACGTTGCCGACCTATTGTTTGGAGGGAGTAAATATCTCCAGATAGTCGCAAGGTATCACAAGCGAGGAGAGGATGCTGTTGCGTTCGCTTCTAGCTTTTAGGGTTCCCATTGGGAGGGTGGGGTTGGTTCATCTGGTTGGACTTAGGTGGGCTCAACTCAGCTGCCTCGGGGCTCTTATTACGATTCCTAAATAGAGCATCCATGGACAGAGCCAGTCTACCTTGGAACAACAGTGTGAGAAGGCTGTAGCTTTCTAGGGACTCCCCTTGGGGGGGGCATCTGCTTGGCCACTTATGAGGACAGGAGTCTGACTTGGTGCGCCCCTTTGGGCCCGACAGAACTTCTGCTGCAGGGGTCTCCTTAGGTTAGAATTGTAGAGTTGGAAGGGACCCCCGAAGGTCATTGAATCCAACCCCATCTCGGCTCAAGCATCGGGGTCAGGTGGCCACCCAAGGAAGGACGTTCTCGAGGTTGTCCATTCCCTGACCAGCCTCCTTCTTCTCACGTCCCTCCCACCAGATGCTGGCCACTCTCCTCATCACCCGCCAGTTCCTGCAGAACGTCAAGGAGGTATCCCAGCCACACCTGTACAGCAAGTTCAAGCGCGGGGATCTGAGCGCGCAGAACTTCCGGGAGGCGGCCCGGACTCTGCTTCGCCTGCTGGTCCAGAAGTGCGCCCCGGCCAGGCCACGTGGAGCCTACCACCGGGGCCCCCGGCACGGCGGGGATCCCCCAGCCGGCCACGGCCCGGAGGCGGCTGAGGGTCCCGAGGGGGCTCCCCGCGGGGAGAAGAAATGCCTCAACGGCGGGTGCGGGGTCCCCGAGGAAGAGGACGAGGAGAGGAAGGACTCCGACTCGGAGGACGAGAGCATCATTGACTGCGGGCTGAAGCTGAAGAAGGTGAGCTTCATCGAGAAGGCCGACCGGAAGGCTGGCGAGCCAGGTATGGAGGAAGGGGCCAGCTTCCTAGAGGAAGGCAGCCCCACCATGGTGGAGAAAGGCATGGACCCGGCCTCCGTCTTCGAGCTGTGTGAGGACGACGACGAGAGCGACGGGGCCTCCGGGAGCCCCCTCCGGGGACCGCCGGAAGCCAAGGAGCCGGCCGTGACCATGAGGGCCCGGAGGCCTCGGGGGGCCAGGAACCCCCCGGAAGAGGGCGAGGAAGGTGAGGAGGGAGAGGAAGGGAGGAAGCCCAGCAGGAGCTCCTGGATCGACCCGCCGGAGGAGGTCTTCGCCGCCCAGCTGGCCCAGGCTGAGGTGGAGAGTTGCATGAAGAAATACGAGGTGAGGGAGCCGGCATTCGGGGCAGCGCAGAGGAGGAGGAAAGGAAGGCACATCCGGGTGAAGGGGGTGGACAGGGAAGTGGCTGGGGACCTCAGGGGTGAACGAGAGATAATAACCAAAGGTTGTTAGGCGTGGAGTATCCTCTCCTCCCCCAGTGGCCTCAGAAGGGGGCCGGTCCATTGTCCCTCAGACCTTGTGGGGGGGCCGGACTATATTTTTTTGGGGGGGGCATGAACACATTCCTATGCCCCACAGATAACCCAGAGATGCATTTTAAATAAAAGGATACATTCTACTCATGTAAAAACACGCTGATTCCCAGGCCGTCCACGGGCTGGATTGAGAAGGCGATTGGGCCGCATCCGGCCCCCGGGCCTTAGTTTGCCTACCTGTGGGCAAGAAGAACAAAGAGTTCGTATTTTACGGATTTTTTTATTCAGTCATCTGGTTGCAAGACAAAAGATCCATGTCTCCATGCATAGGAGACGTGACTACTCTGAGTCAGAAGAAGAGGGACGGAAGTCTCCCACAACATCCTGGGAACCTACAGGAAGTCGCAGGAAACACATCGTTTTGCATTCTCTGTTCTTGAATGCAAAGGGACTGGCGAGCCCTTGGATTAGGAGCGTCTCCCAGACTCTCCAGGAAGGTCTCTGCTGTATGCTCCCTAACTTCCCCCTCCTCCTCCACTATCTCATAACTAGGCAATTCCTCATTCGGCTGTACATCATCCCTGTCTCCCTCTCCTCCTGAAATGGCTGGGGACAGGGAGGGAGAAACTTCCCACCTCCGCCTCCTCTTCTGAGACAGTCAGATCGAGGGCTCCTTTCCCATTCCTCCTGTTCAGTCCAATTCCTGACAATTGTATACCTGAAGGAGCGTCTTATACCTGAAGGAGCATCTCCACCCCCATCGTTCATCCCGGGCACTGAGGTCCAGCTCCACTCCGAGGGCCTTCTAGCAATTCCCTCCCTGCGAGAAGCGAGGTTACAGGGAACCAGGCAGAGGGCCTTCTCGGTGGTGGCGCCCTGCCATCAGATGTCAAGGAAATAAACAACTATCTGACTTTTAGAAGACATCTGAAGGCAGCCCTGTTTAGAGAAGTGTTCAATGTCTGAAGTTTAATCTTTTTTAAAAAATTATTATTATCGTTAATTCTGTTGGGAGCCTCCCAGTGGATGAGGCCGCTTGAAACGAAGGATTAATCATCAAAGTAATAACATTATTGTTATTCTCTCTTGCACACAAATCCCACCCCCCTCTTATACACACATATACCTTTTCTCTTTCTCCCCCGCCCTATGCTACCCCCTCCTCTGATCCAGGACACTTTCCAAGACTACCAGGAGATGTTCATCCAGTTTGGCTATGTTGTCCTCTTCTCGTCTGCCTTCCCTCTGGCCGCCACGTGCGCCCTGATCAATAACATCATCGAGATCCGGAGCGATGCCTTCAAGCTCTGCACTGGCCTCCAACGCCCCTTTGGCCAGCGGGTGGAAAGCATCGGGGAGTGGCAGGTAAGGTAGATGGCTTCTAGACCTGGAGGCTCGATTTAGCTGTCATAGCCATCCTTTAACTCCCTGTGACTTCGCATTCACCTGTCGAACTCAAGGCTGAGTCCTGAGGCAGCAGTTTCTGTAAATTTATTCTTCTTCCAGGGAGCAAGTTTTTCTTTCCGTCTGTCCCAAATCTCCGGGCAAGTCCATTACAATGGATGACCCGGAATTCCAGTATTGTGATCTCTCTCTCTTTCTCTGTCCACTTTCTCCACACTGGCCATTGTTTTATAAAACCATTTTTTCTAAAAGAGGTGAATTGCTTGGAATTCATGCTTTAACTTCTCCCCGATACTGCTCACTGGCCTCATCCCAGTATACCTGAAGGAGCGTCTCCATCCCCATCGTCCAGCCTGGACAACTCTGAGGACCTTCTGGTGGTTCCCTCCCTGCGAGAAGTAAGATTACAGGGAACCAGGCAGAGGGCCTTCTTGGTGGTGGCACCCGCCCTGTGGAACGCCCTCCCATCAGATGTCAAGGGAATAAACAACTATCTGACTTTTAGAAGACATCTGAAGGCAGCCCTGTTTAGGGAAGTTTTTAGTGTTTGATGTTTTGTCGTGTTTTTAATATTCTGTTGGGAGCCGCCCAGAGTGGCTCGGGAGGCCAAATTAAAATAATAAAAATAAAAATCCCCACAAACAAAACAGTCCCTGGTTTCAGGTTTAGAACGCTTACAAAGCCATACCACAAAAGGAAAACGGGTTGGCTGGGAGGAGGAAATCAGCAATCTCAGCAGCAAGTTCTTATCTATGAAGCTGTTCTGGTAACCAGCTGGGGTGCTGTGAAAAATTGCTAGTCTCTTTTAGAAAAATGTCCTTCTCCCCCCCCCCCCCCTGCAGAAGGTGATGGAAGCCATGGGTGTCCTAGCCATTGTGGTGAACTGCTACTTGATTGGTCAGTGTGGGCAATTGCAACGCCTCTTTCCCTGGCTCAGCCCAGAGGGGGCCATCATATCGGTGGTGGTGCTGGAGGTAAGGCCCTTTTCTGCTGCACACACACATACCCAACTCTGTTCTCCTCCTTCGGACCGTGATCCCAACCTGAAATACCCGCCTTCCGTAACAGAAAACTCCCAGGTCCACCCACTAAGATCTGCCTTTCTGCCTGGGCTCCATTTGAGCCAGAACGCCAAAGTCTTGGTTTTGTGCTAACCGTGGTTTGCTGAGCAAACCACGGGTCGAGCAAAGAAGCCAACCGTTTGCTTCTTGCGCGGCTCTTGCCTTTGCACCCCAGCTCACGAGTGTCATGGGTGGGATTGCCGAACAAACGACCATTCAGTGAGGCCGCCGGGTTTTGACATGGCAGCAAACCATGGTTCTAAAAAGCCATGGTTTGTAAGATTCTGGCAAACCATGGTTTCGCATGGGGAGGTGTTGGAAGGCCAGACCATAACAACAATGGTGTTGTCCTGTGCCCAGGGAGCTGGAAGTGTCAGCGCCTCTCACCCCACTGCTTTCTCCCCATAGCATTTTGCCCTCCTGCTTAAGTATGTCATCCAAGTGGCCATCCCGGACATCCCTGGCTGGGTGGCGGAGGAAATGGCAAAACTCGAGTACCAGCGGCGAGAGGCTTTTAAGGTGAGTCTGGCCCGGTCACACGCAGTTACTCAGGAAAAGGCTCTGTTGACCCCAGGGATGGCTTTGAATGTGCTGCAGGCCTACCTTACAAGGTCAGCATAAGGGTAAACTCAGAATCCTGACAAGACAGAAGTACTGTTTGGGGTGGGGGTGGAGGACTCCCTGGTCCTGAATGGGGTAACTGTGCCCCTGAAGGACCAGGTGTGCAGCCTAGGAGTCATTTTGGACCCACAGCTGTCCATTGAAGCACAGGTCAATTCTATGTCCAGTGCAGATGTCTCCCAGCTCCATCTGGTACGCAGGATGAGACCCTACCTGCCTGTGGACTGTCGGCCCAGAGTGGTGCATGCTCTGGTTATCTCCCGCTTGGACTACTGCAGTGCAGTCTCTGTGGGGCTACCTTTGAAGGTGACCCAGAAACTACAACTAATCCAGAATGTGGCAACTAGACTGGGGACTGGGAGTGGAGACCATATAACACCAGTCCTGAAAGACCTACGTTGGCTCCCAGGACGTTTCTGGGCACAATTCAAAGGGTTGGTGCTGACCTTTAAAGCCCTAAACGGCCCAGTATACCTGAAGGAGCGTCTCCACCCCCATCCTTCTGCCCGGACATTGAGGTCCAGCTCAGAGGACCTTCTGGCGGTTCCCTCCCTGTGAGAAGTAAGATTACAGGGAACCAGGCAGAGGGCCTTCTTGGTGGTGGTGGTGGTGGCCACCCTGTGGAATGCCCTCCCATCAGATGTCAAGGAAATAAACAACTATCTGACTTCTAGAAGACATCTGAAGGCAGCCCTGTTTAGGGAAGGTTTTAATGTTTGACGTTTTAACATGGTTTTTAATATTCTGTTGGGAGCCGCCCAGAGTGGCTGTTTTCGTTTGGACCCTATCAGTGAGTCTTGTTGTCTGGGCAACCCAGGACCTCCAGAAACACGGCCCAGGCTTACGCCCCAGGAAGAGGGTCCCAGGCATCAACATCTCTAGATGGTGATGTCCGGCTCCATCCTGCCACCTAGGCATCTTCACTTGGTCGCAAGTGGTCAAAAGCCAGGTGCAAAATGCGCCTGGCGCCTGGCTAATTTCGAACACTGCAGAGGAAGCCTGAGCAGGAAGGGGAGGGAGAGAGAGGAGTACCAGAAACATTACTCTGTGGTTTTCCTTCCGCAGAAACACGAGCGGCAGGCCCAGCACCACTTCCAGCAGCAGCAGCGCCGCAAGCGAGAGGAGGAGGAACGCCAGCGCCACGCCGAATACCACGCCCGCAAGGAACGGGAGAGTGGGCGGGAGGAGGGCAAGTCAGACGGAGGGGGCCCCGAGGCCAGCCACGAGAAGAGCCAGCCCAAAGGGAAGGGCCCGGGGGGCTCGGGCCATGGCTCAGAGAAGCCCAAAAGGCCCAGCTCCCTCCTGGCCACCAACAACGTCATGAAACTGAAGCAAATCATCCCTTTGCAGGGGAAGTTCCTGTCCGGGGGTGCGGGGGGCGGCAGCGGCACATCGGGGGCCCGCTCCCCGCAGTCCCCCACCAGCACCGACAACAAACTGCCTGGCTTCCTCAGCTTCAAGTTCCTCAAATCCCCAGAGACCAAGCGGGAGGCCAGCACCGAGAAGGTCCAGTCGCCCACCAAGCCTTTCAACCCGAGCAAACTGTTCAACTTCAGCAAGTCGGAAGGGGGCAACGGGGCAGCCCCTCTTTCGCAGCAGCCGCGGCCTGGGACCTCGTCGGACGAGAA
This sequence comes from Zootoca vivipara, assembly GCF_965207765.1. Taxonomy (NCBI): domain Eukaryota; kingdom Metazoa; phylum Chordata; class Lepidosauria; order Squamata; family Lacertidae; genus Zootoca; species Zootoca vivipara. The sequence goes on along the minus strand of NC_142589.1, from coordinate 90,970,738 downwards.
ACCGGCAGCTCAGAGATCGCACCTCAATGGGCTGGTGGACGATGAGGCAGACGAGGAACTGGAAATCCGAACGGTGGTGGAGGAAGAGGGTCCGGGCCACAAACTCTAACCGTCCCCCCCACCTCCGGGCGAGGGCTGGGGAGAGAGAGAGGGAGAGGGCAGAGCGAGAGAGAAAGGACGAATTGGGTCGCTGGTGGTTCTTCAAGCAGATTTGGGGCAGGCGAGGTCTTCAAACGTGCCCACCATTTGGCCATGGTGGTGGCACTTGGGGGAGTGGGGGAGATTCAATTTGGCAGCTTGCTGAGGCCGCGGCCTGAAAAGGAGAGGGGATAAGTTGCCCCTCCCCAAAATATCTCTGATGTTCCTGATGAGACAAGTTCGGCACCCGGTTTGGGCCGCAGCTGGCGGCCGACACTTTTGAGGCACGGTCTACGTCAGGAACACCAGAGGCAGAAGAACCTCAAAAAATTGATGGGGTGTCCGCAGATTTTTTGGGGTGCGGCACATCAGTTCCCTTCTGCCCTTATCAGAGCTGTTCCTGCAGTCTCTCTGAAAGGCTTCCTGGTGCATTTTGGAGGAGATGACCCCATTCCACCACGCCCCTCTGTGGGCAAAAAGCTGTGGGGTCTCAACCAACCCCCTCTTTTAGTGTAGGGTGGGGACCCCACAAATGGTGAGTTTCGGGGGAATTCTATGGGGAGAACAAGGTCTGCCTTGACTCTCAAGAGTCCTGTCGGATTGTGCCAGGGCAGGAATCCCCTCCTTCCAGGTAACCCACCCCCCTTTGTGTTTTGAGGGGCTGTGGAGCCCTCACTTCTTAGTCTTGCAGCTTCTCTACTTCCTACCTGAAGCAGATTTAGACAGGATGGAAAACCTTAGCTCAAATTTGCTCCTCAAATCCCTCTGCTCAACATGAGGTATGATGGCAACGCTATCTCTCGGGTCTGTGTTTCCTTCCCCCACCTCCCTCCTAACAGCAAAAAGTATATTATATTTGGCAAAGTAAATCACTGCCTTAAAACGGAGGTGTTGCTCTAAGTACCTCCCCTCAAAGGTTGCGTGTGAAAATCTGGAAGGAGGCCGCCTTCGGAGCAAAATCGTAGCGTCAGCTTTGCCTCACGTTGCATTAGCCAAATTTTATTCCGATGATTTCCGAACAGGATGTGTGCAAAACCAGCCATGTCACTAGTCCTCATCATAAACGCTTGTGGGATCTTGAATTAGAGACGAATAATCTCCTATTTAGGGACGCGGGTGGCGCTGTGGTCTGAACCACTGATCCTAGGGTTTGCTGATCAGAAGGTCGGGAGTTCGAATCCTCCCCACGACGGGGTGAGCTCCCGTTGCTCGGTCCCTGCTCCTGCCCACCTAGCAGTTCAAAAGCACATCAAAGTGCAAGTAGATAAATAGGTGCTGCTCCAGCGGGAAGGTAAACGGCATTTCCATGCACTGCTCTGGTTCGCCAGAAGCGGCTTAGTCCTGCTGGCCACATGACCATTTACTGGCTCCCTCGGCCAAGAACGTGAGATGAACATCGCAACCCCAGAGTCATCCGCAACTGGAACTAACGTTCAGGGGTCCCTTTACCTTTACCTAATCTCCTATTTGCCTCTCACCTCTCCCCGCCGGTAAAATCTGCCCAGGAAAACAGAACAAGCCCCCGCCCCTCCCTTTCTGCTTGAAGAACAGAGGTGAAATTTGAAGTACCAGGAAGCGGTTGGGAGCAGATGAGACACTGTTTTGAGCCAACATCCATGCATGGTCAACATATCTTGCACTAAACAAAATGAAAACAAGGGTTTTTTGGTTTTTTTGCTTTTGCTTTTTGCTTTTCCTGACGGTGCTTGTAAAAAAGCAGACTGGTGGGGGGGGGCAAGAAGGGATGGTTCTGGAAAATCCATGATTTTTTTAAATAAAAAAGTAATTTTCAGTGGCAGGGAAAACAAAGGCTGAGGAGCCATCGCCTCGCCTTCGTAACATGTGAAAGAGACTGGGGCGTTCTTTTTTGTTTTTTTAAAGACAAAATTCTTGCAATAAGGACTTCAGTCTGCAGTATCTGTGCCAAGGATGGAATTTACCCCACTGCCGCCGCCCCTTTTCTTAATTTGCTGTTTGAATAGGATAGAGGCAGGGAGAGTTTAGGCCAGATTTGGGGGAGGGGGGGAGGGAAATTCACAATTAATTACAGGTATTCTGCCGTTTTTAATTTGGGGCAAGCTGGGAAATCGGTCACCGTAGCTTAGAGAGGTAGTCACCGGTAGAACTTTTAGCCTTTTGGGGCAACGAGCCCCCCCTTCTTTTCCCACAGTCGCGAAACTCTTTCGCAGGGGTCCTACGGAGGAAAAGCCCCAAACCCTTTTGGCCCCACAGCAGCTGCTTAGAGAGTACACGGTTCTCTCCTGCGAGGCCCTGCTCCGGTTGTTTTGAAATCGCATCTTTACCGCCACACGCACCGATTCCCAGCTTGCGAAATGCTGCGGTTAGGGGCCACCTTTCCCTCCCGCCCGTTGTGGCCCCCAGATGGATTACGCCGCAAGCCAAGAGACAGAATCTCAGGTCAGATCCCGAGGAAACGGCAACTTTTGTCTTCTTCTTTTCCCCGTTCGCCACCTGACTTACGGGGAGGGTCGCTTTGCAGAAAGAAAAAATTAAGGGAAAGAAATCGCCCCGCTCTCCAAATCTCTAGCTGCATTTCCCACGACTTTATTGGATTTGACACACACCATTGGCCACTAGTGCAATTCCCACCCCCCGCTAAAAAGCCATTGAAACCAGCCATGTGCTGCGAGGAACTTAAGGACACGGCGGCCGCTTCCGTCGCCAACCCTTTGGGGTGGCCAGGCACGGAAGAGCAGTAGCCACGTCTACAACTGCGAGCAAAAAGATCAGTCGTGGCCGACATTTCCTCCCGGCGAAAGAATGGACTGCATTTGCTTATATCGTTCTTCCACGGCGGATGCGCTTATGTTATTATTATCTTTTGCAACGGGCTTTTTTCCTCTTTTCGGTAACAGCAATAATGCGATGTTGGCAGGTGGGGATGGGTGACGAAGAACCTTGCCGATTCTGCGTCAGCGCGAGAAAAGGCTGGGAGGTTGACCCGGTCCTTGGGGGGGGGACGCACGGGGTTCTTGACACCCCCTGCCAAGGCAGTGGGACGAGGGTCCAGCTACGAGTCGAGGAAGGGTCCATTCGCCAGGTGGATTGCAGGCACCTTAACCCCATCCTTGCGCCCCCCCCCCCGAGAGCAGGACACAATTTAGCCAAAGTGGACGAGCTCTTAACCCACTGTAGAAAAAGAGGTTATTGCAACAGGTTATAGACGCTGCCTTCTCATTGCCTTTATCGTGGAAGGTGCTTCGACGGTGGCCCACTAATTCATCGACCTTCATGATGTCAGCCTACCAAAGCTTCAAACCCGGCCCGGGGGGGGGGGGATTTGGTGAAATGCCTCTCGGATGCAACAGGGATCCTTGACGGTAACAGGGAGGTGGTAATGAGAATGCAGAGTTCGTAGACCCTCCTACCAACCCAACAGCCCCCCGACCCATGGCTAAGCCCGAACACCGATTCCTGCGAGCAATTTATACAAGCACCTGTTTAAATGTCTTACTCTTCCAAGCAATGAACTGTCCGGAAGAAGTTTGTGGTTGTCGTCGGAGGGGGACAGGAAAAAGGGGAGTCCTACTAATATTATTTATTAACTTGCTGCGTTTTAATTTATTTTTGGTGTCTCGGACAAAGGAAGGAAACAAAACAAAAAAAGCGCGTGGGGGCGGGTTTTCAATTTCTTTTAAGTTATTTTTTTTGTCATATTTTTGTAATATCAGCAGAAATGCAATAAAAAAGATATATTTCAACAAGAGGGGAGCAAGACCCCGGGGAGGAATTATTGCACGCACCTCGCAAACGATCCCTTCCCCGTAGCTAGAAGATACACAGGCTCCCTTCTCCCAAACTCTTGGATTTGAAAGCAGTTTTAAGAATCAAATGGGGGTTGGGGTGGGGTGTCTCGATTTGAAACAAACAGCCCAAGCCCAACTTTTTATCATGTTTTTTCGCAGCCATTTCACACATGCAATGACTCAACAGCAAATGGCAAGCAATCGAGCTCATCTTTATTTCATATATGTATTTTAAGTACAGGTGAAACTCGGAAAATTAGAATATCGTCGAAAAATGCATTAATTTCAGTAATGCAACTTATTATTATTGTTTTTTACAAATGCTTTCTTTTGGAAATTCCACAGTAGTAAAACAAATATTTACAATCATACCATAATAAACATCGCTATTACATTTCATCAATTACATTCCATTTATAATTGACCCGCCTAACGACAAATAATTACAATTACAACCAATAAAGGCTTGACATATCTTGCTTTGCATGTCATGCATCTATCTCATATATTGGTTTCACCTTTTAAGTTGCGTTACTGAAATAAATGCACTTTTCGACGATATTCTAATTTTCCGAGTTTCACCCGTATCGCGACGTATGCGTTTGCGCTATACCAAAATCACAATTGTGGGGGAAACCGTGAAGCCAGCCAACACCTCGACATAGCTCCATCCTTTTACAGTGGTACCTTGGTTCTCAAACTTAACCAGAAGTTCCTTCCAAAACACAAGCGTTCCGAAACCAAGGCGCGCTTTCCCATAGAAAGTAATGAAAAAATGGATTAATCCGTTCCAGACTTTTAAAAACAACCCCTAAAATGGCAATTTAAAGAGACCATTGATCCATAAAATGAAAGCAATAATAATGTACTGTACTATAAAATAAATAGTATAGATGATGATAAAAATTAAAAAATAAATATATTTCTTACTTGCACTGATGATAGTCATTGTTTAGATGAGGGGCATTTATCCATTTCCGCAATCACACAATCAGTCAGTAGCTGAACTGGGTTCCACAGTGTTACAAAAAGAAATGAACCGAAAAAGCCTCAAAAACAAAAAACGCAAAAGAAGTAGCAAAAACAAAAGTGCCAAACTTAATGCGTTCCGGAAGTCCGTTTGACTTCCAAAATGTTCAAAAACCAAGACACAACTTCTGATTGGTGTAGGGGCCCCGGAAACAATAGCTGAGAGTAGCATCGGACGCCCGGCTTCCGAAAAACGTTCGAAAACTGGAAGATTGACTTCTGGGTTTTCGGTGTTTGGAAACCAAGCCGTTTGAGTGCCAAGGTACCACTGTACCAGACATTGGGATATATTGGTATATCGTGACATTTAGCTGGTGACGTAGCACAAAGTCGAAAACCGGGTATCGCCCAGCCCTACTCCACATGGCCTCCTCTTTCCCGCATGACCTCTAAATCTAAGTCCCGGGGGGGGGGGTTTCCCAACCTGGAGAAGATTTATGGGGTGCCTGGGAGGAAAAGTCCCATTGCACAGCTAAAAGTCTAGCGGAACTGTTGGGTTAGATTCCATGGCTGTGGTTCCTGCACTCCAGGAGGGCCCTTGGGGGTCCCATGCAACTCTGTATGATACAGCAACCGTTGAAAAGGACGGCTTTTACTTAACTCGGGTCTGTTCAGTTCAACGGGTTTGCTGCTAAATCGGGAGTCAACCCGGCAGAGCTCACGGCGCAAAACCCCAAAATAAACCCAGCCAAAGCGGTGAGAAAGATCCTTCTTTATTCTACTGCAGAAGTTGCACAGAACTGGTCCATTCATAGAGTGATCTGAGAGAGAGAGATGCGGGGGGCAGGGGATGGAGGGAGAAAGGGGTCGGTGGCAAGCAGACATGTTTTCCTTTCCTCTTTACAATCTACGGCTGACATGCTAACGAAACTCCCCAGAACAGAAAGATGGGTGTTTTTTTTTAACAAAAATGAAACCAATACAGCAGTTATCAGCTAAAGAGGACACAACATGTCTGTTGAAGAGTATCCATCAAAGAAGGACCGTCAAGGTTTTTTATTTTATTTAAAAAAAATCTTTTTCAGAAAACGAAAACATCAAAATGAAGGGGAGAGGGAGGTCAGAATATGGCCTCCTCATCTCAGATCACACTTAGATTAGGAGGTGCAAAGGAAGAATTTGAACCCCCCCCTCTTTTATGCACACCAGTAATTGTACAGATGGAAAGTCTGATTCCACAAAAAAAGTCGGGGGGGGGGTTCAGCATGAGCTCGGATACAGTTCACGTTAGTACAAAGATATTGGGGTTTCTTTTGGAGGGGAGAGAGATTAGCCGCAAAAGTGTATTGGGGGGGTGCGTCCTTTTTTTTGCCTTTTCCCCCCAAACAAAAAAGGAATCGATCACAGTTCAAACATCATTTTGTTTTCCCGACTTGTTCCAACCGGGGGGGGGGGGCGGAGGGAGGGAGGGGGGAGAGCGAGAGAGCGCATAAATAATAATGGAGGAAAAAAATGGAAGAAGAGACACCTCTCTCTCGCTCCCCCGCCCCCTGGACACCCCCCCCCCCCGGCCATGCCTCTTTCACCCCTGCTGCTTTCTCCAACACACACACAAATTAAACAGAAATAAATACATTGGCTGCTACAAGTCTGAAGTGGCTGCATAGTGAAGGGTGGACCAGGAGAAGGAAAAAAGGCAACCTGCTCATGGAAATGTGTGTGTTGGTGTGAATACGTTGTCGACAGACACTCCCCCCACACCACCAAAAAAAAACCACACAGGAAGCCCCTGTATATTTTAACACAGAAGACAAGCAAAAAAAAAAAAAAGAGTTTGTTTTAGTTTTTAAGTGTCCTCATTCATATCCTGGCTGTCCGTCCGGGCGATTTTTCGGGGTGGGGCTGAATTCTCGCCTTCTATTTCCACCTGTTCGGGGTCTCTTTTCTTCGCTGCATTCTAATGGGAGCAAGCAGAGGAGAGAGATGGAAGGTGGGTGAGAGAAACCAGGGAGGGCGGGTGAGATTTATCGCTGTTCGGGTTCGGAGTGATCCATACGCAACTTTTCGTCCCCGAAGGAAAGGAATGAGGCAATTCCCCCACAAGCACGAATGGCAAAGCGGCCGTAAAACTTGGGAAGTTACAATGGTCAAAGCGCTTATTTTCAGGGGGGAGGCAGGTGCCTCCAACGTCTTTAGGGGTCAACCCAAAGAAATGAACCAGGAGGGGGCCGTTTGCTTCGACAGGCGGCAAACGTTACAGGCAGACCCACCGAAATGAATGGACACAATAGACTGTAGGTCTGTTGGTTTCAGTGGGTCTACTCTGGGTGTAACACAGCTGGATACAATTTCAAAGGGTTGTGTGTGTGTTTGGGGGCTTAGGTGCATAATTCATGATTATTATCATCATTTTTTTTTTTACGGAGAGCTTTCCAGAGCACTTTGCAATATAACAATTAAAATGTTTATATATACAGTCGGACCTTGGATCCCGAACACCTTCTGAGTCAAACGTTTTGGCTCCCAAACGCAGCAAACCTGGAAGTGAGTGTTCCGGTTTTTTAACGTTTTTCGGAAGCCGAACATCCGACGGGGCTTCCGATTGGCTGCAGGAGCTTCCTGCAGCCAATCAGAAGCCGCGCCTTGCTTTTCAAATGTTTTCAGAAGTCGAATGGCTTTTTGGAACGGATTCCGTTTGACTTCTGAGGTACCACTGTATATATATATATATAAAATCAATCGCTTTTAAAACAACAGTATGTACAAAAAGAATTGTAATATAAAGAGAGCAGAGAAAACGACAGCCCACATATAGAAATCAATTCAGAACCAACAGGAATAAAGCTCTCATAAGGCTTATGGAAAGAAGGGCAGCTTTAGCAAGAGCCCCAAACAGAACAGATGTGGTCCCGGAGCATAAGGCCAGGGGGTTGTAAAGGTAGGCAGCTGCCAGCATTCGAAAAGAGGCTCTGTAGCCTTTTCCTACCACCCACCTTGCAGGGGACATGAAAGAAACTTTGAAGGCCTCCCTCCCTTGCCGGGAGATGCTTTTGAAATTGGACAAGATTGTGCAAATTGCTAGCAGAGCACGTTCCATACCTTTTTGTCCCACTGCTGATGTAGGTAACGCAAAAGTATGTTCGTCTTTTCTGTTACTATAACTGTTGGAAGAGAGAGCCGGGGGGGGGGGGGGAGAGAGAGAAAGGATATTATCACAATAAGTTAAAGATTTCTTTGTTTTAAATGGCCATATAGTTTTGCACATCTCTTGGGAAGGCAGGTGAACTAGTGCCAGTGTACTGGAAGAAGCAAAGATCACCAGCGTTGAAGCAATGAGTCTTCAACATCAACTTCGTTGGACTGGTCATGTTGTTCGAATGCCTGATTATCGTCTTCCAAAGCAACTCCTCTATTCCGAACTTAAAAATGGTAAGGGTAATGATGGTGGAAAACAAAATAGGCTTAAAGACTCTCTCAAGGCAAATTTTAAAATAAAATGCAGTATAAACACTGACAATTGGGGAACACTGGCCTGTGAGCGCTCCAATTGGAGAACAGCCTTTACCAAAGGTGTCATGGGTGTTTGAAGACACTCGAACTCAGGATGAAAGGGAGAAACGAGCTAAGAGGAAGGCACGCTTGGCAAACTCTCACTGTGATCAACTCCTGCCCGGAAACCTATGTCCCCACTGTGGAAGGACGTGTGGATCCAGAATTGGCCTCCACAGTCACTTACGGACTCACTGTCAAAACTGTGTTCATGGAAGACAACCTTACTTGGCTATGAGGGATCGCCAAAGAAGAAGATATGGGGAGGGGTGTGCAGTTTTTTAAATCTATCTATAAAGACATTTATATATGCTGCTATTATTCACAATCTGCTTGCGACAATAAACCACATTTAAAAAAGCCATGCAGACAGTTAAGGTCAGGTAACTATTGCGGAAAGATATTCTTTGCTGCCTGCATAAGGCTAACCAAAATGGAAAGTTTACAGCAGGTGCTGGCTGAGAAGCTGCCCCCCAGACCTTGAGTGGCAGAGAGTTCCATAGTGGACCAACGATGCTAAAGGCTCAATTTCTTATAGCCAAGTGAGCCTCACCTGCTCGGGGGAAACGACCGGCGGCATTTCTGCTGGTGATCTCAGGTGATGGAGCGGCGAGGCAAGGACTCGCAGCCTTCTCAAGATTTCCCAAAACCCCCTGCAAAAACTGCATTGCCGCATTCTCTTTTACACTGCCTGTGTCCCTGCAGAAGTTCCTGGACCCCATCTCTCAGCAACCCCGGCGGCCAGCATGACCAATGGTCAAGGGCGATGGTGGGAGAGGGGAGCCTGGCAAGTTCCGGAGGGCCACAGATATTTCCCAAGTGGAGAGCTCAAGAAAAGAGGAGGAGAGAAAGCCAGTGCTTACTTTGTTCTGACGGATATTCCCGCGTAGGGAGATATACTGATGGCCTTCTGTTCTGTAAATTGAAAAAGGAGAGAGAGAATGAGATTTTGTTGCATGAGAGAGAGATTTGCAGTTCAACCATCATCTTGCCGATTGCCCACATGGTCCCTGTAACTTGGTTCTTCTTGAAGTTACTTGTCTACACGGGTAAAAATAAAACTACAAGGAAACCTCTGCTCGCAAAGAGCTTAGAGATTAAAAAATAAAAGGTCCCTGGGGTGACTGTGCCCCTGAAGGACCAGGTGCGCAGCCTGGGAGTCATTTTGGACTCACAGCTGTCCATGGAGGCGCAGGTCAATTCTGTGTCCAGGGCAGCTGTTTATCAGCTCCATCTGGTACGCAGGCTGAGACCCTACCTGCTCACAGACCGTCTCGCCAGAGTGGTGCATGCTCTGGTTATCTCCTGCTTGGACTACTGCCATGCGCTCTACGTGGGGCTACCTTTGAAGGTGACCCAGAAACTACAACTAATCTAGAATGTCGCAGCTAGACTGGTGACTGGGAGCGGCCGCCGAGACCATATAACACCGGTCCTGAAAGCCCTACATTGGCTCCCAGTACGTTTCCGGGCACAATTCAATGTGTCGGTGCTGACCTTGAAAGCCCTAAATTCCCCAGTAGACTGGAGGAGCGTCTCCATCCCCATCGTCCAGCCTGGACACTGAGGTCCAGCTCTGAGGGCCTTCTGGTGGTTCCCTCCCTGCGAGAAGTGAGGTTACAGGGAACCAGGCAGAGGGCCTTCTCGGTGATGGTGCCTGCCCTGTGGAACACCCTCCCATCAGATGTCAAGGAAATAAACAACTATCTGACTTTTAGAAGACATCTGAAGGCAGCCCTTCAATTTTTAATGTCTGACATTTTATCATGTTTTTAATATTCTGTTGGGAGCCACCCAGAGTGGGTGGGGAAACTCAGCCAGGTGGGTGGGGCAATAATAATAATAATAATAATAATAATAATAATAATAATAATAATAATATCATTGTTATTATTCTAAGTCCAAAGATCCCAAAATCAAGGCTGTAACCAAGCTCTAGTTAGGGAAGACCTAACTTGAAATCGACAGGCCCAAGTTAGCCACACTCCTTAATTCCAATAGGTTTACTCCTGAATATGGCTAGTGCAGGATACGATCCTCACGTTGCTATTATTGCTTTAGTTTGCCTTCTCCTTTCTCCAAAGGAGCCTCGTTGCATGACAGCAAAAAAAAAAAAGCAGGAAAAGAAAACCAGGACAGACTTGTTTCAAAACGTCAGCAATCCAAATAAGTTAGTTGTTCAATATCACGAGCATTACAACATTTTAAATTCATCTTAAGCTACCAGTCGATACCAGCTGTTGAATTTCAGAAATGGTAATTAATGGTTTAATGCGGGTCGATAAATGGGGGAGTAATCCTCACTTAACAATATGGGGAATGTTAACTAACGTACGAGGAGGAGTTAGCAAATGGGGGAAATGGAATGCTAATTAGCGATCACTATGGAATTATAAGCAGCAATAAGGGGTAATTCTGAACACATCTAGGAAGGGGGCAGGAAGTCTTTCCTTTTGGAAACAGTCGTATAAAATGTGTTAGGGATTTGTTAAAAATGTGGAAAGTCGTTAAAAATTAATTGGCAAGAGATAAAAACAGTTGGTTACCATAATTAAAAAATGGGAGTCAGATATGATAAGCAACCAGATATTAACAATAACATAACCAGCGTTACTATCCCAAGTGGTATAAAATTGGACAAATTAATCACATAATTCTGCGAAAGCTGGCAGCAGCTGGGGTTGCATGCTACTAAGTCAGAGCTCAAAAACCACATCTCATGAATCCTTGCAGAATCCTTGCATTGTGTATGCCATCAAATGCCAACAGTGCCCTTCAGCTCTCTATATTGGACAAACAGGCCAAACCCTACGCCAAAGGATAAATGGACTTAAATCTGACATCAGGAACCACAAGACAGAGAAACCAGTAGGAGAACACTTCAATCTCCCAGGACATTCTATACAAGATCTCAAAGCAGCTGTTTTATTACAGAGAAATTTCAGGAACAGACTGGAAAGAGAAGTTGCTGAATTGGAACTCATTACCAAGCTTAAAACCATGGAGCCACCTGGGATGAACAAAGACATTGGATTCTTATCTCATTATGCATGATCAAGCTTTCTTTAGCGCCTCAGCCCTTGCTTTTCCCCCGCAGGACCAATTGCAGTCATCAGCAGTCGTTAACAGCCATCTACAGGTTTACCACTCCCATCAGCCCATCACCCATTCCCACCCACCCCCACCACCCTCTGAATATACATAAGGGTCTGACGCTTCTGTTTCAAGAGTATCTGAGGAAGTATGCATGCACACGAAAGCTCATACCAAAATAAAAACTTAGTTGGTCTTTAAGGTGCTACTGAAGGGTTTTTTTAATCCTTGCAGGAAGGATAGACTGAAGTTTCATCAACACATTTTCTGACGACAGGCTTATTTACTTTGCTTCTGATTTTCAAAGATTTCACCCCACTTTCCCACTAAAAACCACACAGGCCTGTTTCTCCAGGGTGACAGAAGCTTGCAGACAGCTTGAAAGCTGTACTTTTCTAGGATATGTTTCTCCTAGACGCCTTCCTGTAGTCGCTCCTTCTACTAATCCAGCAGGAAAACGCCAGGGTTTTTACCGACAGGGATCACGCCGCTGCTTACAGGCAAGCGGATCTCAAGAGGCTGCAGGTCTGTGCTCTGGGAAAGAGACGGTCTCGCCAAGACTGTAAGCTTTGCAACATGTCTTCCTCGTCAAAGTCCGCAGGCAAACCAGGAAATGCTGGCATCCGATTAGGTTCAATTCAGAGCAGTCCTGACAGTGTTCCACACAAGTGGGGCGAAATAACACTGTGCCATGCTTTTCTCTTTCATAGAATCACAGGATTGTGGAGTTGGAAGGGTCCCCCCAAGGGTCATCTAGTCCAACCCCCTGCAATGCAGGGAATCTCAGCTAAAGCATCCAGGACAGATGGCCATCCAGCCACTGCTTAGAAACCTCCAAGGAAGGAGAGCTGCTCAATGGAGGAATGAAAAAGGGAAGGGAAAATTAAAAGTTTTACCCTTGAAAGCAGAAAGGTCAAAAGTGTGGAGTAACAGGAGAATGCTTCTACCCAGAGATGGAAAGAAGGAGAAGTACCAACAAAAGAAGAATGGCAGGCGAAACGGATGGGGTATGAGGAGATGGCGAAGTTGACGGGGAAGATCAGAAACCAGGAAGATCAAGTATTTCCAAGAGACTGGAGTAAATTCTTAATTTATTTAAAAGACCACTGTAAACAGTTAAAATCATTGGCAGGGATGTAATGACACTTGTAATGTGGAACTAACTATGGACATATAACAGATGGATGGCGGTAAAAGATGCAGACAACCTTTATCTTAAATATGGAATGCATGGAACCCGTCTGAAGGCAGCCCTGTTTAGGGAAGCTTTTAATGTTTAACAGACCATTGTATTTTAGTATTTTGTTGGAAGCCGCCCAGAGTGGCTGGGGATAAATAAATTATTATTATTATTGTGGAGGGAGGGAAGGAGGTCTGAAGGTTCAAAAGAACCTTTTATTTCAATGTTTGAAATGGTCAAAGTTAAAATGTAGAAAATTATGTAAAACCAATAAAAATGATATATATATATATAAAGTGTGGCATAACAGAGATGGAAGAGAAGACCGAAAGCAGTTTTGGAAATTAAAATTTTACGTTTCATCCGTGTCGAGGGAAAATGACTAAGAGCTTTGTAATTGGCGTTTTGACGGATATTAATAAGTTTTACTCAGCTATGGTTCCTTGGGCTCTTTTTCGAAGATGTCTTATATGCAGTCAGACCACTGAGGTCCATGTAGTCTGGTATTGTCTACACCGACTGGCAGCATCTCTCCAGGGTTTCGGACAGGGAATCCTTCCCAGACATACCTAGAGATGCTCAATCTGGAATTTTCTGCAGGCAACGCAGGTAAACCGCTGGATTACGGTCCTTTCTTTAAAAATAAACTAAGATGCTAGTCCTCGTGGTTCTGAATAAACAGCTAATTCCAACAGGAAAACAGGACAGGGCCCAAGTTTCTGCATTCTTAAAATATTAAGCCGATGCACACTCAGTGCACACATAAACATGAAGGCCCAGATGAACTGTGAGGTCAGACTCTTCCCGTAATTTCTGAGAACACGGTTGTAGATTTGAAAGCCATTTGTATCTTGCTGCTTTTTTTTTTTAAAAGGCAACCTGCTTATGATATTCCATTTTTGTTCCCCCCGCCACCCAATTCCTACAGACAGATAGCATAATCCATTAATTTATAATCCATTATTTTGCCTCTGCCTTCACCCAAAAGGAAAGCAGTGCCTAACCTGGTGATAACAGAATAAATGACGTAAGGAGGGAGCTGCAGCTCAAAATAGGAAAGGAGGTGATAAGGAAACACCCAGAGACTTTAAATGATTTCAAGGATCTTGCGGGTGCAAACTCAGAGCCTCTGTCTAGAACCTTTGCAAATTCATGGAAAACAGGTGAGGTTCCTGCAGAGAAATGTTGTCTCTCTTCAAAAACCCAGGAAACTACTGACTTGTTAATACTGTACTGGGAAAGGTATTACTGTAATTCAACAGTCCGTCTGCAAGTGCTTCGAAAAGGATGCTGTGATTACTAAGACGCGGCAAAGGTTTCTCAAAAACAAGTCATGCCAGACAAATCTCTCATATATATATATATATATATATATATAGAGAGAGAGAGAGAGAGAGAGAGAGAGAGAGAGAGAGAGAGAGAGAGTGTGACAAGCTTGGTGGATCAGGGGAATGCTGTGGACATAGTATACAGTATCTTGATTTCAGTAAGGCTTTTGACAAAGTCCGCCATGATATCCTTGCAGAGAAGCTAGTAAAATGTGGGTCGGAAGAGGTAACTGTTAGGTGCTTTTGTAGCCGGTTGACAGACCCAAGCCAAAGAGTGCTCACTAACAGTTCCTTGAAATATCTAAAGTACTACCACACAAACGACAGAGCAAGCTTGTTTTCTGCTGCGTTAGAGGGGAGGACCCAAACCAATGGATTCAAGTTGCAACAAAGGAGATTCCGATTAAACATTAGGAAGAAATTTCTGATGGCAAGAGCTGTTCACCAGTGGAACTGACTCCCTCGGGAGGTGGGGGACTCTAATTCCTCGGGGTTTCTAATCGAAGGTTGGATGGTCAATTGTCATGCATGATTTAGTTGAGATTCCTGCACTGCAGGGGGTTGGACTGGATGACCTACAGGATCCCTTCCAACTTGACAATACTACGATTCTATAAAATCGTGCACAGATGGAGTATCTTAGTGGAAGCTCAATTCTGGGTTCATCCCCCCCCCCCAACCTGAAATAACCAGGACCCTCAACCCTCAAGAAGACTCTCCAAAAGGACCCTGAGTGCCACTCCTTGTTGGATCTCAAGCTAAGAGTAGGTACTCACCGATGCTTTACATACAGAATCTGCGTGGAAACGGCTGAAATTGCTTTTATTGTAGACAGGCAACCCTTTCAGAAAATCAGCCTGGAATTAAGCAAAACAGAAAGGAAAGTGAAACCACAGACAGGCTTTTAAGTAGCAAGCATCTTTTGGGGCGGAGGCTCCCCCTTTGCTTGTCTCTTGCTGGTCTCCCGTTCTCATCAAGCTCCATTCAGTGTGCCACAAACACAGGAAGCTGCCTCACCCTTCGTAGCCATTAAGGACTAGAAACTTGATCACTCACCTCCTGAAAAAACCCTTAATTTTAGCAATGTATTAATAATAATAATAATAATAATAATAATAATAATATGTATGTGTGTGCACGTGTGTTGCCCCTAAAAAGTAAGTTACTAGTCCTCATGGTTCCAAATATAGTCAATTCAAAATTGGAAACTGCCTTATACAAAGCCCTAGACTCAAATTGCCACATCTGCAATCCGCTGGGTAGCTAAGTTGGTTAGAGTGCAGTGCTAAAAACGCCAAGGTTCGATTCCTGTCAGGGATAGCTGCAAATTCTTGCATTGCAAGGGGACTGGACTAGATGGTCTTCAGGGTCCCTTCCAACTCTACGATTCTGTGATTTCTTCTATGATCTAGGCAGGCCCCACCACAACCTATAAACACCCCTAAAACAGGCATTTTGCTGGATCAAAGGTAGCCGTCTCACCCCAAAGCAGAATCCGCTAACCTCTCCCAGAGGCACATTCTTGCTGCCCAAGGGGGATGCACAGAAACCGTCCAGACCAACAAAAAAAGTGTGGCACAACAGTTTGGGGATCAGGCTACAGCCTGGCAGAGACCGGGGTTCAAATCCCCGCTCAGCAACACAAAGCTCACTGAGGCGACTTTGCGGCCAGCTGCTGCCTCTCTCAACCTAGCCTACCTTTCAGGGATGTTGTGAGGTGGAAGCATGGAGAATTGCATAAAACGCCTGGAACGAACCACCCCCCCCCCGCAACAAAGCTTGCTCCCTGACCAAAGCCAACACCCCCATCAGGAAACCTACTCAACGGTCGCCCCGAACCCCCGTGTTCCCCCCATGCCGACAGCAAAGCCTGAACTTTTCCGAGAGCAACCCCCAAAATCAACATTTTCCAGACACCCCACATGCAGGTCAGGGGTCTTCCCTAGTCACCCCAGCCTCACCGATGGATGCTTCTCCTGTCCAGAGGGGAGCCCCCCCCAAGAAATTGCACCTCCAGCCCTATAAGCTCACTAAGACACCCCCTAACCCCCACCCCAGCTTTGTTCACACAACAACCCAACAGGGGTGCTTCTCTCCCCCCCACTGCGCCAGTCGTAAGAAAGCCCCTATCTGATGGAAGGGGGATGGAACTGGAGGGGGGGGGAGAAGCCCCATAAAGCTTTCAAACAGCTCCCCCATTCACTGGAGGGTGGGGGTGGGGGTTGGAGGAATAAACAAGGACCACCCCCATGGCCCCCTCTTTTCTTCATCAGGCTCCCCCCTCCGCCGCCGACCTGAAAGCACACCAGACCCCAGCCTGCCTCCCCACCCCACGGATGAGCCCCCCCCCCCGCTTAGCCCCACGTCGCCACCAGTTCGTAATGCACAGCACCCCCAACCCCACCAGCCTCACTGGACCCCCTTATCCTCTGTGCTGCCCCCTAAAAGCACATCCTCCCCCCCAAAAAAACCGAGATCCAGGCCTCCCCCCTTGCAAGCCTGTGCACAGGACCCCCCCCCCGAAATAATAATAATCACCACCCCCAGGCCCCTTTCCAGAGCCCCCTGCCCCACCTCCCCCAATGGGACCCCCCACCCAATTGAGCCTCCCTTCCCCCCCTCAATGAGCCCCCCTCCGCCCAGCCTCCCAATGAGGCCCCCCCACCCGTCGGGGGGCCTCCTTCCCCCGGGGGAGGGGCCTGCGCGGGGCGGGCGGCCGCCCACCTACCATCTTCGCCCTCCAGGCGCCTCCTCAGCAACTTCTCGCCCCCCTCCGGCCGCCGCCGCCTCCCCGGCCCCCTTCCCACAGTGAGGCCACGCCCTTCGCCGGCGTCTATTGGCTTGCCAGAGGCGGAAGCGGCTCCGCCATTGGTCCGCGCGGCTGCCGCTCCGAAAGCCACGCCCCTCTGCCCTCCCTCGCGCGCGCCGCCCTTTCGCTCTCGCCGCCGCGGAAAAGGGAAGGCGAGTCGGAGGGAAGGCCGGATGTAAGTGGGCGGGGCTTCCGGAAGGGCATGCCGGGAAATGGAGTTTCTCCAAGAGGCCTTGGTTTTAAAGAATGCTGCGGCTGCAAGGGCAAAGGGCGGGAGTCGGCTGGTGGGGCGGGGCTGGAGGAGGCAGCTGCATAAATCACCTTCATATGATATGGGGTGTTAGGGGAGAGGAAGGGAAGTACCTCTCCTGGGGTACTTTGTCCTTCTTTGGTCCCTGCTCTCACCTGCAGCTCCTAGCAGCTGTCAACACGCAACAGCGGCTGCACACCAGGAACAGGCGAGGGGAGCTGATGGGTCTCAAACCCTGGGTGAGCTAGGGGCTTCCCCTGCATGCGAAGACAGACTCCAGCAAGCAGAGACCAAGAGTGGGTCCAACGGTCAAGCAGGCAGTTTCTGCCCATGCTACTAGAGGGAATTGAGGGGCTGGAGGGGCTCGTCCACCTGGGAAGGGAGCTCATCAGGGAGAAGGAAGACTCTGGTCCCAAACCTCTGCTGCCTTGAGGGATATATTTGGGAGAAGAAAAGGCTCAGGAGTAAACCCTGCACAAATCCAGAGTGGAATCCCTAAGGCGATTAGATGGCGCCTCATATGCCTCCTTTCAGCAATTTCTGCAGCCAAATGCCTTGCTCTGCTTCTCTTTGGACGCCCATCAGTGAGGCTGAGAGGGGGGCCTTTTTGTCTGGGCAGCCCAGGACCTGCAGACACATGGCCCAGGCTTCCACCGTGGGGGGAGGTCACTTTGATGCCATTTGGCTTCACCCCCGAGGTGCGCTCCGTTGCCTCTCGAGACTGACAGATGCCAGCGACAGCAGCAAATGTTCCTATGCTGTGACTTAATAACCATTTATTCTGTTCTGGGAGGGGTGGGGAAAGGACACCTGTGGCCTTCCAGATGTTGCTGGACTCCATCCCCTTTTGTCCTCTGACCTTGGAGCTGTTGGGAATTGGGAGTCCCACAGCATATTGAGGTCTGCACTGTTTCTGTCATGTCCTGGATGGATGGAGAGGAATACTGGGAGGAAGCAGCTGGGGAACCACCAAGAGAAGAAGGCTTAGAGCCCAGGGAGTGGTGGTGGGAGAACGATGAGTGGTCAGAAGGAGAAGACTAGGAGGAGGTGGTGTCGGAAGCTGAAAGGGTAACAGGGTTTGGTGAGTTGAGAGAGCCCATAGCAGAGAGAAGTCTAGAAACAGAGGCAGAAGCAGAGGAAGGCCAAAAATCAGTGATGAGGCGGCTGCTGAAGGCTCCAGGGGGTCTCCCCCCCCCTTACTGTGACCAGCTGCCCTCCCTACTGGTTTCCCAGAACCTGTGGAGGTATGAAGAGGGTGGTTCGGAGACAGACAAGGCATGGAGTCTCAGATTGCTTGGGAAGGTGGAGACTTAGGGAGCTATGGGGAGGCAGAGACCTTCAGTCCTCACAACTGGGGCAAGATCTGCTGGGATTCTGTGATTACTAGGCCTGTGCTGTTTCGTTTATTCGAATAAAGAGTTAACTTAGTGGGCACCTCACAAGATTGCTTGCCTCCTCCCAATACCCACCCGACATTTTCTTTAGATTCTAGGGGGCTACAAACGTGCCACATCTCTCCTCTATTCACTACCTACCGCTTCACCTTTCTCTCTGCCTCCATTTGCTATATATATATATATATATATATATATATATATATATATATATATATATATATATATGTTATGTGTGTTGCAGTCATAATCGTAAGCCATAATGGATTTACTGCCTTTTATTTATTTGCTTTGCAGAAAGGCAGGAAATAAATCTCAATTCCTGAACAGCAATGACACCTACAAAAGTTATAGGTTTTGATTCAGTTGACAAATCCCTGTAGAAAAATCCTTGGCTTCCAATCCAGGCAAGGACCAACACAGACATTGCAGAAATGGAAGACCTTCTGTTCCAGTTTGTGGTGTGCAGGACTCTTTAGCGCCTTATAGCAAAACGGACCAGTGGCCGGTTTGATGCTTCTGACGCAGGTTTTTTTTTTTAATGGGACAGAGACTTCCTGCCTTTCAGCATCCGTCGGAGGATCACCTCTATGCCACTGGGAGTGCGGATACGCTTGATCCAGCCGTGCTTGTGTTTCCTCTTGATGTTTGAGGGTTGGTACTCATTGCCGCGGGCTTTCGTCCGGATCTGCTGGCATCCCCATGGCGTCACCAGCTGAGGGAAACTCCGGCAGGCAGCTGCTGGCTCTGGAGACAGCGGCATGAAGAAAAGGGAACTGATCCCACGGCGGAAAAGCGTAGCAGCCGAAATCCTCTGCATGAGGAGGAGAGATCTGAGGGTGGAGTGGGGGAGAAAGAAAAGAGAACTTTTTGCTTCGTTTATTCAAGTTTCATTACGATAAACATTTCTCTTTTTGTGTGTGTTTATATTTTTATAAGCGTATAAGTTTTGATGAGGACGTTCAGGAGGTCTCAGTAGAAAGGCTTAGACCTCTCCTCTCCAGGCAACAAATGCACTCTGTACATGCTCAGAAAGTACACTGTCTGCAGGGGGAAGGAAACACTTGTCCTATAAGGCTGCTCTAACAACAAGAGACAACCTGCACATGCTCAGAGGCATGCTCACAAATGAACTGGGGGAAAGGGAAGAAAGCCTGCCCCCATGCATCTTATTATTGAAGTACTGTAATATTATTATTACTACTGTACTACTATTATTATTAAAGTCATATTGCAGGACAAGAGGCACTCACTTGCATGCTCAAAGGCTCTGATGTTCACAGGTATTTTGTGTATGCTCTGTTGCAGGCACCCCCAATCGGCCCTCCAGATGTTTTGAGACTACAACTCCCATCATCCCTAGCTAACAGGACCAGTGGCCAGGGATGATGGAAATTGTAGTCCCAAAACATCTGGAGGGCCGAGTTTGGGGATGCCTGCTCTGGTGCATATTCGCACTCTGGAAGTGGAAGGAAAACGCCCTGCACAAGGAACACCATGTCTTGTCACATGGCTTTAATAGATAAGGTGCACTCTGTGCGTGGTCAGGGGCTTCAACCACCAGGGGCAATTCTGCGCATGCTCAGAAGCTTCAATCACTGTGCATGCTCAGAGGCTCCCCCGCCAGCACAATTCAGGCCTCCCCCTCTCACACTGCTGTTCCGGCCGAGCCCTTACCTGCCTCCTGCCAAGCTGAACATGTTATCCTCCTCCCTTGCCCCGTCCTCTCTCCAGAAACGGAAGCGCTCCTTGACCCATGACGTAGCACCAATCAAAATCGAAAGATTCGACCGGAAAAGGCGGAGGCGTCTGCCGCTTTGCTTCTCGGGTAGCGTAGTTTTCGCTGCGAAAGCGGATGCGCGCTTCTCGGCTCCGAACAATAGAGGGCGGCATCTCGCTGACGTCGGAGGGGTACCGGTAGGAAAGAATCAAAACACATTTGCCCCGCCCCGTGACGTAATACGTAGGCGTCATTTGAATTGCCCCGCCCCCTCGACTACAGTACAGTATTATGAGTTTGGTCTGTGACGCGCCTAGCAACAATAAGGCGGCGGGGGGAGAGTTACCCAACATTCTTTGTGCGCCTTATTTATTTGTTTGTTTGTTTGTTTATTTATTTATCCATCTATCTATCTATCTATCTATCCTTCCTTCCTTCGAGAGATACACATAACAGGGTGCTATTGATAGCATGAATTATGCAATTATTTGGAAAAAATGATAGAGACGCGGTTCAGTATTGGCGCTTGCGCAGTGCGCACCAAAGCGAACCGAATGAGGTTTTTTGGCCCTCTCAAGCTGCCGTACATGTAGTCTTTCTCCACCTCTTTCTGAGAAATTAGATTTCTATACTGTATAAAACTTTGTTAAAGCATATACATGCCACTAAACACATAAGTACAACCGTGTGATTTATCAATGTTAGGGAAAATCTGGGTGTGAGGCAGTATAGAATTTTTTTTCCCAAAGAAAGATAAATAAAATAATTACACAACATGCAAATAGAGTTTATAACCACATGAAATATAAATTGGGGACGGGGGCGGTTGTTGCATCCAGAGTAGAGGTAGACCCATTGAAAAATCACTGGGCACGGCTAACGTAAGTCCATTAATTTCAACATGCTTACTCTTTGTATATACAGTAGCTTAACTAGGAAAAAACGAATGATTTAGAAATATAAGTCCGTATTTTAAAAAGAAAGAAACAATAAAAAGACAATATATACTGTATATAAAAAGAACGATAAATTACACAACATGATGCTCTACGGCTAAATGTACGTCCTATAATGTATATAGGTGTTTATGCTAAATTAACTTGTTAATCAAATCTGTATCCAACGTTAGCCATAGGGGGGGAAAGGCCCTGTGGAATGAATGGATTCGACTGGTTCAGCCCCCTCCTCATTTTTAATCCTCGCAACAACCGTGTGAAGCGGGTTGTTTATTAATATACATATACAGTATACATATACATATAAATGTGTCCTCGGAGAGCAGAAGGTGCGGTATAAATGCAGTAATAATAATAATAATAATAATAATAATAATAATAATAATAATATATTTATACCCCGCCCATCTGGCTGGGTTTCCCCAGCCACTCTGGGCGGCTTCCAGCAAAATATTAAAATGCAATAATTCATCAATATTTAGTATTAGATATTATTTATAATTATCATCGTGATCGTCATTATTTATTGATTATTATTATTATTTATCACCGTTGTAGAAGATAGCATGCCCTCCTCACCCTTAGTTGGATAGAGAGAGGGGGAGGGGGGAGAAAAGGGGAGAAACCCAGACTACCCTTCCCGGCGTGCTTCGCGGCTGCGCGATGATGTCACCGGGGCGGAGCGAGCGTCGGAGGGCGCCGTGCGAGGGTCAGGAGCAGGGCGTGGAAGGCGTGGAAGGCGGCACCGCATAATATAGGCATGAGGGGGCGTGGCCGGGCGCCTGTGCCTCCGCCGCCGCCGCCGCCACCACCTCCTCCTCCTCCTCCTCCTCCCTCGGCGGAGGTTCCCAAGATGGCGGCGCTGGCGGAGGGGGGCTACGCGCTGTCGTGCGGGCGGCTCGGCCGCGGCACCCGCGTCTCCGTCTTCCACGTCAAGCTCACCGACTCGGCCCTGCGCGCCTTCGAGGCCTACCAGGGGCGCAAGGTGGGTGGTCGCGGGGGTTAGGGGGCGGGGCTTCTGTGGGGGGGGGAGGTGAGGCACGACCCCCCTACATATAAGCCTTAGAGGGGACTCCCCCCCACACACACTCTCCCTCTCCTCGTGTCATTATAATGGACGGGGGAGGAAAAGGCCACCCCCTCATTAATATGGGGAGCACCCCCCCCTTTTTTTAAAAAAACAGAGGATCCCTTTTTTAAAATAGACAGAGTCCCCTTCCTCACTATAATTTGGGGGAGAGGGAAGGGGGATCCCCCCTTCCACACACACATCTCATTAATAGGAGAGACCCCTACCTCATGTATAGTGGGGGACCCCTGTTAAGGTAGGGAAGGAAAGGAAAGGGGGAGCCCCACTTCATCATAATTGGGGGAGAGGGAAGGGGGATCTCCCTCCACACACACTCTTTAATAGGAAAGGAGGACCCCCCACTTCATGTAACCTGGGGGACCCCCATTAAGGTAGGGAAGGGAAGAGGGGACCCCCTCACTTCATCACTAGAAAGTTGCCTCCAACCACCTCGATGTAGGGAGAGGAAAGGAGACCTACTTATCAGTAGAGGGGGGGGCATTGTAATGGGGGGAGGAGGGAAGGAGGACCCTTCCCTCCTTAGAGAAGGGCCTGGCGACAAGACACCCCTATTCGTGTAGGGAGGGAGGACTCTATGGAGATCCTCTTTTCTTACAATGGAGGAAGGAAAAGGGGACAGCCCCCCCACCTTATGAACAGGCAGAGAGGACTCACACTCTTATTAGTAGGGGGGAAGGGGGGGCCTCACATCAATAGATGCCCCTTTTCTTATAATAAGGAGGTGGGAAAGAGGAGAGAAGTAAAGAGGACCCCCTCTGCGGAAAAGAAAGGGGGTTCCCCCTCATTGTTTAGATAGGGAGGGGGCAGTGAACCCCCTTTTAAAAATGGGGTCATCAGAGGTGGGAACCCTCCTTTTTTCATAAATATGGGGGGAAGGAGGAAGATGAGAAGTGGATCTCCCCCCCCCCCCAAACACTATGTAGGCACAAGATCCCCTACACTGAATGACATGGATTCCCGCCCCCCTTCACCTATATTAAGGGCTGGGTTGGAGGGGGTGGTTACAGGATTGGGGAGGCAGATCCTTCCCCCACCCCACAAAAAGGTGAGTCTGAGAAGTGGATTTCATCCCCCTCCCTCTGTCGGCTCTTCCAAAATTAGTCTGAATAAGCATGAAACACCCCCCCCAGCTTTTCATAATGGTGTGGGAAGGGGGGACTGTTGGAGGAAGTGGGTGCCCCATTTTCTCTCCCTCTCCAAAAGGGCCATTTTGTAAGGTGATTTCTTCTTCTCCCCCCCAAAAAAAGTAACTTGGAAAAGGAGGAAGTTGATGGAGGGTGGGGGAAGGTGTGTTGAAATGAGGAAAGACAGAACTCCCCTCCTTCAAAAAAAAAAAAAGAAGAAGAAGAGGCTACTATTGTGAGACGTCCCGTCCCCCCCCCAATGAAAGAGGCCTGGATACAAACAGATCTATGTTTTTATAATTATGAATGGTGGCGATTTGGTTTCTTGGGGGAGATGTGACTGTTATAGGACTAAGGAAACAGAGACAGAACTGCCCCCCGCCCTACTAAGCACCAGCCTCTCAAGATCCACCCCCATAAAAATGGGGACCTGGAAAAAGAAGGGAACCCCCCTCTCCATTTGCATAGTGGTATATGAGGAGCAGGGCTGTGTGATATTAGAGCGGGATGTGGAAAGGCAGATTTAAAACCCCCGCCCCAGTGTCCCAGCAGAAAATTGGGAGGGTGAGCCCATAGACTGGGCATTACCCCCCCCCAAACACTTTATATATACCAGTTTGGGTGGTGAGTTATGGGCCTGACTTTGTATACAAGGAATTCTCTGTTCTTGCCAGAAAAAGCACAGTGAGTCTCTCCCAGAGAGATATTGGGATGGGGGAAGATGAACAAGGCAACCTGCCCCCCCCCTTATAGTACAGTCCTAGGCCTGGCTACTCCAAAGTAACCCCCACAGAGTTCTATGGCTCTTCCTCCAGGAAACCAAGTCTAGCATTGGCAGGCTTTGAGCATCTAATTGCCAACGGGGAAAGTCTTTCGGAGGTGTTTTGTAACAACTGACCCCTCCAACAGTTTAAGAAAGAAGTGCTTTTTCCCAAACCCCAGAGCTCTTTACTTTTAATCTATCATTTGCCACAAATTGCGGCATCCAGTTGAGTAAGCCGCACGAAGAGACCCGTTTCTCGGTGGCAGGAAAATTAGGGTGCGTGCTTGCTGGACTCCTCAGTTTTCCTGCTAAACGGGGGGTGGGGGTGGCACCCCGCTTTCATTGACACGTGGGGCTAGGCTTGGGAAATGAGGGGCCCAGGTGCTCTGTGTGGTGTGCCCCATGCTTAGGGAGAAGTGAGTGGGGGAAGCTTAGAGCTTTGTGTCCTTAGCTATGTTGTATTGCGGGCCTCTGTGTCACACAGGACTCTTACGCTGGATAGTGGAACACAGCAAGCCCCATATTTTCTGCCTCTTTCTCTCCCCCCGGCCCCAAAATCTGGAGTTTTAATGTGAACAGAGAGAGGAAGTCGATACTCCGCATCAGTTAGAGAACCAGTTCACCACCCCACCTAATCTCTCTTTCCCACCTCCAGCCCGAGAGTCCTGTGTAGCCCAGAAGCTTGCATCCTGCCTTTTTGACCCCCGGCCCCTATCCCCAAGCTGTGTGACAGGTTGAGGCCTGTTCAGGTCTTGGCTTTCCAGGCTTTCTCAGGACGGTGGGGGCAGCCAGTCCTCCCCACCCCCCGCAAAAACCCCTTGGCACGGAGCTGCTTGAGTCTGAGTGTTTGTGCTCAACCTAGGGCACCACCCCTGAATTGACTTCAAAGGAGGAGGAGGAGGGAGGGCTTGTCCCTTGCTTGCATCGTGGGGCGAATGACGGGGCAAGTCGGGCTTGTTGGGCGACCTCCTGGTGACGGAGATCCCAGGCTTGGATTTCCTGGAGGGTTGCCAAACAATGCTCCGGATGTGCTCTTGTGACGGATGTGCTCTTGTGACGGCTGGATGAGTGTGTGAGTGTTTTGAAAGATTCCCTGGCCTCTTAAGACGGACTCAAGTTTTTCAGTGAGAAATAAAACGTTTCTGCTCAGCAGTAACTCCTAAAATATCTAATATTCTGTTTTTTTTCTTTTTCTTTTTAAATGGCACATTTCCCCCTGCCCGATCCCGAGGCTGCCTGCCTGCCTGCCTGCCTTCCTTCCCTCCCTCCGAGGTGGGCTGGCAGGAGCCAAGAGAGGCAAACCTGTTTATCATTGGCAACCTCAGCCTCCGGTGAGGGCAATTTGGGACTGCGTCCCGGACTCTATTTTTAACATAGGGTGTTGGTTACTCGGCGAGGGCCTCAGCCGAGGGCAGGAGGAGGGTTTGTGCTAATTACACACTGCATGGTATGGCATGGCATGGCTTCTTCTTCTCAGCAATTCCTTGCTAATGAGTGTTTATCAGCTGCAAGAGAAGGCAGAGTGAGGTTGCAGAAGGGTGCGAAGGGCTGGCGCTTTTCTCTCCAACCCCGGAACGTGACTTGCTTGCCTGTGCGATTTATTTTTCAGTGGGGTGGGTGGGATGCGTGTAGAATGAACAGGCCCGTTTTCGTAACGGGGACAAGTGTATGATCCCACCTCCTCCAGCACACACATCTTAAAATGAAATCGCAGGTAAAGGAAATGGGGTCGTCGTTCTGCTGTTCTCAGCCTGTTTTGAGGCCCCCCTCGGTGGAGCCAGATCGTTGCTTGGGCATCAGCAACCCCAAAGGAAGCAAGACCAGTGTTAGAAATTAGCCAGGAGCCAGGCGCGCTTTGCTACTGGCAAGGGGTCCGATCGCGACCACGTCGCGAGCATAGTTTAAAAACCTCTGCCTTAGTCCATAGTTAGTGCCATTTCCACTGTGTGTGTTTCTCCTTTTTGCTAGTGAATTGTTGCAAAATAGGGTTGTACCGTACGTCCGGAATTCCCCGGACATACCCAGAATAAGGCAGACGGAAGTAGCGCCTGGGCAAAAATCGGCTAAACTAGCTCAAAAACAGCGTTATTTTAGTCCAACCCCCTGGCAAACACATTCTGTGGTAGCGACCATAACTTAGATTAAAGGTGGCGTTGGGCACCTTTTTTCTGAGTTTCTAACGCTGGAAGGGGCTTTATACCCTCTCAAACCTCTGGCCCCACTGGCCCAATATCACAGAGGTTTTGCAGGGTCTCGAATCCCCACCCTTGCTCCTGGGGTTTGAGGAATCGGGCCCGTCTAGCCCAGCACCCTTCCTGTCTTCACAGTGGCCCACCGCGATGCCCACAGTGGGAAGCCCACCAGCAGGATTCAAGAGCAGCAGCAGCCTTCTGCTGCTCTTGTTCGCCACCAAGGTGGACTGGCTCTGTCCATGGAGGCTCCGGTGGAAACCATGGAGAGCTGAGCCAACAGCTGGAAAGGCTGAGCCAACAGCTGGAAAGGCTCCAGCCCAGCGTCCTGTCCTCGCAGGGCCCGGCCAGATGCCCCCAGAGGGAAGTTCGCAAGCAGGCAGAAGGGTCTGTGCTCTGCCAGTGAACTTCGGCCCGTCTCCTGAAAAGCTTGCAGCCTTTTGAAAACAAGGCGGGGGGGGGGGAGGGAGAGGCATCTATTGGAAAACCTGGGCACCTTCCTCTCAACCACAGTGTGTGTTTGACCTTGGGAATCCTGGTTGATCTTGAGGTCTGTAAGGCGGTCTTGCCGTGGCTCTAGATAGAACAACTCTTGTGTCCCCCGGACAGCCTCAGATGCTCTCTTTCATCCTTTACATCAGGTGTTTTTACTCACAGAGTTAAAAACTGGGAGTGATCTACCCCCTTTTGGGGGGGGGGTTCATGTCAAAGCTGTTGAGTTTTTTTAAGGAAGGGAAGCCCTGTTTTGGGGGGGGGGGTTAGATCAAACTTGTTGAGCTTCTTTTAGGAGGGAGGGAGGCCCATTTTTGTTTAGGGCTTCAGTTCAGCTTTTTTTAGGGAGGAGGAAAATTTTGGGTGAGCTTTTTTTAGGGGTGCCAGTGATCTAGCAGTGATCTACCACAGACATCCAGTGATCTACTGGTAGATCACAATCTACCTGTTGGACGTGCCTGCTTTACATCATGACAGAAGGCAGCAACAGTGTTAGAAACCCAGGCGTATAAGCTAATCGCCAAAAGACACCTTAAACAGAGGTTGCGGTTGCCTCAACGGATTGTCTAAGCACTCTTTTTTTGCACCTTAAACCTAGGTTACGGTCGCCACAATGGAATCCCTGGACATCTTTTTTGTGGTGGCATTTATTATTATCATTATCATTATTCATTTTGATTCTATACCGCTTTATATTCTAAAGGAAAAACCCCATAGTGGTTGACAATGCCTAAAATCATCAAATTAGCATCTCCACCTCCATCATTCTGCCCGGACACTGAGGTCCAGCACCGAGGGCCTTCTGACGGTTCCCTCATTGCGAGAAGCCAAGTTGCAGGGAACTAGGCAGAGGGCCTTCTCGGTGGTGGCTCCTGCCCTGTGGAACGCCCTCCCAACAGATGTCAAAAAGGAAAACAACTACCAGACTTTTAGAAGACATCTGAAGGCAGCCCTGTTCAGGGAGGCTTTTAATGTTTAATAGATTGTTGTGTTTTATTCTTCTGTTGGAAGCCGCCCAGAGTGGCTGGGGAGACTCGGCCAGATGGGCGGGGCATAAATAATATATTATTATTATTATTATTATTATTATTATTATTATTATTATTATTATAAATGAAACAATCCAGAACAGAACAAATTTAAACTTTAAGGGAAATATTTCAGATCCTTCTCTAAGCGACATTTTTGCTTCCCCAGTATTGGTTGGCCTACTCGGTTTGTGGAGCTGCCCCATAGCAGAAGGATTATAGGGAGGCAGGATGGTGTAGTGGTTAGAGTGTTGGACCCAGGACCTGGCAGATGAGGGTTCCAAATGTGCGCTCCCGCCGTGAAGCTCACTGGGTGACCTTGGAGTCAGTCACAACCTCTTGCTCTACCTCGCAGGGTCGTTGCAGGGGTGAACTGAGGAGGGGGCTGAACCATGGACTCCTTGGAGAAAGAGGTGGGAGATCAGGGCGACAAATGAGCTCTTCTGCTGGCCAGACAGATGGAGATGTCAGTTGCCAACCTGCTGTCCAGAGATCTCCACGTGGTCTCAAATCGGACCCGTGCCAGTTGCAAAACGCGCCTGGCTAACAACAACCCTGCGAGGCAGGGCCGGCGGAGAGCGAGTGGCCAGGGAACTCCCGTGTCCCACCGCACTCCCCCACGCCAAAAAGCCTGTTGCAACCCACAGCAGGTGGGTTGGTTGTGACATCCCAAAGTGAGTTGGCCTGAGTGGGCCAGGGAGGCATGCCTCTCTTCCTGGGGGTGGCCATCCCAGGATGACTAGCGGCCGGGCGGAGAGGAGATCCGGTTAGGAAATCCCGGCTCCCGATCTTGCTTAGAGAGAGAGAGAGGGAGAGAAACTCCTGAGTCTGAGCTGGGTTCAGGGAAAGGCCACCTTTTGAACGTCCCTGAGACCAGCAGGTATATAGGGCAGGATATAAATTCAATAAATAACAATAACCCACCAAGGGGATGGAACAGACTTACCCTACGAGGAAAGACTGCAGCATTTGTGGGTTGTTGTTTCTCTCTCCCCCCCCCCCAGTTTAGAGAAAACTGAATGACGGGAACATATAAAATAGTGCATGGCATAAAGAAAACGAATAGAGGTCCGTCCCCCCACTCCAAACACTTGAACTCAAGGACATCCAGCGGATTTCTCTGGAGCGTTTTCCTTGCTGGGCATCTTCAGACATTGCCTCACAGAGTCATGGAATTGTTATGTTGGAAGTGAACACAAGGGTCGTTTAGTTCTTCCACTGCAGGAATATGAGGTCAGGCCCCTCTCTTGTCTGCTCCTCTGACGGCTCCCTCAGGTGCAAATTCCTCCTCGTTTTTTTCCATGGGCACTGCCAGGATTGAACCAGGAGCTCTCTGCGTGTGGAGCCCTGTATTTTTAAAAACAAACAAAACAAAAACCCGTATCCCTCGTCCTACTTTGCAGATTCACTCCTCTTAAGTTACTAGTCCACAGTAAAAGGAAAAAAAACTCACTTCCTGCTTGCCCCTTCCCCCCCCCACCTGTTAGTTAATTACTACTCACCGTCAGCTGAAGAGTGACACAACTCTTTCCCTCAGGTTGCCAAAGCTTCCTTCTCTTCGCCCAGCAATCGCTAAAGTCGCCATAGGCGAGCAGGTGCAAGGTTCTGGAAGCTGTGACCAGTTTTCACCTCCAGTTACTTTTGGGCCCCTTCCAGTGCTGTTGGGGGGGGAAGAAGGATGCGTGCATGAAATTCAAGCGTAGCTGGGCTCCCCGTTGACAGCAAGCGTTGCTTTGGGAGGGTGGCACCGATTTGCGGTGGTTCTGGTCCTACTCGAATGGCCGTTTCTAGAGGGTGATGCTTGACCGTGTGGTGCCTTCAATGAGGGGTCTGATTTAATCTCCGTGCCGTTGAACGTCTACATCAGGGGTGGCCAAATCCCAAGAGACTGCGTTCTACTCACACAGTTATTTCAGCTTTTGGGATGAGGTTGGGGGACCAGAATATAAAAAGTATTGCTAGAAAGGAAGGTTGAATCTTGCATTCGAGGGACGCAGAGCCCCCCTCCCTAGCCTCAAAGAGCCCCTCGAATCCAGTCGGAACCTGAGCATGTCTCCCCAAAGCTCTTTGGAATTACTGCCTGCGATTTACCTCTGAAACTAATACAGTTGCTATGGGATTCAGCAGCAAATCAGAAGGCTGTTTTATTATCTCTCCCTTCCTCTCCCCGAGCACACATCGCAGGTGGTGGTTGGGAGAGAGGTAAGCGAAAGATGCGGATATTTTGGGTAGGTAGGGGTTGGTTGGTTGGCAAGCGGGTTGTAAGCTACTTGCTGTGCGTAGAACCCTGGCATTCTTTCCATTTTATTTTGGGGAGCAGTGAGAAGGCTTGGCTTTTAAGGGTTTTCCTGGAAAGTGCTTCTGTCAACTGTGTTTGTCCCGCCAGTTGTGTTTTGCAGCCCTACAGCTACTTCTGACACCCTGTTGCACTAGGGGAGTTGATGCCATGGCAGTGGCCCCTGACCTGGGTGACTTTGCCTGTGTTTGAAATTAGCCAGGTGCCAGGCGCGCTTTTCCTGCTGTGTGTACTGTGTGCATGCAGTCAGGGGCTGAATCCCCACTTAGGTCAGACCCTGACCTCTCCCCGAGTGCCAGTCAAGCACTCCAACCATTGCCCCTCACATGCATGCATACAGCACACCTCAGCAGGACGAACAGAGCAGCTTAAAATGCCCAGGTAAAGTTTCAACCTGTCCTGGGAAGAATCTCCTGTTCCCCTCCTTCGAGAACCTTTCATTTTATTGATGAACTAGGCACCTGCCATATAGGAAAACAAAAAAAGCTCGCTCCTATTGAATCGCAGCACGCAGCACAAAAAAATATGTTGCCTGGTTATAATTAAGCCCTCCAAGCTTTTTATACGGGATATAGCCTGTCCAGATCTTCCTCCCTCCTTTTTCCTTTCCTTTCTTTCTTTTTTCTTTTTGCATTGGGCACAAGGTGGATTTGATTTAAATAAAATCGATTTAAATCACTAGCCAGTAAGACTTGATTTAAATCGTTTTGTTTTGTTTTGTTTTTATAGAAAGTCTCATTCTTGCTGGTATAATCTTAATATTTACAACCAGCTGAAGGTTTCATTTTCAGAATAGCAAATTTTCAGAGTAGTTTTTACGGTTATATCAAAAATTACTGATTTGGTTATACTCGTTAGAAATACATAGACAGATAATTATGAAATTATTGTGAGGTTTAATAAGTTAATAAGTTTACATTTTGACAACTTTTCTGCTGCGCTTTATTGACAGGAGAAAAATAATCATTCCCTTAATAACAATTTAAACAACTTATTTAACTAAAACAAAAACATTATGGTATATGTATACCATGTTTGTTAACTGATGTGGTTAAACAAGTTTTTTTTATAAAATTGATGTTTGTTAACTGATATGGTTAAACAAGTTTTTTATAAAAAAAAACACCTTAGACTGAGTTTTAGCACACATGAAAAACTTAAAACAAATCCTTATTTCCTGATGAATAGCCTTTGGACTGTAATGTAACTTAAATAGAAATAGCCTTTGGTCTCAAAACATCTGGAGGGCCGAGGTTGAGGAAGCCTGGACGATAATGTAACTTAAATAGAAAACTTATCTTTAGAAAGTTTTTTTCTCCAAAAGCATTTTATTTTAAAAATACGATTAAAATTTTTAAAAAATCTGATTTATTTATTTTTTTAGGAAAAATGATTGCTTCATATCCACCCTGATTGGGCAGTTGTTGACTTTTGGGGCTCTTGCTGTTTGTAGGTTTGTGTCTTGTGTATGCATGCGTGTGTGTCGGCCTCCCCCCCCCCTCGTTCTTTCGCAGGCTCTTTCTCGGAATTAGCCTGAAGCTGCAACTCGGTCTGTGCGAATCATGCAATAACAACCCGGCTTTCACAGCTGAGCCTTGTAATAACAAACAGGGAGAGGTGGGGGGAGAAAGTTGAGCAAGGAAGTGGGTTTCTGGTTTCCAAGCTTTCCCGGAGACTTTTGTAAGCGGGAAGGGCCGGCAGGCTGTCGCATTATTGGTGCTGGTGGCGGGGTGTCCCTTCCTGCCTTGGGGGTTTTAAAACCACCGCGTATCACGAACCCAGCGCCATTATGGGGTATGCCTCGGGGCAAAGCAATAGAGCCAAAGAACTGGAGTTGGATGGGATCCAGTTGTCCTCATATTTTGCTCAGGACTTCATGTCCTGAGCATGAAGTCTCAATGCAATTCTGGGCCGCATCAATAGGAGTATAGCGTCTAGATCAAGGGAAGTAATAGTACCACTGTATTCTGCTCTGGTCAGACCTCACCTGGAGTACTGTGTCCAGTTCTGGGCACCACAGTTCAAGAAGGATACTGACAAGCTGGAACGTGTCCAGAGGAGGGCAACCAAAATGGTCAAAGGCCTGGAAACGATGCCTTATGAGGAACGGCTTAGGGAGCTGGGTATGTTTAGCCTGGAGAAGAGAAGGTTAAGGGGTGATATGATAGCCATGTTCAAATATATAAAAGGATGTCATATAGAGGAGGGAGAAAGGTTGTTTTCTCCTGCTCCAGAGAAGCGGACACGGAGCAATGGATTCAAACTACAAGAAAGAAGATTCCACCTAAACATTAGGAAGAACCTCCTGACAGTAAGAGCTGTTCGACAGTGGAATTTGCTGCCAAGAAGTGTGGTGGAGTCTCCTTCTTTGGAGGTCTTTAAGCAGAGGCGTGACAGCCATGTGTCAAGAATGCTTTGATGGTGTTTCCTGCTTGGCAGGGGGTTGGACTGGATGGCCCTTATGGTCTCTTCCAACTCTATGATTCTATGTGGCGCAGTGGTTAAGAGTCTTGGCCAGGGTTTGAATTGCCACTCGCTGGCCATGAAGCTCCCCGGGTGATCTTGGGACACTTGCGAACTCTCGGCCTAGTCTCCCTCACAGGGTTGTTGCGAGAATAAAATGGGGAGGATGGGAACTTTGTACGCCACCTTGAGCTTCCCAGGGCTGGGGAAGGCGGCATATAAATGCAGTAAATGACAAGACTAAGTCTGTAAATGGAGTAAACAAGCAAACCTCCTTGGGTACAGTGTTAGAAACTCAGGTATATAAGCTAGGTGCCAAAAACCTCCTTAAACCAGGGTTCCAGTGGCCAAAACAGAATGCCTGGTTGCCATTTGGGGGGCCAGGTGGCTCGAAAGCCATATTTCTCCACACAACTTGGTTCCTGACATTTCATTCTGATTGTGCAGATAAAATATAACGGGTAGAATTCTGCACGGTGTGTTGCTGGTGTGTGAAAACAGCCAAGATCCAAGAATCCTCAGGCATGCGTCTCCAGATGATGGAAGAGACGTTGGGCAAGTGGCCAATAGCCAGGTGCAAAAGGCGCCTGGCGAATTTTGAACGCCGCTTGGCTGCAGCGTTCGAAATTCCCTGCGCGCGTTTTCCTACTGGCTCAGGGCCAGTTGCGTCTGCTTGGAGATTTCTGTTCGCCAAGGTTGCCGACTTGACATCTACCATCGAGCCAGCTGACTCGTGAGCAGCGGAAGACACCCACCTCGTGCTTCTGGGCTGCTGTGCGAATCACAGACCCCCTTGCTGGGCATCTCGGTCCTCCAAGATTATCACATCAAGGGAACTTAAGCGCAGATACGTTTTAAAAACTTCTCCTTAGCCCGTAGTTAATTCCGTTTCCATTTCCACTGTGTGTTTTCCCTTCTTGCATACTAGGACAAGTGAATTGCTGTAAGAGCGAGCTGCAGTCGAGCGATGAGATCGTAGGATCATAGCGTTGGAAAGGGACCCCATGGGTCATCTATTCCAACCCCCTGGCGAGCAAACATTCCATTGTGCTGACCGCAACCGAGGTTGTTGTTTTTTCTCTCCAAATTTTTTTATTCGTTTTATAATAACACAAATAAAAACAACAAACAAAAACAACACACAAAAATTCTTACCAAATCATAGTTTTTCTTAACCTAGTTGGGTGACTTCCCCAAGTCCCCCCCAACTGAATTTCAATATTTATCAACTTTAGCAGTATCCCATTTTAACAATTGAACATAATCAAAATATTATCAATATAAAAATTAATCAAAATTAAGCACTAGAACATCCTAAAACACTGAACACTAAACATAAATCCTAATTCTACCCTGAAGGCCTATATCAACTTCCATAAGGATTTCAAAATTTTAAGTATTACAA
Organism: Zootoca vivipara; assembly: GCF_965207765.1. Taxonomy (NCBI): domain Eukaryota; kingdom Metazoa; phylum Chordata; class Lepidosauria; order Squamata; family Lacertidae; genus Zootoca; species Zootoca vivipara. The sequence goes on along the minus strand of NC_142589.1, from coordinate 90,936,735 downwards.
TTTCCCCCCCCAAATATAATTTAAATTTCTTCCAATCTTCTTTCACCGTCTCTTCTTCCGCAACCTAGGTTTAAGGTGCCACACAGAGAGACTCGGTATAAACCCCCTACCCACAGCTTAGTCCTGCAGCCAGACAGTGTGCATTCTGTATTCAGACTCGTGGTTTACTCTGTACGTATGCCCAGATTTTGTAAAAAAATGTATGCACCGCTTCGTTGTAAAGAGAAAACGGGGGAAGAAAAGCTCAGGGCAGTTCACAGAGAGAACAAAACAATGAAGCGATCAGTAGAAACAACTCTTTAAAAACACTTGAAAGATAAAATAAGCCATAAACTTGAAAACAGATTAAACCCAACACCTGAATTCTGCATGTCTGGGCAGGCTTGCTTAAACAAAAATGCTTTTTGGCAGGTGCTGAAAAGAGTATGGGCTTCGCCACACTAAAATGCACACTGCATTCATTACCATTGTGGAATGAGCATTATGTGGAACCTCAGAGCAGTTATATGTAAGGCGATATTTGCAAGTGAGCTGGTCCCAAGCTGTTAAGAGCTTTATATACTAAATATATACTGATTTTTAAAACTGTCTTTCGCCATTGGTGGCCAACTTTGTTTTCTGTACCATAGAGAATTAGCTTTCGCCAGTGTTGGAAACTCGGGTATAAAAGCTAAGTGCCAAATGACTCCTTAAACCAGGGTAAGAGTCGCCAAAATGGAATGGCCTAGTTGCCATTCTTGGGCCAGATAGCTTGAAAGCAGTATTTTCCAGTACGACTTTTTGGTTCCTGATTTTTTTTTTCTGATGGTGCTGATAAAATATAATGGATGGAATTCTACAGGAATTCCCCAGGCATGAACCTCAAGATTTTGGAGACACTGGATGCCCTCCTAGCTCCCAGGCATCTTCACTTGGTGGCAAGTGGTCAATACCCAGGCGCAAAATGTGCCTCTTGAGTTTTGAACTTCTAAGAACCAGCAGTCTAAAAGGCTTTTGTACGGTCTGGGCTGCCGCTTGCTTAAACTCTCTCTGGCAACCGGACAGGCACTTGGGTGCTTTCGAGAATTGTCATTGTTTGCAAGCAGGGCCTTAGGTGGTGTGGTATCAACTCAGATACAAGAAAATATATTTAAGATACTACGCTGATGGCATTGGACACCATTACGGTGTAGCTGTGTTAATAAACACAATCTCCTGCAATGATTTTGCAAAGTTTTTTGCAGATAAAGTCGCTCAGATTCGGGAAGAGGTAGACTCCACCGTGGGAGCAGGGCCGGGGCGAGGGAGTGCTAGAGTTCTGTCTAGTCAAGTTGCGTGGGATCAATTTCAATCTGTTACCTCCGAGGATGTGGACAGGCTGCTTGGACGAGTGAAACCAACCACCTGTCTCCTTGATCCTTGCCCATCCTGGCTTATAAAAGCTAGCTGGGAAGGGCTGGGTGATGGGCTCCGTGGGGTGGTAAAAGCTTCCCTCTATGAGGGAGTATTCCCAGACCCGCTGAAAGAGGCGGTCATTAAACCGCTTCTTAAAAAAAACATCTTTAGACCCGGCCAATATGGCCAACTATCGCCCAGTCTCAAATATACCATTCTTGGGCAAGCTGATTGAGCGGGTGGTTGCTGAACAACTCCAAGCACGCCTGGAAGAAGCAGACCATTTGGATCCCTTCCAGTCGGGTTTCAGGCCTCATTATGGGACTGAAACTGCCTTGGTCGCACTGGTTGGTGATCTCCGGTGGGCTAGGGACAAAGGTGAGAGCTGTTTCCTAGTTCTGCTGGATCTCTCAGCGGCTTTTGACACCATCGACCATAACATCCTTCTGGACCGTCTAGAGGGGCTGGGAGCTGGGGGCACTGTCATACAGTGGTTCCGCTCCTTCCTCCTGGGCCGTGTTCAGAAAGTGGTAGTGGGGGATGAGTGCTCAAACCCCTGGGCTCTCACTTGTGGGGTGCCTCGGGGTTCTGTCCTCTCCCCCATGTTTTTTAACACCTATATGCAGCCGCTGGGAGAGATCATCAGGGGGGTTGGGCTGGGTGTTCATCAGTATGCGGATGATACCCAGCTCTACCTCTCTTTCAAATCAGAACCAGTGAAGGCGGTGAAGGTCCTGTGTGAGTGTCTGGAGGTGGTTGGAGGATGGATGGCGGTTAACGGATTGAGGTTGAATCCTGACAAGACAGAAGTACTGTTTGTGGGGGACAGGAAGCGGGCAAGTATAGAGAACTCTCTGGTCCTGAATGGGGTAACTGTGTCCCTGAAGGACTAGGTGCGCAGCCTGGGAGTCATTTTGGACTCACAGCTGTCAATGGAGGCGCAGGTCAATTCTGTGTCCAGGGCAGCTGTCTTATCAGCTCCATCTGGTACGCAGGCTGAGACCCCTACCTGCGTGAGGACTGTCTCGCCAGATTGGTGCATGCTCTAGTTATCTCTCGCTTGGACTACTGCAATGCGCTCTATGTGGGGCTACCTTTGAAGGTGACCCGGAAACTACAACTAATCCAGAATGCGGCAGCTAGACTGGGGACTGGGAGCAGCCGCCGAGACCATATAACCATAGCTGTCAAGTTCTCCCCTTTTTTAAGGGAGATTCCCATATGCTGAATAGGCTTCCTCGTGAGAAAAGGGAAAGCTTGACAGCTATGCACATAACACCGGTCTTGAAAGACCTACATTGGCTCCCAGCACGTTTCCAAGCACAATTCAAAGTGTTGGTGCTGACCTTTAAAGCCCTAAACGGTCTCGTTCCAGTATACCTGAAGGAGCGTCTCCACCTCCATTGTTCTGCCCGGACACTGGGGTCCAGTGCCGAGGGCCTTCTGGTGGTTCCCTCACTGCGAGAAGCCAAGTTACAGGGAACCAGGCAGAGGGCCTTCTCAGTAGTGGCACCCGCCCTGTGGAACACCCTCCCACCAGATGTCAAAGAGAAAAACAACTACCAGACTTTTAGAGGACACCTGAAGGCAGCCCTGTTTAGGGAAGCTTTTAAGGTTTAATAAATTATTGTATTTTAATATTTCTGTTGGAAGCCACCCAATATTATTATTATTATTATCCCACTGTTGTTCTGCAGAGGCTGCAATAGTTATAGGTACAACATTTCACATGTGGTGGAACAGCCTTGAAACCCTTTGGGGGGGTATAGGGCGGTATATAAATTCAGTCAATCAATCAATCAATAAAATGTGAACATATATTTATATAATGTCCTTCTGGCAGAGGATGTTCACCAGACTAACCTTTATTACGGGTCAACATGTGCAACGTACCAAAGTTTGGGGTTGTTAACTATTTTTTATAACCTTTGTTATAAAGAACTACCGGCAATTGCTTTTATTTTAGTAGCGGCTCCGAGTCGGAAAGGCACCTCTGTGTATCTCTTGATGGAAACAGAATGCACGGTCTCCCGCTGTTATCAGAAAAATTATCGAAGAGATCATACCCATTGCATAATACAATGTGTAGATTGTTTTGCTGAAATGGGATATCCTTTTGTAAACTACCGTACTTTACTGCTAACTTTACTGGCAAGCTACCAAAATTTTCACTTTTGCAAACATCCAGTATTCAAAAAATGCCTCCCTCTCCCTTTCTTGCTTCCTTGTGTTACAATTTTCACGCTACATCACCCTTCTAATTCCAGTTATGAATTGATATCACTTGACGTAAATTTTTGGCTACGAGTTCCAAATCAGCCCTGCTGGTAATTAATTTAGTCATTTGCAGGGATTTATCGAATACATTGTATACTTTCCCTGTTCTTTATATTTCCTGGTTTCTAGTTCTTCCTGTAAGTTTTGGACATTTCGGCATAGTCCATTTGGCAAACTTAACTGGATTGATCCGTCGGGGAGTGTTGGCGTTCTTTGCTTTTGTATTTTTCTCTCTCTTGCAATTGCTAGGTATTGGAAATTAATAAAACTATATATATTCCTGGCAGGATCTTCCGCTTGGGCTAGGGCAAAGGGATCTCGGTGCAGTTTCCCTGGGTCTTATTTTTCCAGCAGTGCCACCCCCCAGCTAATTACCGCCCCGGCGCCTATTAGCTGTGAGCTCTCGGCTTGCCATCTGACCCCAGCCGAGCCTGCCGTCCTTTGGGTTCTTCCTTTGGCACACCCCACAAAGCCGCTTGGATATTTCAAATCTCTCTTTCTCTCATTAGAGCTGGCAGGAGGGGGGGGAGAGACCTGTGCCTTCTCCCAGCTTAGGAAGGACTCGCCTTTTCCTTCCTGATGTTGTCTCTTCCCCTTCCTTCCTTCCTTCCTTCCTTCCTTCCTTCCTTCCTTCCTTCCTTCCTGTGGCATCAGCACCTCGGAAGCGCACGGGGAGGGGGGAAGAGGGCCTGTTGCGCCTCGCAACCCTAGCGTGCAAGTTACTAGTCCACAAGGAAAACGAGACGGTCACTCTCAAAGCTCTTGACCTAGCTCAAGGTTGTCTTCTGAACTAGCCAGACGTTTAACTGAGAATCAGCCACAGCCAGTCCATCATTTGGAAAACGAGACGTGCCCAAAAATGGCAGCTGGGCAATCCGTTTTGGTGATTGCAACCCTGGTCCAATGAGCCATTTGGCGCCGAGGTTATATATCTGAGTTTCTAACACTGGCTGGCCAGGTCCTGGAAGCTCCCGGGTGTGTGTGTGTGTTCTGTCTCCAAATTCTTAAGTTCCCGGGCCCAGTGCATAGGATGCTGCCTGTATCCTAACATATAGCCGTTTCCGGCAACCTGGCACCTTCCATAAGTTTTGTACTACAACTCCCAACCTGGCGCCGGGTTGCTGGAGCTCATCAGTTGGTTTTGCTGTGGTGGGGGCAGGGGGAGGCGCGGAAAGAGGTTATTTCTGCAGGATCCTTAGCTTTTAAAGAAGCTGCTATTCCTCATGGGTGTAAATTCAGCGCAGGGGCGTAGAACCTCCAGGGAACATGCAATTGTTTGGGCCGAGAAGGGTGCCTTGGCTCCCCCCCCCCGCCCCGCTTGCCTCTCCAGCTTTTCTGCGTCTGCAGCAGCGCATCTCTCTCTCTTGGGGGAGCAGGAGAGAGTTGTGGAAACCATAGGAAACCAGCCTCCCTGCAGGGACAGCCTTTTAAAAGCGCCGCCCCGTCGTTCCGCCTTACGCGGAGAAATACAACCGTACGCTGGTGTCATGAGGGAGCAGGCTCCAGTCTGTTCCCAGGTCTAACAGAGTGTCTCGTGGGGCGGGGAGGGGGGGAATCCAAGCAGAGAGAACCCCCAAGTCCCTTTAGAGCTGGCAGAGCCGTCAGGATGGGGCGGTGGCAGTCGGAAATAAGTCTGCGGAAGTTGCTAGTCCACAAGACAAACGGTTTCCGAGCCTGCCTTGGGTGGCTGTGCGGTAGAGCAGCTGCTTTGCATGTAGAAGGTCCCAGATTCAATATTCAGCGGCGTTCTCCAGGTATGGCAGAGAGAGAGAGAGAGAGAGACTTTTGATGAAACATGGCAAGTTACAGCCGGTCAGTTCACCTACCTCGCAGGGTCGTTGTAGGGGTGAACTCAGATATATCAGCTAATCAACAAATGGCACCTGAAACCTAGGTTGCAGTCACCACAACTGAATTTCTAGGTACCTTCTTTTCTTTTTGCAGCGAAGTTTATTATTATTATTTATTTCAAAAATATTTTTATTGGAAGTTTTCACCGTAAAGATGCAATAAGAACCAATCTAATCCAAATAAGAAAGAGATAAAGATGAGCATAAATAAGGCAATAAAAAGCAAGGTGTGAGAGAGAAAAGAAAGAAAAAGAAAACAAAATAGATTTTTTTAAAACCCTATCACTAAGTTGTGCCGTATCCTTTATTCGTATACAGGAAAGTAGACATTCCCAGCTCTCACCCGGGAACTTCTTTTTCTTCCCCACCCTGGGAGATCCTTTCTTTTATACTGCTTTATATTTTTTTTGGGGGGGGGGAATCCCAGCCTTTGACAGCGCATTGAAACCTCAGATGAAATCCAGAATAAAACGAACCCAAACTTCAAGGAAAATACTTCAGATCCTTCTCTAAGGGACATTTTGCTTTCCCCGTATTTATTTACCTACTCAGTTTATAGAGCTGCCCCATAGCAGAACGACTCTAGGAAGGCAGGGTAGTGCAGTGGTTAGAGCGTCGGACCAGGACCTGGGAGATCAGGGTTCGAATCCGCACAAATCTCACTGGGGGTGACCTTGGAGTCAGTTACAGCCTTCCTCGCAGGGTCGCTGTAGGGATTAACTTGGGGGGGGGGCTGAACCAGGGACTCCTTGGAGAAAAGCATGGGAGATAAATACAACAAATATGCTCTTCTGCTGACCTGCTTAAGAAAGCTGGAGGGGCCAGATGGAGGTGTCAGCCGCCAGCCTTGGCACCCAGAGTGGCATCTCCACGTGGTCGCCATCGGACCCGCGCCAGTCGCAAAACGCGCCTGTCTAATTTCTGACACTGGGTGTGGACATTGCTGAGCTCGATGAACCCACTGTACAAGGCTGCTTTCTGTGTTCTTATGCGTGCCCCTTGTTTATGTGTCTGTTTGCGGATCTGTACGTTGCGCTCGCATAAAAAAAATATATCAAGGATTTTTAGAAAAGCCATGAAGTGTTAGCAACAAATACTTAACCGTTCAGAAGAGAAAATCGCGTCATTTGCGGGAATAGGTTCTGTGTGGGATGTTTCGGAAGGGAGAAACCAAACTTCGTTATCTACAAAAGTTTTGCAGACTTTTCTCCCTGAATGCCTGGGGGCATCATGCCTCCACTTGCCACAAGCAACCCTAATGTGTGTTTCAGGAACCCCCCCCCCCCAGCTTAGCTTCTCGATTCTCATTTGCCTTCCTCCTTCCTGCCAACTTTCTGTTTCGAAACCTTTGCTGAAAAAAAGCGTCTTTTTTTTTTTTTAAGATAAGTCTGAATACAGGGACACCGGAAGCTTCTGCTTACTGGAAACCAAAAGGCAGAATAAGAATATAATGGGTTTTTTTTAAAAAAAAATTAAAAATCTCTCCCGCCCCTCCTGGTTGGAAGCCAGGGACTTTTTTCCTCTGCAAAAGGGGAAGTTGGCAAGAAGAAGAAGAAGATTAGATACCCTTCCTGAGGGAGGAGAGGAAAGAATAAGTCTTTAAGGTTGGCGAGGGGCACTAAAATGCCCGGCAGCCACACACACACACCCCCGAGAGGCACACACGCATACCCCAAAGTTATTTTTGCCGCTGCCCCATCTGTGCGTTTTCTCCATCAGTTGCATAAAAGCGTGGCGCAGCTTTGAGTGTGCGCACACAAATATACACTCGCACTGGAGGGACAGAGGACAATGGCAATGCAAAGCCGGGCGCTCAATCTCTGGCTTTTGCAAAGTAATGTTTTCTATTAACGGCCCGTGACTTCTAGCTCCTAAGGAGGTGAAGAGAAGCTTGAAAGTGTGCTCCTGGGGAACCTCAAAATCCGAGTCGGGGGTACTTTGCGGGAGCGGATTGATTCATCAAAACTATGGGTAGGCAAACTAAGGCCCGGGGGGCCGGATCAGGCCCAATCGCCTTCTAAATCTGGCCCGCGGACGGTCTGGGAATCAGCGTGTTTTTACATGAGTAGAATGTGTCCTTTTATTTAAAATGCATCTCTGGGTTCTTTGTGGGACATAGGAATTCGTTCATTTCCCCCGCCCAATATAGTCTGGCCCCCCACAAGGTCTGAGGGATAGTGGACCAGCCCCCTACTGAAAAAGTTTGCTGACCCCTAATCAAAAGTTGAATTGCTTGATCGGGGCGCTCCCCCCCCCGCCCCCCGGGATGGGCCAGATATTTATCTCGCTGCTGCCGCCGCGTCCACACAAGCCAGCTTCTTATGTCCGGTGATGGGCAGACCGGTGGTCCTGCCCACTTGCCTAAAGCTGGCCAATAGGAGAGAGCGACCAAGTAGGATCGAAGCCCTCGCCCATCAACTGTGTGTGCTTCAATCCTGCGTTCTGCATGGATTGAACCCGGCCTTCAAGGCGGCCTCTCCCGATGGACAGGTTCAGGCCCTGCTTTCCGGAACAGCAGAAAACAAGACTTTTCCCACCTTCCACGTGGCAGCCCTTGAGGGATTTGGAGACAGATGCCCTCTCCCCTTCTAACAAGGGCAACCACCCTGCGATTTTATGTTGCGCTGCCCTATAATCTGCTCTGCCGTTGCATGAGGTTGCCATCCTGCTGGGGTGCTGGGCAGGTGCGCGAGCGCAGGAAGTGAGGGCAAAGCAGTATTGTTCAGTACTGAGAGTTCATCTGAATCTCCTGTTTTCACTTAATAATAGCGTCGCCCTTTCTAGTTTCTAGAGCCTTGAAAGCTTGCGGGCAGCGCCTGGGAAACCTCAGAATCTGCTTGTGGCTCCTGGGCGGCCCAGGCCAGGTTTCCACCCTGCCCAACCAGCCAGATGCAGAAGCAATGGAAGGAGGGGAAGTCCACCCCCACCCCCCGCTGAGCAGCTGGTATTTGGAGATAGACTCCCTCTGTGGGTGGGAGTTTTGCTGTGGCCTCTGTGAACTCGAGCAGAAGTGGATGAAGTTCATTTAAAAAATAATAAAAAGCAGGCACTCTTTGAGAGCTACGTCTTGCGTCACCAGCCTCTCGGTTCTCTCAACAAGGAAGGTTCTCTGCTTTCCTAGTAGTCCTTATTAAATCTCATTTCCCAGCTGAAATCACCCAGGGCAGACAGAAGGAAGGACTTTTTCGCATAGCGTGTAGCTAGAACTGCGGGACTCGCTTCTGCAGGGGGCGGGGGACCCCGAGGGTCTTCTAGACCAGGCACCCCCAAACTTTGGCCCTCCAGATGTTTTGGACTACAGTTCCCATCTTCCCCAACCACTGGTCCTGTTAGATAGGGATCATGGGAGTTGTAGGCCAAAACATATTGAGGGCCGCAGTTTGGGGGTGCCTGTTCTAGACCAACCCCGTGCATTGCCTGAATCTCAACTAAAACATCCAGGGTTTTAAACATCTGTTCAAAAGCCTCCAAAGAAGGAGAGTCCACAACCTCCAGGGGGTGGGGACCGTACCACCATCAAACGGCTCTCGCTGTCAGAAAGTTCTTCCTGATGTTGAGTCTGAATCTCCTTGTAACTTGAATCCATTGCCGCGAGCGGGGAAGAGTTGCTTCTGTTGTCGTCCGGTCCTGTTGGGGCGTCTCTTTGGCCACGGCGAGGGCACACCGTCCTCCTTTCGGCCTGATGCAGCTGATACCTGTTCTCCTCTTCAGCTTCTCGTGGTTCTTAAATGGAGCCTCCGAGAGCAGAGGCAGTCTACCTTAGAATGGCAGAGGAGGAGGAGGAGGAGGTTGCCCATTGTGAAGACTCGGGTCTGATTTCAGCTGTTGCAAGAGTCTCCTTAAAGATCCCCACATTCATTTCTCTCCTCTCTGCCACTTTCTTTCCAGGACTCGGTGGCGCTGAAGCCGTCAATTCAGTTTGAAGGAAGCCAAGGGGTAAGTCAGAGGCCTGTGAACGAATGTAAAAAAAAAAAAAACTGCTTTGCTCTCTCTCCTTTAAAGAAATGCATTTAAAAAAAACACCCAAGTAAATCTGAATGACTCAGAGGCCCATGAACCTCCGGGGATCTAAGCGCTCCAGGTGGAGCTGCGTATTGTGAGGCATATCCAATTTTTCCACTCGCATGTTTTCATAGAATCGCAGAGTTGGAAGGTGGTCCCGACGGTCATCTAGCCCAACCCCCTGCAATGCAGCTGTAAGAACAGCCTTGCGGGATCAGGCCAGGGGCCCATCTAGTTGCCAGCCACAGCTGCCGTTAACCATCGGGAATTGAACCCAGGACCTTCAAGTGGCTGGGGAAACCCAACCAGATGGGTGGGGTATAAATTATATTGTTGTATTCTGCATGCAGAGCAGATGCAAGCTGCAGACTGTTCCTCCTGAAGTCCATCCTTGAACCAGGCCGAATTCTACCACAACTCTTCCCCTTCTTGCAAAAGCCCAAATGTGGGTTTGTTTGTTTTAAAGTTCCTAGTCCCTGGGGTGTATGGTGTTAGGGCGATAGGTAGTGCCTCTGTTGAGGGACATGTTCCGCTCCTTAGAGGGTAACTTGGTCCCCACCCTGCAATCCGCTCTCAACCTGTGGCTCCTAAAAGCTGTCAGCAGGCGACAGCGGTCATAATCCCGGGAAACGGCTTCGACTGCCCGGCTAAACCAGGGGAGGGGAGCCGATGGGCCCCAAACCCTCGGGGAGTTAGGGGCTTCCTCTGCAAGCGAAGACAGGCTCTGATGGACGAGGACAATAGGGGGGTCCAACGGTCAAGAAGGGGGTTTCTGTCTGTGCAGAATTGAGGGGCAGATGGGGCTCGTCCACCTGGGAAGGGAGCCCATCTAGGAGAAGGAAAACTCTGACCCCAAACCTTCCTTTGGACCCCATCTTTGAGGCCGAGACGGGGGTCTTGTCGTCTGGGCAGCCCGGGACCCCCAGACACACCACCCAGAGCTGTACCCCGGGAGGGGGGATATATTTGGTGCTTGCTAACACAGGGCGCTGGTGGCACTGTGGGTTAAACCACAGAGCCTAGGGCTTGCCGATCGGAAGGTTAGCGGTTCAGATCCCCGTGATAGGGTGAGCTCCCGTTGCTCGGTTCCAGCTCCTGCCCACCTAGCAGTTCGAAAGCACGTCAAAGTAGATAAATAGGTAGCGCTCCGGCGGGAAGGTAAACAGCGTTTCCGTGCGCTGCTTTGGTTCACCAGAAGCGGCTTTGTCATGCTGGCCACATGACCCAGAAGCTGTACACCGGCTCCCTCAGCCAATAACATAAGCTGAGCGCTGCAACCCCAGAGTTGTCTGTGACTGGACCCTAACGGTCAGGGGTCCCTTTACCTTTACCTAACACACATATTTAACTCCCACCCACCCACCCCCCGGAGGCACACTCCCAATATCTCTTGAGACAGGCGGTTGCAAAACGCCACGACCTGCCACAGAGCGTGGGGCTTACCGGAGCATAGCCTTCCTAAAAAGTGGGCCAACCGAACCCCATTGCGCAGATGAGGAAGACCGAGGCTTGGCTTAATGGCCTCTCCGGCGCTGAGATGGGACAATGGGATTTCGGTTAGGAGGTTCAGAAACCGGGACGAATCTCGTAGGCGCCTCCTAAAAAGAAAATGAAAAAAAAGCTAGTTCAGATATGAGTTTTCAGTAGGAAACTAGAAACGGCCGTTATTCTATTCTTGGGGCTGTTTTGTTGGAAACTGAGCCTTTTCTCTTTCCCTGTTTCACTTTGTGAGAGCTGCTGCTGCTGCTGCAGCTGACCTCTCTCTGTCAGGCAGAACGGTTCCCGAGCACCCTCTGCAAGATCCACTTCTGCCCTTAAGCTGGGAACTGGGGTGGAGGCTTGCAAAGGGCACCCCCGCAACGAATTTTTTAAAGAAAAGAATGTCGGCGACAGCACAACCCTAGACAAAAGAGCCCTCAGGTGCCTCCTTGGCGTGGAGCCCCCGCAAGCAGAAAGCTGGCTTGTCAGGGATTTTGCTCTGACATTTTCCTACCTGCGGGATATTTGTGGGTGGGTGGGTGTTTTACATGGCGCTCTAACCACAGAGCCACGGCAATCGGAATGTGGCAACTTGCCTTACATCGAGTCAGAGTATCGGCCCATTAGCAGTGTCAACAGTGGCCGGCACAAGCTCACCAGGGTTTGGGTCAGAGGGTGGGGTGTGAGCCCTACCCTCCCTGGCAATGCTGAAGGGTGAACCTAGAGCCTTCTGCATGTCGAGCAGCTGTTCTGACCACCGAGCATGGCCGCCACTGGCCAAGAAATGAGTTGGTTGTGGTTTCTCTACTGCAGGTCCTGGTTTCTTCTTCTGATTATTTATTAGATGTATATATTGCCCTTCCTCGAAAGATCTCAGGGTGGTTCATAAGGTAAAAATACAGGATAGAAGCACAAATGAATAGATAAAATAAAAACAACAAGACGCTAGCCCCCCCCTTCCCACAAACACGTTTAAAAGGCTTGGTTGAAGAAGAGCGTCTTTGCCTGGTGCCTAAAGGTGCCAGGCAAGCCTCCCTGGGGAGACCATCCCACAAGTGGGGAGCCACCACAGAAAAGACCCCGTTCTCGTGTTGCCACCCTCTGTACCTCTCAAGGAGGAGGCACGTGAGTAATGCAGGGTCCTGGTTAGTTTATATGGGGATCGCTGGGCTTCCTGCCCCAAAATGTTCCCCACCCCTACCCCTTCCCCATCTGCCCTGCTTCATTTGAGGTTTTTATTTAGCAGAGATAGGACAGCCATCTGACTGTGGTTCTTTAGGAGCGATTCCTACCTTGCAGGGGGTTGGACTAGATGAGCGCTGGGTGCCCCTTCATGGTTCTATGATTCTATCAATAACAACAGCAGCAGTAGCAGCAGCAACAACATAGTAGCGTGTGCGTGTGCGTGTGTGAGTGTTTGTTTGTCATTATTACGCATTCTCTGTTTTTTATTTGACATTTCTACGCTGTGTTCTTCAGATGAAGCGTGGTGGTGTACAAATTTAATAAACAATAATAATAATAGATTGGAGTTTTTTGAACAGAGGTTGGCACCGCCAGATCTGATGGGGGGCATCTTCAGGCGGAATTCCTGCGTTGCAGTGGGTTGGATTGGATGACTCCTGGGCGCCCCTTTCAACTCTCCTATTCCCTTATTCTGTGACCTGCTGGCTAAGGCTTTACATGTACATCTTCTAATGTTTTTTTTTCTTTTAAAAAACCCAACCCAGCACATCTCGATACCTCGGCCGGATGGAGCAGCAGGGGCCCAGACGTTCTCATTTTACCTCTCCAACATCGGGAAGGATAGTCCCCAAGGGAGTTTCGACTGTGTCCAGCAGTATGTCTCCAGGTGAGTTGCCCCGTCCAAGCCCCCCCTCCCCCCATTTGCCATAGCTGGCGATGTGGTTTTTCCGCAGGTGGGGAGCTTCAAACGGGGACAGAACGCCCCAGAAAACTTCCTGGCGCCGATAGGGCAATTTGCAACCCATTGCTTCGACTCAGGGGTGTGAACTTTCCCCCTTTGGCCAGCGGCCGGCGGGGCTGGAGGGGGAAGTGAGCAGGGCACTGGGTGCAAATACTGCCTTTAAACGCTAGGCACGTTTCTGCACATGCTCAGGAACCCCTCTTTGTCCCCCGATCCACACAAGCAGAGTGTTTCGCTAGAGTGGTCCATGCTCTGGTTATCTCCCGCTTGGACTACTGCCATGCGCTCTACATGGGGCTATCTTTGAAAGTGACCCAGAAGCTACAATTAATCCAGAATGCGGCAGCCAGACTGGGGACTGGGAGTGGCTGCCGAGACCACATAACAACGGTCCTGAAAGACCTACATTGGCTCCCAGTACTTTTCCGAGCACAATTCAAAGTGTTGGTGCTGACCTTGAAAGCCCTAAACAGCCTCGGCCCAGTAGACTTGAAGGAGCGTCTCCACCCCCATCGTTCAGCCCTGGACACTGAGGTCCAGCTCCGAGGGCCTTCTGGCGGTTCCCTCCCTGCGAGAAGTGAGGTTACAGGGAACTAGGCAGAGGGCCTTCTCGGTAGTGGTGCCTGCCCTGTGGAACGCCCTCCCATCAGATGTCAAGGAAATAAACAACTGACCTTTAGAAGACAGCTGAAGGCAGACCTGTTTAGGGAAGTTTTTATTGACTGGTGTTTTATCACGTTTTTAATATTTTGTTGGGAGCCACTCAGAGTGGCTGGGGAAACCCAGCCAGATGGGCAGGATATAAGTAATAAATTATGATTATGATTATGATTATTATCATCCTGTGGGCCACACAGGGAGGTTCCAAGGGCCGCATAGCCTAGAAAGCCAGCAAACCGGGAGACTTTTAGAGGAAGGCGAAGAAACAGAGGCGGGTGGGGATTTTAACCCTGGTCTCTCCCAGGCACTCTAACCGCTATGCAACACTGTCTCTGACCTGGGGGTGGCGGCGGCCTGCACTTTATGATCAGGTGCAAGGACCAGGCGGCGGCTTCTTCCCGAAAGACTCAGGTTTTCCATTTCTGCCTCTGCTTACCCTCCAGCAGCAATGGGAACATCCAGCTGGACTGCCTTGGTAGCATCCAGGACAAAATCACCGTTTGTGCCACCGACGACTCCTACCAGAAGGCGAAGCAGAGCATGGCGCTGGTGGAGGAGGAGACCCGGAGCCGGGGGGCCATCGTCATCAAGCCTGGGGGCCGCTATGTTGGTGAGCAGCGACAGCATTGCGCACGGTCAATCTTTTCAGCAGGGGAGGGCCACGAGCGTCTCCGGCCGTGGAGCAGGTCCGGGGAGCCGCTTCAGAACCCTCATTCTCTTGCAAGCAGCCTTCTGGGGGCCACGTGGAACCTCAGCAGACCTCCATTGCGTTTCTCGCACACGAGGCATCAGGTCGTGCCATTATTCCGTGGTTCAGGCCCCTTAGCTCATGTTTGTGGGTTTCTTAACGTACGCTGCCTGAAACGAAAACACACACCCACTTTTAGAGAAAAAAGAAGGGAGCGTTTTCCTGTGTGGGAAAGAGAAACTTGCCACGTTGTCTCCCCAAAAGCTGGAAATCAATAGGGATGTTTTGAACAGGGAACTAGATATCCACCCCTCTGGCACAGTTCTTTCATTGACCCCCCCCCCTGCCCTCCCATGCATGCATCCATTCAATATAGATGATTGCAAGCTGTTGGAGAACAATAACGGCTACATTTGTAAGGGTACCTCTGGCTGAGCTGTTTATTAAGGGTCGTGGAGCAGGCTGCTTTGTGGAAGCATAGTATTGCAGGGGGGGAAGAACCCCCCCCCAAAGGTCATCCAGCCCAACCCTTTGCAGTGTGGGAATCTCAGCTAAAGAACACTTGACAGACCAACCCAGGTCTTTCAAAGTCACCAGTAGGCCTGCCTGGGTGATAAATCGTTGTATTGTCCCAAACTGGTTCGAAGTCCATATTGTGATATCGGGTTCATAGTTTTTGACCTGGCAGTCTAATCGCGAATCACGATCCATGTTCAGGCTGGACGATTATCGTACCAAACCTGTCTGAAGTCTGTATCGCGACAGCTTAATTCCCGAACATTTTGGCTCCCGCACGCCGCAAACCCAGAAGTGACTGTTCCGGTTTGCGAACTATTTTTGGAAGCCAAAGGTCTGACGGCTTCCGATTGGCTGCAGGAGCTTCCTGCAGCCAATCGGAAGCCGCGCTTTGGTTTCTGAAAGTTTTGGAAGTCGGACGGTCTTCTGGAATGGATTCCGTTCGACTTCCAAGGTACGAATGTATTGATTTGATGATTTTTGACCTGTCAATATATCGCGACGTGTGTTGGGCAGGGCCGGTCGATGCATCGTCCAAACCCAGCTTGAAGTCTGTATCGTGATACTGGTTTCATAATTTTTATCCTGCCAGTATATTGCAAATCGTATTTGTGTGTGCTGTGCAAAAATCACAGTGCGGGGGGAACCGTGAAGCCAGCCCATGCCTCAACATAGCTCCAGCCTAGTTCCAGACATTGTGATATATCGGTATATCGCGATGTTTACCTGGTGATATATCACGAAGTTGAAAACAAGATATAGCCCAGCCCTAGGGAAGTTTTTTTTTTTATGTTTGGTGTTTTATCTTGATTTTAATATTCTGTGGTGAGCCACCCAGAGTGGCTGGGAAACACAGCCAGATGGGCGGGGTATGTATAAATAAATAAATATTATTAGTTACAAGGGACCCAGGTGGTGCTGTGGGTTAAACCACGTAGAGTCTAGGGCTTGCTGATCAGAAGGTCGGCGGTTCGAATCCCTGCAACGGGGTGAGCTCCCGTTGCTCGGCCCCAGCTCCTGCCCACCTAGCAGTTTGAAAGCACATCAAAGTGCAAGTAGATAAATAGGGACCGCTCCGGTGGGAAGGTAAACGCCATTTCCGTGCGCTGCTCTAGTTCGCCAGAAGCAGCTTTGTCATGCTGGCCACATGACCCGGAAGCTGTCTGCGGACAAATGCCAGCTCCCTCGGCTGATAGAGCGAGATGAGCGCCGCAACCCCAGAGTCGGACACGACTGGACCTGATGGTCAGGGGCCCCTTTACTTTTACCCCTTTATTATTAATTACAGGTAGGTAGCTGAATTGGTCTGACGTAGTCGAAACACACACACAAAAATCCTTCCAGTAGCACCTTAAAGGGACCCCTGCCCATTAGGTCCAGTCGTGACCGACTCGGGGGTTGCAGCGCTCATCTCGCGTTATTGGCCGAGGGAGCCGGCATACAGCTTCCAGGTCATGTGACCAGCATGACAAAGCCACTTCTGGCGAACCAGAGCAGCGCACGGAAACGCCGTTTACCTTCCTGCCAGAGAGGCAAACTCAGTCGGTCTCTAAGGTGCTACTGGAAGGAATTATTATTATTATTATTATTATTATTATTATTATTATTATTATTATTATTACTACTACTGATCAGGAGGGAGCCCATTTTAGACTCTTTGAGCTGACGGTGCCTGGCCTGCCTCTCTCGCCCTTCCTCCGCAGAGTCTGTGTCTGTAAACAGGAGCAGATTGCAGATTGCTGAGTTATCCCTGACACATCGTTTTGCTGTGCATTTGGCAGCCAGACTCTTGCAGGAGCAAGCAATGGCAGGAAGTGTGTGTTTTCCTGTGTGCTGGGAAGAACAAGGGTGTGTTTTTTTCCTTGTTGGGAGGAGACGGGAAGCCTTATCAGCAAGCAATAAGAGGCGACAGGCCTCTCCGCAGCGGCCTTCCTGCCAAAACGAAAAGCTTCGGAACTTTTCCTGGGGCAAAGTTTCCTTTCCTCTGGGAAATTTTCTTCCAGCGCAAATTAGGTGTTCGTTGGACGGCTGTCAGCCAAGCGTGAATCTCCTCCTAAACACAGCCTTCTATAGCAAAGGTTCTCTGCGTCAGAGAGAGAGGGAGAACAGCTGTAACGAACAATGATTATTATTTTTTAAAATGAAAGACAAGGCTATAAAACCAGGCATGTACTGTAGACTGAGTTCAGTTGCACAGGGGTTAGAATGTTGTTGTTTAGTCGTTTAGTCGTGTCCGACTCTTCGTGACCCCATGGACCAGAGCACGCCAGGCACTCCTGTCTTGCACTGCCTCCCGCAGTTTGGTCAAACTCATGTTGGTAGCTTCGAGAACACTGTCCAACCATCTTGTCCTCTGTCGTCCCCTTCTCCTAGTGCCCTCAATCTTTCCCAACATCAGGGTCTTTTCCAAGGATTCTTCTCTTCTCATGAGGTGGCCAAAGTATTGGAGCCTCAGCTTCACGATCTGTCCTTCCAGGGAGCACTCAGGGCTGATTTCCTTAAGAATGGATAGGTTTGATCTTCTTGCAGTCCATGGGACTCTCAAGAGTCTCCTCCAGCACCATAATTCAAAAGCATCAATTCTTCGGCGATCAGCCTTCTTTATGGTCCAACTCTCACTTCCATACATCACTACTGGGAAAACCATAGCTTTAACTATACGGACCTTTGTCGGCAAGGTGATGTCTCTGCTTTTTAAGATGCTGTCTAGGTTTGTCATTGCTTTTCTCCCAAGAAGCAGGCGTCTTTTAATTTCGTGACTGCTGTCACCATCTGCAGTGATCAAGGAGCCCAAGAAAGTAAAATCTCTCACTGCCTCCATTTCTTCCCCTTCTATTTGCCAGGAGGTGATGGGACCAGTGGCCATGATCTTGGTTTTTTTGATGTTGAGCTTCAGACCATATTTTGCGCTCTCCTCTTTCACCCTCATTAAAAGGTTCTTTAATTCCTCCTCGCTTTCTGCCATCAAGGTTGTGTCATCTGCATATCTGAGGTTGTTGATATTTCTTCCGGCAATCTTAATTCCAGCTTGGGATTCATCTAGTCCAGCCTTTCGCATGATGAATTCTGCATATAAGTTAAATAAGCAGGGAGACAATATACAACCTTGTCGTACTCCTTTCCCAATTTTGAAACAGGGGTTTGAAACAGGGGTTGCACAGGGGTTAGAATAAGAAAGTGCAAATAAAGAATATCAGCACTTATCCGAATGGCAAGTATAAATTTAGATTTGCTTAGCTTGTGACAAGCATTGTCTTGAAAATGACAAGTGTAAGTTACAAAGCAATGGCAAATTGCATAAGAAGGTGCGTGGAGTCTGTCGTTCTTGTTGGAATCTCAAATGAGGCACGATTTCCTCTGTTATAGAGGTGAGAGGTACACCTGGTGTCAGATTTTGGGGCTGTTTTCTATTGAGTTGCAACTACTTTTCGGAGCCGCCAGTGTCGTACAGAAGACAGTTCTTTTGACAATATGTCTGCATTGGCGAAACCCAAACGCATTCGCTGACGTTAATTTTGGCCAGGAAACAACAGTTTCTTTCGTAAGGCTGATCATTTCCATCCAAATTAAACCCCCAAAATATTGCACCAATTTACATGGATGCCCCT
The DNA here is from genome assembly GCF_965207765.1 of Zootoca vivipara. NCBI lineage: Eukaryota > Metazoa > Chordata > Lepidosauria > Squamata > Lacertidae > Zootoca > Zootoca vivipara. The sequence continues at coordinate 90,918,354 of NC_142589.1, read as the reverse complement.
GGGGTTGTCTCTGCGATAACTCAGCCACTAGCAGGGGCCAGCAAACATTTTTCAGCAGGGGGCCAGTCCACTGTCCCTCAGACCTTGGGGGGGGGCAGACTATATTGGGGGGGGGTGACAAATTCCTATGCCCAACAAATAACCCAGGGATGCATTTTAAATAAAAGCACACATTCTACTCATGTAAAAACACACTGATTCCCAGACCATACGCGGCCTGGATTTAGAAGGCGATTGGGCCGGATCCGGCCCCGGCACCTTAGTTTGCCTACCCATGCATGAGTTTTAATCTCAGGGTCACAGGTTGGAACCCCACATTGGGCAAAGCGTCCCTGAATTGCCAGCAGGATGGATCTAATTTAAATCAAATGGATTTCAATCACAATTTCAATCACTTAGTCAGTAAGACTTGATTTAAATCTTCTTTCTTTTTTTTACAGAAAGACTCATTCTTGCTGGTAGAATCTTAATATTTACAACCAGATGAAGGTTTCATTCTCAGAATAATAATTTTCCAGCGTAGCTTTTAACAGTTACATCAAAAATTACTGATTTGGTTATACTGCTAGAAATACATAGACAGATAATTATGAAATTGTTGTGAGGTTTAACAAGTTAACTGTTTATATTTGGACAGCGTTTCTGCTGTTGGAAGGAGAAAAATAATCACTTCCTTAATAGCAATTTATTTAACTAAAACAATAACATTATAGCATATGTATCCATGTTTGTTAACTGGTGTGGTTAAACATTTTTTAAAAAAACAGCTTAGACTGAGTTTTAGCACACATGAGAAACTTAAAACAAATCCTCATTTCCTGATGAATAGCCTGTGGACTGTAAGGTAAAGGTAAAGGGACCCCTGACCATTAGGTCCAGTCGTGACCGACTCGGGGGTTGTGGCGCTCATCTCGCATTATTGGCCGAGGGAGCCGGCGTACAGCTTCCAGGTCATGTGGCCAGCAAGACTAAGCCGCTTCTGGCGAACCAGAACAGCACATGGAAATGCCGTTTACCTTCCCGCTGTCTGTAGCGGTTCCTATTTATCTACTTGCACTTTGACATGCTTTCGAACTGCTAGGTTGGCAGGAGCTGGGACCAAGCAACGGGAGCTCACCCCGTCACAGGGATTCGAACCGCCGACCTTCTGATCGGCAAGCCCTAGGCTCAGTGGTTTAACCCACAGCGCCACCTGGGTAATGTAACTTAAATAGAAAATCTTTAGAAAGATTTTTCCTCCAAAAGCATTTTATTTTAAAAATCCAATTTAAGTAAAAAAAAATTTCAATTTTTAAAATCATTGATTTTTATCCACCCTGATTGCCGGGAGTTTGACTCGGTGGCCCGGGGTGTGTGTGTGTGTGTGTGTGTGTGTGTGTGTGTCCCCTTCCAGCTCTACAATTCTATGATTCCCACCATCTGTTGAACTTCCTTTCCTAAAACATTGAGGTGCTGTTGTTGTTTGGGCAAAGCTTCTCAAACGTCCAGCCTCTGTACTTGAAATAAAATAAAAACGGAGAGCAGCTTTGACCTTGCAAGCTTTGCCTGTATTCTAGGAAGGCGAGGGTTTTCGGTGTGCATTTGTTTTTAGAAAAGGAAATCGAGGCGAACCAGGAACAGGAAGCCCCTTCATCTCGGAACGCAATCAGCCCCGTTCCGGCCTCCTATCTGATTTAGGTTCCTAAGAAAAAAGGAAGCTGCATTCTGCCACGTCAGATCCTGTGGTCTAGTTCAGTGGTGCCTGCGCAAACTGGCAGCCTTTGGTGACTCTCTAGAGCAGGGTTTGGGGGGGGGGCCTTTCGGGGCTACCACGACCCAGCATCGTTTTCTAGCCAAACGATAGAAGTGGAGTCCAATAAACTCGGAATATTACAGTCTGTTGTATAAAGCCGCTGGTACCAAACGGCAAAAACACTTTCCCAGCCAGTCATTTCTTAGAGTCTGCACATCAAGCTTGCCTGTTGGAGACACATATATAGAAAGCCATCACTGCTTTTTTCAGTTTCGAAAGATCTCTCCGGTTGTTCCAATATCTCTGGTCTCTCGGGAGCTCGGGAAGGCTGTTAACAAGGTGTTGTAGCTGCAGGTACAGCGGTGCCCCGGTTTTCAGACGCAATCCATTCCGGAAGACCGTTTGACGTCCGAAACTGTCGGAAACCGAGGTGCAAAGGGCGTAAAAATGCAGAAAAATGGGGCAGGGGGGAATAACACACACCCCCAGCGGAAGCCATTCGATTTCCGAGGCGCGTTAAAAACAGAACCATTTACTACCGGGTTTTCAGCGTTTGTAAACCGAAACGTCCGGCTTCCGAGACGCTCCGAAAACCAAGGTACCACTGTGTGGCCATTGGGCTGCATTTGCCACTTAAAGCCATAAACATGGAAGAATTCGTCTTCCTCATCTGTTGGTTGGCCCAAAGTCGATACAGTGGTACCTTGGTACTCAAACAACTTGGAACCCAAACACTGCAAACCCAGAAGTAAGTGTTCCGGTTTGTGAACCTTTTTCAGAAGCTGGACGTGCTCGGTTTTGAGTGTTACGCTTCCGTTCGGAGTGTTACGCTGAGGTCTGTCTGTTTTTGCTATTTTGAGTTTTTGCGGCTCTTTTTTTTTTTTTTATGACTATGTGGAACCCAGTTCGGCTATTGATTGATTGTGTGTGTGTGTGTGTGTGTGTGTGTGTGTGTGTGTGTGTGACTGCAGTACATGGTTTATTGCTTTCATTTTATGGATCAGTGGTCTCGTTAGATAGTAAAATTCATGTTAAATTGCTGTTTTAAGGGTTGTTTTTAAAAGTCTGGAACAGATTAATCCAGTTTTGCATTACTTTCTATGGGAAAGCGCGCCTTGGTTTTGGAACAGACCTCTGGAACGGATTATGTTTGAGAACCAAGGTACCACTGTATATCCATTTTTCCATATTCCCACCCTTTCTCCCCTCACAAGAACAGCACAGACCCCAACCCTTTCCGTTTCCTCTCGCTTAGGCAAGACGGTCAAGGTGCGGAAGCCGGCCCCGGGGGCTTCAGACGCTGTCCCTTCGCGGATCCGCCCGACGCCTGTCAACATGGCCAGCGCTATCAAGAAAGGAAACAGCGCCGTCTCCCAGCGGCCCTTCAGAGACCGCGTCCTGCATTTGCTGGCTCTCAAGCCCTACAAGAAGCCGGAGTTGTTGTTGCGGCTGCAGAAGGACGGCCTCACACCACAAGACAAGGACTCCCTCGATGGTCTGCTACAGCAGGTGAGTCTGTGCACGGCCTGATTCTCCGTAGAAGTCCGGGGTTTCCGACCATGGATCTTTATTATTCCTCCTCCTCCTTTTTGGGGGAAATTGTTTTTATTTGATTTTACAAATTCATTTACCCTCACAATCGCAAACAATAAAAATTACACAAGATTCTTCTGAATCTGAAGACCTCCCCTCCATGGGTTCTTTAAGCAGCTTTTTTTTATAAAAAAAAAACAACCCTGCATATTATAAGTCCATCTAATTTACAATCCTCCGTTGTATCCAAAGTCCTTGCAGGAGTTATTTAAAACCTGCCCAAGAGTTCAAGTGTTTACAGTGGTCTTTCAAATCTATATATATATATAAATGTGAACTGGGCATGTGGGTGTGTTTCCACTTTTCACCAAAACCGCTTGACCGATTGAGATGATATTTTGACACAGCATCACATGTGAATGTCCGAAGGCTATAGGAAAGTTTGCTAACACAGATGCCACACCTGTGCCAGGTAAAAAAAAACCCAAAACCCCTGTTCCAGAACGCACCACTCAGCCAAAAGTGCATGCTGGGAAAAGAACCAGGTTGCAAACCATCGCCCTCTAGTGGTGGCTACACTGGTACTGCACCTATAAAACCTTCCCTCTCAACAGCACCTTGGCTCCTGTTTACATACTAGGCCCGAAACCTTTACAGACAAGGCTGAATGGAGGTACTGACTCGCCTGGGCGGGGGAAGGAGGGGATGGGATAGGTAAGGACATGGTTGGACCACTCACAGGGATGAGGGGGCGTGATACGTCATGGGTCAGGACAGGGTGGGGGGAATCACAGGGATAAGCTGTGGGTGGGGAGAGGAGGAGGCGGGATACGTCATGGATCAGCACAGGGTGGGGGGGTATCTCACAGATGAGCCACAGCAGCACATGGCAGAGCCAGCTAGTATAATATAAATTTGTCCCATTCTTTGTTGAAGTTTTGATCCTCCTGGGTTTCCCGGTTAGTCTCTGCGTAGTCCAATAATTTCATCTGCCAGTCCACCCTAGTATATATCTTGTCGTCTTTCCAACTCAGGGCAAGATGTATCCTTGCAGCAGTGGTCGTGTACATGACCAGTCTTTTCAGTTTCTTCGGTATACCTGCACCTACAATTCCTAACAAAAAGGCTTCTGGTGTTTTTTTCTTTTAACAAAAGTTGGTAGCTTCGAGAACACTGTCCAGCCATCTCGTCCTCTGTCGTCCCCTTCTCCTAGTGCCCTCAATCTTTCCCAACATCAGGGTCTTTTCCAGGGAGTCTTCTTTTCTCATGAAGTCTTGAGGGAGTCTTGGAGCCTCAGCTTCAGGATCTGTTCTTCCAGTGAGCACTCGGGGCTGATTTCCTTCAGAATGGATAGCTTTGATCTTCTTGGGACTCTCAAGAGTCTCCTCCAGCACCAGCTTCTGAAGAAGTGTGCATGCACACGAAAGCTCATACCAAAATAAAAACTTAGTTGGTCTTTAAGGTGCTACTGAAGGAATTTTTTTATTTTACTTCGATCCAGACCAACACGGCTACCTACCTGTAATCCTCCAGCACCATAATTCAAAAGCATCAATTCTCTGGCGATCAGCCTTCTTTATGGTCCAGCTCTCACTTCCATACATCACTGCGGGGAAAACCATAGCTTTAACTATACGGACCTTTGTTGGCAAGGTTATGTCTCTGCTTTTTAAGATGCTGTCTAGGTTTGTCATCTCTTTTCTCCCAAGAAGCAGAGCCCAAGAAAGTAAAATCTCTCACTGCCTCCATTTCTTCCCCTTCTATTTGCCAGGAGATGATGGGACCAGTGGCCATGATCTTAGCTTTTTTTTGATGTTGAGCTTCAGACCATATTTTGCGCTCTCCTCTCTCCCTCCCTCTTCCAGGTTGCAGTGTAGCCCAGTAGAACGCGAGACTCGTAATCTCAGGACCGCGGCTTCAAGTCCTGCTTTGCAGGGGGTTGGACTGGATGACCCTCATGGTCTCTCCCAACTCTCTGAGATTCTGTGTTTAGGGATTGAGAAATAAACCCTTCCCTGTCCTCTCCCTCCCTCTTCCAGGTTGCAAACATGAACGCCAAAGACAGCACCTTCACCCTGAAGGATTACCTTTACAAAGAGGTTCAGAAGGACTGGCCAGGATACTTGGAAGGAGACCAGCAGTTGCTGAAGAGGATCCTTTTCCGGTAAGGGCTCTAGCGGGGGGCATTTCCCCTTGGGTTAAGCATCCCTAGGTGTTAGTATCACAGAAGGGGATGCGGGTGGCGCTGCGGTGTAAACCACTGAGCATCCTGGGCTTGCCAATTGGAAGGTCGGCAGTTCGAATCCCCGCGACGGGGTGAGCTTCTGTTGCTCAGTCCCTGCTCCTGCCAACTTAGCAGTTCGAAAGCATGCCAGCGCAAGTAAATAAATACAGTGGTACCTCTACTTACGAATTTAATGCGTTCCGAACGCACATTTGTAAGTCGAAAAAATGTGTAAGTCGAATCCCATAGGAATGCATTGGGAGAAAAAATTCGTAAGTCGAAGCAACCCTATCTAAAAATTCGTAAGTAGAAAAAATCCTATCTAAACCGCATCCAAGATGGCGGACGGAGCTCCGTTCCTAAGTAGAAACATTCGTAAGTCGAGTCATTCGTAAGTAGAGGTACCACATAGGTACTGCTGCGGCGGGAAGGTAAACGGCATTTCTGTGTGCCGTTGTGCCAGAAGCGGTTTAGTCCTGCCAGCCACATGAGCCGGAAAGCTGTCTGTGGACAAACGCCGGCTCCCTCGGCCCAAAAGTGAGATGAGCGCCGCAACCCCAGTCGCCTTTGACAGAACTTACCGGTAACCGTCCAGAGGTCCTTTACGTTTTTTTACCTTTAGTATCACAGAACAAGGGCAGGGAAGGTCTAGGGCCTCCCTAGATGTTGTTGGTCTGCCTTCAGACGTCATCTAAAAGTCAGTTGTTTATTTCCTTGACATCTGATGGGAGGGCATTCCACAGGGAGGGTGCCACTACCGGGAAGGCCCTCTGCCTGGTTCCCTGCAACTCGGCTTCTCGCAATGAGGAAACCTCCAGAAGGCCCTCGGTACTGGACCTCAGTGTCCGGGCAGAATGATGGAGGTGGAGACGCTCCTTCATGTCTACTGGGCCCAGGCCGTTTAGGGCTTTAAAGGTCACCACCAACACTTTGAATTGTGCTCGGAAACGTACTGCTGCGTCCTCCTTTCTCCCCCGATCTCTCCCCCCCCAACCTCATGAAGGACTTCCTTCTATCTTCCTGAATCTCCCAACCATCTGCTTCATCAAATGCCCACGAATTCCGGGGTTAGGAGAGAGGGAGGAACACTTTTCCTGCATGCACTTTCTCTGTGCCACTCGAAATTTTGCAGACCGTGTCGCCTCTTCCTCACCTTCTCTCTAAGCTAGGAAGTCCCACATGCCCACGCCGACGCCTTTCTCCATGGGGAAATTGCTCCAGTGGGGATGCGTGGGGAGAGAGAAACACCGATGAAAGATAGGAGTAATCGTATCAGTTTGGATAACAAAACACAGCTCGCCCGCCCAGCTGTTGCAGTGCAAGGATACGGGCTTCCTGGGTGCAGATTTTTTAAGAAACAGGGAGCCAGCCCTCACTTCTGAGCCTGATGGGCTCAGTTTTCTCGCTCGGGCAGCTGGATCCTTGCCAGTGGCTATTTTTGCTCATCTAGATGCCAGGATATATGTGCCCGGGGGAAAGGGGTTGGTGAGAGACGTAGCTGCTGCTTCCTCCTCCTTCTCCTTGGGAAACTTTGGTGCAGCCATGCACCTCCGTGGCACGATTGCGTGTTTGTGTGTAGGCCCGTTTGCCAACTTGTTATTTTCCGTTTCAATTAAAATTCGGCACCCAGGCCTTCCCAATGTACACGCACACACACAGGCCCCCCGGGGGCCTCGTCCCTCGCCAAAGAAAACTCTTGGCGTTTTTCAGACTCTCATTAAACCAACCGCGTCTCCTCCGTGAGCCAACTGGATTTACGGACCATGGAAACTGTTCAAAACAGAGTGTGGGGTTAGGAGGGGGGGGAGTGGATTTTTGTTTACCTTAGCTGGGTCTGGGGGGGGGGAAATAACTGCAATAGAAATAACCCCTTGGCGTCCTCCCCCCCCCCCCAAGCTTTGCATTATAACAGAAAAGGTCCAAGTCAAGTGATGCCTTTGGAGACCCACTTATTTTCTTGCGTTTTGCTAACCAGCTGGTTTCAGGAAAGAGAAATAAAGACAAATAAAGTTTTTTAAAAAATAAAATAAAAGGATAAGTTGCCATAATTGCCGTTAAAAGACATGCAGGATACTGCTGAGCAATAATCGAACCGCACAAGAGGGAACGCGTGTGGTCTAAATTCGAACTAATTTCTCATACAGTTGGACCTTGGATCCCGAACGCCTTGGGAGTCGGAACATTTCGGCTCCCAAACGCCACAAACCCGAAAGTGAGTGTTCCAGCTTGTGAACGTTCTTTGGAACCCGAATGTCTGACGCGGTCCCAATGAAAGAAGAATGGCAACTTAAGTTGACAGAATATGCACAACTCGCAGACTTAACATAGAGAATAAGAGAACAAGAAGAACATACGTTTAGGGAAGATTGGGAAACGTTTATTGAATATATGGGGGTGAATTGTGCACACTTGAAAATGTTGGCAGCGTTAAGATAAATTCAACAGTGTAAAGTCAGTTTTGAGGATGGAATACTGAATGGTTCGGTTTATGTAAAAGGTGCAGGGATTTACAGTATGCAAAATGAAGTGTGGAAAGAGAAGAAGGGAAGCCATGCATATTTTAAAGATGTTTAAATGAGTATTCAGAATTGTAAAACAGAAAATATAATTATATATATCAATGTGTGTGTGTATGTCTCTCTCTCTGTGTGTGTGTGTGTATAGAGAGAGAGACAGACAGATGTATGTATGTATATTGTAGGGGGCCGGAGCCCCCAAAGTTGATGGACATTGCCATTCAAATGGTGAGTGTGTGCCACATCTTGCCATTGAGTATTCCAGACGGGGCTTACTTGACACACACACACACCAAATATTTAAATTGGCACCCCTGGTTAGGAAGGGCAACATGCCAAGCCTTGGAATGCCAGCATTCCAGGTTATTGGGGTGAGAAGAAATACATTTTCTTGCCCCTGTCTTCCTTGAATACACCCAGTTACAGGTAGGTAGCCGTGTTGGTCTGAGTCGAAGCAAAATAAAAAAATTCCTTCAGTAGCACCTTAAAGACCAACTAAGTTTATATTTTGGTATGAGCTTTCGTGTGCATGCACACTTCTTCAGATACACTAGGTAGTGTATCTGAAGTGTATCTGAAGAAGTGTATCTGAAGTGTATCTGAAGAAGTGTGCATGCACACGAAAGCTCATACCAAAATATAAACTTAGTTGGTCTTTAAGGTGCTACTGAAGGAATTTTTTTATTTTGAATACACCCGTTAGTCCCTTTTACACACAAAAAATAAAATAAAAATGAAGACTTGGCGTGGCTTAACAAACACCTTTTCGGTTTCTTTGTTTGTTCTTGTCCTCCGCTCCCCCCCTCCCTGCCCCCAGGAAACTCTGCCAGCCGCAGAACACCACCTGCCCCCCAGAGGCACCTGCTCCGGCATCACCAAAAGACAACGCAAACATCTCCTCCTCCTCCTGCTCTCCACCCCAGGTAGGTGCTGAGTCCCCATTGCAGGGACATGGCTTAGTGAGATTTTCTGGTCTCAGGCAGCCAGGTAGCGTCCTCAATGCCGGGAAAAGGGAATTTTCCTGCTCGCTGTGAAGTTTGTGGCCAACAGGGGCCCTGTTTTATTATTATTTATAGTCATACATCGGCTCCCGAACGCCTTGGGAGTCGAACGTTCTGGCTCCTGAACACCACAAACCCGGAAGGGACTGTTCCGGTTTTCGAACGTTCTTTTGGAAGCTTGAACGTCTGACGGGGCTTCCGATTGGCTGCAGGAGCTTCCTGCAGCCAATCAGAAGCCGCGTTTCGGACTTCCAGAACGGATTTTGTTCGACTTCCGAGGTACAACCGTATTATTATAACTTCGGTTTTGCATATTTTTATACCCGGCTTCCATCAGCAAAGCTAGCCCAACCTAAAACTCTCCTTTCGCTCAACTTCCACCTAAAACTCTGTAAAGAATGGGGGTGGGGTGGGGTGGGGTGAATAATTGAAAGAGTAATAATACATCTTTCAAAGGCCTGGAAATCAAGCCCGATGAGGAACAGTTGAAGGAGCTGGGCATGTTTAGTCTTGGGAAGAGGAGATATGAGAGCCATCTTCGAGTATCTCAAGGGCTGTCGCAGGGAAGAGGGAGCAGGCTTGTTTTCTCCTCCTCTGGAGGGTTAGGACTCGAACCCGTGGCTTCAAGTTTTACAGGAAAGGCGACTCCGACTATGCACCCGGAATAACTCAACTGCTTCAGTTGGCAGAACTGGGCCTACATAATACCCATTCCACATTTGTAAGAACTCTTACTCTTTCAATTATTCCCCCTTTGGCGCCTGCTGAAAAAGACCTTAAAAGTTATTTTTGTTCATTTTTCTCGGTGCCAATGTTTTTATTTTTTGTTTTTTTTAAAAAAATAATTTTCTATTAGTTTTTACACATATTTCCCAGCATGACATCCTTTTAAACACCATTTCGAAATGTTTGGCTATCACAGCCTAAGACTTCCTTCAACCTCGACTGATAGTGTTCTGAAGTCTTTCTAATTTTGTTGCTATAATTATTGCTATGAACTCAAATTTCCAATGCATCTATTCTTAACTCTTTTCATGGTAATTTTACTCCTCACGAAACGTCTTTTAACCCTACAAACGATGTCAGTTGCTAATGTTATTGCTTTTCTCGTGAGCTACTTTGGGATTGTTGGGTGTGTTGTATGGGCAGGTGTATAAAAATTATTACTATTATTATTATTATTATTATTATTATTATTATTATTATTGGCATCATACGGAATACCAATCCTTCTGGCAATGTATCTATGCCCATATCATCAAAAATATTCTGCAACATTATTTTTGGGCGACGGAACAATCGTTTTCCTTTGTGATATTTATCATTTCCATCAAAATCAAACTGGCGGTTCCTTCCTGTTTACTTGCCATCCTCTAGCCCTCACAGGGGGGCTGTTTGATTGTTAAGGGGGGCTATTGAATTATTAACAGTTAAACGCCTTTGCGGCTTCCTCCATGCGAGTAGGAGTTCGCCTTTTGAACAATAAGAATTATATGTCACCAGTGGGCGGGGGGGGGGGGCTAATCAGGATTTTAGAGATGCTTAGGTGGGGCATGGCCAAAAAAAGGGGGGGTTAGGAACCACTGCTCTAACTCAGGCACCCCCAAACTTCGGCCCTCCACTCCAGATGTTTTGGACTACAATTCCCATCTTCCCCCGACCACTGGTCCTGTTAGCTAGGGATCATGGGAGTTGTAGGCCAAAACATCTGGAGGGCCGCAGTTTGGGGATGCCTGCTCTAACCTGTAGTTTCCCAAACTTTGGTCTCTGGACTACAAATCCCATCATCCCGAGCTAGCATGGCAAGGGATGATGGGAAATGTAGTCCAAAAATGTCTGGAGGCCCAAGTTTGGGGAAAGCCTGCCTTAACGCTTTCTAAAAAAATTCCTTCAGTAGCACCTTAAAGACCAACTAAGTTTTTATTTTGGTATGAGCTTTCGTGTGCATGCACACTTCTTCAGATACCAAGAAAGAGGATGTCAGTTTGTACCTGGGCAAGTTTCTTGGTGAGGTTGATGGACTTCCATTTCATGCGGCTCAATGTGGTGCCTTCCATAGTTCTGGTTACAGGTAGGTAGCCGTGTTGGTCTGGATCGAAGTAAAATAAAAAAATTCCTTCAGTAGCACCTTAAAGACCAACTAAGTTTTTATTTTGGTATGAGCTTTCGTGTGCATGCACACTTCTTCAGATACCAGAACGCTTTCTGTTCTTCTTCCCTCCACCCTAGAAACGACCCCAGCCCACAGATTTCACCGACCCTCTGTCCAACAAAAAGCCCCGCATCTCCCACTTTGCGCAAAGGACTCAGCCCACGCTCAACGGAAAACTGCGCTCGGCCAACGGCAGGGAAGCCCCCCTAGCGCCACCCCCGGAGGTGGTCACCTCCAGTAACCTCTTGCCGGCCCTGGAGCTTCCCAGGCCCCACAACCCCCTCGCCGACGTCAGCAACGACTTGGGGCACAGTGGCCCCAACTTCGAGGCGCCGGATCCCGCCGAGAGGCTGGCGGTGGCGGCGGCGGAGGTCCCCCTCCAGCCGGTGACGGACTCTGTCCAGGTCAGCAAACGGAGCAAGAAGAGGCTAAAGAAGGAGAGGGAGAGGAGAGCGGCCGAGCAGGAGTCTGAGCCCCGGGAGAAACCGAACTGCAGCCTCAGGAAACGCAGCTCGAAGACCACGGCGCCTTCATCCCAGGACGCGGCAGGTGGGTTCAGCGGCGCTGGGTGGGCATTTTGGGGGTTGCGGGTACCTCTGGATCGCGCGCGGCAAAAATAAAAGGTTGTTTTTGTTGTCGTGTTACTGCCCAGCAAAACCTTGAGGGGAGAGAGGGAGGAGGAAGCTGGGCAGGAACAGCTGGGAGGAGAAGGACAGGAAATGGCAGAAGGAGAAGGGGAGGGGTGGCAGGAAGCAGCCACGGAGTGAAGGGGCTCGCTGATGCTGAGCCGGAGCCTCCACCAGCTCAGGAACACAGGGGGAGGCTACGCAGGTCCCTTTAGCTAGGGAGAGGCGGGAGTTGAAACTTAGAATGCAGAGGTGGAGATTAGGGCTCCCTAAGCTTTTATGTTGGAGAAGAAGCTGCCAAAAGTTACTTCCTGGATCTGAGTCCGACAGTACAGATGGCTGAATGATGTCTACTGCTTTTGTACATATGTAAATAAAGACTGAAATATGTGTAGCTCAGAGTAAGCGGCACCATTTCTTGTGGAAAGCACCCCACCACTCTTTATACAGGTTTGCAGGAGAGTGGAGAAAATGTTATAGTCAATTGAAATCACAGGCAGGGCTGGAAACGTAAAGGAGTGAGGATGATAAAAGGAATGTAATGTAGGGTATCTGTTATAGAAATAAGTGCAGTGGCCCCTTGGTTTTTGAACGTCTCGGAAGTCGAACGTTTCAGCTTTCGAACGCCGAAAACCCGGAAGCAACTGCTTCGGTTTTCGAATGCTTTTCGGAAGCCGAACGTTCCACGCGGCTTCCGGATTGAGTTTTCTGTAAGTAAATGCTTCCAGGTGTAAATGCTTCGGCTTTTGAACGTTTCGAACGTTCCAGAACAGATTATGTTTGAAAACCAGGGTACTGCTGTATTACATTAAAGGCAGTAGGTAAAGGATTTTGACAGAAAAACATCGTAGATGAGAAGTCAAAATGCTGCGGGAAAATTGCATGGAAAGTAAATTTGTTAAATTGTTTGGAAATCAAATAAAAATGTATGGGGGGGTGGGAGGAATGCAAAATTCCCTTAGATCAGTGGTTCTCAAAAAAAAAAAATTCTCCAAGCCACACTTTCAGGATAAAAAAATGGCTTGCCCCGCACCGATTTTATTAAATAGGAGAACGAAAAGAAACAACTCCTGGCAGTGCTTGATTCATAACACAGGACGCAACTGCTTTATAACAGGATCACAGGACTTCCAGGAAATAATAAATGTCACAGAGAACTGAAAGAAGAGATAGATCTATGCACGTTCTGCAAAATGTAGATCCGTATTGATACCACCGCAATACTGTACCACAACTGAAACGTTCGAATATTTCTCCGATTCTCCTTCCCGTCAAACCTGCCACCCGTGTTTGGGTGTGTGTGTGAGCCGCACCCTTTTTGAGAACCATTGCTCTAAATCCAGAAAGCCCCAAATTTTTGTTCTTTGGCTTTCCCTGTGGCTAGGTGCTTTCCCCTTGGCATGGCCGCTAGGTGGTGGTCAAGGTCAGCCCAAATTCCATGAATTGCAAGCCAAGAGAGGGGAGAGTTGCTTTCGTTGCAGTCGGGACTGGCTGGTGGGCTTCTCTTTGGGGCATCTGATTGGCTGCCTCGAGGGGAGGATGCTCGGATAGGGCGGGCCTGATATAGCCCCCCACCCACGCCGCTGGGTCTCAGCTTCAAATGGACCAAGCAAATTTCATTTGAGGAGAAGGCTTTTTGCTGGCTACCAACCATGAAAGCATGAGAGCCACAGGAAGTTTTCCCTCTGAATGGCAGCTGTTGCCTGCGTTATAAACTCGGATATGCAAGCTAGGTGCCAAACGCTTAAACCAAGATTGCAGTTGCCCAAACGGGAATGTCCAGTTGCCATTTTGGGGGCAAAGCAGCTCTGAAGTCTTGTTGTTGTTGTTTTTCAAATGGTTGGATGGACTGGGACTGATTCTCAGTTAAACATCTGGCCAGTTCAGATGAGAAACTTGAGCTTTAAGAGCTTTGAGAACTTAAAGAATAAAAGCCACTCAACCCAGGGACAGTCCACATGTACTGTATATTGGCCTCTTCCGACCTCTTTTTCTTATCCTGCTGCTGCTCGGGCTGTACGGAAAAACCATTTTCGTTCCGCAAATTCATCTCTACTGTGCAGATGGAGTATAACTGGTGGAATATTCCACAGTATGTGGTGGTTTTAGTGTGTGAAAACAGTCCAGATCTGTCTTTAAAGCAGAATGCCTCTCTTTGGAGAGCAGTCTTTTGCGACGTAGAGCCAGGAGCTCTCCTTAGGACTGATTTTCTCGTCTCCTTCTCCCTTTCCCGTTCTCCAGGTTTAAATGGGACGTGCAACAGCTCCAGCGTTCCCACGTCGACGTCGGAAACGCCCGATTATTTTCTGTAAGTGTTGGCGGACCCCTCGTGCTGCCGCTCCGGGTGATGAGAAAGGGCCATTCTACTAGGTCATAGCAATGCCCAATCGATTCAGCAACCTCTGCGGCCTTGGTCCCGCTTGTGAATGAATGGGCTTTTGGTCGGGTCTAGAAGGGTCTCTCCTTAACCATCTGGGCTTTGCGAAGTCCCCCCACCTACCTTCTCTGTCTCTCTTCCCCCACCCCATACACTTTTGGTTTTTTGTTTTTTTAAAAAAAAGCTCTCTCACTCGACTTCACCACATGCCCCCCCCCCCCCGGGCTGCTTATGTCAGTAGAACCTGCCATTATATATTAAAAAAAACAGGACTCGAACCCGTGGCTTCAAGCCACAAGAAAGGAGATTCCAACTAAACATAAGGAAAGACTTTCTGACATTCAGAGCTGTTCGACCGTGGGGTGGAAGGTGGTGAACTCTCCTTCCTTGGAGGCTTTTAAGCAGAAGTTGGGTGGCCATCTGTCTTGGACGCCGTAGCTGAGATTCCTGAATCGCAGGGGGTTGGGCTGGATGACCCTAGGAGGGCCCCTTCCAACTCTGCGGTTCTGGGAATACAAAACACTTTTGAAGCCTGTACCCAAATAGAATGGGACCATTGAACTTTGGCCAGAAAGAAAGGGCTGGGTCCCTACGAGGGGAAAAAAGACAGCCAGCAGCTGCATATTGAAGGTGCCCGGGGTGCCGGTTCCACGATTTAGACTGCCCCAGAGCAAGCCCCCACTCTGGGTTGCCAGAATCTGCCATTCTGCAGATCTCAAAGAAGGGTGGCAGTGATATTTGAGACCTGAGCTGTTCAGGACTTTAAACGCATGCGAGAGCCTGGAAACTAACACTGTGGATTGGCCCAGATAGGAAGAGGCCACTCTGGGCCTATTCTGGGTCCAGCACATCTATAAAACAAGATAAAACGCCAAACATTGAAGACTCCCTGATACAGGGCTTCCTTCAGATGTCTTCTGTGTAGTTCTTTATCTCCTTGACATCTGATGGGAGGGCGTTCCACAGGGAGGGCGCCACCACCGAGAAGGCCTTCCTCCTCCCATCGCCATCCCAGATGATTAATCTTACTGGCTCTTTGGGGTAGCCTTTTAACATCTCAGGGAGGTGGGTGGCACACAGGTTTCGTATCCCCGCCACCTTAAAGAATAATAATTCTATCATTTGTACCCCACCCGTCTGAGTGGGTCACCCCTGAGATTGGCCTCTGTGAGTTCTGGTCACCGAGGGGCATTGCAAGCCTGGGTTTTGTTTTGTTTTGTTTTTGTCCTTCATTTCCCTCCTTAATTTCCTCGCAGCAAATACGGCCCCATCTCCTCGTCTGAGCAGCGGCAGAGCTACAAGAACGACTTCAATGCGGAGTACAGCGAGTACCGCGACCTTCACGCCCGGATCGAGCGGGTGACGCGGAGGTTCATGCAGCTGGACTCGCAGCTCAGGCAGCTCCTGCAGGGCTCTGAGGAGTACAAGGTGAGCTGGCGGCAGTCGGAAAATTAGAATATCGTCGAAAAGTGCATTTATTTCAGTTATGCAACTTATTATTTTTTATTTTTCTTTAAATTTTTACAAATGCTTTCTTCTGGAAATTCCACAGTAATAAAACAAACAGTTACAATAATACAAAAATAAACATAGCTATTACATTTCATTAATTACATTCCATTTATAATTGACCTGCCTAATGACAAATAATTACAATTACAACTATCTCAGGCATCCCCAAACTTCGGCCCTCCAGATGTTTTGGACTACAATTCCCATCTTCCCCGACCACTGGTCCTGTTAGCTAGGGATCATGGGAGTTGTAGGCCAAAACATCTGGAGGGCCACAGTTTGGGGATGCCTGGTCTATGTCGTATATTGGTTTCACCTTTTAAGTTGCATTACTGAAATATATGCACTTTTCGACGATATTCTGATTTTCCGAGTTTCACCTGTCCTGCTCGCAACGGCAGCCTCCTATGCTTGGCAGCTGGCCATCTGAATTTACACTTCTTCTTCTTCTTCTTCTTATTATTATTATTATTATTATTATTATTATTTTCTTAAATTTGTATACCACCCTGTACTCTTAGATGTCAGGGCAGATCAACATATAAAAAACACAGAGTACATAATAAGGTAAAGGTAAAGGGACCCCTGACCATTAGGTCCAGTCGTGACCGACTCTGGGGTTGCGCGCTCATCTTGCATTATTAGCCGAGGGAGCTGGCGTATAGCTTCCAAGTCATGTGGCTAGCATGACAAAGCCGCTTCTGGCAAACCAGAGCAGCACATGGAAACGCCGTTTACCTTCCCGCTGTAGCGGTTCCTATTTATCTACTTGCATTTTTGACATGCTTTGCACTTTGATGTGCTTTCGAACTGCTAGGTTGGCAGGAGCTGGGACCAAGCAACGGGAGCTCACCCCGTCACAGGGATTCGAACCGTTGACCTTCTGATCAGCAAGCCCTAGGCTCAGTGGTTTAACCACAGCGCCACCTGGGTCCCACATAAGAAGAAGAAAGACAAAGACAGCCCAATACAGTCATACCTTTCATAAATTTTCAT
The DNA here is from genome assembly GCF_965207765.1 of Zootoca vivipara. Taxonomy (NCBI): domain Eukaryota; kingdom Metazoa; phylum Chordata; class Lepidosauria; order Squamata; family Lacertidae; genus Zootoca; species Zootoca vivipara. The sequence continues at coordinate 90,901,685 of NC_142589.1, read as the reverse complement.
AAATTCATTTTCACGCAAAAACTTTGTCAGGAGTTTTCAATCTCTGGTAGATATCAGGCAATGATTTTCTCCAGTTGAACATGTCAGCTTCATCACAGAATCATAAAGATGGAATGGGACCTGGAGGCCATTTAGTCTGACCCCCGTGCGATGCAGCTCGAAGCCATTTTAACAGCCATTCCTCCTAACCTAATTAGCTAGGTTGCTTAGAGCAGGGGTCGGCAAACTACGGTCTGCCGGCTAAATATGGCCCCAGGGGGTCGTTAAACTGGCCCCCGGCCCTTGTCGCCCGCTCGGTCAGCCCCCGTGCGGAGCTAAACCGGCGCGCTGGGGCGCAGCCACGGCTTCCTATTGGCTGCAGGAGCCAAAGGCCTGCTTAAAGAGGAAGGTTTTCGCCTGGCGCCTAAAGGTGTATAATGAAGGCACCAGGCGAACCTCCCTGGGGAGAGCATCCCAAAAGCAGAAAAGGCCTTGTTCTCGTGTTGCCACGAACCTCTCAAGGAGGAGGCACATGAAGAAGGGCCTCGGAAGTTGATCTCAGGGGTTCAGGGAGGGGTCCAGGGGGTACACTTCTTCGGATACACTGAAACAGAAGTCACCAGACCCTTATGTATAGTCAGAGGGTGGGGAGGGGTATTACTCAGAAGGGTGGTGGGAATGGGTGATTGGCTAATAGGAGTGGTAAACCTGTGGACGACTGTTAACGACTGCAATTGGTCATCAACAGGTTTACCCCACCTATCAGCCAATCACCCATTCCCACCACCCTTCTGAGTAATACCCCTCCCCACCCTCTCTCTCTATAGGTCTATATATAAAGGTCTGGTGACTTCTGTTTCAGTGTATCCGAAGAAGTGTGCATGCACACGAAAGCTCATACCTATAACAAACTTCGTTGGTCTCTAATGTGCTACTGGAAGGATTTTTTAAAAAAAATTTGTTAAGGCTTTACAGTGGTACCTTGGGTTACAAACACTTCAGGTTACAAACTCCACTAACCCAGAAATAGTATCTCAGGTTAAGAACTTTGCTTCAGGATGAGAACAGAAATCGTGCGGCAGCAGCAGGAGGCCCCATTAGCTAAAGTGGTGCTTCAGATTAAGAACAGTTTCAGGTTAAGAATGGACCTCCGGAACAAATTAAGTTCTTAACCAGAAGTACCACCATATAAGTTAAAAACCAACGCTTTGAGATGGACCCAGCAACCGACTGGCATCCAGTGCAGTTGGGCCAGGATTGGCGCTGTATGTTCCAACCAAATTGCCCCAGCGAGCAACCCGGCTGCTGAATTCTGCGCCTGCGGAAGTTTCCGAACGATCTTCGCAAATCGCTTGGCTGAGCATTTGTTTTCTCCATCAATGTACATTAAAAATCCTAGCGGAACAATTGTGCGGCAAGGCAGGCCGGGTGCCTCATCTCTACTTGAAGTGGTGAAGCAAATGTGTTAGCGTAAGATTCGTTTTGAGGATCCGACCAAAGACTTTGCAATTTGGGGAGGGGGGGGGACAGGAGAAAGCTTTTTGATTATAAATAAAGCGGAAGCATACAAAAATGAAAGTCGCTTTCCACCTTACCGTAGGTTCTGTTTCGTTTGGGGAAAAAACAAAATTTTATTTCACGGTTTATTGTTCATGTTTTGAATTAGATATACGGTATATGGGGACACTGAAATCTTTTATATATATATAATATATTTTTTATTAGTTTCCTTTACAAACATACCGTATTTTCATTTTCCATTTGAGTTTATACATTCTTTTCTGCTTATAAGAGCTAACTTCCATTCTTCCCTTTTCTGTCTTCTTTATATCAGTCCTTTAGTTTCGCGCTTTCTTTTTCCCATTCTTCTGATTTCTCTTCTTCTTTCAAAAAAATGTAGACAATTCTCCCACAAATATATGTCCATATAATTATCACACACACTTATAATTCTTCGTTCCGCTGTTACATCCTGAAATTGCTTATCTCTCAATTACTCCTAATATACATTTATAATATATTCAATACAATTTGTATTCAATTGGACACTGAAATCTTTTAAGTGTTTAGGGCAGGCATCCCCAAACTCGGCCCTCCAGCTGTTTTGGGACTACAACTCCCATCATCCCTAGCTAACAGGACCAGTGGTCAGGGATGATGGGAACTGTAGCCCCAAACATCTGGAGGGGGGGCTGGAGTTTGCCTATGCCTGGTTTAGGGCCTCTAAAGGTATTAATCTGGTCCTGACCGCAAGCTCCTGTAAAAACATACCGTCTCCTTAGAGTCAAAACAGCATAAAATGTAAAACAAAGCAGCTAAATACTATAGAGCAGAGTTTCCCAAACTTGGGGTCTCCAGATGTTTTTGGACTACAACTCCCATCATCCCTAGATCTAGCAGTGGTCAGGGATGATGGGAATTGTAGTCCCAAAACAGTTGGGAGGCTCAAGTTTGGGGAATGCTGGTTTAGAGAAAGGGGAGTACAAAAATTGGCTCCTCGTCTGATGTGGAGGGTCTAAAAGCCAGAAATTGTTTGTGCTAAGAAGGCTTGAGCTCAGATCTCATTAAGATGCTGCTAGCTTGGTTTTTTTCAAACCTTTATTTGCCTTGCTTTGCCAGTTGTTGTTTTTTAACACATGGTGTGCTCATTCTCTTGCAGTCTATCCACGATCAGATACTGCAAGAATACCGGAAAATCAAAAAAGTGAGTCTTGCTTGCTTATTTCTATAGAGCGTTTGCACCAAAAGAAAAGAAAAGAGGGGCTTACATGCAGTCAGTTTTTAAACGGGACAGTCCTTGCGCCCCCGCCCACCTTAGAAATGACACACAAGGAAAAAGGGAGGAGGAGGGAGGAGGAAAGAAGGAAACTTGGGCGGCACCAGTTCTTACCCCGCCCTTGTCACAGCAAAGCAGGTCCCCGTCCCCCCGTCCCCCCATGCATGTGAGAAGCGTAACCTTTAGCAACTAAGGAAGTCAGCTGGGATTCATGGCAGGCTCCTGGAGAAAGCAGGTTGTCAGAGCCACCTTTCCTTCCAGCCTCCCAGGTGTTAGGAACAGCAGCTTCCACACGCAGATGGAAGTTGTAGGACAGAAACGCCGGGCGGTCACCAGGGCAGGGCGAAGGAAAGGTAGCTAATAGATAAAGCTCCCTGTTCATCAGCAGTCTACCTTAGAATGCCAGTTGCCAGAGAGCAAAAAATTAAAAAATGGTGGAGATTCCTGCATTGCAGTGAGGCGGGTTGGACTATGCTACATTATTATTATTATTATTATTATTATTATTATTATTATTATTATGCCCTTTCCAAGATCTCAGGGCTGTGTGCAGCATTAAGGCGTATATTACAGAGCATAATAAGGAAACAGTACATTTCCGAGCACAATTCAAAGTGTTGGTGCTGACCTTTAAAGCCCTAAATGGCCTCGGTCCAGTATACCTGAAGGAGCGTCTCCACCTCCATCATTCTGCCAGGACACTGAGGTCCAGCACCGAGGGCCTTCTGGTGGTTCCCTCGTTGCGAGAAGCCAAGTTGCAGGGAACTAGGCACAGGGCCTTCTCGGTGGTGGTGCCTGCCCTGTGGAACGCCCTCCCAACAGATGTCAAAAAGGAAAACAACTACCAGACTTTTAGAAGACATCTGAAGGCAGCCCTGTTCAGGGAGGCTTTTAATGTTTAATAGATTGTTGTGTTTTATTCTTCTGTTGGAAGCCGCCCAGAGTGGCTCGGGAGACCCGGCCAGATGGGCGGGGTATAAATAATAAATTATTATTATTATTATTATTATTATTATTATTATAAAATTAAAACATATTAATAAGACAGTATAATAATAAAAGCAATCTCAATAACAGCCCCCTCCCACACCTTTTAACCGACCAGTAGATTATTTAATGGTTAGGTAAAGAGGAAAGTTTTTGCCTACCACCTAAGGACATGTAGCAATGGCACCAGGCGAGCTTCTCTGGGGAGAACTCGTTCTAAGCACACTTACCGTATATACTGGCGTATTAGACGGCTTTTGAACCCAGGAATTTTTTTTCAAAAGTTGGGGGCCCGTCTTATACGCCGGGTCCAAGAATCTGCAGTCACCGCATACGGTGGGGGAGCTCAAAAACGGCCGCATCCCCACTGTATGCAGTGACCATATGAACGCAAAGAAGCGCGCTCGGGAGGGGGCTGCTCCCCGCCAGGGAGAATGGCTCCCTCATGGCTTTGTGACCTGGATCAGCGCAGAGATACAGTTTTGTGTATTTCATTGGTGTCAAGCTGCTGCCTCTTCTCTTTTTGTCAGCGCAAAGCAAAGGGATCTCTCCGTCTCTCGCTCTCTCCGCTCTCTCTTTCACTGCTGCTCAGCGTCTTTCGCTGGCTGTGTGAGCCTCCAATGTCTCTGCCCCTCTATCGCTATCCTCCTTATGGTTTCTTTCCCCCCTTTTGCTCGATGTCTCTGCCTCCCTCTCCCTCTCCCTGGCTTCTATTCCCCTTTTGCTCACTGAGCCAGCCTCGTTGTCTCTCTCTCCGCTCTCTCTTTCACTGCTGCTCAGCGTCTTTCGCTGGCTGTGTGAGCCTCCGATGTCTCTGCCCCTCTATCACTATCCTCTCTATGGTTTCTTTTGCTCGATGTCTCTGCCTCCCTCTCCCTCTCCCCCTCCCTCCTTTTGATCGATGTCTCTGCTTCTCTATCTCTCCTTTCGCTGGCTTCTTTCCCCCTCTCAATAACTAAGCAAGCAAGCAAACAAACAAACCACCATTTCCCCGGCTGCAGACTTGAGTGCTGGAGAAGACAGCCTCCCCTCCCCTCCCCGCCAAAAAAGGGCTGGAGTACATCCCAAATTCTATATTTTAACTTGAAAAGTAAGGGGTCGTCTTATACGCCCAGTCGCCTTATACGCCAGCATATACGGTATTTTAGTGACATTTTGGGTGGTTTGGGTAAAAAGTGTCTGCTGTTTTTGGTTTACTCAATTTCGAACTAAAAACACGGAGCAGATCAGGAAACAGAGATCAAACCTTACTTTTTATCGGAAGGGGAAATGTATCCAATTGAGGTCTGTGTTTTCACCCCAAAATCAGAGATGGCATCTTGCCTTTCTTGTTATTATTAGAGAAAAGGGGTCGTTGTTTGTCAGAATGAAAATACTGGCCTCAGTCTGATTCTTCCCTTGGTGATAAAAAAAAATCTCTGATTTTGGGGTGCAAATATGGACCTTAAATCTGATCTGTTTCCCACCCTCGCCCTTTCTAATAGAAAGCGAAGTTCCACCTCTGATTTTCTGGGGGTGAAAATACAGTATTGACCTCGGAAACGGGAGTTTGATTTTTCACTGCGCATGCAGAAAACATTCCATTTCCAAGGTCAGTCTTTTCACACACACACACACACCCAAAAAAAATCTGAGATGGAGCTTGCCTTTTTATTAAAAGTGGCGGGAACGAACCTCAAATCAGGGACTGGATCTTGCTTTTTTGTGTTATCATTATAAGAACGGAGGTGAGGAAAGCTCAGGTTGGGGGTGTTTTTTGGGTGAAAACATGGCAGGTCAGTTGGCTGGCAATCCTGAGAGTTGGCTCGGATGATTGTTTCCCAGCCCGTTCCGTACTAAAATTGAATTAACAGTCATACCTTGGTTGCCAAACTATTATTATTATTATTATTATTATTATTATTATTATTATTATTATTATTTGCTTTTTCTCCTTCCTTGCAGACTAACCCAAACTACAGCCAGGAGAAAAATCGCTGCGAATACCTGCACAACAAACTCGCCCACATCAAAAAACTGATAGCTGAGTACGACCAACTGCAGTTCCAATCTTGGCACTGAGAGGGGTGGGGGTGGGGGGGACAGTGAAAGTTTTCGCAGCAACCCCACCACCCGCTGGCGGCAATTGCAAACCTGTGAACAGCTTCCGGAATAGGGAAGAGGAGCAGCAGAGCAGCAGGAGGGAAATGTTTTCAGAGATCTCTGTGCGGCACGACAAGGATCAGCCCCCGGCTCCCACCCCCGCGTGAGAGACGACCCGTCGCTTTTGCTGTACACACCCCGGAGTTTTCGGGGGGCGGGGGTACAAGGGGCCCAGTCCCCATTTTATATAAGCAATTCTCTTTCCGGATATTAAAGAAGACAGTGAAAGAAAGGAGAAGTTTGCTTGTTTTTCGGATAGCCTACTCCAAAAAGAGAGAGAGAGAGAGAGACACTGTTTTTCCACATTGGCCCCTCCACGACTTACAGGAACTGTGTAGATCATTAATGGCCAAACTTGGCCCTCCAACTGTTTTGGGACTACAATTCCCGTCATCCCTGACCACTGGTCCTGTTAGCTAGGGATGATGGGAGTTGTAGTCCCAAAACAGCTGGAGGGCCAAGTTTGGCCATCACTGGTGTAGATCAATTGGGGGGGGCGGGGATTCCCCACAATGTTTCTGGGGTGAGGTTGGCAGGGAGAGCTTGTGGGAGGGACGGCCCCCAGCATTGCTGGGTCTAGCTTTGGGCAGAGTCTGGCCTGGCACCCCCCTTTCCCCCAACCCCCAAAGGCCCCCTTTGCTTCACTCTGCCCGGCGTTACCTTGAAATGCAGCCAGGTTTTGTCGATTCCCAACAGGTCTGTTTTTGTACATTTTTGTTTGTTTGTTTTCATTTTGGGGAAAAGGTCCGCCTGCTTTTCAGCAGTTGACAGCTTTTAGCCCCCTCTGGGTGCTCGAGAAACGGCAAGGCAAGCAGAGCATGTGTGTGTTAAAAGGTGGGGGGGTGTTTTCTGGGGGGGGGCAAGCAAAATTGCCATAGGAACCACCTGTTCTTTCCTTTTACTCGTGCACACAGCACAGAACAATACTAATTTTGAAAGCGGGGGGGAACTCAGAGGGTTGGTTTCAGACAGGAAAACAAAAGCACAACAATACTCCCCCCCCCCCGATTTGGTGTGCGTCCCCACCAGCTCCCTCAAGAACGTCCTCTCCCCAGCCCTTCCTCTCCTTTTTCAAACTCTTCTGCCTCTCAGGAACCTTGGGCCTGTTGGAAATTGAAAATAGCCTCTTGGGGAAAAAAGGATGTTCCTATTCAGTGCAGATTATTCGGGTACCTGCAGTGCAGATTGGGGTCCTTTTTTTTTTTTTTGCAATTCGCTTTTGCCGAAAAGTCCTCATCAGGGAAAGGGAGGGAAGCCCCAGCCCTTCTTCTCGGGCACAGCACCAGCCTCTCGCAACGGGTCGTCCAAAGAGTTTCCCAACGTCAACAGGAAGGCAGGTTTAGCTCAACCCAGAGGCGTTTTCTCAAAATGCAGAAAGCATTTCCTCACCGCTCTAAACCGGATCTCTGAGATTGAGCGCACTCTCTCTCTCTGATGACCAGCTTTTTGCGACTCGGGAATCTCAGGTCAGAGTCGTTTTGTTGGGGGGGGGCATCTTCTCTCCCCTCACCATTGGGTCAATCCATTCCTGAAACCGTCGCCGTCAAATCTCTTGACCGAGGATGATTTAGTGACAAACAGCCCAGGGCGCAGAAAGCAGGTGTATTCCGAGTTAATGCAATGAGGATTTATCTCTCGGAACTTCTAATAATATTGGGGCGGGCCGCGGGATGGGGGGGGGATGAATTCTTATAATTATTATTTTTGGAGGAGGAAGACTGTAGACAAGAGAAAGAGAGAAAGAAACAGATCTCTGTTCTTTATATGACAAAATATTTTTGCAAACAAGAGTTGGATACAAAGATATATTGTGTACATTACACAACTAGTGTGTGTGTGTGTGTGTGTGTGTGTGTGTATATATATATATATATATATATATATATATATATATATATATATATTCTGGAACTTTCTAGAATTTGGAAATAGATATTTAATGACTATCCAAAAGGAGGAAAGGGGGGGGGGATAATACTGTGAGATTTCTGCTTTTTGCTGCTGCTTTTTCTGAGACCGTGTGTTTTGACGGGAGCATAGTTTCTTTTCTCAAATGCCTCTTTTTATTTTTCTGTTCCTGTTTCCGTGATTGATTTGGGCAAAACTTTATGCTTGGGCCTGGGGGGGGGAGGTGCCGCCAAAGCCCCTTCAGCTAATTTGAACATGATCTTAACTCACTCCATATCGCGATGGGTTCCCCCCCCCTCTTTGTAATAACAGTACAATGGATAAAAATACCTTGAACCATGAGGTTGTTTACAGTATATATGTGTGTTTATGTGTGTGTTTGTACACACACACCCAAACACATACACAAAAGGGTTTCTCCCCCCCCCCCACGTTGCCAAACTCGCCATTTAAAAGCAGCATAAAGTCCTTTTCTCAGCTTACCTTTTTTTAATTAAAAAAAAAAGCTGGTATCTCCTTTTTTTTGTACACAGGAGGAAAAAAAATACAAAACCGAATATTGCTCTCTTTTTTCCTTTTTGCAACACATAATAAAGTCATTGTATGAAAACATGTCTGCTTTCGGAGGTTTGTCTTCATAATAACATTCCATAGTGTTTTGCATCTTCCACAATAACTCATCTTTACCTCTCAAGCTGGTGCTGCCGGTCAGAGCCTGGGCTGAGGTCCAAGGTAGGGCCAGGATAACCAAAAGATTCTCTCCCACTTGCAGACCCAGTTCCCCACTACACTCGGCAGGTGAGGGCCTTGTGTAAGGTACTGTCTTGCGAAGAAATCTGTTCCATGCAACGTTCTGGTCTCCTCGCCTCACAAAGGATATCGAAAAGGTTTAAACAGGGGCAGCAGTCATTATATACCTGGCAAAAAAAGTTCCTCTTAAATCAGGTGCTTGGCTGATGGACATTCAATGGCCTTTTAAATGCCTCTGGGGGGGAGCATGTGCTATTCATAAAATTCTACAAGGTGTGACCGGAAAGTTCGGACAGCGAGAAATATCCGAACATACAATCGCCATCAGAAGCCCACAAAATGCTCACAATTGTGTGTGCGGAGATGACGCCGTAACTCAGTGGTTCAAGCTTTTCCAGGAAGGGCGGCAAACCATCAAAGAGGGCCCTTGGTCTGGCAGACCGTCAAGCAGAACGGCGACAAGTGTGAACAGAGTTTGCAAGTTATTGACACGGGATCGGCTGAATGATGGCAGAAGAATTGCATATTCCATGCGAAATTGTTCCTGAGGTTACTGAGTTGTCCCACCCTCCGTAATCTCCTGATCTGGCGGATTTCTTTCTTTTTTCCAAAACTGAAATCTGGACTGAAAGGGCACAGATTTTCCCAACATTTCACACGTCAAAGCTGCTGTGACGAGGGAACTGAAAGCAGAATGGAAAGAGGACTTCTCCAGGAGTTTCCAACAATTCTAAAAAGTTGCCAACAGTGCGTTGTATCAGAGGGGGCCTACTTGGAAGGCCTGTAAGGTTGTATGTTCTCGCTGTCCAATTTCTGTGACCATTCGCTGAACTTTCCGGTCACAGCTTGTCAAATTGGAAGGGTCCCAAGGGACATCTAGTCCAACCCCCTGCAATGCTGGAATCTGCATGGGTTGGGTTTGCTTTTGGTTCCTATTCTGCATTTTGCGCGTTGGTGTTTTTATGGTGCCAGCTGCCCCGTGATCGTCGGATGAAGGGCAGCGTACAGATTTTGTAGCTAATTAATAAAATGAGTAGCAGCAACCAACAGACAACACGGTAATGTTAGCAAAACAATGAAGAGGTAAACCACCGTGAAGTGCAAATATTTAAAGGTACCAACAACCTTCACATATACAAGGAGTTTCAAAAATGTGTACAAAATCTCATGCTCGAAGTCTTAAAAGTCCAGTATAAGGTGCAATAATCAAGTCCGATAGTAAAGTGCTATGATGTACCATGCATTCTTATCTCTTCCCATGCGTTCTTATCTCATCCGACGGGTGGCCAGCTTCTTCCCCGTTTCACAGGAATGGTTTCCTCAGGGGGCGGACTCTTTCTTAAGTAATAAATTTGTATAAATTTATATGATGCACCATAAATACTTATACATTTCTTTAAAACATTGAACAGAAATGCATCTTAAAAAGCAGAGACATCACCTTGCCTACAAAGGTCCGTATAGTTAAAGCTATGGTTTTCCCAGTAGTGATGTATGGAAGTGAGAGCTGGACCATCAAGAAGGCTGATCGCCAAAGAATTGATGCTTTTGAATTATGATGCTGGAGGAGACTCTTGAGAGTCCCATGGACTGCAAGAAGATCAAACCTCTCCATTCTGAAGGAAATCAGCCCAGAGTGCTCACTGGAAGGACAGATCGTGAAGCTGAGGCTCCAATACTTGGGCCACCTCATGAGAAGAGAAGACTCCCTGGAAAAGACCCTGATGTTGGGAAAGATGGAGGGCACTAGAACGGGACAACAGAGGACGAGATGGTTGGACAGTGTTCTCGAAGCTACTAACATGAGTTTGACCAAACTGCAGGAGGCAGTGCAAGACAGGAGTGCCTGGCGTGCTATGGTCCATGGGGTCACGAGGAGTCGGACACGACTAAACAACAACAACAACAGAAATGTTTAAAATAATCACCAAAGGTTCATGTGCAAAAGCTTAACAAGACTACCGAAGCTCACGATTCTCAAAGATTGATGAAAATGCAACAGTTACTTACAAGGTTCAATACAAGGTTCAATCAGTAAATCATTTCGAATCAACCATTCCTTGCAAGAAGTACAACACCAGCAACTCTTAAAGATATACAACTGAATCATAGAATCATAGAGTTGGAAGAGACCACAAGGGCCATCCAGTCCAACCCCCTGCCAAGCAGAAACTGTTAATAATCTCATGAATAGGATAAAAACGTTCCCCACCAAATCCTTGAAATTCCTCGTTTTAGAAAGGCACTGAATTCTGCTTGGAGATTTAACCCCGCGGGTGCTAATGATCCGAATCTATGTATCCAGTATGCCTCTTTTTGGTGTAGTTTCCTTTTCAAAACCTCAGCATTTATTCCAGAGTGTTTGTGCTTATAAATAATAAACCATTTAAAGTCCGTAGCTCTATGGTTTTGCTCAATAAAATGGGACGTATTTAAAGTGACCCAGAGCAGTATACGGGGCCACTTTAAATGTGGAAGGTGTGCCGCCTGTGAATTAACGCAAGAAATTAGGGAATTTACAACACCTGGTTCTTGCAAACCTGTCCGGTTGGAGTCTTTTACTAATTGTAACTCTCGAGGAGTTGTGTATGCCCTACAATGCATGGTACATAGGGAGTACTATTAGACCGGTGAAGGCGAGAATCTTGGAGCATAAAAATCGAATCCTTAATAGAGTTTTGGAGGCGCCACTTACGTCCCATTTTATTGAGCAAAACCATAGAGCTACGGACTTTAAATGGTTTATTATTTATAAATTTATAAAAGTGTTGCTGACCTTTAGAGCCCTAAACGGCCTCGGTCCAGTATACCTGAAGGAGCGTCTTCACCTCCATCGTTCTGCCCGGACACTGAGGTCCAGTGCCAAGGGCCTTCTGGCGGTTCCCTCACTGCAAGAAGCCAAGTTACAGGGAACCAGGCAGAGGGCCTTCTCGGTAGTGGCACCCGCCCTGTGGAACGCCCTCCCACCAGATGTCAAAGAGAAAAACAACTACCAGACTTTTAGAGGACATCTGAAGGCAGCCCTGTTTAGGAAAGCTTTTAATGTTTTTTTTTTAAAATTATATTTTATTGATTTTATACAAAACAAAAACAAAAAACGAAAGATACTACATTACATATTTACCACTGGCTTCCACCCACCCTCCCTGGGCCCTCTTCTCCCACCAGAGGGACCCCCGAAAGGCAGGCAGCCGGCAGTGTTTCCTTTTATGGCTGGGTTTCTCCCCCACCCCTCCCTCCCCCCCCAGAATCCCCCCCCTGCCACCGGGAGATTCCAAGAGAGGGAACGAAGAGGAGGGCATCCGTCCAGCCAATTTCCAAACAGAAAAAAGACAAACAAAAGAAAGAAGAAAAAAAAGGAAAAATGAAAAAAAATGACTTCCCCAACCTCCCCCCTATCCCGATTTCCATTTTCAATTCTTATTTAACAGTATTCTTATTCTTATTCCCATTCTATTTCTACAAGAAAAAATTAACCTTATATTATAAAAAACTGTCCCACTTTTTAAATCCTCTTTAATCAAACTAGCTTGATCTTTCTAAATCTTTTTCATAAACAAATCTGCTCATTACTTTTATTTTTGACCTGCCTATTTTTTATCCTCCAAAGCTCCTCTTTATTATTCTTATTTGTACAGATTAAAAATCATGATTTTCCCCCTCCCCGCCCCGATCACGGCCTTTCCCTTCCAGTCCAGTAAGTTCCAAAGTCGTCAGTCCAGTTGTCAATCCTTTTTATCTGTCCTCAATAATTGATATTCAGTCTTCCTTCAACCCACCCCCTTCCTAACCTGTTTCAAAAACCAACCCCCTCTGTCTCCCCCTCCCCAGTCTTCTTTTCTTCTTTGCTGACCATTTTTCTCATGGGTGTTCTGTCTCTCCTGTAGCTCTTGCATTATTGACTCCTGTGATCCATCTTTGTTCTTTAAATTTTCCTTTTTCCCATCGCTCAGTTCATACAGCCACTCGTCGTCTTGTGCCTTTTTTTCGGTTGAAACCTTTTCCTGTAATTCTTGTGTTCCTTCTTTAACCAAGTCCTCTTTTTTCAAATCTTGCTCCTTTTCCTCTGGTAAGTCCCGTTCTCTGAGCTCCTGGGAAAGCTTTTAATGTTTAATAATTTATTGTATTTTAATATTTCTGTTGTTAGCTGCCCAGAGTGGCTGGGGAAACCCAACCAGATGGGCGGGGTATAAATAATAAATTTAATTATTATTATTATTATCATGGAGGAGAGGGGGAGCTATTGATGGCCAGTAGCCATGATGGATATCCTCTGCTTTCAACATTTGAGGTGGCAAAATTTCTGAATACCAGTTGCTGGAAACCACAAGAAGGAAAAGTTGCTCTCTTTCCCAGTTCTCTGTTTGCGGCGCTCCTTCCATGCTTAAAAGATTGTTAAGATGGACAGAACTGAAATCCAAAGACCCTCGGCGTGTGTTCTCCTGAGTTATACAACCTAGAACAGGCATCCCCAAACTTCGGCCCTTCAGATGTTTTGGACTACAATTCCCATCATCCCTGACCACTGGTCCTGTTAGCTAGGGATCATGGGAGTTGTAGGCCAAAACATCTGGAGGGCCGCAGTTTGGGGATGCCTGACCTAGAAGCTATCAAGGAAGTTTCTGCAGGATCGAGTCCTCCGTAGGGATAGGGAAGAGATTTCAATACGACCCGCTGCTGTGTTTAAAGGCTTAACCGATGTGATTCGCCCTCTCCGAAACCATTCAGGAACTTGAAACAGCAGCCAGACAGAAATTCACACCTCTCGGGAGTTTTGCAAGGCTGTTCTCCAGACAAAGTACGGTAATGCATTTAAAAAACATATATACTAAGGGTAAATGTGCATTTGAACGGTTTCAATATCCTGTTTTAATTGCACCAAGGAACGGCCCTAGAATCTTAAAAGGGAAGGGCAGGTAATTAATAATAAAACTACCTGTATAATAAAACTATCCTGCATTAAAGAGCTGGGTAATGTGTTCCTTGTGCTTCCTGTTTTGCTTTGTTCATGCCAGTCATTGGCTGCAACCATAGAAGGTTGGTTCGGTTTGATTAAAAGGCAGAAACGAAGTATTTTTAAGGGCAGCTGAATCAGTCAGACATACTCTGAAAGCCATCTGCACAAACTCTTAAAACCAAAATAATTGCATCAAATATTTAAGGTGTGACCGGAAAGTTTGGTGAATGGTCACAGAAATTGGACAGCGAGAACATACAACCTTACAGGCCTTCAAAGTAGGCCCCCTCTGATACAACGCACTGTTGGCAACTTTGTAGAATTGTTGGAAACTCCTGGAGAAGTCCTCTTCTCGTACTGTTTTCAGTTCCCTTGTTGGATGTGTGAAATGTTGGGTGTGTGAAATGTCGGAAAAATCTGTGCCCTTTCAGTCCAGATTTCAGTTTTGGAAAAAGAAAGAAATCTAGTGGGGCCAGATCAGGAGTATATGGAGGGTGGGACAACTCAGTAACCTCAGAAACGATTTCGCGTAGAATATGCAATTCTTCTGCCATCATTCGGAAGGACAAACACTGATCCCGCTTCAATAACTCACTAACTCTGTCGACATTTGCCGCCGTTCTGCTCGCCAGCAGTCTGCCAGACGGAGGGTCATCTTCGATGGTTTGCCACCCTTCCCGGAAACGCTTAAACCACTTATACACTGTCTTTCGAGTTACGGCTTCATCTCTGTACACCAGGCACGTCCAACAGGTAGATCGTGATCTACCGGTAGATCACTGGACATCTGTGGTAGATCACTGGCTCCCCCCAAAGAAGCTCAACAACTTTGGCTCCCCTAAAGAAAAGCTCAACACTTTTGCCCTGCACCCTCCAAAATGTGGCTTTCCTCCTCCCTAAAAAGCTCAACAACCTTGACCTGAACCCCAAAAGGGGGGGGGTAGATCACTGCCAGTTTGTAACTCTGTGAGTAGATCGCAGTCTCTTGGGAGTTGGCCACCCCTGCTGTACACAATTGTGAGCATTTCGTGGGTTTCCGATGGCGATTGTATGTTTTCTCGCCGTCCGAATTCTGTGACCGTTCACTGAGCTTTCCGGTCGCACCTTGTAGAATCGGTGACTTGGGGGTGGTGATGACAACAACAACAACAACGATGATGATGATGATGCAAATATTTGTTAAAGTAACATTTGGGGAAATTGCTTTGCGAACGTATGCAATGTTAGAAAACTTCAGGGGGAAAACGCCGGTGACATTTTGTGCAGCCTTTTTAAAAATTCCCTTGAAAACAGAACTGAATTTACAGTTGGAGAAACGGAGGGTCTGCTCCTGTCTCCTCTCCCGGCCAGGCCTGATGGTGGCAAAGATGGAAATTTCCACATAGCATTGGGTGTCCCTGCTCTGCGCTGCCCCTGGATCCTTGCTCTTTGGGGGGGGGTGGAGACCGGTGCAGCCCCCTGAATATTTCAACATGCTGGAACTCTCCATGTGCAGAATGCTAAAGCAAAGGCGGTTTAATTTTTTTATTATTTTTAAAGAGGCCTGTTTGGCATCTGAGCAACGCAGCTAGCGGCTCTTTTGCTGCAGGAGTTATTCTGGGAATGGCCCAAAATGAGGAAGTTGGATTGGTCTGTCTCTTTCTTCCGACACCCTCCAATGAATCAGCCAAAAGGAGGAGTCCCTCCTTTTATTCCCAGAGGCTCCTGCTTCTCTGCCAGAGCGCAAAAGATGAGCTTCATTTTTCCCAGTGGAAAACTACTGGCACGCAGCAGCTCTTGCGACTCTCATTATCTGGGCAACGAGAGGTTTGGAAAAACGAAACGAGACCCCGATGATTATTCTTTATCATATTCCTTTGCATCTCACCTTTCCCCCTCCCCATAATAGGTCTCGGATAAAATTACAAATCAAGTAGAAAAAAGCCAAAAATATAGTCACTAACAAATAATGGAAACGCTACTAGAATAAATAAATAAAAACCACCCCCAAATCTACAGATTATTACTGCAGAGAATATAAACTTCACAGCACTATTAAAAGCCCTTTCCTAAAAGAAAAAGAAAAGAAAACTAGGCAGTTGCTAATCAAATCCATTAGCGCAATATAATAATAATTTAAAAAATTGCACAGAAAAACCTAGTGATAAAGGGCCATCTATTTTCCAGAATCGTGCTTTCCATAACAAAACAGAAAGGAAATGTGAGACCACAGAGAAGAACATGGACCTCGGAGATGGATATTATTATTATTATTATTATTATTATTATTATTATTATTATTATTATTATTATTATTACCTTGTGCACATCCCCCACACAAAGAAAGCTGGGTGCTGCAATTGCCAGCACCCTCAACAAACTACATTTCCCAGGATCCTTTGCAGAGGTGGAACATGTGCTACATATGCACAGCGATGGATTTCCTCGCCGCATTTCTCGGGGCTGTCGAGATTAGAAATCCCAACCTTAGAAGGGCCTGTTTGATCAGGCCAGTGGCCCCCCTCTAGTCCAGCATCCTGTTTTCACAGGGGCCAATGGAAAACCTGCAAGCGGGATTCGAACACAAGAGCAACTCTCCAGCTCTCCAGTGGTTTCCAGCAACTGCGATTCAGAGATTCAGAAGCATTTCTGCCTTCCAACTTTGGAGGCAGAGCAGAGTGAGGCTGTGGCTAAGTTGCCATTGATAGCCCTTTTCGCCATTCATTTGTTAATCCTCTTTTAAAGCCGTCCAGGTTTGAGGGCCACCATCGCCTCCTGCGGAAGGGAGTTCCGTAGTTTTATGAATGCTTACGTTTAATGCTTATCAGTAGTTTAAGGGCAGTAGAGCATGGGGCTCTTATTAATCTCAGGGTTTTGGTTTCGAGCCCCATGTTGGGCCAAAGATTCCTACACCCAATGGCCCCTTGTTGCCCCTTCCAACTCAAAAAGTCCACAATCCTTTTATCTGTCCTGAATCTTCAAACAATGGAACACTTGTAGTTTAATGGTGAATTTTGGGTATAATGGAGAGGTGAAAGATTTGGATTATTATAAAAGATGCAGGAGGAAATGATTGGCAATAGGACCCACAAAGGGAAGGAGGGAAGTCCAGGAGATTCTGTGGAATCTACATCTTTATGTTGCATGCTCGATATGTGGTTGTAAAACTCTAATTTGAAAAAAAAACCAACCAAATAAATATTTTTTTAAAAAATAATAATCTTAAAACGATGAGCTTCATGGGGTGTCCAGGACTTGTCGCGTTAGGAGAGAGGGAGAAGGATCATTTTCCCCTCCACTTTCTCCCATGCCATGCCCAATTTTACAAAATTCCACCCTGAGGGCCTCTTCTGTGCCTTTCCTCCAAGCTGAAAATGCTGCAACCTTTCATCATTGGTGAAGTCGTGGAAGGGTACCCCAGCGGCCATCTAGTCCAACCCCCCTGCAATGCAGGAATCTCAGCTCAGGCATATGGCCACCAAACCTCTCCACCACCTTCCTCGCCATGGTCAAACAGCTCTTACTCTGTGTCAGAAAGCTCTTCCTGATAATTTAGCTGGAATCTCCTTTCTCAAAGCCTGAAGCCACGGGTTCGAGTCCTATCCCCCGGAACAGGAGGAGAACTAGACCCAAAAGGAATTGGGCGTTGGGTGAGGCGAGCTGCTGGCTTGATGCCCCAATTCTGGCACCTCTTCCAGAAAGATCTGACCGCAGTGGGGGGGGCAATGCCACCTCTCTGGGTGGCATGGTTCCAAACACTCAGCCCTCAAGGCTGCCGTGGGGGTGGGTGTGAGCGCGAGCCAGTGGAAATGTACCCACTTGGCATCGCCAAGCCTGAGAGGACAAAAGAAAGGCTACTTTTGTTTCCCCAAAACCTGCTGAGCTCAGGAGATTCCAGAGCAGAGAAAAGGGATCATCCTGTCCTAATATTAAACAACCGTGCCATTGCAGGAGGCCTGGTGGAGCACAGCTTGGGGGGGGAGGAGAGGAAAATGTGCCATCGCTGGTGAGAATTACGTGGGAAGATTATAGGGGGAGAGGAGAGGGTCACTGATAAGGAAAAGCTACATTTCTCAAGGACAAGCCAGGATGTCGAAAGGGAAGGGGGGGGGGGAGATGGATGGATGAATGGATGGATGGATGAGAGAAACCGTCCACCCTTGTTACTCACTGGGAGACCTTGGGCCCAGTGCCGGATTTACGTATAAGCTGAACAAACTATAGCTTTGGGCCCCACTCTCTTGGCCCCCCCCCAAAAAAAATATAAAGGGAAAAAACAAACCTGGGCATACCTTTCCAAAATATAACATTAAAAAAAAACCTACATCCAGCAACAGTGTTTTGTGTTGTGTAAGCTCCTGTGATGTGAGTCATGGCCCCACCTGCTCGCCTGCTCCTTAAAATATCACTGGTTTGCTCCTTTCTATATATAGGGTGCCTCCATTCTGCATGGACTGGTTGCATGGCAACATGCACAAATGGCTTGAGATCCCTATTAGGTCCATAAATGACCATATAGCATATATTCAACACAAAAAAACAGCAGCAATTTGTTGTTGACAAAGGACATCTGGACATAGAAAGGGCCCCATTACCTTCAGCGGCTTAGGGCCTCATCAAACCTAAATCCGGCCCCGGCGTGATGGATGGGTGAGAGAAATCGTACACCCTCAATACTCATAGAATCATAGAATCATAGAGTTGGAAGAGACCACAAGGGCCATCCAGTCCAACCCCCTGCCAAGCAGGAAACACCATCAAAGCATTCTTGACATATGCCTGTCAAGCCTCTGCTTAAAGACCTCCAAAGAAGGAGACTCCACCACACTCCTTGGCAGCAAATTCCACTGCCGAACAGCTCTTACTGTCAGGAAGTTCTTCCTAATGTTTAGGTGGAATCTTCTTTCTTGAAGTTTGAATCCATTGCTCCGTGTCCGCTTCTCTGGAGCAGCAGAAAACAATCTTTCTCCCTCCTCCATATGACATCACTCCATCCTCCATATTACATCACTGGGAGACCTTGGGGCAGTCACTTAAATGGGATCAAATGGGGATTAAATGGGATTAAATGGGATTAAATGGGGATTAAATGGGAAGAGAACAACATGTACCTCCTTGTGCTCCTCCAAGGAAAGGCGGGGTAGAAATTGCAGCAAAAGGAAATAAAAGGGCGTTGGGTTCCTTCTTCTCTCCCCCACCCCCTTTTAAACTCCTTTTCAAAAATGCATTGCTTATAAGGACGTCTTTCCGCAGAAGACTAGCAGGGATTTGCATTGATAAGGTATTTGTTCATGCAATGTTATTTATTTCGCAAGATTTGTATTGTGCCGCTTGATTGTAATTACGCAAGCCTCAAAGTGGTTTATGGAAAAAAATCATAACGAAGCGACAAAACTGTCGGTAAAAGAACAGTTTAAAAACAACAACTATTTATTTTCTATTATGTTTATAGTCCCACCAAGGATGTAAATGATAACCAAGGTGGCTTATGAGTGATGCTCAACCACAAATTTGGAAAACTCCAATAGCATTATCAGTTAAAGAAACACACTGTTGAAAATGATTTTTAAAGGACCCACAATTTTTTTTGGGGGGGGGGGAAGCACTAAGCCAAAAACCAGATTAAAACGCAAGGTCTGGAAAAGCTTTGCCTGAACAACAACATTTTTAGCAGATGCCCGAAAGTGTACAGCAGAAGTGCCCTTCTGATGTCAAGTGGCAGGAAGTTCCAGAGTTTCAGGACCTGCAAATTGCAATTTTGCAAATTGCCTGGAGATGCTAATTCTGTTCAGTTCTTTAGGTCTGGCCTCAACTTGCTATAAGTATCCTGGGGGCACTTTGAGGCATACTCTAAAACACTTTTGGAGGCATTCCTAATTTAAAAGGCACCTTTTCCGTGTTCCTCTCATGCAAAATACATAGTTCCTCCCCTGGGTGCAATCCAGGAAGGCTCGTGATCCTACTGGGAGCCACACCTTTGGTTGTGCAATAAGAAATTTGGGTGGATTTGACCATGGTTCTGTGGCACATGTAGTGACTGCTGTTCCCCACACCTTCTTCCGAAGCTGCCATAGCCTTTGGCTAGCGCAATAAAAATTATTAAAATTACGCATGTTTGGTTGCCCAAAAATGATTGAAGGGGTGGAGCAACTCCCTCCAGAGGCAAGACTGTATTTGGGACTACCGGTATTTAGTTTCGATAAAAGTCGAGGAAGAGGCAACAGGACAAAAGTTTATAACAGGGGTAGTCAACCTAAGGCCTAGGGGCCGGATGCGGCCCAATCGCCTTCTCAATCCGGTCTTGGAATCAGCATGTTTTTACATGAGTAGAATGTGTCCGTTTATTTAAAATGCATCTCTGGGTTATTTGTGGGCCTGCCTGGTGTTTTTACATGAGTAGAATGTGTCCTTTTATTTAAAATGCATCTCTGGGTTATTTGTGGGGCCTGCCTGGTGTTTTTACATGAGTAGAATGTGTCCGTTTATTTAAAATGCATCTCTGGGTTATTTGTGGGGCCTGCCTGGTGTTTTTACATGAGTAGAATGTGTCCTTTTATTTAAAATGCATCTCTGGGTTATTTGTGGGCCTGAATGGTGTTTTTACATGAGTAGAATGTGTCCATTTATTTAAAATGCATCTCTGGGTTATTTGTGGGGCCTGCCTGGTGTTTTTACATGAGTCGAAGGTGTCCGTTTATTTAAAATGCATCTCTGGGTTATTTGTGGGGCCTGCCTGGTGTTTTTACATGAGTAGAATGTGTCCTTTTATTTAAAATGCATCTCTGGGTTATTTGTGGGCCTGCCTGGTGTTTTTACATGAGTAGAATGTGTCCATTTATTTAAAATGCATCTCTGGGTTATTTGTGGGGCCTGCCTGGTGTTTTTACATGAGTAGAATGTGTCCATTTATTTAAAATGCATCTCTGGGTTATTTGTGGGACATAGGAATTCATTCAACTCCCCACCGCCCCCCAAAAATATACAGTAGTCTGGCCCACCACATGGTCTGAGGGACGGTGGACCGGCCCACAGCTGAAAAAGGTTGGTGACCCCTGGTTTATAACATAATGTGAGGCACGAATAGAGGATAGAGATAGAGGAAGGTTTTCTCCGTCATAACACCAGAACTTGATAGCGCATGACGAGTCAGGATAGTGTAGCACAATCCGTAGAGCGTGAGATTCTTAATCTCAGGGTTGTGGGTTCAAGATCCACGCAGGGCAAAATATTCCTGCATTGCAAGGGGTTGGACTAGAAGGATGACCCTTTGGATCCCTCGCAGCTCTACAACTCTATGATGCCCAACAAATTCATGTGGGATATGGCAAGGTGATAAATAACTATACACAACTTTTAGAAGACACCTGAAGGCAGCCCTGTATAGGGAAGTTTTTGATGTTCTACTATGGCCTTCTTATCTCTGTTGAAAGCCACCCAGAGCGCCAGGAGCAACCCAACCAAAAAACCACCTTTTCATTATTGTTGTTATAGATAGCTTTTGAAAGAGGACGGGATGAATTTGTGGAGGAAAAAGCTATTGCTGGCTCCTAGCCAGGGTAATTACTCTTTCCCTTCGTAACTGGAGACAGGCAATGCTTCTGATTACCAGCTCAGGAAGGGAGGGCTCTTGATTGCCAAATTTAATTCGAATTTTAAAACCTTACCTATAAATTCCAGATCCCCAAATGCGTTACACATTTCCCTTTAAACTTCCCGCTTTGCCCTCTCAGCTGTTCTAAATCCCGTTTACATACTGCATTCTATTAAACATTTCACCAAAGAAACATTCTTCTCTTTCGTATCTCATCAATATTTCAAATCCTGCTCTCGATTGCATCCGACTGTGGTTTTTCTCCCTCCAGGTATTCCAAAAAGGGCTTCTGTTCTTCCGTGAATCGTCGACCGTCATGTTGGTTTTTTACTTCTGCTGTTAGTTCCTCCAGCTCTGCAAAGTCCATTCACTTTAAAATCCATTCTTTAAAATTCCTTCTTCTTCCGTTTCAGTTCTGCACATAAAAAATTCTCACTGTTGTTGTTGCATGCATAAATAAGTAAATCATCTTTTTTTTGGGGGGGGGGTGTCACTAATCCCATTATCCCTAAGGAAGGCCTCAGTTTTTTGGGGGGGACGGAGCTTGTCAGTTTAAGCTCCCCCCCCATTGTGTATCATTTTCCAGAAAGCTTCTGCTTTTAACAATGGAATATTAAAAACACGATAAAACATTAAACACTAAAAACTTCCCTAAACCTCTTGTCCAAACACACTGCAATGCAGGAATATACTGTCGTCCCATACGGGAATTGAAATTGCAAAACCTTGGCCCAGAGCTCTAACTGAGCTTCAGTGAGGTGCTTTTCTGAGGGTCCTGATCTTGCCAGCCAATAGATTGCCTTTCTCTCCTTGAGGTAGTCTGCTTAGCTGCAGTTGCAGTGATATCGATTGTAAACTCAGTGGGGCAGAGAACACACAAAAAAAACACAAACATATATAACGCAAAGGCAGCTGGTTTGGCCCACGAGAGAAAAAAAGAAAACACACAGAAACCTAGGGAATACTTTTTATCACACCAGCTAAGCAGCTACAAAATAACGCCGCAATAGCCCTTGCCAGAGAATCATAGAGTCGGAAGGGACCCCCCCCAAGGGACATCTAGTCCAACCCACCCCACCCCTCCGCAATGCGCAAATAAAGGTGCTGGATATTCTGCCAAATCACTGGTCCACAAAGCTCAGTGCTGTCAACTCTGACTGGCAGCAGCTCTCCAGGGTTTAGGACTCGTGGGGTCTCTCCCAGCCCTGCCTGGGGATGCCGTTGGGGATTGAACCTGGGAGACCTTCTGCATGCAGAGCAGGTGTCCTGCTGCCGAGCCCAGACCCTTTCCTTAAAAAACGAAGCAGGGTCCTTGTGGTTCCGAATGAGGGGCAGTTTTCAATTGGAAAACAGGCAGCTGCCATGGATTCTGCATGCCAACCAGGTGTCCTGCCACTGAAACACACTGTGAGTGAACCAAACTATCTACTATAGAAGTCCCCCTCCCTTTATGTTAAATTTGCTGCTGTGGTGTGTGTGGGGGGGAGACAGCTGTGGCTCTCCAGATGCTTGCAGAATCGATGAGTTGGGAGGGACTCAAAGGGTCATCATCAAAGGGTACTTAACTTCCAGGAAATTAGTAAAAATGTATAAAACAGGGTCAAATGTATGTTGGAAATGTAAGGAAAAAGAAGGCACCTTTCATCATATGTGGTAGACATGTAAGGTAGTGAAAGGATTTTGGGAAATGATATATAATGAATTGGGGGGGATGTTTAAAATAACTTTTTCTAAAAAGCCTGGAGACTTCCTTTTAGGAATTCTAGCTATCGAAATCCCAAGGGAGCAGAAAAGACTATTTATGTATGTGACCACAGCTGTGCAGATGTTATTGGCCCAGAGATGGAAAGAAGATAAAGTCCCGAGCAGAGAAGAATGGCAGATGAAATGGATGGATTATGCCGAAATAGCAAAAATGACCGGAAAAATCAGAAATCAGGAAGACCAAAACTTTGATAAATAAATTTTATAACCGATCTTAAAAACCATTGTAAACAATTGTTAGTAGGGCAATTTAATGGTGAATTTTGGATATAATGGAGATGCGAAAGATTTGGATTGTGTTATAAAAGATGCAGGAGGAAATGATTGACAATAGGACCCACAAAGGGAAGGAGGGAAGTCCAGGAGATTCTATGGAATCTTCCGTCTTCATGTTGTATGTCGGATATGTGATTGTAAAACTGCAATTTGAAAAAAACACCAAATAAATAAATAACTTTAAAATGAAAGGGTCATTTAGCCCAACCGTCTGCAGTGCAGGAATCGCATCACGGGACTGCCAGGTCCCAGCAGCCAGCAGGGCCAATGGTCAGAGACGATGGCGGCAGCTGCAACGAGGCAACAATTCCTGCCTTGCTGGGGGTCAGACTGGATGTCCCTTGTGGTTCCCTCCCAACTCTACAATTCTATATCTTGAGACGCTCCCTCCCTTAGAGGGAGGATGGCGGTTAGATGATGCAAGCAAATTTCCCCCCTCCTGAGCGGTTCCGGGTGGGGGTGTGTGTGCAATCTCATTCATGAAAATGCTCCTGGTACAGGGAGGAAATCTGCCAACGGCAATGGGAGGGGGGGCCCCCTCCGGAGCACGTGCCTGGCGGAGGTGAGGGGGGGGTATTCGGTAGGGAGTGAATGGAAAATTTTTCCAGAGGGGGCGGAGCCGCGAGTGGGCGGGGGGAGAGGGAGAGGCGGGTCCCGGAAAAGAATTAAGTCTCCGCCGGCAGGAGGCTGAGCGCATTGCGCAGAGTGGAGCAGCTTCAGTCAGGTGCGTCCTGGCGCGGGGCTGGGGATCTGGGATTTTTACTGCGTCACCCCATCACTGCAGCCTTTTGTCCTTTCTGGAGCCCCCCTCCCTTCGAAGATGGCCCGGGTGGTGGTGGGGGGACGGTTTGGGCTTGGAAGAGAGGGGGTTGGACGCCGGGGACCCCTTTGGCTTCTCCAAGACGTACGCTTTACCTTTTCCAGGACGCCTGGGTCCTCTTCTCTCTCTCTCTCTCTCTCTCTCCCCCTTTCTCTCTCTCTCTCCTCTTTCTTTCTTTCTTTCTTTCTTTCTTTCTTTCTTTCTTTCTTTCTTTCTTTCTTTCTTTCTTTCTTTCTTTCTTTCTTTCTTTCTTTCTTTCTTTCTTTCTTTCTTTCTTTCTTTCTTTCTTTCTTTCTTTCTTTCTTTCTTTCTTTCTTTCTTTCTTTCTTTCTTTCTTTCTTTCTTTCTTTCTTTCTTTCTTTCTTTCTTTCTCCCCACCTCTGTTCCTCCAGGACGCCTGGGTCCTCTTCCTCTTCCTCCCCGCCCACTCCATCTCTCTAACTCCAGGACGCCTGAGTCCCCCCCCTTCCTCCTTCCCTTCTTCTAGGACGCCTGGGTCCTTTTTATCTCCCTCCCTCTCCCCACCTCTGTTCCTCCAGGACGCCTGGGTCCCTTTCCCCTCCAGCTTTGGGAAGGGAGCCGCTGCGTCCCCCGGGGAGAGAAGCGGAGGTTGAGGGGGCGTGCCTCCAGGTTTCAAAGACCTCTTCGAAGGGGGGGGGGAGGTCGGACACCTGGCTCCCGTCCCCCCAGCTTTGTCAATTAGTTAATAAATGGACAGTGCAGCTTTGCCAATTATGTTTAAATTGGTTAAAACCATTTAGGGTGGGTGGGCGGGCCAATGACCCACACTGGAGTTGGGGGGGAGGAGGAGCACAGGGATGTTTCCCCGGACACCTGGGTTTTTCGTCGTTTCTCTGTCCGCCCCAGCCCCCTTTCCTCTCCGTTTACCTTCCCATGTTTCCCCAAGATTTATTTTTCCTGCCTTAATGCAGCCGTGCCATAACAACAATCCCCTTTCTTCCTGCCATGCCTCTGTATGAGTCTCCGTTAAGGCTTCTAATTGCTGGGATTGGCGCATCACACTGCGTCCGTTCACGCCCTCTTTCCGGCACAGAGACTCTGCAGAGACGCCTCTGCCCTTTTCGTTCCTGCATTCCTCCAGCCAGCCAGCCAGCAGGAACCGGAACTCGCACAGAGAGGCGCATCCCTCACTGCAGGAGGAATAGCGAAGTGTCCCTTAGGGAGATTGAAGCAGCTGCCTGCTAGCTATTTAATTCCGCTCTCTTTCTCCCCCTCCACCCAGAACAAGCATCATGACATCCCCGTTTGTGGTGGAGAGCCCGGACGTCACGTACACCCCAGACTTCATTGAGGCCAGATACAGCTACCCCACAGCTCAAGTCTGCCAGGAGAACGGGGTGACCAAGGTAGGGTATAAAATGGAGAGTGGGGGGGGACCTCAAGATGGGTGAGTTGAATGAAGGAGTAGAGGGGGGGGCATCAGAAGTGCTTTAAACTGGTCCACACCAATTCGACCTATCTGGCTCAGTATCTCCTGCACTGACTGGCAGCATAAAAAAAATTCCTTCAGTAGCACCTTAAAGACCAACTAAGTTTTTATTTTGGTATGAGCTTTCGTGTGCATGCACACTTCATCAGATACACTGAAACAGAAGTAGCCAGTTCCAGTGTATCTGAAGAAGTGTGCATGCACACGAAAGCTCATACCAAAATAAAAACTTAGTTGGCCTTTAAGGTGCTACTGAAGGAATTTTTTTTATTTTGTTTTGACTCAGACCAACACAGCTACCTACCGTGTTTCCCCTTTTTTAAGACACCGTCTTATAACTTTTTTTCCTCAAAAACACACACGGTGTCTTATATTCAGGGGATGTCTTTTTTTAATTAATCTTACTGTTTTTATTACAGTACCTTACAGCTGTTCTGGTCTTTGTGTATCTACAAAAGAACTTGAACTTAGCTTGGTAATATATGGGAAGCCAGAGCAGGTGGAGAGCATGCAACACTGTCCAGGACAGGGGTCAGCAAACTTTTAATGTGGGGGGCCGGTTCACTGTCCCTCAGAATCTGTGGCGGGCTAGACCGTGTGCGCGCACATACACATACGCCCATGCCTTCCTTCCCTCCCCGCGTTCAGATGGAGCAGGCTGGGCTAAGGAGGGGGCACCCCGTCGGCGCTGGGTCTCGGCTTGTGCTGAGGGGCCGCAGCCACCCTGCCAGGAAGGGTGTCCATGACCATGCTGCTAAAGTGCCACCGCCAAGCAGCACAGAGGAGTCCTCCTCCTCCTCTTACTCCTCCTCCTCCCTCCTCGCAGGCTCTCTGCTTCCGTGGTGCTGCTGGGCTCTCCGAGCGCTCTGCGCTGCAGCAGCCGCCAGTTCTGGGCTGCGGGGTGGCAGGCCTCCTCAGCCGGGCCAGGCAGAGGCCCGGCTGCTGGCTCAGGTGCTCCGCCCGGGAGGGTCGCCTCCGCTACCTCTGCTGCCAGGTCAGGTCCCCGCCGTAGCTGCAGACTTACCGCGGGGGCCGCCTGCGAAGCGCCGCACCGAGGCTCCCCGGGAGAAGGCACGCGGGGAGCGGATTCCGACCTCGGTGATGTCAGGCGCGCGCCAGTCCCCTGAGCCGAAGCGCAGCTCGGGGTACTGGCGGCAGCAGCGGGGCTTCCTTGGGGAAGGCAGGCAGGCAGGCAGGCAACAACAGTCCCGGAGCCGAAACTCAGCGGGCGCTGCTTGCCGCCTGCCTGCCTTCCCCGCCAGTCCCCCGAGCCGAAGCGCAGCTCGGGGACTGGCGGCAGCAGCGGGGCTTCCTCAGATCGGGTCGGCGCTTATCGAGGAGCCGGTCTGCAGAGTCAGCGGCCAGCAGCGCTGCACAGAGCATCGCCTCCTCAATCCAGCACGGCGTTGCTGGGCGCTGACTCTGCAGACCGGCTCCTCAATCCAGTGCTCCGCGCAGCACTGATCAGCGCCGACCCGGCAGGCCGCCGGATCAAGGAAGCGGCCTGCCGGGTCGGCGCCCAGCACCGGATCGAGGAAGCTTTGGGGGTGGGGGGAGGAAGAGGAAAAAGGTGCCGGCGGGGAGGGAAAACGCGTGAGTCCTCTCCCCTTTCTTTCCTGTTTAGCCGGCTTGCGGGCATTTTATAGGAACAAACAATGTGAAAAGAAAAAAGAGGCAACGAGCCCAGTCAGCGGTGTCTCTCCCTCCCTCCAACTCCCCCCCCACCAAATGGAACTTCCCGACACCCCCCCCCCATAACTTTTGGCCAGAGGCGTCCTCGGGCCCCGTTCCCACCTTCCCTGCTGGGCGCCTGCATGTCTTATTTTCGGGGTATGTCTTATATTTTTAAAATCTTAAAAATCCTGCCATGGCTTACTTTATGACTATGGCTTAAAAAGGGGGAAACACGGTACCTGACTGGCAGCAGCCAGTCTCCAGGTTTTCATACGCAGGAGAGATTTCCAGTCCTGCCTGGTGGCGATACAAGGAATGACAGCTTGAAACCTCCTGCGCACAGAGGTCTGAGGCTGATCTGCAGTCCTAAGAATAAAAGATAACAGTGGCACCTCAGTTTCCGGGCATAATCCAATCCGGAAGTGCGTTTGAGTTCTGAAATGTTCGAAAAGCGGAAGCTTCAGTACAGGAAACTCAGAACTGGCACTTTTGAAAACCGAGCCACTTAACTTCTGGGTTTTCAGCGTTTGAGTTCCGAAACGTTCAACTACACAGGCGTTCGAAAACTAACCTACCACTGTATACCAAAAACAGCTATTATGATTATGATTATTGGGACGCGGGTGGCGCTGTGGGTTAAACCACAGAGCCTAGGGCTTGCTGATCAGAAGGTCGGTGGTTTGAATCCCCATGACGGGGTGAGCTCCCGTTGCTCGGTCCTTTTTCCTGCCTGCCTAACAGTTAAAACCTCCAACACAGGGAAGGGAGTTTGTGCTCTTCCCTGGACCCCCAACTCCCTCCATCGCTGACCATTGGCCATGCTGGCTCTTTGGGAGTTTGAGGTACCCAACACCCAGAGAGGCTTCCTACCCCACATCCCTGGGGTAAGATCAGACCCAGAGGGGCAGGTTCAGTCTGGTTGCCCCTGTGTCCGAACAGCTGCCCCCCATTGGGGAATTGACTCTCCCTACAGAGACGGACTTTGCTAATATGCTGCCCTGAGCGGGGACAAAATATGGCACCCCCCAAAAAAATATATACAGCTATATTCATACAGGTATCTAATGAGAAAAAGGGACGCAGGTGGCGCTGTGGGTTAAACCACAGAGCCTAGGGCTTGCCGATCAGAAGGTCAGTGGTTGGAATCCCCGCGACGGGGTTGGGGGGGAGGTCCTGTTGCTTGGTCCCTGCTCCTGCCAACCTAGCAGTTTGAAAGCACGTCAAAGTGCAAGTAGATAAGCTGCAGGTAGAGTGCGCCTGTGGGTGGGGGCGTGATTCTTAGTCATCACCATTGCTCAGTTTCCCCTTTGGGGCTGAATTTTGGGGGGGGGGCGGGCGGGGAACTGGGGAGGAAGATTGGTGCTGTAGTCAATGCGCTGCTCTGGTTTGCCAGAAGCAGCTTAGTCATGCTGGCCACATGACCCAGAAGCTGTACGCCGGCTCCCTCGGCCAGCAAAGCGAGATGAGTGCCGCAACCCCAGAGTCGTCCGTGACTGGACCTAATGGTCAGGGGTCCCTTTACCTTTACCTTTTTATTATACCCTGCCTATCTTACTGGGTTGCCCCAACTGCTCTGAGTGACTTCCAGCACATGTAAAAAATCAAACATTTAAAAGCTTTCCGATACAGGGCTGCCTTCAGATGTCTTCTAAAAGCTGTGTAGTTCTTTATCTCCTTGACATCTGGTGGGTGGAAAGAAGAAATAATTCCGACTAGGGAAAGATGACAATCGAATCTGCTGCTGGACTACACCGATATGTCAAAACTAGCCGGGACATTCAGGAATTAGGAAGACAAGGGCTTTAAAAAAGAATGGGGGCAATTTACAATTTCTTTAAAAGATCATTGTAAGCAAATTAAAACTTTAGCTGGACTTTAAGGCACGCTTGTAATGTGACGGAAACTGTGGACAACTTGGAAAAATGAAAATTGTGGAGAATAGAATGATACGCAGTTTTGAATATTGTTATAAGGACCCATGCAGGGGTTGGGGGGAAGTCACGAGAATCAGAGAACCTCGCGAGATGAGTAGACAAAATGTTTTTCTGTAAATTTGTATCGGTAAAAACAAATAAAAATATTACACACACACAAAAGAAAAGACATCTGGTGGGAGGGAGTTCCACAGGGCTGGCGCCACCACAGAGAAGGCCCTCTGCCTGGTTCCCTGTAACTTCGCTTCTCACAGGGAGGGAACCGCCAGAAGCCCTTCGGAGCTGGACCTCGGTGTCTTGGCAGAACGATGGGCTGAACTACGGTATTATAGGAATTTGAAGCAACTCTGCTGCAGTTTAGCTGCACTTCTTGGGGGGGGGGTTGGACTAAATGACCCACGGGACTCCCCTCCAACTCTACACTTCTGTGATTCTACACTACATACAGTTTGTGGCGCTTGGGAGTCGTTGCAACAGCACAGGGCCTTCGCAAGCCTTCCAGCTGCTGGCAAAAGGAATCCCTTGGAATGTCTGCAGGCCAGTTTCTTTGAGGGAATGTGGGGTAGCTGGCAGGGTGGGAAGAGAGGTCAGTTTGGCTGGGAAGGAGACCCTCGCATTGGCCTCCAGCTCTGAGATTAGTTCCGAGAGTGGGAACAAAGTTCCGTGGGAACCTTTCTGCGGTACCCTTTGGGGTGGGGGGTGTCTGCAATTTCAGAGGGTTCTTGCTCCCAATGCAGGGGCCCCTCTGATCTGGACTCTTTCGTTTTGAAAATGAAAGCAAAGGTGTTCAGGGAAAATACCCCAGCAGGAATCCTAGAATGGTAAGAGCTGGAATGGGCCCCGGGGGTCATACCTGCAATGCAGGTAATTGTTTGAGTGCTCTTAGGAAGGCGATTTTCAGCATGAAGCGGTTGTGGGGGGAGCCTTGACAGGGTGGCAATAGGACAAGCAGGAGACTTGGCTGCTGGGTCCTACACCCCCCCCAAAATCTGCTGGGTCCCCATGACCTGGAATCGAGCTCATTGGCTTGACTGCTGATAGCATCACCTTAACTCTGCCCATAGAGGATGACAAAGCAGGGATGAGGGCTTGTGTGGACGGAACTGAAGTGAAGTTGAGTGCTCCTGGTCTGTCCTGAGTGAGCCCTTCGACCCACTACTAACCTCTGACTCCCAGTCTCATAATGTTGCTGGGTGGGGGTGCTTCTGTTGGGATCCCCGCAAGCAGAAAAGTAGCAGTTCAGGGTCGTGTGTGTGTGTGTGTGAGAGAGAGAGAGTGTGTCAAAGACTTTTGCAGCAGGGGTCCCTGACTCCAGCATCCTAGAGTGGTCCAATTGGCACAAAGGGGGAGCTTTTTTGTCCTCGCCTTTTGTGGGGACCGGAGCCAATCGGAGCGAAAGGAGGCAAGTTTACCGCCATGGACCTCTGGGGTCTCTCTGGCAAAGAACGCCACGAGGGAGCTCCTTCTGTCCAAAGTCAGGAATTCGGGAACGCTGAACGCTTCAGTTTCGATGGGGGAAGTGTGGAAGTTGTGTTGCGTTTAGTGAAAAAACGCAGCCTCAGCTACTCTGAAAGAATATATTGGGCGGCACTCCAAATCTTTTGCACATGGGCACGAGAGAAAATGGGAGGTCTAGCTGAAATATGGACATATTTCCTCACTGGTTGTTGCGACACAACCCTAATTATTACTGTGTTTAATTCAGGGCCGGATTTAGGTTTGATGAGGCCCTCAGCTACTGAAGGTAATGGGGCCCTTTCTATGTCCAGCTGTCCTTTGTCAACAACAAATGGTCACTGTTTTTTGTGTTGAATATATGCTATATGGTCATTGATGGACCTAATAGGTATCTAAAGCCATTTGCACATCACAAAATATGCATTTTTATCGAAGTAATTGTTGAACTGAAATACAATTAAGAAGAAGTACTGTATATGAATAGTGAAATAATTATTATGCTCTAACTTAAAATGATTTTTATATTCATAACAAACTTAATAATGCAAACCCATTGGCATTTGGCAATAACAAAAGTTCCTTTAGAAACACAATTTACAAAAACTAATGATCTAGTCTCTAGAAACTTGCTATAACATGAAATAATAACAGGTGTAAATATATGATGCAAGCTACTAATAATTATAAATGGTAGAATGTAGGCACCCTATATATAGAAATGAGCAAAGCAGTGGTATTTTAGGGAGCAGGCTAGCAGGTGGGGCCAGTGGCGAAGCTTCATACTCTTTGAACTGATGTGGAATGGCCCGTTCAGTCTTGCGCTGCTTCATTTCTTCACGTGGTTTGTGGTCGAACTTTGGAACTCCCTCCCACTGGAGGCAGTGATGGCCACCAACCTAGATGAATTTAAGAGAGGAGTCGGCAGATTCATTAGGCGCCGGAGGGATCTTTGCACCACAGCATCGGATATGCTTAAGACGGCCCTGACACTCTCCAACCATCTCCTCTTCTGTTGTCCCCTTCTCCTTGTGCCCTCCATTTCCCCCAAAATCAGAGTCTTTTCCAGGGAGTCTTCTCTTCTCATGAGGTGGCCAAAGTCTTGGAGCCTCAGCTTCAGGATCTGTCCTTACATTCTTCTGAATTGTCACTCCTACAGGTGAAGCCATCTTCCACCAATGTCATTTTCCGCACAGAGAGGCATGTCCCCAAGCTGGGCGTGATGCTCGTCGGCTGGGGCGGGAACAACGGCTCCACGGTGACAGCCGCCGTCTTAGCCAATCGGCTGGGCCTCTCCTGGATGACGAAGACGGGACGGAAGGCGAGTGAAATTGGGTGCCGCTATCGGGCTTTATGTGGGAGCGAGTTCCTTGGCACAAGGGCTAAAAGCGGGAGCAAGGAAAGTTTTGTGCCAGGCCAAGTCCGACTAGCATTTTGGTAGCACCAAGTGTGTTTTATCTTTTTTTATTTGTGGGGTGTGTGTGTCCATGATTTTTATTTCTGCTGATTTGTTGTTTCCTTCAGTGCTCTTTTTCCTTTTTTTTTTGTTCCTTTCATTTGTCTTGTTTACTCATCACTTGTCAATACTGTAGTGATTCACTCTGGGGAATTTGTTTGAACTGAGATTCAAACATATTTCCCCCTCTTAATAATGTCTCTTTATATGGTTTATCATGTGCCTTCCATCAAAAGGGCCAGATTGATTTTGGGGTGAAAATGTTGACCGAAATCTGATAATTCCTTGCTACTAATAAATACTACGAGATGGTTGGACAGTGTTCTCGAAGCTACCAACATGAGTTTGACCAAACTGCGGGAGGCAGTGGAAGACAGGAGTGCCTGGCGTGCTATGGTCCATGGGGTCACAAAGAGTCGGACACGACTAAACAACAACAACTAATAAAAAACAACATTCAATCTCTGATCTGGGGGTGAAAATATTGATTTCAGTCCGATCCATTTTCCCCACCCGCTTCTAATAAAAAGCAAGGTTCAGTCTCTTGATTTCTGATCTGTTGCTGTTTTCAGTCTGAAGTAAATCATTCTTAATTTTTTAAAAACAACAGCAGCAGCTCCATGTTAGGACAATGTTAGGCTACCCAAAATGTCGACCCAAAAAAGTGCATTTCAACTAAGTTGAATTGGTCTGTCTAACCTAGACCTGGGGAACCCTCTGTAGATAGATAAAATCTTTTATTATTATTATTAACAATAACTTTATTTCAATTTCACAAGCAAATACAAAAATTCAATTAACAAAAAAGCAAAACAGAACAAAACAAAACCATACTAAAAACAAAGGAAATGCAAAGCAAAAACCTGAAATGATATTCAACAAAATCAAATCAAAATTTTATTTGCCTTTATTTTTATTTGCCTCAGCCACAGCAAAGGAATCAAATGCAATCAAATACAGATCTAGTTGGCTATACAAAATACATTCTGAGAACTTACTATACAAATGAAAGTGTTGATAACTGCCCTTGACCACAAATATAGCATATGAACAAGTGGGGCTTTTTGTTGTTGTTGTTTAGTCGTTTAGTCGTGTCCGACTCTTCGTGACCCCATGGACCAGAGCACGCCAGGCACTCCTGTCTTCCACTGCCTCCCGCATGGTCAGACTCATGTTGGTGGCTTTGAGAACACTGTCCAACCATCTCGTCCTCTGTTGTCCCCTTCTCCTTGTGCCCTCCATCTTTCCTAACATCAGGGTCTTTTCCAGGGAGTCTTCTCTTCTCATGACGTGGCCAAAGTATTGGAGCCTCAGCTTCAGGA
Source organism: Zootoca vivipara (assembly GCF_965207765.1). Classification (NCBI taxonomy): domain Eukaryota; kingdom Metazoa; phylum Chordata; class Lepidosauria; order Squamata; family Lacertidae; genus Zootoca; species Zootoca vivipara. The sequence goes on along the minus strand of NC_142589.1, from coordinate 90,868,465 downwards.
TCTGTCCTTCCAGTGAGCACTAAGGGCTGATATCCTTCAGAATGGAGAGGTTTGATCTTCTTGCAGTCCATGGGACTCTCAAGAGTCTCCTCCAGCACCAGAATTCAAAAGCATCCATTCTTTACTAAGGTTTAAACAGGTTGGGGAACCTTTGACTATCCAGGTGTTGCTGAACTACAAATCCCATCAGCCAGGGATGATGGGAGTTGTAGTTCAGCAACATCTGGAGGGCCAAAGTTCCCCCACGCCTGATCATGATAACCTCTGGGAAGACCACGAGTGGGTCGTGAGAAGGATAGAGTCTCTAAGGTTACCGGATATTTTTTTTCAACAAATCCAGGGGCACTTTTCAACTTCCTACTAAATCGAATGGATTTTGTCAGGGAACTGATTTGTAAATCTGGGGTCTGTCCCTGTAAAACGGGGACGTCTGGTAACCTTAGGGTAGACCACCCCCACCTCTCTCTTTTTTGGTCTCTGGGATAGACTGCCTCTAAACATGGAAGCTTGCTTAATAGTTGTGATGAGCTGCCCTTCCGCCAGATGTTTCACCAGCAACCGAACATCCTTTGAAACCGGAGCAAACCTTTGCTGGGTACCCTCCCTGAATCTGAAAGGTTGCGGGCCGAAGCTGTGAGCCCGAGACCTTGATGTTTCTAATAAGTCCCTGCCTTTCTTTTTCTTAGCATGCCAATTATTACGGATCTCTCTTGCAAGCGTCCACCGTGTGTCTGGGCACCGGTCCGGCTGGCGACGTCTACATCCCTTTCCGGGATATTCTTCCAATGGTTCACCCCAATGATATCGTCTTTGATGGTAGGTGCTGGGTTGGATAAAGGAGGTTTGGGGGGGGCGGAGTAGGGCTGTCATATGCCCGGAATCTCCCTGGAAGTAGCCGGGATTTGGCCAATGGAAACTACGTCCGGGCAGAAATTGCCAAAAAGTTATTTTCAGATAAATTGCAAGCAGATAAAAACACTGGCAGGGTAATAACCTGCAGGTACGTAAGAGTAGACATTTAAAGAAGATAAATTGTCAAACCTTTTTTGCGTTAGCATACAGCCATAGCAAAATAAAAACAATACAAAATGCCAGAGACAAGCAACAAAGCATAATTCAAGGCGATATTGCTGGTGTAATAACATTTAAATTACCCTAAGACAATAATGCAAAGATTAACGAGTAAGTTAAGTTCATTTGGATATGCAGAAGGTATCAAAAACAAATTTAAGGAACCGCAGAAAGAGGGGGAAGGAAGTCAGGTTTGGAAATGTCAACATGATTGTAAAATCTGAAAAGTACAAATAAAAAATAAAATGAAAATGAAATAAAAAGAAATCTCTTAAGAAATCGCCTTCTCAATCCGGCTCGCAGATGGTCGTGTTTTTACATGAGTAGAATGTGTGCTTTTATTTAAAATGCATCTCTGGGTTATTTGTGGGGCATAGAAATTTGTTCATCCCCCCCCCTCAAAAAAAAAGTGTGGCCCTCCACAAGGTCTGAGGGACAGTGGACCGGCCCCCTGCTGAAAAGGTTTGCTGACCCCCCCCCCTGCCTTGGATAGCCCTTTTTAAAAAGCCAAATGTAATGGGGTCCAGTATATTCACAGTATTGCCCTTTTCCCTCCCGCCAGGCTGGGACATCTCTTCCCTGAACCTGGCCGACGCCATGCACCGGGCGCAAGTTCTTGACTGGGCACTGCAGGAGCAGCTGCGTCCCTACATGGAGGGCATGAAGCCAAGGGCCTCCATCTACATCCCCAAGTTCATCGCGGACAACCAGGAGGAGAGAGCGGACAACGTCCTGACGGGAACTACAGCGCAGCAGGTGGGCGCTTGGGACCAGCGGGGGCGGGGCTCTCAGCTGCTGGCCTTGCCCCTTGTGTTGGGCTGCATCCAGACCTCATGGGCAGTTCTGTGCGCAGGATAGAACTCTGCAAAGCTCGGGTTTATTACAATGTTTGATTCCAGGCAGTGTCTCCTGGTAGGCCTGAGAGAGAAACGCTGGCAGTCCGTGTTTCCCAAACTGGGTTAGATGGCCCAGGGGGTTTGACTTGGCCTAAAGCAGGCCTCCCCAAACTGCGGCCCTCCAGATGTTTTGGCCTACAACTCCCATGATCCCTAGCTAACAGGACCAGTGGTCGGGGAAGATGGGAACTGTAGTCCAAAACATCTGGAGGGCCAAAGTTTGGGGATGCCTGGCCTAAAGCAACATTCTCTGTTCCGATTTTAAACCAGTTGTTTATTCAGAAGCTTGAAGACTTTGCCTTGTCTTAGTTTCTAAGGGAAGAACCGCAGCTCAACTGTTCAACATCCCAGAATGCTCCTGGGGAAAAATCCCTTGTCAGAAACCCTAGGTAGCTGCTGTCGGTCAGTGTAGACAATACTAGCCTATGTGGACTAGTGGTCTGTAGGAGGCATTTTCCCCTATATTCCTACTTAAAACGACCCCTTTTATTCAAAACTGCGAGAACCATAAGAACTGTGATCATAGGTTTTGTTTTTAATAATAATAATAATAATAATTAATAATTAATAATTTATTTATACCCTGCCCTCCCTGGCCAAAACTGGGCTCAGAGTTGCTAACATCAAATATATAACACATTACCATAAAATCAAGCAATCAATTAAAATACATCCTAAAATCAAATCAGAAATCTAATCAGATGGCAACCTGCAAATTAGGGATGGGGACCTTAAATGCTTAAATTCCTTAAAAAAAAAAAGGAATGGTCCCATAGGGGAGTAATGGATCACCTACTTTGCATGTGATCTCTGCAGGTTGAGAAGCACTGCTGGATCCATCCCCTTGCCTGAAATCCCGGCAAGTTGCTGCTGCCAGTCAGTGTAGACAGTACTAAGCTAGATGGACTTAGCTGGATCCCAGGGGCTCGTTTGTTATTTTGGGTTGGGAACTGACATTGTAGCATACCTGGTCAATCCCTCCCTCCCCTCCCTTTACTTAGATGGCCCAGATCCGACAAGATATCCGGGACTTCAAGAATTCCAGCGGGGTAGACAAAGTGATTGTGCTCTGGACGGCAAACACAGAGTGCTTTTCCGACGCCCAGCCCGGTGTGAACGACACAGCCGACAACTTACTCCAAGCCGTTGAGGCAAGTTGCCCAAATACCTCCCTTCGCCCTCCTCTTTTATCTGCACTGCCTCTTTTCCTGAGCCTTCTACTTTAATGGTTGGTTGGTTGGTTGGTTTTTAAATGAATTGCTGTGAAGCGAGTTCAAACTTCCCCCTGGGAAACAGCAGTTCTGCAAAGGAGTTGGCAGCAATTTTTTGGACGCCGTTTCTCCAGAATGTGGTTGCGGGAATGTGGTCTGTGGCCCTCCAGGTCTTGCAGGACCCAGGCTTCCATGGTGGATGCCATCATCACCTCCCTAGCTAACAGGACCAGTGGTCAGGGATGATGGGAATTGTAGTCCAAAACATCTGGAGGGCCGACGTTTGGGGATGTCTGCCCTAGATACTGCCATACCTCAAATCCCAGAGCATGGAAGGTGCTGGCTGCTGGGAGTCCCAGCAGTATCCCTGCAGGGCCACAGGCTTTCCTGGGATGTAGGGGGTTTTAAGGAAGGGGTAGTTCCTCTGTTGGGGGACACGTCCCACTCCTTATGGGGTAATTTGGTCCCCGCCCTGCACTGGGCTCCCAAAAGCTGTCAGCAGGCGACAGCGGTCATAATCCCGGGAAACGGCTTCGACTGGCCGGCTAAACCAGGGGAGAGGAGCCGATGGGCCAACCCATGGGGAGTTAGGGGCTTCCTCTGCGAGCGAAGACAGGCTCCGGCAGACGAGAGCAAGAGGGGGGTCCAACGGTCAAGAAGGGGGTTTCTGTAGAGCAGGGGTGCCCAAACTCTTTCCAAAGAGGGCCAGATTTGATGAAGTGAACATGCTTGAGGGCCGACCAAAGTTGTTGAGTTTTGCTTTTAGGGTTTTTTTAAAAAAGGATTTTGCCCCAGGACCTATACTGCCAAGGGGGCCGGATTAAATCGACCGACGTGCCAGATTAGGCCCCCCCCCAACAGACTTTGGATATGCCTGCTGTAGGGGGAAGTGAGGGGCAGTTAGGGGTTGTCCACCTGGGAAGGGAGCCCATCTAGGAGAAGGAAGACTCTAGCCCTAAACCTCCGCTGGGACATCTTTGGGAGAAGAAAAGGCTCAGGAGCAAATCCTGCACAGATCTGGAGTGGTTGCATGGTGCCTTGTACCCCTCCTTCTGGCAACTCCTGCAGTCCAGCTGGTGCCCAACGTCTTGCTCTGTTTCCCTTTGGGCCCCATCTTTGAGGCCGAGAGGGGGGGTCCTGTCGTCTGGGCAGCCCAGGACCTCCAGACACACAGCCCAGGCTTGTGCCCCGGGGAGGTCGCTTGGGTGCTACTAACACAGCATTTTTACTTCACCTTTTTACTTCACTCCATTGCCTCTTGAGACAGACAGGTGCCAACAACAACGACAGGGTTTCCTCCTCCGTGATCTGAGAAGAGGCATTCCTTGCTCTTGGGAGGGAAGGCCTCCTCTGAATCGCAGTTGGACGGGACCCCGAGGGTCATCTATCCCAACCCCCTGCAATACAGGAGGGTTTTTTTGCCCAACGTGGGACTCGAACCCACAACCCTGAGATTGAGAGTGAGGGATCTTGCTGGCCGCTGAGAGTTGGGATCTAGAGGACCCCCCAGTGAGTTTTTGTGGTTGAGGGGTGCCTGGGTGGGAGAGGTGCCCCCCAAGACATTGCTGCCCATCAAACCACCCCTTTTCTCTTGCTTTCTTGGGGGTCCAGTGTGGCCTGGATATCTCCCCCTCCAGCCTCTTTGCCATCGCCAGCATCTTGGAGGGCTGCAGTTATATCAACGGCTCCCCCCAGAACACCTTCCTGCCGGGGGTTGTCCAACTGGCGGTGCAACGCGGTGTGTTCATCGCCGGCGACGACTTCAAGTCTGGCCAGACAAAGATCAAGTCGGTCTTGGTGGATTTCCTCATCAGCTCTGGGATTAAGGTGAGCCGCTTAACCCAAAGGGTCTTGAGGAAACCTCGAAACCACCCCTTTCTCCCTCCTATCGCTGGCACAGCACCCCCAGAAAGTTGCCCAAAATAACAAACCCTTGGCTATCACAACCTAGAACTTTTGTCAACCTCGACTAATGGTTTTCTAACTTTCTTTCTGATTTTGCATTTTATTTTAATAGTTATTGCTATAAAATCCAAATCCTGAATAAACCCCTCCTTAGTCCTTTTTCGCAATAATTCATATAGCTCTCCCTACAAATATGTCATAAAATTCTTCCAATCTTTCAGGAAAGTCTGGTCCTGCTGGTTCCGAATTTTCCCAGTTAGTTTCGCCAACTCGGCATAGTCCATCTGTTTCATATGCCCTTCTTCTTTTGTTCGTAATTCTTCTTGCTTCCATCGCTGGGCTAATAGTATTCTTGCTGCAGTTGTCGCATATAAAAACATTTTTTTTAATCATGCTTGTAAATCTCTCTAGCTACTATACCAAGCAAAAGGGTTTCTGGTTTTTTTGTGGGGTTTTTTTTGCAAATGTATATTTCAACATTTTAAAAAATCTCATTATAAATAATTTCCCAGAAGTCCCTTTACTTTCTTACATTCCCACCACATATGATAGAAAGTACCTTCTTTTCTCTTACATTTCCAGCATTTGTTATTTGTTTTGTACATTTTAGCTAATTTCACTGGTGTTATATACCATCTGTACACCATTTTCATTATATTTTCCTTTAAAGCACTGCATGCAGTGAAATTGATTACCTCTTTCCATAATTTTTCCCAATCTTCTAATTGTATATTATGACCAATATATTTAGCCCAGTGTATCTGCCCAGAATTGAATCTTGATACAGTGGAACCTCGGTTTATGAACACCTCGGTTTACAAATTTTCGCTTTACGAACGCCGCAGACCCATCTGGAACGGATTAATTCACTTTCTATTACTTTCAATGGGAAAGTTCGCTTCAGTTTATGAACAGACTTCCGGAACCAATTACACCCATGCTTCGGGTTAAGTACGCTTCAGGTTGAGTACTCCGCAGACCCGTCTGGAACGGATTAATTCACTTTCCATTACTTTCAATGGGAAAGTTCGCTTCAGTTTATGAATGCTTCAGTTTATGAACAGACTTCTGGAACCAATTGTGTTCATAAACCGAGGTACCACTGTACAGAAATGAGAGCAGTAGGGAGGGAGATCTGTCCACAGGAGTCTCTGCTGAACCCTTGCTTGACCCCTGGGGCAGCCAAACCGGCTCAGCTGGTTCTAAACTGGAGTGCATAGCCGCCTCTCGAACCAATAAAAGGCAGGTGTTTGCTGTGTACTTTGCTGCTGCTCCGCTTTGCTGTTTACTTGACCTGTTCCTTGAGGTCTAGCAGCTTTGTGTGATTTTAAAGACTAGTAATAATTTTATCGTTTAAATGCCACCCATCAGACTGCCCTAACCACTCTGGGCGGATGCCAGCAAAATATTAAAAACACAATAAAACATCAAGCATTAAAAACTTCCCTGCCTTCAGAGGTCTTCTAAAAGTCAGGTAGTTCTTTATTTCCTTGGCATCTGATGGGAGGGCGCTCTGCCACCACCGAGAAGGCCCTCTGCCTGGTTCCCTGTTAACCTCACTTCTCGCAGGGAGGGAACCGCCAGAAGGCCCTCGGAGCTGGACCTCAGTGTCCAGGCTGGACAATGGGGGTGGAGACGCTCCTTCAGGTATACTGGACCCGAGGCTGTTGAGGGCTTTAAAGGTGAGCCCCAACACTTTGAATTGTGCTCGGAAACATACTGGGATCCAGTGAAGATACTTTCGGACTGATGCTATATGGTCCCGGTCCCCAGTCTGGATTAGTTGCCGTTTCCGAGTCACCTTCAAAGTGAGCCCCACGTGCAACGCGTGGCAATGGTCCAAGCGGGAGATAACCAGAGAATGGACCGCTGTGGCGAGACCATGCGCAAGGCAGGGAGTCATCTCGGATGGAGCTGGTGGACAGCTAAATTGACCTGCGCCTCCATGGACAGCGGTGAGTCCAAAATGACCTCCAGGCTGCGCACCTGGTCCTTCAGGGGCACGGGTACCCCGTTTGGGACCCATGCCAAGCCTCTCATTGCCGCTCCTTCCGCCGGTTCCAGCCCGTCTCCATCGTCAGCTACAACCACCTTGGCAACAACGATGGGAAGAACCTCTCGGCGCCTGCCCAGTTTCGCTCCAAGGAGATCTCAAAGAGCAACGTCGTGGACGACATGGTACAGTCGAACCCCATCCTCTACGGGCCCGGGGAGCGCCCAGACCATTGCGTGAGTAGGGGGCGGAGGGCGGGTGACATTTGCCATGTGCCTTCCTGCACCAGGCTAGGGCAAAGGATTGTTTCCCCTGTTTTCTCACCGGCGCCATTCTCCCTCCTCTCCCCGGACAGGTGGTGATCAAATATGTCCCCTATGTTGGCGATAGCAAGCGGGCCCTGGACGAATACACCTCCGAGATTGCCTTGGGCGGCACCAGCACCATAGTCATTCACAACGTCTGCGAGGTGCGTGAGGAATTGCGCCGGGAGCGGATGAGGAAGTGGGGAGGGTTGTCCCCGTTTGGAGATAGAGAGCTAGAAAATGAGCAGCTAAGGTTCGCAGGCGAGGAAGGACTTGCTCACAAATTTTCTTGAAAGCTGCACGAATTACGATAGCTAGGAAGCTTGAAGGGGCAAGCAGAATATAAAATGGAGGAATGGTACAAAGAGGTGTGGGACATATAGCTACCGTGTTTCCCCCTTTTTAAGACACCGTCTTATAACTTTTTTTCCTCAAAAAAAACCACGGTGTCTTATTTTCAGGGGATGTCTTAAGGCTTGGTGCTCTGTGCAATCACACATGACACTTTCTGGCACATGCAGATACAGATCAGCTGTAGCGCTGAAATCAGCTGTTCCTGGTTCAGGTGTAGCGCGCGCCCAGCGAAGTCAGCCCTGAGAAGGGAAAATGGCATTTAAAAATGCCATTTGAAGTGATTTTAGCCTGTCGCCCAGAACCGGCTGCTGCAGCGCGGAGCGCCCAGCAGCGCCCGGGGGGAGCGCCCAGCAACACGGACAGAGCGCTCAGCAGCACCAGGAGGAGCGTCCCACCGTGCCAGGCGGCGGGGTGGCAGGCCACCTTGGCATGGCGAGGAAGAGACGAGGCCGCTGGCTCGGGCGCTCCTGAGTCCTGACCCCAGCCGCTTCTACGCGGCAGCAGCAAAAGAGCCATGCGGCCACATGGAGAGGCTAGCGCCCGAGCGGGAGACGCGATCTCTGCAAAGCTCTGCACTCACTTCATCCGCCCGACGGGAAAGCGAAGTGGGGAAGAGAAAAAGAGAAAAAACCGAAGCGGCTCTTTTTCTCTTCCCCACTTCACTTTCCCGTCGGGCGGATGAAGTGAGTGCAGAGCTTTGCAGAGATCGCGTCTCCCGCTCGGCCACATGGAGAGGCGAGCGCCTGAGCGGGAGACGCGCTCTCTGCAAAGCTCTGCACTCACTTCATCCGCCCGACGGGAAAGCGAAGTGGGGAAGAGAAAAAGAGCCGCTTCGGTTTTTTCTCTTTTTCTCTTCCCCACTTCGCTTTCCCGTCGGGCGGATGAAGTGAGTGCAGAGCTTTGCAGAGATCGCGTCTCCCGCTCGGCCACATGGAGAGGCGAGCGCCTGAGCGGGAGACGCGCTCTCTGCAAAGCTCTGCACTCACTTCATCCGCCCGACGGGAAAGCGAAGTGGGGAAGAGAAAAAGAGCCGCTTCGGTTTTTTCTCTTTTTCTCTTCCCCACTTCGCTTTCCCGTCGGGCGGATGAAGTGAGTGCAGAGCTTTGCAGAGAGCGCGTCTCCCGCTCGGGCGCTCGCCTCTCCATGTGGCCGCACGTCTCTTTTGCTGCTGCCGCGTAGAAGCGGCTGGGGTCAGGACTCAGGAGCGCCCGAGCCAGCGGCCTCGTCTCTTCCTCGCCATGCCAAGGAGGCCTGCCACCCCGCCGCCTGGCACGGTGGGACGCTCCTCCTGGTGCTGCTGAGCGCTCCGTCCGTGTTGCTGGGCGCTCCGCCCGGCGCTGCTGCGCGCTGCAGCAGCCGGTTCCAGGCGGCGGGGAGGCAAGCTGAAATCACTTCAAACGGCGTTTTTAAACGCCATTTTACCTCCTGGTTCCAGGCCCCCAGTTGGCAGGCATGGGGGTATGTCTTATTTTCAGGGTATGTCTTATATTTCTCAAATGCTTAAAATTGTTGCCCTGGCTTACTTTTTGACTACGTATTAAAAAAGGGGAAACACGGTAGTAATAAATTAACACATGCCGTTAAGGTAATGCGGGGAATATGCAGGAGAAATGATTTTGAGGAGATGTGGAAGGTGTTTGTAGAATTTGTACTGTTAAAACGGAAAGGGGTCGAACCATCGCAAGAGGTGTTAAAGTGTTGGGAGGTCGGGTAGTTACAATGGAATGGTCGTGTGTGTGTGTGTGTGTGTGTGTGTGTGTGTGTGTGCACATTTTTATTCTTATTTATTTATGATTATTATTGTGTCAAAATAATAAAATATGGGGGGAGAGTGAGAAAATGAACGGCTATTTCCAAGCTGGGGATACAGGTGCGAATCGTCGCGTCCGAAGGGGACGGTTTGGAACAACAAAGCAAATATTTCCAGCTGCTCCCGTCTCTGTAGGATTCCTTACTGGCCAGCCCTATAATCTTGGATTTGGTGATCCTGGCTGAGCTCTGCGAACGGATCCGAGTGACCGTCGACGGCGACTTGGAGCCTAAGCCACTTCACAGTGTGTTGTCTCTCCTGAGTTTCCTCTGCAAGGCTCCCCTCGTGCCCGAAGGAGCGCCGGTGGTCAACGCTTTCTTTCGCCAGAGGGCCGCCATCGAGAACCTGTTCAGGTAATCGCAGACGCCCACCCGCCTTTTGGAAACTGGGTCGTAGCCGGACTTGGGTCCTCCTCCTGAGGAGACCCACTGAACTGAGCAGGTGCAACTAACGTGGATCCGTTCATTTTCAGGGGGTCTGCTCTGAGAGGGAAGCGGTTTGGTCTGACGTATTGGGACGTGGCTTTAAGTAACCATAGCGAGTTGGCTATCTTACTATATACATATAAATGTAAGCCTGTCGTCATGCTGCAGTTTGCGTAGCTGCCAATGGAAGCGTGTGCATTTGTGCACATAAACACACACACACACACACATATATATATATACTGGGGACCAGTATATGGACCGTGGTCTGTGTTTGACCCCTCCCAAAAAAGCACACACATGCAGTTTGCCATTTTAAAATCCTTTTCTAGCATTAAACATATTGTTACTGACCCCTCCTTCGAGTCCTCCACTGTGAAGCCATACAGTCGTACCTCGGGTTACGACCACCTCGGTTTGCGAACAGTTCGGGTTACGAACTGCGCAAACCCGGAAGTGTTTTCGCCCCGCGCGCGTGCGCAGAAGCGGCGTGCGCGCGATTGCGCGATCTGCGCAAAGCGCGCTTTGCGCATGCGCAAAATGGCGGCGCCCATCGCGTTCGGTTTACGAACTATTCGGGTTACCCGAGGTATTACTGTATATATATATATTTATTATTCTTACTAAAGCTTGAAAAACACATATACAGGGCCACCCAGGCCTAAGAGTCCACATCAGTGAGGCAGCGCTGACAGAATAGCCCATACAGCGGTACCTCGGTTTATGAACACAATTGGTTCCGGAAGTCTGTTCATAAACTGAAGCGTTCATAAACTGAAGCAAACTTTCCCATTGAAAGTAATGGAAAGTGGATTAATCTGTTCCAGACAGTCCGCGGAGTACTTAAACTGAAGCGTTCATAAACTGAAGCGAACTTTCCCATTGAAAGTAATGGAAAGTGGATTAATCCGTTCCAGACGGGTCCGCAGAGTACTTAAACTGAAGCGTTCATAAACTGAAGCATGGGTGTAATTGGTTCCGGAAGTCTGTTCATAAACTGAAGCGTTCATAAACTGAAGCGAACTTTCCCATTGAAAGTAATGGAAAATGAATTAATCCGTTCCAGATGGGTCCGCGGCGTTCATAAACCGAAAATTCATAAACCGAGGTGTTCATAAACCGAGGTTCCACTGTACTGAGCTTTTATAGATAGACCAGAGGCCCGGTTTCAGTATCACAAAGGCCTCATCATTCCTTTTCCCTCCTTCCAAACAAATATTCTGGGGGCTTAGCCCCCCCAAAACCCATTAGGTGTGTCTGAGGCTGATCCAGACTTCAGGTTTTTCCAGGCGCAAACCAGCTCCAAATCTGGACCTTTAAAACGAATAAATAAACCTCCCAAATATTATATTTTATATGCCACCCATTTGACAGGGTTCCCCCAAGCCACTCTGGGCAGCTGCCGACAAAATACTGAAAACACAACAGAATGTCAACCATTAAAAAAAGCTTCCCTGAAAAGGGCTTCCCGTTTTGGCGATGCTCTGGTAACCATGGAAACCTCCTCCCTGTATCTTTTAAACCCCCCCCCCCTTTAAGGGATGAGTTGCACCAGTAACCATGGCAACCCTGGCCCTAGCGAAACCCTCATTGATTGGGGTCTCCATGGTAACCCTGTGTTTTTCTCCCCGTGGGGTGGGGTGGGGTCTCTACAACTCTCCCTCCCTCTTTCGAGACAGACGGATGACAACCACAGCAAAATAGGGTTTGAGCCTGACACTAGGGAGCTGCTGCCGGTCAGGGTCAGGCAATGCTGAACTGTATGGCTCACTGGTCTGCAGTGTCCAATTTAAACAAGTGCTTCATTCAGAACCAGGGCTGGAATCTTAGCTTATTTGAAAGGATTATAGCGCAGGATTATAGGGCGTCTGCTTTGCGTCTAGAAGGTCCCAGGCTCCCTGGAGAGCCACTGCTGCCAGTCCGTGCTGGCAGTACTTAGGGTCAGCTCACTATAAAGGCAGCACCCTATGTTCCCTATCCGAATCAACCACAAGGACTAGAAAACTCACCTTGTTTTTAGGAATACAGTGGTACCTTGGTTCTCAACACTGCAAACCCTGATCCGATTTGCGAACTCTTTTCGGACACCAAACATGTTCCATTTTGAGTGTTACACTTTTGTTTTGAATGTTACGCTTCCGATTTGAGTGTTACGCTGAGGTCTGTATATCTTTGCTATTTATTTTGCCTTTTTGCTTTTGTGGCTCTCTTTTTGTGACACCGTGGAACCCAGTCCAGCTACTGTACGATTTGATTGTGTGACTGCAGTACAGTACATTGTTTATTGCTTTCATTTCATGGATTAATGTTCCTGTTAGAGAGTAAAAATCATGTTAAATTGCTGTTTCAGGGGTCTGGAACGGGTTAATCTGTTGGATTGGATTGGGAGGGGTGGCTAATACCCAAGAGGAAAGGATCACACTTCAAAATGACCTGATCAGATTAGACAACTGGGCCAAAGCAAACAAGATGAATTTTAAAAAGGAGAAATGTAAAGGACTACACTTGGGCAAAAAAAAAGAAAAGAAAAGAAAGGCGCTAATACAGGATGGGAGACACCTGGCTTGAGAGCAGTACATGTGAAAAGGATCTAGGAGTCTTGGTAGACCACAAACTTGACATGAGTCAACAGTGTGATGCAGCAGCTAAAAAAGCCAATGCAATTCTGGGCTGAATCAATAGGAGTATAGCATCTAGATCAAGGGAAGTAATAGTACCACTGTATTCTGCTCTGGTCAGACCTCACCTGGAGTACTGTGTCCAGTTCTGGGCACCACAGTTCAAGAAGGATACTGACAAGCTGGAACGTGTCCAGAAGAGGGCAACCAAAATGGTCAAAGGCCTGGAAACGATGCCTTATGAGGAACAGCTTAGGGAGCTGGGTATGTTTAGCCTGGAGAAGAGAAGGTTAAGGGGCGATATGATAGCCATGTTCAAATATATAAAAGGATGTCATATAGAGGAGGGAGAAAGGTTGCTTTCTGCTGCTCCAGAGAAGCGGACACGGAGCAATGGATTCAAACTACAAGAAAGAAGATTCCACCTAAACATTAGGAAGAACTTCCTAACAGTAAGATCTGTTCGGCAGTGGAATTTGCTGCCAAGGAGTGTGGTGGAGTCTCCTTCTTTGGAGGCCTTTAAGCGGAGGCTTGACAGGCATATGTCAAGAATGCTTTGATGGTGTTTCCTGCTTGGCAGGGGGTTGGACTGGATGGCCCTTGTGGTCATTTCCAACTCTATGATTCCATGATTCTAATCCGTTTTGCATTGCTTTCTATGGGAAAGCACGCCTTGGTTTTGGAACGCTTTGGTTTTGGAATGGACTTCCTGAACGGATTAAGTTTGAGAACCAAAGTACCACTGTAAATGAGTTCAGCTTTAGGGGATACACCTTTTATTTCTCTCTCCTTGCACAGAAAATCCTCTTGAGTGCATAACTCAGGTTTTTCTCACCCTGCAGAGCCTGCGTGGGCCTCCCCCCACAGAACCACATGCAGTTGGAGCACAAGACCCAGAGGACGTGGTCCTGCGTCAAGCAGGCCCCCCCAACACCGGCGGCTTGGCAGTGCGCCCCCAAGAAGGCTGCCACCCACCTGAACGGATTTGTGCGGTCGGCAGAGAGCAACGGGCACCAGCCTCCTAGCAGCCACCTCCTCGGTTTGCAAAACTAGGCTGGCACACCAAATCGTTGGTCGTGCCACACGGCGTGGTTTGTTTTGCGGGCGGGGTGGGTGGGAACGATCCTTTGCTTTCCATTGAAACTTAATTCAGAAGCTGCGGCTGTTTCGGGATGTTTGTTTTTTAGTTCGAAACAATAAACGCTTAGCTAAGAGTCATTCCGGTAGTTTGTGTGTTAAGGGTTTGCTGGAAACTTGGGACACCCTCTTTAATTCACCAACCGCCCCCTTTCCAAATTGGCTGTTTGAAATGAATAAAGGGGGGTAGACTTTGCTCAGTTCATGGGCCAGAGGCCCTGCTTGGCATGCAGAAGGTTGCAGGGTCCATCCCTGTGTGAGGTTGCAAGACAGTGTGAATGGTGCAGAATGTATGAGCCCTATGTTTGCATTCATGAGGACTGGAGCCTTAGCTTATCTTTTAAGCAGAGGGCAATAGTTCAGTGGCCGAGGCTGAAGTTCTAAAGCTCAGTAGTTAGAGCAGCTGCTTGGCTTACAGCAGGCACGTCCAACAGGTAGATCGTGATCTACCGGTAGATCACTGGACATCTGTGGTAGATCACTGGTAGATCACTGGCTCCCCCCAAAGAAGCTCAACACCTTTGCTCCCCTAAAAAAGTTCAACATTTTCACCCTGCATCCCCCAAAGATGTGGCTTTCCTCCTCCCTAAAAGAAGCTCAACAACTTTGACCTGAACCCCTAAAAACGGGGCTTTCCTCCTCCCTAAAAGAAGCTCAACAACTTCGACCTGAACCCCCCAAAAAACAGCTACTTAAAAAGCTCCTAAAAAAAGCTCAACAACCTTGACCTGAACCAAAAAAGGGGGTAGATCACTGCCAATTTTTAACTCTGCGAGTAGATCGCAGTCTCTTGGGAGTTAGCCACCCCTGGCTTACAGGATGTCTCGGGTTCAGTCCCCATTGGCACCTTTGGGTAGGGGAACGGCACCTGTCTGAGAGCCCGCGAGAAGGGCTGCTGCCTGTCAGCGCAGGTGGACTGAGAGCAAGGCAGCTTCTGGAGTTTAAATCTGCATTTTACGCAGGATCATGAGGACTAGCACCTTGGCGTGCCTTTACGGCAGGGGTGACAGCTGAGAGGTGCATCACGTGACCTGCCTGCGCAAGGCCCTAGCTTGCTGGCAGTCGCCATGGAATTGCAGAGTTGGGACCCTGAGGATCATCCAACCCTCTGCAATGCAGGAATATGCGGCTGCCCTCGCAAATAAAGACTGAACTATACGGACTCGGTATATGCAAAAGGTAGCTTCTTGTAGGTCTCTCCTCCCAAGTGACCATAGTTGCTAAGGCCACAGTCATGCGGGTCTCATATCGCAGGCAGAGAATCTGTGAGGGGAAGCTTTTTCCCCTGGCGTGTTTGTAAAAAAGGTAAAGGGGCCCCTGACCATCAGGTCCAGTCGTGTCCGACTCTGGGGTTGCGGCTCTCATCTCGCTCTATAGGCCGAGGGAGCCAGCGTTTGTCTGCAGACAGCTTCCGGGTCATGTGGCCAGCATGACAAAGCTGCTTCTGGCAAACCAGAGCAGCGCATGGAAACGCCATTTACCTTCCCGCTGGAGCGGTCCCTATTTATCTACTTGCACTTTGATGTGCTTTCGAACTGCTAGGTGGGCAGGAGCTGGGACCAAGCAACGGGAGCTCACCCCGTTGCAGGGATTCGAACCGCCGACCTTCTGATCAGCAAGCCCTAGACTCTGTGGTTTAACCCACAGCGCCACGTGGGCTGCGTGTTTAACCCACAGCGACCCAGGTGGCGTGTTTGTGGCAGGTGACAAAAAAAAGCTGCACTTGTTGAACTAGCAGGCTGCTACAAAGCTAAATGTAAAGGGGCAAGTAGCCCTCTCTTGTCTGATAGGGCCAGGATTGCGGGGGCTGTTTTGCACGTGAGCACCCAGGGATATTGGGTGTGGGGAATCTTGAGGTGTACTGTTGGGGGACGGGAATCCACAGTGGGACCCCCCAAAAATGTACCTAAATGGAACATCAATCCTGCATTGCAGGGGGGTGGACTAGGTGGCTTTTTAGTGTTCCCTCCCAACTCTACAATTCTGGATTCTGAGCTGCTAGAAGTTCCTCTAACCAGGGCCTGGGGGAAAGGGGAGTGTGTCTTAGCATCACTAGAAAAAGACTGCGCTTGTTTGCAAAAAGAACACACACAATTTCCCCCCCGTTCTTTAAAAAATCCAACTTAACATTTATTGATGCAAGGTTTTCTATTTTTTTTCTCCTTGTCGCCGACTTCTTTAAAAATTGCAGCGGCTTTCCAAAAAGCCAGGAGTTCTATTTACACACAATGACGACAAAAGATACTCAGCCTAGCTCTGGCTTTTTTTGGGGGGGGGGGAGTGGGCGAGGCAAGGAATTTCTACCCCATCCCAAAGATCTCCCCCTTTTGCAATAATAATAATATTATTAATAATAAGGGAACGTCAACCGGCTCGGATGAATCTTGCTGTCTTGTTCCCCGCCCCGTTCTTAATTCAATTCTTTTTACAAATTGCACGAGGTCTGTAGCAAAACCAGAATGTCTTAAAAATAGAAAGTTTAAACGGAAGGTTTCCCCCCTTTGCATATAGAATCGTCGAGCTGGAAGGGACCATGAAATCTTTATCAAAAGTTTAGGAGCAATTTAGTGGCAGGGAACGTGCATTTAATAATAATAATAATAATAATAATAATAATGCCACCGGGAATTTATATAGGAGGGGAAGGGAATGATTTTTCCAGCCTCTGAGAGCCCTCATGCCAGTGCTGGGGTGGAGCCAAAGGCTAAATGTGGGTGGAGCAAGTTTCTGTTGGCACCCCCCCTTAAAGGGCCCACAACTACCACTCCTCTAGACCAGCATTCTTCAAGCTTTTGAAAGAGGGGCGTCCCCAGATCCATCTGGACCACAACTCCCATCATTCCTGGCCACTGACTAAGCCAACTGGCACTGATGGGATTTGTAGTCCAATGACATCTTTGCAGAGTGGAGGAATCGAGGTTGAAGATCACTGCTCCAGCTGACAGAAGTGGGTGGGAGTTTTAATAAATTGAGATGCGGGCGGTGGTGGGGCGCGAAACCCTGCAAAAGACCGCCGCCCTGTTGGCCGCTACAGGAATTTCCAGCCAGCTTAAAAAAATAATAATCCAAAATTCTTTTTTTGGGGGGTGGGGTTGAGACGAGAGGGAAGGGGGAAAGGTGGGGATTCCCCCCACTACACCAACGAATCAATCTTGGGGGAGGGGGCATTTAAAAGGCGCAAGGCCTGTTCTGAACCAGTACAATGGTACCTCTACTTACGAATGACTCTACTTACGAATTTTTCTACTTACAAATGGAGCTCCGTCTGCCATCTTGGATGCAGTTCAGATAGGATTTTTTCTACTTACGAATTTTTTCTCCCAATGCATTCCTATGGGATTCGACTTACAAATTTTTTCGACTTACAAATGTGTGTTCGGAACGCATTAAATTCGTAAGTAGAGGTACCACTGTATTAACTCGTCTAAATTGGGGTTTGGCATGGGTTTCTTGACCAGAGGCTACTCCCCCCCCCACAGGGGCTGGAGGCAAAAGTGGGCAGGGCCACGGATGCAAATTTCGTCTATGTACAGCAAGCCAGTTTCTATATGCACGAAACTCTCTTATCTTCCACCGGGGAGGGGGTCCGAGTTCGAGGATGCATTTCCAGCAAGGAGAAAACACTCGAGGAAGGTGCAAAAGTGGGGTTCCCTCAAGGCCCCCCCCCAAGTGCTGCCCCTCTTCCGCCCAATTTACAAACTGTGCCCCCAACTCGATTCCCCAATACAGAATCCTATGCCGCCCCTCTCTGCAGCATTGTTGGGGGAGGGGGATTTTGCCCAGCACCTCCAAAGTACCCCAGCTGCCGTTGCTCCTGGTGTCTTCGAGGGGCTGTGAAGTCCGAAAGTGTTGGGAGGTGGGGAGCACAAAACGGTCCAGCCTGCCCCATCGTAAGCCCCCCTTGGAGATTCGCAAGCGTCTGAGAGATCGGGGTGACCAAAGTCGATCTGTAAATGTGTTCGGATCATCAGTTCAAGTTGGGATAGCCAGCTGGGCTGGGGAACAGATTATTAAATTAATTTTTTCCCCAAAGGACTCCCCCCGTCGTGTCTCCGCAGCGGTCAGTCCAGGTCGTATCAAAGGGGGTGGTTGCTAGGGAGACAGACCTAGGGAAATGTCACTGGAGTGTTTGGGGACCAGTGGCATCGGTCCATAGCAAGAGACATGGGGGGGGCAGCGGCCCCCCGGGGTCACAACTCTGACAGCTGCCCCTGTTTCCAGTACGAGATGGTATCGTCGGCGTTGGGCGTGGCCGGACCGGTCCTGCCTGGCCATGGGGCGCCCCGTCCCCCACGCGGACCCCGGGACCCCCGGGAACCTCGCCCCCGTCGCGGGCGCCGCTCCACGCAGGACCTCACGCTCTCGCTGTGGAACTGGTTGAGGAAGCCGGCGCCCATCTCGCCGTCGTTCCGCGGGGTGCCAGAAGGATTGCTCAAAGGCGCCAGGCTGCTGGGAGAAGCCTTGGGGAGCGGGAACGAGAAAAGGGGGACGGAGAGAGAGTTAATTCTGTTCATCGTAAAATCGTAGAGTTAGAAGGGGCCACAAGCGCCCTGCAATGCTCGAACCCACGGCCCTGAGATCAAGGGTCTCGTGCTCGACTGACAGAGCTACTTCACTCCTCAGAATCCAGCTCCCAGGGGAAACCTCAACCATTTGTTGTTTTGAAAATTCAAGTTTCCAGCCCTTATGATGCTAGCATCGACCTGTCTGGAGAGACAATGGAGTGTGCCTCTGGGGGTGAATTGACAGTTTTTCCGGGTCATGTGGCCAGCATGACTAAGCCGCTTCAGGCAAACCAGAGCAGCACACGGAAACACCGTTTACCTTCCCGCCGGAGCGGTACCTATTTATCTACTTGCACTTTGACATGCTTTCGAACTGCTAGGTTGGCAGGAGCTTGAGACCAAGCAACGGGAGCTCACCCCGTCGCAGGGATTCGAACTGCCGACCTTCCCAACGGCAAGCTCAAGAGGCTCAGTGGTTTAGACCCTTGAGCCTTTCCTTATCCCACAAGCCAGCGGAGGTTTATCAGTGGACAAGCCGCAGCTTCCCTTAACACCCCATATTTCCTTAGCCATTATGAACTGCTTAAAAGGGCGAGGCTTAAAAGGGCGAGGCAAGTCAGACTCTGAAAAGTTTGGTGGTGGACAGCTCAGGACTCCCTTCCTCTTCTCCTGACCAGACGGAGGACGGGGAATTGGGTGAAAGCAGGAGGAAGTAAAATAATGTGAATTATGAAAAATACAAAATGCTGCCTGATGCAGCAAGCAGATTCTGGAACAGAGCACAGGATCTGGCACGGAGAAAGCGGACTCGTTTCGAGCCTCGCCAATGGTACACCACACTCAATATGGTCGACACTGGCTGGCAGCAGCGGCTCTCCAGGAATTCAGACATGGGGACACCCCCCCCCAAACTACTGAGCTATGGCCTTGCCCTTAAAAATAAAGCAAGTTTCTGGTCCTTAGGACTGATTTAAATAAAGAGGTGCCCTGGGGGACGTTCTACATGCAGAGCAGAATCGCCCTTGGAGTGCCCTTCCCTGCCCCCGGCTGAGACGATTCCCCGACAGTGTCCCCCTACAATTAAACAGACCCTAACCACTTGGCCTGACTGCCCTCCCCTCCCCCCAGAGCAGCACTGTGCAAAATCTCACCTTGGACATGGGTTCCATTTCACCAGGACCTGCGGAGGAAACAGAGGCAGTTGGAATGAAACACTTGACCTCGTTCCAGACCCTGTTGGAAGCGGCTTGGAGGTTAATAATAATAATAATAATTTATATCCCCGCCCATCTGGCTGGGTTTCCCCAGCCACTCTGGATGGCTCCAAACAAAATATTAAAAAAACGTTAAACCTCTAAAAACTTCCCTAAACAGGGCTGCCTTCAGATGTCTTCTAAAAGTCAAGTAGTTCTTTATATCCTTGACATCTGAAAGGAGGGCGTTCCAATGGGCGGGTGCCACCACCGAGAAGACCCTCTGCTTGGTTTCCTGTAACCTCGCTTCTCACAGGGAGGGAATCGCCAGAAGACCCACGGAGCTGGACCTCAGTGTCTGGGCTGGACGATGGGGGTGGAGACACTCCTTCAGGTATACTGGGACGAGGCCGTTTAGGGCAGGCATCCCCAAACTGCGGCCCTCCAGATGTTTTGGCCTACAACTCCCATGATCCCTAGCTAACAGGACCAGTGGTCGGGGAAGATGGGAATTGTAGTCCAAAACATCCGGAGGGCCAAAGTTTGGGGCTGCCTGGTTTAGGGCTTTTAAAGGTCAGCACCAACACTTTGCATTGTCCTCAGAAACATACTGGGAGCCAATGTAGGTCTTTTAGGACCGGCGTTATATGGACTTGGCGGCCGCTCCCAGTCCCCAGTCTGGATTAGTTGTAGTTTCCGGGTCACCTTCAAAGGTAGCCCCACGTAGAGCAGATGGTAGTAGTCCAAGCAGGAGATAACCACAGCATGCACCACTCTGGTGAGACAATCTGCGGGCAGCGATGGTCTCATCCTGTGTACCAGATGAAGCCGGGAGACAGCTGCCCTGGACACAGAGTTGACCTGCGCCTCTATGGACGGCTGTGAGTCCAAAATGACTTGTGACATTTCAAAGGTCCTAAGAACCGTGAGAAGAGATTTGATGGAGTAGGCCAACGGGCCACCACCACCCTATTCTCACAGTGGCCAAAGGGGAGCCCCAAAGGCAAGGACCCCCCCCCCAATCTCTGCCTCCTAGGATGGAATCGTAACTGGAGAGATAGGAAACTATTCGGATTTTGTACTGAGTGTCGAGAGACAAAGGAACCTAGGGACTATGTTGAATTGTCAAAGCTTAACAGCTATAATAGGAGACTCTAATTTAGAGGACTGGGTTTTTTTGGGGGGGTGGGTTTTTTCTTTGCCTTTCTCGGATTATTAAAACAAACGCTACAGCATGAAGAATCCGCGAGCAGGACAGGCGGTTCTTAAACCCACCTAAGGTTCCGTTCATGTGTTGCGGCTCCATCGCGTTCATTCCGGGCATTGCGCCTTCGGGGCTCAGCCCCATGGAGAACTAAAAATGGGGGAGGGGGCAGGCAGGCAGGGGGACAGGGTGTGTGGGGTGGGAGAAGTTGGGTGGGGGAATAGAGAAAGAGTTAGTGGCAAGGGAGGAGAGGCTTGGTCTCCCCCTTAAACATCTCCTTCTAAAATTTAGCTGCGATCCAGTCCGGGGCTGGACTGGATGACCACTGGGGTTCCCTTTCCGACCCCACATGTTCCACGGCTCTCTGCAAATTGGTCCAATCGAGAATACTCAAAAGCAATTGTTGGAATACATCGGGATGCATCGAGAACCAGTAATTAAAATCTGGTTTTCATCTGTGCCTCGGTTTTTTTAGCATCACAAAATTGAAGGGTTGGAAAAGACCCCCAAGGGTCATCAAGCCCAACCCAGTGCAATGCAGGAACCACAATCAACAGTTTCTTTTTTCTTTTCCTTTTTTATACAATTTTATTAAGTTTTCTCTTTTACAATTTAGAATACTCATTTAAATATCCTTAAGACTTCCCTTCTCTCTCCACAGTTCATTTTGCATATCATAAATCCCTGCATATTTTACAAAAACTAAACCTTTCAGTTCTCCATTGCTACATCCATCAAGACTTATTTACACTGTCGAATTTATTTTTACGCTGCCAACGTTTTCAGATGTACACAATTTCCCCCCATGTATTCAATAAATGCTTTCCAATCTTCTCTAAACGTACGTTCTTCTTGTTCTCTTATTCTATAAGTTAGATCCGCAAGCTGCACGTATTCCATCAGCTTAAGTTGCCATTCTTTTTTAGTTGGGACCTTGCTCATTTTCCATTTTGGGGCTAACAAAACTCAGGCTGCAGTTGTTGCACACATAAATAACCCTTTTTTTTTGACACCTGGGAATTTCGGTCTGAGGTATCCTCAACAGAAAGGACTCTGGTTGTTGTTTTTTTGGAAAAGTACTTTTAAACATTTTGTTTCCAATTCATTATGGATCATTTCCCAGTACTCTTTTACCCTTTTACAAGTCCACCACATATGAAAGAACATTCCCTCTACATCTTTGCATCCCCAGCACTTATCTGATTCAGTCTTATACATCTTTGCAAGCCTGCTAACAGTTTCCAAAGGCCTGCAGAAGCCTTAGCCTGCCGGCCAGAGGATAGCAACTCCTCTATTCCGAACTTAAAAATGGAATGTGTAATGCTGGTGGTCAACAAAGGAGGTTTAAAGACTCTCTCAGGCAAATCTTTAAAAGTGTATAGTATTTCCAGGTTTAGTCGTTTGCATAATTAAGTATGACCACCACCTGCCTTTCACGGGACTTGTCCAAAGTCCTGTGGACCTGATCTTACCCTACTAATTGACCTGACCTGCCTTATTGTGAGACAAGTCTGACTTCAAGTCAGTTACATCTAAGGTTTCCTTAGTGTGCTGTTTCTTCAGGCCAAAATGGATGCAATGATCATGCCCAGAATTTGATGCTAGTTTGATGTAATGGTTTGGAATTCCAATATCAAAGCCAGAATTTCCTGGTTTGGACATACAGTAGTATAAATACCAACAATTGGGAAACACTGGCCTGCGAGCGCTCCAGTTGGAGAACAGCCTTTACCAAAGGTGCTGTGGGCTTTGAAGACACTTGAACTCAGGACGCAAGGGAGAAACGTGCTAGGAGGAAGGCATGCTTGGCACACCCTCACCAGGATCCAACTCCTGCCCAGAAACCTATGTCCCCACTGTGGAAGGACGTGGGGATCCAGAATTGGCCTCCACAGTCACGTACGGACTCATTGTTAAAACCGTGTTTATGGAAGACAATCTCACTCGGCTACAAGGGATCGCAGAAGAAGAAGAAGAAGAAGAAGAAGAAGAAGAAGAAGAAGAAGAAGAAGAAGAAGAAGAAGAAGAAGAAGAAGAAGAAGAGAAAGCCACCCTTGCCAGTCTTGGGAGGGAATCGCGCAACCTGGGAGCAGCTGCGGAAAAGGCCCTGCCTCGTGGCACCACCGACTTGCCCAGCCCAAGGGATCTCAGCACCCAGGAAGGTTTTTATATGGGGACAGCCTGGGCCCAAGCCATACTGAAGTTGTGTTCGATAGGTACTTACGCTGAGCCGACTTCCGGGGGGCCCGATGGGATTCATCAGGTACATGCTTTCGCTGGAGTTGGTGGAGTCTGGGGAGAGATGGGAGGAAGAGGAGACGGCCCCGTTGAGCTTGGGCGGAAGTGTCTTAAACTCGACCGCAAGTCTCAAAGGGTACTGTGATAATAAATGTTTCCTGGCAGATATCGAAGGAGTCTTGTGATATGTAAGGAAGTGTTAAAAAAAAGTTCAGACTAAGATATTAATAAGAAACTGTGTAAAAAAAATTGAATGCAAAATGGGTTTAGTCGGAAGTTTCTTTTCTTTTGCTATTTTTTATTCTGTATGTAATTAAGTTCTTTTTTTCTTATAAAATGTTTGTACTGCATGTTTGTTTTGTGTGTATTTTAAGATATTTTCTTGTTTAATAGTTTGTTAAAAAAATAAAATAAAAATAAACTCAACCGCAAGTCGCCCCACCCTCCACCCCGCCCCATAGTCTAAGGAATTAAAATCGATTATTATTTTAAACCATATGCCAACTATATGAGGTCTGAAAGCAGGTCAGTGTTGACGAAAAAGAAATATAGCTTCATTGGAAAGATGATGAATAATAATATAAAGAATAATAATTCCAGGTCCGCCTTTGATCAATGGATCGAAGACACGACAACTCTTGCAAATATGAACGGATTGCTTTTAGACGCAGGTATTTGGAACCCATTGATAAAGTCCCAAGAAACAGAGCTTCCGGATTCAGCGCCAGCGTCGATCGGCGGGGTTTCGTCTCGTCTCCGAGACGGCCCGTCTCTGCTAGGAGTGGGGAGGGCAGCGAGAGCAACGCTGCGCCCCTTAGAACCTCGGGAAGGGCGTCCCGAGGGCAATTTGCTCGGCACAGACCCAATCCGGACTCCCCAACTCTTCGGTTAGCTCTAATAAGAGCTCCGGAGCGAGGAGGGTAGAAGTCGCGGGGGCCATTTTGAGCGGCAACGTTATTCTAGCAGGGAGAAGCTTCAAGCCGAAGGCGGAGAGCGCTGGATTCTTCCGAAAATAAAACGATTGGAAAAGACTGTAAGTAACCTCACGATTTGGATTATAAAACAATTTGGTCTGGGAGAGAGGGGAGAAAAGAGGAAGCCACCCCCCCCCCCACGGCAACAAAGAGACAGTAAATAGAAACCCGAAGCCATAAACAGAAGATTTGTAATTCAAAAGGATCCCTCAAAGGCATCAAAGAGAATATCCCCTTTGATGCAGGGTGAAAAGGGGAGAGAGACTGTGGTTTATGACTGCCCTGCAGCAATGAGGTAAAGCCTAAGAAAAACCTTTCTTTCCCTCGGGAGCCGGCAGCCTAGGCAATTCAGTGAGTTGATCAGGATTTATAAGTCAATTTTTACTTCACTTTGTATTTCTGGACTTTGTGGAATTTCTTTTTTGGCTTAAGTGCTTGTGAAATGTGAGTTCGAACTTTATTGTTAACAAGACTTGAAGAATGCAGCCAGCTTGTTAAAATGGAGTCGAGAAAATAAACTGTGATCATATTCCACCCCACGTGATAAGTTTTGACCTTGGCAGGACTGAAATATGTCAACAAAAAAGTGTTCCCCTGAGTTCCAGCGGTCTGTTTTGACCTTAATGTGGGAAACAAGAATAGAGTTATGTCAAGAGGAGACACGACGACAGGAGTTACAGCAGAAATTTCAGGAGGTGATGGCGGAATATGATTTTCTAGGAGATGAAGCTTTTGACACTGAAAAAGAGCAATGTGAGAATGACAATGATGGGGAAGGAAAAGATGAAGATGAGGACTGTGATGATTCAACACAAAATGAAACACACCATGAAAAAAATGATGACTCTACTCTACAAAAAGTTGGATGGAGTGCCCTGTCTTTGAGGGGGGCACGATTGGTATTATTGGAACTCCAGAACGCCCACAGGGAAGAAGGAAAAAATATGCAGAGAAGAGAAGAAATTCAGGGGTCCTGTATGGTGACCTGGATGGCAAGAGACTGTAAACAGGGGGTGGGGTGAAGGGAAAGTGATGTTGTGATTATAAGGATGGATTAACAGGTTTATAACTGGTCTGCTGATTTTGGAATTTGCTGGATTGGGGGGGGTGGAGCCGGTAATCGGGGATGTAAGGTTAAATTGAGAATAGTTATAGTTTTAAAAGTGAATGGATTTTGGAAAATGTGAAAATATGGAGGCTTATAGAGGGAGAAAAAAAAATTAGGCACGGGAAGAGAAAATGGGAGTTTGAATTTTCAGTGATTTGAATATTAGATGAAAATGTTAACAATTGATTTATAAGTTGTATAAGATACAAAGGTGTATTTTTATAAAGTAAGAAACTGTTGCAGATGATAAAAAAGGGATGAAAACCGGGGAAGGGGGGGAGGGGAAGCCCATAAAATATGGTTTTTCAACTATGAATGCAAGAAAAATTTTTCTGTTTTGTATTGTTTTTTTCTTTTTCTTTTTTTTCTTCGCCCTTTCTTTTTCCCCTTTTTTTCCTATTTCTATTTTTCTCTTTTTTTGGTATAACAATAGATGGTTGGATGGATGTCCTCCTGCGTACTGCCCTGGTTTGCTGGAGCTCCCTGGTGGCAGGGGGGGGCTTTGGGGTCAGGGGAGGGGGAGGAGGACAGAAATCCAAGCATAAAATGGACCATTTCTGACTGTTCACAAACATGGGATACTTCTGTGGCAGGGGAGGACCCATGTGGGTGGGTAGGAAGGAGGTGGAAAAGGGGTTTAAGTATGTACCGTTTTTTTGTTTTTTTGTATTTTGTAAAATTAATAAAAAGTATGTTTAAAAAAAAAAAAAGATATAAAGTCCCAAGAAACAGCTTAGCTCTTGCAAAGCTCACATCGCAGGTAAAAACATATGCAGCCGTACCTTGGAAGCCGAACGCCTTGGCACTCAAACGTTTTGGCTCCCGAACGCCGCAAACCCGGAAGTGAGTGTTCCGGTTTGCAAACGCTCTTCGGAACTTGAACGTCCGACGGGGCTTCTGATTGGCTGCAGGAGCTTCCCGCAGCCAATCGGAAGCCGCGCCTCGGCTTCCGAACATTTTGGAAGTCGAACAGACTTCCGGAACGGATTCCGTTCGACTTCCGAGGTACGGCTGTACTGACGAGGAAGTAAATGAAATGGCAACCGAGTACTTGCCTTCTGGATTGCGTAAAAAGCACTCACCTCCAGGGCTGGGCAGGAGGGGGGTGCCAGGGGGGCCTCCACCTCCAGGGGGGCCCTGTGGGGAAGCAGAGAGAGACAGGACGGCGGCGTTCGGCTGGGTCTAGAAGATAAATAAAAACCCAGAAGTGTGTTCATGGGATCCCTCCACCAGCCGGCCTCCCCACACAGACTCGCCCTGCACTGAAATGTGAACACCCCTTGCACGGGGGCGGGGGGGGGCTCAGCGTCCCCCGACTCTCACGTCACCCCATGGGAAACTCACCCCGTAGCTGCCTGGAGACGAGGAGGAATACGGGATCTGGAAGAAACCAGACAGAGACTGATGTAAGAGGAGTTCAAGCATAATAATAATAATTAATTAGTTTCCTCAGCCACTCTAGGCGGCTTCCAACAGAACATTAAAATGCACTAATCTATTAAACATTGAAAGCTTCCCTAAACAGGGCTGCCTTCAGATGTCTTCTAAAAGTCTGGTAGATGCTTTTCTCTTTGACACCTGGTGGGAGGGCATTCCACAGGCAGCTTCCAACAAAGATTTAAACTACATTAAAATGATACACATTAAAAACTTCCCTGAACTGCCTTCAGGTGTCTTCTAAATGTCAGGTAGTTATTTATGTCTTTGACATCTGATGGGAGGGCGTTCCACAGGGCGGGGGCCACTACCGAGAAGGCCCTCTGCCTGGTTCCCTGTAACTTGGCTTCTTGTAGTGAGGGAACCGACAGAAGGCCCTTGGCACTGGACCTGAGTGTCCGGGCAGAACGATGGGGGTGGAGACGCTCCTTCAGGTATACTGGAATCTATCGCTTCTGCTACCCTCTGGTGGGATATTTGAAGGTGGTTCCCATCTCTCCTCTCAGTCTCCTCTTCCCCAGGCTCAACATACCTAACTCCTTCAACCGCCCCTCATACGGCTTGGTTTCCAGACCCTGGATCATCTTTGTCGCCCTCCTCTGCACACCCTCCAACTTGTCAACATCCTTCTTAAATTGTGGTGCCCAGAAATGGGACACAGTATTTCAGGCAGAATAAAGTGGAACTATTCCTTCCCTTGAACTAGATACAGTAGTAGGCTTTTGTTGGCGGACGGATCTGTCATTTTTCCTTTCTCTCTCCCAGTTTCTCTCAGACTTAAGTTCTCCACATTTTCAATATCAGTTTGTGAATGATTATTAGACTTCCATTGACGCAGCCTAGAATAGCAGTAGTTTGCATTGACTATGCAAAAGCCTTTGACTGTGTCGATCACAGCAAACTATGGCAAGTTCTTAAAGAAATGGGAGTGCCTGATCACCTCATCTGTCTCCTGAGAAATCTCTATGTGGGACAAGAAGCTACAGTTAGAACTGGATATGGAACAACTGATTGGTTCAAAATTGGGAAAGGAGTACGACAAGGTTGTATATTGTCTCCCTGCTTATTTAACTTATATGCAGAATTCATCATGCGAAAGGCTGGACTAGATGAATCCCAAGCCGGAATTAAGATTGCCGGAAGAAATATCAACAACCTCAGATATGCAGATGACACAACCTTGATGGCAGAAAGTGAGGAGGAATTAAAGAACCTTTTAATGAGGGTGAAAGAGGAGAGCGCAAAATATGGTCTGAAGCTCAACATCAAAAAAACCAAGATCATGGCCACTGGTCCCATCACCTCCCGGCAAATAGAAGGGGAAGAAATGGAGGCAGTGAGAGATTTTACTTTCTTGGGCTCCTTGATCACTGCAGATGGTGACAGCAGTCACGAAATTAAAATACGCCTGCTTCTTGGGAGAAAAGCAATGACAAACCTAGACAGCATCTTAAAAAGCAGAGACATCACCTTGCCGACAAAGGTCCGTATAGTTAAAGCTATGGTTTTCCCAGTAGTGATGTATGGAAGTGAGAGTTGGACCATAAAGAAGGCTGATCGCCGAAGAATTGATGCTTTTGAATTATGGTGCTGGAGGAGACTCTTGAGAGTCCCATGGACTGCAAGATCAAATCTATCCAATCTGAAGGAAATCAGCCCTGAGTGCTCCCTGGAAGGACAGATCATGAAGCTGAGGCTCCAATACTTTGGCCACATCATGAGAAGAGAAGACTCCCTGGAAAAGATCCTGATGTTGGGAAAGATTGAGGGCACTAGGAGAAGGGGACGACAGAGGACGAGATGGTTGGACGGTGTTCTCGAAGCTACGAACATGAGTTTGACCAAACTGCGGGAGGCAGTGGAAGACAGGAATGCCTGACGTGCCATGGTCCATGGGGTCCCGAAGAGTCGGACACGACTAAACGACTAAACAACAACAACATCACACTGTGGGCTCAGGTTCAGCTTGTGGTCTACCCAAGACCCCGGGATCCTTTTCAAACACACTGGTCAAGCCAGGAGCCCCCCCACCCTATATCTGCTTAGGATACAGTTTTCGCGCAAACATCCATAATATGCAGGTAGAGAGAGAGAGAGAGCACACATGAGGGTTCAGTGTAACATGTAAACAAGCCTTTCTGTGTAAGGAAAAAATCACATCGGTGAGGTGCTAGGAAGTGGGGTTCAGTGGTGGGGATGAATCCTGTAGTTCAGAATTTTATGTCAGGGGTGGGTTGTTGTGTTTTTTTTTAAGTTACCGAGTTTGCATTCATATTTGGCCAGGGGCTTCGCACTCCAGGACCTCTGCAAAAAAGAAAAAAAGAAAAGTGAGAGACTATATACACTGACATATTGTATTGATCATTTTAGTCTTTTTTTTGGAAACCCTTTGGGACTTTTGATTGTTTCTCGGCTTGTTCAGAGCATTTGACCCTGTAAAAGCAAATATGTTTATTCGGCTGTACGCCCATCATAAAACACAACACAACAAAACAAAACAAATAAAAACCGCGGACTCGTACAAACCACAGATAATATAACACAATTCACAACTCACAAGGACAAATATTAACAAATCAAAAACATATCTTGAAGGTTTAAGATTAAGATTAAAAATTTAGGCGCTAAACTAAAATCAATATCTGATGTCATTTTTTAAAAAATGACCCTGCATTTAGGCTGCATTTGTGATGTTCTATTGTCGCCTGCGAGCCGCTTTGGGGTCCGTCTGAACGAAAAACGGCACGGGAATAGAATAAATCCGATCAAATATGAGAGGTTGCTTGGAGCGACTGTCACAATGCCGGCCTGAGCATTTATTTATTATACAGTCGTGCCCTGGGTCCCAAACGCCTTGGAACTCGGATGTTTCGGCTCCCGAATGCCGCAAACCCGGAAGTGAGTGTTCCGGTTTGTGAACGTTCTTTGGAACCCGAACGTCCGCCGGGGCTTCTGATTGGCTGCAGGAGCTTCTGGTTTCCGGTTGGCAGCTGTCTACCCCCTCCCCAAAAATTAAAGCAACCCGGAGGTTCCTCACGTGCTCATTGCCGTCATGCCAGGACCTGCAAAGGATCCAGGTGGGGGTCTCATCACGGCACCGTAACTCTGTGGGTAAGAAAAGAGGTGTGTTCCTGTGACAAGGCAAAGGGCTTTCGGGAAATGATATATAATGAATGGAAAAGGATGTTTAAATTGGCAATCCCCACCCCCAATACCTGAAGCCTTTTTACTAGGAATAATTTGGATAGAGGTTCCGGAAAAGCTGAGTTTGTTTATGTACGGGACGACAGCAGTCAGAACTTTACATGAACAGAAGCGGAAAGGTTAACAAGGAGGGATGGCTTACGAAACTAATGGCACTATGCTGAAATTGACTGCAAAACCATGAGGATATAATGAGGGTTTAAGGAAGAAAGGAGACCTATCAAAATACCACTAGTTTCTGAGGTCGCACGCAGCAATCTGAGACTGCGCCTGCATGTGGCCAACCTCTTCCCCGCCCTTTTTATGCCCCTCCTGGTTCTGGGAGACCAGGAGGGCGGGCAGCTACTTGCAGCAGGAGGGAGAGACACCCAGGACTCCTCCTCCCAGTCCGCTCCCTCTTCTCCCTCTGACCGCTCACCACTGTCCCACCACCTCACCCCGGGCTCTGAGCCGCCTTCCCCTTGGGGGTTCCCCAGCCGGTTTCATCTTCTGCATCCAACCAGTCCATGACAACTGCCTAAATCTCCTTCTCTCCTTGGTCTTTCCCCAAGCAATCTGAGACTGTGCCTGCATGGAGCCAACCTCTCCTCCGCCCTTTTCATGCCTCTCCTGGTTCTGGGGGACCAGAAGGGAGGGCAGCTGGTTGCAGCTGGAGAGGAAGACACCCGGGACTCTTCATCTCTGTTCTCTTGGCCTCCCTCCTCTCCTGCTTCAGCCTCTGCCTCCGATTCTGGACTTTGCCACAGACTCTCCCTGCTCACTAAGCCCTGTTGCCTCTCCAGCTTCCGACACCTCCTCTTCCCAGCCTTCTCCCTCTAACCCAGGCACCCCCAAACTGTGGCCCTCCAGATGTTTTGGCCTACAACTCCCATGATCCCTAGCTAACAGGACCAGTGGTCAGGGAAGATGGGAATTGTAGTCCAAAACATCTGGAGGGCCGAAGTTTGGGGGTGCCTGCTCTAACCACTCGTCTTCCCACCACCAATCCCCAGGCTCTGAGCCTCTTTCCCTTGCGGGGTCCCCGAATAGGATCTTCGAAGAGACCCAGGAACCTCAATGCGCCTTCTGGGCATTTTGTGACCCCGGGCGTTAGTTTGGGGGTGCTCACCTGTGGGGCCATCCCCGTCAGGCCACGTGGGGGGCTCATGCGCTGCATTGGACCCATGGAGGGGTGCCCTGGTGAGGAGGAGAGAAGAGAAAGAACAAGAACACGCTGAAGGCAGCGACACAGAACCTGCTTGCTAACCTCATGAGATCCGTAAGCTTGGTCTGGTTTTTTTGGTATTGGTTTTCATTATTATTATTATTATTATTTTGACAAATTAATAATCATAGATAAACAAGAATAAAAATGTGCGCCCCACACCCCTGAGACCATTCCATTGTAACTATACAACCTCCCAAAATTTTAGCACCTCTTGTGATAGCTTGACCCCTTTCAGTTTTAACGGTACAAATTCTACAAACAGCTTCCACATCTCCTCAAAATCATTTCTCCTGCATATTCTCCATCTTACCTTAACAGCACATGTAAATTTATCATTACTAGCTATATACCACACCTCTTTATACCTTTCTTCCATTTTATATTCTGCTTGCCCCTTCCACTTCCTAGCTACCATAATTCGTGCAGCCGTCAATAAATTTGCAAGCAAGTCCTTCCTAGCCTGCAAACCCTACCGTAAATCGATAATAAGGCTACCTCTGGACTTTCAGTCAGCTTTAACCCGGTGATTTCTGTTATCTCCTTTGCCGGGAAAATTGTACATATTTGCATCCACACCACATGTGAACATAATTCCGTTTCCTGGCATCCCCTCCAACATAACACCGAACATTCCTTGTTTATTTGATTTAATCTAGGTAAAGGTAAAGGGGCCCCTGACCATTAGGTCCAGTCATGACCGACTCTGGGGTTGCGCGCTCATCTCGCATTATTGGCCGAGGGAGCCGGCGTACAGCTTCCAGGTCATGTGGCCAGCATGACAAAGCCGCTTCTGGCAAACCAGAGCAGCACATGGAAATGCCGTTTACCTTCCCGCTGTAGCGGTTCCTATTTATCTACTTGCATTTTGATGTGCTTTCGAACTGCTAGGTTGGCAGGAGCTGGGACCAAGCAACAGGAGCTCACCCCGTCACAGGGATTGGATTCGAACCGCCGACTTTCTGATCAGCAAGCCCTAGGCTCAGTAGCCCAGAGCGCCACCTGGGTCCCTAACTAATTTATAACAATTTTCTTTTATTCTTATAGACAACATTTTCAACGTACAATTCTTCCACATTTCCCCCCCCCCCCAAGTTTGACTATCTATCCGCCCTGTTGTCTCCTTTCCCCACACCTCTTTTAACTGAACTTCTTGAGCCTCCATTTAAATAATAATAAATTGGGTCTGTTTTGAAGTGAGGACCCCAACTGTTGCTTGGCATGCAGAAGGAAAACTTCCTCTGTAGAGGATCTTTTTGTGCAAACCCCTGGAACGCCACCCCCCCCCCCGGAAGTCGGGGACAGGGGGGGGGAGGCCAACTGCACGGAGCCTGACTCTGGGCCAAAAACCAGTTTCCTCCACAGCCGCTACGCCCATTTACCAGGTGAACCTCGTCTCCCTCCCAACTCACCTTGCACCCATGATGCAGGGTCCATCGCGCTGGACATTGGAGGCTGGGGGCCCGGCATGCCCGCCGGCGGCTATTGGGGCACAGGGGGAAGCACAAGAGCAATGAATCTGAGCACATAAACCTGTCTTCAGCACTCACACAACTATGGAACTCCCTGCCTCTTGACCCCAGGCCGTTGCTGGGCATCTGCTTTGGGCATCTGTTAGAAACATCTTTGTTTAGGCAACACCACGTAGAAGGTTGACATGGGTCTTAATTAATCTTAATTTTGTTTGGTTTTTTAAAAAATGTTTTATACATTTTTGTTTTTTTCACATTTTCACATATATTTAATTTTGCACACAAAAATAGTCCATGGAAGTAGAAAGCTAGCACAGCAGGTAAGAGCCTAATCATATAGCTTTCTTCTTGATGTGTATAATTTTTATTAATTTTTCTGTTTGACATTTACATTCATTTAAACAACCTTAAAACATCAATGACTTCCTTTCTTTTCTTTCCGTGGTTCATTTTACATAAACCCCTGCATGTTTTGCTCAAAGTAAACGATTCGGTGACCCATTGTTACATCCATCAAAACTTACGCTGTTGAATTTATCTTAATGCTGCCAACGTTTTCAAATGCACAGTTTTCACCCACATATTCAATAAACATTTTCCAATCTTCTGGGTTTTTTAAAAAAATGTTTTAAATACTTGTTTTTATCCGTGTGTTGTTGGTTTTTGTTTTGTTTTTGATCTGAATATTTCATTGCTTTTTTCCCCTTTGGTAGACACACACACACACAAACGGTATATAATTTTTACAAACTAGATTGAATGGATAGATGGGTGGGTTAAGAATCACCTTATCTATCCCCCACGTTGGGATACCTGCACTTGCTACAGAGATCTATTTTTATTGATTGATTTCGTTTCATAAAATTTATATATCACCTGGTTGTTAAAACAAGAACGACACCCCCAAAGCAGTTTACAAAAAAGGAAAGAGAGAGAGGCAATGAAATTCTCAACAGGAAACATTAACAGCGATAAAGTAAAACTTTCGAAAAGTTAAAACAAAAACAGATTAAGCTAGTGTGGGTGAGATCCGAAAATCCAGATGGGCAACAGCCCCCAGATGTTCAAGATATGTGCAGGACAAATGATATATACATAAAGAAATTAAAAGGAGGGGGAGATGGAAGAAGATATATCAGAAAGGCAAGCGGGGATAATGTGAAAATTTAAAAATTAGGAGCGATCAGGTCTAGGAAATGAAATATTCCATTTGTTCGGAGGTGGGGCAAATTGTTGGGGTGTTGTTTTGGAAAATGAGGGTGGTGGTATCTCAACACTAGTCCTACTTAGAGTAGACATATTGAAAGTCAATGGGCATGACTAACAGGTCATGATTTCTATCTCACTTTTTTTTTCCCTCCAAGGAACTCCCCCCTTCACTGAATTCCAACAACAGTCTTGCGAGGTAGGCTAAGCTGAGAGACAATGACTGGTTTCCAAGTCAGCCTCCTGGCCGAATTGGGGAGAGGGATTTGAACCCTGGTCTCTCCCAGGTCCTAGTCCGGCACTCTAACCACTAAATGGCACTGCCTCTCTGTTGAAGACAACCTCGGGGTTGCCGGGTTAAAAGAAATCCACAGAGCCATTGGCCAGGGAGATCGTTTCCACAACTACCCGAAGGAAAAGTTTCGTAGATACCGCCCCAGAATAGTGGGGTGGCACTTCACGGACTGGGTGCGTGCCCTTCAGTGGGTGGTCTCACCTGGCTTGGCATCCGCAGCGAAGGCCGGAGTCCAGCCGGGAAGCGTGGAGACATGAATGGCTGCGGGAGACACAGAGAGAGTCAAGTAGCAAGTCGGCAGTAAAACACACTGGAGTTAGCTCTCCCTTCACAAGAAACGCGATCTGCACAGACTTGGTCGAGGAGGGCCACGCCTAATGAGCAGAGCAGCTTTTCCTCCACGGGAAACAAGTTGCCGAAATTGAAGGCCCCCACCTCCCCACAGCAGTCCAAGCACCCTCTGGGGGGTCTGTCTGCTTTTGCTATTTATTTTTGCATTTTTGTTTACGTGGCTTTTGTTTTTGTGACTGTGCGGAACCCAGCTCAGCTACCGATTGATGGATTGTGTGACTGCAGAAATGGATAAAAGCTACGAAGCCAAGAGAACCATTAATAGAACAACAATAGAGGCAAATTGTCAAATTGCTGTTTTAGGGGTTGTTTTTACAAGTCTGGAACGGATTAATCTGTTTTGCATGACTTTCTATGGGAAAGCGCGCCTTGGTTTGGGAACGCTTTGGTTTGGGAACGGACTTCTGGAACGGATTAAGTTTGAGAACCAAGGGGCCAGATGCGGGACACAGGGACTCACAGCGCTAACCAATGGGGTGCCAGCGCCCCACTCTGAAGGTGGGTGCAGGTTCCATGCTGTGGGGGGACAAAATGTCAGGCGGCACAGTCACTGCGCTGTCCGCCTGCTGCCCCCCCCCCCCGCGCAGCATGGCGGCTGTTTCGGCTGCACACACAGCACCCGGAGCGCCGTGTAACATTGTGGGAGCTGCACAACGCCTCCTGTTGCGTGCGCAGAACTGTGGGTTCCTTTGCTGGCTTTCCTGCTGTTGGCGCACGCTTCCAGCGCCGCCCGCTGTGGGGTGCCAGCGCAGAACGACGGGGAATGCAAGCGGCAGTGGAGGAAAGATCTCTGGACGGGAACCGCGTGCTCCTATTCGTTGTGATCTGCGCGTGGTAGATCCCGTCCAGAGATGTTTCCTCCGCTGCCGCTTGCATTCTCCATCGTTCTGCACCGGCGCCCCATGTTGGCTGGTGCTGGGAGCGTGCGCCGACAGCGGAAAAGGCAGCAAAGGTACCCGCAGCTCAGCACACACAACAGGATGCGTCGTGCAGCGCCCACAATGTTACACAGTGCTCCAGGTGTGGCGCTGAAACAGCAAGCTGTCATGCATGCAGCTGGGACAAGAGCCGACAGCCAAGCGGAGCCTGTTGGAGCGTCGCGGGTTCAGGGGTGAGTGTTGGGAGTCCGGGGAAGAGCCGCCCAACGTGCTCGGCTCGGCTGTCAGCGGCTCTTCCCTGGACTCCAATGCTCGGCCCTGGATTCTTGGCCTGGCGCTCAAGAGCCCGGGTGCCGTACACCCTGAGCGCCAACGGTTAAGATGGCCCTGACTGTCATCGCACCAACCGTCCCCTGGCTCTGAGCCTTCTAACCCAGCTGGTTCCTCCCACCTAAACGGCCTCAGCCCAGTATACCTGAAGGAGCGTCTCCACCCCCATTGTTCAGCCTGGACACTGAGGTCCAGCAGCGAGGGCCTTCTGGCATTTCCTTCCCTGCGAGAGGCAAAGCTACAGGGAACCAGGCAGAGGGCCTTCTCGGTAGTGGCACCCGCCCTGTGGAAAGCCCTCCCATCAGATGTCAAAGAGATAAATAACTACCTGACATTTAGAAGACATCCAAAGGCAGCCCTGTTCAGGGAAGTTTTTATTCTGTGACATGTTAATGTATTTTAAATCTTTATTGGAAGCCGTCCAGAGTGGCTGGGGAAACCCAGCCAGATGGGCGGGGTACAAATATGGGCGGGGTACAAATTTCAGCGGAGCCTAGTGTGGCCCCCTACCCAAAAGCCATCTCTGGCACACCCCTATCTTTCAGGAGGCAATTCCTGCATTCCAGGGGGTTTCGGCAATTCTGTGATTCTATGGGTCAACCCCCAGCTTTACCAAAAAAGGGGGGGTCATTGAATCACAGACTCGTTGAGTGGGAAGGGGCTCCTTCGAAGGTCCCCCAGTCCAACCCCCTGCAAGAACTTCCTGACAGTAAGAGCTGTTCGACAGTGGAATTTGCTGCCAAGGAGTGTGGTGGAGTCTCCTTCTTTGGAGGTCTTTAAGCAGAGGCTTGACAGCCATATGTCAAGAATGCTTTGATGGTGTTTCCTGCTTGGCAGGGGGTTGGACTGGATGGCCCTTGTGGTCTCTTCCAACTCTATGATTCTATGAAATGCCAGAATCTTTATTTAGGAGAGTTCGAACGGCGGGTCTTGGGATTGCTCGAATGCAGAAATGTCGCTGCAGAATGGATCTATAGTCTCACCTGACTCTGCAGCCCCATCATCGCGGCACTGGGGTGGTGTGGCGAGCCCTGGGGCGGCGGCTGGGAGCCTGGAGGTCCCTTGTGGGGCACGGAGGGAAACAGAAACAAAGTTATAGGGGAGAGGGCCCAAGTCACAGCTTAAGCCTCCCGCCCTCACCCCCCCAATGCCATTTTCCCACAGCTGATGAGCAAAAATGGAAGGTGGGCCCCCACCTGGGGGGAAGGTTCGGGTACAGTTATCAGACTATCTGGGAAGGAACTGAAAATAAAGCTGCCGGCATCATAATACCGTTAAGACAAATTTATGGTGTGGCTGGAATTGAGCATGCTCTGGTCGCCTTAGCTCAAAAAGGATATTGTAGGGTTGGAAAATGTTCGAAAAAAGGGTGGTCTGAGTGATAAAAGCAGGAGATGGAGGTCCCCTATGACAGAAGGTTGCAGGGTTTGGAACTTTTAAGTTTGTAAAACAATGCATGGCATGGGGGAAAGTTAGCAGCGCAGTTAGCCTGTGGAACTCCCTCCCACAAGAGGCAGAGACAGCCGCCAAACCGGGTGGCTTCAAAAGAGAGCCGGGCCAAATCAATGGGAACAGGAGAGAGCGATCGATGGCTATCATTGCCGCGATGGCTTCACTCAGCCTCAATGGTTCTGAATCCCAGTTGCAGGAAACGGAGTCAAAGGGACGAAACGGAGTGACCACTGGGACGAGCTGTTGGTTCACACACACCAGAGAAGATAGAGCTTCTCCCCACCTTCAGTTCCCTCTCCTGACCCCCCACCCACCCACCCTGGCCATCCCCCTCCCCACATAATTTACATATGGCCCCCACCTTCCCCACCCCAGGAAATTCCACAAGCAAGGCACCATCTACAGGTGAGACTCGGAAAATTAGAATATCGTCTAAAAGTGCATTCATTTCAGCAATGCAACTTATTATTTTTTATTTTTCACAAATGCTTTCTTTTGGAAATTCCACAGTAATAAAACAAATAGTTACAATAATACAAAAATTAACATCGCCATTACATTTCATTAATTGCATTCCATTTATAATTGACCCGCCTAACGACAAATAATTACAATTACAACAAATAAAGGCTTGACATACCTTGCTTTGCATGTCATGCATCTAGCTCATATACAGTTTGGTTTCACCTTTTAAGTTGCGTTACCGAAATAAATGGACTTTTTGACAATATTCTGAGTTTCACCTGTAATTTACATATGGCCCACACTTTCCCCACCCTAGGAAATTACATAAGCAAGGCACCATCTAATTCACAGGTTCTCCCTGTCGGGCCGAGATCCGGTGGTAGGCTGCTCCTGCAGGTGGAGGTTCCATTCCAGGAGAGAAAGAGAAAGAGAGGGAGAGAGAGAGAAAGGAGCCTTGCTGGTCAGACCTGAGAACCCGCAAGCGTTACCTGGAAAAACCCAGACATCATTGGACTGGGCGCCATTCCATCGCCGGGGGCCACATTCGCCATCACAGGACTGGGTGCAGCCGTGGAGCTCTGTCGAGAAAAAAAGGAAAGCGGGTGGGTTAGAGTGACAAGTCACAAAATGTGCCACAATCTGCCCTGCGAACCTGTATTGCAGGGGGTTGGACTAGATGACCCACCGGGTCCCTTTTAACTCTTGTGATTCTACTATTCTATTCTATGATTCCAATAATCCAGATTCGGATAAAACAACATGGGCCATAAATCCCCGTTTCAAAGAGCACCCTTGAATTCAATGCTCAGCACCTCCTGAGCAGCTGGGCTTCTTTAGGCTGCGCAGAGTTAAACTATGGAACTCCCTGCCACAGGAGGCAGCGATGGCCATGAACTCGGTTGGCTTCAAACGAGGATTGCACAAATTCAAGGAAGGGGGAGAGGGCTATGGATGGCTAGCTAGCCAGAATGGCTATGCCCCCTATTCCAGAACTGGAGGCAGCGACGCTTCTGAATCCCGGTTGCTGGGAACCTATAGTTGCTCTAGCACTCGGATCCTGCTCCCTGATTTCCCACGGGCAACTGGCAGGCCACTGTGAGAACAGGATGCTGGCCACTGGCTGGATCCATCAGCTGCATCTTCCTGCACTGCCGGGGGTTGGACTAGACGACCGCCAGGGTCCCATTCGACTCTACGTTCACCCAACAGCTTAGGTCTTGCTGGCCCTCCAGCAAAGAGAGAGAAAGAGAAAGAGAGGGAGAGGGAGGGAGGGAGAGAGAGAGAAGGGGGGAGGCAGGCAGAGCCGGGGGCTGTGGGTCTCTGCGTGTGTGTGTGTGTGTGTGTGTGTGTGTGTGCTGGAGGAAAGGTGGTCCAGAGAGGATGCGGTTTCCATGGAAACCGGCAGGGAAGGATGCTCAGTGCGAGGTGTAGAGATGCCAGCCACCTACAGAAGCAGCCACACAGCCCTGCAGTTCCACACAGGAAGGATCCAGAGCTCGTTCTCGAAAAACAGAGAGTGTCGACCAAAGAACGCTGAATTCTTTTCTTCCTATCCTTCGCTCCCCCCCCCCCAATCCCCCAATTACAGGCAATTTTAATTTTCCCTGCCAATGCATCTTTCCTCATTGTTAGTTTTCGAGGCTGACACATCCCCCCCCCCCGATTTTAAAATGGTCTTTCAGATCCCCCCCCCACCAAAAAAATATCCTGTGGTTTTATAATCATCCAACTTGTATATTGCCACGTCATATTTTTTTGGGCTTACAGCAGTGAAATATATATAAAAAATATATAAAACGGTAATAAAAAAATAAAAATTAAAAACTGTGAGAAAATTAAAAAGGGATGGCAATTAACCATTGCGGGAGGGTTTCTTCTTAATTGCCTGCACAGGCCTGGGCAAAAGAGGCACTTGAAATGCCAAAACAGAAAATGTCTTGGGTCTCTACCAGCTGCGAGGTTATTTGCTAACCTGGAGCCCACCAGATGTTTTGGGGAGTGCCAGATGAGGAGTTGTAGTCAGACACACCTGGGAAGTCCTCAATTGACAAAATCGTTTATTATTATTGGGGGATTCCCCCCCACACACCCCTCCCAAAAACTTCTCCCTG
This sequence comes from Zootoca vivipara, assembly GCF_965207765.1. Taxonomy (NCBI): domain Eukaryota; kingdom Metazoa; phylum Chordata; class Lepidosauria; order Squamata; family Lacertidae; genus Zootoca; species Zootoca vivipara. Next base: position 90,829,113 of record NC_142589.1, on the reverse strand, counting down.
ATGAACGTTATAGCAAGAAGAATCGGTGCCTGGCCTTGCTTCCCCCCCTCCTCGTCCCTCCTCCTCGCGCCTTCTTCGCGTGCCATGCCTTTGAGAAGGCAAACGTGCATACTCACGTAATCGTGGAAGGTCTTGGCTTCGCTCGAGTGCTCGCACGCCTCCCTCCGGTCGGGCGCAGCGCAGTACAGGTCCCAGAACACACTGCGGGGTGACGGGGGGGGGGCAGAATTTAGATACAGCCAAGGCCACAAAGAGATGTAGCTCTGTCTTAGACTAGATCAAGACTAATTTGCCCACCCAGCTCTGGGAGGGCCGCCTTCCCATCAGGGTGGGGGGAGCAAAGGGCCAAAGTGCTTTATATACGTTCTAAAATGAAATAACTTTAAAAGAAAAAATATTTCTTATAAAGTTTTTAAAAAAACAAAACAAAACCGCAGACGCCAATCTTAATTAATTAATCTTAATCTTTATTAAGACGTCTTCTTAATTGCCCGCACAGACCTGGTGGAATAGACAAGTTTTCAGCAGGCGCTGTCGGGATGTTAAAACAGGAAGCCCCCTGCTGCGTCTCCAGTGGCAGAGTTCTGCCGGACGACGGCGACTCGGTCTCTTATGGGCCTCGCTAACTCGGGGAACGCCGAACGACGCTCCTGCAGGCGGTCTCAGCAATCCACAGAATTGAAAGGGACCCTGAAGGCCAGCTTGGGCTGAGGCCATGGGGCACAGAAAATCCCACCCTTTTCCAATGTCCACCAAACTTTCTGGGATAATGAATTTGTATTTTTGGGGGGGCAGGGAGGAAACAATTGATTTAGTGTGATCTTATCTAGAGGTGGTTGAGGGTAGGCAAATACACAAGTGTATAAGGCAAACTTTTTTCAAAGATGGCCAGATTTGATGAAATCAACATGCGCGAGGGCCGGACACAGCCGTTGAGCTTTTTTTTAGGATTGAAGTTGTTGAGCTTTTTAAAGGATTTTACCCAGGACATATACTGCCCTGGGGGCCGGATTAAACCAACTGGTGGGCCGGATTAGGCCCCCGAAACGGATTTTGGATGTGCCTGGTATAGGATGATTCTACAAACGGAAAAGGAACCGGCTTGTTTGTGGGGGATCCAGGGTGGGGGGACACAAACAAAATTGAAGAATTTATTTTGGAGTGATGTTTTAGTTAGTTAGTTAGTTAGTTGTTTACAGCCGTACCTTGGTTTTCGAAACAGCTTAGTTCCCAAACGTTTTGGCTCCTGAACGCCGCAAACCCAGAAGTGAGTGTTCCGGTTTGCGAACTAGTTTCGGAAGTCAAATGTCCCGACAGGGCTTCCGATTGGCTGCAGGAGCTTCCTGCAGCCAATCGGAAGCCGCGCTTTGGTTTCCGAATGTTTTGGAGGTCGAACGGACTTCTGGAACGGATTCCGTTCGGCTTCCAAGGAACGACTGTACAGTTATATGCATCTTGCTATAGAAATAGAAAGGGAAGGCAGTCGTCACGCTGTCATTCGGCAGCGCAAGCTGCTCTCCCTGCTTGGCGTTGATGTTCGTTGAAGTCATGCTGCCTCTGGCAGAAGAAGGGGGAGCATAGCCAGTGTGGCAAGTAGCCACTAATAAAAAGAAACCAAGAAAAAGAAAGACTTGGGGGGGGGGTAGAGACAGAGAAAAGCGATGGATGGAGAGAATGAGAAAGCAAGGAAATATTTGACCCTTGACTAGAGTGTTGGGGGGCTGCCAGGAAGGATTACGCACACACACACAAATAGATGCAAACCCCATTCGTCTCCCCCCCAACAACAAAAAAGCGTGGCACCATGTGAAGGAGAAATTGGAGGGTGAGGAGGCTGGGAGAAGGGAGACAAAAAGGGTGCACATTTATCAGCTGGAGGTCTCAGCCCCTCAATTTTCCTCTGCCGCCGTCCCCCCCCCAAAAAAAAAATTTGAGGCAGTTTATTTTCCTCCGTTCCAAATTATATCCATGTGTGGAGAAGCAAGGCAGCCAGACTCTGTAGAGGGCAGGCAGGGAGGGGATATTTCCGGGGTTTTTTTTGAGGGGGGGAGGAGCGAGGAAGCAGGGGAGAGAGAGGAGCTTTTGAATGCATTCCAGTTGTGCCTGAAGCCAGAAGCCGAAGGGAGGGGGGGAACTACACTTAAGCTTTATTAAACAGGAACCCCCCAAATCTGGGATCTCTTCCCTCCCCCCAAAAAACTTGTGGCAAAGTTTTGAACTCGTTTCGTACCGTTGTTGGCCAACGTTGGGTTTTCGGGTGTTAACAGCAAACCCCGGTTTGATGGATCAATCACACGGTTTGTAAGGGGGACGACAAAGCAAGCCCACCCCACCCCCACCCCCGGGTACAAAACTTTGGCACAAATTTGGAGGGGATCCCAAATTTCTGGGTTCCTATTTAATCTACTTTCCAACGCCAAGCTCTTTTTAAAAATTCTGCTCCCCCACTTCTTAAAACTGCAGCTCACCAGGAAGCTGGACTTCACAACTGCCTAGAATCACATAATTGTAGAGACAGAAGGGCCCCCCAGGGGACATCTAGCTCAGCCCCTGTGATGCAGGCATCGCCTTGACGGGGTGATGCAAAATTTAGTACAGCAGCGCCATCAAGTTAATTACTTCTAGGCTGGCGTTGGTGAAGGGGTCAGAGTGTCGGGCCAGGGTCTGGAAGGGACCAGGGTTCGAATCCCGTCACAATGGGCCACGAAGCTCCCATTGGGTGACGCTGGGGTGCCCATCCACTCACTCTCAGCCCAACCTACCTCGCAGGGTTGTCGTTAAGATAACATGAGGAATGGGTGGAGGAGCCTGAAGGTGGACGGCAAATGTAATCCAATAAATAAATATTATTTATAGAATCATAGAATCATAGAGTTGGAAGAGACCACAAGGGCCATCCAGTCCAACCCCCTGCCAAGCAGGAAACACCATCAAAGCATTCTTGACATATGCCTGTCAAGCCTCTGCTTAAAGACCTCCAAAGAAGGGGACTCCGCCACACTTCTTGGCAGCAAATTCCACTTTCGAACAGCTCTTACTGTCAGGAAGTTCTTCCTAATGTTTAGGTGGAATCTTCTTTCTTGTAGTTTTAAACTGATTAACCTTCTTTTTTTAGAAAAATAAAATTGTTTCAAGAGGCTACACTGTGGACTAGAAACTTAAACAGGCTTGCTCTTTTCTTTTCTATTCTTTTTCTGAAAACATAGGTCCTAACGGCACGGGAAGCCTAGCTTCCTGACCCTGGGTGTACCACGATCGAGGGTTTCTGCCTAATCATTTTTTGGCACAAGTCATCACGGACCTAGGAAGTGTTTTATATGGTGGAAATCCCAAACTCACACAAACGTTGGGTTTTCAAACCTCTAGTCTGATGAAGAGTTCTGCGTTACTGCAAAGCTTGCACACTATTTCATGAGATTTGGGGAGTAAGCCTCCAATAAGGTTTGGGGATTTCGGGGGGGGAAGGCATTTGGGGGGAGCGTGCATGATTGACATGACCGAGGCCTATAAATCTATGCCCAGTTTTGAGAAGGTTGGATGAAGAAATGTCCTTCTCCCTCTGCCGTAACACGAGAACTTAGTGGGAGTCAGGAAAGGCAAAAGGAAGGAGTTCGAGTTCAACTGTGGAACAGAGGCAGTGACGGCCACTGACAGCTTTAACATGAAATATCAGGGTTGTGGGTTTGAGTCCAACCTTGGGCCAAAGATTCTTGTATTGCGGTGGTGGCGGGGGCGGCGGGGGGTTGGGCTGGATGACCCTCGGGGTCCCTTCCTACTCTACAAATCTAGGGTTCTAGGATTGGGCAAAGTCGTGGAGCAGTTTCTAGCCGACATTCTCCCTCCACTGTTGGGGGCAGCGATGCTGTGGAGTACAAAATGGGGAGCATCCTCCTTTGGCCTGACCCAGCCACTGGCTCCTTCTTAGTTTCTTATGATTCCGAAATGGAGCCTACATAGACAGGGGCAGTCTACCTTAGAGTGGCGGCACACATACACCCCTTTGACAGCTCCAGCCCCCCGCCCACCCCAGGCTTGAAAGACCTACATTGGTTCCCAGTACGTTTCCAAGCACAATTCAAAGTGTTGGTGCTGACCTGTAAAGCCCTAAACGGCCTCGGGTCCAGTATACCTGAAGGAGCGTCTCCACCCCCATCGTTCAACCCAGACACTGAGGTCCAGCACCGAGGGCCTTCTGGCGGTTCCCTCCCTGCGAGAAGTGAGGTTGCAGGGAACCAGGCAGAGGGCCTTCTCGGTGGTGGCACCCGCCCTCTGGAACGCCCTCCCACCAGATGTCAAGGAAATAAACAACTACCAGACTTTTAGAAGACATCTGAAGGCAGCCCTGGTTAGGGAAGCTTTTAATGTTTAATAGATTATTGTATTTTAATATTCTGTTGGAAGCCGCCCAGAGTGGCTGGGGAAACCCAGCCAGATGGGCGGGGTATAAATAATAAATTATTATTATTATATTATTTCGAGAAGGATGTAAAACGTACTCACCACCACCAGGCGTGCAGAAATCCGGGCGGTTCTCCGAGCGTAATGTTTTTTTCCCACCGGATCTGGCACCCCAAAAAAACCCACCCCACAACCCGGTTAAGACAGGCTGGAGGAAAAAAAGTGGTTTGGTATTCCAAGCAGGGGAAGCTTCTAGGGGAGAATGCAAAGGGAAGGATGCCCTGAGGTTGGGGGGACAACGACACAGATGTGCCTCGGAGATCAGAACACCTGCTTGGCATGCAGAATGTCACTCCTTGGCACACGTTATTAAAAAAAAACACAGCTCTTTCCTCGGACCAAGAGGAAAGGAGACTTAGAAATTTATTTTTTAGAGGGTGCGCCATTGCTTCACAGGTAACAGAAGCTGCTTGGCATGCAGAACGTTTGCCAGTCAAATGACTCATGCGTTCAGTGCATTATTTGTGTCCCCCCCCCACTCCACAAAATAAAATAAATTGGTACATCGGTACATCTCCGCCCCCTCCCGTCTTCCAGACCCCTCTCTCCTCACCTCCGAGAGGAAGGTCTGTGCCGATTTCTGTGCCCCGATGTGAAGAAGGTATTCATAAACGTACAACGCCAACCTGGAGGGGTGAGAGGCATCAGTCAAGGGCCTGCCAGGCCTGGGTAGCTCAGTTTGGTGAGAGCAGGGTGCAGAAAATGCGAGGTTGCAGGTTTGACCCCGTCATTTCTGGGGGTTGGTCTAGATGACCGCCAGGGTCCCTTCCAACCCTACAATTCTATGGTTTCTGATTCTATTACGCTCCCCCTCCCCAAAGCCCCCTTTCTACCTATTCCCAGAAAATCCTTTGGGTGGGGATGAGGACCGTATCCGGCCCCTTTCAAATATTGCTGGCCAGCCAGCAGGACCAATGTTCAGGGTTAGTGCAAAGAGATACTATTTCATAAAGAGGCATTCTCTTCTGAGAGGGGAAAAGGACCTCAGGCAATGTTCTACCCTCCCCTGTCAGAGGCAGTAAACTCCTCTGGGGAATATCACAAGCCGGGAGCAGCGCCGGATTTTAGCGCTTTCCCTGAGCCAGGTGCTGAGCAGACGGGGCCCCAAAAATATCACTATTATTATTGATTAAATTTGTCTACTTCTCTTCCAACTGCAGAACTCAGGGTAGTTTGCAGCATGAAAATGCAAGATAACAAAGCACATGGTGCATAATAAGAACACGAACAAAACAAGGAAAACAAAACAAAAAGGAAATAGAACCATAGATTTGGGTACCCCAGCGGTCATCTAGTCCAACCCCCTGCAAGGCAGGAACTTCAGCTGAAGAATCCAAGGCAGATGGCCTTCAAAACTCTGCTTAAAAACCTCCAAGGAAGGAGACTCCATCACCTCCAGTCTGTTCCACTGCTGAACAGCTTTTACTATACAGGATGCTAACATAACAACAACAGCAACAGCAGCATATATTTCCTATTTTCACAATACTGTGGCGCCTTGGTTCTCAAATCTAATCCGTTCCGGAAGTCTGTTCCAAAACCAAAGCGTTCCATATGCGAGGCGCACTTTCCCATAGAAAGCAATGCAAAACGGACCAATCCGTTCCAGACTTTTAAAAACAACCCCTAAAACAGCAATTTCACATGAATTTTACTATCGAACGGGACCATTGATCCATAAAATGAAAGCAACAAACAATGTACTGCAGTCACACTATCAATCCATCAGTAGCTAAACCGGGTTCCACACAGTCACAAAAACAACACAAAAAAGAGCCGCAAAATACCAAAACCAAAATAAATAGCAAAAACAGACAGACCTCAGCGTAACACTCAAAACAAAAAGTTCTCAAACCGGAACATTTACATCCGGGTTTGCCCTGTTTGGGTTCCAAGTTGTTTGAGAACCAAGGCGTTTGAGAACCAAGGTACCACTCTAATTCATTTTGGTGCAGTTGGCTTTCTTTATGAATCTTCTTGTTAGGTAAAGGGACCCCTGACCATTAAGTCCAGTCGTGGATGACTCTGGAGTTGCGGCGCTCATCTCGCTTTATTGGCCGAGGGAGCCGGCGTACAGCTTCCAGGTCATGTGGCCAGCATGACAAAGCCGCTTCTGGCAAACCAGAGCAGCGCACAGAAACGCCGTTTACCTTACCTGAACAAGGGCTAATGGCAAGTTGACAACAGCACCAATCTTCCTCACCAATTCCCCGCCCGCCCCCCAAAAATTCAGCCCCAAAGGGGAAACTGAGCAATGGTGATGACTAAGAATCACGCCCCCACCCACAGGCGCAGTCTACCTGCAGCTTAGCCAGAGCGGTACCTATTTATCTACTTGCACTTTGACATGCTTTCAAACTGCTAGGTTGGCAGGAGCAGGGACCGAACAACAGGAGCTCACCCCGTTGCGGGGATTCGAACCGTTGACCTTCTGATCGGCAAGCCCTAGGCTCTGTGGTTTAACCCACATCGCCACCCGCGTCCCTTTTTCTCATTAGATACCTGTATGAATATAGCTGTATATATTTTTTTGGGGGGTGCCATATTTTGTCCCCGCTCAGGGCAGCATATTAGCAAAGTCCGTCTCTGTAGGGAGAGTCAATTCCCCAATGGGGGGGGCAGCTGTTTGGACACAGGGGCAACCAGACTGGACCTGCCCCTCTGGGCCTGATCTTACCCCAGGGATGTGGGGTAGGAAGCCTCTCTGGGTGTTGGGTACCTCAAACTCCCAAAGAGCCAGCATGGCCAATGGTCAGCGATGGAGGGAGTTGGGGGTCCAGGGAAGAGCACAAACTCCCCTGTGCTGGGGGTTTTAACTGAGACTCCCCCCAACCCCCAGGCTCTGTTGGGTGGGGACAATTCACCTGGCCTGCGGAGACTCCGAATGCCACATGTGATCAGTATTATTTAATAAATTTATAGGCCGCTTTGTGGGAGAAAAAACATAACGCGGAACGAGCTGTATTTCTTGCATTGCAGAGGGCTGGACTAGATGACTTCTGGGGTCCCTTTCTAACTCTGCAAAGCAAGGCATCTCGGATAAAGGGCAAAAAACAATATACAGTACATTTCCCCCGGGGGAAAAAACAAAAAATCATTTTGGCAAACTCTGGAGTGGAACGAAACTAAAATTGTTACAGCGAAATAAACAACAACTGGATACCGTAGTAGCTCAGCTGGTTAGAGAGTGGCTTCATTGTGGAGTGTTAGGCTAGATGACTCTAGGGGTCCCTTCCAGTTCTACAATTTTATGATTCTATAACCCCCTCCCCCCCAAAAAAAAATCAATATAAATATGCAACACAGAGACATTTGAATTCGAAATGCAGATCCTAAACTCCCTATGTGGGGATGGCCAATCCACTGCTTAGTGCCTGGTAAGCTGCAGGTAGACTGCGCCTGTGGATGGGGGCTTGATTCTTAGTCGTCACCATTGCTCAGAGTTTCCCCTTTGGGGCTGAATTTGGGGCGGGGGCGGGCGGAGAACTGGGGAGGAAGATTGGTGCTGTAGCCAACTTGCCATTAGCCCTTGTTCAGTGCACACCCATCTTTTGGGGGGGACACACACATACACTCTGCCCCCACTCCTTCTTTTCACCTCCCCCTGAAATACTTGGAGACCCTCTCTATGCCCCCCAACTTCAAAATCCCCCTCTCTGTTGTGGCCCTGTCCACGAAACCACTCATAAACCCAGAGTTCCACCCAAAAACTAATTTTTCCTTCTGACAGAGCCCATGAATTGGTAGGGAAATAAAGGGGTGGGGAGGCAGGTCAGGACACCCCCCCAGCTTTGAACCCCCACCCCCCCACTTCTGATTCATGGAGAAGGAGGGATTCCTCCGCCTGGGAAACTCGACACTGGAAGTTTGAAGAGAGGATCTGGGCTGATTCTGGGAAGTAGGCTCCCCAAATCTCCAAAGGAAATTGATGTTTTTTTTGGGGGGGCTGTCTTTTGGGGGAGGGGGTCCCGCTGCCTGATAGTAAAACTCCCTCTGGGAAGTTTCGGGAGCGCATTCGGAGTGGGGAGGGGGGGTGAGTGAAAGTGGGCTGATTTGGGGGGAGACGGGGCGCCCAGATTTCTTGGGAAATTGATATTGGGGGAAACTGATGTTTGGGAGGGGGTCCCACCGTCTGAAAAGCGAGGAAGTTTCAGGAGTGGGTGTTTCTCTGGTGGGGGGAGGTGAGTGCAGCTGATATGGGGTGGGGAGACCCCCAGATTTGCAGGGGGGGTCTTTTGGGGAGGCGAAACTCCAGCTTGGAAGTTTTAGGAATGCTTTCTTTTTGAGGGGGGGAGGGTTTAGGCTGAGAGGCACTGAGCTGATTTTATTGGGGGGGGGGCGTGGGTCCTCTAGATTTCCAAAGAATGCGATATTGTCGGGGTGGTCGGGTTTTGGGGGGGAGGGGGAGGGGGTTTCCAACTCACTTCTCTCGCGCCTGCCCGTCGGAAGGTACGCCGGAGCCTTTCCCCTTGGGGTACATGGCTGGCTGGGGGGTCTCTCCGGCGCCGCTGGAGGGAGGGGGGTCGCACCTGCAGCTAGAGGCAGGATCGGGGCCGCCGCCACCCCGGGGAGCATCGCCGCATGGCGCCCTCGAGGCTCCTCGGCTCCAGGAAGCGGCGGGCGCGCCAGGCTCGACGCCGCGGTGATGGCTCCTCCGGGCGGGCTGCAGAAGACCCTCCCTCCCTCCTCTTCCTTGCTTTTGCTTCTCTCTCTTTCTCCCCCCCTTAAAAAAAAAGCCTCTTTTTTTTCAGTGGCTCTTCCGAGGAAGGAGCACCCTCCCTCCTCGACTGCATCGCCTTGCTCTCTTAAAAGGGCAACGGCGCCGTCGGAAAGGAGGGGGGCGCGCGCGCGTTTTTGGAGACGCGTCTTCCTTCCCTCGCCAGGTAAAGGATGCTAAGGGGTTTATCCTGACATGCAGTGCCGGATTTACAGGTGAAACTCGGAAAAATTAGAATATCGTCGAAAAGTGCATTTGTTTCAGTAATGCAACTTATTATTATTTTATTTTTCTTTACAAATGCTTTCTTTTGGAAATTCCACAGTAATAAAACAAATACAGTAGTTACAATAATACAAAAATAAACATCGCTATTACATTTCATTAATTGCATTCCATTTATAATTGACCCGCCTAACGACAAATCATTACAATGACAACAAATAAAGGCTTGAGAACATCTCTTGCTTTGCATGTCATGCATCTATCTCATATATTGGTTTCACCTTTTAAGTTGCATTACTGAAATAATGGCATTTTTCGACGATATTCTAATTTTCCGAGTTTCACCTGTATGTATAAGCTAAACAAGCTGTACTGTAGTTTACCCACCCACCCCCCAAAAAAAATTAAAATAAAGAAAAACAACAACTGGATGTACATTTCCAAAATACGTAAGATAAAAAAAACACGAATACAATGAAACCTAAATACAGCAACAGTGTTTTGTGGGCTCCTATGATGTAAGTCACTGCCCCGCCCATCAGTGGACTATTATGGTGGTATTGATATTATATTAAAGAAATGCATTGTATTACGGTAACTACAATTGCATTGTACAGGCTATGACATTTAATTTCATGTTAATAAAGCTATTTATAATTATTAGTCGTTTGCGTCATATATTTACACCTCTTATTATTGCATGTTTCTAGAGACTAGATTATGAGTCTTTGTAAATTGTGATCCTAAAGGAACTTTTGTTATTGCCAAATGCCAATGGGTTGGCGTTATTAAGTCTGTTATGAATAAAAAAACCATTTTAAGTTAGAGCTTAATAACTATTTCACTATTCATATACAGTACTTATTCTTAATTGTATTCCAGTTCAACAATTACTTTGATAAAATACATATTTTGTTTTGTGCAAATGGCTTGAGATACCTATGAGGTCCATAAATTACCATGCAGCATATATTCAACACAAAAAACAGCGACAATTTGTTGTTGACAAAGGACAGGGCCTCATGAAACCTAAATCCGGCCCTGATCCTGACATGCATAGCTGCCAACTCCCCTGGGGTCCTGGATGCCCAAGCACCCACAAAATTCCCCATGAAGGGCAGAGACAAATTTCTTTTAAAAAAATAAATAAATATGCTTTTCAGGTTTATAAAGGTAAAGGTAAAGGGACCCCTGACCATTAGGTCCAGTCGTGACCGACTCTGGGGTTGCGGCGCTCATTATACATCTCACTAAATGTTCCATCCCCCTTCATGGATCAATGCTTTGTCGTGGCGAAGGGGCTTGAATAACTCAGAGAAGCTATGAGCTATGCCATGCAGGGCCACCCAAGATGGACAGGTCATAGTGGAGAGTTTTGACTAAACGTGATCCACCTGGAGAAGGAACTGGCAAGCCACTCCAGTATCCCTGCCAAGAAAACTCCATGGACAAAGACAACAGGCATATAAAAGTTATGACGCTGGAAGATGAGCCCCTCAGGTCGGAAGGCGTCCAACATGCTACTGAGGAAGAGCGGAGGACAAGTACAAGTAGATTCAGAGCTGATGAAGCGGCTGGGCCAAAGCCGAAAGGACGCTCAGTTGCGGATATGCCTGGAAGCGAAAGGAAAGTCCGATGCTGTAAAGAAAAATATTGCATAGGAACCTGGAATGTAAGAACCATGAATAGAGGTAAGCTGGATGTGGTCAAAAATGAGATGACAAGAATAAATATTGACATCCTGGGCATCAGTGAACTAAAATGGAAGGGAATGGGCGAATTCAGTTCGGGTGACTATCATATCTACTACTGTGGGCAAGAATCCCGTAGTAGAAATGGAGTGGCCCTCATAGTCAACAAAAGAGTGGCAAAAGCTGTAATGGGATGCAATCTCAAAAATGACAGAATGATCTCGATACGAATCCAAGGCAGACCTTTTAACATCACAGTAATCCAAGTTTATGCACCAACTACCGGTGCTGAAGAAAGTGAAATTGACCAATTCTATGAAGACCTACAACACCTTCTAGAAATGACACCAAAGAAGGATGTTCTTCTCATTACAGGGGATTGGAATGCTAAAGTAGGGAATCAAGAGATAAAAGGAACAACTGGCAAGTTTGGCCTGGGAGTTCAAAATGAAGCAGGGCAAAGGCTAATAGAGTTCTGTCAAGAGAACAAGCTGGTCATCACAAACACTCTCTTCCAACAACACAAGAGAAGACTCTACACATGGATATCACCAAATGGGCAGCATCGAAATCAGATTGATTATATTCTCTGCAGCCAAAGATGGAGAAGCTCTATACAGTCAGCAAAAACAAGACCTGGAGCTGACTGTAACTCAGATCATCAGCTTCTTATAGCAAAATTCCAGCTTAAACTGAAGAAAGTAGGAAAAACCACTGGGCCAGTAAGATACAATCTGGATCAAATCCCTTATGAATACACAGTGGAAGTGAGGAACAGGTTTAAGGATTTAGATTTGGTGGACAGAGTGCCTGAAGAACTATGGATGGAGGCTCGTAACATTATACAGGAGGCAGCAACGAAAACCATCCCAAGGAAAAGGAAATGCAAGAAAGCAAAATGGCTATCCAACGAGGCCTTACAAATAGCGGAGGAGAGGAGGCAAGCAAAATGCAAGGGAGATAGGGAAAGATACAGGAAACTGAATGCAGATTTCCAAAAAACAGCAAGGAGAGACAAGAGGGTCTTCTTAAATGAGCAATGCAAAGAAATAGAGGAAAACAATAGAATGGGGAAAACCAGAGATCTGTTCAAGAAAATTGGAGATATGAAAGGAGCATTTCGTACAAAGATTACCATAATCAAGGACAAAAGTGGTAAGGACCTAACAGAAGCAGAAGACATCAAGAAGAGGTGGCAAGAATACACAGAGGAATTATACCAGAAAGATATGGAGGTCTCGTACACCCCAGGTAGTGTGGTTGCTGACCTTGAGCCAGACATCTTGGAGAGTGAAGTCAAATGGGCCTTAGAAAGCACTGCTAATAACAAGGCCAGTGGAAGTGATGATATTCCAGCTGAACTATTTAAAATCTTAAAAGATGATGCTGTTAAGGTGCTACACCCAATATGCCAGCAAGTTTGGAAAACTCAGCAATGGCCAGAGGATTGGAGAAGATCAGTCTACATCCCAATTCCAAAGAAGGGCAGTGCCAAAGAATGCTCCAACTACCGCACAATTGCGCTCATTTCACACGCTAGCAAGGTTATGCTTAAAATTCTACAAGGCAGACTTAGGCAGTATGTGGATCGAGAACTCCCAGAAGTGCAAGCTGGATTTCGAAAGGGCAGAGGAACCAGAGACCAAATAGCAAACATGCGCTGGATTATGGAGAAAGCTAGAGAGTTCCAGAAAAACGTCTACTTCTGCTTCATTGACTATGCAAAAGCCTTTGACTGTGTCGACCACAGCAAACTACGGCAAGTTCTTAAAGAAATGGGAGTGCCTGATCACCTCATCTGTCTCCTGAGAAATCTCTATGTGGGACAAGAAGCTACAGTTAGAACTGGATATGGAACAACTGATTGGTTCAAAATTGGGAAAGGAGTACGACAAGGTTGTATATTGTCTCCCTGCTTATTTAACTTATATGCAGAATTCATCATGCGAAAGGCTGGACTAGATGAATCCCAAGCCGGAATTAAGATTGCCGGAAGAAATATCAACAACCTCAGATATGCAGATGACACAACCTTGATGGCAGAAAGTGAGGAGGAATTAAAGAACCTTTTAATGAGGGTGAAAGAGGAGAGCGCAAAATATGGTCTGAAGCTCAACATCAAAAAAACCAAGATCATGGCCACTGGTCCCATCACCTCCTGGCAAATAGAAGGGGAAGAAATGGAGGCAGTGAGAGATTTTACTTTCTTGGGCTCCTTGATCACTGCAGATGGTGACAGCAGTCACGAAATTAAAAGACGCCTGCTTCTTGGGAGAAAAGCAATGACAAACCTAGACAGCATCTTAAAAAGCAGAGACATCACCTTGCCGACAAAGGTCCGTATAGTTAAAGCTATGGTTTTCCCAGTAGTGATATATGGAAGTGAGAGCTGGACCATAAAGAAGGCTGATCGCCGAAGAATTGATGCTTTTGAATTATGGTGCTGGAGGAGACTCTTGAGAGTCCCATGGACTGCTAGAAGATCAAACCTATCCATTCTTAAGGAAATCAGCCCTGAGTGCTCCCTGGAAGGACAGATCGTGAAGCTGAGGCTCCAATACTTTGGCCACCTCATGAGAAGAGAAGAATCCTTGGAAAAGACCTTGATGCTGGGAAAGATGGAGGGCACAAGGAGAAGGGGACGACAGAGGACAAGATGGTTGGACAGTGTTCTCGAAGCTACGAACATGAGTTTGACCAAACTGCGGGAGGCAGTGCAAGACAGGAGTGCCTGGCGTGCTATGGTCCATGGGGTCACGAAGAGTCGGACACGACTAAATGACTAAACAACAACAACAACAAATGTTCCATCATTTTAACATATCAAAACTTGACTTCCTTCCCCCTCTTTCTGCGGTTCCCTAAATTTATTTTTAATATCTTCTGCATATTCCAAATTCACAAAATTTGCTTATTTATTTGACTACTTCAAATATATTCTCTTATGAAACTGCAGTACACTAGCCCTGCCAGTATTCTTATATGTTTACAGTTTGTCTGTAAATATTCAATAAACATTCTTTTATAAAAAGTTTGTTGTCTTGATTTCTTTTTCTTCTGGTAAGTCTCGCCATTTCTGCATATTCCATAAGGTTTCTGCATCTGTTTTTTCCCTTTGCGGGGACTTTTTTCTTTTTTCCAGTCTGTTGTTGTTGTTTAGTCGTTTAGTCGTGTCCGACTCTTCGTGACCGCATGGACCAGAGCACGCCAGGCACTCCTGTCTTGCACTGCCTCCCGCAGTTTGGTCAAACTCATGTTCGTAGCTTCAAGAACACTGTCCAACCATCTCGTTCTCTGTCGTCCCCTTCTCCTTGTGCCCTCAATCTTTCCCAACATCAGGGACTTTTCCAAGGATTCTTCTCTTCTCATGAGGTGGCCAAAGTATTGGAGCCTCAGCTTCACGATCTGTCCTTCCAGTGAGCACTCAGGGCTGATTTCCTTAAGAATGGATAGATTTGATCGTCTTGCAGTCCATGGGACTCTCAAGAGTCTCCTCCAGCACCATAGTAAAATTCTTGCCGCTGTAGTAGCATACATAAATAAGCTTCTATACCACTGATGGCCAAACTTGGGCCTCCAGCTGTTTTGGGACTACAACTCCCATCATCCTTAGCTAACAGGACCAGTGGTCAGGGATGATGGGAGTTGTAGTCCCAAAACAGCTAGAGGGCCGAGTTTTGCCATCACCCAGGTGGCGCTGTGGTTAAACCACTGAGCCTAGGGCTTGCTGATCAGAAGGTTGGCGGTTCAAATCCCTGTGACGGGGTGAGCTCCCGTTGCTTGGTCCCAGCTCCTGCCAACCTAGCAATTCGAAAGCACGTCAAAATGCAAGTAGATAAATAGGAACCGCTACAGCGGGAAGGTAAACGGCGTTTCCATGTGCTGCTCTGGTTTGCCAGAAGTGGCTTTGTCATGCTGGCCACATGACCTGGAAGCTATACGCCGGCTCCCTCGGCCAATAATGCGAGATGAGCGCACAACCCCAGAGTCGGTCACGACTGGACCTAATGGTCAGGGGTCCCTTTACCTTTACCTATTACAGTTTAGGTAGTTCTGTCCCTATAATTCCCACAAATTTCAACATGCTGCTGTGTGGCACCCACAGGGACATAGGGCCAAGGATCACAACCATTAATATTAATATATTTACACGAATCTATTATTGTGCCATCGAATCTAACTCACACCTCATTTTTAAAAACTTTGAAACTTGAAAAGTATGTGTTGTGTCAGAGTTGTTTTTCCAGCCTGCAATCGAATTGAATGTGCGCCCTATTTTTTGTGACGTGATTTGGCAAAAAAAAGGTAAGCATTATGTTTGAGTAAATATGGTAATAATCATAATCATAATCATAATATTTGTACCCGGCTGGGTTGCCCCAGCTACTCTTGCACTTTCCAGTACTTATAAAAAACATCAAACATTGAAAAGCTTCCCTATACAGTGGAACCATAACAATAATACTGTACAGTGGTACCTTAGTTCTCCAACGCCTAGGTTCTCCAACGCCGAAAACCCGGAAGTAAGTGTTCCAGTTTTCAAACAATTTTTTGAAGCCGAACGTCCGATGCAGCTGTCGGCTATTGTTTCCGGGGCACCTGCACCAATCAGAAGCGGCGCCTTGGTTTTAGAACATTTCAGAAGTCGAACGGACCTCTGGAATGGATTGAGTTTGGCGCTTTTGTTTTTGCTACGGTATTTATTTATTTTTTTGCAT
Organism: Zootoca vivipara; assembly: GCF_965207765.1. Classification (NCBI taxonomy): domain Eukaryota; kingdom Metazoa; phylum Chordata; class Lepidosauria; order Squamata; family Lacertidae; genus Zootoca; species Zootoca vivipara. Next base: position 90,813,304 of record NC_142589.1, on the reverse strand, counting down.
TTCTGTGGCATTTTCGGTTGATTTGTTTTTGTGACTGTGTGGAACCACGTTCAGCTACTGATTGTGTGACTGTGGAAATGGATAAAAGCCCCCCATCCAAACAATGGCTATCATCAGTGCAGGTAAGGAAAAAAATATTTTAATTTTTATCATCTACAATACTGTCTTTTTTTTTATAGCGCAGTACAATGATTATTGCTTTCATTTTATGAATCAATGGTCTCAATGGATACTAAAATTCATGTTAAATTGCTCTTTTGGGGTTGTTTTTTAAAAGTCTGTCTTAATCCGTTTTGCATTACTTTCTATGGGAAAACGTGCCCTGGTTTGGGAACGCTTTGGTTTTGAAACAGACTTCTGGAGCGGATTAAGTTTGAGAACCAAGGTACCACTGTCCAGGGCTGCCTTTAGATGTGAGGTTGCAAGGAACCAGGCAGAGGGCCTTCTCGGTGGTGGCGCCTGAAGACATCTAAAGGCAGCCCTGTTTAAGGAAGTTTTTAAAGTTTGATCTTTTATTGTGTTTTTAATATCCTGTTGGAAACCACCCAGAGTGACTAGGGAGGCCCAGTCAGATGGGCGGGGTGTAAGTAATAGCATTATCATTATTACTATTATTATTAGTCCACCTAACCTCAGGCTTGGCTCTGTGTTTGGTGTGGAGATAATAATCTGGTCCTTAATATTGCCAAGACCAAGGAACTGGTGGTGGACTACAGGAAGAAAAAGGTGGGCATTCAGCCCCTGTATATTGGGGGGGACCAGGTGGAGAGGGTGGCTGTATAATAATAATAATAATAATAATAATAATAATAATTTATTATTTATACCCCGCCCATCTGGCTGGGTTTCCCCAGCCACTCTGGGCGGCTTCCAACCGAATATTAAAAACAGTACAGCATCAAACATTAAAAACTTCCCTAAACATTTAAGTTCTTGGGTGTTACCATCGAGCAGCGTATGACCTGGAGGGCGAATACCACTGCTCTGGTGAAGAAGGCCCAGCAGAGAATATATTTCCTCAGACAAAAGAACAAGCTGAGTGAGAGACTGCTGGTGTCCTTCTATCTACCGAGGCTCCATAGAGAGCATTCTTACATAGTGTATCTGTGCTTGGTTTTCCAGCTGCACAGTCATGGACAGGAAAGTGCTCCAGAAAGTCATAACCACAGCCCAAAAGATTATCGGCCATCCTCTCCCATCTCTGGAAGAACTATACAACTCCCGTTGCCTTAAAAAAAAGCAAGTAATATTTTACAGGATTCATCTCATCCTGGATATAGTCTTTTTGCACCGTTGCCTTCGGGCAAGAGATACAGAACAATTAAATCAAGAACGAATAGATTAGAATAATAGAATCATAGAATCATATAGGTGGAAGAGACCACAAGGGCCATCCAGTCCAACCCCCTGCCAAGCAGAAAACACCATCAAAGCATTCCTCATCAAAGCATTCCTGACAGATGGCAGTCAAGCCTCTGCTTAAAGACCTTCAAAGAAGGAGACTCCACAACACTCCTTGGTAGCAAATTCCACTGCCGAACAGCTCTTACTGTCAGGAAGTTCTTCCTAATGTTGAGGTGGAATCTTCTTTCTTGTAGTTTGAATCCATTGCTCCGTGTCCGCTTCTCTGGAGCAGCAGAAAACAACCTTTCACCCTCCTCTATATGACACCCTTTTATATATTTGAACATGGCTATCATATCACCCCTTAACCTTCTCTTCTCCAGGCTAAACATACCCAGCTCCCTAAGCCGTTCCTCATAAGGCATCGTTTCCAGGCCTTTGACCATTTTGGTTGCCTTCTTCTGGACACGCTCCAAAAGAGATTAAAAAACAGTTTCTATCCAGGAGCTATAACCATCTTAAATGCTGTAACTAAATAATATTATCTTGGGGAGTTGTGATGGGTGTGTGAGTGTGTGTGTGTGTGTGTGTGGCTATTGTGTTTTTTTTATGGGATGGCATTCAATTTCATTGTATTATGTGCAATGACAATAAAGTATCTCTCTCTCTATCTATCTATCTATCTATCCATCTATCTATCTATCTATCTATCTATCTATCTATCTATCTCTATCCATACTGACTGGAAGCAGCTGTGCAGGAGTTCAGGCAAAGAGTCTTTCCCAGCGCTACATAGAGATGACAGGGATTTAACCCTTCTGCATGCAAAGCAGGTGTTCTGAGCTGCAGCCCTGCTCTGCTCATATACCTGGGAATAAAAACCATACAGTATAGCACTGGATGGATGGAGACAAACCCAACTCTGGCTGATGTTTGCACTTTTGGCAAAGGCCACTAGGTGGCGTCCCAGTGCTAGCGATGGATGGGGGATAGGTTTTCATCCCAGAACCAAAATAAAAAAAATTCCTTCAGTAGCACCTTCAAGACCAACTAAGTTTTAATTTTGGTATGAGCTTTCGTGTGCATGCACACTTCGTCAGATACACTGAAACAGAAGCCACCAGACCCGTATGTATATTCAGAGGGTGGGGGTGATGGGAATGGGTGATGGGCTGATAGAAGTGGTAAACCTGCAGATGACTGTTAACGACTGTTAATGACTGCAATTGGTCTTGCGGGGGGGGGGAGCAAGGGCTGAGGTGCTAAGGAAAGCTTGATCATGTAAAATGAGATAAGAATCCTATGTCTCTGTTCATTCCAGGTGGCTCCATGGTTTTAAGCTTGCTAATGAGTTGCAATTCAGCAACTCCTCTTTCCAGTCTGTTCCTGAAAATTTTCTGTAATAAAACAGCTGCTTTGAGATCTTGTATAGAATGTCCTGGGAGATTGAAGTGTTCTCCTACTGGTTTCTCTGTCTTGTGGTTCCTGATGTCAGATTTATGTCCATTTATCCTTTGGCGTAGGGTTTGTCCTGTTTGTCCAATATAGAGAGCTGAAGGGCACTGTTGGCATTTGACGGCATACACCAGAACCGTATAATTGCAGAGTTGGAAAGGACACCCAGCGGTCATCTAGCCCAACCCCCTGCAATGAAGAATCTCAGTTCAAGCATCCATGACAGATAGCCACCCAACCTTTACTTAAAAACATCCAACCACTTCCCGAGGGAGACTGTTCCACTGTCAAACAGCTCTTAACATCAGAAAGGTTATTGCTGATGTTTAGTCTCTTGTAACTCAGAAGCCACTGGTTCGAGTCATACCCTCCAGAGCAGGAGAAAACAAGCTCGTTCCCTCTTCCGTGTGAAAGCCCTTGAGATAAGGGAAGATGGCTCTCCTATCTCCCCTCAGTCTCCGCTTTTCCAGGCTAGACATACCCAGCTCCTTCAACCGCTCTTCATAAGGCTTGGTTTGATCATTTTGGTTGCCTTTCACAATGCATGTTCCAGCTTGTCAACATCCTTCTTAAACTGTGGTGCCCAGAACTGGACACAGGACTCCAGGAGGTGTGGTCTGACCAAAGCAGAAGACAACAGGACTCTGACTTCCCTAGACTTGTGTTGATACAGCCTAGAATAGTATTGGCCTTTTTTTGCTGCCCTTATCTTCCTAACTTTCATCAATCCCGAACTGTCAAGCATTCTTTACTTATTTGTTGAATTCATATACCGCTCTATACCCAGGCAGTTCACAGAATAAAATCAAGATATAAAACCAGAAAATACCTAACAAAAAGAAAAAGAAAACAACCCAATACCCTTCCCCCAGGAAAACACACATTTTAAAAGGGCATAGGGTGTAACAAAGGCCTGGTTAAAAAGGAACGTTTTTGCCTGGCACCCAAAGGTGTACAATGAAGGCACCAGGCGAACTTCCCTGGGGAGAGCATTCCGCAGAAGGGGAGCTGCCACAGAAAAGGCCCCGTTCTCGTGTTGCCACCCTCCGGACCTCTTGAGGAGGAGGCACACGAAGGAGGGCCTCGGAAGATGATCTCAGGGTCCGGGTAGGTTCATATGGAAAGAGGCGGTCCTTGAGGTATTGCGGTCCTGAGCCGTTTAAGGCTCTACAGGTCAGAACCAGCACTTTGAATTGGGCCCGGAAACTATTTGGTAGCCAGTGCAGTCGGACCGGGATCGGTGTAATATGCTCAAACCGTCTTGCCAGCCGGTGAGCAACCTGGCCTCTGAATTCTGCACCGGCTGAAGTTTCCAAACCATCTTCAGAGGCAGCCCTACATATAAGCTTTGCAAGACCTGAGTTGCTAGGACAAAGCAGCTGCCTTTGCAAGACCTGAGCTGCTGCATCGTCGCTGCCACGGAGCTAGCGAACCACCAGGGAAGGAGAGTCCTGGCAAATCAAAGCTCAGCGGCCACTCAGCGAGTTGTTGCACCGAAGTTTCTCTTTCACCTTTTCAAACATGAGGCAGATAAACATTGCCAAATCGGGGCCGTCAGACCCCTCCAACTGGAGGTCTTGCAAAGATTGCGAAGGCCGGCTTTTCCTGCTTCTGCCCTTTTTGCATTTAAGGAGGCTGCTTCGCTGCCAATTTCCTGGCATAGCTCGGCTCCAGCTTCCCTTAATCTGCAGAAAGGCCCCAAAAGCTCAAAGCAATGACAGAAGAAAGAGAAGTTAGCTGCAACGAGAGCTAAATGTGTCCCCCAAACCAGAATTTCCAACCTCCACTTTTCCTTAGGAGAAATTTCAGTGTTTGCTTGTCCTTGATTTTTTTTTAAATTGCTTTATTACATGCCTTTCCCTATAAGGTCCCGGGGTCAGCTGCAACAATTTAAAATACAGTGGTACCTTGGTTCTCAAATGCCTTGGTACTAAAATGCCGAAAACCCAGAAGTTAGTGTTCTGGTTTTTGAACAATTTTCGGAAGCCAAATGTCTGATACGGCTGTCAGCCATTGTCTGCACCAGGCACCCCCAAACTTCGGCCCTCCAGATGTTTTGGACTACAATTCCCATCTTCCCTGACCACTGGTCCTGTTAGCTAGGAATCATGGGAGTTGTAGGCCAAAACATCTGGAGGGCCGCAGTTTGGGGATGCCTGGTCTGCGCCAATCAGAAGCCACACCTTCAGAAGGTCGGTGAATCGAATCCCCGCGACGGGGTGAGCTCCCGTTGCTCTGTCCCAGCTCCTGCCAACCTAGCAGTTCAAAAGCACACTAGTGCAAGTAGATAAATAGGTACCGCTACAGCGGGAAGGTAAACGGCGTTTCCGTGCGCTCTGGTTTCCATCACAGTGTCCCATTGCGCCAGAAGTGGTTTAGTCATGCTGGCCACATGACCCGGAAAGCTGTCTGTGGACAAACACCAGCTCCCTTGGCCTGAAACCGAGATGAGCGCTGCAACCCCAGAGCCGTCCGCGACTGGACCTAACGGTCAGGGGTCCCTTTACCTTTACCTTTAAGCTACTGAAGGTAATAGGCCCTTTCTATGTCCAGCTGTCCTTTGTCAACAACAGATTGTTGCTGTTTTTTGTGTCGAATATATGCTATATGGTAATTGACGGACCTCATACCGTAGGTATCTCAAGCCATTTGCCCATGTCCCCATGCAACCAGTCCATGCAGAATGTAGGCACCCTATATATAAGGTAAAGGTAAAGGGACCCCTGACCATTAGGTCCAGTCGTGACCGACTCTGGGGTTCCCCGCTCATCTCGCATTATTGGCCGAGGGAGCCGGCGTATAGCTTCCAGGTCATGTGGCCAGCATGACAAAGCCGCTTCTGGCAAACCAGAGCAGCACATGGAAACGCCGTTTACCTTCCCGCTGTAGCGGTTACTATTTATCTACTTGCATTTTGATGTCCTTTCAAACTGCTAGGTTGGCAGGAGCTGGGACCGAGCAACGGGATCTCACCCCGTCACAGGGATTCGAACCGCCGACCTTCTGATCAGCAAGCCCTAGGCTCAGTGGTTTAACCACAGCGCCACCTGGGTCCCTATATATAGAAAGGAGCAAAACCGTGATATTTTAAGGAGCAGGCTAGCAGGCGGGGCCCATGACTTACATCCTAGGAGCCTACGGTACACAACACAAAACACTGTTGCCGTATGTAGGTTTTATTTTATTTGTTTTTTTATCTTATATTTTGGAAATGTACATCCATTTTGTTTTTCCCTTTAAATTTTTTTGGGGCCCCCAAGAGAGTGGGGCCCTAAGCTATAGCTTGTTTAGCTTACACGTATATCTGGCACTGGTTCAAAGGACGCAGCGCAGAAACAGCAGCTTTGTCCAACTCAACTCTCGAAACTGAAAGCCTAGAGTCTCCTTTTTCCAGCTGCGAATGGCTTTGGCAAGCGGTAAAATGAGACCAGGCTTCTGAGACTGTTTCTGAGGGCTCTGATGTGAGCTTCATCCGTAGATGATGCATCTGTTTTTTTTCCCCCGCCAGGGCTTTCCGGGAACCGGGGAGGGGTGTCCCCATAAAAGGAAGTAACCTTTCCTGTGTGCAGCCTCGGAGGAATGTGGTCAAACCAAATGCAAAACTCAGAAGGTTTGCAAAAGAGGAACGTAACTCCAATGGTTAAATGCTGGAGGACAGGCAGATATGACAAATAAATATAAATAGTTACGGGAGACATCGCAGCCTCAATATCCAGCTTTTGCCTCCTTCACTTTCTCATAAACTCTCTCACAGAATTGTAGAGTTCGAAGGGACCTCAAGGGCAATTTTGTCCAGTCCTCGGCAATGCAGAAAGTGCCCCCGATTCTTAGGAATTCGAAGAAGAAGAAAGTTCACACAATTTTTAAACCAGCGGTTAAAATCTGTTTCGGTCGACCCAGTCTGCCATTTTGGTTCCAAATGGCGTCCACTTGGATCGAAACGAAGGAAACGGTTCCCTGATCTCGGGAACCGATGTCCTTTATGCCATCTCTTTTTTGTATATATATATTTTATTAAATTTTCTGTTTTACAATTTAAAATACGCATTTTTACATCCTCAAGATACCATTGACTTCTATTCTTCTCTTTCCATGGTTCATTTCACAAATTGTATATCCCTGCATATTTTACAAGAACTATACCATTCATTATTCCATTATTGCATCAATCAAAACTTGTTTACACTGTTGAATTTCTCTTCATGCTGCCAGCATTTTCAGTTGTATACATTTATTTCTCATATAGAATCATAGAGTTGGGAGAGACCACAAGGGCCATCCAGTCCAACCCCCTGCCAAGCAGGAAACACAATCAAAGCATTCTTGACATATGGCTGTCAAGCCTCTGCTTAAAGACCTCCAAAGGAGGAGACTCCACCACACTCCTTGGCAGCAAGTTCCACTGCCGAACAACTCTTGCTGTCAGGAAGTTCTTCCTAATGTTTAGGTGGAATCTTCTTTCTTGTAGTTTGAGTCCATTGCTCCGTGTCTGCTTCTCTGGAACAGCAGAAAACAACCTTTCTCCCTCCTCTATATGACATCCTTTTATATATTTGAACATGGCTATCATATCGCCCCTTAACCTTCTCTTCTCCAGGCTAAACATACCCAGCTCCCTAAGCCGTTCCTCATAAGGCATCGTTTCCAGGCCTTTGACCATTTTGGTTGCCCTCTTCTGGACACGTTCCAGCTTGTCAGTATCCTTCTTGAACTGTGGTGCCCAGAACTGGACACAGTACTCCAGGTGAGGTCTGACCAGAGCAGAATACAGTGGTACTATTACTTCCCTTGATCTAGATGCTATACTCCTATTGATGCAGCCCAGAATTGCATTGACTTTTTAAGCTGCTGCATCACACTATTGACTCATGTCAAGTTTGTGGTCTACAAAGACTCCTAGATCCTTTTCACATGTACTGCTCTCAAGCCAGGTGTCTCCCATCCTGTATTTGTACCTTTCATTTTTTTTGCCCAAGTGTAGTACTTTATATTTCTCCTTGTTAAAATTCATCTTGTTTGCTTTGGCCCAGTTGTCTAATCTGTTAAGGTCATTCTGAAGTGTGATCCTGTCCTCTGGGGTATTAGCCACCCCTCCCAATTTGGTGTCATCTGCAAACTTGCTCAGGGTGCCCTCAAGCCCATCATATTGAATAAACATTTTCCAATCTTCTCTAAACGTATGTTCTTCTTGTTCTCTTATTCTATATTTAAGTCCATGCGTGTATTCCATCAGCTTAAGTTGCTATTCTTTTTTAATTGGGACCTCACTTGTTTTCCATTTTTGGGCTAACAAAACCTGGGCCGCAGTAGTGCCATATATCAATAACCTTTTTTGACACCTGGGAATGTCAGTCTGAATTATCCCCAGTAGAAAGGACTCTTGTTTTTTGGCGAAAGTACTTTTAAACATTCTTTTCAATTCATTATGGATCATTTCCCAATATTCTTTTACCCTTTTGCAAGTCCACCACATATGAAAGAACGTTCACTCCGCCTCTTGGCATCTCCAGCACTTATCCGATTCAGCCTTGTACATCTTAGCAAGCCTAGGTAAAGGTAAAGGTACCCTTGACCGTTAAGTCCAGTTGCGGACGACTCTGGGGTTGCGGCGCTCACCTCGCTTTACTGGCCGAGGGAGCCGGTATACAGCTTCCGGGTCATGTGGCCAGCATGACTAAGCTGCTTCCACCCACCATGTTGGGCCTTAGCCCCTCCCCTCCAGCCTCCTGGCCCCACCCCTGCACCCACCACGTTGTGACTTAGCCCCGCCCCTCCTGCTGCAAGCTCCCACCACGGTCCTGGCCCTCAACCCACCAAGTTGCACCTTAGCTCCACCCCTTATTCACCAGCTCCCACCTTGGCCCCGCCCCTCAACCCACCAAGTTCTGCCTTGGCCCCGCCCCTCCAGCCTCCTGGCCACACCCCTCCACCCACCAGGTTCCACCTTAGCTCCACCCCTTATCCACCAGGTTCTGCCTCTTGGCTCCGCCTCTTGGCCCGCCACCTCCCACCTTGGCCCCATCTGGCTCTGCTTGGCCCCGCCCCTCCAGCCTCCTGGCCCCGCCCCTGCACCCACCAGGTTCTGTCTTAGCCCCGCCCCTCCTGCTGCCAGCTCCCACCACGGTCCTGGCCCTCAACCCACCAAGTTCCACCTTAGCTCCACCCCTTATTCACCAGCTCCCGCCTTGGCCCCGCCCCGCAACCCACCAAGTTCTGCCCTGGCCCCGCCCCTCCAGCTTCCTAGCCCCGCCCCACCACCCACCAGGTTCCGCCTCAGCTCCACCCCTTTATATGGCTGGTTCCGCCTCTTGGACCACCAGCTCTCACCCTTGGGGGTGGTCCTTTGGGTTCTGTTATGATGCCCGCCTGTCCTGGCCTGACTCTGACTCACCCCTGGCAAGCTCCCTTTCCCAGGCTCAGAGCCCCGAAACCGAAACCCCACAATTCTTGGAGGGCATCTGAATGCTGCCGGTCCTGGCTTGGCGCCTTGGCGGGTTGAGCAAGGCCAGGTTTCCCCGGAGCAAACTTTCCTTTCTGCTACTATTTCCTCTCCTGCCTCCTGCCCCCCCCTGCCCCACAAAGAGGGAAGTTGAGCTTCCCCTTTTCCCCTCCCCACAAGCAAAGTCAAGAGTCCCAAGGTAGAAGGCAGACGTCCCGAGATCTCTGCGAGAAGCACCCGCTCTGCAGGTAGGGATGGGGGGGGGTGGGTGGGGTGGGGTGGGTGAGGGGGTGCTAATCGCAGTATTGAGGGCCTCTCTGCCCTCAAGGGGGTGGGTATCAGTGCTGAAACTGTCGACATGTGAGCTATTGAGTCGGACCATTTGGCTCAGCGTTGTCGGCACAGGCCGGCAGCAGCTGCTCTCCCGGGTTCCCTGGCTTGGCGGAGGTGGATGGGCAACCCCAGCCCTACCTATAAATGTCAGGATTCGCACCCAGGACTTCCCACGTGCAAAGGATGAGCTATGATCCTTCCCGTGAAGGCATCTCAAGGCCCTAGTCCTCACGAATAACCATGGAATCATAGAATTGTATAGCTGGTTGGGACTCCAGTTTGCTGCAGTGCAGGAATCTCAGCTTAAAAGGATTCTTGGCAGACGGCCATCCAGCCTCTGCTTAGAAACCTCCAAGGAAGGAGAGTCCACCACCTCCCGAGGGAGACCGTCCCACCACCACTGAATGACTCTTCACGTCAGAAGGTTCTTCCTGGTGTTGAGCCGGAATCGCCTCTCTTGTAACTTGAAGCTGTGGGTTCGAGTCCTGCCCTCCAGAGCAGGAGAAAACAAGCTTGCTCCCGCTTCCGTGTGAAAAGCCCTTGAGATGTTTGAAAAGGGCTCTCATATCTCCTCTTTCCCGGGCGAAACATACCCAGCTCCTTCAACCGTTCTTCATCAGGCTTGGTTTCCAGACCCTTGGCCGCCCTCCTCTGCACACTTTTCTGCTTGTCCGTATCCTTCTTAAAATGGGGCACCCAGAACTCGGCACAGTATTCCAGGTGTCGTCTGACCAAGGCAGAACAGAGAGCGCGACTTTTACTTCCATTGTAAAAAAAAAATTATTTTACAAGGCTGTTAATTGCACTTCACCAGATGTTAACCTATTACAGGATTTGTAAGAATGGATTCCAAATATCGTTGAATTTGTCCATGGCAAGTCTGGCGTTAATATGTTGTTCCTATATTGCGAGTTTGTATAATGCTTCGATTATTTTTATTTCCCCAATTCAACAGTACAGTATCAGCCTTTTTGCCGTGGTTAAGGCAGGCACCCCCAAACTTCGGCCCTCCAGCTGTTTCGGACTACCATTCCCATCATCCCTGACAACTGGCCCTGTTAGCTAGGGATCATGGGAGTTGTAGTCCCAAAGCATCTGGAGGGCCGAAGGTTGCCTATGCCTGGGTTAAGGACATGGAGAGTCCATTTGTATTGTCCTTTTTGTAAGGTTCCACATGCTAGGCACATAATTCAAGTGGATATTTTGCTTTGTAAATGTAAGGTTGTTCTGTATGGTTCTGTGGGTGGTTTCGGTTACCTTCTGCCAAAAAATCTTTCAACATAGGACAATGAAAAAACATTTTTAAAAAGGCTTCTGGGAGTCTGACATTATTGCAGTTCCCCTGGTCCTGTGCAAGTATTACTCTTAGGGTCGTGGGTTCGAGTCCCACGTTGGGCAAAAAGGGGGTTGGACGACTAGTGGTCGCTTCCAATGCCACAATTCCATGATTCAGCTAAGATGTGTGAAGCAGGAACTGACCCAAATTGGCTCCACGCTTGGGCCTGATCAGGGAATGGTGGGAATAATAATAATAATAATAATAATAATAATAATAATAATAATAATAATTTATTTGTACCCCGCCCATCTGACTGGGTTTCGCCAGTCACTCTGGGCAGCTTCCAACAAAGATTTAAAATACATTAAAATGATACACATTAAAAACTTCCCTGAACTGCCTTCAGGTGTCTTCTAAATGTCAGGTAGTTATTTATGTCTTTGACATCTGATGGGAGGGTGTTCCAAAGGGCGGGTGCCACTACCGAGAAGTCCCTCTGCCTGGTTCCCTGTAGCTTTCCTTCTCGCAGTGAGGGAACCACCAGAAGGCCCTCGGTGCTGGATCTCAGTGTCCGGCCTGAATGATGGGGGTGGAGACGCTCCTTCAGGTCTACTGGACTGAGGCCGTTTAGGGCTTTCAAGGTCAGCACCAACACTTTGAATTGTGCTCAAAAACGTCCTGGGAGCCAATGTAGGTCTTTCAGGACCGGTGTTATGTGGTCTCCCAGTCACCGCTCCCAGTCACCAGTCTAGCTGCCGCATTCTGGATTAGTTGTAGTTTCCGGGTCACCTTCAAAGGTAGCCCCACGGAGAGCGCATTGCAGTAGTCCAAGCGGGAGATAACCAGAGCATGCACCACTCTGGCGAGGCAGTCTGTAGCAGGGAGGGTCTCAGCCTGCGTACCCGATGGGAAGGGGTCTTCACTGCCAATGGGCCCCCCTGCCTACCTTTCCTTCCCCACATTCACCGCGGCCACCTCCCGCTTTCCAACTTGTGTCTCCGCAGGATGTGGAGACTCCTGGCGACCGCAGTCTTCTGCCTCCTTGGCCGGCCCGTATACCCCAAGTGCCCTCTGTACAACCAAACCCACCCCCCGGAGGCTCTGGCCCGTTTCTTCCGGGACTCTGCGGAAAAGCTGGCACTCGCTGGCTGTGGGGTCCCTAAAATCCCGGACGATACCACCTTGGGGCCCCAGGTGGAAGAGCTGGACTTGTCCCGGAACGACCTCCGAAGCTTGCCGGACAGTTTCCTGAGCCGTGCCGCCAAGGTGAGGAAGCTCCACCTGTCGGACATCGGCCTGCGGGAGCTGCCTCCCCAGTTCTTTGCCAATGCCTCCGGGCTGAAGGAGCTGTGGCTGGAGAACAACACCCTCCGCTCGGTGCCAGCCGGGGCGTTCCACGGCTGCCTGGAGAAACTTGCCGTGGATTGCCAGTGCCCCGTGGCCGGGAGCGTCCTGCCTTATTGCCAAAACTGCTCCGCCGACACCGAGTGCCTGTGCTTCACCTTGGAAGGCCGGGCCCAAAATGTGACCGACTTCCACGCCCAGCAATGCCAAGGCATGCCCGGTTCGCTCTATGCTGCCATCGTGGTGCCCATTGTGGTTGTGGTCCTCCTGGCTGGACTGGTGTGTTTCCTGATCCGGAGGAAGGTGACGGCTGCCATCAGCCACGACAAGAGGGGCTCCACTGCCTCGGAGGGGGTCCACGGGCAGCCGCGGTACATCAGCCACGCCGGTCCGCAGGGCGACGCAAGCCACAGCTGCCACGCCAACTACGAAAACATCGACCACGGAGCCGGAGCCAGGCAAGGCAAACGGCGGGCCAGCAAGCCGTCAACAAGCAGGTAAGCTTTTTCTTTTAAAAATGATTTCATTTTGGCCTTAGAATCATAGAATTATAGAATCATAGAGTTGGAAGGGACCACAAGGGCCATCCAGTCCAACCCCCTGCCAAGCAGGAAACACCATCAAAGCATTCCTGACATATGGCTGTCAAGCCACTCCTTGGCAGCAAATTCCACTGTCGAACAGCTCTTACTGTCAGGAAGTTCTTCCTAATGTTTAGGTGGAATCTTCTTTCTTGTAGTTTGAATCCATCGCTCCATGTCCGCTTCTCTGGAGCAGCAGAAAACAACCTTTCTCCCTCCTCTATATGACATCCTTTAATATATTTGAACATGGCTATCATATCACCTTCCTGGTTCCTTCCTGGTTCCTGAAAACTTTAAGGAAGAATGGGGATTTTTTTATTTATTTATTTAGGCAGGATTACTTTGGCAGGATTGTAATAACACTTGTGATGTAACGGGTATTATGGAGGTTTTTTGTTTTTTTAAAAAAGATAATAATAATAATAATAATAATAATAATAATAATAATAATAATAATAATATTTATACCCCGCCCATCTGGCTGGGTAGAAAGCCTTCAGCTTTTGTTGGGACTACAACTCCCGTCCTCCCTAGCTAGCAGGACCAGCGGTCAGGGATGATGGGAATTGTAGTCAGAAAACAGCTGGGGGGGGCAAGTTTTGCGAGAACCTGATTTAGAAAGTGGAAGAGAGGTGTCAGCAAACCCTCCCTCCGAAGCAGGATGTCCAGACTTCCTCCAGAAGACTTCCCTCCAACCCAGAGGTCAACCCAAGAGAAGAATCCGAATGCAAACTCTCCTAAAACGCTGACTATCAGCAATTTGGGCTGCGGCGGCTGTGGAGGTGCTGGCTTTTGCAGAAGAAGCTGAGGGAGAAACGAGATTTCGCCTGCGGTTTTTAAATGAGCGACAGGGATCTCGTTTGTGCTCCTCGCTTCTTTGCGGAAAAGCAGAAGGCAGCTGTCTTCCGAAAGCAAAAAGCAAAAAGAGCAGCTGTTCTTATTTGTGCATCGCATCGCGGAGCTGCGGAACTCACTGCCACAGGAAGAAGGGTCACCCAGCAACTCGGAGAGCTTTTAAAAAGGATCAGACCAGTATACCTGAAGGAGCGTCTCCCCCCCCCCCCATCGTTCTGCCCGGACACTGAGGTCCAGCGCCGAGGGCCTTCTGGCGGTTCCCTCGCTGCGAGAAGCCAAGTTGCAGGGAACCAGGCAGAGGGCCTTCTCGGTAGTGGCACCCGCCCTGTGGAATTATTATTATTATTATTATTATTATTATTATTATTATTATTATTATGCACGAAGGATCAAGGCTATCCACAGTGACTAGCCGCAGTGGCTATGCCCTGCCTCCCCTGTTCCTCCGTTGCTGGTGGCATGTGGGTCTTAAAAGAGGGCAATCTCCTGGCAGACCTAGACTGAGCCTTGTAGTATATAATGGTAACTGACAATTTACATAGAAATATGATTAAAAAATAAATAGAAGAAATAGGTAACTGTGCGGTAAAAGTGTATTTAACAGATAACGTACAATGAGAATGTTTGGAAGTCTTTTTAAAACCTCAATCACCTTTTCTTCTTTTTAATATATATATATTAATTTTTTCTCCTTCTCCTTTTCTTTTCTTTTTCATAAATTGTATTCTCATGTGTACTGTGAGGTATACAAGGTATTTTTGCTTCAGTTGCCATCATTTTCTTTTTTGTTACAAAAGAAAAACGGAGAGCGTTGTATAAATGTTGTATAAACGTATGTTTTTTAAAATAATAAAGATCAACATGCCGGGGGGGGGGGAGAGCCATCTTTTTGGCCACTGTGAGGACAGGATGCTGAGCTGTGATGTGCCCCCTTTGGTCTGATCCAGCCGCTTGCGGGGCTCTCCTTAGTTTCATTATGGTTCCTATGTGGAGCCTCCATGGACAGACGCAGTCTACCTTAGAGTGGCAGAGAACAAGAGTGGGAGAAGGCGGTGGCTCCGACATCCTTGTGGGGCTTCTCATTTAGGGCATCTGTGAGGATAAGGATGCTGGATCTAGCAGGTCTCTTTTTAGATTCCCCTCTTTCAGAATTTGCACCCGAATTTTGCGATGCAGCTCCCCAACTGGTCAGCACGGCCCCCCCCAAAAAATAGCATATATTGGGATGAGAGTGGGCAAAATGCATATATCCCTGAGAATATCATGCAGCCCATTAGAGGAAATTGTGAAAATGTGTACAGTAGCCCAACCTGCCAGCAGAACTGTTCGTGTGCAACAAAACGCTGGTGAATTTTCACGAAGATCTTTCGTTTCTTATTTTTTGAAAATTGCGGTAGAAGCGTATGGGGATTGGGGAAATGAGAGAAATGAATAGAAAGTGAAACTGCATATAGAGGAATATATTGAGAGGGAATGCCACAGAGATGTTGGAACAGCTGTCAGTTTTGCACTGGGCTAGGAGATCATCCCAGGCCGTGCGTTGCATAATCTGGCGGTGTCAGAAGTGGCCCAGGGGAAAGAAACTCAGTCTGGAAAAAGCAGTGGATCCGACCTCTCCCTCCTTCCCTCCCTCCGGACCTGCCCCCAACACAGCAAGCCGAGGGGCATCCATTGTGGGGACAGAGAGTAATTTTTCTCTTCCATGGTTAGCAATACCAATTGTCGCTGAGTCACAGAGACTATTGGATGTTGAGACAGGATCTTGTGAGCCGAGCGTTCGTGCGCATCCGTTCCAAAGGTGGCGGCAGAGTCACACGCCCAGCCCAAGACAGCTCCCGCTCTTAGCTAATTTCCGATGGGGCAATTTGCTCGCTCTGAGCTGACAGGAAAAGATGTGGGGTTCCCCCCCTTTTTTTGATGTGTGTGCAAATCCGCAGGGTGCAACGCAACCGCTTGTTCCAAGGAAACTGGGAGGGACTGCAGCTCAGGGGAGGAGTACTTGCTTGGCATGCAGAAGGCATCTGGTTCAAGCAGGTTGCCTCAAATTTCAGCAGTGACACCAAAACCATGAACGTTTCAGTTGCAGCCGCCGCCGTGTTGCACCTGAGACTCAGCCTCACCATTGGGGAAAGACTTTCTGCCTAATAATAATAATAATAATAATAATAATAATAATAATTTATTTTTTTATACCCCAACCATCTGGCTGGGTCTCCCCAGCCACTTTGGGCGGCTTCCAACAGAACATTAAAATACAATAATCTATTAAACATTAAAAGCTGCCTTCAGATGTCTCCTAAAAGTCTGGTAGTTGTTTTTCTCTTTGACATCTGATGGAAGGGCGTTCCACAGGGAGGGCGCCACCACCGAGAAGGCCCTCTGCCTGGTTCCTTGTAATCTCACTTCTCGCAGGGAGGGAACCACCAGAAGGCCCTCGGTGCTGGATCTCAGTGTCCGGGCAGAACGATGGGGGTGGAGACGCTCCTTAAACCCTGGGCAACCTCTGCCAGTCTGTGTAGACAGCATTGGCATCTTGCTTTGGCCTTAAATTATAAGGACCAGAATCTTGCTTTATCTGGAGGTCCGGGGCTGCTCAGATGACAAGACCCCCCCTCTCAGCTTCAAAGATGGGGTCCAAAGGAAAGCAGAACAAGACATTGGGCACCAACTGGGCTGCAGAAGTTGCCGGAAGGAAGCAGACAAGGCGCCATCCAACTGCCTTAGGGACTCTGCTCTGGATTTGTGTAGGGCCACAGATATGCCCCACCACCACCACCACATTTTTGGAGAAACGCCGTCCCCGAAATTGCTGTCAACTCCTTTGGAGAACTTCAGTTTCCCAGGACCCCCTTGTCTTTCCCAAGGCTCCTTCGCTGCTCGGGAGCCAAGGGGAAGTTTGGGAGCCAGGGGAAGTTTGAACTCTCTTTGCAGCGAACGACCCTGCAATTCATTTAGCAACAAACAAACACTTAAAGTAGAAGAAAGGAAGAAGGCGGCTCAGGAAGGGAGACAGTGCAGATAAAAGAGAGGGATCTGAGCCTGTTTTCGCTTGCAGAGGAAGCCCCTAACTCCCCGAGGGTTTGAGGCCCATCGGCTGCCCTCCCCTGGTTTAGCCAGCCAGTCGAAGCTGTTTCCCGGGATTGTGGCCGCTGTCGCCTGCTGACAGCTTCCAGGCAGTGGCGTAGCTAGCCGCCTGGCTGCCCGGGGCGGCAAACCCAAAGGCACCCCGCTGGGGGGGTGTCCGTCACGTGCATGCGTCGCGTGTCATGACACATGTGCTATGATGCACAACGCACAAGTCATGACGCACGACGCATGCGCACACAGGAGGCATACGACGCGGCAAACCCTGCGAGCAAGCTGCGGAGTGAGGCAGTCTCACTTGCATCGGGGCTTCTCCTCGATGGTGGCGGCCGTCGGAGGTGGTCAGCCCCGCCCAGCCTCCTGCCCCTCCATTACTACGCCACTGCTTCCAGGAACTGCAGCTGAGAGCTAAGTGCAGGGTGGTGACCGTAGATGGACGAACTACCCCAGAAGGAGCGGGACATGCCCCCCCATCAGAGGTACTGCCCCGCCCCTAACACTCCACACACCCCTTGCTAATCATAGAATCATAGAATTGCATTGGCTTTTTTAGCTGCTGCATCACACTGTTGACTCATGTCAAGTTAGTGGTCTACCAGGACTCCTAGATCCTTTTCACATGTACTGCTCTCAAGCCAGGTGTCTCCCATCCTGTATTTGTGCCTTTCATTTTTTCATCCCCCCCCCCCCATTTTTCCATTTTCATTTGTGCCTTTCATAATATCGCAATGTAATCTGTTATGCAACCCAAGGTGGTAGTTATAACCTTTAAGAAACAAAAAACAAACCACTCCTTCAATTTCTTCCTTTTCTTGTCCACAGATTGAGCCCCGAAGCCCCTGATCCGGACGTCCCCCATGACGACCAGCCTGTCTATGCCAACACTCAGGATCTGTATTACAACTACAGTGGGGGACCCACCCTGGGAAACGCAGAGGATGACATTTATATTGTTCCAGATCAGTGACCCACATAAACCCCACACCGGCTAGCTCCCCACCCCAAGGCATATGATGGTTTTATGGCAACTGGTGTATTCACTGCTTCTCTGGTAGAACACCCCCCCTCAGTCCCTTCCTTCCTTCCTTCCTTCCTTCCTTCCTTCCTTCCTTCCTTCCTTCCTTCCTTCCTTCCTTCCTTCCTTCCTTCCTTCCTTCCTTTTCTTTTTCTTTCTTTCCTTCCTTCCTTCTTCCTTCCTTCCTTCCTTCCCTCCCTCCCTCCCTCCTTTTCTTTCTTTCTTTCTTTCTTTCTTTCTTTCTTTCTTTCTTTCTTTCTTTCTTTCTTTCTTTCTTTCTTTCCTCCCTCCCTCCCTCCCTCCTTCCCTCCCTCCCTCCTTCCTTCCCTCCCTCCTTTTCTTTCCTTCCTTCCTTCCTTCCTTCCTTCCTTCCTTCCTTCCTTCCCTCCCTCCCTCTCTCCCTCCCTCCTTCCTTCCTTCCTTCCTCCCTTCCTTCCCTCCTTCCCTCCCTCCCTCCTTTTCTTTCCTTCCTTCCTTCCCTCCCTCCTTCCTTCCTTCCTTCCTTCCTTCCTTCCCTCCCTCCCTCCCTCCCTCCCTCCCTCCTTTTCTTTCTTTCCTTCCTTCCTTCCTTCCTTCCTTCCTTCCTTCCTTCCTTCCTTCCTTCCTTCCTTCCTTCCTTCCTTCCTTCTCTTCTCTTCTCTCTTCTCTTCTCTTCTCTTCTCTTCTCTTCTCTTCTCTTCTCTTCTCTTCTCTTCTACCTTTAAACAGAACCTTGGAATGGCAGAATTTTAAGGGGACCCCAAGAGTCCCCTAGCCCAACCCCCTGCAATGCAGGACTCCCTGACGGCTGGCCATGCAACCTCTTTTTTCCGAAAACCTCCAAGGCAGGAGCCCACGACCACCAGCAAGTGCTTTCTAATGCTTAAATCGGGATTTCTTCTCGAATCTGTTGGTTTGTGTCCTACGTTTGCAGTTCCCCTCTTTGGCCCGCGGGGGCAGCCTCTCCACGCTATAATGGGACCATCTCAACCTCTGAAGTGTAGATCTCTGTAAGTTAAGTGTCACGGAATCCTTGGAGTGGGACCCCCAAGGGCCATCTAGCCCAACCCCATGCGATGCACAAAGCGCAACTCTGCACCTGCGCATTTCATGATGCCTTTGTGCTAGTGTATGGGCATCGATGCTCACGAGCTCTGCAAAAGAAGCACGCACGCACGCATGCACGCACACACACCACTGTTCCCCAATGATGTGTTTTTCTTACTAGGGACCTAAAAGACTTATGGGACCTGTCTCTCATGCAAATGGATGTAAATTTAGGCCAATTTTGGGGTGGGGGGGTGGGGCAGGAATGCTTGCTGTCCAGGCGAACGCAGAGGAGTGCGGACAGAGCTGGATGTCGGAAGGCTCAGGACCGGACATGAAGGATAGGAACCGGCACAGAGTTAACTGGTGGAACTCCTTTCCACAGGAGGGCCACCAATTTAGGACCGGCCAATTGATGGACGATCGCTCTTCTCTGCCTCTGTGAATGGAGGCAGCGACGCTTCTGGACCCCAGTAGCTGGGAAAGCAGGAGGGAGAGGCGCTCAGAATTACTGTTTGTGTACATATTAAATCTCAGCCGAGTTCTGCCCAGTGTCTTCCTGTGACTCATCTCTCTCTCTCTTTCTCTCTCTTTGGGGATGCAAAACACACACAGAAAGTCCCCGGTTCAATTCTCGGCAGCATCCCCAGGTAGGACTATGAAGGTGCCCCCCCTCAGTGGAACCTCCATGGATAGGTGCAGCCTACCTTAGAATAGAGCAAGGGAGGGAGGAGGCTGCCGCTCTCATCTCCTGCTTGAGGACTGGACAGATTCACGGAGGAGAGAGATTGCCATCGATGGCCACGTTGCAGTTCCTCCGCTGTCGGAGGAAGTGGGCCTCTGGTTCCGAGTTTTTTTGGAGAGTTTGGGGACATCAGTCAGGCCACTTCCAGGACAAGATCCCAGACCTGATGGGCCCTCTGTGGCCTGATCCAGCTGCAGGGCTCTCCTCCGTTTCTTACGATTCCTAAATAGGGACTCCATGGAGAGTCTATCTTAGCATGGTGGAGAACCAGAGTGAGAGGAGGTTCTCACGGCCTCCTTTGGGGGGGGGCGCTTCCCTTCGAGGGGCATGTGGTTGTGAGAATGGGACACTGGACTACTAGATGGGCCACCCTTTGCCCCAGGGTTTGTTTCTTACGATTGCCCCATGGAGCCTCCTTGGGCAGGGGCAGTCTACCTTAGAATGGTGGAGAACAAGAGCGGGAGGAGGAGGCTGCTGCGCTCTCATCCAGCTGAAGTCTGGACAGATTCACGGAGGGGAGAGAGAGCTATGGGAGGAAGTGGGCTTCTGATTACAAGTTGGGTTCGTGTTTGTTTTTAATCAGGCCCTGCTCATGGGATTCATGTTCGGGGCATCTGACTGGCTTCTGCCATTCCCTCCAACAACATTTCTCCGATGAAAATGCGGACATCAATAATAATAATAATAATAATAATAATAATAATAATAATAATACCCTGCCCATCTGGCTGGGTTGCCCCCATCCTCTCTAGGTGGCTTCCAACATACAGTATATAAAAACGTAACAAAACATTGAAAACCTTCCCTATCCAGGGCTGCCTTCAGATGTCCTCTAAGGGTTGTACAGTTCCTTATCTCCTTGGCTTGGGGGGCGGGTCACCACTTCAGGCCCTCCAAATTTATCCAAGGAAAATAAAGATGTCCTAAGGAAAAGGGGGACATTCCGGGATCACATCAGAAAGCGGGACGGTTTCTGCAAATCCAGAATCGGGACGCTTGGAGGCCCTGCGCCGCGAGGACAGATGGGCTCGCTTTGGCTCTTCTTCGTTTCTTGCAGTTCCTCAGTGGAGCCTCCATGGGCAGAGGCAGTCTATCTTAGCACGGTGGAGAACGAGGGCGGAAGGAGGCCATTTGGTGTCAATGTCCAGCTTTTGCGGCTTCGCATTCCTGCTCTTTTTCAAAACGGAACAGATTCTTAGGCGCTCCGGCGAGTTCCTGGGCCCGTTCCACGCGTTATTCGCATGGCGATTGTAGATCGGTTTGTGTGTGGCAACCTCGGACCCTCGGCTCCCACCCCCCACAGTGGGGCTTCCTTCCAGCCCGGCTGCTTTGCAGCTCGTGCTGCTGAGCCAAAGGTCAGAAAGGGGAGCAGCCGGCGAACCAGGGTGTTGGTTGAGCTTTGAACTGCTTTGAACTCCTGGAGCCGGCGGGCGAGACCTACAGCCCAGTAAATAAAGCGTGATCATCGTGTGATGTGCTACGTCTCCTGATGGTTTGAAGCACCTCATTTCCTGCCCAGGTTTTGTTCAGTTTATACTGGATCAGGATCAGGATCCCCCAGCATGGCTGGGAATCCTTACGATTTTATGGCCAACGAAGAAAGGATGCAGAGAGAGAATGAGAGTATTTCGTACCTTTGAGTCATAACTCGTGTTGCGAAAGAGAGAGAGAGAGAGAGAATCCTGGAACAGCTGACCTCTTGCAAAGGCTTCCTGCCTAGCAGCTCAGCTCTTGCAAAGTGTAACCCAGGCATCCCCAAACTTTGGCCCTCCAGATGTTTTGGACTACAATTCCCATCATCCCTGACCACTGGTCCTGTTAGATAGGGATCATGGGAGTTGTAGGCCAAAACATCTGGAGGGCCGCAGTTTGGGGATGCCTGGTCTTAACCGTTGGACCCTTTTTCTTTTTTCTTTTTATTTAAAAAAAGAAGTTTCTTTGAAATTTCATTTTTCGTTTCCCCATTTCACAAATAACAAAGAAAAGAAATTACACAGTCAATTTAAAACACCGAATCTTAATGTTGACCCCCTCCCTTCCTCCCTCCCTCTCTGCAGTTACTTATGTTATATCTTTTACCACTGCCTATCCAATTCCACATGGGTGGTGCTGTGGGTTAAACCACAGAGCCTAGGGCTTGCCAATCGGAAGGTTGGCGGTTCGAATCCCCGCGACGGGGTAAGCTGAGCTCCCATTGCTCTGTCCCAGCTCCTGCCATTTAGCAGTTCCAAAGCACGTCAAGTGCAAGTAGATAAATAGGTACTGCTCCAGCGGGAAGGTAAACGGCGTTTCCGTGTGCTGCTCTGGTTCGCCAGAAGCGGCTTAGTCATGCTGGTCACATGACCTCGAAGCTGGCCAATAACGCGAGATGAGCGCCGCAACCCTAGAGTCGTCCGCGACTGGACCTAATGGTCAGGGGTCCCTTTTGTTGTTGTTGTTTAGTCATTTAGTCGTGTCCGACTCTTCATGACCCCATGGACCAGAGCACACCAGGCACTCTTGTCTTCCACTGCCTCCCGCAGTTTGGTCAGACTCATGTTCGTAGCTTCGAGAACACTGTCCAACCATCTCGTCCTCTGTCATCCCCTTCTCCTAGTGCCCTCCATCTTTCCCAACATCAGGGTCTTTTCCAGGGAGTCTTCTCTTCTCATGAGGTGGCCAAAGTCTTGGAGCCTCAGCTTCAGGATCTGTCCTTCCAGTGAGCACTCAGGGCTGATTTCCTTCAGAATGGAGAGGTTTGATCTTCTTGCAGTCCATGGGACTCTCAAGAGTCTCCTCCAGCACCATTTCCCTTTTTCTATTCCCTTTAACTTATTCTCACTGCACGTTTTCATGTTAGCCCTGCTAATGATTTAAGTGGTTTACAAGAAGTCTTCAAACAGTCCCACAAATTTCGCCTCATTCTATACTGAAGAATCTTTCTTCATTATTTCTTTTTCTTCAGTTGTTGTTGTTGTTTAGTCGTTTAGTCGTGTCCGACTCTTCGTGACCCCATGGACCATAGCACGCCAGGCACTCCTGTCTTGCACTGCCTCCCGCAGTTTGGTCAAACTCATGTTAACTTTCACCATTTCTGCGTACTCCATCAATTTTAGTTGCCAGTCCTCCTTAGTCGGAGCTTCTTCTTCTTTCCATCTCTGGGAATACAGTGGTACCTTGCTTCTCAAATGCCTTGATACTCAAACAATTTGGAACCCAAACACTGCAAACCCGGAAATAAGTGTTCCAGTTTGTCAACTTTTTTCAGAAGCCGAACTTGCTCTGTTTTGAGTGTTACGCTTCCCATTTGAGTGCCACACTTCCGTTTTGAGTGTTACGCTGAGGTCTGTCTGTTTTTGCTATTTATTTTGCAGCTTTGTTTTTGCGGCTTTTTTGTTTTTGTGACTGTGTGGGACCCAGTTCAGCAACTGACTGACTGTGTGACTGCAGTACATTGTTTATTGCAGGCATCCCCAAACTGCGGCCCTCCAGATGTTTTGGCCTACAACTCCCATGATCCCTAGCTAACAGGACCAGTGGTCAGGGATGATGGGAATTGTAGTCCAAAACATCTGGAGGGCCGAAGTTTGGGGGTGCCTGGTTTATTGCTTTCATTTTATGGATCAATGGTCTCGTTAGATAGTAAAAATCATGTTCAATTGCTGTTTTAGGGGTTGTTCTTAAAAGGCTGGAACGGATTAATCCGTTTTGCATGACTTTCTATGGGAAAGCGCGCCTTGGTTTTGGAACACTTTGGTTTTGGGACGGACTTCCAGAACGGATTAAGTTTTAGAATCAAGGTACCACTGTATATCATTCGACCAGCCACTGGAGCCTGTCTCTGTATCCAGTGAAGTCCCTAACCCACCAAGGGTTTGAGACCCATGCGTTCCCCTTACCTGGTTTAGCTGGGTGCACAAAAATAGGTGTTAGGATCTGACCTGATGTTTATACCACTCGAGGGAAGACAACACGCTGAATTTGTAGAGGCACCCAAACACATTCATAGACATGCAATTCCCGAACCACGCGGCTGTGATGTAAACTGTGCCGTTTGACCCCAGAAACTGGGGTCACTGCCTTCAGGTGTTTCAAATGTGTTTTTGCTCTGGCACCTATTCTGGCTCGACTGGAAATTCGAGGCTGGTAGCAGCATTCCTCCAAAACACAAACCCTATTCCCTTCCTCGTTTGTTGCATTACAGATGCGTATCCGAAGCTGACATGCG
Source organism: Zootoca vivipara (assembly GCF_965207765.1). Lineage (NCBI taxonomy): Eukaryota > Metazoa > Chordata > Lepidosauria > Squamata > Lacertidae > Zootoca > Zootoca vivipara. The sequence continues at coordinate 90,789,594 of NC_142589.1, read as the reverse complement.
TAGCTGGGAATCTGGAAGCGCCCCGATTCGAATCCTCTGAGCTTCGCATCCCCTGTTTGCAAAATCAGGACAATAAGACGGGCCTACTTTACAGGGCTGTTGTTATGCCATGAACTCGGGGCAAGCCAGGCAGGGGAGACACAACAGTTCACAGCCTCAGCACATGAACATGTTATAAGAATATGGAAATAATAAAGAATAATAGGTTATACTAGCCGATTAAGTTCTACTCAGAGACATTACTTTCTATGGGAAAGCGCACCTTGGTTTTGGAACGCTTTGGTTTTGGAATGGACTTCCGGAATGGATTAAGTTTGAGAACCAAGGTACCACTGTATATCATTATATCACTGTATACCACTGTATATCTAGATCGAGGGAAGTAATAGTACCACTGTATTCTGCTCTGGTCAGACCTCACCTGGAGTACTGTGTCCAGTTCTGGGCACCACAGTTCAAGAAGGATACTGACAAGCTGGAACGAATCCAGAAGAGGGCAACCAAAATGGTCAAAGGCCTGGAAACGATGCCTTATGAGGAACGGCTTAGGGAGCTGGGTATATTTAGCCTGGAGAAGAGAAGGTTAAGGGGGTGATATGCTAGCCATGTTCAAATATATAAAAGGATGTCGTATAGAGGAGGGAGAAAGATTGTTTTCTGCTGCTCCAGAGAAGCGGACACGGAGCAAAGGATTCAAACTACAAGAAAGAAGATTCCACCTAAACATTAGGAAGAACTTCCTGACAGTAAGAGCTGTTCGGCAGTGGAATTTGCTGCCAAGGAGTGTGGTGGAGTCTCCTTCTTTGGAGGTCTTTAAGCAGAGGCTTGACAGCCATATGTCAAGAATGCTTTGATGGTGTTTCCTGCTTGGCAGGGGGTTGGACTGGATGGCCCTTGTGGTCTCTTCCAACTTCATGATTCTATGATTCATTCGAGCAGCCACTGGAGCCTCTTCCAAGATTCTCAGTCAGAGAATAGGAAATCTAAACAGATATCTGTTTATTTCTGATTGTCTATTTTATGTAGCGTCCCCTGAAATCCCCAGGGCGTTCCTCCGTTTTGAAGCAAAGCAGATTTAGACCTGGTTAGTGCTTGGGAAAAGACGTACCAAAAAAAACCACCTTACCCCAAGTGCCAAGATGGAAGAAATGTACAAACTGTTATAGGAATTCCAAGGTCTTTTAGATATAAAATAAATTTTCATGAATGTACAAGGCAAACACATACATAAGTAGGTATATAAACCACGTGTCTGAAATGGTACAGGGAAACAATCCTGAAGCCATTTTGACTCTCTGAAATTGACCTCAAATATTTCTCTGCAAGGAGGAAGGAAATGGGAAAAGCTTTCCAACTGTCTTTCAACCATAGGGGCTTACACCTCCCTTTGCAAATACAGCCTGGTAAGTATCTGTTAAGCCAGGGGTGGGCACCTAAGGCCCGTGGGCCGGATGTGGCCCAATCGCCTTCTAAATCCAGCCCGCGGACGGTTCGGGAATCAGCATGTTTTTTACATGAATAGAATGTGTCCTTTTATTTAAAATGCATCTCTGGGTTATTTGTGGGGCATAGGAATTCATTTATAAATTTTTTTTTCAAAATATAGTCCGGCCCACCACATGGTCTGAGAGATGGTGGACCGTCCCACGGCTGAAAAAGGTTGCTGACCCCTGTGTTAAGCTGAGCACACTATCAGTATGCACAACAGATTCAGGAACTAAGTATTGACCATCACCAAGGACTGGCCAGGCTATCCAGAAAAGGCAATTGATAAGGTATGATCAGGTATCCTGGCAGACAAGAGAGAAGCAACACACTCAGATTTCTGCTGGGGACCACCTCTTTCTGTGATGCATGCATGATGTTTTGGGGGTGGTCTTGAGCTACAGGGTAGGCAGTTTCTGGGCTCCTTTCTTCCCTCCCTGCGTGAGATGAGCGGGGGACCCTGTTGCAACAGTTTAATAAAGATCAGGCTTACTAGCTGCTTTGCTTCTCAATATTCTCTGGTTGGCCTCTGTTATTTTCTCCTACCGACAGAGAACCTACTTAAGGACTCTATACGGGCTCCTAGATACTCTATAAGGGAAAGGGAGCAGTATTTTCCTTATAACAAAACGAAGCAGAAATGCTCTCTCCCACCCTCAAATGCACATGGTCAAAACAAGACTCCTCGGAATGGCAACTGAAGAATTGGGTGTGTGCGGCGGGGCTCACACAACAGGTGTCTCTCTCTTACCTGCCCTGCCGGAGGCAACATTCCATCCCTTCCCCAAATATGAGAAGCAGTTAGACACGGCCCCTGTTTATCTTCCCATCACAGGCTCAGTTCCTAGAAATCTAGGCTGCCTGCAGGGTGTTTCTTTCTGCAGAAACACCCTCTAGCGATCTCTGCCCTGCTGAACCTATAATTTCTTGCAGGTGGCGCAGAGGCCATTCTTCGCCGTCCCATTAACGGTTTGGAGAAAAACAAACCGGGGCGATGGGTTTGGAGGGTCCGTTTTTTTTTTTACCCCCCTCTGAAAACTGAAAGGCAGGGCTGTGTGGCTCAATGGTTAGAGCAGCTGCTTTGCAGGCAGGCAGATCACCCCTAGGTGACATCTCTGGGTCAGGCCGGGTCAGAGCCGCTGCTGCCAGTCAGTGCTAGGTAGGCCAATCTCTTCCCATGTTGCGATTTAAATTGGATTCATGAGGACTAGAATTCTGATTTATCGTTTGGCGAAGAAGGGCCAGATAAAGCACCTGCTTTGAGGCCAGTTCTCTGCAACAGATCCAGTTTCAAAATTCGTAGGAGAGGCCCGTTTTCCCACTGCTGGCCTGTTGGCGGTGGAGATCCCGCTTCTGACACTGTCTGCTTTTAGGATGATGCAGGTTGCGGGGTCTTAAGTGCCCACCAGCTCTGACCACTGAGCATGCTGGCCGGGGCTGATGGCAGTTGTGGTCCCCAACATCGAGAGGGCACCAGGTCACTGAGGCTGCAAACTCTATGCCAGGGCTTTCTTAAAGGTACCAGATTGGTCTACGCCATTTGGGGGGGCTCAGAGGCGAATCCTGGTGGTGGGGCTGGGAAGAGCTAGTCCACTTCGCTCCCAAATGGCAACAGGATAACCTGCCATTTGGCCTCCTCGTGGTTAAAAAGAGGCAGTGCTGTGCAGTGGTTAGAGCGCCAGACTAGAATCTGGGAGATCAGGGTTTGGATGTCATGACGCTCACTGGGAGAACTTGGGTGGCAGTCCCTCACTCCCCACTTGACCTTCCTTGCAGGGTCGTTGTGAGGATACATGGGGGGAGGATAAAAGTGGACACCCCCTTGAGCTCCACGAGGAAAGGCAGAATATAAAAGCAATAAATACATACAGGAAATAGCCATTGAGAGCAGGTATTTTCCCACGGCTGAGAAACTCCACCTTTCATCTTCTGTTTTCGGAAAGTGCTCAAGCCTTCCTTGGAAGAGGCCTCTCGAAACGACCGCCTCGCCCCTCTTAGAAATCTCCAGGGTGTTTTCCTTTTTCACAACTCTCCGACCCAAGTCTCGACCCCTGCTTTGTCCCTCCCCTCCCCACGGAGGCAGGAGGCTGTTTGGGTCTCCCTATGGACTAGGAGCTTGCGTGGCCTAACCTGCCGTCGGTCAGCTGATCTAGCCATTCAAAGCACGTGAGCCGGACCATTTTGGGGGAGGTGTTGACCTGCCACCCAGGATTTCAGAAATAATTCTCCTTAGAAGAACTGTTGATCCAGGCGAGGCATTTCCAGGAATTAAAAAAAAACAAAAACCGCAGAGTTTGAAGGGACCCCAAAGTTCATCTAGCCCAACCCCTGCCATGCAGGAATTTCAGCTAAAGAGATTTAATTTTAATCCAGTTCCACATGTCTGCTCTAACATGAGATACAGACCTTGTTGTTTGGGTGTTTGATTTATCAATCACTTGCCACATATGGGCATAAGTGTTGGTTAATCCACCTCATGGTATATTGTTGGCATATTGAGTGACAATAAAGTACTGTATACCTCTGGGGGTGAAGTTTGGCAGCAGTTGTTTGCTTGTTTGTTTGTTCTGGCTCTTAGGAAGTAAACCCGAAAATTGCATTTTAGGAGCATTACTTTGTCTAAAAAGTTCAATAACTTTGGGGTTTGTCTAAAAAAAAAAAAAAGCTCAATAACTTTCAGGTTTTCTATAAGGAAGCTCAACAATTTTGGTGGTTCCCCCCAAACAAATGCTCAACAATGTTGGCTTTTAAAATTATTTTATTTATGATTTTCAGTTTTCTACAGTTCAATAATTTTACTATCATTTTAACATTTCAAAACCCAACTTCCTTCCCCCTTTCTGCGGTTCCTTCAATCTGCTTTTTGTATTTTCTGCGCATTCCAAATTAACTTAATCTACTCATTTATTCATCTACTTTAAATATATACTCTTCTAAAATTGCAGGTTATTACAATAACCCTGCCAATGTTCTTATCTGTTTCCAGTTTGTAAATATTCAATAAACCATTTCCATTCTTTTATTTTTTTAAAAAGGTTTGTTATCTTGATTTCTTATTTTCGCCAGTAAGTTCCGCCACTTCTGTATATCCCGTAAGTTTTTGTATCCATTCCTCTTTCGCTGGGACTTCATTCCATTTCCCAAATGCTCAACGATTTTGGGTCTTCCTAAGGAAAAAAAAAAACTTTTGGGGCATCCTGGTTTTTTACTTTTTGAAATATGGCAGCCCTACAGTTTTCATCGGAGAAATGTTGAGGGGTATGCTTATTACTTCTGCTTTTAGTTAAGAATTTTTATTTATTTACTTGAGGGGCGGGGCCGCTGCCCCCATGCCCCCCCCCCCGGCTATGCTCTTGCTAGTCGCCTTATCATAAACAGTTCCCACGCCTCTCCATCCCTCCCCAAGTTCGCTCTTGCAAAAACACATTTGCTTTCCCTGAAAAGCGCTCTCCTTCCTCCTAACCTCGGGTTTCCTGACCCCTTGAGCTCAGCAGGTGAGAAAATTGTGCCCGGAAGCTGACTGGGGCTCAGGAGGGCAAGGCCTCTCAGATAGGTGGCATTCTGAAGATGCTCCTTGGTCTCTGAGTCAGCAAAACAGCCAGCCGGGATGTTTAGCTGGAAGGGATCAGGGATCATCCCACGCCGAGCCCTGGTGACTGCCAGTGAGATGGCACACTCAAGCTCCTAGTCCATATGGGGGCAGGTGGCCAAAGTTTGCCCTTGGGGGCACCTGGTTGGCTATTCCGAGAACAAGATGCTGGTCTAGAGGAGCTGCTCGTGGGAGCCAGTGTTTGTTTGTTTCGTTGTTGTTGTTTAGTCGTTTAGTCGTGTCCGACTCTTCGTGACCCCATGGACCAGAGCACGCCAGGCACTCCTGTCTTGCACTGCCTCCCGCAGTTTGGTCAAACTCATGTTCGTAGCTTCGAGAACACTGTCCAACCATCTTGTCCTCTGTCGTCCCCTTCTCCTAGTGCCCTCCATCTTTCCCAACATCAGGGTCTTTTCCAGGGAGTCTTCTCTTCTCATGAGGTGGCCAAAGTCTTGGAGCCTCAGCTTCACGATCTGTCCTTCCAGTGAGCACTCTGATTTCCTTAAGAATGGAATAGGTTTGATCTTCTTGCAGTCCATGGGACTCTCAAGAGTCTCCTCCAGCACCATAAGTCAAAAGCATCAATTCTTCGGCAATCAGCCTTCTTTATGGTCCAGCTCTCACTTCCATACATCACTACTGGGAAAACCATAGCTTTAACTATACGGACCTTTGTAGGCAAGGTGATGTCTCTGCTTTTTGTTTGTTTGTTTGCTTGCGAATTGTTTGTTTGTTTGTTTGCAAATTAAATTTGTACACCACTTTTTGTCCAAAGACCACAGTGCAGTTTTGCTACATAAAACACAAAGTAAAAACATTTGAAACATTTAAAAAAATCTTCCCTTGGTTTTCGAGCATCTCAGAAGCCAAACATTTCGGTTTCTGAGCGCCGAAAACCCAGAAGTAATTGCTTCCATCTTTGAACGTGCCTCGAAAATCGAACAGCTTCCACTGTGTGCTTTTCAATTTTCTGCGTTGACTGTGCTTGACCCTTTGTGCCTTGGTTGTCGAATGTTTCGGAAGTCGGACGGTCTTCCGGAACGGATTACGTTCGACAACCGAGGTACCACTGTACAGGTCTGCCTTCAGATCATAGGTGCCAACTCCCTAAGGCCCTGGGTCCTGAGCACCCACAAAATTCCCCATGGAGGGGTGGGGCACCCACAAATTTCTGTGTATGGCACCCACAACCCTCGGCACCCACGGTCGTAGGGCCAAGCTGACACTCCTGCTTAGATGTCTTCTAATTACGTACTTATCTCCTTGGCTCGGGGGTTGCATGACTCCACCCCCTCCAACACTTCTCTGGTGAAAACAGGGACATCCTAAGGAAAAGCAGAACATTCTGGGATCAAATCAGAAACCAGGACGGCTTCTGTAAATCCAGGACTGTCCCTGGAAAAGGGGCGCTTTTAGGTCTGCCACCTCAACGCATTTTGTCTAAGTAGCCAAAGACCTGCTTGAAGTTGAATGTTTTCACCTGGTGCCTAGAGATAGGTAAGGAAGGGGCCAGGTGAGACTTCCTGGGGGATGGCATTCCCCAAGCGGGGCGCCACCACAAAAAAGGCCCCATTCTTGTTGTTACGAGGAGAGCAAGGACCAAAGGCTCAGGCAGGAGCTGGGTGGCTAGGGCTTCTTGAAAAAATTGGTCCGTGGAAAAGGAAAGGGTGCCCGATGAGAAGTGTAGACTCCTGGTTTTGCTGAGTTAGGAGAACTCAGAAGGACAGCAGCGAACCGGTGTAGGAATGAGACCTGAAGCTTCAGAGCGCTCTGACTTAAAATTGTTCTGCTAAATTGGAATAAGTTGTCGGCGCATGAAGCTCTAGACGCAAGCTTTAACCACTGGGAGAGGAAGAGGAATCTTAGAATCGTAGAATCATAGAGTTGGAAGAGACCACAAGGGCCATCCAGTCCAACCCCCTGCCAAGCAGGAAACACCATCAAAGCATTCTTGACATATGCCTGTTAAGCCTCTGCTTAAAGACCTCCAAAGAAGGAGACTCCACCACGCTCCTTGGCAGCAAATTCCACTGCCGAACAGCTCTTACTGTCAGGAAGTTCTTCCTAATGTTTAGGTGGAATCTTCTTTCTTGTAGTTTGAATCCATTGCTCCGTGTCCGCTTCTCTGGAGCAGCAGAAAACAACCTTTCTCCCTCCTCCATATGACATCCTTTCATATATTTGAGCATGGCTATCATATCACCCCTTAACCTTCTCTTCTCCAGGCTAAACATACCCAGCTCCCTAAGCCGTTCCTCATAAGGCATCGTTTCCAGGCCTTTGACCATTTTGGTTGCCCTCCTCTGGACACGTTCCAGCTTGTCAGTATCCTTCTTGAACTGCGGTGCCCAGAACTGGACACAGTACTCCAGGTGAGGTCTGACCAGAGCAGAATACAGTGGTACTATTACTTCCCTAGATCTAGATGCTATACTAAGAGTGCGGGGGGGGGGGAGCGTGCTAGCCCTGCCCCCGCCTGGACTTCGCCCCCTAGAAGCTCTGCCACTGGCTTGAACCTCTATGTTAGGGAACTGTGGTAGCTTGTACCTCAACAGCCAGAGCAGAGACGGAACATTTACCTGAGGGATATTTCAATGTCAAGCAACTTGAAGAGGTTCCTCGAAGACCAAAAACCTCCTCAATTGCAGGAAGCCAGGGAACTGGTTAAGCAACTAAAACTTTCCATTTCACCAGTTGATAAAGCCTGACTTAAAAGATGCCTTTATCACCTGGGGGGGAAAAACAACAACACCTTTCCTCCTTTAAAGAAGTTGAGTTTGAATTACATTGTGGTGCTATATGCAAACCGCAGCCTGGCACACACAAAATGCTAGCCAAACCATGTTTTTGCATGAACAGGCAAACAATTGGGCTGTAGTAGGGGAGATAGGAAATCAGAGATTGGCTTATTCCTACAATTTGAATGATATCATTATTCTATAATAATAATAATAATAATAATAATAATAATAATAATAATAAGATAATAATAATAAGATTTATACCCCCCCATCTGGCTGGGTTTCTCCAGCCATTCTGGGCGGCTTCCAACACAATATTAAAATACAATAATCTATTAAACATTAAAAGCTTCCCTAAACAGGGCTGCCTTCAGATGTCTTCTAAAAGTCTGGTAGTTGTTTTTCTCTTTGACATCTGGTGGGAGGGCGTTCCACAGGGCGGGTGCCACTACCGAGAAGGCCCTCTGCCTGGTTCCCTATAACTTGGCTTCTTGCAGCGAGGGAACCGCCAGAAGGCCCTCAGTGCTGGACCTCAGTGTCCGGGCTGAATGATGGGGGTGGAGACGCTCCTTCAGGTCTACTGGACCGAGACAGTTTAGGGCTTTAAAGGTCAGCAACAACACTTTGAATTGTGCTCGGAAACTTACTGGGAGCCAATGTAGGTCTTTCAAGACCAGTGTTATGTGGTCTCGGCGGCCGCTCCCAGTCCCCAGTCAAGCTGCCGCATTCTGGATTAGTTGTAGCTTCCGTGTCACCTTCAAAGGTTGCCCCGCATAGAGCGCATTGCAGTAATCCAAGCGGGAGATAACCAGAGCATGCACCACTCTGGCGAGACAGTCTGCAGGCAGGTAGGGTCTCAGCCTGCGTACCAGATGGAGCTGATAAACAGCTGCCCTGGACACAGAATTGACCTGCGCCTCCATGGACAGCTATATATTCTCTACTAACTATTAGCCTACATGTTGTGTTTGTATTGTTGTGAGAGGGGAGATAGGGGATAATTCGGTCCTCCTCTGGTCATTGTGCTGCTGAGCCAAACCACGGTCTGGTCAAAAGTGTCATCGAAACCAGACATTTTCTCAACTGATTGGCAGTTTTTATTACATCCATGGCCAAAAATGAAAGCGAGGGGAGGTCTCCCCTCGCATTGTGAAACTTTTCGGCTCACTGTCTATCGACTTTATACAAATAGGAGTCTGGGATAAGATGTTCTGATTTTTGAGAAAGGTGTTTTGCTTTTTTTAAAATCCATTTTGCAAAAGGAACCGCTGCGAAAACAGATGGACATTAGAAGATGGAAAACAAAACTATAAAACGCCGCGGGAGTCCCCATTGCACCGGGGTTAAAATAACAAAGTCCAAGACTATCAGCATTATCTGATAATCAGTTCAATTCCAGATTTGCCAGGCGTGTGTTGCCTTGAGAATGATGGCTCTCCTTTGCTGTGTATGAAATAATGTGTCATTTTCTTCATATTCCTGATACCAAGCACCCAGCGTCGGATTTTGGGCTGTTTTCCGTTGACTGGCAATTCCTACTTGAGTTGCCAAGGTCTTATATAAGACCAAGAACTTGCGATATTTGGTTGCTAATTTGTTTGTATTGCCTAAAAACTGGCTTTTGGGATAGGGTTGGATATTTCACGATTTAATCTGTATTATGTTATATTAAAACAGAGAGAGAGAAAGAACTAAGTATGTCATCTTGAGCTCCTTGGGGAATAGACTTAGAACCATAGAATTAGACTTAGAACCATAGAATTGCAGAGTTGGAAGGGTCCCCCAAGGGTCCTCTAGTCCAACCCCCTGCTACGCAGGGATCTTTCGCCCAACGTGGGGCTCGAACCCACAAACCCGAGATTAAGCTTCGCCCCATAGCTGCTCCAGGAGGAAGCAGACGCCATCCCTCCATCTCCAACACAGGACACTGCTCATTTCATTTCCCTTTTTGTTTCGTCAGCCGACCTCACAGGGTCGTTGTGCGGATTAAATGGGGAAGAACCATGTACAGCCATTCATGCTACTTTGGGGGGGGGAGAAGCGGGGTGTATAAACGCAACAAATAAGAGATAAACTAAAATGATTTTTGTGTGTGTGTGTGTGCAATTGCTAAGTGAGATGGGGATAAAGGCGGCGGGGGGGGGGGGAAGCGAGGAGAAATTGACCGAACCCTGGTTCCTTGTAACAGCCTGCCAACTCAGCTCCAGAAAGGAAATCGGAGGGGGAAGCTCCCATTTGCAAGGTGCAGGATGAGGCCATTTGCCTTGCCTTCTGGGCTGGCATTTCAGCAGACTACAACCTCTTTGCCGGGCTGGCAGGAAGCCCAGAGTTTATGCCTCAAGGCCGGGAAGATACACAGAGAACTTATTCCAAGGTTGCCAATGAGGCATAGGCTTCGGAGAACCCTCTGCAGAGGATGAGCTCGTGAACTTGGAACCATAGAAATGGAGAGCTGGAAGGGAACCCATGGGTCATCTAGACCAACCCCTCCCCCCTGCAATGTTGACACTGCTATTCCTCCCGCTTGGCTGTGAGGGGCAGGCTGCGGCTGGCCAGCAGAGCGAGGTTGGCCCAGGGCGGAAAGGCACCCAGATTTCCAGTGCAGTGTTCAATCACAGGGGCCGGGAAAAGCATTTGGGCAAGGATGAACTAGGGGCAGAGGGGATGTAGAGGGAAGAGAAAGGGCAAGGCATGGAAACCCAGCCAGCACATTTCCCTTGGCAATACACTCCCTTTATTCAGCGTCTTGAGGACTAGTACCTTATATTGCAGGGGAAGGTGTGTAGCTCAGCAGCAGGTTTTGTTGTTTAGTCGTTTAGTCGTGTCCGACTCTTCATGACCCCATGGACCATAGCACGCCAGGCACTCCTGTCTTGCACTTCCTCCCGCAGTTTGGTCAAACTCATGTTCGTAGCTTCGAGCAGCAGGTTTAATCCACAGCATTTCCATCTAAGTTGAAACCCCGGAGAGTCACTGCCTCGACCCAGTATACCTGAAGGGGCGTCTCCACCCCCATTGTCCAGCCCGGACACTGAGGTCCAGCTCCGAGGGCCTTCTGGCAGTTCCCTCCCTGTGAGAAGCAAGGTTACAGGGAACCAGGCAGAGGGCCTTCTTGGTGGTGGCGCCCTGCCTGTGGAACGCCCTCCTATCAGATGTTGAGGAAATAAACAACTACCTGACTTTTAGAAGATATCTGAAAGCAGCCCTATTTAGGGAAGTTTTTAATGTTTGGTGTTTTATTGTTTTTTTGATATTCTGTTGGAAGCCGCCCAGGGTGGCTGGGGAAACGCAGCCAGATGGGCGGGGTATAAACAATGAATTATTATTATTATTATTAGCTCCATAGATTATTATTATCCATAGATGGACCAATGGGCTGAGTCGGTTTAAGGCTCTTCAAACCGGACCTGGTAATTACAATTATGAGGGACCGTTAAAGGAACAGGCTGTTGATCGGGGAAAGCTTTGCAAGCAGAATGTCCCGGGGTTCGAAGTCAGGGCCTCCAAAACAAAAATGTGTCTAGGAAAACAGAATTTCCGCTATCCAGAGGAACAGAAACCCCGGCTGGATAGATCAATGGTCTTACTCAGGATGTAGGTAAAGGTAAAGGACCCCTTGACTGGACTTCAGTCAAAGGTGACTATGGTGTTGTGGTGCTCATCTTGCTTTCAGGCCAAGGGAGCCGGCGTTTGTCCACAGACGGCTTTTTGGGTCATGTGTACCAAACTGTAAACTCCAGTTTCTCCCCCCCCCCGTAAGTGTATGCATATATAGATGGAATTGCTTTTATATATATATATATATATATATATATATATATATATATATATATATAATTATTTTTATTAAAGATTTTATTGGGTTACAAAGGTAGCGCAATGTCTCATTATTTTTTTCCATGCATCATTTTTACACAGCAATTTTACTTGTTGAGACATTATGAGGAAGGGGGGGGAAGAGGTGGGTGGGATGGGGAGTTGGGTGTGGTGGATTGCTGATGTTTCTGTTTTTCTTGATATGTGTAGGGGTTCAGCGTCAGCGTCGTTTGTGCAGGTTCTCTGTTGTCTGTTTGTGTTTCTTTGTTGGTGAGAGAGGTCAGGATTTGTCTTAGAATGTGGTTGTTCATTTATGGTTGGCTGTGGTGATCCTTAGTTTCTTGCGTGAGTGGGGAGAGAGGGTGTTTTGATTAGGTTAGCCATATTGATTTGTATGCTGACGGTAAGTTTTTGTCATTGTCCTGTTGGGCTGTATAAGCGATGAAGGGGAACCATACTGGGGTGAAGGTGTCTTCTTCTGTTTGTCCCCGTGTCAGTTTCAGCTTACTGGTTAGTTTTTCTAGTAGGGCTGTTTCCCATACAACTTGGTACCATTGGTCCATGCCCACTCCCGATAGGTCCCTCCAGTGCCTGGCTATGATGTTTCTGGTTGCTGACAACAGATGGATTATAAGTTCTTTATGATCTGAGTGAGCGTTGTTATCTTGAAAGATATTTAGTAAAACCAATTCGATGGAATTGCTTTTACGTCAACACTACAGTGGAACCTCGGTTTGCGACTGCCTCCGTTTACGACGAACTCGGAGAGTGACTGCTGCGGACCCGGAAGTATTTACATCCGGGTTTCCCGCGCGCGTGGATGCGCAGAAGCGATCTGCGCAGCTTGCGCATGTGCAGAAGCGATCTGCGCAGCACGTGCGTGCGCAGAAGCGCTCTATCGGCGCTTTGTGCATGTGCAGAAGCGTGCCTTCAACAAGCGACGGACTCGGGGAGTGACCGGCTCCCCGGAACGGATCATCGTCGTAAACTGAGGTACCACTGTAATCGTTGCGAACTGTTTCCATATTCCGGATGTTTTCACTGCGAAAGTCCTTTGAGATATTCCAGTGGGGAGAGATTCACAATAAGTAAACCGTTCTGGTGTGGGCAGTTGTAAGGGGGGGTGGGGAGTCCTCCTGACTGAGACAGCTCAGTCGGTACAGCGTGAGCCACTTAATCTCAGGGTTGTGATTTTGAGTCCCACGTTGGGGAAAAAGACTCCTACACTGCAGGGGGTTGGACCAAAATTCTATGATACTTCCAAGATTCCCCAGGATTTTATAGAAGAAATTCAGAACAGCTGGATGAAACATTAGAAATGTGCCGCAGCCTCCGATGGATTTGGGGACGGATCCAGAGTGGGGTGGGTGTTCTCTGTGTTGGGTACAGGATAGCAGAGAGGCTGTTCACAGCCCCCAATCTTTACCTTTGGAAGGAAGAACATACAGCCACAGACGAGACCTATTTGGAGAATTTTTTATTGCTCTGTTCATTGCTTCCTACCCATCTCCAGATAAATCTTATATAAATAATACAAACCAACAACACGTACAAAACATTGGCGACACAAACAAGAATAAGTTAACAATAAATAAGAGGACCGGGTTTTAAACACACACACACACACACACACACACACACACACACACACAAACCAGGTTGATGTTTTTTGACAGGTGCTCAGAGAACGGGGGACATGATCAAACTCGTCTCTCTCTCACACACACCCCCCCGCAAGACCCTGCTTTTGACATATATGCCCTAAAAGAACCCCAGAATTACTACTTATCCTCTACATTTAATATCACCCACTTATAAATAAAGCTCTTTGTTTGCTGCATTAAAGTGCTTGTAACCTGTAATGGTGTTTCACTGACACTGTGATCCCCCATTGGTTGGGTTTTTAGGGGAAGAGGTCCCTGATTGGTTGAGACGGACTTCTGAGAGAAGAGGTCCTTGGTTGGTTGGGATGGCTTGAGTGAAATGAGGTCCCTGATTGGTTGGGATGGGCTCTTGAAGAAGAAGAAGAAGAAGAGGACGAGGAGGAGGAGTTTGGATTTTATATCCCGCTTTATCACTACCCGAAGGAGTCTCAAAGCGGCTAACATTCTCCTTTCCCTTCCTCCCCCACAACAAACTCTCTGTGAGGTGAGTGAGGCTGAGAGACTTCAAAGAAATGTGACTAGCCCGAGGTCACCCAGCAGCTGCATGTGGAGGAGCAGGGAAGCGAACCCGGTTCACCAGATTAAGAGCCCACTGCTCTTAACCACTACACCACACTGGTGTAGTGATAAGAGGTCTTTGGTTGGGACAGGGTTTTGTGAAAAGAGGCCCTGATTGGGATGGGCTTTTGATAAAAAGAGGTCCCTGGTTGGCTAAGACAAAATTTCAAGAAAAGATGACCTAAATAAGATAGGTCCTTGATCCCTGATTGGTTGGGAAGGGCTTTTGGGGAAAATAGGTCCCTGATTGGTTGGGATGGGCTTTTGATAAAAGAGGTCCCTGGTTGGCTAAGACAAACTTTCAAGAAAAGATGACCTAGATAAGATAGGTCCTTGATCCCTGATTGGTTGGGAAGGGCTTTTGGGGAAAATAGGTCCCTGATTGGTTGGGATGGGCTTTTGATAAAAGAGGTCCCTGGTTGGTTAGGACAGACCTTTGAGAAAAGATGACCTAGTAGTAAAAAGGAGCTGCCAATTGGGCAATGCACTGGTGCACAGCTGGCAAGAAGAGACGATGTTCAGAACACACACATCCTCCCCAAAAGTGCTGTTTTGCACCGACCCTGGGCTGTTCCTATTGTCCTGTTGCTCCAGACAGACGGGATGCTGCTTCCCGCAGAGCCCCTCTCTCCGCCCTCCCCAGGCTGCTACGCACAGTGGCAGCGTGTGACGATCATGTCGTCAAAGAGCTGCGTGACCACCTTCCCGTCGCTGGCGTAATGCATGAGGACCATGGGTTCGTAGGCGGCTGGGACGCAGCACGGCGCCGGTGTCTCCCCAGACAGGCTATGGAGCCTGGCCTTGATCTGGGCATGCATGCTGGCCGGCTTGTAGTTGTGGGGGCACGAACCCTCGCAGAACCTCATGGAGTAGCTGCTGGGCGCCAGCACCCAGTCGGACCACCCGATGTCGGCAAAGGAGACCTTGAGCGAGCGGAGGCAGCATTTGGTGTCGCCTTTGCCGCACTCCTCGTCCAGCTGCCTCGGCTTCCGGACCCGCCTGCGCCCCTGCGTCTCGACCTCCAGGGGGAGCCACTCTCTCCCTTCCAGGGTGGAGGCAGCCACATCCATGGGAAACTCCAGACCCAAATGGAGCCTCGGGTCGGGGCTGGCTAGCCACTGCCCCACGGCGTCTCCAAGGTTGAGGACGGGTGTGGTCCTCGAGACCACCTGGGAGGACAGGAGCACGGGGGTTTCTCCATCCCCACCGGCCAGTCTGTAGATGTTGACGTGAGCCAACCCTGTTGAGTTGAGCTGGGAGATGCCAGGGATGTCCGGGAACTTCTTGGACAGAGTCAGCTCGGCCCGAAAGACATGGAGGCCCTGGCTGAGCGCTGCTGTCCTGGAGACTTCCAGACCGTATAGGGGCCTAAGTGGGTCACTGGTGTCCCCGGTACCTGCAGCCAGTCCTTGCCCCAGAAGCTTAACTGTGGAGAGAATGAAGAGAGGAAGATGTCAGGAGCGGGCCAGCAATAAATCACACAGAGCAGGCGATGTTAACTCTTTATTAGCAAGAACACAATCTGCACAGACTCGGTGGGGTGTCAGCCCACATGAGCACAGCAGCTCATCCCTGGTAGGCCTTGCCCCATGGATCAGTGGCTGAGGCTGAAGGCCCCTGTCTTCCCCATAGATGTCTAGGTCTGCTCCTCTCCTCAGTGTTTTCCAAGCAATCAGAGATGGTGCCTGTGTGGAGCCAGCCTTTCCTCCGCCCTCTTCGTGCCTCTCTTGGTTCTGGGAGACAAGAGGAGAGGGGAGCTTGTTGCAGCAGAAGGGGGAGACCCCCATGCCTCTTCCCCAGCTGGACTCCTCTCTGCCTCTTGGCCTCCCTCCTCTCCTGCTTCTGAACTTCTCTCTGTCACAGACTCTCCCCGCTCACTAAGTCCTGTTGCCTCTTCAGCTTCCGACACCTCCTCTTCCCAGTCTGCTCCCTCTGACCATTCGTCCCACTGCCCCTTGGGACACCCCAAGAAGCCGGCGGCTGCTACGCATAACACATTTAAAAATATGTTTAAAATAGCCATTCCCAAGCACTCTGCAGTATTTCTACCAGGGATGATAGGGGCAGAGGCTCCCAAAGAGATGGTCAAGTCATTTATCTACGTTACTACCTCAACCAGAATCCTGTATACACAGAAGTGGAAAGATGGAGAAGCCCCAACGAAAGAATGGATTTTAAAGTTGATAGACCAGGCAGAGAGGGCAAAGATGGTGGCTAAAAGAAAAAAAGATATCGAAAAGACAGGGAGAACTTTGCTGAAGAGTGGATGTTCTTTTCAGAGTATTTGTGTGTCTGGGGGGAATTATAAGAAGGTCCCCGATAACTGCTGGAAGTGTAAACAAACAGGGGGTTCTTTTTTTAAAATATGTGGTGGGCTTGTAAAAAAGCTGGGGTAGTTTGGGATAGGATATTAAGGTAAAGGTAAAGGTAAAGGGACCCCTGACCATTAGGTCCAGTCGTGACCGACTCTGGGGTTACGCGCTCATCTCGCATTATTGGCCGAGGGAGCCGGCGTATAGCTTCCAGGTCATGTGGCCAGCATGACAAAGCCGCTTCTGGCAAACCAGAGCAGCACATGGAAACGCTGTTTACCTTCCCGCTGTAGCGGTTCCTATTTATCTACTTGCATTTTGACGTGCTTTCGAACTGCTAGGTTGGCAGGAGCTGGGACCAAGCAACGGGAGCTCACCCCGTCACAGGGATTCGAACCGCCGACCTTCTGATCAGCAAGCCCTAGGCTCGGTGGTTTAACCCACAGCGCCACCTGGGTCCCTCCTAGGGATAGGATATACGATGAGATAAAAAAGATGTTTAAAGTGAGTTTACAAAACAAAACAAAAAACCACATTGAAGCTTTCCTGCTAGGAATCGTAAGGATAGAAAATCCAAAAGGGATGTTGAAGTTGTTTAACTACGGCCGCTAGGATTCTTCACGCTCAGAAATGGAAAGATGAAGAAGTTCCTACTACTAAAGAAGAACGGATAAGCAAAGTAATGAGCTATGTCAGTGGTTTTCAACCCTGGGGTGCCTTGAATGATGGTCAGGGATGCTGCGGGCAACCCTGACCTCCATCCCTCTTTCTTTCTTTCTTTCTCTCCCTCCCCTGATGCCCTCTGGCGTCTCTGCTTCCCAAAGGCTTGCACAGCCGTTTGTTGCAGCAGCCCTGGCTGCAAGCTCCACAGGCGAATGGTGCCTCTGGGGCTGGCCAGGGGGTGCTGGGTGCCAGGGGCTTCGGTGGCTTCGGAGAAAGCAAGCAAGCAAGCGGGCAGGGGAGCCCAGCCAGCTAGTCTGCCAGCCCTTGCTATTGCGAATGGGCAGACAAATCTCTGGGGCAGGGGAGGGGGGTCAGATCAGAGACCAGGGATGGAAGCAGTGGCTGCCTGGAGGACTCCCAAGGAGAGGGGAGAGGAGGCTGAGAGAACACTCCACAAGGGAGGGTGTTCAAAAAGGGGTGAGGGGCTGCCAGCTCTGCAGGGAAGGGGGGACATAACTGGGCTCCTGAGCCCCACAGGGGAGCTGCAGAAAGAATGTAGTTGGTCAAGGGAGCCGTGGACTCAACAAGGTTGACAATCTCTGAGCTAGGTTGAATCAGCAAAGCTAACAGCAAATCTAATTTTTTTGAAGGATGGAAGACCTTTTCGGATTATTTGAAGGAAAATGACAACAGGGAGAATCCGCAACCAGGTTTTGAGCTATGAGCAGCGGAAAGAACGAGAGACTATTGTGTTATGATTATGATTTTTAAAAGAAAGTGAAGATGCAGCAAAGGGGGGGTGGGGATAAGGAAAACGTCACGGGAAATGGTCTCGGAAGCCGAAAATAGAAAAGAAATCTCTTTTTAAAATGCATTGGAATTTTCTGTGTAATTTTTTGGAAATTTAGTAAAAATACTATAAAGAGAGAGAGAGAGAGAGAAAGAGAAAGAGAGAGAGAGAGAGAGAGAGAGAAAGAAAGAAAGAAAGAAAGAAAGAAAGAAAACGACAGTCGAACAAAATCACGACCAGGATTCGAATAACAGGCAAGGGATGGTGATATAAATTATAATGCAGTAGAAAATAAACAGCAGATAAAGGAACACAACAGGAGCATCGTGGACACACGGCTGGGAAGTCGAAACGTAAGGAATTATGAGATTGAAAGCGAACTGAATGATGTCAAATTTTGTGTAAAAATCTTTATATATATATGAATGCAAGGAAGCCGGTGGCTGCTTACCTTTCGCCCTCAGGGTATGAACAGTTTTTGCTGCTGGTGGCAAAGTCTGGTTCGCTCTGAGTTGTGCCAGCATCTCCTGGTAGACCTGTCGAGCCTCTTGCAGCCCACCTTGACCCAATGCCCCTGGCACGCTGGGAGGCTTCTCCATCCCAAGGCGGTCCAGGATGCTTCGTTTGATTGCCTCCAGTTGCGGGTGGGCATCTTGGGGGCTGTGGGGTCGCAGGTCAACCATGCCAGACAGGAGAGACTGGAGGAACAGCACCCAGAGGCTGGTGGCAAGGCGAGAGGCTCCGGGCATCGTGGGTGGGTGGGGGGAAGTCAGAGACCTCGGGGCTGGTGAATTTCTCCAGAGAGCTGTGCTCGGCTTCCCTTCGCTTGGCCCAGACCTTTGGCTTTATACCCGAGGCGAACTTGTCAGCAATGACGTGGAAGTACAGTAAACAGAGAAAAGGGTAAAAAAAAAGAAAAAGATTTTGACAGTTGGCTGGTGTTTTTTCCCCCCTTTCCTTTCCTTTTCTTCCTTGAAGCAATTGCAGGTGCTTGGGGTGGGGATGGGGGGGCAAAGGCGAAAGGGCAAAGGCCAGGTCTGCTGTTCTCTGTGGCAGTGCCCAACTGGACACCGATTTCTGGGAAGCCCCAAAATGGAAACGGAACGCAACGGTTGCACCTCCTTAGGGAGATGGGGGGGGGGTAGCAGAGGTCGGGTGGTCATCTGCCATGGATGCTTGAGCCAAGATTCCTGCATTGGTGGGGGTTGGACTGGATAATAATAATAATAATGATAATAATAATAATAATAATAATAATAATAATAATAATAATAATAATAATTTATTATTTGTACCCCGCCCATCTGGCTGGGTTTCCCCAGCCACTCTGGGCAGCTTCCAACAAAGATTAAAAACACATTAAAATGTCACACATTAAAAAACTTCCCTGAACAGGGCTGCCTTCAGATGTTTTCTAAATGTCAGGTAGTTAATTTATCTCTTTGACACCTGGTGGGAGGGCGTTCCACAGGGCGGGCGCCACCACCGAGAAGGCCCTCTGCCTGGTTCCCTGTAACTTGGCTTCTCGCAGCGAGGGAACCGCCAGAAGGCCCTTGGCACTGGACTTCAGTGTCCGGGCAGAACGGTGGGGGTGGAGTTACAGGTAGGTAGCCGTGTTGGTCTGAGTCGAAGCAAAATAAAAAAATTCCTTCAGTATTTAAAATTCCTTCATCACCTTAAAGACCAACTAAGTTTTTATTTTGGTATGACCTTTCGTGTGCATGCACACTTCTTCAGATACACTTGAAACAGAAGTGTCAGACCCTTATACAGAGGGTGGTGGGGGTGGGTGAGAATGGGTGATGGGCTGGTGGGAGTGGTAAACCTGTAGATGGCTGTTAACGACTGCTGATGACTGCAATTAGTCCAGGGGGGGGGGAAGCAAGGGCTGAGGCGCTAAAGAAAGTTGATCATGCATAATGAGATAAGAATCCGATGTCTTTATTCATCCCAGGTGGCTCCATGGTTTTAAGCTTGGTAATGAGTTCCAATTCAGAAACTTCTCTTTCAACTCTGTTCCTGAAATTTCTCTGTAATTTCAGGTGGTGGGGGTGGAGACGCTCCTTCAGGTATACTGGGCCGAGGCCAGTAATGGATGACCCTGTGGTTTCCAGCTACTGGGGCTGAGAGGCATACTCTCAGCTCAAGCATCCAGGAGAGATGGCCATCCAACCTCTGCTGAAAAGCCTCCAAGGAAGGAGAGCCCACCACCTCCCGAGGGAGACCGTTCCACGGTCTAACAGCTCATACCACCAGAACGTTCTTCTTCATGTTTAGCTGGAATCTCCTTTCTTGAAACTTGAAGCCAATCGTGGGTTTGAGTCCTACCCTCCAGAGCTCAGGCTTGCAAAGCGGCGACGGGTCTAGAGTTCAAATCGGGATTTCAGCCTGATCCAGGAAGGCTCTCTTTACGACTTTGCTCCTTCTCCAAACAAGCCTTTGCCTTTTGCCTTTCTGGCAACTGGTCTGAACACAAAACATCAACCAGAGGCGGGTTCCAATCAGCCTCTAAACCTGGTCATTTTGTATGTCCAACTAAGGCAAAAGACCAGGATGGGGGGCAGGGGGTCACCTGTGGCCCCCTCCATATGTATTTGGCCTCCCAAATCCCACCAGCCTCGGCTGAATCGGTCAGGAATGGTCAGGAATGATGAGGGAGCCCACCAACATTACACTGCAGGGGGTTGGACTAGATGACCCCTGATCCCTTCCAACTCTGCAATTGCATAATTCTGATGTTCCCTTCCTTTGATGCGAGGCTTCCTTTCAGGACTCCCGGCGCAAACCGGATCGCACCCTCTCCAAGGGGCTGGAACGTCAAGTGTGGTTTTTTTTGGGTGGGTGGGGGAATCTGGGCCTCCTTTTCATCCAAATATTTTTGCGGTGATTCGGCGTCTTCCATTATTGGGTCAGTCGGTGGTGAGCTTTCGTGAAGCCGCAGAGCCTTCGTTCCGAAAATGACGGCCGGGCGATTTACAAGGCAGCGGAAGCCATAAAACATAAAATCCGTGTGGAATGAACCCGTCCAAACATTGGAGTTGCAAGCGATGTTGATTCACGAGGGCGTCATTGCCGTTGCATCCCATACGCCTCCCCCCATCACTAGGGGACCTGCAACCCAAGACTCTCACAATTATTTCACAACCTCCCCTCTGGGGCAAGGAACAAATTCCTCACCATATTTGAGAAGCCGCAAGCCAATTCTGTTGGGAAACCTTCACTGAAAGCATGGCTTTGGAGCTGTTTGCGAATGTTTCGCCTCTATGAGACCAGAGAGCTGTTCCTTATAGGGTGGGGAGAAGCTTTATGGGATGCTGGGGGGCTGGTTTGGGGGGAGCAGGGCTTCGCAGGGTGTGGCCCACATCCCCAAATCATTTTTTCTAATGATCTGAGTGCTCCTGTTCAGGCAATGGATTTAGAGAGAGGAGTCTGAATTGGGGGTGACTGGGGTTACTGTATGGGATATTAGTTTTTTGGGGGGAGATAACTTAAGCATAACTTCCAACATTTCTCTGGTGAAAATAGGGACGCCTCAGTCCTTGCTTTCCCCCGCAGGACCAATTGCAGTCATCAGCAGTTGTTAACAGTCATCAACAGGTTTACCACTCCTATCAGCCCATCACCCATTCCCATCACCCCCACCCTCTGAATATACATAAGGGTCTGGTGGATTCTGTTTCAGTGTATCTGACGAAGTGTGCATGCACACGAAAGCTCATACCAAAATAAAAACTTAGTTGGTCTTTCTTAGTTGGTCTTTAAGGTGCTACTGAAGGAATTTTTTTATTTAACAATAATTTTATTATTTATACAGGGCAGTCTCGAGCAGTGGCACTGAGGGGCGGAGATCACTCCGGCGCCCCTGCCCTCGCTGGGTGCAGAATGGCTTCCGCGCGGCTTTGCCGCACAGCGCCCCGCCTACCAGCCCAGCGCCCTGGCGCACTGCGCCGCCGGGACTCTACCTAGAGCCAGCCCTGTATTTATACCCAGCCAATCTGACAGGGTTGCCCCAACCATTTTGGGCAGCTTCCAACATATATAAAACCACAATAAAACATTAACTATTGAAAAAAAACTTCCCTATATGGGGCTGCTTTCAGGTGCCTTCTAAAGGCAGGGCCGGCTCTAGGGGTAGGCTGGGTGGCGCGGGGCTGTGCGGAAGCCATGCTGCGCGCTGCGCCCACCCACAAGGGAGGGGGCGCTGGAGCGATCTCTGCACCACGGCGCCCGGGCGCCCGACATGCTTGAGACGGCCCTGTCTAAAGGTTGCATAGTTACTTATCTCCTTGGCTCAGGGGTAAGCCCTACATTTCTCTGATGAAAATAGACACATCCTAAGGGGGAAGCGGGACATTCCGGGATCAAATCAGAAACCGGGGCGGCTTCTGTAAGCCCAGGACTGTCCCTAGCAAATAGGGACACTTGGAGATTCAAGAAGACTTTCTCCAGATATGTTGGGTGCTTGTGTGTGCCGAACTGGCATGGAGCAGTTCAGTTGATAGGGCAGCGGTCAGTGAAGAGGTGCTGCTGAGCTGGACCCCACAAGAAGCAGCTTGGGTGGCTTCGGAAGAAAGCTAGACAAATGCAAGGCTGCCCAGGGCTACTACCAGCCACAACGGCGGTGTTCTCCCCCTTCACTGCTGGAGACAGCAAACGTTTCTGGATTCGCTGGGCATTGCAAGCAGAGAAACAGCCGCCGTGGCTCTCAGGTTCGGCTTGCGGGGCCTGTCGTTCAGGGTACTTGGTTGCTTTGAGATCCACAACCCACCGCAAGAGAAAGGCCTTTGCATAACCCCCACTGGAAAAAGTGGTCTAATTAAGGATGTCCTCTCCAACATTTCCCTGCTGGCGTTGAGCAACGGGGTGACTCATAAGCTGACACCATGTGGGGTGCAGAGGAAAGGAGCATGCACATCTCAAACGAAAAGCCCTTTCGGGTTTCAAATGCACCTGTTTTCGGAAACCCAATCAGGTCGGCAACGCAGAGAAGTCCTTCTGCTTCTGTGAGCTTGGTTCTGTCTACACAGGCTGGCATTGGTTTCTCTCAGCCATCCCTGGAGAATGGAAGCTTCTGAGACCTTCTGTGTGCAAAGCGGATGCTTTTCCCGGGAGATCGGCAGCCCTTCCCACAAAGAAAGCGTGTCATTTCAGGGTCCCCTAAAAGGGCAGTGAAAACAACCTGGGAGGTGTCAGTGAGACCAAAAAGATTCCACAGCAGAAGAATTCATTGAGGCTGCTTCCAGGCAAACTCTGAGAAGAGCTTCTTCCTGCTGCAGCAGCTGGACGGGGATTCTTGCCATTCCACAAATCCATCGTCATCATTGATGGAAGCGAGCAGAGGACCAAAAGGCCAGTTTTGACCTGGATCCCACCCAACCATGGAGGAGTTGAGGAACCCATTTCAAACGTTGTTATTGGAGCTAGACTTCCTCCCCCAGCACCAGCCTCCACTTGTCTAGGTGCGTGCTGGACTCTCCTTCCTTCAAAGTTTTTAAGCAGAAGTCAGATGGCCACCTGTCATGGGTGCTTTAGCGGAGATTCCTGCATTGCAGAGGGTTGGACTAGATGGCCCTCGGGTCCCAACTGTAAGATTCTACGATTCTATGATTCTCTCCATTGATGAGTGCCCAAGCACTCTGTAGATGGGCAGAGGCACGCTTTCTCTCTCCTATTTATGACTGTAAACCACTTTTTGCATTTTAAAAAAATGGAAGTGTAGTACTTTACTGTATAGTATTATTGGGCTGCATCCGATTCTGATGCCAATAAAAGCATATATGTAAAAAAGGAATAAATACTGCACATAGATAAAATCAGGTAGATGGTGGGTGTGCTTTTTAAAGCACATCTGCACCGTTTACAAACGCAAACAAGCAACTTATTCGCAAGAGGGCGCGCCCTTCCTCCGATGAACCCCTTGCTTAAGGAAATAAAAAAAACTTCAACTCCCAGCAGAACTTGCAGCCATCCCACCCCTTTCCTTTCGCTTTGCAAATAAACGCAAGGCCCCACGGGACTCGTAGTTCCCGCGCCGTCCCGTTCCGGCTTCCCGTCGCCATGGCGACCGCGCGCCTCCTAACACGTGGAGCTTGACGAGCCCGCCCTTGCTCTGCTGGCGGCGGGCGTGGAGTGAAAATCGAGGCCCAGGCTTCGGCGGGGCGTGCTAGGCCGCACCCCGATATAAAAGCCACCTGGGGCAGGTCTTCCTTTTCCTGGAAGCCATGAAGCGGGTGGTGGCTGCGGGGCTGGTGCTCTGCCTTTTCCTCTTCTGGGGCCGGTTCTCCCGAGGGCGCGCGGGGCCGCGCGTCTACCTGAGCAGCTGGGCGGTGCGCGTCCCCGCGGGGGCCCAGGTGGCGCAGCGCCTGGCGCGCAGGCATGGGATGCTTTACCTGGGACAGGTGAGGGTGGCTTGCATCTACCTGGGCAAGAAAAAAGGAGAGCAGCAGCCATCCTTCTTCCCAGTGTAATAATTTGTGGGGGGGGAGGGAATAATAATAATAATAATAACAACAACAACAACAACAACAACAACAACAACAACAACAATAATAATATGACCCCCACCCATCTGACTGCCCTTCCCCAGGGCTGAGAAGGGATAGGAAAGATGGGGCCAATTTCTTTCCCTCTTCCTGGAAGGAGTCGGGTTGAGTGTGGCCTCTGAGCACGTGTGGAGTGCATTCTGCACCGGAAGACTTGGTGCGAGTGGTGGGTGGCTCCGCCCTCCTAGGTTGGGTCAAGCGTGGCCTCTGAGCATAGGTGGAGTGGTTCCAGCGTCCAGGTGTTGCGAGCTGCAGGCTGCTGCCCTGTTGCCCCGATAGGCTGCTCTCGGACATGGAGGTTTGATTGAGCTGAGTTGACTTGATTGCCGTCCCCAAAGCTCTGCCCTCCCAGGTCGGGTCGAGTGTGGCCTCTGAGCATATGTGGAGTGCCTTCTGCACCAAAAGACTTGGCGCACCTGGACCGAGCAGCCCCAAAGCTCTGCCCTCCTAGGTCTTGTCCTTACAGATAGACTGCTACTGAGTATGGGGTTTCCACTTCCATGCATTTGTTGCCGTTGTTGTGTCTTGTGGTAGCAGCAGAAAAACTATGCATTCCTTTTTGTGTGTTTTGTGTAGAATAGGGTTGTGGGCAAAGTGCCTCTGGACCTATGCAGAATGCCATAATTGTAGCAGCTAACAACTCTTCTGTGATAACACACACACACACACACACACACACACACAGAGAGAGAGAGAGAGAGAGAGACAGTTGCTTTATTCCTTTAAAATATTTATATCATGCTCTTCAATCAGAGTGGCTTCCTGGTTATTAAAAACACATACTTTTTTTACATGCCAAATAAGACTAAAAACAAACAAACCCAAAGCAATGAGGCAGTTCTATCTCCTAACTGGGAAAGCAAAATCTACTCCCTTTTCAATGTCTCTCCCCCCCCCCCCCTCGAACACGGAAAAGCTGGCTATGAATGTTAAATAAAATAATTCTTTTTAACCAGGTGTTGTGTGTGGAGAAATAGGGAGCCGATTGTCCTTGGAGTTAGAGAGCATTTATTTTTTGCAGAAATCTCATTTTCTGATTTTTATAGCAATCCCAGGGCAGTACGACGAGATACCAGGCAGGAACAACTGCTCTGGAAATGCTAAACAAATTCTTTCCATGGGGGTCCCAGCATGTCTCCAATCGGTCTGCAATGGCCGGATAGGTCAGGGGGCAGCAAACTTTTTCAGCAGGGGGCCAGTGCACTGTCCCTCAGACCTTGAGGGGGGCTGGACTATATTTTGAAGAGAAAAAATATGAACGAATTCCTATGCCCCACAAATAACCCAGAGATGCCTTTTAAATAAAAGCACACATTCTACTCATGTAAAAACACCAGGCAGGCCCCACAAATAACCCAGAGATGCATTATAAATAAAAGGACACATTCTACTCATGTAAAAATACGCTGATTCCTGGACCGTCCGCAGGCCGGATTTAGAAAGCGATTGAGCCGGCTCCGGCTCCCGGGCCTTAGTTTGCCTACTCCTTTTTGCCACTGCCCTCTTTCTCTGTCTTAGAAATTCTCCCTTTCCTCCAAGCTGAAGTTTCCCCCTTGCCTTTTTCAGTCCCGTTGGCCAAGGCGGAGGGGAAAGCTCATCCTAAGACTTCCCGGTTCTCCCTTCTGTTCCGGCAGGTGATCGAGGGAGAACCTTATTACCACCTGAAGCACAGAGGCATCACACAGAGGTCACTGACTCGACACTGGGGCTGGCATATCCGTCTGAAGAAAGAGCCCTTGGTAAGCAGAGCAAATTGTGGAAGGGCGTAGAAGGGGGCTGCAGGAAGAGAGAGAAAGGGGGGCCCTCACCTTTGACCTTGTCTCTACCCGCTACCGCCTCCCACTGCATACAATGTGTGCAAATTTCAGAAATGTTAACAAACTTCAACTTTTAATACACATTTCCCTTAAGTAGGCCTGGAAAACTTCCACTTCTTGCCCAACACAAGAAATGCCACACGTTTACTTATGACCTTTAGTAAACCGGCATTCCCATCCCGACTTATGGAGATGAAAAACATCTTATGGCGGTCTTACTCTCTCCACCCGGTAAGGGTTTTCAAAGATGAAGTAGTGAGACAGTTGGTCCCTGACAGAGAATCAAAACAAATGCTGAGAAGGGAAATCAAACTAAACAATAGAGACATCATAAATACGAAAGAGGAAGAGAAAGTCGTGAGCTCAGAAATACAAGAACTGAAGAGAAGATTATTAAGCATAAAATCGGAGATTTCAATTCAAAGTATAAGGACACTACAGCCTGGAACACAATATTTAAATATGCCCAACAACTTTCCATCCCAAGGAAGGACATCGGTCCAACACTCGGACCTCTTCCTAAGTGATAGCAATGAAGAGGAAGAGCCTGGCGACCATGATAACTCCATGTTAACAACTCCCAAAGAACTTCAGGTTGCTGATAGACTCTTGATCCAAAATACTCAGGCTGGTCCTTTGCTTAATACTCCCAAAACCCACGAAGACAACCGTTCATCCCCATTCCATCTTTGGCAAGATAGGACAGATGGAGTTCCTCAGCAGGAAGCTGGCTCTCTGTTGGCGAATGATCCCCATTTTACAGCACATGCTTCTTTAATATTCCCAAAGGCCCAGAAAGAGTTAGCAGCCCCTCGGTCATCCCTTGAGCAAGAAAGGGATTGACAGCTAGTGGGCCATTGTGGGGCCGCCCTCCTTACATGGGGTGCTGCGGGATGGGCCATACCTAGTGGGGATGTTTGTCCAGCTGATTCCATACTCCATCATTATACCCCTCCGACCCAAGAGACCTGGCCCAGGGATGACTGGTTAGTGAGGGGATACCAGTCCTTTATAGATGAGGCCAACATGGGGTTTGGGATCACCACCATGGAAGGGCGAGGGAGGTATGGCGGTGGGGGTAGATTTTACAGGCGAAGGGTTTTGAGATGTGGTGATGCTCGAATCCCTTCCAATCTTCGCCCCATCCCGAGGGACGAGGGTAGGGCGAGCAGGGATTACCCACCTCCGTCACTGGTGTTGTGCAATGCCAGGTCTATAGGCAATAAAACCGCCACTATGAGAGACTTTTTCATCTCACTGGAGGTCGACCTGGCTTGCGTGACTGAGACCTGGGTGCGTGAGGGCGAAGTAGTTGCCCTGCATGAAATAACACCCCCGGGCTTCTCCGTCCTCCACCAGTCGCGGACTGTGGGTCGGGGGGGAGGGGTAGCGCTGTTAATCCGGGAGGATTGCTCTTTCAGGGCTCTGCCATCACCATCAATCACCGGCATTGAATGTGTTGGCCTAGTGTGGGGCACCAAGGGGGGCTTGGCTGTCTGGCTGGTGTACCGACCACCTAGCGCACCAGCAGCCACCCTGTCGGACCTGCTGGAGGTGGTGGCAGGCTGGGCCTTGGAGTTCCCTAACCTACTGGTTTTGGGGGACTTCAACGTCCATGCAGATGCCACCCCCTCCTCACGGGTTCCGGATCTGGTGTCTTCCATGGCGACACTAGGGCTCTCCCAGTTTGTTTTGGGTCCCACACATCAAGCAGGCCACACGCTGGATTTGATCTTTGGTGCGGGTATAGACGTGATCATGTCCCCAACTGTGGAAGTGCCATGGTCTGATCACTACGCTCTGATAGCCAGGATTGACTTCCCGCCCCTCCCCTGCTTGGGTGGCGAGCCTATTTGGGCTCGCCCGCATAGGCTGATGGATCCTGACGGATTCCGTCAGGCCTTGCGGGACCCTGCTCCCCCTGGCGGCTCATTAGAAGAGCTGGTCGAGAACTGGAACAACCGGCTCTTGGCGGCCATCGATGAGATCGCACCTAAGCGCCCTCTGCGACCCCGCCGAAACCGGGCCCCTTGGTTTACCGAGGAGCTTCGGAAAATGAAGCGGGACCTTAGACGGCTAGAGCGAGTATGGCGGTGTGCTCACGACGGAGCCTCAAGAACATCTTACAGGAAACTTATGAAAGCCTATGAGATGGCGGTGAAAGCTGCAAAAAAGTCCTACTTCTCAGCTTCCATTGCATCCGCTAGCTCTCGCCCAGCACAACTTTTTAGAATAATCAGGTCTTTAACAACCCTAGAGGAACAGCCAAATTTAAATACGAATTTGACCCATAGCTGTGAGGCATTTGCGAGCTTTTTTGCGGAGAAAGTCTTGACACTCCGCCGTGACCTCCCTGCCAATTTGGATACAATAACGGAACTGGAGGCCCCTCGACTGTCTTCGAGTTCAGTATTGAACCAATTCGATCAGATACTCCCTGCCGATGTAGACAGATTCCTCCGGGCTGGAAGGCCCACCACTTGCTCCCTGGACCCGTGCCCGTCTTGGCTGATTAGAGCGTGTCCAGATGAGGTACGGGGCCCCCTGGGTGAGATCATCAACTTGTCCCTGGGCACAGGGACTTTCCCAGAGGAGTTGAAGGAGGCAGTGATGCGTCCACTCTTAAAGAAAACATCTCTAGATCCTTTAGATCTATCCAATTATCGCCCGGTTTCGAATCTTCCGTAACAGGGTAAGATAATTGAGAGAGTGGTTGCCGAACAGCTTGGTAGGTTTCTGGATGAAACATCGGCTCTAGATCCATTTCAGTCCGGCTTTCGCCCTGGTCACGGGACCGAGACAGTTCTGGTAGCCTTAACAGATGATCTCCGTAGACAGCTGGATCGAGGTGGCACCCGTTGGTGTGTGGAGTCCCGCAAGGCGCAATCCTTTCCCCAATGCTTTTTAATATCTTTATGCGCCCCCTTGCCCAGATTGTCCGGAGTTTTGGGCTGGGTTGTCATCAATATGCTGATGACACCCAGATCTATCTGTTGATGGACGGCTGCCCTGCCTCGGCCCCGGACACACTCACCAGGTGCTTGGAAGCTGTGGCTGGATGGCTACGTGGGAGCCGACTGAAGTTAAATCCTTCGAAGACAGAGGTCCTCTGGCTAGGTCGGGGCGACATGGGGTTGGGGGGCCAACTCCCATCTTTTGCAGGGGCTCAATTGGTACCAGCGCCTTCTGTCAAGAGTTTGGGTGTAACCTTTGACGCCTCCCTTTCCATGGAGGCGCAGGTTGCATCCACAGCAAAGGTGGCATTTTTCCATCTCCGCCGCATCAAGCAGTTGGTCCCTTACCTCTCTCGCCCCGATCTGGCCACAGTGATCCATGCGACGATCACCTCCAGGCTTGACTATTGTAACTCGCTCTACGCAGGGTTGCCCTTAAAGCTGACCCAGAAACTCCAGCGGGTGCAGAATGCCGCGGCGAGGCTCCTTACAGGGTCCCAGCCGCGGGATCACATTCATCCAGTGCTTTACCAGCTGCACTGGCTCCCGGTGGAGTACAGGATCAGGTTTAAGGTGCTGGTTTTGACCTTTAAAGCCCTATGCGACTTGGGACCCTCGTACCTACGGGACCGCCTCTCCTGGTATGCCCCGCGGAGGACCTTAAGGTCCACAAACAATAATATTCTGGAGATCCCGAGTCATAAGATGGCTAGATTGGCCTCTACTAGAGCCAGGGCCTTTTCAGTACTGGCCCCAACCTGGTGGAACGCTCTTTCCCAGGAGACCAGGGCCCTGCGGGATTTGTCATCTTTCCGCAGGGCCTGCAAGACAGAGCTGTTCCGCCTGGCCTTTGGGTTAGACTCAGCCTGACCCCTGTGTTTTTCTCCCTCATGGCTTGGATCTATGGCCTACTTGAAATGAGGCTGCATTTCAAATTTTAATACTGTATTTTAATCTGTATTTTAACTAATTGTTTTTATGTTTTATTGTGGTTCTGTTGGTGTCAGCCACTTATGGCCTACTTGAAATGAGGCTGCACTTTAAATTTTAATACTGTATTTTAACCTGTATTTTAATTAATTGTTTTTATGTTTTATTGTGGTTCTGTTGGTGTCAGCCGCCCTGAGCCCGGTTTTTGACTGGGGAGGGCGGGGTATAAATAAAAATTTATTATTATTATTATTATTATTATTATTAATGGTTTGACTTCCCACCTTTATCTCCGTGATGTTTTCATTCCCACCCTTTTCTCCCACTATATTATGTAGAATCAGAGAATTGTATAGTTGGAAGGGACCCCCCGAAGGCCATTCAGTCCAACCCCCTGCAATGCAGGAATCTCGGCTAAAACACCCATTGCTAGATGGCCATCCGGCTGCTGCTTAAAAACCTCTAAGGAAGGAGAGCCCACCACCTCCCGAGGGAGACCGTTCCACTGCCAAACAGCTCCTACCACCAGAATTTTTTTTTCTAAACGTTTAGTCGGAATCTCCTTTCTTGTAACTTGAAGCCATGGGTTCGAGTCCTGCCCTCCAGAGCAGGAAAAACAACAACAACCAAGCATGTACAGTATTTATATCTCGTACTTATTCCCTCTGTTACAATTGCTGTCATTTTCCTTCTGCTGCTTAAATTAACAGTCCAAAAGGGGTTTCCACCATTCAATAAAAAGTTTGTCCATCTGATCTCCTTCTCTTTGCCATTTCCACACAGTCCGTTCGTTTTAAGATCCGTTCTTCCTTGGTTGGAACTTCTCCTTCCTTCCATTTCTGCTCATATAGGATTCTGGCTGCTGTTGCTGAGTGCGTAAATAGTCTATTGATCCTATTTTCCCTAGAAGCAAAGCTTCAGGTTTTTGGGGAGTAACCAGTTTAAACATTTTCTTCATTTCATTAGGTATCATTTCCCCTGAACCTTTAGCTTTTTTGCATATCCACCACATATGGGAAAAATAAATCCTTCGGTATGTTAACATTTCCAACATTTACCTGACAGTTTTATACATCCTGGGCATTTTATTTGGCCTTAAGTACTTTAATTTTAGGGACGTGGGTGGTGCTATGGCCTAAACTACAGAGCCTAGGGCTTGCCGATCGGAAGGTCAGTGGTTCGAATCCCCGCGACAGGGTGAGCTCCCGTTGCTCGGTCCCAGCTCCTGCCCACCTAGCAGTTCGAAAACATGTCAAAGTGCAAGTAGATAAATAGGTACCACTCCGGCGGGAACGTAAACGGCGTTTCCATGTGCTGCTCTGGTTTGCTAGAAACGGCTTAGTCATGCTGGCCAGATGACCTGGAAGCTGTATGCCGGCTCCCTCGGCCAGTAAAGCGAGATGAGCACCGCAACCCCAGAGTAGTCCGCGACTGGACCTAATGGCCAGGGGTCCCTTTACCTTTACCTTTACCACCTGTATATCATTTTCTTTTAATGTATAAAAGGAGTGGTACCTATTTATCTACTTGCACTGCCGTGCTTTCGAACTGCTAGGTTGACAGAAGCTGGGATTGAACAACGGGAGCTCACCCCATAGCGGGAATTCGAACCACCGACCTTCTGATCGGCAAGCCCTAGGCTCTGTGGTTTAACCCACAGCGCCACCCGCATCCCCTTTTAATGTATAGCCGGCGGCAAATTTCAGGCAGCCCTTAAGATCCATACTGGCATCCTTGGGGTGGCGAACAAGAAGGGGAACACTTCTTAAAATGCCCGTCATTTTGCCTGTAGGTCCCCTGGTTTGAACAGCAGACAGTGAAGAGGCGAGCGAGGAGAACAGTCATCCCCACCGATCCGTGGTTTTACAAACAATGGTACATGGTGAGTGTCATCAGAAACGACATGGGGAACAGGCAAGGATTTGGAGGAGGGCAGGCGAGGAGCTCGGATAGGCTCTGGGGTTGGTCCGAGAGGTTGCTGGGAGAAATGGGGTAAATGTGTTTTTATTATTATTAAAGGTTTTCATGATTTGTCTTTATTATTGTTTTGATTTTGATTTCATATATTGTGATCTTTTCTGTGAACTGCCCCAAGACCTCCAGGTATAGGGTGGAATATGTTGTTGTTGTTGTTTAGTCGTTTAGTCGTGTCCGACTCTTCGTGACCCCATGGACCATAGCACGCCAGGCACTCCTGTCTTGCACTGCTTCCCGCAGTTTGGTCAAACTCATGTTCGTAGCTTCGAGAACACTGTCCAACCATCTTGTCCTCTGTCGTCCCCTTCTCCTAGTGCCCTCAATCTTTCCCAACATCAGGGTCTTTTCCAGGGAGTCTTCTCTTCTCATGAGGTGGCCAAAGTATTGGAGCCTCAGCTTCAGGATCTGTCCTTCCAGGGAGCACTCAGGGCTGATTTCCTTCAGAATGGATAGGTTTGATCTTCTTGCAGTCCATGGGACTCTCAAGAGTCTCCTCCAGCACCATAATTCAAAAGCATCAATTCTTCGGCGATCAGCCTTCTTTATGGTCCAGCTCTCACTGCCATACATCACTACTGGGAAAACCATAGCTTTAACTATACGGACCTTTGTCGGCAAGGTGATGTCTCTGCTTTTTAAGATGCTGTCTAGGTTTGTCATTGCTTTTCTCCCAAGAAGCAGGCGTCTTTTAATTTTGTGACTGCTGTCACCATCTGCAGTGATCAAGGAGCCCAAGAAAGTAAAATCTCTCACTGCCTCCATTTCTTCCCCTTCTATTTGCCAGGAGGTGATGGGACCAGTGGCCATGATCTTGGTTTTTTTGATGTTGAGCTTCAGACCATATTTTGGGTGGAATATAAAATCAATAAATAAAATAAAATACAAATAAATAAAGGATTTGATTTAAATCTTTCTTCTTTTTTTACAGAAAGAGTCATTCTTGTTTGTATACGTAATCTTAATATTTGCAACCAGATGAAGGTTTCACTTTTGGAATAATAAATTTTCAGAGTGGTTTTTACAGTTATATTAAAAATGACTGATTTGGTCATACTGTTAGAAAATACACAGACAGATAATTATGAAATTATTGCGAGGTTTAATAAGTTAACTGTTTATATTTGGACAACTTTTCTGCTGTACTTTATTGGCAGGAGAAAAGCAATCATTTCCTTAATAACAATTTAAACAATTTATTTAACGAAAACAATAACATTAGAGCATATGTGTCAGGGGATTGTTGCGGCTACTCCCGAGTAAAGACGCTCCAGTCCATTCTGTCTTTAATGGTTTTATTGTGCATACTATTTACAGTGCAGAGATAGCAGAAAACATGACCTCCTAGTCACTCGCAGAATCCGGCAATGGCGCCCTTCTGCTCCGGGGCCAGCATAAAAGCTTGGGCACCCCGAAACGCCTCCCTCTAACCTTGCGTTTGGGCGTGTGCCTCAATTCGGGCGCCGGAAGCGGCTGTGCTCCTTCTCCTACTTGTTGGCTGGAGTGGTGCAGGGGCTCTGATACATCGCTGAGCCTTGCCTCCTCCGCTCTGCTCCCATCCTCATTTCCTCCCCCTGACCTGCTGCCGCCGCTTTCGCTGGGCGAAGTGCTGCTCAAGATGATAGGGGGATGCTGACAATATGTATCCCTGACAATATGTATCCATGTTTGTTAATCAATGTGGTTAAACATTAAAGAACAAACAAACTTAGACTGAGTTACAGGTAGGTAGCCGTGTTGGTCTGAGTCGAAGCAAAATAAAAAAATTCCTTCAGTAGCACCGTAAAGACCAACTAAGTTTTTATTTTGGTATGAGCTTTCGTGTGCATGCACACTTCTTCAGATACACTTGAAACAGAAGTGTCAGACCCTTATATATATACAGAGGGTGGTGGGGGTGGGTGGGAATGGGTGATGGGCTGATGGGAGTGGTAAACCTGTAGATGGCTGTTAACGACTGCTGATGACTGCAATTAGTCCTTGGGGGGGGGGGAAGCAAGGGCTGAAGCGCTAAAGAAAGCTTGGTCATGCATAATGAGATAAGAATCCGATGTCTCATGCACACGAAAGCTCATACCAAAATAAAAACTTAGTTGGTCTTTAAGGTGCTACTGAAGAAACTTAGACTGAGTTTTAGTACACATGAAAAACTCCTTATTTCCTGGTGAATAGCCCTTGGACTATATAATGCAACTTAAATAGAAAACTATCTTTAGAAAGATTTTTCCTCCAAAAGCATTTTATTTTAAAAATCTGATTTAAATTTAAAAATCTGATTTAAATTAAAAAATCTGATTTAAATTAAAAAATCTGATTTAAATTAAAAAATCTGATTTAAATTTTTTAAAAAATCTGATTTTTTGTTTTAAAAAAACGATTTTTTTAAAATCATTGATTTTTATCCATCCTGCTCCTTTGAAAAGATGGGTTGAGAGAGCAAAGCGGAACAGCAAAGCTGACCTCGTTTCCTGCCGTCTTTTGCACTCTTCCGTTTCAGAACAGCGATGTGTTTCCGGATCTCAACGTCCTCACAGCCTGGAGCCAGGGCTATACGGGCTCAGGGGTGGTGGTGAGCATCTTGGATGATGGTATCGAGAAAGACCACCCCGACCTCGTAGCAAACTACGTAGGTAGAATCGGGGTCTCTTGTCTAGGGAGGGGGAGAAACACAGTTCAGCTCGAATTTAATTCACGTTTTTCTGAAATGATAAACGAACTGAAACGAACAGCCTTTCTTCTTTGTGTGCCTCCTCCAGGAGAGGTCTGGAGGGTGGCAACACAAGAACAGAGCCTTTTCTGCAGTGGCTCCCCGTTTGTGGAATTCTCTCCCCAGGGAGACTCACCTGGCTCCTTCATTATACACCTTTATACACCGTATACAACATATACGCCAAGAGAAAACGTTGCTCTGCAACCAGGCTTGGGGCTGATTAACACCCTTTTAAATGTGTTTGTGGCTTTGGGTTACTGGTTTGTGGGATATTTTTTGTTCTTGTTTTTATTGTGCACTTTCTGTTTTTATGTTGCATTTTTACGTTGTGAACCTCCCTGAGAGTTGCGGGTGAAGGGTAGGATACAAACTTAACAAAATCCTTTGAAATTCACACTTGCTGCTATAGTAGCACCCATAAATAAATTTACACCCCTATCTGTCCCTATAATTCCCAAAAGAAAAGCTTCAGACTTTTTTTTTAACATCCTTTTCAATTCATTGTACAGTGGTACCTCGGGCTGAGTACCCAATCTGTTCCGGGGTGCCGTTCGCACCCCGAAAAGTACTCAACCCGAGTGACGCTTTAGCGCATGTGTGAAGCGCCGATAGAGAGCTTCTGCACACTCGCGAAGCGTACAGAACACTTCTGCGCATGCGCGAAGTGCGCAAAAGCGCTTCTGCGCATGTGCGCGCATGGCGGAACCTGGAAGTAAACACTTCTGGGTCCGCCGAGTACACAACCCGAAAGTACGCAACCCAAGGTATGACTGTATATCATTTCCTAGTACTGTATATTCCTGCGTATAAGACTACTTTTTAACCCAGGAAAATCTTCTCAAAAGTCGGGAGTCGTCTTATACGCCGGGTCGTATTTCTTATATGGCTAGGTAAGCTTTAACCTTACCTTACCACATGTGATAAAAAGAACAAAGAACCTTCTTCCTCTTTACATTTCCAACATTTGTTCGATTTAGATTTATACATTTTGGCCCATTTACTCGGTGTTAGATACCCACGATATATCATTTTCATATAATTTTCTCTTAAACCATAACATGCTGTAAAATTTATATCCATATTCCACTCTCACCGGACTGCTATTAACTGCTTTTGTTTCTTGGGAACTGGAGCCTCATCGGTCTTGCTGTTTTCTTTTAGGACCCCGAGGCCAGTTACGACTTCAATGACGACGACCCCGACCCACAGCCTCGATACAATGCTTGGGATGAGAACCGGTGAGTTTATTCTTCTGCCAGAGTCTTGTGGCATGGAGTCAGATCTGTTTTGGACCGGCAAGCAAGGGCAATCCTTCTTGGAGTGGCCGCAACTGGACTGAGGAACACGGAGGAATTATTTGAAAAAGATTCTTCCAGTCCTAAATTCAGTTCTCAAACTTAATCCGTTCCGGAAGTCCGTTCCAAAACCAAAGCGTTCCAAAGCCAAGGCGCACTTTCCCATAGAAAGTAATGCAAAACGGATTAATCCGTTCCAGACTTTTAGAAACAACCCCTAAAACAGGAATTGAACATGAATTTTACTATCTAACGGGACCGTGGATCCATAAAATGAAAGCAATAATCAATGTAATGTACTGTAAAATAAATAAGACAGTATTGTAGATGATAAAAAAATTAAAATTTTTATTTTTCCTTACCTGCACTGATGATAGCCATTGTTTGGATGGGGGGCTTTTATCCATTTCCGCAGTCACGCAACCAACCAACCAACCAACCAACCAATCAGTAGCTGAACTGGGTTCCACACAGTCACAAGAGCAAATGAACTGAAAAAGCCTCAAAAACAAAAACGCGAAATAAATAGCAAAAACAAAAGCGCCAAACTTAATCCCTTCCGGAAGTTCGTTTGACTTCTGAAATGTTCGGAAACCAGGGCGCAGCTTCTGATTGGTACAGGCGCCCCAGAAACAATAGCCGACAGCCGCATCGGACATTCGGCTTCCCAAAAATGTTCGAAAACCGGAACATTTGCTTCCGGGTTTTCGGCGTTTGGGAACCAAGGCATTTGAGAACCATGGTACCACTGTACTCTACATTTCCCCATCAGTTTGCATTTTTTTAAAAAAGTCACCATGGAAATTCACCAGCATTTTAGTGTGAATTTCCCTTAATGTACATGCTTGTACACCGTTTCACCTCCTGCTCGTGAGTTTTCCGCAGCTATTTCCCATAATATTATGCACAATATTTTTCAGGCAGAGGTCCTAATAGGTGCCTATTTCTGATCCATTCGTTGGCTGAGGAAACGCACTGCAAGACTCAGAGAAGCACGAATTTCAAAAGGCTGCAGTGTTTTGGTTCGCGAGTTGCTTTGGAGCTTGGTGTTTTTTTTTTTGTAGGTTCGTCTTTAAACGCGGAACAGAACTGGACTGCTCCCCTGTCCTTAACTGCTGTTTGTGTCTTTTAATCGCAGGCACGGGACTCGCTGCGCTGGGGAGGTGGCCGCCATTGCCGACAACGATGTTTGCGGAGCCGGCATCGCTTACCGGGCAAAGATTGGGGGCAAGTGAGCCCTGTTTCTGGGATGACTTGGGGAAAGGGAGGGGGTCTGGGGTTTCGGGTGAATTGCAAGTGGATGGCTGCAGAGGAAACAGCCCAGGTTCCTTCCCCAGGAGGATGCTACAAGGGAGGGGCCAATAGATTTTAGATTATAAGACTGGCATTTTTGGCTCCATGCACCCCATACTTTTAAAGTACACCCAAAGCCCACACACCTCCAAGAATTCTCTCCGAGCTACAATTCCCAGCATCCTTAAACTACAGTTCCCACTTTTTTGTGGGGTGGTAAAAATGCAATTTAAAGGTACAGGTTGTGTGGAGCCCGTGCTGCAAACAGCATCAGCTTGTATGTTTGGGCTCTGCTTACATGGGTTAGCTATTCTCCAGCATTTAAAGACACCTGAGAGCAAAAAGAGGATATTCTGATCTTGTGGCCTGTTACCTGGGATTATAGAGCTTGAAAGGAAGCCAGGTGGCCCCAGGAACATTAGGAGACTGCATTCAGTATCTTGCAGGAAGAACATCATGGGAAAGGGGAGACCAACCCGGGCTTGCCCATAGCCCAGAGAAGGAGTAAGCTGCTTGCTTTCCTCCTCCCTCCCCACCGCTTTTTCCTTTTGTGCCGTGTCAGCAAACCTGCTGCCCCTGGAACTGGGTGTGGTTGAGGGCAGCAGAACGGGACGCGGCTGTGGGCAGCCTGAGGAGCTGCCATCTACCTTGGCACCCGTAAACAAAAAGCCCAAAGAGAGAGACTAACAGGCATGGCCAAACTTGGCCCTCCGGCTGTTTGGGGACTACAACTCCCATCGTCCCTAGCTAACAGGACCAGTGGTCAGGGATGATGGGAATTGTAGTCCCCAAACAGCTGGAGGGCCAAGTTTGGCCATGCCTGGACTAGAATGGTGACTGCTGTTTGCAGGAACTCTCTTTGTTGTGAGCCTTTTGTGCGTGAGCTGAGAGTTTGCTGGGTGAGAACCTGGAGGCTGAGAGGGAGAGAAATGAATTGATTATTGATTTATAGATATCAGCAACTTGGTATTAGTGTAGCTCCTTGTATACAAAGCTGTGAAATTTTTTGGGGGAAATATTTCTGTTTAATTTGTCTGTTGTGGCTTCAGGTTTAAGATATTGGTATAAATAAAATAATAGAGACTGCGGCCTGGGAAAACTGACAGAGCACCCCTCCCTTTTTTTCCTTCCTCTCAGGGGTGAGGATGCTGGATGGCACCGTGACGGACATTGTCGAGGCTCAGTCCTTGAGTTTCCACCCTCAGCACATTGATATCTACAGTGCTAGTTGGGGCCCAGAAGATGATGGCAAAACGGTGGACGGCCCTGGCATTCTGGCCATGGAAGCCTTCCGCAAGGGCATAATTAATGTAAGATTTCACATCCGCCTAAACAGTCCCTGGCAAGTTGTTTCCAGCGTTCAGAATGCTGCAAGCTGCTGGGCTGAAGTACGGCCCCTTGGTCTTGCCAATCGGAAGGTTGGCGGTTCGAATCCCCGTGACGGGGTGAGCTCCCGTTGCTCGGTCCCAGCTCCTGCCAACCTAGCAGTTTGAAAGCACGTCAAAGTGCAAGTAGATAAATAGGTACTGCTGCAGCGGGAAGGTAAACGGCGTTTCCTTGCACTCTGGTTTCCGTCACGGTGTTCTGTTGTGCTAGAAGCGGATTACTCCTGCTGGCCACATGACCTGGAAACTAGTTGTCTGTGGACAAACGCCGGCTCCTTCGGCCTGAAAGAGAGATGAGCGCTGCAACCCCCTAGTCTCCTTTGACTGGACTTAACCGTCCAGGGGTCCTTTACCTTTTACCTATAGCATATTTCATGTTCATTTCATTTATCAGTCCAAAAAGGAAATAGGGTGCACAATACTTTAGGAGTATTGTGGGGTGGGGGGAATAATATAATGCATTAATATTGCAAATAACATAACATCCTTTTTAAAAAAAATACTCAAATCATATCTGAAGAAGTGTGCATGCACATGAAAGCTCATACCAATAACAAACTTAGTTGGTCTCTAAGGTGCTACTGTAAGGATTTTTAAAATTTTGTTTCGACTACAGCAGACCAACACGGCTACCGACCTGTAACTCAGAGAATCATAGAGTTGGAAGAGACCACAAGGGCCATCCAGTCCAACCCCCCCTGCCAAGCAGGAAATACCATCAAAGCATTCCTGACATATGGCTGTCAAGCCTCTGCTTAAAGACCTCCAAAGAAGGAGACTCTACCACACTCCTTGGCAGCAAATTCCACTGTCGAACAGCTCTTACTGTCAGGAAGTTCTTCCTAATGTTTAGGTGGAATCTTCTTTCTCTCGAATAATAAAGCAATAATCAGACCCCTTAATTATCAAATAAGCAAAAATAAGCGAAACCTCAACCTCCCAAAAAGCAGCCACATTAAATCGACCATTCCCCCTGCCCTTGAGCGGGAAGCCACCACAGAAAAGGCCCCATTCTTGTGTTACCACCATCCGGACCTCTCATGGAAGAGGCACACAAAGAAAGGCCTTGGAGGATGATCTCGGGATTCAGGTTCAAGTCCTGGAGGTATTGTGGTCCTGAGCCGTTTTAAGACTTTATAGGCCAAAACCAGCACATTGAATTGGGCGCTGAAACTAAAGATGCTGAAACCAAGGAAGACGCTGAAACCAAGAAAGAACAGATCTTAAAATGAATGGACTATGCGCAGAAAGAGATCAGATTGGCGAACTTTTTATTGAAGACTATTTTGGACTATTTGAAGGAAGTATGATAGCAGGATTCGAAATATTTAACAGCGGAAGGGAAACGACAAGAATTGCAGTCGTTAACAGTCGTTAACAGTCATCAACAGGTTTACCACTCCTATCAGCCAGTCACCCATTCCCACCACCCTTCTGAGTAATACCCCTCCCCACCCTCTGACTATACATAAGGGTCTGGTGACTTCTGTTTCAGTGTATCTAAAGAAGTGTGCATGCACATGAAAGCTCATTCCTATGACAAACTTAGTTGGTCTTTAAGGTGCTAGTGGAAGGATCTTTTTATTTTGTTTTGACAACAATTGTAATACTTTAGAAGGAATAAGTTCAAGGTATAAATATGGTACCTAACACAGTGGAAACGAAAGGGTGGGAATGAAAACATTGTGGGAAGTGAGGGCCGTTCATGGAAATTTCATCTATGTTGAAATGAATTGGTTAAAAATTTCTGAAATTTAATTTTAAAAAGCCTATTTCATCTATGCATATCTACATACAAGAAACGGAACCATCAGAATGATGCAGCTTTATTTCCACCCAACAGATTTTCTCCTTCTGTTTTCAGGGCCGCCAGGGGCTGGGCTCCCTCTTCATCTGGGCCTCTGGGAATGGCGGCCTCCGCAGTGACAACTGCAACTGCGACGGCTACACCAACAGCATCTACACCTTGTCGGTGGGCAGCACGACCGAGAGGGGCAGGGTGCCCTGGTACAACGAGGCTTGCGCCTCGACCCTCACCACCACCTACAGCAGCGGGGCGAAAGGGGAGAAGCAGATTGTGAGATGCCTTTTTTGCTTGCGGTTCTCTTGACGAGGGGGGGGGAATTGGAGGGCAGGTATGGGGCCCAGCCAATCTCACGCATGCGCCATCTGGTAAAAAGGCTGTTTTTGGAATACATACATCTTCTTCTTTGGCGATCCCTCGTAGCCGAGTAAGATTGTCTTCCATAAACACGGTTTTAACAATGAGTCCGTAAGTGACTGTGGAGGCCAATTCTGGATCCCCACGTCCTTCCACAGTGGGGACATAGGTTTCCGGGCGGGAGTTGATCCCAGTGAGGGTTTGCCAAGCGTGCCTTCCTCTTAGCACGCGTCCTGAGTTTGAGCGTCTTCAAAGCCCATGGCACCTTTGAGGAAGGCTGTTTTTCCAATTGGAGCGCTCTCAGGCAAGTGTTTCCCAGTTGTTGGTGTTTATACTACATTTTTTAAAAAAATTGCCTTGAGTCAGTCTTTAAACCTCTTTTGTTGACCACCAGCATTATGCTTTCCATTTTTAAGTCCGGATTAGAACAATTGCTTTGGAAGACGATAATCAGGCATCTGCACAACATGACCAGTCCAACAAAGAATGGATGGTTTTGAATTGTGGTGCTGGAGGAGACTCTTGAGAGTCCCATGGACTGCAAGAAGATCAAACCTATCCATTCTGAAGGAAATCAGCCCTGAGTGGTCACTGGAAGGACAGATCCTGAAGCTGAGGCTCCAATACTCTGGCCACCTCATGAGAAGAGAAGACTCCCTGGAAAAGACCCTGATGTTGGGAAAGATGGAGGGCACTAGGAGAAGGGGATGACAGAGGACGAGATGGTTGGGCAGTGTTCTCGAAGCTACGAACATGAGTTTGACCAAACTGCGGGAGGCAGTGGAAGACAGGAGTGCCTGGCGTGCTCTGGTCCATGGGGTCACGAAGAGTCGAACACGACTAAACGACTAAACAACAACAACATCCATGCATTATTCCACTTTAGAAGTTGTTCTGTGATGTTTTCCATTCTTAGTTTTGCTCTATAGCTAGGGTGGACAGCACCGAGGAAAAAGTCTTGCCTGCCTGCTTTCTGAAACTTATGCAACTAATTCCAGGATGGAGACATGCCTAAGAGGTTGCCTGGTGGAGGAAAGGTAGTAGAAGAGGAATGTTGAGAACTGAGGACTAGAAGCTTGAGTTGGATGTGGAATGTGACACAGTTCTGGGCCCATGGGCAACGCAAACGTATTTATGCTATCACAGAGAAATATGGGCTTGGATTTTACAGCTGGGCTCTCCATGGAGAGATTCAGGGTCCCCAAAGTACGTTATCAGTCAGAGGAAAATGAGTGGAGGCAGGAACCAGTAGCAGTAAAGCAAGGGAGATCTTTGTTTTCCTGCTGCTTTTGAAGGCTTGTGATGAAACATGCTGAATCAGCAAAGTTAACAGCTTAAACTAAGAGAGTTTATGGCTGTTGCTTTACTGAAGAACGGAAGCCTCCTTTGGGTTACTTGAAGGAATATTACAGTGTGATGAACTCGCAAGCGGGATGCGAGCTGTGAGCAGCAGAGAGAATTTGAGATTGCTGTATTAGAGTTGGGATAGGAAAGGAGGAAGATAAGGTCTAGCAAAGAGTGGAAAGAAAAACATCACGGAAAAGGGTTGGAGGGAAGTCAGTGATATGAAAGAAAAACTTATTACGTATTGGAACTTTATGTGCAATTTGTGGAAATTTAATTTTACACACACACACAGTATATTAACAACAACAACAACAACAACAACAACAACAACAACAACAACAACAACAACAACAACTTGAGAAATGGCCCAACCCCTTAGCCAAAGACCACTGTTACAGGATTTATATATATGAGACCTTAGAATTCCTATAACACCACCCAAAAGCATCATGCAAGCGTCACAGGAAAAGGCGGTCTGCAACAGGAATGTGAGAGTGTGGCTTTTGTCTCCTGTTTTGTCGAGATACCTGATCATGTTTGCCAATTGCCTTACCCTGGCCAGTCTTGGCTATTCTTTTGAGGTGGCAAATACCTTAGTTCTCAAACCCAGTTCACCGGGTTTGAACAAAACATGCCCTTTTGATTGGATTTGAAGGCTTTGTGAGTGAAAACAACGATTGGGAGAGGT
This sequence comes from Zootoca vivipara, assembly GCF_965207765.1. Taxonomy (NCBI): domain Eukaryota; kingdom Metazoa; phylum Chordata; class Lepidosauria; order Squamata; family Lacertidae; genus Zootoca; species Zootoca vivipara. The sequence continues at coordinate 90,746,880 of NC_142589.1, read as the reverse complement.
TTCCTCCCAAGATTTTTCCTTCTGCAGAGGAAATATGGGGGGGGGGGTGTTATTAAGAATCATAGAATTTCAGAGTTGGACGGGGACCTGTTGTAAACAAAATCTGCCCTTACAGAGTCCTTTGTAGGTTCTCCATCAGTAGGAGAAATAACAGAGGCCAACCAGAGAATATTGAGAAGCAAAGCAGCTAGTAAGCCTGATCTTTATTAAAGCTGTTGCAACAGGGTGCTCCCTTCACAGGCAGGAGAAAAGAGGAGGACCCAGAACAAAGGTGTGCCTGCCCTTATATAGACATTTTGAAATTCTCTGCCCTGGAGCTCAAGACCACCCTCCAGCTACATCAAACTTACATCACAGAAGGGGTGTAGCCCAAGACTACCCCCCAGATACATCATACCTACATAACAGAAAAGGCGGTCTATAACAGAAATTTGAATGTTGTTGTTCTTCCTGTCTGCCACGTTATCCGATAATGCCTTATCTGATTGCCTTTCCTGGTACAGTAGTCTGGCCATTCCTCTGAGATGGTAATCACTTAATTCCTGAGAAAATGGGAAGGTTTCTTTCACCTCCTCCCTCCTTGCAGAGAAACACTTGGTCAGCTTGGGAGTCTAAATGGTTTCAGGGCTGTCTTCCTGAACTGTTTCAGACGTGGTTTATAGATTTCTGTACGTGTTTGCCTTGTACATTTATGAACATTTATTATATATCCAAGACCTTAAAATTCTTATAACAGACCCAACACCCTGGAAGAGTAAAGGTGGCTTCAGGATAGCACTCCTGCACTATTTCGGACCTGTGGTCTATGTACCTTCCACATGAGCATTTGTTTTATTGACAGCACCTTAGAACTCCTATAACAGTGGGCTGGCTGAGAAATCTGTGCATCCTATAGGTCTTATTTTATTTTTAGTGATGCTCTTTCCCCTCTCAGGTGACCACAGACCTTCGCCACACCTGCACCAGCGGCCACACGGGAACTTCAGCTTCCGCCCCCCTCGCGGCCGGCATGATTTCACTCGCTTTGGAAGCCAAGTAAGAAGGGAGGAGAGTCGGCTAACATTGTTGGGGTCCAAGGGCCCCACCGCAAATCTTCCGGAGGGGATGGGGCAGTTTGAGAGTGCCGGGGACTTTATTTGTCCATAAAGGTCTTCCGATAAAAACCGTGGCGCGAAATATCGTCAGGGCAGCTTGCGGTGCCGAAACAAAAGAATAAAACGGCAGGTAACCATTAAGGGTAAACTGGACAATCGGGTATTTTTTAGCGGAAAGGGGCAGAATGTCGCTGGTTTCCATGCCCAGGTTGAGCTGGGAATACCCTCTGAAAATCTGGAGAGACACTGATGGTCGGTGTTGACGGCGCTGAGCTTGATAGGCCCATGGTTTGACTAGGTATAAAAGCAGCTTGTTGAAAGAACAAGCTTGTTTGAGCCACGGTAGGATTTCCTTAGAATGGTAAGAATTGGAAGGGGACCGCTCCCCCCCCCCGCCAAATAAGGCTCATTTAGCCCAACCCCCTGGATCCGTTTGCTGGAGGTATTTAAAAGCAGAAGCTTCCTTAGATTTCTGGTAGGTGTTCTGCATCTGCGCACCGCCCCGAAATCTTTTGATGAAGGGTGGATTTGATTTAAATCGATTTAAATCATGATTTAAATCACGATTTAAATCTCTAGTCAGTAAGACTTGATTGAAATCACTAGTCAGTAAGACTTGATTGAAATCATTTTTTTAAGGGAAAGACTCATTCTTGCTGGTATAATCTTAATATTTGCAACCAGATGAAGTTTCATTTTCGGAATAATAAATTTTCAGAGTAGTTTTTACAGTTATATCAAAAATGACTGATTTTGTTATACTATTAGAAATAGAAAAACATGTAATTATTAAATTACTGTTTATATTTGGACGGCTTTTCTGCTGTACTTTATTGGAAGGAGAAAAACAATCATTTCCCTAATAACAATTTAAACAATTTATTTAACTAAAACAATAACATTATAGCATGTGTATCCATGTTTGTTAACTGATACGGTTAAATGATAGCCTTTGGACTATAATGTAACTTAAAGAGAAAGCTATCTTTAGGAATATTTTTCCTCCAGAAGCATCTTATTTTAAAAATCTCTTTTAAATTTTTAAAAATCCGATTTTTAAAAAATAAAAATAAAATCATTAATTTTTATCCTCCCTGACATTACGTAAATTTGATAAATGATAACAAATAAAACGAGAGGCATAAATCTGCCTTCTCATCTCAGTTGATTAGAGCAGGGTTCAGCAACCTTTTTCAGCCATGGGCCGGTCCACTGTCCCTCAGACCTTGTGGGGGAGGGGGGCAGACTATATTTTTTTTGGGGGGAGAACTAATTCCTATGGCCCACAAATAACCCAGAGATGCATTTTAAATAAAAGCACACATTCTACTCATGTGAAAACACCAGGCAGGCCCCACAAATAACCCAGAGATGCATCCTATATAATAAAGTGCAAGTGTCTCTGCGTCCAGATTCCCTGTGTCCCTGTGTCCGCGCTACTGCGCATGTGCCCCACGGACACAGGGATTGGATGCAGAGACTGCACCACACACACACACGCTCTCCCCACCCCCCACCTACCGTTTCCCTGCAGCCGCCAACCGCTGCTCCCAGCCAGACTGAGCGTTGGCGGGGGGGGGGGGAGAGCGTGTGTGTGTGCGTCCAGCAAGGACAGGTACCGGGGTTCGGAGTAACCCCGGGACCTGTCCTTGTTGTCGGCGGCAGGGGGACAGGAATGAAGGAGGAGAAAGCAGCCCTTCCTTCCTCTCCCCCAGCCGCCGACAGGAAGGAGACATCCCGGAGACATCAACGGGCTGAATTACACTAGTTTTAAATAAAAGGACACATTCTAATGTAAAAACACGCTGATTCCTGGACTGTCCGCAGTCTGGATTGAGAAGGCGATTGGGCTGCGTCTGGCCCCAGGGCCTTAGGTTGCCTAGCCCTGGACCGGAGCCTGGTGCTGATAACGCTCGATCTCCATACAGACCGCCTGCACATTCCTGCATTGCAACTCTTAAGATTCTCATGCCCTTCTCCATCTTTGTAGCCCAGCCCTGACCTGGCGTGACATGCAGCACCTCGTAGTGAGAGCCTCCAGGCCAGCTCACCTCCAGGCAGACGACTGGGCTGTGAATGGCGTGGGCCGCAAAGGTGAGGCTGGGGAGAGCTGGGGCCGAGGCAACATCTGGAAGCCTGCCACATCTGGAGAGCTGCAGGTTCCCCCGTCCTCTGTCTTTGCGAGTCTCCAATTCAGCATTTCCCATACTTGGGTCTCCAGCTGTTTTGGGGCCACAACTCCCATCCTCCCTAGCTAGCAGGACCAGTGGTCAGGGATGATGGGATTTGTAGTCCAAGTTTGGGCAGACACTGCTCTCTTTTTTAATAACAAGTTATTGATTTTCCAAAAGAAAAGAAAAATATCATAAACAGATTAAACCATAATGTTGGGGAAAACACTGCTCTCCACCCCTGGTGCCGAAGCATGCAGCTTTGCCACTGTCCGAGGGAGCAGGATCTCACCATTGTTGTTGTTTTTTTCTCCCCCGCCCTCCATTCAGTGAGTCACTATTACGGATACGGGCTCTTAGACGCTGGACGCCTGGTGGATCTGGCCAAGAGGTGGAATACGACTGGGCCCCAGAGGAGATGCTCCGTCAGAATTGTCTACAAGCCATTGTAAGGGACGGAATCTCAACAGGCAGAGGGCCTTCTTGGTAGCGGCACCTGCCCTGTGGAACGCCCTCCCATTAGATGTCAAGGAAATAAACAACTACTGTATCTGGCTTTTAGAAGACATCTGAAGGCAGCCCTGCTTAGGGAGGTTCTTAATGTCTGGTGTTTTATCATGTTTTTAATATTCTGTTGGGAGCCGCCCATGGGTGGGGTATAAAAAATAATAATTATAATTATTTATTCTTATTCTTATTCTTATTATTATTAATTATTATTATTATTATTTACCCTCCAATCAGGTTGGCAACTAATGTCCTAGCTAAAAAAGGCACTTTTGTGCTTAAGAGATCTTGAGCGTTGAGGCTGTTACTTGCAACTGGATTTGACTACAGCGAGGGACAAGGGGACAGAGTTTAGGCTTACACAGGATTAACCACTTTGGGGACAGCTGCCAATGTATCCCAAAGTTAATTTTGTTCGTTTTGTACATGAAGAGGGGCTCCAGACAGGCCTCATTAAAACACCACGGTTTCATTTATACTTTTTAATATTTCTCGTAGGCCGTTTAGAGGCCATCCGCTAATCGAGGGGTGCAGAACTTTTTTTTGAATGCGGACCACGAAATGAAATCCAAAGGCAAACTTTATTTGCGTTAGCCGATGGCCATAGCAACAATAAAATATTACAATATACACAGGGGGGGGGGAAAGGAAATTTAGTATAAGAGCACAGATTAGGGTCCTGAATCAACAGTCAGATAGTGGCCCTTATTCTGATCGCCCCTGCTAAGAACCTAGCAACCTTTGCTGTTATCTGCTACGTTTGGTCTGCCAGGAGAAAGGAGACTGTGGCAGTGGCTGTGTGCATTGGGATGGTCAGTATTTAGTGGGGTGATTCATTCCTGTGGTCTTTGTAGAGAGTGCAAAACAGGAGGGCGTGTGCCACTGTTTCGGTGCTACCGTCTCCACGGGGGCAAAGGCGTTTCTCATGCGGGATCTTTTGGAATCGGCCCTCAGGTACCACAGATGGCAAAACGTTCAGTCTCGCGAGGGTGGAAGCACGCCTGTATTTTGGGATAGCTAGTTTGTACAGGTGTGGAGCCAGAGAACAGGCGGGCAGCGGCTGGAGGGCAGCTCCTCCGGCATGGAAGAGGCGGAAGCTGGACGCAGCGCCTCCCAGCTCAGCTGGCCGCTTTGTACTGCGGTGGCCACGGCAGATGGAGGCTCCGGGCGTGGCGCTGCTTCAAGGCGGCATGGCAGAGGCGAGCGAGGGTGGGGATCACATTCATCCAGTGCTTTACCAACTGCACTGGCTCCCGGTGGAGTACAGGATCAGGTTTAAGGTGCTGGTCTTGACCTTTAAAGCCCTATGCGGCTTAGGACCCTCGTACCTACGGGACCGCCTCTCCCGGTATGACCCACAGAGGACATTAAGTTCCACAAATAATAACATATTGGAGATCCCGAGTCACAAGGTGGTTAGGCTGGCCTCGACCAGGGCCCGGGCCTTCTCAGTACTGGCCCCGACCTGGTGGAACGCTCTGTCCCAGGAGACTAGGGCCCTGCGGGATTTGTCATCCTTTTGTGGGGACTGCAAGACAGAGCTGTTCCGTTTGGCCTTCGGACTGACGCAGTCTGACCCCACGGTTACCTTCCCCATAGGTTTTGTTTCATAATGGTTTTATCTTATTCATAGATTTTAAATTTTAAAATTGAATTTTAACATTATATTAATCTGCGTTTTAACTGAATTGTTTCTTTTATACTTGTGTTGATATTATTTGTTGTTAGCCGCCCTGAGCCCGGTCTTGACTGGGAAGGGCAGGGTATAAATAAAGATTATTATTATTATTATTATAAACTGATGCCAGCCTCCACCTCTTCCCTGGCGCCCTCCAGAACTTGGCGCCCTGGCGCCCTGCCCCACTAGCCTCTATGGGTAAGACGCCCCTGCCAGAGAATCAAAATGGGAAGATGGAAATTGATCATAGCATGGGTAGAATTTCCTTATAGTGGCCAGGTTGTTCTGATGCTCGATATCTTTTAGACGTTGACAAATTAGGCTGTTTGCTTTGGTAAGCCGAAACCCAAAGGGGCCGAACATGTTCTAACACCACTGCAAATAACTCTGTCTCTTCTTCCTCTCCCTCTTCTTCCTCTCCCTCTCCTTTGGCTTTCTGGCAGGCCGATCGGTTCAAGGCTCTCCATCGCCAAAAACATTACCTCCTCCTCCTGCCTGGCGAACGACCAGAGCATCCGCTCCCTGGAGCACGTGCAGGTCCAGCTCTCTCTCCACTACAGCCGGCGAGGGGATTTAGCCATCTCTCTGACCAGCCCCATGGGGACCAAATCCACTCTGGTGGCTGTCAGGTAAAGCCGGGCTATATGTTGGTACATCGTCCCAAACCGAAGTCCATATCGTGATGTCGGCTCCATCGTTTCTGATTGGGCTATATTTCGCAAATCATGATGGGCGATATTTTGCCCCCAAACCGGTTTCAAGCCCGTGTTATGATATCAATCGTTATAAATTTCCCCAAAATAAAATAATCAAACACTTCCCAACACAGTGGTACCTTGGTTTTAGAACAGCTTAGTTTATGAACAATTTGGATTAAGAACGCTGCAAACCCGGAAGCAGGTGTTTTGGTTTGTGAACTTTGCCTTGGAATAAGAACATATTCCGCGTCCTGTTGAGTGTGTTGCATTTGTAAATCGAGTCCCCCGTTGCTGTGGGAAAGCACGCTTTGGTTTAAGAACGCTTTGGTTTAAGAATGGACTTCCGGAATGGATTGAGTCCGTAAACCAAGGTACCACTGTATATATTCCCTTGGTAATTGACTTCCCTTCCACCCTCCCATGGTTTCCACAAATTATCAATTACTGCTGCGTATTATAATTATTCTCTAGCTTCGTTCCTCCACCTTGTCCTCATAATAACTTTTACTGCCGAGCTTACTCCAAACCTGCCAGCATTTTAACATGCTTACAATAACTTTTTAAATAATCTACAAACATTTTCTCCAGTGCTCCTTGAAGGCGGTCTCATCTTGTTCCCTAATTGTACTAGCTAAGCCTGCTAATTCAGCATATTTCAGCTGCCGCTCCTTTGTCGTAGGTACTGCATCCTCCCACTTTTTGACCCAGCAACATATTGCAAATCATGAAGTGTGTGTGCTTTGCAAAAATAACGAGATGTGGGGGGGGGGGGAGCCGTGAAGCCGGCCCATGCCTCTACGTAGCCCCGGTCTTATTTCAGACATCCTGATATATCAGCAACGTTTAGCTGGCGATGGATCATGATGTTGAAAACCGGATTATCGCCACTTGCTCCTACAGGCTGAACATCCCCAAGTCCTTCAACCGTTCCTCATAAGGCTTGGTTTCCAGAGCCTCGATCCTATTGTTCCACCTTCCACCTTGTCGACATCCTTCTTAAACTGGGGTGCCCAGAACCACACGCAGGACTGCAGGCGGGGCCAGATCTTAGCAGAATATTATCACCCTTGTTTTGGGCACACTGTAATTCTGTGGATGTGGCCGAGAAGAGCATTAGCTTTATTTGCTGCTGCATCACGCCATCGGCTCATGTTAAACTCGTGCACGACGGTGAGCCCCTGCGGTTTCTCTCTTTTGCCCGCCAGGCCTCACGACACGAGCCGCGAGGGGTACAGGGACTGGTCTTTCATGTCCACACACTATTGGGACGAAAGTCCGTGGGGTGTCTGGTCCCTTCTGCTGGAGAACAAAGGCGATGCATACAACACAGGGTCCCTCGACAGCTTGGTGTTAAAACTGTACGGGACAGAGGAAGATATGAGGGCGAGGCCATCTGCAGCCTCGATGGTGGGCAGCTGTGCTATGCGAAGCGCTGATGGAGCATGCCTGGGTAAGTTGCGTCCATCCCTCCTTACCGCTGCTGGCAAGCCGCGGAGCCTGCAGAACTCCTTGCCACTGGATTCCAGTAACAAAAGAAATGGACTGTTGGAAAATGGGGGGGGGCTCTTTTGGTTTGGCGGGAGGGACCACCCCAGGCCGACTTTGGTAGGTCATTGACAGGTGGGGGAATCCGAACCGTCTGGTCACAGCGGACGCATGCGCATCGACATCTTTCCCGTCGGGAAACGCAGCGCCCAGCAGGTGCAGGCGGCAATCAGACTTTGGAAAGCTGGCAGCGCCGGATCAAGTGCATCAAATTTGCCATGAGAGTTCTGGGTTTGGAACAAATGTGCGATGAATAATACAGTCAAATCCAAGCCGCGGAACCCCTGCTGCTTTTCACGCTATTGTCTCTTGAGACGGACAAATTCTGAACACGGCCATGCCTCGGAATCTCATCCGGAAGTCCGCCCGACTTCCAAAACGTTCAAAAACCAAGGTGCTGCTTCCGATTGGCTGCGGGAAGCTCCTGCAGCCAATCGGAAGCCGCGGAAGCCGCGTCGGAACATTCAGGTTCCAAAGAACGTTCGCAAACCGGAACACTCACTTCCAGGTTTGCGGCATTCGGGAGCTGAAACGTTCGACTCGCAAGGCGTCCAACCTCCAAGGTACGACTGTAATGCTGTTTTTACAGGGCGGGGGTGGGCTGTGCCTGGGAATGAGTTAATGGAACCCTGCTGGCATTCCAACAAAAATGGGGAACCATTGCTCTCCGCTTCCCCTCCGGTGCCTCACCCTCTCTTTCTCTTCTCAGAATGCCACGGCCGCTTCTACGTTCTCCAGCGCCGATGCGTCGCCTACTGCCCCCCCAGATATTACGCCCTCTCCCGGCCCTCCCTGGCTCCCGACGGGACGCCCCGCTCCACCCGGTCCTGCGCCGCTTGCCACCCATCCTGCTACACCTGCCGCGGAGGCATGGCAAACAACTGCACCGCCTGCCCGCCTTTCAGTAGCTTCCAGGAGGCCACCCACAGCTGTTTGCAGCACCCGTTCTACACGTCCCGTGGAGGGGAGGTGGCTCAGGGGCAAAGGCACCTCCCCCTCCTGCTTGCGGTGGCCCTGCTGTTTGTGGGGCCCATCTTCTTCTCCCTCCTTTACGGGGCTTACCGCCTGGCTTCCCGAAGGGCCAAGGGGCAGAAGGGGGCTGGGGCCCGGGCCATATCCGGGTCGGAGATGCTGCGTCTAAACCAGACAGAGGAATGTTTAAAGGAGCCGCTGCAGAAGCCTTTCCCGTGAAAACGAAAGCAGGAGGACTCGAACCCGGCTCTGCATTGATGCCTTGGTTCTTTTTTTTACTCTTCCCCCCCCCCCAAAAAAACACCAAACCCTGTTTTTTCTCGAATGTAATACAATCTCAGCCTGTGTATTGTGTGTTTGTGATTTAGGGGTGTGGTTTGTGTATTTAAGTTTCGCGGGTTGTTTATTATTGCTTTTATCTCGAGCGTTCGTACTGGAGCACACCTGGTAGCACTCAGCAAAGGGAACTGCGCTCTGCACATGCTCGATGGACTTAGAATCATAGAATCATAGAGTTGGAAGAGACCACAAGGGCCATCCAGTCCAACCCCCTGCCGAGCAGGAAACACCATCAAAGCATTCTTGACATATGCCTGTCAAGCCTCTGCTTAAAGACCTCCAAAGAAGGAGACTCCACCACACTCCTTGGTAGCAAATTCCACTGCCGAACAGCTCTTACTGTCAGGAAGTTCTTTCTAATGTTTAGGTGGAATCTTCTTTCTTGTAGTTTGAATCCATTGCTCCGTGTCCGCTTCTCTGGAGCAGCAGAAAACAACCTTTCTCCCTCCTCTATATGACATCCTTTTATATAAAATAAAAAAATTCCTTCAGTAGCACCTTAAAGACCAACTAAGTTTTTATTTTGGTATGAGCTTTCGTGTGCATGCACACTTCTTCAGATACAGTGAAATGGAAGTTTCCAGGCACTTTTATATATTTGAACATGGCTATCATATCACCCCTTAACCTTCTCTTCTCCAGGCTAAACATACCCAGACTTTTTTTTTTTTAACTACTATCCCTGCCTCCTGCAAGCCAAGGCCTCTGGTATTCCTTGAGTCCTTGTTTGATGGCCCGTTTCTGAAAACGGGAAAATCCTCTGGGTTCACCCTTCCCTAGAAGCTTGACTTGGGAGCTTCCCTTGGTCTTCCAGTTTTCAATATGGGGGGGGGGGAGGGAGGGAACAGCAACACTATGGTATGCATATGCTCAAAAGCACTATGAACAATCACATCGCTGGAAGGGGACTTCATACGTCATCGAGACCAACCCATTGCTAATACAGGACACTCGAGTGCGGACAATTAAATACCCCCTCTCTGCACATTCCCCAGAGGCTCGATTTAAATTCGTTCTTATTTATGGAAGACAGTTCCCCCTTATGACATCAGGTGTTCCACAGGATCGCAGAAGTGTGGAGTTGGAAGCGCCCCCCAAAGTTCATCTGATCCAACCCCTTTGCAATGCAGGAACCTTTTTGCAAAGAGAAATTTCATAGAATCATAGAATTGGAAGGGACCCTGAGGGCAATCGAGTCCAACCCCTTTGCAATGCAGGAATATGCAGCTGCCCCCCCCCCCGATCAAACCTGTGACCTTGACGTTATCACCACCATGCTCTAATCAACTGAGCTTTCCACACTCAGTTGGCAGACACCCCTATACCTTGCGTATACCCAGAAGCGTCGAATAATCCCCTGCATGTGGAAATTCAGCATGTGGGGGGGGGGGAGCTCCAGCCTAGCTTCCTTCTGACATGCTAGCGCTTGCCTTTCTTTTTAAGGGAGGAGCATTTGACCCTGCCTGCAAATTTAGTCCTTTCTTGCGAAGCCACTGGGGTTTTGCAAAGAAAATCCATGTTTTGAAGCAGATGGCTGGTCTCTTTTAAGTCCTCCTGGAGCTGACCCATAAATTTAAGAGGGGTGTTGCAGAGTTGTGCTGGTTTTTGCAGGGATAGGGAGCTTGAGAAGTGAGTGGGGCGGGGGGAAGAGTTTTGTAGTCCCTCATCTCTTGGGCATAGTCAGTTCGAGCGCCGGAGCGGATGTGTTGCGGACGTCAGGCAAGGCTGCGAACAGGAACTCCAAGCCCAGGTGGTAGAGGCAGAAGAGGTTGTAGATACTCATGCCGACTGTCGGGAAGAAGGAGAGGCCGAACCCGAACCCACGGTAAGTGCTGCAGAGGTGCAGGCAGGCCCAGTAGCAGCACCTGTGAAAGCAAAGCGGAGCAAAGAAGAGCCTCGAGATCAGCGTTTCCCAAACTTGGGTCTCCGGTTGTTTGTGGACTACAGTTCCCATCATCCACGGCCGCTGGTCTTGCTAGCTAGGGATGATGGGCTTTGTAATCCTCAAGCAGCTGGAGACCCAGTTTTGGAAAAACCCAGCTCCAAAGCGTCAAAAAGAGAATTGAACTTGAAGATAAGTAGAAGTCATTCGGGTTGCTACCCCCCAAACAAAATTTACTCCTGTTCAGTTTACTCAGCACCTTTCAGGAGTAATTCGGAGATACAGTGGTGCCTCGCTTAACGAATGTCCAGCTTAACGAAATTTCCGCTTAACGAAAGGATTTTTCGAGCGGAGGTTGCCTCGCTAGACGAATTCGTTTTATGAAAAATTTGTCTAGCGAATCGCGGTTTCCCATAGGAATGCATTGAAATTCAATTAATGCGTTCCTATGGGCAAAAAAAATTTCAATGCATTCCTATGGGATTCGCTAGACAAATTTTTCATTATAAGAAAAGACCCGTGGAACGGATTAAATTCGTCTAGCGAGGCGCCACTGTATCTGAACCGGATCAGCTGAACCATTTTGTTCCTATTCAGGGCTTTTTCCCCCAGCCAGAACTCTCGGATGGGCGCCTTTTCCATTCTAAGAGAACAGCGGAGGTGCTCAAGGTGAGTTCCAGCGCCTCTTTCTAGAAAAAAAAAGCACTGAATTAGCGGCATCTGTTAAATGCAGCATGTCGCCATTAGCGAAATCAAACAAGGTGGAACCTGGGAAGCCGAACACCTTTGAACTCAAGCGTTTTGACTCCTAAACGATCGAAAACCGGAAGTGATTGTTCCAGTTTTCGAATGATTTTCAGAAGCCGGGTGTCTGGCGTGCTCCTGCAGCCAATCGGAAGCTGCACCTTGATTTTCGAACCCGTTCCAGGACGTATTAAATTTGAAAACCAAGGTACGACTGTATTTGGGTTATACGTTCTAAGCATTTGGTGCTGCTTCTGCTCCTGTAATATGGAAACAGGAGTCAGTAAGTGGACTTAGAAACAAATAGATGCAAAACCCACAGGTTAGAAACGGACTAACCTGTGAAGTCGCCTTCGCTGTGTGTTTGCGTTCGCTGGTTTTCATAGTCCTCTCCTTGCCACCCTACCCCGCCGAGCCCCACTCACAGAACCACAGAGTTGTAGAGCTGGGACCCCAAATGGTCATCTAGTCCAACCCCAGGCAATGAGAGACAGCAACACCTAGAAGGCGCTGTATTTACTAGCCGTAGACAACACTAAGCTGGTCGAAATTCAGCTTCCTGTGTTGCTCTTAAGAGCAGGACTGCTTCCTGAACAATGAGGTCTGGGAACTTGGGTTTTGTTTTCAGAGGGCGGGCTGCAATCTCAGCTGTTCCTGTCGGGTAAAACCCCTCGATGAAAAGGGTAGAGCAGGATTGTCGGAGGTTGCCTAGCCTGGAGATTGGAGGGTTTGGCCCGAGACAGGTCCCAAGGGCCAGGCAGAGATGTCTAGGGGGCCGCAGTCCCTGACTCAACATCTCACCTTCCAACAGCAAAGAGCCCCACGAGGATCGGGATGAGACGCAGGTGCTCCTGGGGAAGGAAAGTCGCCGTCACCACCACATTGAGGGCAAAGACGGACAGCTGGTCCACGGAGCCCGCGACGAAAAGCTGGTGGAGCAGGGCGGGCCGAGAGCGAGTGCCCAGGGGGCCGAGGTTGTCCAGGCACAAGGCAGAAAAGGCCCTCAGAACAATGCCTGCAGCCAGGAGGAGAAAGGAGGGTAGGGTGAGATTTTTTTCGGAGACCGTTTCCAGTTCAACAGCATCGGGGTGAAATGGGAGTACCTCAGACTATAAGGATACACTGGCGGAGAGACTTTGCGTACGACATACAACCTACAGCTTGGGGAAAGTTATGGAATCGGGATTTAAAGTTCACGGCATGTTATACTGTACGTTGAAAGAAAATTATATGAAAACGATGTACTGATGGTCTGTAAAAAAGGAAGAAAGGTAAAGGACCCCTGACAGTTAAGTGCAGTTGCAGACGACTCTGGGGTTGCGGCCCTCATTTTGCTTTTGTCCGCAGACAGTTTTTCCGGGTCATGTGGCCAGCAGGACTAAGCTGCTTCTGGAGAATGGAACACCAAAACCAGAGCAGCGCACGGAAACGTCGTTTACCTTCCCACCCACCTATTTATCTACTGGCACTTTGACGTGCTTTCAAACTGCTAGGTTGGCAGGAGCTGGGACAGAGCAACGGGAGCTCACCCCATCGGAGGGGATTGAACCGCAGACCTTCCGATCGGCAGGCCCAAGAGGCTCAGTGGTTTAGACCACAGCGCCATCTGCGTCCCCATACCGATGATCTGTAACTCCTAGTAAATAAGCAGAAATGTATAAAACACGCTCAAATGTATGCTGGAAACATAAGGGAAAAGAAGGCACCTTCTATCACAGGCATCCCCAAACTGCGGCCCTCCAGATGTTTTGGCATACAACTCCCATGATCCCTAGCTAACAGGACCAGTGGTCAGGGAAGATGGGAATTGTAGTCCAAAAGATCTGGAGGGCTGAGGTTTGGGGATGCCTGTTCTATCATATGTGGTGGAATTGCAAGGTAGTAAAAGGGTTTTGGGAAATAATATATAATGAGTTGAAAAAAATGTTTAAAATAACCTTTGCGGGGGGGGGGAACCCCCGAAGCCTTCCTTTTAGGAATTCTAGGTGCCGAAATCCCAAAGGAGCAGTAAAGACTATTTATGTATGTGACCACGGCTGTGCGGATGTTATTGGCCCAGAGATGGAAAGAAGATAAAGTTCCCACCAGAGAAAAATGGCAGGTGAAGTTGATGGACTATACTGAAATGGCTAAAGTGTCAGAAGTGTCAGAAATCAGGAAGACCAAAATTTTAATAAGGAATGGGAAAATTTTATAACTTATCTGAAAGATCATTGTAAACAGTTAAAATTGTTAGTAGGATTGGAATATCACTTGTAATTTAAGGTCGAATTCAGGGCATGATGGAGAGGTAAAAGATTAGGATCGTCATAAGAGATGCAGGAGGAAATGATTAATAATAGAACCTACAAAGGGGAGGGGGGAAGTCCAGGAGATTCCTTAGAATCTTGTTTTTATGACTTATGCTTGATATACCTCTGTAAAATTTTAATTTGACAAACCAAATAAATATTTTTTAAAAAAATTAAAATTTTAATTAATTTTAATTAAATTTAAAAAATGAGTGAGTGTTGTACTGGGTTCAGATCCCCACTCAGCCACGAAGCTCACTGAGTGACCTTGGGGAAACAAAGGGCCATCTAGTTCAACCCCCCTGAAATGCAGGAATCTCAACATAAAATCCAAAGATTATTTATCTAATTTCTTTTAAAAGCTCTCCAAGTTTTGAGGAGTGGCAGACAAAGATGATGGACTATGAGGAACTAGCCAAGCTGACCGGTAGAATCCGGAACCAAGACGACCAAAAATTTCAAAGAGACTGGAGTAAATTTATTTGGTATATGAATAATTACTGTAAAAATGTGAAGACGCTAGCGGGACTGAAATAAATCCTGCAACGAAAAACTTTAAAAACTTTCTAGACCAAAGAGACAGAGTTTGATTATAAGGATATAAAGGTCAGAGGTTGAAGATTTATAACCTTGCCGACAAAGGTCCGTATAGTTAAAGCTATGGTTTCCCCAATAGTGATGTATGGAAGTGAAAGATGGACCATAAAGAAGGCTGATCGCTGAAGAATTGATGCTTTTGAATTATGGTGCTGGAGGAGACTCTTGAGAGTCCCATGGACTGCAAGAAGATCAAACCTCTCCATTCTGAAGGAGATCAGCCCTGAGTGCTCACTGGAAGGGCAGATCCTGAAGCTGAGGCTCCAATACTTTGGCCACCTCATGAGAAGAGAAGACTCCCTGGAGAAGACCCTGATGTTGGGAAAGATGGAGGGCACTAGGAGAAGGGGACGACAGAGGATGAGATGGTTGGACAGTGTTCTTGAAGCTACCAACATGAGTTTGACCAAACTGCGGGAGGCAGTGGAAGACAGGAGTGCCTGGCGTGCTATGGTCCATGGGGTCACGAAGAGTCGGACACGACTAAACGACTAAACAACAACTCTGAGTAGGGCCAGCGCTGCCTGCAACCCGGAACTTTCGGCCTCCAAGATAAATATCTCTCATTGCTTTTTGCAACCTTCGGAGGAATTGTGGCTTGAAAGCTGCCCACTTTGCAAATTTTTCTGTCCGCTCCCCCAAACATCCCATTAAGCCAGGAATGCTCAGCTTGGGGAAAAAATCTCTGCGTTTGGACCCCCGCAACTCACATGCTGCCCTCTGTTTGCAGAAATAACAGCAGGTGGCTGGAATAGGTTTCTGCCTTAATGGAAACAGAGATGGGAAAGGTGATGGGGTGGACGAGAATCTCGGCCGCCCTAAACGCATTGGGACTCATTGGACTCATTGGATTGGAGAATTACCAGTGTACATTTCTGGGCACAATTCAAAGTGTTGGTGCTGACCTTTAAACCCCTCAATGGCCTTGGACAAGTATACTTGAAGGAGCGTCTCCACCCCCATCGTTCAGTCCAGACAATGAGGTCCAGTGCCGAGGGCCTTCTGGCAGTTCCCTCACTGCGAGAAGGTTACAAGGAACCAGGCAGAGGGCCTTCTCGGTGGTGGCGCCCGCCCTGTGGAACGCCCTCCCATCAGATGTCAAGGAAATAAACAACTATCTGACTTTCTGAAGACATTTGAATGCAGCCTTGTTTATTGAATTTTTTAATGTTTGATCTTTTACTGCGTTTTTAATATCCTGTCGGAAGCCGCCCAGAGTGGCTGGGGAAACCAGCATGGTATTATTATTATTATTATTATTATTATTATTATTATTATTATTATCAGTGTCAAATCAGTGTTAGAAATCCCCCAGTCGCCAGGCGTGTTTTGCGACGGGTGCAAGTCCAACTGCGACCTCGTGAAGATCTCCATCTGGCTGGCCCCTTCACTACAATTCCCATCTTTCCCGACCACTGGTCCTGTTAGCTAGGGATCATGGGAGTTGTAGGCCAAAACATCTGGAGGGCCGCAGTTTGGGGATGCTTGTCCTAGGGCTTGCCAATCAGAAGGTTGGCGGTTCGAATCCCCACAACAGGGTGAGCTCCCGTTGCTCGGTCCCAGCTCCTGCCAACCTAGCAGTTTGAAAGCACGTCAAAGTGCAAGTAGATAAATAGGTACCGCTACAGCGGGAAGGTAAACAAGCGTTTCTGTGCGCTGCTCTGGTTCGCCAGAAGCGGCTTAGTCATGCTGACCACATGACCCGGAAGCTGTACGCCGGCTCCCTCGGCCAATAAAGCAAGATGAGCGCCGCAACCCCAGAGTCGTCCGTGACTGGACCTAATGGTCAGGGGTCCCTTTAACTTTAAAGCGGAGGTTTATAAACTGTGTTCGCCAAACTGGTGCCCAGAAATCTCCACGGGGCCGCAATGGGACCACGCCGCTGGCAAATTGCACCTAGGTGGCAGACCCAGGAAAAAAAATGAGCGAGGGGAGAGAAGTTGGTGGAGGAAACATTCTGCTGCAATAGGAAATGTCACCTGGCTTATACACCCTCCAACATTTCTCCAATAAAAATAGGGACATCCTATTCAATAACTGTGTAACTGTGATGTTTAGCTTATTTGTTAGTTGTTCTGTTAATAGTATTACATAGATGGCAATTGTTTTATTTGGGATTAGGGATTGTTTTACTGACGTTAAGTATTCTATACAATTTATGCTGTATTCGTGATGTTCCATTATGTTATCTTTTGTTTGTAAGACGCTTTGAGATTTATTTGAATAAAAAACGGCATATAAATAATTAAATAATAATATTCTTATTTATCCCCCACTCTGGGCAGCTCCCAAACAGATATAAAAACATAATAAAACCTTAAACATTAAAAAGCTTCCCTATAAAGGGCTTGGGGCTCGCATAACTCCACCCCATTGGTTCCCAGGACGTTTCCAAGCACAATTCAAAGTGTTGGTGCTGACCTTTCAAGCCCTAAGGCCTAAACGGTCTCAGCCCAGTATACCTGAAGGAGTGTCTCCACCCCCATCATCCAGCCCGGACACGGAGGTCCAGCTCCGAGGGCCTTCTGGTGGTTCCCTCCCTGCGAGAAGTGAGATTACAAGGAACCAGGCAAAGGGCCTTCTCGGTGGTGGCGCCCACACTGTGGAACACCCTCCCATCAGAAGTCAAGGAAAGAAAACAGCTATCAGACTTTTAGAAGACATCTGAAGGCAGCCCTGTTTATGGAAGTTTTCAATGTTTGATGTTTTATCGTGTTTCTAATATTCTGTTTGGGAGCCGCCCAGAGTGGCTGGGGAAACCCAGCCAGATGTGGGCAGGGTATAAATAATTTATTATTATTATTATTATTATTATTATTATTATTAATACCCTCCAACATTTTCCCGATGAAAATAGGGACATCCTCAGGATCAACTCAGAAACCATGACGGTTTCTGTAAACCTGAGACTGTCCCTGCAAAATAAGGACCCTTGCGGGGGGGGGGGGGTCTGCACCTTCTGTTTGCTGCTCCCCCCAACCCCCCAAAACATGCATCTTTTACCGAGGAGGATAGGCAGCCCAGCGACCGGCAGGCAACGTAGAGCCAAGGCAACACGGCTGGCAAGATCCGGGCAGGCAAGGGCTGGCAGCGGAAGGAAGTAATAGGTTACATAGAGGAACCACGGAGCCAGGAGGAGGGCGACGAAGGCCGAGGCTACGGCTTTCATGTGCTCGCTCCCAGAGCAGGCCCGGCAACCCCTGCTGCCCCCTACGCAGGAGGTCAGCTTCCCCGAGCCGTGGCGCAAAACCGGGCAGGCGCTGTCTCCCGCTTCCAGCCAGGGCTGGCATTCGTGGGGAGGCCGGCCGGTCGGTGTGAGGGTCCCGGTTTGGCCGCCTTCTGACCTTTGCTCAGGATGGGGAAGGGGAAACCGTGGCACGACATGGAAGGAGTCCAAAAAGGACGTCTCTTTGGGCAACCGGGTGGCCACAGTGTCGGCCCCAGCCATGGGGGGCAGCCCCACGTCGCTCCCTTCTGGGGCCTGCGCTGCCCCCTGCGGCGGAGGGAGACTAGGTTGAACCAGGGGGTCGGGGAAGGCTAGCCCAGGGAGAGGGCTGGGAGAGGACATCCCTCCTCCTCCTCCTCCTCCTCCTCCTCCTCCTCCTCCTCCTCCTCCTCCTTCCTCCTCCTCCTCCTCTTCCTCTTCCTCCTCCGCTTCAGTAGAATGCAGCTCCTCGAGAGACGATTCAGGGCTGTCGGAGACGGGCGCCAGGGAAATCTGGGTGTCGAGGTCCAGGAATGGCGAGAAGGAGAGGTGGCTAGGGTCAATGTCACGGAGCTGGCCGATGATGTCGGCAAGAGAGTCTCGGACGCTGTCAAACTCCTTCAGCTGGCGGGGGCTGGCGGGGCTCCTTGTGGTCGCCATCGTAGGGAGAGAGGGTGAGCAACGGGCGAGGGTGTCTGGAAAGAAGACAGCAGGCATGACCTGGCATCCTTGGGTAGTTGGCTGGCCCCTTCCCCGATGCTACTGTTTCCTGACATTTAACTCCCCCCAAAAAAATATTTATTTATTTTTATTGAATTCATATACTGCCCTATACCCAGAGGCCTCAGGGCAGTTCACAAACAAAGATCATAATATATAAAATCAAAATAAGAACAGTAACCCAATAACACCCCCCCCCAAAAAAAGAGCCACGTTTTAAAAGGGTATAGGATCAACCAAAGGCCTGGTTAAAAAGGAACATTTTCGCCTGGCACCTAAAGGTGTACAATGAAGGCGCCAGGCAAACTTCCCTGGGGAGAGCATTCCGCAGAAGGGGAGCCACCACAGAAAAGGCCCTGTTCTCGTGTTGCCACCCTCCAGACCTCTCAAGGAGGAGGCACACGAAGAAGGGCCTATGATCTCAGGGTCCAGGTAGGTTCATATGGAAAGAGGTGGTCCTTGAGGTATTGCGGTCCTGAGCCGTTTAAGGCTTTATAGGTCAAAATCAGCACTTTGAATTGGGCCCGGAAACTCATTGGTAGCCCGTGCAGTCAAACCAGGATTGGTGCAATATGCTCAAACTGTCTTGCCACACAGTGAGCAACCTGGATGCTGAATTCTGCACCGGCTGAAGTTTCCGAACTGTCTTCAGAGGAAGCCCTACGTCTAATGCATTGCAGTAATCTAACCCTGAGGTTACCAGAGCATAGACGACAACAGCAATGCTCCGAGGCGGATGCTCAGCAACTCAGTGGTGTCTCTGGGTACTACCACCTGGCCCCTTCCGGACATACTAACAAAAGAGGGGCTTACCAGAGTCCACTTTCCTCCCTTCATACCTGGAAACAGGTAGGTAGCGCACGGAAGCTCATACCAATAATAAACTTAGTCGGTCTCTAAGGTGCTACTGGAAGGAATTCTTTTATTTTGTTTCATACCTGGAGCGAGTCCTGGGGCACAGGCCTCAAAAGGACTAGAAACTTGGAAACGAACATTCGAGGAATAGGTCACAGTTTTGCTCCCTCTCACCGGGGACTGCTTCGCCGCCCTTTTTATTCGACTGCTCTATACACACACACACACACACCCCGGCCTTTTAATTTTCTTCCTCCTTGTCCTGCAACCATCCCATGAAAGAACCGGTAGCAGAGTAGATGTTAACCATGATGGGTTGGCAGCAGCCTCTGTTCTTATGCTCCCTTCCTTCCTCCCCCCCCCCCCAAATGCAGGTTTCATATCCCTGACCATTTCCCGTGTTGGACAGTTTGCCCTTTCAGCCCACAAAATGTTTGTGAGCATTCCGTGATGCTCCCCGCTGTCTCTCCAGTGGCCAGATTGACAGGTGGCCAATAGCCTATCGCAGGGACAGGGAGACTTTCGGCTTGTGCGAAGTCCCTCCCCCTTTATTCTTCTTTTTTTAACTAGAATCCCAAGGCATAAATGCAGCTGTCTTCGACCTCCAACCACTTGACCTCTTTCTCTTGCCCCCCCCCCAAATGCTGAGGAAGAAATAAATGCAGCCCCCCCGCCCCCACCTCCTATAGATCAGAAATGCAAGGATTTCCCCCACTTCTTAGGAAGGGTTCTGGCCAAAAACAGGGATCTCTCTCGGCCTCTGTCACTCCCCCCCCCAAACAAAAAGTCCTGTTGAGGAGGATTTGATGGTTTAAAAGTACAGCAAAAGTGGGGAGGGGGGGTTGCATACCCCAAATCTGTCACCGACTCCCCATTTCAAGAACTACCCTCCCATGTTTGATTTGCTGCTTTGAAACCCACCCCCAGCGCATAGCCAAGGTGGGCTCCCGTCTGGGCTAGACAGCATCCTCATTTTCCGCCACCCCCAAATCCACTCCACCCCCCACACACCCCCTCTCTCCAAATCAACCCCACCTCTGTGACCCACGCCGGCACCCCAGGACTCAAGCGGTGAACCCCCAAACCTCAAAGGACCCCCGACACTATTCTCTTCCCAGCCGAGCTCTTTTCTGTGTGCTGCCCACCAAAAAAAAAAAAAAAATCCACTCCCCCCCCCATCAGCCTATCTCCATCATAGCAGCCCCTCAAATCTCGGCCTCTTAACCCCTAAGAAAACAAGATAAATTCCTTCTCCAACTTTCGCCCCCCCCCGCACCAGAAGCCCCCCATCATACAATGGTACCCCTCCCCCAGTTTTTACTTCCACAAACAGCCCTCCCCAAATTCACCCTACCAACACCACCCTCTTTATTGAGCTTCACCTCCCCCCCATGCAACACGGCCCCCCCCAGCAAAAAAAAACCCAAAAACCATTCCCCGCATCTCTCTCCGTCTCCATCCTGAATTCCTTTCCAGCACCGCTTCTCTCCTGGCACCCCAGATCTCTCCCCCCCCCCCGCTTGATTATCCCCTATCATTTGAGATCTATTCCCTCACCATGCTGCCCCCCCAATCGCTACCTTCTATTTTATGGCCCCCCACACCCCCAATTTTCATTACCAGTCTGCGCGCGCTTCTCCAGGTTCCGCTAGAAAAAAATTAAAACAAAAAAACCTGCTACAAACTTTCACTGATTCGTACTCTGCCCCCCCCCCGCACACATCTGTTCCTAGAGGCGCCGCCCCCGTCCCCTCCCACCCGCCAATCGCTGCTCGCAAACGCCAAGCGGCGGCGGCGGCGGGGGGCCCCTTTATCAACGCATTCCAAAGCCCCTTCCCCCTCTGGCCCGGAGCCCGGAGTGGGAAAGTGGGCTGGGCTTGGGGGGGGGCTAACTTCATTCATGGGGTATTAACACAAAGAGAGGGTCCTGGGAGGGGGAACAGAGCGCAAGAGGCAGCGCCATCAGCCTGAGAGTTTGCAAGGGTTAAATTGCAATTGGGGAGGGGGGTGAGAGGGGGGGTCTAATCATAGGAGCAAACTCCTAGGGACAAGCATCCCTTCAACCCCCCCCAATAAAATATTTGAAGGGGGGGCAAATTTGATGGGCATTGGCATTCAAATGGTCTGCGTGCAGCGCATCATGTGATCAATTATGTAGGGCGGCGGGGCTTACCTCCCCCCCCCATATTTTATTCAAGTTGGCACACCTGGATCTAATTATTCTTAATGGGACTTAAATTTAGCTGTGGGGTGGGGAGAGACACACCTTCGCTCCCAGCATCCTCTTTGGCTTGGAGGGAGTTGGGGGCTCCCGTCAATTTGTGGGAGGGGGAGCTGCAGCTCTAGGATGCATTGGTTGGCTGGAGGCAGGGTGGTGTAGTGGTTAGAGCAGAGCAGGGCCGGCCCAAGTCGTTTCGGCATCGTTTTGGCCACAAAATGCCACCTCCTCACCCACCGCCAAGGAAGAAGGGGGGAGTGATTTGGAACAAGATGGGGAAATCAAATCAACCAGCCTTACCTTTGTGGGCAACGCGGAGAAATGTTATTGGGTGACAGAGGAAAAGCGGAACTACTCAGCACCTACTTTGCCTCTGTCTTCACCCAAAAGGTGAAAGCGATGCCCAACCGGGTGATAACAGAATAAACCAAAGGTCAGCAACCTTTTCCAGCCATGGGCCGGTCCACCGTCCCTCAGACCATGTGGTGGGCCAGACTATATTTTTTGGGGGGGAAAGGAACAAATTCCTATGCCCCACAAATAACCCAGAGATGCATTTTTAAATAAAAGGATGCATTCTACTCATGTAAAAACATGCTGATTCCCAGACTGTCCGCAGGCTGGATTTAGAAGGCAATTGGGCTGCATCCGGCCCCTGGGCCTTAGGTTGCCAACCCATGGAATCAACGATGTAAGGAGGTAGCTGCAGCCCAAGATTGGGAAAGAAGTAAGAAGGGAACAATACTTTAAATCAAATCCAGGGCCTTATGAACTGCATACAAGCGTACTAAATGAGCTTGTGGATGCAATTTCAGAACCTTTGTCTATGATTTTTGAGAATTCTTGGAGAACAGGTGAGGTCCCTACAGACTGGAGGTGGGCAAATGTTGTCCCCATCTTCAAAAAGGGGGAAAGGAAGACCCAGGTAATTACTGACATCGGTACCAAGGAAGGTCCTAAGTCTAAGAACAGATTATTCAACAGCCGGTCTGTGTGTATTTAGAAATGGATGTTGTGATTACTAAGACCCAGCACAGGTTTATCAAAAGTAACTCGTGCCAGACCATCTGATTTCCGTTTTTGATGGAATCACAAACTTGGTGAATCAGGGAAATGCTGTGGACATACAGTAGTGTATCTTGGGTTTCGACAAAGTCCCCCATGGTATTCTCACGAGGAAGCGGGTAAAACGTGGGTTGAAAGAGGAAAGAGGTTAGGTGGATTTGTAGCTGGTTGACTGACCGAACCTGAAAAGTACTCATTAATGGTTCTAAATCATCCTGGGGGAAAGTGACAAGTGGGGTGCCGCAGGGTTTTGTCTTGGGCCTGTTGTTGTTTAACATCTTTATAAATGACTTGGATGGAGGAATTGAGGGGGCGCTCATCAAATTTGCAGATGACACCAAAGTGGGAGAGATAGTTAATGTCGCAGAAGATGGACTCAGGATTCAAAATGACCTTAACAGATTGGAGAACTGGGCACGAGCTAAGAAAAATAATTTCAATAGGGACAAATATAAGCTTCTATGCTTAGGCAGGAAGAACCAGATGCACAAATGTAGGATGGGGAACACCTGGCTTACTAGCGGTACATGTGAAAAGGATCTGGGGGTCTTGGTGGACCACAAGCTGAACGTGAGCCCACAGTGTGATGCAGCAGCAAAAAAAGCGAATGCTATTCTGGGCTGCGTCAGCAGAAGTGTTCAGTAAAGTTACTCTTTACTGCTTCCAAACCTGGAGGTTTCACTGCAGTGATGCTTCGCATTTATCCAGAGACTTCTGTGCCTCCTCTGGGAACTGCCCAAGCTCATTTTAAAGTCTGTATCTGTGGTTGCATCTGCTCAGGTGGTTGGGCATGAAAATGATCCACCATAGGGCATCGCAACCTGCAAGTCTATTTAACATCTATATGAAGCCACTGCAAGGAATTCTGGAGCACAATGCCATTCGTATTGCTGATTGCACACGTCTATTTCACCATATAGGACACGGGTGGTGCTGTGGTCTAAACCACTGAGCCTCTTGGGCTTGCTGATCAGAAGGTTGGCGGTTCGAATCCCCAGGACGGAGTGAGCTCCCGTTGCTCCGTCCCAGCTCCTGCCAAGCTAGCAGTTCGAAAGCACGCCAGTGCAAGTAGATAAATAGGTACTGCTGAGGCGGAAAGGTAAACGGCGTTTCCGTGCGCTCTGGTTTCTGTCACCGTGTCCCGTTGCTCTAGAAGCGGTTTAGTCCTGTTGGCCACATGACCCGGAAAGCTGTCAGTAGACAAACACCATCTCCCTCCCGAGATGAGTGCCACAACCCCATAGTCTCCTTGGACTGGACTTAACCGTCCAGGGGTCCTTTTTTACCTTTTATGATTTGAATAAGCAGAGTTGGTGCAATTCTGGACCAGTTGTGAGCTGAGTAAATGCCAATGAACGGAGAGAGTCTGATTCACCAGGTGAAGAAAGTTTCTAGCTTTAATCATACCTATAATGTTTTTAGATATATATATGTGAATAGTGCTTAGAGGATAAATAATAGTGGTTTTTTAAATAAATGACCAGCTGGAATGGAAACTGCCCATTGGAAGGCATGGCCTGAGCTGTACCTCTCGCATCTCAACTGCAAATTATCGTTCTGTGACTGGGGCTGTAGCATCTCTCCCGATCTATAAAAGCAGAATATGAGAACATAGAAAAAGCTCTACCCATCTTGTCCAGTATCCTGTTCTCACAGCAGCCAACCAGATGCCACAATGGGAATCCTGACAGTAAGAGCTGTTCGGCAGTGGAATTTGCTACCAAGGAGTGTGGTGGAGTCTCCTTCTTTGGAGGTCTTTAAGCAGAGGCTTGACAGGCCTATGTCAAGAATGCTTTGATGGTGTTTCCTGCTTGGCAGGGGGTTGGACTGGATGGCCCTTGTGGTCTCTTCCAACTCTATGATTCTATGAATCCCAAAAGCAAGACCCAACCACGAGAGCACTTTTTAAATTTTGTTTCAACTACGTCAGACCAACACGGCTAACTACCTGTAACTAGCACTTTTAATAAGATCGACATCAGAGTCCTTTTGGTGGAAGGGGGGAAAAAATTCTTTAATATTGCCTTAATGGAAAATCGACGGCTCCCCCCAGTGGTAATTTTTAGGAAAGACACATATTAGTCTGTTTCTCAAAATATATATATGTAAACATACCCAGGGAGCAGCTAGACAGGTCGTGGCATCTGTATCCCATTCTAGAATCAACCTCCCCATCCCCGATTACAGTAACTTTTGCACTGTTTGGTTACACATGCATTTGCCAAGAGTTAACAGGTAGCTCTTCCCTGACATGGAGCGGTGTCTGACAGCCAACATGCAGCAGTAGTTAGTACTTAACAGCATATTGGATTGCTGGCATGCAGGAGCGGGTGGAATTTGACAGCTCGCAATGAGCTGCTTGTACCTTTTTTCCCCCTTTTTTTGTGCGAATGTCCCTAGATTTGTTTAACCGAACTGGAAGCTGTTCTGGTCTCTCCCCTCCCCAATCCCCACCAATATATGCTGGAATAGGATCCCAAGAGCAGTTCTCCTTCGGGGCCCAATCCACCAGGGCATCCTATATAATAAAGTCCCTGTGTCTCTGCGTCCAGTATTCCCTGTGTCCCTGGGTTTGCGCTAATGCGCATGTGCCCCACGGACACAGGGACTGGACGAAGAGGCGGGACGTACACACGCGCGTTCTCTCCCCCCCCTCAACCCTCTGCCTCCCGTCCCCCCTGCAGCGGCGGACCAAGATGGCGGCATCGGGCTCCGGGGCTGGCCCATGGGAGGAGCGGCGGGGCCGCGGCCTTCCCTCCCTCTCTGTGCTCGGCCGCGGGACACAATGGGAGAGCGCTTTGTTTAATTGCGTTCCTGGTGCGCTCCGCGGCCGAGCGCAGAAAGGGAGGGAAAGCCGCGGCCCCGTCGCACCTCTAGCGCCCGTTTTCTTAACGAGCTGAATGAGACTAGTTCTCCTATAAAAGGCCCGTTGAAATGAACGGAAGGGGTTGATACTGGCCTGACACTGACCTGATTCCAGCAGAGATTTGCTTATGGAAATGCCACCTATTGACCAAAGGTAAAGACAACCTTGGTGCTGTTTTTTTATTTTATTTTATAGAGATGACGTGTCTATGAAGCAGGGAGGACAGCTGAAAATAATGCCAGCGTATTTCACATCTGACAACCCCCTGGGTTTCAGATAGTACATGGGTAGACGAGTCTCAGATACAATTTTCATGGCCCTCTTGTGGCTAGGGTGGCACGTTGACCAGAAGTGAGTGTAGTTAGCATTAACTCTGGAAGGGACTACAGTGGTACCTTGGTTCTCAAACACCTTGGCACTCAAACAACTTGGAACCCAAACACTGCAAACTCGGAATTAAGTGTTCCGGTTTGTGAACTTTTTCCATAAGCCGAATGTGCTCCGTTTTGAATGTTACACTCCTGATTTGAGTGTTACACTGAGGTCTGTTTTTGCTATGTATTTTGCGTTTTTGTTTTTGCGGCTTTTTGTTTTTGTGACTGTGTGGAACCCAGTTCAGCAACTGACTGACTGTGCGACTGCAGTACATTGTTTATTTGCTGTCATTTTATGGATCAACTAGTGTAATTCAGCCCGTTGAATAAACGGGCACTAGAACATCCCGGGGTTCGGAGAAGCGCTTGCGCAGCACTTCTCCGAACCCCAGGACCTGTCCTTGTTGTCGGCGGCAGGAGGACAGGAACGGAGGAGGAGAAAGCAGCCCTTTCTCCTCCTTCCTTCCTCTCCCCCAGCCGCCGACAGGAAGGAGACATCCCGGGGTTCGGAGAAGCGCTTGCGCAGCACTTCTCCAAACCCCGGAACCTGTCCTTGCTGGACGCACACACGCGTGCTCTCCCCCCCCCCGCTGCCAATGCTCAGTCCGGCTGGGAGCAGCGGTTGGCGGCCGCAGGGAACCGGTAGGTGGGGGGTGGGGAGAGTGTGTGTGTGTGTGTGTGCGTGTGTGTGCGTGCAGTCTCTGCATCCAATCCCTGTGTCCGTGGGGTAGCGCGGACACAGGGACACAGGGAATCTGGACGCAGAGACACTTGCACTTTATTATATAGGATGGTCTCGTTGTTTACAGGTGAAACTCGGAAAATTAGAATATCGTCGAAAAGGGCATTTATTTCAGTAACGCAACTTAAAAGGTGAAACCAATATATGAGATAGATGCATGACATGCAAAGCAAGATATGTCAAGCCTTTATTTGTTGTAATTGTAATTATTTGTCGCTAGGCAGGTCAATTATAAATGGAATGTAATTAATGAAATGTAATAGCGGTGTTTATTTTTGTATTATTGTAACTATTTGTTTTATTACTGTGGAATTTCCAAAAGGAAGCTTTTGTAAAAATTAAAAGAAAAATAAAAAATAGTAAGTTGCATTACTGAAATAAATGTACTTTTGATGATATTCTAATTTTCTGAGTTTCACCTGTAGTAAAATTCATGTTAAATTGCTGTTTTAGGGGTTGTTTGTAAAAGTCTGGAACGGAATTCCAGAAAGGATTAAGTTTGAGAACCAAGGTACCACTGTACTTAATTCTGACCACATTAAGCCTCTTGACGTTCATTTTGCTCTAGAAGGCTTAGTTTGGTCAGCATCAAGCATATATTTCCAGAGTTGACGCTAAACACATTGCTTCTGGTCAACAAGACACCATAGCTAGGAAAATCTGTGTCTCAGGTTTTTTAGATTCACCCACCCATGTACTATCTGAAACCAAAGGGATGAATTGGTTGCCAGATGTGGGGCAAAAAATATTTCAGCTCTCTTACCCCATGAATGAATATGTTGGGGACAAACAAGGGCTGTTTGTCTTCATCTCAGTCTATTTGTAGGGCTTCCCATTGGGCTGTCCTCGGTTGGAAACTGTATGCTGGGGAACGTGGTGGCTTTCAGATATGGTTGTGACCTCCAACATCAAGCCTCAGCCAACACTGGTCAGAGACGATGGAGACAACAGCATCTCAACTTCCTCATCCCTAAACTTAGATGGACCTCTTCCCTTGGCCAAATCCAGCCACACCTTTTCTCACCTTACCTTCAGTGGAAATTGTGCAGCAAAGACCCCCAACCCCAAACGCCTCATCCTCCGCTGCCTTCGACGGCTCTCCAAAGCAGCCTTTTAAAGATCCCATTGGGATTCAATCCGGGTACGTTTAAGAACGGCGAGAGCGCCTCTGAGCGTACGCGGGCCGCGTTTCTCATCGGGCATAAGCCGAAACTGCGGTGGTGATGGTGGAAGGAGTGGGGGGGGGAGAGAAGAGGAGCTTCTTCGTGTTTCCGACGGGGATGCGCCAAGAGCGAGCGGATTCAAATGGAGAGAGGCAAGTGTTTTTTGCTTCTTCTTTTTTTTGCTTTTCTTATCTGTAATGAGTTTATTGGTTCCAGCAATTTAGTGCACCCACTCCCTGTCTAGGTCACTGGAATGGGGAACCCCCCCTCCCCTGTGCTCCCCCCCCCGCAACCCGTGCTCAGGAAGAGATCAAGTCCTGACTCTCCTTTTTCCTCGGGATTAGCCAATGGTCCGCTCAACACAGGCATACGTTCACACAAGCAGCGGCAGCAGCAGCAGCAGTAGCAGCAGCAGCAACAGCAACACCCCCTTCATTGTCTCATTTCTTCTCCCCAAAGAGACGCAATGTCCTTCTCCCTCTCCTGGAACGGAGCTTCAAAACACAGGCCTTCCGACAACATCCTCTGTCCAACGGCGAACCAGCGACGACCCACCTCTTCCTTCTTGGCTAACCCCACAACCCACTGCAAAAAACCCCAGGCACACCGAGGACTCGGAACCCGCGTTGCCTTAAGACGCGCCGCCGCGTCCCCTCGGGATGGAGGCTCGGCCCAGCTTCCGCGAGGACGTCATCGCCTCCCAGGCCCACCCCTTTCGATTCGCGAGCTGGGATCCCTTGTTGTTTAACCCGCCTGCTTTCCAGCTCTCTGGAGCGGGCTGGCGGGAGCGAAAACCATCGATTGGGTGGGAATCGAATGGGTCCCTCGTCTGCCCACCCGCCCGCCCACCCGCCCGCCCACCCGCCCAACCACCCAACCAGGGCTCCAAGCAGCCTTGCCAAGCTGTATTCAGGACCGGCTGAATAGAACGGGGGAAGGCTGCCTTTATTCCACCCAACCTCATTCCCCCACCAGACCTCGCGGCAATCAACGTCGCCAACAGGATAATATTGCGAAAAGAAGCACAGTCCTTTGTTTGTTGTTCCTGCAGGGAGCAGAGGTTCAGCTAGGAGGCTAAGTTCGTGCCCTTGCGGGCCTACAAGAAGGAAAGACAAGCTGGCATGGACACAGGGGCAGGGTTGGTTAAGAGGCTGGGCAGTCGATGGTGCCTGGCTCAAGTTATCTTGTTTTGGCATCTCCGTTGGCGGCGGGGCTCCTGCCGTTCAGCTGCAGCGGGGGCTCCTTGATGATGCAGTTGCTGCTGGGCTCTGAGTGGATGGCACCGTTCCTCTTGGCTTCCTTCACCTGCCCTGCCTCCTCGTCCCCCTTCTCGCTTTCGTCCGAGTCGCTCCGGAGGTCCTTCTCCATCTGCCGGGAGAGAAACAGCTTTGGTCAACGGCGGCTGCTGCCCCTTCCCCTCTCCGCTGCTGTGCGGTTTGATTTGGAGCGCTGGCAAGGGGTATTCCTTGACCAGGGCTGGATGAACCATTGAGCAAAATCAGCCCTTGCTTTAGGCATCAGGGGCGCCACGCATGGGCGTAGGCAGGGGGGGTAGGAGGGGGCAGTTGCCCCCCCAGAAGCAGGGCCGCTGGCCAGCCTGCCCCGCTGCCCGCCCGGTGCCATCTCCCTTCTCCCTTGCTGGCTGTGGGGCGGGTGGAGGGAAAGCCAGCTTTCCCGCCACCCGCCCCAGCGATCGCGGAGGGGGAGGAGGGAATCAGAACAGCCCAATTTCAGGCTGATCCTGGCGCCCCCTCGCCCCTGCCGATCGCGGAGGGGTCAGAAGGGGTCGGAGCAGCCCTATTTCGGGCTGATCCTGGCGCCCCCTCGTCCCTGAACGACCATGGCTTTCCTTGCCCCACTGTGGCCCCTCCCCCTGTGCCTTGGCCCCGCCCCTTGCCCCCTAATTTTGATCCTGGCTACGCCCCTGGCACCACGGAAATTTCCCATCGTCAGGATTTTTAAAGGTCGCCAATGGCTCAGCTGAGTGTTCGTTTTCTCCGATGAAGGACAGCGGTACCTTGGTTTGCGAACAGCTTGGCTGCCGAACAAATTGGCCCCCGAACGCCGCAAACCTGGAAGGGAGTGTTCAGGTTTGTGGACGTTTTTCGGCAGCCGGACTACCGATGTGGTTTCCGCGGTTTCCGCTTGAGTGCAGGAAGCTCCCGCAGCCAATCGGAAGCCGCGCCTTGGTTTTCGACCGTTTCGGGAGTCGAACGGACTCCCAGAACAGACTAAGTTCGAGAACCAAGGTACCACTGTATATTAAAAACCCCAGTGGAACAACTAGGCAATAACTAGGTGCCTTATCTCTAGTAATCATAAAAGGTTATGAAAAGAATCATAAAATCACTTTTAAAGGTAAAGGTAAAGGGGCCCCTGGCCATCAGGTCCAGTCGTGTCCGACTCTGGGGTTGCGGCGCTCATCTCGCTCTATAGGCTGAGGGAGCCGCCGTTTGTCCGCAGACAGCTTCCAGGTCATGTGGCCAGCATACAAAGCTGCTTCTGGTGAACCAGAGCAGCGCACGGAAACGCTGTTTACCTTCCCGCCGGAGTGGTCCCTATTTATCTACTTGCACTTTGATGTGCTTTCGAACTGCTAGGTGGGCAGGAGCTGGGACCGAGCAACGGGAGCTCACCCCGTTGCAGGGATTCGAACCGCCGACCTTCTGAACAGCAAGCCCTAGACACTGTGGCTTAACCCACAGCGCCACCTGGGTCCCCTCTAGTAATCATAGAAGCTACATTAGTTTTGAGGATCTGATCGAAAGCTTTGCAATCAGAAAAAGTAGGGGAACATTTTTCAAACATAAAATGGAAGTATACAAAAACAAAAAAAATATCATCTTCCTGTAGGTTTCGTTTCATTTTGAAAAGTGAAGTTTCACTTGATGGTTTATTATTGTTCTGATCTGCCAGAATCTTTTTTTTTTTTGCTATTTATTTTGCGTTTTTGTTTTTGCGACTCTTTTTTGTTTTGTGACTGTGTGGAACCCAGTTCAGCTGCTGATTGATGGATTGTGTGAATGCAGCACCTTGTTTATTACTTTCATTTTATGGATCAGTGGTCTCGTCAGATAGTAAAATTCATGTCCAATTGCTGTCTTAGGGGTTGTTTTTTTTAAAGTCTGGAACAGATCAATCCGTTTTGCATTACTTTCTATGGGAAAGCGCGCCTTGGTTTTGGAACGCTTTGGTTTTGGAACGGACTCCCGGAACCAAAGTACCACTGTACTTGTAATGGAGCTTAATTTGCTCAGAGTAGGCACATGGAAAATAACGGGCACGACTAGCTTAGGCCCGTGAATTTCTACTCTTGAGCAGAACTTGGTCGGCAACATCCCACAGCAAAACACAACCACGGCAGAACGTCTATAATGAAAAACAATTAATAAACAATTCCATTAAAACTTGTATAATTTAATTCTTCTCTTTCCAGAGAAGAATCCTTGGAAAAGACCCTGATGTTGGGAAAGATTGAGGGCACTAGGAGAAGGGGACGTCAGAGGACAAGATGGTTGGACAGTGTTCTCGAAGCTACGAACATGAGTTTGACCAAACTGCGGGAGGCAGTGGAAGACAGGAGTGCCTGGCGTGCTCTGGTCCATGGGGTCATGAAGAGTCGGACACGACTAAACAACTAAACAACAATTTAACTTAGGCAAATGTTTGCAGCGCCCGATTTCGGTCCCTACCGTGCCGCTCTTGAGAAACTTGTAGACCATGTGGATGATTAAGAAAGACCAGAAGACGTGGAGCAGTTGGAGAATCATCAGAAGGGCATTCATGAAGTAATAGCCGAAGAAAGGCTGGTAAAGTTCCATTGAGTAGTAATATGTGTTGTAGATGACCCTGCGAGGAAGTTGCAGGGATTAATAACAAAAACACCATTGAGCGGCCCTGCCTTTATTCTGACATCAATTAAAAACCAACAATACAGTTTAAAAGAAATTTCCACCACATGCGAGTCGTAAAAATCTGCATTATCGATCGTCTAAGTCAGGGGTCGCCAAACTTTTTCAGAAGGGGGCCGGTCGACTGTCCCTCAGACCGTGTGGGGGGGCCGGACTATATTTTGAAGAAAAAATATGAACGAATTCCTATGCCCCGCAAATAACCCAGAGGTGCATTTTAAATAAAAGCACACATTCTACTCATGTAAAAACTCGCTGATTGCCGGACCGTCTGTTGGCCGGATTTAGAAGGCGATTGGGCTGGATCCGGCCCCCGGGCCTTAGTTTGCCTACCCATGGTCTAAGTCCAAGGCATGCCTTCCAAATGTCCCTATTTTCCAGGGACATTTCCTGGATTTACAGAAGCTGTCCCGGTTTCTGATTTGATCCCACAATGCCCCAATTTTCCTTAGGACGCCCCTATTTCCGTTGGAGGAATATTGGCATAGAATCATAGAGTTGGAAGAGACCACAAGGGCCATCCAGTCCAACCCCCTGCCAAGCAGGAAACACCATCAAAGCATTCCTGACATATGCCTGTCAAGCCTCTGCTTAAAGACCTCCAAAGAAGGAGACTCCACCACACTCCTTGGTAGCAAATTCCACTGCCAAACAGCTCTTACTGTCAGGAAGTTCTACCTAATGTTTAAGTGGAATCTTCTTTCTTGAAATTTGAATCCATTGCTCCGGCATGTATGGAGTGACGCAACGCCCAAGCCAACATTTTGTACGGCAAAAAAATAATAATAAACGGTTCCATGGTATTATGTCCAAGAGGGTCGCTCCAGGTGGCAAATCATGTTTAGCACATAAAATCTTTGGGAAACTTACCAGACTGGCTTCTGGTATCTATAACTGAGGTCAAAAAACCCATTTCACAGTTTAAAAACAGCAAAGCACCAGGCATAGACTATTTGCCCCCAGAACTATTGAAATCTAACATTGACTGGTGGGTCTCCCTGTTGGTGGTAATATTCTCATTTATCGATTCATCTGGGTTATTCCCTGAAGTTTGGGCCACAGCGGTAGTCATCCCTTTATTCAACAAGGGCCTTACATCCGATCCAGCTAGCTACAGTCCAATTGGTTTGCTGCCTGTAATTAGCAAATTATATGCAAAGCATCTTTACAATAAGCTATTCGATTGGATAACTGACGAAGCTATTCTTGCTGAAGAGCAAGCAAGATTTAGACGAGGGAGATCTACTATAGACCATTGCTTTGTACTAGCCCATTTTGCAGATAAGTAGGCTAAGAAACCAGGTGGTGTGCTATACGCAGGTTTCATTGATCTGAAAGCTGCATTTGATTCAATCTCTCAAACAAGACTATACAGTGGTACCTTGGTTTTCAAACGCCTTGGTGCTCAAACAACTTGGGACCCAAATACTGCAAACCTGGAACTAAGTGTTCCGGTCTGCGGACTTTTTTCGGAACTCGAACGTGCTCCGTTTTGAGTGCCACACTTCTGTTTTGAGTGTTACGCTGAGGTCTGTCTGTTTTTGCTACTTCTTTTGCATTTTTGTTTTTGCAGCTCTTTTTCTTTTTGTGACTGTGGAACCATAGAATCATAGAGTTGGAAGAGACCACAAGGGCCATCCAGTCCAACCCCCTGCCAAGCAGGAAACACCAGAAATAAACAGTAAATTGCAAGAACTCGGGCCAGGAGGAAGATGGATTTCAAGTGAATCATCAAAAGGGATCGGCAAATAAAAATAAAGGCAAACATACTTGGTACATTCTGACCATTAAAACATTGCTGGCGAAGAATTGTCGAAACAGGGCCTTGTCCTGGGATTTTCTCACTGGAATTTATCTTTATTTGCCTATTATACTGGAATCGATTCCTATTTGAGTTCTTCATTACATAAATAAAACCTTTTGAAGATTCACTTGAAATTCATCTTCCTCCTGGCCCCAGTTCTTGCAATTTACTGTTTATTTCTGGACTTCACCAAGAACTCCAATTTCTAAAGCAGGAAACACCATCAAAGCATTCTTGACGTATGCTTGTCAAGCCTCTGCTTAAAGACCTCCAAAGAAGGAGACTCCACCACACTCCTTGGTAGTGAACCCAGTTCAGCTACTGATTGATGGATTGTGTGACTGCAGTACATTGTTTACTTCTTTCATTTTATGGATCAATGGTCTCGTTAGATAGTAAAATCCATGTTCCATTGTTCTTTTAGGGGTTGTTTTTAAAAGTCTGGAACGGATTAATCCGTTTTGCATTCCTTTCCATGGGAAAGCGCGCCTTGGTTTTGGAACGCTTTGGTTTTGGAACGGACTTCCGGAACGGATTAAGTTTGAGAACCAAGGTACCACTGTATAACATAAATAGATTGGTTCAGGTCCTACCCTTTTGTAGCAGGAGAAAACAAACTTGCTCCATCTCCCATGGGACAACCCTTCTGATCCCTATCACATATAATATCTCAATCTCCTCTTCCTTCAGCTACATCAGGCATCCCCAAACTTCGGCCCTCCAGATGTTTTGGATTACAATTCCCATCTTCCCCGATCACTGGTCCTGTTAGCTAGGGATCATGGGAATTGTAGGCCAAAACATCTGGGGGGGCGCAGTTTGGGGATGCCTGAGCTACATGTACCCAACTTCCTCAACCATTCCTCATAAGGCTTGGTTTCCAGAGGCTCAGTTGCCCTCTGCACATGTTCCAACTTGTTAATAGGGATTATTCGACTGATTCATTGATTTCTATACTGCTTAATATGTATCAAAAATCTCTCTAAGAGGCGTGCAAAAACAACAGCGAAGCAACAACAGACAGGTCCCCCACCCACCGGAAAAACCAAGATTTCTCCATTTTCCAGCCCTTGAGATATTTGAAGATGTCTTACTTACTTGTAGGGGAAAATAACCAGGCGGGTGAAAAGGAAAACAGCAGAGAAAGTGAGGAAAAGCGTGTCACATATACGACGCCATTTCAGATAGTTGAATATCTTCGTGGGCTGGAGAAGGGTGCGGGGAGAAATGGGGGGACGGGGACGACAGAGGGGCACAAATGAAGGCTCAGGTGAGGTTTTGTCTGCAACTACTGTTCAGCCTGTGACCAGACTGCAAAGTTTCTCTGAGTTTTAACTGCAAACTCCAAAGATCACAACAAAATAAAAATATCCTTCCAGTAGCACCTTAGAGACCAACTAAGTTTGTCGTAGGTATGAGCTTTCGTGTGCATGCACACTTCTTCAGATACACTGAAACAGAAGTCACCAGACCCTTATGTATAGTCAGAGGGTGGGGGTGGGGGTATTACTCAGAAGCGTGGTGGGAATGGGTGATTGGCTGATAGGAGTGGTGAACCTGTTGACGACTGTTAACGACTGCAAACCCATGGAGAGACCTGGTCTGAATAAGGACACTGGATTCTTGTCTCATTATACATGATCAAGCTTTCTTTAGCACCTCACCCCTTGCTTTTTCCTGCAAGACCAATTGCAGTCGAGGGAGCCGGCATTTGTCCACAGACAGCTTTCCGGGTCATGTGGCCAGCAGGACTAAACCGCTTCTGGCACAACGGGACACCGTGACGGAAACCAGAGCGCACGGAGACGCCGTTTACCTTCCCGCCGCAGCGGTACCTATTTATCTACTCGCCTTAGTGTGCTTTTGAACTGCTTGGCTGGCAGGAGCTGGGACAGGGCAACGTTATTTTAGAATGCAGGAAAATCCCCAAAGCCATCTCGGCTTCTCTAATTCCTCTAAATATTTCCTAGGCAGATTTACAAATCCTGTCTTCATATTTGTGCATGAATAGGGGGGTGCATGTGACCTGGATTCAATAACTAAAGTACAGTGGTACCTCGGTCTCAAACTGCTCTGTTGCCAAACGTTTCGGCTCCCGAAAACCTGGAAGTAAAGGCTCCCGTTTTCGAACATTGTGCGGAAGGCGAACCTCTGACATGGCTTCCGTTAAGCGCAAGAGCCAACTAGAAGCTGCGCCTCGGTTTTCAAACATTTCGGAAGCCGAACGGGCTTCCGGAACGGATTATGTCCGAGAACCGAGGTACCACTGTATTTACAATCTCAAAATGGCTCGGCTGCCCAGGTAATGCAATCGATAAAACATTGTCAGGCATCCTGGCGCATAGGAGAGAAGCTATTGTACGTTGTGATGTACGTAAGAAGCTTTTAGGATGGTCTTTGGCTAAGAGGTTCGGCAGCATCTAAAATCTTTAGAGGAGCTTTTGTTCGGGGTCTCTCTTACCTCCCTGTGAGGGGAACGGGGAACAATTCTCGGCACCCTTAATAAACTGCAGTTCCCCTCAGATAGCTTTAAATAGATGGGGCCTCTCATTCTCTTCAAAGCAGTGTCTGTCCACTTAAACCAGGCATGGCCATACTTGGCCCTCCAGCTGTTTTGGGACTACAACTCCCATCATCCCTAGCTAACAGGACCAATGGTCAGGGATGATGGGAATTGTAGTCCCAAAACAGCTGGAGGGCTAAGTTTGGCCATGCCTGAGTTAAACCAACGGGCAACAGATTTAGGAGGAAGGACACACAACACGGGAATCATTTCAGAGAATGATAGAATCGTAAAGCTGGAAGGGACCACATGGGCCACCTAGTTCAACTCCTTGCAAATGCAGGAACCTTTTGCCCAGCGTGGTACTTGAACCCACAACCCTGAGCCTGAAATTAATTTCCTCGAAACAATCAGATTGTTTCAAGGTATGGCAAAAAGATATTTCTAAATAGATCTGGCAAGGGGAAAAAACTGAGAATAAAATATTGATAGATGCAAAAGAAAGAGGTTTTCCCCTTGCCAGATATGACATTATATTATGAGGCATCCTGCCTTTGCAGGTTGAAGGAATGGATGACATTAGAGAATTCACATATATTAGACCTAGAAGGTCATGATAATATTTTTGGCTGGCACGCTTATCTATGATGAAAAGGTGAAAGTCTATAGAGATTGAAATCAATTTCCATTGGGAGTGGGGCCGATACAGGGAGCTGGAGTTCAGCATCCACATCTAGGTATTGGGCAAATTCTCATGAGAAGATGCATCCAGGGCCGGCTTACCCATAGGTGCTAGGGGTGCAGGGCACCCAGGCACTGGGCTCTCAGGGGCGCCAGGCAGAGTCCAGGGCCAAGATTTGGAGTCCGGGGATGGAAGATCCAGGCAAGCCGACAGCCGCTGCAGAGCAGAGCAGAGCCCATTGGAACGCCACAGGCTTTTCTGTTGCAGGCATTGAGGCAGCCGGCCGGCTCTGCCTTCTTGTGCGCCTGGGGCTGGCGGGCCGTCGAGAGGCCCGCCCAGAGCATGCACGCTGCTCACACTAGGCGCCCAGCTTCCCTCCCAAGCCTCTGCATATGCTAAAGGCGACCCTGGATGCATCAAACCAGCAGGCTAGGCCAGTCCCTCTGGGCTTTCCCCCTTCTGGGGCAGAGGCATCGCTTACCTCCAAGAAGCAGTCAGACGCATCGTGGATGACCATGACAAGGGTGCCAATGCGAATGTAGTTGGCACAGTAGGAGAAGCTGATGAGGAAAATCGTGGCTGCATGGTGGACAATCTGCTCGCCGAAGTCCTGTAGTTGGGGGGGGGGGGGGAGAGAGAGGAAACAGCAATGGAATGGCTGAGGACGCAACATGGATATATCGTTGGTAACACCGAGTAAACTGGCAAAAATATATACAGTACAGTGGTACCTCGGAAGTCGAACAGAATCCGTTGCAGAAGTCCATTCGACTTCCAAAACGGTCGGAAACCAAGGTGCAGATTCCGATTGGCTGCAGGAATCCCCTGCAGCCAATCAGAAGCCGCGTCGGACGTTTGGGTTCCAAAGAACGTTCACAAACCGCTTCCAGGTTTGCGGCGTTCGGGAGCCGAAACGTTTGACTCGCAAGGCGTTTGGGATCCAAGGTACGAATGTAACTCTAAATCAATCAAGTGTTGGAAATGTAGAGAGAAAGAAGGTTCTTTTTATCATATGTGGTGGTCTCATGGAAAGGTTAAAGCTTACTGGGGAATGATATACAATGAATTGAAAAATATGTTCAAAATAACTACACACAAGCTTTATTTTGGGGAATTATAGGGACAGAACAAACTATATTGTATAGAAATTTATTTATGTATGTTACCAAAGCAGAAAGAATGCCACTTGCCCCGAGGTGGAAAGTCCCAGTAAAGGAAGAATGGATACAAAAACTTACGAAATATGCAGAAATGGTGAAACTTACCGGAAGAATAAGAAATCAAGATAACAAAACATTTTATACAAGAATGGAAATGGTTTATTGAATATTTACAGATAAATTGCAAACGGATAAAAACACCAGCAGGATTGTTGTAATAACCTGAAGTTTCACAAGAGTATATATTTAAAACAGTTAATTTAAATGGGGATATTAAATGAATTTGGATATGCAGAAGATAATAATAAAAAAATAAGTTTATACATTTCATTAGTTTAACAATCAATTTGACATTTCAAGAGCTGACTTCCTTCCCCCTCTTTCTGCGGTTCCTTAAATTTATTTCCAATATCTTCTGCATATCCAAATTAAATTAATTTGCTCATTCATTCATCTACCAATATTACCCTATTTCAGGCACGGCCAAACTTGGCCTTCCAGCTGTTTTGGGACTACAACTCCCATCATCCCTAGCTAACTGGACCAGTGGTCAGGGATGATGGGAACTGTAGTCCCAAAACAGCCGGAGGGCCGAGTTTGGCCATGCCTGCCCTATTTATCAAGTCTAATGCGCCATCGAATCTAATGCACATCTTGATTTCCAGAACCTTGAACCCCACCCCCCCAAAAAGGTATTTGCTAGTGAATGTAAATGTGCCAATGCGCACCTTAATATCCGCGAACATAATTTGGCCGAAAAAGGCAAGCGTTCGAGTAAATGTGGTATTAATCGGGGGAAGGTTTTCACCTGGTTCCTATAGACCAGGGGTGGCCAACTTCCAAGAGACTGCGATCTACTCACAGAGTTAAAAACTGGCAGTGATCTACCCCCTTTTGGGGGGTTCAGGTCAAAGTTGAACTTTTTTTCAGGAAGGAAAGCCCTGTTTTTGGGGTTCACGTAAAAGTTGTTGCGCTTCTTTAGGAAGGAGGAAAGCGACATCGAGCTTTTTTTTTTTTTAGGAAGGAAAGCCCTATTTTTGGTGGTTCAGGTCATTTTAGGGGTGCAGGGCAAAGGTGTTGAGTTTTTTTAGGGGAGCCATGGTTTTTTTTAGCAATTGCGGGGGGAGCCACAGTTTTTTAGCTTTTTTTGGGGGGAGCCACTGATCTACTGGTGATCTACCACAGACGTCCAGTGATCTACCGATAGATCACGATCTACCTGTTGGACATGCCTGCTATAGACAGGCAAGGAAGGTGCCCACAGATGGGGAGCCACCGCAGAAAAGGCCCCGTTCTCGTGTTGCCACCCTCCAGACCTCTCATAGAGGAGGCACACAAAGAAGGGCCTCGGAGGATGAATGTAGAGTCTGGGGCGGTTTATAGGGAGAGAGTCAGATCTTATCTTGTCCGAGTCTTGACTGACTGCCCTCCCCCCCCCAAAGCTTCCACTCACCTTCCGCTTGATGTCGAAAGGCAGCGTGAAAACCAGCGAGCAATAGAACGAGAGCTCCAGCATGTAGTAGCTGAAGATGGAGGGGAGCAGAGGCTGCGGTGCCGAAAACAAGAGGCATAGGAAGGAGAGAGAGAGAGAAGTAACGTTATTCCGATAAATCTGAAAAAGCATATCAAGACTAGACTGCTGCCGTGGGCTTTGCATGGGGCTGCCCTTGGGCCTGGTCCGGAATCTCAGTCAGTTTGCATTTCTCAGTAGTGCAGAAATGAATGAAACT
This sequence comes from Zootoca vivipara, assembly GCF_965207765.1. Lineage (NCBI taxonomy): Eukaryota > Metazoa > Chordata > Lepidosauria > Squamata > Lacertidae > Zootoca > Zootoca vivipara. Next base: position 90,707,364 of record NC_142589.1, on the reverse strand, counting down.
TCATTTGCATCAGCCACCGGCCGTAGCGATAAAACAACAATATAAAGAATAGAAAGAAAAAGTCTATTATATAAAATACATTTTAGGGTATCGAATCAATAGTCAAATAGTGGATGTTAGTCTGATTGCCCCAGCTAAAAGCCTTGCCACCTTTGCTGTCACCTTCTCATCTTGATCTGCCAAGAGAAAGGACTGGGCGACCCGGAATGGACAATAAAAGAGGGCAAGCCAGAAGGGCATGCGACACCGATTCAGGACTGCTGTGTCCACAAGGACATAAGGGTTTTTCATGTGGAATATACAGTGGTGCCTCGCTTTACGAATGCCTTGCACAACGAAAAACTCGCTAGACGAAAGAGTTTTGCATTGCGCGAGGCATTCGTAAGACGACAAAATTTTCTATGACCGCCGCTTCGTCTTACGAAGCGCGGCCATAGAAAGCAGCAAAGGAAGATCAGCTGTCAGCGCGGGAAGCTGACAGCTAATCTTCCTTTGCCGGGGGGGGGGGGGGACGGAGCCGAAACGCGGCGGTGCGGCGGCTGCCCCTGCCTGTCTTCCCCTTGGCTCGGGGAGGACAGGCGGGGGCAAGCAGCGCCCGCTGCGATTCGACTCTGTCCCCCGCCGCTGCCTCTTGCCCCGCACCCCCAGCACAGAGCGCAACTTCAGAGGTCTCCGAAGTTGCGCTCCATGCTGGTGGAGGCAGGCGAGAGGCGGCGGCGGGAGAAGGTTTTCCCCCACCGCCGCCTTTCGCCCCTTTTGGAGACCTCTGAAGTTGCGCTCCGTGTCGGGGGAAGCAGGCAAGGCGGTGGCTGGGAGAAGAGGGCTTCTCCCCCCGCCGCCTTGCACACAGCCGTCATCGGACGGGGCTTCGGAGACCTTCTCCGAAGCCCCGTTGCATGCCGCTGCCAGTCCCTCAGAGCCTATAGGAACGCATTGATTAAGTTTCAATGCATTCCTATGGGAAACTGGGACTCGCTAGATGAAAAATTCGTGACACGAATTGACCCGTGGAACGAATTAATTTCGTCTAGCGAGGCACCACTGTACTGGAATCATCCCTCAAGTGCAGCCAAGGGCAAGACATTCAATCTTGCAAGAGTAAAAGAGCACCTATGTTTTAGAATTGCTAGGTTACGCACATAGGGTGGCAGAGAGTCGACATGGGAAGGTGGAAAATAGGCATACCACGGGCAAAATTTCCTTATTGTGGCCCAATTGCTCTGGCTCTCGATATCATTTAGGCGCTGACAAATTAGACTGTTTGCTTTACTAAAACCCAAAGCGAGTAGCTGTTGTGGTGATAAACCACCAGAGTGAAGTGTCTGATAGACAATTTTAGCCCAGGCGCTCTTGTGACAATCTTGCCGCAGATCCTTAGTGCAGAAAGTATGGATCTGATGATGTGCAGAGATCTTTCCTATTCTGATTAATTCAAGAGGGTTCTGGAAGCTTCTCTGTGTGAAAGAAGCAAGCAGAAGGTTCCTGATGTGTGGGTTATCCTTCCAAGAAGCCGAGCACAGCTGGCTTAAATTGTTCCTGTTAGCTTTTTCTGTCAGGGTCATGCTGACTATAATAGTGAGGCCAGAAGGAGTCTGGGCTTCATTCTCTCTCTTTTCGTTCTAGTGTGGTGTTTTGTACATAGCGTTAAGGTTCTAGTCTTATTATAAGTTATAGTAAGGTTAAGTCAAGTCTGCTGCAACTGGATTTCTTTGATCTGGATTCAGGGCCAATCCTGAATGTATGGGAATGTGTGGGAATGTATGGGAAGGAGCGTCTCCACCCCCATTGTTCAGCCCGGACACTGAGGTCCAGCTCCGAGGGCCTTCTGGCGGTTCCCTCGCTGCGAGAAGCCAAGTTACAGGGAACCAGGCAGAGGGCCTTCTCGGTAGTGGCACCCGCCCTGTGGAACGCCCTCCCAGCAGATGTCAAAGAGAAAAACAACTACCAGACTTTTAGAGGACATCTGAAGGCAGCCCTGTTTAGGGAAGCTTTTAATCTTTAAGAAATTAGTGTATTTTAATATTTCTGTTGGAAGCCGCCCAGAGTGGCTGGGGAAACCCAGCCAGATGGGCAGGGTATAATTAATTAATTAATTAATTAATTAATATTATTATTCGTGACCGCTATGCTCATTTGCCTTCAGTAGCAGTAAAGCTCTGCCGGATGAAATATCTATTCTCTGGGAACCCTGCGACGTGCTTAAGCTTTTACTCTGCTAACTATACATTGGAATCTACTCTGGAATCTACTCTACATTGCGTAGGCTTCCAATGATCCTGGAGCGGGTTCAAGGCCTCAGCTGCAAGTCAGGCCATTCTTGCCCCTTGTCTCATGCTGTGTGAGCACATTTCCAGCAGAGGATGATGATGATGATGATGATAATAATAATAATAATATAGGTTTTTTTTGTGGGAGCTCTTCTAAAACATCTGCACTGGCTGCCCATATGCTGCTGGGGCAGACTCAAGGTTCTTGTGCCAATATTCGAAGCCTTGAACAATTTGTTCTATCATTGACGTGGAATCATAGAATTGTAGAGTTAGAAGGGACTCCAAGAGTAATCTAGTCCAACCCCATGCTGTGGAACACACTTCTGGGAGAAACTCCAGCAGGCGTCCTTGCTTTCGACTCTTAGGGTGTCTCTTGGAGACCTTTTGAGGCCAGCAGGGGACTGTGCAACTGTTTAAAATTTCCTTGAGTAGCTAATAATAATAATAATAATAATAATAATAATAATAATAATAATAGAAGATTTGCCTGACACGTGCACAACCGCCGCCAGTCAGTGCTGGCAATATGGAACTTGATGGCCTGGCTTAGTCTAAGGCAGCTTCCCAAGTTCTTTACGTCCTTTAATTCAGAACCATGAGGACTGGAATCTTGCTGTGTTTTCGAAGGAGGTTCTGCAGTACTCGCAGGCAGAAAGCCCCAAGTTCGGGCCTGGTAAGGCTGGCAAGGTAGACCCATTGAAGAGTCCCGGGCAAGTGCCCCTTGATATTCTCAAGCACCTCGGACGTTAAAAACCCAAGTTTTAAGCCTCTTGTCAATCTCACGCTCGGAAAGGCTGAACGGATTTCGGTTTCGTGTCGTTCCGCACACCTTATCTGTGTGTAGCATCCGGACAATTTATTATTATTACTTAACTCACGGATTGCTGATGAAATTTCTCGTCTGCTTACCTGCTGTGGATACCTGACCCAACATTCGCGGTGGTCCCAGAACCAGGGTTTCTGTAAGGAGACAAAAATCTGTAAGAATAATTGCACATCTCTCCACCGTCCCATAAGCCCCACAGGAAAAGGGTTGGGCACATACAACTGTTGGGCTGATTGGCTGTGGGGAGCAAGGGGGAGCTCTAGGAGTTGTCGTTCAACAACATCTCTTCCCCCTTGAGGCATTTTCAGGACCCACTCTGCTCCTGCGACTGTAAATTGCTTTAGCTTGGTGTGGGAATGTTCAGGGTGGCAGGAGAGGATATATTGTTTATTCATATCCTTCCTAACTTGCGCTAGCAAGTTCCTTTACTTAGCAGAGTTTACATTCCCCTTTGCACACCACAGCAGATAGCTGGTTGCAGGCTCGTGTGAGCCTCTCACTATTATACAACTCAGTCTGTCTCAGACTCAATTGTACGTTCCTGGTAAGTTCCCTTGAATCCCTCTTAAAAGAGTAAAGACACCACAATCTTATTCAAAGTCAATAAAAGAAGTTTACTCGCATCATCAATTCACAGTTGGATCCCTGAAGGCAGACTTAGTTACAAATACAGTATGTACATGTGGATCTACCCCATATGGTGGAATAACCCCAGTGCTTCTGCCAGCTGAGAGCTAGCAGAGCAGTCTTCAAACGAAGAAGGAAGTCAAAAAGAGGGAGGTGTGCTGCGTGACTCGTCCTTTTTTACCTGGACAGGTAAGGTCACACCAACCTTCTATCACATGCAAAAGGAAGGATGTTTCAGCCAGGAGGAACAGGAAGTTTCGACTGGCTGAGCCAAACACTCCCTCGCACGTCTTCTCCAACATAACAAGGAATGTTGTACTTGATTGCCTCTCATAAATCACAATCGACTGGCTTGGCTCCCGAACAAATTGGCTCCCGAACGCCGCAAACACCAGAAGTGAGTGTTTTGGTTTGCGGACATTTTTCGGAAGCCCAACCTACGAAGCAGCTTCCAATTGAGTGCAGGAAGCTCCTGCAGCCAATCGGAAGCCGTGCCTCAGTTTTCGGACCGTTTCAGGAGTCGAACGGACTCCTGGAATGGATTGAGTTCGAGAACCAAGGTACCACTGTAATTGTATTTAGCGTCTGGATTTTATTTATTTACTTATTTTTTAAAAAACCAACGCATTCCATTTATAGTTTTCAATTTTACAACAAATACATCATTATTAATATCACCTCGTTATCTGCAACTTCCCTTCCCCCGCCTCCCGTGGTTTGTTAAAATTTCCCCTATTCGACTGCAGATCCGAAATACCCCTTTAGCCTTTTATTTCCCCCTTCCGTCTTATTTCATTTTATTAATCTGTCTCTGATTATTCTAATAATATGCTATCGTTTTATGATGTTTACAAAATTTCCTTCGCGTATTCCGCAATTCCCCCCCCCCCCCCGGTTCTTTCTTAAAAGCCGCCCGTTCACAGCACCTCTGTGTTATCCAGATTGAGCTTTGGGTCGCATTCGCGGCCCAAATGCAGTTTTGGCATCTGAGACAGCGGGCTGCCTTTTGGGATAAGGAGCTACGAAACTGAAAAGTGTTGTTGTTGCAACTCACGTCGTGAAGGACTGCCAAACCGGTGCAAAAGGAAGTGTAGTAAAATGTGCACCTCCAGCTGCAAGGGAAAAACAAAAATCAGAGCAGATCTGTGAGGTCAGGACTTGGGAGCAGGACTAAGTCGGACGAACGGAATCCACTGGATACAACTTGAGTTCTCCCAACATTCCGCAAAGCAGTTTTGTCTAACAGGACACATTTGTTGTTATGCATAGTAGAATTACTTTTGTACAGGCCAAGGGAGCCGGCATTTGTCCGCAGACAGTTTTTCCGGGTCCTGTGGCCAGCAGGTCTAAGCCACTTCTGGCGAAAGCAGACCATTTGCAGTCGTTAACGGTCACCAACAGCTATCAGTCTGTCAATCACCCCTCCCTCCACCCTTCTGAGTAATACCCCCACCATCTGACTATATATAAGCGCCTGGGGACTTCTGCTTCAGTGTATCTGAAGAAGTGTGCATGCACACGAAAGCTCATACCTATGACAAACTTAGTTGGTCTCTAAGGTGCTGCTGGGAGGAATTTTTTTATTTTTGTTTTGGCACGGAAACACCGTTTACCCTCCCGCCGGAGTGGTACCTATTTATCTACTTATCGAACTGCTAGGTGGGCAGGAGCTGGAACCGAACAATGGGAGCTCACCCTGTCTCGGGGATTCGATCGCCGGCCTTTCGATCGGCAAGCCCAAGCGGCACAGTGGTTTAACCCACAGCGCCACCCGCGTCCCACATAGTCATCTTCAAATTATCTCAAGAGCTGTCACGTGGAGCGATATTGTTTTCTCCTGCTTCGGAGGGTAGGACTCAAACGCACGGCTTCGAGTTGCAAGCGAGGAGATTCCGACTCAACATCAGGAAGAGCAGTTTCGACAGTGGGAACGCTCTCCCTCGGGAGGTGGTGGACTCTCCTTCCTCAGGGGTTTTTAATCAGAGGTTGGACGGCCGTCTGTCATGGACTCTTGAGCTGTGATTCGTGCATTTCAGGGGGTTGGACTAGATGGCCCTTGGGGTCCCTTCCGCTCTATAGTTGTATGATTCGAACAGTGAATACTGATTCACTGGAATGGTATCTGTCCTACATCTGAGATGAATAAAGGGATATTTTTGTGCTTCTGTTCCTGTTTCCATTTCTGTTTAAATCCTCTGGCACTCCTGAAGGCACTAGCATCCCATTCTGCTCTCAAAATGTTGACAGGATATATATCCCCATCATGGGGATTTGAACCGCCGACCTGATGGTGGTTTCCTGCTCGGCAGGGGGTTGGACTGGATGGCCCTTGTGGTCTCTTCCAACTCTACGATTCTATGATTCTATGACCTTCTGATCGGCAAGCCCAAGAGGCTCAGTGCTTTAGACCACAGCGCCACCCGCATCCCTATTATCATCTCTATGGGGAATCAAAACTCCAAGGGTAAAATTATCTACTTTAGAAGTAAACCCATATTAAAAGGAGGGGAATGGAAATTTTCCTAATCTTGCATTCTATCATTTGGCAGTCCACTTGAAAGCGATTGTTTAAGCGACAAATGCTCGTGTCGCTTAAAGAAAGGGTTTTGATAACAGGCTGTTCTAGGGCAGCGTTAGCAATTTTGCCTTTTGGTAAGGATGAGTAAACCATAATTAAAATGTCCCGACATCTTGGGTCACATGGAAGAAGCAGCAGCAGCACAAACTGTTCAGGAGAACATTTAGTCAAAATATGTTTCTGAAGAAGTGTGCATGTACACGAAAGCTTATGCCAAGAACAAACTTAGTTGGCCTCTAAGGTGCTACTGCGCAATTTATTTATTTATTTTGTATATTTTGACTGCGTCAGACCAACACGGCTACCTACCTGAGTCAAAATATATAGCTCTACCCGATTTTGCTAAATGCAACAACACTATTTATTGGGTGCTACTAAAAGGATTCTATAATAATAGAATCAGGCCGAAAGAAGCAAATAATAAAAAAAGCACTTGGACATTGCTAGGCAAATAGGTATGGCGCTTATTCCAGATCTAACAGCTTCACTTAAAAAGCTGTCGCTTTAATGAAATTATGATTCAGAACTGACAACTCTGAGCAATGCAGACAAAGAATAATAGAATTGTGAACCCCAAGCGTCCAGGGTTCCCCAAACTTGGGTCTGCAGCTGTTTCTGGACTACAATTCCCATCATCCCTGAGCACTGGTCCTGCTAACTGGGGATGATGGGAGTTGTAGTCCACCAAACAGCTAGTTTGGGAAACCCTGCTTTAGAGTCTTCGGGCCTTTTAATCTTAAACACTGGCAATTTCTGGGTGAAAGATCTTAAACAGCGTGCGTGCTTTGATGTTTCTCACCTGGCTTCGCAGAACTTCTTGGTCAAGCTGGGCCTGTCCTGGTTACGGCGATATCGAAACCATCTCTCCACCTGCCTGGGTTGTAAGTCGCACTGCTTGGCCAGACCGGCAAGCTCGCCCTGAAAAAGAAGCCGGGGAACAGGTAGGTCATCGCAGTAGATCCCCCAAATCTCAACAACTCTGGTAGATCACTGCCCATTTTGTTATAGTGGGAGTAGATCTCAGTCTCTTGAAAGTTGGACATGCCCGCCCTATGGGATGACAGGTGATTGGCAGGTGATGGGAATGCCTTGGCGGACTGTCGGTCAGGTGGTTGGCAGGTAGGTTATCCCACCCACCTGTCAAGGTTGGCCCCCGGAGGGTGGGGGGAGGGATACAGCCAAAAAGGTTCAACACCCCTGCTTTAAGGTTTAGCTATGGTTTATAATCTATGGTTAACATTAACATTTTATATTTTTGTTGTTGTTGCAAACCAGGCAGTTGTAGAAAAAGTGATCTGGATGCAATTGCTTGTATGTTTTGGGGGGACAGGGTGCGTGTGCATGTGGGGGACTCCCTGGTCCTGTATGGGGTAACTCTGCCCCTGAAGGACCAGGTGCGCAGCCTGGGAGTCATTCTGGACTCACAGCTGTCCATGGAGGCGCAGGTCAATTCTGTGTCCAGGGCAGCTGTTTATCAGCTCCTATCTGGTACGCAGGCTGAGACCATCCCTGCCTGCGGACTGTCTCGCCAGAGTGGTGCATGCTCTAGTTATCTCCCACTTGGACTACTGCCATGCGCTCCACGTGGGGCTACCTTGGAAGGTGACCCAGAAACTACAAGTAATCCAGAATGCGGCAGCTCAACTGGTGAATGGGAGTGGCCGCCGGGACCATATAACACCAGCCCTGAAAGACTTACTGTACATTGGCTCCCAGTACGTTTCTGAGCACAATTCAAAGTGTTGGTGCTGACCTTTCAAGCCCTAAGCGGCCTCGGCCCAGTATACCTGAAGGATCGTCTCCACCCCCATCGTTCAGCCCGGACACTGAGATCCAGCGCTGAGAGCCTTCTGGTGGTTCCCTCGCTGCGAGAAGTGAAGTTACAGGGAACCAGGCAGAGGGCCTTCTCGGTGGTGGCACCCACCACCCTGTGGAATGCCCTCCTATCATATGTCAAGGAAATACACAACTACCTGTCTTTTAGAAGACATCTGAAGGCAGCCCTGTTCAGTGAAGTTTTTAATGTTTGACGTTTTATTGTGTTTTCAAGAGTGGTTGGGGAAACCCAGCCAGATGGGTGGGGTATGTATATATATATAAATAAATAAATAAATAAATAAATAAATAAATAATGTGTCTCTTTTTTTGGAGGGGAGGTGTTTAACCTAAATGCTGGTGCTGTACATTCACATTCCACTTTGTTTAGTGGCTGAAGAATAGCAAATCTGGCAGGAGAAAAACAGCCCTCCCTCCAGGAACCAGTAGAACCTGGTTGCAAAGACTTCTGCAGTCACTTACCTCTTTGGGGCTTTTTCTTTGCGTGGTGTAAAAAGCTTCCAGGACGGGGTTCGGAGGAGCTTTCCTTCGTATTTTCTCCCTCAGTCCCATTTTTCTGCTCAGCGGCACAGCGACAATCCTGCAGAGGAGAATGAGTCAGGTCAGCAGGTGCTGTTTTCTGCCTGGGTTTGGTCACAAAATGCCAGGAAAAGGAACAGAAGGCAACTTGGGGTCAAACACTGCTTGTCAGCCACTTACCACCAGAGTCGCTACAGGTATAATAATAATAATAATAATAATAATAATAATAATAATAATAAAGGTAAAGGGTCCAGTCGTGACAGACTGGGGTTGTGGCGCTCATCTCGCATTATTGGTCGAGGGAGCTGGCGTATAGCTTCCAGGTCATGTGGCCAGCATGACAGAGCCGCTTCTGGCAAACCAGAGCAGCACATGGAAACGCCGTTTACCTTCCCGCTGTAGTGGTACCTATTTATCTACTTGCACTTTGACGTGCTTCCAAACTGCTAGGTTGGCAGGACCTGGGACCAAGCAACGGGAGCTCACCCCGTCGCAGGGATTCGAACCGCCGACCTTCTGATCGGTAAGCCCTAGGCTCTGCGGTTTAACCCACAGCGCCACCTGCGTCCCAATAATAATAATTTAATAATTTATTATTTATACCCTGCCCATCTGGCTGGGTTTCCCCAGCCACTCTGGGCGGCTTCCAAACGAATATGAAAAACAGTACAGCATCAAACATAAAAAACTTCCCTAAACAGGGCTGCCTTCAGATGTCTTTTAAAATTAGGATAGCTGCTCATTTCTTTGACATCTGATGGAAGGGCGTTCCACAGGGCGGGTGCTGCTACCGAGAAAGCCCTCTGTCTGGTTCCCTTTAACCTCACTTCTCGCAATGAGGGAACCGCCAGAAGGCCCTCGGTGCTGGATCTCAGTGTCCGGGCTGAATGATGGGGGTGGAGACGCTCCTTCAGGTATACAGGACAGAGGCCGTTTAGAATGAGGCTTCCTCACTGTCGTCACAAGTAAAGGTAAAGGTAAAGGACCCCTGAACGGTTAAGTCCAGTCAAAGGTGACTATGGGGTTGCGGCGCTCATCTCGCTCTATAGGCCGAGGGAGCCTGCGTTTGTCCACAGACAGCTTTCCAGGTCATGTGGCCAGCAGGACTAAACCGCTTCTGGCGCAACGGGACACCGTGACGGAAACCAGAGCGCACGGAAACGCCGTTTACCTTCCCGTCGCAGCGGTACCTATTTATCTACTTGCCCTGGTGTGCTTTCAGACTGCTAGGGTGGCAGGAGCTGGGACAGAGCAACGGGAGCTTGCCCAGTCACAAACCTTCTGATCGTCACAAGTAAGCTGAGGCTTCTTGCATATCGAGTGTGGAGATGATTAGGGAGGCAGGAGATGATATAGTATATTATTTAATGATCTCCTTCCTAACTTGCGCTAGCAAGTTCCATGTTCTAGCAGAGTTCCAAACATCGCCCTTTTAAAATTACGCAGCAATCAGCTTGTTGCTGACTCATCTGAGTCTTACTATTAGAGATTCCTTCCTGGTAAAATCCCCTCTAAGCCCTCTTAAAAAGAATAAACACAAGATTAACGTTAATATGAAAGTCGCTTACTCACAGATTCATTCAGGTTCACAGACCAGAAATCAGCGTGTTTTTACATGAGTGGAATGTGTCCTTTTATTTAAAATGCATCTCTGGGTTATTGGTGGGGCATAGGAATTTGTTCATATCCCCCCCCCCAAAAAAACCAATATAATCTGGCCCACCACATGGTCTGAGGGACAGTGGACCGGCCCATGGCTGAAAAAGGTTGCTGACCCCTGGCTTAGGGCCAAATAAAGCGTATAGGGTAGGACTCGAAGCCGTGGCTTCAAGTTACAAGAAAGGAGACTCTAGCTAAACATCAGGATTTCCGGTATCACGCTGCGCCAGTCCAGCCCACAGACGATCTCCGTGGGAGTGATCCGGCCCATGTCCGGTAAACCTTTCTGACAATAAGAGCTGTTCGACAGTGGAATGGTCTGCCTCGGGAAGGTGGTGGACTCTCCTTCCTTCAAGGTTTCTCAGCAGACGTTGGGTGGCCGTCTGTCATGGATGCTTTAGCTGAGATTCCTGCATTGCAGGGGGTTGGACTGGATGGCCCCTGAGGTTCCCTCCCAACTCTACAATTCTATGATTCTACGGAAAATTTTGGGTGGATAAAAGAAAAGGATTTTCCCCTGTAGGAGGTAAGTTTTGGAACTCTCTCCCACCAACCTAGAAAGAGAAATGGACAAATTTGTGGAGGAAAAGGCTGGTTGTGTGGGCTACTCTTCCACTGCTGGAGGAAGCGATGCTTCTGAATTCCATTTGCTAGAAACTGCAGGCAGGGAGATCGCTGCTGTGTTCGTTTCCTGATTGCAAGCTTCCCAGGGATATCTGGTGGGTCCCCATGGGAACAGGATGCTGGACATTGGAACCCAGTTCTCTCCGAACCAAATCTTTCATTCTAGATTGCCTCTGAGCACCTGCAGAGTGCCTTTTCCCTTTTGCAACTTGGGGGTGCTGGACTGGATCCAACCGGCACCTCATGTCCTCATCTTCTAAGCTGAAACAGCCTGCCTTTAGGCATTGCTAAATTGCTTCTCTGTAAGCGCAGCCAGTCCCTGGGGCAAATGAGTATTTATTGATGAGTTGGCTCTAAAAAGGCAGGAGAACTTCGCTCGGAGAGATAATTGCTCCATTACAGAGCTCCTGCTTTACAGGCAGAAAGGGTTTCGGGAGTGAGGAATAGCGAGAGTTTTCTGGAAATGGCTTTGGGCATGTGAAGGGGGACAGAATCATAGAGCTGGCAGGGACCCCAAATATCATCTAGTCCAGGGGTCAGCAAGGTTTACTGGACATGGGCCGGATCACTCCCACAGAGATCGTCTGTGGGCCGGACTTGCGCAGCGCGATGCCGGAAATCGCACCTGTGCATGTCTGTGGCGCCGGAAACTGCTTCTGCGCATGCCCAGATGCTGAAAATCACACCTGCGCAGAAGCGATTTTCGGCGTCTGGACATGTGCAGATGCGGTTTCCAGTATCTGTGCATGCGCAGGCGCAATTTCCGGTGCCGCTTGGCAAGTCCCCACGCCGCACTGCGCCGGTTTAGCACAGTTTAGGGTTTAGGGACTTGCCAAGCAGGCGGCTCGGTTCAGGGACTGCTCATGGGCCAGTAAAACAGTCTTTGTGGGCCGCGTCCGGCCCCTGGGCCGCACGTTGCCGACCCCTGATCTAGTCCAATGCAGGAATCTCAGCTAAAGCGGATAGCCACACAACCTCTGCTTAAAAACCTCTGTGGAAGGAGAGCCCACCACCTCTTGAGGGAGTCCGTTCCACTATCAAACATCTCTTCCTGTCAGAAAGGTCTACCTGATGTGGACTTGGAATCTCCTTTCCTATAACCTGAAGCCACGGGTTCGAGTCCTGACCTCCAGAGCAGGAGAAAACAAGCTTCTTCCCTCTTCCATGGGACAGCCCTTGAGGTATTTGAAGGTGGCCCTCATATCTCCTCTCAGTCTCCTCTTTTCCAGGCTAAACATACCCAACTCCTTCAACCAACTCCTTCAACGCCCTCTCCGATTGCATGGAGCCCGGACAGCCCCGTGGTTTTCCCCGGAGCTGAGGGCGATGAAACAGTCGCTGAGACAGCTAGAGCGCCGGTGGCGGAAAACTAATTCTGAATCCGACCGAACACGGGCTAGAGCTCAACTTCGAGGTCAATTCTGTGTCCAGGGTCAATTCTGTGTCCAGGGCAGCTGTCTATCAGCTCCATCTGGTATGCAGGCTGAGACCCTACCTACCTGCAGACTGTCTAGCAAGAGTGGTGCATGCTCTAGTTATCTCCCGCTTGGACTACTGCAATGCGCTCTACGTGGGGCTACCTTTGAAGGTGACTCGGAAACTACAACTAATCCAGAATGCGGCAGCTAGACTGGTGACTGGGAGCGGCCGCCAAGACCACATAACACCGGTCCTGAAAGACCTACATGGGCTCCCAGTACGTTTCTGAGCACAATTCAAAGTGTTGGTGCTGACCTTTCAAGCCCTAAATGGCCTCGGTCCAGTATACCTGAAGGAGCGTCTCCACCTCCATCATTCAGCCTGGACACTGAGGTCCAGCACCGAGGGCCTTCTGGAAGTTCCCTCATTGCGAGAAGCCAAGTTGCAGGGAACCAGGCAGAGGGCCTTCTCGGTGGTGGCGCCTGCCCTGTGGAACGCCCTCCCAACAGATGTCAAAGAGGAAAACAGCTACCAGACTTTTAGAAGACATCTGAAGGCAGCCCTGTTGAGGGAGGCTTTTAATGTTTAATAGATTATTGTGTTTTATTTTTCTGTTGGAAGCCGCCCAGAGTGGCTGGGGAAACCCAGCCAGATGGGCGGGGTATAAATAAAAAATTATTATTATTATTATTATTATTATTATTATTATTATTATTATTATTATTACCACTCCTCATAAGGCTTGGCTGCCTGACCCGTGACCATATTAGTTACCCTCCTCTGCGCACGTTCCATCTTATGTGAAATTGCATACCTTTGAAACACCATCAGGAAAGCCTGCAAAGACCCTGCCCCGCCCCTTTCCCTGTCATTTTTGGGTCACTTCTGGGTTCGGTTTGTGGTCATGCACCTCCCAAAGGCGCATCAAAGGAGGCTTACCTGTACTGCGTTGTGAATTTGTGTATTTTTATATTGTGAACTGCCCTGTAATCCTCTGATGGAGGGCACTATAGAAGTTTAATTAACGGAACGCTATGGTCTAAACCACTGAACCTCCTGGGCTTGCTGATCGGAAGGTCAGCGGTTCGAATCCCCACAACGGGGTGAGCTTCCGTTGCTCTGTCCCAGCACCTGCCAACCTAGCAGTTCGAAAGCACACAGTGCAAGTAGATAAATAGGTACCGCTGCGGCGGGAAGGTAAACCGCGTCACTGTGCGCTCTGGTTTCCGTCAGGGTGTCCCGTTGTGCCAGAAGCGGTTTAGTCCGGCTGGCCACATGACCCGGAAAGCTGTTTGTGGACAAACGCTGGCTCCCTCGGCCTGAAAGCGAGATGAGCGTTGCAACCGCAGAGTCGCCTTTGACTGGACTTAACCGTCCAAGGGTCCTTTGCCTTTACCTTTTACCTTACTTAGAGGAGAATTTCGAAACAGTGAAATATCAGAAGAATATATGCTATTTTAAACCTTTGAAACCGGCCATTGAAATCCACGGCTTCAAGTTACAACAGGCATCCCCAACCTTGGGCCCTCCAGATGTTTTGGACTACAATTCCCATCACCCCTGACCACTGGTCCTGTTAGCTAGGGATCATGGGAGTTGTAGGCCAAAACATCTGGAGGGCCCAAGGTTGGGGGTGCCTAAGTTACAAGAAAGGAGATTCCAGCTCAACATCAGGAAGAACTTTCTGACAGCAAGAGATGTTTGACTGTGGAACGGTCTCCCTCAGGAGGTTGTGGACTCTCCTTCCTTGGAGGTTTTTAAGCAGAGGTTGGATGCTTTAAGCTGAGATTCCTGCATTGCAGGGGGGTTGGACTAGATGCCCCCGGCGTCCCTTACTGCCCTGGTTCCTTAGAGCCCGTCAACTTCCTTCCTTCCTTCCTTCCTTCCTTCCTTCCCATCTTATGGCTTTCGAAATTAACCTTTGTATCATTGCATTTCCAATTCTAATGACACTCATTACAAAATGGCTTAAAATTTGAATATGGAAAGGTAGACAATTTCTCATTACACGTCTTCAGACAACCCCGCTAGTGATGTTAATTGCTTGCAATAACCTTTCTAATATTGTATAAATTTGCTCCAGTCCTTTTGGAATACTTGATCGTGCTGGTTTCAGATTTTTCCCGTCAGCTCCGCCAGTTCTGCAAAGCCCATCATTTTCATCTGCCACTCCTCCTCTTTCCTCAGTACTTCCTCTTGTTTCCACTTTTGGGCTAAGAGAATTCTCGCCGCAGTTGTTGCTACATAAACAGTCTTTTGTCTTCCCTCCGTATCTCTTCACCCACTATCCCCAATAAAAAGGCTTCTGGGTTGTTGTTTTTTAACAAAAGTATTTTTAAACATTTTCTTTAGCTCATTATATACCATACTTCTGCTTCATTGACTATGCAAAAGCCTTTGACTGTGTCGACCACAGCAAACTATGGCAAGTTCTTAAAGAAATGGGAGTGCCTGATCACCTCATCTGTCTCCTGAGAAATCTCTATGTGGGACAAGAAGCTACAGTTAGAACTGGATATGGAACAACTGATTGGTTCAAAATTGGGAAAGGAGTATGACAAAGTTGTATATTGTCTCCCTGTTTATTTAACTTATATGCAGAATTCATCATGCGAAAGGCTTGACTAGATGAATCCCAAACCAGAATTAAGATTGCTGGAAGAAATATCAACAACCTCAGATATGCAGATGACACAACCTTGATGGCAGAAAGTGAGGAGGAATTAAAGAACCTTTTAATGAGGGTGAAAGAGGAGAGCGCAAAATATGGTCTGAAGCTCAACATAAAAAACAACAACCAAGATCATGGCCACTGGTCCCATCACCTCCTGGCAAATAGAAGGGGAAGAAATGGAGGCAGTGAGAGATTTTACTTTCTTGGGCTCCTTGATCACTGCAGATGGTGACAGCAGTCACGAAATTAAAAGATGCCTGCTTCTTGGGAGAAAAGCAATGACAAACCGAGACAGCATCTTAAAAAGCAGAGACATCACCTTGCCGACAAAAGTCCGTATAGTTCAAGCTATGGTTTTCCCAGTAGTGATGTATGGAAGTGAGAGCTGGACCATAAAGAAGGCTGATCGCCGAAGAATTGATGCTTTTGAATTATGGTGCTGGAGGAGACTCTTGAGAGTCCCATGGACTGCTAGAAGATCAAACCTATCCATTCTTAAGGAAATCAGCCCTGAATGCTCACTGGAAGGACAGATCCTGGAGCTGAGGCTCCAATATATGGCCACCTCATGAGAAGAGAAGAATCCTTGGAAAAGACCCTGATGTTGGGAAAGATTGAGGGCACTAGGAGAAGGGGACGACAGAGGACAAGATGGTTGGACAGTGTTCTCAAAGCTACGAACATGAGTTTGACCAAACTGCGGGAGGCAGTGCAAGACAGGAGTGCCTGGCGTGCCATGGTCCATGGGGTCACGAAGAGTCGGACACGACTAAACGACTAAACAACAATACCATTTTCCAGGAAGCCTTTACCTCTTTACAAGTCCACCACATGTGGTAGAAGATACCTTTCCAACGATTTTATGATTCTATGCTACAGGGAAAGGGGGCCTTGCTGAGAAATCCGAAGTGCTGTGGCACAAATGGGCACCTTTTTTGAAGCTGCCATTCTGTTGCGAGTTGTATTTGGTTCCCAGGAGAGAGCGTGGGGCTGCGTAAACACTGGGAATCATTTTATGGGCTTTTGCTGGAGGCGGAGGCGAGGTTCTGAGAGGTGCTGCTTGGTTTTCATAGGGCTTTGGGACGATCTTTTTATTGCCTGCCGAGTTTTACGGAAACAATGCGTTGCACCGAGTTACTCGCGAAGGGTTTTCTGGGGGGGGGGGGATCTTCTCCCGGAAAGAAAGCTGCCAGGAGCTTAGGCGCCGGGAAATGCAATTCTGCAAAGATGGACGCTTGAGACAAAATCTCCTTGCCCCGTTCGTGATGTCCTTTTCTGAGCTTCCCTGTTTAAAAAGATGGTGTAATACATGGTAGGCAAACTGAGGCCCGGGGGCCAGATCCGGCCCTATCGCCTTCTAAATCCGGCCCACAGACAGTCGGGGAATCAGTGTGTTTTTACATGAGTAGAATGTGTCTTTTTATTTAAAATGCATCTCTGGGTTATTTGTGGGGCATAGGAATTCGTTCTCCCCCCCCCCCCCAAAGCATAGTCCAGCCCCCCACAAGGTCTGAGGGACAGTGGACTGGCCCCCTGCTGAAAACATTTGCTGACCCATGGTGCAATAGATCATAGAATCATAGAGTTGGAAGAGACCACAAGGGCCATCCAGTCCAACCCCCTGCCAAGCAGGAAACACCATCAAAGCATTCTTGACATATGCCTGTCAAGCCTCTGCTTAAAGACCTCTAAAGAAGGAGACTCCACCACACTCCTTGGTAGCAAATTCCACTGCCGAACAGCTCTTACTGTCAGGAAGTTCTTCCTAATGTTTAGGTGGAATCTTCTTTCTTGTAGCTTGAATCCATTGCTCCGTGTCCGCTTCTCTGGAGCAGCAGAAAACAACCTTTCTCCCTCCTCCATATGACATCCTTTCATATATTTGAACATGGTTATCATATCACCCCTTAACCTTCTCTTCTCCAGGCTAAACATACCCAGCTCCCTAAGCCGTTCCTCATAAGGCATCGTTTCCAGGCCTTTGACCATTTTGGTTGCCCTCCTCTGGACACGTTCCAGCTTGTCAGTATCCTTCTTGAACTGTGGTGCCCAGAACTGGACACAGTAGTCCAGGTGAGGTCTGACCAGAGCAGAATACAGTGGTACTATTACTTCCCTTGATCTAGATGCTATACTCCTATTGATGCAGCCCAGAATTGCATTGGCTTTTTTAGCTGCTGCATCACACAGGCAGACAGGTCCCGGCGGTCAACCGCAATCAACAGGCAGATCCCGGGGTGATTGCTGTCGATTGTGGTCGATCGTGGGACCTATATTTGGATGCGTGGCATGTTGGCAATCTTTTCTTTCCTGGCAGCGGCGGCAGAGGTGCGTGCGATTGTCAGCGCTAGAGCTTAGGGTGAGCAGAGTTTTGCAAGCAAGAAACCCCAATAAAAAGTTCAACAACTCTTTCCACACACACACACCACGCACGCGCCTCCTCCCTCAAATGACAACGGATAGATCACTGCCTTTTTTATACACTGGGAGTAGATCGCAGTATCTTGGGAGCAGACGTGCCTGATCTATGGTATTAAATGTTTAGTAATATTAGGATTTAATTAGGACTTGTATCTTTTAATTGGGAGATAAGACAGCCTTCATCTGCACCTCGATAGGGATTTGTGGTGTTTAATTAGTATCTATGTGTAAGGACTGTTGGAGGTTTGGGCTGGGTGTTCGCCAGTATGCGGATGGTACCCAGCTCTACCTCTCCTTTAAATCGGAACCAGTGAAGGCGGTGAGGGTCCCGTGTGAGTGTCTGGAGGTGGTTGGAGGATGGATGGGAACTTCGGCATGCAACATGAATACTCTACCAAATGAGATAGCTGTTTCCCCAAGTGATTAAGTAAGTTTCTAGTCCTCTTGATTCTGAGGTAAAAGGCTGGCTTAAATAGAAGCATGAGAAATGGATGAATGGATGCTAAAAAGCACAGAGGAATCTTTTATGTGAGTATCTGGAGGCGGTTGGAGGATGGATGGCAGCTAACAGATTGAGGTTGAATCATGACAAAACAGAAGGACTGTTTTTGGGGGACAAGGGGCGGGCAGGTGTGGAGGACTCCCTGGTCCTGAATGGGGTAACTGTGCCCCTGAAGGACCAGGTGTGCAGCCTGGGAGTCATTTTGAACTCACAGCTGTCCATGGAGGCGCAGGTCAGTTCTGTGTCCAGGGCAGCTGCCTACCAGCTCCATCTGGTACGCAGGATGAGACCCTCCCTGCCCAAAGACTGTCTGGCCAGAGTGGTGCATGCTTTGGTTATCTCCCGCTTGGACTACTGCAATGTGCTGTACATGGGTCTACCTTTGAAGGTGACTCGGAAATGACATCTAATCCAGAATATTTGGGTAGGAGAGCTGAACATAATACCAATATATTTCACATCCGGCAACCTATGTGCCCCTTTGTTTCAGATAGTATATAGGTAAACGAGTCTAAAAATCCCCGGACACAAATTTTCACGGCCCTCTAACAGCTATGGTGGCTCATCTACCAAAATTCATGTACAGTCATATCTTGGAAGCCAAACGGAATCCGTTCCGGAAGTTCATTTGACTTCCCAAACGTTTGACTTCCAAGGCATGGCTTCTGATTGGCTGCAGGAGCTTCCTGCATCCAATTGTAAGCCGTGGAAGCCCCGTCGGATGTTCGGGTTCCAAAGAGCATTCGCAAACCAGAACACTCACCTCCGGGTTTGCAGCGTTTGGGAGCCAAAACGTTGAACTGCTAAGGCGTTCAAGGTATACTTGATTCTGACCAAACTAAACCTTCTAGTACTGTTTTTAGCGTTTGATGTTTTATTTTGTGTTTATATGTGTTTGAAGCCGCTGAGAGTGGCTGTGGCAACCCAGACAGATGAGCCGGGTATAAAAAATAAAATTATTACTATTACTATTACTATTAGTATATTTTGCTTTAGGAGACTTAGTTTGGGTGAGACAGCTCTGCAACAGAGGCTTAAACATCCCAGCTTAAACATGCCATGGAAAGTCATCACCAAGTGTGGGTGACTGGGTAAGTTTCATTGGGGTGCAGAACAGTGTACCCCAATCCTCCAGGCTTCCAGGGGATTGCTTGGAGATAAACAGTTCGGGAACGCTTGGCTACCCGTGCCTTGCGGAAGTCACGGATAGCAAGCTGTGGAACGACCTCGCATATGCCAGGAATGTTTAGGAATGCTGGCAGTTAACCAAACTTTAGCTCCAAAGGTTCTTCAGTCCCCGGGAACATCACTTTTGAATCCGGATGCCCACAAAAGCCAGAATTTCACCTTTTGCAAACTCTTGAGAGAAAACCAGGGGTGTTCTGGGGATCTGTCAGAGGCCTTGATGCCGGCCTTCAGAAGCAAAACATCGATCGCGGGGGTGTCTGTGATTGATCATGGGTCGATCTCCCCCCCCAAAAAAAAGCTGAACAACTTTGGTCTCTCCCTTCTAAAAAACCCCAACAACTCTTGGCAATGACAATGGGAAGATCGCTGCCATTTTTTAAAATACCGGGAGTAGATGGCAGTCGCTTGGGAGCTGGACATGCCTGGTGTAGACGATACAGTGAAAGCACAGGGGGCAAGGCTAGAAGGCGTTTTTGGAAGTGGCACCCGCCCTGCGGAATGCCCTCCCATCGGATGTCAAAGAGTTCCACAACTACTGTATATAATTTTTCATAGACATTTGAAGGCAGCTGTTCTTTCAGGACGCTTATAATATTTGAATTGGAAGAAGCAAAGATCACCCACGTCGAAGCAATGATTCTTTAACGTCAACTTCATTACACCGGTCATATTGTGCGGATGCCTGGTTATCGTCTTCCAAAGCAACTACTCTATTCCGAACTTAAAAATGGAAAGCGCAATGGTGGCGGTCAACAAAAGAGGTTGAAAGGCAAGGCAAATCTTTTTTAAAATGTAGTATAAACACCGACAACTGGGAAACACTGACCTGCGAGTGCTCCAGTTGGAGAACAGCCAAAGGTGTCATGGGCTTTGAAGACACTGAAACTCAGGACGAAAGGGAGAAGGACCAGCCTGGGGCTCGTTTTGGACTCACTGCTGTCCATGGAGCCGCAGGTCAATTCTGTGTCCAGGACGGCTCCATCTGGTACGCCGGCTGAGACCCCCCCTGCCCACAGACTGTCTGGCCAGAGTGGTGCATGCTCTGGTTATCTCCTGCTTGGACTACTGCAATGCGCTCTACGTGGGGCTACCTTGGAAGGTGACCCGGAAACTGCAACTAATCCAGAATGCGGCAGCTAGACTGGGGAATGGGAGTGGCCACCAAGACCATATAACACCAGTCCTGAAAGACCTACATTGGCTCCCAGTACGTTTCCAATTCAAAGTGTTGGTGCTGACCTTGAAAGCCCTAAACGGCCTCAGCCCAGTATACCTGAAGGAGTGTCTCCACCCCCATCGTTCAGCCCAGACACTGAGGTCCAGCTCCAAGGGTCTTCTGGCGGCTCCTTCCCTGCAAGAAGTGAGGTTGCAGGGAACCAGGCAGAGGGCCTTCTCAGTGGTGGCACCCGCCATGGAACGCTCTCCCATCAGATGTCAAGGAAATAAACAACTATCTGACTTTTAGAAGACACCTGAAGGCAGCCCTGTTTAGGGAAGCTTTTAGTATCTGATGAATCATTGCATTTTAATATTTTGCTGGAAGCTGCCCCAGAGTGGCTGGGGAAACCCAGCCAGATGGGCGGGGTATAAATAATAAATTATGATTATTAGATCAGAAGGTCGGCGGTTCGAATCCTCATGACGGGGTGAGCTCCCATTGCTCAGTCCCTGCTCCTGCCAACCTAGCAGTTTGAAAGCGTGTCATAGTGCAAGTAGATAAATAGGTACTGCGACGGCGGGAAGGTAAACAGTGTTTCCGTGCGCTGCTCTGGTTTCGCCAGAAGCGGTTTAGTCCTGCTGGCCACCTGACCCGGAAAAACTGTCTGAGGACAAACGCCGGCTCCCTCGGCCAATAGAGTGAGATGAGCGCCGTAACTCCAGAGTCGTTCACAACCGGACTTAACTGTCAGGGGTCCTTTACCTTTTTTATCCTAATAAAATGATTCAGGGACCTTTCCCCCCCCCCCCAGTGACCTTCAGCTGGGTGCCACAAACAAGGTGCAAAGGCAACAATTTCCCACCACCAATATTTAGAGGTAGGCTACCCCTGAACATGGAGGCTTGTCAGAGCTTGCATCGATTTAACATACCTTTCGAAGAAGAAGCGGATCACCACGAGCAGGAGGGCCAAGGGCAGGCTCAGCAAGAGGTGGCGGGGCTGAGGGTAACTGATCTCTTCCGTCTCCTTCATATCCTCCCAAGTGATCCCTGGAGGGAGCCAGTATTCGTGGCGCCAAATCCATTCGGTCACTGGTAGCACCATCCTGGAGAGGGAAAAAGAGGACGAGGTGAGAGGGAGGCAACGGGGAAAATATGTGGCGAGGCAGCGTGGTGTAGTGGTTAGAGCAGGGAATCAGCAAACCTTTTCAGCAGGGGGCCGGACTATATTTTGAAGAGGAAAAATATGAACGAATTCCTATGCCCCACAAATAACCCAGAGGTGCATTTTAAATGAAAGGACACACACTACCCATGTAAAAACACGCTGATTCCTGGACCGTCCGAAGGCCGGATTGAGAAGGCGATTGGGCCGCATCCGGCCCCACGGACCTTAGTTTGGGAACCCCTGGGTTAGAGTGTTAGATCTGGGAGAGCAGGTTTCAACTCCCCATTTGGCCACAAAGTTCACTGCTTATCTTTACAGAGGGAGGAGGAGCTCAATATATTTCCCGAACGCCTTCAGGGCATACAAGTGAAACTCGGAAAAATTTGAAGATCGTCGAAAAGTGCATTTATTTCAGTATTGCGACTTACTTCTCTTTTATTTTTCCAAATGCTTTCTTTTGGGAATTCCACAGTAATCACACAGTTACAATAATACGAAAATAAACAAAAATGAACATCGCTATTACATTTCATTAATTACTTTCTATTTATAATCGACCTGCCTAATGACAAATAATTACAATTACAACAAATAAAGGCTTGACATATCTTGCTTTGCATGTCATGCATCTGTCTCATATATTGGTTTCACCTTTTAAGTTGCATTACTGAAATAAATTCACTTTTCGACGATATTCTGGGGAAACCCAGCCAGATGGGCAGGGTATAAATAAATTATTATTATTATTATTATTATTATTATTATTATTAGTATTAGTATTATTTCCGAGTTTCACCTGTATCTCCACCCCTTTGGGAAACTTGAAAGTAAATACTTTCACATACAGTGGTACCTTGGTTCTTAAACTTAATCCGATCTGGAAGTCCGTTCCAAAACCAAAGAGTTCCAAAACCAAGGCGCGCTTTCCCATAGAAAGCAACGCAAAACGGATTAATCAGGTTCCAGACTTTTAAAAACAACCCCTAAAACAGCAATTGAACATGAATTTTACTATCTAACGGGACCATGGATCCATAAAATGAAAGCAATAATCAATGTAATGTTCTGTAAAATAAATAAGACAGTATTGTAGATGATAAAAATTAAAATTATTATTTTTTCTTATCTGCACTGATGATAGTCATTGTTTGGATGGGGGGCTTTTATCCATTTCCGCAGTCACACAATCAATCAATCAATCAATCAGTAGCTGAACTGGGTTGCACACAGTCACAAAAACAAATGAACTGAAAAAGCCTCAAAAACAAAAACACAAAACAAATAGCAAAACAAAAAAGCCAAACTTAATACGTTCTGGAAGTCCATTTCACTTCCGAAATGCTCGGAAACCAAGGCGCGGCTTGTGATTGGTTCAGGCGCCCTGGAAACAATAGCCGACAGCTGCATTGGACGTTTGGTTTCCGAAAAACATTCGGGAACCAGAACACTTACTTCCAGGAACCAAGGTGTTTGAGAACCAAGGAATTTTGGGAACCAAGGTACCACTGTATGTCTGGTTTGGGCTGCAAAACTGTTGCCGCACTTTGACCCTGTTTTGGAGCAAATCGGACCATGTTGGGGTTTGGGGTGATAGCTATGAGGCTTGAGTACCAATTGCTCAGTTTGTGGGGTGCTGCAAAGCGGAGGGTTTCCGCTGCAAAACAACCGCAACAGTTTGGCACATGTTGGGAGGGGGTTCCCAAATTTTGGGAAGATGGAACAAGACCCTGGTAGGTAGGAGTGAAACCAAGGGATATGAGTTACGAGAAAGGAGAAAAACTCTGGTGATTTAAGAATGGCGGTAAGAGCCATTCAGTAGTGGAACGGTCTCCCTCGGGAGAAGGTGAGGAACGATGGAAGATTTTAACAGCATTGGAACGAGATCAGGAAATCCAGAACTGCAAAATTCAGGTTTGGTGTTCAGAGAAGCATCCCTCAGTCCAACTTCAATGGATAAACTGCTTCTGTCTAGACATGCATCTTTCTCTCTCTTTCCAACCCCTTGCGGAAAGGCTACTGTATTCCTTATCTTCACCCGCCCCCCAAACCCCACTTGATAATTTGAAATAGCAAAAAATAGCTTTGTTCTTTACTTAACCGCAGGCTGTTTGTATACAAGCCCAGCTCCTGTAACAGGAGATTTAAAAATTTGAATGCCATTCCTTTAAAAACAAAACTAAGGCAGAGACCTTTTCTCTCGGCCCCACCTGTGGGTATTAAATGCAATTATAACTGCAAGCTGGCTTCCGGACGGCAGCGAACGTGTTCGCAATGCGCGTCGCAATGCACGCAAAGGAAGAAACAACAAACAACATTTCATACGGAGACTGCAACAGAGACTCGGGAGCGCTTGGCTCTGCAGCGACTCATGAGGAACTCTGGAGAATGGTTGCTAGTAAGGCTTGGGAAAAGAATCATGGAATCGCAGAATTACAGAACTGAAAGGGACCCTGAGGATCATTTAATCCAAACCCCTGCAATGCAGGAATAGGCAGCGGTCCCACACCGAGATCGAACGTGAGACCTTGGTGTTGTTTCAGGTTACCATCCTCGAGGTAGTAAAAGTTTCCGTTTATCATCAATGGGGTGGTAAAAAGGATGAATGCCGGCTACATTCACTTCCACTCGCGGAAGAGAATATCTCTTAACACTCCCCCCACACACAAAAAATAAAATATAGTACAGTACGTACAGTCGTACCTTGATACAGGTAGGTAGCCGTGTTGGTCTGCCATAGTCAAAACAAAACAAAACAAAACAAAACAAAATCCTTCCAGTAGCACCTTAGAGACCAACTAACTTTGTTATTGGGATGAGCTTTCATGTGCATGCTACAGGCTACGAATCAAAGGTATCTGAAGAAGTGTGCATGCCCACAAAAGCTCATACCAATAACAAACTTAGTTGGTCTCTAAGGTGCTGCTGGAAGGAATTTTTTTATTTAGTCATACTTTGGTTCTCGAATGCCTTGTTACTCATACGTTTTGGCTCCCGAATGCCGAAAGTGTTCCGGTTTCCGAACGTTTTTTGGAAGCAGAACGTCTTGACGCGGCTTCTGTTTGAGTGCAGGAAGCTCCTGCAACCCATCGGAAGCCGCGCCTCGGTTTTCGAATGTTTTCGGAAGTCGAATGGACTTCTGGGAACCGATTACATTTGCGAACCAAGGTACGGCTGTAGTTTGCTTTCCTGCGCTGCAAACGGTGGACAATTTGCAGAGATGGAACCGATCTCATAATACAGACTTCAAACCGGTTTTGGACGATATCTTTTTCTGGAAAAAGAGGTGCCATGATTGCTTCCCTTGTTCTTTTAGAAAGTGGAACCCGGTTGAAAAAATGTGCTGGATATATCAATATCCAGCCCTAATGGGTGGAGTGGATAACCCTGCTTTGTTTCGTCAGCAGGATCCATCCCTCTTGGAACAGCAATGAGGAGACAGCCATATGCTTCTACAAAGGAGGTTGGCCGTACATTCGCAGGGAAACCAAAATGCTTGTTTACAAAGCTATTGTACCACCAACCTTACTGCATGCTTGTGAAACATGGACCACTTATAAACGCAATCTCAAACTCCTCAAAATACAACTCTATCAACGGTGTCTCCGAAAATTTTTACACATCACTTGGGAATGCCAGTGTACTGGAAGAAGCAAAGATCACCAGTGTCGAAGCAATGATTCTTCAACATCAACTTCGTTGAACTGGCCATGTTGTTCGGATGTCTGATGATCGTCTTCCAAAGCAACTACTCTATTCCGAACTTAAAAATGGAAAGCGTAATGCTGGTGGTCAAGAAAAGAGGTTTAAAGACTCTCTTCAGACAAATCTAAATAAATGAACACCGACAACTGGGAAACACTGGCCTGCGAGTGCTCCAATTGGAGAACAGCCTTTACCAAAGGTGTCATGGGCTTTGAAGACGCTCGAACTCAGGACGAAAGGGAGAAACGCGCTAAGAGGAAGGCATGCTTGGCAAACCCTCACCGGGATCAACTCCCGCCTGGGAACCTATGTCCCCACTGTGGAAGGACGTGTGGAACCAGAATTGGCCTCCACAGTCCCTTACGGACTCACTTTAAAAACCGTTCATGGAAGACAATCTAACTTGGCTACGAGGGATCGCCAAAGAAGATGGAAGAAGACGCATGAGAGGCAACCATAGCCTGACTGGCTTCCATTCAGAAGGAACGCCCAGCCCAGCGACTCATGCAAAAATGCAGGACAGTCCGCGAGGCTCCTCTCAAGCGGTGCCATTCTAGCACCGATGGGAAAGCAAAGCTTTTCTCGTCACAACCCCCTGACATTTCCCCTGCGGTTGTGATTCAGCCAGCAAGGGTGAGTGGGTGGATGGCAGGGCCACGAAAGCTCAGCGAAGGCTGATCTCCATGAATGGGGGAGGGATCAAGTCCCTAGCATGTCTCCCTTTGAGTTGCATTTCCGAGCCTTGAGTCATCGCATCTGGCCTCCCTCCAAATTTCCAGGGTTATTTTGGAACTCGGCAGAGAGCATGGGTTGACGCAAGGCCATGTGCGTACAGGACTTGCTTCCTTTTCTCCCGCTTGCGATCAAAACACCCTCCGATGTTTCTCCGATGAAAATGAGGACATCCTATTCCATCCCCTCCGACATTTCTCCAATAAAAGCAGAGACATTCCTGCCAACACTTCTCTGATGAAAATAGGGGCATCCTATTCCACACGCTCCCAACATTTCTCCGATGTTTCCCTAAGGAAAAGGGGGACATTCTGAGATCAAATCAGAAACCGGGGCGGCAGCTCGACTGGTGACTGGGTGTGGCCGCTGAGACTATATAACACCAGTACTGAAAGACCTACATTGGCTCCCAGGACGTTTCTGGGCACAATTCAAAGTGTTGGTGCTGACCTTTGAAGCCCTAAACGGCCTCGGCCCAGTAGACCTGACGGAGCGTCTCCACCTCCATCATTCAGCCTGGACACTGAGGTCCAGCTCCGAGGGTCTTCTGGCGGTTCCCTCCCTGTGAGAAGCAAGGTTGCAGGGAACCAGGCAGAGGGCCTTCTCGGTGGTGGCACCCGCCCTGTGGAACGCCCTCCCGCAAGATGTCAATGAAATAAACAACTACCCGACTTTTAGAAGACATCTGAAGGCAGCCCTGTTTAGGGAAGTTTTTAATGGAAGGTCTGAAATCTTTGGCACTCTGCAGCACTTTGACAGCCCATCTCTCACTTTGGGGACGTCCACATTCCCAATTTTTTTCTGGCTCCAATATCATAGAATTGTAGAGTTGGAAGGGACCCCAAGAGTCAACTAGTCCAACCCTTTCTATGCAGGAATCTCTTGCCCAGAGTGGAACTCGAACCCAAGACCCTGATATAAATGTTTGTGCGTTTATGCTTGCGTACCCCTTGCCAAGGCAAAAAGGTGCTGGATCAGAGAAGGCAACCCAATCTTTTTGGGGTTCGGCTACCCTGATCGGCCTATGAGATACAAATGTGTGAGGCACAATGAGTTAGGTAACAGCCCATTAAATTGCCAAAGATATGTGCCTGTTTGACATACTTTTAACTCCATTTGTCACAGACAATACCGTAATCTTTGCTTCTCATGAGCACCCCATAATTTCATTTCTTAGCCACCTGCTTGCTAAAGTTCCAGTGCACACATCTAATGAATTAGGCCGGAGGAGAAAAATTGGATGCAGTTCACGTTTAAAGGGGAACCGAATACTCTTGCATCCAAAAAGCGCACAAACCGGGGGGGAAACAGGCGGCCTTTGAAATCCTCACTTCTCCAACTTATTGCAATGCCTTCTTCCATACAAATGCCAAATTCAGAAATATAAGGGAAGGTTGCTCAGATTTGCATGAACACGTCAAGCAATCAAGCGCTGTGTCTTCTTAAAGGACACAAGCCTCCTTCATTTCAGGGATTTCAGGAGTTCAGGGATATTTTTTTAAAAAAAAAAACAATTTTGCAAGTTGAGTGTCCTTGTTTCTCAATTTGATCCGTCTAGCATGTTGGGGTTTTTTTTGCACGTTTCACGGTATTTTATGCATTGTGACTTCATGTTATCTTTATCAATCATAGTTTAGTGATTCTTTACTGTAATTGTTAAGTGTAAACTGTTGAATTATTATTTGCTGGTTTAATTTTATTGTTTACTATTACATTCGAACGGATTATTGAATATTGCTTTAGTTGATCTAGGTTTTTAATTATAAAGTTATCGCGACTTTTCTCGTATTATTAGGTTGTGATCTTTGCTGTGTGTTTTGTGGTTCCTTCAGCTTGTCAACTGCCTTGTATATCGTAGCCCAGAAAGGCGGTACTCAAATTTAAAGTGAATTGAAATTGGTGAACCTCACAGACAGGGCTCATCTTCTGAGCACCAGAAGCGGGGTCGATTTTTCTTTTGTAAACATGTTCAGCTGGGAAAAAACCTAGAATCATACAATCATAGAGTTGGAAGAGACCACGAGGGCCATCCAGTCCAACCCCCTGCCAAGCAGGAAACACCATCAAAGCATTCTTGACATATGCCTGTCAAGCCTCTGCTTAAAGACCTCCAAAGAAGGAGACTCCACCACACTCCTTGGCAGCAAATTCCACTGCCGAACAGATCTTACTGTCAGGAAGTTCTTCCTAATGTTTAGGTGGAAGCTTCTTTCTTGTAGTTTGAATCCATTGCTCCGTGTCCGCTTCTCTGGAGCAGTAGAAAACAACCTTTCACCCTCCTCTATATGACATCCTTTTATATATTTGAACATGGCTATCATATCACCCCTTAACCTTCTCTTCTCCAGGCTAAACATGCCCAGCTCCCTAAGCCGTTCCTCATAAGGCATCGTTTCCATGCCTTTGACCATTTTGGTTGCCCTCCTTTGGACACATTCCAGCTTGTCAGTATCCTTCTTGAACTGTGGTGCCCAGAACTGGACACAGTACTCCAGGTGAGGTCTGACCAGAGCAGAATACAGTGGTACTATTACTTCCCTAGATCTAGATGCTATACTCCTATTGATGCAGCCCAGAATTGCACTGGCTTTTTTAGCCTGCCCCGAACCTTTGGCGTTTGCATGGAAACGGATCTGTGTGCTAGAAACTGTTTGCAGCAAAGAAGCGGGCCCTGGCCCTCCCTCCCTTCAGCTTTCCTTTGTCACCGAGAGAAGGAGAGCAACTAGTCGGGGCAGCCAGCCAGATTCCCTCTTTGCTCCCTCGCCACTATAAATTCTAGCCTCGTCCGCAGGGCCTGCGGGTAGAAAAGGCTGCTGCACTCACTGTCTGGGAAGGAGGAGAGGTTTGCAAAGGAGAGAACCAAAAGGACGGAGAGTCAGGGGAAAAATCTGCCCAAAGATCCACCTCCTTCGACATCCTCTTCCCAGCTGGGGTCATTTAGATCGGGGGACCTCTCCCAGGCCCAGGGTGGGGCTAGGAGCAAAAAGTGCTTCTGCAGAAGGTTGCCTTAGAATCATCGAGTTGGTGGGCTAAATTTTTTTGGATATAATATTCAGTTAGAATCCTGGGGAAGGTTGTGGAAGGAAGGTACAGTGGTACCTCGGTTTATGAACACAATTGGTTCCGGAAGTCTGTTCATAAACTGAAGCGAACTTTCCCATCGAAAGCAATGGAAAGTGGATTAATCTGTTCCAGACAGTCCGCGGAGTACTTAAACTGAAGCGTTCATAAACTGAAGTGAACTTTCCCATTGAAAGTAATGGAGAGTGAATTAATCCGTTCCAGATGGGTCCGTGGAGTTCGTAAACTGAAAATTCGTAAACCGAGGTGTTCATAAACCGATTTTACTGCATGCAGTGCACTTAAAGAAAATGTTATGAAAATGATGTACAGGTGGTACTTAACACCAGTTAAATTGGCTAAAATGTACAGTCATACCTCTGGTTACGTTCACTGCGGGTGGCGCACATCACGGGATACAAATGCGCCAAACCCGGAAGTACCAGAACGGGTTACTTCCAGGTTCGGCGATTCGCGCATGCGCAGAAGCGCCAAATGACGTCCCGCGCATGCGCAGATTCGGCACTTCAGGTTGTGCACTGCTCAGGTTGTGAATGGGGCTCCGGAACGGATCCCGTTTGCAAACAGAGGTACTACTGTACAAGACTAATGAGTGCTGGAAATGTAAAGAAAGGGAAGGTATCTTTTACCCTATGTGGTGGACTTGTAAAGAGGCAAAGGCTTTCTGGGAAATGGTATACAGTGGAACCTCAGTTTACGAACACCTCGGTTTATGAATTTTCAGTTTACAAACGCCGTGGACCCATCTGGAACGGATTAATTCACTTTCCATTACTTCCAATGGGAAAGTTCACTTCAGTTTATGAACGCTTCAGTTTATGAACAGACTTCTGGAACCAATTACACCCATGCTTCAGTTTATGAACACTTCAGTTTAAGTACTCCGTGGACCCGTCTGGAACGGATTAATCCACTTTCCATTACTTTCAATGGGAAAGTTCGCTTCAGTTTATGAACGCTTCAGTTTATGAACAGACTTCCGGAACCAATTGTGTTCATAAACCGAGGTACCACTGTATAAAGAAAATGTTCAAAAATACTTTTGTCAAAAAAGCAGAAGCCTTTTCACTGGGTATAGTGGGTGAAGAGATACCAAGGGAAGATAAAAGATATGTTTATGTACGCAACAACTGCGGCAAGAATTCTTTTAGCCAAAAAAATGGAAACAAAAAGAGGTACCAACGAAAGAAGAACGGCAGATGAAAATGATGGACTTTGCGGAACTGTCAAAGCTGACGGGGGAAATCCAAAACCAGCACAATCAAGTATTCCAAAAGGACTAAAGGAGTAAATTTATACGATATTAGAAAAGTTATTGCAAGCAATTAACATCACTAGCGGGGTTGTCTGAAGACTTGTAATGAGAAATTGTCTGCCTTTCTATATTTATTTAGATTTTGAGCCATTTTATAATGAGTGTCATTAGAATTGGAAAACGTACAAAATGCAATGATATAAAGGTTAATTCTGAAAGCCATGGGAGGGAAGGAAGTCGAAGTGGTAAAGCAGATAATGATGATGTGTATATAATATTAAATGGAAAATAAATAAAAATATATAATCATCGAGTCGGAAGGGGACCCTTGGGGTCATCCAGCCCAACCCCTTGCAATGCAAGAATATGCAGAGCTCTGTCCCATACAGGGAATTGAACCCACCTTGGGGTTACCACGTGAGCTATCAAGAGTTGCAGAATGCGGATGTCTGTTTTGCTTATTACTGTTGTTATTTGCCATTTATCTATCTATCTATCTATCTATCTATCTATCTATCTATCTATCTATCTATCTATCTATAAATGTATAAATGGTGAAAATGTGGGCTCCACTTTTCTCGGTAACCGCTTGACCGATCCCCCTGAAATTTGGACACAACGATCCATGCCACTTCCCGAGTTTTCGCAGAACCTCGGATGCCTCACATCAGTCTGTGAGCACCTAGAAAGAAACTCTGTGATCACTAAAAGTCAGCATGGGTTCCTGAAAAATAAGTCATGTCAGACTAATCTGATCTCATTTTTTGACAGAATTACAAGCCTGGTAGATGAAGGGAACGCTGTGGATGTAGCCTATCTTGATTTCAGCAAGGCCTTTGACAAGGTGCCCCATGATATTCTTGTAAAGAAGCTGGTAAAATGTGGGCTAGACAATGCTACCATTCAGTGGATTTGTAACTGGCTTACTGACCGAACCCAAAGGGTGCTCATCAATGGCTCCTCCTCATCCTGGAGAGTAGTGACTAGTGGGGTGCCACAGGGTTCTGTCTTGGGCCCAGTCTTGTTCAACATCTTTATCAATGACTTGGATGATGGGCTTGAGGGCATCCTGAGCAAGTTTGCAGATGACACCAAATTGGGAGGGGTGGCTAACACCCCAGAGGACAGGATCACACTTCAGAATGACCTTAACAGATTAGACAACTGGGCCAAAGCAAACAAGATGAATTTTAACAAGGAGAAATGTAAAGTACTACACTTGGGCAAAAAAAATGAAAGGCACAAATACAGGATGGGAGACACCTGGCTTGAGAGCAGTACATGTGAAAAGGATCTAGGAGTCTTGGTAGACCACAAACTTGACATGAGTCAGCAGTGTGATGCAGCAGCTAAAAAAGCCAATGCAATTCTGGGCTGCATCAATAGGAGTATAGCATCTAGATCAAGGGAAGTAATAGTACCACTGTATTCTGCTCTGGTCAGACCTCACCTGGAGTACTGTGTCCAGTTCTGGGCACCACAGTTCAAGAAGGATACTGATAAGCTGGAACGTGTCCAGAAGAGGGCAACCAAAATGGTCAAAGGCCTGGAAACGATGCCTTATGAGGAACGGCTTAGGGAGCTGGGTATGTTTAGCCTGGAGAAGAGAAGGTTAAGGGGTGATATGATAACCATGTTCAAATATATAAAAGGATGTCATATAGAGGAGGGAGAAAGGTTGTTTTCTGCTGCTTCAGAGAAGCGGACACGGAGCAACGGATTCAAACTACAAGAAAGAAAATTCCACCTAAACATTAGGAAGAACTTCCTGACAGTAAGAGCTGTTCGGCAGTGGAATTTGCTGCCAAGGAGTGTGGTGGAGTCTCCTTCTTTGGAGGTCTTTAAGCAGAGGCTTGACAGCCATTTGTCAGGAATGCTTTGATGGTGTTTCCTGCTTGGCAGGGGGTTGGACTGGATGGCCCTTGTGGTCTCTTCCAACTCTATGATTCTATGATTCTATGATTCTTACCTGTGCTGGTACAGACCTGCTTTTCCACAAACTAAAACAGCGCCCTCAAGTGGCGTTATTCCCTCAGCTCCTCCTCCTACACCCCCTCTCTCCCCATGGAGTCTACGCCACACCCACAAACCCCACCCTCACCAACTTCTTACATCCCACCTTCACCACTACCCCCTCCCAAAAAAAATCCCCCAGCAAATAACCACAAGACAAAAATAAATACCATCCTTCAAAACGTCATGAGATACGCCGGTCACGGAGAGGGGGGTGGGAACAAACAGAATAGATCATGGATTGGGACACGGTGGGGACAGTCACAGGGATTACCCACAACAATGCGCCACACCCACAAACCCCGCCTCCGCCACGAGATCCTGTAAAAACAGGGGGACTCTGAGGCTCAGGGGGATCTGAAGGGGGACTATTACCCTCCATTTGACAGACTAACGCACAGCAACGCGTGCAGGCCCAGATAGTTTTAAATAAAAGCACACATTGTTGTTGTTTTTGTTGTTTAGTCGTTTAGTCGTGTCCGACTCTTCATGACCCCATGGACCAGAGCAGTGGTTCCCAACAGGTTGTCCGGGGACCCCCAGGGGTCCGCGAGCTATGCCAGAGGGGTCCGCAAGATGCTATTAGAATAAAAAATATATTAAATATATTTCGTATGATAACAGATTTTTTGTTTTGGCCGCTTCCTGCATGAGCAGAGTCTAGCGCAAAACTAGAATTAGATAGAGGCAGTAGTTCTGCTGTATGCCGTTAGGTGGTGCTTTACAAACACTACTGTTTTGCAAAGAGGCAGCACGCGCATTCTACTAACGCTCACCTCCCCAAGATGCTTTGCGCGCGTCGGCTTCATTTGTGCACTACTGCGCAGGTACCCTGTCTTCTCCATTCCCCTCCCTCCTCCCTGGCACGCGCTGCCTCTTTGCAAAACAGTAGTGTTTGTAAACAAAGCGTTGTTTTTCGCGGAAGCTACAGTTCGCGTAGTTAAAAATGGACCGTTGGTTAAAAAGTGGTTCGTTAAAACGACAAAGGCCTACAGATAAAGAGGAAGAACTTTAAAAAACGTATAAATATAAAATATAAAAAGACTCTTAATTTGGCTCTCACTTTTTAATTTTAGGATTAGGAATTAATGGGGGTCCTTGTCACAATAGCGGCTCGATGATGGGTCCTCGAGAAAATTTTGTTGGGAACCCCTGGACCAGAGCATGCCAGGCACTCCTGTCTTCCACTGCCTCCCGCAGTTTGGTCAAACTCATGTTCGTAGCTTCGAGAACACTGTCCAACCATCTCGTCCTCTGTCGTCCCCTTCTCCTAGTGCCCTCCATCTTTCCCAACATCAGGGTCTTTTCCAGGGAGTCTTCTCTTCTCATGAGGTGGCCAAAGTATTGGAGCCTCAGCTTCAGGATCTGTCCTTCCAGTGAGCACTCAGGGCTGATTTCCTTCAGAATGGATAGGTTTGATCTTCTTGCAGTCCCTGGGACTCTCAAGAGTCTCCTCCAGCACCAGAATTCAAAAGCATCAATTCTTCGGCGATCAGCCTTCTTTATGGTCCAGCTCTCACTTCCATACATCACGACTTGGAAAACCATAGCTTTAACTATACAGACCTTTGTCGGCAAGGTGATGTCTCTGCTTTTTAAGATGCTGTCTAGGTTTGGATTATGGAGAAAGCTAGAGAGTTCCAGAAAAACATCTACTTCTGCTTCATTGACTATGCAAAAGCCTTTGACTGTGTCGACCACAGCAAACTTTGGCAATTTCTTAAAGAAATGGGAGTGCCTGATCACCTCATGTCTCCTGAGAAATCTCTATGTGGGACAAGAAGCTACAGTTAGAACTGGATATGGAACAACTGATTGGTTCAAAATTGGGAAAGGAGTACGACAAAGTTGTATATTGTCTCCCTGCTTATTTAACTTATATGCAGAATTCATCATGCGAAAGGCTGGACTAGATGAATCCCAAGCCGGAATTAAGATTGCCGGAAGAAATATCAAC
The DNA here is from genome assembly GCF_965207765.1 of Zootoca vivipara. Classification (NCBI taxonomy): domain Eukaryota; kingdom Metazoa; phylum Chordata; class Lepidosauria; order Squamata; family Lacertidae; genus Zootoca; species Zootoca vivipara. The sequence goes on along the minus strand of NC_142589.1, from coordinate 90,673,152 downwards.
AACCTCAGATATGCAAATGACACAACCTTGATGGCAGAAAGTGAGGAGGAATTAAAGGAACCTTTTAATGAGGGTGAAAGAGGAGAGCGCAAAATATGGTCTGAAGCTCAACATAAAAAAAAAAACCAAGATCATGGCCACTGGTCCCATCACCTCCTGGCAAATAGAAGGGGAAGAAATGGAGGCAGTGAGAGATTTTACTTTCTCGGGCTCCTTGATCACTGCAGATGGTGACAGCAGTCACGAAATTAAAAGCACACATACTACTCATGTAAAAACACTATAGCTTGTTTAGCTTACACGTAAATCCGGCACTGGGCAGAGAGCACAGCCGTCAGGTTTAGCCACTCCTTGAATATGTCTGAGTCACCAGCGAGGCACAGCCCCACTGCTTCCCACCCCCAAAACACCCACACATACGCAGCCAGCTCCGTGATAATCTCTCCAGAACTGGCAGGTCCATTTACTCATTGCAGGCAACAGCTAATCCTCCACTTTCCTCATCCTGGTTTCAACAACACACACACACCACACTGTATTGTTGAGGATGCCAAAGCATAGATAAATCGACAGCAACAATTCTCTATCAACGGCACTTCCCACTGTGTACCTAGTTGGAATGTTTCTGCGTATTCCACGCTTTCGCAAAAGCTTAAGCAATTAGCTAGGGGAAGGGTGCAACTCGCAACTAACTATATGTAGACTCCAGCCAGCTCTAGGCTTGTTTTTATACCAGCATGTGTCAAATATTTCCTATTATCAGTTTCTACTTCTCGGCAAAGGCTAGTCACTAGAAGGCTGAGCTATGAATCACCGAAGTTCCTAGTGCGCATCTTCCCTCAAAGCAAGCCAGATTTTTTCCCCCCCACCTTTAGACCTTTAGTGAAAACCTGGACAAAGTTGCTGTCACATTTTTTTGTTGTTGTCAAAGTTGTTGAGGTTTTTTGGGGCTTTCTATGATTTTAAAGGTTTTTTTAAAAAATAATTGGCTCTCGCCAATTTTTGCAACACGATATTGACATTTGGAAAGGGTTTATGCAGAATGCTGTAGGTCACTAATAATAATACAGTATATGTATTATGGTGCTGGAGGAGACTCTTGAGAGTCCCATAGACTGCTAGAAGATCAAACCTATCCATTCTGAAGGAAATCAGCCCTGAGTGCTCACTGGAAGGACAGATCCTGAAGCTGAGGCTCCAATACTTTGGCCAGCTCATGAGAAGAGAAGTCTCTCTGGAAAAGACCCTGATGTTGGGAAAGATGGAGGGCACAAGGAGAAGGGGACGACAGAGGACGAGATGGTTGGACAGTGTTCTCAAAGCTAACAACATGAGTTTGACCAAACCGCCGGAGGCAGTGGAAGACAGGAGGGCCTGGCGTGCTACGGTCCATGGGGCCACGAAGAGTCGGACACAACTAAACGACTAAACGACAACAACATATGTATTAGGACAATAATATCACTCATACGTCTAGATCAGGCATGGCCAAACCAGATGTTTTGGGACTACAACTCCCATCATCCCTAGCTAACAGGACCGGTGGTCAGGGATGATGGGAACTGTAGTCCCAAAACATCTGGAGGGCCGAGTTTGACCGTGCCTGGAGATAATAACGTCTGGAAATGCAACTGGTTATAGCTTCTCTATCTATCATACAAGATCTTTCATCACTTTATTTTCTAGAACTGAAATTCTTTGAATAAAACAGTGATCAGAATAAGAACAAGGATGGCCCAGTATCACCTTATGGATGGGCCCACCAGTGGCAAAATCGCTCTCATCTGAATTCTCCCGATTCGCTTGAAAATAAATAAATCCGGCCTGGTCGACGGGCCCAAGCGCCTCTCTGGCGTTTCCAGGGAAATCCTGGGGAGCCGGTTGCTATAGAAACGAAACTGTTAGACGACACACATGCACACAAAGCCCTTTGCCGGCGGTTATGGTGGACTCGGGTGCTCTCGGCTCCTGCGAAAGGTCATCTCGCCGTTTGATGAATGCAAAGAGCTATTTGATGCTTCCGAGGGGTTGTGGTGGGGGGCACCCAAAAGGGGATTTGGTTTCAGGCCAGGGGCCTTTTCTTTCTCTCACCGGGCTTGGACTTTGGGAACTGGGGTAACTTGCTGCCAGGAATCGAGGACCGGAGATGGATGCCCTAGTCTGGCAGACTACATGCAAACCACTTCCAAATTGTAGGCAACCCTGTTTAGGGAAGTTTTTAATGTTTGATGTTTTATCGTGGTACCTTGGTTCTCAAATGCCTTGTTACTCAAAACAACTTGGTATCCAAACACTGCAAACCCAGAAGGAAGCCTTCCAGTTTCTGAAAAATTTTCGGAAGCCGAACGTGCTCCGTTTTGAGTGTTACGCTGAGGTCTGTCTGTTTTTGTTTTTTATTTTTGCGGTTTTGTTTTTGTGGCTCTTTTTTTGTGTTGTTTTTGTGACTGTGTGAAACCCAGTTCGGCTACTGATGGATTGATTGTGTGGCTGCAGTACATTGTTGATTGCTTTCATTTTATGGATCAATGGCCTCGTTAGATAGTAAAATCCATAATAATAATAATAATAATAATAATAATAATAATAATAATAATAATAATTTATTTATACCCCGCCCATCTGCCTGGGTTTCCCCAGCCACTCTGGGCGGCTCACAACAGAAAAATGAAATAAAATAATCAATTAAACATTAAAAGCCTCCCTAAACAGGGCTGTCTTCAGATGTCTTCTAAAAATCTGGTAGCTGTTTTTCTCTTTGACATCTGATGGGAGGGCGTTCCACAGGGTGGGTGCCACCACCGAGAAGGCCCTCTGCCTGGTTCCCTGCAACTTGGCTTTTCGCAACGAGGGAACCGCCAGAAGGCCCTCGGAGCTGGACCTCAGTGTCCAGGCAGAATGATGGGGGTGGTGACGCTCCTTCAGGTATACTGGACCGAGACCATTTAGGGCTTTCAAGGTCAGCACCAACACTCTGAACTGTGCTCGGAAACGTACTGGGAGCCAATGTAGGTCTTTCAAGACCGGTGTTATGTGGTTTTGGCGGCCGCTCCCAGTCCCCAGTCTAGCTGCCGCATTCTGGATTAGTTGTCGTTTCCGAGTCACCTTCAAAGGTAGCCCCATGTAGAGCACATTGCAGTAGTCCAAGCGGGAGATAACTAGAGCATGTACCACTCTGGCGAGACAGTCTGCAGGCAGGTAGGGTCTCAGCCTGCATACCAGATGGAACTGATAAACAGCTGCCCTGGACACAGGACATGTTAAATTGCTGTTTTAGGGTTTTTTAAAGGTCTGGAACGGATTAATCCGTTTTGCATGACTTTCTATGGGAAAGCGCGCCTTGGTTTGGGAACGCTTTGGTTTTGGAACCGACTTCCTCTTTTGTATTAGTGTACAGTGGTGCCTCGCTGGACGAATGCCCTGTAAGGCGAATTTTTCGCTTAACGAGGAGATTTTTCGAGCGCAGGTTGCCTCGCAAGGCGAATTAATTTTACGAAAAATTTGTCTAGCGAATCGCGGTTTCCCATAGGAATGCATTGAAATTCAATTAATGCATTCCTATGGGCAAAGAAAGAAAAAAAATTCAATGCATTCCTATGGGATTCGCTAGACAAATTTTTCGTTATACGAATTGACCCGTGGAACGAATTAAATTCGTCTAGCGAGGCACCACTGTATATAGTTTTCCCTCAGGTCCTTGACAGTTGTTTTAGGAGGGAACTTTAGGAGGGAACTTTGAATCATGTTTGATACATTGTTTGAGCCAGCCTCTATAAAAGCAGGCCAGCTCGGCAATGCAGTTCAGTTCTGTTCCAGCTTCCAAATAAAGAGCTTCTTGAAGAATCGCTGTGTCATCTACTCACTATTTAATACTTCCGGAACAGGTTAAGTTTGAGAACCAAGGTGCCACTGTATTCTGTTGGAAGCCTCCCAGAGTGGCTGGGGAAACTCAGCCAGATGGGCAGGGTATAAATTTATTATTATTATTATTATTATTATTATTATTATTATTATTAGTTGTGCTGCAGTTAGAGAGAAAGGCACCGCGGCTGAGAGAAACAGCTTTGGACAAGCTGAATCCCTGGGATCTCCAGGCAGGAATGGGGAAAAGCCCAGATAACAATGTACAAATCATAGAATTTTAAGAGTTGGAAGGGACCCCGAGGGTCATCTAGTCCAACCCCCTGCAATGCAGGAATCTCAACTAAAGCATCCATGACAGACAGCTGTCCAGCTTCTGCTTAAAAACCTCCAAGGAAGGAGAGTCCACCACCTCCCTAGGGAGACCGTTCCACTGCTGGACGGCTCTTACTGTCAGTAAGTTCTTCCTGATATTTAGTTGGAATCTCCTGTCTTGCGACTTGAAGCCCTTGTTTTCTCCAAAGCAGGAGAAAACAAGCTTGCTCCATCTTCCATGTGACACAGTCATACCTCGGGTTACAGCTGCTTCAGGTCGCGTCTTTTCGGGTTGCACTCCACGCCGAACCCGGAAGTACCGGAATGGGTTACTTCTGGGTTTCAGTGTGTGTGCAGAAGCGCTAAACCGCACTTTGCGCATGCGCAGAAGCGCCGAATCATGACCCATGCATGCACAGACACGCAGACGCGGGTTGCGAACGTGCTTCCCGCACGGATCACGTTCGCAACCCGAGCGTCCACTGTATTTGAAGATGGCTATCCTATCTCCTCTCAGTCTCCTCTTTTCCAGGCTAAACATCCCCAGCTCCTTCAACCGTTCCTCATCAGGCTTAGTTTCCAGACCCTTGATCATTTGGGTTGCTCTCCTCTGCACATGTTCCAGCTTGCCAACATCCTTCTTAAGCTGCGGTGTGCAGAATTGCACCTAAGAACCAATAGCCAGGCCAAGAAGGCATATGACCAAATTTATGAGGCCTTCTGGAGCCTGTAATTATCCTGTTAAATATTACTTTAATTATTGTTAATACAGCACCCTCAATCCCAGGGCGGTTTGCACAATAAACACACAATAAAAGCACGTAAATACCTTTAATTAAAAACAGAAGAGCGAAATGTGCATGTCAGCCTAACTATATTTTAGAAAGTTGCTTGCTTGCGGTGCATTTTGGGTAATGATTTGCGCAACGGCCCACAAGGATGAGCAACAGGTTTCCTCCAACACTCGGGTGCCATTTTGAATCAAGATGGCAGGCAGAACTTTTCAAAAGCCTGCTTATTCTAACCACCGAACAACACTGCCTACAAGACCGCTGGGACCACTTGCGCAGAGAGAGCTACGTTTCTACCCACAAGTAAACGGTTCAAAACTGAGACTCCCTGCAAGGTAATAATAATAATAATAATAATAATAATAATAATAATAATAATAATATTCTAGATAATGATGTATCAAAAGAGTTGATTAATACACACACACACACTGTATGCCCAAAGATGGAAAGAAGGAGAGGTTTAAAACAAAAGAAGAATGGCTTTTGAGAACAATGGAGTACGAGGAACTGGCAAGATTAACAGCAAAGATTGGAGACCAAAATGCCCCCCAAAATAATAATTGAGGACTGGAGACCTGTTACTGAGTATTTAAAGAACTACTACTGTATAGGGAATGCGAAAATGCGAGCTGGACTTGAAATATGAGCAACGGAGTTAGTTGTTAAGATTAATAGCTTAAAACAAATGTGAAAAGGGTAAATATGGAAACCATGGAAGGAGAGGTTCGGAAGTCAATGGATAAAGTCATTTATGTTAACATTTGTGAAGTTTCCAATTAAAAAGATTTGAAATAGTAGCAGTAGCAGTAATAAAATAATAAAAACAGGAATGGGACGTCGAGGGCCGCATTCTGCTTTGGGCAACTTTCTGGGGGCCGCACCAACTTGGCTGGCATATACATTCTCCATCTCTCTCTCTCTCTCTCTCATTCACACACACACACACACACACACAAACACACACACCTGCTGCTCAAATTTCTCCATCTTTCATCCAGGTAACCCAGGAGCCCGGTTGCAATCGAAGGACACCTTTCATGCAGGTGAAGCACTCCTTCGCAGAGGAAGTGAGGCAGGCGGGGGCGGCCTGGGGAGGAGCCGAAGCTTGAGGGGAGCCGGGGGGGGGCAGGCAGAAAGGCGAGGGCCGCACGCCTGGGCCCCTAGACCTCAGGTAGGGAAGACCTGCTCCAAAACGAAGCAAGCCGAGCCCCCACCCCCACAGAGCCCACCCCCAAGCTCTGACCTTGCACAAAAGCCGCTTTGGAGGTCCAAAACAGCTCCCTCTGACGACAAGTCGCCCTTGCAGCTTCCAGCCTCTGCTCAGAGCAGGAGAATCAGCAAATGAGATTAAGGAGGGGAGGCCAGCGATGTTTCCCTTTAAGGATCCCTTTTTTATCAGATTAACTCGGCTGCCTCCACCCACGGTTGCTAGAGGAGGGGAGAACGTGGTGTTCCGAAACTCGCACTCGCACCCTGCAGATGTTTCCTCCCCGTCAAACCATGCGCAAATCGAGACTGCATCTGCAGGAAGGCGCCTTGAATCGACCCCTGGCTTTTGCCCATGTCGCCTAGTTTCGGGGGCACAGAAGGGTTTCCCCTACAACCTGATCATCATTTCTCTGCTAGTTAGCAGGACCAGTGGTCAGGGATGATGGGAATTGTAGTCTCAAAACATCTGGAGGGCCGAGATTGAGGAAGCCTGTCCTATTTCATCATCATCATCATCATTGTATAATAATAACAATGTCATCTGAGAATTGTCATCCCCTCCAACATTTCTCTGATGGAAATAGAGAAATCTTGTTCCATCACCCTCCAACATGTCTCCAATAAAAATAGGGATGCCCTATTCTATGACGGTGATGGTGATTTATTATATTTATACCCCACCCATATGACTGCGTTGCCCCAGACGCTCTGGGTGGCTTCTAACATAGATAAAAACATAATAAAAAATGAAACATTAAAAAAAACACGCTTCCCTATAGTCGTACTGGTTTTAAAACAGTTTACTTCTCAAATGTTTTGGCTCCTGAGCGCCGTCAACTGTTCCGGTTTGTGAACTATTTTTGGAAGTCGAACGTCCGGCGGGGATTCCGCAGCTTCCGATTGGCTGCAGGAGCTTCCTGCAACCAATCGGAAGCAACACCTTTGGTTTTCGAACATTTTGGAAGTCGAGCGGACTTCCGGAACGGAGTCCGTCCGACTTCTGGTGCAACTGGACTTCTCCGCGACCCTTCCCCTCTGCAGGGAGGTGGGACCAATTTGGACGGTCCGCCCCCCGCCACTTAATGGTTTCCAGAGAGTGATAGGGGATGCTTTATCCCATGTTGATGGCCTTTCAGCCGATTCCCTGGTGGCCCACTGGAATATGGAGTTAACCAAGGCTATTGACTGTCTGGCTCCAAAGCGCACTCTCCGATTGCATGGAGCCCGGGGCAGCCCCGTGGTTTTCCCCAGAGCTGAGGGTGATGGAACAATTGATGAGACAGCTAGAATCAGACTGGACATGGGTTACAGCTCAACGCCAAGCCTACCAAGTGGTGATGGCAACGGTGAAGAGGACCTTCTTTGCCGCCTCTATTGCATCTGCAGAAAACAGCAGCAGGAGACTTTTTCAGGTGGTTCGCAATCTATCGGAACCACCTTCGTCATTGGGGCCTGGTAGGGACCCCAAGATCTCCTGCAATGCATTTGCAAAGTTTTTTGCAGATAACGTCGCTCAGATTCGGAAGCAGGTAGACACCACCGTGGGAGCAGGGCCAGGGTGGGAGAGTGCCAGAGCCCTGTCTAGTCATGTTATATGGGATCAATTTCAATCTGTTACCTCCGAGGATGTGGACAGGCTGCTTGGACGAGTGAAACCAACCACCTGTCTCCTTGATCCTTGTCCATCCTGGCTGATAAAAGCAAGCCGGGAAGGGCTGGGCGATGGGCTCTGTGGGGTGGTGAATGCTTCCCTCTGTGAGGGAGCCTTCCCAGGCCCACTGAAAGAGGCAGTCATTAAATCGCTTCTTAAAAAACCATCTTTAGATGCGGCCAATATGGCCAACTACCGCCCAATCTCGAATCTTCCATTCTTGGGCAAGGTGGTTGAGCGAGTGGTTGCTGAGCAACTCCAAGCACGCCTGGAAGAAGCGGACCATTTGGATCCCTTCCAGTCGGGATTCAGGCTTCATCATAGGACTGAAACTGCCTTGGTCATGCTGGTCGATGATCTCCGGCGGGCTAGGGACAAAGGTGAGAGCTGTTTCCTAGTTCTGCTGGATCTCTCAGCGGCTTTTGACACCATCGACCATAACATCCTTCTGGACCGTCTAGAGGGGTTGGGAGCTGGGGGCACTGTCATACAGTGGTTCCGCTCCTTCCTCCTGGGCCGTGTTCAGAGAGTGGTGGTGGGGGATGAATGCTCAGACCCCTGGGCTCTCACTTGTGGGGTGCCTAAGGGTTCTGTCCTCTCCCCCATGTTTTTTAACATCTATATGCAGCTGCTAGGAGAGATCATCAGGGGGTTTGGGCTGGGTGTTCATCAGTATGCGGATGATACCCAGCTCTACCTCTCTTTCAAATCAGAACCAGTGAAGGCGGTGAAGGTCCTGTGTGAGTGCCTGGAGGCGGTTGGAGGATGCATGGCGGCTAACGGATTGAGGTTGAATCCTGACAAGATAGAAATACTGTTCTTGGGAGACAGGGGGTGGGCTGGTATGGAGGACTCCCTGATCCTGAATGGGTTAACTGTGCCCCGAAGGACTCACAGCTGTCCATGGAGGCGTAGGTCAATTCTGTGTCCAGGGCAGCTGTCTATCAGCTCCATCTGGTACGCAGGCTGAGACCCTCCCTGCCTGCAGACTGTCTAGCCAGAGTGGTGCATGCTCTGGTTATCTCCCGCTTGGACTACTGCCATGCGCTCTACCTGGGGCTACCTTTGAAGGTGACCCGGAAACTACAACTAATCCAGAATGTGGCAGCTAGACTGGTGACTGGGAGCGGCCGCCAAGACCATATAACCATATCTTCATTGGCTCCCGGTACGTTTCCGAGCACAATTCAAAGTGTTAGTGCTGACTTTTAAAGCCCTAAATGGCCTCGGTCCTGTATCCCTGAAGGAGCGTCTGCACCCCCACTGTCCATCCCAGACACTGAGGTCCAGCGCCGAGAGCCTTCTGGCGGTTCCCTCGCTGCTAGAAGCGAGGTTACAGGGAACCAGGCAGAGGGCCTTCTCGGTGGCGGCACCCGCCCTGTGGAACGCCCTCCCAGCAGATGTCAAGGCAATAAGCAACTATTTAACTTTTAAAAGACAACGGAAGGCGGCCCTGTTTAGGGAAGTTTTTAATGTTTGATGCTGTATTGTTTTTAATATTTGGTTGGAAGCCGCCCAGAGTGGCTGGGGAAACCCAGCCAGATGGGCGGGGTATAAATAATAAATTATTATTAAATAATAATAATAATAATTATTATTTATTATTATTATTCTGAGGTACTACTGTATAGGGCTGCCTTCAGATGTCTTCTAAAGGCTGCAGAGTTACTTATCCCCTTGGCTCACATAACTCCATACCCTCCGACATTTCCCTGATGAAAATAGGGACGTCCTAAGGAAAGGCGTGACATAGAATTGCAGGAATGGGGAAAAACCCAGGTAACAATGTACGAATCATAGAATTGCAGAGCAGGAAGGTAACCCCAAGGGTCGTCTAGTCCAACCCCCTGCGATGCAGGGACATGCATGGGCTTGAGGGCATCCTGAGCAAGTTTGCAGACGACACCAAATTAGGAGGGGTGGCTAATACCCTAGAGGACAGGACCACACTTCAAAATGACCTTAACAGATTAGAGAGCTGGGCCAAAGCAAACAAGATGAATTTTAACAAGGAGAAATGTAAGGTACTACACTTGGGCAAAAAAAAATTGAAAGGCACAAATACAGGATGGGTGGCACCTAGCTTGAGAGCAGTACAGGTGAAAAGGATCTAGGAGTCTTGGTAGACCACAAACTTGACATGAGTCAGCAGTGTGATGCAGCAGCTAAAAAAGCCAATGCAATTCTGGGCTGCATCAATAGGAGTATAGCATCTAGATCTAGGGAAGTAATAGTACCACTGTATTCTGCTCTGGTCAGACCTCACCTGGAGTACTGTCTCCAGTTCTGGGCACCGCAGTTCAAGAAGGATACTGACAAGCTGGAACGTGTCCAGAAGAGGGCAACCAAAATGGTCAAAGGCCTGGAAACGATGCCTTATGAGGAACGGCTTAGGGAGCTGGGCATGTTTAGCCTGGAGAAGAGAAGGTTAAGGGGTGATATGCTAGCCATGTTCAAATATATGAAAGGATGTCATATGGAGGAGGGAGAAAGGTTGTTTTCTGCTGCTCCAGAGAAGCGGACACGGAGCAATGGATTCAAACTTCAAGAAAGAAGATTCCACCTAAACATTAGGAATAACTTCCTGACAGTAAGAGCTGTTTGACAGTGGAATTTGCTGCCAAGGAGTGTGGTGGAGTCTCCTTCTTTGGAGGTCTTTAAGCAGAGGCTTGACAGGCATATGTCAGGAATGCTTTGATGGTGTTTCCTGCTTGGCAGGGGGTTGGACTGGATGGCCCTTGTGGTCTCTTCCTACTCTATGATTCTATGATTCTATGCCAGGATAGAAACCAGGCAGATGGCCTTCTTGGTAGTGGAGCCCGCCCTGTGGAACGCCCTCCCATCAGATGTCAAGAAAATAAACTATATGACTTCAAGAAGACATCTGAAGGAAGCCCTTGTGCTCTCACAGAAGGAGCATCTCCACCCCCATCGCTCAGCCCGGACACTTGCATTTTTCGGCACTCCAGGGATGTGCAAACCTCTTGAGCTCTCTCACAGCTGACTCCCTTTGCCCCGTGCGGGGTGGGGAGAGTCACAAGCAGGCTTGTGGGTCAGCAGCCCAGGGTTATTGCAGTGTCCCCTGCCACACCTGGGAGAGATTGCCTCTCGCTGTTTCCCAATCAGAATTTCCTCCCTCCCTCTGGCAAAGCCTTGCACCACAGTTTCAGGGGTGAGCCTAGGACAACGGGAGCTTCCAACACCAGTGGGTGGTGAGGAACACAGCTCTTTTATGTGGCCAAGGAATCCCGGAGGGAAGGGGCAACGCCCCTTCTGCAAGTGATCATTCCAGGCATTGTTGTTGTTTAGTCGTTTAGTCCTGCCCGACTCTTCGTGACCCCATGGACCAGAGCACGCCAGGCACTCCTGTCTTCCACTGCCTCCCGCAGTTTGGTCAGACTCATGTTGGTGGCTTCGAGAACACTGTCCAACCATCTCGTCCTCTGTCGTCCCCTTCTCCTAGTGCCCTCCATCTTTCCCAACATCAGGGTCTTTTCCAGGGAGTCTTCTATTCTCATGAGGTGGCCAAAGTCTTGGAGCCTCAGCTTCAGGATCTGTCCTTCCAGTGAGCACTCAGGGCTGATTTCCTTAAGAATGGAGAGGTTTGATCTTCTTGCAGTCCATGGGACTCTCAAGAGTCTCCTCCAGCACCATAATTCAAAAGCATCCATTCTTCGGCGATCAGCCTTCTTGATGGTCCAGCTCTCACTTCCATACATCACTACTAGCTTTAACTATACGGACCTTTGTCGGCAAGGTGATGTCTCTGCTTTTGAAGACGCTGTCTAGGTTTGTCATTGCTTTTCTCCCAAGAAGCAGGCGTCCTTTAATTTCGTGACTGCTGTCACCATCTGCAGTGATCATGGAACCCAAGAAGGCATTGCAAGGCATTCCAGGGATTGCAAAAGAGCCAACTGTCCCTCCCATAAGCCATCTACCTGTTTTTTATATATAAAAAAATCACTTTAAAGTACTTTATTATGTTTTTATATATGTCGGAAGCCGCCCAGGGTTCGTGGCGTTCGGGAGCCAAAACGTTCGAGTCGCAAGGCGTTCGAGAGCCAAGGTACGGCTGTATGTGGAAATACAGGTGTGTAATATTTTGCTTTTGCTTAGATTCCTGCATTCCAAGTGGGTTGGGCTAGAGGGTTCCCTTTCAACTCGAGGATTCTATGAAAAAACAACGTAAATTTCCCACTGCATCTTTCCTTGTTCGCTTAAAGGTGGATTTCCAGGGAATCATAGAATCATAGAGTTGGAAGAGACTACAAGGGCCATCCAGTCCAACCCCCTGCCAAGCAGGAAACACCATCAAAGCATTCCTGACATATGCCTGTCAAGCCTCTGCTTAAAGACCTCCAAAGAAGGAGACTCCACCACACTCCTTGGTAGCAAATTCCACTGTCAAACAGCTCTTACTGTCAGGAAGTTCTACCTAATGTTTAGGTGGAATCTTCTTTCTTGAAATTTGAATCCATTGCTCCGTGTCCGCTTCTCTGGAGCAGCAGAAAACAACCTTTCTCCCTCCTCTACATGACATCCTTTTATATATTTGAACATGGCTATCATATCACCCCTTAACCTCCTCTTCTCCAGGCTAAACATACCCAGCTCCCTAAGCCGTTCCTCATAAGGCATCGTTTCCAGGCCTTTGACCATTTTGGTTCCCATTTTGGTTGGGAACCTTTACTGTAAGGGGGCGGGAAAGACTATTTCTAGTTCTCAGGCGGGGGCTGTTTGCCCCTCTGACATCCCTTCCTCCTGTGGCAGCACCCCCTGCCTGCAAGAAGTTTTGCATCTCCCTCTGCTTCTTCCAGGAGGCAGGGATACGGATGCGAGATGCCCCTCTGATGGCCTGCCAGCTTTCTGCAGAGGTCGCCTGGCATGCTGGGTGGAACGAGAAGGAGCGTTTCATCTGAGTCCTCTTGGCAGGATGGCGGGAGCTTCAGGAGATTCCTGCGGCTCTGTCTCCTGCATCAAAAGTCCTGGATCCTGTTTTTCCTGGTCCCTCCAGGGGAAAAAAAAACAGCAACCCACAGGCAGAAGGGCAAGAGCTTCTCTCCCACTGTGACTCGCAAGAACTTCAGAGGTGTCTCGGAGCCGGCCTGTGGTCCCATTTTGCCCAGCATCCCGTTCGCACAATGGCACTGCCAGATGCCTCTAGGTCTCGGATGCCCGCAGATAAGGCCCCCTGTTTCGCTATCATTCATTAGACAGTAAGACAATATCTCTGCTAGATCAGACGCAAGGCAGGTCTCGGTGAGCATCCTGTCCCCCCCACATTGGCCAAAACCTGCAGGTGATGCTTTCCCTTGAGATGAGCATGATCCATGCGGTTCTCAGGCTCTCAAATTCTCGAACCTCTATTGGCAATATAGGCAAGATTCCAGCGGGGTTTGGCACAATAAACCCACTTTGCAAAATCTGCACTTTACACTTAATGTTTATTGAACATTAGGAAATCCTCATTGCCTGTTTCGGAAACCGGGCTGCTATCTCCATCCTGTGTAACCATAACAAAGGATAGCCTATGTTTATCTGATCACCACTCCCTGCTAACAACCAACAGATTAACAAATTTAGATGGAATCAAAAGGGCCCATGGAACTGAGTCTACTAGATGATATGATAGCCACCCTCAAATATCTCAAAGGCTGTCACACTGAAGAGGGAACATAAACAAGTTTGTCTTCTCCTGCTCTGATGGGTAGGACTCGAACCCATGGCTTCAAGTTGCAAGAAAGGAGGTTCCGACTCAACATCGGGAAGAACTTTCTGACAGTAAGAGCAGTTCGACAGAGGAACGGTCTCCCTCGGGAGGCTGTGGACCAGGTACCCCCAAACTTCGCCCCTCCAGATGTTTTGGCCTACAACTCCCATGAACCCTAGCTAACAGGACCAGTGGTCGGGGAAGATGGGAATTATAGTCCAAAACATCTGGAGGGGCGAAGTTTGGGGGTGCCTGCTGTGGACTCTCCTTCCTTGGATGTTTTTAAGCAGAGGTTGGATGGCCATCTGTCATGGATACTTTAGCTGAGATGCCTACATTGCAGGGGGTTGGACTAGATGACCCTCGGGGGTCCCTTCCAACTCTACGATTCTAGAGTGAACAACCAAAGCATTAATGGACTTAGATAGAATTGTCTGATGCCAGGGTCAGTGCAGGAGAACAGGCACGACTGCATCTATCCTTCTCTCTCCGAGTGGTAATTTTGGGAATCTCCCCTGTAGGATTGCCAAATGTAGTCCATTCAGTCTCGCTAGCATGGAAGCCCTGCGTCGATTCGGGTGGGTCAAATGGGAGAGATAAAAGTCACCATTGTCACAATTCCCAGACTCGCACAGACTGTATTCCTGGATTTGGCTAGAAAGCTTTTGAAACCCGTTGTCCAACAATCTGCCAGCAGGCCATAATATTATTATTAGCATTTTGGACTCACAGCTGTCCATGGAGGCGCAGGTCAATTCTGTGTCCAGGGCAGCTGTCTATCAGCTCCATCTGGTACGCAGGCTGAGACCCTACCTGCCCGCGGACTGTCTGGCCAGAGTGGTGCATGCTCTAGTTATCTCTCGCTTGGACTACTGCAATGCGCTCTACGTGGGGCTACCTTTGAAAGTGACCCGGAAACTACAACTAATCCAGAATGTGGCAGCTAGACTGGTGACTGGGAGCGGCCGCCGAGACCACATAACACCGGTCTTGAAAGATCTACATTGGCTCCCAGGACGTTTCCGAGCACAATTCAAAGTGTTGGTGCTGACCTTGAAAGCCCTAAATGGCCTCGGTCCAGTAGACCTGAAGGAGCGTCTGCACCTCCATCATTCTGCCCGGACACTGAGGTCCAGCACCGAGGGCCTTCTGGCGGTTCCCTCGTTGCGAGAAGCCAAGTTACAGGGAACCAGGCAGAGGGCCTTCTTGGTGGTGGCGCCCACCCTGTGGAACGCCCTCCCAACAGATGTCAAAAAGGAAAACAACTACCAAACTTTTAGAAGACATCTGAAGGCAGCCCTGTTAAGGGAGGCTTTTATTGTTTAATAGGTTATTGTGTTTTATTTTTCTGTTGGAAGCCGCCAAGAGTGGCTGGGGAGACCCGGCCAGATGGGCGGGGTATAAATAATAAATTATTATTATTATTATTATTATTATCTACTATGGCATTTCCCCGGGAGCTCAAGGCGGGCTCCGTGGCTCTCCCCTTCCTCATTCAATCCCCACAACAGCCCTGCAAGGTGGGTTAACGCTGCTGTCAAGTGCCCTGCAGCAAAAGATGTTGGCAGCACAAAGCTACATGTGCGGCTGGGTGGCACCACGAGTCCTCCAGCATTCAAAGAGGAAATGCGGGTCAAACCGCAGTGCAAGCAAGATATAGACCTCAGGCATAGCTGTGAAGAAAGCTGTGGACGGAGACTCACGGCTCTCCTGAGATCCTGCCCCTCCCCGAGGTCGGGCAATCTTATCACATTGGCAAAAACCCTGCGTCTGAGAAACAAGGCCTGAAATGGCATACTCATTTCCCCCAACGCTTTGCGGACATAAAGAGGTGGTGACTGGATACAGCCCAAAAGCCCAGCATCCTGTTCTCGCAGTGGCCAATCAACCAGGTGCCTTTGGGAAGCTTGCAGGCTTGACCTGAACACAGACCCTCCAAATGTCCCTATTTTCGACGGACACCCCCAGATTCACAGAAGCTGCAACCGTTTCTGATTTGATCCCGCCTTTCCTTTGGACATCCCTGTGTCCGGGATTTTGAGCTTTCAAATAAATAAATAATAAGGACCCCCTGGAGGGCGAAGTCCAGTCCAAGGCGACTATGGGCTTGCGGTGCTCATCTCGCTTTCAGGCCGAGGGAGCCGGCGTTTCCGGGTCCTGTGGCCAGCAGGACTAAACCGCTTCTGGCGCCACGGGACACCGTGACGGAAACCAGAGCGCACGGAAACGCCATTTACCTTCCCACCGCAGCAATACCCATTTATCTACTTGCACTGGCGTGCTTTCAAACTGCTAGGTTGGCAGGAGCTGGGGGGGGGATTCGAACCGCTGATCTCCACCCCCATCGTTCAGCCCAGACACTGAGGTCCTTCTGTCCGAGGGCCTTCTGGCAGTTCCCTCCCTGCGAGAAGCGAGGTTACAGGGAACCAGGCAGAGAGCACTGCTTTGGCTAGTGATTAGCTTCCGGGCACAATTAAAAGTGCTTCTTTTGAACTATAAAAGGACATCTAGACCCTCCAAGCCTCTCTATTTTCCAGGGACAGTCCCAGATTTTAAAAAGCTGTCCCCGCTTTTCCTTAGGACACCCCTCTTTCCATCAGAGAAATGCTGGAGGGTGTGGAATAGGACATCTCTATTTTCACCCGAGAAATGTTGGAGAGGACAGACATGCAAACTGCATTTGCACATCTAAACAGGAACCAAAAGCATTCAAAGCAGATTTCTCTTTAAAAGAGAGAGAGAAAAGAGATGGGGATTTATTTCCTAACACTGCTGCCCAAGCAGCAAAGCAGAAACTCGGCCGCTGCTCTTTTGACTTTCCCGTTTTAAAAATAAACGGTCTCGTGAACAGGGCTGTGCGTCGCTTGTGCAATGCTGTCGCACGCCAGAGTCAGAGGTGTCCTCGGAAGTGCATGACAAGGCGTTCCTCCGCCCCTCGATCTATTTTTGCCGCACAATCCGCTTTGCACTTTTAAGTCCCCGAGGCTCTCTCTCTCTCTCTCTCTCTCTCTCTCTCTCTCTCTCTCTCTCTCTCTCTCTCTCTCTCTCTCTCTCTGCAAACGGGGATAAAGAGCTCTGAGGGATTTCAGATGCTGTGCAAGAATAGCCACAGCTTAATCCTACCCAGGGCGGACGGACAATGTTTCCAAGGAGAAGGAAACTTCGCTGACGACAAGAGGGTGGAATAGGAAGCCCTCGGAACCAGAAGCACCTGTATCTCAGGAAACCTTTGCCTATGGTAGACAGCGGTGGTTGCCTCCAACTAAATCCTGTTGTTGTTTAGTCGTTTAGTCGTGTCCGACTCTTCGTGACCCCATGGACCATAGCACGCCAGGCACTCCTGTCTTCCACTGCCTCCCGCAGTTTGGTCAAACTCATGTTCGTAGCTTCGAGAACACTGTCCAACCATCTTGTCCTCTGTCGTCCCCTTCTCCTTGTGCCCTCCATCTTTCCCAACATCAGGGTCTTTTCCAGGGAGTCTTCTCTTCTCATGAGGTGGCCAAAGTCTTGGAGCCTCAGCTTCACGATCTGTCCTTCCAGGAAGCACTCAGGGCTGATTTCCTTAAGAATGGATAGGTTTGATCTTCTTGCAGTCCATGGGACTCTCAAGAGCACCATAATTCAAAAGCATCAATTCTTCGGCGATCAGCCTTCTTTATGGTCCAGCTCTCACTTCCATACATCACTACTGGGAAAACCATAGCTTTAACTATACGGACCTTTGTCGGCAAGGTGATGTCTCTGCTTTTTAAGATGCTGTCTAGGTTTGTCATTGCTTTTCTAAATCCTACTCAGAGTAAATCCATTGGAAATGATGACCACGACGGCCAAATTCAGCCCCTCTATCTCATAGCTATGCTTCACCATAAGATCAAGGACCGAGTTACGACGGTGCAAAGAACGAGACCTGGTTTTATAGAATCCTAGAATTGTCACCCCTTTGAAAACAAAACTAAGGCAGAGACTTTCTCTCTCTCGGCCCCTCCTGCCGTATATTAAGCACAATTATCATTGCAAGCTGGCTTTCAGGTGCCGGCAGACGTGATCGCAATGCAACGAAGGAAGAAACAACAACATTTCATACACAGATTGCAACGGAGAATCGGGAGCGCTTGGCTGTGCAGCGACCCGCGAGAATCGCGGGAGAACTGTTGCAATTAAGGCTTGGAAGGAGAATCGTAGAATCACAGAATTGTAGAGTTTGGAGGGACCCTGAGCATCAACTAGTGACTAGTCCATGGGTCCCCAAACTAAGGCCCGGCGGCTGGATCTGGCCAAATCGCCGTCTAAATCCGGCCTGTGGACGGTCCGGGAACCAGCATGTTTTTACATGAGTAGAATGTGTCATTTTATTTAAAATGCATCTCTGGGTTATTTGTGGGGCATAGGAATTCGTTCTTTTTTTCTTTTCTTTTTCAAAATATAGTCCGGCCCCCCACAAGGTCTGAGGGACAGTGGACCGGCCCCCTGCTGAAAAAGTTTGCTGACCCCTGATCTAGTCCAACCCCCCTGCAAGGCAGGAATGCGCAGCAATGCCCCAGATGAGGATCGAAACTGCAACCCTGGCATAATCAGCATCACGCTCTAACCAAAGCGGTTCATATGTCCCCCGTGGGCCCCTTCCAACTCTACAATTGGATCATCTATGAAATCTCAGCGTTGTGGGTTCAAGTCCCACTCTGGGCAAAAAAAAAAAGATTCCTCCATTGCAGGGGGTTGGATTAGATGACCCTGTGGGTCCCCCTTTCAATTCTACAATTCTAGGATTCTACGAAAGGAGCAGTTTAAAACCCCTTAACCAGGCATTGCCAATCTCCTCCTCCTCTTCCCTCTGCTTGGCTTAGTTGGCGAGTTTTTCACTGAGAAAAGCTCGTTCATATCGCACACAGATACGACCCCAGCTGTGAAATAAGGGGTGGCCTTCCTTCCTTGCCCAGTCTTGTTCCCTTAGACCACTGGTTGTCTTTTCCCCTGATACTCTGCCAACCCTCCATTCCGCTTCATTTTCTCCAGTTCCTCTAGAAGTTATGTAACTTTGCATTCCTGGCACAGATGTTTTTGCAGATCGAGATCTGTCTGCTCAGAAGCGAAGCTCAGAAGCGGGTCTCCGTTAAGCGTGAAAGGGGATTTCCTCGGCCATGAACCTGTGCGGAAAGTTTCACCGCCATTCGGTTAGGAATAATAATAATTCACTAGACTGTGCGAAATAATCTGAAATTTGGAGAGGGAAACAACCCTTTTGAATTCTACGTGCCCAAGACATGGAATCTAACAAAGCGACAATATGAATGGGCTCTCTGCACACTTACTATGGCAAAAAGATGCAGTATGAACAGGAATAATAATAATAATAAAAATGTGGCTTTCTTTAATGACTGAAGATACCGTACGTACAAACTCGCTACACACGAACAAGTTGCGTGCAAACGCAGACTTGACATGTACAAAGTCAACAGTATTTGGAATTCATTTTTATAAATACCCTATTAGGTCAAGGTTTGGTTAACTACATTAACACTTTTTTTTTTTTGGTAATGCATACAGTTTTTCTGTTGTTGTTTTGTTTTCTTACACGGGTCCTATTTCTTTTCTTTTTTCCGCCTTATCTTATATCGTGCACTTGTATTTATGTGGTATGAATACAATTATTCATTGTATTGAATGATAATTCAATAAGGAATATAAAACTACCGTATTTTTCGGTGTATAAGACTAGGTCCCCCCCCTTAAATATAATGTCATAAATTAGGAGGCGTCTTATACATGGGGCCATCTCCCCACATTTTCTTGAGTATGAGTCCACCAAAATAGGGGGCATCTTATACATAGGGGCGTCTTATACCCCCCCCTTTCAACAGATATGAAACCTGGGAATAAAGTTATCATTGCCATCCATTACGGGCTGTGTCCTAAGCTTCAGCCTTATCATAACCGTCAGAGAACAATTTGTATAGTCTGAGGATCAAAGTAATGAGAACATTTTTTAAAAAAAGGTTGCAACGGGAAGCAAGCGAAATCTGGGCAATAATATTTTGAGCCAGGAGTTTAGAATTTAACTTTGCGCCTCCCCTCTCGGTTCAAACACTCATTGTCCTGATCTGCTAATGGGGAATGAGAGACAGAGAGAAAGAAACCAGCCTTTTAAAGATCACTATTTCATGCTTAATATTTAATTTTGCTGCCCAACCAGGCCGGACGGAATTTTTAAACCAAGGGAACCAAGACAAAACTATAAACGAGTCGCCATGAAGGTCTGGGCATCTTGTCCATGTGTGATCAAAGGGATCTCCATAAACAGAACTGATGTGCGTGCCCAAGCTCTAATTTGTGGGTGGATCCTACTCTGGTGTTCGGGGGAAAGATCCTGATGCCATGCGCAGAAGCTGTGAAAAGGGCAAATTCCATGTTGGAGAGCATCGTTTGATTTCATTCACGCAGGTTCTTTTATTTATCCCAGAGTTGGAATCGACCCCAAGGGTCGCCAAGCTCAAACCCCTGAAATGCAGGAATCTTCTGCCCAACATGGGGCTCGAACCCACAAGCCTGAGATTAAGTCTCAAGCTCTACCGGCTGAGCTAAGGTACATATGCGCCAGGTGCTGGACATAAAGGGTTGAAGTTAAATAACTCGTGGTCAGAGCAGGCCAATTAGACCAGGCTTCGTCAACCTCGGCCCTCCAGATGTTTTGAGACTACAATTCCCAGCATCCTGACCACTGGTCCTGCTAGCTAGGGGTCATGGGAGTTGTAGGCCAAAAACATCTGGAGGGCTGAGATTGAAGAAGCCTGAATTAGACATTATTAACAGGGGGTTAATAATGTGATCACTTGATCACTGCAGATGGTGACAGCAGTCACGAAATTAAAAGACGCCTGCTTCTTGGGAGAAAGGCAATGATAAACCTAGACAGCATCTCAAAAAGCAGAGACATCACCTTGCCGACAAAGGTCCGTATAGTTAAAGCTATGGTTTTCCCAGTAGTGATGTATGGAAGTGAGAGCTGGACCATGAAGGCTGATCGCCGAAGATGCTTTTGAATTATGGTGCTGGAGGAGACTCTTGAGAGTCCCATGGACTGCAAGAAGATCAAACCTCTCCATTCTGAAGGAAATCAGCCCTGAGTGCTCACTGGAAGGACAGATCCTGAAGCTGAGGCTCCAATACTTTGGCCACATCATGAGAAGAGAAGAATCCTTGGAAAAGACCCTGATGTTGGGAAAGATGGAGGGCACAAGGAGAAGGGGACGACAGAGGACGAGATGGTTGGACAGTGTTCTCGAAGCTACAAACATGAGTCTGACCAAATTGCGGGAGGCAGTGGAAGACAGGAGTGCCTGGCGTGCTATCGTCCATGGGGTCACGAAGAGTCGGACACGACTAAACAACAAAACAGGGGGTGTATGGAGTGTTAGGGGAGGGGCAGTACCTCTGGTGGGGGGGGCACACCATGCTCCTTCTGAGGTAGTTTGAGCACCTTGGGTCCCCACCCTGCACTCATCTCTCACCTGCAGCTCCTAGAAGCTGTCAGGATGCGACAGCGGTCATCCCAGTAACAGCTTTGACTGGCTTGCTAAACCAGGCAAGGTCCTGAAAGACCCGCATTGGCTCCCAGGACGTTTCCATCACAATTCAAAGTGTTGGTGCTGACCTTGAAAGCCCTAAATGGTCTCAGCAAAGTATCCCTGAAGGAGCGTCTCCACCCCCATCGTTCTGCCCGGACACCGAGGTCCAGCTCCGAGGGCCTTTTGGCGGTCCCCTCCCTGTGAGAAGCGGGGTTACAGGGAACCAGGCAGAGGGCCTTCTCGGTGGTGGCGCCCGCCCTGTGGAACACCCTCTTGTCAGATGTCAAGGCAATAGACAACCATTTGACTTCTGGAAGACCCTTGAAGGAAGCCCTGTATTGGGGTGTTTCTAATGCCTGACGTTTTATTGTGTTTTTAATATTCTGCTGGGGGCCGCCCAAAGTGGCTGGGAAAACCCAGCCGGATGGGGGTGGTATAAATAAATCATCATCATCATCATCATCATCATCATCATCATCATCAGTGAATTAGGGGCTTCCCTTGCATGCGAAATCAGGCATTGGTGGATGGAGCGGACGAGACCAAGAGGGGGTCCAACAGTCAAGAGAGCAGTTTCTGTAGAGGGGAAGAAAGAGGCAGATGGAAGCCCATCTAGGAGAAGGAAAACTCCACTGCCTTGTGGGATATCTTGGGGAGAAGAAAAGGCTGAGGAGTAAACCCTACACAAATCTGGAGCGGAGTCCCTAAGGCGGTTGGGTGGCGCAACTCCGGCAACTTCCAGCAACTCCTGCAGTCCAGCTGGTGCCCAACGTCTTGCTCTGCTTTCCTTCGGACCCCATCTTTGATGCCGAGGGTGGGGGGGTGGGGTCTTGTCATCCAGGCATATTCACCCGGTGCTTTTCCAGCTGCACTGGCTCCCGGTGGAGTACAGGGTCAGATTTAAGGTGCTGGTTTTGACCTTTAAAGCCCTTCACAGCCTAGGACCCTCGTACTTATGGGACCGCCTCTCCCGGTATGCCCCGCGGAGGACCTTAAGGTCCATAAATAGTAACACCTTAGAGGTTCCAGGCCCGAAGGAAGGTCAAGTTAGCCTCAACTAGGACCAGGGCCTTCTCAACACTGGCCCCGACCTGGAGGAACGCTCTGTCTCCTAAGACCAGGGCCCTGCGGGACGTGATTTCTTTCCACAGGGCCTGTAAGACAGAGTTGTTCCGCCTGGCATTTGGCCTGGACCCAACTTGATCCCCTCCCACGTTTTTCCTTTTTGTATGAATCTACATTTTAATTTGCATTTTCATTTTAATTTGATGTTGTATTTAATCTTGTTTTTAAGTTCTATCTTAATCAATTGTTTTATATCTAGTGTTAGCCACCCTGAGACCGGTTTTGGCTGGGGAGGGCAGGGTATAAATAAAATTATTATTATTATTATTATTATTATTATTATTATTATTATTATTATTATCTGGGCAGCCCAGGACCTCCAGACACACCGCCCAGGCTTGCAACCCAGAGACGAGGCACATTCCATCATCTCTCAAGATAGATGAATTGCAACGACAAAAACAACTTTTTGACTTTGCCCTCGGAAGCAGAAAGATGTCAACAACAGCAACGGCGACTTAGGGCCGTTGTTTTCAGCGGGTCTCCTCTAAGTAGGATTCAGCCCAGAAGGAACGTGGTTGCGTTGCTCGGAAGCAACTCACGTTTGTTTCGGTCACGGAGACTCTCCTGGCAAGTGGAAGGATAACACATTAACTCTGGTCCATACCGCGTTCGAGGGGATCAGGCCCCACTTAGAACAATGCATTAAGCAGTAACCACAACGCGGAGAGACAAAAGATGGGCAAGTTCAGGGAGCCAGGAGTTGTTGATACAAAGAGCAGCCCAGAAGCAGCCGAGTCATGCCAGACTTCAAATCAGGATTCAGAGCTTGGAATATTGGGAGACTAATTTAAAATCCCGCTCGGCGGAGTTTGGGCGGGGGAGGGGGAGAGGTCATCTGAAAGGGGCAATTGGGGCGTCGCTGCAGACAGCAAACAACACTGCGGCCACACAAAGTCAGAGGTTTCTGCATACACACAAACCAATCCTCATGTTTTCTGCTGCTTCAGAGAAGTGGACACGGAGCAATTGGATTCAAACTACAAGAAAGAAGATTCCACCTAAACATTAGGAAGAACTTCCTGACAGTAAGAGCTGTTCGACAGTGGAATTTGCTGCCTAGGAGTGTGGTGGAGCCTCCTTCTTTGGAGGTCTTTAAGCAGAGGCTTGGCAGGCATATGTCAAGAATGCTTTGAAGGTGTTTCCTGATTGGCAGGGGGTTGGACTGGATGGCCCTTGTGGTCTCTTCAGAACTCTATGATTCTGTGATCCTTGCAGGCAAGGGGCCTTATTCCAGTTCAAGAACATACGGTATTCCTGCAGGGCTGTGGTGGTGGAGGGAATGGCCTGTTGAAACTCCTGAGAGCTTAACCATTAAGACCAGAGAGCTGTCTATTAGTGCAAATACCCCTGCACAAATAATAAATAATAATAATAATAATAATAATAATAATAATAATAATAATAAATGTTTTTATTTATTATTTATAGCCCAGCCACTCTGGGCAACTTTCAACATATTAAAAAAACATAATAAAATGTCAAACATTTAAAAAATTCCCTAACAGGGCTGCCTTTGGGTGTCTTCTAAAAGTCAGGTAGTTCTTTATGTCCTTGACATCTGACAGGAGGGCGTTCCACAGGGCGGGCGCCACCACTGAGAAGGCCCTCTGCCTTGTTCCCTGCAACCTCACCTCTTGCAGTGAGGGAACCGGCAGAGGGCCCTCGGAGCTGGACCTCAGTGTCCAAGCTGGACAATGGGCGTGAAGATGCTCTTTTGGGTCTACAGGGCTGAGGCTGTTTAGGGCTTTAAAGGTCAGCAAAAACACTTGGAATTGTGCTCAGAAACGTACTGGGAGCCAATAGGTCTTTCTGGACGGGTTTTATATGGTCTCAGCGGCCGCTCCCAGTCACCAGTCTAGCTGCCGCATTCTGGATTAGTAGTATTTTCCGAGTCAACTTCAAAGGTAGCCCCATGGAGAGCGCATTGCAGTAGTCCAACCGGGAGATAACCAGAGCATGCACCACTCTGGCGAGACAGTCTGCGGGCAGGGAGGGTCTCATCCTGCGTACCAGATGGAGCTGATAAGACAGCTGCCCTGGACACAGAATTGACCTGCACTTCCATAGACAGCTGTGAGTCCAAAATGACTCCCAGGCTGCGCTCCTGGACCTTCAAGGGCACAGTTACCCTGTTCAGGGTCCAGAGTCCCCCACATCTGCCCACCCCCTGTCCCCCCAAAACAGTACTTCTCGTCATTATTCCACTTCAATCCACCATCCAAATTCCAACTGCCTCCAGACACTCACACGGGACATTCACCGGTTCCGATTTAATAGAGAGGTAGAGCCGTATATCACATGCTCCCAACTCTCCTCATCTCTCCCCCCCCCCCCCCGGAGGAATCTGGAAGGGATCTGCTTCCCTTTCTCGTGCGAGGACAAATCGCGAATTCATTTGCCCAACTGAGCCAACAAGCTGCGGTTTATGACGCCACCTTTTTCAGGCAAACCGTAGCTAAGCTTGACCGTAGTTTTTTTGGCCCGGAAAGAACGACAGACTGTACTGAGCTGAAAAGAGAAGCAGAGGCTTTCCATATCCTATCCTCACATCCTTTGCCGGAGGAGGAGAAGGGATGGAGCTGGAGAGAGAGAGAGAGAGAGAGAGAGAGAGAGAGAGAGAGAGAGAGAGAGATACGATTGGCGTTCTTTTCCCGGTTTCCCTTCCTCGACAGGAAAGGACAGCACAAACCCGGGCATGCACACATCCTGCTGAGCCAAACTCTGGAATGGAAAATGAGACGGGTGCCTAAATGCTGATGCAGGGCTTGAGCTGGACAGCCGAACGCGACGGGAAAGACAAGCCTTTGCCAAAGACAACACTGGAATCTAATCCCTTCGCTGGGCAACGTGAGAGAGAAGGGTTGCTAGCGTGAAAGACGTCACTCGCCATTGGGCCACAGAAGGCCAGGAAGAGACATTATGGGCAACCAATCTCAGCTGAGACCCTCCCTGCCCACAGACTGTCTCGCCAGATTGGTCCATGCCCTGGTTATCTCCTGCTTGGACTACTGCCATGCGCTCTACGTGGGGCTACCTTGGAAGGTGACCCGGAAATGACAGTGTTATGTACTGAGTTGAATCTTCCGCCGTTCCATTATTGTTTTGTAAGAAACGGTAGCGGCATCTCTAGGCGCAAGGAGAGCCCGGGTGATTTCGAACATCTCCTCTCCGCAGACGCTGAAGAATGTCGCCCTCTTCTTGGCGTCGTTGATGACTTCTTTCGCTTCTAGGAGGACGTTGAAATGGGCGGCGTACCCTTCCCAGTCTCCTGATGCTGGGTTGAACGACGAGAAGCTGCTGTCGGTTGCCATTCTGGGTTCCTTGGGTCCTGGAGCTGGAGCCTGGATGCACGGTGCAATGCAGCGGTGCGGCAGGTGGCGGTGCTGCGGTGCAGTGCGTGGTGGCGGTCAGCTCAGCAGGATCCCATCCTCGTCGCCAGTGAAATATACTCAGAGTCGAGAGTGAATTTCATGCTCTGTATTCAGCTTGTAGTAGCAATAGAGGAAGAAGAGAAGAATGGCTCTTTCCCCAAAAACGTCTGCTTATATACATTATTTACACAATAGGCCTTGCGTGATTGGCTACTTCAGGGCTGCACCTGTGGGCCAATCAGGTTGCAGATTGACTTCTGCCAGCAGCCTGATTGGCTGCTCCTGTAGGCCAATCAGGTTGCTGATTCACTTCCACCTGGAGCTGGATTGGGTGGCTCCTGCGGACCAATCAGACTGCTGCCTTCTGGATCCTATTGTTCTAGGATTCAGGTCAGTACATAACAGACAGCTAATCCAGAACGCGGTTGCTGGACTTCTGACTGGGAGTGGCTGCCAAGACCACATAACCCCGGTCCTGAAAGACCTACATTGGCTCCCAGTACCTTTCCGAGCACAATTCAAAGTGTTGGTGCTGACCTTGAAAGCCCTCAACGGCCCAGTATACCTGAAGGAGCGTCTCCACCCCCAGACGCTGGAAGTGAGCTTATTTCCCTAGGACAGTCCCGGATTTACAGAAGCCGTCCCGGTTTCTGATTTGATCCCAGAATGTCCTGCTTTCCCTTTAAAAAAAGGTAAAGGACCCCTGACCGTTAAGTCCAGTCACAGGCGACTCTGGGGTTGTGGCGCTCATCTCGGTTTACCGGCAGAAGGCGTTTGTCCACAGGCGCCTCTATTTCCATCGGAGGAATGTTGGAGGGGATGGAGTTATGCGAGCCCTGAGCCAAGGAGATAAGGAACTCCACAACCTTTAGAAGACACCTGAAGGCCACTCTGCATAGGGAAGTTTTTAAAGGTTTATTATGTTTTATATATATATATGTTGGAAGCTTCCCAGAATAGCTGGGGCAACCCACTCCGATGGGCATTATGATGATGATTGTGATTATTAAAATAGGATGTCCCTATTTTCAACAGAGGAATGTTGGAGGGCATGCATTTCTCGAGGTTTATGTCAAGGCACACTGTTTATCTTTTCCCCTTTCCCTCTCCCCTTGCCCCTCCCAAGCTCTCCGGAATCCAAAGTGTTTCCTTATCAGCGAGTGGAAACGAGAAACAGCCTCTCATCTTGCCCAGTAGGCAATAATACTGAAATGAACAACAAAATCTCCTCCTTTCCTGGTGGAATCTCTGTATGCAACCCCCCCCCCCGGCTCTGTCGCGGCCGGCTCACAGCGCCGGGAATCCTGTGTACATTTTCGCCGCTGTCTAAATATTAGATCAGCGGCTGCTCCTTTGTCTGGTACTCTGACCATGCTGCTCCTTTGTTTTTAAGGAATAATAGGAGTTGCAGCAGGGCCTGGAGGCTCAAGTGGCCTCTGTGTGTGCTTAAGGAGTCCTTACTTCCATCTACCGCCAGAAGATGAAGATGAAGATGAAGATGAAGATGAAGAAGAAGAAGAAGAAGAAGAAGAAGAAGAAGAAGAAGAAGAAGAAGAAGAAGAAGAAGTTATTACTTATACTCCACCCATCTGGCCGGGTTTCCTCAGCCACTCTTTGGCAGCTTCCAACAAAAGAATACATTAAAACATTAATCATGAAAAACTTCCATAAACAGGGCTGCCTTCAGATGTCTTCTAAAAGTCAGATAGTTGTTTATTGCCATGACATCTGGTGGGAGGGCATTCCACAGGGCGGGCGCCACCACCGAGAAGGCCCTCTGCCTTGTTCACTGTAACCTCACTTTTTGCCAGGAGGCCCTCGGAGCTGGACCTCAGTGTCTGGGCTGGACGATGAGAGTGGAGACACTCCCTTTGCTGAGACCGTTTAGGGCAGGCATCCCCAAACTTTGGCCCTCCAGATGTTTTGGACTACAATTCCCATCTTCCCCGGCCACTGGATCCTGTTAGCTAGGGATCATGGGAGTTGTAGGCCAAAACATCTGGAGGGCCGCAGTTTGGGGGTGCCTGGTTTAGGGCTTTAAAGGTCAGCTTGGAATTGTGCTTGGAAATGTCCTGGGAGCCAATGTAGTGGTGTTATATGGTTTCAGCGACTGTTCCCAGTCCCCAGTCTAGCTCCAACATTCTAGATTACAGTAGTTGAAGTTTCTGGGTCACCTTCAAAGGCAGCCCCACGCAGAGCGCTTTGTAGTAGTCCAAGCGAGAGATAACCAGGGCATGGACCACTCTGGCGAGACAGTCTGCGGGCAGATAGGGTCTCAGCCTGTGTACCAGGTGGAGCTGGTAGACAGCAGCCCTGGACACAGAATTGACCTGTGCCTCCATGGACAGCTGTTGAGTCCAAAATGACTGCCAGGCTGTGCACCTGGTCCTTCAGGGACACAGTTACACCATTCAGGACCAGGGAGTCCTCCACACCTGCCCGCCCCCTGTCCCCCCAGAACAGTGTTTTTGTCTTGTCAGTTTCAACCTCAATCTGTTAGCCGCCATCCATCCTCCAACCGCCTCCAGACACTTTAGGACCCATTCTCAGGCAACTCCCAAACTGCGCTACTGCAATAATAATAATAATAATACTCTGGGCGGCTTACAACAGAAAAATGAAATAAAACAATTAAACATTAAAAGCCTCCCTAAACAGGGCTGCCTTCAGATGTCTTCTAAAAATCTGGTAGGTGTTTTCCTCTTTGACATCTGTTGGGAGGGCGTTCCACAGGACAGGCGCCACCACCGAGAAGGCCCTCTGCCTGGTTCCCTGCAACTTGGCCTCTCGCAATGAGGGAACCGTCAGAAGGCCCTCGGCACTGGACCTCAGTGTCCGGGCAGAACGATGGAGGTGGAGACACTCCTTCAGGTATACTGGACCGAGGCCATTTATGTGGGGCTGCCCTTGAAGGTGAGGTGGGGGTTTGATTCTATTTGGTCTCAATTTATTTTATATAGAAACAGAACCTGTAGAAGACATCTGAAGACAGCCCTGTATAGTTTTTTTTTAATGTTTAATGTTTTATTGTGTTTATATATCTGTTGGTAGCTGCCCAGACAAGAGTGGCTGGAGAAACCGAATCAGATGGGTGGAGTATTATTATTATTATTATTATTATTATTATTATTATTGAATAAGAAGTCTCTATTTTCACCAGAGAATTGTTGGGAGGGTATGGATGACCTTCGTCACCCCTTGCAACTCTCTGATTCCATCATTCTCTGTGGCAGGGTTATTTCGGGTCTTAATTCTGGCTTGCGACACCAAAGATATACAAGACGTGCCCTGTCCCTGTGATGGCAATCTGCTTTTAATCATGGTTTTTAAATTGCTACAACCTGGAACATGAGGCAACTGACAAATATCTCTTCTCTTTGGCAATCCCTCGTAGCTGAGTAAGATTGCCTTCCGTAAACACGGTTTTAACAGCGAGTCCATAGGTGACTTGTGGAGGCCAATTCTGGATCCGCACGTCCTTCCACAGTGGGGACATTGGTTTCTGGGCGGGAGTTGATCCCGGTGAGGGTTTGCCAAGCGTGCCTTCCTCTTAGCACATTTCTTCCTTGCGTCCTGAGTTCGAGTGTCTTCAAAGCCCATGACACCTTTGGGAAAGGCTGTTCTCCAACTGGAGCGCTCGCAGGCCAGTGTTTCCCAGTTGTCAGTGCTTATACTACAGTACATTTTTAAAGATTTGTTTTGAGGGTGCCTTTAAACCTCTTTCGTTGGCCACCAGCATTACGCTTTCCATTTTTAAGTACAGAATAGAGTAGTTGCATCAGGCATCCGAACAACGTGACCAGTCCAACGAAGTTGATGTTGAAGAATAATTGCTTCCACACTAGCAATGTTTGCTTCTTCCGGAATTAGTTCACCTGTCTTCCCAAGTGATGTGTGAATTTTTTCAGAGACACCATTGGCATAGCCGCCAAGTCTCCCGTATTCCCCAGGAAACCCCCGTTTTTCCAGCTGTCCCCAGCCGAAAAAAACAGATTTTTTTGTTTTTCCCCGGTTTATTCTGGCGCGGCGGCCATTTTGGAACTGAGCGGAGCATGCTCAGAAGCGACTTTTGATGCTGCTCTGCCCAGTTCCAAAATGGCTGCAGCGCGACTTTTGGTGCGGCGGCCATTTTGGAACTGGGCACAGCAGCATCAAAAGTCACTTCTGAGCATGCTCTGCCCAGTTCCAAAATGGCGACAGCGCTACTTCCGGTCTGCTACTTCTGGTCCGGTCCCTTATTTCTCAGGCAGAAACTTGGCAGGTATGACCATTGATGGAATCTTTCGAGGCGTTGGCGTTTATAACTCACCTTTCTCCTCGGTTACTTCATGTTCTTGTTTTGTTCTTGTTTTCTTGTTTTCAGCGTGCAAAGCTGCCTTGCTCCATGCAGAAACACATCTCAAAACAGCAGAGGTGTTGCGAGCTCCTTAAAGAACTTCGAAAACTCAGGATCCTTTTTTAGGTCAAATGTTTCGTTCCTTGCACTTTTGATCCGCCCGCCCACCTGCCGCTAGCACATGGCCCCTGGAAAGTGGCCTAGGAGGAAGAACAGCCCTTGGGCTAATAGAAATTCCCCCAATTTGAACATTGCCGCAAGGCCTAATGGGCAAAACCATTTGTGCGCATAGAAATGAGCTCCATGGAGATCAGTGGGAAACTGTAGCCTTAAGCACGCGGAGCAAGCGGTAGAGAAGGAGTAGGTTTATCTCACATCGTCACACGGTGTTCTCTCGCATCTAAAAGACCTCTGAATAAAACATTTTAAAAAATAAAAAGGAGGGCAACAAGCCGGAACGTGTTTAGGGTAAGTAGATGCAGAAGTAATGAAAGAGGGAGTGTCTCGGATTATGTTCCCGGCATGCGTCCCACTGCTTCCTGCAACACCACAGAGAGGGATGGTAGAGAAGGGAGACTCTGGGCTCGTGCAGAGGGCATGCGCCTCGCACATCACCGAGGGACCACGGTGGACACTCCCTTTGCAAGGTTCAAGAAGCCGGAAGGCGCGAGTTCAAATCAAGTCCCACAGACCCTCCGAGGGTCCCTATTTTCCAGGGGCAGCCCTGGATTGAGAGAAGCCATTCCGCTTTCTGATTTGATCCAGGAATGTCTTGTTTTCCCTATTTTCATCAGAGAAATGTTGGGAGAGTACGGAGGTTGGTCAGCCCCAAGCCAAGGAGAGAAGTAACTATACAACCTTTAGAAGACATCTGAAGGCAGCCCTGTATGGGGAAGTTTTTTAATAATAATAATAATAATAATAATAATAATAATAATAATAATAATAATGTTTTATTAAGTTTTTATATATGTTGGAAGCTGCCCAGGGTGCCTGGGGCAACCCAGTCAGATGAGGGGGGGTATAAATATTATTATTATTAATATTATTGAATAAAGGTAAAGGTAAAGGTAAAGCAATAAAGGTAAAGGTAAATGACTCAGGGGTTGCGGCACTCATCCCACTTTGAGGGAGCCAGCGTTTGTCCGCAGACAGTTTTTCTGGGTCAGGTGGCCAGCAGGACTAAGCCGCTTCTGGCACAACAGGACATCGAAACCAGGGCAGCACACAGAAACGCTGTTTACCTTCCCACCACAGTGGTACCTATTTATCTACCGGTACTTGCACTTTGACATGCTTTCGAACTGCTAGGTTGGCAGGAGCTGGGATAGAGCAACGGGAGCTCATTCCATCGCGAGGGTTCGAACCACCGACCTTCCAACTGGCAAGCCCAAGAGGCTCTGTAGTTTAGACCACAGCGCCACCCGCGTCTGTTATGCAGTTTTGTTGTTGTTGTTTAGTCGTTTAGTCGTGTCCGACTCTTCGTGACCCCGTGGACCAGAGCACGCCAGGCACTCCTGTCTTCCACTGCCTCACGCAGTTTGGTCAGAATCATGTTCGTAGCTTCGAGAACACTGTCCAACCATCTCGTCCTCTGTCGTCCCCTTCTCCTACCTAGTGCCCTCAATCTTTCCCAACATCAGGATCTTTTCCAGGGAGTCTTCTCTTCTCATGAGGTGGCCAAAGTCTTGGAGCCTCAGCATCACGATTTGTCCTTCCAGGGAGCACTCAGGGCTGATTTCCTTCAGAATGGAGAGGTTTGATCTTCTTGCAGTCCATGGGACTCTCAAGAGTCTCCTCCAGCACCAGAATTCAAAAGCATCCATTCTTTGGCAATCAGCCTTCTTTATGGTCCATATTGTTATGCAATAGGACGTCCCTATTTTCATCCGAGAAGGGTTTTAGGGTATGCAATGTGCAATCAGTGTGAGTCATCTGGGGAGAATGCACTGGCTGTGTTTCTGGAATATAGGGAAGTCCCTTCTCCTGAGTCAGAGCATTCATTGATCATGAGAACCCCAGAACCCTGCTGGGTCAGCACAAAAGCCCACAAGGTCCAGAATCTTCTCCTGGCAGTAGGCTGCCAGATTCCCCAGTGGGAAGCCTGCAAAGGACCTGAGTGCACACTCGATCACACTCCACAGAAATTGAAAGCCCTCAATGGCCTCAGCCTAGTATACCTGAAGGAGCGTCTCCATCCCCATCGTCCAGCCTGGACACTGAGGTCCAGCTCCGAGGGCCTTCTGGCGGTTCCCTCCCTGTGAGAAGCAAGGTTACAGGGAACCAAGCAGAGGGCCTTCTCAGTGGTGGCACCCGCCCTATGGAATCTCAAGGAAATATACAACTGACTTTTAGAAGACATCTGAAGGCAGCCCTGTTTAGGGAAGTTTTTAATGTTTGGTGTTTTAACGTGTTTTTAATGTTCTGTTGGGAGCTGGGGAAACCTAGCCAGATGGGCGGGGTAATAATAATAATAATTCCCATTGCCAGATTTTTAACATTAATGGCCACAAATTGTTTCATTTTCTCCATTTGAAGTATATTAAAAATCTCAACAGAACAACTATGAAAGAAGGCAGACTGGGTGCCAGCGTCCAAAACTCCCCTTGTTCCAGGCGCATTTTGCGACAGGGGATTCCATTAGCGTGAGCCGTTTCTGAGCTCTGGGCGCATTACCGCGCCTAAGATTTCAGATTAAACCTGCAGAGTGGAAGGAAATGAGGACCTTTTTCTACCTCCCCACTTCCAGTTAATCTCTGAAGACAGGAGAAGAGACACTCTTAAGAATATTAGGAGTGGGTGGGCAGGGGAAGGACTAGCCATGGGTGGGTAACCTAAGGCCTGGGGGCTGGATCCGGCCCAATTGCCTTCTCAATCCGGCCCGCGGACGGACCAGGAATCAGTGTGTTTTTACATGAGTAGAATGTGTCCTTTTATTTAAAATGCATCTCTGGGTTATTTGTGGGGCATAGGAATTCGTTCATCCCCCCCCCCCCAAAAAAATATAGTTTCCCGCCCCCCCCCCAAGGGCTGACGGACAGTGGACTGGCCCGCTGCTGAAAAAGTTTCCTGGCTATGTGAAAAATGAACATAATATTTTAACTGTAGTTCATTCGTTTTCAGCTTTGTATTCTTGTTCTTTTTTTAAAAAAAGCATGCCTAGACTTCCCGTTTTTGCACTCTTAACCTAGGTTTAAGACGCCATTGAGCTCCTAGCTTTCACATGTCAGTTTCTAACCCTGGTGCTGGCCTTATCTCTACTAAGTATAGGATAGGAGATGATGTTAAGGAGTGTTAGAAAGTCAAATATATAAGCTGGGTGCCAGGGTTACAGTCGCCTAAACGGAATGGATAGTTGCCATTTTGGCGCCAGGCTGCTCAAAAGTCCTATTTTTCAATACGGATTGGCATCTTCACTTGGTCGCAAGTGGCCAATTGCGCCTGTGGAATTTTGAATGAAAGAAAGGAGGGTGGAATAAAAATCTTGCCGGCTGGGGGGTGGTGGGGTGGTTTTGGCCCAAAGACGAAAAATCTCACCCTCCTATGTAAGGGTAAGAATGGGAGCTTCGGCATGCATCGTGAATACTCTATAGCTGTTTCCCCAAGTGATTAAGGAAGTTTCTAGTCCTCTTGATTCCGAGTTAAAGGCTGGCTTAAATAGGAGCATGAGAAATGGACGAATGGATGCTAAAAAGCACAGAGGAATCTTTTATGTGAGTATCTGAAGACGGTTGGAGGATGGATGGCAGCTAACAGATTGAGGTTGAATCCTGACAAGACAGAAGTGCTGTTTTGGGGGGGGGCAGGGGGTAGGCAGGTGTGGAGGACTCCCTGGTCCTGAATGGGGTAGTTGTGCCCCTGAAGGACCAGGTGCGCAGCCTGGTGGTCATTTTGGACTCACAGCTGTCCATGGAGGTGCAGGTCAATTCTGTGTCCAGGGCGGCTGCCTACCGGCTCCATCTGGTATGCAGGATGAGACCCTCCCTGCCTGCAGACTATCTCGCCAGAGTGGTGCATGCTCTAGTTATCTCCTGCTTGGACTACTGCAATGCGCTCTACGTGGGGCTACCTTGGAAAGTGACCTGGGAACTACAACTAATCCAGAATGCGGCAGCCAGACTGGTGACTGGGAGCGGCCGACGAGACCATATAACACCGGTCCTGAAAGACCTCCATTGGCTCCCAGTATGTTTCCGAGCACAATTCAAAGTGTTGGTGCTGACCTTGAAAGCCCTAAAAAGCCCAGTATCCCTGAAGGAGCGTCTCCACCCCCATCATTCAGCCTGGACACAGGTCCAACACCGAGGGCCTTCTGGCGGTTCCCTCACTGCGAGAAGCAAAGCTACAGGGAACCAGGCAGAGGGCCTTCTCGGTGGTGGCGCCCACCCTGTGGAACGCCCTCCCATCAGATGTCAAAGAGAAAAACAAGTGCCAGACTTTTAGAAGACATCTGAAGGCAGCCCTGTTCAGGGAGGCTTTTAATGTTTAATAGATCACTGTGTTTTAATGTTCTGTTGGAAGCGGGGTATAAATAATTTATTATTATTATTATTATTATTATTATTATTATTATTATTATCAACAATCCACACTTAAATCCCTGGACCATATAGTCCAGACCATATCGCGACTCAGCGCAGGTGGAGGCATCTATTCCAGCCCAGCAAGTCGAAGACTGACTTCCGCCTACAAAGACGACAATGAGGAAAACAGCAGCAACTATGAGGAAGAGCTTAGAGACTCTGACGGGTTCAAACCCCAGTGGGATCTCTAGAAAGGACAGGGAAATTCCCCATAGTGTTCCTGCCAGTCCGTTCGGGCAATACTGGGTCCGATGGGTCATCCCTAAGAATAACAAGAATGTATTTCATTATGCAACCGCGGCAGCCAGAATTGTACTGGCGAAAAACTGGAGATCTGACAAGATACCAGAACTAGTAGAATGGAGAATAAAGATCTTTGAATCTGCAGAGGTGGCACAATTAACAGCATCAATCAGCGGATGTTCTAATCAAGTAATTAAGGAAGAATGGAATTGTGTTAAGGAATACACGGTGAAAGTGGGTGCTAGAGTCTGAAAATTAATATGGTATAACTTAATGGCCGCAAGGTAACATGAAATGTAGTAGGAATGGTAGGATAAATAAATAAATAGATATAGTGAACAACACAACAATAATAAACAGTACAGTAGGTAAAAGAAGATCGGACACGGATAGAGGGAAGCGTGAGGGATAGGTGGGCGGGGGGAGGTCTTTTTCTTTTTTCTTTAAGTCTGTTTAAATATACTGTATATTGTTTATTTGTCGGCTTTTTTCTCTTGTTTTGTAATACTTAAATGTTTAAATAAAGCTTATTTTAAAAAAAGAATGAAAGAAAGGAGAGGGAAATTCCCCGGTGAGTTCCTGCCAGTCCGTGTGGACAATACTGGGCTCGATGGGTCAATGGTCTGGCTTCCTGGGGAGATGGGCGAGGTATAAATAATATATTATTATTATTATTATTATTATTATTATTATCATCATCATCATCATCAAAAGACAGGGGGGAGGGGGCAGGGGTGACTGAAGGAGAGAGAAATGGGGATGATCAAAAGCAGGGTGTCAGAAAGAGGGAGCTGAACCTGGCGCAGAAATAAAACCGCCCGCACATCTGCAAAGCTAAGCAGGGTCCGATACGGTTTCAAATTGGATGTTGGGGGTGGGGAGCCACGTGTCGAGATTCCTGCATTGCAGGGGGGTTGGACTAGATGACCGCTGGGTGGGGATCCCTTCCAACTCTCCACTTCTCTGATTCAATCTCCTCTCGGTCTCCTCTTCTCCGGGCTAAAAGTACCCAGCTCATTCGATCGTTCCTCATAAGGCATAAGCAGATAGAATCATAGAATCATAGAAGAGACCACAAGGGCCATCCAGTCCAACCCCCTGCCAAGCAGGAAACACCATCAGAAGAATTCTTGACATATGCCTCTCTGCTTAAAGACCTCCAAAGAAGGAGACTCCACCACTCTCCTTGGCAGCAAGTTCCACTGTCGAACAGCTCTTACTGTCGGGAAGTTCTTCCTAATGTTTAGGTGGAATCTTCTTTGCTTACAAGCTTCTGGACCATTCAGACACTGGTCCGTATCTGACGAAGGGCTGCACAGACACTATAAAGCACATTTCTGCCCCCGTCCCCCCCCCCACACAAAAAAAGAATACTGAGAACTGAAGTTTGTTAAGGGTGCTGGGAATTGGAGTGCTGTGGTGGGCAAACTACAGGTCCCAGTAGGTGCTTGCATGCTTTAGATGTGCACAGCCTAAGGCACGTTAATCGAGTATGCTTTAGCCAGATACAGCCTAATGCAGGCATCCCCAAACTTCGGCCCTCCAGATGTTTTGGACGACAATTCCCATCATCCCTGACCACTGGTCCTCTTAGCTAGGGATCATGGGAGTTGTAGGCCAAAACATCTGGAGGGCCGCAGTTTGGGGATGCCTGGCCTAATGGATTGACTTTGACTTCTGTCCTAACAAAAATTAATGACATCATCATTATTAGAGTTTATATACCACCCTATACCCGGAGGTCTCAGGGCGGTTCAGAGAAAATATCACAATATATATTTATATAATCAGAATAAAAACAACAACCCAATAACACCCGCCCCCCGAAAAGAGCCACATTTTAAAAGGGCATAGGATGTTAAACAGATCAACCAAAGGCCTGGTTAAAAAGGAACATTTTTGCCTGGCGCCTAAAGGTGTGTGTAATGAAGGCACCAGGCGAACTTCCCCGGGGAGAGCATTCCACAGACGGGGAGCCACTACAGAGAAGGCCCCGTTCTCGTCTTGCCACCCCCTCTGGAGCTCTCGAGGAGGAGGCACACGAAGGAGGGCCTCAGAAGATGATCTCAGGGTCCAGGTAGGTTCATATGGAAAGAGGCGGTCGTTTTTTAAAATGGGAGAAGGGAATCAGCGAATCTTTCCCATCTCTATGTATAGGGCAGAGGGAAAGTGGCAAGACCCTCTGGCAGCTAAATCTCTTGCAGAGGAATCATGCCAAGAATTAAGGGTGGTCCTGGGGCTGTTTTAGTCTTACCCCGTGTGCACCCCGCTCCAAAGAAGAGAGGCGGGGGTTCAAGGATACCTGGAAAGTAGGTAGGTCGTGACCTGCATGATTTCCTCATAATCCTAGGTGTGTGGCAATGCAGATGACAAAAGACACTCTGCAGATGCTCAGAGGCAATCCAGATGGGAAGCCGGCAAGCATGGGATCCAAGCGCAATTCAGAAGCATTACGGCCTACAGCTCACTGGGCAGAGCGTGAGACTCACAACCGCAGGGTCGTGGGTTCGAGTCCCGTGTTGGACGAAAGATTCCTACATTGCAGGGGGTTGGACTGGATGACCCTTGGGGTCCCTTCCAACTCTGTCTGTCTCCAGCCATGGTAGTAGAACAGAGCCATCCTGGCTAGCAGCCATCAATAGCCCTTTCATCCTCCTTGAATTTTCCCAATCCTCTTTTAAGGCACTCCAGTTGATGGCTATTGCCTCCTCCTGTGGCAGGAAGTTCCATAGTTTAACTTGGCACGATGAAGGGTTGTTGTTGTTTTTTGTCCGTCCTGAATCTTTGCAACACTGAGTTTCACTTTTACTGTTACGAGAGAGAGAGAAAGGCCTCGCCAAAAAAATACATAATTTTAAAAGCGTCTATGCCAGGGCCAGGCACCCCCAAACTTTGGCCCTCCAGATGTTTCGCACTACAATTCCCATCTTCCCCGACCACTGGTCCTCTTAGCTAAGGATCATGGAAGTTGTAGGCCAAAACATCTGGAGGGCCGCAGTTTGGGGGTGCCTGGTCTGTGCTGTCACCTCTTCCCTGCCAAATATGTTCCAAGCCTTGCATGAAATTCACTGGGGTGGCCTCAAGCCCCTTGTTATAATTCTGTGCCTAGCCTACCTCAGAGGGCTGTTGTGATCCAGGTCAGGTTCCAAGGGAGGCAGAACTACTTAAAACTACCCCAAAGTCCTCGCAGGGAAGGGGAGACAGAACGAAGACTCGACTTGCCGAAAGCGCCTGTTACTGAATAATAATCCCAATACTACGAATGACGTCCCCCTGTTCTAAAAGCGTTCAGCAGGACAATCAGAAAGCCACATAGTCCAATAGGCTCTAATTGTGCAATACGATCAATAACATAAGATAATCAATAACACGAGGAGTTGAGACCCAACGATTTCCGAAAGCCGTGACAGAACCTTTCAAACAAACACACACAAATCAAAACCGAAACGGCGCACCGGAGCTCAACAGTTTGGCAACCCCCATGATAGGGTTGCCACCTTTATTTCCTGGCGCTGCTCCTGCGCTTTTTGTGGCACGTGTGCTACAGAGGAAACGAGGGGACGGGGACACACACACACACACACTTTCCCCCTCCTCTGGGCCTCCTCCTTTGCAGCACGGGCTGCTCTTAAAAGGCGCAGGGGGAGGGCCGAAGGGGCACCCAAAAAAGAGTTGGCAATACCCCCACCCCCAACTGGGATGAGGCAGGGAGAAGCCTATTGAGGTGGCAGTTTGACCAGTTTTTTTTCCAGGCACCGCAAGGCCAGCTGGAAGGGAAAGTTGGCAACCGTGGTTGTTGCCAGTGAATCAGCCCTGCCAACTGGGGGGGAGGGAAGGCTCTCCCCGCCCCCACAAACACCACCCACGTGTCCCTTCTCCCACAGCAGTATCCTTGGCACGGCTGGGCATGCCCCGGCCCTGCTGCAGCTTGCCCCCAAAACCGGGCACAGCCGGCCAAATCCTGGGCCCATCTTTCA
Source organism: Zootoca vivipara (assembly GCF_965207765.1). Taxonomy (NCBI): domain Eukaryota; kingdom Metazoa; phylum Chordata; class Lepidosauria; order Squamata; family Lacertidae; genus Zootoca; species Zootoca vivipara. Next base: position 90,634,415 of record NC_142589.1, on the reverse strand, counting down.
TCCCTTCTGCCTCGGTTGTCTGGCGACTTCCACGCGGCGGAATAACGGCAAGAGCCTGCCCCACATTTAGGGGCGCCTGCTCCTCTTTGCGCACTGGCCTCGCCCCCATGGCTGAGCAGTGGGGCTTCGGGCACCCGCACCCCCACCTAAAAGATACCCTGCCAACTGGGCGCTGTCAAACCGACTCACTGCCAACTACTCACAAGGCCGTGTCTCTTGGAGCAGCAAAGTCCAGCCTGCCTACCCCTCTTCCTCCCTCCCCACGCACGGCTCTGACACTGCCAACTCCCTCCCCCCCCCCCCCCCGAGAGAACAACCCGTTTCATCCCAGAGTGGAGGGCAGTCCTGATGGCCTCTAGATGCCCCTTTCCAGTCCGGCGCCCTATCTCGATTGGTGCCCATTCTGGGCCTTTTCTCTCTCTCTCTGAGTCTGCCCTAAACTGTGCCCGCCCCCCCCCAAGGCCCATTCTCTACCAACACCCGCCCTGCACCCACCTGATGCCCCTTGTGAGTGGGGGGGGGGGGAGTCCTATTCCAGCTCTTCACCCACTCTGTGTGGATGCCCTCTGGGTGTGCCAACACTTTACCGGGTGGTACCCAATTTCTACCAAACCCACCGCCCCTTCTTCTTCCTAGTTCAGGTTTGACACTGAGCCGGCATTGCCCACCAGCCAAGAGACCCACTTGAATAAAATATCGGGGGAGGGGGGTTGCCCAGGCAAGCCATGCCCCGCATAATCACAAGACATGGTGCATGCCCACCATTTGAATGGCAATGCCCATCAACTCTGTTGAGCCCACCCCCACAAATATTTTACTGGGGGGGAGCCAAGGGACCTCGGCCCCTTGAGGTTGGCTCCCATGCCCCCAGGTGCGCCCTCCTTCCCGATGCTCCCCCCCCCAAAAAATACCCCACCCTCCTCCTAGTCCTGACTCACTTCTGACAACCTTCCCCGCCCGGGTCGCCGTGCCCCCTTGTCCCGCTGCCCAGATGTGCCCATGGAGGAGAGATGAGCAGCGGCGGCGGCGCGCGCACTCCCCCCCCCAAAAAAACCCCCCACGAATCCTTGCTTCCGATCCAGCATTGTGGGCTGTGCCACCGTTGATGCCCAGCTGGCGTTTGGGGAGGGAGAGCCCGACGCCGGCTGATGCCCAGCCCTGGGGCGCTGTCGCTTCCAGAGCGCTGCCCATTTTCTCCGGGGAGGGGGGACCCACCCTCCCTCTCTCCCACCCCCGCCAGCCCCCTCCCTGCCCGCATCCAGACCTGCTGCTCCGGCGCGCGCGTCTCCGCCGCTTCTCCGAGGCGCCTTTCGTCGGCTCCGGAGTTCAACGGAGCTCCGGGTCAGGGTGGAGAGAGAGAGAGAGAGACGGGGCGGCCCCCGGGAAGGAGGAGCCACGAGGAGGCGGGCAGAGGCGCTCTCGCTTCGCCTTCCCTCCTTCCCTCCTTCCCTCCCTCCCGCCTGCGCTTCCCCCTCCTCCGGGGCCGAGAGGGAGGAGCGGAGCCTGTGGATCACGGGAGCGACGGGGAGGGCGACGGAGTTGCCGCGCCTCTGAGCGCCTGCAGAGCGCGCCCAGCCCCAAGCGCAAAAACGCGCGCGCGCCTTGTTGGTTTGGTTTGCTTGCCTGTTATGAAATAAAAATAAAAATGTGGTCGGATTCTCCCCGCGTGGGGAAGGGCGCCTGGCTGGCCGTGCCTCTGAGCGCGTGCAGAGCGCGGCCCGCCCCAAGGGCCAGAACGCACGCGCGTCTTTTTGTTGTTGGTTTGCTTGCTTGTTTGCTTGCCGCCTGGTTGGTTGGTTTGCTTGTTATGAAATAAAAAATAAAAATGTGGTCAGATTCTCCCCGCGAGGGGGAGGGCGCCTGGTTGGCCGTGCCTCTGAGCACGTGCAGAGCGCGGCCCGCCCCAAGGGCCAAAACGCGGGCGCGCCTTGTTTGTTTGTTTTTAAAGGGGCTCACTTTCCTAGGGTTTCTTCTGGGCCCTGGAAGGTGTGGAGTAATAATAATGAAACAGGGCCTCTGAGCATGTGCAGAGAGCTCCCTGCCCTAATGGTGAAAATGATGGTGCGCGTTGCTGTTTGCTTGCTTGCTTATTTTTAAAAGGACTCAGTTTACTGGGATTTATTCTGGGCACTCAGTTTTGGGCCCTGGAAGGTGTGGGGAATGAAGCAGGGCCTGAGTCCCTGCAAAGTGCCTTTCACCCTCCCCAATGGATAAAAAGGAGGGTTGGCTTTTTGGGGGGGTTAAGAGAGGCTCAAGCATGGGAGTAGCCGGTGGGACAGCTGTAAATAAAAACGCTTAACTAAAAGTTGAAATGGTAGAAAGATTTTTCTTGACACCTTAAGCCCAGAAGGTGTGGAATTAAGAATCTTTAGTTTCAATTATTCACATCCCAGGTTCCCCCAAAGGAGCTCAAGGTGGCGTTCATTTTTTAAAAATTTAAAATCTGTGTTAAATTTATAGGCCGCACTTCATCCGTTGATCTCCCATTTCGTCCTCACAACAACCCTGTGAGGTTGATCAGGCAGAGAGACAATAACTGGACACCCAGGTAGCAAGTGGGTTTTTTTAGGGGGCTCTGTTGCCTAGGATTTCTTCTTGGCACTCGAAGCTGGGCCATGAACGTTGTTGGAATAATAATAATAATCACATAGTGTCTCTAAGCATCTGCAGAGTTCCTTTTGCACAATCCCAATGGCTAAAACACAGGTGGCCTTTTATCTACATATATAAAAATGTAAAAAGGGCATGTGGGTGGGTCTCCACTTTTCTCCGAAACCGCTTGGCCGATTGCGTTCAAATTCGGACACAACGTCCCATGCAAATGTCCGAAGGATCTTAGAAAGTTTGCAAAGACAAATGTCACACCTGGGCCACGTAAGACCCCAAGAAACCCCTGTTCCAGAACGCACCACTCAGCCGAAAGTGCATGCTGGGAAAAGAACCAGGTTGCAAACCAGCACCCTCTAGCGGCGGCTACACTTGTACTGCACCTATAAAACCGTCTCTCTCAACAGCACCTCGGCTCCAGTTTACATACTAGGCCAAAGCCTTTACAGACTAGACCGAATGGAGGTACTGACTCGCCTGGGGGGGGGTTGGGGGGGAGGGAACGGGATAGGTCAGGACACGGTGGGACCACTCACAGGGATAAGCCGGGGGGGGGAGGAAGAGGGGGCGGGATACGTAATGGATCGGCACAGGGTGGGGGCAGTCACAGAGATTAGCCACAGCAACGCGTGGCGGGGCCAGCTAGTATACTGTATACAGTATATATTTTTAAGAGGCTCAGTATTCCGAGGATTTATACTCGAGCCTCAAAACTGGACCCTGGAAGGTCCGGTGTTCTGACAACAGCAGTGGCTCATACATCGAATCAAATTCAAATCCGAGAGATACATCAAATAGGATGAAGATTTTTTTGCAGAGGCTCGTTGGAAGACGGATGGCTTTGGCAGGGGACAAAGAGACAATCTGGTGCGCCGCAGGAGGGAACTCTAAACCCTTCCCAGCAATCTGTTGCCAAGATCTACGGCTTGTGGACACATTAAGACTCTCCTGTCCAGCATCTAAAACACGCACACAAATGGCCGTCCCTGAATGGTAGAAAGTCCCAGCTCCAGTCTCCACAATTGCCAGGTAGGTCTGAGAGAGACTCTGTCAGTGTGGGCAATACTGTGCTGGTATAAACAGGCCCAGGAAGTGACTCCCCCCCCCCAAAAAGCAGCTTTCTGTGTTCCAAACTTTCTTTTTAAATACAGTCGTACCTCGGGTTACGACCACCTCGGTTTGCGAACAGTTCGGGTTACGAACTGCGCAAACCCGGAAGTGTTTTCGCCGCGCGTGCGTGCGCAGAAGCGGCGCAATCGCGCAATCTGCGCATGCGCAAATCGTGAAAATCGCGCTTTGCGCATGCGCAAAATGGCGGCGCTCATTGCGTTCGGGTTACGAACTATTCAGGTTACGAACTGCGATCCGGAACGGATCGCGTTCGTAACCCGAGGTATTACTGTAATAATAATAATTATTTTTTCTAATTTACATTTCAAAATATTCATTTAAATGGTAAAGGTAGCCCTGACCATTAGGTCCAGTCGCGGACGACTCTGGGGTTGCGGCGCTCATCTCGCTCTATAGGCCAAGGGAGCTGGTGTTTGTCCGCAGACAGCTTCCGGGTTATGTGGCCAGCATGACTAAGCCGGTTCTGGCGAACCAGAGCAGCACACGTAAACGCCGTTTACCTTCCCACCGGAGCGGTACCTATTTATCTACTTCCACTTTGATGTGCTTTTGAACTGCTAGGTGGGCAGGAGCTGGGACCGAACAACGGGAGCTCACCTTGTCGCAGAAGGATTGCCAACCTTCTGATCGGCAAGCCCAAGGCTTTGTGGTTTAACCCACAGCGCCACCCGAGTCCATTCAAACAACCTTAAATCAATGAATTCCCTTCTCCTTCCATGGTTCATTCTGCATCCCATACAACCCTGCATATTTTACATGAACTGATCCATACAGTATATTCCATTGTTACATCCATCAGAACTTATTTACACTTGGATTTATCTTAATGCTGCCAGCGTTTTTTAAATGTGCACAATTTTCACCCATATATCCAGTAAACATTTTCCGGTCTTCTTTAAACGTGCGTTCTTCTTGTTCTCTTATTCTATATGTTAAATCTGCAAGCTGCGCGTATTCCATCACTTCAAGTTGCCGTTCCTCTTTAGTTGGGACCTCGCTCATTTTCCGTTTTGGGGCTAGCAAAACACGGGGCGCAGTAGCGGCATACATAAATAGTCTTTTTTGACACCTGGGAATTTCCATCTGCGTTATCCCCAACAAAAAGGCTCTGATGGTTTTGGGTGTGGTTTTTTTTGGGAAAGTGTTCCTATCTTTCATTTTGTCAATCTATAAATTTGTTCTATGTTGGAAACCATGCCTTATGAGGAACGGTTGAAGGAGCTGGGTACATTTAGCCTGGAGGAGACTGAGAGGAGATAGAGTCATAGAATTGAAGCGTTGGGAGGGAACCCCAAGGGTCCTCTAGTCCAACCCCCTGCAATGCAGGAATCTCAGCTCAAGCATCCATGACAGATGGCCCTCCAACCTCTGCTTAAAAACCTCCAAGGAATGAGAGTCTACCACCTCCCATGGGATTCTGTTCCACTGCCAAACAACTCTCGGTGCCAGAAAGTTCTTCCTGATGTTTAGTCGCAATCTCCTTGCAACGTGAAGCCATGGGTTCGAGTCCTACCCTCCAGAGCAGGGAGGAAGCAAACATGCTCCCTCTTCCATGGGACAGCCCTTGAGATACGACGGCCATCTTGAAACAGAGCATTCTACTAGATACACTGTGAACTGTTCAGTTTCACACAATTAACTCAAGGCAGTGTCAATTTACTCTTGGCAGAAAGCCAAGGTCTGCCTGACCTGGAAACTACTCTCTGATTGGTTAACGACCAGCATTGAACTCTTATCTAGGAATGCTAGCACAGTTGTTTCTTGTTGGGTGTTAGGTTAGGAGTGCTACGTATGGTTGGAGAGAGAGAGAGAGAGAGAGAGAGAGAGAGAGAGAGAGAGAGAGAGAGAGAGAGAGAGAGAGAGAGAGAGAGAGAGAGGATTTATTTTGCTTTGCTTTGTATGCAGAAACTCTGCTGGTTTTATTGTCTTTTAATAAATCCTGTAAATAGTTATTCTGCGTGTAGCCGACTAGTCATTTCCACCTCAACTAGCTTCTGCGCTGTGCAGGAAAACTCTGCTACGTTTGGGCTAAAGCCACTAGAGCTATGCCTGACACTTCAAAATTCTAAGATGAACACCCTTTTTTACGCATTATTCAGTCGCAGAAGTGATTTGGCCGGAGAACAGTGCTGCAAGGCGGAGATGAGCCCAAGTTTCGAATCGCAGAATTGTAGAGTTGGGCCGGAATGCAGAAATATGCAGCAATACCCATACGGGGATCGGACCTGCAACCTTACTGTCACCAGCAGCACGATCTCTAACCAACAGAGCTAGCCAGGTGCCGCTTTTTAGTTTGTGCATTAATTTTCAATTCGGTAGGTTTGCGTTCCGTTGTTTACCGGACTCGAACGCCTCCCTGTTCTTTGCTCATATTGCGCAACTACAGGTAGATCCCTCTGGGAAAGGAACACACACACACAGTCGTTCCCTGGGCCCTGGGATCCGGTAGCCAGAGGTAGTTTTCTGAACACGGAGGTTCTGTCTCGATCGGGAAGGTCCCAAACTGTGGCCTATGGACCACAGCGATTCACGAGCATCGCTCAGGTCGACCATGGCCTCCTTTGTGGAGAGGCAGATTTCGGGGAGTGGAACCAGTTTGGTTGCACTGGGTGCAGAGCCTGGGGGACGCCACCACTATTAATTAGAATGGCACGCAAGATGTGAGGAGGGAGGAGCTGGAATTCGAGACCCCAAGGTCACCAGCTGTTTGTTTGTTTTTTGCCAAATAATATTTGTTTTCCAGATTTTTAACAAATCAATGCCAAATTGCATTGTATTTATGCATCCCCCCCCCAAAGAGTTGACTTCCTGCTGTTTGTCCTCGATGGGTCTAACCTTTCCCCCATTGCTGCTCGACATGCCATATTCATTTCTAATTCACATCTCATTCCTTACTCATTTATGAATTTTCCGATTTTTTACTTTTGTTTCCTCTCCCGTTATTCGCCAGCTGTCGTTTTATCGATTCCTGCTCGTGTGTTTACATAACGGCGACATGATCTTCCCTTAAAGAACGAAAGAGGTTTATGCATCCCCTTGCCTGTCCACTCAAAAAATCATTGTTTATTCTTTCTATATTAATTTTTCTTTCCTTTCTATCTTGCGACGGAATGGCAGGCTGTTCTAAGATCTCTGCAGCCCACCTGTGAGGTGAGCTGCACAGATCAGAGGTGATGGAGAGGAAAGGAGAGGCAATTGAAATGCAATTAAAAACCATATAGCACTCAGCACTGTGCAGACCCAGGCAGGAGAGAATTCACTAAGTGGTCCCGTAAGGCCCAAAGCAATTTTCAATCGGTCCCATGCGGGAGAGGAATTTGGGAACTGCTAATATAGGTGGTTCTCTGGTTAATGGCTGCTTGGCAGACCGAGAATGGCTCTCTGACCAAGTTACAGTTGCCAGTAGGGTGGTTGTGGGGAGCTCACAAATAATAATAATAATAATAATAATAATAATAATAATAATAATAATAATAACAACAACAACAACAACAACAATAGTTTTATACCCCACCCATTTAGCTGGGTTTCCCCAGCCACTCTGTGCAGTTCCCAACGGAATATTAATAACAATAAAGTGATAAAACATAAAGCATTAAAACTTCCCTAAACAGGGCTGCCTTCAGATGTCTTCTAAAAGTCAAATAGTGGTTTATTTCCTTGACATCTGATGAGAGGGTGTTCCACAGAGCGGGTGCCACCACCAAGAAGGCCCTCTGCGTAACACTCAAAACGGAAGTGTAACACTTAAAACGGAGCATGTTCGGCTTCCAAAAAAAGTTCGCAAACCAGGTTCCAAGTTGTTTGAGTACCAAGGTGTTTGAGACCCAAGGTACCACTGTATTTAATTTATGACTTATTTATAGCCCTCGTGTTTAGATCCACCCCAGGTCATGTTTACTCACATGCCCTTCAAATGCCCCGATTTTCCAGGGACAGTCCTGGAATTACAAAAGAGCCACCCTTGATTCTGATTTGAACCCGGTTCCGCTGCCAAGCTCATCCCAAGTGGCGGCGGCTGCGAGAGAGTATTTTGTTGCCTCTCCGTGGCGCCGTTGCCAACATCCTCCCTTGGGCAACTGATAGTGGCTGCTGCAGAACGGGGGGAGAGGAACAGTTGCTGCAGGTGAGACCCAGCCCCTTCTGACACGCCAGCCCTGAGATGTAGGCGAAAGGGCAGGGCTGCCCTAGGTGGGAAGAAAGGGGGAGCAAAGTGGAAGGAGTCTTGATTTAAAAATAAAGAAATAAACGAGAAATGTCCCTATCTGAGGAATGTTGGAGGGTTTTCTCCCATTTTTTTATTTTGCTGCTTGGATTAATTTTATTTCAATTTTTTGGTATAATTTTTTATTAAGTCTTTCTGTTCTACATTTTGGAACATTCATTTAAACAACCTTAAGATACCAATGGCTTCCCTTCTTCTCTTTCCGTGGTTCGTTTTGCATACCACAAATCCCTGCATGTTTTACATAAAACTAAACCACTCAGCATCCCATTATTACATCTGCCAAAACTTATTTACACGGTTGGATTTATCTTGACGCTGCCCACGTCTTCAAGTGTACACAATTTCCCCCCATATATTCAATAAACGTTTTCCACTCTTCTCTAAATGTACATTCTTCTTGTTCTCTCATTCTATATGTTAAGTCTGCAAGCTGCGGATATTCTGTCAACTTAAGTTGCCATTCTTCTTTGGTTGGGACCTCGCTCGTTTTCCATTTGGGGGCTAACGAAACACGGGCCGCAGTAGTGGCATACAAAAATTACCTTTTTTTTTTACTCCTGGGAATTTCTTTCTGAATTTTCCCCAACAAAAAGGACTCTTTGTTTTGTTTTTTGGACATCTATGTATCTATCTATCTATCTATCTATCTATCTATCTATCTATCTATCTATCTATCATCTATCTATCTATCTATCTATCAAAATGTAAAAGGGGCATGTTGGTTGGTCTCCACCTCTCACCAAAACCGCTTGACCAATGCCAATGAAATTTGGACACAACGTCACATGCGAATAACCGAGTGTCCACATACCATTTGCAAACACAGATGACACCCCAGTGCAAGGTGAAACCCCGTTTTGTGGACCTCAAAACTCAGCCAGCAGACACTGCTGGGCATGCTGGGAAATAGAACCCAGAAACTGCGTCTCCAAGGGCGAGACAGAGTGCATCCTGGGAAACAGAAGGCCGAACCTGCGTCTCAACAACCAATATGCTATAACTGCCAGAACGGCCATTCCTCCACAAAGGGCCACGCCGGGATCCTGCCCCTAACCACCCACGCCCCAAAACATGTCAGCTCACTAGCCTGCATTGCGGGTGGGGGCAGGACGGGGACAGGATAGCTCAGGTTTGCAGGGAACAGAACTGGGGACCCACAGCAACGCGTGGCAGGGCCAGCTAGTTCATTATAAATTATTTCCCATTACTCTTTTATCCTTTTACAAGTCCACCGCATATGATAGAACATACCCTCAACCTCGTTGCAGTCTTATACATCTTAGCACATGGGCAGGCAAACTAGGGTCTGGGGGCCGGATCCGGCCCAATCGCCTTCTAAATCCGGCCCGTGGATGGTTCGGGAATCAGAGTGTTTTGACATGAGTAGAATGTGTCCTTTTATTTAAAATGCATCTCTGGGTTATTTGTGGGGCATAGGAATTTGTTCATTTTTCACTCTCTTCAAAATATAGTCCACCCCGCCCCCACAAGGTCTGAGGGGCAGTGGACCGGCCCCCTGCTGAAAAGGTTTGCTGACCCCTGTCTTAGCAAGTCTACTCGGAGTTAAATACCATCTGTGAATCATTTTCAGGTCGTTCTCCGGCAGGGGTGGGGGTGGCGCTCCTATTTTACAGGAGGATAACTGAGGCTTATAGCAGCAAAGGACTGGCCTTTGCCAAAGTCCGAGCCCAGATCGAATCCTGCTCTTCCCTCCCTCTTCCTTCCCCTGCCCTCGGTCTGCCAGCTCCCCCTCCCTGAGACTGTCCTGCACGATCAGCCTTGAATTGGCCGTCTTGACCGGAGCAAAGTTTTAAATAAACAGCAGAGGTCAAAAGGCATTCATCCCCCCTCTTGGGGGACAAGAGGCTGCCTAGCGATCAGCTTTTGTGTTTCCACCTAGCAAAGGCTCCCCCTCCATATTCTCTTAGACCGGAGAGAAGAATCCTTTACAGTAACTAATATTCTTTGCACAGCTGCGCCGATCACTTAGCCGACAAGCGCCTTTGTAATCCAATTCTGGAGGACCATACTGTACGGACCCTCCCTGTGCCAACTTGGCACGGCTGGCTCGCTGCTGGCACCCCTGGGTGGCTCTGACGCTGCAACTGCACAAAAAGCTCAAAGCGGCACCTCGTGCTTGTCCCAGCAAAATGCAAAAAACCAAAAAACAAAACACCCCACAACCTCGCACAAACACCCCCTGCCTGCCCAAGTCCAGCGGGCAGGTTGTTGGCCCTGCAGACAGGTATGACGTGAAAGGTGGGGAGGCAAAAAGACAAAGCCATTCCCAAATCTCCCTAAAGCAGGGGTGTGAAACCTTTTTAGCAGAATGAGGGGGGCCATATTCCCTTCTAGCTAAAGGCCCAGGGGCCACATGGTGGCTGTGGGCGGGGGGGGGGGAGGGAAAGGGAAGCCAACTGAAAAGAGGGCAGGGTGGCCCCGCATCTGACATTTGTCCGAGGAAAATAGGGACGCCCTGTTCCTTCCATTCCAATGTTTCTCCGAGGAAAATAAGGACGTCCTATTCCATCCCCTCCAACATTTCTCTGGTGAAAATAGGGAAGTCCTATTCCATTTTCATCAACATTTCTCTCCTGAAAATAGGGACGTCCTATTCCATCCCCTCCAACGTTTCTCCTCTGAAAATAGGGACGTCCTATTCCATCCCCTCCAACGTTTCTCCCCTGAAAATAGGGACGTCCTATTCCATCCCCTCCTCTTCATCCTTCAGGCGTCCCTGTTTCCCCCCATTGCTGCCTGATATTACATATTTATCTCTAATTTGCAATCCATCCCTTACGTTATCCATCAGCTGCCGGTTTATCAATTCCCGCTCCTGCGTTTGCAAAAGAATACTCTTGAAGAACAAAAGAGGTTTCACAATCCCCTTCCCTATCTATTTTAAACCTATGTCAATTTTCCTTTCTGATACCTGCTCACCGTGTAATGGGGAGGCCGAGGGAGAAGGGAAGGCAGAAGCTCCACTGGGGATTGACCCCAAAGTTACCCACCTCTGCCCTAAAGCAAAGAAAGCTGGTTGCAGTTCCCTCTTCCAAAACTGCAGAACGCTCCTGCACTGCCAGCAGCCCCTAAGCCAATGCCCACCTACACCTCACACCTATTTGCATGCCTAGCAACCAACACCTGTATAATGAATGGGGTGAAGTTAGCTTGTCACCTGTCCCCACTTTTAAACCTAGAGGGTCTATTTCTTTTATTTTGGGAATTGTAGGGGACAAAACTACCTGGAACGTATAGAAACTTATTTGTGTCATGAATGTTACTTGCCCCCAAATGGAAAGAAGCAGAAGTCCCAGCAAAGGAAGAATGGATACAAAAACTTATGGAATATGCAGAAATGGCGAAACTTACTGGAAGGAAGGAAGGAAGGAAGGAAGGAAGGAAGGAAGGAAGGAAGGAAGGAAGAAGGAAGGAAGGAAGGAAGGAAGGAAGGAAGGAAGGAAGGAAGGAAGGAAGATTGTGTGTGTGTGTGTGTGTGTGTGTGTGTGTGTGTGGGAGAATGGAAATGGTTTCTTGAATATTAAAGATTTTAAAAAATTGGCAGGATTATTGTAATAACCTATAGTTTTATAAGACTATATATTTAAAGGAGATGAATAAATGAGTTGTTGTTGTTGTTTAGTCGTTTAGTCGTGTCCGACTCTTCATGACCCCATGGACCAGAGCACGCCAGGCACTCCTGTCTTGCACTGCCTCCTGCAGTTTGGTCAAACTCATGTTGGTAGCTTCGAGAACACTGTCCAACCATCTCGTCCTCTGTTGTCCCCTTCTCCTAGTGCCCTCAATCTTTCCCAACATCAGGGTCTTTTCCAGGGAGTCTTCTCTTCTCATGAGGTGGCCAAAGTCTTGGAGCCTCAGCTTCAGGATCTGTCCTTCCAGTGAGCACTCAGGGCTGATTTCCTTCAGAATGGATAGGTTTGATCTTCTTGCAGTCCATGGGACTCTCAAGAGTCTCCTCCAGCACCATAATTCAAAAGCATCAATTCTTTGGCGATCAGCCTTCTTGATGGTCCAGCTCTCACTTCTATACATCACTACTGGAATAGCCATAGCTTTAACTATACGGACCTTTGTCGGCAAGGTGATGTCTCTGCTTTTTAAGATGCTGTCTAGGTTTGTCATTGCTTTTCTCCCAAGAAGCGGGCGTCTTTTGATTTCGTGACTGCTCTCACCATCTGCAGTGATCAAGGAGCCCAAGAAAGTAAAATCTCTCACTGCCTCCATTTATTCCCCTTCCATTTGCCAGGAGGTGATGGAACCAGTGGCCATGATCTTGGTTTTTTTGATGTTGAGCTTCAGACCATATTTTGCGCTCTCCTGCATACCTGAGGTTGTTGATATTTCTTCCGGCAATCTTAATTCTGGTTTGGGATTCATCTAGTCCAGCCTTTCGCATGATGAATTCTGTATATAAGTTAAATAAGCAGGGAAACAATATACAACCTTGTCGTACTCCTTTCCCAATTTTGAACCAATCATTTGTTCCATATCCAGTTCTAACTGTAGCTTCTTGTCCCACAAAAAGATTTCTCAGGAGACAGATGAGGTGATCAGGCACTCCCATTTCTTTAAGAACTTGCCATAGTTTGCTGTGGTCGACACAGTCAAAGACCTTTGCATAGTCAATGAAGCAGAAGTAGATGTTTTTCTGGAACTCTCTAGCTTTCTCCATAATCCAGCGCATGTTTGCTGTTTGGTCTCTGGTTCCTCTGCCCCTTCAAAATCCAGCTTGCACTTCTGGGAGTTCTCGGTCCACATACTGCCTAAGCCTGCCTTGTAGAATTTTAAGCATAACCTTGCTAGCGTGTGAAATGAGCGCAATTGTGCGGTAGTTGGAGCATTCTTTGACACTGCCCTTCTTTGGGATTGGGATGTAGACTGACCTTCTCCAATCCTCTGGCCACTGCTGAGTTTTCCAAACTTGGTGGCAAATTGAGTGTAGCACCTTAACAGCATCATCTTTTAAAATTTTAAATAGTTCAGCTGGAATATCATCACTTCCACTGGCCTTGTTATAGCAGTGCTTTCTAAGGCCCATTTGACTTCACTCTCCAAGATGTCTGGCTCAAGGTCAGCAACCACACTACCTGGGGTGTACGAGACCTCCATATCATTCTGGTATAATTCCTCTGTGTATTCTTGCTACCTCTTCTTGATGTCTTCTGCTTTTGTTAAGTCCTTTCCACTTTTGTCCTTTATTATGGTAATCTTTGTACGAAATGTTCCTTTCATATCTCCAATTTTCTTGAACAGATCTCCGGTTTCCCCCATTCTATTGTTTCCCTCTATTTCTTTGCATTGCTCGTTTAAGAAGGCCCTCTTGTCTCTCCTTGCTATTTTTTGGAAATCTGCATTCAATTTCCTGTATCTTTCCCTATCTCCCTTGCATTTTGCTTGCCTCCTCTCCCCCGCTATTTGTAAGGCCTCGTTGGACAGCCATTTTGCTTTCTTGCATTTCCTTTTCCTTGGGATGGTTTTTGTTGCTGCCTCCTGTATAATGTTTCGAGCCTCCATCCATAGTTCTTCAGGCACTCTGTCCACCAAATCTAAATCCTTAAACCTGTTCCTCACTTCCACTGTGTATTCATAAGGGATTTGATTTAGATTGTGTCTTACTGGCACAGTGGTTTTTCCTACTTTCTTCAGTTTAAGCTGGAATTTTGCTATAAGAAGCTGATGATCTGAGCCACAATCTGCTCCAGGTCTTGTTTTTGCTAACTGTATAGAGCTTCTCCATCTTTGGCTGCAGAGAATATAATCAATCTGATTTCGATGCTGCCCATCTGGTGATATCCATGTGTAGAGTCGTCTCTTGTGTTGTTGGAAAAGAGTGTTTGTGATGACCAGCTTGTTCTCTTGACAGAACTCTATTAGCCTTTGCCCTGCTTCGTTTTGAAGGCCAAACTTGCCAGTTGTTCCTTTAATCTCTTGATTCCCCACTTTAGCATTCCAATCCCCTATAATGAGAAGAACATCCTTCTTTGGTGTCATTTCTAGAAGTTGTTGTAGGTCTTCATAGAATTGGTCAATTTCACTTTCCTCAGCACTGGTAGTTGGTGCATAAACTTGGATTACTGTGATGTTAAAAGGTCTGCCTTGGATTTGTATCGAGATCATTCTGTCATTTTTGAGATTGCATCCCAGTACAGCTTTTGCCACTCTTTTGTTGACTATGAGGGCCACTCCATTTCTTCTACGGGATCCTTGCCCACAGTAGTAGATATGATGGTCATCTGAACTGAATTCACCCATTCCCGTCCATGTTAGTTCACTGATGCCCAGGATGTCAATATTTATTCTTGCCATCTCATTTTTGACCACATCCAGCTTGCCAAGGTACATGGTTCTTACATTCCAGGTTCTTATGCAATATTTTTCTTTACAGCATTGGACTTTCCTTTCGCTTCCGGGCATATCCGCAACCTTTCAGCTTTGGCCCAGCCGCTTCATCACCTCTGAATCTACTTGTACTTGCCCTCCGTTCTTCCTCAGTAGCATGTTGGACGCCTTCCGACCTGAGGGGCTCATCTTCCAGCGTCATAACTTTTATATGCCTGTTGTCTTTGTCCATTGAGTTTTCTTGGCAGGGATACTGGAGTGGTTGCCAGTTCCTTCTCCAGGTGGATCACGTTTAGTCAAAACTCTCCACTATGACCTGTCCATCTTGGGTGGCCCTGAACGGCATAGCTCTTAGCTTCTCTTGAGTTATCCAAGCCCCTTCGCCGCAACAAGGCATTGATCCATGAAGGAGGAATAAATGAGTAAATTCATTCAATTTGGATGTGCAGAAGAGATTAAAAACAAATTTAAGGAACCGCGGAAAGAGTGGGGGGGAGTCAAGTTTTGAAATGTCAAAATGATTGTAAAATTAGTGAAATGTATGAAATTAGTGAAATGTATAAACTTGAAAGGGACCCAGGTGGCGCTGTGGTTAAACCACTGAGCCTAGGGCTTGCTGATCAGAAGGTCGGCGGTTCAAATCCCTGTGACGGGGTGAGCTCCCGTTGCTTGGTCCCAGCTCCTGCCAACCTAGCAGTTCGAAAGCACATCGAAATGCAAGTAGATAAATAGGAACCGCTACATCGGGAAGGTAAACGGCGTTTCCATGTGCTGCTCTGGTTTGCCAGAAGTGGCTTTGTCATGCTGGCCACATGACCTGGAAGCTATACGCCGGCTCCCTCGGCCAATAATGCGAAATGAGTGCGCAACCCCAGAGTCGGTCACGACTGGACCTAATGGTCAGGGGTCCCTTTACCTTTACCTTTATAAACTTGAAAAGTATAAATAAATAAATAACGGTGCTGGAAGGAATTCAGTCTGGGAACTAGCACCAGAGCAGATCTTATCTGCACGATGGACATCCTTAACTCTGGTGTATGACAGTGGAATGGTCTCCCTAGGGAGGTGGTGGACTCTCCTTCCTTGGAGGTTTTTAAGCAGGGGTTGGATGGCCGTCTGTCATGGATGCTTTAGCTGAGATTCCTGCATCTCAAGGGGTTGGGCTAGAGGACCCTTGGGGATCCCTTCCAACTCTACGATTCTCTGATTCCTTTGCCAGCAGGGACAAAGTACTTAATGGAGCCGTCAGGGACTGCGAAATCCCCATTGGATTTCTAACAGAATTCTCAGTTCCCAGGATCCCTGGGAACAAGAAGCCATGATAAATTAGGCAGCTTTGAAACAAAACCTAGCATACGCTTGTCATGTGAATGCGCTTGCAATCTCACCAGCTGGGGCCAGTTTAGGGGGTGGGGGTGGGGAGATAATCTTTATCGGACCCTCACGTCTTCCTACCATTTGGCTGATAAACAGGAGATAGGTCTTGGTCCTTGTAAGATTAAGCAGGGGGGAAACAGCAGCCCACGGATATAGATAACTGCACATTTCTCAACGAAAAAGGGGGAGGGGGAGAGTTGGTTTCTTGGAGACTCTGCATCCTGACCGGAGAATGTGCAGATTGCCTGGAACATGTAGGAAATGCAGCCGAGGTTCCCCAAGGCTTGATGGAGATTATGCAAGGTCAGGGATGAGTTGGAGCCCAGACCCTCCAAGTGTCCCTCTTTTCCAGGGACAGCCCCGTATTCACAGAAGCCGGTTTCCGATTTGATCCTAGAATGTTCCACTTTTCCTTAGGATGCTCCTATTTTCATTGGAGAAATGTTGGAGGGGATGGAGTTATCAAAACCCCTGAGCCCCCAAGGGAAGTTTTTTTTAAAAAAAAATGTTTAATGTTGCATTATGTCTTTATATATGTTGGAAGCTGCCCAGAGTGGCTGGGGCAACCCAGTAAGATGGGTGGGGTATAAATATCAAAATGATTATTATGGAATGGGACGTCCCTATATTTTCATCGGAGAAATATTCGGAGGGTATGGAATAGAATCATAGAGTTGGAAGAGACCACAAGGGCCATCCAGTCCAACCCCCTGCCAAGCAGGAAACACCATCAAAGCATTCTTGACATATGCCTGTCAAGCCTCTGCTTAAAGACCTCCAAAGAAGGAGACTCCACCACTCTCCTTGGCAGGAGGGTCCTAGCCAAATCTCAGCCCCCTTAAAAGACCACAGTTCCCAAAATCCTTTGGGGGAAGCCATGATGGCTATTTAAAGCTGTATCGTAGTGTTATAAATGCACATCGTGATGATGACTTGAATGGTTTTCCGCAGTGTCGTGAACACTGTTTCCTGCTGGTTGTTTTGCAATAAGTTTCGGGTGCCTCCGGGCTCTCTCCCTTCCACGCAGAGACATTTTTGCCTCTAGGCCTGGTCCTGTTGGAGGGAGGTGTTGAGAGAGAGAGAGAACTGGTGGGCTTCCCCTTGTCCCTTCAGACAGTGGCGCACACATTTCCTCTGCCCTCCCCAGTCAGCAGCCCTCGAGCGAGGCAACCTTGTTTGGCTAGCCAGGGATTCCCCCAGGCAGACCTCGCCCCTTGGCTCCAAATGCTCCTCTTTTTCGCCTCCTGCCCTATCTGATCCTGAACACGAGTTGATCTTTGGACAGCACATCAGCAAAAAAACAACAACACCCAGATCCCTCGTTCGCTTAATCTCGCGCTGAGAGCTGCTGACATGTCACCGGCGAGCGATTGCGCTCCCATCTCTCCGGATGTTCTGGACGGGGCAATGTCTGTTCAGCGAGAAGGTTGGATTATGCTGACACTCAGATTTCTTGGAAAGGAAGCCGGGCCGTGGCCGCGGGGAGAGCTGCGAGGCTGGGAATTGTTCTCTGGGAAACAACCAGGGCCTTGTTTCTGCCAGGATGGGAACTGATGTGTGTGCCGTGTGTGTGTGTGTGTGTGTGTGTGCGCGCGCGCTTTTTCCTTTTCACTAAATCTTGCGTCTGCTCGGACTCCTAACAGACTGCCCGCTCTCCCCACCACCCTGAGCTCAGTCGCAGCTTTGACCTGCAATTACCAGACCTCTGAATCTCTCCCAGAAAAACAACCCAGAAGGTCTTTATCCTCTAATCCCCTTATCTCAGGGGTTGCGATAACTAAGTGGTCCGGCACGACTCTGCACATTCTCAGAACATTCAGTAACTATGTTCCCTACATGTGCCTGATAGTTTGCAGGGTGTGTAAGAGGACAGCTCTTTGCCCTGGAGACCTTACAGTTTAAAAAAGGTCAAATCTTCGCATACAGGCCTGGCTCGCTTGTGACACCAAACCATTGTTTGCTCATTATTAAACCATGGTTTGGCGACGTCCTGTTCAAACCCAAGTATATAATTTTTTATTAAATTTTGTTTTACAACTTAACGTGCTCATTTTTACATCCTTAAGACATCAATGACTTTCCTTCTTCTCTTTCCATGGTTCATTTTGCATACCATAAATCCCTGCATATTTTACAAAAACTAAACCTTTCAGTTCTCCATTATTACATCCTTCAAAACTTATTTACACTTTTGAATTTATCTTAATACTGCCAATGTTTTCAGGTGTATACAACCCCCCCATATATTCAATAAATCAAGCATCCCCAATCTGCGGCCCTCCAGATGTTTTGGCCTACAACTCCCATGATCCCTAGCTAACAGGACCAATGGTCGGGGAAGATGGGAGTTGTAGTCCAAAACATCTGGAGGGCCGAAGTCTAGGGATGCCTGCAAATAATGTTTTCCAATCTTCTCTAAATGTTCTCTTATTCTCTTCTTGTTCTCTTATTCTATGTATATGTTAAGTCTGCGAGTTGTGCATATTCTGTCAACTTAAGTTGCCATTCTTCTTTGGTTGGGACCTCACTCATTTTCCATTTTGGGGCTAACGAAACACAGGCCATAGTAGCGGCATACTTAAATAACCTTTCTTTCTTTTTTACACCTGGGAATTTCAGTCTGAATTATCCCCAACAGAAAGGACTCTGGTTTTTTTTGGGGGGGAAGGACTTTCAAACATTTTTTCCCAATTCGTTATAAATTATTTCCCAATACTCTTTTACCCTTTTAAAAGTCCATGACATGTGAAAGAACGTTCCCTCCACCTCTTTGCATCTCCAGCACTTCTCTGAATCAGTCTTAGACATCTTTGCAAGCCTACTCGGAGTTAAATACCACCTGTGAATCATTTCCAAGTAGTTCTCCTTCAAAGAATAACATCAGGTCACTTTTCCAGAGTTTGCCCCAGAGGTTAAAATCTATTTTGTGACCTATATCTATTGCCCAGTGTGTCATAGAGCTCAAACCCAGACCAACAGCTTCACGACGGTTTTATTAAGAATGGTTTCAGGTTGCTTGGCTAGTTCTTTTCGAGCAAGCGAAGCTAAAAGATGTCAGACTTCCTGCAAGGAGCTTCAATTTCCGATTACAGCGATCTCTTTCAGGTATAATTAACCTTCTAAGTCAAGGCCCTCAGCTCTGATTCACACCAATATCCCATCCAGCCTTCTGGGCCTTTAAAGATCTGCCGACTGAAGCGGCCGTCTCCCTTTGCCCAACGCGAGGGCCGGAACTGTTTGTCTTCTGGCTCTCCAAAGCTGCAGTGTCTTTGCCACCGAACCTCCTCTGGCTTTGGCTGCCGGCTACCGCTGGCTTCTTGGCTCCTATGCACGCATACCCCCCCCCCAACGTCTCCCTCTCTCATTTCCGGAGAGACACAGAATGCAAATCCATCTGTGTTGCTTCTACAGGAAGCCGCGAGCATGAAGCTCTCTCGTGATGCGGGTTATTTATAGCCCCTTATCGCAGTCCCGGCTTATCGGCGAGACCTTTAAAAACCAGGATTGTCCCCTGCATGGCCGGGTGCTGCAAAGAGAATCCCACTGCACATGGGACGAGCGCACCTTGCCCCACCCCACCCCGAGCATCTTGCCTGTTGCAACACTCAGATGGATCCCTGCACAAACTTTGCTCAGCCACATCAGGGCACATTCCCAATAACACCATTCCTCTGCAGCGGCAGACTGCGCACACCTCTTCCGCCATTGCTTGTCCTCCACATTGAACAGCCAAGGAAGGTTTGCTTTTTTTCACCGAAGCACCAACAGGGACTTTGCTCTCCATATGAACCCACCCTGAGATCATCCTCTGAGGCCTTTCTTCATGCGCCTCCTCCTTGAGAGGTCCAGAGGGTGGCAACGCAAGAACAGGGCCTTTTCTGCAGTGGCTCCCCGTCTGCGAGATGCTCTCCCCAGGGAGGTCTGCCTGGCGCTTTCATTATCCACCTTATGGGCCAGGCGAAAACGTTACTCTTTAACCAGGCCTTTGGGTCGATTAACACCGCATACTGCTTTTAAACATGTTCATGGGAAGTGTGGGTGGGGATATTGGGTTGTTCTAGTTTCCCTTTTATTATGCATTTCGTGTTTCTATCTTGTGATTTTATGCTGAGACCTGCGGGTATAGGGTGGCATACAAATTTCTTTTTTTATCTGTAAGCTGCCTTGAGTTGGGGGGAAAGAATGGGGGATAAATAAATATATCATCAACAGCATAGAATTGCTGTACCCCCAAGGATATCCCCACCCCACCCCTTGCAATGAAGGAATTGCAGGGAGATTTTACTTTCTTGGGCTCCTTGATCACTGCAGATGGTGACAGCAGTCACGAAATTAAAAGACGCCTGCTTCTTGGGAGAAAAGCAATGACAAACCTAGACAGCATCTTAAAAAGCAGAGGCATCACCTTGCCGACAAAGGTCCGTATAGTTAAAGCTATGGTTTTCCCAGTAGTGATGTATGGCAGTGAGAGCTGGACCATAAAGAAGGCTGATCGCCAAAAAACTGATGCTTTTGAATTATGGTGCTGGAGGAGACTCTTGAGAGTCCCATGGACTGCAAGAAGATCAAACCTCTCCATTCTTAAGGAAATCAGCCCTGAGTGCTCACTGGAAGGACAGATCCTGAAGCTGAGGCTCCAAGACTTTGGCCACCTCATGAGAAGAGAAGACTCCCTGGAAAAGACCCTGATGTTGGGAAAGATGGAGGGCACTAGGAGAAGGGGACGACAGAGGACGAGATGGTTGGACAGTGTTCTCGAAGCTACGAACATGAGTCTGACTAAACTGCGGGAGGCAGTGGAAGACAGGAGGGCCTGGCGTGCTCTGGTCCATGGGGTCACGAAGAGTCAGACACGACTAAACAACTAAACAACAACAACAATCATTATTCATTGAGCTCAGTAGTGTCTACACAAACTGGCAGCTGCTCTCTGAGGTTTCAGGCAGGTGCTGGCAGGAATTGAACCCAGGACTCTCTGCATGCCTGTCTCGGCTTACAAGAGTAACAAGGCCAGGATGCCTGTCTTATCAGCAACTGCCTTGCGAATGGCCAGTGCTGATAACATAAAATCATTGCTGGGTTTCAATTTCTGCACGGGATTTGCCTCTGACCTCATTTGTCCCCCTCTAACCACATCCCAGCAATGCACGTTGATACCGAAAGACAAACAGGCAGGCAGACAGACGGAGACTCAATAAATATTGCCTTTCCAACTGGTCAGCAAAAAAACAAAAAACACATGTTTACCATGGGACTTCCTGTTGCTTCTGCTGCAACGGAGCTATTTATTTATTCCGTTAATACACCACTTCCTCTCTCTCCCCCCCCGCCCCCGGATATCTGAAGGCAACCCTGTATGGGGAAGTTTTTATGTTTTTTTTAATGTTTGTATGTATGTTCAAAGCTGCCCAGAGTGGCTGGGGCAACCCAAACCATTCAGATGGACGGGATATAAGAAATTAAAAAAAAATATTATTCCTATTACGATGATTGAATAAGTCGTACCTAGCTTCATCGGAGAAATGTTGGAGGGTATGAGAACCTCCTTTGCTCCTCTTCCAATTGTTCCAGTTGTAATTTATATTACTCCCAGGTTATCGCACATTAATGAATCTTACATCTACTTAATTTCCTTCTCACATATTTTAAGCAAGGTTCAGCCTAGGTCTGCTATTAGAGTTTTCGATACTCCATTTTTCAACAGATATTCTTTAAACATCTCCCATTCTTCCTTTGTTCTCTGTTTAGTATGCCCTCTTATTTTTGCTGATTTTTAACATTTTTGCTTTTTATATGTTTTTTCCCCCTTTCTTTTTCCCTTTCATTTTTTGAGTTTTTTTCCCCCTTTTCTTTTTATTTTTTCTTTCTTTTTGATATATTTTCAAATATGTTTTGTAATCTATTTTGGTTTGTGATTTGTTCTTTGAATGTACTTTGTACTTTTATATATTTGAGAAATGTAGATTGTGTGTATATGTATACTATCTGAACTTGCTTATTTTAAACAATAAAGAATTTACATTTTTTTTAAAAAAAGAGAACCTCCTTTGCTCCTAAACGGGTTTCTGCGTCAGTCTAGGTTGTAACTGTTACCCTTTGGGGGGGGGGGGAGGAAGCAACAGCTACCAGTTTAGGACTGTTCGATGGGGCATTTAATCTCAGCACTGATCTGGTTATAAAGTCACCGCGATCTGAGCAGAGCAAAGCACGTGTTTTTCACAGGGAAAGTTCCAAGTTCAATCCATTTCCGTTTCTGCTTAAAAGGAACGGGGAGGGGCTGCCGGGAAAGCTGCCTCTCTGCTTGAGTCCCTGGGAGAGTCAGATTTTGCTGCGAGGCAGCTTCCTATGTTCCTATTAAACCCTCCGTCCAGAACAATGAGGACTGGAGCCTTGATTTGTTTTTAGCTTGGCGGTAGAGCACAAGCTTTGCATATTCCAGGTTCAGTCCCCAGCAACTCCGGGTAGGACTGGTGGAGATCCCCCCCTGTAAATATCTTATTTTTCCTTCTTTTAATAATTTCAAAGTGTGTGTGTGGGGGGGGGGGGTGACAAGAAATTTTCTGCACCGGGTACCACCTGACCTTGCTACGCCACTGCCTGGAGGGCTGTTGCCGGTTAGAGCAGTCAACACTGCTCTGGACAGACACCCCCCCCCAAAAAAAATGATTCATTTATTTATGCATGCAACAACAGCAACCAGAATCTTATATGCGCAGAACTGGAAGGAACAGGATATACCAATACTAGAATAATGGATTTTTAAAGCAAATGGACTGTGGGGAACTGGCAGAACTAACAGCAAAAGTAAGAAAACAACACGAGGGGCTCCGCATGGAAGAACGGAAGCTCTTTCTGCAATAGCTGAAAAAATATCGTAATCAGATGACATCGCAAGCAGGATTTGAAATATTGGCAATATATGAAACAGAAGAATATTTATTAGGTCCTCAAGAACCGCCTCTTCCAAATGAACCTACCCGGACCCTGAGCTCATCCTCTGAGGCCTTTCTTCATGTGCCTCCTCCTTGAGAGGGTGGCAACTCAAGAACGGGGCCTTTTCTGCGGTGGCTCCCCGTTCGTGGAATGCTCTCCCCAGGGCAGTCCGCCCAGCACCTGCATAATACACCTTTAAGGTGCCAGGCAAAAGCGCTCCTCTTCAACTAGGTCTTTGGCTGATTGACATCCGGTGCCCTTTTTTGGGGGGGGGAGAGATTATTGAGTTGTTCTTGTTTTTATTTTGATTACGTGTCTGGTGTTTTTTATAGGGCGGTATACAAATTTAATAAATAATAGTAAAATGGGATTGAGAACGGCACGGAGGGAAAGGC
This sequence comes from Zootoca vivipara, assembly GCF_965207765.1. Classification (NCBI taxonomy): domain Eukaryota; kingdom Metazoa; phylum Chordata; class Lepidosauria; order Squamata; family Lacertidae; genus Zootoca; species Zootoca vivipara. Next base: position 90,611,384 of record NC_142589.1, on the reverse strand, counting down.
CAAGTTAAAGAGAAATGGATATTGAAGTTAGAATATGGAATATATACCGTGTGCAAATGTTTTAAAGTTTAATAATAATAAAAATGATTCCAGAAAACAATAACCCAACACAGCGCCGGACAAACCTATGGTCCGCATAAGGCTACTCCCTCTTGCCCCTCAGATATCTCACATCTAGAAGCCTAGGGGAGGCAGACAGGAGCATTTGTGCTCTCATGCATTTCAAAACTGCACCCGCAACATCTCCCCAAAGGCCCAAAGCCGGGTGACATAATAAGGGCATTGTTCTATCCCGGAGAGGCAGCCGAGAAACAGGGGCTGCTCCCGGGAAGCGGGGGCAATCAAAACAGTTGGGAATCTTGGAATGCTCTCCAGCTCTCCAGCCACACTCATTACAAAACGTCAAGCCTGCCTTTTGGCGTGAAAAAGGATAGGGTTCAATTGGGGGGGGGACACACACGGGAAACTCTTCCTGGTTCCCACTCCAAATGTGACACCTTGAGTTTTGTCTAGGATCATAAGACTCGCACAACTTTGAAGCAGTCCTCAAATAGGGTTGCTGCCAGGTCAGAAACTCTGGTATTTAAAAAAGGTAAAGGAAAAGGACCCCTGGACGGTTAACTCCGGTCCAAGGCGACTATGGGGTTGCGGCGCTCATCTCGCTTTCAGACTGAGACGAGCTGGCGTTTGTCCACAGACAGCTTTACAGGTCATGTGGCCAGCGGGACTAAACCGCTTCTGGCTCAACGGGACACTGTGACGGAAACCAGAGCGCACAGAAATGCCGTTTACCTTCCCGCCACAGCGGTACCTATTTATTTACTTGCACTGGCGTGCTTTCGAACTGCTAGGTTGGCAGGAGCTGGGACAGAGCAACGGGAGCTCGCTCCGTCGTGGGGATTCGAACCACCGACCTTCCAATTGGCAAGCCCAAGAGGCTCAGAGGTTTAGACCACAGCGCCACCACTTAAATCTAGGTCTTGGTCGCCACAACGGAACGTCTGTTCCCCCTCGGGGTCCCTTCCAGGGTTGCTGTTCTACGATTCTATGATCTCAGCTACATTGCTTGAGTGCAGCTTGCTCGTACAACAATTCACTTGTCCCAGAATCCAAGAAGGAAAAGCACACACATTGGAAATGGAAATTAACTATGGACTAAGGCAGAGGTTTTTTTTAACTGTAGTTGCCAACTGTGGTCACCAACAGAAATCTCCACATAGTTGCAACTGGACTATTCCCCCCCCCGTCCCCCCTTCTGCCTCAGTATCCCCCCCCCCAACCACCTTCCTTTCCAAACAAGACGGGATTTTATCGAATCATTCCATAGATCACACATCGAAAGAGCAAGCGAGCAGAATCCATCTCGACTCCATGATCAGAAAGCCAAAGTGCGTCCAAGATGCCACATCGACGCCTACGTAAAATGAAACATTTTGCTGCTGCAGTTCAACCCTGCAAATCAAAAGGCAGCAGGGGAGGCAAGTGTTGAAGCAAATCTGCATCCTTAAAAAACAGACTCTCTGCCGCAGTTGTCTAAAAGGGATTCCAGATCCCTTTCCACAAGCTCTGGAAGACTTTGCTGCGAAGGAAACTCCCAAGTCAAATGCACACATTAGTCCCTTGTCACAGAAAGCTTGCTCCAATATTTCGTAGAATTGTAGAGTTGGAAAGGGTTCCGAGGGTCATCCAGACCAACCCCCTTAGTAAGTGCCCTCTAAGGCTCCTCGGCTTTTACAACCCTATTCCCGGCAGGCACTCAACAGGCCAGGCTCCCACCACTGCAGTTTTACAAAACAGCAGCAGTAGGACTTCTGCCTGTCGCACCCTCTGCCCTCAAGGTGCGAGGCAGGAAGAGGCGAGGTGGGCACAGCTGGGCATATCGGGGCAGTTCCCCCTTACCTGCTCTGGCTGCAGCCGAGGCGAGAGCTCTCCACCCGGGACCCGTTCGGAGAAATTACCCAAAGTGAAGTGTTGGCCGGCCTTGGACTCTGCGGACCAAAGTTTATTAGCTGATGGCTGTTGGGAGACGAATGCCAGAGAGTTAGCAGATCAATGTCTGAAGCCAAGGGAGGGGGAGGCTGGTTGGCAGGAACAAAAGGCAGATGATAAGCAGACACCTTTCACGCGGAGAAAGATCTTCTCCGTGGGGCAAGGGCAGTAATTACCCGCGGAGGGGTGAGGCCTGGCTCCTCCTGCTCCTGAGGTCTGCTGAGAAATCGCAGCACACCTCCAGGTAGAATTGCAGAATCATAGATTTGATCCCGGAATGTCCCGCTTTTCCTTAGGATGTCCCTACAGCGGTACCTCGGTTTACAAACGCAATTGGTTCCGGAAGTCTGTACTTAACCTGAAGCGTACTTAACCTGAAGTGAACTTTCCCATTGAAAGTACAGTGGAACCTCGGTTTATGAACACCTCGGTTTACGAATTTTCGGTTTACGAACACCCCGGACCCATCTGGAACGTATTAGTTCACTTTCCATTACTTTCAATGGGAAAGTTCGCTTCAGTTTATGAACGCTTCAGTTTATGAACAGACTTCCGGAACCAATTGTGTTCATAAACCAAGGTACCACTGTAATGGAAAGTGGATTAATCCATTCCAGACAGGTCTGCGGAGTACTTAAACTGAAAATACTCAAACCGAAGTGTACTTAAACCGAGGTATGAGTGCAATTGGTTCTGGAAGTCCATACTTAACCTGAAGCGTACTTAACCTGAAGCGAACTTTCCCATTGAAAGGAATGGAAAGTGGATGAATCTGTTCCAGACAGGTCCGCAGAGTACTTAAACTGAAAATACTCAAACCGAGGCGTACTTAAACCGAGGTATGACTGTATTTTTCTTGGAGAAATGTTGGAGGGGATGGAAAAAGATGCCCCTATTTTCATCAGGGAAATGTTGGAGGGGATGGAATAGCAATATAAAAATGTAACAACAACAACAACAACAACAACAACAACAACTTGGAAAACTTTAATTCACTCACGATGTGAAATCATACATATAATTATGTGGATGGAAAATAAAAAACTTCCTTCAGTAGCACCTTAAAGACCAACTAAGTTTTTATTTTGGTATGAGCTTTCGTGTGCTTGCACACTTCGTCAGATACCATCTTGGTCTTTAAGGTGCTACTGAAGGAATTTTTTTATTTTGCTTCGACTCAGACCAACACGGCTACCTACCTGTAACTAGAACTATGTGGATGGAGTAACAGTATGTAATTGTTTATTGCCGTAATAAGTTGTATTAGCAGGGGTTAAGGTTCTCCTGACCTGTCTGGCGTAGCCTTGATCTGAAGCCAGGACATACCCATTAAATCTCTTTTCAAACAATAAAAGTTTATAGGGCTCTGTTTACCAGGCCAGACGCTCTTCCCACCAGAGTTTGCTTTTGAGCCGAGAGGGAGTTTACAAAAGGCTTCTTAGGTGATTCTCTCAGCTAAAGGGTGGAGATACGGAATCTGCTAAATAAATAACGCTCATGAATAAATAAGGAGAGATTGTTATTGGATGGCTTCCAGGAACACCATTGTCTTGGCTGCAAGAGAGGCAAAATCGCTGGTGAACAAACTTATCCTGGGGAAGCAGATGAAGGCTGCGCCTGCTACCGATTGAATCGAGACTGATAACGGAACCCGCAGTGTCCCAGCTGCGTTTTTTCATTCAAAGGATGATTTAAGCGGATGCGAGGTTTTGTCTTGTTTGAGCATCCTCTACAACATAGGTAGGCAAACTAAGGCCCAGGGGCCGGATCCGGCCCAATCGCCTTCTAAATCCGGCGCGCGGACAGTCCGGGAATCAGCGTGTTTTTACATGAGTAGAATGTGTCCTTTTATTTAAAATGCATCCCTGGGTTATTTGTGGGGCATAGGAATCCGTTCATTCCCCCCCCTTCAAAATACAGTCCGGCCCACCACAAGGTCTGAGGGACACTGGACCAGCCCCCTGCTGAAAAAGTTTGCTGACCCCTGCTCTTCAACATTTCTCCGATGAAAATAGGGATACCCTAGTCACTCTTTTCAGGTGGCGCTGTGGGTTAAACCACAGAGTCTAGGGCTTGCTGATCAGAAGGTCGGTGGTTCGAATCCCTGCAACGGGGTGAGCTCCTGTTGCTCGGTCCCAGCTCCTGCCCACCTAGCAGTTCAAAAGCACATCAAAGTGCAAGTAGATAAATAGGGACCGCTCCGGCGGGAAGGTAAACACCGTTTCCATGCGCTGCTCTGGTTTGCCAGAGGTAGCTTAGTCCTGCTGGCCACATGACCCGGAAGCTGTCTGCGGACAAACGCCGGCTCCCTCGGCCTATAGAGCGAGTTGAGCGCCGCAACCCCAGAGTCGGACACGACTGGACCTGATGGTCAGGGGCCCCTTTTACCTTTTAGTCACTCTTTTATTTGATAATCATTTTTATTAGCTTTCAGTTGCAATCCAAGAACAGCCTCATTATAACAATACCAATTTACAACACAATTATTAATACCAATAGTTCAAATACTGAATTACATAACGTTATAAGAATTCAAGGTCTCAAATGTAAATTTAATGTTCATAAATTTACAAGGCAAGCACATTGTTGTTGTTGTTTAGTCATTTAGTCGTGTCCGACTCTTTGTGACCACATGCACCAGAGCACGCCAGGCACTCCTGTCTTCCACTGCCTCCCGCAGTTTGGTCAGACTCATGTTGGTAGCTTGTCCAAGATGCCGTGCCCCTGTCCCAACGACAGGCGACACACGGCGGCATAGCAAGGTCATGCGTGCAACCCCTAAATATAGGGAGAGGTGGGCGGGTGTTCCGATGCACTGGCCCCAAAGAGGAAGCTCAGGGACACATGCATGGGCTTAAATAGAGGTCCCTCAATAGCATTTAGCTGGCATCCCATTGGTCTAATTGCACCCAGCATCGAGGGACCTCCAATTGGGTGTTGTGGCCATCCAAGCGTTCCCATCCACAACACAGGGTTTGGTTGCCAGGTCATACCGCAACACATGCCCTCTTCTTAGGGAAGACCCGATTTGTTGAGCTTTTTTTTAGGATTTTACCCCAAAGTTGTTGAGCTTTTTTTAGGATTGAAGTTGCTGAGCTTACCCACAACAGGGGGCCGGATTAAACCGACAGTGGGCCACACTAGGCCCCAGAAACGGACTTTGGACATGCCTGAAGCGCACCAGCCGCCTTGAACCAGCTGCAACCTCGCAAGATTGTTGTAAAGAAAAATGTACAGTACGAGGGAAGGGATTGGGTCCAACAACTTCCACAGATACCGTGTATTCCCCAAAATAAGACAATGTCTTATATTTATTTTTCCTCAAGAAGACACACTATGGCATATCTACAGGGGATGTCCTATTTTTTTAATTACACACCCAGCCTCGCCTCTTCCTTGGCGCCCTCCAGAACTGCACCTATCACTATGTCTTATTTTCGGGGTATGGCTTATATTGCGCAAATGCTTAGAAATCCTGCTACAGCTTATTATTTTATGGGTATGTCTTATTTTCGGGAAAACAGGGTAAATGGAATGAAATGGAATTGTGGCTGTAAAATGTTTTGAGTTCCTGTTAGGGGGGGGGGGAGGCAGGATATAGCAACAGCAATGGAAACTGTGAGACTGATTGAGAAGATGTTGTTGTTTAGTCGTTTAGTCATGTCCAACTCTTGGTGACCCCATGGACCATAGCATGCCAGGCACTCCTGTCTTCCACTGCCTCCCGCAGTTTGGTCAGACTCATGTTGGTGGCTTCGAGAACACTGTCCAACCATCTCGTCCTCGGTCATCCCCTTCTCCTTCTGCCCTCCATCTTTCCCAACATCAGGGTCTTTTCCGGGGAGTCTTCTCTTCTCATGAGGTGGCCAAAGTCTTGGAGCCTCAGCTTCAGGATCTGTCATTCCAGTGAGCACTCAGGGCTGATTTCCTTCAAAATGGAGAGGCTTGATCTTCTTGCAGTCCATGGGACTCTCAGGAGTCTCCTCCAGCACCATAATTCAAAAGCATCCATTCTTCGGCGATCAGCCTTCTTTATGGTCCAGCTCTCACTTCCATACATCACTACTGGGAAAACCATAGAAGATTGAGAAGATACCAGAGAATAAATCCTATTAAACACAGTGGGACATAGACCTGAGCTAATATGCTGTCCAGGCTTGGCCCTGTTTCTTGGGAGTAAGCTCCACTGGATAAAGTGGGACTTACTTCTGCGTAGACAGCGTCAGACTCCATTTACAATACAGTGGTACCTTGGTTCTCAAACTGTAGCCCAGGCATCCCCAAACTGCGGCCCTCCAGATGTTTTGGCCTACAACTCCCATGATCCCTAGCTAACAGGACCAGTGGTCAGGGATGATGGGAATTGTAGTCCAAAACATCTGAAGGGCCGAAGTTTGGGGATGCCTGCTGTAGCCTATCAACAGGTTGAGTGTGTCAGGACGGGGAAGGCAGGATTTGACCTTTTATTACATACCCTCCAAGTGTCCAGATTTTCCAGAGGGCAAAATTTTTGACACCCCTATTCTCTCTGTTATTTCTTTCGTTAGGTTTTCTTTAATTTTAATTTGACCAAGTAATAATCATAAATAAATACGGTGGTGCCTTAGTTCTCAAACTCAATCCATTCCGGAAGTCCGTTCCAAAACCAAAGCGTTCCAAAACCAAGGCGCTCTTTCCCATGGAAAGCAATGCAAAGCGGATTAATCCATTCCAGACTTTGAAAAACAGCCCCTAAAACAGCAATTGAACATGAATTTTACTATCTAACAAGACCATTGATCCATAAAATGAAAGTAATAATCAACACACTGCACTATAAAATAAATAAGACAGTATTGTAGATGATAAAAATAAAAATTATTATTATTTTCTTACCTGCACTGATGATCATAGTTTGGATGGGAGGCTTTTATCCATTTCCGCAGTCACACAATCAGTCAATCAGTAGCTGAACTGAGTTCCACACAGTCACAAAAACAAAATAACCGAAAAAGCCTCAAAAACAAAAATGCAAAATAAATAGCAAAAACAAAAGCACCAAACTTAATACCTTCCGGAAGTCCATTTGACTTCTGAAATGTTTGAAAACCAAGGTGCAGCTTCTGATTGGTGCAGGCGCCCCGGAAACAATAGCCGACAGCAGCATTGGACGTTCGGCTTCCGAAAAATATTCGAAAACCGGAACACTTATTTCTGGGTTTTCGGAGTTTGGAACCCAAGGAACCACTGTAAGAATAAACATGTGCGCCTCACCACCGTGACCATTCCATTGTAGCTATCCAACCTCCCCAAATTTCAACACCTCTTGCGACAGTTTGACCCAGGCACCCCCAAACTTCAGCCCTCCAGATGTTTTGGACTACAATTCCCATCTTCCCCGACCACTGGTCCTGTTAGCTAGGGATCGTGGGAGTTGTAGGCCAAAACATCTGGAGGGCCGCAGTTTTGGGGTGCCTGGCCTTTGATCCCTTTCCATTTAAAAAAACACAAATTCTACAAACACGCTCCATATCTCCTCCAAGTCATTTCTCTTGCGTATTCTACCTTAATAGCAGGTGTTTTGTTGTTTAGTCGTTTAGTCGTGTCTGACTCTTCGTGACCCCATGGACCAGAGCACGCCAGGCACTCCTGTCTTGCACTGCCTCCCGCAGTTTGGTCAAACTCATGTTCGTAGCTTAGAGAACACTGTCCAACCATCTCGTCCTCTGTCGTCCCCTTCTCCTAGTGCCCTCAATCTTTCCCAACATCAGGATCTTTTCCAGGGAGTCTTCTCTTCTCATGAGGCGGCCAAAGTATTGGAGCCTCAGCTTCATGACCTGTCCTTCCAGGGAGCACTCAGGGCTGATTTCCTTCAGAATGGAGAGGTTTGATCTTCTAGCAGTCCATGGGACTCTCAAGAGTCTCCTCCAGCACCATAATTCAAAAGCATCAATTCTTTGGCGATCAGCCTTCTTTATGGTCCAGCTCTCACTTCCATACATCACTACTGGGAAAACCATAGCTTCAACTATACGGACCTTTGTCGGCAAGGTGATGTCTCTGCTTTTTAAGATGCTGTCTAGGTTTGATAGCAGGTGTTAATTTACCATTAAATTGCATTGCTGTGGCTCAGTCTGTTAAATGGAGCCTCAGAGTCTCACTTCAAATTCGCCTCACCTTCAGAGTCCCCCTGTTTTATGCTTGTTATGTTTACACAGAGGCATCCCTGTGACTCCCCCCACCCATTACCTATCCCGCTCCCTCCTCCCCCCATCCCCCACCCAGGCAAGCCCCACCTCCACTCGGCCTAGTCTGGAAAGCAGCCTAGTCTGCAAAGCCAAGCCGAGATGCTGTGGAGAGGGAGGCGTTCCTAGGTGCAGTACCAGTGTAGCAGTCGCTAGAGGGCGCTGGTTTGCAACCTCTCCTGTGCTCCCAGCATGCACTTTTGTATGATTTATGAGTTCTGAAACACTTGGTTTTGGGGGTTTTAACTGGCGTAGGTGACACACCTGTCTTAGCAAACTTTCCTATAGCCTTCGGACATTCGCATGTGATGTTGTGTCAAAATTTCACCTCCATAAGTCAAACGGTTTTGGTGAAAAGTGGAAACACACCCACATGCCGAGTTTACATTTATTTATACAGTATATAGATATTCTGCTTGCTCCTTCCTAGCTATCTTAATTCGTGCAGCTGTCAATAAATTTGTGAGCAAGTCCTTCACGGGGTGAAGGTTCTCCCTTTGGTCGCTAGAGGGCAACCCAAGCCCTCGACTAAATACTTGCAGCACAGGTGAAAGAATTCGAGGAAATGGGATTTAAGAAGTCTCGGAAGTGGTTTAAATGCGTCGCCTCATTTACACCTGGTATTGCCTCAGGTTGAACAGGCTGTGCACAGGGCCGGATTTTAGGTTTGATGAGGCCCTAAGCTACTGAAGGTAACGGGGGCCCTTTATATGTCCAGCTGTCCTTTGTCAACAACAAATTTCCACTGTTTTTTTGTGTTGAATATAACCACTGTGCTGCTTGGGCTTGCCGATCAGAAGGTCGGCGGTTCGAATCCCCGCGACGGGATGAGCTCCCCTTGTTTTCGGTCCCAGCTCCTCCCAACCTAGCAGTTCCAAAGCACGTCAAAGTGCAAGTAGATAAATAGGTACCGCTCCGGAAGGAAGGTAAACGGCGTTTCCATGCGCTGCTCTGGTTCGCCAGAAGCAGCTGAGTCATGCTGGCCACATGACCTGGAGGAAGCTGTACACCGGCTTCCTCGGCCAATAAAGCAAGATGAGCGTCGCAACCCCAGAGTCAGGGATCCCTTTACCTTTACCTTTAATAGGTATCTAAAGCCATTTGCTCATAACAAAATAACCAGTCCGTGCAGAATGTAGGCACCCTATATATAGAACGGAGCAAACCAGTGATATTTTAGGGGGCAGGCTAGCAGGCGGGGCCCATGACTTACATCATAGGAGCCTACAGACTCTGTTGCTATATGTAGGTTTTTTGTATTGTTTTTTATCTTATATTTTGGAAATGTACATCCAGATTTTTTTCCTTTAAATTTTTTGGGGAGCCCCAACAGTGTGTGTGTGTGTGGAGAAGAAATGCAGGAGAAGATTCCCAATAGAGAATAGGACGTCCCAATTTTCATGGGAGAAACGTTGGAGGGGATGGAATAGGACGTCCCTATTTTCATGGGAGAAACATTGGAGGGGATGGAATAGGATGTCCCTATTTTCTTGGGAGAAATGTTGGAGGGGATGGAATAGGATGTCCCTATTTTCACGGGAGAAACATTGGAGGGGATGGAATAGGATGTCCCTATTTTCACGGGAGAAACATTGGAGGGGATGGAATAGGATGTCCCTATTTTCTTGGGAGAAATGTTGGAGGGGATAGAATAGGACGTCCCTATTTTCACGGGAGAAACGTTGGAGGGAATGGAATAGGATGTCCCTATTTTCAGGGGAGAAATGTTGGAGGGGATGGAATAGGACGTCCCTGTTTTCACAGGAGAAATGTTGGAGGGGATGGAATAGGACATCCCTATTTTCATGGGAGAAATGTTGAAGGGGATGGAATAGGACGTCCCTATTTTCACGGGAGAAACATTGGAGGGGATGGAATAGGACGTCCCTATTTTCATGGGAGAAATGTTGGAGGGGATGGAGTTATCTGACCCCCAAGCCATCTGAACTTAGGCCTGTGTAGGGAAGTTTTAAAATGTTTTATTATGATTCTATCTATGTAGGAAGCCATCAAAGTGGCTGGGGCAACCCAGTATAAATAGTAAAATGATTATTGTGGAATCATCCGTCCCTGTTTTCGCCGGGGAAATGTTGGAGGGCGGTGCAACTCCCAGGATGCTTTTTTCAAAGTGCTATGATCCTGCTTTAAATGCATGGTGTGGTGATGGGGCCTCAGTTCTGGGATCTCTTGACTCAAAAAGAGCAGAGAAAGACCCCCCTTCCTCTAATGACCCCCTTCATCCCTCTCCCCATTCTGTCCCAGGGAGCGAGGCTTGCAGGAATTTTTATTTTTTTTACGGAAATCCTGCTGGCATTTCCAGCCAGTCTTCACCTCTCCGGGTCACAGGGAATTCATTACTGGAGGATTATAAGGGTGCGCCCCCCCTTCTCCAAAAAAAGACAACCTCCGTCCAAAGAAAATCCTACAGATTATTCTAAGGCTGCACTCGAGGCTCCACGTTTCAGGAGGGGCTGAATTCTGATCCACAGCTGGCTGAGAGCACGGCACACGTGGGGCATTTTCTATGGGGCAGAACGGCCGATACATTCGCCACATCGAGGGGTGCCGGTGGATTCCGCCAGGAACCAAGAGGGAGGCGTAAAAATGGCCGCTGGTCCCGTGCCCGTTGGAAGCCAGGAACGGAAATCACGCCGGGATGATCTGCTGTCACTGTATCTTGCAGCCCGCAAATGCTACCTAAATCATTACGTGACTTCTCACTTCCACACACACACACACCAAAAAAAATCCACACCCCACACTTTAAAAAAAACCCGAATTCTGCAACAGACAGAAGTTGAATGGATTCCGTTCAACTTCCGAGGTACCACTGTCAATGGGAATCTGGATGGCTGGCTCCAACAAAATATTAAAAGCACAATACTAAAAAAAAAAAAATCATTAAGAACTGCCTTTTAAAAGCCAGATTGTTATAAATATATGATACATGTATAAAAAAGATGGAATTAAAATTAAATTGAATTAAAAATTGCCCACGTTCTATGCAAAATAAACTTAATTCACATACAGTTCACCCAGAAACGACAGCTACTTTCATGTGCAATTCAGAAGGCATTTTTTAATAACAGTAATAATCAGGGCAGTCTCGAGCAGGTCGTCGCTCTGGCGCTGAGGGGTGGAGATCGCTCCGGCGCCCCCGCCCTCGCAGGGCGCAGCATGGCTTCCACATGGCTTCCGCGCGGCTTTGCCGCTCAGCGCCCAGGCTACCGGTCCGGCGCTGAGCGGCACCGGGACTCTACCTAGAGCCGGCCCTGCTAATAATCATGATAATAATTCAGCGAATCTGTTGTTCTGTTTACAGGTAGGTAGCCGTGTTGGTCTGAGTCGAAGCAAAAAAAAAAAAATCCTTCAGTAGCACCTTAAAGACCAACTAAGTTTTTATTTTGGTATGAGCTTTCGTGTGCATGCACACTTCTTCAGTGACGGCCCAGTTGCAAAAAACTACGCTTGCTCTGCAGCAGTGACCGTCTGCAAGCATCCTTTGTTCCTTCGCGTTTAAAGCACCTGAACCCAACTTAAGCTTCTAACCAGAGAGCAAAGGACAGCAGGCCACGGCAGGCGTGATGGGGTGGAAGGCGTTCCTCCGACTCGAGAAACTGTAAGCCAGTGTTCCAGCTCCCTGTAGCCATGACTCATGCGCCCCCCTCCTCATAAGTTATTTCCTGAATTCGGGGAGGGGTCCTTCCCCTTGAAATCCCCTCCGGAGGGGAGAAGAGACGCCTGGCTAAGTTCACTCCGACGACGTCGGCCCGTTCTGGCACGGTGTCTTCTAAAGAAAACAGCCCCATGGCGGAGACAAGGCCCTCTCCGCCCGGGAACAGACACAACAGGAAAAGACCACGGGGTAAGCCAGGTGCCAGAAGACCTACTTTAGTTGGGGGTGTGTGGAAGAGGGGGGAGCACCGTGTATCCCACACCCCTCCTTGGGCGGAGTGAAAGCTGGCTGGGAAACGAGGAGAGGCGTTTTTCACTTCCATGGAGTGCCCAGCACCTGGAAGCATGGTTCCAATCAGTCTCCGGGGGACCAGACAGGAAGTGATGTCATCTTGCCTCTTCCACCCACACCTCTCCCTCGGCGTATGACATCACTCCCCAGCGCTGGGTTTTCATGAAATGCTCCTTTGATCTCTCTCTGTCTCTCTCTCCCCGCCTCCAGGAATCTCGGGTTGCAACTGCCGTGAGCCCCATTCCATTGGGGAAGTTCGAACCTGAGCATTTCGGTGCCAGAGGGGCAAACAGATACCCGGAGCCAGCCCTAACGTTAGACAGTGTGAGGCAATTGTAGAAGCTGCCGTGCCACTTTTGCACCTGAGCCTTCTGGTCGTTCCCCTCTGCTGGAGATCTGAGCGGTGGGTTGCCAGTGTCGAAGAAGCAAAGATCACCCATGTCGAAGCGATGGTTCTTCAACATCAGCTTCGTTGGACTGACCATGTTGTTTGGATGCCTGGTTATCGTCTTTCAAAGCAACTCCTCTATTCCGAACTTAAAAATGGAAGCGTAATGCTGGTGGTCAACAAAAGAGGTTCAAAGACTTTCTCAAGGCAAATCTAAAAAAAAATGTAGTATAAACACCGACAATTGGGAAACGCTGGCCTGTGAGTGCTCCAATTGGAGAATAGCCTTTACCAAAGGTGTCATGGGCTTTGAAGATGCTCAAACTCAGGACGCAAGGGAGAAATGTGCTAAGAGGAAGGCACACTTGGCAAATCCACACTGAGATCAACTCCCGCCCGGAAACCTATGTGTCCATTGTGTGGATCCAGAATTGGCCTCCAGAGTCACTTGTAGACTCACTTTTAAAACCGTGTTTATGGAAGAGATCACCAAAGAAAACGCATATCCTACAATATTTCTCCTGTGAAAATAGGGATGTCCTATTCAATAGTAGTAGTAGTGATATTTATACCCCACCCATCTGACTGGGTTGTCCCAGCCACTCTGGGCAGCTTCCAACATGTATAAAAAACCATAATTAAACATTAAACATTTAAAAACTTCCCGATCCAGGGCTGCCTTCAGAAGTCTTCTAAAGGTTGTAGAGTTCCTTATCTCCTTGGCTTGGGGGTCGCATAACTCCACCCCCTCCAACATTTCCCCGTTGAAAATAGGGACGTCCTAAGGAAAAGCGGGTGGCGCTGTGGTCCAAACCACAGAGCCTAGGGCTTGCTGATCGGAAGGTCAGCGGTTCGAATCCCCGCGATGGGGTGAGCTCCCGTTGCTTGGTCCCTGCTCCTGCCCACCTAGCAGTTTGAAAGCACATCAAAGTGCAAGTAGACAAATAGGTACTGCTCCGGCAGGAAGGTAAATGGCGTTTCTGTGTGCTGCTCTGTTTCGCCAGAAGCGGCTTAGTCATGCTGGCCACATGACCCGGAAGCTGTACGCTGGCTCCCTCGGCCAGCAAAGCGAGATGAGCGCCGCAACCCCAGAGTCGTCCGCGACTGGACCTAATGATCAGGGGTCCCTTTACCTTTTAAGAAAAAGCAGATGAAATCAGAGACAGCTTTTGTAAATACGGGACAGTTCCTGGAATTTAGGGACACTTGGAGGGTCTGTTGTATGCAATGTTAGTCAAACTCAGACAAAACCCATCATAATTAATGGGCATGGTCCGCCTTAGGTCAATCAATGGTTCTACTGGGAGCAGAATTTACAACCCTGCTGATCCGTGTCAATGAATTTTTCCTCCAATGGCAGTTGGGGATGGACTGGATGATCTCTGAGGTCATTTATAGCGCCGGCCGCTCCTTGATCACTGCAGATGGTGACAGCAGTCACGAAATTAAAAGACGCCTGCTTCTTGGGAGAAAAGCAATGACAAACCTAGACAGCATCTTAAAAAGCAGAGACATCACCTTGCCGACAAAGGTCCGTATAGTTAAAGCTATGGTTTTCCCAGTAGTGATGTATGGAAGTGAGAGCTGGACCATAAAGAAGGCTGATCGCCGAAGAATTGATGCTTTTGAATTATGGTGCTGGAGGAGACTCTTGAGAGTCCGTGGACTGCAAGAAGATCAAACCTATCCATTCTTAAGGAAATCAGCCCTGAGTGCTCCCTGGAAGGACAGATCGTGAAGCTGAGGCTCCAATACTTTGGCCACCTCATGAGAAGAGAAGAATCCTTGGAAAAGACCCTGATGTTGGGAAAGATTGAGGGCACTAAGAGAAGGGGACGACAGAGGACAAGATGGGTGGACAGTGTTCTCGAAGCTACGAACATGAGTTTGACCAAACTGCGGGAGGCAGTGCAAGACAGGAGTGCCTGGCGTGCTATGGTCCATGGGGTCACGAAGAGTCGGACACGACTAAACGACTAAACAACAACAACAATAGCGCCAGCCACAAAAAGGATTCCTGCTCTTCTGGGGAAAGCGTTCTTTCAGAGAGGTAGCCACAACCCTGCAAACACCACCGTTTGCTGCAGGGAATAAACCCCCGTAAAATTCCGGTGCCGCCGTAGATGTGGAGGGGAACAACAGATTGGGATGACCCGGTTCAGGTGGTGAAGAAGGAAATAAAAGCATTCCCAGAGGGATTGCAGAGGACAAGGCAGGACTAATGGGTGGGGCGGGGGGGAGGAAGCAAGCAGCAGAAAACTCACAAATTAATGCATGCAATTTCCATAATTGGCAGCAGATTTGCATAATATGCAAGCCAGGCTTCCCTTTTTTCTTTTTTGCACGGATACAGGACCTTCGCTTGCTGACCTTGCAATCCATTCCTGCCTGGAGTTCAAGGCCAAAGTCAATTGTGATAAAAGCAGGGAGCCAGGCTGGCTCAAAGGCAAGCTTGGAAAGGCCCGATGGATGGAGAAGATTGGTGGCCTTCCCCACCGTTTCCTTTCCCTTCCCCCTCCTGTTTTGGCATCCTGCACTTCAGACAGCCTCAGTCCTCTCTCTCGCCCCTTCTTCCAATCGCCCCTTCTTCGTACTTTGACTCGTTCCCTCTCGCATAATACTCGTCCGTCGGGGTCAGGACAGGTGAAAGATTTGAGTTAGACCAGTTTGTGGAGGAGACGTCTATCGAGGGCCGCCCAGCGAGATGTTTAGTGCTCAGAATTAACTCATTTTGTGTAACAAAGCCCACCGAATTGGGTTCAGAAACATCTGCATTGCAGAGGGGTCAAAATGGATGAAGGAGCATACCCGAAGGAACGTCTCCAACCTCATCGTCCAGCCCAGACACTGAGGTCCATCTCCTAGGGTCCCCTGGTGGTTCCCTCCCTGCGAGAAGTGAGGTTACCAGCAACCAGGCAGAGGGCCTTCTTGGTGGTGGTACCCACCCAGGGCTGGATTTAGGTTTGATGAGGCCCTAAGCTACTAAAGGTAATGGGGACCTTTCTATGTTCTTTGTCAACAACAAATGGCCACTGTTTTTTTTTTGTTGAATATATGCTATATGGTAATTTATGGACCTAATAGGACTCTAAAGCCATTTGCACATGTGGCCATGCAACCAGTCCATGCAGAATGTAGGCACCCTATATATAGAAAGGAGCAAACCTGTGATATTTTAAGGCTTACCTGCCAAGTCCCGGACTGCAGAATCCAGGACCGGCAGCTGTGTGACACCAGAAGTTGCGTCGACGTAACTTTCGGTGTCGCTTTGCCCTTCTATGGGCACCAAAAATGGCCGCTGCCGGCTTCGAAAGTTGCTTGTACGCATGTCAGGAAGTACGTCGATGCAACTTCCGGTTTCGCTCCGCCCATCTATGGGCACCAAAAATGGCCGTCGCCGACACCGGAAGTCGCGTCTATGCACTTCCAGACATGCGTAGATGCGACTTTTGAAGCTGGCAGCAGCCATTTTTGGTGCCCATAGAAGGGCAAATCGGAAAGAAAAAAAATTGCCGCTGGCAGGAGAAAATAACGGAGAAAAACGGGAGACGAAGTGATACGGGGGACCACCGGGAAAAGGTAAGTAAAAACGGGGGTTTCCCGGGGAAAACAGGGTACTTGGCAGCTATGTTTTAAGGAGCAGGCTAGCAGGTGGGGCCCATGACTTACATCATAGGAGCCTACACAACACAAAACACTCTTGCTGTATGTTTTATATTGTTTGTTATCTTCTATTTTGGAAATGTACATCCAGGGTTTTTTTTCTTTTAGTTTTTTTCCCCCAGACCCCCAAGAGAGTGGGGCCCTAAACTATAGCTTGTTTAGCTTACATGTAAATCCAGCACTGTGCCTCCCATCAGAGGTCAAGGAAATAAACAACTACCTGACTTTTAGAAGACATCTGAAGGGAAGTTTTAAAAGTTTGATGTTTTATCATGTTTTTAATATTCTGTTCGGGGCTGCCCAGAGTGGCTGGGGAAACCCGGCCAGATGGGCGGGGGTATAAATATTATTATTATTATTATTAACCCCAGGGGCCCTTCCAACTCCTCAGTTCTATACTGCTCTTCTATAGATAGCTTTTATAGATAGCTTCTATAGGTGCTTTTGAATTATGGTGCTGGAGGAGACTCTTGAGAGTCCCATGGACTGCAAGATGATCAAACCTATCCATTCTGAAGGAAATCAGCCCTGAGTGCTCACTGGAAGGACAGATCCTGAAGCTGAAGCTCCAAGACTTTGGCCACCTCATGAGAAGAGAAGACTCCCTGGAAAAGACCCTGATGTTGGGAAAGATGGAGGGCACAAGGAGAAGGGGACGACAGAGGACGAGATGGTTGGACAGTGTTCTCGAGGCTACGAACATGAGTTTGACCAAACTGCGGGAGGCAGTGCAAGACAGGAGTGCCTGGCGTGCTCTGGTCCATGGGGTCACGAAGAGTCGGACACGACTCAATGACTAAACAGCAACGATAGATAGCCAGGGCATATTGGAGTCTGTCCTGACCTAGGGGCAGAGAACTTTGCCCATCGAGCTGTAGGTTGCCGGCTCAAGAGGTAGGCAGAGGATTCCCCTGAGTTGAAAGCAGAGGATCACAGTATTAAGACAACCCACCGTATCACCCATGCGTCTGTCAAGTGCAACATTTGCAGGTCGCGGCGTGTTTCAAAAAACTCCGCTGACTCGAAACAGAGAAAACCACAGCTCTGTTTACATAGCAGCAATCAAACACACATTAGATTTAATCGCATTGCAGGGGTTTGGCTGATAGGCAAATACCAATAAAATTGTCCGTTTGCATCATGAAAGGTACTTGGGAGGAGGAGAATATCCCAATGTTTGCCAGACATGTTTCGAGGGCCACATTCTCCATCTTCGCAGCTCAAAAGCGCAGGCCTTAATTAGCCAGGCAGTGTTAGAGCAGAGCCAACAATTCTCGGAAGAGAGGTTTCTCCCCCCAAGGAATTCCCCCTATATCTCAGGGCCTGATTCTTCTCTCCTCCCTTCACCCTGTTCAAGCGCAGCCATGCTGCAAAATTCCCAGGAAACAGATGGCTGTCTGCTCCAGCTGCCCTGAGGCTGGCATTCCTCAGACCAAGGAGGAGAGATTTGTTTTTAGCCGGAGGGCAGCACTTCCAAATTCTCCAAGTGTCCTGGTTTTGCAGGGAGCAGCCCCGGAATTACAGAAGCCGCCCCGGTTCCTGATTTGGTCCCAAAATGTCCCACTTTTCCTCCCCTCCATGTTTCGGAGAACAATTAAAATGGGTGTGGGTGCAAAGACAGAGCCCTGTTTCTACTGGAAATAAAAAAAATTCCTGCACGGCGAAACTGGTGTAGGAAGCCCTTCCTATAATTTTGAAAATGTCACCAATGCGCTTTAAATTCTATCATTACCGATGCTTCCACAGACAGCCATTTTTTAAAAAGGAACGTTTATTCCTTTATTGTAAAATGGAGCTTTACGCTGTCTACTCAGAAGGAAGTTGCACTGTATTCAATGGAGCTGACTCCCAGGTAACCAGGTCAAGATTCGGCAGCCTTGCACTGCAACCCGAAGTGTTTTTACTCGGAACTAAGTTCCATTGAATTCAACAGAATTTACTCTCTGGTATGTTCCTGACCAGGGGTAGGCAACCTAAGGCCCATGGGCCGGATGCGGCCCAATCGCCTTCTCAATCTGGCCCGTGGGACGGTCCGGGAATCAGCGTGTTTTTACATGAGTAGAACGTGTGCTTTTATTTATAATGCATCTCTGGGTTATTTGTGGGGCATAGGGATTTGTTCATTTTTCACTCTCTTCAAAATATAGTCCGGCCCCCCACAAGGTCTGAGGGACAGTGGACTAGCCCCCTGCTGAAAAGGTTTGCTGACCCCTGTCTTAGCAAGTCAACTCGGAGTTAAATACCATCTGTGAATCATTTCCCAGTCCTTCATTTATAGTCCGGCCCACCACATGGTCTGAGGCAGGCATCCCCAAACTTCGGCCCTCCAGATGTTTTGGACTACAATTCCCATCATCCCTGACCACTGGTCCTCTTAGCTAGGGATCATGGGAGTTGTAGGCCAAAACATCTGGAGGGCCACAGTTTGGGGATGCCTGGTCTGAGGGATGGTGGACTGGCCCACGGCTGAAAAAGGTTGCTGACCCCTGTTCCTGACCATCTCAGAGTTTCCGTTGTTGTTGTTGTTGTTGTTGTTGTTGTTGTTGTTGTCGTCGTCGTCGTCGTCGTCGTCGTCGTCTCCCCTTTCCCCTGACAGGGACTTAAGGCAGCTTACAGCTACAATTTTATTTTATCCCATTTATCTGCTGAAAGTGTTGGACACAATCCCTTCCCTCGCACATTTCCCCCCCTTTACAACAACCCTGCAAGGTAGGTGAGGCTTGCAATTGGCTCAAGGGGTCGATGTCAATGTGTCGATGACACCTATACGGGGTGGGGCGGTGGGGAGATCAAACACGGGAGAAGTTTCTTGATGGAGAGTAGAACTGCCCTATATTCCCGAGAGAATCTTTTGGACATCCTTTAGTTGTGATTCCGAAACATTGCAGTGGGTTGGACTAGATGAACGTTGGGGATCCCTTCTAGTTCTGTGATTTTATGTTTCGGTGGGTCTGCTACAAGTTTGACTCACATTGGCTCCTGGTTGCACGATGTGGTACAGCCAGCCATCCCCCCCCCCTTGCAGGCTCGCCTCTCTCCTGCAGGTCTCCACCACGTTGCGACATTGCATTCCTTTTGTTTTCTAGGAATCTGACTCCGGCACGGAGGAGAAACCACAGCAAAACGATTTCAGTCTGGGCTCTGATTGAACAAACTGAAAGTATGAGGGCGGTTGTGGAGGGAAAGGGGGAGAAAGAGAGAGAGGATGGAAAAAAAAATGATGGATAACTCTTAGCAGCAGCCAGCCAGCCAGCCAGCCCTTTCATTCCAAACTTCTCCCCTCCCCTTCTCTCCTCCCCTCCCCTCCTTTTTCCACACTTGGTTTGGCACACACAGCATATCCCATGTCCAGATCAAAGCCAAATGGGGGAAGGATCCAGCCCGGTCCACTTGGCTGCGATCTGGTTAGTAAGAAAACAGCTTGGGAGACGCAGATAAAATCATGGTGGGGGGAAAGGAGCCTGGGGGCCACGCCTCTACGAAGCAATGCTTTAAAAAACGAAGACTCGCTCTCTTTTAATAAATAAAATCACCCAACGTCTGTCTATGATTAATTCAGTGCAGCATGCTTTGGAGAAAAAGCTTTGAATGGATCTGAACGATTGTCCGTGGGAACGGGCCCAATTCTCCATTGGGTCTGAATTTGCCTTTTTCCAGGGCCGTCTTTAGCAGATGTGGTACTACAAATATCTGCCCAGTGCCCCCAAATTACCACGGATAATGTTGGGGTGGCCGTAGCTCCGCACAACCAGCCATCCGGGACAGCGGCGCAACTCTCCCCCGTGCCGTTACGGGAAAGCGATCCCCACAGAGGCTTGGGGGTGAAGTTGCGCCCCTCCCAAGCCTCCTCTGGAGGAGAGCGATCCTCGCAGAGGCTTGGGAGGGAAGCTGCGCCCCGCCAACCATAAGGCGTGCAGGGAAAGGGGAGGCTGCCGGCAAAGCTACGCAGCTCCCCCACTTGCTGGGGCGCCCCTGAGAGGCTGGCGCCCTGGCACGGCGCACCACTAAGCCCTATGGCAAAGACGGCTCCAAATCTCCCGTTCTCAAGACAATAACAGATGTCTTCGTAGGCAACCCCAAACACATGCACCTGGAAGTAAGGAGGATGCAGACTATTTAACCCCTTCCAGTCGGGTTTCAGGCCTCATTGTGGGGCTGAAACCGCCTTGGTCATGCTGGTCGATGATCTAAGGCCAGCTAGGGACTGGCCCTGCTGAATCTTTCGATCCTGTCGACCACGGTATCCTTCTGGACCGGCTAGGAGGGCCGGGAGTTGAGGGCACTGTTATGCAGCGGTGCCGCTCCTTCCTCCTGGGTCCTTTCCAGAAAGTTGTGGTGGGGGATAAGTGTTCGGACCACGATGCACACATGTTATGTCACATGGCAATAGGAAGCTGTGAGATCTGCCGCAGCTGCAGAGAGACCCAGCAGGACCTGGTGGAACCTGCTGCAGCCATGGGAAGGCCCGACGGGGTCCGCCGCAGTGAGGTCCGCCAAGGCCTGGCCCCTCAAGATTGCGGGGGTCTTAGCCCCGTCCCAAGCCCAGTTCTCCAATCTGCTAAGATGGCGCATGTTTTGCACTCTTGGGCTTGCAAGACGTCCCTGTTTTCAGCGGAGAAATGTTGGAGGGGGTGGAATAGGACTTCCCTATTTTCAGTGGAGAAATGTTGCAGGGTATGGGAAATGCGGGCAAAGGTTACTGGGTGTGTTATGTACTGAGCTGAATCCTAGAACAATAGGATTCAGAATCAGCGGGAGCTACCCAATCCAACTCCAGGTGGAAGTGAATCCGCAACCTGATTGGCCTGCTGGAGCAGCCAATCAGGCGGCTGGCAGAAGTGAATCTGCTACCTGATTGGCCTGTAGGAGCAGCCAATCAGGCTGCAGGCAGAAGTCAATCCACAATATAATTGGCCCACAGGTGTAGCCCTGAAGTAGCCAATCACGCAAGGCCCATTGTGTAAATAATGTATATAAGCAGATGGTTTTGGGAAAAGAGCCATTCTTCTTCTCCTCTTCTCCTTGATGACTATGAGCTGAATAAAGAGCATGAAATTCACTCTCGACTCCGAGTACATTTCACTGGCGACGAGGATGGGATCCTGCTGAGCTGACCGCCGGTGGCATACTTCTCCCAGACGCTTGCTGCAGCCGAACGAAACTACTCACAGATTGACAAGGAGGGTCTGGCAATCGTGAAGGGCGTAAAAAAATTCCATGATTTCTTGTACGGGCGGCCCTTTACCATAGTGACTGACCACAAGCCGTTGCTTGGCCTGTTTGCCCCCGAGAAGCAGACCCCCCAAGTGTTGTCTCCACGTGTCCTCAGGTGGTCAATTTTCCTTGCCGGCTACCAGTATGCACTAATCCACCGCCCTGGGAAGGCGATGGGCCACGCAGACGCCCTCAGCAGGCTACCACTACCAGAAACAGGCCCCGACCCAGCGCCTGCGCAAGAGGTTATGACCCTGGAGCTGCTTCCCGACCGACCCATTCAGGCACAAGAAGTTGCGCACCATTCCACAAAAGATAGGGTCATCTCCCGGGTCCTGGACTGGGTGTGGCGAGGATGGCCCAGCAGCAGCCCCGGGCCAGAATTCGCTGGCTACACAAACCGCAAACATGAACTGTCGGCCCACAAGGGGTGCCTGTTATGGGGAAGCAGGGTTGTTGTTCCCCAGCCCCTCCGCAAAAGGGTCCTCACAGCCCTACACGAGACACACCCAGGGGTAGTGAGGATGAAGGCCCTTGCCAGGAGTTATGTGTGGTGGCCGGGGATTGACAGAGAGATAGAGGCCTGGGTCCAACACTGCCAGACCTGCCAAGAATCCCGCCCGGATCCCCCAAGGGCCCCAGTCCAGCCCTGGGAGTCCGCCCGACATCCATGGTCACGCTTGCACGTGGACTTCGCTGGCCCCTTCCAGGGAAAAACATTCTTCATAGTGGTGGATTCCTACACCAAATGGCTGGAGGTCGCACTGGTACCGTCCACTTCTACGGCGGCAGCCATCCGGGTACTACGTAAGCTGTTTGCAACCCACGGGCTCCCTGACACCCTCGTCTCGGACAATGGAACCGCATTCACGTCAAAGGAGTTCCAGACCTTCACAGCGCAGAACGCCATCCGCCACATCCGCACAGCACCATTCCA
The DNA here is from genome assembly GCF_965207765.1 of Zootoca vivipara. Lineage (NCBI taxonomy): Eukaryota > Metazoa > Chordata > Lepidosauria > Squamata > Lacertidae > Zootoca > Zootoca vivipara. The sequence goes on along the minus strand of NC_142589.1, from coordinate 90,589,002 downwards.
CCCTGCCACCAATGGCCAAGCGGAGCGCATGGTGCGGACCACCAAGGACAGCCTCCGCCGCATAACACAAGGGGACTGGGAATACCGCCTTGCCGCATTTCTTCTAGCACAGCACAGCACCCCAAGCACAACGACGGGCCGGAGCCCAGCTGAACTACTCATGGGCCGGCGCCTTGCAACTAGACTGGACCGACTTCACCCCGACAGAGCTCAGGATGAGGTAGTGGTGGGGAAAGGCAGGAACCCCCGGACATTTGTGGCCCAGGACCCAGTGTATGCAAAGAATTTTGGGGCAGGCCCAGCATGGGTACCCGCCACAGTCACCAAGGTGACCGGTCCCGTGTCGTACGAGGTACTAACGGAAGGGGGGCAATGTTGGCGCCGCCACTGCGACCAGCTACGGCGACGATTCCCAGGAGGAACCCGGGAGGAGAGCGGGACAGAGGGGTCCCAAGGGGACAGCAGGGCAGTGAGGCCTGTAGAGCGAGAGGGGTGGGCAGGGGAAGCAGAAGCAGTAGGCACAGAGGGGCGCCCCGAGGCTGGAAGGACACCGGAACCAGAGTCACAACCTAGTGGTTCAGTGGCGCCAGACCAGACAGCCCCGGCACAGCCAGCAGCCTCGGAACACGAGCCAGAACCAGAACCCCTGACCAAGGAACACCCCAGGCCACAACGCACACGGAGGCGGCCAGCAGACCTTGGGGACTACGAATGCAACTTCCCGGGCAGGACTGGAACTTAGAGGGGAGGGGTGTTATGTACTGAGCTGAATCCTAGAACAATAGGATTCAGAATCAGCGGGAGCTACCCAATCCAACTCCAGGTGGAAGTGAATCCGCAACCTGATTGGCCTGCTGGAGCAGCCAATCAGGCGGCTGGCAGAAGTGAATCTGCTACCTGATTGGCCTGTAGGAGCAGCCAATCAGGCTGCAGGCAGAAGTCAATCCACAATATAATTGGCCCACAGGTGTAGCCCTGAAGTAGCCAATCACGCAAGGCCCATTGTGTAAATAATGTATATAAGCAGATGGTTTTGGGAAAAGAGCCATTCTTCTTCTCCTCTTCTCCTTGATGACTATGAGCTGAATAAAGAGCATGAAATTCACTCTCGACTCCGAGTACATTTCAGGGTGCATCAACCGCTAAGTAATTAAACCGTTTTCCCCCATCAACAGATGGAGAAGAATTTCCATATTTCCAAATTCTTCAGGGCAAGTAGCCGGTGCCAACGATCTCGTGGACGAAACGAGGCAGGCCCACCCCCACCCGCCGCCATCCCAAGGGAAGTCCTGAATTAAGCCTCGCGTCCAGTTCCAAGCCGAGGAATTGAGGATCGTCGCCGCTTCCTCCTTCCAGGCTGGGGCAGGCGGTTAGAGACGAAAGCATAACGAAATCCAGATTATTTCTGGCCAGCCCGAGGCAAACTGACATTGGGAGACGTTCCAGGGCAGAGGCTTGCCGGGGTCCGAGGCACCGGGCCAAACACAAATGTTCTTAACTGGCTGCAGAATGCGAGGAAGGCGGGGAAAGGTTTTGAAGGGGGGGAGGACACAAGAAACGTGAAAGCCAAGTGTGGGAAGGCAGAATCAAGTGCTTGAATTGTACCAGGAAGAGGAGGGCAGGGATATTCTATCATTCCCTCTTTGGGCATGATTTTTTGTGTGTTGGGGGGGGGGTGTCGTAGGGTGGGTTTTTGGGAAGCAGCAGCAAAATCTAGATCCCTTCAGAAATGCCTCTCACACGAGGCTATGGAAAACAGATCTGAAATTTACAGCATGTTCCTCAATGAAAGAAAACTGCAGTGGTAACCTTGGTTCTCAAACTTAATCCGTTCCGGAAGTCAGTTCCAAAACCAAGGTGCTCTTTCTCATAGAAAGTAATGCAAAATTGATTAATCCGCCCCAGACTTTTATAAAGAACCCCTAAAACAGCCATTTTACATGAATTTTACTATCTAAAGATCCATAAAATGAAAGCAATAAACAATGTACTGCAGTCACTCTATCAATCCATCAGTAGCTAAACCGGGTTCCACACAATCACAAAATCAAAACAAAAAAGCTCCAAAAACAAAAACGCAAAATAAATAGCAGAAACAGACAGACCTCAGCGTAACAAAATTGGAAGCGTAACACTCAAATTGGAAGTACTGTATACCACTCAAAACGGAGCGTGTTCGGCTTCCGAAAAACGTTCGCAAACTGGAACACTAACTTCCGGGTTTGCAGTGTTTGGGTTCCAAGTTGTTTGAGTACCAAGGCGTTTGAGAACCAAGGTGCCACTGTATATGAAAATGATGTACCAGTGGTACTTAACTCCAGTGAAAATAGCAAAAAATGTATAGAACAAGTACCAATATGCTGGAAATGTAAAGAAAAAGAAGGTACAGTACCTTTCATCATATGTGGTGGAATTGTAATGTAACTAAAAAAAAAAACCTCTGGGAAATGATACATAATGAAATGAGGGGGAATTGTTAAAAATAACCTTTGTTAAAAAAAACAACCAGAAGCCTTTTTATTAGGAATTATAGGTACCAAGATGACAAAGGAACAGAGGAAAGTGTTTGTGTATACTACAACGGCCGCTCGGATGTTACTCGCCCAGAGATGGGAGGAAGAGACAGCCCTGAGCAGAGAAGAATGGCAAACCAAGTTGATAGACTATGCTGAAATGCCAAATTAACTGGGAAGCTCAAGGAACCAAAAAGGCAAGAATTTTTTTAAATAGAATGGGAAATGTTTATAATCACACAAAATCATTGTAAACAGGTCAAAACATTAGGAGGATTTTAGACACACTTGTAGGTTTTTTTGATGTACCGTAGTTTTCCGTGTATAAGACGAGGTTATTTTATTTTAAAATGATTCTTAAAGGGGGGTTGCGTGTTATACACAGATAGTGGAGAGTTGGGACGTGGCTGTGGCGAGCAGGAGATTGTCAGCGGAGTTTTTGCGGGCGATTGGTGGGTGCAGCAAGTTCTGCTGGCTATAGGCTGCTGCGGTTTTAGGGCGGGCGCTCGGCGCTTGCTTTTGGCTGTTGTGCCGACGATTGGTTGGTTCGCCGTTGTGCGTGAGATTGGCTGTGGCGGTCTTTCGGCTGAGCTATTTTCGCCCCCCCCCCCCATAAAAGCTCAACAACTCTGGGCAATCTTACCCCAGTTTACACGAAAAAATACAGTATGTTTTATTTTCTATTTTCTCACCACCACCCCTTTATCTTTGAAAATCAATTTATATATGGAATGCCTCTCCCACCATGCGTTTGTGTCTCTTTGTCCTTCCTCCGGTGAGTCCTGGGGTTTCCCCCGATTTGATCCTCACAATGATTTGGTATCGTAGGCAAAAGGTTGAGAAGTCTGTCAGCCCGAGGGCCACGTGCCCCAAAACCCTCCAAGTGCCCTGATTTTCCAGGGACAGCCCCGGAATTACGAAAGCCATCCTGGCTTCTGATTTGCTCCCGGAAGGTCCCTATTCTTAGTGTTTTTAAGTGTCAGGTGTAACTTCAGCCTGAACACAGCAGAGTTTGCGCAGGTGTTTCCGGAAGCTTCTGGCGGTCCCTTAAATGACTAGACGTCTGGGCGCAGAATAAACTATATACAGGATTTATTAAAATAAAAGAAATCCAGAGTTTCTATGTACAACTTTAGAACTCAAAAACAAAGTGAAATAAATCCTTTCCTCTCTGTCTCTCTCTCAACCGATACAGCACCTCTCCTCCTACACTGACCACACTCACCACACCACGTACTGTGCTAGCTTTCTCTGATAACAGGTCTCAGTGCTGATCTCAACCAATGAGAGCGCAGTTACTAAGGCAGAAGTAGACCTTGGCTTTCTGCCCAGTGTTAATTGCTTGTCCTAGAGTTGATTGTGTGAAGAAGCAATCTGATGGTTTCTCATGCTACTAATTTAGCAAAACCCGAACACCTATTTCCCCCACTGTTGCTGCCGCTGCCGAGCTCAGGGAGGAAGATGAGCCGGCGCTTGTCCTGACCGCTGGCTGAGAGGGCTCTCCATGGCAGCTGCTTCCGGCCTCTTCCTTTGGGCAGCTCATCGCGGCTGCTGGAGGAGGAGAGGCTGCGGCCATCAAGGCCCAGCCTCATGCGACGCACCAGCCCTGAGAGGCGGGCCGAGGGCAGGGCCACCCTGGGCCGGAAGAAAGGGGGAGCGGGGGTCAAGGAGTCTTGATTTAAAAAGGATAATACTTTGCGCACCTGCGTCTAACCTTGCCCCTTTCTAAAATTCATTTATTGCTGTGTGCGCTTTTTTTTTTGTCAATCTACCAAATAATGAAATGAGATGAAATCGGGGTTTTCTCAGCACGGTGGAGGGCTTCTGAGCTGTGTCCTGTTGGTTTCGGGGGTGCTGGTGTTAACCCTTCTTCTTATTGAAAATGCTCTGGGGGACAATGACAAAGAATGGGGGGGGTTGAGGAGGGTCGGAGGAGAGATAAATGTCCCAGTTCTCATCTGGGGTATATTGGGATGGGCAATGTTACAGCGGTTGTGTTCTAGTGGTCAGCAGAGGCCAGAGTTAATTCTGTGTCCAAGGCAGCTGTCTACCAGCTCCATCTGGTACGCAGGATGAAACCCTCCCTGCCCGCAGAGTGTCTCGTGTCGCGAGAGTGGTGCATGCTCTGGTTATCTCCTGCTTGAGCTACTGCCATGCGCTCTACGTGGGGCTACCTTGGAAGGTGACCCGGAAACTGCAACTAATCCAGAATGCGGCACCTAGACTGGTGACTGGGAGTGGCGCATAGCTGCCAAGTCTCCCGTATTCCCCGGGAAATCCCCGTTTTTCCAGCTGTTCCTAGCTGAAAAAATGGATTTTTTTTTGTTTTTCCCCGGTTTATTCTGGCGCGGCGGCCATTTTGAAACTGGGCGGAGCATGCTCAGAAGCGACTTTTGATGCTGCTCCGCCCAGTTCCAAAATGGTAGCAGCGCTACTTCCGGTCTGCTATTTTCACCCGGTCCCTTATTTCTCTGACAGCAACTTGGCAGGTATGGCTTAAGTTGAGATTCCTGCATTGCAGGCGGTTAGGCGAGATGAGTCCCGCTCTATTCTGCCTTAGTCTCGGACAGCAACTTGGCAGGTATGGAGTGGCGGCCGGTACCATATAACACCATTCCTGAAACACCTACATTGGCTCCCAGTATGTTTCCGAGCACAATTCAAAGGGTTGGTGCTGACCCTGAAAGTCGTAAACAGCCTCGGCGCAGTATACCTGAAGGAGTGTCTCCATCGCCATTGTTCTGCCCAGACACTGAGGTCCAGCTCTGAGGGCCTTCTGGCGGTTCCCTCCCTGTGAGAAGTGAGGTTACAGGGAACCAGGCAGAGGGCCTTCTCGGTGGTGGCGCTCACCCTGTGGAACGCCCTCCCATCAGATGTCAAGGGAATAAACAACGACAGTGGTACCTTGGTACTTGAACGGCTTGGCTCCCAAATAAATTGGCTCCCAAACACCGCAAACCTGGAAGTAAGTGTTCCGGTTTGCGGACGTTTTTTGGAAGCCGAACGTCCGACGCTCCTGCAGCCAATTGAAAGCCACGCCTTGATTTTTGAACCATTTAGGGAGTTGAACGGACTCCCAGAACGGATTAACTTTGAGAACCAAGGTGCCACTGTATCGGACTTTTAGATGACATCTGAAGGCAATCCTGTTTAGCGAAGTGTTTAATGTTTGATGTTTTATCGTGTTTTTAATATTCTGTTGGGAGCCGCCCAGAGTGGCTGGGGAAACGCAGCCAGATGGGCGGGGTATAAACAATGAATTATTATTATTATTATTATTATTATTATTATTATTATTATTATTATTATTATTATGTCCAACCCCCACTGAGCTACGGCTTCTGTACAATGCCCTTTCTGGTTCTGTAACTTGTTGTGGAGTTTAAGTTTGAAACTACAATTCTATGAACCAGGGGTCCTAAGGTCCTCCATGAATGTTACACAGGCTGCAGAAATGAGCGCTATTCGCACAGATGCTGATGCCCTTCATCTTCTGGGTTGGAACGTCATGGAAGATCCTTGGGTAGAATCGCCAATAGGACCTCTGTGAAGACCCCATCCCTGCTTCACGGGGCAGCAGCCAGGACCCCAGCTCCCGACGGAATGTTGCCGCTCCCTCTCCAGCTCAATGGAATCCGACTTCCCGCGAACACCAGGCAAAGTCTCTCCTTGTGTCCAGCAGGAAAAAAGCAAAAGACCCCGAAAGCGACAGGCTGCACAGACAGGCTCCCTCTGACTCTCCAAGCAGTGACCTCACGCTAGATTAATGTGGAACAGCCTGGTGCTTGATGGAGGAGGGGGAGATTTGGCAGCTGAGATGTTAATAGTCCCCCCCTGCATTGTGCAACACTCGGGGCCTCACAGGATCCTGGTCCCAGGATCTGGTCTGAAGGCACCGCCTTGCTGAAGCTAAGCAGGTCCCAGATGGGTTGGTTCCTGGGTGGGAGACGTCCCGGGAACCATGTTTTTGCTGCCCTGGGGGGTCCCACGACGGAGGAATGGTGTAATAAAATGATCAGCCGTGTTGCAATGTTGATTGCGTGAGTTAAAGAGACATACACAAGAGGGGAAAAGTCCCCCCTTTGTTGCCCTGTGTTTTGGTTGGAGGGTGATCCTTTTCATAGAATCATAGAATCCTAGAGTTGGAAGAGACCACAAGGGCCATCCAGTCCAGCCCCCTGCCAAGCAGGAAACATCATCAAAGCATTATTGACATATGCCTGTCAAGCCTCTGCTTAAAGACCTCCGAAGAAGGAGACTCCACCACACGCCTTGGTAGCAAATTCCACTGCCGAACAGCTCTTACTGTCAGGAAGTTCTTTCTAATGTTTAGGTGGAATCTTTTTCATGCGGAGGTTAACCAAACTGCATTGATGTGCACGGATAAAACAACCGCAACACAAGATTCTTGACACCGGCACGTGGATTGTCCCCAAAAGCAACAGACTATCACACCAAGACTACCTTGCAGGTGGCTGGGCTAGAAGACCCTCTGGTAATAATAATAATAATAATAATAATAATAATAATAATAATAATAATAATAAATTATTTACACCCTGCTAGAGTGGGTTTCCCCAGCCACTCTGGGCGGCATAAGAAAAAAATATTTAAAATGCGATAAAACATCAAACATTAAAAACTTCCCTAAACAGGGCTGCCTTCAGATGTCTTCTAAAAGTCAGATAGTTGGACCTCCGTGTCTGGGCTGAACGATGGGGGTGGAGACGCTCGTTCAGGTCTACTGGGCCGCTTAGGGGTTTAAAGGTCAGCACCAACACTTTGAATTGTGCTCGGAAACGGCCTGAGAGCCAATGTAGGTCTTTCAGGACCGGGGTTATATGGTCTCGGCGGCCACTCCCAGTTGCCAGTTTGGCTGCCGCATTCTGGATTAGTTGTAGTTTCCGGGTCACCTTCAAAGGCAGCCCCACGGAGAGCGCATTGCAGTAGCCCAAGCGGGAGATAACCAGAGCATGCACCACTCTGGAGAGACAGTCTGCCGGCAGGGAGGGTGGACACTGAATTGACCTGCGCCTCCATGGACATGACTCTTAGGCTGCACACCTAGTCCTTGAGGGGCACAGTTGCCCCATTCAGGACCAGGGAGTCCTCCACACCTGCCTGCCCCCCTGGCCCCCATGCTTCCAACTCTACAATTCTACGATGGGTGGACTGTGGCACACTTTGCCCCTCTACAAAGAGGGCAAGACCAACACTAGAGATTTTCTTACCCGCTCTTTTTCCTGCCTTCATCTCTTTTATGTCCCTAAACTGCTGGTTCACAAAGTATCCTGTCCCCCCGCCCCCGTCAACATCCCTACCACCATCTTCCCAAGCTAACACCCTTGCATGTTCAGATCCTTTCCTTCCTAGTCAGAGAAGGAGCTTGCAAGCAATTAAGTGCCTGGATTTCATGGCCCAGAATCCTGATTTTTGGCAGCCAGTTCTGTGGCACCACCAGCTCTACAAGCAGATCTAGGGAAGTATGACCAGTTCGGTCGCTCTGGGCGCAGAGCTTCTGTGGCACCACACCAGCAACGACACCCAATGGAAGGTGAGAAGCAGGGGGAGGACGCCATATTTTGGCGTCGCAGAGGGTGCCACCGAAATTCGGGACACAGGCTTCCCACTGATCTTTAAGGTCTGCTTCTGCATTGAACATGTAAAGCACTATAATACTGTTCAACAGTCATGGCACACGCCCCCCCCCCCCCCCAGGAATCCTTGGAACTGTAGTTTTTTTAGGGTGCTCAGGAGCCCGTGGAATGCCGACACTGATGGGGCAGAGCATTTTGCAAACCGCCTCTGTGTTACCACCAAATCATGGCAAGATTAAGCAGGTTCCTTCCGTATCTGAAGAAGTGTGCATGCACACGAAAGCTCATACCAAAATAAAAACTTAGTTGGTCTTTAAGGTGCTACTGAAGGAATTTTTTTATTTTACTTCGACCCAGACCAGCACGGCTACCTACCTGTAACCAGGTTCCTTCAGTTGATGCCTTTAATGCAGAGCAGTGGCGTAGCATTTGGAGGTGCGAGAGGGGCTAGTTGCATTGCGGGGGGAGCAGCCCAGGCCCCAGCATGTCTCTCTGTGGGCATCAGGGGGATTTGCCCACTCAGGGTTGCGTTGGCCCGCTGGCTGGCCTCCCCCCTGCGTGGGCAGGTAGGTACCACTTGGCTCCTGTGAGAGCAGGGTCATTCCAACAGTGTCAGCTGCTTGCCCGCCCCGGGCTCCAGCAACCCACGCTATGCCACTGCTGGAGAGCGAAGGGGGAGATGGTTTTCCAGATAAGCTGCCGACCCTGAAACCCGGCTCTCAGCAACTGTGGCACTCTGCACCTCCAAACTAGCTGCCAGGGAAACCCCGCAGGAAGTGCATTGCAGTAGTCCGGACGTGAGATAACCTATGCATATACATCACGATGGCCAAAGTTGCCCCCATTCAGGCTAAAGGTGCGGATGGTTTAAAGCACACAGCTCCCTCAAAGAAACCTAGGCACTGCCATTTGTTAAAGGTGCAGGGAATTGTAGCTCAGTGAGGGGCAAACTACAGTTCCCGGTGTTATTTGGTGGGAAGTGATGTGCTTTAGACGTACGGCGTGCTCCACCCATCTGTGGGCTCCCCAGAGTGCGCCCGTGGCTTTCTGCATGCAACTCATTCCGCATCGCCCCTACCTGCTACCCCCCCAAAAAAACCAGGTCTTTATTTGAGGCATGTTGCACCCAGGAGTACGTCCTTTCAATGCTGATTGCATCGAGGGAAATGAGTCTTAATTCCTGATTCTTTCAGGAAGCAGGGGATTTGGGGCTGCGGCTGAGAGCATGCAAGAGCCTGGGCTGCCTTCCACCTGCCCAACTGTGTCTAGCAAAGAGGGGAGCCCGAACACAAACGTTTCCTTTGCTCCAAGCTTCCCCCCAAAAAACAAACTCTTTCTCCCCATGTGGCAAAGCAAATGATTGTACTATTCTGCCATCTACATGTTCAGGCAAATATGTCCATTTCAGGATTTCTCTCAGGGATTGTGGCCTCGACATTTCCACACCTTTCTGCAAATTAGGGACACACTGCTTGGCTTTGAGATTTGAATTGCAAAATTCGGGAAAGGGGGAATTTGAAATGGGGGGGGGGGAAGGCTGAATTTCTGTTCACGTGGGGTTTTAGAAAGTGCAAGCAGGTTTGCCTTTACATGCAAACGGTATCGGATTTTCCTCCCATCATAGAATCGCAGAGTTGGAAGGGGCACCCAAGAGTCCTCTAGTCCAACCCCCCTGCAATGGCGGAATCTCAGCCAAAGCTGGCTCCTGGGCAGGAATGGTGGAGTTTCCTGGGGGCATGCTACGGCTGGTGCAGGTGGAGGGGCCTGGCTGGGCAGGTGGAGTCCGGTCCTGGTCCCCCCGCCCCCCGCCATGCCCCTTTCCCAAATAGGCACTGGCAACCCATGCTATGCCACAGGCAATGCAGCTGAAATTTGGTGTTTCCCTCGGCCTCTAACACTCAATCCTACAGCATTGTTGTGCCAGTTGTCGTAGACAAAGGTTTCCCAAACTCAGGTCTCCAGCTGTTTTGGGGAACTTCTATAAGTCCCATCATCCCTAGCTAGCAGAACCAGTGACCAGGGACGCTGGGAACTGTGATCGGAAAACAGCTGGAGGCCCAAGTTTGGGAAACCCTCGTAGACAGTCCTGAACTGGATGGAACCAATGACCTGACTTAGCATACTGTTCCCATTTAGGCCCTTTGATTCAGAACCATGAGGACTAGAAAACTGCTTTGTTTTTAGGGAACACAGATCATAGCTCATAGGTAGGGCTCCTGCTCTTTGCTTCACCAGGTATCGTTTAATGTCAGTCTGTGTAGGTCGGCGACAGAGTACGCAAACTCCCCGGTTTCACAAAGCGCTTTTGCCCCGCCTGGTGAAGAGCTTTGTGGAACCCTGAGGCTGGCGCCCATGAAAAGTTTCCAGCTGCTTAGAAAAACCTCCTCTCCAACCTTGGGAGCGCAGGCAGGCAGTGGGGGTTTCGCTGCCCACCAGACTTTCCCTGTACCCACCCATTTAAGGGGAACAATAGACAGGCCAAATTGCCTTTCTCTCTTCTTTCATTCATTCCCAGCGAAGCCCTCTCTCCTTCCCACTGCAAGGCCCTTTGAAGTCGAGGGATGTGTTATTAATTTTTCCCCTCTGCCACCCACAGCCTTTCACGCCTGGAGTCGAGAAGCTGTCATGGGGAGGGGAAAGTGGGGGAGGAGGGAAGGAGGCAGGCGGCTGTCCAGGGTCTCCAGGCCCAACAGAACCAGGGTGCCAAGGAGACCCCAGCCCCTGCTTTTGAAAGCCCCCCTCCCCACCGGCTAAACCCTTCCACCTTATGCCCCCCCCCACCGGCCTACTCCCAGCCTTGAAGTTAAAAACTTTTGGCTGAAGAATTCAGCAGCCTTCCTCCCTCTCTCTACCCCCTCCTCTTCTCCCTCCTCCCCCCCAGAACCCCTTCTCAAGCTTCAAGGACCTCCCCCTGCCCGATTTGGATGCTCTCTCCTCCTTTCCTCCAAAAAGGCTGTGATTCCCCCCCTCTCTCCCCCACCCCCCCACACTCCTGCCCGGCTCAGAACTTAAACAAAGAAATCCACGGCTCATCTTTGGAATTCTAGGATCAAGAAGGTATCTGTAAAACTTCTATCTATTCTTTTTTAAAACATCGCTCCAGATTTGGTTAGAGGGTTGGCGGGGTGGGTGGGGGGACGGACACCCGCCAGGAAAACTATTCCAGTGACTTTTGCAAATGGGGCGGGTGGGTTTCCTTTGCAGCTCTTTGCTGCGCCGTCCTTTGTGTCCCCCCCTCTCCCTTCTTCTCTCTGCCCCCCCCCACCCCGTTTTCTTTGTTCACTTCTGACATTCCTCAGCCATGGTCTTTCTTCCCCGATCCCACCCAGGAGAAGGCTAGCAACCCAAGAGACCCCTCTTCGAGATACCGTTCTCTCCACTTTTTTGGGGGGGGATGAGTGGGGGGATCCTTTTGGGAATGACACGAAAGCCCTCCTCTCTTACCCCCCAACCACTCAAAACTGTGTAAGGGGGCTTCGAAAGAGTTTCCCACGGGCACCAAAAAAAGAAACCTCGCGCTCGCAGTGGGATTTTCCGTCTTCTTGTCGCGGATCGCACGAGTGAGTCTGTCTGGTTTCAATATTTTTTATTTTTTTAAAGCCAGCCTCCCTCTCTCCCTCTCTCCCTCCCCGCACCATTGACAAGGAGGTAAGATTTGGTCCTCTCTCATCCGGGCGTGATCTCGGAGACCTAAACTGAGATTTCGAATTGGGATGTGGCGGGACACAGCCGCTTCCCCAGTGCAAGTACGTCTGGACGCTCTCGTCGTGCGCCCTGGCGCACGGCTCCCATTCATTGCGCAGGGACCTCTTGTGCCGGCGTGTGCGCGCATGTGTTTGTGTTGCTCGCTTGCGTGGGGTTCCTGCATGCCTTGCCTACCTTAGATTGCTCTGGGGGTGCTGCACCCACACCCCCATTCCCCGTGGTGGCCCCGAATCGCCCCGGATCCCCTCTCCCAGCCCTGGAGCAGACAAACGCAGCAGCGCATAGCAGGGCAAGGCAGATCCGAAGGGGTCTCTTTGTTCCTCTTCATGCTTCCTCCCCCCTGCTCATTTTTAGGAAGGCGGGGGGGGGGGTTTAAGCTTTCTCACATGTTGCTCTGAGAGCCTCTGGCATGCCTACCCCCCTCGGTGCTGCTGGGAGAGATTTGCAAAATGGGTGACACCCTCCCCTTCCCGGGGAGTTGAATATGTGAGAACTGTTCTGTTTGCAACTTGAATAAAATATTTCTTTTGGGGGGGGGCAGTTAAGCCCCGCCCTGCATGATATCGTGCACGCACACCATTGGAATGGCAATCCCCATTAATTTTCTGCCCCCCCGTACCCTCAAATATTTTATTGGGGAGGACCAAAGGGGGCCTCGGCCCCGAGGAGTTGCCTTCTATGGTTTGCAACATCAACTAGTTTTGTTTTGGGGGCGCGTTCTTCTTGGTGAGTCGTGGGAGAGGAGAGGTTGGGGGGTTTGATGAGGATGGCGGGGGGGGGTTCCCTGCTTCTGATGAGGGGCATTGAATGGGCGCACATCCGGAGCAAAGTTTGTGGGGAGAGAAAGTAGCTCCGAGGCCTTCCTGTGCTCCTGCTCTGCCCGCCAAGCGCCCCACATTCCAAGGTGACCGTCTGAGTGGGGAGATTCGCACATGACGAGGCGCCCATGCGTGGAGTGCCATTGCAGATCAAACTGGAAGAGGGGCATAGCCCAGTGGTGTGTGTGTGTGTGTGTGTGTCAGGAGGTCTTGAATTTGATCCCAGCATCTCTAGAAAGCAACTACCAGGACCAGCAATCTGACTCGGTCTAAGACAGCTTCTGAATCACTCATGAGGACTAGAATCTTAGGTCGCTCCCAGACAATCTGTTCCATGAGCACGCAGCCTGATAAAATAATAACATGACACAAGTATCGTTACCCTTCCTCCGTTGCCTTCTGGTTGGGCTCGCCGCCAGCTCTGCCTCCCAAATCCAGAAGGAACCGGGTTCTATCCTCTGGGCAGTGCTGTGAGAGAAATCCTGGGCAGCCACTGCCAGTCCGTGTGGTAGACCAGTGTTTGGGAAAACCCTGATCCCAAACTTGGGTCTCCAGCTGTTGTTGGACTACAACTCCCATCCTCCCAGCTCGCAGGCCCAGGGGTCAGGGATGGTGGGTCTGTGGTCCAAAAACAGCTGAAGACCCAAGTTTGGGAAACACTTGTGTAGAGACGCCATATAAGGCAGATTTCTAAGTTTCCTGGGAGCCACTTGGAGAACTTTCAAGTGCAATGCTCCCCACTCATGTGCTTTTATGTGCCCCTTCGTGCATGTTGAAGATTTGGCAGATGTGCTTGTGCCTGCACAGAACTGGCCTCAAGCATGGAGTTGCCAGAATAAGGCTCCCTACATGTAAAGGCATTTGGGCCAGGCCCCAATCACTGCATGCAGCACATCTAAGAACAGACCCGTCTTGAATATTCAAAGTGCTTCGTAGAATCTTTACAATGACCCTGCAAGGCGGGCCAGTAATAGAATCCCTGGGAAAGCAGAGAGGAGGCAGAGAGGTAGCATATGGACTAGTGTCATGGCTGCGCAGACCAGTCGGACGCTGCTCTGGCTCTCAGGATCCCTTACAAACAGCCCTGTAAAGTAGCCTAATAACCATTCCTACATGATACAGGAGAGGGACAAGAGTATTTGCTGAAAGCTGCTTTATGCTGAGTTCATGACCAGAGGTGAGATTTGAACTCGGCTCTCGCTATTTCTGCTCATCCGTGTGAGACGCTGCTATGGGCCTGAGGGATTTTATTTCCCCTTCGTCTCAGAACACGGGCTGCCCTCTTCCTCGGAGCAAGGTGCTCAGTTTGTTTCTGGGCCCAATTCAGGGAGTTTCATGCTAGTGTTTCCAGCTAAACTCAATGACTTCCTGCATTGCAGGGGATTGGACTAGATGACCCCTTGGGGGGTTTCCTTCCAACTCCACAATTATGTGATGGTTCTATGAATTAGGACCCAAATATCTGAGAGGCTACCTCCTTCCCAAACAGATGTTCCTTGGGTATTAAGATCCGAAGTGGAGCAGAGACAAACATTTGGTAGTTCTGCCACCATCAGAAGTTTGGAGGAGTGCATAGCTGCCAAGTTTTCGCTTTTCTCGCGAGGAAGCCTATTCAGCATAAGGGAAAATCCCTGTAAAAAAGGGATAACTTGGCAGCTATGGGAGGAGTGTGCTGTGGCAACTTCGTTGTATAGTTTTCATTGCATACTAAAGATGCACTTATTTAGTCTGTATATACCTGAAATATATATGTATTTGCAGAAAAACACCCCCTTCCTGTGACTATATTTTGTTTTAAACCGTTTGAATGTTGTACCTGTAAATTGCTGCGGCCTGCCCTGGGACATTATTATTATTATTATTATTATTATTATTATTATTAGTTAAATGTCTATACCATTCGTTCTCTGAAGACCTAATAAATCAAATTACAGTCGTACCTTGGATCTTGAATGCCTTGGCTCCCGAACAAATCGGCTCCCAAACACTGCAAACTCGGATGCCCATTCCCTGATTTCTTTCCTTGTGTCAAATGCCAATTCGCCAAACCATCTGGGCATGTGCAATGACTGCTTGAATTGTACACACCTCAACTTCATCATTCTCATTCCTTTGCTTATATTTCCAGCACTGCCTGCGGTTTCATTTGACTGTAATATTTTCTCAGATAACCCGAAAAGGGTCTCCACTTTTTCGCAAACATTCCGTCTTTTGGGTCTCTTATTTTTGCTGTCAGTTTTGCCATCTCCTTATACAGTCATACCTTGGATCCCCCAAACGCCTTGCGAGTCGGACATTTTGGCTCCCGAATGCCGCAAACCTGGAAGTGAGTGTTCCGGTTTGCAAACGTTCTTTGGAACCCGAACATCTGACGGGGCTTCCATGGCTTCTGAATGGCTGCAGGAGCTTCCTGCAGCCAATCAGAAGCCGCACCTTGGTTTCCGAACATTTTGGAAGTCGAATGGACTTCTGGAACAGATTCCGTCCAACTTCCGAGGTACTACTGTAGTCCAATCGTTCTAAAGTCCTCTTTCATTTCAACTACTTCCCATTTCTGCGCATACAGAATTCTGGCTGCAGTGGCAGCAATTGTTGTTGTCGTTTAGTTGTGTCCGACTCTTTGTGACCCCATGGACCATAGCACGCCAGGCACTCCTGTCTTCAGCAATACATAAACAATATAACCAACTTTTTGGGGGACCACGTGACCTTCGTCTTGGCAAAGGCACTCCCATCCCTTTACCTTCCTTTACACAGGATTTGGCTCACTTGCGCAATCTTGAATTAACTCAGATTTTTTATGCAGAAACCTTGCAGCTCTGAGACAGACAGTAGCTAGGGCAGTAGGCGAGGGCCTGGGTTCAAATTTTCACATAGGTATGGAACTCGCTAGATGATCATATGTGAGTCAGGCTCTCAAAGTAGTCTAATTTGCCCAATGATGTGGATTCTCCCCATCCCAAAAAAAGCTGAATTAGATTTTTGTCTGGGCAATTAGCATTGGGGGAATTCAGCTTGCATTGAGACATTTCTCTGATGGCCTAGAGAGCGATCTAATTTAGCATGTTTACTTTACTTGCATTTTGTAAACAAAGCTAAAAGCTATGGGGAGGAAAAAAAACTTGGTGTGTTATTGTTTGTGCAGTTGGAACCCATTCCTTGTTACTTATGACATGGATTCCCCCCTCCCCCCCCCCGAAAAATTAACGGCTTGGGGAAAGGTCCAGAAAATTCTTGGTTTGGGAAAAGCGACCCCCCTACATCATGAAGCCCACCTCACAGGGTTGTTGTGATGATTAAATGTACTGTTTTTTGTTTGCAAGAGAAACTATAGTCTGTTTTATCATTGCAAGGAAACAAAGCAGGCTGCCTTCTTCCATGGGTACAGTCAAGCCACTGGGCTTTCTATACCACACTGAGGGTAGTTAATCTTTCTCTCCCTCTCTTGGCTTAAGAGAGACCCCAAGGGGTGTCTAGTACAAGGGTCATTTAGAACAACCTGCAATGCAGAAACCCCCATTTCCGCCATCGTCCGAGGAAGTCTGTTCCACTGTTGAACAGCTCTTACCATCAGAAAGCTCTTCCTGATGTTGATCCGGAATCTTCTTTCATGTAACTTGAAGCCATGGGTTCGAGTCCTGCTCCCATCCAGACCAGGAGGAAACAAGCTTGCTCCATCTTCCATGTGGCACTCCTGTAGATACTTGGAGATGGCTCTCATATCTCCTCTCAGTCTCCTCTTTTCCAGGCCAAACACCCCCAGCTCCTTCAACTGTTCCTCATCAGGCTTGGTTTCCAGGCCCTTGATCATCTCGGTCGCCCTCCTCTGCACACCTTCCAGCTTGTCAACATCCTTCTTAAATTGTGATGCCCAGAATTGGACATGGCATTCCAGGTGTGATCTGAGCAAGGCAGAATAGAGGGGGACTTTGACTTCCCTTGATCTGGACACTAGACTTCTGTTGATGCCCCCTAGAATAACATTAGGTTTTTTTTGCTGCTGCATCACACTGTGGACTCATGTTAAGCTCGTGGTCCTCCAAGACCCCCAGATCCTTTCAACATGTACTGCTAGAAAGTCAGGTGTCCCCAATTTTATATCCGCGCAGCTGGTTTTTTTTCTGTTTAAGTGTAAACTCTGACATTTGTCATTCTTGAAGGTCACCTTGAATTCTGATTCTGGTTTCTGCGGCATCAGCTACCCTTCCCAGTTTAGTGAAAACGAGCCACTCTGAAATCAGCTGAGGAGGGTATCCTGACCGGCTCCCCCCAGGTCAGATCTGTGCCGTTCTGCCTTCACAGGCAACCCCCTTCCCCATGCCTCACGCCATCTCTGTCGGGGTCTCTGTCTCGCTGAGATCTGGGCACTAAGCCCCTCTCCCATTTCCTTTCCTTGGGAATCCAGCCGAGCCAGAGCTGCGCTGATTGACTGGAATGCCCATTCATTTTTCGTTTCCCTTCTTCTTAAGGGCACTCTTCCATGCTCCCCATCACGTTAATCCCAATTCAGAGGGGCGCGTCATGACCTCAAAGGGATTCCAGAGCAAGATAAACCGGAGATGTTTACTACGGTTGCCCAAATTGGGAAGAGGGAAAGGGCAGGCATGTCTTGAGCAGATAACCAGAGCTTCTCAAAAATGCGTTTGACTGTGATAGTGGTCCCATGTGACTGAGAGCGCCTGATGAGATCCATTTAAGAGGGGGATGCGGGTGGCGCTGTGGTCTAAACCACCTAGCCTCTTGGGCTTGCCAATCGGAAGGTCGGCGGTTCTAATCCCCGTGACGGGGTGAGCTCCTGTTGCTCTGTCCCAGCTCCTGTCAACCTAGCAGTTCGAAAGCACGCCAGCGCAAGTAGATAAATAGGTACCACTGCGGTGGGAAGGTAAACACCGTTTCCGTGTGCTCTGGTTTCTGTCACGGTGTCCCGTTGTGCCAGAAGCGGTTTAGTCCTGCTGGTCACATGACCCAGAAAGCCGTCTGTGGACAAACTCCGGCTCCTTCGGCCTGAAAGCGAGATGGGCGCCGCAACCCCATAGTCGCCTTTGGCTGAAGCTGAGGCTCCAATACTTTGGCCACCTCATGAGAAGAGAAGACTCCCTGGAAAAGACCCTGATGCTGGGAAAGATGGTGGGCAGAAGGAGAAGGGGACGACAGAGGACGAGATGGTTGGACAGTGTTTTTGAAGCTACCAACATGAGTCTGACCAAACTGTGGGCGGCAGTGGAAGACAGGAATGCCTTAGGTCGTCGTGACCGACTCTGGGGTTGCGGCGCTCATCTCGCTCTATTGGCCGAGGGAGCCGGCGTACAGCTTCCAGGTCATGACCAAGCCGCTTCTGGCAAACCAGAGCAGCACATGGAAGTCATTTACCTTCCCGCCGGAACAGTACCTATTTATCTACTTGCATTTTGGGCGTGCTTTCGAACTGCTAGGTTGGCAGGAGCTAGGACCGAGCAACGGGAGCTCACCCCGTCGCGGGGATTCGAACCGACGAACTTCTGATCGGCAAGCCCTAGGTTCTATGGTTTAACCCACAGTGCCACCCGCATCCCACAAGGGATGCTAGCAGACCCCTATTCCCCTCGTGAAACTACAGTCCTCACAGTGGTTTAAACCCCACTTCTGCAAGGAGAATAACATACCCTCTAAGTGTCCCTATTTTCCAGGGGCATCCCTGATTTATAGAAGCCGTCCCAGTTTCTGATTTGATCCCGGAACATCCCGCTTTTTGCTTAGGTAAACGTACCCCTGACCGTTAGGTCCAGTCGTGAATGACTCTGGGGGTGCACACTCATTTCGCTCTGTACGCCGAGGGAGCCGGCGTTTGTCCGCAGACAGCTTCCGGGTCATGTGGCCAGCAGGACTAAGCTGCTTCTGGTGAACCAGAGCAGCGCACGGAAACGCTGTTTACCCGCCGGAGCGGCACCTACCGGTATTTATCTACTTGCACTTTGACGTGCTTTCGAACTGCTAGGTTGGCAGAAGCTGGGACCGAGCAACGGGAGCTCACCCCATCGCGGGGATTCGAACCGCCGACCTTCTGATCGGCAAGCCCTAGGCTCTGTGGCTTAACCCACATCGCCACCCGTGTCCCACGCATTTTTCCTTAGGACACCCCTATTTTCATTGGAGAAATGTTGGAGGGGGTGGAGTTATTGGACCCTTGGCGAGCCGTCTGAAAGCAATCCTGTATAGGGAAGTTTTTTTTTGAAATGTTTAATGTTTTATTATGTTTCTATATATGTTGGAAGCTACCCAGAGTGGCCAGGATAACCCAGTCAGATCGGCGGGGTATAAATAATAAATTTATTATTGTTATTAAAATGGAATAGGATATCCCTATTTTCGGGGAAATGTTGGAGGTTATGCTAAATGACCCTTGGGCAGGGGCGTAGGAAGGGGGGAGCGGAGGGGGCGGCCCGTTCCTAGCTCCGTCGTTTGGGGGGCAGCACGAGCGGCGGTGCCGACACCCCGCTATATAGCGCACATGCACAGCATCGCTACGTAGCGAAACATGTGTCGTACGTAGTGACAGATATGCCATACATAGCGATGCTGCTCATGTGCTCTACGTAGCCCCGCCACACCCCCGGGTGCACGTCATGTTTGCCACTTTGGGTGCCCGAGCAACTTCCTACGCCACTGCCCTTGGGGTCCTTTCCAACTCTACGATTCTATGATGTCTTTGGGTGGCAGGTGAAAACTTTCTTCTATAACCAGACTTTTGGCTTTTAAGTGTCTGCGGCCTCCTCTGAGTGGATGGAATGTTCCAATTTGGACTTTTGAAAAAATATGAACAAGTTGGTTTTTTCTTTTACGTCCGTTTCAATGCATGTTTCTGATTGCATAAGTATCGTAAGTTGCTTTGAGTGTCCTTGGTTAAAATGTGGCCAATAAATTTCAGTTCTGGGCACCACAGTTCAAGAAGGATACTGACAAACTGGAACGTGTCCAGAAGAGGGCAACCAAAATGGTCAAAGGCCTGGAAACGATGCTTTATGAGGAACGGCTTAGGGAGCTGGGTATGTTTAGCCTGGAGAAGAGAAGGTCAAGGGGTGATATGATAGCCATGTTCAAATATATAAAAGGATGTCATATAGAGGAGGGAGAAAGGTTGTTTTCTGCTGCTCCAGAGAAGCAGACATGGAGCAATGGATTCAAACTACAAGAAGATTCCACCTAAATATTAGGAAGAACTTCCTGACAGTAAGAGCTGTTTGACAGTGGAATTTGCTGCCAAGAAGTGTGGTTGGAGTCTCCTTCTTTGGAGGTCTTTAAGCAGAGGCTTGACGGCCATCTGTCAGGAATGCTTTGATGGTGTTTCCTGCTTGGCAGGGGGTTGGACTGGATGGTCCTTGTGGTCTCTTCCAACTCTATGATTCCATGATTCTATTATATGAAATTTAATAAATAATGAGGAGGAGGAGGAGGAGGAGGAGGAGGAGGAGGAGGAGGAGGAGGGTAATAATCAAATTCCTAGATGTTTGATCCATGGAGTTAATTGAGGGCTTCCACCCAGGTAGGAATAGGCGAATCTCTCAATTTCAGCTTTTCTCTGTTTCTCATTTCTCCACACTTTGTTAGAGCTGCCATATGTCTGGAATTTCTGGGGCACAGCCGGAATACGGCAGTCGGAAACAGTCTCCGGGTGGAAATCGCTGAAAGGTCAGGGAAAACCCGGGCGTATGGCAACTCAAGTTGGAAATCTAGACTTTTGTGTCTGGATTTTCAGTTTTTTGAAATGTGGCAACCCTAGTTCCACATCAGTCTGCAAACTATTTTTTTTAAGTCCTCATAAAACCCTAGCACCCCTCTAGCAACATTGCTACTAAAATGCACTCTTTTGCAAAGACTTTTCTCCTGGTTATAGTGCATCATTGCAATTATGTTATTAATGCAAGTAGCTGCATTTCTAAGCATTGCTGTACACATTACTTGACTAGAGAAGTGCATTGCAAAATTCAGAAAACTGCGAATTTTCAAAGGCTAGCAACCTTTGGGTCTGTGCATTGTTTCGGAAAGTGCAAATTATAGTCTGTTTGCCTGTAATTGCAATCTGAATCGAGTTTCTCAGCCATCCCAACCATGCGGAGGATTGTAGACGAAGACTCTAAGGGGCTTGAGACGCCTTTTGTTTCGGATGCCATCCAGGTTGTAAACTTGCTGGGTGGTCTTCAGGTGGAATAACAAAGAGCTTTCCAGCTGGAATGCAAGCTCAAGAGGGGGTGGTCCATGTCACAGGAAAACACTAGGCTGGGTGCTTAAACCCAGGCACATAGGGAGTTGCTTTAGAACAGCTTGAAGTATTTGTCCACCTAGCTCCATATTGTCTGCTCTGTCTGGCAGCAGCTCTCCAGGGATGCAAATAGGGGACATTCTGCACTTGGAAATGCCAGGAGTCTTCTGTATGCAAAGCTGAGCTTCAGGCTGTCCCTGATAGTAATAATTCACAACAAAAAACGCTGATACGTTTTCATGAGGATGTTAATAATAATAATAATAATAATAATAATAATAATAATAATAATAATAATAGAAAAACAAACCATAAACTAATGTAGAGATTGTAGAAATCTAAACTGAATTTAAGGCTGGGCGAATGAGAAACAGAACGAAACCCAAACTGGCAGATTTGCAAAATTCCCTAGCTAGGGTCTTTCCCCCTGAATATAAAGCATGAGTCTTGCTCCCTCTTGCAGCCCTTGATTTCAATGTCAAAAATTAATCTCACAATCAGAGTATGGGTTGTTTGCTATAGGCTTCTGTTCCTTTGCTTCTTTCCCCTTCCACATGACTGATGTGCAGTCATGCGCATTGATGTGCTCCTATGTGCAGGGGGGTTGGACTAGATGACCCCTGAGTTCCCTTTCAACTCTTCTATGACTCTTTTTTCTGAATGCAATGAGACCTCTTTGTGCGGCATTGAGCTGGTGTGCATATATGCTCCCACACTCTGCCAAAACACCATGCCCTCAAACCAGGCACCCCCAAACTGTGGCCCTCCAGATGTTTTGGCCTACAACTCCCATGATCCTTAGCTAGCAGGACCAGTGGTCGGGGAAGATGGGAACTGTAGTCCAAAACATCTGGAGGGTCGAAGTTTGGGGATGCCTGCCTCAAACCATCTTGTTACAACCGTACACGGACCATCAAATCAATATTCAGGCCTAGTTCACGCTAAACTATGGTTTGTTAAAAACAACAACAACAACAAGCTAACCAGGACTTGTCGCACAGACAGTCAAGCAAACCGTGGCTGGTTCCCCCAAAGTTTGCTTTCATTTCCAGATTAGGATTCTGTAGCAACTTGGGTGGGGTGACTACACCATAGTTAAACTAAGCCGAGGTTTGCAAGCAGGCAATAAACCATGGTTTCAGAATGTGATGTGCTAGCAGGAAGCAAACCATGGTTAAGCTGCTGGAGCAAGGTTCCCACGTAACCATAAACCAGAGGTTTTAAACCTTTTTGGGTCCATGGCTCCTTTGACCAACTACGCTATTTCTATGACTACCAGACTTTTAGAGGACAAAGCAAAAAGATGAATTTTAACAAGGAGAAATGTAAAGTACTACACTTGGGCAAAAACGAAAAGAAAAGAAAGGCACAAATACAGGATGGGAGACACCTGGCTTGAGAGCAGTACATGTGAAAAGGATCTAGGAGTCTTGGTAGACCACAAACTTGACATGAGTCAGCAGTGTGATGCAGCAGCTAAAAAAGCCAATGCAATTCTGGGCTGCATCAATAGGAGTATAGTGTCTAGATCAAGGGAAGTAATAGTACCACTGTATTCTGCTCTGGTCAGACCTCACCTGGAGTACTGTGTCCAGTTCTGGGCACCACAGTTCAAGAAGGATACTGACAAGCTGGAACGTGTCCAGAAGAGGGCAACCAAAATGGTCAAAGGCCTGGAAACGATGCCTTATGAGGAACGGCTTAGGGAGCTGGGTATGTTTAGCCTGGAAAAGAGAAGATTAAGGGGTGATATTATAGCCATGTTCAAATATATAAAAGGATGCCATATAGAGGAGGGAGAAAGGTTGTTTTCTGCTGCTCCAGAGAAGCGGGCATGGAGCAATGGATTCAAACTACAAGAAAGAAGATTCCACCTAAACATTAGGAAGAACTTCCTGACAGTAAGAGACAGTGGAATTTGCTGCCAAGGAGTGTGGTGGAGTCTCCTTCTTTGGAGGTCTTTAAGCGGAGGCTTGACAGCCATCTGTCAGGAATGCTTTGATGGTGTTTCCTGCTTGGCAGGGGGTTGGACTGGATGGCCCTTGTGGTCTCTTCCAATTCTATGATTCTATCTGAAGGCAGCCCTGTTTAGGGAAGCTTTCAATGTTTAATAAATTATTGTATTTTAATACTTCTGTTGGAAGCCGCCCAGAGTGGCTGGGGAAACCCAGCCAGGTGGGCAGGGTATAAATAAAATTATTATTATTATTATTATTATTATTATTATTATTATTATTATTATCTCCTTTGTGGAGCGTTTTCCCCAGCCTCCTCTCCCCTCTCCTTGGGAGTCCTCTGGGCAGCCACTGCCGCCGTCCCTGGTCTCTGAGCTGCCCGTCCTGACCCAAAGAGAGGTGCCTCTTCACACTGCCCCACATGGCCCTGGGACTTGCCTGCCCATTCCCAACAGCAAGGGCTGGCGGTCTGGCGGTCTGGCTGGGCTCCCTCGCCCGCTTCCTTCCTTCCTCCCTCCGAGGCCACCTCAGCCCCTGGCACCCAGCACCCCCTGGCCAGCCCCAGAGGCACTATTCGCCTGGGGAGCTTGTAGCCAGGGCTGCTGCAACAAACAGCCATGCAAGCCTTTGGGAAGAAGAGACGCCAGAGGGCATCAGAGGAGGGAGGGAAGGGGGGAGGGGCAGAGGCCAGTTTTGCACAGAATACCTCTGACCATCATTCAAGGCACCCCAGGGTGCTATTGCACAAGAGTTGAAAACCCCTGCCCTAAACCAGTGGCGAAGCTACCTGCCCCTGCACTGGGAGTGGCGTACATCCAGGGACGTAGCTGGCACGCATCCCAGGGGCGTGGTGCACCACCTGCAGGGGGCATGGCGTGCATCCCGGGGCGTGCGCGGTGAGCAGTGAGCATCCCGGGGGTGGGGGGCTGCTGTGATGTCACCCCCCACGTGACAGCCAGTGCAGCCCGCCCCCCGCCACCACCTTGTTCTGCCAGTGCCCTAAACTGTGGTTTAAAAAAAGGTAAAGGTAAAGGGGTCCCTGACCATCAGGTCCAGTCGTGTCCAACTCTGGGGTTGCAGTGCTCATCTCGCTCTATAGGCCGAGGGAGCCGGCGTTTGTCTGCAGAGAGCTTCCGGGTCATGTGGCCAGCATGACAAAGCTGCTTCTGGCGAACCAGAGCAGCACACGGAAACGCTGTTTACCTTCCCGCCGGAGCGGTCCCTATTTATCTACTTGCACTTTGATGTGCTTTTGAACTGCTACGTAGGTGGGCAGGAGCTGCGACCGAGCAACGGGAGCTCACCCTGTTGCAGGGATTCGAACCGCCGACCTTCTGATCACCAAGCCTTAGACTCTGTGGTTTAACCCACAGCGCCACCTGGGTCCCTATAAACTGTGGTTTATTAAACCATAATGAACCATGCATCGCGTGAACCAGGCTGTTGCGTATTTTTGCCAGCGATTTTATCAACACGGAACCGAATTGTATATTGATTCACGTCAACATTCCTCTCTCTTTCCCGCGGTGTGTTTATCGATGCGCAGATGTGCATGATTAAGGAACTGCCAAGAGGGAAATACGTGCATTGTACAAGATTTGGATTGAAATAAAAAAATTATAGGCAACAGGGACGGATTCCTCTTCTCTGAGCTCCACTTCCAAACCAAAGCCAGTTATTTAAATAAGACAAAGGCCACAGCAACACCATATATTTAAAGCACTACAATGCCACTTTAAACAGCCATGGCTTCCCCTCAAAGAATTCTGGGACCTGTAGTCTGTTAAAAGTGCTGAGAGGAGACTTCTATTCCCCATCAGAGCTAGAATTCCCAGAGTTCCATGGGAAGAGGGATTGACTGTTAAGCCACACTGGGAATTGTAGTTTTCGACACCCCCCTAACAAACTACAGTTCCCAGGGGAGGCCATAGCTGCTCAAAGTGAAATAATAGTGATTTAACGCATATATTTGACTCTGAATATTTCAACATCGGCAAAGTTAACGGCTAAAACAAGAGACCCTAATGATGATTGTTTCATGGAAGAATGGAAGCCTTTTGTGGGACTATTGAAGGAAATATTATAGCATGATGAATTTGCAAACAGCATTCAAACTTCTGGAAGTCCGTTCCAAAACCAAAGCGTTCCAAAACCAAGGTGCACTTTCCCATAGAAAGTAACGCAAAACAGATTAATCCGTTCCAGACTTTAAAAAAACAATGCCTAAAACAGCAGTTTAACATGAATTTTACTATCTAACAAGACCATGGATCCATAAAATGAAAGCAACAATCAATGTACTGTACTGTAAAATAAATAAGAAAGTATTATAAAGGATCCATTCTGAAGGAAATCAGCCCTGAGTGCTCCCTGGAAGGACAGATCGTGAAGCTGAGGCTCCAAGACTTTGGCCACCTCATGAGAAGAGAAGAATCCTTGGAAAAGACCCTGATGTTGGGAAAGATTGAGGGCACTAGGAGAAGGGGACGACAGAGGACAAGATGGTTGGACAGTGTTCTCGAAGCTACAAACATGAGTCTGACCAAACTGCGGGAGGCAGTGCAAGACAGGAGTGCCTGGCGTGTTCTGGTCCCTGGGGTCACGAAGAGTCGGACACGACTAAACGACTAGACAACAAATTGTAAATGATTTTAAAAAAATTCTTACCTACACTGATGATAGTCCTTGTTTGGATGGGTTTATGTGTTTATCCATTTCCGCAGTCACACGATCAATCAGTCAATCAATCAATCCATCCATCCATCCATCATTAGCTGAAATGAGTTCCACACAGTCACAAAAACAAATGAACCGAAAAAGCCTCAAAAACAAAAACGCAAAATAAATAGCAAAAACAAAAGCTCCAAACTTAATGCGTTCCGGAAGTCCGTTTGACTTCCAAAATGTTTGAAAACCAAGGCGCGGCTTCTGAATGGTGCAGGCGCCCTGGAAACAATAGCCGACAGCCGCATTGGATGTTCGGCTTCGGGAAAACGTTCGAAAACCGGAACGCTTACTTCCGGGTTTTCGGCGTTTGGCAACCAAGGCGTTTGAGTTCCAAAGCATTTGAGAACCAAGGTACCACTGTATTATTGTTATGGTATAAGAGAGAGAAGGGGGTGTTCAGCAAAGGGGGAGAAATAATAATATAAAAATAACACCATGGGAAACAGGGTGGGAAGTCGACGAAACAAAAGCAAAAAAATGTATGCATTGGAATGCACATGTGAAATTTTTGAAAATTTAATAAGACATAACTCGTGGGGGGGGGGCATGCTTAGTAGTAAGTATGACTGAAATCATGGACCATGAAGTGCTTGAGAAGTTTGGGACCTTATCTGATTTCTTTTCCCTTCCATCTCTACCTCCCAGCTCAGAAACGGAAGCCCCGATTTCCTGCTGTTGGGCTGCAGAGACCCTCCCGCTGGACCCAAGGTCTTGGTGGCCTGTTTCCTTGCACCCATGATGGGACCCCTGTGGGTGACCCGCTTCTTCCTGGGGTGCACGTCCCTTGCATTCTACCAAGAGTTTGTCAGCGGACAGCATGACGGCGACCTCCAGCCTGACAGATTTGCAAGCAGCTACGAGAACAAGCAGCCCTCCAGCAGAGTGAGGCGGAGAGGCCACGACACTTTGAGAGGGTAAGCAAACGAAAGCCTGGGGGCCGGATCCGGCCCTATCCCGGGTGGCCTGGGAATCAGCGTGTTTTCACATGAGTAGAACGCGTCCTTTTATTTAAAATGCATCTCTGGGTTATTTGTGGGGCCTGCCTGGTGTTTTTACATGAATAGAATGTGTCCTTTTATTTAAAATGCATCTCTGGGTTATTTGTGGGGCCTGCCTGGTGTTTTTACATGAGTAGAATGTGTCCTTTTATTTAAAAATGCATCTCTGGGTTATTTGTGGGGCACAGCTGTGTTTTCCACGCCACTCACGACCGGGCTATAGGAGGGTGGCTTCTGATTTCAGCAGGGAACGGACCATTACGTCACGGTCTTCAAAGAAACAAGCGGGTTTTGTACATCATGTGGGAGCTGTGGGGCAGGAGCGCCGACTTGGCTCCGCCGCGGCTGTGGGTGCCCGGGGCCGTGGGTGCCATGGCCGTGGCACCAAAATTTGTGGGTGCTCAGCACATTCATGGGGAATATT
The DNA here is from genome assembly GCF_965207765.1 of Zootoca vivipara. Taxonomy (NCBI): domain Eukaryota; kingdom Metazoa; phylum Chordata; class Lepidosauria; order Squamata; family Lacertidae; genus Zootoca; species Zootoca vivipara. The sequence goes on along the minus strand of NC_142589.1, from coordinate 90,562,029 downwards.
ATGGGTGCTCAGGCACCTAGGGCCCCAGGCTGTGGGGCTGGACTATACGCTTTAAAATTATGTTTCTGGGCGAGGGGAATTCAAATCTGCTGTTGTTATTGCGATTGGAGAGCATTCCGCTTGGTAAGTATGTAGGCTTTATTTTATTAAAACGCAAAAGTATGTAGGCTTTATTTTATTTTATAAAAAATGCAAAATATATAAAAGGATGTCATATAGAGGAGGGAGAAAGGTTGTTTTCTGCTGCTCCAGAGAAGCGGACATGGAGCAATGGATTCAAACTACAAGAAAGAGGATTCCACCTAAACATTAGGAAGAACTTCCTGACAGTAAGAGCTGTTCGGCAGTGGAATTTGCTACCAAGGAGTGTGGTGGAGTCTCCTTCTTTGGAGGTCTTTAAGCGGAGGCTTGACAGCCATATGTCAAGAATGCTTTGATGGTGTTTCCTGCTTGGCAGGGGGTTGGACTGGATGGCCCTTGTGGTCTCTTCCAACTCTATGATTCTATGATTCTATTTGTTTGTTATCTTATATTTTGGAAATGGACATCCAGGTGTTTTTTTCCTTTAACTTTTAAAAACTTTTTTGGGGGCCCAAAAGAGTGGGGGCCTAAATCCGGCACAGGTCTGTCTTCCATTTCTTTCCTTTCCCAATCTGCCATCTGAATATTATACCCCAAATCTCTTGCCCAGTGCATCATTACTGAATGCGTTTTAAGCATTCGTAGAATCATAGAATTGCCCCTTGGCTAAGAAAGCTGGGCAGAGCGCATTAAAAGCCACTGCATTTCAAGGAAAGCCAGCTGTTAGATGGAGGCATTGGAATCCATTAATAAACTTGCCAGACGGGGTCATGGGTGGCTCATCCTTTGCAACAAAAGGTGGCTGTTTGCCTTCCATTTGGTGCTGCAGCTGGCGAAGCGTCTTGCAAAGCAAGCCTGACTCTCCTCTTCCACCAAATGTCTTTGCACTTAAATTGGTTTGCTGAGCATTTCCTGCCCCGGGTGTTTCGTACTCCCTGCATTCTGTCACGTTTACAGATTGCTCCCTGCAAAATACAGTGGTACCTTGGTTCTCAAACTTATCCCGTTCCGGAAGTCCGTTCCAAAACCAAAGCATTCCAAAGCCAAGGCGCGCTTTCTCATGGAAAGCAATGCAAAACGGATTAATCCGTTCCAGATTCTTAAAAACAAGCCCTGAAACAGCAGTTTAACATGAATTTTACTATCTAACGAGACCATTGATCCGTAAAATGAAAGCAATAATCAATGTACTGTACTACAAAATAAATAAGGCAGTATTGTAGATGATAAAAATTAAAAAAGTTAAAAAAAACATTTTTTACCTGCACTGATTATAGTTATTGTTTGGATGGGGGGCTTTTATCCATTTCCGCAGTCACGCAATCGATCAATCGGTTCACAAAAACAAATGAACTGGAAAAGTCTCAAAAACAAAAAACGCAAAATAAAAGCAAAAACAAAAGTGCCAAACTTGATCCGTTCCGGAACTCTGCTTGACTTCCGAAATGTTCGAAAACCGAGGCGCAGCTTCTGATTGGTGCAGGCGCCCCGGAAACAATAGCCGACAGCCGCATCGGACGTTCGGCTTCCGAAAAACGTTCAAAAACTGGAACACTCACTTCCGGGTTTTTTGGCGTTTGAGAACCAAGGTACCACTGTATCTCAGAACAATTTAACTGTTGAAAACATCAGTCGGCCCGTCACATTTTGTCAGCGGAGAAACTATTGGCCATCACCAAATTGCAGAAATACGAAGAGGTGTGTTTTTGCATCCGTGGCCCACAGCGCACCAGAACCCCAGCTGTTGCACCACGAAATTTTGTCCGAACTATTGGGCAGCTAATACAAACAGGAAAACCTTGGTTGTATTCAGAACCAGCGTGATGTCGTGCTTAGGGGAAAATGTTGGCATGGGATGGCTCAGTTTTTAGAGGACAGAACTCTTAATCTCCGGGTCGTAGGTCAAAGATTCCTGCATTGCAGGGACTAGATGATCCTCTGGGTCCCTTCCAACTCTATGATTCCATGACTAGGACAACGGGAGACGAGTTCAAATTCCTGCTCAGCCATGAAGCTCGCTGGTAACGCTGGGGGCTAGTCACTGCCTCTCAGGGTTGTTGTGGGAATTGAATGAGGAAGCTGGGAAAACAAAACTCCTTCTTTACAATACATACTGTAAATACTCATACTAATATTCTTTCGTTTCTATGGGTCTACTCCCAGAAGGACTAATATTGGATGCCAAGCCATTGCTCTGGTGTTTATCAAATGAATGCCAGTTATGTGATTACGTAAAAACGTAGAATTGTAGAGTCGGAAGGTACCCCCAAGGGTCATCTAGTCCAACCCCCCTGCAATGCCAGAATCTCAGTTAAAGCATCCATGGCAGATGGCCATCCAACCTCTGCTTAAAAACCTACAAGGTAGGAGAATTCATCAAAACACGGGCCGCAGTAGTAGCATTAAAAAAATAGTCTTTTTGGACACCCGTGATTTGCTAGTCCCCAAATTGGAAAAGCAAAAAAATCCCAACCAAAGAAGAATGGCAACTTAAACTAATGGAATACACACAGCTTGCAGATTTAACAAATGGAATAAGAGAACAAGAAGAACATATGTTTAAAGAAGACCGGGAAATGTTTACTGATTATATGGGTGAAAATTGCGCACATTTCAAAACGCTGGTCACACTAAGATAAATTCAACAGTGTAGATAAGTTTTGATGGATGTAACGATGGAACACTGAATGGTTTAGTTCCTTTAAAATATGCAGGGATGGAGGGTATGCGAAATGAAGCACGGAAAGAGAAGAAGTCATTGATTTAAAAGTAAAGGTAAAGGGACCCCAGACCATTAGGTCCAGTTGTGACCGACTCTGGGGTTGCGGCGCTCATCTCGCTCTATTGGACAAGGGAGCCGGCGTACAGCTTCCAGGTCATGTGGCCAGCATGACAAAGCCGCTTCTGGCGAACCAGAGCAGCACACGGAAACGCCGTTTACCTTCCTGCTGTAGTGGTTCCTATTTATCTACTTGCATTTTGACGTGCTTTCAAACTGCTAGGTTGGCAGGAGCTGGGACCGAGCAACGGGAGCTCACCCCATCACAGGGATTCGAACCGCCGACCTTCTGATCAGCAAGCCCTAGGCTCAGTGGTTTAACCCACAGCACCACCTGTGCTGATTTAAGTTTGTTTAAATTAATATGTTGAAATGCAAATGAGAAAAAATCTAATAAAAGCTTCTTCTTTGGCGATCACTCGTAGCCAAGTAAGATTGTCTTCCATTAACACTGTTTTAACAATGGGTCCGTAAGTGACTGTGGAGGCCAATTCTGGATCCACACGTCCTTCCACAGTGGGGACATTGGTTTCCGAGTGGGAGTTGATTCCGGTGTGGATTTGCCAAGCGTGCCTTCCTCTTAGCACGTTTCTCCCTTGCGTCCTGAGATCGAGTGTCTTCAAAGCCCATGACACCTTTGGCAAAGGCTGTTCTCCAACTGGAGTGCTCGCAGGCCAGTGTACACACACACACACACACGGAAGGAGAATTCATCACCTCCCAAGGGAGTCTGTTTCTCCTTTAGAAAAAAAACCGACAGAACATGCAAGGGGGAGAACTTTGGATTGGAGGCAGGCAAAAATAGACAGGGAATGGAAACTGTTCGATCCTTGCATCCCTCGCTGGTGGCTGGAGAGCCAGTTGGTGTTTGCCATTGCACTCAGATGTACAGGTATGGTCCCATCAAGCCCTTATCAGGACATCCATGCCTTGTGATTACAGAGCCTCTACCTGTACTACCTGGTAAAGGTAAAAGACCCCTGGACGGTTAAGTCCAGTCAAAGGCGACTCTGGGGTTGCAGTGCTCATCTCGCTTTCAGGCCGAGGGAGCCGGTGTTGGTCCACAGACAGCTTTCCGGGTCATGTGGCCAGCAGGACGAAACCGCTTCTGGTGCAACGGGACACCGTGACGGAAACCAGAGCGCATGGAAACACCGTTTACCTTCCTGCCACAGTGATACCTATTTATCTACTTGCACTGGCATGCTTTCGAACTGCTAGGAAGGCAGGAGCTGGGACAGAGCAACGGGAGCTCACCCCGTCGCGGGGATTCGAACCGCCGACCTTCTGATCGGCAAGCCCAAGATGCTCAGTGGTTTAGACCACAGCGCCACCCGCATCCTTTACTATAAGCATGCTCTGTTGTTCTTGGATTTGCGTGTTTGTGAGAGAGAACCCGTCCCCCCCCCTTCTAACCCCCACCTCCAGCCCATAATGTAAACATACAGCAGATGTATTGATACAAAAGCTTCAAGCAAAGGTATGTCTGAGGCTGAGGTCCAGCCCACACACATCTTGGGACGAAGCTTCACTTCGAACTGGGGCTGCTCGCTTCCCGGCGAGCATTTCCAGGGTCGTGCTGCTGTACAACGACTCGTTCCCAGGCTTTTTCTTGGCTTGGAGGTTAGTCCCCTTTGAGTTCGAGGAGTTTTACTCCCAGGTAAATGTGGACAGCGGGGGGCCTTGCTGTCAGGGGAGTCTGCACAGCATCGCGAGCTAAGTCAGCCGATCACAGCTAGGGATGCGAGAGGAATTTGATTCCAATTGCATTTGAAGGCCTGGTTTACTCTTCCCAAAACAATACGGGAACTGAAACGCAGAACGTTTGAAGGAGGAGTTATGGGAGCCATTTTCAAATATCTCAAGGAGGAAGGAGCAAACTTGTTTTCTCCTGCTTTGGAAGGGCAGGACTCGAACCCATGGCTTCAAACTACAAGGAAGGAGATTCTGACTCGAAATCAGGAAGAACTTTCGGACAGTAAGAGCCGTTCGACAGTGGAACGGTCTCCCTCGGGAGGTGGTGGACTCTCCCTCCATGGAGGTCTTTAAGCAGAGGTTGGATGGCCATTTGTCGTGGATGCTTGAGCTGAGATTCCTGCATTGCAGGGGGTTGGACTAGATGACTCCTAGGGTCCCTTCCAACTTTATAATTCTATGGTTTTATCATTCTATCTTCCAAAATTCACACTTATTTATTATCATCTTTTTAACTTTTCAAAAATAAACAAACACATAGATTTCAATACACAGTAAAACAATTTTCTTCGTTAATTTTGTTGACTTCCCATCCCCTTTTCCATTGTGTTTTTATCTCTCTCCCTCTGCCAAACCCTGCCTTCTGTCCCTGATATCTCAACAACAGTGCTATAACCTTTGAGTTCTTCCGTTGCTCATAGAATGGAAGGTATCCAAGGGTCATCTAGTCCAACCCCCTGCAATGCACAAATCACAGCTGACGAATCCCTGGCAATGGCATGCAGCAGGTTCTAGGGTCCGATCTCCAGGTCGGAGTCGGAAATCGCCTTTGCCTGGAACCCCAGGAAACTGCTGCCAGTCAGATCAGGCTCAGCATGAATCCAGCTCCCCAAGGATCTCACTCTGTGTCAGGAAGTTTCAGGTGTTTGCTCCGAACAACCACAGAGACAATACTGTACAATACTGTACTGCGGGGCCGCAGCGTTTAAACCCCACCGCGCTGCCGGAGCTCGTTCTCTTTATCCCCAGTTCGCCGGAGCGAACAGAAGCACCCGCCCACCCGCCCCTTAATAAGAGAATAGGGGGCGCTGCTGCGGACCTGGTCGGTTGCCTGGTTAGTCAGTGGACCGGGTAGGACTTTTCCCATACTGGGCTAGCCATGATGGGTTTTTCGCCTACCTCGTAGCATGTCGTCACAACTTAGGTTAGGCGGTTAGGCGTTGGAAATTTGCATAACAATAGGATGGAGGAGGGGCAGAGTGCGTCATCACCTGCCCAAATTTGGAGAAGTAATTCCGTTAAAGGATTCCGGGGGCGAGGCTTGGTCCAGAGCCGGGAGTAGCCAGGGCCGTAAGGCACGCCCCGTACGGTGGCCACAGAAGGAGTTCCGGTTGATCGGCATCGCCGGGTTCCTTACTGGTGGTTAACTTCTCACGGACTTCAACACACGGGTTGGAGTCGGTTTTAGTCTGATAGGTTCCAACGCCTAAGCCAATTCCGCTCAACATGCATATTTAATAAAGTTGTGGCCTGAACCACCCAATTTAACCTTTAAATTCTGTGTCACGTGTCTTATTATTACACTGATCGGAGGGCATTGCTACACAATCGCCTTTGCCTGGAACCCCAGGAAACTGCTGCCAGTCAGATCAGGCTCAGCATGAATCCAGCTCCCCAAGGATCTCACTCTGTGTCAGGAAGTTTCAGGTGTTTGCTCCGAACAACCACAGAGACAAGTAGCATCCAGGTAAACGCCACAATCTGCCCATCTACAGGTTCGCCAGCTGCTTCAAGCAGGGAGCAAACAGGCTGCTTGGACGAGTGAAACCAACCACCTGTCTCCTTGATCCTTGCCCATCCTGGCTTATAAATGCTAGCCGGGAAGGGCTGGGCGATGGGCTTCGTGGGGTGAATGCTTCTCTCTGTGAGGGAGCCTTCCCAGACCCGTTGAAAGAGGCGGTCATTAAACCGCTTCTTTAAAAAACATCTTTAGATGTGGCCAATATGGCCAACTATCGTCCAGTCTCAAATCTTCCATTCTTGGGCAAGGTGATTGAGCGAATGGTTGCTGAACAACTCCAAGCACGCCTGGAAGAAGCGGACCATTTGGATCCCTTTCGGTCAGGATTCAGGCCTCATCATGGGACTGAAACTGCCTTGGTCGCACTGGTCGATGATCTCCGGTAGGCTAGGGACAAAGGTGACAGCTGTTTCCTAGTCCTGCTGGATCTCTCAGCGGCTTTTGACAGGAGGCGGGCAGGTGTGGAGGACTCCCTGGTCCTGAATGGGGTAACTGTGCCCTTGAAGGACCAGGTGCGCAGCCTGGGAGTCATTTTGGACTCACAGATGTCCATGGAGGCACAGGTCGATTCTGTGTCCAGGGCAGCTGTCTACCAGCTCCATCTGGTGCGCAGGCTGAGACCCTTCCTGCCCGCAGACTGTCTCGCCAGAGTGGTGCATGCTGTAGTTATCTCTCGCTTGGACTACTGCAATGCGCTCTATGTGGGGCTACCTTTGAAGGTGACCCGGAAACTACAACTAATCCAGAATGCGGCAGCTAGACTGGTGACTGGGAGCAGCCTCCGAGACCACATAACACCTGTCCTGAAAGACCTACATTGGCTCCCAGTACATTTCCGAGCACAATTCAAAGTGTTGGTGCTGACCTTGAAAGCCCTAAACAGCCTCGGTCCAGTATACCTGAAGGAGCATCTCCACCCCCATCGTTCTGCCCGGACACTGAGGTCAAGCTCCGAGAGCCTTCTGGCGGTTCCCTTGCTGCAAGAAGCCAAGTTACAGGGAACCAGGCAGAGGGCCTTCTCGGTAGTGGCAACCGCCCTGTGGAACGCCCTCCCACCAGAGGTCAAAGAGAAAAACAACTACTGTACCAGACTTTTAGAAGACATCTGAAGGCAGCCCTGTTTAGGGAAGCTTTTAATGTTTAATAGATTATTGTATTTTAACGTTCTGTTGGAAACCGCCCAGAGTGGCTGGGGATATAAATATTATTATTATTATTATTATTATTATTATTATTATTACATTTTCGGCTTGTGACTCTCTCATTGACTTTCAGGCCCAATGTCTGCGGATCCCGGTTCCACTCATACTGCTGCCCAGGATGGAAGACCCTCCCCGGTGGGAACCAGTGCATTGTCCGTGAGTATGAGCCAGGGTTATGTCTCCCTTGTGGGAACCAGTGCATTATCTATTACCATAATATGAGCCAGGGTTATGTCTCCCTGGTGGGAACCAGTACATTATCTATTACCGTAATATGAGCCAGGGTTATGTCTCCCTGGTGGGAAGCAGTGCATTATCTATTACCGTAATATGAGCCAGGGTTATGTCTCCCTGGTGGGAAGCAGTGCATTATCTATTACCGTAATATGAGCCAGGGTTATGTCTCCCTGGTGGGAAGCAGTGCATTGTCCGTGAGTATGAGCCAGGGTTATGTCTCCTATGATGAGTGGCAGCCTGTTTCTGCAGAGAGAGAAGCTTCTGGTCTTCCTGGAAGCCCCAAACCACACCTGCCGAGAGCACACTCTCCACCATCCATCAGATGAAAATAGGGACATTTCTTACCCCCCTCCACAACTGACCCTTCTCAACCCCCCCCCTGCATTTTTGGTCCTCTCCCCAGCGTTTCCTACCAGAAGAATGACGATTGCCACCATCAGTTCACCAATGGACCACGGCACACAAGCCCTCGTGTCGTCCTCGAGAAAACCCCTTAATCCCCATCTTATTTTATTTCAGTCTTTGGTAGACTTGCCAAAAGGAACACACACACCAATAAATACATTTCAGAAGGGGCCAAGTTACGGGAATGTCCCTGGAAAATCGGGGCACTGGGGGGTGGGGGATGCAAGAGCAGGAGGAACCAAAAGATGAATGAGTCCCTCAAACTAAATCATACGGGGGCCCCGTGGCTTAGTTTCACATGGCCGGCAAGGAGGGGGAAATTGGAGGAAGGGGGTGTCACCGAGGGAGAGGCAGCGAAAAGGGGTGTCAAAGAGAAAAGTGTTTTTACACTAGAGCCGCCATATGCCTGGGATTTCAAAGGCGGAATTGACATCTGGGGAAACGGTGCGGTTTTTAAAATAAATAAATAAATAAAGCACAAAAACTTTGGGGTTTGTCTAAGCTCAACAATTTCAGTGGTTTCCTAAAAACAAATGGAAATCTCCCTCTAAGATTAGTCCCGCCCCCCCATGAAGATCCTCAAATTACACAGCCAGAAAAGTTGGTTTTGCAAGAGCTCTTTTGTTTCAGCTGCTGGAAGCATGTTCCAGGGCTAAATTATAAAGAAGTTTAACAACTGGTTTGCAAGCCTGGTATATAGGCCCCACTTAAAGCAGCGTTATCGCCTTTTCGACAGTCACGGCTCCACCCAGTGAGTTCTGGGAATTGTAGTTTCCAAAGAGTGCTGGGAGATGCTAAGAGACTCCCACCCCCCCCACCCCTTTCCCAGAGCTATGATTCCCAGAGTTCCCTGGGAAGAGGGATTGGCTATCAAAATGAATTTATTTATTTATTTATTTATTTATTTATTTATTTATTTATTTAGGAATTGGGGACATTTGCCCAGTTTGGGCATCATTTGTATTTGTGCAATCGTATTTGCGAACTGGGAGTTGTATCTCTTGGGAGGGGAAAAGGAGTAGGAACAGGAATTGCAGTATGATACCTTTTTTTAATATATGGTGCAGTTGTGCCCTGAATGAGAGGGAAGTTAGTCACAGTATCACCACAATACGGGTCCCACCATTCCAGAGGCAGCGTTGCGCTGTGGTTAGAGCATCAGGCTAGGATAATAATTGATCACGAATACAGATAGATAAAAGAGGATTTCCTCTACTCAGCTATTTGGGAGACAGGTTATAAAAGTCATAGCAGGAATTGGTACTCGTGCAGGCAAGGGATGGGTGAATTTTGGAAGGAAAGTTGGGAAAGCTACCGTACTAGGAGCAGCAACAGAAGGAGGCCAGCTTTTAAATCTGTATTGAGTTTGCATTCATTCGTATTAAGCCTGTGAAAAATCATGGAAACTCAATAAAAACCATCGGCACAGAAGAGAGGTGTTAGGCTGGGGGACCCGGGTTCAAATCCCCCACTCAGTGAAGCTCACTGGGCCGCTTCCACCTCACAGAGCCTCCTTGGAGGAAAGTTAGGGCAGGGATGAAAGGACAGGGCCTTTAAACTCCTTTTCTCTCCCCCCCCCTCTTTTCCCCAACAGCCATTTGCCGGAACTCTTGCGGAGATGGGTTCTGCTCCCGACCCAACATGTGTACCTGCTCCAACGGGCAACTATCCCCAAACTGCGGCTCCGGAGGAGGTGAGGGGACAGGGGGATGCGCATGTGCATGAGGTGGGCGGCAGGGTGCAACCCCCCCCCCCGGAGCTTTGCACTGTTGGGGTGTAACCTGCTGGACAAGAATAAGCGCCGTTGCCTGTTGCTCCACCCACTTTTGCCCCAGGCCCCACCCACGGCCCCTAGAAGCCCCGCCCCTATCTGGACAGGAATAGCCTAACTACTGTCGTCTGTGCTCTGGTCACAGATTACTGCAATGCGTTCGACGTAGGGCTGCCTCTGAAGACGGTTCGGAAAATTCAGCCGGCGCAGAATTCAGAGGCCAGGTTGCAAGATGGTTTGAGCATATTGCACCGATCCTGGTCCGACTGCACTGGCTACCGATGAGTTTCCGGGCCCAATTCAAAGTGCTGGTTCTGACCTATAAAGCCTTAAAGGGCTCAGGACCTCAAGACCCTCTCTTTTTTTGGTGCAAAGTTCTCTTACAGCACCCCCCACCCCCAACCTTAATATCCATGAAGCTGTTTCTGCTCTGCAGTTCGCTGTGATGGAGACCCCAGATGTTAGCAATCTCCTCAGCTATGTAAGGAATTCAGGCTTGGGGAGGGGCGTTGGGGAAGGGGCTGCATTGCCTGAATTCCTGTGGTCCCTGGGGGGTCGCTGGGGGAGGGAGTTAAGATTTCACAAGGCATTGGCGGGGGTGAGGCAGATGGAGAGAGCAGAATGGATGCCGGTTTCCTATCGCTGAACTTTGGAGAGGTTCAAAGCTTTTTGGAAAGCGGTAGGGGGGTGGGTGGGGGGCACACACAATGGTCTTCTCTGCTGTGTTGCATCAGTGGGGAAATTATTGTCAGGTGTGGAACCAGCTAGGGCACTTTTTCCGCCTCCCCTCCCATGGGCAAACGTGCCCCTCTCATCCGGAATTTAGATTATTTTGTCCCGCTTTTTTGCTGGCCAGGCATCATGAACTGCAAGTGTAAGGTGGGGGATTGGTCTCCTACTCCTGAGTAGACTCACTTATTATTATTATTATTATTATTATTATTATTATTATTATTATTATTAAAATTTGCATAGCGACCTATACCCGCAGGTATAGGTTGCCACATAAAATCACAATATAAAAGCACAAAATACGTCATGGAAATAAGAACAGAGGCAAACCAATAAACCCCTCCTTCACAACACATTTTTAAAAGGGCGCCGGATTCACAAGGATGCAAGCAGGGGGTGCGTTGTTACCTTTTAAAAATAAGGCAAGGTTCCAGTCCTCATTGTCCATTATAAAGGGCTGATTTAAACTGGAATGTAAGAAACTGTTCCTTAGCCAGCCGCGCCATCCCAAGTCAGACTATCTTGTTTTTGTTTGCACTGACTGGCTGCAGCAGTTGTGTTTTGTTTTATTTTTAAAAAGAAACTTTGCCAGGGATTTAAGGACTCTTTGCATTCCAAACAGATGCTCTACCACCAAGCTTTGGCCCTTCCCTTAAAAATCAAGCAAGACTCCACATTTCATGCGTATGAATAACATATGCTAAATCAGACCATTGGCCCTGCTATCTGACTGTCTGCCTCGGCCAGCAGCCCAAGGTATTTGGAGACCTGCGGCAAACCACAAAATGGTGCCCTGCCCCAGTAGGAGCTGGACCTCAGTGTCTGGGCTGGACGATGGGGGTGGAGACGCTCCTTCAGGTATACTGGGCTGAGGCCATTTAGGGCAGGCACCCCCAAACTTCGGCCCTCCAGATGTTTTGGACTACAATTCCCATCTTCCCTGACCACTGGTCCTGTTAGCTAGGGATCATGGGAGTTGTAGGCCAAAACATCTGGAGGGCCACAGTTTGGGGGGGGCAGATTTAGGGCTTTCAAGGTCAGCACCAACACTTTGAATTGTGCTTGGAAACATCCTGGGAGCCAATGTAGGTCTTTCAGGACCAGTGTTATGAGGTCTCGGCGGCCGCTCCCAGTCACCAGTCTAGCTGCCGCATTCTGGATTAGTGGCAGTTTCTGGGTCACCTTCAAAGGTAGCCCCATGTAGAGTGCATTGCAGTAGCCCAAGTGGGAGATAACTAGAGCATGCACCAGTCTGCAGGCGGGAAGGGTGGACACAGAATTGACCTGCGCCTCCATGGACAGCTGTGAGTCCAAAAATGATACCCAGGCTGCGCACCTGGTCCTTCAAGGGCACAGTGACCCCATTCAGGACCAGGGAGTCCTCCACAGTTGCCCAATCTCTGTCTCCCAGAAACACTTCTGTCCCTCAATCCGTTAAGCGCCACCCATCCTCCGACTGCCTCTGGAGACTCCAGCCAAAGAAGAGTTTGGAGTAGGGCAGTGAATGGGGAGGAGGTCTGAGAAGAGGTGGGGGCATACCTGCCAAGTTCCTCTCTGAAAAATAAGGGACTGGACCGGAAGTAGCATACCGGAAGTAGCGCGACGGCCATTTTGGAACTGGGCAGAGCAGCATCAAAAGTCGCTTCTGAGCATGCTCCGCCCAGTTCCAAAATGGCCGCCGCACCAGAATAAACCGGGGGGAAACAAAAAAATCAGTTTTTTCGGCTGGGGACAGCTGGAAAAACGGGGGTTTCCCGGGGAAAACGGGAGACTTGGCAGCTATGGGTGGGGGGCAACCTGAGATGGAGGCAAGGCTTGAGAAGAGTCCTGTGGGGGCACATAGAGTGTCCCAGAGGGCTGCTTTCCACTGCCAGGCCTGAGGCTTACCAACACTGGCAGGCAGCGGCTCACTCAGGCAGAGACCTTACCCCAACAACCCACCTAGGCTCTTTTTGCCGCCATGACTTGTGGCTGTGAGTTCCTAAGGCGAATTCTTCATTGGATGTGCAAGGTTGGTTTCATTGGGTGACCCGATATGAACTAACGCTTCGGGCCAAAATATCGCCGGCTCCCTTGCCCATGCCAAGCTTCACCATTAAACTCCCAGCAAAGAAAGAATGGATACTAAAACTTATGGAATATGCAGAAATGGCGAAACTTACCGGAAGAATAAGAAATCAAGATAACAAACTTTTTATAGAATAATGGAAATGGTTTATTGAATATTTACAGACAAATTGTAAACAGATAAAAACATTGTCAGGATTATTGTAATAACCTGCAGCTTCATAAGAGTATATATTTAAAGAAGATGAATAAATGAGCAAATTAAGTTAATTTGGAATATGCAGGGTATATTAAAAATAAATTTAAGGAACTGCAGAAAGAGGGGGAAGGAAGTCAAGCTTTGAAATGTCAAAATGATTGTAAAATCAGTGAAATGTATAAACCTAAAAAGTATACAGTGGTACCCTGGTTTAAGAACAGTCCTGTTTACGAACGATTCGGTTTACGAACTCCGCAAAACCGGAAGTAGTGTCCCGGTTTGCGAACTTTACCTCGGTCTAAGGACGGAATCTGAACGGTGGAAGGGCACCAGCAGCGGGAGGCCTCATTAGGGAAAGCACGCCTCAGTTTAAGAATGGTTTAGGTTTAAGGACGAACTTCCGGAATGGATTAAATTCGTAAACCGAGGTACCACTGTATACATATATATCTATATATCTCTATCTATATATCTCTATCTATATATCTCTATCTATCTATCTATCTATCTATCTATCTATCTATCTATCTATCTATCTATCTATCTAATCCCCATTAAACTCTCCACCGTTGCATCTCACCATTCTCCAGTGTGGTGTAGTGGTTAAGAGCGGTGGACTCATAATCTGGGGAACCGGTTCGTGTCTCCGCTCCTCCACATGCAGCTGCTGGGTGACCTTGGGCTAGTCACACTTCTCTGAAGTCTCTCAGCCTCACTCACCTCACAGAGTGTTTGTTGTGGGGGAGGAAGGGAAAGGAGAATGTTAGCTGCTTTGAGACTCCTTCGGGTAGAGATAAAGCGGGATATCAAATCTAAACTCTTTTTCTACTCTCCTTCTCCTCCTTGGCTGCCTCCATAAACCTGTCTCCTGCTTCCTCCCCCAGTTCAGTCCTGCAATGTGAGATGTATGAATGGAGGGAGCTGCAATGAGGAAGCTTGTCTGTGCCAGAAGGGATACACTGGGACCTACTGCGGCCAGCGTGAGTACCGGGTTGTGTGCATGCTGTTAGCTCGGAAAAAGGCCAAAGAGCAAGAGCAAGCCCTAAGCTGAGATAGGCCTTGCTAAGCCTTGCTAATATGGCTCATGGTTGGGGAAGATGGGAGACAAACCAACAGAGTCAAATGATAAGGCAGGAGATTCCAACTCAACATCAGGAAGAATTTTCTGATGGCAAGAGCCTCCCTCGGGATGTTATGGACTCTCCTTCCTCGGAGGTTTTCAAGCTATCTGCCATAGATTCTTTAGCTGAGATTCCTGCATCCCAGGGGGTTGGGCTAGAGGACCCTTGGGGGTCCCTTCCAACTCTACAGTTCTATGATTCTACGCTTTTATGACCCTTCGGAGTGCCTTCCTGCTCTGTGATTCTATGAGCCAAAAGACTGTCACAGAAATGCACATGTAGCCGGAAGGCCTGGGAAAAAATAATGGAAAAAATGCACGGGTGAGGCAAAATTGTGTACCGAAAATGCATATACCAGGAGAAATGCGCATGGGACGTTACCCGACTTCCTGTGCCTTTCCTTTCTATATACATGGAAATGTAAGGCTGTCGACATGGTGCAGTACGCAAGGCCACCAGCAGGTGGCCCCTGCAACTCCTGTGTGAAGGCAGATTCTCATTCCTTGGAGGTTTTTAAGCAGATGCTTTAGCTGAGATTCCTGCATTTCAGGGGGTTGGACTAGATGATCCACGGGGTCCCTTCCAACTTTCTGATTCTACAGTTCTATGGTTCTCTAACTCGCACACAGACCCCCTCCTAGCCGCTTGAATAACCAATGCAGATGACCAAAGGGTGTGCATTTTTTTCTCCTCATCACATCGCTGGGCTGGGCTGGGCTGAGCGGAGTGGTTTAAATCCCTTTTCCCGTCGGAGTGCCACTCTGGGAAAGGAAAGCCAGGCCCTCTCCGCTCTTCAGATTATTGATATTACCTACTGCTGACAACTTGCTTGGTGGTGGGATCAGGCACGGCTTGTGGAACAATGCTTTGCCATCCCTCCTTTAAGCCCCCCGAAGCCCCCTGCCTCTCAGGCTTCACCATCCCCACCCCTTCCAAACAGCCTCCCATCCCTTTTGGCTCTCCGCGTTCAAATGTCCCGAGCGGCAGAAAGGAGGAGCGGAGACTCTGGCCGGCCTTCCGATTCCCCACTGTACGACGGCATTTCCTGGAGAGCTCTCCTTGATTCCTGGCCAACGCAAGCACCGTCTTTTTCACTCTCTCTCTCTCTCTCTCTCTGCTCTCTGCACAGCTGTCTGCGAAAGCGGCTGCCAGAACGGAGGTCGGTGCATCGGGCCAAATCGCTGCGCTTGTGTGTACGGATTCACGGGGCCCCAGTGCGAGAGAGGTAGGTTGTGGCTGATTGTGCATCTTATATGTCGTCTGTGAAGACGGAGGCCGTTCGTACTTGTGTGGGGCTGTACCCAACTTCCTCTGTCCACCAGGGCTCTCGCGCCGGCAGACAGGTGAGTTTCAATATTGTGCAGCCGAGGAATCCAGCGCTAGAGTAATTCGCGGGGTTCCGGCTGTGCCACGAAGTTCCCAGGAACTGCCTCACACATTCTCTTCTGCGCAAACATGCACAATTTTGCCAGTGGAACAAGGGTGACATTAAGTGGCTACGACTTAGCTCTACGCCTGGCCCCAACGTCTTCTGAAGCCATCGCTCGAAGTCAGAACCTGGACGGCGCTGAACATCGTCTCTGGGACAGAATCAAGAATGTATGCTTTCAGGTTCCCAAAATAACATCAATGCTACGTTGGCTGAAGCTGACAGGGTTGAAGCCAGCTAAATTCTTCTCCGAACTGGCCCGCTGAAATTAACAGGTGCGACTCATTTAGGTAATTAATTTCCACGGGTCTACTCCGGTGTGTAGTCCAATTCTGGGCACCCCAATTTAAGAAGGATGTAGACAACCTGGATCATGCGCAGAGCAGGGCGACCAGGATGACCAAGGGTCTAGAAGCCACGCCTTATGAGGAACGGTCGAGGGAGTTGGGGTATATTTAGCTTGGAAAAGGTGGAGATGTGATAGCCGTCTTCACATATCTCAAGGGCTGTCCCATGGGAGAGGGAACATGCTTGTTTTCTCCTGCTCCAGAGGGTAGGACTCGAACCCATGACTTCAAACTACAAGGAAGGAGATTCCAACTAAATATCAGGAAGAACTCTCGGACAGTAAGAGCCGTTTGACAGTGGAACGGTCTCCCTTGGGAGGTTGTGGACTCTCCTTCCTCGGAAGTTTTTAACCAGAGGTTGGATGGCCATCTGTCCTGGATGCTTTAGCTGAGATTCCTGCATTGCAGGGGGTTGGACTAGATGACCCTTGGGTACCTTCCGACTGTACCATTCTATGATTATGTAGCTGTAACTTAGCTCTGTGCTGGCTATACTACCCTAAGTTCTTCTGAAGCCATCACTCAAGTCAGAATTCGGAGAGCACTGAACATTGTATCTGGGACAGAATCAAGAATATACTCGCTCAAGTTCCAAAAATAGCATAAACACTGCCTTGGCTACGATCGTCTGGGTTGAATCCAGCTAAATCCTCCTCTGAATTGGCCCGCTGAAATTAACAGGCACGACTAATGTAGTCCATCGACTTCAGCGGGTCTACTCTGAGTACAACTTGGTTAGCTTCAACCCAACTTTCAAGGCTGCATCATGAAGGCCTCTTGAAATTCTCCTCTGAGTTTGCAAGCAGGGAAACAGAGACACACACACACAAACTATTTCACCTGATTCCTCTGCAAAGAGGAGAAATCCCCCAACAGTTTCTCAGAGGTGGAGCTCAGGCATCCTTCTGGGGCAGTGGCTGGGTGGAAGAATGTGCTGAATAAATAAAATAAAATGTAATAGTAATAATTATTATTCTATGATTTGCACCCTACCCATCTTACCGGGTTGCCCCAGCCACTCTGGGCGGCTTCCAGCGTGTACAGAAACATAATAAAACATCAAACATTAAAAATCCCCCTATACAGAGCTGCCTTCAGATGTCTTCTAAAAGTTATATAGTTACTTTTCTCCTTGACATCTGGTGGGAGGGAGTTCCACAGGCCGGGTGCCACTACCGAGAAGGCCTGATGTATCCAGAAAAAAAATGCTGCAAATGAACCTTGTTTCTTTTGTAATGGGTTGACATTGCCGATATTCTCTCTGGGGAGGGAGGAAAATGTATTTGCTTAGCTCTGTTGCCCCACTGGACGTTTGGCACTGAACGTCAATGGGGCTTTTCTGCCGATTGCTGTTTCTCCAATTTAGCGCTGAAAAGTGGGTTTTCCCGGGGGAAAGAGGCAGGGCAAAGGTGAAACTGCTCCGACTTGTGACTAGGAATCATGGGGAAACCACCTGGCTGTGTGCTTTCTAGGGCAGGGGGTCTGTGGAAGTGTGGGTGACCCCTTTCAGGGAAAACCCCACTGCAGTACCTGGGAGATGGGGCTCCCTCTATACAGAGAGGTTCAGGCGAGGTCCTCAAAGACCTTTAAAAAACAGAAAAGAATATTGCTGAGCTTTTTGTGTGAGTCAAACTTCTGTCTTCCTTTTCAAAACGCGTCGTTGTCTTATCCTGATCAAGCTTTTAACGTACAGCATGAATGGGATATTGGTCATTTGAATGGCTTCCATTGCAGCTTCAGTTCTGTTTGTTTATGTCGTGATGTATAGGTCTATATATATTTGTAAGCTGCTTGGAGTTTATGAAGCATTGTTTAGCAAGGGTGCCCAAACCTTTTTCAAAGAGGGCCAGGTTTGATGAAGTGAACATGCGTGAGGGCTGGCCAAAGTTGTTGAGCTATTTCTTGGATTGAAGTTGCTGAGCTTTTTAAAGGATTTCACCCCAGGACATATACCCCAGGATTAGGCCCCCCCCCAAACAGACTTTGGACATGCCTGGTTTAGGTTTTCTTAAAGCACCGTCATACGTATTGCGAGTCGCATTTAATGCATAGCTGCCAAGTTTTCCCTTTTCTCGCGAGGAAGCCTATTCAGCATAAGGGAATTTCCCTTAAAAAAAAGGGAGAACTTGGCAGCTATGATTTAATGTTAGTCGTGCTCAGTGTTGACCCGTTTACACAGGTGGCGCTGTCGTCTAAACCACTGAGCCTCTTGGGCTTGCCGATCGGGAGGTCGGTGGTTTGAATCCCCGCGACGGAGCGAGCTCCCGTTGCTCTGTCCCAGCTCCTGCCAACCTAGCAGTTCGAAAGCACGCCAGTGCGAGTAGATAAGTAGGTACCACTGCGGCAGGAAGGTAAACGGTGTTTCCGTGCGCTCTGGTTTCCGTCACGGTGTCCCGTTGCGCCAGAAGCGGTATAGTCCTGCTGGCCGCATGACCCAGAAAGCTGTCTGTGGACAAACGCTGGCTCTCTCGGCCTGAAAGTGAGATGAGCGCTGCAACCCCATAGTCACCTTTGACTGGACTTAACCCTCCAGGGGTCCTTTACCTTTTTACCTGTTGAAATCAAAGGGTGTGACTTACATTCCGGGATCTAATCAGAAACCAAGATGGTTTCTGTTAATCCGGGACCAGCCCTGGAAAATAGGGACACTGGGTGGGTCTGCCAGGAACCATCTACAAAGGTCTTCACATCCCTTCTTCTCTAATTTTTATTAAAACATTTAATAAAGGACTCTACAACCTGGAAATAAAGACAATGCACATACTTTTGCAAATCTTTAATAAAAACCTATTTAAAAAAATAAATAAAAACAACAACCCAATAGCCCCTACCCCCACAAAAACAGGGCATAGGGTGTAAATCAGATCAACCAAAGGCCTGGTTAAAAAGGAACGTTTTTGCCTGGCGCCTAAAGGTGTGTAATGAAGGCACTGGGCGAACTTCCCTGGGGAGAGCATTCCACAGATGGGGAGCCACTGCAGAGAAGGCCCCGTTCTCGTGTTGCCACCCTCCGGAACTCTAGAGGAGGAGGCACACGAAGGAGGGCCTCAGAAAATGACCTCAGGTTCCGGGTAGTTTTATTTGTTCAAATAAAATCAGATGCATAGCAACATGTTGAAAGAAGGCAGCCTGAGATGTATTCAAATTGTGACGTTTAAACCAGATTGAGAGCCTTGTAGATCCTAAGTGCATGGCAATCGTTGTTGCCCTGCACCCATTCCGTGCCTCGGGCCAACTTTGGAGGAATCTTGCGACGTACAAAAGCCTTGAATCAAATGCTCCTCCCTCCCTCCTTCCCTCTCCCTCTTTCGCTTTGTGGTGAATGGATTTGGCCTTGGCTCAGAGCTGGAGATGAAACAAGCTTCGCAGCTGTGTCTACACACCGACTGGCCCCAGCCAAGACAAACAGAGGGCTTGCTGTGTGTGCCGCAGAGATAGGATAGAGTTTCAAAGCGCCCTCTCCCTGCCAGCCTCGCTCTCGGCTTCCAGCAATGAAGAACCAACAGTCCCCCCCACAGATTTTCCCCTCCCGGGGGTGCGGTCCCCTTCCATTTCCCCAGAGTGATGCTCAGCTGTCAATCAGATGATATCCCTGGGTGCTGTAAGCTGATGCGTAAGGATGTTCAGTTCTGTGTCAACTGCGCCCGTTATTGTTTTATTTATTAAGTATTTATGTATTTATTGAGAGTTTCCCCCCAAAAAAGAAAATGTTTATTTGGTTTTCAGAAGTTTACATTCTGCACCATCAACAATACCTTTACTTTATCCAGTGACTTCCCATCTCGCCCCCCCCCATGGTGTTCTATGTTTAACGTTGCATATTTTAATTTATATCTCTCCACGTATTATTAGCCTTCATGTCTTTCTCCTGTTGCTCTTTTTTAAAATTTTAAAATAAACTTTATTGAGATTCAAATTAAAATAAACACAGACATAAACTCATACACACACTTGAAATAATAATGAAAACATACAAAATCATATAAAATAAGAGATCTAATATTAACAATAAAAATGTAACTTGAAAATTAAATTCATACATTCAACTTAAATCCAACTCAAATTGTAATACTCTTAAAGAATTACGAGTAAAAGCAAGACAGAAAAAAGAAAGAAAAAGGGGAAAAATGAAGAAGAAAATACAGACAAAAATTCTTCAGTCATTCAAACCCAAAATTATTATAGTCATAATATTCCAAGTACACTCCTCCTATAATCTCCTTTAATTATTTCCCTTTATCTCCTCCCCTCCTATTTGACTTCTGCTGTTACTCACATTTCAAATCCTGCTTGCGTTTTCATGCACTTATAATAGTTCTTTAGATATTCTACGAACGGTTCCCAATCCTCAAAGAACCTTTTGTCATTTGAATCTCAAATTCTCGGGTTTTTGATTGGCACGCGAAGTTCAGTTTCTTTTGCATGGGACGTCAAAGGAGAAGAGTACAGCCGTGCCTCGGAAGTCGAACGGAATCCGTTCCGGAAGTCCTTTCGACTTCCAAAACGTTCGGAAACCAAAACACAGCTTCTGATTGGCTGCGGGAAGCTCCCGCAGCCAATCGGAAGCCCCGTTGGACATTCAGGTTCCAAAGAATGTTCACAAACCAGAGCACTCACTTCCGGGTTTTCGATCGTTTGGGAGCCGATTTGTTTGGGAACCATGGCGTTTGAGATCCAAGGTATGACTGTAGCTGCTCTGAGGAAGTCACAAGGAGATGGAAGGAATTGCCTGTTTCTTAGAAAGGAAAGGAGATTTCTGGACTGGCCATTTGATGCAAAAAAAACAAACAAACCCCAAACCCTCCGTTCCTGTTTGTGTGCTTTTTTAAAAAGCAAAATCAAATGGCTGGCACTTTCCCAATCCCACCTGTGCCAAATTTCCCCTCCCGAGGGCCCTACATGCCAAACCCACAAAGACCCACACAGTGCGGGGAGGACAGAGAGACAGAGAGAGACGTCTTTGTTAAGAGAGGAACTTGGCATTCTGATTGCGGTGCCCACTTCAGAGGCAATTCGCTTAATGAGGAGGGTTGTGTAAGTTCCCACTTGGGTCATTTCCTGCCCTTAACAGACACTTATTTTTGTGATGGGGGAGCTGGAAGAAGTGGGCTGGCTGGCGCATCTGTATCGAAGCTGCTCCAGCCGCATTTGGGAGCGCGAGGGATCTGGAAGGCAAGCAAGTGGGTCTCAAGGACTTGGTGTCAAATGGCAAAGGGAGGCACCGTGGTCGCGAGGCTCCGTCATCGTCAAGGGGGTTGGGGCGGGGATTTGGCTGAGGTTCTTTGGAGAGTTGTGGGGAGAAATTCCCTCCATTCAATTTGTGCTTCCTGAACCAATGCACACACTGAAATGTGGCTTTCCCTTCAAACCCCCCCATCCCTCCAAAAAAATTTGCTTCCCCAAGAAGCACACAACGTCCCCAAGAATGAATGGGTGAATCTTCATTTGCGCCAGCCATTGGCCATAGCAATAAAACGATACGATATACAAAGAATAGAAATAAAAAGTCAATTATATAAAATACATTTTAGGGTTTTGAATCAATAGTCAAATAGTGGACCTTATTCTGATTGCCCCAGCTAAAAACCTTGCAACCTTTTGCTGTCACCTGCTCATCTTGATCTGCCCAGAGAAAGGACACTGGGGCAGTGGCTGGGCGACCCGGAATGGGCAATAAAAGAGGGGTGATAATCTCATCCCTCAAGTCTTTATCAAGAGGGCAAGCCAGAAGGGCATGCGCCACTGATTCGGGACTGCCATCTCGACAGGGACAGCCAATGGCAATACATTCAATCTTGCAAGAGTAAAAGCGTTTCTATATTTCAGAATTGCTCGGTTATGCGCAGGGGCGGAGCTTCAAGGACATGGCGTGCGTTCTGGGGGTGGGGCGCGCCGCACACAGGGGTGGGGCACGCGTTTTGGGGGCAGGGCGGGCAGCCATGATGGCGCCCCTGGGATTGTGCTGCCCGGGGCGCCCCCCCGCCCCTATCTTCCTACGCCCCTGGTTATGCAGATAGGGTGCCAGAGAGTCGAAATGGGAAGGTGGAAAATAGTCATACCATGGGCAAAATTTCCTTATTTTGGCCAAATTGTTCTGATGCTCGATATCATTTAGGCACTGACAAATTAGACCGTTCGCTTGACTACAACCCAAAGCGAGTAGCTGTTGTGGTAATAAGCCACAAGAGTGAAGTTTTTGATTGACAATTTTAGTCCATGCGCTCTTGTGACAATCTTGTAGCACTAGGGATATTAGACCGGGGGGATTTGAGGTTAGTGTCCTACACCAGATCTGTAATTCTATCGAGGGAAGATTAGCCTCTAGGCGCAATGATGCATTTGGTTTGGGACACAGGGTGGTACAGAGAAAATTTGCCTTAAGAACTTTGATTGGATAATGTCCCCAAGAAGTTGTGGGATCTCCTTCCTTGGAGGTTGGACGGCCATCTGTCATGGTGCTTAAGTCATAGCTGCCAAGTCTCCCGTTTTCCCCGGGAAATCCCCGTTTTTCCAGCTGTTCCTAGCTGAAAAAACGGTTTTTTCCCGGTTTATTCTGGCGCGGTGGCCATTTTGGGACTGGGCGGAGCATGCTCAGAAGCGACTTTTGATGCTGCTTTGCCCAGTTCCAAAATGGCTGCAGTGCGACTTCCAGTCTGCTATTTTCGCCCGGTCCCTTATTTCTCTGACAGCAACTTGGCAGGTATGGCTTAAGTTGAGATTCCTGCATTGCAGGCGATTAGGCGAGATGAGTCCTGCTCTATTCTGCCTTGGTCAAACCACACCTGGAATACTGTGCCCAGTTCTGGACACCACAGTTTAGGAAGGACATTGACAAGCTGGAAGGTGTGCAGAAGAGGGCGACCGAGGTGATCAAGGGTCTGGAAATCAATCCTGATGAGCAACGGTTGAAGGAGCTGGGTATGTTTAGCCTGGAAAAAAGGAGACTGAGAGGAGATAGGAAAGCCTTCTTCAAATATTAAGCAGAGGTTGGATGGCCATCTGTCATGGATCCCTTAGCTGTGATTCCTCTGCATTGGGGTGTGTGTGTGTGTGCTAGATGACATTGGGTGCCCCAAATTGAAATGCACAGATATAAATATTGCACCCAAATAATTTCTTACATCATTCCACCCAGATTCACCCCCCCTGCCCCACTGGATAGGCGTAGTGCTATAATTCTCCAGGCGGGATTATTATTTTTGACCCAATCTTGGTGCTTCGGGTTGTATCCAAGTAAGTTCTCCCTAGAGTAGACCCGTCAAGGTCTACCTAAGGTAGTCATGCCCCAGTGGGCCTACTCTGAGGGCACATTGACATCTTACATTTAAAGCATTCTTATACCAATTGAGCAGAGATTCTCTTGCTTTCCCAGGGAATTCTGGGAACTGTAGTTTGGTAAAGGTCCTGAGAGTTCCTAGGAGGCCCCCATGTCCCCCTTGCAGAACTTTGATTCCCAGAGTTCCCTGGGAAGAGGGACAGACTTTTAAACCCAGTGCTTTTTTTCTGGGGGCATGCAGGGGTACGCATACCCCTAAACATTTTGTGAATCTAAGTTTGGCCTCATTGAGGGGCAGTATTTCATATGATTAGGAAAAGGAGAGTACCCCTAAACATTTTTTTGGGGGGGGAGAGCACTGCTTAAACCACTCTGAACCATAGCTGCCAAGTTTTCACTTTTCTCGCGAGGAAGCCTATTCAGCATAAGGGAAAATCCCTGTAAAAAAGGGATAACTTGGCAGCTATGCTCTGAACTGCTGAACCTACCTCTGTGGCAGGAATTGTAGACTCTCAATGAAGCTTAGAACCTTTCAGAAACTACAGTTCCCAGGATTCTTTGGGGGAAGCCATGACTCCTGAGGTCCATAGCTGCCAAGTTTTCACTTTTCTCGCGAGGAAGCCTATTCAGCATAAGGGAAAATCCCTGTAAAAAAGGGATAACTTGGCAGCTATGCTGAGGTCCTATCGTAGTGCTTTAAATGTCTGATGCAGAGACCTGGCCGTAGTTATTATGACTAACTCTTCATCCAAGCCTTGTTTCCTTGCATGAAACAAAGGAGAAATTCTTTACCGGCTGCTTCCTAACACAACGGTTCATTGTTCTTTCTCCGAGTCAAGTGTTATTGTTCAGAAATAGCAGATGCAAATGAGCCCATAAGTATATCAGCTGAAGGAGTGGATGTGCCAGGCGCTTTGCGAAGTGACTGCAAACGCAAACAAACCCTTCAGGAAGTTCATTAAGAGTGTGATTCTGTGAGCTCATAAGTCTGTCTTTATTGTGTTCGATCAGAGCGAACCCGCCTGCAAATGGTGGAGATGGCTAGCTTGGGTCCGTTAACTTCAGCAGTTCTGTTAGGGGAGATACTCACATAGCAGAAGTTGTGGTTGTTGTTCCTTCCTTCCTTCCTTCCTTCCTCCCTCCCTCCCTCCCCCCTCCCTCCCCCTCCCCCTCCTTCCTTCCTTCCCTCCCTCCCTCTCCCTCCCTTTCCCTCCCTTTCTCCTTCCTTCCTTCCTTCCTTCCTTCCTTCCTTCCTTCCTTCCTTCCTTCCTTCCTTCCTTCCTTCCTTCCTTCCTTCCTTCCTTCCTTCCTTCCTCTCCCCCTCCCCCCCTCCCTCCCTCCCTCTCCCTCCCTTTCCCCTTCCTTCCTTCCTTTCTCCCTCCCTCCCTCTCCCTCCCCGCTCCCTCCCTCCCCTCCCTCCCTCTTCCTTCCTTCCTTCCTTCCTTCCTCCCTCCCTCCCTTTCCCCTCCCTCCCTCCCTTTCTCCCTCCCAATTCCTCCCCCCCCCGCTTCCTCCTTCCCCTCCCTCCCTCCCTTTCCCCTCCCTCCCTCTTTCCCTCCCTCCCTCTTTCTTTCTTTCTTTCTTTCTTTCTTTCTTTCTTTCTTTCTTTCTTTCCTGCCCATCTGACTGGGTTTCCCCAGGCATTCTGGGCTGCTTACAACATACTTCTTCTTCGGCAGTCACTCATAGCCGAGTAAGATTGTCTTCCATAAACATGGTTTTTAGCAATGAGTCCATAAGTGACTGTGGAGGCCAATTACAACATACATAAAACACAACAAATCATCAAACATTTAAAAATAGAGTCCCCTATACAGGCAACAAACAAACCAAGAAATCAATAGAAACAAATAATAACAATAACAACAGCAATAATAATAATAATAATAATAATAATAATAATAATAATAATAATGTTGTCCCCTTTGTTGTTGGGGAAATGTGGATAAGTGAATTCAGGCCAGGGAACAGGAACAGAGAAACATGAAATTTGTTCATCCCCTGCTAAGGCTGAGACTCACCCACAGGCCACCTCTCTGCTCCCTTACCTCATTGTTAAGGGAATCGCGTTCCCGTGTTTTGGTTATTTGTAGAAAGGGAAAATCTGGCCAGCTTCCCTTTGCAGGGCCAGACATTCCAAGGGCTGAAAAAACACTCAAGAGGAAATCGGAGAGCGAGACACAATCTTGCTGGCTTTTCCGCTGGTTGGATTTGCAGTTTCCTGATGGCAAATGGGCATCACCGTGAAACCCGAGCGCCGGCCATGTGGGCAGCTCCCCTAGCGCAGCAGCATTTAAATTTTCGGGGAGTGTGGGGACTAAACACAATTTCTTATGTCTTAAAGAAACAAGCAATAAAAAAAACCCAAGAGAGGCATTTCAAAAAGGCTTCACTGCTGAGCGCTGGAGGTCTTTTGAAATTATGGAATCAGGACTGTTGACTTGGCCGGGACCTCCACTGGTCATCTAGACCAGTGTCTCTCAACCTTTTTTGGGCCAAGGCACACTTGTTCCATGAAACAAATCACGAGGCACACCACCATTAAAAAAGTTAAAAAATTTAACTCTGTGCCGCCCTATATTGACTATATAATTATGACTGTAAGAAACACTTGCCAATTGCTGTGTTGGTTGCAATCTCCTGTAATAAGGCTTCACAAGCCGCTGATTTCTCTGCCAGCACAATCCTTTGCTCAGCAAGTTTCAGGTTGAGCTCATCCAGCCAGCTTCTTTAAGTTTGTCTAAAACCACCCTCCCTTGGTGGTGGCTGTTGAGAGCTGCGCTCGCCCCGCGTCGTGACCCGGCCGGCTTCCTTTCCGGCGGGTCAGTGTTGTTTATTGGTGGCCGCCAGGCACGTGACAATGCAAATCGCCCTTCTCGTCGCCGCACGTCGCGGCACACCAGCCAGCGTCTCGCGGCACACTAGTGTGCTGCAGAACAGCGGTTGAGAAACACTGATCTAGACCAACCCCCCTGGAAAAAAACATGTTAGTTCTCCCCTGGGGAAAGGTTGCAACATCATTTGCATGGGATCGGAGACATTTTTGGCAATGTGCTCTTAGTGGGTGCAACACAATCCTGTTTGCATGGGGCCAGATCCAAAGTTTTATCCTACTCAAGAGATGGCCCACTGAAATCAGTGATTGACATAGGTCCGTTAATTTCAATGGATTGCTACCGAACTAAATAATAATAATAATAATAATAATAATAATAATAATAATAATAATTGTTATTATTATTTATATGCTGCCCATCTGACTTCAAAGAATAATAGAATCATAGAATTCTCATCTAGTCCAACCCCCTGCAATACAGGAATTCTTCTTCTTCTTCTTCTTCTTCTTCTTCTTCTTCTTCTTCTTCTTCTTCTTCTTCCTCTTCCTCTTCCTCTTCCTCTTCCTCTTCTTCTTCTTCAGCGATCCCTCGTAGCCGAGTAAGATTGTCTTCCATAAACATGGTCTTATCAGTGAGTCTGTAAGTGACTGTGGAGGCCAATTCTAGATCCACACGTCCTTCCACAGTGGAGACATAGGTTTCTGGGAGGGAGTTGATCCTGGTGAGGGTTTGCCAAGCATGCCTTCCTCTTAGCACATTTCTTCCTTGCGTCCTGAGTTCGGGTGTCTTCAAAGCCCATGGCACCTTTGGCAAAGGCTGTTCTCCAATTGGAGCGCTTGCAGGCCAGTGTTTCCTAGTTGCTGGTGTTTATACTACATTTTTAAAGTTTTGCCTTGAGAGAGTCTTTGAACCTCTTTTGTTGACCACCAGCATTACGCTTTCCATTTTTAAGTTCAGAATAGAGTACAGTGGTACCTTGGGTCTCAAATGCCTTGGTACTCAAACAACTTGGAAACCAAACACTGCAAACCCGGAAGTAAGTGTTCTGGTTTGCGAACCTTTTTTGGAAGACGATCATTCTCTGTTTTGAGTGCCATGCTTCTTTTTTGAGTGCCATACTTCCTTTTTGAGTGTTACGCTGACAATTTGAGTGTTACGCTGAGGTCTGTCTGTTTCTGCTATTTATTTTGCCTTTTTGTTTTTGTGGCTTGTTGTTTTGTTTTGTTTTTTGTGACTGTGTGGAACCCAGCCCAGTTACCGATGGATTGATAGTGTGACTGCAGTACGCTGTTTATTGCTTTCATTTTATGGATCAGTGGTCTCGATAGATAGTAAAATTCATGTTAAATTGCTGTTTTAGGGCTTGTTTTTAAAAGTCTGGAACCAATTAATCCATTTTTGCATTACTTTCTATGGGAAAGCGCGCCTTGGTTTTGGAACGCTTTGGTTTTGGAACGGACCTCCAGAACGGATTAAGTTTGGGAACCAAGGTACCACTGAACCTGCTTTGAAAGACACTGCCAAATTATGGGGATTGAACCTGCAACCTTGGCATTATCAGCACCAGGCTCTAACCAACCCACTTCAGTGGGTCTACGCTGAGCTAGGACCAGCTTCAGATGCAACCTTGTGGGTCTTCTCTGAGTAGTTCTTACTTAGATGCAACCTTTAGACACCCCACCCCGACTTTGTTCGAAGGGGGGAGTGGCTTATTGCCAGGAAACAATGCACAGGGCCCAAGCCTCAATTTGCAGTTGCTCTCTTGGATGGCTCAGTTGGTTAGAGCGTGGCGCTGATCGCGCCAAGGTTGCCAGTTCGATCCCCATTTGGGACAGCTGCAAATTCCTGCCTTTGCAGCGGGTTGGGCTAGATGACCTTCAGGGTCCCTTCCAACACTACGATTCCACGGTTCCTGGAAAGCGGGGAATATGGGTTAATTCCGAAGCGCTGCAGCGGCAAGGTGGGGCCGGCGAGGCTCCTTGCCAGGAGGGCAGCCTTCCCACAAAAGCCTCAGATGGGCCTACAAGGGCGGCCTGTGCCCCACTGACCTCCTTTCTGCCGGCCGGAGAGCTTGCCAGCAGCTGCATTCCCCAGCTCTGTTTGGAGAGAAAAACCTTCCAGCGCTGTTGTGGGAAAGGAATCCGATTTGAGGGAGGCTTGGCTCGCTGGCCTGCTTGTTTGTTTTAGGAAGGGAAGAAATCTTTTGGACCTCTCTGGCTCTCTCGTGCGCTTTCTTTCTCTGAAAAAAACAACAACAACAAACCTGGCCAAATGGCATGCAGGGAGGAACAGGCTGATCCCCAGGCAAGCTGGAGCAGCAGAGATCTGTGCCATCGGGGCTACGAGTGCCAATCTCCTCCGCGGGCATCCGTCTGAAACGGAGCTCGGTCTTTATTATTATTCTTCATTTATTTGATTTATATCCCGCCCGGCATCAAAAGATCCTGGGGCGGTTCGCAAGATAAAAACACGACTTAAAAGCACAAATAAACAAAATGGAAAGAAGAAGAAGTTCCCGCCAAAGAAGTAAGATAATGGACAGTGCAGAACTGGGGGAAATTAAGGGCAGAATTAGGACCATCTAATGACGAGCGTTTTATGGAAGAATGGATGCCTTTTTCAGGCCATCTAGAGAAATATTGTAGCATGGCGAACTCGTGGGCAAGATTTGAGTGATGAGCAACAGAAGTATTCCGATTATAATATCACGGTTATGATTTGAAAGATAAGAGTGTGCAGCGGAAGGGTAGAAAGAAAACCTCTGTGGGGAAAGGGGCGGGAAGTCGAGAAAAATGCAAGAAAAGGCAAAGCTGTGTTTTGACTGTGTGTGTTTAAAATGTTGAAATATAATTGGAAACGCACACACACACACACAAAAAGTAGTCAAAACAGAAACAATGAAACAATAAGCGTCCTTTCCCACAAACACATTTAAAAGGCTGTAGAATATTAATCAGCCTTGTTGAAGAGGAACGTTTTCGCCCAGCCCCTAAAGATAAATAAGGAAGGAGCCAGACGAACCTTCCCGGGGAGAGTGTTCCGCAGACGGGGAGCCACCATAGAAAAGGCCCCGTTCTCATTATTTGTTTACTTGGCCGTTTGCTTTTTGCTTTCTCCAAAAAATGCCTCAAAGCTGCTCGCAAAAACGCAGAATCCCAAACAGTTAGCCTAGCTGAGCCTCTCCCCTTTGGCCAAATCTCTCGTTGCAGCAGAAAGTCCTTCGCGGCCTAAGGCATGTCAGAATGGCGTGTTTGTGTGTGTCCCCCGATTCGCCCTCCCAATTTTTTTTTTTGGGGGGGGGTGTTCAATCCTGAGCTAGACAAGTCAATGCCCTGATTGAGGTGGCCATGAAATATCATTTCTTGTGAGCCAAATTCTCTCTTTTTATGAGAAGGAAATCATTGATCAAGGAAATGAAATCATTTATCGAGGGCACGCATATATTTTTTTAGCAAAAGCTCTTACGCGCCACCAAGGATAGCACAGCAACAATCTGCCCATTTGCGAGGCGGGGGGGGAGGGAGATGCAGGGCAGCAAAAATAGGGATTGCTGCGAGGGAGCACCCCCCCCAATAGCCCCAGAAAACCCTACAGTTATGGGATGGGGGCATGTCATCCACCAGTCCTCCTCTCCTAACCCCCCCCCCCCCGCAAAACGGCATGAAAACCTGCAGAACTGAACTTAAGATTGGAAGAATGATAACCAACATCGATGGATTTTCCCACCCCTGTCCTAGACCTGATGGTGTTTATAGGGGCTCCTGAGATGGAGCTACGTTTTAATCCATAAATCCATTCCTGCCGGAACTGGGGACCCCGTCCCTCTCATTCTACGGCATGGGACGCTTGTTCCTCAAACGGCGCTACAGTTCCCAGAGTGGTTTAACCAATCAGCTCACTCTTTCCAGGAAATTTTGGGAACTGCGAGCGCTTTCCTGGCAGCTATCAGCACCCTTTGCAGTTCCTAGGAGTCTTCTGGGGAAGAAGCCGGGACGGTTTAAAGCGGTATGGAACTGCTTTCCGTATGGAACTGCTTTCCATGTGCGGACGGCGCCTTGAGACGCGTCCCGATCCGGCGCCCGGTTTCCTCAGAAGTAAAGCTTCCCTTGTCCCCTGGGGCAAAGCCAGCGGGTTGAGGCTTTCAGCCTTTGGAGAGATGAGACCTTCAGAAAAGCGACTCTTGGAGTCCACACGCGAGAATGTGGGGAGGGAGGTACCTGGGGTCAGAGCCCAGCCCCCACCCCCGGGCACGGAAATGGGGTGGGGGGACAGGAATCACGTCCCCGAGCCTTAATAAAGTTTGATTGGAGCCTCATTAAATCTTTAATCATATGACCCATTAAAATCAGCCCCAGATGCTTCCTGGCACGAGGCCAACATGCCCTGGCCTGTCTGCTTCAAACTCACAAGCTCCCTTGGCTCTCCTCCCTTCCTAGACTTGGAAACGAAATCCGAAAAAAATCTATTTTTGTCGGTTCCCAGCCCCCCTCCCTCCTTCGCACAAGCCTGTTTCTCCCCCTCCCTCCGTCTCTCGCACACTCTGTCCTTTTCCTTTTCTTTTGCATATACTGCCAAGATGTTCTCCTTGCGATGTGGGGGCTTTCTTTGCAACTGGAGGTGAGGGTGGTTCAAATGGTGGGGGGGGGGAGCTGAATGAACGGAGGCAGGCAGGCAGGTTGTGTGTGTGTGTGTGTGTGATGTGTTTGGATGAAGGAATGAAGCCGGCCTCATCCGCATCAGAAGAACATCAGAAGAGACTGTTGGGTCAGGCCGAAGGGGGGGGGGGCTTTTAGTCCAGCACCTTTTACAAGTCCGCCACATATGATAGGGAAGTAATAGTACCACTGGATTCTGCTCTGGTCAGACCCCACCTGGAGTACTGTGTCCAGTTCTGGGCACCACAGTTCAAGAAGGATACTGACAAGCTGGAACGTGTCCAGAAGAGGGCAACCAAAATGGTCAAAGGCCTGGAAACGATGCCTTATGAGGAACGGCTTAGGGAGCTGGGTATCTTTAGCCTGGAGAAGAGAAGGTTAAGGGGTGATATGATAGCCATGTTCAAATATATAAAAGGATGTCATATAGAGGAGGGAGGAAGGTTGTTTTCTGCTGCTCCAGAGAAGCGGACACAGAGCAATGGATTCAAGCTACAAGAAAGAAGATTCCACCTAAACATTAGGAAGAACTTCCTGACAGTAAGAGCTGTTCGGCAGTGGAATTTGCTACCAAGGAGTGTGGTGGAGTCTCCTTCTTTGGAGGTCTTTAAGCAGAGGCTTGACAGGCATATGTCAAGAATGCTTTGATGGTGTTTCCTGCTTGGCAGGGGGTTGGACTGGATGGCCCTTGTGGTCTCTTCCAACTCTATGATTCTATGATAAAACGTACCTTCCACCTCATTGCATCTCCAGCACTTATCTGATCCAGTCTTATATATCTTAGCAAGCCTAAATACCATCTATAAATCATTTTCAGGTAGTTCTCCTTCAAAGACTAACATGCTGTGAACTTCATATCGCTTTTCCAGTATACCTGATGGAGCGTCTCCTCCCCCATCGTTCTGCCCGGACACTGAGGTCCAGCTCCGAGGGCGGTTTCCTCTCTGCGAGAAGCCAAGTTACAGGGAACCAGGCAGAGGGCCTTCTCGGTAGTGGCGCCCTCCCTGTGGAATGCCCTCCCACCAGAGGTCAAAGAGAATAACAATTACCAGACCTTTAGAAGGCATCTCAAGGCAGCCCTGTTTAGGGAAGCTTTTAATGTTTGATGGATTTCTGTATTTTAATATTTTGTTGGAAGCCGCCCAGAGTGGCTGGGGGAACCCGGCCAGATGGGTGGGGTATAAATAAATTATTATTATTATTATTATTATTATTATTATTATTATTATTATATTATTATTATTATTATTATTATTATTATTATTATTATTATTACTACCCCCGGAGATTAAAATCTGTATTACGTCCTATATGTATTGCCCAGTAAAGGGATGCGGGTGGCGCTGTGGTCTAAACCACTGAGCCTCTCAGGTAGCCTTCCTCAACCTCAGTCCTCCAGATGTTTTGAGACTACAATTCCCACCATCCCTGACCACTGGTCCTGCTAGCTAGGGGTCATGGGAGTTGTAGGCCAAAAACATCTGGAGGGCCGAGGTTGAGGAAGCCTGCTCTTGGGCTTGCCGATCAGAAGGTCGGCGGTTCGAATCCCCACGACGGGGTGAGCTCCTGTTGCTCTGTCCCAGCTCCTGCCAACCTAGCAGCTCGAAAGCATGTCAAAGTGCAAGTAGATAAATAGGCACCACTCTGGCGGGAAGGTAAACGCCGTTTCCGTGTGGTCTGGTTTCCATCACGGTGTCCCGTTGTGCCAGAAGCGGTTTAGTCATGCCAGCCACATGACCCAGGAAGCTGTCTGTGGACAAATGCCGGCTCCCTCGGCCTGACAGCGAGAGAGTCGCCTTTGACTGGACTTAACCGTCCAGGGGTCCTTTAACTTTGCCTTTTACCAGTGTATATCATAGAGGACGCCACACATCACTTTACAGTAGTACCTCGGGTTAAGAACTTAATTCTTTCAGGAGGTCTGTTCTTAACCTGAAACTGTTCTTAACCTGAGGTACCACTTTAGCTAATGGGATCTCCTGCTGCCGCCGCACAATTTCTGTCCTCATCCTGAGGTAAAGTTCTTAACCTGAGATGCTATTTCTGGGTTAGCAGAGTCTGTAACCTGAAGCGTCTGTAACCCGAGGTACCACTGTATAAGGTTCGATCATGTCTCCTCCTGGTCACCTTTCCATTTGTTGTTGTTGTTGAGTCATTTAGTCGTGTCCGACTCTTCGTGACCCCATGGACCACAGCATGCCAGGCACTCCTGTCTTCCACTGCCTCCCTCAGTTTGGTCAGACTCATGTTCGTAGCTTCGAGAACACTGTCCAACCATCTCGTCCTCTGTCGTCCCCTTCTCCTAGTGCCCTCCATCTTTCCCAACATCAGGGTCTTTTCCAGGGAGTCTTCTCTTCTCATGAGGTGGCCAAAGTCTTGGAGCCTCAGCTTCAGGATCTGTCCTTCCAGTGAGCACTCAGGGCTGATTTCCTTCAGAATGGATAGGTTTGATCTTCTTGCAGTCCATGGGAGTCTCAAGAGTCTCCTCCAGCACCATAATTCAAAAGCATCAATTCTTCGGCGATCAGCCTTCTTGATGGTCCAGCTCTCACTTCAGCGGTTCGAATCCCCACGACAGGTTAAATATTGACCTTTCCATTTAAAGACCTTTAAAGACATCTTTAAATGATGCACACTTGCCAGGTCATAAGCCTCCCAGTTTTCCTTAGGACATTCCACATTTTCGTTGGGGAAAGGTTGGAGAGTGTGGAGTTATGTGACTCCCGAGCCAAGGAGATATGTAACTACACGACCTTTAGAAAACATCTATCTATTCAACAAGCTATAGGCCTTCCTCTAAAAAATGAAAGTGGGAGTCCAGCCCTTCTGGTTTGGAGTAGCATCCGACGCTTTTTTAAATGTGTTGTGCCTGGAGGATAATTGTTTTGTTTTTCTTATTTCTAATTTGCTTTTTCCATTCTTTTTTCATAGTGCAATTTTATGCTTTGAACCGCCCTGAGATCTACAGATAAAGGGCAGTATGCAAATTTAATTAATGGCGATAATAACGGGCTGATTCACACAGGAACATACTGGTAGTTAAGAGCTGTTCAACAGTGGAATCTTTTGGTCTCCTTTCGGAGGTTGTGGGCTCTCCTTCCTTGGAGGTTTTCGAGCAGAGGTTGGATGGCCACCTGTCCTGGATGCTTCAGCCGAGACCCCTGCATTATAATAATAAAAATAATTTATTATTTATACCCCGCTCACCTGGCTGGGTTTCCCCAGCCACTCTGGGCAGCTCACAACAGAATTAAAAGCACATTAAAACAACAAACATTAAATACTTGCCTAAACAGGGCTGTTTTCAGATGTCTTCTAAACGTCAGAGAGTTGTTTATTTCCTGGACATCTGATGGGGGCAGACGTTCTACAGGGCGGGCGCCACCACCAAGAAGGCCCTCTGTCTGGTTCCTTGTAACCTCACTTCTTGCAGAAGGCCCTCAGAGCTGGACCTCAGTGTCCGGGCTGAATTATGGGGGTGGAGACGCTCCTTCAGGTAAACAGGGCTGAGATCATTTAGGGCATGGGTAGTCAAACTAAGACCCACTTGCCTTCTAAATCTGGCCTGCGGATGGTCCGGGAATCAGCGTGTTTTTACATGAGTAGAATGTGTCCTTTTATTTAAAATGCATCTCTGGGTTATTTGTGGAGCCTGCCTGGTGTTTTTACATGAGTTGAATGTATGCTTTTATTTAAAATGCATTTCTGGGTTATTTGTGGGGCATAGGAATTCGTTCTTTTTTCTTTTCTTTTCTTCAAAATATAGTCCAGCCCCGCCACAAGGTCTGAGGGACAGTGGACCGGCCCTCTGCTGAAAAAGTTTGCTGACCCCTGGTTTAGGGCTTTCAAAGCACCCTGGTTTAGGGGCTTTCAAAGCACCCTGGTTTAGGGGCTTTCAAAGCACCAACACTTTGAATTGTGCTCGGAAACGTACTGGGAGCCAATGTAGGTCTTTCTGGGGGTGGGGGTTGGACTAGATGACATTTGGGGGTCCCTTCCAACTCTACGATTCTATGAAGCTGCCTTATTCCGAGCCCGTGGCTCATTACGTCTCTCGAACGCCGCACACAGTAGCAGTGGCTGGTGCTGTGAAAGAGGCATGTCAGGGATGGCTTAATCCCTCCTGGTAGCAATTCTGCCATTTCCTCTCAGACACTCCTTCCTTAACCCTGATTCTAATCCTGCGGTGGGAGAGACACGCTATCAGGGTGTGTCAAAGCCCAAAGGGGCGGTTCTGAGCATCCTTCTGCAACATCTGCCTCGATTGCTCCAGACTCTAAACCACAGACTCTCTCGCTGAGCACAGGACATTTCCCGATGGATGGGTGATTCTACGGCCCCACCCCCTGCTAGTTTTAATTAGGTTTTCTGTTTGGAAGGAAGGGGGGGAGACCAACTGTTCCACATTATGAAAAGATTCCGCTTTGCCCTCTCTCTCTTTTTGGTGGAATGAGCTAAACGGTTACACATGAAGTTTTGGCCCTAATGAGCTGTAGAGACATCGCTCGGCTGCAAAACAGCGGAGAGAGCCGCGTCCCGCAATCTGTTTCCGATCACTCGGCAATCCCCAGTAGAAAAATATTTGGCCTTGTTTGGGTTGCGTGGAAATGCATGAGGCCTATGAAGGAAAAAGCCAGTCGCTCTGATCCCAGCTATGCTCATACCCTCCAACGTTTCTCCAACAAAAATAGGGACGTCCTAAGGGAAAGCGGGACGTTCTGAGATTGAATCAGAAACCGGGACGGCCTCTGGGAATCCGGGGCTCTCGCTGGAAAATAGGGACGCTTGGAGGGTCTTGAGATCTCTCTCTTTTATGCTTGTATTGCCTGCTGAAATTGAAATTGCCTACCTGTGGAATTTAAGCAGGTAGGAAGCAGGAAGGCAACATCTACGACAATGCAGGTTGGAAGCTGATAGACGATGGGTTATATTCAATGTTAGCCGTACTGTGAAGAGATTGACTGAAATCAATGGACTACTGCTTCCATAGAATCATACAGTTGGAAGAGACCACAAGGGCCATCCAGTCCAACCCCCTGCCAAGCAGGAAACACCATCAAAGCATTCTTGACATATGACTGTCAAGCCTCTGCTTAAAGACCTCCAAAGAAGGAGACTCCACCACACTCCTTGGCAGCAAATTCCACTGCCGAACAGCTCTTACTGTCAGGAAGTTCTTCCTAATGTTTAGGTGGAATCTTCTTTCTTGTAGTTTGAATCCATTGCTCCATGTCCGCTTCTCTGGAGCAGCAGAAAACAACCTTTCACCCTCCTCTATATGGCATCCTTTAATATATTTGAACGTGGCTATCATATCACCCCTTAACCTTCTCTTCTCCAGGCTAAACATACCCAGCTCCCTAAGCCGTTCCTCATAAGGCATCGTTTCCAGGCCTTTGACCATTTTGGTTGCCCTCCTCTGGACACGTTCCAGCTTGTCAGTATCCTTCTTGAACTGTGGTGCCCAGAACTGGACACAGTACTCCAGGTGAGGTCTGTCCAGAGCAGAATACAGTGGTACTATTACTTCCCTTGATCTAGATGCTATACTCCTATTGATGCAGCCCAGAATTGCATTGGCTTTTTTAGCTGCTGCATCACACTGTTGACTCATGTCAAGTTTGTGGTCTACCAGGACTCCTAGATCCTTTTCACATGTACTGAAAACATGTACTTTAGGTCCAGTAATTTGAGTGGGTCTCCTTGGAACAGAAAAGTTTTTGGAACCATCAAGCCCAATGTGGTCATGATTTTGTAACTGCAAAAAGAACACATATACAGGTTCGTAGCTTGGGGGTCCTCCTGGATCCTTTGCTGTCGCTCGAGGCTCAGGAGGGATGGCCTAACTGTCATCTATGCTCTGGTAACCTCAAGGTTAGATTACTGCAATGCGTTATGCGTAGGGCTGCCTCTGAAGACTGTTCGGAAACTTCAGCCGGTGCAGAATTTGGCAGCCAGGTTGCTCACTGGGACAAGGCGGTTTGAGCATATTACACTGATCCTGGCCCAACTGCACTGGCTGCCAATTAGTTTATGGACCCAATTCAAAGTGCTGGTTTTGACCTATAAAGCTTTCAATGGCTCAGGACCGCAATATCTCAAGGACTGCCTCTTTCCATATGAACCATTCCGGACTCTGCGTTCATCTTCAGAGGCCCTCCTTCGTGTGCCTCCTCCTCGAGAGGCCCGGAGGGTGGCAACACAAGAACAGGGCTTTTTCTGTGGTGGCTCCCCATTTGTGGAAAGCTCTCCCCAGGAAGATTCACCTGACACATTTATTATATATATTTTAGGTGCCAGTCGAAAACATTCCTCTTCAACCAGACCTTTGGCTGATTAATATTCTGCAGCCTTTTAAATATGTTTATGGGAAGGGGGGTTATTGTTTTGCTCTTCTGTTTTACTTATTTTCAAGTTTCTATCCTGTATTTTATCCTGTGAACCGCCCCGAGATCTTATGATGAAGAGCAGTTGCTAAATCTAACAAATAAATAAATATAGTACAGTGGTACCTCAGAAGCCGAACGGAATGCGTTCCGGAAGTCCGTTCAACTTCCAAAACGTTCGGAAACCAAAGTGCAGCTTCTGATTGGCTGCAGGAAGCTCCTGCAGCCAATCGGAAGCCCCGGAAGCCCCGCCGGATGTTCGGCTTTCAAAAGAATGTTCGGAAACCGGAATACTCACTTCCGGTTTCTGATCGTTCAGGAGCCGGAACGTTTGACTCCCAAGGCGTTTGGGAGCCGAGGTGTGACTGTAGTTCACCCACCTGGCTAAAAGGTGCTTCTAATACCATATTTTTCTATGTATAAGACTATATTTTTTTCCCTAAATTGTTGAAATTTAAAGTAAGGGTTCGTCTTATACACGGATAGTGCATTTTCTTAATTTTGAGTCCGAAAGAACAGAGGGTGTCTTATACACAGAAAAATACGGTATTTTGCTGTTCTTTTACAGTCCTGTGCCTGCATCCAAATAAACACGCCCCTTTTCTTCTCTCCTCTCTTCTTCTTTTATATTTATTTATTTATTTATTCATACACATAACATGTTCAGGTAGTATAAGTAAAACACTTAACTTTATATATTCAAGCTATAAATAAAACACACCCTGCATTTTCCACATTTAACATTGCATTGTATGCCCACATTTAACCATATACAGTTGCACCTTTCCTTTTCCCAGTGTGCCCCTGTGAATTCCCTCCCCCCGGCGCATGGCATCCTTAATACTTCTTTCTAACTTTACTATACAGTGGACGCTTGGGTTGCGAACGGGATCCGTGCGGGAGGCACGTTCGCAACCTGCAGCGTTCGCAACCTGCAGCGTTCGCAACCTGCAGCGTTCGCAACCCGCAGCGCCGCACGCGCAGGTCGTGACCAGTGCTTTTGCGCATGCGCAAAGCATGATTTAGCGCTTCTGCGCATGCGCGAGTGCCGAAACCTGGAAGTAACCCATTCCGGTACTTCTGGGTTCGGCGCGGTGCACAACCCGAAAACGCACAACTTGAAGCGTCTGTAACCCGAGGTATGACTGTATCGCATTTGTAATTGAATATCTAAAGTATTAAAAATGAGAAATTTGACCTTCAATTTCGTTTGTCTTACCTTTATGAGATCAGCCTACCCTCCTCAGTAGGTTACTGTTGTTGTTGGAGCGTCTTTGTACCATGTCGTCATCAACACACTTCCATTCCTTTTTAAGATTCTGATTCAAAATCATAAGCATGCCCCTTTTCTTGTTCCTCTTGCTTCCTCTCCTAGATTACCGCACGGGCCCCTGCTTCAGCCAAGTCAGCAACCAGATGTGCCAAGGGCAGCTGAGTGGTATCGTTTGCACCAAGACCATGTGCTGCGCCACCATCGGGCGGGCATGGGGCCACCCTTGCGAGATGTGCCCCGCCCAGCCCCACCCCTGCCGCCGGGGCTTCATCCCTAACATACGCACGGGCGCTTGCCAAGGTAAGTTCCTCCACGACTCGCCTCGCCCCTACTGGAAGCTCCAGAACCATTGCCATGATTGGCAGGGCCTTTTCAGTGGTGGCACCAAAGCTGCTGAACGCTGCCCTTTTGGAAACAGTTCATAGCCATTGATGTTTCGAGCGGCTTTTCACCAGGTGGCAAGGGAGATGGAATGAAAAGGACGTCCAATAAAATACATTTCTCTCCCTCGAGCCCAAGAGAGGGTTTTCTTGCTTGTTGCTTCTAAAACTCCTTTGAAGCAGTCAAACCATGAGCCCCCAAACACAAGAAAATGGGTGGGTGAGTGTGCTGATTTAATGTCACACAAAAGCAGACAAGCGGCTGCAAAGCACAGTTTCGCTCAGAGCAGGGGTCGGCAAGGTTTTCCTCGCCTGGGCCAGTTCACTCTAGCGGAGATCCCTCCGTGGGCCAGATTCAGCACGTGCGACTACGATTTCTGGCACCTGCGCCTGTGCAGACGTGATATCCGTCATCGGTCCAGGCGCGATTTCCGGCCTTACCTTCTAAATCCCGGACTGCAGAATCCGGGACCGGCAGCTGTGTGGCACCGGAAGTTGCGTCGACGTAACTTCCGGTGTCGCTTTGCCCTTCTATGGGCACAAAAAATGGCCACCGCCGGCTTCGAAAGTCGCTTGTACGCATGTCAGGAAGTGCGTCGATGCAACTTCCAGTGTCGCTCTGCCCATCTATGGGCACCCAAAATGGCCACCGCCAACACCGGAAGTCGCGTCTATGCACTTCCAGACATGCGTAGATGCGACTTTTGAAGCCGGCGGCGGCCATTTTTGGTGCCCATAGAAGGGCAAATCAGAAAGAAAAAAAATGGCCGCCGGGAAAAGGTAAGTAAAATTGGGGTTTTCCCGGAGAAAACGGGGTACTTGGCAGCTATGTTTCCGGCGCCGCAGAAACGAGTTGCCACACCGCACTGTGCCAGTTTAGCACAGAGCGCGGGGACTCGCCAAGCAGGCCACTCGGTTTGGCGGTGGCTCATGGGCCAGTTAAAAAAAAACCGTGGGCCAATTGTGGCCCATGGGCCTTAGGTTGCTGACCCCTGGTTCAGACGGTGGGAGCTCTTGCATAGATAGCGTTCCGAACAACGGTTTGTGCAAACCAGGGTTTACTGTGCCGCAGAGTGCTGACCTGCCAAAATGAAGGTGACCTTTTCCTTCAGCGTCCCCAGCTGTCTTCATTTGTGTCTCCTCATTTCCTCCCTGCAGATGTGGACGAATGCCAGGCGATCCCCGGGCTTTGCCAAGGAGGAAACTGCCTCAACACGGTGGGGTCCTACGAATGCAAGTGCCCAGTGGGCCACAAGCAGAGCGAGACGAGCCACAAGTGCGAAGGTGAGCGGGGGAGAAAAAGGGGCCGGAGATTCCTGAAGGAGAAACATGGGGGAATGTTCAGGGTGGCAGGAGGGGATATATGGCTATGGCTTATTAATATCCTTCCTAACCTGCGCTGGCAAGTTCTTTACTTAGCAGAGTTTACATGCCCCTTCTCACGCACAGCAGATAGCTGGTTGCAGGCTCGTGTGAGCCTCTCTCGATCAATCAGTAGCTGAACTGGTTTCTGCACAGTCACAAAAACGCAAAATAGATAGCAAAAACAGACAGACCTCAGTGTAACACTCAAAACGGAAGCGCAACACTCAAAACGGAAGTACAGTGGTACCTCGGTTTATGAACACAATTGGTCCTGGAAGTCTGTTCATAAACTGAAGCGAACTTTCCCATTGAAAGTAATGGAAAGTGGATTAATCTGTTCCAGACGGTCTGCGGAGTACTTAAACTGAAGCGTTCATAAACTGAAGCGAACCTTACCATTGTAAGTAATGGAAAGTGGATTAATCCGTTCCAGACGGGTCCGCGGAGTACTCAACCTGAAGCGTACTTAACCCGAAGCATAGGTGTAATTGGTTCCGGAAGTCTGTTCATAAACTGAAGCGTTCATAAACTGAAGCGAACTTTCCCATTGAAAGTAATGGAAAGTGAATTAATCTGTTCCAGATGGGTCCACGGCGTTCGTAAACCGAAAATTCGTAAACCGAGGTGTTCATAAACTGAGGTTCCACTGTATAACACTCAAAATGGAGCACGTTCGGCTTCCAAAAAATGTTCGCAAACCGGAACGCTTACTTCCAGGTTTGCAGTATTTGGGTTCCAAGTTGTTTGAGTACCAAGGAGTTTGAGAACCAAGGTAGCACTGTACTGGAGTGACTATTTCCAGCCTTCCGAAAAGTTCATATCCACCCTTTATGAGAGAAGGCTTTCCAGGGTGTGTTGAGAGCGGGGGGGGGGGATGTCGCACATTCCCAGATGTGCTTTGGTTGGACTGCCTTCCACATCAGGTTCAGTTGCGGCATTTCTCCCAGAAAAGGCATTTTCCCTCCCCAGAGGGCTTGTTTAACGCTTTGGAATGTGTCAGCGAAAAGAGGGTGGGATAGGAGCAGGGGTTTTTTTTTAAAAAAAGAGAGAGACAAAACCTGGCTTTGCCAACATAGCTCATTCGGGAGTGCGGGAGACTCTTGGCTGCAGGGTCGCGGTTCGAGACCCACACTGGGCAAAAGATTCCCGCGTTGCAGGGGGGTTGGACTAGATGACCCCCCGGGTCCCTCCCAACTCTACGATTCTCCAAGTTAAAGGCCAAAAGCCTGGCTGAAAAAAGAAAAGGTTCCCTGCCATTCCTCTTTGCAATCTGCTTAGCTCTATCCCTCTGGGGGCATGCACGAATATCGGGTGCAGGGGTTGTGGTGGTTGTAAGATTCCTGGAACCAGAGCTCAACCCAGCACCCCCTTTTAGCAGACATGATTAGTTGAATGTGCTGTTTCTGGGGGACAGGGGGTGGATGGGTGTGGAGGCCTCCCTGGTCCTGAATGGGGTAACTGTGCCCCTGAAGGACCAGGTGCACAGCCTGGGAGTCATTCTGGACTCACAGCTGTCCATGGAGGCGCAGGTTAGTTCTGTGTCCAGGGCAGCTGTTTATCAGCTCCATCGGGTACTCAGGCTGAGACCCTCCCTGCACTAAGACTGTCTCGCCAGAGTGGTGCATGCTCTGGTTATCTCCCGCTTGGACTACTGCCATGCGCTCTACGTGGGGCTACCTTTGAAGGTGACCCAGAAACTGCAACTAATCCAGAATGCGTCAGCCAGACTGGTGACTGGGAGCGGCCGCAGAGACCATATAACACCTTTCCTGAAAGACCTCCATTGGCTCCCAGGACATTTCTGAGCACAATTCAGAGTGTTGGTACTGACCTTTAAAGCCCTAAAGGGGCCTCGGCCCAGTAGACCTGAAGGAGCGTCTCCACTCTCATCATTCAGCCCGGACACGGAGGTCCAGCTCCGAGGGCCTTCTGGCGGTTCCCTCCCTGCGAGAAGTGCAGCTACAGGGAACAAGGCAGAGGGCCTTCTTGGTGGTGGCGCCCACCCTGTGGCTAGAGCGTTCTGCCACCCCTATCACCTGAACCAGAGCCTATCCGCAAACTTACAAGTTGTGACGATTTGCTACGCGGAAGGCGAAACCCAAATGGCACCAGCCAATCAGCCAAGTGGGGAAAATTCCTGCCGTGCCCCTGTCCCAACGACAGGCGACACACGACGGCACAGCAAGGTCATGCGTGCAACCCCTAAATATAGGGAGAGGTGGGCGGGTGTTCCGATGCACTGGCCCCAAAGAGGAAGCTCAGGGACACATGCATGGGCTTAAATAGAGGTCCCTCGATAGCATTTAGCTGGCATCCCATTGGTCTAATTGCACCCAGCATCGAGGGACCTCCATAGGGTGTTGTGGCCATCCAAACATTCCCACCCACAATACAGGGTTTGGTTGCTAGGGCACACCGCAACACGTACCCTCTTCTTAGGGAGGACCCGATTTACAATTTTTGCAAGGTTTGAAGATCCTGAAGGGGGATTCTGTGTTGTGCAGGTAGCTTCCCAATTGGCCTTGCTCCCTTTTCTGGGTCTGCTGATTTATGTAAGTTCCCTGAAAGCAAAGTTGGAGGAGGATGAAATCCTAGCAACTCTGGGGCTTTTGTGAAGAAGCAAGCGTCACCAGGTTTTCCTCCCTGGCTCTCTTTCGGAGGTTGTTCCTTCCTTCCTTCCTTCCTTGGCTCGGCTTTGCGATTTGCAAAGCTCAAAACAAAACCCACCCCCAAAACGAAACCCCAGACCCTTCCACGCTTGCTTTGGCTCCAAAGAAGCGAATCTGGGTTCCAAAGTCAACGTCTCGCCTTCAATCCCGCCATTGTGCGGGAGCCCAAAAGTGCCGTGTGGACTTTTGGTTTTCAAGGGAGACTTGAAACGCAACTGGCAAGCACTGTAGATGTCATGCTCATGGGGGACGAGGGTGCAAAGATCTCCTTTGCAGAACGGGGAAGTTTCACATCGCCACAGCTCCCCAAACATTGGGGTACAAACAGTGCCAGATTTACGTATAAGCTAAACAAGCTAAACAAGCAATAGCTTAGGGCCCCCCCCCAATTTTTTTTTTGGGGGGGGGACCTGGATGTACATTTCCAAAATATAAGATAATTGTATTTCAGTTCAACAATTACTCTGATTAAAAAAAACATATTTTGTTATGTGCAAATGGCTTTAGATACATTTCAGGTCCTTAAATTACCATATAGCATATATTCAACCCAAAAAAACAGCGACCATTTGTTGTTGACAAAGGACAGCTGGACATATAAAGGGCCCCATTACCTTCAGTAGCTGAGGGCCACATCAAACCTAAATCCGGCCCTGGATGCAAAGAGGCAGCGATTCCTACCCCTTCCTGGATGTGTCAGCGAGAACCAGCATAGCAATATATTAGAATGTATTGCAAAAACAGGATTCTGGGGTTCATATATCCAGCAATTTATGTTACAGACCACTCTGAGATCCATGGCTATAGAGCGGCATTACAAATTTAATAAGTGAATACAGTTGTATACCTTGGTTCTCGAATTTAATCCGTTCCGGGAGTCCATTCGACTCCCGAAATGGTTCAAAAACCAAGGTGCGGCTTCCGAACCGGAACACTCACTTCTGGGTTTGTGATGTTCGGGGCCGATTTGTTCGACAACTAAGGCTTTCGACTACCAAGGTACGACTGTAAATATGAAATCGGCAAAAAGCAGCAGCAGAAGGGAATATGTGCCACAGCCAGAGGCTCAGCAGTCTGGGAGGGGCTGTTCTGTTTCCTACAAACTCACCCAGTCAGGGAGCCCACCAAACTTCGTATAGCCTTGGAACTGGGTTTGGAGAGACCGGCTGATTGTTGAAAGGGAAGCAGCTGCGGGCAGTCTGGGGAACCTCAGAATCCACCTTAGGGCCTGCCTGTAAAAAGGGAGTTTGTGGTGATGTCAGAGGTTTCCAGGAACCCTCTTCTTCGTGGGGATTTGTGGGCGAGGTGTGAGTTTCGCTGGGAGCTGGGTGAGAGCCAGGGTGGGTGGGTGGAGCCCTGGGCGAGAGCCAGGAGGCCGAGAGGGGCGTCTGGAGGAGAAGGAGCTGAAACGAGTCTATCAAAGAATCACAGAGTTGGAAGGGACCACGAGGGCCTCCGGTCAGATGTCAAGGAGTGAGAAGGGGACCAGGCAGAGGTTCACACCTGCCCTGTGAAACGACCTCCCATCAGATATCGAGGAGATAAAGAACTACAGTGGTACCTCTGGATGCGAACGGGATCCGTTCCAGAGCCCCATACGCACCCAGAGCAGTACTTAACCTGAAGCGCTGAATCTGTGCATACTCGCTGCGCGATTCGGCACTTCTGCACATGCGCATGATGTCATTCAGCGCATCTGCGCATGTGCAAATCGCCGAACCCGGAAGTAGCCCATTTCGTTACTTCCGGGTTTGGCGCGTTCGTAACCCGTGTTGTACGCAACCCGCAGCATTCATATCTAGAGGTGTATACAACTTCTAGAAGACATCTGAAGGCAGCCCTGTATCAGAAGTTTTTAATGCTTGGCGTTACCTTCCCACATTCCTCAGGGATATTTCTCAACCCCCCCCCGACCCTCCTCGACTCCCCAGTTTTGCATCCCACCCCTCTGCCTGGTTCAATGTAGCTTCATGTCTTTCATTGAGGGAACTGCCAGGAGGCCCTCGGAGCTGGGCTTCGGTGTCCGGGCTGAATGATGG
Organism: Zootoca vivipara; assembly: GCF_965207765.1. Lineage (NCBI taxonomy): Eukaryota > Metazoa > Chordata > Lepidosauria > Squamata > Lacertidae > Zootoca > Zootoca vivipara. The sequence continues at coordinate 90,517,283 of NC_142589.1, read as the reverse complement.
GGGTGGAGATGCTCCTTTAGGTCCATAGGGCTCACATGCTATTATACCTTATTAATGGTAAAGCTAAAGGTACCCCTGACCGTTAGATCCAGTCGCAGACAACTCTGGGGTTGTGGCGCTCATCTCGTTTTACTGGCCGAGGGAGCTGGCGTTTGTCCGCAGACAGCTTCCGGGTCATGTGGCCAGCATGACAAAGCCGCTTCTGGCGAACCAGAGCAGCACACGGAAACAACGTTTACCTTCCCGCCGCAACGGTACCTATTTATCTACTTGCACCTCCCATTTATCTACAGTGCCACCCATGTCCCTTTTATTATACCCCATTAGATTATTGAATATTACTTTATTTAACATAAGTCGTTCCATTTTAAAGTTATGTTTTACAGTGGTACCTCGGTTTATGAACACAATTGGTTCCGGAAGTCTGTTCATAAACTGAAGCGTTCATAAACTGAAGCGAACTTTCCCATTGAAAGCAATGGAAAGTGGATTAATCTGTTCCAGACGGTCCACGGAGTACTTAAACTGAAGTGTTCATAAACTGAAGCAAACTTTCCCGTTGAAAGTAATGGAAAATGGATTAATCCGTTCCAGATGGGTCCGCGGCGTTCGTAAACCGAAAATTCGTAAACCGAGGTGTTCGTAACCGAGGTTCCACTGTATTATAATAATGATAATACTTTATTATTTATATGCCACCCGTCTGACTGGGTTGCCCCAATCAGGTGGCTCCCAACAAAAACCAGTAAAAGTGCAATACAGCATCAAACACTAAAACTTCCCTTATGTGTTCTAAAAGTTGTATAGTTATTTATCTCCTTGACATCTGATGGGAGGGCGTTCCATAGGGTGAGCATCACTACCAAGAAGGCCCTCTACCTGGTTCCCTGTAACCTCACTTCTCACAGGGAGGGAACCGCCAGAAGGCCCTCGGAGCTGGACCTCCGTGTCCGGGCAGAATGATGGGGGTGGAGACGCTCCTTTAGGTATACTGGGCTGAGGCCATTTAGGGCTTTCAAGGTCAGCACCAACACTTTGAATTGTGCTCAGAAACGTCCTGGGAGCCAACGTAGGACTTTCAGAACCGGTGTTATACAGGGAGGGAACCGCCAGAAGGCCCTCGGAGCGGGACCTCAGTGTCTGGGCTGGACGATGGGGGTGGAGACACTCCTTCAGGTATACTGGGCTGAGGCTGTTTAGGGCATGGGTAGGCAAACAAAGGCACGCCCCCCCCCGGATCCGGCCAAATCGCCTTCTCAATCCGTCCCACGGATGGTCCAGGAATGAGCGTCTTTTTACATGAGTAGAATGTGTGCTTTTATTTAAAATGCATCTCTGGGTTATTTATGGGGCATAGGAATTCGTTCATTTTTTTTTCAAAGTATAGTCCGGCCCCCTACAAGGTCTGTGGGACAGTGGACTGGCCTCCTGCTGAAAACGTTTGCTGACCCCTGGACTACAACATCCAGGCTACAACATCACCAAGCCAGTCCACTCTCACGGTTCTTCCAATTACTCTTTCCCAGATGTGGACGAATGCACCAGCCTCTCAGGAGTTTGCGACGGCGGTGAGTGCACCAACACGGCAGGGAGCTACGTCTGCGCCTGTCCTCGGGGCTTCATGACGAGTCCGGATGGCTCCCGTTGTGTGGGTAAGATGGAGAATTGATTGCTCAATTTGCCATTGCCTCTGTGGACTGACTGGGCTGTTTCTTTTCAAACTAGCGGTGGCTGGGCCTTTGGGAAGGAGATGAATAACGTAGCTTTTGGCAGGAGACGAATGGCCGTAGAAGAGGGACAACCATGGAATGAGCTGGGAAATGGCACCTTCTCAGGATGGACCTACATGCGCCGGGGTGGGTGCGGGACGGACAACGACAACAACAGCACACTATAAATGAGTCAGAAATTAAATCCATGACAGATCAACACACCTTTACAGTAAGGGATGCGGATGGCCCTGTGGTCTAAACCACTGAGCCTCTTGGGCTTGCTGATCAGAAGGTTGGCGGTTCGAATCCCTGTGATGGAGTGAGCTCCCGTTGCTCGGTCCCAGCTCCTGCCAACCTAGCAGTTCAAAAGCACGCCAGTCCCCTGCAGTGGTAAGGTAAACGCCATTTCTGCGCTCTGGTTTCCATCACAGTGTCCCGTTGCGCCAGAAGCGGTTTAGTCCTGCTGGCCACATGACCCGGAAAGCTGTCAGTGGACAAACGCTGGCTCTCTCAGCCTGAAAGCGAGATGAGCGCCGCAACCCCATATTCGCCTTGGACTGGACTTAACCGTCCAGGGGTCCTTTACCTTTTTTAAAAGAACACCTTTACAACATCTGTGCTACTGACTCTCCAATGTTGGGAATGTTGAAATAGATACAACAAAAACTTAATCCATTTGAGTCAAATTGGGTCTATGAGATCCATTTTTTAAAAACCCCAATGTGAACTGTTTCTAGGGCTCTTCCAGGTTAGGATTTGATCCCAGAACATCCCGCTTTTCCTTAGGACGCCCCTATTTTCATCCGAGAAATGTTGGGGGGGGGGTATGGAGTTATGCGACACCCACCCACCCGAGCCAAGGAGATTAAGACATCTGAAAGCAGGCTTCTATATGGAAGTTTTTATATGTTTAATGTTTTATTATTATTATTATAAAAAAAGTTGGAAGCCACCCAGAATGGCTGAGGCTACCCAGTCAAATGGGTGGGGTATAAATAGTAAAATTATTTTTATTATGGAATAGGACATCCCTATGTTAATCGGAGAAATGTTGGAAGGTATGTTAGACTGAGCAAGACCAATGGCTTCCTAGGGTATCGGAAAGAGATATTTCCCCATCCTCCTGGGAGATGCCAAGGGTTGAACCTGGGAACTGACCCTTTTGGGCGCTGCGACCATTTCCCAAAAACCAAAGTTGAGGTGGGAGCCAGCATTCATAGCCACCTCCCTTCCTCTCTGCATTTATGAGAGCTGGGGGATTTAGGTTTGACGAGGCCCTAAGCTACTGAAGGTAATGGGGCCCTTTCTATGTCCAGCTGTCCTTTGTCAGCAACAAATGGCCGCTGGTTTTTGTGTGTTGAATATATGCTAGGTGTTCATTGACGGACCTACTAGGGATCTCAAGCCATTTGCGCACGTTGCCCTGCAACCAGTCCATGCAGAATGTAGGCACCCTATACAGTGGTACCTCTACTTACGAATATCTCTACTTACGAATGTTTCTACTTACGAATGGAGCTCCGTCCGCCATCTTGGATGCAGTTTAGATAGGATTTTTTTCTACTTACAAATTTTTAGATAGGGTTGCTTCGACTTACGAATTTTTTCTCCCAATGCATTCCTATGGGATTCGACTTACAAATTTTTTCTACTTACAAATGTGCGTTTGGAACGCATTAAATTCGTAAGTAGAGGTACCACTGTATATAGAAAGGAGCAAACCCGTGATATTTTAGGGAGCAGGCTAGCAGGCGGGGCCCATGACTTACATCATAGGAGCCTACACAACACAAAACACTGTTGCTGTATGTAGGCTTTATTTTATTTCTTTTTTTATCTTATATTTTGGAAATGTATATCCAGGGGTTTTTTCCCCCTTTAAATCCCCCCCACAAAGAGAGTGGAGCCCTAAGTTATAGCTTGTTTAGCTTATACAGTGGTCCCTCGACTTACGAACAACTTGACAACCGAATTTTTCGACTTACGAATGGGATTAATGGCCACGCGCTTACGAATGTCTCAACATCCGGAAAAACCCACAGAGGTTTTAGATAGGGATTTTTTGACTTACAAATTTTTAGATAGGGTTGCTTCGACTTAGGAATTTTTCCGTTTTCAATGCATTCCTACGGGAAATCGCGTTTCCAATGGCGTTTTTCAACTAACGGATTTTTCGACTTACAGATTAAATTCGTAAGTTGAGGCACCACTGTAGATAAATCCAGCACTGCTGGGGGTACAAGATGAAGGGGGGGGGGAGAGAAAGAAAGGAGTTGCTCTTTTTCCTTCTTTTTCCTTTCGAGGCTACAAGAAAAAACCGAGCAAATTTAATTAAGGAGCCTGTTTTTGTTTTTTGTTTTTTTTAAATACCTCGACTCTCCCAATGGGACCACTTGCAATGCTGGCTGGTTCTCCTCTCGTCTACGTCATGTGCTGGGGCTCCTTTCCCCTGTCCCCCCCCCACCGCACCTCCCAGAGCGAACATGTGCCGTAAATGTGCTGTCACTCGCTGAGAGGAACAATATTTTCTCTGGCCGGGGAGGCCTGCGTCCCGGTGGGTCCTCAAATTACGTCCTGCTTTCTGAAAGGTTCCTTTGTTCCGCTGGACGGGACAAAAATTCCTCGGGAGGCGGAGCGCGCTGGACGTTCCCAAGGTTTCCCTTCCACCCCGTAGACGAGCAGCAATTATGTATTTATTTTTAAAACACAACCCTGCTATGAATAGTTCAAAACATCCCGGCACTGCTAGGAGTTATTCGCGGCCTGCCAGACATGTTTCCCAACACTCGGAGGAGGAAATAACTGCATTTCATCTTTACTTTTTGAGTGTTTTTCTTTTTTCCTTTCCTTTCCTCTTTTTTTTTTTGGCCATATCATTTTTATTAATTTTACAATAATGCTTTCCATTACAATCTCTCCTCTTATATTATACATTTTGGCTTTTTAGGGCCGTGACTTCCTTCAAACCTTCCTTATGATTTTCTATCTTTCATTTCAAATTTCTGCATTTTCACTACTTAAACCATTGCTTTCAAATCAGAAACATCATATTTTCTTATTCTTCTCTGCAGTGATTTTTATACCTTTCCTTACAAAGCTTATTGCAATCCTACCAACGTGGTTGATTGACTACAATTGTCTTTCAAATAATTTACAAATTTAGTCCAGTTCTTGATGAACTTCTGGTCTCACTGTTCTCGGATTCTTCCCGTCATTTTAGCCAGTTCTGCATACTCCATTAACTTCAATTGCCTTTCCTTTCCTTTTTTGAATAGCTGCAGTCATTTCTCCTCTGTGTGTATTGCAGATTGGGTTGTAGCCAGCCCTGTTTTTCTCAAGAGTAGACCCACTGAAACGAATGGACCCAGGTGGCGCTGTGGTTAAACCACTGAGCCTAGGGCTTGCTGATCAGAAGGTCGGCGGTTTGAATCCCTGTGACGGGGTGAGCTCCCGTTGCTTGGTCCCAGCTCCTGCCAACCTAGCAGTTCGAAAGCACGTCAAAATGCAAGTAGATAAATAGGAACCGCTACAGCGGGAAGGTAAACGGCGTTTCCATGTGCTGCTCTGGTTTGCCAGAAGCGGCTTTGTCATGCTGGCCACATGACCTGGAAGCTATACGCCGGCTCCCTCGGCCAATAATGCGAGATGAGCGTGCAACCCCAGAGTCGGTCACGACTGGACCTAATGGTCAGGGGTCCCTTTACCTTTACCTTTAGACCCACTGAAACAAATGGACCTATTTTAGCTGCGTTTATCAATTTCAGCGGGTAAAGCTTAGTTGAACCAAACCCGATACTGGTCCTGTGCAAAGTAGGCCCGTTGAAATGACTAAGAGCAATATATATATATATATTGTCCAGTAGCACCTTTGTTGTTGTTTAGTCGTTTAGTCGTGTCCGACTCTTGGTGACCCCATGGACCAGAGCACGCCAGGCACTCCTGTCTTCCACTGCCTCCCGCAGTTTGGTCAAACTCATGTTCGTAGCTTCGAGAACACTGTCCAACCATCTTGTCCTCTGTCATCCCCTTCTCCTTGTGCCCTCCATCTTTCCCAACATCAGGGTCTTTTCCAGGGAGTCTTCTCTTCTCATGAGGTGGCCAAAGTATTGGAGCCTCAGCTTCACAATCTGCCAGTAGCACCTTAGAGAGCAACTAAGTTTGTTCTTGGTATAAGCTTAAGTGTGCATGCACACGAAAGCTCATACCAAGAACAAATTTACTTGGTCTCTAAGGTGCTACTGGACAATTTTTAATTTTTAAAAATATATTTTGACTGCGTCTGACCAACACGGCTACCTACCTGAATCTAAAAGCAATTAATCTGTCTACTCTGAGTAGAATTCCATTGGATACAACCCACAGTTTGTAAAAATTATCATCATCATCATCATCATTAATTAAATTTGTATAACTCCCTATAACTGTAAATCCCCCACCCACTAACAATTGTTCTCTGGGTGATGTACATCTTTTTATTTTTTAAAAAGTCATTCCAATAAAACGAAGAATCAGTAGGGCAGCAAATAAAACTGTTGTCCAAACAAAATAGCCCATCCAAACAGATGTTGCCTCCCATCAACGCTAGTCAGCATGGCCAACAGCCGGTCCAAGACGTTTTGCTGCCTGAGGCAAAGGACAAAATGACCCATGCACACCTAAATCCACATATTGTGGAGAATCTTGCTTCATTACTAGCTACCAATGGGACCTGACGCACAGTTGTCTTCTCCAGCAGAAGGATCTGGTCATGAAGCTTAGAAGTAGGAGCTGCCTCCCAGCATATTCCTCCTGAGGCACCCGTCTCGTTCTGCCCAATGGTAGAGCCGGGCCTGGCTCAGGGTGATGGGGGACATACTCCAAACATCATCTTGAGGGCCAAATGTTCCCAGCTAGAGAACTTGCTTCAAAAGCAAGAATAAATCATTCGTTTGTTTGTTTCATATATTTATAGCCTGCCATGCTCTCAAGCTGGGATTCAAGGTGGCTTACATTTAAAACATCAATTATACAATGCAGAATAATAATAAAAACTAGTTATATTATTACGTTTTCCAAAATTATCGCAATCATCTCCGAATCAAATAACTGCATCGTTTCATGTGTTAACTGCCCACCCACAGCTCCACAATGTTCTTGCTTAAACCTTTTCTACTGCGTTATATATCTTTTATCTGTCACGAAGCATCCCTCTAATGCAATTATCACTTTAATGTTTTTCTTCCGCTGCTGCTGTCTCGGATCCTGCCCGTGATTTCGTTGAGCCATAATGCTATTTCAAAGTAAGGCCTCCGTTCCACTATAAAAAGTTTGTCATTTTGGTCTCTTAAAATTGCTATTCAAGGGATGCGGGTGGGACGATACCAGAAAGCAAGGTTCAGCGGAGCGTCAGTGGGAGGCAGTGAAATGGGTCACCCCTGTAGGGTGGCGCTGTGGTCTAAATCACGGAGCCTCTTGGGCTTGCTGATCAGAAGGTCGGCAGTTCGAATCCCCGCGACGGGGTGAGCTCCCGTTGCTCCATCCCAGCTCCTGCCAACCTAGCAGTTCGAAAGCACACCAGCGCAAGTAGATAAATAGGTACCTCTGTGGCAGGAAGGTAAATGGCGTTTCCATGCGCTCTGATTTCCGTCACAGTGTCCCACAAGCGATTTAGTCCTGCTGCCACATGACCTGTGGACAAACGCAGGCTCCCTCGGCCTATAGAGCGAGATGAGCGCCGCAACCCCAAACTCACCTTTGGACTTAACTATTCCAGGGGTTCTTTACCTTTTACCTATTGCTATTCAAAATGATAATTAAAACACATGCCATCTAAAACCAGCAACTGAAACCCCCGGGGTACGTTTCACAGAAATGGAACAACCATCTCCCTCCCCAGCCTGAATTATAAGCCCATTACTATGAAGAAGAGGGGGAAATAGAGGCTCAGTAGCCAACTGGTTGGGCAAAGGATTGTCCTGCAGTTTACACGTTACATTCCCGCCATTTATTTAAAGCACCCTGATGCCACTTTAGACAGTTGTGGCTTCCTACAAAAAAAATAATAATCCTGGGAGTCCCTCACCCATCCCCTCCAACATTTCTCCATTGAAAATAGGGACATCCCAACATTTCTCCAATGAAAACAGGGACGTCCTATCCCATACTCTCCAACATTTCTCCAATGAAAATGGAGACACCCCAAAATTTCTCCGATGAAAATAGCGGCGCCTTAGGGATTTTCCAGGATTGTCCCTGGAACATATGGTCCCCCCCTCACAGAGCTACAATTCCCAGAGCAGTTTAACAATCAAATCCCTCTTCACAAGGAACTCTGGGAATTGTAGTTCAGAGGGGGGGAATATAGAGGTCTTGGAGCTCTGAACAAACTCCAGCTCCCAGAATTCTTTGGGCAAAGCCCTGATTGTGAATGTATTCCACTGGCTACCCAGAAAGCCTCCTTGCCGTTTCCCCGTCTTCCTTTTTAAGTAGCATCCCTCGGACCAAGCACTCAGGGGGTGGGGGGTTATAGTGGGAAAAGGTCCAAAGGCTTTGGGGGGTCAGCAGAAATCTGGTCCATGGCTGCTGCCCCCTCTGTGCTGCCCACTTTTGCAAGCAATCTGCTCTGTGTACCTGCCGTGAAAGCAATAAGTTCAGCCAAGAAACCGGGGGGGGGGGCGTGCTGGGAGGGAGGGAGGGAGGGAGGTACAAGCTCAAAGAGCCCCCTGTTCTTCCCAGCCGCCTCTCGGCGAGGTTCGTGTCAGATCAACCGAGCCGCCGGCAGAAATGGAAGTTTGTGACCTTAATTTTGAGGGGAGAGTCAACAAGCGGCCTCAGGAATTTGAAGGAAGCATCTGAGTTTAATCAAAAGGAGATGTCAAACTTAATGAGGACCAAGAGGCACCTCCCCCCTCCCTCTCTTCCCCCCTGCAGACCCAGTTGCGCAAAGGCAGATTTGTCGCACGCAGCACAGAACATTACAGGGGGCGGCGAATATGGCCGGAGTATCAGGGCCTGTCCATTTAACTGTTTCTTCCCAACGAATCTTGGCTTCCCACTCCTATCCGCCAATATCTCTTTGGGCTGCAAGTAATATTGCCAACTTTTCATGGCTGCCCGTGCTCCTCTGCCTTTAACAGCTCCTCGACATGCAGAAATTCAGCAGGTCACGTTTTCTCCCCGCTGTCATCGAGACCAAACAACAGGACATTTGATCTCTCTTGACATTTCAACCAGTGCTTAAACACACACACACACAGAGAGAGAGAGAGAGAGAGAGAGAAACTGTAGACTCTAGACCAGGCATCCCCAAACTTCGGCCCTCCAGATGTTTTGGACTACAATTCCCATCATCCCCTACCACTGGTCCTGTTAGCTAGGGATCATGGGAATTGTAGGCCAAAACATCTGGAGGGCCGCAGTTTGGGGGTGCCTGCTCTAGACAAGAAAAGGCGAGCTGATGTCATGGAGCGGCTAATCACGAAGGCCTGGACTTTGGCAGCCCCGAGTTCAAATCCTGTAAAAAAGTTGCTCACGGTGGAAGCCTGGGGCTTTTCAGGCGTTGCTGGACTACAATTCCCATCATCCCTGTACTGAGAGGCATCCTGTTTCTCGGGAGGGGATGCCTCTTTGGGGGTTCCCAAACTTGGGTCTCCAGCTGTTTTTGGACTCCCATCATCCCTAACTAGCAAGACCAGTGACAGGGAGGTAGCCATGTTGGTCTGACGTAGTCGAAACAAAATAAAAAAACTCCTTCCAGTAGCACCTTAGGGACCAACCAAGTTTGTTATTGGTATGAGGTGGGAATTGTAGTCCCCAGTGAGCTGGAGACCCGAGTTTGGAAACACTGAAACTGTGACAGGGAAGGAATCCTAGAATCATAGAGTTGGAAGAGACCACAAGGGCCATCCAGTCCAACCCCCTGCCAAGCAGGAAACTCCATCAAAGCATTCTTGACATATGCCTGTCAAGCCTCTGCTTAAAGACCTCCAAAGAAGGAGACTCCACTACACTCCTTGGCAGCAAGTTCCACTGTCGAACAGCTCTTACTGTCAGGAAGTTCTTCCTAATGTTTAGGTGGAATCTTCTTTCTTGTAGTTTGAATCCATTGCTCCGTAATAGCTCCTCTGCTGATCTGCTGATCTCCATGGCTGTGCGTGTGTGTGTGTGTGCCTAAGATTGTGTGCCTGTGCGTTATTGTGTGTGTCTACGCCTATGAGGTTGTGAATCTGTTGATCTGGCACAACACACACCCTCAGGTTTAACCCCGCTCACTTTTGGCACTTGGAAAAGGACCCTTTGAAATCCTTAATTACAGTGAGACCTCACCGCCTCATGAAAGTGTTGGAGAGCTTTGCATCTCCACCACCTCTGAAATACAACTAATCCAGAATGTGGCAGCTAGACTGGGGACTGGCAGCGGCTGCCGAGACCGTATAACACCGGTCCTGAAAGACCTCCATTGGCTCCCAGGACGTTTCTGAGCACAATTCAAAGTGTTGGTGTTGTTGTTTAGTCGTTTAGTCGTGTCCGACTCTTCGTGACCCCATGGACCATAGCACGCCAGGCACTCCTGTCTTGCACTGCCTCCCGTAGTTTGGTCAAACTCATGTTCGTAGCTTCGAGAACACTGTCCAACCATCTCGTCCTCTGTCGTCCCCTTCTCCTAGTGCCCTCAATCTTTCCCAACATCAGAGTCTTTTCCAAGGATTCTTCTCTTCTCATGAGGTGGCCAAAGTATTGGAGCCTCAGCTTCACGATCTGTCCTTCCAGGGAGCACTCAGGGCTGATTTCCTTAAGAATTGATAGGTTTGATCTTCTAGCAGTCCATGGGACTCTCAAGAGTCTCCTCCAGCACCATAATTCAAAAGCATCAATTCTTCGGCGATCAGCCTTCTTTATGGTCCAGCTCTCACTTCCATACATCACTACTGGGAAAACCATAGCTTTAACTATACGGACCTTTGTCGGCAAGGTGATGTCTCTGCTTTTTAAGATGCTGTCTAGGTTTGTCATTGCTTTTCTCCCAAGAAGCAGGCGTCTTTTAATTTTGTGACTGCTGTCACCATCTGCAGTGATCAAGGAGCCCAAGAAAGTAAAATCTCTCACTGCCTCCATTTCTTCCCCTTCTATTTGCCAGGAGGTGATGGGACCAGTGGCCATGATCTTGGTTTTTTTGATGTTGAGCTTCAGACCATATTTTGCGCTCTCCTCTTTCACCCTCATTAAAAGGTTCTTTAATTCCTCCTCACTTTCTGCCATCAAGGTTGTGTCATCTGCATATCTGAGGTTGTTGATATTTCTTCCGGCAATCTTAATTCCTGCTTGGGATTCATCTAGTCCAGCCTTTTGCATGATGAATTCTGCATATAAGTTAAATAAGCAGGGAGACAATATACAACCTTGTCGTACTCCTTTCCCAATTTTGAACCAATCAGTTGTTCCATATCCAGTTCTAACTGTAGCTTCTTGTCCCACATAGAGATTTCTCAGGAGACAGATGAGGTGATCAGGCACTCCCATTTCTTTAAGAACTTGCCATAGTTTGCTGTGGTCGACACAGTCAAAGGCTTTTGCATAGTCAATGAAGCAGAAGTAGACTTTTTTCTGGAACTCTCTAGCTTTCTCCATAATCCAGCGCATGTTTGCTATTTGGTCTCTGGTTCCTCTGCCCTTTCGAAATCCAGCTTGCACTTCTGGGAGTTCTCGGTCCACAAAGTGTTGGTGCTGACCTTGAAAGCCTTAAACAGCCTCTGCCCAGTTTACCTGAAGGAGCGTCTCCACCCCCACTGAGGTCCAGCACCGAGGGCCTTCTGGCGGTTCCCTCCCTGCGAGAAGTGAGGTTACAGGGAACCAGCCAGAGGGCCTTCTCGGTGGTGGCGCCCGCCCTGTGGAACACCCTCCCATCAGATGTCAAGGAAATAAACCACTATTTGACTTTGAAGGCAGCCCTGTTTAGGGAAGTTTTTAATGCTTGATGTTTTATTGCGTTTTTAGTATTCTCTTGGGAGCCGCTCAGAGTGGCTGGGGAAACCCAGCCAGATGAGTAGGGTATAAATAAGTTGTTGTTGTTGTTGTTGTTGTTGTTTGTCCCCCTCCAAAAGCTCCGTCCCCAAATAGGGCAGGGAATTTTGAGAGACACCACCCATCCTTTGCTTGAGGTTAGGGCTTGCTAACCTCATACGGTGGTTTTTGCCACAGAAGGAACTTTTGGTGCAGAGAAGGATCCCAATTCCCTGCATGTAGGAGATCTAGCATGTCAGGGGGCTGCCTGGCATGCTGGTTGTCTAAATGCAGGGCGTTTGGTTGCTCAGCTCCCCTTCCCTGCAGCGGCGCCTCCCATGAAGGGTTCCCACTATGCTCTGTGTTTATGAACCAGACCTCGGCAGGGGGGAAGGAAACCTGGAAAGGTTCCTTGTGAAACGTCCCGGGAATGGTGGATTTGAGGTTTTGGGCTCTGACTCACGGCCATTTGGGAGGTGGCTACAAGGAAATTCCCTCGCAGCCAGAGTCCCACCCAAGGCTTCATTAGCCTTTTGACGTTTGCATCCCCGATCGGGCTGTTAATTGCTGAGGTTTTCCAATGGAGGGGTTGCGAGTGGATGACTAAAGACGGCGTTGTGTATCTGGCCAAATGGTGCAATTAAAAGCAAGCACTTTGTGGAGGGGACCTCATAATCCAGCTCTCCTTTGGCGCTGGGTGAAGGAGCACAGGCACCCTTGATGAATGAGTCAACCAGGGTTGTATATACTGAGCGGGGGGGGGGTGTTTTGAGGTCCTCCTCCCCTTTGCTCAATTTCTTTGCCAGTGGAGAGTTTTGAATTTGATTTATTGCAAGAGGTCGGCAATTGGTTTTCTTGCCATGCTTTCTAGGACCTCGCCATGGGTGTCTTTGCGGGTCGGGAATGTGGATCGCAGCTTTGCCTTGGAATTCCCCCTTCCTGGGGAAGCTGGTTAAAAGCCAGAGCGAAACAACTGGACATGCTGCTTTATCTATCTATAACCCCCCCCCTGCCACGCTGTCTCTCCAAAAGCGGCAGCCCTCCAGCGCTGGTACCCGAGGCCTTTGAAACGAGAGGTGGTCCGTGAGGGTGAAAGGGGCACTGCCCCGCCAACCTCACTCAGTTCCAACCTCTTGGTGGCGGGGGGGGGGGGATAGGTATAAAAGGAGAATTCCCTGGATGGGAAGATCCAGCTTTGGGCTCTTTGGTGAGACAGCCCAGGTAGAGATTTAAAATCACAAAATATGCAGCAAAAGGAAAGCATGTCAATATAGGCTTTTAGACCTTTAAAATGTGTGTCCCTTTCTTTCCAAAGTTGCCCTCTCCCCCCAGCGTAGCAAAAAGAACACATGTTAGGTAAGTTTTTTAAAAATGGTTTCCTTACAAACTCTTCAAAGGTCGGGTTCATGTTCGTCTCCATAAACCCGCCAGAAAAGTTGCACAGGCAGTAAAACTTGGCTTGGTTGCAAAGGTGAAAGTTCCTAAATTATTGGTGTAGGAGAGAGGGGCTTGTTAGAGCCATGTGGGCTGAGCCTGGAGCAACCAGCTCCGACGTCTTTACATGCTGAGCTTTTCAGGTAGACTGGAGGGGAACCAAGGCCTTGATTAGCTTCCCTCCAAGGTAAGGGGGAGCGACCTAGCTAAATCTGACAGGACAACTTACTCTATGACATTAACTCCTTCCTGCATTCACTAGACTTAAGCATGCTTGTTGTGAGCTTGGTTCTTCTACACCGCTCACCAAGGAGTGGTCCTCCCTCTCAACTTTCTCCTCCTCCTGAGTCTCAGCATTGCCTCATGTCCTGCAACATGCCCAGAGTTTAAGCAAGATGTCCACAGTCAGACAGAAGCAACGAAGATGTCCCAACAGATTTTGTGCCCCACCCACCCAGATTTTGTCGAACTCCAACTAACATAGGCCATGGCAGCCAGCATGATCAGTGGTCGGAGAGGATGGTAATTGGAGCCCAACAATCTTTCTTCTCTTTGGCACTCCCTCGTAGCTGAGAAAGATTGTCTTTCATGAGCACAGTCTTAACAGTGAGTCAATATAGTAAGTGAGTCCGTAAGTGACTGTGGAGGCCAATTCTGGATCCACACGTCCTTCCACAGTGGAGACCTAGGTTTCCAGGCAGGAGTTGATCCCAGTGAGGGTTTGCCAAGTGTGCATCCTCTTAGCTCATGTCTCCCTTGCATCCTGAGTTCGAGTGTCTTCAAAGCCCATGGAACCTTTGGTGAAGGCTGTTCTCCAATTGGAGTGCTTGCAGGCCAGTGTTTCCCAGTTTTCAGTGTTCATGCTACTTATATATATATAGATTTGGCTTGAGAGAGTCTTTAAACCTCTTTGAGCAATACCTGGAGGTCCCTATCCCTTGTTTAGACTCTGCCATTCTCTGGCCGGCTCCCTCGGCCAGTAAAGCGAGATGAGCGCCGCAACCCCAGAGTCGTTCACGACTGGACTTGACTATCAGGGGTCCTTTACCTTTACCTTTACTGTCCCCTCTGAGTCTCATGCACAAAGCAGGCTCTACACATTAGTGACACCTTCTCCCGCTTCTCGTTCCAGACCAGCGAATCGGCACTTGCTTCTCGGCACTCATCGGCGGTCGGTGTGCTGGGGAGCTCCCCGGGCAATACACGAAAATGCAGTGCTGCTGTGATTCTGGGAGATGCTGGGCGATCGGACAAACTCCGGAAATGTGCCCTGTGAGGGGGTCAGGTGAGTGAGCTCTAGGGAGGGGGTTAGCAAGGCCAGCGGGCCTTGATCTGGCGGCATTGGCTGGGCGGCATGACAACAATATTTTGGAAAGTGAGTGATACACTTATGGAAGAAAGTTGTCTGTCTGTATGTATACCGTATTGGCCTGAATATAAGCCTCACTTCCCCCCCCCCCAAATTCTGACCGTTTCCTGTTTTTAATTTCTCCCCCTTTGCTGCACCCTCTCTTCTCTCTCTTATACCGTACCAACAATGCAACCAGCTCTCGTTCCTTCTGTCTCTCGAGGTTCAAATCCTGCTCGCGAATTTGCCGTGCTATAGTATTCCTTTAAGGAATCCGGAAAAAAGGCTTCCGTTCTTCCACAAACAATAATCATTTGGCTTCTCTGGTATTAGGTGTTGGCTTCACCAATCCCGCGTACAGTCGTACCTTGGTTTTCGAAGTAGCTTCGTTCTCGAAGGTTTTGGCTCCTGAACAATCGAAACCCGGAAGTGATTGTTCCGGGTTTTCGGGTGTTCTTTTGGAAGCCGGATGTCCGACGGGGCTTCCGCAGCTTCCGATTGGCAGCTGGAGCTTCCTGCAACCAATCAGAAGCTGTGCTTTTGGAAGTCAAACAGACTTCCGGAATGGATGCCGTTCAACTTCCGAGGTACGACTGTAGCTGCTGCCGGAATTCTTTACAAAGCTCCGTTATCCTTCCACCTTAAGCGGAAAATGATCACTGGTTTCTCTTCCTCAGACGAATATCGCCGGCTGTGCATCGAAGGTCTTCCAGTTGTTCCGGGCTTCCCTGGCACATTTCCCGGGGTCCCTGGATTTGGCCCCAACGGAGTTGGGCCAGGAATTAGTGGTCCCGGTGCCTTTGGTCCGAATGGCGCAAACGGGCAAGGTGGGATCCCCGGACTGCCTGGGATGGGGCCCGGAAGCTCAAGTATTGGTAAGTGAGAAAAATGCACAATATAAAGTTTCTAGACCTCATGGTTGAGAGGGAAAGGGCTGCCTTACGCCAAATCAGGGCTTTGAGCCCGAGGGATGCTGAAGATTAAACCTGGGACTTTCTGCCAGGCAAAGCAATACAGTGGTAACTTGGTTCTCAAACTTAATCCGTTCTGGAAGTCCGTTCCGAAACCAAAGCGTTCCAAAACCAAGACTCGGTGTAAGAACAGTCCGGTTTAAGAACGATTCGGTTTACGAACTCTGCAAAACCAGAAGTAGTGTCCCGGTTTGAGAACTTTACCTCGGTCTAGGAACGGAAGCCGAACGGTGGAAGGGCACTGGCGGCGGGAGGCCTCATTAGGGAAAGCGTGCCTTGGTTTAAGAACCGTTTTGGTTTAAGAACGGACTCCTGGGACGGATTCAGTTCGTAAACCGAGGTACCACTGTAATGCAAAATGGATTAATCCGTTCCAGACTTTTAAAAACAACCCCCGAAAGAGCAATTTAACATGAAATTTACTATCTAACGAGACCATTGATCCATAAAATGAAAACAATAAACAATGTACTGCAGTCACACAATCAATCAATCACTAGCTGAACTGGCTTCCACACAGTCACAAAAACAAAACAAAAAAGAGCCACTAAAACAAAACGCAAAATAAATAGCAAAAACAGACAGACCTCAGGGTAAGACTCAAAACGGAAGTGTGGCACTCAAAACGGAAGTGTAACGCTCGAATCAGGAGTGTAACACTCAAAACGGAGCACGTTCGACTTCCGAAAATGTTTGCAAACCTCCACACTTACTTCCAGGTTTGCAGTGTTTGGGTTCCACATTGTTTGAGTACCACGGCGTTTGAGAACCAAGGTACCACTGTATAACTGGGCTGCCGTCTGTCTGCTAAAGTAAGAGTCAAACGCCTACGGTTCTGTTGAGCAAAAGATCCCTGCGTTGCAGGGGTTGGGCTAGATGACCCTCAGGTGTCCCTCCCAACTCTTCCCCGCTCACAGCAGCAGCAGCAGTAACCGCCCCTGGTGTTTTTGCAGGAACAGCCACCCTCAACCAGACCATCGACATCTGCAAGCATTTCACCAACCTGTGCTTGAACGGGCGCTGCATCCCCACCCCGTCCAGCTACCGCTGCGAATGCAACATGGGCTACAAGCAGGACATGCGGGGCGAATGTATTGGTGAGTTGGGGGGGCGGGAACCCGGGGTTAGCCTTGGCTGACAGAGCAAAGCTGCCATGCTCAAGCGCTGCCATAGCCAGAGCTGAGCAGAGCGAATGTTTCAGGAACATCTCTTTCTTTCCTTTTTTAGAAGCTTTGATATATTTTCTTAAATTTCCGGAAATTTCACAGAAACATCCCAGCACATAACAGATTTTTCTTTGATTTTGTCGACTTCCCGTTCCATTTTTCATCGTGTTTTTTATTTGTCCCCCCCACACACACACCTTGCTTGACTGTGTCTTCCCTCTCTTATATCATGCCAATAATACAACAATCTCTTATTCCTTCTGATGCTCATAGTTTGAAGAAGAAGAAGAGTTTAGATTTGATATCCCGCTTTATCTCTGCCCGAAGGAGTCTCAAAGCGGCTCACATTCTCCTTTCCCTTCCTCTCCCACAACAAACACTCTGTGAGGTGAGTGGGGCTGAGAGATTTCAGAGAAGTGTGACTAGCCCAAGGTCACCCAGCGGCTGAATGTGGAGGAGCGGAGACGCGAACCCAGTCCCCCAGATTAGGAGTCTACCACTCTTAACCACTACACCACACTGGCTTTGAGTCCAGCTCACGAGTTTGCCATACTATTTTGGAACATCAACTTTTTGGAACTTCTGCCTCTACAAGAAAAGCTTCAGGGGATATCCGCTCTAAACATCTTTTTTCATTATCTCATCAAATATCATTTCCCAAAATTCCCTCGCTTTCTTGCAAGTCCGTCTCATACGGAAGAACCACCTGCTTCTTTACACTTCCAGCAGTTATTACACATCTTATACATTTTAGACAATTTACCCAGTGTTAAATACCATCTGCACATCATTTTCACATACAGTGGTACCTCGCAAGGCGAATGCCTCACGCTACGAAAAACTCACAAGACGAATGCGTCTTGCGATTCTATGGGTGAGTCGCAAGACGAATTCATTTTGCGAAAAATTCACCTTGCGAATCGCAGTCTCCCATAAGGAATGCATTGAAATTTAATTAATGTGTTCCTATGGGCAAAAAAAGAAATTTCAATGCATTCCTATGGGAAACCGCGATTCGCAAGACGAATTTTTCGCAAAAAGAATTGACTCGCGGAACGAAATAAATTCGTCTTGCAAGGTACCACTGTAGTTCCCTTTTGAAGCATGACAAGCAGTGATTTTCATGTCCACTTGCCATGCATTGATTTCCGATTTTGCTATTATTTTGCTGGAGAAATTTGTGTGAATTGTGGGTATTCTACAGCACCGCCAGGGGCACTGACCCACCAAACCAAGCTTGCCTTTTTCCTTTCAGCCAGTTCAACTTCCTCCTCCTTAGTCGCTGTGGCAGGAGTAGAATCTGTTGCCTCTGGCGCCACCTGCCGTTGGTCTCCAGCCTTCTTTGCCAATGGCCATCAGCTGATACCTGCTCCAATTCTTTTTTGACCTGGTTCCATCCATTCATTTTAAAGAAGTTTGGTTTGAACAGGATGCCCCAGTTTCAGCCAACTGTATCGCTGAATCTTGAGACTTCCCCCCCATCCCCTTCATGGGTCCTATTGTCAACATTCGAAACTGCGTATTATTCTGAAATCTACATATTATATCAATCCATTTTATCCATTACACTACAAGTGAGGTTAAAATCCTGCTAATGTTTTCATCTGCTTGTAGTAGTAGTCTCCTAAATATATTATGAATTTTTTCCAATTCTTTTTACAAATTTTTGTCCTCTTGGTTCCTGAGTAGTAATAATAATAA
The DNA here is from genome assembly GCF_965207765.1 of Zootoca vivipara. Taxonomy (NCBI): domain Eukaryota; kingdom Metazoa; phylum Chordata; class Lepidosauria; order Squamata; family Lacertidae; genus Zootoca; species Zootoca vivipara. The sequence continues at coordinate 90,498,973 of NC_142589.1, read as the reverse complement.
TAATAATAATAATAATAATAATAATAATAATGTACATTCCTGCGTATAAGACTAGTTTTTAACCCAGGAAAATCTTCTCAAAAGTCGGGGGTCGTCTTATACGCCGGGTTGTATTTCTTATACGGCGAGTATATCCCAAACTCTTTATTTTAACTGGAAAAGTTGGGGGTCGTCTTATACGCCCTGTCGTCCTAATTTATTAGTTGTACCCCGCCCATCTGGCTGGGTTTCCCCAGCCACTCTGGGCGGCTTCCAACAAAAATTTAAAATACATTAAAACGCCACACATTAAAACAGGGCTGCCTTCAGATGTCTTCTAAATGTCAGGTAGTTATTTATCTCTTTGACATCTGATGGGGGGCGTTCCACAGGGTGGGTGCCACTACCGAGAAGGCCCTCTGCCTGGTTCCCTGTAGCTTTGCTAGTCCATCAGCTTAGTTTGCCATTCCTCTATTGTAGAGACTGACTGTTTCTTCTTTCCATCTCACACCATCGGTAACCGTTCCATTCAATATTATACATTCACACCACCATTATCCACTTTACCGCTTTGGCTCTTTAGAACAGGCACCCCCAAACTGCGGCCCTCCAGATGTTTTGGCCTACAACTCCCATGATCCCTAGCTAACAGGACCAGTGGTCAGGGATGATGGGAATTGTAGTTCAGAACATCTGGAGGGCCGAAGTTTGGGGATGCCTGCTTTAGAGCCTATCGACTTCCTTCCCTCCCACCTCATGGCTTTCAAAATTAACCTTTATATCATTACATTTTGTACGTTTTCCAATGCTAATTGCACTCATTACAAAATAGCTCAAAATTTAAATAAAACTAGAAAGAGAGAAAATTTCTCATTGCAAGTCTTCAGAGAACCCTGCTAGTGATGCTAATTGCTTACAATAATCTTTCTTTTCTTTTAAAAAAAATAATCTTTATTAGTTTCCCCCATAAACGTATATACATAAATAGCAAGTCATACAAAACAAAAGCAATAAAAGGAAAGGAAAAAAGGAGCAAAAGGTACAATGTATTATAATTAAATAGCAAATTACGATGTAAAACTTCCAATCATTCTCATTACACTACTTATATTATCTATGTTTTCTTGCACAGATTTATATTATTTCATGTTATTTTTATATAATCCGCTATGATAGCTAATACACTTTTTGCTTACAAGTCTCAATCTAGTTCTGCAAGTATATTATTGTTTGTACAATGCAGTTTTCAATATTCCTTAAATATTTTCCATTCTCTGTTTACTTTCTGGTTTGAAACTCCTCTGACTCTTCCCGTCAGTTTTGCTAGTTGCAGGTACTCTATCATAAGAATCTGCCACTCTGTTCTCGTTGGTAGAGTTTCATTTTTCCAGTTTCTTTCAAATACCGTATAAATTTGCTCCAGTCCTTTTGGAATAATTGATCGTGCTGGTTTCAGATTTTCCCCATCAGCTTAGCCAGTTCTGCAAAGTCAGTCATTTTCATCTGCTACTCCTCTTTCCTCGGTACTTCTTCTGGTTCCCATTTTTGGGCTAAGAGAATTCTTGCCGGAGTTCTTGCATACATGAACAGTCTTTTATCTTCCTTTGGTATCTCTCTCTCCATCTTTCCTTCCAAGACATGGACGAGTGTTCGAGCAGCCCTTGCCTCCACGGCGATTGTGTGAACACGCCCGGCTCGTACCACTGTAAGTGCCACGAGGGATTTCAGAGCACCCCCACCAAGCAAGCTTGCATTGGTAAGTTCGGGGAGAAGCTGGGTGCCATCTTGGGGAACTGGTGCAAAAAAATCCCCCTTTCGGATTGGTTGTTATTGTTATAATTTTAAAAAACTGCTCCTTTATCCCTTATGGGTTTCCCAAGAGCCTTTATAGAGTCCTTAAGTAGGCTTTCTATCGGTAGGAGAAAATAACAGAGGCCAACCAGGCTGAGTCTCCCCAGCCACTCTGGGCGGCTTCCAGTCGAATATCAAAACAATACAGCAATACCACAATTACAAAAGTCACAAACAATACATAAACCACATCAAAAAATACACAATAGAAAACAATTTCAACATAAATCAATATCTAAAACTAAGAATACATCCTTAATACAGTTTAAATAACATAGGTAAAAAATAACAGGAATTTAAACAAAACAAAACAAAACAAAATGGAGCCCTCTCTGCTCAGCAGCAGCGGCGGCAACAGTCCTTTATAAAGCCCATCAGGCCCTGCCCTGGGCCAGGTGGTGAGTGGCAGGACTAGGGCCTTCAGGCGCTGAGCAGGGGAGTCTATTCGGTTGTGTATTTTTTGATGTGGTTTATGTATAGTTTGTGACTTTTGTAATTGTGGTATTGCTGTATTGTTTTGATATTCGACTGGAAGCCGCCCAGAGTGGCTGGGGAGACTCAGCCAGATGGGCGGGGTACAAATAAAAAATTATTATTATTATTATTATTAATATTGAGAAGCAAAGCAGCTAGTAAGCCTGATCTTTATTCAAAGAACTGTTGCAACAGGGTCCCCACTCCCCACACGCAGGAGGGAGGAGAACCCCGAACAATGGTGTGCAAGCCCTTATATAGACTTTTGAAATTGCCTGCCCTGTAGCTCAAGACTACCCCCCAAATGGTCACAAATCCAGTAATTTCGGGATTGGCACTGTCAGCACAGTCCATAAAAATCCAGTTGCAGCACTTACAACCTTAACACTATAGCATATAGAACACCACACCAGAACAAAGTGAGAAGAGAAAGTGAGACCCAGGCTCCTTCTGGGCTATTATAGTCAGCATGACTATAATAGCAGAACTAGTTTAAACCAGCTGCACGCAACTTCGCAGAAGGAATCACCCAAACAACAGAAACACCCTGCCTGTTTCTTTCACATAGAAAGGAACCTTCCAGAACCCTCTTGAATTAAACAGAACAGGAAAAATCTCTACACATCAGATCAATATGTCTGTACTTAGAAATGCAAGCGGGCAGTTCTGACTCCACGCCTTTTTGGTTCCCTGCTAGACATCGATGAGTGCATCATGAACGGGCTGATGTGCCGGAACGGGCGCTGTGTCAACACCGACGGCAGCTTCCAGTGCATCTGCAACGCCGGCTTTGAAATCACTCCGGACGGGAAGAACTGTGCCGGTAAGGATTAGGCCCTTTTTGTCATGGGGTGGGGGGTAAAGGGTGGGGCATGCGAGGCCCTCAGTCTGGTTCCTTCAGGGCAAAGGGAGCCCAGAGAGGAGGAGGAGGAGGAGGAGGAGGAGGAGGAGGAGGAGGAGGAGGAGGAGGAGGAGGAGGAGGAGGAGGAAGAAAAAGTTGGAGCAGAGAGCCAAAATCGATCGGTCAGTGGAAGGGGGGGGGAAGCAATCGGTTGAAGCCTCTGGGAAGACCTAGCAAGGGTGGAAAAGGTGAGTGGGAGAGGGGGAAAGGAAGAAAGAGATGAAGGGAAGGAAGGAGGGGAAGGAAGGAAGGAAGGAAGGAAGGAAGGAAGGAAGGAAGGAAGGAAGGAAGGAAGGAAGGAAGGAAGGAAGGAAGGAAGGAAGGAAAGGCAAGTGGGGGGAGAAGAGAGCCCACTTTTGCCTTCCTCCTTTCCCATCACTACAGTGGTACCAAGGTTCAAGTACACAATTGGTCCCAGAAGTCTGTACTTACCTGAAGCGTACTTAACCTGAAGCGAACTTTCCCGTTGAAAGTAATGGAAAGTGGATTAATCCATTCCGGACGGGTCCGCGGAGTACTCAACCTGAAGCGTACTTAACCCGAGGTATGGCTGTAATTGGTTCTGGAAGTCCATACTTAACCTGAAGCGTACTTAACCTGAAGTGAACTTTCCCATCGAAAGTAATGGAAAGTGGGTTAATCCGTTCTAGACAGGCCTACGGAGTACTTAAACAGGAAGTACTCACACCGAAGCGTACTTAAACCGAGCTAGGACTGTATTTTCATCTGCCTCTGGTACAAAGGAACATAGGCAGCTACTGCTGACTGAGTCAAGCCATAGGTCCATCTATCTCAGTCTTGTCTACACTGACTGGCAGCTGCCCTCCAGAGTTGCCTCCCCCAACTCGTGGGGCAGACACTCCACCGCTGAGCTATGGCCCTTCCCCAGGTAAGCTCCCGGGAGATTTTTCTCAGCTGGAAAAAGAAAGCAGGGAATAGGTTCCCCGCTCGAGCGTAGCTGTTTCTGCAAATCCTCTGGTTCCCCCACCTTGGAAAGGGGCTTCCCCAAGCAATTGATGCCAGCGGGGGGGGGATGGGGATATCCCCATGGTGACCTGCTCTTTCCCTCCCGCAGATCATGACGAATGTGCCACCACGAACATGTGCCTCAACGGGATGTGCATCAACGAGGACGGGAGCTTCAAGTGCATCTGCAAGCTGGGCTTCGTTCTGGCTCCCAACGGGCGATATTGCGTCGGTGGGTAGGCGGCGGAGAAGCTTTACCCGCGGCGGCAGGGATCGCGGGTGGGGGAAGTTTGCGTTTCCAAACATGAGCAAAGTCTTTGCCCTCCTCTGGGCTTGCAACAACTCCCCGATCGGGGGTTCTCCCAAGGTTTTTCAGTTTGTTAAATTCGCACATGGCTTTCTTGCGGTCCGTAGATCCAGTGCTTCCTCCACCTTCCTCATTGCCCCAACCTTTTCCCTGGCAGACATTGACGAGTGCGAGACCCCCGGGATCTGCATGAACGGCTGGTGCATCAACACGGAGGGCTCCTTCCGCTGCGAGTGCCTGGGGGGGCTGGCCATCGGCGTGGACGGGCGGGTCTGCGTCGACACCCATGTCCGCAGCACCTGCTACGGCGGCATCAAGAAGGGCACCTGCGCCAGGCCTTTCCCCGGCGCCGTCACCAAGTCCGAGTGCTGCTGTGCCAACCCGGACCACGGGTTTGGGGAGCCTTGCCAGCCTTGCCCGGCCAAGAACTCAGGTGAGTTGGAAAAAAGTGCTCTGTACGTGCCTCGGGAATCCGTTCCGGAAGTCCGTTCGACTTCCGAAACATTTGACTTCCAAAGCGCGGCTTCTGGTTGGCAGCCAATCGGAAGCCCTGGAAGCCCCGTTGGGTGTTCGGCTTCCGAAAGAAAGTTTGAAAATCGGAACACTCACTCCCGGTTTTCAATCGTTCAGGAGCCAAAACATTCAACTCCGAAGGTGTTTGGGAGCCGAGGTACGACTGTACCCTCTGTGCTTTCTGAGACTTTCTGAGCTCTTTCGGACTTTGGGGAAATCAGAGGGATGCTGTCTAGAGACTGTGAATCTGTTAACCCTCTCTCTTCCAGTGTTTCTTCTCCTAGCTGTTCCCCATCCAGTATTTCCCAGCTTCTGCCTTCTGAACTATGTCCCTCTACTAACCACTCTTCCCAATCTACACCGTCCTCTTGCTCCTGAGAAGACTCAGGAACGGGGAGAGGGGGAGGCTCCCACCATTTCTCCCCAGTGCAGCCCTCCTCAGCACGATCCATGACAATTCCCAAGGCCCCACAATTCTGTGGAGACTGTTGAGGTGGTTCAAAGTTTATTTCCTTTAAGTTCTCAAGTTCCGTTTCCAATTGAAAGGATGGAGGGACCATGATTGAAATTTTCAGCATCAGCAGCCTTGAGAGAACCCCAAAATTTGCAGAAGTACAAAAAAACCCTTTAGGATTTAAAAAAAAAAACTAAAGAAGGAGATGCCTAGAATAGTCCAATAAGGTAAAAGGTTATGGTAAAGGACCCCTGGACGGTGAAGTCCAGTCAAAGGCGACTATGGGGTTGTGGCACTCATCTCGCTTTCAGGCCGAGGGAGCCAGCCTTTGTTCACGGACAGCTTTCCAGGTCATGTGGCCAGTATGACTAAACCGCTTCTGGCGCCACGGGACACGCCGTTTACCTATCCGTCACAGCAGTGCCTATTAATCTACTTGCACTGGCGTGCTTTCGAAGTGCTAGGTTGGCAGGAGCTGGGACAGAGCAATGGGAGCTCACCCCGTCGCTGGGATTCAAACCGCCGGCCTTCCGATCGGCAAGCCCAAGAGGCTCAGTGGTTTAGACCACAGCGCCACCTGCGTCCCACAAAGACAATAAGGACTGAGCATTCTGAGTCCGTGGAATACAGTGGCTCTTTCAGCACACAAATGGGAAAAGCCTTAGAACCGCTGAGTTGACAAAGACTTGTGGGTTTTTCTGCAGCTGAATTCCAGGCGCTGTGTAGCAGTGGGATAGGCATCACAGCTGACGGGAGAGGTACGTTTCTGGAAAAGTGACCCCCACCCCACCCTTCGGCAGTTTGTGGGGGGTTGTGCAAGGCTGGGGCCTCTGCAGAAACTCAGTCCTGGTGGGGTTTCATTGGGACGTAGCCTTAAAATCTGTGGTCCCAACTCGGTCCACGAGTGAAGGCACTGGACCTCCTGACATCTTGTAATTGACCATTTTCACTCTGATTCCTGTAAATATGGTCTTATTATTAACTCCCAAATCCCCAAATCGCGTCCAGATATCAACGAGTGCGCCTTGAACCCAGACATCTGCCCCAACGGGATGTGCGAGAATCTCCGGGGAAGCTACCGCTGCATCTGCAATCTGGGCTACGAGTCAGACCCCACGGGCAAAAACTGTGTGGGTGAGTGATTTCGCAGGGTCACGGAGGGCCTCCAGCTGTTTTTGGACTACAATGCGCATCTTTCCTTTTATTCATTAATACTTTTCAAGTTTATACATTTCACTAATCCTGCAATCATTTTGACATTTCAAAACTTGACTTGCTTCCCCCTCTTTCCGGGGTGCCTTAAATTTGTTTTTAATATCTTCTGCATATTCCAAATTAACTTGATTTACTCATTGATTCATCTTCTTTAAATCTATACTCGTATAAAACTGCAGGTATTTACAATAATCCTGCCAATGTTTTTTTATCTGTTTACAATTTACCTTTAAATGTTCAATAAACCATTTCCATCCTTTTGTAAAAGATTTGCTATCTTGATTTCTTATCCTTCCGGTAAGTTTCGCCATTTCTGCATATTCCGTAAGTTTTTGTATCCACCCTTCCTTTGCTGGGACTTCTGCTTCTGTCCATTTTGGCGCAAGTAACGTTCTTACAATGCACATCTTCCCTGACCACTGGTCCTGCTCGCTAGGGATCATGGGAGTTGTAGTCCAACAGCATACGGAGACCCAAGTTTGGAAAAGACAGCTGTTTGTGCAACATACATGAGCTCCTCTAAAGTCCATTGGGTGCTGGCAGCACCAGATTTACATATAAGCTAAACAAGTTATGGCTTAGGGCTCCACTCTCTTGCGGGGCCCCCCCAAAAAATAAAGGAAAATAAATAAATAAAAAACTGGATATGCATTTCCAAAATATAAGATAAAAAACAAATAAGATAAAACCTACAAACAGCAACCGTGTTTTGTGTTGTGTAGGCTCCTAGGATGTAAGTCATGGGCCCCGCCTGCTAGCCTGCACCCTAAAATATCCCTGGTTTGCTCCTTTCTATTTATAGGGTGCCTACATTCTGCTATTTATAATTATTAGTAGTTTGCATCATATATTTACACCTATTATTATTTCATGTTATAGCAAGTTTCTAGAGACTAGATTATGAGTCTTTGTAAATTGTGTTTCTAAAGGAACTTTTGCTATTGCCAAATGCCAATGGGTTTGCATTAAGTTTGTTATGAATAAAAGATCATTTTAAGTTAGAGCTTTCACTATTTCACTATTAATATACTTCTTCTTAATTGTATTTCAGTTCAACAATTACTTTGATAAAATACATACTTTGTTATGTGCAAATGGCTTGAGATACCTATTAGGTCCATCAATGAACATCTAGCATATATTCAACACAAAAAAACAGTGACAATTTGTTGTTATCAAAGGACAGCTGGACATAGAATGGGCCCCATTACCTTCAGTAGCTTAGAGCCTCATCAAACCTAAATCCGGCCCTGGGTGCTGCAACCCAGCCAGCCTCCATGCGCAGCTCACGCTTGTGTGACTTTCTCTCCAGATGTGGACGAGTGTGCCGTCAACCGGCTGCTGTGTGACAACGGGCTGTGCCGCAACACTCCAGGGAGCTACAGCTGCAGCTGCCCCAAAGGGTTTGTCTTCCGGACAGAGACGGACACCTGCGAGGGTAAGTGGCCGGGCATGGTGCCGGCAAGAAAGGGGGCGGATCTCTGTAGCCGGCGAAATTGACCCTTTAATTAAGGTTTTAGCGCCAGGCAAGCTGGCACCTTTGCCTGTTCTTTGAGAAGTTGGGATGTTGGCGAGCGTCCCGTGACTTCCCAGGAGGGAGAGGCGACACAGGACGGTGTAAGAAGGCTGATTTCAGGATCTGTGCAAGATAAATTCAGCAAGGTTCTAGCCGCGGCGACTGAATTATCTCTCCCTCCAGATATCAACGAGTGCACCTCCAACCCGTGCATCAACGGCATATGCAGGAATAACGCCGGGTCTTTCGCCTGCGAGTGCTCCCCCGGAAGCAAGCTGGATTCCAGCGCCACCATCTGTGTTGGTAAAGAGCCTCCCTTTTCGTAATTTTTAAATTGATTTTCATACCGTTTAACCAGTTTGATTCAGTTACAATACAATATGCCCTTTGCCTTTCTACTTCCTATCTTTACTTCCATGATGTTTCCGTTCTGCTTCTGTTCAAATCCTTTTTTTCCTTATATGTCCTTAAAATGGGAGGAATGCACACTGAAATGCAAAAAATATTAATAGCAAAAAGCAAATAGGAGGAGGAGGAGGAGGAGGAGGAGGAGGAGGAGGAGGAGGAGGAGGAGGAGGAGGAAGAAGAAGAAGAAGAAGAAGAAGAAGAAGAAGAAGAAGAAGAAGAAGAAGAAGAAGAAGAAGAAGAAGAAGAAGTGCAAAAAATGCATTATAATGGGGAAATTCACACTGGAAAGCAAAATATAAATATAATAGTAAAATACAAAATAATAATAATAATTTTATTTATTTATTTATTTATTTATTTATTTATGCCCCGCCCATCTGGCTGGGTTTCCCTAGCCACTCTGGGCAGCTCCCAACAGACTCTTAAAAATACGACAAAACATCAAACATTAAAAACTTCCCTAAACAGGGTTGCTTTCAGATGTCTTCTAAAAGTCAGGCAGTTGTTTATATCCTTGACATCTGATGGGAGGGCGCCACTACCGAGAATTCCCTCTGCTTGCTTCCCTGTAACCTGACTTCTCGCAGGGAGGGAACCACCAGAAGACCCTCGGTGCTGGACCTCAGTGTCCAGGCTGGGCAATGGGGGTGGAGACGCTCCTTCAGGTATACTGGACCGAGGCCATTTAGGGCTTGAAAGGTCAGCACCAACACTTTGAATTGTGCTCAGAAATGTCCTAGGAGCCAATGTAGGTCTTTCAGGACCGGTGTTATATGGTCTCGGCGGCCGTTCCCAGTCACCAGTCTAGCTGCCACATTCTGGATTAGTTGTAGTTTCCGAGTCACCTTCAAAGGTAGCCCCATGAACAGCACAAAGTGCATTATATTGAGGAAATTCACACTGAAATGTGTGTGTGTGTGTGTGCAATCTATCTGTCTATCCATCTACCTACCTACCTACCTTTAAAGGTGCTGACCTTTAAAGCCCTAAACGGCCTCGGTCCTGTATACCTGAAGGAGCATCTCCACCCCCATCATCCAGCCCGGACACTGAGGTCCAGCTCCGAGGGCCTTTTGGCGGTTCCCTTATTGTGAGAAGCCAAGTTGCAGGGAACTAGACAGAGGGCCTTCTTGGTAGTGGCACCCACCCTGTGGAATGCCCTTCCATCAGATGTCAAAGAGATAAATAACTACCTGACTTTTAGAAGACATCTGAAGGCAGCCCTGTTTAGGGAAGTTTTTTATGTGTGACATGTTAATGTATTTTAAATCTTTGTTGGAAGCCGCCCAGAGTGGCTGGGGAAACCCAGCCAGATGAGCGGGGTACAAATAATAAATTATTATTAAATTATTATATACCTATCTATCTATCTATCTATCATCTGTTTCTATCATCTATTTATCCAACTCTCTATCCAACTATCTATCCAACTATCTATCCAACTATCTATCATCTATCTATCATAGCAACAGCAATAACAAACCCCACCTAACTCAGCTATTCTGCTTTCCTCCCCTAGACAGCATGAAAGGGACTTGCTGGCTGAACATCCAGGACGGCCGCTGCGAAGTGAACATTAACGGGGCCACACTGAAGTCGGAGTGCTGTGCCACCCTGGGCGCTGCCTGGGGCAGTCCGTGCGAACGCTGCGAGATTGGTAAATGTTTGTCCGAAGGCCCTGCTTTTGCACTGGCCAAATTGCAGTGTGTTGATCTCCAAAGGGGGGAAGTTGATCTCCGGGTGTGTGTGTGTGTTGATCTCCAAAGCACCTTTGGGTCTCCGAGTTTGGCAAAGTCTTGCGCTTCTCAGGCTGCTCTCTCCTTTTCTTTGCTGCAGACACCGCCTGTCCGAGGGGTTACGCCAGGATGAAGGGGGTCTCCTGCGAAGGTACGAGGCCCTCCGACAGCTCATGTACTTTGGGAGCCTACCGAGGAAACCCCAATCCCCTCCCCGTGAAACAGGAGAGTCATTGTGTCTTAGATAGCTCTTCCCTTGCATTTGCCCTGCTCAGGGGCAACGTAATGTTGGGCAAGGCAATGTGAGCCCGCCTCAACACAGCACCCAAGTCTATAGACTTGCCACTTTACCATCTGCGGATGACGCGGGTGGCGCTGTGATCTAAACCACTGAGCCTCTTGGGCAGGGGTCAGCAAACGTTTTCAGCAGGGGGACAGTCCACTGTCCCTCAGACTTTGTGGGGGACCAGACTATATTTTGAAAAAAAATATGAATGAATTCCTATGCCCCACAAATAACCCAGAGATCCATTTTTAAATAAAAGGACACATTCTACTCATGTAAAAAGATGCTGATTCCCAGACCGTCCGTGGGCCGGATTTAGAAGGCGATTGAGCCAGATCCGGCCCCCGGGCCTTAGTTTGCCTACCCATGCTGTTGGGCTTAACCGATCAAAAGGTCAGTGGTTCAAATCCCCATGACGGGTGAGCTCCCGTTGCGCTGTCCCAGCTCCTGCCAACTTAACAGTTCGAAAGCATGCCAGTGCAAGTAGATAAATAGGTACAGCTGCAGCGGGAAGGTAAACGGCGTTTCCGTGCGCTCTGGTTTCCGTCACAGTGTCCCGTTGCGCCACAAGCGGTTTAGTCCTGCTGGCCACATGACCTGGAAAGCTGTCTGTGGACAAACGCCGGCTCCCTCGGCCTGAAAGCGAGATGAGCGCCGCAACCCCATAGTCGCCTTGGGCTGGACTTAACCGTCCAGGGGTCCTTTACCTTACCATCTGTGAAATGGGTGTTCTGAGGAACTGTGTGTTTCCAAAGGAGGGTTTTTGTGCTTTGAGGGTGCAGAGCCCACCTGTGCTTTGTGCTCAGGATTTGCAGCGAGGGACTTTTCTTAGACACCAACTGGTTCAAAATGGATATTTTGCCACTAGTCCCCCCGTCCCCACCCGCTGACTAGCAGACCCTGCAATGACCCTCACGACATTTTTCTCTCCCCAGATGTGAACGAATGCGAGGTTTTCCCAGGTGTCTGTTCCAACGGCCATTGCGTGAACACAGTGGGATCATTCCGTTGCGATTGTCCCGAAGGCTTGACGCTGGATGGCTCTGGCAGGACGTGTGTTGGTGAGGATTGCGAAGAGGCATGAGCCACGCAGGCTCCCGGCTCCCATGACATCCTTATTTCTCATCTTCCATGGGAAGGACCTTGCTACGTCTCAGATGGGGGGGGGGAGAGCCCCCGTGCCGGAGGCAAAGCGAGACACAGAAGCCTGTACAAGCCAAAAACATGCAAAATGCTCTGGCCAGGAAACAGAAGCTACCCCTGGCTCTGACTGTGATGGAACGAGCCCCTTTCAATAACATAATAATAATAAATAATAATAATAAATTTTATTTATACCCCGCCCTAACCAGCCAAAACTGGGCTCAGGGCGGCTAACACTCGATATAAAACAATTGATTCAGATAGAACTTAAAAACAAGATTAAATACAACATTAAAATTAAAATTAAAACGCTAATTAAAATGCAGCTTCATACGAAAAGGAAAAGGGGAAATGGGGGAGGGGGTCAAGTTGGCTCCAGGCCAAATGCCAGGCGGAACAACACTGCCTTACAGGCCCTGCGGAAAGAAATCAGGTCCTGCAGGGCCCTGGTTTCATGAGACATAGCGTTCTACCAGGCTGGGGCCAGTGTTGAAAAGGCCCTGGTTCTAGTTGAGGCTAATCTGACTTCCTTAGGGCCCGGGATCTCTAGGGTGTCACTATTTATGGAATTTAAGGTCCTCCGCGGGGGATATTGATAGATATAGATTGTGTGTGATATCTATATTCCTAGAAAAAGAGGTGCTGTAGCTCACCATCAATACCTCCTGTCAGAGGGTCATCGTGGCTACTCTAGAGTAACTCCGCCTGAGTCCAGTTTGTCTTCAAAGAAGTTTATTGTGCTATTTATTTACAGTGTAGAGACAGCTCAAAACATGACCTCTCATCCCGAATCAGAATCCGGCAATGGTGTACGTCTGTTCCTATGCCAGCAAAGTAGTCTGGGCACGCCAAAATGCCGCTCCCTTGACCTGCGTTGCGGCGCTGTCCTTACTTCTGGCACCGGAAAGAGTGATGCCCTTTCAGCTTCCTCCCTCAGCAGTCAGTGCCCTGGCTCTGTAGCATCTCTAAGCTTCTGCCTGCATCCCTCCGCCCCCCTGAGCTTTCCCATTGTTCCTCCCTCCGATTCCTCTCCTCCTCCGAGTCTCCCCCTCCCCCTCTGGCTGCTTCAGAACCACTGGTGCTCCCTGTGCTTGACGAGGTGGACGCCAGGATGATGGGGGCTGGCTCCCTGTAGGGAGTCCCCCTTACACCTCCCTTGTTCTCTTATAATGGCAATGGTGCCCACTTGAAAGGTGCTCGAACTCAGTTCCGGTTAGAGTTCCTGTATATGTGCGTACTTAGGAATATTGTGCGTATGTTAGGGTTGCCATGCACCTGGAATTTCTTGGACCTAGTCGGATTGGGCCATCGGAAAAGTCTGGGGAAATCTGGACATATGGCAACCCAGATCGGACAGGTAGATTTCCGCGGATTTCTTTTTTAAAATGCTCAAAAACATCTTCTTCTTTGTTGAGATTTTGCAAGATATAATAATAATAATAATAATAATAATAATAATAATAATAATAATAATAATAATATATTATTTATACCCCGCCCATCTGGCTGGGTTCCCCAGCCACTCTGGGAGGCTCCCAATAGAATATAAAAAACATTAAAAACTTCCTTTGGTTGTAAACCAAGGTACCACTGTATTTACCTTAATAATAATAGCAATAATTATTGGCGGCTTCGAACAGAAAAATAAAATAAAATAATCTATCAAACATTAAAAGCCTCCCTAAACAGGGCTGCCTTCAGATGTCTTCTAAAAGTCAGGTAGTTGTTTATTTCCTTGACATCTGATGGGAGGGCATTCCACAGGGAGGGCGCCACCACCGAGAAGGCCCTCTGACTTCTAACAACTTTAAAAAAGCTCTGCAACTTTGCCAAAAATGAAAAAAGCTCAACAACTGTTGTGTCTGGATTTTCACTAGTATGTATATATATATGTGTGGAGAGAGAGAGAGAGAGAGAGAGAGAGAGAGAGAGAGAGAGAGAGAGAGAGAACCTCTTAGAGGTTTCATTTATCGTTTTAAGCGGCATACAAATTTTGTTTGGTCGAATTAATCAATCAATGTCTCCTCTTAATCTTCTCAAGAGGAGCCCAGTCTTGGGGTTGCATGCAGCTAAATTCTGCTCAGAGTTGACCAGCAGACAACCGTGAGCCACGTCCCTTAATTTTTACGGCTCTGCTTGGGGTATGACTAGCGTGGCACGCAGCTGTCGGCCACTAGCGAAACCTTCAAGACGGCTTCTTCCTCGTTGTCACCCTCCAACCTTCGCCTTTTCTCCCGCAGACGTTCGGCTGGAGCAATGCTACATGAAATGGGCCGAGGACGAGTGCACAGTGCCGCTCCCGGGAAAATACCGCATCGATCTTTGCTGCTGCTCGGTCGGTTCGGCCTGGGGTTTCGACTGCGAGGAGTGCCCCAAGCCAGGCTCCGCAGAATACAAAGCTATCTGTCCGAGAGGACCTGGTTTTGCAAATCGGGGAGATGTCTTATCCGGACGGCCTTTTTACAAAGGTGAGATGCGGGGGGGGGGGGGGAATGGAGACCATCGTCCCCAGGAGCGCAGAGGAGGGGGAACACAGCACAGTCTGGCACCTCCCGGGCAGATGGTCCCCAAGTATTTCACCTGTCATAAACACCCCTCTTGCTTCCAAATACAGCGGGCCAAGTGACGCACTGCTAGGAAACTTCCTTGGGTTGAACCTGCTGGAAGGGGAAAAAACAGCAGCCGGACAGTTTGCAACTTAGGGGGTTAATTCCGCCGTCAGCCAATGGGGTGGGCAGAGGAGGTGTTGCTTAGCAACCAGGCAGAGTGGTGCAGTCTTCCTGAGACACATGTGCGAATATCAGCTGTGCAGTTTTGAGGGAGTTTACCCTTTGTATGTTTGGCTGGACGTTTTCCTGCTATGTACAAGGCGTGAACTAAGAAAGCAGGCAGAGTGGCGCGATCTTTGCCGAGACGGCATGGTGCTGCTATTAGCTGTGTAGTTCTGAGGGAGTTTTTCCCTTTGTATGTTTGGTTGGATGTCTTCCTGCTATGTACAAGGCCTGAACTGAGAAAGACAAAACCTGTCTGTTCCTTCCTCCTCAAATTATACGCTATTTGCTCTTGGGGATTTATTAATGGCTTATGTGCCTTTGGAGGGGGGGGAGGCTAATCAATTCCGTTTAAATGAAATACAGGTGAAACTCAGAAAATTAGAATATCGTCAAAAAGTGCACTTATTTCAGTAATGCAACTTATTATTTTTTATTTTTCTTTAAATTTTTACAAATGCTTCCTTTTGGAAATTCCACAGTAATAAAACAAATAGTTACAATAATACAAAATTAAACAAAAATAAACACCGCTATTACATTTCATTAATTACATTCCATTTATAATTGACCCGCCTAACGACAAATAATTACAATTACAACAAATAAAGGCTTGACATATCTTGCTTTGCATGTCATGCATCTATCTCATATATTGGTTTCACCTTTTAAGTTGCGTTACTGACATAAATGCACTTTTCGGAGATATTCTAATTTTCTAACGCAAGGCTAGGGAACCTGTGGCCCTGGAGATGTTTCTGAGATCCATTCATCTTCCAGTGGTCAAGGATGTTGAGAGCTGGGCCTTAGGTTCCCACTTCTGCCACCAATCAACTTCTCGGCAGGCTGCAACGAGAGCCTTTCCTAACCAGCCTCCTTTTCGACCCTCTAGATGTGAATGAGTGCAAGGTATTCTCTGGCCTCTGCACCCACGGGACCTGCCGCAACACCATTGGCAGCTTCCGATGTCTCTGCGGCAACGGCTTTGCCCTGGACGCCGAGGAGAGGAACTGCACAGGTAAGCGGGCCGGTGGAACGCCCTGCTCAGAAGCTAGTCCCGCTCTCGGGTGGGGCTTCCCCCTGGGGAGACTCGCTGTACCCACAGCCTGAGCCCCTCTTCCGCCCCTCGCAGATATCGACGAGTGCCGGATCTCGCCCGACCTGTGCGGCCACGGTTCCTGCGTCAACACGCCCGGCAGCTTTGAGTGCGAATGCTTTGAGGGCTACGAGAGCGGGTTCATGATGATGAAGAACTGCATGGGTGAGGCGCACGGGGGATTTGGGGGTGGGCCAAATGTGTTTTATCAGGGAGGAGGCGACGCTCGTGCGAAACAGCGGCCGAGAGGGAGCGCCCTGCTGCCTCTCCGTGACCGGCGCTGCCGGCCTCCTCCCTCGTGCAGCTTGTCACGGCTGCTGGAGAGTGGGCAAGGAGGTGGAGAGGCTGAATGACGTGCCGGCCCTGAGAGGCGGGCAGAGGGCAGGGCCGCCCTGGGCAGGCAGAAAAACCCCAAATCCTGCCCAGCCCCAGTAACGAACTGCTGCTTAGTTTTACACAGAGGGTTTGAGAAATGGGGGGGGGTGGCAGAATGGGGAAATCCTGCTTGTTCTGTAATGAGCGGTTCCCACAGGGGAGGTTGGTCAAGGGAGCCATGGGCTCGAAAGAGGTTGAAGAACACGAGGTGATTCATTCGCTGTATACGGTGTGCTGAACTTCTGTCTCCTTCTCCCTGCTCCCTTTCAGACATCGACGAATGCGAGAGGGACCCTCTGCTGTGCCGAGGGGGGGTCTGCGTCAACACCGACGGCAGCTTCGAGTGCCTTTGCCCCCCGGGGCACGAGCTCACCCCAGAGGGCAATGCCTGTGTGGGTAAGTGCACCAACCAGGGGCTTCTGGACCCCAAAACTCAATTCCTTCTTAGAGCATCCTCCTTGGCCTATGGCCATTATCTGTGACTGAGGCTAGAGGTGGCTGGAGCTCAAAAATAACAACAACAACAACAATTTATTATTTATTTTGAGAGCCAGTGTGGTGTAGTGGTTAAGAGCGGTAGGCTCATAATCTGGGGGACTGGGTTCACGTCTCCGCTCCTCCACATGCAGCTGCTGGGTGACCTTGGGCTAGTCACACTTCTCTGAAGTCTCTCAGCCTCACTCACCTCACAGAGTGTTTGTTGTGGGGGAGGAAGGGAAAGGAGAATGTTAGCCGCTTTGAGACTCCTTCAGGTAGTGATGAAGCGGGATATCAAATCCAAACTCTTCTTCTTCTTCTCTTCTTTTATACCCTGCCCACCTGGCTGAGTTTCCCCAGCCACTCTGGGCGGCTCCCAACAGTGTGTTAATAATAACAATAGCAATAGCAATAACAAAGCAATAAGACATCAAACATGAAAAATTCCCTAAACAGGGTTGCCTTCTAATGTCTTCTAAAAGTCAGGTAGTTGTTTATTTCCTTGACATCTGATGGGAGGGCGTTCCACAGGGCGGGCGCCACCACCGAGAAGGCCCTCTGCCTGGTTCCCTGTAGCTTCACTTCCCCCAGTGGAGCTGGACCTCAGTGAATGATAGGGGCTGAATGATAGGGGTGGAGACGTTCCTTCAGGGATAACTGGGCCATTTAGGGCTTTAAAGGTTAGCACCAACACTTTGAATTATGCTCTGAAACGTCCTAGGAGCCAATGGAGGTCTTTCAGGACCGGTGTTATGTGGTCTCGGCGGCCGCTCCCAGTCTCCAGTCTAGCTGCCAAATTCTGGATTAGTTGTAGTTCCTGGTTCACCTTCAAAGGTAGCCCCACATAGAGCGCATTGCAGTAGTCCAAGCGGGAGATAACCAGAGCATGCACCACTCTGACAAGACAGTCCGCGGGCAGGTAGGGTCTCATCCTGCGTTCCAGATGGAGCTGATAAACAGCTGCCCTGGACACGGAATTGACCTGTGCCTCCATGGACAACTGTGAGTCCAAAATGACTCCCAGGCTGCACACCTGGTCCTTCAGGGGCACAGTCACCCCATTCAGGCCCAGGGAGTCCTGCCCACCCCCTGGAAGGCCATATGCCCAGTTTCAGAAGAGGCAATCGCCTCTCTCAGGGAAAACTTCCCACTCTCCAGACTTGGAGGAGATGGTTGATAGCTCTGTTGGTGGAGAGGGAGACTCTTAATCTCAGGGTCGTGGGTTTGAGTCCCACGTTGGGCCAAATATTCTTTCATTGCAGGGGGTTGACGACCCTCAGCGGCCCCTTCCAACTCAATGTCGGCGCATGCCCAGCTGCCCTTCTAAGGTCTCCACGGTAGTGTTACGGGGTTGCCTCGTTTCTGGCAGATTCCTTCCTTGAACCTTCTCCTGCTTTCTCCTTAGATATCAACGAATGCTCACTTAGCGACAATTTGTGCCGCAATGGACGCTGTGTCAACGTTGTTGGGACCTTCCAGTGCGTGTGTGACTCCGGGTTCCAGGCCACGCCGGACCGCCAAGGCTGTGTCGGTGAGATTCCTGGCCGCTCGTCTCTGATACCCTAAGGCTTGGCCATAAAATGATGGGCATATTGGCGGGAGGGAGTTTGGATCTGTCTCAAGGAACAGGAGCGGCCTTGTGTGTGCTATCATTCTCTCCTGTAAGCTTTTTGTTTTGTTTTGTTTTGCAAAATAAAATAAAATGTGGAGCTGGTGCTCCTATATGGATAGAAGTTGAACGGTCTTTATGATTTACCTTTAGGAAGTCATTTCTCTTTCTGGGTTTTCAGACTATGCCCTCAGAATATTTAGAGGCACGCAACAGGGAAATTTCCCAGTAGAAAAGCGGTTTTGTATACGTGGCACTGAAGCAGATGGAAGATCGGTATAAATTTATGTCAGGGTGGATTTGATTTAAATCAAATCCATTTAAATCACGTCAGTAAGATTTGATGTAAATCATTTTTTTTACAGAAAGACTTCTTGCTGGTATAATCTTAATATTTACAACCAGGCAAAAGGTTTCATTTTTGGAATAGTAAATTTTCAGAGTAGTTTTTACAGTTATATCAAAATTTACTGATTTGGTTATACTATTAGTACAATACACATTTTTATTTTTCCAATTCATCAGGATCAGTCTTTTTGCCATGGTCAGGGCACAGAGAGTTCACTCATATTGTCCTTTTTGTAAGGTTCCACGTGCTGGGTATATAATTCAAGAGGATATTGTGCTCTGGAAATGTAAGGTTGTTCCGTACAGTTCTGTGGATGATTCGTTAATTCTTATTATTTTTAGAAGCAATAAGAATTAATTGGCAAGGGGAAAAACGAGTTTAACCTCCTGCAAATCAGCTGGAGATGGAATGGAGTATTCCGGAGGGAGACATGGTTGGCTAACTGGCTGTCTGGCTGTCTGGCTGGAGTCCTCTACTGTATGTGGCAGACTCCCCATGTCCTGGCAGTTGCTCTGTGCCTTTTAGCCTTCCTTTCAGCCTCCCCCGGTGCGCAGCCCCTGATTATACTTCCCCTTGTAGCTGGAGATGGAATGGAGTGTTCTGGAGGGAGACATGGCTGGCTGGCTGGCTGGAGTCCTCTACTGTATGTGGCGGACTCTCCGTGTCCTGGCAGTTGCTCTGTGCCTTTTAGCCTCCCTCTCAGCCTCCCCAGGTGCACAGCCCCTGATTATTCTCCCCCTTGCAGATATTGACGAGTGCACCATCATGAACGGCGGCTGTGACACCCACTGTGCCAACTCAGAAGGCAGCTATCAGTGCAGCTGCAGCGAGGGTTATGCGCTGATGCCCGACAAGCGGTCCTGCACAGGTGAGCAGAGCATCTTTTCGCCCAGCTGCCCATCATCCTCGAAGTAGCATTGCAGGTCCTTCGCTGTGATTCCCACATTGCAGAGGGTGGGACCAGGCAACCCTTTGGGCCCCTCTCAACTCTACAGTTGTGCAAATCTAAGATTGGAAGAACGAGGAAATCGTAGCGTTGGAAGGGCATCCCCCAAGGTCATCTAGTCCAACCCCCCTGCAATGTAGGAATCTCAGCACGTGGTCTCCCATCCAATTTGAAACCGCACCGAACCCTGCTTAGCTTCTCAAATGTGCTAGCAGTTTTATGACTGGACTCAAATCGACAGGCTGTCCCTTTCCAAGGTTTGGATATTGTTTTGTTTCAAATAATTTTATAAGTTGTGTGTCTTTGTTTCTTAATTTAACCCTTTTAAATTATGTTTTGTATGATTTGTGGTATTTTATGTATTGCGTTTTGCTGCTATTTTTATCCATTATAGATGAGCAATTCTTTATTGCAATAAGTGCAAACTGTCTAATTATTACTTGCCGATGTTTAATTTCAGTGTTTACTATTGCATTCGAATGCATTATTGCCTGTTGCTTTATTTGGTATGTTTATTTTAAAGTTGTTGTCACTTTTTTTATATAGGATCTGATTGTTACTATTAAATTTTTGATGTTTTATTATTAACTTTTTGTGTGTTGGAAGCTGCCCAGAGTGGCTGGGGCAACTCAGCCAGATGGGCAGAATAATAATAATAATAATAATAATAATAATAATAATAATAATAATAATAATAATAATAATACAGTGCCTCCCCACTTCTGAGTGCTCCTTCCCCAAGGGCTTGTGCCTAGGGTGGGGCTCAAAGAGCACACACACCCTGCATTGGGAAGGAGGCAAATCTGTTTCTCCCTCCCTCCTCTCCAGATATTGACGAATGCGAGGACAACCCGGATATCTGCGATGGCGGACAATGCACCAACATCCCGGGGGAATACCGCTGCCTTTGCTTTGACGGATTCATGGCTTCCCTGGACATGAAGACGTGCATCGGTAAGACCCATCCATCCATTGGCCCATCCACCCCAATATTGCCTGCTCTGACTGGCAGCAGCTGTCTGGGGTTCCAGGTGACAGTCTCTCCCAGACTTACCTGAATATGCCAGAACCTGGGACCTTTTGCTTACGGAGCATGTGCTCCGCCTCTGAGCGATGTCCTTCCCCTAAAAAAAATTAAGTGAGATTATAGTCCTCATATCTCTGGAGTAGAAACAGAGGAAGCTGCCTTCGATTGGAGACGCCCTGAGCCCGGTTTTGACTGGGGAGGGTGGGGTATAAATAAAATAATAATAATAATAATAATAATAATAATAATAATAATAATAATTATTATTATTATTATTACTTTTCCCCCTTCCCCCTGCAGATGTGAACGAGTGCGACCTGAACCCCAACATCTGTCTTCACGGAGAGTGCGAGAACACCAAAGGATCGTTCATCTGCCATTGCCAGCTGGGCTACTTTGTCAAGAAGGGCACCACCGGTTGCACAGGTACGTAGCCAGGTGTTCCCAGCTAAGCCATGCTCTGCTTCTCCATCGCCTCTGCAGGTGAGGCAGTGGAACTGCTGGATCAGTGCCTTGCCTCTGTAACCGATTGGATGAGAGCCAGCAAACCGAAGCTCAATCCAGATAAAACTGTTAGTGGGCGGTTCCCTAGACCAGATGGCTGGGAGATCGCCTGCTCTTGATGGGGTTACACTTCCTCTGAAGGAGCAGGTTCATAGCTCGGGGGTTTCTTCTCTAGAGCGATTTTGGCCTTAAATGGAAAGCCTGGACTTTGAAGTCATCTTATTTTACTAGTTATTTTGTATTATATTTACTGTTTTTAATTAGGTTTTTTAATTTTGGATTGTGCGGAATGCTTTATCTGAGTGGATGTAGCAACCGAGTAGGGACCCAGGTGGCGCTGTGGGTTAAACCACTGAGCCTAGGGCTTGCTGATCAGAAGGTCGGCGGTTCGAATCCCTGCAACGGGGTGAGCTCCTGTTGCTCGGTCCCAGCTCCTGCCAACCTAGCAGTTCAAAAGCACCTCAAAGTGCAAGTAGATAAATAGGGACTGCTCCGGCGGGAAGGTAAACGGCGTTTCCGTGCGCTGCTCTGGTTCGCCAGAAGCAGCTTTGTCATGCTGGCCACATGACCCGGTAGCTGTCTGCGGACAAACGCCGGCTCCCTCGGCCAATAACGCGAGATGAGCGCCGCAACCCCAGAGTCGGACACGACTGGACCAAATGGTCAGGGGCCCCTTTACCTTTACCTAGCAACCGAGTAATTTCGTTGTTCCCGCAAGGGGACAATGACAATAAAGATATCTTATCTTATCTTATCTTATCTCCTGGATCCTTTGCTGTCACTCGAGGCTCAGGTGGCCTCAGTGGCCCGGAGTGCCTTCCATCATCTTCGGCTGGTGGCCCAGCTATGCCCCTATCTGGACAGGGATGGCCTAACTACTGTCGTCTATGCTCTGGTAACCTCAAGGTTAGATTACTGCAATGCCTTATACGTAGGGCTGCCTTTGAAGACGGTTCGGAAACTTCAGCCGGTGCAGAATTCAGCGGCCAGGTTGCTCACTGGGCGGCAAGACAGTTTGAGCATCTTACACCGATCCTGGTCCGACTGCACTGGCTACCAATTAGTTTCTGGGCCCAATTCAAAGTGCTGGTTCTGACCTATAGAGCAGGCATCCCCAAACTGCGGCCCTCCAGATGTTTTGGCCTACAACTCCCATGATCCCTAGCTAACAGGACCAGTGGTCAGGGATGATGGGAATTGTAGTCCAAAACATCTGGAGGGCCGAAGTTTGGGGATGCCTGCTATAGAGCCTTAAACGGCTCAGGACCCCAATACCTCAAGGACTGTCTCTTTCTGTATGAACCTACCAAGACCCTGTGATCATATTCCGAGGCCCTCCTTTGTGTGCCTCCTCCTCGAGAGGTGCGGAGGGTGGCAACACGAGAACAGGGCCTTCTCTGCAGTGGCTCCCCGTCTGTGGAATGCTCTCCCCAGGGAAGTCCGCCTGGCGCCTTCATTATACACCTTTAGCCGCCAGGCAAAAATGTTGCTCTTCATGTTTTTGTCCTGTATTTTACTCTGTGAACCACCCTAAGATCTTACACAGATCCTGGCCCGACTGTGCTGGCTTCCAATTATAGTTTCCTGGCCCAATTAAAATTGCTGGTTTTGACAGATAAAGCCTTAAACAGACCGCAATTCCTCTCCCCATTTGAGCTGACCAGGGCCCTGAGATCATAGGGCAGTGTGCAAATTTAATAAATAAATGCATAATAAAAATAATAACAACATTGGAAGACAGGTGGGTCAGGCCCTAGACCCACTTAGCTTGGCATCCTGTCCTCGCAGTGACAAGTCAGATTCCTCCAAGAGTTCCTCTCTTACTGCAAGCAAGGGGTGCCAACTTGAATAAAATATTTGGGGGGGGGGGTAAGGCGCACCCCACATAATCACAAGACGCAGCACATGAATACCATTTGAATGGCAATGCTCATCAGCTTTTGGGGATGGAGTGCGGCCCCCTGAAATATTTTATCGGGGCTCCTATGCCGCAGAGCACGAGTCCTAGCAGCAATGGACTCACAAGCCCATTGATTCCAGTGGGTCTACTCTGAGCAATTAGCCCTTTTGCTGGCACTGGGAAAGCAGAACAGTCACAGGCCGGCGGAGCTTTCTGGGGCCCACCACCACCACCAAAATAAAGCTGGCTACTTTTTTAAAAAAATAAAATAAAATCCACGTCATCCCTTCTCCTCCCCTGCAGATATTGACGAGTGTGAAATCGGAGCTCACAACTGTGACATGCATGCCTCGTGCATCAACATCCCCGGGAGCTTTCGGTGTAAGTGCCGGACAGGCTGGCTCGGCGATGGCCTGAAATGCAACGGTAAGTTTCGCCATTTCTGCATATGACGTAAGTTTTTGTATCCATTCTTCCTTCGATGGGACTTCTGCTTCTTTACAGAGACAGACAGACAGACAGACAGACAGACAGACAGACAGACAGACAGACAGACAGACAGACAGACACCTGGCATTAGGTTTAACCCCAATAATCCAGTTCTCCCTATGATAGTCAACCCTCGCTGAGCCTGCACGTTAGGGAACTTAATGACGGAATCCTGACACACAGAAATCTAGCATGTCAAGGAGAGGGACTCTAGGCCAGTGTTTCCCAACCAGTGTGCCTCCAGATGTTTTTGGGACTACAACTCCCATCATTCCTGACCACTGGTCTTGCTAGCTAGGGATGATGGGAGTTGTAGTCCCAAAACATCTGGAGGCACACTGGTTGGGAAACACTGCTCTAGGCACCGCTTTCTGTTTTGCACATGCAGCTAGATTTCTACGCACAGGATTTTTGCAGCCCCGAGCTTGCGCAGAGCGCCTTGCTTTCCGCATCCATACAGCCCTTAGAAATCAAACGTATCACGTGCGGCAGGTTTCTGAGTTGGTTTACGGGAAAGGACCGTGTCTGCCCTTAGGGATTGAAGCCAAAAATTCAGGTGTGCCTGCATTAGTGCAAATGAGTTGGGGGATAAGACTGAACTGCAGCGGTGTGTCAATGAGGCTGACAAACTGTCTCCCTCCTCCCCAGACCTGGACGAATGTGCCACAGAGGCACACAGCTGCAACCTCAACGCCAACTGCCTGAACACCCCGGGGTCTTACCGGTGCGCCTGCCGAGACGGTTTCAACGGGGATGGTTTCTCGTGTTCTGGTAAGACGGCTGGGCT